>NC_140567.1:15477500-17900000 GCF_057381845.1 Rhamphochromis longiceps
CATTTGAATGCTAATTCCGATAAAGGACAGTTAGATTAATAGATGTGGCGATTCCAGCGCTGGTCCTTCTTCGCATAAAAGCAGTGGGGGTGTTTGAAGTTGAAGTTTTAAATGCAATTAAATGAGAAAACACACGGTAAAAAAAAAAAAAAGAGGGGGGTGATATTTCCCCAATTTTTCCAAATTAAAGCAGGAAATTTCATTACCAGAGGAGCATATTTTACACAGGCAATTACAAGGTTAATACATCTTCAACATCCCCCCTTAAAGTCCTCATATATTTGCTTTGGGATTTTGTTCTTGCATTTTAGTTTAATTGGCTATGCAGAGGCTATGCAGAAGGTGTAGTACACAAAAAAGCACAACACAGTTACGCACACACACAAGTAATCAAATGCATAAGGTTTGTATGCATTAATTCCCTAAAGAGATATAGTTAACCTTATCAAGACCACTACACATATAACCCTAACCAACCTTAACCTGAGTCAGTCCTCAGAAGTATAGCTGAAACAAGCTACACACACACACACACACACACACACACACACACACACACACACACACACACACACACACACACAGACTGGTTCTGCATAGAGTTGCAGTAGCATGCTGGCAACAGAATGTGTACGTTGCTCAAACAAAGTGGCTCTGGTCTGGTTCTCTCTGACACCAATGACAGCATGGTGTGCATGTATTTCTGTATGTTTGTGCATACATATATACTGTTTATGCACCTTTATGTGAATATAGAAAATAATTCATTTTGTCTTGCAATTCACATACAAAGTATTTGGAGTTGGTCTACAGAGCCTATATACACCATTTTTAATGTGTCTCTTTAATGCATCATTTTGTAAACTCACTAAATATTTTGCTAAATGCTTAAAGTTCTCAGAGAAAGTTCTTAACATGTGCCTCCAGTCAGCACTCAGTTTTATGAGAAATAATTGTTGTAAAGTTTAAAATACTAAACTGGTTTATGCTGTAACGTGTCAATACCAGGCTTTCTCCCTGTCAGGTTGTTTTCCTCTGATTTAGCCTGTCTTACTTCCATAGAGACAGCACAGTGTATGATAGAAATTCAACAGTGAAGCAAATTGGCAGAGCCACAGAGGGCGGATCGACAGCGAGAAGACAAGCTGGGAAGGAGGCGGAGAGCAGAGGAGGCAGTGTGAAAGATAGAGAACGAACGAGATGGAGATGATGATGGAGGGGGAGAGAGAGGCTGTGGTGGTTTATATAACATCTCCAGGATGGTCTTTGGCATGCGTCAGGGGGCTGAGCCATCAATCACTCCATCTGTGTAAAATCACGAGCTGACTCCAATATTGCTAAATATTTATACTGTCACATACACACAGGCGTGTAGATGAAAAGAGCCATTCATTAGGGCCTTCTCAGGCCTGTCAGCCTGGAGATGGAGATTAGAGAAGCAACCTCCCACTGCGCCTGCCTCTCCTCTCACCGAGCTCCTCAGCCCTATATATAGAGCCATCAGGACGATAAATATCTCCAGCCTGCCTCTGTTAGGTAAATACCCAGTAAATATGGCAGGGAGGATCGGAAACTAAGCTAAACAGACCTGTGTGCCTGAGAGTGTGTGTTGTGGTCGCGTATGAGTCACTGAATAGGGAACAATAAGGGCTTGTCATACTATATTCTGTGTTGATATACTGTGTGGATGGCCAGGCTTTGAATTAGCTGGCATCAGTGATGTTCTAGTAAATAAGAAGGTGGCTAAACTGTTACTTCAACCAAAGATGACATGCCACTGGACTGTTTGTATAAAGTGAAAATCAGCTCTGTGTTCAGCAAAGCATTACTGTATGAATTTCCTCCTCATTTAAATCTGTCATCGTGATACACCTTGGTCTGTGACTTGCCAGGATCCAGTGTTTTTTGGTACTTTGCCAAGCTTGACCTTCTCTTATTATACTTCATGAAATGGCAATACAGTTCTAATGTGCTGTATTTCCATCATTGCTTATTTGCAGCACTTGTTGTGTTGTTGCTCCTTTGCGTGCTTTTGGTGTCACAATAGCTGATTTCCAGTATCTACAGTATATTTTGTTTGATACTAATTTTCTTCATTATTGTGAAGTTGGTTGATGGTGGTAATTGTGCCATTAAATCAGATGTTGCACATGAACACACTGTAATAAGAAACCACCACCAAACCCTTACAAATGAGAAGCTGCTACATTGTTTAGCAGCTTTGTCTGAAATTGATTACTATCTTTGTACAGATGTTACTATGTCATTTTCTGTCATTTAGACCAGCGGTCTCCAACCTTTTTTGCGCCACGGACCGGTTTATGCCCGACATTATTTTCACGGACCGGCCTTTAAGGTGTCGCGGATAAATACAACAAAATAAAACTAGTACTGGTACCGAAAAAAAGAAGATTTATTCATAACACACGTGAAAAGACCCAGGAAAACAGAGTTAATGATAAAAACGATAACAAAATAACGCTGAAAACCGATTAAAAACCCTGAAAACCATACATTTCACACCTGAGCCTCAACTCTCCCGGTACCAAACGACTCACGGACCGATACGGGTCCGAGGCCCGGGGGTTGGGGACCGCTGATTTAGACAGTTAACCAGCCAATCCTTTCAGCTAACATAAATATGAATAATACCACCTTGGACATATTTGATTATTTTCCCACATTTCACACACTCTTAGTTTAAATGCTCTGCAGTTTGGTAAAGAAAATGTTTGTGAGCTGCAACTCTAATTGCATTTTTAAACTAGAGCTTTTGGACAAAGACAATAATTCCTGAATGACTGATGGCTGTTGTCAAGCTTGAAGATTTAGGCTTCACTTTGTTTCCCTTTCTGGGCCTCTGTACTAAGATTTTCTAAAGCATTCTGCTTCTGTCTCTTTGTTTATTCCCTTTCTCCCTCAATCCAATCGAGACCACTTTGACTTCATTTCTCCACCCAGTTTATTTTAGAAATTTTGAAGCAAGCCATTATGTTGCGATTATTCACTTCATCCGCCTTGACGGACCTCAGATCACTGCGCAGTTCAGGCCTTGGCAACAAAAAGACATCAGCAACATCATCTTCACACTGTAATTACCAGAATGGGGGGAAAATTTCATTTTGATTAGTGAAAAAGCTTTTATTCTCAAACTCACATCCATAATTAATCATTAAATCATAGGAGAGTGAGTGAGAGGGATAGATAGGGGGACATAGTGAAAGGACTGCAGAGGGATGGATGGAGGATGGGAGGGAGGGAGGTAGCAAAAGAGAAAGGGAAAGGCATGCAATTATCTGCAGAAGTTCGACATCCCCAGTAAATCCACAGAGCCGTCTGACATTGCTAATTAAAGAAGCAATCAAAGGTCCACCTCCAGAGCTTTTGAGAGAAAGACGAGAGAGAGTTAGAAGAAGGAAACAGGACAGAGGAATAGAAGGAAGTTCTAATGGGGGAGAGCGAGAGGAGGGAAGGAGGGGGAATATGGGAAAGAAAAAGTGTTATGATCTTTGTTATTGTTTCATATGTCAACCGCCCCTCTTGGATTCTTGGATGGGGCTCTTTACGCGCCTCCTCGCTCTATTCTGTTTCATTCTTTGCTACTCGCATCTGGCCATCACACTGTGATCATTTCTGACCTTCATCTGCAGAGTGCAAATAGCTGTGATTTACAGCATCAGGGAAATAACCGGCACTCCAACAAAAAGTAATACATTAGTCATATCTGGTTACTCATTTTTAAAGTTGAAATGATGTATCTTCTGATGCTTTTCTAGGCCACATAATCAGTGATGTAACCTGCAGTCATCAGGTGTTTCAGGCCTTTCAGCACCAGACGCCCTCTCACTGACAACCCTGCTGAGGTTGATCAGGCCTCACTTTGTGCGGCTGTATCAACCTCCCACACATTTGCTTTTCTTTTTCTTTTTTTCATCTGCAGCCAACCAGATGAATCCTCAGCAGCCCGTGTTTTGTGGTACATGATGCTCATGTTGTGATGTAAAGCATACCATTGATCTTGTGGAGGGACTTTCCTGTGAGCCAGTGCATCCTGCATCAACTGTACTGGCTAACGAAACCTTTGTATTTGCACTTATTATTTTGAAAGTCCTCTGCATCTGGTCTTCCAGGAAGTGATTAGTGCCGGTTTTTCTTGAAACATCTAATGATAGCCGCTTGCCCAGGTCACCTATTAACTGACAGCACTGTCATTTATTACTTATTTATTCTTCTGTAAGGCCATTTTTTTCCTTCTGTTGTGGTTCATTAAGTTTTTAAATGTTTAACAGTTTTCGCCTAATTTCTAAAAGCAGGTGTCCGAACGTGACTTTTCCTGTCTAGTGAAAAATGTGCAAACAAAGCACTGTTACCATAGTTTCTTGCAAATTCTTTCCGAAATTAAAATAGCACATAAAAGAGCATAATTAGCACTTGCTCTTAAATCTTTTTGGCTCAAATAAAAATCTAGCCTGTTTCGAAAGATGTATTTAATGACACCTACTTTGTAACTGAAAATAAACACTTATTTACCAGACTTTAACTAACTCATTAACTACATGACACCAACAGCTCTTTGAATGGTGAAATAGAAAGATAAAGCTGTGTCTTCTTTTTTTTTTTTCTTGCTTCTACTCTTTCACTTTTCACCTCTGTTTCTCTCCCTCCTCTCCCTTCAGGGGCACATGGGGGACATGAAGTAGATGGAGTTAGTGTGGAGCAGATTAGACTCACACTGGGTCGTCCTCTGTCAGCAGAAAAAGAGCTGAGAGCAGGACACCAACCTGTGTTTCTTCTGACCACATACTCCGTTTGTGTGTGTGTGTGTGTGTGTGTGTGTGTGTGTGTGTGTGTGTGTGTGTGTGTGTGTGTGTGTGTGTGTGTGTGTGTGCATTTGTATTTCTCACCTCTTGAACCCTTTCAATCTCAGCTGTTCGACTAGTATATTTTATTGTTCAGTGCTTTAGATGTTATTGCAGTTAAAAGAATTTTGGTTATTTATTTTACACTTTCATGTCAGACATGAAAGTGTAAAATGTTCCTTGTGTTCCTAATCAAAAAAAATATTGGTTTCTAGAGTCTGCATTTGGAGTTTGTGCAACCGCCATATAGCATTGCTAACCAAGAAAGCTAATGGGAGCTAACTTGGTTAGCAAGCTCCATCAATAAACAGGGTGAAACTGACCCAGTTTACTGTTTGGTGCTGAGTAACAGGTTAATGAAATATACAAGTTTCACTTACCAGAAGTGAAGCACAGACTGTGAGGTTGTATTTGACAGCAGACCACATTATTTGTCAGTTACTGTAATTAAAAATGCTTCAAAAGGCACTGATGCTTTAACACCGCGATGTGGCCCAGTTCAGTCTGTTAGCAGAGGGGAGACCTGGCAGACAGCTGCTTCTACAGCTGCCCTTATCGTGACAGCTGTCAATCAAAGCATCCCCGCCCCTAAAGCTGCTTCCACACTGGAAAGTGATCTACAGCAGCGTAGCAACCAAACACCAGGTGGCTGACATTCAGCGACTTCAAACGGTGGGAAAAACCGCCAGTGATGCAAAATGGGCGGGACCTAAGAGAAACTTTTCTCTTCTAAGCGAGTGAATAAGGTGACTACCAATGAGAGTGTAGGATACCATGACTGACATATAATGTTTTAGTAAATTAAATTAGAGGGTTACCTAGACAACCAACACCTGAAATGTCCTCAAGTGGCCATATGTCAGTTTCAGAGAGCTGTGGAGCTTTAGTCTTAACAAAATCCAAAACAGCTTGGAATAAAAAACTTTAAAAAACACTTCACATAGAGTTGTTATGCTGGGGGACAAGAGAAAATGAAGCAACCGGCTTCATTTTTCAGCCCTGGGGGTTGCTACTTGGGTGGCAAAGTGGTGCCATGTTGCCTCACAGCAAGAAAGTTCTGGGTTCAAATCTGCTGCTTTGTCCCTTTTTTTAAGGTTGCTTGTCTCTCTGTGTTACATGTCGAGGGTGTACACTGCCTTTCAGTCTGTCAGCTGGGATATTCAGCCCCCCACGACCCCAGTTGAAGAAGCAATTAGAAAATGCTGGAAAATTGTGGGCGGTTTCTTGAATTTCTTGAGAGAAAATAAGACGACACTTTGATGCTTTTCATTGAAACTATAATCAGTTAAAACATATTATGCTACTCTTAAGCTTTTCTACAGTGGATTCCAAGTCCTTGATTATATGTGGCTGACATTTAGTATATGTTCTGAAAATACAACTATTTTGAATGTTTGTTCTGTTGCGTGTGTGGGAAGAAGTGTAATACATTAGCAAACATCCACATTTTTTCTGTTTTTATTGTGTTGTTTTAGTTTTGAGGTGTTTTTTTGTCTTCAAGCCATTGTTTGAAATTGCAAGCTCACAAAAATCTGTAGTTATGATTTTCAGATTTTTGATGTTTGTTGATTGATTGATCTGCTTACCCTTCCATAGTCCACAGGACAAAATGGGCAGACAGAGGGGAAAACATGAAAAGAATAATTGTGGTTATTTACAGCTCTCCTGCCAGAGCTAAGCTCTTCTCAGTCTCGGAACATTTAAAACAATGAAAGTAAAAGCAGCCTGTAATCTATAAAAAAAAACACTTAACCTTTCACAGGAAGAAGGGAACACAATAGAGAGCACATAAAACAAAACTTTAGTGGGCTGGAGAAAATACAATAGTAAATATCAATGTAGTCATTCATTTCTGTCACGATTAATTATGAAAAAAGCATTAAACATTTTCTTTAAGGTCCACCTAGTCACTGATGGATTCACATTGGCCCTCAAAGTCAGTGTATTGGTGTTACAGCCCAGAAGGTCCCCTGTCAGTCTGTGGCCTCATTCTCTTGTGTTTATTCGTCCTTGGAGTGAGTTCAGTGTGCCTCCATCTCTCTCTCTCTCTCTGCCCTGTCCACCCAGTGTCAATCTGGATGCTGTATAATTGGTTGTTTTTTGGTCTGCCGGCCTGTCCCTCCTTGGCATTGATTCATAGCATTTCTAAAGGTGACAGTAACGGCTGTCCCTATCAGACAAAGTAGAGTCATCGCTAGCTGGACCTCGGCTGACCTGCTAGTTTGTTCGCACACACTCAGGCACGCAAACACACACCTGCCCATATGTAGAGATGCATAGGAAACATGTGTGTGAATAAAGTCATTCAGAAAGTATAAAACTCAAGACAAAAGTAGCATATATGTGTGTGTGTTTTTAAAATTAAGATTAAATATATTAAAATGCATTTAAAAAAAATGTAAACAAGGAAAATGCAGGTGCATACAATGGCATGAAATATGTTTTACAAAAAAATGATATAACCACCATGCCACTACTAGATTTCTGTGCGAAATATATCTATATTTAAAGGATTTATGGATTCTTAAGTTAAAGCCAAATATCTTTTGTGCATGGACCTTATATAAAGGATGGACATATCTTCTTTAAAGCTGCATTGTCTCTAATGACCAGCAGGGGTCGACTCCTCTGGTTGTAAAATGAAATCAGAATATGAAGACATCTAAGGGAAAATGAGCCTACTGCCCACTTTATATATGACCAAAGTAAATACTATTATTAAAAAACATGATGTTAATGCTGTAAATTGTGATTTCCAGCAAAAAAAAAAAAAAAAAAAGGAAGAACGTAGGATGTGCCTTAGGACAGGCCTGCTTGTAACTGTCATAATGCTACTGTATGAGCGTGCGGTGTCTCGGTTTCAAATGCAAGCTTTAAGATTAGGGTTTTAAGGACCAGTAAGTGATTCATAGTGGGTGAGTTCGTTATATAGTGCCACGGTTTAATGAAGTCACATTTCCGTGAGCTTTGACCATTAAAGTTTAATTCCTTCATCTTTGAGTGTTTTGGCCAAATTCAAAGAGTTTCCAACAGGGCGTTGAAGAGTCATAGTACTTAAGAATAGAGGGGATGAATGTATGTAGATAATACAGAAATGTTGCCATCATGTAGCCAAAATAAATAGAGTGCGCACAAATATACATTTATATGCATTAAAATAGTCACATGTGCACAGACATCCATGCAGACACACTCTGAACATCATCATATGCAGGCCATCCTCGGTGACCTGGATCCACCCAGAAGTGATGCTTTATCTACTTAACAGTGTCACCTTCAAAGGCTTCTGACACAAACAGACACACATACACTCTCACAAACCACCTCATCTGTAAAAATCCCTCCACAAACAACAGTGTGTCAGGTTTAGGGGTCTCCATCATTTTAAGGCGCTGGCTTCATATCTATAATTGAAGGTAATCGCCTGGTAAAAGGATTGTAAAGGGTTTTGTGCAAAATTCCAAAAATAAGCTGGCTTTTTCATGGTCCTGTTATTGACCTTGTAATTGATTTGGTGAGCCTTTTTTTCCCCTTTCTTGTGTTATAGTTTGATACCGTATAATTGACTTTGCTCGCTGTGGTGTCTATTCAGGTTGATTTCTTTGTCTTCTGTACTGTCAGCAACCACTCAGGACTTGCTCTTGGTTACTTCCAGGTTAAAGTGAGGGGTACAAATTTGAGTTAAGGATTCTGACTACTGCAACGTCCTGATGAATATAACAAGACTCACACTGTGCTCTCCCCTGATTGTATGTGTATGTGCGAGTAAGCTTATATTCACAGCACCCTGACCTGTGTTACCGTGAATGTAATTGATTGTGTGTGTGCTGGTGTCTCAGTGTTAAGGTTAATTTCTCTAACTGCTGGTAAGTGCTGTCTGACCGTTCCCTTGGCGGCCTCTCCGAGCTAAAGTAATGCCACTTAGAGCCCCTGGGCCCCCACCGCTGGCCAGCACATTGATCCGCTGATCAATAATCACATCTGTACCACACACCGTGTGTGTGAGGCTTCTGCACTGATGCTTACACACAGAATAGTGTCTAGAACAAAGTGTCACTGAATGGTTATCAAACTGAGGTCTGAGGGTCACCAAATGGTCATTGAAGTGGTTCCAGAGGAGCCCCCAAGCAGAATAAGGTTATGTTTAATTCCAGTAGCGTTTCATTTAATATAAAGTTATCATGTTCTGAGACCAGAGTCCTTTGCAGCACTTTTCTCCCCATACAGTGCACACAGTTGTGTCCTCCTTGGATTATTTTCTGATCATGCTCCAACAGTTAATCAAACAGTGAACAACTGCAGGCATTAAAATAACTTCCTGTAAATTGTGCTGTTGCTTCTTAGCAGCAGACATCAAATTTTATCAGGTAGTTTTTGGGAGCATGAGTCTATTCTAGCAGTGCAGCCAGGTCTGATCCCAAAAAGTAGTTGTGCCGGCAATCCCCTGTGCTTTCTGGTATTAATTGGAAAGAAAACTAGAAAATTGGCCTTTGATTTAATACTGATCATATTTTCCTTACATGTATCATGCTGTTCACTGCGCTCTTCTCGCTGATTCTTCCATATTTCTGTTTGCTTTGCAAATTCTTCTATAAACTAGTCATCTGATAGTTCAGTAAAAGCACCATCACCCCTGTCATCTGATATAAGAAGTAAAGTGCTTCCTCAAATACAGTGTTATATCCCCTGTACAAATTCATTATCAGCATTAAAAGCATACCTCAAGGTTTTTTTGTTTCTTTCGTTTTGGAAATGAGAGTGACATCATCACCTGTCTGTGCATCCTTTTCCTCCTCCCGTTCTTTTATTCTTCTCAGGGAGCCTCCATCTTGTTTCAGATCACAGCCAATAAAGCAGCCTGCACCTCTCTCTCTTTCTCTCATCCTCTCTCCTTCTTCCTGTTAAAGGAGTCAGTCAGTCAGAACACTCAAAACACATATTAAACAGGCATCAGCCTCTCGCCGGGGCCAAATCACGCTGTTCAAATGTTGTTCTTCCACCGGGAGCGCAGGACAACTGAAGAGATGGGATCTGCAACATTAACTTGATTCACGGCTGCGGCGACTGAGTGACACTCCATAAACCTCAGCGGGCCGCCGCTGGGCCCCGCCGACAGCACCCCATGGCTAATGTGACACACACTAGCAACGCGTAGCCTCGCCACCCCCACAGCACAACACCAACACATTTTTGCAGCACAGCAAGCACACGCAGAGACAAATAGGAATAGGAGCGCATGTGGTAGAGACACACATCGGTAAAGCCTGACCTTAACCCACAATGCTGACATAAACAACACGTGAACTTAGAGATTCACACAAAAACTGGCAGAGACTGAGCTTTAGTCACCCGAGCTTCATTATTTTCTACACTAATGTGCTTTTTCTCTCCTAAAATCACACACACACTCTTACAAACAGGTTCTATGGTGCAGTGGTAGAAACTGAACAGCCACTGAGTTATTGTCCTCTCCGGCCGACCTCTCAGCTCGAAGCATTTTGGTGTAGGCAGTTAGCACTGGCCCTGTAGCTCTGTGTAAATAGCTAACCTCTGCTGCTCAAAATGCCACCTTCTTATGGCTGCCTTTGACAGTACTGACTCCTTCCACACACTAACTACAGCGCTTGTCACTTGGGTTACAAATAGCCGGGCCTGAATTGATATTTACTACAGAGACTTGTTGCCTCTGTGCTGCAGTGCCGCAATAATTTTTTCTTTTTTTTTTTTTCGTGTTTTGCCCTTAAACAAATGCATAGTGTTAGCTTTACCTGCATATGTAATGAGATAGATGTATAGGGTAGATTTAGAAAGACACTTCAAACATGAGAGGAGAGACTGAATAAAGAGGGTTAGAATCAGGGAGTTGAACACTCTACTTATGAGTATTTAAGCTGTAATGCACAATGTATACTATATATCTTTCTAAGAGAAGAGTCTGCTCCCTCTTAACAAAGCTGCAGTCTGATTGCCCTCTTCATTAAAGTTACCATTTCATGTGGAGAGGAAACATCTTGATTTAAAGAAATCACCTTGTCCATCTACACTTCAACTATTACACTACCTCTTCAGTCCTCTATTATCAGTTTCTTTTCTTCTTTTATGTGTAGAGTCATTTTTTAATTCATTGTCATGTCATTAGCATTAGCATCTTACAGCTTACAGCAAAGCTAAGGTTATTAATAATAATAAAGCCTTAAAATGAAAACAATGGAATTTGAATGAAAAGAACAGAATTTGATCAAAAACGAAAGAATTTGCATGAAAACAACAGAATTTGAACAAAAACAACGGAATTTGAATGAAAACAACAGAATTAGAATGTATAGAACAGAGTTTGAATGAAAGCATAAGAAGTCTAAAACAAACAATAGAATTGGAATAAAAGAGTAGAATTAGAATGAAAACAACAGCATTTGAATGAAAACAACGGAATTTCAATGAAAAGAACGGAATTAGAATGAAATGAATAGAATTTGAATGAAAACGACGGAATTAGAATGAACAGACCAGAATTTGAGAACAAACAATGGAATTAGAATGAAAAGAACAGAATTTGAATGAAAACGACGGAATTTGAATGAAAACAACAGAATTAGAGAACAAACAATGGAATTTGAATGAAAACAATGGAATTTGAAGGAAAACGACGGAATTTGAATGAAAAGAACAGAATTTGATCGAAAATAAAATAATTTGCATGAAAACAACAGTATTTGAGAACAAACAATGGAATTTAAATGAAAACAATGGAATTTGCATGAAAACGACGGAATTAGAATAAAAACAACAGCATTTGAATGAAAACAACGGAATTTCAATGAAATGAACAGAATTAGAATGAAATGAATAGAATTTGAATGAAAACAACGGAATTAGAATAAACAGACCAGAATTTGAATCAAAACAATGGAATTAGAATGAAAAGAACAGAATTTGAATGAAAACAATGGAATTAGAATAAAAAGAAAAGAATTTGAATGAAAACAACGGAATTTGAATGAAAACAATGGAAGTTTAAAACAAACAACAGAATTAGAATGAAAACAACGGAATTAAAATGAAAACGACCGAATTTAAATGAAAACAACAGAATTTGATCAAAAACCAAAGAATTTGAATGAAAACAACAGAATTTGAACGAAAACAACGGAATTTGAAAACAAACAACGGAATTTGAATGAAAACAACGGAGTTAGAATGTACAGAACAGAGTTAGAATGAAAGCAACATAATTCTAAAAGAAACAATAGAATTTACATAAAAAGAGTAGAATTAAAATGAAAACGACAGAATTAAAATGAAAACAACAGAATTACAATGAAAACAACGGAATTTGAATGAAAACAACAGAATTACAATGAAAACAACGGAATTTGAATGAAAACAACAGAATTACAATGAAAACAACGGAATTAAAATGAAAACGACAGAATTAAAATGAAAACGACAGAATTTGAATGAAAACAACAGAATTTGAGAACAAACAATGGAATTTGAATGAAAACGACGGAATTTGAATGAAAACAATGGAATTTGAATGAAAACGACGGAATTAGAATGAACAGACCAGAATTTGAATCAAAACAATGGAATTAGAATGAAAAGAAAAGAATTTGAATGAAAACAACAGAATTTGAATGAAAACAATGGAAGTTTAAAACAAACAACAGAATTACAATGAAAACCACGGAATTTGAATGAAAACAACAGTATTTGAGAACAAACAATGGAATTTAAATGAAAACAATGGAATTTGCATGAAAATGACGGAATTAGAATAAAAACAACAGCATTTGAATGAAAACAACGGAATTTCAATGAAATGAACAGAATTAGAATGAAATGAATAGAATTTGAATGAAAACAACGGAATTAGAATAAACAGACCAGAATTTGAATCAAAACAATGGAATTAGAATGAAAAGAACAGAATTTGAATGAAAACAACGGAATTTGAATGAAAACAATGGAATTAGAATAAAAAGAACAGAATTTGAATGAAAACAACGGAATTTGAATGAAAACAATGGAATTAGAATAAAAAGAAAAGAATTTGAATGAAAACAACGGAATTTGAATGAAAACAATGGAAGTTTAAAACAAACAACAGAATTAGAATGAAAACAACGGAATTAAAATGAAAACGACCGAATTTAAATGAAAACAACAGAATTTGATCAAAAACCAAAGAATTTGAATGAAAACAAGAGAATTTGAACGAAAACAACGGAATTTGAAAACAAACAACGGAATTTGAATGAAAACAACGGAGTTAGAATGTACAGAACAGAGTTAGAATGAAAGCAACATAATTCTAAAAGAAACAATAGAATTTACATAAAAAGAGTAGAATTAAAATGAAAACGACAGAATTAAAATGAAAACAACAGAATTACAATGAAAACAACGGAATTTGAATGAAAACGACAGAATTACAATGAAAACAACGGAATTTGAATGAAAACAACAGAATTACAATGAAAACAACGGAATTTGAATGAAAACGACAGAATTACAATGAAAACAACGGAATTAAAATGAAAACAACGGAATTAAAATGAAAACGACAGAATTAAAATGAAAACGACAGAATTTGAATGAAAACAGAATTTGAGAACAAACAATGGAATTTGAATGAAAACGACTGAATTAGAATGAAAACAACAGCATTTGAATGAAAACAACGGAATTTGAATGAAAACGACGGAATTAGAATGAAAACAACAGCATTTGAATGAAAACAACGGAATTTCAATGAAATGAACGGAATTAGAATGAAATGAATAGAATTTGAATGAAAACAACAGAATTAGAATGAACAGACCAGAATTTGAATGAAAAGAAAAGAATTTGAATGAAAACAACAGAATTTGAATGAAAACAATGGAAGTTTAAAACAAACAACAGAATTAGAATGAAAACAACGGAATTAATCAAAGCTGTGTTGCCAGCATAGACTATATATAAAAGATCCACTTAGCCATGGTTTATTGTCTGTTTTAAAGCCTTGATTTTGGTATTTTTGGTTGCCACCAGAGCCAGGCGTGACCATATAGTTGACCCTTAAAAAAGGGGTGAAGCACTAAGTTATCCGCTAACGCTAGCAAACCTGTCTATGTGTGTCCAAAAAAGAGACACTTGATAATTAACGCTAAGAAACAAAAAACTTGTTTATTAGAATTTCACAATTTCTAATTGGAGCTCAGATTTGTCGGTGGTGCGCTGAGTGACACAGAAAGCTGTGTTACTTGTTGAACAATTAAAAATACTCAAAAAGGCAGCAAGACTCTAAATACACTTGAGAGGTTTTGTTTAAGTGACTTGTGGCAAGGTCTTACAGAAAGCTAGTAGCTACAGCTGCAGAGACCAGGCTCTAAACAATTTCTTCTATGAAGTTGGGAGTTTTAACAATATCTGGATACATTTTTGGCAACCAAGCAGCAACCTTCAGGACTAAAAACTGAAACCAAAGCATGCTGCAGTTCCTCGACTGGCCACGTAAGCCTTGCTTCAGACAATCCTGGGGCCATTCTGAAGTGGCTTTTTTAGAATGAGTAAATTTCTTTTGACCTTGAGGTTGCTACTTAGTTGCTAGAAAAGGCCAGACTGTATTAAAAATCTTTAACTTTGTCGCCTCCAAGTAGAATTTTCTGCTCTATCCATCTAAGCCTTAATAGTTCACTCTTTTGTCAGAAGCAGTTGTAATACATAAAGGGTTTTCTGTTTCCTTTCATTCACCTACAGCTGTGTAAAATGTTGTTTATTCCAAAAGCACCTTTGCAGTATTATCTGTTTTGCTGTCACCAAAGAATGAATGGTCATTTTCTATTTGGCTAGTAAGTGTGGGAGTTAAAACGAATGTGTTTCTGGTCGTGTTTGAGGAGGACGTGGCACCATTGGGTCAGAAGCTGTTTGTGGCATAACTCTGACTTTCTGATCACATTGTCCACCTTGTGAGTGGAGGACATTAAATGTTAGCTGTAGATAGGAATATCAATGATTGATGAGTTTTTTCCTTTATGTACTGTGAGATCTGTATGATCTTGTGTGTTGCCCTTGGGTGTAAACCTTGTACCTCCAATGTTAGCATTTTAGAAACTTTAGAAAGAAAGGAAGGAGAAGAAAAAAAAGTACAGTTTTATTTCCTAAGAAGTTAGGAAAGTCTTTCCTATGGTGTTTGTAAAACCAATGTACATTTGAAATGACAATGTATGTTTGTTTGTTTTTTTACAGTTATTTTACAGTAAGTTCATCTGCACTCAGCAACCTAGGTGTGAGAGTCCCTTTTTCACTCTCTCAAATTCCTATTTTTCTGCATAGATTAGTCTACAAGTGTCTAAGCCAGGCGCTGTTTAAACAATGGCATTTCTAACACTGTTCCTATCACCTTGGAAACGCCATGGCAACCTGTGATCTGAGAGGGCACAGTGTGGCTCAATTAGCACCAGCCGTATCTCACCGCACTCTTCCGCCAGAAGAATATCTCCATATTCTGTCTCCTTTCATGCATTAAGTGACACAAATACGTGAAGTGTTACATCACCTTTTATGTCAACTTTCCATGTAGTTTTCCTCTCTCTCTTTTTTTTACACAGTGATGGATGCACACACACATAGGAAAGAAAGAATAATATATGCATTGCCATGTGTGGTACAGACAGTAATTGGCACTCCTCATTTGCCACTTTTAAATGAGATCCTGTCCATCTAGCCACTAAATGACTTTCATGTTTTTATGCTGTGATTGGGCCTCAAAAAGATCCTTTGTGTCATACTGGCTGCTAGAATGACAGGAAGGTTGCAGTCACTCTCAGACACCTTTTTCCTTCTTTAATTTCTAGCAGTCTGGTAGATGGAGCTTCTTTATGTCATTATTGGCTGCTTATAACAAACATATTAACTAATAAGAAATGCATCACTGTGTTTCCCAGGTATCGTTTCCAAGTCCTTTGAGTGTCGTCTGAAAGGCCAGGGGGCTACATTTGTGGAAGCAGAGGATATGGGCTCCCCTTTGCACAGGAAAGACTCTTCTGAGTTATCGGGCCATGACGAGATCCAACAGGTCATCATCATCCAGGGCTATGGTGAC
The DNA here is from genome assembly GCF_057381845.1 of Rhamphochromis longiceps. Lineage (NCBI taxonomy): Eukaryota > Metazoa > Chordata > Actinopteri > Cichliformes > Cichlidae > Rhamphochromis > Rhamphochromis longiceps. The sequence continues at coordinate 15,493,449 of NC_140567.1, forward strand.
GGAGAGGTAGCTATCGACCAGACCCTCGAGGAGTCAGCCGCTGCCACCCTGCAGACGCTGGCCATGGCCGGCCAGGTGGCCGAGGTGCTCCACATCACTGAAGACGGACAAGTCATAGCCTCGGGCAGGGAAGTGGCATCCGCAGGAGCCCACCTGGCTGGAGGCAGCACCCAGTACGTGGTCTTGGAGTCAGGGGAGGCCAGAAAGGAGTTTCAGGCTGTGGCCAGAGGAGGGGTAGCAGTCGCAGCTGCTGGTGGACAAAGTCACATTGTCTCAGAGTCCTCCACAGCTCTCGATGCTCTGCTCAGCGCAGTCAGCGAAATGGGCCATCAGGAGGAAATACAAGGAGAGGCAGCCATCGTTCATGAGGTCTTGACCCCAGAGATAGCTGAGGCTGTGCAGAGTGAAGTGCAGGGGGAGGGGAAGCAGGAGGGGGAGGAGCAGGTGCAGGTCATCCAGGGGACCGGCCAGGAGGACATGCAGGAAGTGCTGCAACTCGCCGCGTCCCAGATGATGAAGGAAGGCCTGACCCAGGTCATCGTCAATGATGAGGGCACGCACTACATTGTGACTGAGCTGGACAACTGCACCTTACAGGTGGAGGGAGAAGTGTATGGAGAGGCCGGGACAGGTGACGGGGAGGTGCACCAGGCGGAGCAGCAGACAGGAGAAGAGATAGTGGTGTACCTGGATTGAGCTGCTCGCAGTATTGTCCTGGAAGGGTAGAGGAGAGAGACATCCCTGAAAGATTCACATTGGGCATTTTATTTCACTTCCCCTGTTTAGCTAGGTTAAAGCTCACGTTAGCCCAGATGTTGTGTTCTGCATTGTCTCTGTTTAATTTCACCCTGCTTCATTCACTTCGTACATCACTTCTACCATCTTCTCTTGGGCTACACTGAACTCAGGTTAAACATCGTTTATTCAAAGCGACAGTAAAGGAAAAAAGGTTTTGGTGCTAAGTGAGCTAACCTGCAATCCACACAGCCGCCAAGACTGCTTTAATTAATTAATGCAACTTAAGGAAATGAATGAGTATACATTGTCATGAAATATTTTTACAATGCTTCTAATGTGCTAAGAGTTAAACAAGTTATTATAAAGAAAGTCTATCTTTTCATTTATAACAGAGCTAACAGGTTTTTTTTCTTGCTTTTTGATTTCTTTGTGGTACATTTATGTTGCAACCTAAAGTTTTTCTGTAGCAAAATAGATGTTTTTTTTTTCTTTTGATAACGCAGTGATTTAATTTGTGTGAGCAATCTTTTCTTTTTCTTCAAATCCTTTGTGTGTGTGTGTACTATTAGTTCCAAATCAGTAATACGATGAATGATTTCCCAAACAGACCTTATACATATTTTCTGTGTAGCGAAAAGTAAAGCAATGACAATTATATGTTTTAGATTTTTGACAGTCCTTCATTGTGTGGAAGGCCTGTTTAAAAAAAACAAAACATGAGTGCAGTTTCATTTTTGACAATAAAGATTGAGCCTAATTTTTAACAAGTGTGCCCACATTTGTTTTCTTGGCAGTTAGTGCTGTTGATAGTTATGTCAGCAGCACGATGCTATCGTGCATACAGTGCAGCAGCATCGTACAGGCGACATGCACATACATGCATCAACTGATGGTTCCCATCAAGCTTTCTGATCACTAACACCGTCATTATCATCACCATTATCATTATCGTCATCATGATCACCATCATCCTAATCGCCATCCTCTCATCTCGTCCCCCCATCAGGCCCATTCTGTTCATTGCATTTTTTTCTCTTCCCCCCCCCCCAGCACTATTCAGCACTGGAGGGAGAATCAATATTCATTTAGGCCCCTACACAAGCCTGGTTTCTGATGGAGTGAGTGGGAGAGCGGTGTGACGGTTGCAAACACAATGGCCAACCACTGAAAGTAGAGAGAAAGCACTCGTACACACTGAGGGCATCAAAAGATCATCCCTTTAACACACACGCGCTGCGCGAGCAGAGCAAGAAGGTGGGCTGAGAGGGAGAAAGTGGTGGAGGAGTGGGCAGGAAAAATGAGAGCATTACAGATGGATGTTGAGAGAGGTGAGGCCAGGGAGAAGTGAAAGAGCGGTGAAATCCACAGCCACACAGAGAGAAGGGAGCCTGTAATTTCACATAACACCTGTCTGCCTTTCAGCCTGTCTTTGTCTCCTGCTCCCAGCCTCATGTTGCATTTATAAGCTCGCACAGTCTTTTCATGCTCTTCGTCCTTCTATTCAGCGGAGATGGGCGCATTTAACGGAGGTCACGTTCTCTGTGTGAGCAACCATACGTGCCTGTGAGAGCCAAGGTTTGTCAACACCCACTGAGTGGTGAGAATGCACCGATAGCATTTAGATGCCTCACATTTATAGAACTTACAGTTTGTTTTTATAATGCTTCCAAATATGTGTTATTCAAGAGTCATGTCACAACAACAGCAGTATGTGCGACTTCTTTTGTGACCTCTCAGTGGGCTCCTGATGCCAAGGTTGAGCAGCGCTGCTTTAAATAATGAATTTTGAAGAGAAGTGCTGTTCAGTCAAATAGATGCACTGCACTGAGGAATAATATTTATTTTGGTGCGTATGTACTCATTAATTATAATATTTTGATTTAAATTGGCTAATCTCATAACGGATATGCACATGTTTGAATAATATTAGAAAGTAATGTAATATGGTACACTGTAAACTATATATAGAGATATCTACATACACTACTGCTGCCAGAGGTTTAAAATAAAAGGTTACCCAAAACTGAAAAATAATGTACATTTCAGAATTATACAAAAAGGCCTTTTTCAGGCCTTTTTTAAATGAGTTAACAAATTAAAGCTCTTCTGCAGCAATGGAGGTTGATCAAGCCTTGAAAGCTGGTGCTGCTAATTCCTACAGATGTTCCAACTTTTCTGGATTACTTACAGCCCCCTCTGTCTGCATAAAAGCAGTGCTGGAACAAACTGGTACCGTACCCTCATGAGCATCAGTTGAACATTATTGTACTGCAGAAAGTAGAGTGTTGCTGCAAAAATGGTGAGAAAAAGGCAATTAATGGAAGAGCGACAGACCATCATGACACTGTTGTCAAAAATGTAGGTATTTCCTTCAAAGAAATTACAAAGAAAGTCAAGGTGTCAGTCAGTACAGTTTCCTTCACCATCAAAAGGCACTCAGAGACCAGGGCAAACCAACAGGAAGAGGTCTGTCAGACCCAAAGCTGCAACTGAATCAGAGGACAAGTTTCTGAGAGTTAACCACTCACAACTCACAGTACAACATCTTCAAGCACAGCTGAATAGTGTTCATAGTAAGCAAGTCTCAGTTTCAGCTGTGACTCGAGAAGACTTCGAGCTGCAGGTTTGACAGGATGAGTTTCAGCAAGAAAGCCATTACTAAGGCATGAAAATAAGACGAAGAGGCTTGCCTGGACCATGAAACACCACTGTTAAGACTGCTGTCGTAGGATTGTCTAATATGCAAATCTCAGTGCATCCACCTCTATCTGATTGGTGGATCCGGAGGACAGCCCATATGGATTGGCTAACTAGCTGGATATGATATGATGACATTATGTGACGATACTGCCATGGATTCCCATTCATTCATCTTCGGCTCATCCCAACCAGCAGAGTTTTGCAAACGTGCCCAGTGTTGTTGGTTATATACAGGAGTTTGTAGGGGTGGACTGGCTTTTTATTTGATTAGTTTTCTTCTGTTTTTCTTAGTTAGGGAGGTAAGTTGTTGTCATTTGGTTTGATTCTTTTGATTATGTAAATTTTGTAAATCCACAAGATAGGCTCCTTTTGTCTCCTTTTGTTTGTTGTTTTGGCACTAAGTCCATCCCTTACGAATTAACATATTGTAAAAAAATCATTATCAAACTGTACCAATTGTGCGATATGGCTGCTTGAGGTCTGACGAGGATGGATCACCCTAATGTGGTGACCTGGCCATCTCTAGATGGGCTATAACATCGCCACTGGATTACTGAAGACTGGAGGCAGGTATTATGGGCTGATTAATCAAAATTTGAAATATTTGGTTCATCACACAAGATCTTTTTACACCGTCGAGTAGGTGAAAGGATGGTTCCACAGTGTGTGGCATCAACTGTCAAACATGGAGGAGGAAGTGTGATGGTCTGGGGCTGTTTTGCTGGATCCAGGGTGACAGAGTGAGAGGCACCCTGAACCAAAACAGCTACCACACCATTCTGCAGCACCATGCAATACCCTCTGGGATGCGCCAGTTGGTCAGGGGTTCATCCTACAGCAAGAAAATGACCCGAAACATAAGTTCAAGCTATGTCAGAACTATCTCAGGAAAAAAGAACAAGATGGTAAGCTTGAAAACATGGAGTGGTCAGCACAGTCTCCAGACTTAAACCCCATCGAGATGGTTTGGGATGAACTGGACAGAAGAGTGAATGCAAAGAAACCTACAAGTGCCACACATTTATGGGAACAGATATGGGAAGAACTTTCCGAAGGATATTTGATTTCTATTGTACAAAGAGTGCCACGGGTGTGTTCAGCTGTTATATCTGCCAAAGGTGGCTTTGATGAGTCAGAAATTTAAAAAGCATTTTGGTCTATAAATTGATTCCATGGTTGCTTATTTGTACTATGCTTTCATTTCAGAGTGCAGAGAGACATTAAACTGCATCATTTTCAATAAGAAAATTGAAACATTTGGGCATTCTAAAACTTCATTCTGCAGTGCATGACCTTGGCTAATCCTATTGCCCTCAATAAGGTCGCAAGTTCAATGTTCTTTTGTGTTTTTTCCCCCCTCTGAATAGGAATGCAGATTATTCTACATGTCCATCTGAGTGATTGTGTACTGTATTGTGTGCATCCCCACCCTCTCCGTGTATCTCTCTAATCAGGGCTGGATGGCTCATTATTAACTGCAGCAGGCCACTCGAGTGACATGGAAGAGGGAGAAATTAGCAGCTGTCATCCAGTGATGAGTTCATTTCCTGACAGGCCTCTGCTCCGAAGAGTCCTGCTGCAGACGACCAGACGGCTGATGGAAACCTGCCGCTGAAGCTTAATTGGAGAGCCGGAAAAGGCCAGTGGGAGAGGAAGGGAGGGGCAAAAATGGAGAGATCAGGGTAAAGTCATAACGGTAATGTTAAGGGTCTAACTCTTAACTGAGTTTCACAAGCAGTAATTCAACTTCTGTATCAGCAGTAGGCTTTGTGGGCATAATAGATGAAGAGCAGTGGACAAAAGTGTAGTTTTAACATACTATAATAATTACTCCTGTCATTGTTATTAATCAGGTGCTGAAAGAGATAGCCAAAGCAATTTTACCTCCCAAAATGCTGCGCACTGTAAATTAGACTAACCAGAAATCAGCTCAAGGTTTACATTAAAATGTTAAGGCATAATCCAAATCTAGCAGCATACTGTGTAAAATTCTCCATGAATCGTTTCCTATAAATATGTTGAACTGAATAGTCATTATTTTTATGTTAAATGTATATGCATCTGAGTAGCACATCATATTGTCCATATATAATGTACCACATTCTGCAGCTCTCTTCAGGTTTGCATTGTCCTTTGTCCATTGTTTTGGACTGCAGCTTTAAATCTGGGTCACTTATTATGGAGCCACAAATTTTAAGCAAAACTGAGCTAACAGCAGACAGACACAGTTAGCAAGTAAGTAGTGAAAAACAGTGGCACATGTGGTGGCTGAAGCCTCTGATGTGCCTATAGGTGGTGGAGACCAAAACTGGATCATTAAGAGAGAATGGAATTCAGGTTCCATGCTAATGCTAATTATCTGGCTGTGTGAACACGATGTTTGTTAACTTATTAAATGTCTGTTGTTAAGTTCACCAATACTTCATAGCCAATTTGAGCATGTGTTGCTAACCTACAACTGAAGACACGATTTACTTGTCAGGTTCCAGTGGTGTGCTCTGAATTGCCGGTTTATTTTCGAGACAGACTGAAGTTGTTGACATCCAAGGCTATAATTCAGTCTTGTTAGGGTAATGCCTTTACACTCTCATATAACGACATATACTTGCAACGCTTTATTTATTTATTTTTTACATTGATGCTTAAAATACTTCTAAAGCCTTCAACCACTGGCTCAGTGCGAACGTGTAACATAGTATGATGGGTAATGCACACACACACATTCATACACACAAGCACTTGCACGGTCTCCTTGGGGCAACTCTCATCACTCTCCTGGGCACAGCGGAGAGGGACAGCAGCGTGGATGGAGGTTTCTCTTTTTCGCTCTCTCTGTTTCTCTGAGTATGATAAATATGGCAATTCTGTTTAGTTGCCATCTATAGAAAACATATCAGCCTGAGGATCATTTCCTTAATGTCTCCACTATTAGTTTTGGCTTCCCTTTGGCTGTATTAACATGCCGGCTGATATGCTCTGTTTGTGTGTGTGTGCGTGTCCTCGGGGCTCCAGGTACAATTCTATTAAACCAGACTTGTTTGTTTATTTCCTGTCTGCCTCCCTCTACATGTCCCCTGCTTGCTAGGACTCCGGATCCAGGTCTGTACGTACATTCATGTTAACGACAGGCCGCACACGTATAGATGAACGCACAGTCAGAATCCAGTGTTTATTTGTTTTGTTGTTGTTGTTTTTTTTTTTTCATCATTTTTGTAGCTGTAAATCGATAGCTGTTTGAGGCAGTGGAAGCCACAGTTCAGTTATGGTTCATCTCTTCCATGGGAGTTGTTATGGGAAAACGGAGAGAAGGCGGGGAGGGAGGGGAGGGTATGTGGGGAGCCCTGCGTGGCTCTTCTCCCTTTCTCTTACTTTTCCTATGTGGCTCTGCATTTGTGTCTTTGATCATGTTAATCCCTGCCTAGCGCCCACCCCCCCAGTCTCCCTGCCATAGACTCACTGCCACACACACCTCAGTGCCTGACAGAAATTGACAGCCCACTCTATCCCACACACCCCCTCCAAAATGGCATGCATTCTTCATTCCACCATTGAGCAGCTTACCCCAAACCCAAATAAAGAATGAAATAAAAACACTACGCAGGCAGGCAGGCAGGAATTGACAGTCTGCAGCACTTCATTAAGCAATAGCAGTGATTGAAAAGGGATCTGATTAGCTCACTATGATGAGATAGCAATGTTTCAACCTTGAACCAGAAACAACCGTAAGTGCTTTTTAATTAGGCACACAACACTGAGGAATAGCACTTCAAAACATAAAAAAGAGAGAGTGAAAGACAGAGTGTCTCCAGCAGAAGGGAGAGCAAATGACGAAGCAAAGAGAGGATCAGTGGGAAGCCTATTCCCTCTGCCCTAACAAGAACATCACTTTTTCAACATTATGCACATCTAGGAAATGTTCTCAAAACACTTTTTTTTTACTACTCTCCTTTTTAGTTTAGCTTCATCTCCATTTAGATTTACAATATTTAAAATTAGATACACCTCTAGAGGGTAAGAAAATGTTAGGCGTTAAATCTGCACTCTTGAATTACAGAATTTGACATCGTCAATTTTATATCAGAGGCGCTCACAGAGTCTGATTCACGTGTATAGACTCAGGGAAGTCGGCACGCTACCCTGCGCCAACACACCACTCTGTTTAAATAGCAGATCTTCACTGTCAGCCTGCGATAACACCTTTCTACATAGCTGCTGCAGCCATCTGCTTCATGTCAGCACTGCCATATAGGGGTTAATTCTGTTGGTATATTCATTTTAGCAAAACAAACAGCGTGACAGATGAAGGGAAGGGAAAAATGATTTGATTTTTCTTGATTCTGAAAATATGTCACGATAAAGTGAAACTTTAATGTTTTATTTGCCAAAAAATTGGGTCACTTCAGCAGTAAATACTTACAGGATGCGGCAAAGGGAAAATAACAACCTGTACCAACACTGGAAATATCTGTAAATAATGCACAAAATGAACTGAAGAGATCAGAAGTGAAACTGTGATTGTAAAGTTTAACATTTGCTTCTTCACTACAGAATAGCTTAGTTTACAATGCAAATACAATAGTAATAGAGTTTATTGAAAGAAAGAAAGTAACAAGACTTATATTATACAGCTATGCTAGCAGCTGTGTTAGCAGCACAGCTACTGACTTTAATTTGTTGACATGATGTTCTTTACCATTTTTTCCTCTGACTTTTTACACTTTAATAATTGGTCATATGCTCAACATTTGAAAAAAAAAAACCTGACTGAAATTGTTCCATCGTTCTACAAATTTCATACACTAATAAAGCAGAAATTGTGTAAAGATAGCAAGAAAATCCATTCCTTTTAAAATGTTGGCATGAAGACAAGTGAGTGAAACTAAAAACGGTGGCATGGTAGAGTGCACTGCAGGGCATATAAAAACAAAAGAATTTGAAAGAAAAGTCTTTCGTTGCTTTTATTTATGTCATTTGTGTGCAGTCGATTCAGTACTTTGAGAGTCTATTGAGGTGTATTGCTGCTCTCCTCTGTTCTGTGTTTCACCGTGAAACACAGAACAGAGGAGAGCAGCAAAGCAGTAGGTGAGGCTCTCATTGTGGCTTAGGGATGCCTTCCAGTAAGTTTACTATATATTTTTTCTCATGTACACAACTTCAACTACAACTATGGTTGAAACATGAGAAACGTGATGGGAAGGGCTTGTTGTTTATAGTGTGAATATCTTAGCCCGTATTGAGACTAGTCCCATTTTTCTCGTGGATCTGCCTGTTTTTGACGTTCACAAAGCTGACTGAGTGATCACAACGAAATTCCTATGGCATTTCAAAAGCTGGCTAAAAAATGTGCTTGTCAGTTGAGTGGCAACAAAGCTGTTATTAAATGTAACACTGTGAGGTCAGTCCCGTCCTGTGAATACAGGTAATCACTGTCCATGTCAGCTTCCCTGAGAACTTTGACCTACTTACTCACTGCATGCCCAATGGTCAAACTGACAGTATCAGGAAAGTACTTGAGCAGTTTTAGTATAGATGTGTCAGATTCCATACGGACAAATAGACTGCCCTCCAAAACAATGTTTTTTTATTTATTACACTAACAGTACAGTCTGGTTCAATTATCACCAGCATATAAAATGTGAAAATAGGCCCATGTGTGCATGTGCATGAGCAAAAATTTCTTTGGCATTAGGCTTTCTTCTTAGTCATCTGTTACTGTCTGTTATGCTCCTTTTTCTGTATCTTTCCCCTAATGTACTACAAGGAAGTGAGGCCTCAACTCTCAGGGTGATCTCATTTGCTGGATTGAGTTTTAGTGTCACAGATATTGGATTTGATGTGATACTACTTCTGACTGTGCAATGAAAGAAGTGCAGTCACGAATTTATGGTGCTGCCAATGGGTGGTGTCTGTGTCATTCAACAGGGCTCATTTTATTGGCTAATTCCCTCATCCCTAGTGATCTAGTTGGCAATTCAGCTCCCTAAAAAAAATCCTGCATAGGAGTTTTGAGTATAATATTTTCAGAAAAGTGGAATATGTCATTTGTGGGGATTTATTCCCAAATTGATCTTAAACGTATCTGAGCTTGTTATAATTTCTCTGGCTCTCTCGTAGAGGAGATTTTCAAAGGAAGGCATAATTGCGTTGCGCTTTCTTCCCAGCCACCCTGACCGTCTGCCTTTTAACCATCTAGCATGGTGAATCGAGCCCCGCATTTGTGAAGTGTAGCCCTGGGAGTCCCCTAGTGGCCCCTGCCTTGCTGTAACAAGCATGGGGGGGCCCCTGTGGTAAGTGCTCTCTGGGGACCCCGGCTCTGATCTGGCCATCCCTGGGGTCCTGTTAATTCCTGCTCTGCTCAGAAAGCCTCGCCACTCTCCAGTGCTCTCCTGCCCCTTCTTTTTATACTTCTCCTCTCCTCCTCTTCATCCACCTATCATGCTCTCGCTCTCTCTTTCTGTTCTTTTTGTAGAAGGTGTGCTGTCAACAGGGAACTTGGCCAGTCTCATTAAAGAGCCGGTGGAGGTTGTGAAGTTGCGACAATGACAGAGATGTGAAGATCAGTGGCAGGGTAGTGGATGGAGAAGCAGTCCATTAGACAAACCCTGCTGATGTATGGTTGAAATGTGATGTGGAATTAGTCCAGTGTTCTCTATGAATACCATCGATATTAGATGATTCTGCAGTTTGTGCTTGTGCACATGCAGAGGTAGAGACTGACGAAATTGATGGGAATTAGCACCGATCACTTTTTTGTTTTAGTTCAATTTTTCAAAACAAGTTTTCTCATCACCAACATTTCGTTTGTTATCCACAAAACACTAGAAAGCAAGAACTTCCCTATCAAACTTTCTTTTTCTCTTGTGTGACGTGACAGTTAACAGCGTGATAAGTAATTAAAGGAAAGGTCTTGGGCCAGTATCAGATTCAGTGTGTAGTAATTATAAGTATATTAGCCAAGTGAGCCTCAAAGATGCCCCCAGCTGCTTGTCCAAGCTGATTTAATGTGACTGGTCCATAACAGAATCATGTAAAATTTTAGGATTCTCCCATCACCCCCGCGCCAAAGTGCCACTCTAGATAAGAGAATCCTCCAAATGAGGCCCTGGTGACCTTCCAACCATCTTCCTATCAGCTTTTCTATCTGCCCACTTCCTTCCTTGTCTTCCCTTCGTTGCTTCTCTTCTTCCGCCCTTGTCCCGTGCCTGGGCTGAGATAGGGGATACAATGTAGGGAGTTGGAGGGTCGTGGGGAGGCAAGGGGAGGCGTGTACATGTGGAGAGGAGGAAGGAGGAGGCGCCCAGATCATGCCGGGCGACTCCACAGGAGTGATAAGAGCGAATAAGCTGTCAGCGTGGGCGTCGGATGGTCCTTATTGTTCATATTTAGATGGAGGAACAATGGCGGGGTGTCAGGCGCCTATAGTTCATAATCTGCTGATGCTGACCAAGTGTCAGTGTGATCCATGAGCACAGAGGCTCCTGAATCCTTAAGCAATCCCCCGTAGGAATGTCATGGGGGAGAGTACAAATGGGACAGCATCTGCCGGACTATAGATAGATAGGTATAGCAGAAGGGGAGGGAGGAGAGGGAAAGGAAGGAGGGCAATGAAAAAATAAAAAGAAAGAAGGATGGAAACAAAAAGAAAAGTGAGACAAATTCAAAGAGAAAAACGATATTAAAGCGAGTTTACTAAAAAGAACAGCAGAGCTTAATTTCCCCTAAAAAAAGGAAAAGAAAATGAAAGCGACTAATTGTGAACAAGTGTGGAGGAAGGCACCTGCGAGGAGAGCGATAGATGGATGGATGGGGGATTAAAACGAAGAAGTGGGAGGGAGAAAGGAGAGAGGAGGGGGAGAGAAACAGCGCGCTGATTGTGAGGAGGCCTTTAGCAGTGTGAGCTCCCACCTGCAGGTGAGACAGAGAGGAGAATGGGTGTCAGATTAGAAGGAGGCCCTGAGAGCTCCTTCCCCCACAATGAAGGCTTGATTCCGGGCAGAGAGATGCCCCGGAGACGCCAGGCGCACCCCGGAGCCGTCACAGCCTATCAGCCACTTTTCTGCGCTCATCTTGATCAAAAATGCAACCACGCCGCCCTCACGCCGCTTCAGCTGTGACAGATGACAATTAATGGTGATTGTTTGATGGAGTTTTGGAGCAAATCTTATCTGTGTGTGTGTTTTGTGACAGTGTTTTGAAGAATTAAAAAGAGGCACGCAAAGCTGCACACACACGAGTCACGTGTTTTTGATGGCGTTCTTAAATGTGTCACAATGAAAATGCCCCTCCCCACCCCAGGCATTCTTCATTTACTGTCACAACCATTAGACATGGAAGGGGAGAAAAAATAAGAGATGGTATCAGTAACGCATGAGCTACAGTAATTAGCCTCCTGATGCAAGTGTGTGTACGTGTTTGCATGTGTGTGTCAGTGTGTGTCTGTGTGTGAGTGGGATAAAGCTGACAAATGCACGCACAAATGAGTAACAGTGCATTCCTACACCTGCTGAGGAGTCTCGTCAACAAGAGCGGTGTAAACTGGAATCACCATTTTAAGGGCTTAGTCCCACATTCTCTAAATTAAGCACCTTCTTGGGTGTCTTGCAGTCATACTATAAGCTATGCTAACGCTTCCATTAGTTTGTGAGCTGACACATGATGTAATGGGAGCCTTGTCGTGCTATGGTGATTCCTTTTAATGCTCCACATCTTCATTTTCCCTTCCCACTTCTTCTCCATGCCGCCACCTTAACATCTTTGTCACGGGAGCCACAATCCATTTCATTATCTTTGTATTCTGGGGTGGAGGTGAATAATGGTGTACTGATTTCCAGTTTGCAATAAGGGACTGGGTTTGAATTCACTGGGCAACTGGGGGCTTTTCCGTGTGCCGTTTGCATATGCTCCCCATGTCTGCGTCGGTTCTTTCCAGGCACTCTGGTTTCCTCCTACAGTCCAAAGACATACATGTTAGGCTAATTGGTAACTCCAAATTGGCCAGAAGTGTGAATGGTTGTCTGTGTCTGTGTGTTAGTCCCACAATAGCGTCTCATCCTGTGATAACTGGGATACGCTCTATCCCAACCCTGCATTGCACAAGTGGAAGAAAATAGATGATGAAGGATTACCAGCTTGTGATAGACCTGTAGTCAGATCCCACACTGCTTCACTAATGTTGAGGTCAGGACTCAGGGGAGGCCAATCCATGACTGATAGTGTTTCATTGTGATTTTCTATCCAGGTATGCTCTTACAGCACTGGCAATGTTTTCAATAAGACCTCCAGCATCACTGGCTGAAATGTAACCCCTACCATGACAGAGCCTCCACCTTGTTTTACCGATTCCTGCAGACGCTCACTAATGTACCTCTCTCCTGACCTCCTCTGTACACGCTGAGGATGATTTGAACCAAAAATTTTGCCACAAGTTGCTAGTAAGTGCTTAAAGTTACCATTTGAATTTGGTTCTTTGCTAAGTTGTCTACGACATACAGACACAACACTGATTCATTCTTTGAGTCAGGCGCTTTTGAGACTTAAGTGGTTCATAGATCAGTATTAAGTGGCTTAAGAAAAGAAAGAAAAAAAAAACCTCTGTAAAAAGTCAGGTAGGGGGGATGTGAAGTAAGTGAAAAAGCAGTCAATGTCCAAAGAAATACTTTGAAAGTCCATCAGAAAGCCTGGAGAACTACTGCACAAAACTACTTTAAAAATTCAAATTTGTGCTTTAGAAGCAAAATAATAATAATAATAATGTCACGGGAGTGGAACGGACTCAGGCGCAGACTGAGGTAGCACAGTTCAACGACACTTTATTAATCACACTGGTGCACTATATACACGTGAAGGGGGGGGAAACACCAGGGTCCCGGGGATCACTTGGCTGGGGAGACACACTTCTTCGCACTCGCTCTGCTCCTCGTCCAAACAGTCTCCACACAAGCAGCTCAGCTCACTCTCCTACTCAGGGGGTCCAGGGGTCACAAAAGGGCTGATCCAGGTAAACCTGTTTACACAGACGAGGGTAAGTCGAAGGCAAACACGGGAACAGTAGAATCGCAAGGAAGCCAGGCAATACTAACGAGAGTTACTCAATATTCCAGCGACGAACAGCTCAGAGCCCCAGCCTTAAGAGCCAGAGAACTGCAATCCGCTCGAGATCAGCTGCAGGTGCGTGGGCCAAGGGCAGGAGCCCAATCAGAGCTCCGCCCAGGCAGACAGGTAGGAGAGACAGAGTGAGAGAAAAACAACAAACACTTGTGGCCACACTGGGCTGGCCGGGGAGGCACAGGGACCATGACAAATAATAAAGAACTGGGGAGTGGCTCAAGAGCTGTTTGAATTTTCAATTACAAGATAATAAAGCCAACAGTAAAGGCTAGTGTTTAGGACAAAAGTCAACCTTCTCCTCTGTTTTCCTTCTGTTTTTTTTTTTTTTTTAATTATTATTATTATTAAGTCAGTGCTTGACTGTCTCACTTTCAATGAACCACAACACCTCTGGGAGAGGTTTCACAAGTAAAGACTTCTAGACTTCTGTCGGAGCTGTTAAGGAAGCTTTTAATATGAATGTGAAACATGTGTGGAGGGCGTGACTCAATTCACCAACAGCAGCTCAACCAAAAGAAAAAAGTACTAAGAAGAGACCGCAATCAGCGGGACATTTCAACCTGTATTGGTATGAAAAGGAGAAACTTTGGTTAAAAATACAAAGATATAGAATTCACATATTTAAGAACTTAAATGTTCAGTGACCCCCACCCATAAAAAGTAAAAACTATACCAGATTTAAATGTGTCCTCTTTAGCCCCGGGCGGCACTGCACCTCTTCAGCTCTGCTGCCGTTTTTAGAACAGCGACTTCTGAGTTTGATTTTTGTGTTGAGGAAGAGAACAAAGTTTTGCAGAAGGCAAAATCTGGAGAGTAGGATTAGTGATGAGTGAAGTTTGTGGTGGTAGGTCGAACAAAGTGTCTTTTTGTGCTTTGTGACTATGAATGACATAAGCCAGAGTTTGTGTTGTTTGCTGTCGTCTAAGTTTTACATGTTCACAGTTGGGAAACCTCTTGATCTCCCCTCATTTGGTTATTATAGACTAAATGCAGTATTTTATCCTGAATTTGGTAAGTCAACAGACACGGCTGAGTGTACCAGAGACAAAGCAATTTATTTAATAGAAGCTTCTACACAAAACATCTGATCTTTTATAGTTTATGGTTTCAAAATAGTACGTTTTATTCAGCTGTGACATTTAGATCTAGTCTGTGCTGCTTGTCACCTACTCTTTCCTCTCTCTCTCCAGTCTCTTTTTTAACAGCTTCAAAAAAAAAATTGCATCAGACTTATATTAAAAAAGTAAGTGTAGAGGCAAAGGAATGGTGACCCTGAACTCTGACTTCACAACCATAAAGCATGGCAGGTTGCTATGATCCAGTCCCCGGTCTCATTGGATCTCGTTTCCCAGCATGCCCCAGGTTCTTCCGCCCGTTCCCCTTTTTTACTGTGTTGGCCTTGGTCCGGGGTCTGTTCAGCATCAAACGGCACACAGTGACGTCCAACACAAACACGCAGCAGTCAGAGTCCAGCTCAGTGAGCGACTCTGCAGAGACTTTTCCCCTTACGTTAAACATCACTGACATCACAAAGAGCTTAGCCAGTGCCTAACCACCTCCCAAAGGCTGGGACTCGGCCACAGTAATCAGCAGGTAAATCCCGTAACACAGAAATACTAAAAAATGCACACTCACGTGCACAGATGAATGAACTGTCACCCATTCATTCAGTTAAAAAAAAAAAAAAAACCAGGACGCCTCAGCCTGAAATAATTTCATCTGAGTGGAACTGCTGCAATTAGCAGATCTGGTCACACAGGTGAAACACTGGTGAACTTTGACATTAAAATTAGCTGAAAATTAAAAAAAACAAGAGCTCAACATCAAAAATAAGGTAAAGCTATACTGCACAAGGTTCCATATTATTTGCAAGGATGAAGCATGGTTTACATTTACATGCGCATAAACAATAAGAAAAAACCCTGTCTTTAAATTCAGTACATTGAACCACACACACGAATAACAAACTACAAAGTGAAGCATTTTCCATACTCCCTCCTTCCACCATCCCTACATAACAGTCTTAAAGGTCAAGTGAAGACTGTGTGCTGAGCTGAAGCTTGTGTTTTAATCCCGATGTTATTAGCAGAAAGACTGACCTCAGATCGCTGATTGATGATTTAACACTGCATCTTTGAAAATCAACGTATCCGTCTCCCATCTCCTCTCAGTGCTGATCATATGCCCTTTTTATGCAACACTTGCATGATGACATGTGGCTCGCAGCAATACAGTTGATATGAGGGTTACCTCACCCGAGCTGTGCTGCATTTATCCCCAAAGAATGACTAAAATAAGAACACCTACTCAGCGTGCACAAAAGTATTCATTGTATTCCGAGGATGCAATACAGTGCTCCAAGTTAGAATAGAAAACAAGAGGCTATGTCTCATCTCTGACACTTAATCCCATTTTGCATGGCATGATCAAAGGAATTTGTCCTAAAAAAGAAAGCAGACAAAAGCACAAGTGTACACCCAATGTACTGTATTGAATTCCAGGTTGAAGCCATGTGACTAAAGAGAAAAACCTGTGATGTCATAATGTACAGTGCTCTTCAGTTTTATGCAGTTTAAAGACAGTGAGGATGCTTTCTGAAAAGATATGTATTTAGCGTTTAACTTCATATAAGGTGCAGAAAAAAATAAAGCACTCTTATTCACATTTTCTCGAGGTACTTGGCAGGTCAGTTGTTTTAAGCACATGGAGGGTTAGACTGAGTTCTGTGCATTTTCTTTCTGTCTCAGTTGCTTCTCTGTCTTTATGTAATTACAGGCTGACTTGATGATGCTGACATCGAGGCTCCTTGTCCGTCTCATTGCTAAAGACACAGTATCTCTTTATGACTTGATGACTGTATGTTTGCCATGCAGGAGAATGACTTTAGGATCGATCAGATGTCTCCTTGATGGTGTTGCATGATGGATAAAAATGTAAAGATCTTAAGTGCTTAAAACCTTAGCACACTACTGTACGTCGGTGACGAGATTATGATTGAGCTTGTTATAATTAATGACGCTCAGAAACGTTTACATGTGATCATGAGCGTTAAAACATATTTCCCTTTACATGATTAGCTGCGAAGGCCTGTGCCGACTTCCTTCCTCCAAACTGTGTGCGCGCCGGGTCCCTTGGGCATTTAATGGCAACACATTTGAAATATTACCCAAGTTCATAGAAGGAGCCTCTTGCCTCAGCAGAGGTGTGGCAGCTGCCTGTAGTGGTGGCCTCAGACATCACTGTAGGTGAACGGGGGTGGAGCAGTAGGGGCCCTGGAGAGCACCTAGTGGAAAAACAGTGAGCGCAGCACCTACAGCAGAGCTACAGTGCAACTACAGTAACTCCACAGTACTGTACGTGGCAGTGTGAGAGCTAGCTAACTGCCTCAGGGTCAACTTACAGCTATGACTGCAGGACGACTCAAAGTTTGCGTCAGGCTTCATCTCTACTTCAGCAGTTAGGTCGCACTTGGCTACAGCGGTTGCCAGTGGACATTTGGGGACTCAGCAATATTTGCATCAGTCCACAAATCCCTAATTCCCAAAGATCCCTGTTTTCTGTCCCCTGTAAACAAAAGCACATGTGACAGTTGTTTTACATTATTGCAGTAGGGTGGCGATAGCACCAGTTGTTCCATATTACTCACTTACTTTTATCTGCTTTTTAATGTAGTCATTCATTATATTCTGTGTCTGCCGTTAAATGTAATATGTTAAAATTTTATGCAAGAAAAGAAAAAAAGACAGATTCTTAACCTGGGAGTTATTGTTTGTCTCTATTTGTTTTTTATTGTCAGTTTTTATCAGATAATTCCTTAGAATTAAAATGCCAAGTGTGTAGAAAATCAAAGGCGCAAGCTTCCAGCAGAAAAAACAGACATTTATTTGCATTGAATTTTTGAGTATTGTTTCTTACATGTGGGTGATTGTGAGGATGGGATGAGCTGACGCATAAGCGCTTCGACTAAATGATGCTCCTCTCTTTCTCAGACTGCTCACTTGCCAATTTAAAGGGAGAGGAGCTCGCATCAGTTATGGATGTGCACTATTGAAACGTGCATGTGAGAGCAGAGAACATGTTTTATTACTTAATTGAGTGGAGTTCCAGCAGGCCCTGTAAATGAGGAGTGACAGTAGGCGTTATCGCAGAACGCCCTGGGTAATTATGTTTGGCTAAGTCTGGCTCGGAGGAGGTGAGGCTCTCGGCATGGTTATAAACAGCAGAGTTAGAGGAACGTGCGTGCAAAAGAAGCTGTTTTACTTCCAGAGCGAAGAGCTCGCTGCATATGTAGCGGGGAAGAATGCAATTTATTACGCTGAACGTTCAGCAATTTAAACTTCCATCTGAAGGCTGACACTTGCTCACACAGGTTCGCATGCTACAATTAGCACATGTAACGACTTTGCAATCAAAAACAAAAACAGCCGTGTTTGAAGCACTCAGTCCTGGTGAGAGGTGTAATCATGTTCAGGGTAATTAGACAGGTTTGTTGTTCTCTACAGCCATGTTACGTACCTGTGGGATGCTGATTGACTCAACAATCTAATTAGGTTTCGTTATGTAGGCACCACAACGCGTTACAATTGGCAGCGAGGCCCATATGGCACACGGGGTAACATATTCTTTAAGCGTCACACACAAGCGACCTCCATCGACCTCACAGAGGAGAAGTTCTCTGACAGACAGGCTTTCTGAGAGCACTGCTGAAAGGATTGCATTGTAACTCAAACTTTCTCCTTAATCTCAACCAAGAAAGAGTTTTGTCGCCTAAACGTAACCAAACAGCGGCTGGAAACTGAAAGAAATCTAAAAGGAAAGAAACCCCCAAAGGAAGGCTTCTCTCTGGCCTCTCAGCCTCACACAGACAAAGAAACGCTGTCTTAATGTTGGCTCACACTTGAATAACGCTGTTGCTGTGATTAAAGGAAGAATATCTTTCAGCATAAAAGTTTCTTTTGGTTTTGGTGAGGAACACCAGCTCGTTCTAAAGACAGTTGGTAGCAGCTCTTATTGTAACTATTTGATGAGCTACAAATGAGAATTCTGTGTTTTTTGAGTTGAAAAAAATTATTGGCCTTCTAAATTGTGCACAAAACATCTTAAATTAGTGGAAATCATTTCAGGCAAAAAAAAATGTATTCAATTCATTATCTCACAAAAAATGTAGAGGACATGAAATGAAATCATAAGAAGCTGAAATCAAACTTTTTTTTTTTTTTACTTTAAATGACAAAAAAATGAATGTGCCTTTCCATTCAATTGCTTAACCTTTTATGGGGGATCTGGAGCTAATCATAGTTGACCTTCTATTGCACTGTTAACAGGGAGAGCCAGAAAACCCTTCACGCTCACACCCACGCCTACAACCAATTAGGAATCACCAATTAACCTAACACGAATGTAGTTGGTATGGGACTGTGAGACAAAAACAGACCTGGAGAAAACCCGCAAAGGCACATGAAGGTAATTCTCCGCACAGCTGACCAACAGATTCAAGCCCAGAACTTCTTTTTTTGTGAGGTGACAACGAAACAATTTAATTGTGTTTAATAATCAACTTAACAATACTAGTAATACAAGAAAATGTAATAAAACAAAAAACAAGCCAGACAAACCAATTAAATGATCCCTGTTAAGTCACACATCATCTGTGCGACTCTGTGGGGAATTGCCTTTCCGTCATGTGATCTATCTGATGAATAAGAAAGATAAAGACCTGGAAGATGAACAGTGTATGATGGAGAATCACAGATGTTATGGGAGGGGAAGGCTCTGGCCGTGTGACACTTTATCTATGAAAATGGATAAAGCAAGAAGAACAGAGGATCAACACAGTGAGGGCAAAGTCTCCATAGACTAATTATTCCTGTGACAAAGTGGAAACTGTGCCACCATTGTCCTCGCTCCACCCAATCACACATGTAGCGCTGAAATGAAAAAGAAACTCGTTCTTCTCTGAAAGTCATACATACACACATATATATATATATATATATATTTAAAACTCTAGGTGAGAGCAAAGGAGAGGCTCTGATTAAGGCGGCGTATAGTGAAGAGAACCCACAGTGTCGCCCACCTTTGGGCCCTCCTTAAGTGGCCTTAAATAAGATAATAAGGGCGATGGGCAGAAAAGAGAGGACTTTGTCTGCTGGCATTAGCGCGATGGCCGTGTTAGCCGTGATATCTTTGAGGGGGGATAGTGTGCCAGTAATGAGACAGGGTTGCCTTCCCTTGCCGGCCTAATTAATCCTACATTTTCATAGCATATAATCACTGCCCACAGTGCAGCCTTCTACTGGCCAGAGAAGAGAGATGTTGGAGGAGTCTCTATCTGTTGCTCTATCTTTCCCTCTTCCCACTCCATCTTTCCTTCTCCTTCCTCCTCTCTGCAATTTATTACACTGGTATCCAGAGTGAAGTGAAACCTCCCAGTATGGACCTATCTGTCATCTCTACATTATCAGGAAAACACACTGCCTACCATATTGTGCTACAAGGGGCTCCAGCAAATTACTATTTTTATGGGACATGATAAAGGAAATGCTGCCTTATGCTCAGATACGTAACTGTCTTGGAGGAAATGGGAAGGATTGAGCGTTGCAGATTGCCGTGCGGTTTTGATCTTTGTGTTTGCGTGTGGCAGCCAGCGCAGTTACGCCTGATGGATAATGCAACCATTGGCTGAAGCTCATAAAAGTGTGTTCCTACAGGGTTAAAATGCAATAAAGCTTTTAAAATGTAATACCCTGCCAAAAGATGGGCCTACGTCTTTATGATCGTATAGAAACACTGATATTTTTTTATTTTTTATTTTTTAAATACTAATTGTGTTTACAGAACTAGGCAAAAAGTTAGAAATATTCTGAAATTTTTTACTCTCTTTTATGACTTAGGCTCAACTTTTAAAAAAGGGGGTATCATAACATTTGGACGTGTACTTTCTAGCCAATGCAATTCCACATTTACACAAAAATAAACAGCTCAACAGCTCAAATTGCGCGTTAAAACTGCGAATTAAGACACCTAAAGCATTTATGTGCACACCCAGTTCGTTTACAGTATTATTTGAAATGAGGTTTTTTTTCTTCCCCCGTCTCTGCAATAGCCCCTGGACTACAAACGCATCAAAGACCACAGTGTCTCTCTGTTCAGTGGCATTGAAGCCATGTTGCAGAACGATCCCTGAGATGATAAAGAGAGGAAAGTGAAAAGTCACATCCTGTCACATCTCATCATCTCCTGGCTGAAATGTGAGGCTTGCAGGGCCTTGAGGGTGACATCCTCCATATACCAACGCACCACAATGCAGTGAATGAAGAAGGGGGGTATGGAGAGGAGAGAAGGAGAGGGAGGAGAGGGATAGAGCATATGGAAGAAAAACAGTGGAGGATTTAAGAGTAAATAAGCCTGTGCAGAAGCAACTGATCCTGTCCCTGCCTATCTCTCTGAAATTCCTCTCTCTCTCTCCCTCTCCCTCTGTCTCTCCCCCTCTACTTCTATCTCTCTCTCAATCGCTGTCGGTGTGAGACAGATACCCCAACCTCAAAGTGACAGGCCCTCAAACGACTTGGCGAGGAAACCAAGCATTAATTAAGTCATTGCCGGACTGTAATTTCCTTGAGAAGTGAAAAAATGCACGAGAAAAGGTTACTGAGACCTTTTCTGTGTCAAAATTACCATTCGTCATGAATATTAATGCACCTAATGAAGACAACCTTTGCTTCATCAAGAATGTTCTGGAGCAGGGTGCCACGCTGATAGACTCTCCCTGGCTGTTTTTCTCCTTCAGTCAGGAGGGGAAACTGGCACGCACACACACACTGAGTTTTACCCATCTGAGTCACCTGCGTGTATCTTGTTCTTTATGTGGAGCATCACATCCTTTCAAAGGCAAGGTATCATATTTGACATGCTGGTTAGGAAAGAAAGGCGCATAAATACGAAGGCAGTAAGTTAGCTGTGTATTAATATTTTAATACTTAAAATGGTTCTGGTGGAGTTGGGTTTTTTTTAAATGCTTTTCTATGTTAAAAATCGAACACAAAGCGTAAGAATTTGTAAGGTATAATTCATAAGACATGTCACGGTGGTGAGAAACTATGTGCACCTTCACTACTTCTGCAGGAGTTAAAAGGGTAAGTAGCAGCCATGTGCTGCTAATCAAATGCTTTTCATTAACTGATCGTCAGGGAGTGTGAGCATCTCTGTAAAAGCAGGAATTTTGGCAGTTTTCTGGTGTGTGTTCACAGAATGTCACACTCTTCCCAGGAGTGGATATCCCAGAAAATTTGCCCACAAGGTCAGATTTTGCAACGCTCAGACAAATTGCAAAAATCCCAAGAGCTACAACTCAGACTCTAAAGGCCCCAGTTAAAGCATTAGATGCTAAAGTTAATGGCAGAACTGTTAGAAAAAGACTGAACAAGTCTGACTTTTTTGCAAGTTTTGCCAGGAGAAAGCCTCTTCTCTCTAAAAAGAACATGGCAGCACTGCTTAAGATTGCAAAGTAGCATCTGAACAATGCCCACTGAACAGATGAGACCAAAGTGGAGATAATGCAAGGCAACATGTTTGGAGGAAATCAAACACCACTACGTCTGCACAAACAACTCATACCAACTGTCAGGCATGGCCGAGAAGGGATGCTGACTTGGGTTTGTTTTACAGTCATGGGATCAGGGTAACTTGCAGTCATTGAGCTGGCCATGAGCTCTTCTGTATACCAAGTATTCTGGAGTCAAATGTGAAGCCATCTGTCCGTCAGCTAATGCTTGGCCAAAACTGGACGGTGATGCACAGCAGGAAATCTATAGAAGCAGCTGAAAAACAAAAAAAGAATAAAGGTGTTGCAATGGCCAAGTCAAAGTCCAGACCTCAGGCTGATTGAAATACTGTGGTGGGAGCTTTTAAGGAGCCTTTTAAGCAAATTTCTTGAAAAATGTTCTGTGGCTTGTCTTTAAATCTGGCACAAACATTTAAGATTTCCCACCATCATGTCAGATTTTTTGTTTTCCGAATACTATCTCTATGGCCAGAATACCCGTAAAGCTATTGATATTCCAGCATCTACCCCTGCATCAAGTGTGCATCAACATGTAATCATTAACTCTGTGAGCATGTATCTATCAAAACGTAACATTTTAGAATTATTTGTCAAAATACAGCCTCACAGATCTGCTAGTGTAGCACTGTTGTAGACTCTTCTTGTCTGTCTCTTTGAGGTTCAGCACATTATTGCAGGAGTTTATCTTTGTATTCCAAGCTGAAATATAAATGATATCATCCCCTGTGACTACAGACCAACAAAACATACGCTTACTTTTCCAAGAACAAATATAAAAAATCTTAGTCTACGTACTGGTTGCTGGTGTATTTACACCAGGATTATTGAGTATTAGGACATGGTTTATGATGAAACTGGGAAAGCGGGATTGTAACTTTAAAGATTCACGATGACTGATTCTGACTTCACCTTAAATAACCAGGCAGGAAACATTTGAATTATTCTTTTAAGTGCCACTGCTACACACACATGCTGTAGTCGCCACTACTCATTCACCATCTTTGCCCTCTTTACTTCTCAACGTCTCTCCCTCCCTTTGACACATACCTCTCATTAATTCAGCCCTGTCATATCGACACACACACACGCACACGCACACACACATATGCACTCGTGGTATCTCTGCAGAAGGTGACAGCTCTGTGTTGAGTGACAGCAGCTCTGTCTGTCTGCTACAGGAAGATCTTCTGCTGCCAACAGTTTTGTAAAGTAACCCTCGACTGTCACTGCGAGAGAGGGAAGGGTCATCTATTCATATGTCTGCCTCCTCAAACTGTAAATAGCTTTCAGTGATGTCTTCCCTCATCCATTATTAACTGCTTTTGAATTAATGACAGTCTTTTATTTTGCACAAGTGGGATTGTTTGCCGTTGACTTATCCATCCAGCAGCAATTCTGCTCTTGCCTGTAATTAGAATGAGTTGAAAATTGAGGCATTCTCTTACAGCTGGATAATCTCTACTGTTGGAAACTTTTTACTTTTAACTTCAGCCTGCATTTCCTAGCTTTAAAAGCTTAAAGCCCCCCAAAATATGTGAGTGACTTAGTGCTCTTGCTTGCTTTGCTGATGTCTCTTCAAACAAACTCGGTATTGGAAATATCCAACACTATGGTTCCACGTGGAGCTTTTGACCTCTGGAAATGCTACAGCGCTAGGTTTTTAAGGAATAAATTCCCATTTTGTCTATTTTAAGCATACATAGGAGTATATGCATACATGCATGAACAAGCCCATGGGTCATGCAATATACAGCCGTATCTGTGGCATCACATTATATCACTAATCAGTCACATTGGTCATAATATGCCAATAAATAGACTAATGAGCTAACATGTAATTAATTAAAAACAAGAAACCCATATTCTTTTTTTTAATCACCAACTTGGAGATATAGCACTGTGCAAATGAGCCATCCCTCATTTCTTTATGTTTTGCTAGGAACATGGGAAGTAGGTGCAGCATTTACTGAAAGATGTGCAAACACACATGAAATTGAGTTTATACAATTCTAGCAAACTTCAAAGTCAATATTTGCTGTGACCACCTTTATTCTTCAACACAGGCTGAAGTCTTTTTTCATTTTCTCAAGCAGTCTTCAGGAATAGTTCTCCAGTTTTCTTAAAGGGCATTCAAAGCTCTTCTTTGGATGCTGACTGCTTATAGTTCTGCTTTCTCTCGGGATGATCCCACACTGCTTCAATGTTGAGGTTTGGGCTCCAGGGAGACCATACCATACCATACCATACCATACCATACCATACCATACCATACCATACCATACCATACCATACCATACCATACCATAACAACTTTATTTATAAAGCACTTTAACAACAGCAACAGCAACTACAAATTGCTGTACACAAAAATGAAAAAATATACTAAAAAAGATTAAAAGACACCAATAAATGCAGCGATAATAAAACAATAAAAACAAATAAGATGCTGAGTTTATTAAGATAGAGAGTATAAATGTGTTTTAAAATGAGACTTAAAAATGGACAATGTATGTGACTGTCTTTAGTGCCAAGGCGATTTATTTCATAGGGGCAGCGATAGAAAATGCTCTAAGACAGCGGTCAGCAAACCCCTGGGCCACGGACTGATACCTGTCCAGGTTTTCAGGGTTTTTATCGTTAACTCGGTTTCCCTAGGTCTTTTCCCATGTTGTAGTTGTGCGTCTTATTTTGAAAGAAGTATTTACACGTTACCATAGCAACCAGAGAGCATTAAGGGGCAGAGAGGAGGCTGTTACTCTGAATGTTGTTGGCACATTTCAGGAGGACCCTGATAATAAAGTTACACAATTACACAGCGAATTAGTGTTTATTATTATATTATTATATATTTTGTTGTATTCATCCGCGACACCTTAAAGGCCGGTCCATGAAAATATTGTCTGACATTAAACCGGTCCGTGGCGCAAAAAAGATTGGGGACCGCTGCTCTAGGACATTTTTTTCAGACACTGTCCCCTCTGAGGTCTGGACTTCTGCTTCGATTTTTGTGTACACTGGAGCAGTTGGCTCAGAGAGAAGTGTAGGGGTCAGCAGGTCAGAGCGGTAAGGTGGGGCAGGACTATTTAAGTATTTAAAAATAAGCAAAATAACTTTCAAATGGACTACAAAGTGATACTGTTGCACTGTGTGTTTTTCTATCCAGGTATGCTTTTGCATTGGCTGTGTGTTTGGGATGATTGTCAAGATGCTGTCAAACTTTCTGCTTTCCAGATAGTATTTAACAGTGGATCAAAATCTTTTGCATTCATTACTCCACCAACACCACTGGCTGAAATGCAGCCCCGAACTATGACAGAGCCTCCACCATGTTATACAGATGACTGCAGACACTCACCTCTCTTCTGACCTCTGATGTACAAACTGACAATGATCTTTATCAAAATTTTCAAATTATCACTCCAGAAGACCTGTCACCTCTGATTTTCTGTCCAGGTCTTATGTAATTTGGCTTACTTAAGCCTTTCCTCCCTGTTTACCTTCCTTAAGTATGGTTTCTGGATAGCCACGCTTCCACTGAGACCATTTCTGATGAGGCTTCAGTGAACAGTAGCTTAATCAACTGAAGAGCCAGATGCATCTTTCAGGTCGTGTGTCAGGCCTTTGCTGAATTTCTTAAGGATATTTATCTTAGACAATGTTCATCTTCCGTACATATTATTTTTAGCCCTGCCACTTCTTCTTTTGTCCACAGCTTGTCCAGTTTTAAGGACACATTGCACACCATGCTGAGATATGCCAAGTTTTCAGCTAATCAACTTGTTGGTGGAAAAATACTATTCTACTCCTGTCAAACTGTGTTATCTTTGGCATTTTTTTATAGTTTCAACTTAAGAAATGGGAACAAATGATATGTTTTTGCGACAGGCAGCTAACAAGTGCCTAAATATACAATTTAAAATTGGTTCTTTGCTAAGCTGACTTTTATGCGTAGAGACAAAATTATTTCATCTCTAGTGTTAAGTGCTTTTGTTAAGCTTGAATGAGCCACAGGTGGTGATTGTTAAGTGGCTTAATAAAGACAATTTCTTCTGAATATTGACAGGTACAACATCTGGACTGAAAATGAGTGAAAAAGCAGCCATCCACCTGTGGCCGACATGCAAAATGGAGTGGATACATGTGTGTGAGGGTTCAGGTGTTTTAAAGCTAAAGTAAACTCTGACAGCAATTCACCCCCAATAAATACAGACATTATCCAAAGGTGTGTTTTTGCAAAAACTAGCTTGACAATAGTTAAGCCTTAATAATCTCTTTGAAAATGGTCATTGTCATTATCAACTTTCTTTTTTAATCCAGAGAAGATAACTCCAGGGCTTTTTGCGTTCTCTGATGGTGCCATCATTGTTATGGGACTCACTCCCCCCAATCTTCTGTAAAGTTCTCCAATGAATGGCACTAATACCCCAACTTTCTCATTTCACAGACTTTTGTTTGTTTGTGTACTTAGTTCATTAGGACACAGATTAACTTATGACATTCTCATTTGCACTGGGTGACCATTTAACAGGCCCTCATTAAATTGAGTCTTTCTTAATGTGGTTATTTTTGGTTAAAGAAAAATATTCTACTATACTCCGTGCTCACTCCCAGCTCTCTGTGACAAATCATTCCTGGAAAAATTCCATATGTAAATCAAATAATCAGCAATCCACAACATGTTTTCAATGTCACAAATCCACAGATGACATGAGGAAGGGAAAAGAAACATTACCAAAAAACAAAGAAATGCAAAGTATGATGAGTATCATTACAATACTCATCATTTTAAATATTTTTGTGTAGACTTGTGTTTTTAAGGAACACTCTACATTTTGCAACCTGTGTGTTCATAATGTGGTTTTGGACTGAGTTCAAATTTTACTACTAGGACTATAGAGGATCTCTGGCATCCCCTAGGTGAGAAGAATAAAACTGTGATTTGTAGTCAGAAGTTCTGCCAAGGAAGCCCATAGCTGGAGGGCTCAGAGACACACACAAGACAGACAAGAACATACAGTAAATCGGTCCACCAAACGTCAAAAACACAGGGTTTTTTCATCATCTGATCCTTCCAACATCAGTCTAAAAGAGCAAAAAAATTAATTGGCCGTTTGGAGGCACAAAAAGAAAGTTTGCCTTTGTTGTGAATCTGCATAAGAGTCACCACCATACATTATCATGAATAATACATCCATATCTCCTCCATAGCCACGGGTGGTAGGGATTAGATAAAGCGCCATAAATAAGCTTCAAAGCCTGCTGTATGCCATTTTGTTACACCTCACCGTAGAGGCCTTTTCTTTAATCACAAACTTAGCCTTAGCTGGTGGGGCCCTTTTGTTGCAATTGTGCTGGTGTCGCTATTAGTGCGGGGCAGCCCCGTCTGTACACATGTATTCATTTACCTAATTAACACGGAACTCACACTGGGAGTCAAATGAAAGCTACCGTTGGGGAGTCACAGAGAACAAAGCCTGGTGAGGAAGCCCGGCTTCCTACTGTTGCCAGCCACTGGATCACTGGAAAAAAAGCAGCAGACACCCAGACAGGCCTTTGCTTGTGTGGTTTGCCTAAGACATAGGTGATGAACTGGCACAATTCTATAAAAAGACATTAATTTCATTTGTCTTTTAAAAGCTACCTCTGGAAATCATGCAATATTAGAAAATGATCTGTTATTTTGTGGATTATCATTCGGTAAATACAGAAATTATACTCGTTAACGACAGTAGCCAAGTTTTTTATACAAATCATGATAGGATTTGTGCCAAGTGTATCCATTTACTGACAGTCTATGTTTCCTGGCTACATGTGACCTTAACACAAAAAGAAAAAGTGTCTGCAGTCAAAACGTAATGCTGAAAGAACCTGTGTAGATGAGCTGAAGACAATAATTCTGGCAATTATGGAAATAATTGGAAATATTAGCCTCAGAACCATTTTACAAATTTAGCTACTTTTTTGGAACAAAAAATTTATTTGCTTTACAAACTTTTATTAAATCTAAGATTCCAGAAGCAACTTACTAACAGCTTTTATTTTGTTTCCTTGCTTCAAAATTTTAATTTTGCAACCGAGTTAACTGATACTGTGCAAATTAAACGGTTTAAATACTTAAAAATCGATGACATACAGTAAAAATACTGTTCACTGTATTGAGGCTGAACATACTTGAATCAAAGTACATGCTTCCCTTAGCCAGTAGCATTAGAAGGCATAGCGTACATTTTCATTGCTGTGCAGATGATAACCAGCTTTATCTATTGATAAAGACAAACCAATTAGTTAAACTGCAGGAATGACTTAAAGACAAAAATACCAGGATGACCTCGATTTCCTGTTAGGCCTAAAAACCTTAGAAACATGGCATCTAACCAGATATTTATCGTGGATGGCATCACTGTTACTTGGCCTCCAGTACCACTGTGAGGAACCCTGGAGTCATCCTGGATCCTTTACTGCCCGTATTAACCCTTAAAGCCTGAACCTTGAAATAATTGCCAGAAAATTCTAATTGTTGGGGTGATGTTGTGATTTTGGTGCTATATTAATAAAATTGAATTGGACTGAACTGAACCCTGAATTTTCAGCCCATTTTTGCATTATAATTTGAACAATAGTAATAATTTGTAAGCTTGGCCAGAATAAGACAAACAATAGGAAGGAAAATACAAAGTGCAGTGAGTCTATAATCAGACATAGGTTTGGTTAGTAACACATTCCAAAATCTTCAATTCCAAGTTCACTATATTTTTTCTATGATGCAGTAATGTTACCCATTACTGTACTAAAGTAATCACAATACAGTTACTAATCAAGAAATCGTGTTTTTCAGTTGCCTCCTTTTTTAGTGGATAAAAATGATCAAATATTTCTGCACTCTTCCTCAGCTGACGTCAGTTTGTCTGGTGAGAGAAAAAAAAAAATAGCACCTCAATCTACATCTTATGAGAAATGGGCATATAAAGGTTAGTTTCCTTTTTACTGTGTGAAACATAACAGAAAAGTACCAGTAGTGCCCGTACTAAAAACTAAAATGCACTGCTGTTAACATGACACAGACTCTGCAAACATCTGCAAAGACAACAAAGCTAGTTGCAATGAACCCAGGACCCAGCATGATGTTAAAGTTGAGTGTAAGCAGACTCCAGCGGGAAGCCAAAGCTGGATTTTCATCAAAATAGCGATTCGCAGTCAGGCTTGTAGCAAACCTATCCATACCTGTTTCCACAGTGGCCACAGCTTTTGTCTGTGAAGTGCTCTTCGGGCTGATTTTCCACCAACTTTTCTGTCAGCTTTGTGTTAATGCTAAAAGAAAGATCTTTTGTTTGTTCGCTGCATTAGGATAGGGATTTGTGTCAGTGTGTGGGCATGTAGCCTAAGGTTTATATTGTTAACTGGTAATTATGTGACAATGGATCTCAGGCCATGCTGCAGAATAAAAAATACGTAATGCAATGAGCAAAGTAATAAATTACTTTCTCCAGGAAGTAATTATGTTATATGTTGCTTTTTTAAAGTTAAAAGTAAATACATTACTTATTCTTGAGTAATGACCCCAACACTGTTTGCAATAGGCTCTTGTGTTATTTCTTTCCTATAGGCTGTTGAAAATGGTAGATAACTGCTTCTGCCTGTTAACACGGCTTAATGATTATGACTGTCTTCCTTCAAACCCTGAAGTTTTGCCCTTACAAAATTATGAATCTTATAGGAAAAAAATGAGAAACAAAGCCTCAAGACACAAGCAACTACTGACTTCAGGGCTATAATAACTCCACTGGTGTTAGAGTGACACAGGATTTGAAATTAAGGAACACTTAATTAGTAGATTATCATACATATTTCTTTGTGCTCATTCTCAGACAACATGACACGCGACTACATCAGCTATGAATAAATAATGTGCTCATCAGCTTTAGCCATCTCCTGCA
Organism: Rhamphochromis longiceps; assembly: GCF_057381845.1. Lineage (NCBI taxonomy): Eukaryota > Metazoa > Chordata > Actinopteri > Cichliformes > Cichlidae > Rhamphochromis > Rhamphochromis longiceps. The sequence goes on from NC_140567.1 coordinate 15,523,491, forward strand.
TGTATTTTTGTTATATATCTGTTCTATGTTTAAGAAGTGTATAATGACACCATCTCAGCTCAAACACACGTAATTAACATTTTACTTTTTGGTGACATTTTATAAGTCTTTTTGACAGTTGCCTGGAAACAGTTTCTATCTCTATTTGTGTTTATATCTCTGTTTTCAGTCTATTTCCCTCTGAGGTGGGTGCTGGGCTCACCATTTTGTGTTAATTTGAAGAGTTGGATGTCTTTAAGGACTGATTATCTTTAATTAACACAGTAAGATAGATGCTCGTTCTATCTGCCTCTTATCTCTACCTTGTACTCTGTCAGGTAATTTTCATGGCTTATCACCAACTGCAATGTAATGACTTGAACTGCCGGATCTGTATTATGTGAAAAGTTATACTGTAATATTGTTTTCAAAAAAAAATGTATTCTAATTAACTTTGTAGAATAATACACTATTCTTTGCAAATTTTACATAAAATTATCCCATAAGCTGATACTCAAGTGTTTGCCAGTGGATTCTAGAAGAATAAGCAATATACTGTATTTCAAATATCACCATGAGCATGATTTGGAAATGAAATGCAAAACAGTGTTGTTGTAATCACTGGTTGGGTAAAAATAATAAACAGCATTTGACACTAACTGTTCATTAAAACTTGGTCTTTGAAATACAATAATGCATAAAAATAACATAACCGTGTGTAATTCTACCCTAATGCCAAACAAAAAAGTGCTGATTATGAAGTATATTACGTCCAATATCATTTTTTGTCAATATTTTCTTCATTTTCTATCTGCACTTGGCACTTATTTGTACTGGTTAAGGGTTTGGTTTTGGCAAAAACATATTGTTTGATATCAGAGAGAGTTGTCAGTTTGTTACACTTCTTTTTGTCTTCAGTCTGACGTCGCCTCCAGTTTAAAGTCTGAAGAAAATTCAAATATTTGTTTTTCTAAAAGATTATGCAGTCATGTGAAAAAGATGCTTTTCACAGGTCTCTGTGTAGTTCTATAAAAAACTAAGTACATTTCATGATTCAGTAGTTGGTAGAACCACCTTTAGCAGCAAAAACTTGTAGTCTTAACATTGTTTTTTGTTCTAACATTGCTTCAGTTCTTTTAGGTTTGTGGTATTGATCTATGCACAACTCTTTTAAGGTGGCACCACAGTATTTCAGCCAGGTTGAGGTCTGCGCTTTGACTAGGCCATTGCAACACCTTGATCCCTGTGTTTTTCATCCATTGTGTTGTAGATTTGCTGCTGTGCTTCGTGTCATTGTCCTTTTGCGTGACCCAATTTGTGAGAAAAGAAGAGTTCATGAGTGACTCAGTAACTGCAACATGCCCAGGTCCTGTGACTTCAGAACAGGCCCAAATCATCACTCCTCCACCACCATGCTTGACAGTTCCTAAATGAGTTTGTGTTGATCTGCTGTGCATTGTATTGTCACTTTGATCTCGTCTTTCTAAGCACAGTTGCAGAAGGCTTGTGGTTTGTTAAGGTGCAGCTTTGTTTTAGAGAGAAGATGCTTTCTGCTGGCAACCTTTCAAAATAAACCATAAACTAATTATACTATCCTGAACTTTAACATTTGACATGCTAACTGAGGCTTTTTGTCATTGATATAGTTCTTTGCTAGGAGATTCCTGAAAAGATTTTGGCAGTTTGTTAATACTTACTTTAATGCACCAGACCCTCAAACAGCAAAAACTTTAATCGTGAGCAGAACACCTAGAAGCAGACCAAGTCAACTGTCACCAGTTTAACTGATTTATTAATAAGCAGATAAGTTTAACAGGCAGCAAGGATGCAGTTAGGGGTGAATGGCTAAGTAGGTAAGTGTATTCACTTTTTAAAATAGTGGAACTTTTTAGAATGTGCACATGGTCACAGTTGGCATTTCATACTGGTAAATGGACTGTTTCTTGTATTGCACTTTTCTATTTGAGCACTCAAAGTGTTTTATACAACATGCCTCATTCATGCAGGCACTTTTTTCTATGCCTAAGTGCTTTCTATCTCACATTCACACTCTTATGAGTGTGTCAGAGAGCAATCTGGGGTTCAGTATCTTGCCCAAGGATACTCTGCCATGCAGACTGAAGCATCCAAGGATCGAACCACCAGCCAGTTAATAGATGACCTGCTCTATGTCCTGAGCTACAGCCGTACTTCAAAAGGTCTTGCTTTGGACTGATTTGTGAGAGGAGTGGGTCACCTGACCAGGTAAAGATGTTAATTCTATGAGCAGGATTTGAACTGGTGAATGTGGATTATTATCTCATTCTTATGGTTAGTTGATTTCTTGGTGAGTGTTTCTTAGGTGCAACAGTTCAGCTTTGACAAAAGTTACAGATGAAGATTTTATGTTAATATTAGCAACAGTGACACTCCACTTCACCGTACCATAGCGTCCATCACAGGGTCAACACAGAGCGCCAGACAATAAGTTGCAATCCCATCAACATCCACATCTTCCAGCCACCTTGTTGGATAGTTTTAAATTTAGCTTTCCAAACTGACCGCACATAAAAGGAGCGCCGACGTGACAAAATTATTTTCTGCTTCATTTGTCTACTTGGGACAGTCTACCTGAGCTGATCTAAGAGCTGTGAATTAGTCCCCTCAGTGGACATGACGCCAACATTTCAAAGTTGTGAACGCTGCTCTCTTATTTTTTATAATTCTGAAACTTAGATTTATAGACTTGGCAATTATTTTAACCGTTCCAGTTGGTGGGTTGTTTATAACAGATTTTTTCTTTGGTGTGGCAAACCTTTTCACAAACTGATGTTGATTGGGGAGAGGATTCAGTTTTCCCTAACCAACACTAGAGCTCATTGTATCTTTCTGAATCCACTGCTGTTTTAAGCTGGAGCTGATGTGTAGTCATCCCAACATACTGGTTTTGCTAAAGTGAAGTAAAAACAAACAATGACAGCTGTTACTGGTATTATTCCTCCTCCTTCACAGACTTAGCTAGCATTACTTCAAGGAGTTTGTTTAAGCGGCGGTGGTGTGTGTCGTGTAGCAAAGCTGCAGATAGACCCCTATCTCTTTTCATGTCACAATATCAGATAAAACAAGTGAACTGGATGGTAAGGTGGACTGATAACAGAAAAAAATATTTGCTATGGTTATTGTTATGGCAACTAAAGTGCTTTTTAAGCAAAGGGAATGGTGGTTCTGCTGGCTAAAATGGCCACATCCCTATCCAGTCTTGTGTTTTGCACAATGGTGGTTTTGATTATAATGTTGGTGAATCCTTGCTTCTTCATTTTTTTCACATGTGAACCGATGGGATGGTATTTAAAAGTGAGTCCTCAAAGAGTTTCTTCCCTTTCTGACTTATCATTATTATTCAACACCAAAACCAAGCAAAGTGGATTATTACATAAACTCGCAAACTGTGGGAACTTTCTTCAGACTCACTGTGTCTAATAAACTCAGATTTTTACAGTAATCAAATACTGGCCAGATAAAGCATGTCAGCAATATAATATTTACACCTAAGAAAATACATCACGATATAAAGTAAAAAAAAAAAAAGAAATCCAACTCTATGCACTTGCATTCAAGGGATAACCTCCAAACCAGAGAGCTATTTTAACACAGATTACATAATGTAAAATAATCACATTTCTGATGTTCACACACACACACACAACAACAACAAAGCTTAATTACGAGGGCCTGGATGTTGGATCAGCAGCCAATTATCACCTGAGGAGAGTCAGTTGGCCTCAGTCAGTTGGCAGCTATCCTTTCCTCTTCTCACACTTCTCCTGAAATCAGCCGCCCGTCAGCCCCAAGCAAATTGGATGAGGAGCCATAAAACAAATTTTCACCCAAATACAAAGTGACAACAAATCTGGGATGGCAGTAATAAACTCTAATATAAGAAGAAGACTGAGGGATGAAGGATGCTGCCTTGTCAGTACATTAAAATGAGAGTGGAGGAGCACGAGAGAGAGAGAGACAAGTGATCTGTTTAAACTTCATAAATGCAGGGAAGGTCCTCTGTGTTTTAGTGGCGGCTGCTGGCTAGTTCCATAAGAACCCCTGGGGCACCCGTGCTCTTATTCATACCGTCAGAGATTTTTCCTAGCTGATGCGGGAACACCAGAAAATAGTTTGAACGGTGAGGATAAGTGATTGTGCTCACGGGAGAGCAGAAAGCGCAGCTTAAAGAGAGACAGAAGAGGTGATGGACACACAGAGAGACCGACAGACAGAGAGTTGTGGAGGGCATTTCATGTAATGTTGATTTCAGTGAACCCAGATTCGCCTCTCACCAGCGGCCTGACCTCCTCTGACTTGGATGATCCTCGTTGCCATGGAAACTGGCAAAACAAGTGTGACACCCCACCACCACCACCACCACCACCACCACATCTGAGTGATGAAAATGAATGTGGCCCCAGGATCAACACGCAGCCATATTGGCAAAAAATCAATACTTTTTCCCCCTCTGTCTTGCCTCGGTCCAGTAAACTGTAACATATCAATCCATATGTGCGCACGCTCTGCACTAATCCCACCCCCCACCCCTCTGTTTGTGTGAGTTGCATGTGTGCGTGTGAGGAAGAGAAAAAAAAATGTTGCATTGAACAAAAGCTGCCCAGTGTGTTTGAACTGCTCCATTAAAACAATCTTTGTTTTTGATACAGACAAGGAGAAACAGAGCAAGCTGACTGAACACAGACTGCATGTCAGTCTAAGATTGAGGGGTTTTTGTTGTTTTGTTTTGCTTTTCTTTAAATTCTGTTTCTCATTACTGTGCCGAGCCTCAAGCAGTGAGGGGGGAAAAAAAAAAACCGAACTAGAGCAACTGTGCCTGAGCCCAGGGGCCCCCAGGAGCCACAGGGGGTCCCTACTTTGATGGAGGCCTGAGCATCATTAGAACAGATAGCATGATGGGGTCAGAAACACAGTTACTGCTGCACTGCTTCTGCAGACTCCTAGCACCACTCTTATTGACAAACACACCAGACACCAGAAAGTATTTCCATCTAGCTGTTTGTTGAATTATGATGTTTCAAAATAGAAAAATATAATGTCCCAATCAAACACCTTCTATGAGAGAACTCCTGTTGAATAATGGCAGCATTGTTGTGATGGCTAGATAAACAAGGTTCAAGCAAAAACCAAAAGAGCAGGACTTTAGAATGGATGGCAATGGACTCGCAGAAAGCACAAATTAATTATGTAACCCATTGAGGTTCTTTCCGAAAGTTCACTGTTCATGAAAAAAGGAATATGGGCTACCTCTGCCTTTATAGGCCTCATAAAAATTATACTGTTGTACTTAAATTTTTTAATAAAGTGACTGAGAACATTTAGAGAGACTGGCATATGTTAATAAGACTGAGAAGAGCAGGCTGCCCAAACAGCATTGGGGAGGAACAATCTGGCTCTAAACCATCCCTGGTCCTCAAAGGTCAACCATATTTTTATAATAGCAGCCCTATGGCCAACTCTAAATCTGTCCCTGGGAAAATGGAAGCCATCCAATGAGAAGGTGCAGGAGATAAAATCCGGTACGTGTGCGAGGCATTGTTACGACGCGCTCTTTACAGGTGGGCAGGGTAGAAATATGGGACTTGCGATTCCCTCTGTGTTTTATAGGCTACCTTTAAGTAAATTTCTGCTGTAAGTGTGAAAGCAATAGCAAACGTTAATCCCTTACCTGCACATATATGTATATGTACAGTGGGGCAAAAAAGTATTTAGTCAGCCACCGATTGTGCAAGTTCCCCCACCTAAAATGATGACAGAGGTCAGTAATTTGCACCAGAGGTACACTTCAACTGTGAGAGACAGAATGTGAAAAAAAAAATCCATGAATCCACATGGTAGGATTTGTAAAGAATTTATTCGTAAATCAGGGTGGAAAATAAGTATTTGGTCAATAACAAAAATACAACTCAATACTTTGTAACATAACCTTTGTTGGAAATAACAGAGGTCAAACGTTTACTATAGGTCTTTACCAGGTTTGCACACACAGTAGCTGGTATTTTGGCCCATTCCTCCATGCAGATCTTCTCGAGAGCAGTGATCTCTTGGGGCTGTCGCCGAGCAACACGGACTTTCAACTCCCGCCACAGATTTTCTATGGGGTTGAGGTCTGGAGACTGGCTAGGCCACTCCAGGACTTTCAAATGCTTCTTACGGAGCCACTCCTTTGTTGCCCGGGCGGTGTGTTTTGGATCATTGTCATGTTGGAAGACCCAGCCTCGTTTCATCTTCAAAGTTCTCACTGATGGAAGGAGGTTCTGGCTCAAAATCTCACGATACATGGCCCCATTCATTCTGTCCTTAACACGGATCAGTCGTCCTGTCCCCTTGGCAGAAAAACAGCCCCATAGCATGATGTTTCCACCCCCATGCTTCACAGTAGGTATGGTGTTCTTGGGATGCAACTCAGTATTCTTCTTCCTCCAAACACGACGAGTTGAGTTTATACCAAAAAGTTCTACTTTGGTTTCATCTGACCACATGACATTCTCCCAATCCTCTGCTGTATCATCCATGTGCTCTCTGGCAAACTTCAGACGGGCCTGGACATGCACTGGCTTCAGCAGCAGAACACGTCTGGCACTGTGGGATTTGATTCCCTGCCGTTGTAGTGTGTTACTGATGGTGACCTTTGTTACTTTGGTCCCAGCTCTCTGCAGGTCATTCACCAGGTCCCCCCGTGTGGTTCTGGGATCTTTGCTCACCGTTCTCATGATCATTTTGACCCCACGGGATGAGATCTTGCGTGGAGCCCCAGATCGAGGGAGATTATCAGTGGTCTTGTATGTCTTCCATTTTCTGATGATTGCTCCCACAGTTGATTTTTTCACACCAAGCTGCTTGCCTATTGTAGATTCACTCTTCCCAGTCTGGTGCAGGTCTACAATACTTTTCCTGGTGTCCTTCGAAAGCTCTTTGGTCTTGGCCATGGCGGAGTTTGGAGTCTGACTGTTTGAGGCTGTGGACAGGTGTCTTTTATACAGATGATGAGTTCAAACAGGTGCCATTCATACAGGTAACGAGTGGGGGACAGAAAAGCTTCTTACAGAAGACGTTACAGGTCTGTGAGAGCCAGAGATTTTCCTTGTTTGAGGTGACCAAATACTTATTTTCCACCCTGATTTACGAATAAATTCTTTACAAATCCTACCATGTGGATTCATGGATTTTTTTTTCACATTCTGTCTCTCACAGTTGAAGTGTACCTCTGGTGCAAATTACTGACCTCTGTCATCATTTTAAGTGGGGGAACTTGCACAATCGGTGGCTGACTAAATACTTTTTTGCCCCACTGTACATATGGGCGACTTATTAATACCTGTTTTGATGATACGATGCTAAACGAACTACTACTGCAACCAAGTTTTTGGATTTAGCTAAAACTCTAAGATGGGAAAAAACAAAACATCTTTGCAAGCATCTGCACAGACAGCATGCTAACGCTAAGCTAGCCAACCCAGAGTAATGATAAAGCCGTGTGTATGCTGATCCCAGCTGAGCAGTAAGACCCTGAGCTTCACCAGGTATTCTCTTTCTGATGGTTTCAACTTTGTGTTGTCGACCTTAAACACTAAAAGATCGTCATTAGATAGGGATTCGTATTGGTGTGTGGGACTGTAGCATAAGATTTATTTTGTTTAGTGCATTTCATGTCATTTTACGGAAGACTAAGAAAGTAATGAAACAAATTACTTTCTCCAGAGACTAATAAATAGGGCTGGGTATCGTCACTGATTTCTAGAATCGATTCAATTCCGATTCACAAGGCCCCGAATCGATTCGATCCACGATTCGATTTAATTCGATTCGATTTAAATCTGGGAAATTTTGACAGTCAGAAATATTATAATTCAGATCAGTACATTTACATATTTTTGTATCAATAAAAAGGAAGCTGACACACGCAAGACTTTATCACAGGTGTGAGCATCACAGCAGAGGCCTTTGTGTCAAAGTAGCTGAGGATAAAACACAGAAAAACATGAAGGTGATTTTCCTGGCCTGGGATTTTATAAAAATATTCTGCAGTACATCAAAAACGAAAGAAAACCATTAATCAACATATGAACATCACCTCTGAAGTTACAGCGGTTTTATTACAGACACAGCGTTTTGCATTTTGAATAATTTTAAAAAGTTTAAATTTGTTCAGTATTGAACAGCAGAAATGAGGTTTTCTTTTCGGAAGAATGTAAAAGGGAAAAAAACAGGGGCCGACAGCCTGTAAACAACAGTAGACTTGTGCGTAACAAGCAAGCGAATAATGAAGAAAGGGAAACTGTTCTTGAAGTACAGAGAGAGAGCTGTGCATCGCAGTGGAAGCAAAACAGTAAAAGTCTGAGTGAATTCATGACGATGTTTATGTGAAGCGTTTGGATCTTCTTTTGCTGCTGGTTCGGTCAATATTGTTTGGAGAGAGATCAAACTAACAGCTTTAGAATCGGCGCATAAAGGGCGTGCACACAAAGCGCAGACCCGCCGACAGATCAGAGTCAGCGAGCTGTCGGCTTTCAGCCCCGACTGTGAGAAAAGCGACATCTAACTGATTCTGATCCGCGGGTCCCGCTGTGTGTTTAAGTCTTTGTGCAGAATCCCTGTACCTGCTCTCATTTACTGTCTTAACTGTTTGGTGGTTCTTGAAATTTTGTGAGATTTCACCTGAGATTCTGGCATTTTGGGCAAAATAAATTTATATTAAAAAATCGATTCAGGATTTTAATGAATCGATTTTACGTTATCCAAGCCAGAATCGATTTTAATCGATGAATCGATTATAAGAACCCACCCCTACTAATAAAGTAATGTACCGCATTACTTTTAAGTAAAGTAACAAGTAATGTGTAATACGTTACTTTTCGCGAGTAACGACCCCAACACTGCTAACACAATATAAGACTTGTGGTTCCCTCTGTGTTTTTTAGGCTGGCTTTAAATTAAATTTCTGTTGTGAGTGTGAAAGCAGTAGCAAACGTTAGTCTCTTAACCGCACGTGAACGGCTAAGGACACAAATCTCTGTGTGCACATCGTGCAGTGAAACGTAAAAACTGCTTTCCATTTTTGCCCTCAAATGAAAAAAAGAAAAAAAAACATAAATAAAGGGACGGCTCAAATAACGAGAATAATAGGTTTTATTTAAAGTTGGCAACAAGCCTCGACAATATTCCCTGCGACACACACATGCATGAGGTGGGGGTGGGTGAGAAAGAGAGAGAATTACACAGAATACCATTCCATGAAAAAGCCAAACAAATCATTTTTGCAGTGCTGGAAGCATAGAGGATCCTGTTACAGTGAAAATATAGTTGAAAAACAAACAACAACACCAAAGCTGCAGGTTGGTGGTAGTGTTGGTAACTCCTATATCCTCTCAGCAGAATTAATAGATGTTATGCTATGCCAAAGTTAGGCTGAGGGACTGGAAGTATTCCTGTATTTAAGAAATAATAATTTGTTTTTAATATATTGAAATTTTAATGTAATTAATTTTATTGGGATACCATCCTCTCATGAGCCCACTTTACCCTTGATAATACCACCCAAAACTGCCCATTTGTCATATGAAGCTGCACTACTGAAATCAGTCTTACAGTTTTAAAGCTTGATGTGAAATGACTAAAAGTCATATCTCTTTGATTTTCTCTTATCTCTCCTCTGCCATGGAAGTGTAAAACGAAACCCCGGAGCTTCGTTTTGTCCTGTTTCTCTGTGTTTGTCATTTATAACAAGGTTGTGATCATAACTAACGGCGCGTGTAATATTTTTCTTTCAACCTTGTGATGCCAGACAATGTAAATCTGCTGTACATGTAAGGATCAGTAGCAGAGCTGCACTTCCTGGTGCCTATCAAAGGAACTTGATTTCCCCGTGGGATGCGGCAACGATGATGAGGGATAGTCGTCAAAAAAACGAGTCACCTGTCAGTCTTTATGTCTGCTTTTCTTCTTCTTACTGTTGATTTCGAAAGCTGATGTGAACACCAACCGGAAATACCAGGCAATGAATGATCAAGTTTGAAAGGAAAGCTCGCTACCAACAGTGTGCAAATTTGGGAAAGCAACACATCCACAAAACTCTTTCATCACATTTTCTTAAATTGCACAAAACAAGTGTAATCACTCACTAATCAGTAAATAGGTCATCACAGCGCATAATAAACATCAAAACAGAGATACATAATAGTTCCTCAGTTGTTGATACTTGACTTTTAAGATCACCTGACTTATCTGTTTTTATTCCCCAGGTTGAAAATATGTTGGGTGTTGATGTCCAGGCTATCGGGATCTCTGAAGAGTTTTCTGTGCGCCCATATGTGTGTGTGTGTGTGGGCTGTGATGAGACCCTGTCTCTGACACAATGTTGCTCTGTTAAGGTCAAGCCCTACAGAATGTCAGGGATGATGACACGCACTGAAAGGTTTCATCTAATCCCTCCATTTCCCCTCTTCTCCTGCGTCCCTCCAATCTGTCTACCCAGCTTCCATCTCCGGCCCCGCTCACTCACAAGACAAGACAGACATACACTGGCCTTCACCTACAGTCTGCATCAAAACTCTTCGTGGGTGTGTTTGTCCGCGCGCGTGTGTGCGTGCATGTTTGTATGTGTGTGTGTTTAAATAGCGTCAAGCCATGCCATCCCACTAGTAAGGCCAAATCAGAAATGCCTGAGGCCACTGTCTCTGTGTCTGCATGGCTTGCCTGGTCTTTACAACCCGCTGTCAAACATCTTTGCTTCATTCCTCACCAGCAACACATTTACTTATCTTTTTTAGGTCTTCAGCTTATGCTTTAATATAGTGGGGGCCTGCAGTGGAATAACCGGCGGTGGCAAACAAATAAATGTACAAGAACTAAACTTACTTTCCACGTGAAACACTGAAGATTAAAATAATTACAGAAAATGTTTTGAAGTGAGAGTAGAAATTGAATTTATTCCACATTTAGAAGTCAGCAGAGGGTCGAGATCCTTTTTAATGCCAAATGTTTTGCATTTGGGGGCATTTATGTGATGCTCTCGCACAGATAACAGGTCAGTTCTGACCTCTGACGTGCTGCAAACATTACCGTAGTCCACACTGGTTTCTTTTGCAAAAGGCAGGCAGCACGAGTAATCCTCCGTTATTTCAATTATTCTCATATCTGATCCCTCCAGATGTGTTTGAAATACTAAACTTTAATTCCAATTCTATTCAACTTTACAAAGAGCTCCCTGTGACAGTCTTTAGTTTCATGTGAAAGCAAATCTAATTCTGTTATTTCTAAACAGTGTCAAATGAATTCAATTAAGCTGCCATGGAAAAGAATGTTATTTACACCTTATGAGATTACCTGGACTTAATTTCCTGGGGTTTTAAATAATTGACAAACAGCATGCGCATACTTAACTAAGCCTCATATTATGCGCACAGTTGAACATGTCATCATTTAATCTTAATGCTTTTTACTTCAACATTTTCCCTCCCTTTTTTCTCTCTTTTTTTCCCTCCCGCTCGCTTGGCCGCACCATAGTTAACACTTATTAAATTAGCAGTCATCCAGTGATCAAACAACAACCCTTTTCCATCTAGGCGGCTGAATGACGGCTGAGGTCTCCTCGGCATCTGGTGAGACGCCTAGTTTAGTGGAGATAAGCACAGAAGCCGTGCTAATTATGATATTACAATTCCAGCAAACCGTTTTTCTGAAAGCGGCGCAGTTTGGATTTAACACTGGTAAGCAAAGAAACATTGTTGGATTCAAGATGCCTGGCTTCCCCTGCACCTTCTCAAACTGTCATTTATCCTCACATCTCTGCGGATTGGGTCTGGGAAAACGGAGGAATGGCGGAGATGGAGAGAGCCGAGGGAAGGGGGGGAATGAAGGATTATATAAAGAAGAAGCAGCACTTGACGGTAACTGGCTGAGATTAGCGCCTTAGGGGTACAGCAGTGGCTGTGATTTTGATACTGCGCCCCCAGCTAAACGCTGAAGGCCGCTTTGCCTAGAGGAGTCTGCCTTCACCCACAGGCAGTCAAAGATTGTTTTCTTACCAGCATCTCCTCCTCCTCCTCCTCCTCCACTCCACAGACACCTGTCATCTCCGATGTCAAAACTCCACACAGAAAGGAAAAGACAACGCAAAGAATAAACAAAAGAAACATGTTTTTTTTAAAGGCACACTCTGCATACAGATCTGCGAGGGTGAGGCCCAGGCTTCACCTGCAGCAGCCCGAGCCGAACGTCATGAGGATCCTACCGGCTCCACGCGGTGAAGCCTAAATGACGGCATCATTCTTTGTCATCTGTAGGCGCGAGCTGGAAATTAATTTAGCACCAGGAAAACTTTGATGCTTGCACTTGAGTCTGAACTCACTCGACTTCGTGCTTTGCACTCTGCACAATAGCTGGCAAAGAACAATTCTAGGCAAGGCTTTACTTTCAAATCATGATCTATAACAACATCCTTTCATCTTTTCACAAGACTGCCACTCAAGAGGGCTACAAAATTGTTTATGGTTTAAAACTGGCCTAACATGTACCTACAGCACAGTTTCCTGCACTATATAGATTAAATGTGAATGAATTTAGGACTTAAAGCTCAGTTCAGAGTTATAATTTATCCATATTTCTCATCTTTCACTCTAAAAGGATTTTCAACCAAACAAACAAATCTCTCTTTATAAACTGTCCGTTTGTGGACCAGCCGAGCTAATCATGAGGTCAACGTATTTGTCATTTGGTTTGTGTGATAAATGCTGTAAAAGCGAGGGTAGCTAGACATCATCAGTGTAGACAGAACATTAAGATGCTCCAATTAGCCTGATGAGATAATCAGACTGAATTGCCATTTCATGAAGAAATCAGATATTTGGCAGCGAGCTAGAGGTCTGGGTCCAGGCTTCTGCGAAGCGTTTGAGTGGACTTTTGCGGGTATACTTCCTTTGTTTTCCCCTTCATATAGAGAGAGGGCGAGGAGAAAAAAAAGGGATAAAATCTAATTTGAACTCATGCTGGCTGAGGAAAATTATTTTTATCAAATCCACTGTGAATGACCTTTGCCACCTTGAGCAAACACGGCTGCCTGAGAAATAGTAAACTGATCCTGGTGTGAAGTGGCCCTTGTTGTCCGTGTAGTTAAGCAGAAGTATGAGATGACGTGACACTGGCAGCAGTGCCAGGCGGTGTTGTTGCAACCAATGGGGGGCAGAGGACACAACAGAGAGTAATGGCTGCTACAAGCCATCAGCCCTCACACAGATAAAAAAAAACACAAACAAAAAAAAAAACACCGCCACATTTCATCTGCCCTGTTTTTCTCCATTTTAATTCCTTCTGTTTGTTTGTTTGTCGACCTTGCCATGTCAGCTGACCTTCCTCTGTCCAGGACCCTGAAGAGAGAGGGGAAGGGGGAAAAAAAAGAAAGAGGAAACAATAAGCAAGACGCTGACATTTCTGTACAGAGAAGGAACAAACAGCTCATACAAAATGCCCCCCACTCCCCTCAGACAAATTTACTCAAAAATATGTGTGTGTCTTGAACGTCCGAGGGCTGTCCGGCTCTCAGCCACCATTGCCAAGGAAGTGTCACGGTGTCGTGACAACTTCAGCGACTGCAGTGCGATGGGTGACCCTCGGCCGGCAGAAGGGGGGCGCTGAATCCCCCGCCCACCCTGGATCCTGACAGATGTCATATACCTCCTCCATGGGCACCTTCTGTTTCCTGTTCACCTTTCTCCATCCTGCAGCGTTAGGGCTCCTGTCTCCACCTCGTCAAAGCACACACACGCGCACACACACAAACAGGGGGGAATCAGACAAAGAAGGAGACATAAACTTGACCGGGATGGATTTTTAAACGATGTTTCTGGATTGACAGCAGATGATTATGACAAGAAGCAGTTTCCATCTCAGTTCCAAGTTACATTCCCATCATCTGTTTGCCCCATCTATTTATGCTTTTTTTTTTAACCATTTGCTTTTTACTTTACGTTAAAAAAAAGGCAAATATGGATTCCACACTCCCTGGCATTCATATCGCCTTCTCAGAGGATGTTTCCTGTTATTTACCAAAGGCTTCTCTCTGAGAACAGTTGGTATTTTAGTCTTAGCACACCCCACTCAAAACCTGTTTGCACAGATTTTCCCCATCATCCTTCAGACCATAGTTTGACAGAAACACTTCAACAAAATGAGATTCTGCCTCGTTACATTGTCTTATACTGTTACATCAAAAGTGTCACCAGCCCACTCCACGAATAACAAGTCTAACAAACCAAAAAGCCTTATGATATTAGATTTCCATAAACCTTCTGCTGGCTGCCTCCTCGCGTGGATTGTGTATCATCCGCTCAAAAATGCTCTCCTAGATGGAAATGTGTGGACTAAATCTGATCATGGCGCTAGATAATGTTCACTTCTCACTGCTGAAACACAGACTTGAGGAGGAAACGGAGGGGATCCTGTGACTAACCCATCAATCACGGTGACGTTTCGCTCAAGTGATGGATATTCTAATTTCCCTTTTATATACAGGTGCGCAGGATGGATGGATGACGATTAATGGACGGGCAAGGCTGTTTCCACAAAACAAAGAAAAAGACGTAGCATGGCCCGCGGCGTCGCTATGGAGGACAGAGAGCTGCACTTCCCTCTGTTTTGAAGACGATACTTCACATTTGGGATTTGATGTCCCTGTAAACACGCAGAGACAAAGTATACATCCCGAGGTGACAAAGGTGTTGCTAACACAACAATTGCCTTCCCTCTACAGGGACCTACAACAGGTTCTGCAGTCAGTTCTGTGACAGCCCTCGACACCTTCGCCTCACCTCATTTTCACACAACCTGTTTCTCGCTTTCTGTCATTGCTATCACCTCCATAATTATTCCTTAACTTTCACTCCGCCTCAGACTGCTTAAGACTGTAATTTCTTGAAAAACATCTTCCTCCTTCAGCATCTCTTCCAGTGGGGGGCACTTATCTATCAAACTTTTCAAAGTGAAAATTGTGCTAAACGTCCTTTTGGTGAAGTCCTTTTGCATCGCCCTGAAAGTCTCATTCTTACTTTCCAAGCACAGTTTAAAAAAAAAATAAACAATTCTTTCACTGTTAGGCTTTTAAGCTTGCACATCTTTCATATTGGACTTGCCGTTTATCTGTTTTCTTAGACCGCACCCACCATGATGAAGGTGTTTCACTGCACTAATTGGCCAAAGTCATGACTGAAATAGAGTTAAACTAACCAGGAGACTAAAAAAAGAAAAGAAAGGAAAATACAAACTCTTAAAATTAAACTTTGCATAAAAAACAGCAGAACAGCATTTCAGATGTATTACAAATGTTAAAAACTGGTGTTTTCACTGCAATGAGACAAAATAATTTGCATTCATTTCTGCAGATCAACTATTTCACTGGGCTATTTTGCACCGACTTTGCTCATTTGATGGCTTTTTGTCGGACGTCAGCTGCGAAGCATTTCCCCGGTGGGTTCTAGTTTTTCCCTTCACAGCTGACATTGAACATGGGCATTCATAAACCATCCAGCACTTGAGACTTTTCCTAAGACTTAACAATCCAGCCTGAGATCTCTCTTCCAGCTCTGTCCTTCTACCTCTAGCTCACTTTATCTCTCGCTCTCCATCCCTCCCTCCCTGTCCAAAGCTGTCCTCCCAGCCATCTGTCATGTGATGTTTATAGGCCCTTTTGCTTTTGTGTCCTGATGACCACTGTCACAGAGAGCTACCCATTACCGATGCGCCCTGATGAACGATGTTACCCAGACGCATCGCTGACACCCTTGTGTCCTTGGCCGCAGAGATGCTGCCTCACTAGCCAACTCGGGCCAGTAAAGAATGAGGACGGGGAGGGACCTGGGGGAGCTGAGCTGAGGACCTGTCCGTCATCACACCGACAGGGTGTTCATATTTCCCCTTGTTCCCACCGCCATCTTTTCTTTTCCTCTTTATCCAGCCAATAGAAATGTGGGGTTGGTCAGCCTGGTGACGATGTTGCCATTAATCCTGCGGTGGTGAATAGCGCCCTTGCCTTTCACCTGAATGTATATCTACATCTGAACAGACCCAGCGAGGGACCCTCACTCCCCTCCTGAGGCCACAAAAGATGCCCCGAAGGGTCAATGTAGGCAGAAATACATGATGAATGTTACCGAGTGTGATTTTATCTGTCAAATAGAAACATTAGTGCCCGTTTTGATCTTTTATGCACTATGTTTAAAGGTGGCACAGTGTGTTAGAATAATGTTTTATTACACTGTTATGATGGTTATAAATTAAAACTGTTCCAATGTTTTTTTTTAGTATTAAATCATCATTGTTAAAAATGTGTGCTTTTTTTTGAGTTGCTCTTGAACTTGACCACTAGCACACAATTATCATTTGTCAAAAGTTACCTTGGTTACCATGCTTGATCTAAAAGCTTTTGGTTGTCCAACTCGGTGCTCTTTATTTAGGCAAAAATGTTCAGTTCAGGCAAAGCTTTGTGTAAAATATTTGTGCACGTCTAGTTTATGATATAAACATTTTAGCGTGAATTATGTGAATTGAACCTCACAAAGCGCAGTAAATGGAAATCATCTAAATCAGTTCAGTGTTTCTGCCTTTTAAATGATTCTACCTGGTGTTTCGAGGCTTTTGGCAGGTACGTTGCTGGAATCCTCTGGGAGAACTTGCAACAGCTCTTATGTGGATTTAGGATGTCTCAAAGTCTCTTCATGTAACTACACACAGACGATTTTGAGATAAGGGCTCAGTGTGTGGAGTTTGTGCCATGTTTTGCAGGACGCTCTGACATGGTTTGGGGTTTTCATTATGGGTCTGGATCTTGTTTTCATTTTGTTTTTGTGTATTTATAATCCTGTCGTTTTTTCACTCTTTGTGCCCCGTCTTTGTGTCTCTCCATTTCTACCAGTTTCCTCCTGTGTTGGTGGGTGTTAACTCTTTGCCCCTTTTGCTGCATGCTGTAACACTTCAAATCATCACTCCGCCACCACTGTGCTGGACAGCTGCTATGAGGTGTTTGTGCTGATATGTTGCGTTTGGTTGTAAATTATGGCCAAACATCTCTTCTTTTGTCTCATTTGTCCAAAGGACGTTGTCTAACATATCTTGTGGGTATTCATAACTAAGCTGTGCTACCATCTTCCTTTTTTTAGGGATACAAAAGCTTTCTCTTTCCTCAACCTTTCCAAACAAGCTGCACTTTTTCAGTCTTTTTCTAATTCCTCTAACATGAACTTTTGCATTTGCTGACCGAGGTCTTCAGTCAGAGGTGTTGCTCTTGGGTTTTTTGCACTTTCTCATTGTACAGTCTGACCTAGGGGTGAATTTGCTGGGAAGATTGGCAAGTGTCTCGAATGTTTTGCTCTTGTGAAAAATGTTTTTTACTGAAGAATGATGAACTTCAAAATGTTTGAAAATTCCCTTATAACCCTTCATGAACTGCTGGGCTGCAACAATTAGTTCTCTAACATCATTGCTGATGTATTTCTTCCTCGGTACTACGTTAACACACCTGAATGCTGCAGCAAACTACCAAAACCTCTACTCTTATGCAGGTACTCACACTTTCTAACAATCAGTTAATCAAGTATTTGATTATCACCACCAGGCTGCTACTTAAGTTTGCACTTTTTTTTTTTTAACGCACTGCTTCTGCCTTTTGGCTTACTTTGTGTTAAATAAAGAATTCTGCAATATAATTTTTTTGTAGTTAATCAAAGTTTGTATTTACCTCATTTTAAGACCTGCTAAGATTATTTTTATTATGTCGGATTCTTAAAACCTTTAAAGAGGGTTTCCTTTCTCTCTTGTGCTACCTGGACTGTAGCAAAAGCTTTATTCTCATCACTAAAGAGACTTCAAGGTGATTCTTGTGAGAGCTGTGGAATATATAATATTGGGTGATTTATAAGAATCTAAACCTCTCAGGTGCACTTATTTTTGTATGGTATTATACAGTATCTTTGACATAAAGTTATATGTTTATAGCTATTGAAACATAAACCAGCAGTTCCCAAATCAAAGATCAGAATCTCAGTGATTGTTGAAAAACTTCTAGTACAAAAAAGAAAGAATTCGTAGTTTTTTTTTTCTCGGCAGACTTTTGTTTGTTCATTTCATTCTAGGATATTTAAAAAAGTCACTTTTCAAAGATTTCAGAAATATTCAAATGAACAGGAACTCTTCGGCTGATATATGCCAAGTGTAACTTTTGGTCATTAGAAGACATTGTTCCGTATTAACAAGCCACAGTTAAAATGTCACCTCATTTATCATCTAAAACCCATAAGCTTATTTTTTTATTTATTTTTTCAGGGAGGGTTTGGCATGGAAACCACTGAATCATAGTGACCATACACAAAAAAGATTATCCTTATTAAATGCAGTTGTTTGGAACAGAGGTTAAATGGATAATATGGTACAAAATGGGGAATTCTTAGAGCGGGAAGAAGGCTGCAGATAATCCTTTCACAATAGTGTAACATAATGTGAACAATCTGTTGGACAAAATAAAAACCTCATTTAATCAGTGGGGCCTTCTCTCCTCTTGTGTCACTGCTCCTCCCTTGCTCTCTCTCTCTCTCTCTCTGAACGTCTTTATTGGCCGGTGAAGCTGCTGATGAATTCTTAAGCAGATCACACTGATAATTGTATTTCATAACTGTCAGTTGTGCGAAGGCTGCCAGTGTGCCCAGGAGCTATTTGTGTCTCACTATGTCCTCCACAAACCTTCCCCCTCTCCCTCCTCCACACTTTGTCCAGCCCCCCCAATCACCAGGGATGTGCTTACTGTCTCCGGCCCCGAATTACTCAATCAGGAGGACACATTTACGGATGACACCTTTATTACAATTAATCACGGGAACTTGATTAAGAAAGTTATTCCTCCCCTTCATTGAGACTTACACAAGTGGTTCTGCTGCATATTGTAATTTATGTCCCACTGAGCTCTCCCTCCGCTGATAGACAGAGAAGCCGACAGACTGCCAGCCATACTGAGACGCGTGTGGACGCTTGTGGGTCTGTGTGCGAGGCTAGGCGCGGATGCGTGCATGGCTACATATCCTGAGACACATGCGCACAGCCACAAACACATCCCCCCTGTCATGCTGTCATGCACAACTCACAGGTTTTGCAAAGAGTTAAAATAAATGACTTTAATTGGCTGTAGAGACGTGCTCGCTAAAGGAGACTTGAATATTCCATTTCCCTTTCCTCTTGTCTTTTCTTTTCACTCTCCCTCTCTTTAACACATACCCCCCCACCACACACACCGACACACACACACACTTGAATGAAGCCATCTCTTTACCTTTACTCACAGTTCCTGGGTCTGCTGTGGCTAATTAGTTGAGTGGGGTTTTAGGTTTGGTAATTAGGCGGAGGTAGGAGTGATGGGGGCTCAGGGAGTTGGGGAGTTGAGAGGGCCTGACTGACTTGCAAAGAAAGAAACTGGACTGTCTAGATCCTGGCAGCACCGAGCAGCCAGCCAGTGTCCCTTAGGTGCCTGGAGGTAGACTACCATCCCACACTAAAGAGGGTGATGTCTTTGTTATGTGCCACATATTCCAGCAAGAAGAAACTGTGAAAAAAAAGAGGATTTAGCAGGGAAAAAAAGGAACAAGAGGGAGACCTTTGAGAATTTTCCTACCCTGAATGTCAGCGTACAACAATAAAATCCGGCACCGCGCTGTTGTCTTGGATGGCAAATTAAAGTGGACTTGAGAGCTACAAAAAAAGTTGTGATCACCGCTAATTAATGTAAAGGTGGAAAAAAGAAGCAACGACTGAACATTTTTATTTCAAACGTAGAGTACATTTAACTTTATTGAGCTCGTGGCCACCATGGTCACAAGTGACAATTACTCCATAATTGCTGCATCAAAGTAAAGCACAAATAGCGAGGAAATATAACATAAGCAGACTGAGTGCACAGTGTTATACACTAAAGACTATATTTGGTTCTCTGCCATTAGCTTAAAGAAGTCAACTTTTAAAAGTCACACCAGAGTAAATATGACTGTAGTAGCAAAAATAGCCCTCAGTGTGCTTAATTTTCATGGATTCAGCTTGTTATTTCTGAATGTTTTCTCCTTAAATGTTACATAGTAGCTGTTGTAGTAAATGTAAAATAAAACTACAATCTTATGCCATCTGAAATGCTACACAGTAGCTAGTACACAAGGTAAATTCCTGGGAATAGATGGCGATCCAATGGAGGCAACACATTCAACTTTTTCCAATGTTATAAATTCCTATGCAATCAGTTTGATAATACTTGCGATAATCAGTATATTACATTTGCATTGCATGCATTACAATGTCATCCGCATTCACATTAAAGGGAAAATGAAGTTTACCCTTCATTCCTTCCATGTACATCACCTATTTAAGTTTGTGTGTTAGTGTTTGTCCCTTCTGAGGAGCAGCAACAAAACTAAAATGAGAGAGACACTTAGCATGATTTCTAATTTCTTGATTTTTTTCTCCTTTCTTTCACCACCTCACAGCAGCCGGTGAATACTTTTCTAGAAGACCTTCACCATCTTTAATGTCTTGTTTACACTCTGCAGTTCCAGGTTGCTTCAATACGATGCCAGTTAGCAGCCTAGGACTGCAACACAATCCAATTAAATAAAGAGTGTTGTCTCTCCAGGTTCCTGTGTTCTCTAATTGGGGCTGTGACTGCTCACTAATCAGTGGAGGTACAGGTAGGCCCCGGAGGACGGCGAGACAGGGCCTCTCCTGTTAATTGAAGAGATGCTACACCCGGCCTCCTCCTTCTCCTCATAGTCCAACATGGATGCACAGGAGTACTGACGCATGCTAAATTCGTCTACGCACCCACGTGCATCATCACTCCTCTCACCTTTTGTGTGGCCGGCATGTAAGAGCTTGCTTTTCTTTTTTCATTTTAACTCCTGAGCAAGCAGTGGTGTTAAGAGGTGACTGGCAGTCATTTAAAGTGTGTTTGCTCTCTTGGTCACTTACGCCTATGCAATTCCCAGTACTTCCATTTCTGCTTTAATTATATCCATAAAAAATCTTTAAAAACATTTTTTTAAACTGTGCAATCAAAGTTGAACTTTCATGGGTAAAAAATTGTTTTTATTCTGACCCGAGAGGCTTTAGATCACAGATGTGGTGCTTTAAATACTGAATAAATGAGTGCAAAAACATCACATC
The DNA here is from genome assembly GCF_057381845.1 of Rhamphochromis longiceps. Classification (NCBI taxonomy): domain Eukaryota; kingdom Metazoa; phylum Chordata; class Actinopteri; order Cichliformes; family Cichlidae; genus Rhamphochromis; species Rhamphochromis longiceps. The sequence continues at coordinate 15,544,689 of NC_140567.1, forward strand.
CGTGATTTAAGTAAATAATTTTTAACCTAAATTTGTAAGAGCAAGCTACACAAAAACATGGCAAGCATCGACTAGCGTGAGTCATCCAACTCCAACTGTAACAGAAACAATGATTAACATGCACACATATTTTTAAGCAGCTAAAAATAGTTGTTTTTGTTTTTTTTAAAAAAACCTAACAGCTACTCGGAAAATTGAAAATAACCGTGCACGTAAGACATTACGGGCCTGACTCAAAGCAACAAACATACCTACGGTGTCTCTTGCTGACACAGGCTGTGGCGTACGTGTGAGTGACTTTGAGAGGTGTTCTGACTTGCTCCACTACGGATTCAGAACCGCCTTGGCCTGGTGTGTTTCTGATTTCCTGCACCGTCTGGTGAAGGTAGCAGCTTTGCATGCTGGGGACACACCTGTAACGTATTTCACACTGGGTTATATTTTGAGTAGCCACCTGGATGAGGAAATAACGTGTTCACGGTGCATGAAGACTACAGCCATCCCTGCCAGGTAGGAACAGGTGTTTGTTTAAAATGACACACAGTGCAGTAATCCAACACGGACTGTTATAAGCATCTCTTGTCCATTTCCTGCTTTTGGAGTGGTTTAACAGTACACTGCTGAAGTTGGGACTCTGAAAACTTTTTTTAAGCTCAATAAGGCTTTCAAAGTTGAAAGAAACACTAAAGTTTTATCTTTGGGTTTTATAAAAATGAGTGCAATGTGATTAAACTTTAAATGGTATTTTTTTAAGACTTTGTTGTTTCAAAAAGCCAAATTAAATTCAAAAAAATGGAAATGGAAAAAAAAAATGTGTCAAAGGGCATATCGCAGAGCATTCACTATGAGTGATTTTTTTTTTTTTTTTACTCACAGTGGAAGAAAATAATGACATTTTCTAGCCCAACTCCTGGTTAGCTGGACTAATTTTTTTTTATTATGTGCAGCTTCGGGGCATGTGAATGAAAAGATTGATTGTGTGAATGCTGTTTCTGTCAGCCACAAACAGGCAATGAAATGCCAAGCACACCTGGAGCAGCACTCACTTTTGACAAGCACATACCAATGTAAGGCCCTATTAGAAAAACAATGAAGTCTATCTACTATAAATGTTTTATGATAAAGTGCTCGAGAGCGCCAAAAGCAAGCGCATTATGGCAGCAGGTCTAACATGATTTCGGAGGTGGACGGAAGGTGTGGGGGAGGTGAAAAAAACCTTAGCTTTTGTTTCTGAGTTTCAATATATGGTGACTTTTGATTAGCACACACTTATTTAAAACTTTAAATATTTTATATTAAATTCTGTGCTGAATATATTCATGACTGAGTGCATGTGCACATAAAAAAGCAAAAACAACCCCAAAGCACTTTCCAAAGTTGCTGTATGTTTATTCATGACATTATTTTTAGTTACTGGGCTGTATCATCAGTCATTTTACAAAAATAAAGAGCTTTTCCGTGGTTAAAAATCCTTCATTAAACTATACATATACATATATATATATATATATATATATATATATTACTGATTGAATCATTGTAATTTTAAGTATGATTTCTTAAGTGCATCTACAATCAGTTAAATCACAGCTTGCTATTACTAACAGACGGTGGTGCCACTTCCACCACGACTTTGCCCAGGTTTCTCCCTGCATACATGTAGTCCACTGCCCGGAAAACCGCATCCAAGCCTACAAATTTCCCCTCCTCTGCCAAATCACCGCAATCCACCTCACACACTAGCTTCCCTTTGGCAAACATCTGAATCATGCTACTCAGAGCCTCCCTGTAGTCACCTAAGAAGTGGGGCAAGAAGAAACCCCGAATGCTGGCCGACTTCTGGAGTAGCTTGACTGGTAGCGTTCCTCCTTTGAAAGGTGGGATCCCTGAAGCGCTCTGGTACCCTGAGATGAAGCCAATCACTATCAGCCGGCCTTTATTGGCCAGACTGTTTACTGCGAGCTCTAAGACGCTCCCTCCGACTGACTCATAGACCACGTCTATGCCTTGTGGATACTCTTTCCTCAGGGTCTTAGCCAAGTCTTCAGCGGTGTAGTTGATCGGCCTGTCGCAGCCGATGGATTTGAGGAAACCGGCTTTCTCGTTGGTCGAGCAGGTCCCAATGACATGGCAACCAGCCTGCTTGGCAAACTGCACAGCGAACTGTCCCGTTCCTCCTGCGGCCGCCGTGACCAGGACAGTCTCACCTTTAGCCAGGTCGCCCAGACGTTTTAAGGCTATATAAGCCGTGGCGCCGCTGACCAAAAGGGTGAGGAACTCTGGCTTCACCGCAGGAACAGGCACAGCTTCCTTGGCTGGGACCACCGTGTACTCGGCAAACGCGCCACTGCCGAAGTAGGCCACAGTATCCCCGACGGTGTAGCGGGAGCTCGCGCTAAGGCCAAGGCCGACAACCTCCCCAATGCCCTCAAAACCTGCATCAAAGGGAGGCTTCACCGAAGGGTCGTAACGGCCCGCTGAGTAATTAATGTCTGAGGCGTTGATTCCCACAAAACTGAAACACAAGAGAAAAATAATTGAGGATTAAAAGTTAGGGAAATAAACCTGCTACATCAGCATGTGCTGAGCAAAATGGATACATTAACATTGCATTTCAGTTAACGGGGTTTTATGCGGTTATTAGCGTAAGCACATATTTCCTGAAATCCTGTATGAAGGTCAACTTCCTTGTTGTGCAGATGGGCGCGCACAGGGCCAAAACACTTTGGTTTGTTTTGGCAATGAGTTATTTTTTCTCTTTTCCTTCTCTTTGCTCGGAAAGAAAAGTCCTGCACTGACAGGGAAAGGTTTGTATCACAAAACGCATTGCATGATGTCATGATTCATTGTCTTCAGAGACACCCACAACAAACTGCACTTAAAAAAAAAAAAAAAATTCAGATAGCTGCTTCTTGCCTCAACATGAAGACGGTTGTTTTCATCTTACTTTTGTAACATGCTGGAAACAAATATGTGAGAAAGGAACGTATAAATAAATCATTTACTGTCTTTTAGAGCGGCACGCACGGTGTGCCTCATTACCGTGCATGTCACACGTGTACTTTGAGCTCCCAGATAATGCTTCTGTGGTTTATAGATGGGTGGCGACGATATAACAAAACGCCTTGGTTTGACTTCTTCACATCTATGGAATCAGTTTCCTCGCATCGACGTATTATTTTATTATCAAAAAAGGTACAAACTGTTTGCATGTGCATAAACTAGCAAGGCGTCTGAGTTTAAATAACACTCCAAATTAGCAGGGGATCTGTAACAATAAAGTCTCAGTCTGTGCAAGCCTAAGCCCTGGAAAAACTTTTCAAACAGGTAACACAGGTTTGGCCAAAATGCTCTGTTAAATGATAGCAAGCCTAATAATTTGACACTGGTTCCACTGAAATTACAAAATAAGATACAGTGTATTGATAAACGCTATACTTGGGGATAAAAAATAAATCTCTTATTTATGTCTCTCAAGAATTAATGAAAGTCCAGAAAACTACAAAAACTCACATCTTGCAATTTTATACGACTTTTATCTTTTGCATGTGCGTGACCAAATTTTTGTGCACATGTGGCTCAGATAAGATGCTGAGGGACACCTGGACTCTTGGAAGTGAAGGGTTTTAGTACATGTAAAAAAAATGTCTGCACGCATTTATTTTTAAAATTTACTATATATATATATATATATATATATATATATATATATATATATATATATATATATATATATATATATATATATATATATATATATATATATATATATATATCTCCATCCATTCGCTTCCGCTTATCCTTTTCAGGGTCGCGGGGGGGCTGGAGCCTATCCCAGCTGTCATAGGGCGAAAGGCAGGGTACACCCTGGACAGGTCGCCAGTCTGTCGCAGGGCTAACACACAGGGACAGACAACCATTCACACTCACATTCACACCTAGTGACAATTTGGATTACTCAATTAACCTATCCCCCATATATATATATATATATATATATATATATATATAAACCTCAGTCTCTTCTTTTCACTGCAGCTATGATTTTTTTTTTTAAATAAAAACCGCTCACAATCTTCTGTATTTTATATTCCTTTAAAATTTCTCTTACACCGTGCAAAACGGGACAAAGTGTTCTCTGGTTTACTTTCCCCTGTCAGTTAAAACATTTTCCCATGACTGTGATGCATCACTGACACAGACGACACAGACGGTCAAGGGTCTCGGTGCACCAAGCGACTGTCTTACAAGCTAATAAGATCCTAATGTTGTACGTTTTACACTCAGTCTCGGGGAGGACTGTATTTTATTGGCAGTAAATACAACAGTAAACCACGAGGTGGACTGATGTAAAGCTGACTTAACATTAAAAACTACATAAGGCGCACACAGCCAGCAATGTTGTAGGAACCTGAAAGCAGAGTGAGGTGGAATCAGAAATTTATGCAGAAATTCAACTATTAAAAAAAAAAAAAAGCATTAATGTATGTTTTTTGGCTTTAATTTCATTTATCTGTTACTGTAATAATGTCGACTCTGTTCACGCACAACAGAGCCCGTACAACAGACTCCTGGATCCACTCTGCCTTCTGCTGCTGTGAATGAAAGAAATGATGCTGCAATTCCAGCGCCGTGTAGCACTCCCATCGCCTTCTCCATCATCTCCATCTCTTGATGCCAGCCTGAGCCCCCCCATGACTTTCTGTTTGCAGGTTGGTGACGTAGAGAGACAGGACAGAGAGAGAGAGAGAGAGAGGGAGAGAGGGAGAGAGAGCAGGGGAGAGAGAGCGATAGAAGAGAGAGAGAGATGCCGAGATGGATTGATAGACAAATGCAGAGAGGGCGGAACTTGGAATTACAGTACAGCGCTTATTCCTCACGTATTTTTCCATCTTGTGGCGATGATGATGATGATGATAATGATGAGGGTGATCGCAGGTGCTGGACATGGGTGATTCGAGGTAAGCGGAGCCGTTTAATAACTTCTCAACAATCTCCTGACAGATCGGCATTTTAAAAAAAAGAAAAAGAAAGAAAAGAAAGAAGACGCTTCGGGTCACCTAACGCTTTCCCGACCGACAGAAAAACAGAGTCCGTGTGTTCCCACCGTCACCAAAATTAACTTACCGATTTCTGACCAGCAAGTCCGCGTCTCCGGGTGTCGGAACGGCCACGGTTTGCGTAGAAACGGCCTCTCTGAAATTCGGGCTGAGCTTGGTGACTACCAGCTTTTTCATACTGCTCGCTATGGAGGATCCTTTAAAATCCATGAAGTGCGCCGAGTAGGACATATCTACGATGAACCGCCTCGCAGCCAGATGAACTCCTGAAAGTGTGTCGGTGCCTCTGCGCCCCCCGTAGATTAGCGGTAGTGCTCTCCTGCCGTTTCTCGCCAACAGCGCCCTGGACATGATTCCGAAATGTGACAAAGTTCACGACCAAACTTGACGCGTGCTCGTGCCTGTGATTAGGTCGATCAGGTGCCATTAGCCTGCACCACAAGCCTCCCCTCTGCACACGCACGGCGTGCAGGCCAGGCCCGGGCCAGGCTGAGCCGAGCCAAACGAGCTTTTAGACCAAAAATAAAAAAAACAGGGGGGGAGAAAAAAAGCGCGATGCGTCGTAGCGTGACTCTTACGCAAAGCAAACAAGCGGGGGATCGAGTTTAGGATTAAAACATTGCACTGGTGCAGCCCCAGCGTGGAGCACAGCAGCGCCTCAGACTTGTCGTCGGGAGTCCCTCCCCTTCCCGGACACAACACTTACTTCCTACTAAGGTGAAACAAATCAATCCTCGTCTCCCCACACAGGCTATCCTCAGCCGTTTCACTCCCACGAAAAGAACGCCAACCCATCGGATCTTTTCCCAACACCTACAAATAACAACAAAAATCACGGTCCGAGCGTGCACTACGACTGCGCTCCCGTTTGACTGGCGCCTTTCCCCCCTTTTCTTCCTAATACTAAATGTTTTGAGCGTCATAGGGAGATGTTTCTGCCCACACTACACCTGTAACCAAAAAGCTCCCACAGGCGATTTGTGAAAGTGTCTTGTTTTCATCTCATTCCATTATTTGTTTCTTTATTTATTTTGCCTGCTCCTTCCATGCAGCTGTGTTATCGTCTGTTGTCATCTGACTGTCATTTTTCTGGAAGGATCTATTCTTAACAGAGCTGCCGGAGCGCACTGGGGGACATTAAAGCGTCAGCGGGAGCAAGAGTCGTGCCCTAACTCGTGCCGTGTCACTACCAGGCGATCTTAAGATGTCACCTGGGTTGCAAAAAGCTCAGACTTAAGTAGTGAGCCTTGTTGTTTTTGATAGTTTGCAAGAGGCATTGGGATAAGTTTGGTTTTGTTAGCTGATCTCGCAGTAAGTTTTGAGAGGATCATATCCTTTTGTCGGAGGTTTGGCTTCTTTTTTAAGCAAAGGGAGAAGGAGAGAGAGAGAGAGAGAGAGAGAGAGAGGGGGGGAAAACAAGACAATTAAAAAGATTGACAGGTAGGCTCCTCTGTCAGGGGTGACGCTTGTGGAGAGGGGAGGAGTAAAAATGTAGCAGGAAAAGCCACTCGATGCGTCTGTCTATCAGTTGAGACTGTCTGAAACAGCTTCTGGATCCGCCGCGTTCCCATTTTTTTCTTTTTTTTGAGAGACCGCGGATCAGTCCCTGGAGTTTTTGCCCCCCGTCTTGGTTTTTTTTTGGCTTTTTCAAGAGACAAATATTTTAGTCCATGTCGATCTGATCTGTTGTTGGCGAAGCTTGGATGCGCCTGCGTCTTGTTTCCCCTCTCTCTCAAGTGATATCCTCTCCACCGCATCAACCAACCCTCCAAAAAAAAAACAAAAACAAAAAAAACCCGACTCTGTCCAACATGCGATCAGATGAGCGGTGAAAATCATTTCCACGACTCTTAAAACGTAAGTACAAGAGAAAGCCTACTCGTCTCCATTTATTTTATTTAATTATTTTCCCCCTTCTGTGGGAGAGAAAGAGGGCAGAAGGGGAGGGAGGAAAAAAGTCTCCGCCGGACTGGTGAGGCTGGATCCGGGCTGAGGTGGCGTGGTGGTGACGGGATTGACATTAACCCATCTAATGCCTGTCTATCTCTCTTCTCCTTTCCCATTCTCTCTCTTTCAGGTCTGTGGCAAAAGAACGGAAGGAAACACAAGGATACATTACTTATCAGAGGTGTGCACTCGGGACTTATTTGTTTGGTTACCGCCAGAAATCTCTTTCTTTTCTTTTTTCTTTTTAGTTTTGGTGTGCGTAAAAGGCGCAGCAAACTATCGTCCCCCTCCAAACAGCACTGGAGATTAGGGGGATTTTTTTTGTTTTTCCCCCAAAGGGAGTGAACCGAAAACTTGGGTTTTAAGGTGCTGTTTTTTTTTTTTTTGTTGCTTCTTTTCGTACTCTGCCACGAGAGAGATGAAGGAAGATGATTTTTAATGGAAGTGAAGGTGTCAGGAGCTGGCCGAATCCCTTCGTAATTTTTGAGCTCAGTCTCGCTGAAGCCGACCCAGCTATCACATCCAAAAAAGAGCAGCCGGTTTGAAGAGACATTCTCAGCTCAGAGATCAACAACACCCCTCCCCCGAAAAACGGGATGATTTTTCAAAACTGATAAGACTCCATTTGTTTGTAATTCCTGCATGAGAAGCACCGTGGAACGCGACGGTCACTATGCCGAGGAGAAAGCAGCAAGAGCCGCGGCGATCAGCAGGTATAACCCGCCCCTCCATTACGACCATTTCCCATCCCAGTAACCAACTAGTTTTTATTTCCAAGTGCCAATTGGAAGTCTCTCCTTCCACCTTTTTTTTCTTTAGCAGGACTGCATGCTGCGATTTATTACTATTATTATTATTATTTTACAACTTATGGTTTAAATCAATTTATTTGTGTTAATAACACAGCGCACAACTCACCCCTGGACACACTGTTGTGTTTAAAATGTATCTAATTGCGCAAATGACGCACGTATCTGCGCAATGCCACTTTGAGATTTTTTTTTAAATCCTCCGGTGCCAGGAAAGTTCTATTAAGAATGGTGAGATAAACTAAATGGCATGTTATGGGGATAAAAGGGAGTTTTTGAGGTTCAAGAGTGAGTAATGATGAATAATTGACTGGGAAAGAAAGGGGGGAGAAAAACGGGCGAGAGCTGGTTTTTCCTTTCTTTTTTATTTTATTAGAGGATTGCCACCCTTGATTTGATGCGTGATTGATCGTCTGTCATGTGGCAGTCTTTGATCTATTCATCCCTGATAAACATCAATAAATCCCTCCGTGAAGACAAGCATGCTTCTGGTAGCCACTCAAATGCACAACCCTGCTTTTAACCAGGAACTGAAAAGCAAAGACAAAAAGGAAGAAAAAGAAAAAAGGATAAAGAAGAAAGTTGGGAATTGTGGTTGAAAAAATCACCTTATTTCTTCAAATGTGTATGCACAGAAAGCAGATGAAAGCACTGTGTGTATGTTCAATTGCAAGAAATTCCCCAACACTCTTTAAAAAGAACAGGTATTTGAATTCTCCTCCTCTTCCTATATATTCTTAGATGAAAATATGGAAGGTTCTGGCTGTCCTCGTCCGAAATATTCCTCCCTTATTCGCTGCAAGAATCAGCCCACAGCTGAGGTCCACTGCTGGATATGATTTTTATAATGTGACCAACTGATAAAACCAGGTGTTGGCAGAGGACCGACAAGGTTGACTTCTAGTGGTTTGGATGTGGACTCCCCCTTTTTCCTCTTGTCTCCCTGCAGCCTTTAAACAAATGTAAATGAGTGACAGGGGTTTCTACCTCTGTGCTAATGAGGCCGAGCCTTTGAAGTTAGGCATTAACAACTGGAGTGAACAAAAGACAGTTACAGAATTTTAAAGAGATTTTGAAATATGAGGTGCAAAGCGGGTCGAACAGGAGGGCCAGCCGACGAAGACTTTGAACTCAGCAGGTTTTATCATTTTAAACAGAGAGCTTGCGATGATGAAGATGATGGTGGTGGTGATGATGAGGATGAGGAGGAGGATGAGAAGGAGTGTAGGACGGATGAACATTCAACCGGTGCTCGCTGTTAACTTCGCCTTTTCTCGTTTGCCTTTGTGGCAACCTGTAATATGTTTTCTGGCCCACACCGCGAAGCAAGAATCGAGTTTTATATACCGAGTCTCGCTGTACCTTTCTGCATTTGTGTGTGTGAGACGGAGAGAACAGTCACCGCTGTTGCTTTGGCAAAATATCCCCCTGGAAAAGGTTGGCCATGATGGGAGCAGAGGGACTCCCGTTAGGTTTCTGCATGTAGATGGAGGCATGAAAAACATGACATCTCTGTGACCCCTCCCTTCCCCTCCTTTCTCCTGCCACACACACACCACACACACATACACACAAACCATTGATCCATTACAACGTCCACTGAGTGCCATGCACATCATGGGTTGTAATGGTCAATCACAGCTTGGCAAACGGGATGTTTTCCATTCTTTCACGAACACGATGGCCGGTCAGAGATAACGCCCTCCACTCCACGCTTCCAGAAGCGACTGACTAACACGCAATCACGCTGATACGCATGCACACACCGACTTACACACCAGGCTAGCCCGATGCTCCACTGGGAGCTCGTACTGACCTGTGGCTTCCTCTGTGTGCTACTGCTCAAAGAGGAAATAGCTCATAGTGGGACTAGGCATGGAAATCAGGAGTCAGACAATTAAAACAACAATAGCAGACTTGTGTGGACGGCCTATTTTTTTCATTCTCACTTTGTAAAGCTTGTGGAGACTTTTATTAGGTGCGTTATGTTTCGAGGCCGCACCATGCAAAGTTATATTTTGCAAATCAGAAACAGCAAAAGATTTTCTTAACAGTTTCGTTTCTTTGAGTTACATAATCAGATGTGCACATTTCCCTGTTAATTTTCATACACAGTGCACTTCTTAGGCAGCTTCTTGGCAAAGAATTTTCGGGTTGCTTGAGCTTCTCATGTTAAAACTTTTCTTTGATCAGGTTGTTAATCGATTGCTTTATTTTGCAGTAAATTTTACAATTTCCGCAATTTTTTTTTAAACAATAAATTTTGTGTTTTGTTTTGCTTTTAAGAAAATTATCACAGGATTTCTTAGGATCATTTTGAAGTATCTGCATGTGTGTGTGTGTGTGTGTGTGTGTGACACTGCTGTTTAGATGACAAAAAACCCCATTAATGACATATTCCACCGATGGAATGAAAACGCAGCACTCGTTGTCACGCTTCCTGTTGCTTTATAATTTTCATCAGGAAATTCACACGCAGGAATTCCAGAACATGGAAACCAAGATGTGAAGAAACTTTGCAAACCTGAATCAGCAAGTTTGTGAAAATATATATATACACACACACCCTGGTGTTCTTGTTTGTGCAAAGATGGATGTTGTGCATTACTACGTGCACCTCGTACAGTCGATGCCTTGATTTAAAGGTAAAGAGGCCAGGAGGAAAAACCAAAAAAAGTAAAGGACAGAAAGCAGTGACGCCGCCTTTCATGGTAGGCAGGCTTGCATAGTCTTACATGAGGAAGACGAGGGAAAAAAGACGACGAGATAGTCGCTCTTGTTCCGTTGCATGATGGTTAATTATAAGAGAAACGGTGTGTGTGTGTATAGAGTGGGGAAGGGGTGGTGGTGGTGGGGGTAAGGTTGCATCCCGTTGGCTTCATTAGAGAGAGCCCTAATTATCTGTGGAGCTGATGGATTTGTGACAGGCCCTAACGATTAATGCTGACAAATTCAGTAAGGTGTCAAGTCCACAGCTGCCTTGATGTAATCAAGTTGATATTATACAGTCCCCATAGCCCCTAGTGCAGCACCAACTCAATTTGCCTCTGCAGGTGACAAATGGACTTTGCTACCTGACTAATCACATCAGGAGACAATGCCAGTTAATGACCTCAGTAAGGCCCCCCCCCCACCCATACACACACACACATACGCCCCCATCCTCAACACCTCCTATAACCTTGCAATAAGCGAGCCAGACCAGCCACACCACATTGCAGCCTATCCCTCTGTTCTCTGCTAATTTTCTGCTTGTCCCATTGTTTTTATTTTCATTAGAATTCTTTCGGTTACGCCGAAAATCGTTTTCGGGTTGTTTTTAAAAAAATTACTATTACTATCATTAATGCAGTGCATTTTTCGTGAAGTTTCCTCTTATTTTCTGCTGTAATTTTCTCAGTGGAAATTTCTCAACTCTTGCGAGAGCTTTATTTATTTTTGTATTAATGACACGGCTGAGGCCTGTTCTAACCGCCTGATGCATCAGCGCTCCAGAGTAATCCCGGGAACCATTTTTAAAAATCTCGACGTTCTGTTGAAGTTTTCACACTTTTGCATGTGTTGCGGCCCCACCAGCTCCACCACCCCCACCCTTGCCAGTAAATCACTGCCACTTCATAGAACGGCCTCCTCGTACTTTGGCTGAACGTTCTCCCAGCTCGGTGTTGTAGCCGCCCGCCTCGCTGAAGGCCTCCAGTTTATTCCGAGCTGGAGAATCACAGTGCCCGGGGATTAATGATTTTGCATGCCCGGGGTAGCTAAGATTACACAGCGACCTTTGTGCTCTTACTTGACGATGCTGTTATGTGATATTCTCCCCTCGAAATAATCAGAACGCTGAGATTTATGTGGCACCCCCCTCCACACACACACACACACACACACACACACACACACACACACATCAACTCACCCTTCTGTCTGCACCGGTGTCCTGAGGAATACTGCACTGCATAGGCTCTAGGTGTGTGTGTGTGTGTGTGTGTGTGTGTGTGTGTGTGTGCATTTTATTGAAAAAACTCAGTGTTGCCAGATTTGAATACCCCCCCCCCCCTCCGAGAATTAGAACAGTCTTGTTTTGATGAAAAGTTGATTTTTTTCAAGAAAGGAACTAGTGTCTCGCTTGAAAGTTGGAAGGCTTAACTTCCGATGGCTCAAAGGCTGCACAGCTTCTGAGAAATGAGAAGTTTATGTTAGATTTGGATGAAAAAAGGAGGAAAAAAAAAAGAAGTGTGTGCATGTTTGTGTGAGTGTGTAAGAGGAGGAAAGGGAGAGAGATGAGGTGAGAGTGTGTGTGTGTGTGTGAGCTTGTAGCTTAGCACTGACCGGTGTTAGTTTTCCTGGAATGAATAACTCCAACGAGTGTAACGGTAACCACGCCATGTTAGTCATCTTTTTTAGCGTGGCCTGCCCCTCTGCCCCCCCTCCCCCCCCAACCCCCCACATCACTGCAAGAGCAGGAAAACAAGCTCCAAGAGCAGCGCCATGTTTCTCATATCTCAACTGTTATATCTCTGCACTATTCCCAGTCAAAAAGGAGGGATATCAGACAGAGCGGGAACACTTATCGATCCACCGCAGCCTTGTTTCATCTCAGCCCCAACACACACACACACACACCTCGCATGTACTGTATGTTTTCTGGCCATTCTATTTAGCCCGGTGTGTGCGGACTCAGCTAGAGGTTACACTAATTGGAGCGGTGGCGTCATTAGCAGGTGGCATCGATCGACTTCGTCAATAGCCACTTTTGCTCCTGCGCCACCCTCCCAAACTAGCAGTTAAATTTACATCTGGGATTTGAGCCAGTCAGAGGTCAAACTTGCTCAGCTCGCTCTTCTAATGCCTCGAGTCACCACGAGTGCCCCTGGTGTTTGTGTGTGTGTCTGTGTGTGGTATTAGTTTCTTACATGGTTTAGTTTCATTTATCATCCTTGTAATTCTTTTGCATGAATGTGCAAATATTAGTTGTGTAAACATTACCAAAACGGTTTCAAGATCAACAGGTTTGTTGAATGTTTTTTTTAAAAAAAATATGGATTATCAGGAATAACTAATTACAAGATAGATGATATTAGCAAACTTGTAACCATGTAGCTTTTGTGGTTCATATGGATAAAAGATAGATTTCACGCCATACCGCTAATGCCCCTCGTTGTCTTTTTCCTCTTTTTGATTCTTTTCGGGGCATTCGCAGCAAAAACCTGCCCTCGGGGCACGCCGCTACCATCACTAGCAGTGTGTTGCCCTCGCTGCACTTTAAACACACACATGCACACCGTCAACCATAAACACAGACAGTCAGGCAGACGCGCGCACGTACACACACAAAAACGCACGTACACACCTACACCTAATGCTTAAGTGCAGCCAGCGTGTCTCTGTGGGAGGTCATAATGGAGGTGGCTTAGCATGATGGGAAATCATATCATTAAAGAAGCCAGATGTGCTTTGTTGCCTGCCTTGCAGCACATAAAAACAGCAGCAAGTCATGGGATCCAAAAAAGAAGGAGGAAAAAAAACCCGCTAGTCTGAGAAAATGAAGTCTGAAACAGATAGAAAGCAGCCCTCTGGGACTGGGCTGACAAGCAGTCTTATTCCTGACTGCCATAGAAAAACAATTTCCCCCCAAATAAAGAATTTTTGTTCTCATTTTTCAATGTTGCAGCAGCATAACAAACTCGTTTTCTTAACTTTCATGAAATTTCAGAAAGGACTCAAAGCTTTGATAAATGACTTGCTGTCGCCGTTATCAGCTCTCTGTTAAGTGTGCTTAATTACTATGTAATATTTGTGTTGTGCTGAGTAATTACAGTTTGTTAAGGGTCCACAGTAGGGATGTAAGACCTCCGAGCTCATTAATGAAAAAAAAAAAACTGTTGATATTTTGTGTGTGTGTTTTTTATTTATTTATTTTTTGCTTTCCTCTGGCACATAATTTGAGACATGAGGAGGATAAGAGGGGAAACGTTCAAGAGAAGTAGTCATGCAACATTTACAGCACAAAAATTGACATCTTAAATTTTCTTAAGTAAAGTATTACATTTGCCGAGGGTAAATTTGCTCTCTTGATCAGTCCTGTGCCTCCTCGAGAGGCTATGGGAAAGTCTGCTAGAGCCAAATTTAACATGTTACTACTATCAATAAAAGATGAGCAATTACAGAATATTTTGTTTAATAAGTATTTGAATTCCTCGGCGCAGGAAAAAAACAAACAAAAAAAAAACATGTAGCTTACCCACTCATTACATCAGTTAGCAGGGGGAGTGAGAGGCAGCTCTTTGATGCCAACAAACAAACAAGACAAACGAGATGGGCCCACTACAGAAGAGCAAGAACCCCATCCAGGGACACCCAACCCCTGTACACTCCTCCCTCTCCTCCCTCTCTTCTTCTCTATCTCCCTCTACCTCTCTCGCTCTCTCTCTATGACTCTTTCACATATCTCCCCTCTCATTTTGCAGCACTCCGTCTCCCTTTATTTCTTGCTCTTTTACCCTCTCCAGCATGTTTCTCATCTCAACCCCTCGGCGGACAAACTTAGGTGGAGATTGTCAGGGTCGAATGACACGCTTAAAAAGAGGCAGCTGGGGGAGTGAAAGAGTTGAAAAGCGCGTTTTTTTTTCGTCTTTTAACAAATACTAAATTATCTCAGCATGGCTTAAATCCATACAGCAATGTAATGATTAAGTGTGGGGTTTTTTCCCCCCCTCTGTTATGGAGTGTGGGGGGGGTGGATGTGTGATGGTGTGATGACAGCGGTGGGCACCGATGTTTAGCCAAGCAGCAGCACCAAAGAAGATTGGCCGTGTGGGTGAAGCTCAAGAGAGGTGGATATTTAGGATAGGGAAGGGAGATGAAATCTGTGCGTGTGTGTTTGTGTATTTGCTGCATGGCGTGGAGTGGTGGGTGGTGGGTGGGGTGTAGCTTTTAGGATGGGCATTAAAGCTGACAGATGAACGGGACGATGGACAAATTCTCCCACAACAGCTGTGACTGCCGCCATTATCCTGACAGGTGTCAATTAAGAATTACTGCCTGGCCGGCCGAATTGCCCCTCCCAACTCACGCACATGTCCCTCCATCCCTACAACATTCCCCTCTCCTCCGCTCCACACCCCTTGTCCAGCTGTCGGTGTGTGAGAGAAATAACACTTTACCCTTGTCAGGGTTGTCACAGGCCCTGCAGCCCCTGTTCTCTCCCCCTTTGAAACAGCAGCCAGCGGCAGGCACTCATTGATCAATAGCTCGCTGTATTAGCAATCACGGTGAAGCGAGTGTTGGGCGGATGGGTGGAAGGTCCGGTATTTTCCCCATTTTAACCTCGATCTGTAGGCCGGTTCGCACTCTGGTAGTTGAATAATACCAGAACGATGCAAAGACGGTAGGCGAAAGCAAAACTCTAGATCAAGCTCGCTATGCAGTTTGTTCCACAGGTTTAAAGAAAAGCATCTTCATTTCATCTCTGGTGTGCGTCATACATACACAGTGTATGTTAAGTTCACCTTCTGCAAAACAGCAGCAGCTGCAGACTAACCTAACCGCTGGTTCTTCTTCCCTCCGTGTTCCTCGCGCTCTTGGCTAACACGGGCCCATTTTTTATTCCACATTGTAAACTGGGGAGCTGAGGTCAGCGAGTGAGAAAATGAACAGTTGCCATTGCCCATCTTGAGGGCTTCCTTCCAGTAAACCCGCTGGCTGACAAACACATTTGAGTCGACAGGCTTCTGGCATTAAAGTGGAAAAAAAACAAACAACCCCCCCCCCCCCCCCCCCCCCCCAAAAAAAACCCTCAAATTTAAGTGGCGTGTGTTCCACATTTGACATATTTTCTCAATTTTTAAGGGTTTAAATCAGTGCAGCGGCATGTAGGTCATTTCCCTCGGTAATTGGTAAAGTTTAATCGAAAGCATTATGTGCACAGGCTTCAGGCAGCCAAGTGGTGACTGCGCACAGTAAGTAGCAGAGCACGAAACGCAAAGTTCAGTTTTACATTTGCCATTATTTCTAATTACATATCACCTAATTTACCGTTACATGCATATATATGAAGTTATTATACGCCTATGCGTAACACTGTTGACACTGCGTAGTTTACTGCTCGGCTTCTGTAATGTGCAGTTTTCAGCACCGGTGCAGAATAAACATGGGAAACTTCAGTCGGTTAAAGGAGGGAAGCAAAAACAGCAACGTGCAAGAAGCAACATGAGAGCGAGTGGCGAAGGCTCCCCAGGAATACGCAGATGGATTTGCATGTTCACTTGGGAGTTACAGTTTTGGATTTCCTCCCTAGAAATAATTTGCCACAGAAAATAACCGAGGAAGATAATATCAGTGTTATTTTGCTACTCCTAGCTGTATTTGCATATCTCTTGTTTTAAATAAGGCAACCCCCTCGGAGTGAAACTCGGTTTGTTTTTTTTTGTTTTGTTTTTCCTAAGCTTCATTCAGCATCACCTCTATTTCCTCCCCTCATCCTCACAGATCTAACACCTCTCCCTCTCTCTCTCTTCTTTCTCTGTTTATTTCACTCTTTCTTTCAGGCCTACCTCCTCTCTGCTGTCTCACACTGGCACTAGACTGCTCTGAGCGATTATCAAACCTGAGAATATTTTTCCATCCCCATGCAAATCACCCCACCATGCTCTCTCTTATCGTTCCTGCTTTGCCCCCGCTACCTCCTCCCCGCCCCGGCCCCAGCCACCCCCAAACGGCTGTGTGTAATCAAAGTAAACGGCAGCTAAAGCTAAAAGGGAAACGCTCTTTGTGGAGATGGATGGAGGGATTAAATATTAACCGGATGCGGCTGACTTAAGGCAAGTGTTTTACATAGCTGCTCCCGCCATGGATGCCGCACATTGATCCCTTCGCCCTGGTGCTTTTACTTGTTTGGCTGCCTGCCGTTAATTTTTCACCATCATCTCGCTGGCCGGGCCTTTAGAATGGGAACGGGGGTGGGGAGGAAGCCAACAAATGGTTCAGCCATCTATACCCCCCCCCCCCGACACACACACACACACACACACACATACACAGTCCACCCCCCCCCCCCCCCCTTGCTGTGTGCTTTTAACAGGGGCAGGTGAGATGGATGATAGCAATTTGAAATTTTGTTTGTGCGTGTGATCATGGAGATTGTTTTCAGTATTACCATGGTGTAACAATTCCAGTGATTAATTGAGGTGAATGCTTGGCTCAGATTAGAAAGATCAGGGAAACTGGAGGTTTTTTTTTATTTTTGCCCCCCCCCCCCCCCCCCCCCCCCCCCCCGTCCTTGCTCCTGACTTGTCAATGTCGTGTTTATCAACTGACCTCAGAGTCCAAAGTTGCTAGCTTTTTATATGTGCTTGCAACAACACGCTCTCCCGGATTCTTGCCTCCACACACTGCCCCTCTTGTCATATCCCTTACTTCATTTCCTCGTGCCTCTTTCTTCCTGTCCTCCAGCTGTGATTAAAAGACAAAATCAAACCACTCAGGCCAAACTTTGTCCAAAGAGGAGACTAAACAAAAACAAAATGGCTTACAGTGGCTGCACTATTCCAGGGGTAGGGATTTTCTTCCAGTGGCAACAGCGCGGTGTTTTCATGTGTTTGTTGTCTGCATGTGTATAGCAATATCCTGTGGGGGTCACAGAGGCGGCCTGTTAACGTGGAGGGGGGGTTATACCAGTGGACCTTCATCCCACCCCTCCTGCACTGGTGCTGTTGACAGCATCATGAAGGCCTTCTGGCATTTATAAATGTGTGTCCGTGCTCCAGCTTAGCGGCCCCCCCAACTCCTCTCCAAACACTTCTGCTGCACACACTCCCACCCCAGCCAGAGTGCACATCCGACCGGGTCGCAGGCAGGTCGTGACCCCCAGGTGGCCACGGTCCGAACGAAGCAGGTTCTTATTTGCTCTCTTTTCTCTCTTTTCGGCTGGCTTCATATTCTATTTAAGTTCAAAGAGATATGAACCTTTTTATGCAGGATATCAGTGTTTCGCTGCCGGGAGGTACAGATAGCTGGTATTTAAAATGCTGCATGGTATTAATTTGACGATTTTCATGCCACCGAAAAAAAAATGTAAATAATTTTGTGGTTCAACCAGAATTACACATTATTAAAATGCTCTAAGCCAATAAGCCAATATTAATAGCAACGATAATAATAAGAACGCTAAAAATATTGTTGCCCTGTTGTGTAATCCAATCAGAACGCTACATTAAGTTAAATCCGGCTACCTTTCATGACACCATTGTGTTTGATTTCTCCAATAAGCACATGATGATGAAATTGGTACACAGTGTTAGACCTGCCTTATGGGTCATCCTCTAATATGTGGCAAGGAAATCTATTAAATATGTCTGACTCTACTCTTTATTCCCCTCCTTTGTCTATTGGATCCTCACGAACGTCTTCCTTTTCATGCTGTTTTCTTTCTCTTTCTCCTCTCCCTGTCTTTCGGTGTTTCAGGCTCTTTTGCTCTCCTTTAGTCAAAGTAGCCCTAGTCCCCATAGCAACACATAGTGAACTCTTACTCATTAGTGTGTGTTGCAGCCCAATGAATGGCCTGGATCCTGCTCCTCATTCCTGTGATTTCGTACTAACACAACCATCACCTCATCGTGATTTGTATTTTCTTTTTTTGTACCTGACTGCAAGGAGTAAATGCTAGTGAAGACATTTGGATGATTTCAAGTCAGTAGTGGGTGGTTGGGTGTGTGTGTGAGAAAGAGAGAAAGCACATGAAGATTGAGAAGCGACACTGGGAAATGTCCCTCCGCCACGCCTGACTCGCGCTCGGCTGTTTTCTTTTTTTTGGCCGTTAAATCTCCAGTGTACTGATAACAGGTCAGCCGTTGAGAGAGAAATGAAAGGGAGGAGGAGTGTAAAGAGAGAGAGAGAGAGAGAGAAACTGGAAGGGGGGAGAGTGAGGAAGAGGAAGACTGGGATATGATTAGAGAGCGTGTGAGTAAGGGAGTGTGTATGCAAGAGGGGGGAAAAAGCGAAAGAGAGATTGGTCTTTATGCTGGCTCACCCATTGCGTGGGCGGTGCATGGAGTAGAGAGGTCAATAGGATGCCGTGATAGGCTAATCTGCCAGGAAGGGAGGGCTAGGGCAGGCCTCACGGGAGCAGCTCATTGGCTAGACTCATTTGCCCTGTGAAATAAAATCTCATCATGTCTTTGTTTTCTTTTTCTTTTTTTTTCTCTCCACCATTTCAAGATTGATAGTGCGAGCATTTGCTCTGAAAAGTCTTTTGGCGTGTGTGAATATTTATCTGTTTGCATATAAACTGTATGCATCTGTATAACGCTGCGTGTGTGTGTGTGTGTGGCAGACCTCTCTCAGTTCATCCCAGTTCCTGTGGGAGTGTGCGTGCATGCGCAACATTTCCAGAGCTGTGTGTGCTCGTACTCCCAGTCAGACACATGGATGACAGATGACCCAGTGGGAGACACCAGCCATCCTGCCCAACCGGAATCTTGCTACCCCCCCACCCCCCCCCCCCCCCCCCCACCCCCTTGCCTATTAAAAAGTGCGCACTTTGTTTACTTCCTCGGCTTTTAGCCATAAATCCTGGATCTACCTCCAATGTGGCGTTGCCCTCTTTTCCTCAGGTTACGGCTTTGAACACGATCATAATAGCTGCGTCACCGCTTGTGTGTATCTGTGTGTGTGTGTGTGTGTGTCTGTGTGTGTCTGCGTGAGAACAAACCAGCCGCAACCTGGCTGCATGCATGCCTGTCTGTCGCTGCCTATGTGTGTGTGTTGGGGGGTGGCGGTGGGGGCTTACTGGACCAGAGGAAACCTAAATCCTCATATAAAAGGGCCATGCACTCAGGCTGGGCTGAGGAAAGGAGGGAGGGAGACAGAAGGAAAGAGAGAGAGAGAGAGCGAGGGAGAGAGAAGGGGAAAAAAGTTGATTTCCTTTTTCAGCAGAGCCATACATCACAGGGCCTCCCAGCTGCAGTGTCACAAGCTGACAGAATGACATGTGTCATTTATCAAAGGGGCCAGGCGGGGGCCTTGGGAAACGTGCACCACAAAGCCTGAGAGAGTTCATTCCAACGCTCAACCCACCCTCCTTCCCTTCCTCCCTCCCTCCCTTCCTCCCTCATCTCTACTCCTTCAGCCCGCCCCCGCTGTTCACTCTCCTCCTCGTTTTCTCTTCTCCCTGCCTCCCCTCCCGACCACCTCCACCCTCCTTACTCACTTTGCCTGGTTCCAAAAAAACGGGCCCTGTAATGTTTCTGTCTTCCCTCTACTCTCACACAGCCGCTTTGTGTGTTTGTGTGCGTGTGCGTGTGTGTGTGTGTTTGTGTGTGTATACAATTGTGTGTTTGTGTATGCAGGGCTGACCCATTGAGTGCAGGCGCTGGCTATATCTTCAAAGCCAACTTTTGAAAAAAAAAAATCTGAAAGAATACCGGTAATTAAAATATTCAATAAGTTGGGAGGGTATTCAGAAACACTTACAAGCGGTTTGACAACATCTACCGATATTTTTATACATTCATTCACAAATTTCTCACTAAATGATGCTATTAATATTTACCTTTGTTTTTCTGACGTGTTTAAAACCCGCCTTATCTTTCTGAATGTCATTATTGCACCCTCCGTACGGAATAGCTGGTTCCCCCGTGTCATTCTTTTGCTGTCGTTTTTAAATTGTCGATGCAGTCTGGAAACATTTATATGCACAAACACACTCCATACTTGCTACTGAAGAGTTGTTTGACAGAGAGATTACAGCTTTTCTGGCTGTTCGGGACCCAGTCGGAGGTCCGCGGGGGTCACGGCACTGAACGCACTGGGCCTGTTTAAGGGCACATTACTCTGCAGAACAGCTCGTACATAGGAAAGCCCGTTGTAGCTGATGTGTCGGTTACTACAGCAAACAGTGTCGGTCCAGTTGTGGCATGCCTTTCTACTACTACTTTCTTCCGTTAATGTCTTACCTCACTGCATGCACTCCTTTTTCTTGCTTCCTCTCATCAATCATCATCTCACCTTTCATCCCAAACCTTCATCCACCCCCATCATAACCTCAGCTAGGGTTAACTCCATTGCAGCCACTTCCCGAATCAATGAACTATCTTACCTGGGTGCCCTTCCCTTCCTCCAATCAGGTTATATTATGTATTTAGAGAGGCCAGAGCCTGATTATCATCATCATCTGTTTAGATGCCTTAGAGCAGGCCTTGTTTTCGTGTGTTTTTATGTGGTATATTAAACTTTTTCTTTGAAGAGAAGAAATACGGTAAAATCAACATTAAATCATCGAATAAGTAAAAGTTTTTTTTCTTTGGTTAGTAAGTGACAGGATATTTTTAAGGCATGCTAAGGTGTCCGGATAAATACAGTTTTGATGTATCTTGTCAGCACGTGTCTACTTTGAAAGCCGTGCCTGTGCGCTTACTTTCGCTTTCCAACAACCAGACTAAACAGGGTATATGGCGCTCACTGTGCAGACTCCAGCCAGGTCCTGGCAGATCATATAGCCTGAAAAAGAGCTGAACAACTCTCTGGCTGGAATTCTCTTTTTAATAATTAAAAATCCAACTCTGGGTCTTACAACTTGGTGAGCAAAGCAGCGAGAGTGAATGAGAGGGGAAAAAGATGGGGCGGGGAGGGAGGAAGAAGACGTGGGGGAGCCCTCCTGACGGTGTAATGTTTCCTTACTTTGTCTGCTGGGGTTAAAAGACGTGGTACATCATTAAGAAGAATATTGAGTGGCAGTGTCACCGACAGATGACCCTTCTAACAGGTCATGGATAGTTCACTCTTAAAAGCCCCCCAGCCCGCTAAATACTTCCCCTCCCCCCGCCTCTGTATCCTCAGCCATAGGTGTGAGTTCAGGGCTGAGAATTTGCACTCACACAGTGGCCGTTTTAATTTCTTTGTTTTCCCTTTTTTTTTTTTAGTGCAAAGAGCGCAGTCAAGTTTAGCTACTGTATGATAAAACAATCATTTCAGGCAGCATACGCTACACCACCATAGCTTTTTTGGCACCCATGGATGACTCAGCTCATACTAAAGCAGCATATGCATTCATCGACACCAGAACTTCATCACTATCCTTGTGAGGTCATTACATCGGTGAATACACTCGGTCTCTTCTCAGCTCTTCTGTTTTGCTTCTTCCTCTTTGTCTTTTCGCCCCTTTTTTTTCATCCCTCTCTGTGCATTTCTTGTCTGTCTGAGTTTGAGTGTGCGTCAGGGCGGTGGGGTGGGTGGGGGGGAACTGGGGAGACAGCCCCTTTTCATTTGTCTTCATAAGCCTCATTTATTTTTGTAGCCAGATGTGAACTGACACACATCACTCAGTGCAGCCCTCCCAACCTGACTCCCCTTCTTCCTTCCATCAGCACCCTCGAGCCCCACCCACCCTCCTTCTGGGAGGTCAGGCAAGCACCCAACCACCTCCTACAACCCCCCCCCCCCCCCCCACCCTCTCATCTGCATCCCCCACCCCACCCCCACCCCTAAATCCATTCAGCATTGCACAAGATGAATGTGTCTTTAAAGCAGAGATTGATTGTGGATATCAGAGTTATGGCGCCATTCATCACAGCAGATATTATTCAGACGAGCAGGATTGAACAAGGAGGTGGGACTCTTGAGCCCACGGGTGAGTTCTTGGGGGAAGATGGGCTTTAAACTTAGAGGGAGTTTAATAGATTTTAGATGAGTATGTGTGTGTGTATGTGTGTCATTTTGTGTGTTTGGAAATGAATGGGTGTGTTTATTCTCATGTACTTGCTTTTACCTTCATAAGTCTGCCACACTTGGGAACGCTGGCATGTGTTTGCGTCTGGCTTTTTCTCATCTCTATTCTCGTCAGTGTGCGTGCGTGTGTGTGTGTAGCTGTCTGCATTGATCTCCACTGATGTGATCCTCCTTCAGAGTCTGTTCTCATCAGACTCTGATTTACGGCTTCATTAGGATCCTTGCGCTACCTCCCCTTCTTTTTGTCTCCCTCCTTTCGCCAGGTCACTCTTAGAGACACACACAAATACACTCGGCCACAGTCAACACACACTCTGTGGAGGGAAAGCTGCAGCTAAAGGACTTTTCATCGCAACACTTTGTATAGTTGGTTTCTGTTCTGTTTGTCATCTTTATGAATAATCTCTCATTATTCATCAAGGCTTAGCACCTCATTGTGCCTTGAGAGTTGAAGTGCTGTGGCGGTTTTGGAGGTGCTTCCCTACCCCCAGGCAGCCCCACTCTGCTGAAAAGAGCCCTCATTGTGTGTGTCGTCTTTTATGGCGCTGTCTGAAAGAGAGGGATGCACTCCAGTCGGCATTCAAATGCACGCGGTAAAGCAGCCAGTAGAGCAGGACAAACACCACAGGTTGTAAACGCATTGAAAAGAAGTGTGTGTGTGTGCGTGTGTGTGTGTGTCTTCGAGTCTGTAAGGGTGTGTGCGTGCATGAGGATGTGTTAACGTGAATGTGAGCGTGTGTGAGTCTGGGCAGGCTCTTGACTGAAAGGTTTTCACTCTCTTTACCTCCACTTTTTCTCTCCTGATACAGTTTGCCACTTACTTTTACTCCATTTTTTCTGCCCACCTGTCTTCTGTAGAAATGACTTTCTTCTTCCTCCATGAAGAAAAGAACCTCAAAGTTTCTACTTCTCGTGTTTTCACCCCTTCCCACCTCCCTACCGAACTATTATCAGGAGTCAAGTCATGCAGAAATGTAAAAAAAATAAGAAGGTAATCACACTTTGTGCTGGTGCTTTTGTCGTCAGTCCGTGATGGAAATGGGTCTAAATATGAGATTAGAACCTGCCGGTGACTGATGCTATTAGGCAGATATGCCATAGACTTTACTATCTCCCATGAAGGATTAGCGCAAATTATACTGGGAGACAGGCTTGATTTCTCCTCTGCCTGGGTGGATGTGGGCATTTGAGGCACTCTAAGTTGACAGCGTCTGTCTCTGCTTAGTTCTCTGAGACAGGTTGTGTGACAGCTGATGCCAGGCAAGGGCTTAAAAAGTGTGTATGTGTGGGTGTCTATTTGTGTGTTGGCCGATGTTTGGTCTGTATGTGTGCGTGTGTGTGTGTGAGTGCGTGAGAGTAGGAGAGTTATAAACTGACAGGCGAGTGTGTTTGAATGTGATTGCACGTCAATGACTTCTTTTTTTTCAGAAAACAGGTTCTCTTTGAGTAGGGTGACAATTGGGATAGGCTAATTTTAAGCCTGGTGGCTTCCTCTTTAATTCTACACACACTCTTATCTGGCATTATATTAAATAATTAAACTGTCTGTTAGATTGTCCAGGTGAAGCTGCTGTTTTTGTAGATTTAAAGGAAGAAACGTGGGTCAGACACCAGACCAAGTGCTAGTTTCAGTGTTTAAATCCACCTTTAGGGAGGCTGATTAAAAACAGAAGCTCGATAAATATTTCTATCTTTACTTTCATTCAGAATGGTGTGTCGTGACAGAAAGCTAGTTGACTCCTTCACGTTGTACGTATCTCAAATTGTATGAACAATCTTTAACTGCAGGATATAACAAAAAGAAAGTGGTCAAGCACTTTGTTGAGCTCTTAGGAATGTTTTACTGAACATGCAAATGCTCCCCATTTTAGCCCGTCTGTCTCCTCTTGGTGATCTGATTTAGGAGGGTGACATGTCCTTTAATGTTGGGCAGTAAACTGGAGGGTTGGATTTATAGCCTGAAGCCTTGTTTTTCCTCTGGCTGTCTCTGCCTGTTGGCTCCCATGACGACAATTCAAGTTTCTGTTACTGCATTTAAGGTGGTTTCAAAGGTGCAACCGTTCATTTCTACCTTAAATCCTGCGTCTGCGTATGTCAGGAAATTGCCCGACACAAGAGAAGCTTCACAAATGACTTTCTGTCAAATATTACCTGATTCTGAACAATTACAGCAAGCTGAGGTCATTTTGGGGTTAAACTTAAACACAAAATGTTCTTGTTGCTCTTGATCATTGAGAATAACTCATTTTAAATTCAATCAGTGCAACACATAAATGCAGCAAAGTAGCAATTCAACAGTTGGACCCAAAAAAAGCTGTCTCTACTGCAACCATTCACATCCTCGTCCTCAGATTTCTGCTCCGTCTCCCAACTCATCAGATTTCTCTCTTCTCTATCCTCCTGTTTAGCTTGTGTGGTGTGATGCAGAGTGGTGCTCTGCTGTGTCAGCAGGACTGAAACAGGTCAAAATCTGCCTCCGATTGGTGTCGAGTTAGACCATTATGTACTGTAAAGCTTGTAAGGGAGTCCTCTTTTAATATAACGTGACTAACATACCTAAAATTTACTCCTGTGAGTTTCTGAACAGTCTGCCTCTGAAATGTACTTTAGAATCATGTGAAAATGTTGGTGTTTCTAAAAACAAAAGCATTTTTATTTTGCAAAGGAAACTTTTTTTTGCATTAAAAGTCATGTCAGCGCCAGCTTTGCTATAAGAAGCCATTATTGGTCTCCTCTACAGGCGGATGTTCCAAATCAGTCTCATCCTCACGGCACAGTTTGAGTGATCAGTCCGAGGCCTAGTTTGCTGCTGCCAGCATGGGACACGATGTTCTATTCTTTATTTATTTCCACGGCCCATGCATTTTTCCCATATAAAGACAGTCTATGTCCGACCGTGTCAACGTGTGATGGATTGCATAGTCCTCTTCTCTAAGGAAGAGAAGGGGGGGGGGGGGGGGGGAATGTTGGAAAGAAGGGAGGAAAAGAAGGAGGGAAAGAAGGAGTGAGAGAAGGAGGAAACGGAGTGGTGCGGTGCAGCAGTGAAGGACATGGCAGCTTAGTGCTGGCCAAAAAGACTGTGCTGAACACCTGCTCCTGTCTCCAACGCCCCTTCAACCTCCTCATTACCTGTCAATCTATCACAAGGCAGCCAGATCAAATGTCTGCAGCAGCCAGGACTCGCACAGGGAGGGAGTCGGGGAATGAGGGAAGGAGGGGAGAATAGCAAGGAAAGAAAGAAGGGAGAGAGAGAAGGACAGATTGCATGTCTGGGAGAGCTGAAAATGATGGGGAAGTAAATGGAGCAGCTGCGTGTGCATATCGAAGATCTGTTGATAATTTGGAGTAAACTTTGTTCTTCTGGAGGTAGTTTGTCATGTTGCTATATTTAGAATTCATGGAATACAGACTGCATGTCAGTAGTTGGATGTGACATTATGCAAATCTGCTTTATCATTGTCGGTAGAGGGTTTTAAAAAAAATAGGAATGATTCTCAAATCAGACATTCGCTTCCAAATAAAAGAAAAAAAGAGCATGTTTGGAGAACTTTTTGGCATCCATCTGGTCAATATCTTAAATCAAACACTTCTCAAACAAATCAAAGGCAATCATGTTGTCAGAGTTTCTAAGCAGCAGCCTGCTGTTTCCATTCCTAACTGTGCTCTAGAGCACTGCGCAGACTCACTGTACAGCACCCTCTGGCCTTTGATAGGCACCTTTGTGCAAAAAGATGGGAACCTGTGACAGACAAGCTCCTCTATAGGAAGGTGGGGCCTGTGGTTTCAGATTACAGCCACAGCGCTGACACTGTGTGACTGTGTTTGTGTGCTGCACACACACACGTTTATGTATACGGTGAGCACCTTTGCATGTGTGTAGGAGAGCATGTTGTCTGAATTAAATGTATACGTGTGTGTGTGTGTTTGTGTGTGTGTGCTTTAAAAAGCAGATGAATTTGAGCTCATCAATGTGCATTAGTGCACACATGACCAGCCCCAAGCCCTCGAGTTCTGATCCCTCTCAATCACCGCTCTTTCCCTCTCTCTTACATTTTCAGTCTTTCTTAAGCTCCCTTGCCCCTCTCTCTCCTTTAGTGTGTGAGCTGTGGTGATTTACGGTAATTATCCATCGTTGGGTCATCTATCAGGCTGGCTGTTGCTAGGAGATGGAAGCAGCTGCTGCTGGCTGTTGTCTTGTCAGGGACAGTGCATGTGTGTGTGCGTGCGTGTGTGTGTGTTTGTACATACTTGCGTTTGTGTGTGTTTCCTGGGATCTGGGTAAGGACGTGTAGGTACTTCTGTGTGTGTTTACTGGCAGTGTGTGTGTTTGTTCAGGTAAAATGGGCCATCCTGATGTAGGGATTTAAAAGCGCAGGTGTTGCAAAAGAAAGACGGAAGCAATGAAGTCAATGGATGGAGAGAAGGATTATAAGAAGGAGTGAGGGTGGGGTCAGAGGTTGAAAGAGTCCAGGTGGAAACTTAGTGCGTGTGCATGTTTGGGGAGGGTGGGCAGCTTAAAAGGCACAGGTGTGTATGTGTGTGTGTGTGTGTGTGTGTGTGTGTGTGTGTGTGTGTGTGTGTGTGTGTGTGTGATAGACAGGGGAACTGAATGATAAATTTTTCTAGGCAGATGGAAGTTAGAAGAAGTCGGGCCTTGGGGAGTAGTTTTAGTGGCTGTGAAAATTGCAAGATTGTGTGTGTGTGGCTTGTGAATAAAGTACATTTTCTATTGGCAGGTGATCATCCACAGATGGGTGCCGGTTCAGATCCCCACCGAGGGTCCTATTTCTCTTTATTTTGTCCTTGTAATCCACCTTAACCCATTGTGTTGACACCGTTTCAGGTTTCATGTTCTGTGCGCGCCATTCATGCTGAAGCTGAGGGAACCAATCCTCACACGCAGGGAAAGGTCAAACTGCAAATAGTGTAGTCTTAACAGTAGGCTTTCAATAGACATATGAGAGGGAGTTTTCAAAAGTACTATCCCCACAGGTAAAGTGGGACATGTTTCTCTTTCACAGAGACTGCAAAAAAAGCAGCACTTAAAAAAATTTACTGCCAGTTGTAATAATAATTCAGGATGCAGTGTTCCACATTTAGAGGCGCCAGTGGCCTATAGTTATCCGTTGTGTCCCACCAATTTTGCACAGTGTTGTATTGAACAATTTTCCTCTCTTTCTGCAAATAAGTAAATATTCACATTCTAATATAAGTGAGCTATTCAAATATGTATTAGTTACTCTTGCGCACAGAAAATACCATAAATGTATCATGCATACTGAGGCCACATCGCACTGCAGCCTAAAAAGGCTGCTGATGAAGCTGTCTTCACTACCTCTTAGCCTCCTCGTACTTTCACTAAAGTTTCATTTGCTTTAACCTGTTGGCAGGTCTGAAAGAGGCAGCTGGATACAAGCCACACATCCATATGAGCCACGGTAACTGTAAATACAGCCTCCACTCTCAGCTCTCCATACCAGCCTAATTAGTGCCAGTTAGCATTTGTCATTGCATTTAGGGGTGAAGATTAGGAACACCTCTCAATTAATCTGCAATCAGCCTGTTTGTTAATTAGCTAACCTGTTCTAAGTGGCCTTCAGGGCTCTTGTGTAATTAGCTAAGCTGCTGAGAAACAGGTCTGTGTGTTGACATTGACCTAAAGCTTACACACGTGTGCACAATACACACACAAACACACACATTTGTATATGATGTATGCTGTTGAAGACCGTAAAGGTGTCTCCAGTCATACTCAAGAAACTTGGCTTCCCCGTAAACTACATATAAACACGAGCGTACCATCTGCATCTTCTGTGTGTTCATGGGAAAAAGAGGCTTAAAAAAGGCACAAATGCAAACACACACACACACACCCAAAACACCCACTCCATTACTCAGTTTATTAGTAGTCGCAAGTGTACTGTGCTCATCCAGACATACATATTTGCACGTCGTCATGCTTGCAGCAATGCGCTGATTGTTTCTTCCTTCACTCTGAGACAAAACTGCATCCCTCAAAAGTATTCTTAGAAAAGGCAGGAGGGAGGAAAAAAAATACATACTGTACTCCCTGAGCACGTACACTCTTTTTAACATTTCATCCTTTTCAAGTGCAACAACATTCTCACCAAAATGAACAGCTTCTCCATTGCTGTGTCGAACCTTTTTTTTTTTTTCCCTCGCTCACTTCAAAGCCATTTGTTTACCCTGCTGCCTCCTGACATTGTCTGTGGTAATTAAAGGAGCGCACTGAAATTTATGGTTTAATTATACAGGCCTTGTTATGCAGAGAGGACCAGGATGGGCTGATATGCTCAATAAAAATAAATAAATTCCATACGGGTTTATTGAACACGCTTTTGCAAGGGGCCGTGGGGGGGGGGGCATCATTCCAGCGGCTCAGGTGTGTGTGTGTGTGTGTTCTTCTGTATGCAAATGTGTGTATGTTTATTTATGTATTGCCTCGCAGGGTTGCTGCTCAGCGTGCAGTGTGAGTGGGTGAGAATGAAATGTAAAAAAAAAAAAAAAATAGCCAGATGAATTGCAATCGATTGGCGCTGGTTCACTGTATTGATCCCTGAGCATGTTAAAGCCTGCTGTACTCCATGAAGAACACTCAGTCAGTCAGTGTGGGCTCACCCCCGTGCACCCCCACCCTCTCCCCTTCCTCATCCACCCCTTTGTGAACGAATGCATGGCTGTACCGTATGCGCACTAAATCACATTGTTTTGTTACTGTGTGTATACGTACAAAGCAGATATGATGGCAACCGCAGCCCCACCTCGCATATAGGCGAGAGTGTACGTGCGTGTGTGTGTTTTGGTGTTAAGCATGCACCGTAATGGAGAGTGATCTTGGCTGTGGCCCACAAGCAAGCTTCTCTGAACTGATCTTTGAGTTGGGTATAAATAGCGCTGGCTCTATAAATAAAACAGCAGCACCTTTCGCACTCACTCTCTCTCATTTGCGCACACATTCAGCCCCTCTACTTAGACATTACACCTGCCCAGGCACTTACATGGCACTCGTGTGCATAAACACTCCAACACGAGCTGCCCATTAATCCATATATCATTCTTTTTAAGGTCGTATAGAAGGAACTCTGCGGGACATATTTACACGAGAGTGTGACTTGTAGCAGGTTAGCGCCTCTTCAGCCCCACATTTATAGGACAGTAATCTCATCAGGTGAACAGAATTTAGGCAACTAAGTGGACGCTTTGTATGCATTTTTATTCTTTCAAAACTCACTGAACCTGAGCTCCTTTCTCTCAAAGACCAAAAGGAAACTCTTACAACTTCCAGCTAGCATATGCTTTGCTTTCAGTAGCTGTCGGCCAAGAACTTAAACGGACAGACTGGCAAATAAAGGTCCAGCATTGATATGTATACACTCAGCTCACTCAACACACAACACCATCTAAAGCATCACTGCAGTGAGTTTAAATAATGCTACTAGCTCACCGTAACGCAACACGACTTGAGGTATTTGCCGGTGCAAAATGATCGCTAAGAAGGCCAGTGAATATCTGCCAATAAAACTGGATTTCAACACCAGTACCGTGCGCACGACGCTTAATCACTTTTACACCACTTTCTGTGTCAGTCCATTATGTTGCTATGTGTCTGAAGAACAACGTGTCCCATCCGCTGCTGTCTGCTGAGCTCAACTCAAGCTAGAAGTGTTTTGAAATGGGGTGCAAAGAGGAAGGGGGGGGAGGGGGGGGGAGAGAGATAAATTGGTACAGCGAGCTGGAATGCTGCAGCAGTTATTTAAGGCCCTGTAGGTGCTGCCTAGGCCATATGCTCCCATTATTCCGCTTGGGAGGGGCCCATGTGGGCGTGTGAGCAAAGCCGGAGAGGGGAGGAGGAAGAGGAGGAGGGTGGGAGAAAAAGAGAAAGAAGGGCTAATGGATGAGAGTTAAAGGAGAAAGGTAGCTGAGGAATTATTTTAAGGAGAGAACCCCTATCAAGCGCGGGAGGAATTTTTAAGAACGGGATACCGTGGAGAAGCCTGAGATGAGATGAGAACGAATTAGCTTCTAAAGTAAATGATCGCCTTCACCCTCAATATCCGGCTCTTTCACCGTCGCCTTTGCATAATTCATCTCGTCAAATTTTGAGGTGTGACAGAATATAATTCATGAACTTTTGGGGTCGATAACTTCTCTCAGGCATCTCTATCATTTTCACATCACCAAGCTGAACTTAATAAGATTCTGTATGACACACCTCCTCACTGGTGTTTATTTTGTTACTTTCTACACCTCGTTGAAAGTGAACTATTTGAAAGTGAATAGATGACTATAGGTCCTCAATCCATCCAGGTGTATTAATATTTATCTATTAAGCAAACAAGGCCTTACCCCTCTCGCTTTCTCTCTCCCTTGTCCCTCGCTATTTCTTGTTCTTCCTATCTGTTCAGTATCTTGTCAAACTGAGGCCTGTGTTCCTGATCAGGGCATTGCTCTCATGTTAGCCGCTTCACAGGAAGCACATCCCAGCATTCCCTCTGACACGCTGGCAGCAGCATTACCATAATTGGCTTTTCTACATGACGGGACAGAGGAAATAATAATGTCATTTTATTTACAGCCCTCTTGTCCCGGTCCGAGAGCTATCACCCTCCCTCTTTCTCCAGCTCTGCACCACGCACTGACATACACCCCTCCTTCTCCTCTTCTGTCTCATCTTCTCCTCTCCCTGCGCAGGACGTGAGTCTCGTTCTGCCACGGCGTGTAGGTCAAGCGATGGCTTTTTGATCAGCTCCTGTCCAAAGCCATCAGGCTTGGGAGGCACGTAATGGAGAGCGGGGTGACAAACAGAATCTGGGGAAGGAATAAGACTGCCAGTTTCCTATTAGGGGCCGGCCTAAACGGCCTCTGCCCCCCACCTCACCGCCGCCTTCTACACCCTCCTCGCACCATTCTGCGCCGCGAACCCCACTCCTGCACTGCCTAAATCACATGAGTGAAGGGCCCCATGATTGGACATTAGTGCCGCAAATGACTGCCGTGATTGCCCCCTCTTCCCAAACTCACATCAAATAAATAAAGAAATGTGTGTAAATAAATAGAAGGAGGGATTGCTGGTGAAACGGAGGTGGTGGCGAGGGGAGGCTGACTGGTTTCATCCCCTTCTTGCCCCCCCC
Organism: Rhamphochromis longiceps; assembly: GCF_057381845.1. Lineage (NCBI taxonomy): Eukaryota > Metazoa > Chordata > Actinopteri > Cichliformes > Cichlidae > Rhamphochromis > Rhamphochromis longiceps. The sequence goes on from NC_140567.1 coordinate 15,576,375, forward strand.
CCCCTCTGCCTCTCTCTCGCTCGTTTCATCGCCTTTCTGCCTTTCTTATCTGGTTTGTTTGGCTTTGACAGCGGCCAAATGGTGAAGCTCTGCGAGCCTGACAGAGAGTTTTATTGATTTAACAACCAGCAGACTCGCAGCAAAGAAAAAGGAGAAAGCAAAAAAAAAGGAAAAAATGGGTAGGGCGGAGAAAGATACAAAGTTTTGAAAAGGAGTGATATGTTTCTGCTCTGCTCCTCGCCAAAAAAGCTGACGTATCCCGCTGGTTGTATTTCATTTGCTATCATTTACAAAAGTCATGCACACACACACACACACACACACACACACACAAAAAGTTACGCTGCGTGTAGACGGAGAAAATGTTTAAGAGATGATCTGTACATAGGTCCATCGCTCTGTCTCGCTGTGAGGCCCAGTGTTGTGTTGAGGCAGCAGGCAGGGCGTTCACCGCAGACTTTTCATCAGAAAACATGATATCAAACATAACAGGGCACTGCACAGACTCGTTTCTGGTGTGGTCCCTGAGTGCTCGCGTTAAACGCACAAACTTGATCACGGATTGCGATAGCAAACATCTGTAATGGCGCACGGCGCTCTGCAATCTTTACATATTAGGCAGAAGTTAGAATCAAGGGTGCTTCATGGGTGCATTAGTTGGGTAGTCCTTCAGGAACTATCTCATTTAAATATGAATAATAATAAATGAGGCAGATGGGAACAAAACACATACTTGAGCTCTTTTAAAGCTCTTATCTCTAATCAAATAAGGGTCTGTGTTCCAAAGTGTATTTGGTAACCAGAGACTTGAAAACCTTTGATAATGCATGCATTACAGCTCTATTAAGTGTGTATGTCAATCTATTTGTGCATTATGCATTTTTCAAAGAGCTCTTTACAACACTTAAAGGGGCTTCTACAAACCCATTTTGCTACTTTACAAATTTTATAAGCCTTTTTGTTAGCGCTACATTAACCCTCTGAGCAGGTACCAGGAGATCAGAGACACTGGGTGGATAAGTCTTGCTTCCTTTCCCCGTGTTGTTGCTGTTGTTGTTGTTGCTGGTGATCTGGCGTGGCTGGTGGCGGGCTTGATTGCTGCTGCTTGTGACAGTGAGTCTGCAGTCCTATCCTGGCCGCACTGCCGCCTGTCTCCTTGATGGCGGCACGTCCCCGAGCAAAAGTGACAGGCGCTTTGGCGCCCGTGCAGATGGCCCTGCTCACAGCCATCACCCACTCGGCAAACCAAACCGCCAGGGACGGCACGCCAGCCCTTCCCGGGCCCGCCCCTTGCTGCTGGTGTTGCTCTGCATATGTGCATCCAGGAGAAGAGAAGGGGCTTAATCTGGCCGCCAGTCACAATCGCACTTCTTCAAGTTGCGGGTGATTGAGTTGATGCGTAGCTTCTAATATTTGTTGGGTTTTAGCATCCTGTCAGAATTCATGCAGCATCTCAAAACAGACGGAGAGATCATTTATTTCAGACTCAAGTTTCATCACGAACGTTGTACGTTTATGGCTTGCGAAGCCGTCCACTTGCTGCCTGTGATTTTTACAGATGTCTGTCTCTGCCAGTCTTTTGTCTGTGGGCTTTTGATATCTCCCTCTTTGTTGTTTCCATGACAACATGGCAGGACAGGAATTGATTGACAGGGATCGTCAAAGGGTTCCCTGGCGACCTGCTCATCGTTCGAAGCCCCTCCCTGCTGCAGTCTGTGTTTTGTCACTCACCCAGGGATATTTCTGATCTGCTGCTTCTCATTCCTGCTGTCTGTGTATCTGCGTGTCTACTTATTGAACACTGCCAGCTAGCTGTTTTTTTTGGCTGCAGCTGATGTGAGTGATTTACATAGGTAATTCCTACTGTATGCTTGCGCCGTTCCTGTGTGCTTGAGAAGAATGGATAGCCGTTCTGCAGGATGCTTTGTATATTAAAAAGGCTGATATGTATTGATAGCCTCCTCTTTTGGAAGCGGGTTAGTGAGAGGGAAGGCACTGTAGCAGAAGACACTCTGCAGATGTGTTGTAGAGAGTACAGCACATAATGCTAATCTGCTGTGTTAGGGATTTTCAGGAGTTTTAGAAACTGTCTCGGTCTCAGTCTGTCAGTGGGATTGAAGCGCAGCCAGGTTCTCCTGTAGTGCTCTCATTTCACAGAAATCCTGTCAGGCGTTAGGGGAGTATGTTGCTCATTTGGAGAAGGGTGTATCAGTAGCACACAGCGAACTCAGACTTATAGGCAATATTATGGTCGGTGGGTTCAGGTTCGCGCTGTAAGAGCAAATGTGTACGAGTGGGGGGGGAAAAATGCATAAAGTACACACATGGGCACGGAAGGTGAGCATGCGTGCGGAGTCGCAATCGCAAACAGGCACTTACGGAGGCACTCACACGTACGCACATGCACATCATCACATACTCACAGTTGATGGTGCAGCTGCTCACCTCCTCCCCGCCGCCACCCACCACCCTCCACCCTCCACCCATCTCCTCTCAGGCAGCAGTAAATGGTGCCAGTGTATATATATCAGGTATTATGTCCACTTAGATTATGATATGACAGGTTAGCGTGCCGTTTGAAGTTGACAGCACATCTGTTTCATCGGGAGAGACTGATACTGGCATGTAGGACACACATCTCACCATGCAGGAAGGAGATAAAGGAAGAAGCTAGGGGGCCGTCTCTCCTGTCTCCCTGCCTCACTCACCCTCTTCTTTCTCCCTTTTTTCCCCTCTCATTCCGCCTCTCCCCACCTAACAAACCCACCGCCTCCTGCTCACTTTTTCTTTCTCTCCCACGTCTTCTACTCATTCACTTATTCTCCCCCTAACCATCTCCTGTCTGCGCAGCTTGCTAATGCTTACTGTGCCTTTCTTTGCATGCACACACACACTCACAAAAATGCACGCCTCCAAATGCACGTAGTCTGTCTTTCAATCTCGTTTGTTTTTACGTTTTTTTTTCTCCTTGAAACCTGTTACATCTTAGTTCTGTTTCCGCTTGGCTTTTTTTCTTTAATCGAGTGTTTGCCTTCCTGTTTTAATTTGTCTTTTTAAGACATTGTCCGTGTTGTTGTGGATCATCGAACAGCTGGAGTGCAAATATATAAACTGGTTGCATTTGTATCGCTCTCAAACCAGAGAGCATTGTTTTTCCAGTTCCTGCATAGTAGCACAGTGACCGTCAGCTAATTGGAGTGGGTTAGGAAAACTGTGATATCTCCAAAGTGGTAATTTTTTTCTTCTGTCCCTCTCCAGTCGAATAACTTGAATGGGAGAGGAGCTAGGCTTCATGGACTAGATGAGTGAGATGCAGTACAGGCTTGGAAAAGTGAGAAAGAAAGAGAAGGGAGGGAGCTGAACATGTAAGCATGCAGCTGGCTAACAAGGCCAAACAGCCAGTCATTTCCTGGGGAACATGAGGCATGTGTGGAGGAATAGATAGTTGGGAAGGAAAAGGACAACTGTCAGAAGCTCAGTGATTTATTTTTCCCTTGGAGGTTTTTTTCACCACTGGCTTTCAGAGACACATGTGTGCAAAGTACACACAAAGTCATGCATGCATGCAGACATATACGCACACTCACATTGGGTGAGAATAAAAGCCTGCATTTCCCACCATTGAGCATTCATTCCATGTTATTTTGACAGTGGTCCTGTTAGTGTGCTGTAAATCTTTAATTTCACTGAGCTGACCTCTTTTCTTCTCCCCCCCTCCATTTTTATCTCCCCTCTCTTGCTGTCTCTCTGTACTCCAGCGTACATGCCCGAGGACGAGCTTAAGGCAGCTGCTCACGATGAGGAAGAGCACCTGCAAGATGACGGCCTCTCATTAGACGGCCAGGACACTGAGTTCCTCTGCAACGAGGAAGAAGAAGACGTGGATGGGGGCCGACCACCTAGCTACAGAGACTCCCCACTCAGCAATGGCACTAACCCTGACGCTGGATACGGGTCTCCGCTTAGTGATGCTAGCGACCGACTTGCAGACTTCAAGAGCACCTCTTCCAGGGATGGTCAGGAGAGGGAGGGCTCAGCTTTTCCCTTCCGTCCCAACAACGGCCTCTCTTTCCAGGACAGCCTGGCACAGATGAAGGCCGTCTATGCAAACCTCATCTCAGATGCCTCTTGGTCTAGCATCACAATGGACATCATGAAATCTAAGCCTGCTGCAGCTGGCAGTGTCAACAGTGCCCTCACTAGTCCAGAGCCTGCCTCTACTGCCTCTGTGGCCACAACTACAACCATAAATAAAAGCAGTGGGGTCAACATGGCTAGCAGTCACCATAACGGCAAGACCTCCAGCACCACTGTCAACCACACAGGGAGCGCAAGTGGCAGTACAAATGGCACAGCAGCTAGCTCTGTTAGCAGCCACAGTGCAACCAGCAGCAGTGGGAGCAGCAGTGCTGCTGCCAGTAATGGTAGTGGTGTAGCCTATGACTGGCATCAGGCAGCACTTGCCAAAACACTTCAGCAGACCCCCTATCACCTTTTACCAGAGCCTAGCCTCTTCAGCACAGTGCAGCTCTACCGACAGAACAACAAGCTGTATGGCTCTGTTTTTACTGGTGCGAGCAAGTTCCGCTGCAAAGACTGCAGTGCTGCCTATGACACACTGGTGGGTTTGACGGTCCACATGAATGAGACGGGCCACTATCGAGATGACAACAAAGACAAAGAGGAAGATCAGGGAAAGCGCTGGTCCAAACCACGTAAGCGTTCCTTGATGGAAATGGAGGGGAAAGAGGACGCCCAGAAAGTTCTGAAATGCATGTACTGTGGCCACTCATTTGAATCTCTACAAGATCTCAGCGTTCATATGATCAAGACCAAGCATTACCAGAAAGTGCCTCTCAAAGAACCAGTGCCAGCCTTGGCCACTAAACTGGTGCCCACTTCAGCTAAAAAACGTGCTATCCAAGATGCTATAGTCTCTCCATGCTCCCCAGACTCTATCCATGCTGGTAGTGGTGGTGGCAGTGTCTCTCTTGGGGATGTTGGCAAAGACACAAAAGCTGCAGCTAACCCCTATGTTACGCCAAACAACCGCTATGGCTACCAGAATGGTGCCAGCTACACATGGCAGTTTGAAGCTCGCAAAGCACAGATTCTAAAATGCATGGAGTGCGGGAGCTCCCATGATACATTGCAGCAGCTGACTGCCCACATGATGGTTACAGGTCACTTTTTGAAGGTCACAAATTCTGCTTCCAAAAAGGGCAAGCAGCTAGTCTTTGATCCAGTGGTGGAAGAAAAGATTCAGTCTATCCCATTACCGCCAACCACCACCAGACTCCCTGTTCCCAGTACGGTTAAGTCCCAGCCAGTGTCTCCTGCACTATCCTCTGGCTCAGAGGAAAAGAGGGAAGCGGGTGAGGATGAAAAAGTCGAAGGAGGCGAGCAAGTGGAGAAAAAAATCAAGGAAGAGAAAGACGACTCAGGTGAGAAATCTGAGACTGACACCACCTCGTATAAATACCTTAGAGAAGAAGACCTGGAGGAGACCCCTAAAGAGGGTTTAGATATTCTCAAATCCCTTGAGAACACAGTATCTAGTGCTATCAGCAAGGCTCAGACAGGCACGCCCACCTGGGGTGGCTACCCTAGCATTCATGCGGCCTACCAGCTGCAGGGTGCCGTGAAAAGCTCAGCTACTGTTCTACCCCCGACTGTCCAGAGTGTTCAGATGCAGCCAATGTTTAACAGTGGTCTACGAAGTCTTGTGAGCGACCCCAACTCAGTCATCCACTCACCTCGGAGCCCTTCCTCTCCTACTCCCCTAAGGAGCAATGTCACCGCCATGGAGGAGCTCGTGGAGAAAGTGACAGGAAAAGCTGCCACTGTGAAGAAAGAAAAGGAGGAGAAGATGGTGAGCCTGGAACGATGCCGACAACCATCGCTGGGAAAATCCCCTTCCCCTGCACTGAGAGAACAGCGAGAGCATTTGGCATCTCCAAATGACTTTTCTGTAGGTAAACCATCTGGTATGAGAAGTAGCAGCCCGGGCAGTGTAGATTCAGAGCTTATCTGCAAGAAGGAGCCCAAAGAGAGCCTAGTAGATAGCCACAGCAACCATTCAAAGAATGGTTCTGAGACGTGCCAATCCCCAGTAACTAACGGAAACAGTCTTGGCATCATCACCGATCACTCACCTGAAAGTCCTTTCATCAACCCTCTTAGCGCACTCCAATCAATCATGAACACACACCTGGGGAAAGCCTCAAAACCAGTAAGTCCCGCAGCAGATCCACTGTCTATGCTTTACAAAATCAGCAACAGCATGATGGAAAAGCCAGCTTTCAACCCAACTCTTCAGGGCAAGCCAGCTGAGCCCGTCAACCACTACCAGCTGTATGAAAATAATGACCAGCCCATAGACCTGAGTAAAAATAAGTCCGCCACTAATAGCAACAACAACAACAACAACAAAAGCAGCAGTGCACTTTTGACCAACAGTAGCGTAAATGGTAACAAACCCCTTATTTCCCTCCCTGACACAGTCTCCTCACCCCTGAGAGAGAACGCTCTGATGGACATTTCAGACATGGTAAAGAACCTCACCGGGAGACTTACGCCCAAATCTTCAACTCCCTCCTCCATCTCAGAGAAGTCGGACGCTGATGGCAGCGCGTTTGAGGATGCCCTCGAGGACCTCTCCCCAGTGCAGAAGAGGAAAGGGAGACAGTCAAACTGGAATCCCCAGCATCTCCTCATTCTGCAGGCACAGTTTGCGTCTAGCCTGAGGGAGACCCCAGAGGGCCGCTACGCCATGACCGACCTGGGCCCTCAGGAAAGGGTCCACATCTGTAAATTCACGGGCCTCTCCATGACTACCATATCCCACTGGCTGGCTAATGTCAAGTACCAGCTGAGACGAACTGGGGGCACCAAGTTTCTCAAGAACATGGACTCGTGCCAGCCCGTGTTCCTCTGTGGTGACTGTGCCTCTCAGTTCAGGACTCCCTCCTCCTACATCAGCCACCTGGAGTCTCACCTGGGCTTCAGCTTGAAGGACCTGTCCAAACTGTCAGCTGAGCACCTACGGGAGCAGCAGGCTGCCTCGAAGGTGATCACAGACAAAATGATATTCGGCAGCCCCCTGTCAGCCTTGACCACGCCAGAGGACGACACAGGCTCCGTGTACCAGTGCAGACTTTGCAATCGGACATTCGTCAGCAAACACGCAGTCAAACTGCACCTCAGCAAGACCCATGGCAAGTCTCCAGAGGACCACCTGGTGTTTGTCACCGCTTTGGAGAAACTGGAGAAGCTAGACAAAATGGAGAAGGTTTAAACAATGTCTCGAGCTGAGAGTAAAGACTGACAGCTGTGGAACTGACTCGATTTTCATTGCACTAAAAATGACGTTGTTCACAGTTACTGCACTGGGCCGAACTGAGCCGCCAGAAAAATAAAAATAAAAATCAAGTCTTATTATTATGAATTTTTTTTTTGTGATAACTGCCTGACTGGACCATGTCTTTTCATGTCAATTTGTTTTTGTTTTGCCAAGCTTTTTTACACTTATTTTGTAATATATTTATATGCTATTTGTCTGATCTGTGCATGTATTTTAGTGAATCAAGGTTAAACACGATATTTTAATCTTTTCATGGCAAAAATACAACTACTGCTTCAACGGTAAAAGTGGCGAGTGGACAGAATTGGTGGAAAAGATAACTGTATATTACTTGATATGAAGAAGGTGGAAAATTCAATGTATACACCAAAAGAATGAAAGAATACCCCGAAAGACTGAAGTAGCACCTTAGACAGTTGAATTTGTAAAGAGAACATGTTTTGAAATATCTTGCATTTGTCAAAATCAGATTTTAAAAGATCAAGGATTATCACCCCACCCCCACCCCGCCCCTCTTTCCTTCTTGGGTTTCTGTCACGGCAATGTTTTTGATGATGAATGGCCTGCTCATAAATCTGTCAGTGTAAAAAAGAGGGAAAAAAAAGATCACATGAACATTTGGAAAAAGTGAAATGCTGCTTCTGGTTCTGAGTTAATCAGTGGAAATGAACGGCCATCGGTATGCAAGTTTGCTGCAGAAACTTTTTCCTTGTTGTGAAGTATCACCTCATAGCAATTTTCCAGGTGTATGGTTTGTTACAACTTTTCTCTTTCTAAACTGTGTCGCTTTATTCAGCTGTAAAGAGAACAGTCCGTCACGTGTAAATGATTACCAGTGAAATGTCAGTACTCCATGAGACATATCTTACCATTTGAAAAACGGCTCAAAATTGTTTGTATCTTAAGGTGTGTGCATTCTTGAACTTTTATATTGTCATTTTTATATACAAAAAGAAAAAGCTAAAAAATAAAAACAGATGGTGTACATAGATATATGCTGTAGAGCTACGAAATGACCTTTTTTTTAAAGAAAAATACAAATTTAGCTTCTTTGGCTTGGTTTACAGAAATGATTTTAATTATTACTTGCATCCAACTTGATGCATGAAATGGTGTGGAAAATAAATAAGCGATGCACAATGACTATACATTTCAATGTTTTATCGACAATATTGTAAAGAAAGAAAAAAAACCACGACTTTTTAGCACCGATTAGTTTGTTTCATTTTTCTTTTCTCTCTCTCTCTCTCTCTCTCTCTCTCTCTGAATTGTAAAATAAACCCCAAAGCAGTTGTTAACAGTCAGATTTTTGTGGTTGTGTGTTCTTTTGTCATGGCGGTGCACCAAACTCAAAATGTAAAAACTCGGCTTTGTAGAATTTGCTCTCGAGCAAAGTCAAGTGTGTACACCCATGTCAAATCCTAACCCAGTGTAACAGGATTTCCTCTAGGGGCTATTCTTAGCAAACTGGAGGTGAGATTCGAAACGTCTCGCTGCTGGTACATATTCTGTGTTCTGTAACAGGCCTGCTTTTATGTTTTTCCCAAATTGTTAGACAAAATAAAAGTCACTGGTGTCATACTTACAACTGATGACTGAGCCGCATCATACCACCAATGATTATAATGATGAAGATGACGGGGATGATAAGCCTGTAAGGGTGCCTATTGTACAGTAAGAAACCCATGCTAGGCTTGTGACTGGCCTTCGGAGGGACGTTCTGAAAGAATCAGTGTTGTATTAATGACGGCAGTGTATTTTTTGCGTGTCTTCTTGGAGCAAAATCAGATGGCTGTCTGTTCTGCTTAAGTTTAAAAAAAAAAAGGGGCAATAGGGAGCCTATAATCAAAACTGAATAATACATTTTATGTGATTCTTGAGACGCTATGGGTGAATCTGCGGCCTGTGTCACATTAATCACAACCAAATTGAATACATGTGTGCAATAAATGCTACTATTTTAGCACATGTACACATTTTTTGGTTGATTTGTCCAACTGTATTTTTTTTTGATGAAGTGTCACTTATCACTGAATACAGGCTTTTTTGTGTGTGTTTTTTAAATTGTTAGTCAGATATAGTGGAAGTTGTTGCAGTTTCTCGTTCCACTTTACTGATCATTTTCAGATATTTCGTAATTACTGTTTTGGACAAATCACACAGCTTCTGTGTCATCAGTTTTGTGTTTTAGTTTTGTTTTGTTTTTGTATGTGTGTGTGTGCGCGCAGTTGACTTTTGTTATGTTTCACATCCAGCTTTATTAAATTTATAGAACTGCCTCAGTATTCAGCCGGTGTGAAAGCTGAAAGGAGATTTATTAGGGGCCACGACCTCTGTGTGACCCCCAGCCAAAGGTATCAACAAGCTTTGGGGTTTTCTTCTCCGGGCAGTCCCGCAGGTGAAGCGTCTGCATCAGGAATCCGATCTCTCATTTCGCCCTCATGTCTCAGGTTTCTGATAGAGTACTTACAGTACCAGCCTTTGTATGGATGAAGCCATGCTGCAGTGTTATGACTTCCATTCCTCACACTCACAACATGTCTTGTGTCAGCTGAGTCAGTCACACATACTCAGTCTCCCAGCTATATTAGCACGAGTGTCTTTGTGCAATTACACACCTCCTCAATCTGACTGCACCTCGCTGTGTTGATACATGGATTCAGTGACAAAGGAAACACAGGCAGAGGGCAGATTAGCCCTGGCTGAAGATGCAGCTTTCTCAGAGAGGGGACTGCTAGAGTTGGGTTATAAAACAAACAAGGCAGATAAACAAGCAACATTTGGAGGAGATAGTGTTCCCTGCACACCAGAAATAAAAAACACCTTGTAGGTTTAATACCCCACAGCTAAACCTGTAATTTTGCTGCACCGTCAGATAGCTCCTGAGCCGATAGAGACTCTTTCTTGCTTTGTTAGAGATCAGTGCACTGTTTCCTGTGCGTATTCTATGTAAATTACATGCGATAATCGCCACGCACAGCACAATGCTGGTTCCCGCGGTGCAAACGGAAACTGAGGGTAGATAAACGCAGGCTGGGCAGATTTGCATAGCCTTTGTGTTTTGGGCGCTCCTGAACGTGAGCCCTGAGGATTGGTAGGGATTTCCTCAAGGTTTTGTATAAGTAAATGCCTGCTTCCTCCCAGGGCTTGGACCATTATGTACAGCAGACAGGGGTGGGTGTAGACAGAGGGCGCAAACAGAATAACAAAATTACCTGGGCTGGTGGGAACATGGGGAGGGAGTATTAACCTACACACACACACACACACACACACACACACATATATATATATATATATATGTGTGTGTGTGTGTGTATATATATATATATATATATATATATATATATATGTGTGTGTGTGTGTGTGTGTGTGTGTGTGTGTGTGTGTGTATATATATATATATATATATATATATATATATATACAGAATGTATATATGGGATAGCATGGGAATGTGTACTCAGCTTTACACTCTTATCCAGTACATTGCATAAAGCACACTGTTATCTGTTAAAGGCAGTCATAGAGAGGTGTCACACTAGGGTTAGGGCTCACAGAGAAATGAAGCTGAATGAGACAGGGTTTGTTGATCTAAGCGCTCGTGCCGTTTGATCTCTTCTCAGAGGTTCACCTCTAAAGTTCCGAGGCGTGTTATTACTTCAATATGTGCGCATGCTCAGCGGAAACAACACCTGTGGTTTTCCCTGACAAGTCCTTTTGAACAGCTTCGCATGTTCCTGGTCGTCGTTCCAGGTTTTGTGTGTGATAGCGACGCGGAGTTCATCGTCAACCACGAAACAAAGACAAAGCTCCCGCTGAGGATCCCGGCGTACGTCTGCAGTGTGCAAAACCTCTAACTTTTTGCACACAACTCTGACGTATGGTTTAATATCCTTCCAAAATACCTCAAACCAAACAAACAATGTCTGACAGAGAATCAGCAAACAAAGCAACAACGACTGAGAGCCTTTGTACGGGATCAGAAACTAAAGTCGGAGAAATCTGTTCGGATCCTGATAAGAGGCTTCATTGTGGAAATTGCATTCGGGAAGAAGTTATCAGTATTCACGTTTAGCTGAGGATACCTGCCTCCGTCTATTTTTATGTTCATCTAAGTCACTTCGTGGACTTGATTCATTTTTGTTGCTAGGCTTCTCATTGTAAAATGTGAGGCAACTGTTACACGGATTTAAGAACCTTAAGTCATATTTTTGTCAGTCAGCTCTTGGAGCAACTTTCACTTTGTATTTTGAGACACTTTGAAATGTCTATTATTATTATTACTGTTTAACTTTTCACCTGTAACCTTCCTCATATCGTTCATAGCTCACTAATAAGATTGTAAATGTATTAAAATGTGTTGATTTTATTCATTAAAGCTCACATGCTACACTGCTGCTCATGTGCAATACCCCAGCTGGTTTGAGTAGCAGTGTATCTGTGCACACATTTTTTTTTTCTTTGATGGACATGCAGCAGTCTTTCATCAAGGTGGGTTTATTTTGCGGTGGGAGGGTTGATGTGACAGAGTTGTCTTTAGAGAATGATGTTGTTTGACAGTAGCAGGCTAACGGATGTAGGAGATCATCTCAGTCTGCCAAGCCTTTAGTTATGATTTGGTGGTGGATGAGATCTGCAGGTGTGTGTCGCCAGGCCCTTCATCCATCACAAGCCCGGACAAAACACAAAGCATGGGCGGGGGTGGTGGTGAAATGTTTCCTCCAGCTTGGTGGATGAAGGATGTGGTTTTACAAAACAAGATACGATACCTATCCATTCTGTTCTCACTGTGTCAATTTTTTCCTGCCTTTTTTGGTCAGGAGCGGGTCTGTTTTGTTGTAAGTCTCTGCCGTTTTCAGTTTCATTAAGGTTTACGTTAAAAGGCATGTATCTTTCCATAAAATATGCATTTGAATTGTTAATCCCTAGGATATAAACATGCCCTGTGCCCGGTACGTGTTTTTCTATGCACACCTTCTCCATGTAGCAGCTAATAACTATCTGTGTTTGGCTGTTCACCTGGGGACTTGTCTATAGCTGTGATAATAATCTATATATGAAAGATTAATGACATATTTCCCCTCATCCATTGTGTGTATGTATGATTTAATCACTGACCTCTCAGGGTTTTTCTTTTCTTTTTTTTAGCACGAGAACTACCATGTTCCTGTCGTTTCCTATTTCAAATCAAAGAGGTCAACATAGAAAATGTCTCAAAACCAATTTGTGTTTCAAAAAGACCCTTGAGAAACAGTGGCTTGTGCTGTGCTTGATATGCACAAAGACACTTATCCCTTATCTATCTTTTCAGAGAGGAAAGAGAGGGAGATGGAGGGTGAAGTGCTCCAGGAATCAGTGCTGCCTCCATGAGATATGATGCTGCTTGATTTTGATCATTGACATTTGCTTTTTCATGCATCCTGAAAAACAAGGCCTTCCTTCCATTAAGGAATTATTCAAATGACCTTCAACAGTGCATGTTTTCCTACAGTTTTGTTGTGGGAATATGAGAACACATACTGACATCTCAATTACTTATGCAAGGCTCAGAGTGGGCCCAGTGGATGCAATCACCGTGTGTGCAATCCTCAGTCACTCCGAATCACAGAAGCTCCCGGACAGACACACATAATTCAGACAAGTCAGACAGGATTTGCATACAAAGACCACAAAAAAAGGGCATAAATAAAAAATGCACCAAGAGAAGGTAGAGATTTGAGAGGAGGGGAGAGGATGAGGACGGGGGTGGGGAGGAAGGGGAGACCGGTAAATTGTTTTAAAAAGGTCTTGCATGTCATGCTGTGTATATCAAAGGATGTACAGAACTGATACCAACACTTGGCATTTGGTTTAGTGCTGCACACCACTTAATAACAACAAAGGACAAAAGCCTCTGTGTCGATTATGATTTTTATTGTTTATTTATTATTGTTTATTGTGTCAGTTTATGATGGTTGACTATTTTATAATATTTCTCGATATCCGTGGACTCTACACGAATCCAAACACATTAAACACTTACTTTCACTGCTTTTTAACCAAAAATCCACATTGATAAAACACTGGACCAAAACATTTTTTTTTTAAACTTCCACCCTCACAGGGGTGACACACTGTCTCATCGCTGGTGATGAGTGGGTGGTGGGGGTGGGTGCTGGTGGTAGGGGAGTGGTTGAAGGGGTAGAAGGTGGTTGGGGGCAGGCGGAGGGGTGGGGTGCATCGGAGGCTAACCCGGCATCCCGTCATTAGCGTTGTGCAGCGGAGACGCAGGGGCACCCTGACACATGTCACGGACAGCCAGCCAAGAGCCCACGTATGAGGCTGACACGCTGCGCATAATTTATCCCGTGACACGATCTGCATGTCGAGTTGTTGATCTGTTGTGTTTGGTTTGGACATGGGCGCTCTGGCAGGAAAGACAGAAGGGGGGTGTGGGGGTGAGGGTGCGGGTGCAGGGGTTTATTATGCAGGTGGGGTGTGGGGGAGTGGGGCACGAGGAGAAGAGCGAGGGCGAAGAGGTGGCAGAGTGTATGCGTGTGTTTGTGTGTTAGTGTGCTTGCTTGTGAGGGGCGGTGGAAGGCGGCCTCTCGTTGTAGCACACACTGAAGGGGGCGACACATTTGTCATGTCCACTGAGAAGCAACATATACATAAACAAGTGCATTCAAATTCACTAATGCAGACACCCCGACTATCTCTTTCTTTCTTTGTCGCACACAAACACACACAAGCACATTCGCACTTTAGTGATATGAATGTTGAGTCACAGTGAAATCACAGCCATAATCTCGTCCCTTAAGACATCTGCTCGTGAGTGAAAATGACTAATATTGTTGAAATGACCCCGTGTCACACCGTTGGATGTGATTGTTTTCCGGGCTTCAGCTGCAGCGTGTTGTTAAAGCACGGATGACACCACATCTCATCAGCCTCACATAATTTTTGCTTCACTGACTCAATAAAGCATTTCAGGGTGAACATGTAGGTGTGTTTGTATTTTCCTTTAAAGCCGAGCAGTGCAATGAAAGAAAAGTTTAATTAATCTCATTTCAAATTCTGCAGCAAATACGGCTTCATTATGATTTACCTCGAATATGTAGACTTAATGTGTTGCATGTACATCAACACTGCAAGGAGATATCCATGAGATAGTGGTTAATTACATGTGTATATGTCTAAGTGTGTGTGTGTGTGTTCTATATATGCATTCCTCCTAGCCTGGCTCGTTTACATGAATTATGCATATGACCAGACTCGTTAGAGGAGCCCCTCCCTTATCACACTCCTAATCCCTGCTGTTGCTGCGGTAACCAGATTAGACATGACCGTGAGATACAGTAGGCCCTCGAGGCCTCTTTCTGGACAGGCCTCATCCCAGGCAGGCATGAATGAGGGTTGAGACATGTTATAGGCCTGCAGGTCACCTGTCCAGTGGTATTACCAGACTGAAGCTGGTGGTTAATGGGATATATTCACTTCAGTTAGGTTAAGACAGTTGCCATGTAACCCACAGGCTATCTTCCAGCGGGAGACGAGAATTGGAGTGTTTAAATTCCTTCACCATGTAAGGAAACAATCTCGGTAATCTTTACTTGTCAGTGTAACCAAATGATGGTTGAGATTTAAAAATTCAAGCCGTAAATTTTCTTTTTGTGTCTTTGCATACATGTGTGTCAGCTGTGGGTTATTAAAAAAAAACACACAACAGTTTTAACCAGTGCTCTCTGCTTAAGCCGAGCTAGCTCGTTTCCAAACCTTCCTCACACTGTGGTTGCCATGGAGAGATACTACAGAAAGAAAAAAAAAGTTTTCATTGGGTGTTAAAAAAAAGACGACTTTGTCAAATGTATCCCAATGACCAATATAAAGACCTCATCTGGTAATAAAGTTGAAGGCCATTTCCTCCACAGGACAATAAAAAATAATCTTTCACCATGTACGTCAGGGGTGCTCACACTTTTTCCGCATGTGAGCTACTTATAAAATGACCAAGTCAAAATGATCTACCCACTACAAAAATCCAAAACATATACTTATTTATAAATATATTGAGGATTCTTTATATCTACAATGTATATACATGCATAACCGCAATATCCAATATTTCACAACACAATTAACTATGTAAATTTTTTGTCATTACCTGAGTTTACTCTGATGACTTGCACTGAATTGAATCAGCCAGGGATGCATAGTCCGGACAGTAGCTGCTGACGGCCAGGTTTAAGAGAAAAAACCGAGAGCTAAAAATTGGAGTTAACTCGCTGACTAGCTTGTCAGTTTTACTACACTTCGCGCCGCTGTTTGCGCATGCGCAGCGACCTAAGCGTCAGAAAAAATCTGCTGTCATCTGACTGGCTTCCCTGTATCAATCAAGTGACGGGATGGATGATAGGCTGGCATCTATTTTTTTAATGCCATGCGATCTACCAATACTACCTTTGCGATCGACTGGTCGATCGCGATCGACGTATTGAGCACCCCTGATGTACGTGAACTCATATGCAAAAGAAACTTACACTCTTCTAATCACACTAAATTTAAATATTTGGGGGTCAAAGACAAAGAGCTTGAAAAATATCGAAGTTGTAAATGTGGCCCTGTCTGACTGTAGTATACATGATCATTATATGACCATTTGCATTACAAATCGGCTTTCAGTCCTAAAAAATACTCTTTTCTTAAACCCCCACACAAAAAACAGTTAAAATGGAATAATTACGCACATACACACACACACACACACACACACACACACAAATATGTATATGACTAGCAGTGAAGGAAAAGCAGAGATATCCATACTGTTAATCAGGAGGTTGTTCTATTGGAGTGGATGGAATTTGGAAAATTAGCCGTAGGCTTTTTATAGGCCACAAACTGGGCAATGTGTACAAAGCTGCTGTTGTTCCTCGAGCAGATAAATGCGGTGCCAACGGAATAAAAGTTTGCTTGTGCTGAATACAAAAACACAGTAAGACAGCTCGATATCCATTTAATGCAAGATCTTTATTGCACAGGACAAGATATATATACTGAGACAGGACAGGACACAGAAGATCCAACCCCTGATGGTGGTTTCTCCCCTGACCACAACTTGTCAATATGTTTTTGTTAATATTGTTTCAAAGAAAGTGTGACCACAGAAATATTTCCAGTGTGGCATGGGATTTTTTTCAGTCTGGAAACCCTGCAATGAACACTTTTTATATAGATTTTTAATGGAGATTTTTTTGTGTCCTGTAAAAGACTAAATCATGTTTCCAAGACTTGTATAAACTGATCACTTCCCAGAGGATTTGAAGCTCAGGGGCATGTGTTGCACATTCTTCCCCTTTCTTTAAAGGACTACAATGTGTTTGCTTGGAAGCAGTTTCCCCTGCAAACCCCACACCCAGCTCAATCGCTGCTCCCATGTGATCCCCCATTAACATTATTGGTTCAAGTTTTTGTAGCCAGAGGTTGCCAGCAGGGTTTTTTTTTTTTTTTTTTTTTGGGGGGGGGGGGGGGGGGGGGGTTGCAAAGATGAAAGAAGGGAGAAACAAGAGAGGTGTATCTGTTGCTGTGTGTGAGTTTTTGCTTGGCATAAATACTGTGGTTGTTCCATCTGATTCCATGTGTCAACCATAAATGAGTACTAGTTTATGAGTAAAATTTCAATCCGAGCGAGCACAACACTGTCGTGTAAAGCACTGATCAATTGCTGTTAATGTGCAGGGTTTTTTTTTATTAATGATTACCACTATTTGCTGAGGTTATGTCATGTGAACCCCCTTGACTGCACTAGGTAATTTTGTGGAGGACCACCTAAGAGTTTCTAGTGGCCTGGAGCCCTAAATAAGACGAGCCCTGACCACTTTGGTATCAGTTTGAAGGAACAAAAGTAAAATTAAGGGAAAAAGAAACAGACTGGCATTGTAGGCAGCTTGCATGTAATCGTACTGTTGTTATTTCAAGCCTTTTAATTTCACAGCAACAGTTGGAGTTGTCCATCTGTTTATTAAAGGTTAACTGCCTCCACACTTACGAAGCGCACGTTTCTCATGCTCCTCAGAGTGTACAACATGCGGTGGCTTGTCTCTGACGCATCTGAAAAGTTTGTCTTCTTTGCTGATAAAAGAATAAATGACAATCTTTGTCACAGTTAATCTGGCATAAATAACTCAGGGAGGCGACTCTAAATTCAACCCGAAAATACACAGACACTGAAGCAGGTGAATACACTTTATGTATATATAAATACATAACTTTTATATTTTGAGTTTACTGTTAATATGAAAACAATGATCAGGACAGACAATCAGCAAACACTAAGTCCTTGTGAGCTACTACTCACTTCTTTCCCCATGAAGAAGTCTCCAGGTGAGATGGGCAGACAGTCTAGTTAATAGTCACACATAACCTTAGTGCTACTAAGATAGGAAGCTGGAATTCCTGGGTGTTGACTTAATGGACAGCCTGTCATTTCATTTTCATTTCATCGAGATAATTTACTTCAGCCATTGTGTGTGCGTGGACTGTATGTGCAATGAACTGGACTAGTTTCAAAGTATGCCAAGGCCAACCTCACTGGGAGCTTTTGTTCCTAGATCTTAAAGAGGAAATATTTCCATTATGAATCCTACTTTGGTTTAACTTTTCATATATAAATAAGGTAATAACTAGGAAAGAAAGAGGCTTTTTGGAGCATTTCCAAAGCAGCCTTAGACAGAAACAATCATGTGATCTGTCTCCTTGAAATTTCGCCCCTGATGACTTAAGGCAAGTTATTACAAAAGCCCTTCCCCTTATCAAAAATCTAACCAGAAAATGAAATGACTCCTTTCACAGGAAACTTTTTGATGTTGTCAGATTGGATAATTTTTTTTTTCTGCTTCCTTTTACAAAACCAGTACAAAGTAAAACCAGAGCTGTTATAAGGGACATGGTACTCAAAGAATCCCAGATAGAAATCTGTGGGGTTGTTTTGTGAGATGGATGTTGTAATAGCCAATCATCTGCTTACAAAAGCTGAACCAGGAAACATACAAGCCAGTCTTGTAGATTTGACACTGATGCACAGCCATATCTGATCATTTTCGCAGTGTAAGTACTCAATTACTGACTTTCTGTATATGAACTAGCACGGTATTTGTTGGGATGAGCCAGAGATCGTGCTACGAAACACTATGCTTCTGTAGTAGTCTTTGCCTCTCTCTGCTCGATTCTACCTCCCCTCACATCCAACTGGCCATGGCAGATGGACAGCCCTCCCTGAGCCTGGTTCTGACGGATGTTTTTTTCTGTTAAAAAGGAAGTTTTTCCTTCCTACCGTCACAAAATCCTTGCTCATAGGTCTCATGTGATTGTTGGGATTTCGTTCTAATATATTAGGGTCTTTACTTTCCGACACACACCTAACACACCTTACCACAAGAAAAACTCCAAGGGTTGCAAACCTTCACCAAGGCCATTCACTCTCTGGGCAGTATTTACTTTTAAGGGAATAGTATTGTAGTTTGCATGTATTCAATTTATTTTCTTTGTAATTTCTAAAAGCTTTTTAAGTTTGCTGTTCATTAACCCTTTAAGACCTACCATAGAACCAAGTCCGCCAGAGCTTATATTATATTTTTACATGTTGTGGTGCCATTTTTGGGAGCATTTCAAGTTGCAATACATCAATACAACCATTACAGCCTAAATTTTAATAATATGTATGTATTAAGTGCATAGTAATTACATAAATTGCAAAAAAGTGCAATAAACTACAAAAAAATTGAAAATCGTTTTTGTTTTTTTAACATATATTTCTAGTTAGAGAAATTTAAGAGGCTTATCCCTCAAAACTGTAAATACAAAAAAGTTGCACAAAATAGTTTCCCACCACAGGGAATTTATTTTGACTGTCTTCATAGTTTTATTTTTGAAATACACCAATTTTTATTCACTGCAGGAAAAACTAAAATAAATATTATAGTGCAAATTTGCAAAAAAGCAGCACATGCATCAAAATAAACTATTTCCAGCAGTGCAATATTAGTCCTAAGCATCCCAGAAACGACACAGAAAGTCATAAAGTCAAACATAACTTTTAAAAACACCAGTATAGGCTCATGAGGCCCTGATGGTAAAAAACGACATTTCCGCAAAAATGACGTCACTTCCGGTTTCGGGCAGGTCATAGCGGACATGCAATAGTTCGCGCTGACGTCTATTCCAACGTAGGAAGTGTTCCAAACAGCTGATCGGATCGGCAAAGCGTGTTTCTGGAATATTATGTTTTTGTTCCTGCAAGCGCTTTTTATGCAATTTTTGCAAAGCTATATGTGGAAGGAAACTGTGACCTAGGACAAGCTGATGGCATAAGATGTAAGTACAACTCCTCTGGTTTCATATGCAAAAAAAATTGTTGCGCTAGCTCACCTGGTTGCAGTACTACCGGGATTTAAAAGTAGTTTCGCAAAACGGAGCGTGCCCGCTCTGACCGGTTTTAAAAGGTTAAAAATCAGATAAGGGTAGCATGACAGATGTTTACTTTGAGTATACAAATGTTATGTAGAAGTAGATAATAATAGATTATATTCTATATATTATATCATTATATAATATTATACTACAGTGTTTCTAACTAACTAGGCAGCTCGTTCTCTTTTTGTTGACATTACTTTTTTTTTAAAGACATAACACATTTGGGATCAACTTGAAGGGCAGCTGTGAAAAGTAAAAGGTCACAGGTCGGATGTGACATAACATCTGGATGTAAATGTATAATTTACTTATATTATTCCCTATATATATCTGTATGTAGACAATAAACAATGACAGTAAGAAAAATAGTTTTAAACAGCTCTGTAGAGTATTATTATTATCACTTTGACCTTTAAATCAATATACTGACCTTGAAGGAGGGGTCAGAGGTCAAATGTGACGTGCCATTTTAAATCTTTGTATGGTACTTTCTATATGCTGATAATGCACACCACAATCATGGTTTCTAAGTTCTAAGGTTTTTTTCCCCTTCAATTTTCAAATAATAAATCATTGATTTGGCCCTGAAAACTTTGGTGGATAAAGGCCAAATTTTAATGGATTATTAACATGACCCCACTTTACACCCCAACAAAATTTTTCCAGTCAAACCTTTTTGACTTATTGTGTTTACAGACAGAAAAATGACACACATGCACGCAAATGCTACCAAAAACATAACCTCCTTGGTGCAGGCAATCAAAGAATTTAACATTTTTCATTAGATTTGGCTGCTAATTCTATACATGAGTTTTTATGTCCCAGTCATAAAAGAAATGAAAGCAATGGCTTTCTTACAATTCATTTAGAAAAAAAGGTTTGGTCTTGCTAAACCGAAGTAACTGCTTGGAGGCTTTAACAAGATGGCTAGCAAATGGCAAGTGAACTTGACAAACCTGCAACAATCGAAATTACTCAAGCATGTTAAATGTGACTGATAGTTAGCCATGTTTTCACTGCTTCAATGTGCAACCATACAAAAAAAAGTTTAAAAGGAGCTGGTTGCCATGGTGACTTTTTTGCCCTACAGATTCTGTGAATTCTGCTTCCTGTTCCTGAACCGTGGGTGGAAGTGACACCATGTGACTGCAGCTACTATCACAGTGTCTCAACGGCTAGCCCCACCCAGCCTCCGACATCCAGCACCGAGTACTCCCCCTCTACCTCGCCACCCTGCTTCTCCTTTGTTAAGCCAAGCTCGGAGTGCCATAGACACAGATGAAGGCGTGGAGAAATCACATGCCAAAAAGGCCCCCCTGCCACTCTCACTCTTGCACAGCGACAATGATAGGCTGTCATCACACAGCGATCAGCACTGTCACCCACAACATTGCAGTGCACAAACACACACACAAGTATACAAGTGCATGCAAGCACACACACACGCACGCACACACGCATATACACAGGCGTATACACTCACACACACACATACACAGGACCCATGGCTGTGAAAATCCGCACCAGCCTCGACAACACTGACAACCAAGTCACTGCTGTCACTTCAGTTATTTTTACACTGGAGCCTGACAACACATCAAAAATCCCTCTCGCTATGGGAACAACATGAGACCACTGCATCAAGCCCATTAGACGCCACGTGTCACATCAAATATCTAATTATCTGCTATTCAATATTCCCAATTAAGTTAGAAATGTTCACTATGCACATTCACACGATAATTTACCACAGTGTTGTGTATGCAAACTGAGATGATAAGGCTGGTCTAGCTGCAAAAAAAGAGCAGAAAGAAGAAGAAGAAAAAAACAAAAAAACAAAAAAATTGCTGCTCTGCTGTCCCAGTGACAGTGAGGAGGCTGAGGTGGATCCTGGAGAGAGTGATCGCTTGCTGTGGTTCAATCCTGGTTTGTGCAGATATAATCTGACCACAAACAAAGAGGAAAAAAGACACAGAGAAAGGCCCAGTCATTCCACTAGATTTTCTGTCCAGTTTGGTGGAGCAAGAGTTAACTTTTCTGGCCCTGGCTGCTGTCAGCAAGCAGAAGGCAGCCATGTGATGAGTCTGATTGGCGGCCGATGGCGGTGAGATCAGTGGCAGGGCTGTGCGATGGATGCCATCTTGGCCGGCTTGTGATGTGCAGTTTGTCGCCCGGGCTTCACTAGGAAGGAAAGCCTTGAAAATACTGCTGGCTGTCACTCAAAGAAAAATGTGGTGTTGTTTTGCAAAAAAAAAAAAAAAAAAACTCTTTCCAAATACTCCTTTGTTTTCTATCACTTCCTTTCACAGTGCCCGCAAGAATATTAATTTTATAGTAGTAATTAAAAAATGTATGCAAGTAGCTTGCAAGTAGCTTTAATGAATACCCCCCCCCCCCCCCCCACACACACACACACACACACACACCTTACCACCCAGTACCTGAGTTATCTGAAATTATTAAGGTAATCTAAATTAAATAATATGGATACCATGGAATAGTATAAAACTGATGCTTAAAGTACCTGTTTTAAAAATCATAAAAATCCAGATATCTTCAATGGATTCTATAAAACAATGTGTTCAAAGTACTTTGTTTGAATCACAAATTAAACACACTTTTTCATGTTCTAAATGGAGGCTGATTTGACTGCATGGAAGAGGCAAATATCCAAGCAAATCACCAGTCAACTGGTCCCCCACAACTCATCCACCCCGACTCCCTCACCCCATTATTTCCCATTAGCCCCTTGTATGCCATGACAGAGAGGGATTAATCACATTGTAAAATATTACACTTCCCAGTATCTTCCTATTTAAATTTAGTGACAAAACAGGCAAATTAAGCCTTTGCCCTATGCAGCCTTGTACTCCCCCTTCTCTCCTCCAAACATGCATTCCCCCCTTGTAAGTTTGTAGCCTGAAGCGAGGATCGGCACCACAGACAGTCGGAGGAGAACGGTGATGGGGTCAGCTTTGCCTGCAGGCACTGGGGGTCCTTTGGAGAAGCAGGCGCCTCGAATTTCAACCCTCAACCAACATCTACAAGAACTGAGTTCCCGGCTGCGTCTGCTGACCAGGAAGTAATGCAATAACACGAGCAAACCAAAGCAGACAAATGAGAACGGGCTCAACATCTGGCAATCTGAAAGAGGTTACTGTGCCATTAACCTAACATGGTATGTGAATGGAAATTTTTGACATTTGAAAAAAAATATATTTGGTAACACTTGAGGTGGTGCAATGAGTTGAGCAGCTTTGATTGGTTGCTATGACCCAACTGCTGCACATTGCTGCCAGTGACCAAAACACAGCAGAACAAATGTTCCAGTCTCTCTATCTGTTGCACTTGTAAAATATTAACAAATTCATTTGTATAGTAACATTCAACAACCATGTCAACAAGGTTTTTTTTCTTCCCTATTCTAAGCAAGCAACAGCCTGATATAGTTTCACTGCAGTATTTCAGCTGTGTTAGTTCTCTTACTGTGTTGTTAACACCTGACGGGTTATTCTGCTTTGTTTTGCCGAAACCAATTCCTAGCAAGTGACATTTTCATACTACTCACTGTAATTCAGTACAAGAGTTGTATGAGTGTTAGGAGATACATCAATATTCCTCTCACTGCATTTCGATAGTTGTGGGGTAGTTCCTTAGATAAGATGATGTTCCCATTCAAAATCCGATGTACACAGCTCTGACTGCTTAAGTGTGTCTTCAGTGAGTGAAACAGTTGAAAAGGGTATCAGGCCCATTTCAACTGCTGAGTCTGATTTCTGAGGCCGGTTGTACCAACTGGTTTAGACAGACAAATACACAGGAGTATACACTTATATATCTCAAGTCTGTCTTTGTTAAGACTAGTCTTTACATTGAGCCTAACAATGAACATCTGGTTGGACCATCCAAATCTAAGTGCGGTCATAACTATAAGAGATGAACGTTCATGGTAGTGCACTCATGACTAATGCTGTTGCCTTTCAGCATGCATTCTCTAGGTAATTTTTCCTTTTCTGATTCATTGTAACTAAGGAGAAACAAAACAGAAGAAATCTAATAGAATGTGGAGTCAAACACCAACTGCCAAGCATTACAACAATGAATAGATAATCAATCTATTTTGGACCGGTGCAGTGAATCCTTTGGAAAAGCAGGCAAGATGCTGTACAAAGCAAGAAGGCCGTCTCTTAAAAGATAAGCTTGTTCAGTCAATACAGAAAATAACTGTGAGCAAGAAAGGCTAAAATTGTTCATGTCATTATCAGTTGTAGTGCCTACAAAGGCCTTCAGAACACATGTTCAGAAAACGATTAGGAAACGTAGTTTTATATAAACTACATGCAAATTATTACTTTTAGAAAAAAGAACCAATATGTGGCTAAGATATCATGGAGCTGATCAAATCAATGCAAATCAATGAAATGTATTGTGGGGTTTATTGTTGCTGGCTATACAAACTAGACAAAGGGCATATCTTTATGACTTTGGCCCTTTTTGGGGTTTTTTGGTTGTATTTTTTATTAAACTAATACAAGGTCCTTATCAGACGCTTTCTCCCTGGGGAATGTCACCCTTTTCGGAGTACGTTTCCACGTAAGAGAGATTTCCCTGACACAAAGGCATCTCTCGTCTATCTGCAAAGCTTCTTGAAGTGTTTATCCACCAGAACTGACAGAGAGCTGACTTTAATTAGCACCATCTCCCTTTTTACTCCCCCCCCCCCCCCCCCCCCCCCCCCCCCGACTTCCACCCACCATCCCCACTCTCCACTCCTCTCGCCGACTCTCGTCAGATTGCATAACTTCCAACTGAACCATATATTAGGTTTTATTCACTGATGTTTTTGAAGGACCAGTTCATAGAGAGAAGGAGCGCGAGTCGGCTGCTCTCCTCATTTATGGCACATAATTAAAACTAAATGACAATTCCACTCTGCTATTTAATTAACCACTTTAGATAAGGCAAACACACATGCAGTATGGTACAGGAAAGCACACACACATCACAAACACTCACAAATGAGCTCACGCACACACACACAAACACACACACGCACGCAGACATGTCCTAGCTAAATCCAGAAGGCAGTCCAGACACGCACAAGCCATTGCACAGAAGCAGGTCACCCCCCAACCTCCCACCCCAAGATTATTAAACCCCATAATATTTCAATCTGGGGCTTTAGTGACTTTGATAACATTCGAAAGAGAAAGCTGCCCCTCCCTAGACTCTCTTTTTGGGGGGAGGGGGTGTCAGTCAAGTTAACACCCTGTAAATACTCTTTCAAGCTCGCTTTTCAGCTATTCCCCCCTCTGTCCAATCATTTGCGAGTTTTCTCAGTGTTAATGATGAAGGGTTTAATTCATCATAACAGTATTCGCACAACCTCTAATTAGCAGCAACACTCGTACAACAATGCCAGCGTTATCTCCTCATGCAAATGAGCTCTCAGTCTGTTGCGTTTGCTAATTTTATGAAACGGCAGGGCGATAACTACGCAGGCTGTGCTAATCTTCCCTGCGTTTAACCCTGGTTTTCTTTTTAATCCGCCATCCATAACAAACAAACAACAAACAATAATCCTATTATCGGCTTGATGATTCCTCTTCTTTTGACGTTTTTTTTTTATTTAACTCTAATTTAATCTAAATTATGAGCAGAGAAAAACACTGACAGGCACGCACTTTGTCTATACGTTCCAATTTTTACTCCAGATGAGCTTATTGAGTTTATCAATACAATCCCCCTGACAGAGGCCTTGTGATATCATCCATATAATATTATGTCACTAAAAATGAATGCTTAATTATTTGCCATGTTGTGCCTCAAACATTTGTGGAGCCTGGAGTATAATGAATAAAATTCAATTAGTACCAGGCTGAGATATATTAAGGCATGTACAGTGCACACTCTTTTTTTTGATATTCCGAATTAAATTCATGATGTTCATGTATGTAATCAAAGTTAGGTAATATGCAGCCCAGGCAGTGTCATATTATGTGGATGAAGTGTGTCGGTGTGTGGTGGGTAGGGGTCTGGCTTGTTATGACCCTGGGTTCACTAACCTTGTCCATATTGACAGCTCCTGCTATTTGGGGCCATAACTGTGAGGGATCCCTGTGGTTAGATTACTGAGAGATGAATGCTCTGCCTGTATGTGAACATGCAAGTCTGTGTGCATGTGTCTGTGAGACTGCTTTTGCTTTTACTGATTACCCATTTTACCTGCTGGCACTTTGAGAGAAAATATCAGATATTGTCTCGATTGGCTCAGTGACACAGAAATAATACAATCAACACCCATAGTAGTTTATACACTAATATGGCCATTGAAATATGCTTAAATTCACAGTATGATTAGTTAGGCATGAAGATATATCTAAGTCATAATAATTGTGTGTATATCTGTGTGTTTTGTTACATAGATAATGTGACAGGTCATTTGCGGAGACCTCAGAGACAATCCTACTTTCACAAAGAGATAAAATGACCATTGAAAACTCATATGATCACATGATATCTGTGTCTATTAAATGTTTAGGTCCTTATCATGTGATGCAATCAGTCAGGCTAAGTAAAGTATCTTATCTAATCTTATGGCGAGAAGAACATGGAGTCCTGCGCACAATGTTAAAACAGCCTCCACAGTCAGCAGTTAAGTAATGCTGCATCTACAGCATCTGCTTTATCTACAGGGTGGGCCATTTATATGGATACACCGTAATAAAATGGGAATGGTTGGTGATATTAAAGTCCTGTTTGTGGCACATTAGTATATGTGAGGGGGCAAACTCCTCAAGATGGGTGGTGACCATGGTGGCCATTTAGAAATCGGCCATCTTGGATACAACTTTTGTTTTTTCAATAGGAAGAGGGCCATGTGACACATCAAACGTATTGGTAATGTCACAAGAAAAACGATGGTGTGCTTGGTTTCAACGTAACTTTATTCTTTCATGAGTTATTTACAAGTTTGTCTTTGTTCACAGCCATTGACATGTCGAAGAGTTTAACACGTGAGGAGCGGATCGAAATTGTGTTGATATCTGGTGAACGCACAAACCGGGTCATTGCAGCAGATTTCAATGCAAGACACCCTACGAGACCACCCATCTCCCATGCTACAGTCAGCAAACTGCTTGCTAATTTTCGTGAAACTGGTTCACTGTTGGATTTGCCAAAATGTGGACTCAAGAAAACTGTCACTAATGAAGAAACGTCAGTGGCTGTCCTAGCTTCATTCAGCAAGAGCCCACAGCGTAGCACTCGCCGCATGTCACTGGAGAGTGGCATTAGTCAAACATCCTTTCGGTGGATATTAGCTACTCACAAATGGCACACTTACAAACTCCAGCTACTGCAGCATCTCAACGAGGATGACCCAGATCGGGGCACAGAATTTGCAGAATGGTCAAAGCAAAAACTGGAATGCTGAAGATTTTGTTCAGTGATGAGGCAAACTTTTATGTGAATGGTGAAGTTAACAAAGAAAACCACCGCTATCAGTCTGACACTAACCCACATTGGATGGATCCCTCCAAGACTGCTGGACCAACAAAAGTGATGGTTTGGTGTGGTATATGGGGTACAACGATAGTGGGTCCATTCTTCATCAATGGTAACCTCAAGGCCACTGGATATTTGAAATTGCTACATGATGATGTGTTTCCCTCTTTATGCACTGAAGCTGGTACGTTCCCTAAATTTTTCCAGTAAGATGGTACACCACCACATTATAGGTGCCAGGTCCGAGCATTCCTAGATGAACAGTTTCCTGGAAAGTGGATTGGTTGTCGTGGGCCAGTTGAATGGGCCCCAAGGTCTCCCGATCTGACCCTCTTAGACTTTTATCTTTGGGGTCATCTGAAGGCAATTGTCTATGGTGTGAAGATACGAGATGTGCAGCACCTGAAACTACGGATACTGGATGCCTGTGCTGGCATTTCTCCTGCGGTGTTGCTATCAGTGTGTGAAGAGGGGGAGAAGAGGGTTGCATTGACAATCCAACACAATGGGCAGCACATTGAACACATTTTATAAGTGGTCAGAAACTTGTAAATAACTCATGAAAGAATAAAGTTACGTTGAAACCAAGCGCACCATCGTTTTTCTTATGACATTACCAATAAGTTTGATGTGTCACATGGCCCTCTTCCTATTGAAAAAATAAAAGTTGTATCCAAGATGGCCGACTTCTAAATGGCCACTATGGTCACGACCCATCTTGAGGAGTTTGCCCCCTCACATATACTAATGTGCCACAAACAGGACTTTAATATCACCAACCATTCGCATGTTATTACAGTGTATCCATATAAATGGCTCACCCTGTATATAAGTTTCTATGTGTGCACAGCTTTCAATATGAGCGTATTTATCTAATTACGTCCAGCCAAGAATCTGCCAATGACATGCTCTCTCTCAATAACATCCATCGTTACCAGTCGAAGTCGCGCACTGAAATGATACATTACAGCCTCGCTGTGTTTGTCACACTGGGTCAGATTAGACATTTAGGGACTTTAGGGTGCTGGTGCCAAGGGTGAGATGTTAGAGAGAGAATGAGTTGGAGGACAGGGTTGATTGTTGGGGTGTGGGGAAAAATGGATCGAGTTTGTGTCGATGGGGCTACTGACGATGCCCTCGTTCCTCTTTCTAAGCCCACCAGCCATTCCCAATTAAGATGTAATGACATCTCATAATTAGCATAATGTGCCAACTTGTCTACTGATTTTAGCTGTCACACTGTATTTGTCTGAGCTTGCTGAACTGCAGCTGCAACGCGAGGGTTGGGGGTCTACAATGGGTGTAAATAGAGCCTCACACAATCTTCACATCCCACTGACTGTTATTCATGATTTAAGTGTAACACATTGTTAATAATATAAAACCTGACAACAGACTGTAAATCTGAAAGGAAACTGTTGAGTGTAGCGACTCTTTCAGATGTCCAGCACAATCTGACATATACCATCACTCATACTGGTTTTGCATACATCTATTATATTGGCTGTACTACCCAGAAATGAACTGATTAATGTGCTGCCTTTCATTATAT
The DNA here is from genome assembly GCF_057381845.1 of Rhamphochromis longiceps. NCBI lineage: Eukaryota > Metazoa > Chordata > Actinopteri > Cichliformes > Cichlidae > Rhamphochromis > Rhamphochromis longiceps. The sequence continues at coordinate 15,605,249 of NC_140567.1, forward strand.
ATTTACAACATAATTAAATATTATTAGTAATTGTGGCTAAAACCTTCGCTGATTTGATTATGAACTAACATTTTACCAATTGTAGATCACTGTCCGGTGAAGGGTTTTGTTTCATAAGTTTTCGTATAATTATTCCACATTAGTTTTGGAACAGTTAAATTCCAAAAAGGTGCACTCAGTAATTTTTAGGCTATTTAAGAGCAAAAAAGAATATTGTATGCACAAATATCCATAGATTCAAGCGTAATAACCCTGTTGACAAACTGATGGGTTTTCATAACCTTATAATCAATACGTTTATTAGGGTTTGCGGTTTGGGGAAAGCGCAATGCTCCCCCACAATATTTGAATGCAGTGGATTTTACGAATGAGGCTAATGACTGGTAACACAAAATAACAAAGGCAGAGAATAAGGGAAGTTGTAGGCATGCAAATGCTGGAGAGAAACATTTAAATTTGTGTCTCCACCTTTAGACTCAAGATATGAACGATCAACCCTAAGCGTTATCATCGGTAAAGGAGCGCCCAGTGTTGCTAACTTAATGACTTAGTCGCTATGATTAGCGAGTTTTCAGACCCCCTTAGCCACTTTTTTCTTAAAAGCCACTAGCAAAAAAATCTAGCAATTTTTGCTGGTGTTATTGGATACTTATGACGACTTTTTGATGTAAAAGCATGTATCACTGTTGCTCTCAACAAGCAGTGGGTGCTGCTGTGGGCACCTCGCCCGTGCCAAAGAGCTCACAGGTGGCGGCTAGTCCTCACGCAGCAGTCGCCCCCAGCTGCTGTCAGAGCAGGAGATGTTCACCCCTACACGCCCAAACTGCAAATGAACTGTGCATGAGCGAAGCCGTTGCTCCCGCCCTGACTGTAACTCAGTCAGTTCTTCATTGACTGTTGCTTTTTGTGGATTACAAGGTTTAAAACTACATAAAAACACGCACACAAAAAAAACAGTGACTTTGCCAGAGTGCCTATTTCAGGTCACTTTTGACGATCCCAAGCCCAGATAAAGGAGGTGGGTTTGAATTGTGACATTAAAAAATATATAATTGCTAAAAGAAATACTCAGTTTTTACTCAGTTTATATCTCTTCCATGATGTTATTTCTCTCTCCTACAGCAAGCATGATCAATTATGCAAATTATGTGATGATGTAATTTAGCAACTTTTAGGACAGCCAATACGATTTTCCTTACTGAGGAGTTGGCAACACTGACAATGTCACCAACACCTAATATCACTCCCTTCCTCCTCACCTGACGCCTCATCTCCCATCTTCAGATAGCTCACAAGAGCCAGCTAAACAACAATACAAGCTGGTTTCAAGCTAACATTAAGGCAGCTAATTTTAGGCTCATGTGTTGCAAAAAAATCACACTTTACCACTGATAAACATTTTGGTTGTATTCTCACACAGAGTTTATTTACTTAGTGTCAGAGCCTGATAAAGTTAAATTCACTTTAAAGATGCTCTCACTAACTGCAGCTAACAGCAGCCAAAGAGGCTAACAGTAGCAAAGATGGTTTCACTATCATCAGCAAACAGCAGCTAATGGAGGCTAACAGTAGCAAAAACAGCAGTTGTACCCATAGAAAAGTAGAGCATGTGCTATACATCTCACCTATTAACAAATTCACAGTGCACAGAGACAGATAGGTAAGAACTTCAGGGTGGCTCTGAAACAGTTGCAGAAACACGCTGGCTGGCCACAGCTGTTATTGGATACAGTCTAAATGTAATGTTTTTGATTTCTACTGCCTGACTAAAATATGTTCGTCCTACAGTGGCCCCTACACCTAGGATTATGCATTTAAACTGGGAGGAGAAAGAAAACAGAATTCAATCTGCAATCTACTGACCTCTAACGAAAAAATTTTACACACACTAACTTTAATGAGCCTCTACATAAAAAATAATTATAGAGGCTTGCAGTACATTTACCATGCTGTCTACTTTATGAAACACTTTGTCTTTTTCATGGTAGACAGCTAGCTAAAGCCCTGGCTGATGCAAGTCAGCTTATTTTCTTGGTTCTGTGTTGCCTACATTATAATTGTTCATAATTTATATTAAAGTTACAGAAGAAAAAAGCTAATAAAGAATAACTTACATTCCAAATTAGTTCAGTAGCCACAAGGGGGATTATAAAATGTAGCTAATGTGCTATAAGTTGCCTGCTTTTCTTACATTCTGGCTCTCAGTCTCCTCAGAGGGCAGCATTGACAAGTTAGCATGCTATTACTCAGTGTTGCCAATTTCTATGTCAGACTTCATGACAGGTTAGTCCTGAAAAATATGTTAAGGTTTACATGTTATGAGAGAATCCAGCAACTGCAGCAGCTCCACTTAAATGAACTGATTTTGCTGCTTCTAAATTCTGTTAAGTGGTGTGACAAGGCCTCAAAATACATAAAACAGTTTTGGCAGCTTCAGGCCAAAGAATAGCACAGACTCTGACTTTAAGACTACAAATAAATCAAAGCAGATCTTACCTATACCTCTACGTCTAACATTGTATTCCATAATTGACCAGTCTTGGTTTTATATAACTACAATTTAATAGAATCTAATAAATTTGATTACTGTGATGTATTCCATCCTGTCTTGTTCATATAGAGAGACAACCAGGTTGTCAAGAAGCTAAATAAACATGCATCCAAGCCGTCTAATGCTGAAGATGCTCTATTCATCAAACTTGTTTTAATCCATCTCCATATGATTCCTGCCCTCTCCGCTATACATCCATGTCTCAGCAGCCTTATATATAATGTATCTGAGCCGAAAAGAAATGGAGGTGACAGAGTCAGTAGTTACTATGATCAAATATCATAGCTGGAGGCTAACTGGGCATCAGGGCCCACTGACAGACACAATCCACAGGGAATGAAGAGAGCGAGGGAAAGAGAGAGAGAGAGAGAGAGAGAGTGAGAGAGAGAGAGAGAGAGAGAGAGAAAGAGAGAGAGTAGTATAAGGTAAAGGATGGCTGTGTGTCAGTATAAATCACCATTGCGGAGGCTAATCTCTCAGGGTCTCTGGCAGGATAAATACTTTGCTTATAGATCCAACACGCCTCAGTCTCCGCCACTCATTGGGCACGCTCAGTAGGCACAAGGCCTCCCTGGGCACGGTGCTGGCTTTCCTCCTTAAATCATCCCTCATTCTCATCTTTTTTCACTCTGTCCTTTCAGCACTGAAAGGCTGAGAGGCTGGCTGGATGACTGGAAGAGGAATGAGATAGATATTATTCTCAATTCTCTTTATTTCCTCATACTTCCCCTCACAGCAAAAAAAAAAAAAAAGCACTCACTCTCATCAAGGCTTTTAATCTCATATCTGATCTTAAAGTCTTATTTCTCTTCTTCTTCAAACAGGAAGGCAACAGGAAAGTAATTTGGGCAGCCAGGGTGAGCTGATTTCTTTTGTTACTCTAGCAGTCTCACTTGTCGTTGTTTTTTTGCTACAAACACGCCACAATATCTTGAAAGAAGGAGAAAAATATGCAGATTACTTTACTCCTTTGGAGAAAAAAAAAAGCAAAACAACCAACTCTATCTTGCTAGATGACAGGTTCTTTTCACTTGTTTTACAAAAAAGACCCCAAGACAAAAGACTTTCCTGAAATGACTTGTTAAAAGAGATACCTTTTGCAGTGTACCAATCATTCAGATTTTCCTTTTTTCTCCCTTAACTTTTCCAGCACACAAGTGGCAACACTGAAATAAAATTAGCCTCGTTCTATTGTCCTTGCACTGATGGGGAGCATGTTCAGTACAGCTGACTCCATTGTTTAAAACCTTATATTTGCAACTGCCTTGCTCTCCATTTTGTGCGTTTTGTATTTGCATGTCCCCTGCTTCACCCCTTTCATCACACTGATGGCGAGGTAAAGACGAGTGCTTCCTTTTCCCCCTGCCTTCACCTTCCTCATCCTCTCCTCCCTTCTTCATTCCTCCCCTGTTCTTTCTCTCGGTAATCTGGTCCTGTCTGTAACAGTGGAGTCGCTGCCTGATTGAAACAAACGGCCACTGATTGCTGATCAGCCAGCTGTAAAGCCTGGCAAGGATATGAGCTAATGAAAAAATGGACCTGATTTGAGAGGCACCGAGCGTCGCTCACCCTGCTAGCCCTGCTGTCCCCTGCTGTTACCCTCTATCCCTCCATTCCTCCCCTCATCGTCCTCCCATCACCTCCTCCACCTCGCTCTGTCTGCCTATCATTGTCAGCTATCCTTACCAGGGGAGAGAGAGGAACAGAGGGAGATGGGTTAGGGCTGATTGTTTAATAGATGTTTAATAAAAAAAACAAGGAATCAGCAGACACACACAAGAACACCGTGGTCGTTTTTTAAGGGTGTGTTTGAATATGTATTAGTCTGTGCGTTTCTCTACTTCTTACTTCTTCTTGACCAAACTGTCTACAAAGGGCAAAAGTCACCAAATCCTTGAACACGGCTGGATTTTATTCAGTATAGTGTTTATACGTGTGACACAAAAACAGAAATTTGTTGTAATGTAATAAGGAAAGAGGTAGAATAATAAATGCAATAATCACTAAACAGCATCTGATGCGTTTTATACTCTTGCTTTAACATCAAAGAAATCTTTTTTTTTTTCGTAATGAAAGTACAAAGAGGTGCGATAATAGCATACAAAGGCAGATTTGTGCACATAATGGACCACTTAGGACACAATGAACATCTTGTGTTTATTTTTGCACATTTTGATAATTTCCCCTCCCCATTTTGATGCATACAAAAGCACAAAGTAGCACACTCTGACCCCCTCATCTTGTAGGGTCACAGCTAAAGTGGGCAATAATTGCCAGTGGCAACTCATTAGAATTGGTGATTTGGTGAAAGTAAAGTTGAAAAATAAGAGAAAACACACAAATAAAATGCATGCGCGTAGACATGCTGCACATGCAAATACATCCACACGTACACAAAGACACAGAAGCAAGCAGACACACACGCACGCACACACATGCACAATGCCAAGACGATAAATTAAAATCTTCATGACCCTGTGTACACAAGATTAGCCACAGGGCCAACAGACCTGCATTAGAGCAGTGCATAGTAACAGAGAAGAACTCTAATTGGGGGTCATTATTTAAGCTGAGAGAGGGAAAAGGCTGAAGACTCTCATTTTCACTCCTCTTTCCTCCTTTTTTATTTGACAGGCGCAGTAAATTAAGAAAGTGGTGATATTTAATACCTTTTAACCTCCCTGAGACAGTTTTCTGATCAATTACTAGAGCAGGCTGTAATTGTTAGCCTGGATAATGATTCCACATGTGAGAGAGCAGCGCTAAGATGAAGCCCTGAGTGCAATTACCTTAAACCCTTCAAGTGTACTGGTGTCTGGAGAGGACATTATGGAAAGAGAGAGTAAGTAAGACAGGCAGAGAGAACCTGCAGAGAGAGAAGCTGCCATATGAAGCCGAGGGTGACTTGAAATCGTCTGACAGTGAGGAGTAAACCCTGCACATTAACCTGAAACATACTGACTGATCACGAAGAATAACCCGCCAGGGCTGGGCTTTCGCTTTGGATTGTTAAGATTACTTTAAAATTTTGTGCATGAAGTATTGGCGCTTATCCCTCAAACAGTTGTTAGACTATTTCTGTGCGCTCTCTAATAAAGTCAACGCTCAATAAGACATGCATTTCGCTACTTTGAAATTTGCTCACTGTGAGCGTGGCATTACCGTTTCACTCAAAGCTTTGCTGTGCATGCGTACAGCCTCGCAGATCGGCTAGAACGGCAGTAGAATTTAACAGTTTTTATTGTGTTTTGGCACATTAATTTCACAGCCCACATATTTATAGTTTTGATTCATTTCTACCTCTTCCATCTTTGTTTCCAGCAGTATGTGTGCTCCCCACTAAATAAAAGGAAAACTATGATCAACTGCTTGCTAGCCTTTAACAGCTAAGAAGCGAGCAGCGAGTAGAGCGTACAAGTGGAGCATATAGTAGAAAATAGTGACACACATATATTTACACATTACACACATCACATCACATCACACACACACACACTGCATTAAATAAGACCTTGAAGAAGCAATTAAGACTGTTAACCCATTGAGAAAACGCTTCCTATGGCCTACAGACTGCTACATAGTGACCAATAGAAAGAAAAACTGTTGTAAAGTTACACACGTGACTTTAAAAGCTGATGGTTTTTCAGACGATTTCCTTATTCTCTTCAAATGTTGTTAAAAAATATTTCCAGTTCCATCTGAATCAGTGACCTCAGTTGACCTCTGGTGTTTAAACCGTTGTTCTTTATTTTAACACAAAATCAGGCTGCGTAGGAGATAAGCTATTGCTACTCTGCGCGCGTTGCCACATCCTTGCATATTGGCACTCGTTAATGTGCATATCTGTTTGCTTATGCACAACTTCCCGGTTATGTGGAATGGCATGTCTGCAATTCTTGTGCTGTGAAAAATAAAGCGGGTGCCCCTTTCTTGACTTTGAATGGTGTATGGAGCTAAGCAATTCAAGATTAAATTAGACCCTGTGAAATCTTTTGCTTGGCCTGACAGTCCTCCAAATACTAAATAAATCACCTTTTTATTGTGGAGAAAACTGCGTGGCTCGGGTGCACATGAGAGCACTCCTATTTTAAACAGCACCGTTTTACACAACACCCTCACTACAGTCGCATTCTATTTTGAAATTGGTTGCTTTCACTCGCTGTAGGTGACCAAAGAGGAAACATAAACATTCACATTATCCGGCTTCAATTTTTTACCACCCTGACCGCGGAGTAGCATATTTCTCCACTAATCTGCATGTCTGGTGTGTCAGTCTTGGAATGCATCACAGTTTTGAATATTCATGATAAACACTGAAAAGAAGTGCCAAAATGTCCCTCTCGAGTGGAAACATTGTTGCTCAACTGAATGCCTCACACTGCTGTAAAAATCAAGAGGTGCATTTAAAATGAGTAAGGTAGAAGTTAGAGGATATTTTGAACAAACTCTTTGCACATGGCTGACTTTTATTTATTTTAGATAGATGAACAAATGGGTTTAGAAAATAACTTAAATGATTCATCACAACTCTAACAAGATTTAAAACTGAAATGGTATTCTACATTAGATGTAGAAAGTACAGGCATTACACTATACATTTATCTTATAGGTTAAATGCACATGCTACAATAAGAGTTATTGCTTTACAGCTTTCCCAAAGCTTTAATTTGCTACTTTTCACCCTTGAGCTTCTCTTCTGTTTTGCATAAACTGCAAGATTTATCGGGGGAGGTGGAAAGAATATGAACAAATAGCAAAATTTCAAACAAACAGAATGCTTGATTTCTTCAAATATTGAACAGTTGGTGGTGTTATCTGGCTCAGTGACCCAGCGCTCACAGCAGGCAGAGCGGAGTGGCATGGCCTGACCTCCTGTCTGTGGCAAGGCTGGCTGGAGGCTGAGGAGAGCCGAGAAGGAGGGAGAAGGGGAGAAGAGACAGGCAGAAAAGGACGAGGGCAAATAAAATACCACACGCCTGCTCAAGAAACACACACAAAACTAAACTAGCATGAACCTGCTGCCCACCCACGCCCCTTCCCCCAATATCAAATATGTTAAGGCCATCTGTTTTTTTTTTTACACAAGTAAACAACAATGCAATGTCAATACCAACAGGCCTGGGCGAGTCTACTTGTTTAATACCAAACAGAAATAAACTGGCGCAGTTGTCAAAGCTAAAAGTCCCATAATTAGTGTAAATGAGATGAATCCTATTGCCTCTGTATCATGCCAGTGGTATTGCTAATGCCAAAGTTTATTTTAGTTATTTATTTTTTCAGTCTGCATTTTTTAGTTTCTCCTTTGTGGTTTTTTTGCCATTAACCTTTCCATTTCCTCAACAATCTGGTATTGTTCAAGCGCTTAAAACGTCGCCAATTTCTTCTCTCTAGCAAACAGCCTGGTCTTCCCGTTTCGTGCTGTAAGGCCTCCTGTACTGTAAAGTTTGTAAAGTCATCTACCTATTGTTATAGCTTTTGACACCTTGCATACAGTACTGTACAAAATGCCGAAGATAACACAGTCTGACACCCTAAATAGAATTTTGCATCAACAAAAAAATATTAGCCAAAACTAGGTATATCTCAGCATGGTGTGCAGTGTGTCCTCAGAAATTTGAGGAAACTGAACAAGTGGAAGACAACAAAAGAATTAGGAGGCCTGTAAAGCTCTCTACAGCAGATAAGCAATATCTAAAAGTCATATCCTTATGAAATATGAAAGACATCCAACAAAAATCTGATGCAGGGCCTAAGAGATGCATCTGGTCCTATACTCATCAGAAACAGTCTGAGTGAAAGGGTGGCTGTCAAGAAGCCATTCTTTCACAGGGAAAACACGGAGAAAAGGCTGAGGTATTCCAGATTACACAAGAATTAGACGGAAAATCAGTGGAAGCAGATGTTACGCAGCGATGAATTCAAATGTGACATTTTTATTTAAACAGTGGAGGCTCTGTCGTGGTTTGGGGCTGCATTTCAGCCAGTGGTGTGGGGATCTTTTCAAAATTGATGGAGTTATGAACACAGAAACGTACCATCAAGGGAAAGAGCTCAAGTTATGTATATATTTAAAACATTTAAAACAAAGTCAACTCTGGTTGTTGGTCAACAGGCAGCAAAAAAACACCTTAAAATCACCTTAACAGAGAACACAACAAAAGGTAGCCAACATCCAAAGAATAGCTATGAATGTCCTTCAAGAAGCCTGGAGACCTGAAACTAAAATAAATTCTAAGAAAGATGCCTAAAGAGTTCAGGTTATGTTGATGAAGAAGGAGAAGAAGCGGTCATACCAAATATTGACTTTCAAGCTCTGTGTTTGCCTTACATACTGTACATATTTTTGCACGTATTTCCAAGTTTAATTGCAAAATATTAACAAAATGAGGGCTGACTCAACACTTATGCACAGTCGATCCATGACTTACTGTACTTTTCAATCTAATAATGAGGGACCTTCACTTTAGGGAACACAAGCAAAGAATTTTACACATGGTTTACCACGATCAAGTAGTGAAAGCAACACTTTACATAACCTCCCATATTTGGCAGATTATATCCTCTAAGATTTGGTCATGTATAGTTGTGTTGTATAAAAAAGATGGATGTAGCCTCTGGGTATAAAGGGTCCTTTAAACCTACGCAAAAAGAAGTCTGTTTGTATGGATTTATTGCCTTAATCAAGTTTCACAAATGAGTAGTGATGTCAAAGTCTTTGGTTGACGCCCTCATTTCAAAAGTGCCTATCACCTAGTAAACAATCAGTGCAATTATATTTATGAAATGTCACAGCAACGTACTAAGACTAAAAGGACATTTTAAGTTCTGGCTGTAATGCTGTTTTTATCAATGGCTGTATTATGGAAAAAGAGAGGTGCTTCACCTCAGCATGACATGTGACTAAGGCAAACACAACCTGTTCATAAAGGGTTACATGCAGTATAAGACCAATTTGTTTTACTGAAAGGCATCTTCTTAGGGATTGTGGTCCCTTTTTGCTTGTGACATGCATTGGGACGATGCTATTAACGTCTATCACTGGTTTCATGGCATTTGATGCTATTTAAACTTTATAATAGTCTACATTCTAAATAATGGAAGACTACTGCCTTAACAAAAGACAAAGAAACAGGACCCTATCTTGCAATTACATGATACAGTCTGTGATAATTATATGTTTTTTAAGCCTGTTGTGGATCATCACCACACTTGACATAATGGAGTTATACTTGATTTAAAATAACCACTGTTAGCTCAAATTTCAATTTAAGTCTTTTTAGAATGTTTCATTGAATGTCGCCGCTGTGAACAGACGTAGAACTTTTACAAAGAACACAAAGTGTAAGGTTTCCATGGATACAATGACTTAGTATGTGGACTATAAAACAAGTGTAGTTTTGTGCTTGTCTGTACACAATTAAGTATTTTCCTTTGGAAAAGCAAAAATAGAGTGATGTATTGACAACTAGTGAAGATTTACTTGTAATAATGAAGAAATCCTTAAACCTGAGGCATCTCATACTAAAGCAATTCCTGCCTATAGCCTCTTTGCCTATAATTTCGCAAGTTTATATTTAAATATATATCTCATAGCTATACATTTAAATGATATGATATTACACAGATATGGTATTAACCTCCTAAGACCCGAACTCTTCCATGGCATGCATTGTTAATTTCTCTTTGATATTTGGTCTGACTGGGACCTCATGAATGTAAAAACAAAGAATTACCAGATTTTTTTTTTTTTTACCAAATTTTTGTTTCTAAGAAAAATGAGAGCCACATATGAGGATATTCATTTAAAATTTTGATAGAACAGTATAGTGTCCTTGTAAGTGGATATCAGGCCCTTGTACAGCAAGATTTAATATTTTGGTCTAATTAACCCAAAACGTGATGTCCACATATGTGGACGCCAGGTCCTAGGAGGTTAAATATTGGTTTTTGGACCAGTAATATTGTCATTATTTGACACCCTTAGTTTTGCCTTATGACCACTGCTTTACTTTAAATTGTCAACAACATAGAAAATAGCAACAGACATCACTTCATGGCTTAACTGAATGAAAAGTCAATTGACACAGTGAAACAGAGTCAGTGAAGTGATGCTCCACATTCAGTTGAGCTGAAGTCCCTTGACTGTGCTGCCTTTATAATAGAAACAGACGAGGATGATTTACCTTTGCAGCCACTGAGATGATCCACACAGCAGATGTTTTACACTTTCTGACCATTTATTTGTGGAGTGGGGAAAGGATATGGGGTGGGTGGGTGGGGGGGGGGGGGGTGCTTGGGAAGGGTAATTAGGATTTATGGAGTGAATCTGCAGAGTTGCAAAGGCAACTGATGATCCCTCCTCTAAGAAGTGTCTTTGTCTGCTAGGTGAGGGATAACGGACGGCGCCATGTTGACAAGGGCAAGGACAAGGAGTTAGATGTTTTAGCGTTGCTCACCGGGTCCCTCATCCGCTTAGCGCAGACAAACACACAGATTCACTGCATGCCCAGTCAAACAAACCGCTTTCTCACACACGCACACATTCACGCACACAAAAAACCTAAACACGTCAATCTATTTAAAATAAGGTGGTGCCGGTGTTTGGTTGAATGAACAAATGTGCCCACCTGCATATACACACTGAAAAATGCCAGTTTCTTTTGTTTAAATTTGATCTAAACAGTGACAGTTACACATGCGTTTTGAAACGTGGATGCACATGCACAAATCATGTCCCTATATATATTTTTTTAAGCAGTGCTCTGGGGTGTGTACACATAGACAGTATATTGTTTCCCAATCTTGTCCCACTTGAGGTCATGGCATTGCCAGTCACTCAGTCCAGCTCAAACACTCTTTGCCTAAGGAGGAAGCTCTTCTTATGTAAATGTGCTTGTTTTGCTGGACTATTTTATTTCATGGCATCACGTGAGCATGGCTCCAAAGTACCTTCGCTGCGTTGGTCTAATGGGGAGTCAACCAGATGACTCACATTTGTATTTCTGTCTCTCTCTTTGAGCCTCTGGCCTGTTGTCTGACGCTTGCCAGCGGTCATTAAATTGGTTATTTACAGTAAACAGCGCTGTAATCCCGTCACAGCCTTTCCTTCATTCTTCCACAAAACCATAGCCAATGTTTGGTGGCGAGAGAAGCGAGTGTTAAATGGGTATTGAAGTGACGTTATCTGGATTTCTTTCTCTCTCTCTTTTTTCTCCGATGGATGTGGAGCAGGGATTGTTTGTCTAAATGTTAGCACTTTGGAAGAGCTCCACAGCTGTGGGCGCCTAGATCACATTGGAGGTTTCACTGAGCGCACAGACACACACACACGCACACGCATACATACATACAGATACACACACACATTCATACACACACACCACTCACTCACACTCTGACAGGCAGCCATGTTGGGCTGGCAGCTCAACAACACAAAGCTTTTATCTGTCAGTGGTCAAGCCTGACTGAACCCCCGCTACATTATAGGCACTCACACACACTGACTCTGCCTCTCCCAAACTCGCACACAGGCACACATGCACTTTGAAAAAGTGCCATTTTTATTTTTTTTCTCTTTAAAACCTGGCTCAAATCTGCTCTTTTCCGGAAATTAGCCATCTGTGCTGCCCGTGAGTGACAGAATGTTCATATCAATCCTTCCAGGAGATGATGAGCACCCCTTCTGCACAGACAACACCCACACACACCCACTACGACACACACGCACACACACACACACATACACACACACACACACACACACACACACACACACACATGGCCACATTTCCAGGAGCAAATCATTTGTGAATTTATTTTTACTATGGATAATGGCATGAAGTGAACCTTCTCTTTGAAACAGACAAATTTTTGTACAGATTCCCATGGCCACTCAAATAAACACACACGCACATAAACACACACACGCAAACACACACACATGACCACATGCCACATAAGGCAGAGTGTATGTGGAAGAGAAACAGAGAACAGACAAACACACAAACACACTTCCAAGATTCCTGCAGGACAAAGATGGCTGGTGGTTAATGAATCTTAGTTAACACCATTAGATTGAAAGATGAGAGCTGTCTGAATGTGCCTTCCTGTGTATGTGTTTTTTTTCCTCCTGTCTCTCTTTCTTCTTCCTCTCTGCCTCTATTTTTTACGCTTGAAATTCGACGAATGGCTTTCATCAGCAAAGCGCATCTCATTAGCAGCGATGATGCGCCGTATGTTGATCATCATCATCTGTGAGTGGACTGATGAGCGATGAATGTCAGCCGTAATGGAGGCGACAACGCTGTGTCCCGTAAACCCACCGCAACACACTCGCGCTAATTACTCCATATAGCGCCGTTACCGGCAGCAAAACGACTGCAGCGGCACCAGTAGGAGCAGAAGTGGAAATGACAATCATAATGAACCATATCAGGTGCATCAGTTCACTAAATGCAAGCTGTGTCTGATTTCTTTTTTAAATCACCAGGCCTGCATTTCTGGGGACGAACTGGTGAAATATTATTATCACGCAGTCAATAAATACATACATTTGCACTTTTAGATCGAACACTCCTCTTTAATAGGCCTTATTTAGAATTCTGAAACATAGCTAGAAACATTTACTAAAATACTTCACTTAACAACAGTTTTTAAAGTACTTGAACTTTACTTGACTTCTTGTTCTTCTGTTTTTTTTTGCTGCAAACTATATATTGAAAAGATTATATAGAATAACCTTTACATTTGACTTGGTTTAAAATTAGGTCAGCTCATCCAGTTTAGATATGCTGCTTTCAGATTAATGCCCATTAAATCAGTGATGCAGTGTACAGTATTGCTTTCATGGGTGTAATTTGTCTGCATAGCAGATACTCTAGGTTTTATGGAGCAAGAAGTTAGGTTCTGAGGAAACAAGATTTTTAAAAATGTATTTTACCTAAAAAATACAAAGGAAAGAAGATGAAAGATGAAGTTAACGGCTGTGCTTATAAAATATAGTAATACTCAAATTAACTAAAGTACATACGTGGGAATGACACACAAGGGAGTGAAGAAAGCCTACACAAACAAAACCAGCTAAAACCAGATTCCCCCATGACACAGCAGGACATGGTTTTGCCCAATGAGCTGGCTTGTTTTCTGCTTCACCAGGAAGAAACTTCCTATGAAACATGGTGGCTCAAAATATAAAATTAATTTGTTAATTAGTAAAAAACCAAAAAAAAAACAAATGTTGACCCTACAGTGTAAATCTGTATTCAGTCCATTTGAATAGATACCAAACTGACTCCAAATCAAAAACATTATTTTCATGTTATTTAAGTATGTTTGACTATAATACAATTAACATATGTAGGTAAATGATGAGCGCATAACATAAAGATAGCTTTATATTTGTGTAAGGAATTGAGGAATTGAGTTTCAAACATGTAAATCAATCTGCTCTGAAGGAACTGGATGGACTGGACACGACTCAGTCACGTCTCAAAATGAAGCCGAAAGGTAACCCCACCCGTGTGTGTATAGATTTACAGTGTTGCTCTTCACCAACGCCCACAGGCTGCACAGTATGGGTATAAACTAATAGAAGAAGCAGCCTCTGAATATTTACTACATAATAATCCCACCACCATGCACTGACTCTTGCGCATCACAGGTGTTTCTCTTCACAGGTGACAGAAGGAATGCCGAGATGGCAATATATTTTTTTCCCCTCTGTTTGAGGGCGTTTGTTTTGTGATATCGTACCTCATGCTAACTTGCAAATTATTGAGAGCCGGGGTAACAATAGCAGACGACTCTTTTGTCCTCTCACCACTCAGGTTTCGACTGCTGATGCTGTGATTCTCCTGAAATCCACTTTGGCTGTGGCACAAATGAGACAGAGAGAGAAAACACCGTCTGGAAAACACCCTCGAGGCTCCAGTCTCCGAATCAGTGGTCAGCCTGGAAGCTGTGGGAGGTTTTTGGCTAAGACCATTGTTATCTTACACCAAGTTCAAAGTGCCTGCTATTCTGTTTCTGCCCTATTGCATGAATATGTTGTGACTATACAGTGAGACAAGTATAGTGCCTTTTACATTTTTATATATATTTTTATATATCAAAAGATCTTAATGGCAGGCTATCGAAATGATCTCCTTTATTCTGTTCTGAATCCTCCATATTTGTCTTTGCAACAATCAGCCGACCTCTCCACGTTTGTTTTGTCCAATCGGAAATCTCCAACTTGTGTGAGGGAGAGCGCTGGAAAGTAAGAAAGAAAGAGCGTGTACCTCCGCTCCAGTTTGGAGAGATTTATGAGTGGACCAAACCAAAGAGTCTAAGAGTGTATACTCAGAGAGAGTTTGGGAGGAGAGATTTACGATCCACGGTTTGGGTCATAATTCAAAGTTCATGCTCACATATATCACATTTTGAATCACATAGATTATGAGAGGGAACAGATTTATCATTCACACAGGTAGCACATGTGCAGGCTCCAAAAAGGCAGAGAAAAGCAAAAACAACACGCGCTCACAAACTCATAGACCAGATGTTTTTGTTTCACTTTGAGGCAACGTGATCTTTACACTTAGCAGACCCGGTGACATGACAAGTTCAAATTGTTGCTGATGACCGCCTAATCGATAACAGGCACTAATTATTCGCCTTTCCTTTGCATGAAAGCGAAAGTAGCGACCATTTATTATTGGTACCGTTTGCATGATTATCAGCTGCTGGTAATTTTGAAAATGCTTTCAGCCAGCTCTTAATGAGGCCCGGTGCATTTTTTATTAGAATAAAATCTGAGTAACAACTTTCTTTTTTTTTGTTTTAATCAAATATAAGAAAAAAGGGAAGTCACATGCAGCCCAGCAGAGGCTCTTTTACAAATCTATCATGATGTAAACTTTTCTATTTCCTATGATTTACTGTTTGGAGTGTATTAAATGTTTCATGTGCCACAGAGGCCACTCTGCAGAAACCTATTCAGCTCTGAACACACAAGCCCATCTATTTCTGTTCCTGCTTGTTAAATATTAACCACACATTCCCGCTGTCTCATCCACTGTGTATAGGTGTGGGTGTTTGGGAGATAGAGAAAGCTACGTGTGCAACCTTTCTATTTGTGTCCATGTGTGCATGCACGTATATGTGCATCAAATATTTGTGCATGTGTGTGTGTGTATTTTAACTGCCAGGGTGTATTGGTTAGCGTAGTGAGGAAGGCCCTCACACCATTTCTATCTTGAGTCCTTTTCCTCCTTTTAAATTCTTAGTCTCATTAAAAATACCAATTTTTAATGTAAATAACAAATTCATTTGAATCGGAATGGTATGGTGGCCCCTGAGGACAATGTACTCTCTCAATGCACAAGAGAGATAGTACAGCGGGCAAACACATAAATAGGAAAACATACAAATTCCTGAAATTATCAAATGTGTGCCGCTTGGCAATCACTGAGATTATTACAGACCCTGATCAGTCAGTCATCTCAAGAGGCTTCTGACATGAGTATATATGTCAAAAAAAAGGAACTCAGCTGCATAACTCCAATAACACATTTTGATCTGTTACTTTTTTTGTATTTAAACTTTGAAAACATCCATGCTGAGGGATTCAAAACAGGAAACTATAATTTTCTGATTTCATAATCAAACTTAGAAATAAAAAATGAGGCCCTTTTACACCCGGGCATGCACTAAAAAATTGAAGTATTTTAAATCCAAAGCTTAATACCTTGTAACAAATGTGGCCTACCTGTAAAATTACAGTAGAGTACTGAAGTAACCACAGTTAGTTATGGTGCCGTGTACCTACAGTATTTTATATCAGCTTCTTAATGTGCAAATCTTGTGCTGTATAGCTTTACAGTATGTCAGGTTCTCTGCTGCCCTTATACTGTTTTTTTCAGTGTCTCCTTAAACACTTTATTAATGTGAATTGAACATTTTGTACCTATAAGAACACCATGCCTCATGCCTCCTTTATCTGAATTTCCTCACCCAGGTATCCCACTGCACTGTTTCTTTCTTGGATTATGAGAAGGCATCAGCTGTGCTGAAATTCTCAAATCCCCAGGACCTCATGGTTTCAGGAATGCTGCTGTATTTTTGATTTTAACAAGCACACTGAAAATGGATACCAGGTAGATGTGATTAATCACCGTGTTTCTATCACTGGCAAAACTCTTACGCTGTTTTTAACCACACAAACACCAGAGAGCACACTAGAAACCCACAACAAAGCCTACATGCAACATAGCCATCACAAAATTACAATTTAGACTGAATACTTCAAACCTATTAAGCTAACTGGGTTTCGCCCTATACGGCAAAAGCCTGCAGAGGCCTGACCATACCCAAGACCATTTCATACAGTGGGGCAAAAAAGTATTTAGTCAGCCACCGATTGTGCAAGTTCCCCCACCTAAAATGATGACAGAGGTCAGTAATTTGCACCAGAGGTACACTTCAACTGTGAGAGACAGAATGTGGAAAAAAAAAAAATATCCATGAATCCACATGGTAGGATTTGTAAAGAATTTATTCGTAAATCAGGGTGGAAAATAAGTATTTGGTCAATAACAAAAATACAACTCAATACTTTGTAACATAACCTTTGTTGGCAATAACAGAGGTCAAACGTTTACTATAGGTCTTTACCAGGTTTGCACACACAGTAGCTGGTATTTTGGCCCATTCCTCCATGCAGATCTTCTCGAGAGCAGTGATGTTTTGGGGCTGTCGCCGAGCAACACGGACTTTCAACTCCCGCCACAGATTTTCTATGGGGTTGAGGTCTGGAGACTGGCTAGGCCACTCCAGGACTTTCAAATGCTTCTTACGGAGCCACTCCTTTGTTGCCCGGGCGGTGTGTTTTGGATCATTGTCATGTTGGAAGACCCAGCCTCGTTTCATCTTCAAAGTTCTCACTGATGGAAGGAGGTTTTGGCTCAAAATCTCACGATACATGGCCCCATTCATTCTGTCCTTAACACGGATCAGTCGTCCTGTCCCCTTGGCAGAAAAACAGCCCCATAGCATGATGTTTCCACCCCCATGCTTCACAGTAGGTATGGTGTTCTTGGGATGCAACTCAGTATTCTTCTTCCTCCAAACACGACGAGTTGAGTTTATACCAAAAGGTTCTACTTTGGTTTCATCTGACCACATGACATTCTCCCAATCCTCTGCTGTATCATCCATGTGCTCTCTGGCAAACTTCAGACGGGCCTGGACATGCACTGGCTTCAGCAGCGGAACACGTCTGGCACTGCGGGATTTGATTCCCTGCCGTTGTAGTGTGTTACTGATGGTGACCTTTGTTACTTTGGTCCCAGCTCTCTGCAGGTCATTCACCAGGTCCCCCCGTGTGGTTCTGGGATCTTTGCTCACCGTTCTCATGATCATTTTGACCCCACGGGATGAGATCTTGCGTGGAGCCCCAGATCGTGGGAGATTATCAGTGGTCTTGTATGTCTTCCATTTTCTGATGATTGCTCCCACAGTTGATTTTTTCACACCAAGCTGCTTGCCTATTGTAGATTCACTCTTCCCAGTCTGGTGCAGGTCTACAATACTTTTCCTGGTGTCCTTCGAAAGCTCTTTGGTCTTGGCCATGGCGGAGTTTGGAGTCTGACTGTTTGAGGCTGTGGACAGGTGTCTTTTATACAGATGATGAGTTCAAACAGGTGCCATTCATACAGGTAACGAGTGGGGGACAGAAAAGCTTCTTACAGAAGACGTTACAGGTCTGTGAGAGCCAGAGATTTTCCTTGTTTGAGGTGACCAAATACTTATTTTCCACCCTGATTTACAAATAAATTCTTTACAAATCCTACCATGTGAATTCATGGATTTTTTTTTCACATTCTGTCTCTCACAGTTGAAGTGTACCTCTGGTGCAAATTACTGACCTCTGTCATCATTTTAAGTGGGGGAACTTGCACAATCGGTGGCTGACTAAATACTTTTTTGCCCCACTGTATGTCCCATTCACCTCCCACACCCACACCCTAATCTCTACTTCATTTCCTGTTAATTTTAAAAGCTAAAAATGCCCAAAGATAATATTTACTTTAGACAAAGAAAGAAACAAACTGTTACAATCATATTTTGCCTTTTTTTGTCAATCTTTGACAAGCTTGTTTCAGAAGACATCCCATTATGTCAACAAGATCCAATGCTATATGCAAAACACTTCATAACTCAATAGTTTTTGTTCCAGTAATTAAGTTTGTTTTTTTTCCGCTGGACTCAGGTGGAAGAAAACAGTGAGAATCTCCCTGCAGATGACGCAACGTTACTTTTTGTCTGAACCCGCTCCCTGGCCTGTTCGAGACAGCTAATGAGAGTCTTTTGTTTTCTGGAGGCTCAGTTCTTGAGAAAGTGAGCGTCATGAAGCTCTTGTTTTTTATCTTGACCTTGTTGGAGCCTCCATCACCCTTCGAAATTAATATTCAAAAGCTCTTAATTAAAAACCCGCCACCCCATCCTCCTCTGGAGCAGGATAAACAAATCTGGGGCTGTGTTTGTTCCCTTCTGGCCCATCCTATACTCTATTTTAATGATTTCACTTCAACCTCAGAAAAAAAAAAAAACGCGAGATGGCACGATGCAGCAGAATGTGACATAAAAAGATGAAGACAAGACATAGCTGGGGGTGAGTGAGGAGAGAAGTGGCGGTGGCAAGAGGGGCTGTCTGTATCTCAGAGACGTAGTTAATTACAAAAAGCATTAATGTTTTATTAACCCCTTATCAGTAATTAATCATGGGTCTTTGATGTAAAGTTCAGCTTACAAAAGCACCACAGAAAAAAAAAAAATCTCTCATCCATATTAGCCTATTAAGTCGGCTGGTATGGACCAGTCTTGCTAACTGCAGAGTGCAGGACAGCCTCCGCAGGCATTAAAGCATTTGTTTTGACAGCACTGTTTGTTTTCTACTCCCAGAAGCCATTGCAGTGCACCTCCAACTCCCACTAGTCTCTCACCAAAAGAGCCAGTCTGCATTTCAAATATGATGGAGCAATTGCATATTGTGCACAAAATTCTACCTTTTCCTCATTGTTTCCCTGAATTCCTGCATGTAACATGTTATACCTGACTGGGAGACAAAAACAGATGATTTTCAACTACTGCTGAAATATGCAGCCTCTCTCTTCAGACAATAACTCGCTCTGCGACTGTGCTATCTGTAGCAGGATGCTGCTAATTTAAGTGAGTACAACATGTGAACCAGAAGAGTACTGAAGTAGCACTTAGAAAAGTTATTTTCACTGAGAATTGTAAGTCTGGTGTAAACAATTGTACCGGTTAAATATTCCGGCACAGTAAAGTAAACTGGATATGAGTCAGATTTTAACTTAAGCTTGCCGTGCAAGTTAGTTGCAGTCAACTCACATGAGTTTAAAGTTTTTCACTTTTTCCTGAAAAATAAAATCTTTAGTTTTTGAAATGTATTATTTTTACACTGAATCTATGTATTTCTATAGCTAAAATTAAATTGTTACAATAATTCTGAAAAAAATAAACAATACAAACACAAATTTTTTTCATTATCTTTAAATATCTGATCTACTCCGGTTTGATAAGAGGTCCTGACTTGCAGAATGAAACTGTTCTCAACCAAGGAGAGGGAAATGACCACAGCCTCTCAGGTTGCTATCTGGGGTGATCTAGAGGTCAGGGGTGAAAGAGAGGCCAGCTGGACTATGAGAGGGTGATCAAGAGGTCAGCAGACCCAAGAAACTGGTGTGTGTGTGTGTGTGTGTGTGTGTGTGTGTGTGTGTGTGTGTGTGTGTGTGTGTGTGTGTGTGTGTGTGTGTGTGTGTGTGTGTGTGTGTGTGTTGGTAGGGGGGGTGTTGTGCTGGGCTCTGTTGTGTTGTATGCATCATTTCATGGGTGACAGAAAATAGAGAGAGGGACATTCAGGGTGAGGGTCAGGTCAGGTTGCCTGTGTAGACTAAGGCTGGCGTGTGCTACGTGGGTCAGTCAGCAGCCACTGTGGCTAACTTTGAGGAGATTCCTTCCCAGCTGGGTTGTGTCTCTGTCTCCGCAGTTCAAAACCATCATGTGGAGTAAATGTGCGCTCAGACAAAACACAGTATTCGTTTCACCTCGCGTTAATCAATTAGCCTGCTAACGGATTGGCAGCCGCGTTATGAGCACATCGAGAAGAAACTGAACTAAATGTCAGCCCCTCTGCAGCTCTCCCTCCATCCTCCGCCAGGCAGGAAGCTCAAACGTTCGCGTTCGCGCACATGACTTTTCCCCCCGCATCCAAGCGTGTTCCCTGCTATGCAAAAGTACAACAAGACACTGGAGGCCATGTTACCATTGTTGATGCTTTTGTTGTTATTGTTCCTGCCCGTGTTGATTAAATTAGGAAATCCTTTAAGTCGGCAGAAAAGAGGGGAGCGTTGTTTTATTATTAAAGAGGAAAGAGACACCCCAGCAAACGTTGCACCGGTTAATGAGAAGTACAGCAGAGTGCTTCAGGACTTGGAGATTTCAATAACATGGCAGAGCAACTCCCCTCCACCTACCACCCCCCCACCCCTCTGTGAGGAGGATAATACAACAGCCCCCCCTCCGTCTGGTTGCTCCTTCCTTGTTTTCCTAGCTGGCAGAGCAGACTGTAGGTGCTGTCTGAGAGACAAATGTAGTTCAACAGCCTTTAGGTTTTCTTGTTGCCCCCCTCTCCTCCCCTTCTTCTTCTTCTTTTTTTTTCTCCACAGGTTCTCAGAAAGCCTATAAAGATTCGGGGCCTGAAGATTGTAAATGCAGGATATGAGTTCGGGATAGCAGAGAACTACACTGATATTTGGATAAATTCCACTGTTCGTCATACTCTTGCACTTACCTTTGGACACTTCTATCAAAACATTCACATTTCCATAGGTTGTTGGTGAGGGGTCTAAAGGGTTGGAATAAAGGGTTACTTCTTTCACCTGGAGTTAGCGGCTTTATCACCCGACACATCTACTTCTTCTTTATGTGTATCCTCGTTTTCAGCTTCTTTGCTGATAGTTAGCAAGAGCTAGATTTCTGCCAGGTGCAACACATCGTATTTCTGACACATCAGAATACTAGTAACAGGAAGAAATCCAAAAAAGAAATGCCACTTCAAGAAAAATGGGCATCTCATCTCTTTTTGCTTTCTGCTGTCACACAGATTGTAGCGTAGGTGGATGCCACTGTCAGGGCAAGGTCACGTTTAGTGCATGTATTTTTATGTGGATGTATGCGGATATGGTTTCTGTCTTCTCGCAGTCCGCGTGGATACAAGTGTGCTCCATCGTGCATGGGACTTGGCAGAGTGTGTGTGCGCGGCTACATCTGTTGTTTAGAGGGTCGTGTCACACTGTGGCTTCATCAGACATACTGCAACTGCAGTCCCTCCTACACGACTGCTGTTTTCCCATACAGGCATGTGGTGTGTGTGCGTGAAAGACAGCACATAATGTTTACATACTACACACTCTGAGGCTTTGACCAGGCAAGGCAGTAAACAGACAGCAATCATAAAAACATGCTGTTGATCTCTCATTGTGTTTAATCAGCGGAAGCCAGCAAAGGAAACTGAACATATATTATTATGGCTGTCTGTCAAAGGTGGTACTTCAACGTTGCCTTCATTCATAGTGCCTTTTAATATCATAACATGTATATTACTGAATATTAACTCCACGCGCAGTGCTAAAAGCATAATTTCACCGCTTCAGAAGAATATGGCTTTGTGCTACTAGGACACAGAGTGCTTTCAAGTGGCACTGCAGCCCTGCTCAAGATACAGTTATTGTTACATATTGCCTATCAAAAATAAACAGCCTTCTCAGATTTAGAGCTGGTTCTTTTGAGACTAACGTGCCTAATGAAAAAACCTGACAGGGTATGGACTTAATTTGCTTTGTGAGAGTAAATATTAGCTTAAATAGAAGCCTGATTTTAGTAGCCACTGATTTCCAAAGAGTACAAGAAAAGAAAATTCGCTCCCTGTAAAACCAGACATTTCCAACCAAGATGTTTTTGGAGCTTAAGTTTGTGTGATCACTAAACAAACAGGGCCTATGCATCTGTGTTGACTAGTGAGCCGCAGACATGCTGGTAGCCACATTTGCTACCTTTGGGGAGAATCAGGCAAGCTAAGCTAACCTAGTTATCAGTTTAAAGGAAAAACATAGAAGTTGTGTGACTCTTATAATGTAGTTGTCAGGGAATATATTCCATGATGCCAACAACACTGGAAATAAGTGGACTTGACTAAAAGAGCTAGCCTCAGGAACAAAGATGGCTAAAGCTAATATCACTTTAATTTAAAGGTGCTAATACTATCCTTTTACTTTCTGTTACGCCATGCTTCCTCACACTACAACAAGGTTATCAGAGGGCCACAGTGCTAAAGTTCAGACGGAAGCCCTTTCTGTGACCCCTGACCCTGCAATGACCCTGTGACCAGGGCAGTGGTGCTGCTGAGTTTACAGAGTTCATCTACTGTTCAAAGGCACACAGAGACCCCCCAGCAGCCATGCACACCCTCAGATTGTTATTCCTGGAAGTGACTGAGCATCCAACTCTAGTCTCCACAGTACTATGCATTGTATAAACTATGGCATGAAAACAAAAGAAAAACACATGTTGCTAAGGCTGGATCCGTTCTAGCATTTATATTGTTCCACATTAAAATTATATCTAAATTTTTGCCATTATTAATTACTCCTGCCTGATCCACTATTTTGGATATTGTGGATTATATCACTGACAATAAAAAGAAATCACACACATTGACAATGGTACAAATATTTGGAGCCTCCCTGGTGTTGCAGGGTGACAAATCTACAGATCCCACCCCTTGACCTTTTGACCGTGCTGTGCCTTATGGGTAATGATGACACTGATGGCCTGACAGCCAACCTGCCCAGTGGCCATCTGGAGTAGCTGTCACGGAGGCTGATTGAGAAGGAGACCCACCACCAGCCATGCATTGATTTTTTTTTTATTTTTATCGGGTGCCCAGCCCTCCTCTCAGACTCCTGCTCATCAGGTCCTTTAGCATCAGCCTCACCCTGAACTTTGACCTGAGAGAGAGTGGAGCTGGAGGTCACTGTCAATACCTCACTCTCACCCAGCCTCCTTGTTTTTACCAATGATAACAATAAACTACCACATTTCTGAAGAATCTAATGAATGTAGAAGCAATTACAGATTATTTTCATTTTTCATATTTTTTTTCTATTTCCATATGTGTATTTTTTTCCAGTGCTACATTTATTTCCAAAATTTCCTAGTCTCATTTCTGGTAAATTTGTTGCATGTCATACTGACTGATTGTTAGCTGTCCAATTGAGTATCCTAGCCCCAGAAATATCTATAAATTCAAATATGTAAGCATGTAACACCACGAACCTCCAGGCTTGAGCTCCTACGGTACCCCGCTGCTTTACAAACCATCTGGTATGTAAGCAAAACGTTAGCGATCTGCTACTGATAGTTAATGTTAGAGGGGTGAAGCGCGACCATGACCAGCTTTTCTTACAATACCTACCCCCTCCCGTTACCTCTAAACCCCCATTCCCCCCAACCCCCACAACCCTTAAACAGACACCTACACACACCACTGCAGCTGTATAGTGATCCGAATAATCCGACAGGCTCGGGGAGTGACTGATAGCTATTGTTGTGTTGGAAAGCTTTTGTCACCTGACAAAGAGCTCTGGCTTTGGCCCTCATCCCTCTACATCATGCTCTTCCTCATCCTCTCTCTCACGGGGATATGGAGGGGCCTCAGCACCCCATCATGATGACTGATGGAGTCTCAAGGATGAGTGAGGAGAAAGAAGGTGGGGGTGACGCTAAATCTCAAAGGCTATCTTCATCGCAGGGGAAACTTAGAGGACTGCTTATGCCATAAAAGTGGTTTAAAAAACAACAACAACAACAAAAAGATTTGAAATTCACTGTTTGTTCACTGTGAAAAATAGAAACGAAACCATCTCCATTGAGAATCACCAGCTGTCTTGATTAGCACATTGAATAAGGTATTGACATCATAGTGGAGGCTCTAACCAGCCACTAGCGCAATTTTGCTGCTCTGACACTTTTATTTTTGCTCATTTCGCTTGTTTATTGTCATGATAATGAAGTCACAGTGTTGGTGTCATCAGGAGAAATCTAGCATTTTGGCCTGGTTCCACTGCTAATGTATGCAAGAGCTACTTTTCTTCTCTCATCACTGTCAGCCAGCCGCTCGCCACCAAAATGGCTCCTAATTGAGCGAACTGGAAACAGGCAAGAATTGAGCTGTTAATATACAAGAATATGAGATTCGGTATACATGCTGAGGAGTTTTAAATTTAGCTGTGAAATATGCTCCTCAATATGTTTCTGTCATCACAAAATCATTGCACGTGATGAAACGGTTTTGTTTTCTGTTGGGTCTTTTTTTTCCCTCCCCCCCCCCCCCCCCCCCCGTTCTTGTTTTTTTCGTGACAGCAAGGATTTCAATGTAACGAGTGGGAGTGACAGAGCACTACTGACAAGCTTAAAGCATTATAAATGTTGGGACAATGCAAACTGGCAGACTGAATGCTTGAGATTTCTCTTTCTGTAAGGCGAAGACGCATTTTTCCTCCTTTCCTTTCTTCTTTTTTTTCACTCCTTTTCTTGTATTCATGCCATTTATCTCAATGGCCCCTCAGTGCACTGTGGGAATAGCAGCAGCACTTGCGCCATGTGTGAGACAAAGAGAAAGGTCTGTTTCAACACCATCAATTCCACAATCCCACACAGTGATGAGCGAGAGATAGTCACCATCTGTGGATGTGTTTCTCATCACTTTGCCTAAAAGTAAAACTGTACCCAGCGAAAAGTTAAAGTGTGAATGCCTCACTGTGGCGTTTGTCTAAGGTGTTTTTGGAGATACCTCCCACTATATTCTGCGTCGCCTTATTTTTAAATAGTGGCATTTGCGGTGGCTGTCCACATGGTGCTTCGTAATTTCACATGCTCGAAACACAAAGACATTTTCTTCCTCGGCGCGTCTGTGTCACTCTGCCTCCGCTGTTGCTGTCTGTTTTGCCCTCTTTCCCTCTCTTTCTCTCTCCTCTCATTCCCTGTCCCTGGCTGCAGCGCAGCAGCCATTAGCTTTACAAATCCAGCCTTTGATCTCTGATTTGGGTGGGTGCCTGGGAGAGGAGGGGTACTCTACATGTGTGTGTGCGCGCGCATGACTCTGCGTGTGTGCATCTAGCTGTCTATGTAGGCCATTTGAGGGCTAGCTGGCACTGCAGAGGAGGAGGGTTCACGACCGGTCCACTTCTGCTGAGGTATTACAGAGGGAGTCGATTTCCAGGGAAGAGGCCGTGATGATAATGCCGGTTCATTTGCATTTGTACTGAGCGAATAAGCTGCCTAATGGTTTAAATATAACTCACTTACTGCTCACTCCAAAACTCCAGTCCTCTTTCCCGTGCCACTGTTTCTCCTACGCCCTGCCACCCATGCTACCTTTCCTTCCCCCTTCACTTATCTCGCCCTTCAGAGCCTCTCGTCCTGTCTTATCCTCACCTCATCTCTCACAGAACATCTCCTTTTCAAGGCCGTGCGCCCAGATATTACATTATTGAACAGAAATCACTTTTAGCTCTTTGGCAACATTCAGTGACTCAAAATCTGTTCTAGACCACTGTTATCATACAGCCTAAGTGTTTCTGTCAAGGCTCATTATTTAGATTTTTGAACGCTCATGGAAGCACAGGTGCTTTCATATTGTAGCTAATGACTTTTCTGGCTTTTGCTTAACAGTATTTAACATCAAAGTGTAAACGTCCACGTGTTTTCAAAAGATATGTAAAAGATGCACATTAGGTACTTTACTGATATTACAATAATCATTCTATTTATCATCACTAAGCTAGGGTGTCGAGTGGAATCTGATGAAATGTTTGACTCTCTCCAGATGAAAAGCATTTCCAATCTGTAGACTGGGTTAAATCACACTGATTATATCCTTAGTCAACTAAAATCAATCACATAAAAGATCCACCGACTGTCCTTTTTTCCCAGTTTTGTTTAAATCTAGGCCTGGAAAGATTAGAAAAGCGCTGAGTTTCTCTCCCCTCGTTTCTCTCCCCTCGTTTCTCTCCCCTCGTTTCTCTCCCCTCGTTTCATCTTTCTCCACTTGTCCACCCGTCTGTCCATCTACCTGGCCCTTTCTTTGCCTGTTCTCCCCTTCTCCAGAGAGGTAATGAATGGCTTCCCTCACTGCGGCGAATTCACCTGTTTCTGCTTCAGCCTTCCTCCACTGCATTAAGTGGGGATTTATGGAGGCGGCTTCCCATTGAACAAAACCATTTGTCTTCCAGTTTGGTTTAACAGCACTCTTTATTCCCTGCAGATTTAAGGATAGGAGGCTGGGGGTGGGTGGGGAGGGGCAACACCATTAAGGGCTACGGCCCTCCCAATTTCTCTCACACTTACATCGCGAAGGCAAACAGCCCTGAGCGGTCTGCTCCTAAAGAGACCTCTGTGAATAGATAGATGCCTGATGGATCAAGTGGAGAGCTAACACATGCAGGAGAACTGTCCCATTTCTGGCTCTTTTACATGGCAGGAGCTGCTGGATTTCAAATGGGACCTACACTTTTACTCCTCACCCAAGAATAGAAATGTATAAATGAAATCAGAGGCAGGTCTGATACACAGGGGCACGCCAGATATATAGCAGCGGGCCACAGAGACGTTTGTCCCTGATGGTGAATCTATTACTGAGTCCTTTATTGAAATTGAAGCGACATGCTAGAGACACTCTGATGTGATAACCTGTAAAACTGTGATGTTTTATAATTATTCAGTGGCAGCATATTTGGGTGAATCTTTTAACTGCCAATGACTGTGTCATACGTAGCTGCATTAGTGTCTCATTACTTTGGAGATAGGGTGAAGATTCCTTAATGCCTCTCGACAGGCCATGATGTAATTACACAGTGTTTGTTGCAAGTCAACATGATAATTTGTGTTTCCAAGGGATCTGTCATACGCCCGGGACCCTGGGCGCATAAATGATTCAACCCCTCATAAATGCCCTGATTGAAAACAAGCTGCTGCCCAAACCAACTTAACTATTTTATCATGATGGCAACTTTTGGCCTTAAAGTACACGTGCACAAACGCACACATACAACAGGCAAAAACAGAGGCGAAAAGGAGAAAGAAATATCTGCGCTACGAAAACTCATCGCAGTGTTTGGCGCTGTAAGGCAGAATTATGCATGAAACGGTAAGAAAAGCTTACCTTTCATTTCTCCTCACCCTTCTCTCACTCTGCGTGCGTGCACATGAGAGATCGAGATAGGGAGACTGTGATGTGCAAAGAGAGAGAGAGAGTTTAGTGTATGTATGTGTGAGTCTGCTCTGCAATTCCCCAGTGGCTGGCATTGTTGTTGAATTTACCCATTCCCACCCTGTGAGCTCGACCTAACAAGACTACACAACATCTGCATGGGGGCTGCAGAGTTTATGTACACGGTGGAGGCTGTGTTTGAGAGGTGTGTGTGTGTGTTTGGGGGCGTTGATTTTTGTTTTTGACTATCTGTTTTGAAATCTGCGCGGTGGGCAGGGTATATTAAAGGCAGAGCGAGGTGTTCCTGCGTAGCCGCTGGGTCTGCTGCACCTCTCTAGCATTCTGACTGTGACCCCAGCCTTCGGGTGTGCGTGTGTTTTCATTCCCTTTGTACACACTCTCTAAGATGTTTTTGCTCTCCTCCTCTTTTCTCCTCTTTTTTTTCCTCCCTCCCTCTGCTTGTGTTCCTTGCAGAACAGAGCCCCAGATACTGAAGATATTGCCCCTGGTTTATTTGGCCTGTCTCTGTCTCTCTTTTTCCTCTCTTTCTCTTGCCATATATATCTCCTTATTCTCTTCTCTCATCTCCTTTCTTTTTCCCTTTTATTTATCTTCTGCAAGTCCTCTCACTTTGCGATCAATACGGTTTTTGCTTGAAGCCTCGCAGCCAATATGAGAGGCGCTACGGGATTTTTGAAGTTAGAATGCTAAACATGTTAAACAGCGAAGATGTTTTGAAAATTTGGGATCATTGGAGAGATGTTAAACGTCTGAATTTGTTTTTCCCAGTTCCCAGCTGCATACTGTACATGCATCAGACGTTATAGCTTTTTATCGGCTATCTTTGATCTTTCTCTGGCTCTTTATATAATATTTCTGATTCCAGCATTTGAATCTATTAGGGAATCACTAAATCAGGGATGTAGCAATTATCGTTACAAAATGAACATGTGATGCATATTTATATATTCATAAATTTACTTTGAAAACAGTTTGCTTCATTAGAAACCAACACTGCATTACTCGCTCTTCTGTCTGTATTTTGCATGATGTCTGTATAGTTATGATACACTTTAAAATGTAAAGTTCAAAGACTCCAGTCAGTGGCTCGGCCGCTTTTTCTTGCATCAAATTCCCTTTATGGGAACTTTATCTTTATGGTGTTTCGCTTCATTCTATGGTGAACTGAGCATGTTGCTAATCCCTATAATGGCAGTTTCAGGACTCTTGGAATTTCTTAATAAATAAATTCTTATTAACATTTCTCAATAAAGCTTAACAAATGTGATAAAGTAAAAAAAAATTGATTGTCCAAAAAACATTGTCCTTCGACATAAAACTCACATGTACTGTACTAACTGTGTGTGTGTGTGTGTGTGTGTGTGTGTGTGTGTGTGTGTGTGTGTGTGTGTGTGTGTGTGTGTGTGTGTGTGTGTGTGTATTCTATGGCTTCTATGGCATTCATGTCTATCTCTAATACATGCTTGATGGTCACATTTGCCATGGTAGGTCCACATCATTTACATTCTCAGTAGGTCAGTCACCTGATCCACCACTTTGTTCCATAACTAAAGATCTCAGCAAGATGAGAAATTGCTATCAAATTTTAAACACAGATTCATAGTATCCAGAAGATAAAGCCTACTTACTTTCACCCTTGGCTTTTGACTTCATATTACCAAGCAGTTCATGTGGTGTGGTTTTGAATAAGAAGTATTATGTGAACAGTGGAAGGCTGGATGGATGGATGGATGGATGGATGGATGGATGGATGGATCACCTGCGATTAAACCGATTACTTAAGGCCCCAGTCAGACAGGCTAGAGGACCATCTAGCCTGTCTGACTGGGTGACTGCTAGACATCGATGGCATTTTCAGTGAAATTGGGTGCTGAAGCCCCAGTCACACATGCAGAGAGACTGGAAAGTAACCCCTAGGCTACTACTGGGGAAAAATACGTAGTCCCTGAGTCTTTGGTGACTGAAGCATATAGTTATGGCTGGACCAGGTGACCCTGAATCCTCCCTTAGTTATGCTACAATAGACGTAGGCTGGGGGATTCCCATGATGCATTGAGTTTTTCCTTTCCAGTCACCTTTCTCACTCACTATGTGTTAACAGACCTCTCTGCATCGAATCATATCTGTTATTAATCTCTGGCTCTCGTCCACAGCATGTCTTTATCCCGTTTTCCTTCGATCACCCCAACTGGTCACAGCAGATGGCCGCCCCTCCCTGAGCCTGGTTCTGCTGGAGGTTTCTTCCTGTTAAAAGGGAGTTTTTCCTTCCCACTGTCGCCAAAGTGCTTGCTCATAGGGGGTCATATGATTGTTGGGTTTTTCTCTGTATCTATTATTATAGAATCTACTGTACAATATAAAGCACCTTGTGGCGACTGTTGTTGTGATTTGGAGCTATATAAATAAAATTGAATTGAATTGAATTGAATTGAATTGAATTGAAGGTTGCTGGCAGTCACAAGGTGAGCTTGGTCACAAAGATTTATACACTGCTGCAATGAAAACCTCCTTGTGGTTGCAAGCAGATTGCCAGACTTGTTCATAGTTTGCACAGAGAATGCTGACTGGTCTGCAAACACTTGCCAACTACTTGCTGAGATATACTTAAACTATTAAGATCCTTCGCCTTCAAAGTAAAAGTTGTCGCAGGTCCAGTTAAGCGCTGTGATTGAGCGGGTGCCCATATGTCCTATGACTGAAATGCAGTGGCCTGGCTTTGAACCTGACCTGTTGCCATTTGCTGCGTATCTTCTGCTGCACTCTCTCCCTGTTTACTGTCTAATATTTACTCCTAATCTGTAAATAAAGGCAAAAAGCCCTCAGAAAAACTGTTCCTTACCATGTTCCTCACCATGGCACCCAAACGCTCAGAAACCTGATGACACTTCCACTGACCTTAATGCAACATAATATCTGCTATGGCTAAATAACCAAGAGGTTTAATTTAAAGTGCTACTACAAAGTTACAATTGACTGATAATGCGAATATGTGAATTTTTAATGCATTAAAATCTCGCTTTATCTAAAGGTACTTCGGACCACCTTTGGAAGGAGCGGAACAGTTTGGTTGAATTCGTTTACTTGTGGATTTGCTGTGTCTAACTGACCTTGATTTTAACCCAGCGTAACCTGGGACACGTTATTGCCAGGTGTAATCTCTCTACTCACTGCTTCCTCTTTGTTCTCGATTTTCTGCACCTGCTCCTCTCGCTCTTACTGTCGGATGGACAGGCGGAAGGCTGCTACATCCCTGATGACTGTCATCATCATTGTCTGTCTGTCCGAACAGCAGTGATGAGCCAGGAAGGCAGCACGCCAGCGAGCCAGACAGCAGGGCCGTGGAAACAAATGCAAAGTGCCCCGTGCCCCTCTGTTCAAATTCAAGTGCTAAGCAAATAACATGCAAAACTTTTGAAACGAAACAAAAAGAGTGAATGTGAATTACCGATGTTTTTATCAGTTGTGTTAGGAGTGAGTAACTCAGTTTCACGAATGAATAAAACACCACTGCAGAAAATAAATAATTAATATGTGTTGGGCAAGTTGCTCTACAGGGACAGACCACGTTTGTCTCCTTTTCATGGTTTCATCAAAAGAGAACAAGCTTCTCCCTTGGTGACACACTAATGTGTAGCAATGGTACAGATCTGAGATTGTAATGAAAAAAATACTCAAAATAACATTTTAGATGACAATGTATATCTTTTAAGAGTTTAGGATTTTTTTTTAAAAAGAGAGAAAACCTTATACAGAACCTGCACATATAGATGTTTGCACAGGACCCATGCCTGTTTGTATTTGGCTTTGCTTTTTCACTTCTATTTATATGCGCACTCTTACCGATGAGCCACGTGGAGATGGGAGACAGAGAGGCAAACATCAAACCTCTTCTCTGGTGGTCGTCGGTATATGACAACCACAGTAGCCAATATTAAGCGTTGTGTCTTAAAGCCACATAGTGAGGAACAAAGAGAAATGTGTGAAGGAATGAGGATGGGGCGAGAGAGGCAGCTGAGACTGAGGAGTGACGAGAGCGAGGGAGAGGGAGAGATTCAGGCATCAGTGCTTTTCCTCCAGGTGTCTTCGGCCTGCATGATTTCATCTGCGAGGCCATAATAAACTTCCTTAATGAAATAAGTAATTAACATATTATAATTGTGCAGCGGATGATTTTGACAGAGATCATTTTCCATATCTAATGCTATGCTAATTTAATCTGTTCCTCTCTTCTGCCCGACACGACCCTTTCTGTGATTAAGTTTCATGGCATCTCACTTTCGCTTTTCCTCACCTCTCCTTTTTCCTGCAACCCCTTCCACCCCCCTCCACCGCCACCCATCCTTTCTCTCCTTCCACTTCCTTTCTCTGTCTTTTTCTCTCTTTCTCCAGTGATGGATTGACTCCTCGGCGGAGGTTCAGGGCCTTGTTGTTGTGGAGTTGCAGGCAGAGGGACGTGCACAGATGGCGGGGGAACTGGAGGCTGGGGGTGGAGGGTGGAGGCCTGGATCTGTATGTGTGGTCTGATCTCTCTCCGTCCTCCGCCTTCTCTGCATGGAAAAAAAAAGGGGAAAAAAAGGAAAGCATGGAGCAGGAAGCGTGGGAGGTGGGGGTAACAGCACTGATTGAAATATAGCCATGGGCTGGTGGTCATGTGAACTTTCTGCCTTCATGTTTACTGCCTTGAATTTGGTCATCTTTACCTACAGTTTATATGAAGGCAGTTTATTAAGCCTGATAAAAATCCATTCATGTTGATAACAGTATCTTTTGAATACCCTACCAAAATAAATAAATAAATAACATGATGCACAATGTATCAAAATACAGAGTTTGAACCTATTTTCCTTCTGACAGGTTTAATGATACAATTACAGTGGTGACGTATTTCCTGAAGACAGTTGCACCTTCTTTTAGCAGATCTTTGGCAGAGATTTTTTTCTGAAGCAAAAACACAGAGGAGAGCAATTTTATTGGGTCTGTTAGTTTTCCACTTTAGTACTGAAACATTTTAATCTACTGGATGATTTAAAATTTAATTCTGCACAACTCTTATGAAACCAAAGACCTTGCTATGCAAACAGAGCAGTTGCTGGCCTTTGTAAATAATCAGGCTAGATTATAGTCAATCAGACTAACTAGTAAAACAAAGACTGCATGAATGGGCGCATGGTATTTTCTAATATTCATACTGCACATTTTTCTCTGGACATGATCAACAGGCTGAATACTGAAAACGATTTCCACAGTGTCTCTGAAAGAGGACAGGGAAAAAAAATGGAGGGAGAAGTTTCAAGGAGACGGAGGGGTGGATGTGAAGAGTGGGAGGCAAGGGACGAATGAAATCAGCCAGCTGTGGTTTGATCTGTCCCATGTGATGGCAGGACCCCCCTCTCTCACTCCATTTCTTCAACTCTCCCTCCTTCATTCTCCCAGTCCCTAAAGTCTCTCCTCTCCGGCTTCTCTGAGCAGAAGGAGGCACCCATGGGGGCTCTCTATTTTCTGTCACCCATGAAATGATGCATACAACACAACAGAGCCCAGCACAACACCCCCCCTACCAACACACACACACACACACACACACACACACACACACACACACACACACACACACACACACCACCACCACCACCACCACCAAACATTCACATACAACTCTCACCCAGTTTCCTTTCCCCTAAGATCCCCACCGTCACCCCTAAGACACACACACAAAACATGCACCTCATATCTTCTGCATTGAATAACACAGAGGGGACCAGGAGCTCCCAGGAAACTCGGATCATCAGGAAAACCCCAGGGTCTTTTCTTGCAGTGGATCTGACTGCTCTCCTCACATGAACGATCTACGAGTCAACTTCTACTTACACTCTGGCATCCTTAAATGAAGTGTATTGCAATAACTTAGTCGTATTTCGTGTCACATTAAGCAGCATTGATACGACAAGATACTGTTAAGATGCTTTGTTATTGACATTGTTTAATTGGTGCAATAATTTAAAGGTGACTCTCTATTTAAAGAGTGTGACGAATCTTTTAGATACCGCAGGCTCCCTTTCAAATTGCACATTGATAGACTTGCAGGAGTGTAAAGAGGATTTCTCCCTGCACATGTTCACAAAGTGGTGTTACAAAGGAATGGAGAGCAGAACAAACAAAGGGAATGAAGGGTAAATAATGTATAAGCAGTATTTTGTAAAACAATTTCCCCTAATCTAAGTTGAGCACACAAGAACAACTGAGATGTATAAATATTGTAGTGCACTGAGGATTTGTCTGCCTGAATACTCAGCTGTATTGAATGTGTGTGTGTGTGTGTGTGTGTGTGTGTGTGTGTGTGTGTGTGTGTGTGTGTGTGTGTGTGTGTGTGTGTGTGTGTGTGTGTGCGTGCGTCAGAGAGAGGTCAGGTGGGGCAAACAGAGGATGAGTAATGTGAAAGAGCTCAGATGTGAACATGGCCAGTAACAATGAATGAGTGACAGGACACATGCCACTCGATAATGAGAGGTTCACACCTGCATCTTAGCCTCTCCTGTCCCCACTGCACTCACCCACCCCTCCACCATACACACACACACATATGCCCACATATATAGCCCCCCCCCCCGTGCAAGTCCACCACCACCCTCCATCCACACCACCATGTCCGCCCTCACAATGACAATTCCTCCGTTGTGCCTGAGACATGGCAATAATAACAAGACAACATGTAGTCAAACACCAGTGATGCGATCACCCTTCGGGTCAATCAACATCTTGTTTTACAAATGAGGAAAGGTCGAAGTTTAAGTGTGGATACAAGTTGCAAGCTGTATTTTCATTTTAATATGGATGTTGTTTTAAATTGGTTGACTGCTACAGTCCGGCTTCTGGGACAATTAAGAAAGCACAGAGAATAAGGGTTTGTATGAGTGTTTTAATTGATTTCCATGTGACACATAGTGCCATTTGCAAAAGAAGGAGTGATTTTTTTCCATTTCTCATGAAAAACACTGTATTCAATTCAATTCAATTTTATTTATATAGCGCCAAATCACAACATAAGTTGCCTCAAGGTGCTTCATAGATACAGAGAAAAACCCAACAATCATATGACCCCCTATGAGCAAGCACTTTGGCGACAGTGGGAAGGAAAAACTCCCTTTTAACAGGAAGAAACCTCCGGCAGAACCAGGCTCAGGGAGGGGCGGGGCCATCTGCTGCGACCGGTTGGGGTGAGAGAAGGAAGACAGGATAAAAGACATGCTGTGGAAGAGAGACAGAGGTTAATAACAGATATGATTCAATGCAGAGAGGTCTATTAATACATAGTGAGTGAGAAAGGTGACTGGAAAGGAAAAACTCAATGCATCATGGGAATCCCCCGGCAGCCTACGTCTATTGCAGCATAACTAAGGGAGGATTCAGGGTCACCTGGTCCAGCCCTAACTATATGCTTTAGCAAAAAGGAAAGTTTTAAGCCTAATCTTAAAAGTAGAGATAGTGTCTGTCTCCCGAATCCAAACTGGAAGCTGGTTCCACAGAAGAGGGGCCTGAAAACTGAAGGCTCTCCCTCCCATTCTACTTTTAAATACTCTAGGAACAACAAGTAGGCCTGCAGAGCGAGAGCGAAGTGCTCTAATAGGGTGATATGGTACTACAAGGTCATTAAGATAAGACGGGGCCTGATTATTTAAGACCTTGTGTGTGAGGAGCAGGATTTTGAATTCAATTCTGGATTTAACAGGAAGCCAATGAAGGGAGGCCAAAACAGGAGAAATCTGCTCTCTCTTTCTAGTCCCTGTCAGTACTCTTGCTGCAGCATTTTGGATTAGCTGAAGGCTTTTCAGGGAGTTTTTTGGACATCCTGATAATAATGAATTACAGTCGTCCAGCCTGGAAGTAATAAATGCATGAACTAGTTTTTCGGCGTCACTCTGAGACAGGATATTTCTAATTTTAGAGATGTTGCGCAAATGGAAAAACGCAGTCTTACATATTTGTTTAATATGTGCGTTGAAGGACATATCCTGGTCAAAAATGACTCCAAGGTTCCTCACAGCGTTACTGGAGGCCAAGGTAATGCCATCCAGAGTAAGAATCTGGTTAGATACCATATTTCTAAGATTTTCAGGGCCGAGTACAATAACTTCAGTTTGATCTGAATTAAGAAGCAGAAAGTTAGCGGCCATCCAGGTCTTTATGTCTTTAAGACATTCCTGCAGTTTAACTAATTGGTGTGTTATCTGGCTTCATGGATAGATAGAGCTGGGTGTCATCAGCATAGCAGTGAAAATGTATGCTATGTCTTCTAATGATGCTGCCTAAGGGAAGCATGTATAATGTAAACAGAATTGGTCCTAGCACTGAACCCTGTGGAACTCCATAATTAACCTCAGTGTGTGAAGA
Source organism: Rhamphochromis longiceps (assembly GCF_057381845.1). Taxonomy (NCBI): domain Eukaryota; kingdom Metazoa; phylum Chordata; class Actinopteri; order Cichliformes; family Cichlidae; genus Rhamphochromis; species Rhamphochromis longiceps. The sequence goes on from NC_140567.1 coordinate 15,641,539, forward strand.
GGACTCTCCATTTACATGCACAAATTGGAGTCTATTAGATAGATATGATACAAACCACTGCAGTGCAGTACCTGTAATACCTACAGCATGCTCAACAGTATCAAACGCTGCACTAAGGTCTAGCAGGACAAGCACAGAGATGAGTCCACTGTCAGAGGCCATAAGAAGATCATTTGTAACCTTCACTAAAGCTGTTTCTGTGCTGTGATGAGCTCTGAAACCTGACTGAAACTCTTCAAATAAACCATTCCTCTGCAGATGATCTGTTAGCTGTTTGACAACTACTCTTTCAAGGATTTTTGATATGAAAGGAAGGTTGGAGATTGGCCTATAATTAGCTAAGACTGCGGGGTCTAGAGATGGCTTTTTGAGTAAAGGTTTAACTACAGCCAGCTTGAAGGCCTGTGGTACATAGCTGATTATTAGAGATAGGTTGATCATATTTAAGATTGAAGCATTAATTAATGGCAGGACTTCTTTGAGCAGTTTTGTAGGAATGGAGTCTAAAAGACACGTTGATGGTTTGGAGGAAGTAATTAGTGAAGTTAACTCAGAAAGATCAATTGGAGAAAAAGAGTCTAACTTAACATCAATGGTACTAAGAGTAGCTGTAGATAATATTACATCTGTGGGATGATTATTGGTAATTTTTTCTCTAATGATTAAAATTTTATTTGTGAAGAAGTTCATGAAGTCATTACTAGTTAATGTTAAAGGGATGGTTGGCTCAAAAGAGCTCTGACTTTTTGTCAGCCTGGCTACAGTGCTGAAGAGAAACCTGTGGTTGTTCTTATTTTCTTCAATCAGTGATGAGTAGTAAGATGTTCTGGCTTTGCGGGGGGCTTTCTTATAAAGCAACAAACTATTTCTCCAGGCTAAATGATGATCCTCTAAATTTGTGACACGCCATTTCCTCTCCAGCTTACGAGTCATCTGCTTTAGTGTCATCTGAGAATTATACCACGGAGTCAGGTACTTCTGATTAGAGACCTTAGTTTTCACAGGAGCTACAGTATCCAGAGTCGTACGCAGTGAGGAGGTGAAATTATTAACAAGATAATCGACCTCTGTTGGAGCAGCGTTCAGGTAGCTGCTCTGCTCTGTGTTGGTACAGGGCATTGAAGATGATAACAGTGGGTGGATTATATTCTTAAACTTAGTTACAGCGCTTTCAGAAAGACATCTACTGTGATGAAGTCTACTCTCCACCGCTGTGTAATCAATTATTGTAAATGTAAATGTTATCAGGAAATGATCAGACAGGAGAGGGTTTTCAGGAAACACTGTTAAATGTTCAGTTTCTATGCCATATGTTAAAACAAGATCTAGAGTGTGATTAAAGTGGTGGGTGGGTTCTTTTACATTTTGAGAGAAGCCAATTGAGTCCAATAACAGATTAAATGCCATGTTGAGGCTGTCATTTTTAGCATCTACATGAATATTAAAATCACCCACAATAATTATTTTATCTGAGCTCAGAACTAAATTAGATATAAAGTCTGAGAAATCAGACAGAAACTCTGTGTAAGGCCCAGGTGGACAATAGATGATAACAAGTAAGACTGGTTTCTGAGTTTTACAGCTGGGGTGGACGAGGCTAAGCATCAGGCTTTCAAATGAACTAAAAGTCTGTCTTGGTCTTTCATTAATTAATAGGCTGGTGTGAAAAATTGCTGCCACACCGCCCCCTCGGCCTGTGCTTCGAGGTTTCTGGTAGTTAGAATGACTCGGGGGTGTTGATTCATTTAACCTAACATAATCATCCTGCTGCAACCAGGTTTCTGTAAGGCAGAGTAAATCAATTTGTTGATCAATTATTAAGTCATGTACTAACAGAGACTTGGAGGAGAGAGACCTAATATTTAATAATCCACATTTCACTGTTTTACTCTTTGGTTCAAAGACTCTCTTTGGTACCACTATCAAGACAGAGAGCTAGTGGTAAGGTTACACATTGCAGCACCTTTAAACGTTAAAAGTTAAAATAACTAACTGTAACATAACTTGAGATATCAGCGGTCCTCACAGATGTGCTTGAGAAACAGTGAGGAAAACCCTCATCTGATGATTTGACTGAGATGTGACTCTGAGCGGTGCGAAGCATTTCACAATAAAACATACAAAATAGAAATGGCCCTCCTCATAACCAGGGATGATTTCCTTTATGAATGTGTCAAGCAGAGGACATACAGTATTTTCCCTTCTTTGAAATATTTTTCTTTCGCGCAAACAACCTTTACAAACAACAGGTGCTCAAATTAAAAAAAAAAAAAAAAAAAAAAGGGAAGTCACTCGTGTCTATTTCTACATCTTACTCTGTTTCTCCCTGTCTCTGAGATAGTGGCATAACCGGGAGCAAATGGTAATCTGGGGCTGTCACCTCAGTCAAAAGAAAACATTATCCAGCATGTCACTCTGTTCACCTCAAGGACAAAACCATGTGCGAGAGAAAAAAAAATTATTTGCATGAAAAAGTGCCAAAGATGATGCATATGCAGATGCATAAAAGAAATCAATGCAAGGCTGTCACGGGTAAAGCCTGCTTTACTTTAACAGGTTGATGCAGGGCACTACACAAAATGCATTTGCTATTTCAGTTTATAGACACGTGAAAGAGAAAGTTCACACATTGCCACAAGCTTCTCAGGAGTGGATATCCCAGCAAATTCACCCCAAGGTTAGAACGTGCAGTCCTCAGAGAACTTGCCAAAACCCAAGAGTTACAATTCAGACTCTACAGGCCTCAGTTAGCATGCTGAATGTGAAAGTTCATGACAGTTCAATTACAAAAAGAATGAACGGTCATAGCTTTTTTATAAAGGGTGCCCAGAGGGGTTGCCTCTGAAACCAACAACAACACTTCTGAATGTTCTTTGGACAGAAAAGACCGAAGTGAAGATGTCTGGCCACACAGCATTCACAGAGAAAAAGAAACACAGTATGTCAAGACAAACACCTCATACCAGCTGTCAAGCATGAGGGTGGTGAGGTTATGATTTGGCCTTGTTTTGTCACCAAAGGTCCTGGGTCCCTTGCAGTCACTGCAAACTCTAGAGTCAAATGGTAAAATGGTAAATGGCCTGTATTTGTATAGCGCTTTACTAGTCCCTAAGGACCCCAAAGCTCTTTACACATCCAGTCATCCACCCATTCACGCACACATTCACACTGTGCGAATCAAATGTGAAGCCATCTGTCCAACAGCTAAAGCTTGGTCAAAACTGGGGAATGCAACGTGACAATGATTACAAGCAATGCAGCTAATCTATAACAGAATGGCTGAAAAAGAAAAGAATCAAGGTGCTGCCAAGTTAAAGTCCACATCTCAATCTGATTGAAAAGCTATGGTGGGACATAAAGAGAGCTGTGCATAAACCAACCTCAAATGAATTATAGCAAAGTTGTAAAGCAGAGTTGGGCCACAATTCGTGAGCATGATCTGAGAGACAGATGAAGACATACAGAGAACGATAACATGCAGTTATTGCTGCTAAAGGTGGCTCTACAAGCTACTGAATCATGGGGTGGACTCTTTCCACCGAACTGCAAAGAGTCCTGTGAAAACTTTGATTTTTCACATGACTATAGAGTCTCTTTTGCAAGAGTGTCCTGGGCCTAAATAGGCTTTATTGACCTAGCTTGTTTGTTGTTTACAGGCACAGCAAGATGAAAACAGCTGCCTTGGTTCAAATCCAGGAGCCTCTTGCTGCAAGGGAACAGTTCTTACCGCTCAGCAGCTCCACAGCCTTCCAATGTTGTCAAAGAAATAATCGAAAAGTATATAATTTATAGCTATATGAAACCTAAATGTCATTTTATCATTTCTTTTCCGTTCATAGCATCCCCCCACACCCCCTCACCCACACCCAAAAGCATCTCTCAGTGTGTCTTTCCTCTTTATCTCTGTCTTACTGTTTCTCTCTGCCTCTGCCTCTGATGTTCATGGGGAGATCTCAACATCCCTAAATCATCATCAGAATGAGAAAGGAGTCCCAGGGCTAATGCAATGCAGATATGTTGTCTTTTGTGTCGGAATATGAGAAAAGGAATTTATGTGAGGCGCTCGGCGAGTCAGAATTCATTTCTTGCTCGAGCTTTTGCCCTGCAGTCAAACGTAAACTGACTGCAGACTCAGCTGGCTGACTGAGTGAGGACACACACACACACACAAAGACATTTGAGGGCACACACAACCACGCACACACACGCACACACACAGATACATAGACATGCAAACTCAACCCACTCAATATACACGCATGAACTCCCTAAACGCTCAGCACATCTATACACTCACATTCAGCCCAATAGCCTGTGTCTGTGCGCTCACCGCGGCCTCCTTATCCTTGAGTGACAGGTGTACATGGGTGGCACAGTGGCCGCCAATAATGTCCACAGACCATGGTAACAATGGCTGGTCTCCAGGGAAATGTGGAGCCTGACTTTTGCCAGTCTTCAGACATGAAAAGAGAACATTTCAGGTGGCAGCGAGAGAAAAAAAAAGGAAGGAGGGAAAAAAAGCATTTTGGGGGCTTGTGCTAATCAACATTGCCGTCGGCAAGCGCTTTGATAGAGAAAATGGATTCTGATCCTTGATTATAATATAGGACACAATCTAAAAGAGCTCAAACACACACGGAGCTTGAATAAGTAAACCGAAAACCAAGAAAATTGGCTCGCCTTGACCATTAGATACATCATTGTGATCATTCCGTTAACATGTGAAGAATAAACACGAGCGCGTTAATCCAATACACACTCACTGTACACAGATTAAACATATGGCATGGCAGATTAGACATGAGTAAAGTGAACATAAAGAAGCAAATATTAACAATGAACAGGTTTTGCTTCAAACGGCATTATGTTCTTCTGATTCTGAGAAAACCTGCAGAGGATGAATATGACTGATGACGCTGAAAGAGACACCTAACCGTCTGTGTGTCTGTTTGCTTACAATGTGCGAGGACGAGAGACAGAAAGATGGAGAGAAAGGGAGAGGGAGACAGGGAGTGGTGTACTCTTATCAGTCTTCCCAGTCCTCAGCAGCAGCAGATAAACAGAAGTGTGAAGGGCAGTTGCGCTGCAGGGGGCTGATTGACATGGCTGACGCCCAAAGAATTACACACACTAACACACAAGCGCATGCAGAAACCAACACGTATTTGCTTTTTTGCCTTCTTCACTTGTGCAAATATCCACAACTGCATCATCTAGTGACTATGAGTGAGACTTTCTGCATTAGTACAGTCCAATGGGCAAATTATAGGCCTCAAATGTATGAATTACTAGAATTACTTTCACTTAAATCAATCCAGAAATAATACACTGAGAAGCCAAAACACTATGACGATCCCAGCTGCTGGTCCTCCACGTGAAGCCAAAACAGCTCCAACCTGCTGAGGCATGGACTCTACAAGACCTCTAAGGTGTGCTTCACTATTTGTCAGCTCGAGTCTGAAGCATATCACTGAAGTAGAGTAAAAAGGGGGAAGCTGCTGTGGATCACCCAGGTCAAACACATCGCCAGACACCCAGTCTCAAACCTCAGACCTGAATGACACCACAGGTTTTTCTGCTTTGTAGATGTTTGGACCCGATCAGCTGGGCGTAATGATCGGATCCATTACCTAAAAAACAAGCTCCCCAGCTTTGTGTGTTCTGTGGTGAACTAATCAAACAAAGAGGGTTTTCCTACTGAGATATTCAGATATACCTGAATGATTTATAGACCTCAGAAGATTTGAAAATAATCACATCTTCACACAACTGGAAGAAGAAATAACTCAAAAAGATTTTTTATACCTTTATTTTCTTTCTTTCCGCTTGAACGACATTGCCATCCCATTCATTTATTGCAGGGTGGGAACCACTGATCTCATTAATGCCAATGTCAGAAATTATTCTTGTTTTTTGAATCATCTGAATCGTCTGATTTGCGCCACAAAGCAGTCACCCCTAGTGTCATAAAACAGTAGTTTCTTTTTTAGTTTTTCTACAAAGAAAAATAGAAATAAATAAATTTAAAAAACCTCAAAATATAATCCAGCCCTTGTTGCTTTATGGTTGTCAAAGAAATATCTTAAAATCGTGCCACCATGCTTGATTTATGCGTTCCCCCAAAAAATAAAAAATACTTGTATCATCACTCAATTGCGAATGAAGTCAGTCACATAAATATAGACTAATTCAAGCCACACCGCGTGTGTATGAGTGAAGATAAACTCTACCTCAGTACCAGCAGCTGAAAGTAAATGGGGGATTAAAGCTGAGGGGAAGAAAAAAGAGACTCGGCCATGTCACTGGGGGGGGGGGGGGGGGGGGTGAGTGAAAATGACAGGGAGTGTTGATGGACAGCCAGAATGCACTTTGTGTATGTGTGTGTGTTTTGAATCTCTATGTTGTGTGCTTTTGCATGCACCACACATGTGCATGTACACCTCTATATGTACCACCTGTGCGTGTCCAGCATGCTGGGTTGGTTTGCATTCGTGAACCTGTGTGTGCATGCATGCATGTATGCGTATGTGAGTGTTTGTGTACGTGTAGCAGATTATTGAGCAGGCATGCCCTGTGGCTTCATGCTGTTCCACACCAAACAGTGAAACCGATACCTTTTTGTCACTGATAAAACTGGATGGCCGGAGATAGGCATGCATATTATCACGCGTGCACACACCCTCGGCTCAATCGGAGCTGCCTTATGCGCGTACGCACGCACAGCGCTTACAGGGGTTTGTTTCGTGCATGCTATCTGTGCATGTGCGTGAGCAGTACACTCCTTCAAAGACACCATGCACTCTCCCTCCTACTCTTTCCACTTCCCCAGAGACAAAGTCCCAATTTCTCCATTGCCTGCAGTCAGAGAGAGAAAGATTGGGGGGGGGAGTGAGCAGGAGGAAAAGAGCGGGATAGTAGTGAAAAGAAAACCCAGATGCTATCAGCCCACAGAGAGTCACCAGGGTCATTGTCATGTGTCAGTCAGTGTAACACAACTCTCCCTGATAAGCCCGTCCGATTGCTGTGATTTTGCCGCGATGGGTTACAGTGTGATACTGTTCTGTGTCGGCACTTCTGACGAGACACAAAATTAACCCCCAGCGCTTTCCCGATAAACATCTAAAATGGTTTTGGGACCCCAGGGGCTAATGGGAAGAGACGGGAAGCTATCAAAATATCAAATGTGCGTGACAAGCGACACAAGGACCAGGTCTGTCAAACACTCACCTTTCAGAGTGTGATTTAACTCTGTGTCTTCCTACAAAGCCTGGCAGCACAGTGCAGAGAAATAAAGTCTACCTCACCGCCTCTGCCTGCACATGGTAAAGTGATATTTTAATAGACATTTATTTAGGTAACGCAATGTAAGGTTCCTGCTTTTAATTAGGTAAACAGCCCGTTAGGAGGAATCAATGGTGATCAGTTAATGAGGGTCGGCCCAGGCTAATAGTCGAGGCCATTTCTGTCTCACTTTGCTGAAATTGTCCTGAAAAGGAGTGAATGCAGTCATTGCTTTATGTCTGGTGCTGGTTTAGTAACAGATAGCTCTATTTTGGATGAGTATGTGGACCTGAGTGAATGCGTCCTTGGCGGGATATTTGAAGGACAGGAGAGCAAAGTGGTAGTGGGCAGAGTGTGCACGTGTATGTGTGTATGTGTCTTAGCTGGGTGACATGTGAAGGTGATGGGTGTCACCGGTGTCCCTGTCGTTCGAGGGCATGTCTTCGCCTGCTGGCTCTGACACCAGCCTGACTGACTTATGATCAGGATTTATCATTTTGATTTATGATGAGCCTGGTTTGTCCCTCTCGCAGCCAGGAAGATGGGGGGAGTCTAAGGTTGGATGTCTGTGTGTGTGTTTTTACACATGTGTGAAATACAGATACACCTATACAAACACACGCACACACACACACACACACACACACACACACACACACACACACACACACACACACACATATTAAATGAAAGCTTGTGTGCCCCACTTGCTGCAAAAATTGGTCCCTCTAAAAGTTATTAATATTGCATTCGCTAAGATCACATCCTTCAGAAATCCTAAGTCTGATACCGGCGGTGCACACTGCACTTCCTTAGCAACTAGGAGGTGCTGTTTTTTTTTCTCAGAGTTGCATTGGTGTGATTTGGTGTCGCAGGAAGTGAAAATGATGCTCGAGTAGTTCCCAAGATTAAAAAAACACGAGTACGAAAACATGCTTTTGAGACTGAGCGCTAATTAATAGGACTTATTAAAACGTAAACACAAAAGCAGAAAATACAATTAAAAATGAAAACTGTGAACACTACATAAGGTGCAGAAAGCAAGCTGCGTGTCACTGGGGGTGAACTGTGAGTCATTTTCTCTTCATATTTTTCTGTAACAGGCAAGCAGAGTCTTGACTACTAAATGCCAGGCGCAGGGACATGGGGGCTATTTAGTAAACATCTTTCAATTCCATGCCAGCCAGCCAACCAAGCAGCCAGACAGCCTCTTAGCTTCTCCCTTCAATGTTGGGATGCAGGGGAAACAGGCCGTCTACAGACCCAGGGGATGGAGGGATGAGAGGGGAAAAGAAAAGGAGGAGGTGGGGGTGAAGAGATGGAGAAAAAGAGAAGGAGGGCACTGGAACACATCCACAGATTAACCCTCATGGAGGAGATGGAAAATAGAGCGGAACTGAACATACGTACGTGTGTGTGTGTGTGTGTGTGTGTGTGTGTGTGTGTGTGTGTGTGTGTGTGTGTGTGTGTGTGTGTGTGTGTGTGTGTGTGTGCATCTGCGTGTGTGCAGCGAGAACGAGGCAGAGGGCAGATGAACAGCGACATTCAGATGGGCACCGACAGACAGCAGTGTCCATTTTATGTCTCTGGAGCGGAGACAACAGCAAAAAAGCAAATAGAATACACACCTTTAATTCTTCAGCGTGACCCTCTACCCTTCTATCTCTTCCTCCCTCCATCGCATCCTTTTTCCTTTCCACAAGCCACTGCTAATCCTCTCCTTCACACTCCCAAATAAAAGCAGCACAGAAGAGGACGACAGGGCAGGCATTCAGGGGGGGCTTGCAAAGAGCAGCTGATTTGTGCCAGACCTTCATCCATAGATGTAAGGCTATTGTGAGCCACATAAGAACGCATTGTTTGAATACCACAAAAAAGTTAGATTTTTCTTAGCAGGACTTTGCTGTTCAAGTTTTACTGTTCCAAATTATGACTCGAGTTTCAGGTCTAGACTACTGGCTCATTAGACTTTCCAATTATTAATGTAAGTTAGTATAATCTCACATAAGTTTAGTAATTCAAGTTCATTCAAGTGTGTTCGTGTGCCCTCATTAGCAAGTAGACACATTCAGAGAGTTGTACACACTAAATAATTTCTTCATTGTTACTGCATAAGTGAACTGCATCATCCTTTCATACTTTAATTTGCACTGTGTACTCTTCAATAATGCGCTTGCTGTTGAAATTGACTTTATGTGTCAGTATTAAATCATTATAGTGTACTGATAACACACACTGTGTACATCATTATTGTCATTTAAGACAGGCAACAGGAGGAAAACTGCAAACTGCACTTATTTAAAATAGCTTTTGCATTTATGCTGAAATACCTCGTCATGCATTTATTACTTCTAGGCTGGTTTACAGTAATTCAGTATGATTGCACAGTTCTAAGTGTACCCCGAGAAGCTCTTCACCGGTTACCTGCTAAATCCAGAACTGAATTTAAAATCCTTCTCTGCACACAAAAGGTCTTGACTAATCAGGCCTCACCGTATCTTAAAGACCTCATAGTACCGTATCACTGTGGTAGAGCACTTTACTCTTCCTTTGGTCCTTAAAAGTAGAATGGAAGCCAAAGCTTTCAGGCCCTTCTTCTGTGGAACCAGCTCCCAGTTTGGATTTGGGAGACAGACATTCTCCCTTCTTTTAAAATGAGGCTCAAAACTTTCTTTTTTGACAAAGCTTATAGGATCAGGTGACCCTGAACCGCCCCTTCGTGGTTACAGCTTTCATGTTTCTTTCCTTGTCCATACTTTTATCTTCCCATCATTCTGATGCAAGTAAGTCTTGGTTTCATCTGTCCAAAGATTTTCCCTTGTAGATGTTTTCAGATTGGACTCTGTTTTTACAATTATGATTCAAAAACAAATTCAACATCTTGAATCAAATCCAAGCATTATGTCTACTTAATTCATCAAGAAAAAACAAAGGAACAGGTCTGGCCATGAACCTGCTTGTCAGTCACTTATCCAGTTGATTTGGGACCTGTGAAAATGGGGGACTGTGTGTAAAACATGGTTATAATTGCTGAAGAGTTAATGCAAAGTTTTTGTAGAAGCCTTTTGTAAAAGTCTGCACTTCGTGTGCACGTGTCATTGTTTAACCAACTGTAAAGAAGCTTGCCTTGAGAAAACAAAAGTTACCTGTTGCATCATAAAACAACTTTCTAAAAATCTTTGTATTTTGAGAATGTTTTGAATTTTGGCACTTTGACGTTGGTTACTCTTTCCCAATGTTAGTTCTAGTGTTACATACATTCATGGTCAAGAACAAAGTTATGTTGTTCAGATTAGGTAATTCAATTGCATAAGGGTTTATTCATCCTCATATAGCCAAGCAAAATGAATGTTTACTTGCTTTTAACATAATACTTTTGCTCGCTTTGCCGATCACATGTTCTCTGCTGTGGTGAAAGCTGCCGCGTGTTTGTGAGTGCGTGTGCATGTATGCTCGCTGTATCTTTAGTGGTGGAAACAGAGAGCACAGCACAGATCCAGATACACTGTCAGATACACAGGGGAATAGCTGTGAGTGAGTACTGTTGGTTTGTTTGACAGAGACCTCTTACCCCTGTCTCTCACACCTCAGATACAGAGAGACAAATACACCGGGAAAGCAGATAGAGGCAGATAGCAGATGACTGAAAGGGAGAGCAGAGAGAGAGAAAAACATAAAGATAGACCACGAGGTGTGGAAGATGGGCCTGGGGAATAGGAGGCATAGCATAAAGGAGCAAGAGCAGAGCTCCAAAGGAGGGGCGACAATAAAAGGGTTGGAGAGAGAAGGAGAGAATTAAGGGAGGAGAGGGGTTAGAGAGAAAGGGAGGGGAAAGTGGGAGATAAGGAGGGAGAGAAAGCCTGGCACTGCACCGGGTAGTGGAGGGTTTATTATTCTCTGTAGCACTCAATCAAACGCCGGTCCCTCTGAACAGAGAGCAATGCTGGCGAATCATCCTGGGGGCTTTCTCTCCCTCTCTCTTTCTTTCTCTCTCTCCATCCCTCCACTCCTCGCACTCCCCCGCGCTCTCTCCCTGTCTTTTTTTTCCTGCGGTGTATGAGTGCTATCCATCTGTCAGCTGTCAGTGGCAGTGAGAGATATACAGAGCTGTCACTTCACGTCAGCCTAGGTTTGGGAGGGCCCTTTTTTGCAGCTGCCGCTCTACACATACTTTCCCCGTGGCAGCACGGGAGCGCTGCTATTAAAGCACAAATACAGGCGCACACACAAACACACAAACACTGAAGCGATATATTGTTTTACCAATACTGGAATTTCATTTTTTGATACAAAGCCAGTAGAAGTAGAAGATTATATTACCTTCAGTTATTTAAATAATATAAAAGCAAATGTGCAATGCTAGCGTGTGTGGAGGGGGAATCTTTAGCATCTCTGTCTTTGAGTGTATAGTTGAAACCTCATGGCCCAACAGAAAACAAAAGTTCACCGGCTGAGCACAGTTCAGCATAACAGCGAGACTTTTTCAAATGTTCGAAATTACAAAAGTTGAAAACAATTGACTTTTGCAAAGAAACTTTATCAATGTTCTATACAGATTATAGCTCCCTAGTACTTTTTCTGCTGTGATGTAGTTTTCTTAAAAAAAATGGTTTAGTAAGATTTTCAAATATCACACAAGAAAAAAGTCAATTCATCTTCCATGGTGCAGGGTATGTAAGCCTTTAAATTCTTCATAACCCAGTGGACAACCTTAAGAAGAAAAAAAACAAAAAACACAACACTGACCACTGAGATATCATAAATTCTGTGTTTCTGTTGATGTCGGCGCCCGATCAGAGTCCTGAACAAAACATGTTTGGTTTTTGTGAATGTGTGTGTCTTTAGTGGCATGAAAACGAGAGGACTTTGCTTGGAGGTTGAAAGAATGGCTTGGAGGTGGAGTTAGGATGGATATGAGGGTGTGTGTGAGTGTGTGTGTGAGAGGCAATTACACAAATTAATTGCAGACCTCTGCTGACACGACGCAGGAAGAAGACATGAAAGGTTCGCATGTGTGTTCTATGACAACAAGAGAAAAGGGGACGCGTGCGGCTTCCTTCCTTGCCTTCCATTTGTATATGTTGACAAGATTGCTGGGTTTTGTGCCTATTGTGCCACTCCTGCCATTCCGGCGCCAATTGTGTTTGGTTTGGGGGGTTCGTTATTAGAGGGTGACAGTTTCTGGGCGGAAACAAACACGACTCTGACGATTAACACCGTGTCACCATGTCAGCTCATACTGTAATCCTGATATTCTGTCTATCGCACATGTGTGCAGAGAAAGAAAGGGGGAGGTGGGAGGAAGGGACAGTGAGAATATCATATGAATAGAGCGGCAGAGAGGAGAAGGAGGCACGGCCCAGATCCCGGGAGAGACAGATAAAGCCGTGTCGTTCATTGAGGACATTGTGTACGTGGCGACATACTGTAATGCAATGTTAACATTCCTCCCAATCCCGGGCTCTCCACAGGGAAGAGCGAGGCCTGCTGGGGGATCTGTTTAGTTGATCAGACGTGCCAGTGCTCTTGCCAGGCCAGGGAACAGACTAGTGTAGGATATAATAAGCGAGTAGGGCGTGAAAGACTTGGATGAGATAAAGGATACTGCTGACTACAATAGCATTGTAAGGCTAAGCATGAATAACATAGCAGATAAAGGACAAGACAGTGTATAGTATGATCTGTGCTCTGGTATACAGTTGAAAATATGGTAATGGGTTACTATAGATGATGGTAAGATATGCAGCAGCCACTTTGGGGTGTTTTTGTGTTGATAAGTGGGTAGTGACAACCTCTAACAAGCCTTTATTCTTGTTCTTCACTGCTATCTTGAGCGAAAAATTGCACTAATTTCTTAAAGAATAATGATTTTACATGTAAAATATACTGTATCATGATCTTATATTATATGATATGGCTAATCTACGTAATTGCTCAAGATTATATGAAAAAAAATCTGTGCCCAGTTTGACTACTGTCTATATATTACTTCATCAGCACATCGACTATATTGGCAAAGGTGATGGGCCACCTACACATGACGCCTATAGGAGCTGATTGGCCATGGAAACCGATGCCATGGAGCTGTGGGCACAAAGAGGAGGAGGTTTGGAACTTTGCAGTTATTGAGTCAGCAGAGCTTTGGCGACTTTTACGCAGTATGAGTCTCAGAACACGTGAACCCAGCTCTATAACGTTACATGGTCTGACAATCTGTCAATATCGGAATTGCCGTGGTGTTAAACGCCTCCACTTTGCAATAATACCCCTTATGGAACATCAAGGAGGAAAGTAATTTCATAAGCAGAGTTGTTGCAACAGTGCCATGCTCCGATTCAGGGAGCTCTTTAGACACCCATGCCAACTTACAGTAACATCTGTGCGTCATTGTGATGTTATTCTCAAACGCCAAGCTCATAGACTTTAAAAGATACACAAAGCCCATGGGTCCAAAGCCACTGAAAAAGTGCCTTAAACAGTCTTTCTTTATCATGGCCAGGGAGGGAAGGCTCATAGTTCTAGTAACACAATGGTCATTTTGTAAACTTCAGGCTTAATTGGTGTAAAATACACAGTAAAACAATGGGATTGACAAGTCATATGTGTATTTCGGTTTACCAGTCAGTTCAAACCCTCACTTGTAAAATCCCGTTTCAGAACTCCAAGATGCCAACTCCAGACTTAGAAATGGAATTTCACTAAACATTGGATTAGTGACTTAGCATCTTATATAGATAGTCCATGGTTGTGTCTAATCTTTTGTTACCTTTTAGTTCATCATCAATGGGATTGCCTTTGATTTTCCTCATATCAAAGGTACACTGCTGCATTCAATTTACCGTTTTTACAAGAACTATTCAAATCGAAACTATGGAACAAAAAAGTAGGGGACTTTTAATAGGATAAGACCGGATGGAATTGGATAAACTGGCTGTTTGATAGTCAGATACTGTTTCATCCCTGGGCTTTGACTGGTGTGGCAGATACAAAAACAGCAGAGTATGGGGGGATGAGTTTGGATGGGACTTAAAAGGTTATTATTCCATTGGACACAGTAGCTTTGCAGAGGAAGGTGACGGTAGGCCAGTTTATCTACAGGCATTTTTTTTCTATCAGATTGTAACTCAGCAGCACTCCAACTGCAACTCCGATGCTACTGCGGGCAGATTGGCTTCACCTTCACACTCTCAATCAGCTTTTCTGTCATAGAGGTGTCACATTAACATACATGCATGCACACATGCCATACAAAATAGATGGCAACTTGCAGATGGGCATGTTTGTGTGCGAGCAAATGCACATGCAAACACACACATGCTCTCTACCCCCTCCTCCAGCACCTCTCAAACCCATTATTGGCAGCAGTTCAGTGACGGCTGTGTGACTGCCAGTACTGCGGATCTGCTCCTGGAGCGAGCTCTCCCCATCAGCACTGGCTTGATTACCCTGATGTATGCACACCCAGACACTTGACAATCTCTCAGCATTTACATATGCAGCCTCAGCACTCCACACTACTTCTGATGTGAGGTGTATGCGCGCGAGAGTGTTTGTGAGATTTACCGTGCGTGTGTGCGAGAGAGCGCGAGCACTCACGAGGCGAGTGGGAGAAGACGGGGAGAAAGGAGGAGAGAAATGGCAGCTCTCGCTCGCTAAACGTAAAACAAACAAACTTTAATCCGACGCCGAGCCCCTGCTCTTCAAAGCGGAGACGGAAGTAAGCGAGAGAGAGCGAGAGAGAGAAAGAAGGGGGGGGAGAGCAAGAGACGCCGCACCTAAGGGCGTGCAATGCCGTAAACACACAAACAGAGCGTTTACCAGCCGGCCCGTTATTCACTCTCATGTCAAACACATAGCACTCAGAACTAACTAACACACACACTACCGGGGATAGAGCTGTGTTAAAGCCTCACAAAAGCTTGCACTTGACTGATGTTTTTCTTTCTTTTCAAATGAAAAATCATCATACAAACAACCTCCCTCACCCCCAAACCTGATTCAAACGGGCCTGCCTCTTGTTCTCTCTTTCTTTCCATCTCTGTCAAAGTGAAGGAAGTGTCGATGAGAGGCAGAAACAGAGAGAGAGAGGGAGAGGAGGTCTGGGGAGTTGCACTGTGTCTATCCTTTTTGGCTGGCGCTTCACAGGGAAACCAGGCTCGGCTGATCATCATTAAAACGCACACAACTTGACATGTTTATTTAATGGCTGCTCCCGGCAAAGACGGCAAGCTGCTGCTATCTCTCACCGTCACATGTTGATCTACCACTGTGCCATGTGTGACTGCGAGTGTAGGAGAGAGAGTGTGAGCGTATTGACATTATTCTTTATGCGCCTTTAACTTTCTGTGTTCTGCAAATTAATATTTTTCCTTCACTGTACGTACAAGGGGCGCCTGTTACTCTGCGCACATAAAGTCAGGTCAGGCCGTCGTGTGTTTGGATTAAGTGGATCGGACTGATTGTTTCTCACACCATTGCAATATTTACACAAGATTTTACTGTGAGTGAACATGCAATCCAGATTTCCAGCCTTCTCAAAATCTCTAATCTAAACAGTCCATGCTTTAGTTAGCATGCCAAAGCAGCGCCACCCTGCTGCTATCTTGATTTCTCAGGTCACTGACAGCTTCCATAAATACCTTTGAGGCTTCAGATCACATTGGCCAACAATCCAAGAGTCCCACACAATCCATTAGTGAAGCACACTGGGATCAGAGATGAAAAATGTATTTATGTTCTGCAGCTAATGCAGTAGCAGCAGGGTTTTTAAAAGGGCTGATTGACTATCCCTCTGATTTTGAGATTATGTCAATAGATTGGATTTTTATGAAGAAACCAGATTTGAACTGCATGGCAATAAAAGTTTTTCTATGGCAATTTTAACCACAGTCATTTTACACAAATGTATTTAAAGTCTTTGTAATTTGTGTAAAGGCTTTGTGATTTAAAAAAAAATACATTATTGATTGTGGGGAAATATAATTTTTACAACTGCATCTTCAAACGGATTCTAGGATATAACTTTATCAGTTGGTGGTGGGAATTACAAACATTTGAAGCGAGTTCCAGCTGGAGTGCAACACTGGGGCCATCCCAATAAACACAAGTTTGTATTCCCCAAAAATGTAGTTTGATGACCATTAAAAGAGTTTCTGAGGGTAGCCGCATAGGCAGAGACCACTTCTCAGGTCAGAAAAGATCTTCAAAGGCTACTCCCAGTCAGCTTTCATGGGGAAAAGAGTTCAAATAAGGGAACACTGGTAAATTGTAGCATCTATCAATAGTCTATTGAAAGGTTTGGAGTTTCCCTCTTTAAATCAAAGATACAACTTTGGTTACATCGTCTGCATACTCATTGGTCACAATTTACACCACGCACCACCATCGCCATGGATAAATTCCCAACCTGTGGGAGATCAGTGAAATTTGGTTTTCCGTTGTACATACAAACCAGCTGTGGCAAAGATGTACAGCATTTGTTAATATAATAATACTATCTTTTATATGATTTTAATGAAGACCAACTATACTCCAGGTATGAAGTTTGTGAGAGTTGCATGACAGTTATGCAATAATTATTTCATCTATTTATATGCAAAGGCAGTATGCACACAGTTAGCTTCAATATTAAGTCTTCTGTTAGAGAAAAAAAAACTATTACAAGAAAAATAATTGCAGAGATAGAACATATACGTTTTACATTACAGGTAGTCATCTGCTCCTTTATACTCTATCTATACTGTAGGTTTAAGGATAATGTGTAAACTGTGTTAATGCTGACACTAAAGTAGTCACGCACAGACTTCCTGAGGTGGAATTTTAAGACTGTAAATTTGACTATAGCAAACAACAGGCTGTATCTAACTGCTTAGCATGGCATCCCTAAACATGGTTTAACCTACTTGCTGCAGCAGTGAGTAAAACAAAAAAAACTAAAGAACAAAATATTATGTTGGGCTCGGGCTTGTGGGTGAAGCAATAAAGAGAAAAGAAGAGTGAGCAAAGGGGGGATCAGAAGTATAGAACAGAGCATCAGTGTGTGTGTGTGTGTGTCTGTGTGTGAGTGAGTGAGAGACTGCAGGGTGGATTAAGGCAACACACTTTCTTTTTTGTTTGTTTGCGCGTGTAAACGCAGTTTTGATGAAATATTAATGGCGCCTTCCAAAATGCCTTGTAAAGATTCCTCTGTCTTTGACTTCTCCATCTGTGGCACCTCAGGTAGGCATTTAGTATGCTGTTCTTTCTGTCATGGGGGAACCAGCAACCCTCGGTGTGTCGAGCTGTCAGCGCAAATCCGCTGCCACCCCGTCTCTTCCACCACCTCCGTGACACACCTTTAGTCCCGCAGTCTGGGAGCCTGCAGCCCCGCCCACCTGCCTACCTATCTGCCAGCCAACGTTGCCGTGACAAAACGAAAAAAATAAATAAAAAACTTTGCACAAAACATTTGTTGTTGCACTTTTATAGTGATAGGAGCGAATCAGATAAAAGATACAACAGAAGAGTTGTTTGATTGACTTCTAGTTCACGTTTCCTGATGGAAATCTCCTGTTCTTCTCCAAATGCACAGAGACACGCTTTCTTCTGATGTGGATCAGGTTGACTAGGAGCCTGATGACATTGATTGTACTTCAGAGAGCTGCTTGATTGGCAGCTGCCAAGGATCTGAGGCTCATATCCCACCAGTCCACCCACCTAAGCATCATCTCAGAGCCCCTGCCGAGGAATCAGATACACCAACAGTCCCTCATCTCCCCGTACTCCTGCTAATGTTCCCTGACTCAGAGAGGGTAAATGATAGCGCTTGTCGACAAACAATGGTTTTGCTTGTGGTTTGGCGATGAGAACCTCGCTTTGGGGGGATGGAATCAGATAGAGAAGGCAAAGTTTCTGACGTCCATTGGCATTTAGTGCCCTGTGAGATAGCTGTCAATCAGATGCTGTGTTGTGATTACAAAAGTGAAGCAGTGTCATCATGAGTGGACAGCGAGAGACACCTAGAAGGCTTCCTGTCACAGGGAATGGCTAATTATAGTTTATACTATGTGTTCTTGGGCTCGCCAAGCATTATGAAAGACTTCATTTATAACATAGACATGCACATTTCAATCTTGTGACTTGAGGCTTGGGGGGTAAAAGCAAAAAAAAAAAGAAAGAGGAAAGAGAAAAAAGACACCAAAGCATGCTACAAATAGTCTAAGTTTATAGATCTTTTCTTTTCATGTGAACATGAACTGATGTAATTTATGTGTCTTTAAAAAAAAGATGGTTGAAGTATTTCCCTGCCCCCAAACCTCGTTCAAAGACAACATTTATATATACAGCGAGAGAGAGAGAGAATAAAAAAGATGGTGATTGTTGCCCGAGGAGGTATGGTTGTCATAAAAAAAAGCTGGGTTGGGATTTGTTGGTGTCACTCAATAAATCAGTGGGAGTTTAATTACCAGCCTGGTGTGGCGAAGCCTTGACAAGCAAAATGTGTGCGTGTGTACCTTTGTGTATGTGTGTGTTGAGAGTAGAATCTGTGACAAGCACTAGCTCTGTGAGTTAGCATTCCTCCTGGGCCAGACCCTACCAAAAGCCTGACAGGGCACAGCAAATAAAAAAGAAAAAGACTCTCTCACACACACACACACGCATGCACAACACACACACACACACACACACACACAGAGGACTGTACCATTCTTCTATGACAGGGTGGGATAGATTTTGGAGACTGAGGGGTCTACTTAGAGAGTTGCAGCTCGGTCTCACACGCTAGCTAATCTGCTTCATTCAACCAACGTCTGCTCCCCTGACCCACAGAACACACACACACGCGCACGCACACATGCGACCTCCTGTTATGAACTGAGCTGGGTAGGAACTTTAGAAGCTAATCTCTGCCCCTTAGTCCAGCGCACACCGACTCCGACCCTCAGCCCTGTAATCCTGCAACTGGAGGATCAGATGAGAGACGTGAGGAGAGAGACAGAAAACAAAACAGAGAGACACAAGGAGACGGAGGCAGCGTGAGGTGAAGCGTAAGGGAAAAGACACGGAGCAGGCGTTGACGCCGTGTAACATAAATGGGGGAAAACGTTCAGCGGCGTCTCCGTCTTGCTGCTCCTTCCACATTGTTCTAGATAATCTTAACGGTGGCCCTCAAATTAAATGATTAAATATTCCATTGTGATCTCAGTGCATAAACATGCTCGACAGAGTGTAAAAACCGACATTCTGTTTTGCCAATATTGCACACGGATTCCAATAAAGCCTTCGAATTGAACGAGAGGGGTGCGCCCATTCAGAAAAAGACAGGCGGAAAAAAAATAATCAGGAGAAAGTAGCAGGTAGAATAAAAGGTTGGCAGAGAAGCAAACACAGGTTTGACAAGAGGTAAGAGAGGTGACGATAAGCAATGGGTAATGTTTTTCTTCTCCAATTCCCTTTGAGGTAACATCCAACAATTTGAAGGTTCAATGGGCAAGATTACAGTTCTGTTGGAGATGAGTTAAAAATACAGGGTGACTTGTAACACTGTCTGTGATGAGTGAATGACACAAACACACACACATGGACGCCATCAGCGCGCTGCAGTGCTGTGCGCGCTGTTATTGGCTGTTTTCAACTGTAGCACGGATGAAAAGAGTCAGCATTACAGCTGTCAATTCAGATGGAGATCAGGTGGCGGGAATGAATGAGGCGACAGCAGATAGTGGCTCTGGTTTGTCGACACACACACGCACACAATCACACGCACACAGAAGACATTAATGTGTGCATGAATGCATGCATGCAAAGGCATTTGCAGATGCTAACCCTTAAAAATAAATCCCAATTTAAATCCTCTTTTTCAGCTAAAGGATTGCGCTGTCATTCACTGATATTTACTGATCTTTTATTTTTTTCCTTTTCTTTTCTTTTTTTTTTTGATCTGACTCTCTCAGAGTAAAAAACAATGGCAGCTGCTAGAGGACATATTTGTCTCCTCATTCAGCCCTTAAAGTGTACCAAATTTTTCATCTAGCAAATATCTGCCAATATTTCGAGCACGCTTTTTTTTCTTCCTTTCATGTTCTCGCAATTGATACAATTCAAAGTGTTCAACAGGAAGAGAAATTTCCCAAAGAGAGTAATTAATTTCCTGGCACTTCAGTTTTTGGGGGCCTTGTAAGGCAAACGAAACAATAAGCGTGTAAAACACTCGACTGTACTGCAGATCTTGGCGCTAACAGACAGATGCCAATCTCTCTCTCTGTCTATCTACGTACCCCTCTCTCTCCACTTTGCTAGACATGTGTGCTAGTTGGCTGAGAGACATTAGCATTTGTTTTACCCCCCATCCCATGTGCTAGAGCCTCAGGCGCAACAGTCAAAGAGACACCACCACCTCCCAATATCTCATCTCATCTCTCAGTATGCGCGAGTGTGAATGTGAGACAGAGAGTGTGCTCTCACTTATGCACATAAAAACACACGCTGTGGTTTTGATATGTGCCTTGCAAATCTGCAGAACTTTGATTTTTGTTTTTTTGCTTCCAATCTGCATAGAAAAACTCAAAGACTGTACATTTAACAAAACACATTGCTCTGTCACTGTTACTCTTATAGAGATAAATGCCAACAGGGCCATCACTTTTTTGTGTTTGAGCCACAGTGCAGCGTGCATGTGCTAGTGCGCCCCCTAGCTCTCGGATCAGGCCCATCCCCCCCACTCCCCCCCCCCCCCCCCCCCCCCCTTCCTCCTGCTGTTCCTCTCTTGCCCTACATATCAGTCCCGGAGAGAATAGACCCGTCTAACACCCGGCTTCACAGAGACGCTGTTTTGTCATGTTTTATATCATTCTACTAATGGCAAAAAAAGCAGGTCCTCTGACTAAAGACTGCAGTATCCCTAAAGATCTCTGGTAACAAATGCTCGGTAAGAAAAAAAAAGGAAAAAAAGAAAAAAAGTGACGACTTGCCTTAACTGAGCTCTCTGTTCTAACCAGCAAAAAGCTCTTGTTTTGTAAACAGTGTGAGAATGGCTGTGGGTTTTTTGTGTCGTATTTGTAATAGAGTAGAGAGGAAAAAAAAGAAACGACAGACAAGAGAAAAGGGAGGGAGAAAAGATGGGAAGAAGAGGGGGGGAGAGAGAAGGAGAGAGAGATCCAACAGATGGTAGATTTGGCGAGGCCTCTGCCATGCAGTTTATGTAAAAGCCTGTCTGGAAAGAGCACAGACCCCCGAAGCATCTCTCACATATTGAGGAGTCACAATCATGGCCAGGCTGCAAAGAGAGATGCCCCTAATGGCGAAACACTACTGTTTTTGCTTTCTTCAGTCACCTGGGAGTTTTTTACCCGAATGAGAACACCGCTTCCTGGAGGAAAAGCGTTGGAAAAAAACGAGCTCCCAAATTTAGAATAGCGTAGTGGCGTAGAGTTCACGTAGCTCACGGTCAAAACACATGGCTGTAACGTGACTTATAAAACCACCTACGTTACGCCACCACTGAACAATGAATGAACAGTGAGCATGCTGATCACCTTTATCTCATGTTGGAGATGCATGTAAGGAGAAAATGACTGAAATTTTTCATTTAATCGTTTGCTTCGAAAAAAAAAAAGTTAAACAAATGGTTCTTAAATTGGTCATTAATGTGTTGGGTTTGCCTCTAACGCCGCTGTCTTCATTCGGTTTAGCTTTACTCGCTTTCCAAACTTTCGGACAACATCCTCAAATTACTCCTGTTCCTCTTTAAAGAAAGAAGAAAAAAAGAACGAACTGATTTGAAGATTTGCGATGGCGGTATCACTGCGCACCTGTACATCCTCCAACACACACACACACACACACAGCCCCAAAATGACCTATTTGTGAGCATGTGTGACCTGCGACTGTCGATCAGTGCAAATTTGTGAGGCAATGAAGCATGCAAGAGAGTCCCGTCAGAGCAGAGGCAACACATTGCCCCCATCTCCACCATTGAGTGTGTGTGTGTGTGTGTGTGTGTGTGTGTGTGTGTGTGTGTGTGTGTGTGTGTGTGTGTGTGTGTGTGTGTGTGTGTGTATGGGTAGGGCCACGAGGGGGAAGGAGCAGGGTGTAAAAGGCATCATGAATGTAAAGAAGAAAAGGGGAAGTGAGGATGGGAGAAGGGCAAGCGAGCAAGAGAAGTGGGAGAACTCTGCCACAGCGAGTGAAGCTCATCAAACAGTGTGATTTAGTGTCATCTGCTGGCTCGCTAAAGCCCCCTCTATCCCTGTAATGTTAAAAAAAAAAGGACTTCTATTCAAGCCGGCATATTTTTATTCCTCCTCTTCTCTCTCATTTCACATGGGCTGCAGATGCCTTAATTGTGCTCGCTCTTCAAGGCAGCCTTTTCACTTGCTCTTGATAAGTCTTTGATATTCTGTGCTTCACTAATTGTAGTCACTGCAGTACATCTATCTTTTTTCAATTTCCTGATAATTAGCCTCTAACTCTTTCATCTGTCTTTTCAAGTGCACTAAATCTCCTTCTCTAATGAAAGTTACACTGAACCCAACAAGGTTGACGGCTGGGGTAAAGAAAAAAGAAAAAAACACTGACGTCTCTCACCCGCTCTCTCTCTCTCTCTCTCTCATTCGCTCTCTGTCTCTCTCTCTCCCTCGCCGTGGGCAGGCCCTGTCCTTGGGTTTCCAACGTGAAAATATTCAACCAAAAAGAACACAGGAGCTGTTTAATAAGAACATGCTTCAAAATGACTCGGGTTTAATGGATAGGAGATGTGAGGTGAGCGGAAGAGCTAACCTGAAGCGATCCGCTAAAAAGATCAAAAAACTCAGAAATCACTCAAAGCCACCACTGCACTCCCAAAAGACTGCAGTCATATCGAGAGGCTCGGAGTAATGAGCTAGATTGAAATATTACCAAGAGAGAGGAGTGGAGGGGGGAAGTTGTGTGTGTGTGTGTGTGTGTGGGGGGGGGTGATGTTATGTATATGATAACATATTAGCACAGCATCATTATCATTTGAGTGTGACAGCCTAGTTTGTACTCCGGAGCCCACCCTCAACTACTTCCTCGGTTAAAATGTATTCTTCCCACATGTTCAAACAACCCCCCCCCCCCCCCCTCACCCCCACCCCACCAAAAATCAGAGCAGCAGCATGAAAAGCTGCGAGAGGTAGACAAAGATAAAGGCTATTTGAAGTACAAGGAGCGTTGCTGTAATAGTTTTATGTCTTTTGATTTGGCGTTTCAGTGGTGGAAACGCGTTACCGGGGAGCTTTGGTAAGAGTAAATGCAAACACAGACGGCATGAGAGGTGAGCACAGAGGAGAAGGAGGAGGAAGAGAGAGGAAGAAAAAAAAATAAAACAGGCATCAAAATTGATTTTTCAATCATGCTTGCTGTTTCAAGAGGGCGTCACATGTTCTAATGACCTCATCCCTCTTGTAGTGATGTGAGTTATTTCACACCGGGCCATTTTAAACTAAGAGGACTAAGGTGGTGAATGTGTGTGAGTGGGTGGGTGAGTGGGTGGGCGGCAGTTCGGGTAGGGTGGGGCACGGCGGGGTGGTGGGGGTTAGTGCTGCTGCCGCTAAGTAGGGCTCAAAGCAGTGAGGGGTAGTAAAGAGAAGAGGCGGGGTGGGCTAAGGGAATGGTTAACAGGGTCATTTAGATTGATGGGAGATCGATACTGAGAGGTAGAGAGGAGGTGCATCTCTGTCACTGTGATGTGTGGCTTCTGTGTGATTGTTCTGCAGATTACGTACAAGGGAGGGGGAAAAAGAAAAGGAAAGTGCTGTCTGTCAGTGTGTGCATGTGTGTGTGCGCTGGAAACAATCATGTCACCGTCCTCCAGTGATTTAAAACACATTTCATGTTTTGTGTTTGATATTCTATCCCTGCAGAGGAGGAAATGAAATGCACTGTGCACTGAATGTTAAGCTTATCAGTTTTATTTAAAGATTATCTCGCCCTTTTTTTTCGCTTTCTTTTTTTTTTTTTTTCTGAAAAGTCACCGACAGTGAAATGATTACCAGTGACCAATCTATTCATTTATCTAACAGAGATATGAGATGCAAATGAAATCGTGCCTGTTGATAAAAGATTTGTCACGAGGGGTGACAAGTCAAGGATAACCAAGGTCGTGGATGAGAGGTTGAAAGTTCAAAGCCAGAATTAGACAAATTAGCAGCCCAGTACGCTCCTTCGCTGCATCTATCTGCAGAGACCCTACTGTGAAAAACTCACATATATTAGACATAAACTTGCAAATTAACCTTTAAGTTGTTCAGTTGGCGATAGCTGGGATTTTGATTTTACACGCTTGTGTTGCATGTGTCTGTTAGTGTACAGCTGTGTGTGTGCTCCGGTGTTGCCTCAAGCATTTCCTGCAGCATTTTTCAGCCTTCCAAGTAAGCATTGCTTGGCCTAGAGAAAGACCGGTTCATGCAACACTAGCTTAAAAAGGATTTAAAAAAATTTTTTTTTAAAGGATGAGAGTAGATCAGAGTAGATTTCATCATGATGTAAACTTTTTTTTAAATTAAACTTCTCTTGTATGAAAAAGAGCCGTAAAGAACACACTAAGCTAAATATGTTGCAATGATTTTCTCACAACATAGACAGAAAGTTTGATCAGCAATCTTAAAATGACATTAAAGTATATTAAAGTCATTGCATTAATATTGTAAAGTTAATGTATAATATTTGGGGTCTAGGTTTGGGGTGAGGAACAACACTGATAAGATTTTATTGACAGCAAAGTCATCATTGACTGACTGAGGTAAATTTCTTCAATGGTCCCTTTACATGATATATTTTCTTTTTGGCAATCAACAAAATTGGCCTGAAAACACTTCACACAACTCTGCTCTAAATCTAAAAAGAGAAATGGTTTACACAAAAGCTCTGTTTTGCAATGCACAGCAGTAACTAAAAATATTGATTTATCAGCGCTGAAAAAAGGATCTGGAAAGTTTCTTGCAGGATTGGACAATTTGGAGATTCAGATTCTTGCCATCGCCGGGCTAACAGGTCAGGGATTTCTTATACAGCTGCATATGTAGTGTAGAAAGACTGCCATCCTCAAAACTATGAGGGGTAATCTTTTTAAATTTTAGGCAGGTTCTTCAAAATTATTGTATATTTTAGTTTTAAGACATGTTAAATTTTAAAAAGCAAAAATAAAACGAGCTGATAAAAGAAAGAAAAGAGGAATGAAAACGGTCTAGGGTTCCTATGTATGGGTGATTCTGTGGATTGCGCACGTGCACTAACCAAACCCCTGATATACAGGATTATATATTAAATCTTTAGGTATCATAACCAAAAACCCTTCTGAAACTCTACACCCAGAAAGATAACTACACGTTGCACTTTAATACTGACAGCTTAGTTTTTGTACATTTATTAAAGCTCTCAAATGCTTACTCAAAGCTACATTTGTTTCACTCTTTTTTAAACTAAAACCTTTGAGGAAAGCACAAGAAATACAATGTAATACCACAGTGGTCCCTATAGGAACACTAAAGGGTCAAAGGTCATGGTTAGCAGTAGCATATCAGATCAAAGCCCTGTCTGAAGTCATGTGGAGCTTCAGAATTTGAAGGATGTTCTCTGCGAACATATGAAGGAAGAATGAAAATCGACCCATCAGCTGAAACTAATGTTTCTATTCTTACTTTTTTGGTACTTTATTAGAAAAAAGTCAAGTCAAGACGTGATGTTTTCGGGAATAAAAACATCTAATACATACTTCTAATTCCTTGATTTAAAGTAAGGAACAGAGATGCATACATAAATCCCAATGGAGCACTTATATTGTTTTTTTTTTTTAAAGCTCAACTGAAAAACTCTCAGTGTAACCACTTAAATCCATTTGATTCAAATTTGATCTTCAGACGGCAACTCAAAAGCTCAGCCGACTGTTGTTATGATGGCAGCGAGCACAAAGCTACAGCATCGTGTAAACTTTTGAAATGTGTTTTACTGGCTAGGATCACAGAGGCTCTTCTCCAATAACAGTCATGTGGCTAAAGGCTTAATCTCTTGGTAGGCCTTGTTATTTTCTCTCAGCCCCTCATATCGCTGCTAAAGTAGCTCCGCTCTTAAATCAAAATAAAAGGAGGAGGAGAAGGAGGAGGAGTGAGAGTAACAGGAAACACAGCTCTCATCTCTTAAACTCTCTCTTGCTTTCTTGCGGGCTGGGATGTGACTGGGTTTTTTTTGTCTCTCTGCCTTTGCTAGGACGTGGGAGGGTGATCAGATATCAGCGGCTTGGGTATTTGCCAGTGCCCCTCGTTCATCTTGGGCCGCCCTTCCTCTCTCTGTGAGTGCTTGAAAGCAGGGGATGCAAAGAGGGATGAATGAGCGGGGATGACAGGTGTTCCTTTTTTTCCAAAAACACAACAATCAGGTGCTCCCAGCTCCAGCTCCGTCACCATCTAGCATCCTGTAATTCGAAACAGGCTCCTGCAGCCCATTAGGAAATCTGGATCCAAATGCTCTTTCATCACTTTTTATTTTTGAAAAAAAAAGAAGTGTGCTAACACAGCAGGGATAAGTTCTGGCATTAGCTGACTATTTATTTTCATGGGCTTGCACAGTGTTTATGGTTTTGGAAGTCCAGAATGATAGTCAGTACACAAACCCAGCTCTTGTCTGCTGCTATAATGAGGCTGTTTTTGGGGGGGGGGCACTTTGAGGGACTCTGCAGGGACTCTGGCAGAGTCTCTGAGTCGGATGTCATTTGCAGCTAAAACTTTGTGACCTGCGATAATATTTCCGGGGATTAACAACTGTAATTTGGTCACTATGATAAAACCACATAAAATCAATTGAAGTGAACACTGGCTCAGCTTTTATTAAAACTTTACTTCGACCCCGACGCCCCTTCAACTCTTCATACAAGATGAAAAAAGAAAAATAACTAAATGATAACGTGTAAATTCACGATGATATCAAGGCAGCTGCTTTAGCTCTGACAGGAGATGGAGCAATGAGAGAAGAAAATCAAGCTGAAGTCAAATCAGAAAAAGAGATTGTGACAGCTTTGACTGACAGAGATTTTCCCACATGCCGTGTTTGATGATACCAGATAAGTCAACATGTTGAAATGCCTGCCGAGCTCCTTAGAACATCTCAGAAAAGCATGATGAAATATGACTCATTTCATGTTTGACACGAGGTCAAACGGTGTTAAACGCACAGAGATGACGTCTGTTTCCAAACTGACACGGTGAATGAAATCCCCACACGACTGCACGATGTTCTGACGGTGTTCTCCAGCCATCCGCCGCTTGGTTTAAAGCGAAGCGTGCATGCAAGCGCGTGCGCGTGTGTGCACTCTTTAAAGAAAAACAAAAAAAGGATGTAAAAGGGCGGCAGGCAGCCTCACATCTCCGTGTCACTCATTTCTGCGGCTGATTTTTAAACACGTCACGCCGCCGAAGCTGTCGGATAATTGCGCCGTAATTAATTAACAGTCCAAGCAGTTCCTTAAAAAGTGTGTTGTGAAAAGTACAATGTGAAGTGTTGTGATGGCTGTCACCTTGTAGCGGGCGAGTGCGACAGCTCAAAGTTATGCGAACGGCAAGCAGCTGCAGGAAAAGTGTTGAAAAAACAGAAGAGAAGCTGCGCACGTCGAGGCTTGATGGATAATATTGTTAATCACTTTCTGCACTAACTTGGAAATTATCAGGTTTAAAAAAAAATACAACAATTTAGACTGAGGAACAAACACACACACGTGCACAGTTTTATGTGAGCTAATTTAATTTCTTTCTCAAGGGCGGGAAAACTAGCTGCCTCTTCAAACTTTCAAAGTATGTAATTTGGTGTAAAACAGTAGCACTTTAGGCGTTCTCCACCAGTGAAATTAAATGGGACCCTGCGGGGTTGTGTTGTAGGGTATTAAGTAATGTTTATTGATGTTTATTCTCCCAGGGAGCTGCTCGAAAAAAATCACTCTTCAGCTTTGATTAATTTCCCCCCTTTGCACCACGTAAACGATGAAGCCGAAGCAATATCGCTCTTTAGCCATGACTAAGAGAGACTACAAGTTGAGCATCTCTCTTTAAAAAACCCTCATGCTGTTTTATGTAAAAAATGGTCTGTGACCATGAGGATTTTTTTTTTTTTTTGAAAAATGATGCCTGGAAGCCTGCAGCTCAATTCATCACCTATGAATTTGAGCAGCTGGTATGTCTTCCTTTTACTCCTTGTGGATGGAGATCACATTTAACAGATTCAATCTTGCTTCGTCATTATAATGAAGGGTGAACGTCAGATAAGTGCCGCTAGGAAAGCCTGGAGATGCATGAATTTGCAAAATTTGTTTGCAAATGTAAACTCCCTGATTTGCCTTTTTCTGTGCAAACGCTGCTAAGCTAGGGTGAAGGAACAGCGTGCTGAAATGTAAACACTGTAATTTAATTGTTTTAATGTGGAAGAAATCATCTCCTGCCAGCATTCACTTCCTCCGGGTTCACAGGAATATCTAAAGTGGAGCTTCTGTTTGTTTCCTCTTTGAATCACCTCTTCCTAAGTGTTCCTGTGCGTTTCTGCTTCACTGGCTGCAGGACTGACACCTCTCCCCAGATCCAAGCATGTTCAGTCGCCATCTTGCTTGCCCCCTGTGCCAGCCTGTCATCTTGCCTAACCCATCACTCTCTCAGAGCACAACAAGTCCCCACCCGTCACATACGCACAGTGCACACGCGCACACGCGCAGACACACACGCAGCAGGTAACTTCCTCACTTCGCTCAATGATAATATAAAATGAAAGGCTTAAGAAAAGCAATGACAGTGTTGCTATGACAACTTCAGGCTGAAACCATACATTTTTATTATCCCCCAACCCCCTCTGCCCCTCCTCTTTAATGCAAATATGCATTCAGGCAAACCTTTGAACTTTCTGCATAATAAAGAGGTAACACTTAGGTACAAGTTGAGGGCCACTCGTGAGACAAATATTCTGCAACCCCGTCGCCTTTTTATGCCTGCCATGTTATTTGTGGCAATGGATCTGATTTGATTTAAGCTATACGCGATAAGAGGCAGTGCTTTACAGTGAATTTAGGAGAGCTGAGAGGTGCTGTTAGGCATGATGTGAGGCAAAATCAAAGCCTGGAAGCTTCTCCAAACTGCCTGTGAAGCACCTAGTTGAGTGGTTTGTATAAAATGATATTATTACAATGCTAGACCTCACTGAAGCCCACAACAGGACTGGCCTGATTTGTTAATATGTCTTTACCAGACTCTTGCTGAAAAGGCAATTTGTACCTCTGTTGCACAAGATACATATATGATTATGATGGTTAAATTCAGTATAATTAATCACCTTATGATGTTTTAAGCCAGGGAGGTCAAACTTAAGGCCCGGGGGCGAGAACTGGCCTGGCAAAGACTCCAATCCAGCCCACTGGAGAATTTGGAGAATGTGCAGGAGGGCAAACATTTTGTATTTTCATAAATTCTACAGCTAGTCCTCCTGATAAAGACCTCCCTCACTCGTACGTAGTTCATATGACACCAACATAATTAAGTAATAATAATTTTTTGAACAATATTTCCAGAGTTAAATCAATAAAACTGAAAATTTTCTGTAAGTTAAAAAAAAACTTCTGCTTTATAATTATGGGAAAGTCTGCTCAATGAGCTACTGGAAGGGTTTTTACAATTTTACAGATGTAAAGGTTTTTACAGTCTAAAGAGTAATGCTGACAGACAGATTTCTTTCAGCAGCATTTCTTTGTCATGTACAAATCAATGACAACATACTGTTCAAATTCTTTTCCTTATATTGAGATATTACAAGGACTAAATATGAAGTTCAACTTATTTACTCTGAGGAAAAAGGATTTTCACCATTCTGGCCGACTTAAAAACAATGACGCCCATAATGAGAAATGAATTTGACAACCCTGCTTTAAACATTGCTGGTTTTTCCTCGATATCATTTATCAAATCACCACTGTTGGTTCATGATTTGCTGTGCTGTATTATTGTGCGAGATAATAAGATATTTAAAAAAAGAGGTTAACCATGTTAACATTTTCCCTTATATCTTTTGCTTGATGTTCTGTTTGGCTAATGTCTGCAAAATACTTAATGCTTTTGTTTATTCGCTTTATCTAAATGACATCTGTTCCATATTGTCCCACATTTGTATTTCTTAACCTGACATTTCTCATGTATTCGAGGCCTACAGCTGAAAATAATCCAGCTGGAAAACAAAGAAATCTCGACAACTCGTTTTCTAATTTATCTGTAAAGAAGACAAAGAAAACGAAGCATCTATGACTTCTCAGTTTTGCCGCGAGGCTGCTGAGCATGCAGCAGATGCTCCCTCCCTAAATCTCAAACACGCCCACACAAACCGGAAGGCCCGACAATAAGAGACAGCTGTGGTAGTTAGAGGCCAAATCTGCTAATGACCCCCTGTCTTATTCATTAGGGAGCTTCGTCAGGTCTGCATGGCTGGACCGACTGTCGGGCAGTTTACCGCCTGTCGCTGACATCTGAGAGCCACTTGCTGGTACTTACAGGTGCTCGAGTGTATTTTTCCCTTTATTCTTTCTCACTGTTGAGAGTCAAGAAACATTTTCGCGTGTTTGGTGTCTTTTGCCGAACTCTCACTAAAAAGAGAATCGCTTCTTTCATTTAGATGTTTACATTTTTAACCTTTGCAGAACCTCGTCCTTGAATAGCTCCCTCTGCTACGACACTTAGGAAAGCAAATTATGAGAACTACGAGAGCGGCTGAGCAACTGCAACACAAAGACAGCACGAATAGCAAGTCAAACTGCGCCACATCGCACTCACACAGAATTTCAACTCCAAACTCTCTTCATTTGATACAGGAAGGGAAAAGTGCTAGTTGATGCATTATTTCTTGGTGGAGAGAGTTGCATCAGTCCTTCCACTTCTGACTGAAGATGGCTCTTGCCTCATACGATCCCCCTAACCCAAAGTACACATTGCATTGTGGGATATCCTGTTGGTTCATCTCCCTCTGCTGCTTGTCTGCTAGTCGTCTCGGCATCAGCTTTTGTCCATGTTACAGTCTGTTTTGCTCTGGTTCTTTCTGCCCTAAAAGAATGACGGGCCTCTGTAAGGCCTGGCTGTCACGATCCTTCAATAGCAGCCGACTAATTGCTGACCCTAACAGGCCCAATTAGCACTTACAAGCTCGGTACAGGGGCCCATGGGAGCCGTCCGCACAGACACGGGGACGAGACATGGCCACCGCTACAGCGTGTGAAGCACAAAGAGCGGCCACACTGCTGCCGTGTGACTTCTTTCTTTTTCCATCTCTCTTGGCTTTATTACTCCTGCTGCCTCTCTCTCCATCTCTCTCCATCTTCACCCATCCTTTAGTCTCCATCTGCCCAGCTAGGCTCTTTGCTGAGGCCCCCAGAGCCCTCCTCAGAGAGATCCCTTGAAGTGCGGGGAATCAGAGGCAGAAGAGCGCTCTGGGAAAGCTGGCTGAGCGAGAAAAAGGGGGCTCCGGCACTGAAGCTTGTATCACGACCGCAACAAGCGTGTAATCAGCCTTCTTTTAAAGTGGCTTCTCAAAGAGCATGTGGGCTAATGTGCACAACTTAGACTGATATTGCCGATAAAGCCCCACATTTAGTAACTGGCAAATATATCAAGCTTGCTGTTCCCTTTTGAGTGTGAAATGTGATAAAGACATACATCTCCCCACTGATAAGGAAAATGCGGGGAGGAGCTGGAGTGGTTGGCACACAAAAGAGGTCTGTCAAGACATCGGGAGTTTGGTGATTTTACAAGCCATAATTCTCCCACTAAAAAAGAAGGGGAGAGAGAGGGGAGGGGGGCAAAAACTGCAGCGAGGAAGATGATTAACGTGAGCCGGACTGCTCGTCCCTCATCTATTCTGTTATCTTCATTATTTGGAAGGCATTAAAAGAGGCCAGAGATGGCAGCTTGGGGAGAGGGGCTCAGGAGGTGGGGGAAGTTCTATGTGCTGGGATACTAATTACAGTGTCCACTAATAGCGCCTCAAGTAAACCAGGCCAATGCATCTTGCTTGATGAGAACATGCATCAACCAGCTTAATTGAGAGTAAAATGAGGCAGGCGTGCCACAGGACCTATTAATCAACATTGATGAATGAAAGTGTAATTAGATGTGGAAATACAAAAAAAAAAGGCGGGGGAATGGAAAAGCAATCGGTTAACTTAAACTTAAGGCTACAGTTGTTAACTAACACGCTGCAATATTGTGCACATTAGGCTTTATCTTTCAAACGCTGCTATCCCTGCTATCCAACTTTTCTTTCTCTCTCTCTCTCTCTACTATGGAAAAATGTATAGGTAAGGGTGTGTTTGCTGAGGCATCACTTTGATTACGCAGATATTGTACTTCCCGTGCATTAATAGCCAGCATTGCTGCACCTGCAATACAGACTGCACCTGCTGCAGAATGCGCACCCCAGCCTAATTAACTTTATACGAAGCAGCTCCATCAACTTGATGCACTTGATGCATTCATCTTCACCATCCTCGAAGCATTATGATCGCTGCTAATACGGCCCGCCCCCTGTTATACCTACCACTTCCAGGGCTAGACTAAGCAGGTGCGACACCTGAATTTTCCCGAACTATCCATAGGAACGCGGCACTCGAGGCGAGCAGCCATCATCGTTTTTTAATTTAACGTGATCATGTCAACACTTTCAAGGGTTACTTGATGTCATGAGACTTGGGATCTGCGCGTGATGTAGCGTGGCATATTCAGCCTTAATCTGTGTTTATTGTTCATCATATTTATCTTATGTTGCAGCGCTTTCGCTCCCTGACATTGACATTCATTGCTGGTCCTGCGCAGCCCCATGAGCTATGTGAATAAAAACAGCAAACACAACACCCTTGAAATGCCATAATCCCTTTTGTTTTGGTGGAGGCTCTTTTCGCTGTGTATGCAAGTGGGAAAGCCTCTCTGTCTTTACACACACACACACACACACGTGCATTCACATACAGACATACAAACAAACTCGCAGGCACAAATCAGCATGCACACACACACACATACACACACTTTCCTCTCTCTGCTCACTTTCCCTTTCAAAAGCTCTTATCTATTTATAGACTTTGATATGTAAACCTATGAAATCTTACCTCAGGCGAGACAATCAGGCCTGTTCTTCTTCAATCCGCTGGAATCAAAAGACAGAAAGGGGAACAAAAAAACAGATGAGAAAAGCGAAACACAAAAGAGACACAATGTAAGAAGAGAGCGGCAGAGGCCTGGTTATAGTACAGGGTTGATAATTACAGCCAAAGACAAGGCAGATTAGGACAGCGTTTTCCGCCAAATGTTTCCTGAAGAGGAGACTGACAGTGGAAGCGATGTGTTTTATTTTTGAACCGAACGCTCACGTTGCCTCCTATCTCTTTGCATTACAAGAGCGGGGCGGCGTTGCTCTGCTGGTGGAGGCTGGCGATCTGTCATGGAATGGTGCACCCGATATCTGAGACGCTCTGTAATGAAGTGGACACTGGGGGGAAATAAATGCGGCAGATTTACCAAATTCGGTGAACGGAAAGTCTAACGCAGTGTAGCAGCGCGGGGCATGAGAGGTCAGCTCCATTTTCTCCTGCACCCACTGACATCATCTAAATTGGCCTGGCTGAAATTAGCCTAACCCCCGGAATGACATATCTCTCCGCATAAGCTGTGCGGACGCGACGAGCGCTTGAACGTGAAATCCAAATCAACACATTGTTTTTGCGATGTCAGAAGCAGCCAGGGAACGACCATCACTCTCTGGCTCGGGGATATTTGTTGTCAAAACGGTAGTTCTGCAAACTGTTCGAAATAATCTAATCCCGCAAATCTTGACTCGTTAGGGTCATTATGCAGGCTTGACCTCGTTCTGTAGGGATAGATCTCAGCAGAGCGAAGTATGAGAGCAGGCAGACAGGGCTGTCTGCAGAAACACGTGGAACTTCCTCCGTCAATATGTGTGACGCATGCTGGCTTCAGAGACATGTGGCTGCCTGGTGGAAGTAGCACGACACCCGTTGACTTTAAAGCCCTTTATGCCCCCCGGCACCAAACAAGACAACACATATACAGTCTATTTTAGCAAGAGGGTGGGGGGGCACTTTGCAGGGCTTAAGTGCAATGAACTATTGTTCTGTCTGTAACCCAGTGAGTTTACACGACTCAGTAATGCACTACAACATGTTATTGTTAATTGGGATTTATCATTACTCTGTTAATCACTGAGTTGATCAAAAATAAATCAATAATAAAAGATAAATACTATAAATATAAGAATAAAACCCAAAGAGTATATTTAACACCCCTACTGGTTAGGAAGGAACAAGCCCCGCCTTCCCCTGCTCTGTACCGTCACGTGCTCAGACACAGAGAGAGACGGAGGTGCACGAGACCATCACTGATTTTCACCGCCAAGCTTTTCGCTGGAAAATAACTATTAACTTGATAAATTGAGCAAATATCCATACCGGAGATCTGCATGGACCTTGGAGAAACGGACCTGATTTATTGTGAACATTTCGGACCTTGAAACCATCGCGGTGAGTCAGAAGCTGTTAAGCTAACCTTGAAGCTAAAAAGCTAACAAGAAGTTAACAGGGAATATAATGGCCCGATTTCAATGTTGTAGATCTGCGCGGGAGCGGATGAAGTGGACAAGATCCTCTCTGAGAGTTGAACAAGATCCTCTCTGAGAGTTGAACATTAGAAGTGTGCTGGTGAGTTAAACTGGGACTGGGCGAATCAGGCTAATTGAAAAGCTAACTAGCCTAATGCTCATAGCTGTAGCTGACCACGTTTTCACTGTGGGAGAACACACTGGGTTTCTCACTGAGTTCAGCCATTTTGAGCACTCAGCTTGTGTGCTGATGATGTTCTAGTATTACTTGTTGAATATTAAATGCACTAAAATTAGATGATGGAATAAGTTAATGTTGATCTTAAAGGTCATGAATCTACTTTATTTTGTTACATTTGATGCTCAAGCGGTGTAAATGACCTTTAAATTTGGTAAATATTTTTACGTTTGTTTGAAAGGCACTTCGGTTTTATTTTGAAATCCATGCTTTTATTTTGAAACAGGAAACTGGCACAAAACCGTTAAAGGGCTGTTAGTAACGTTTCTTTTAGGATATGGTAAAATAGTGTGCCTTAAAGTGAAAAATATGTACGTTTACTTTGCCAATTAGTACCTGGCTGACAGTGGCACAAGGTTTGTTAATGTTTCCTTTAACGGAATAAGTTACATGCAATCAAAATGTCGTTTAATAGAGTTTATATTGTTAACCTTGAACTTGACCTTTATGTGTAGTGGTAAGTTAGTGAGGTGATACAATGAATTGAGTGATGTAAATTTGATGTATATGCTATATGTGAGCAGGAGAAATTTGTTTCCTTTGATCTTATGGTATTAATATTGCTGGTTTTGTTTTGCTCCAAGCTCTTACGGTGTCTTCACTGAATGTTTCAATAAAAACATTTCCAATAAAACCTCTGTGAAGCATCAGTATAAGAGACCATCATTCAGCCAGGGATGCTACAGTAAGAGCTTCAGCCTCACGAGTTTCACCTGACTGCCAAAGTCTATGATGAAAGAAGAGGGATTCATTGTGATGGTCTAAATGTGACACTCGCTCAAAATGGAAGCATCTCAGATATTAACTGCAGAAGCAGAAGGCTCAGATCAAATAAAAGACATCTGTCAAGCAAGCAAGGATGAGGAACTTCGCAGATCTGATCGCCCAAGAAATCCCACGGAGAAGATGCTTACATTTCAGAGAGAGGAGGCATACAAAAGGGAGAAGCGGCTCATGCACCTTTATGATCAATGGAAGATCCAGGCACGTAAGGCAAGAAATCAGCTAAAGCTAAACATTCCAGAAAGTGAAATCGCAGCTCTCATTGATATCTTAGAGAAATGCATGAATGATATTACGGACATTTATGTACAGATCAGAGATCACCTCACACCATCCAGTGAAACGAGACGTCGTGTTGATGCATGTGAGGCCGTAACAAAGGACATTATTAAAATTGCATATGAAAGAATATCAGGCATAGACGAAGACTATGATAGTGAAGCAGTCAAAGAACGCCTTCGTGAGCTCCTTAACAGAGACTATGCTCATTCCATATATGGATCCATGGTTTCACCTCCAAGTCAACACACTATAGACTCCATTGTCGCAGTAAAAAGAGCAGATGCTGCAGCAGAATTAGCAGCAAAGGAAGCAGAATATGAGTTGTTATTGGCGGAAGGAAAACAAAAGGAAAGGATCCAGCTCTTAGTAGAGCAACAGAAAAGGGATCTTGAAGCTCAAAAACATGAACTAGAAAGACTAAGGGCTGAAAAGGATATAAGAGCAGCACGAGCAAGATTGTCAATTTACAACCAAGATGTAATGCAGGAGGGCAGCTTGTGCTCTGCTAACAGCAAACTAAGGAACCAGGAACATATGCACCCACATCAAGCTGTGTCTCTGGCTCCAGTTCAGCATCTCATAAGATTTCCAGCTTCACCTCCACAGACAGATGTGTCCCACTTAGCTCAAGCAGTACAAGACAGCATAGCCATGAACAGACTTCCAATGCCAGAGCCACCTGTATTCACCGGCGACCCAATCCAGTTCATTGAATGGAAATCTTCATTCATATCCCTCATAGATAAAAGGAACATATGTTCAGCTGACAAACTGCATTACTTGAGAAGATATGTGGGAGGTCCAGCACGAAAGACACTTGATGGTATCTTTTACAGGGAGGATGATGAAGCGTATAAGGATGCATGGGATCGCCTTAATAGCAGGTACGGTCAACCATTCGTCTTGCAGAGAGCTTTCAGAGAAAAACTAGCTAGCTGGCCAAAGATCCACTCAAAGGATGCAGAACAACTCAGAGCATTCGCCGACTTCCTACATGCATGTCAGCAAGCCATGCCTCATATTAAAGGGCTGGACATTCTGAATGACTGTGAAGAGAACCAAAAGCTGGTCCAAAAGTTACCTGAGTGGGCAGCTTCAAGGTGGAACCGCAAGGTGACCCAGTTTATGAAGGACAGACAGGAATTTCCAGCCTTTCAGGACTTTGTCAACTTCATGTCATTAGAAGCAGAGATTGCCTGTAACCCAGTAACTTCCCTCCATGCATTACGTTTATCAGACTTACCTGCAGAGAAACATCATCTGAAAGAAAGGAAAAATAAATCTACTGTTCTTCATACACAGACACTTACAGAGAATGAGAAGAATGTACCATCCAAGACAAGCTTAAAGCCCCCTTGTACATTCTGTCATGATAACAAACACCGCCTACATAGTTGTCCAGAGTTTAAAGGAACGCCTCTGGAAGAGAAAAGAAAGTATGTAAGGGAAAACAAACTCTGCTATGGTTGTCTGAAACCAGGCCATAATGTTAAAGACTGCCGCCACAGACACTTATGTGATATCTGTAAGGGACGACACCCAACTTGCCTTCATGACGACAGATATTCCAACATGAATGCTGTGTTAGCCTCTAATCAGAATACAGACGAAGCAGTTACGACATTGTCTCTCAATACAGAGACTGAGCACACATCTACGACTACATCCATGATTTTGCCAGTCTGGGTTTCCTCTTCCAACAACCCAGGAATAGAAAGGCTTGTCTATGCTCTGCTTGACACCCAGAGTGACACTGTGTTTATTGATGAAGATGTTAGTCGTAGCTTGACAACCAAGACCTATCCTGTAAGGCTAAAGCTAACCACCATGATCGGAAAGGACACAGTAACACACAGTGAAAGAGTCTCAGGTCTCAGAGTGCGTGGCTATACCTCCACAAATCACATTGATCTCCCTCCTGCCTATACCAAAGACTGCATACCAGTGAATCGAAGGCACATTCCTACCAGTGAAACGGCGAGGCATTGGAATCATCTCAAAGCAATAGCAGATGATATTCCGCCACATTTAGACTGTGAAGTTGGTCTTCTAATAGGTTATAACTGCTCACAGGCACTAGCACCAAGACAGGTCATCCTAGGAAGAGATAATGAGCCTTATGCAGTCCGCACAGACCTAGGATGGAGCATCATAGGCTGCTCACCACCTCACCTTGAATCTCCTCCTGTCGCCAACATATGCCATAGAGTAACTGTCAAAGAGCTTCCTCCAGTGACGCCATCCGATGCCATTAAAGTACTTGAGTCTGACTTTAAGGACATCAGCAAGGACAACAGAACAGTGTCTCAAGATGACATCCTCTTCCTCAATATGCTAAAGGAAAGCATTTACATGAACGCACATGGTCACTATGAGATGCCTCTCCCTTTTAAAGAGAGACCCTACCTTCCCAACAACAAGCAGTTAGCTATCATCCGGCTCAACCATCTCAAACGAAAGCTGCTGAACAACAAGAACTACAAGACTCACTACGTAACGTTTTTGAATGAGGTAATTAAAAACAATGATGCTGAAGAAGTTCTCTGTGAAGAGAAGGAAGGTGAAACATGGTATATTCCACACCACGGAGTTTATCATTCCAAAAAACCAGAGAAGCTCAGAGTGGTTTTTGATTGCTCGGCTAAGTACAAGGGAACTTGCCTAAATGATCATCTCCTGTTGGGCCCAGATTTGACAAATACTCTAACTGGTGTTCTTATCAGATTTCGACAGAACCATGTTGCTCTGATGTGCGACATCGAAAGGATGTTTCATCAGTTTCATGTGCGCGAAGCGGATAGAGACTACCTACGTTTCCTGTGGTGGAAGGATGGGAACTTCAGTGTGGAGCCACAGGAATTCCGTATGAAAGTTCACCTTTTCGGTGCTGCATCTTCACCGGGATGTGCCAACTATGGGTTGAAACATCTCGCTAAGGAGAACGAGAGCATGTTTCCTCTGGGCTCCCAATTCATTATGAGGGACTTCTATGTGGATGATGGTGTCACAAGCATAGCAGATGTAGATGAGGCTATTCAGCTTGCAAAAGAAGCCCGAAGGCTCTGTGCTATGGGTGGTCTGCGACTACACAAATTTGTGTGTAACAATGCGAAGGTGCTTGAGAGTATAGCACCATCTGAGCGTGCCACTGAAGTAAAGGCTCTTGATCTTGCCTTTAGTGATTCATCACTGGAAAGAGCCTTAGGAATCCACTGGCACATTGAGTCAGACAGTTTCAGGTTTCATGCCCGTTTGAAGGACCAACCAGAAACCAGGCGTGGTATACTATCCACTGTTGCCTCTCTTTATGATCCACTTGGGCTTATTGCTCCTTTCCTGCTAACTGGGAAAAGGGTTCTTCAAGAAATGCGTAGGCATGGTACAGGTTGGGATGACCCACTCATCAGTAAACTGCAACCAGTCTGGAGATCCTGGAAGAGTGATCTGGCAAATTTGGATAAAATCACCATACCCCGATGCTATGTACCAGCTGACTTTGGAAAGGTCACAAAGAGAGAGCTACATCACTTCTCTGATGCAAGCACGTATGGTTATGGCCAGTGCTCATATTTGAGACATGTGAATGGAAATGGAACTGTTCATTGTGCTCTGATTATGGCAAAGTCCAGAGTTGCTCCAATCAAAGCTGTGACCATCCCCAGGTTAGAACTGACTGCTGCTGTTGTATCAGTTGCAGCAAGCAATACTCTAAAGGAAGAACTGGGAATTTCAGGGATTGATGAATACTTCTGGACAGACTCCAAGGTTGTACTGGGGTACATTAACAACGAGACACGTCGCTTCCACACATTTGTATCAAATAGGATTCAGAAAATACATCTCAGTACAACTCCTCAGCAGTGGCGATATGTTTCTACTGACAAGAATCCTGCAGACCTTGCTTCGAGAGGTTCTAGTGCAAGCAAGCTTCTGACATCGAACTGGTTTACTGGACCCAAGTTCTTATGGGAGAAAGAGGTATCACCAGAGGTAGAGGTAATCCCAGAAATCCCAGTTGGGGACCCTGAAGTTAAAAGGGTTCAAGCACTAAATTTGGAGTCTGCAGAACAAGTGACTCTTTCAGACCGCTTGTCAAAGTTTTCTTCATGGTGTAAGGTCAAACAAGCTGTTGCGCGACTTCTTCGCCGAACCAAGAGTGACAAGTCAACAAGCCACAGCACAGTTCAGGAGCGAGAGGTTGCACAGCGCATCATTATAAGAGATTTACAGAGACGAGTGTATCGAGATGAGATCCAGCTACTTAGTAATGGCTTACAACTTTCACGGCAGAGTAAACTGTTTCGATTGGATGCCTTTCTTGACAAAGATGGAATCCTCAAGGTGGGAGGAAGACTGAAAAATGCATCTCTCCCTGCCTCTCAGAAACATCCAATGATCATTCCAAAGGACCACCACATAACGAGGATGATAATAGCTCATCATCATGAACAGGTTAAACACCAAGGAAGGGGTATAACCATCAACGAGATCAGATCAAATGGATACTGGATCCCAGGAATGAACAGAGCTGTTGCATCTTATGTGCATCAGTGTGTCAAATGCAGGAAACTCAGGGGATCAATGGAAGAGCAGCGAATGGCAGACCTGCCATCTGAGCGGGTGGATCCATCTCCACCTTTCACTTATTGCGGAATGGACTGTTTTGGGCCATTTTTTACAAAGCAAGGGCGTAAGGTGAATAAGCGTTATGGTCTGCTTTTCACATGCCTTTGTTGTAGAGCAATTCACATTGAAATGGTGAATGATATGTCAGCAGATGCCTTCATTAATGGCCTCCGATGTTTTGTTTCCATAAGAGGAGCAGTACGACAAATAAGATGTGACCAAGGAAGCAATTTTGTTGGAGCTAAGAATGAAATGTATAATGCGCTGAAACAGATGGATGTCAATCGTCTGACTGCATTCTTGGCTGAGAGGCAGTGCGACTTCATTATGAATGCTCCCCATTCAAGCCATGTTGGAGGTGTCTGGGAGAGACAGATCAGAACAGTAAGAAATGTACTTCGGTCCACTCTTTCACTCTCACCTGGAAGATTAGATGATGCCTGTTTGAGGACATTGTTTTACGAAGCAATGTCTATTGTGAACAGCCGTCCACTCACTGTGGATAACCTGAATGATCCAAATGGTCCAGAACCGCTGACTCCTAATCACCTACTCACTATGAAACCCACTGGAGCCTTACCACCTCCCGGGACGTTCATCAGAGAAGACATGTATGCTCGTAAGAGATGGTGTCATATCCAGTATCTAGCAGAGCAATTCTGGAACCGCTGGAGAAGAGAGTATCTCTCTAATATTGCCACTAGACAACGTTGGCATATTTCTAGAAGGAATCTGAAAGTTGGTGACATAGTTATCGAAAGGATGGATGATCTGCCACGGAACGAGTGGAGATTAGCCAGAGTTGAAGAAACAGTCGCTGATAAAGATGGGCTTGTGAGGAAAGTTAAGATTCGTCTTGGAGACCAGAAAATGAAAAGGGAGGGTCAATGTTCTGGCAAGCCATCCATTGTTGAACGGCCCATTCAGAAACTGATCTTGCTTTTAGAGGCTGTCTAAGACAACGACTATACCCTTTATTGTATGAAGACTTGTGGACATTACCTGCAGGCTCATGCATGGATAATTCTTTGTTTTCGTTATGTAAAAGGCCTTGTGGTTAAGGTCATTTGTTTTTAAAATTCATTCGTGTTATAGTTCTCCCTTTTGTTAAAACACTCATGATTTGGTGGGAGTGTAAATGACCTTTAAATTTGGTAAATATTTTTACGTTTGTTTGAAAGGCACTTCGGTTTTATTTTGAAATCCATGCTTTTATTTTGAAACAGGAAACTGGCACAAAACCGTTAAAGGGCTGTTAGTAACGTTTCTTTTAGGATATGGTAAAATAGTGTGCCTTAAAGTGAAAAATATGTACGTTTACTTTGCCAATTAGTACCTGGCTGACAGTGGCACAAGGTTTGTTAATGTTTCCTTTAACGGAATAAGTTACATGCAATCAAAATGTCGTTTAATAGAGTTTATATTGTTAACCTTGAACTTGACCTTTATGTGTAGTGGTAAGTTAGTGAGGTGATACAATGAATTGAGTGATGTAAATTTGATGTATATGCTATATGTGAGCAGGAGAAATTTGTTTCCTTTGATCTTATGGTATTAATATTGCTGGTTTTGTTTTGCTCCAAGCTCTTACGGTGTCTTCACTGAATGTTTCAATAAAAACATTTCCAATAAAACCTCTGTGAAGCATCAGTATAAGAGACCATCATTCAGCCAGGGATGCTACAAGCGGCACTGGATAGATGTCAGTGTGTATTCTTACTGTGCTGATACGTTACCACATACTGTAAAACTACAGCCTGTGGGTTTTTGTATATTCTTTTGGTAATTTTATTCTGTACATTGAGTGTAAATAATATATTGCTTCATTGCTATGCAGTGTAAAGCAATGCTCCTGTAATTCAGTTAAAGGGCAATACTGTAAAAAAATAATCTACCATAGTTTATGGTTTATTTCTGATTTCTGATAGAAATGTGCACCTTGACGATAGAATAAGCTGATTGTGATTTAAAGATTGCATTCATGATTAAGATGCACTGTATAGACTATAGTTAGAAATTAGAATTAATGTTTTGTGCTTGTTTTGTTATAGCACTTACATTATTTACATATGGCCATGTATATCATTAGAGTGTGAACTGAATTAGTAATAGTCCTGTTGTTTACAGGCTAGGTTTTTTTATGGGATCGTGAGACCTGGATCTCTTCCTGACGAGGAAGATGGCGAGCCTTTCCCTTTGAACCGAACCGAACCACAGCCATTCTGAGTTGGCCCAGAAGGGCAGGTTGCTCTTCTCTCACGAACAATTGCAACAGTGCGGTAGGACGAAATCGCACCAATCACAAACTTTTGACCTGTTGGATTTGACTTGACTGAACACTGACTATTAAGCCGGCAAGACTGACATATCTGAGCTCAGATAGGATTCTGACTGTTATTATTATTGCTGTCACTGTATTTTATTTTATGTTTTCATTCCTGTTCATAAAATGCTGTTAAATTGTTGCTAAATAGTTTAATACAATTCATAGCAACTTTACCTGTGGCTCCAGTCATTCTTCTCCACGCAACTCCCTTTATCCCTCCTGCGAATCTAGCTATTGGCCCATTCTCTCCATCTTACTTTAATTTCCCCTACCCTATCC
This sequence comes from Rhamphochromis longiceps, assembly GCF_057381845.1. Lineage (NCBI taxonomy): Eukaryota > Metazoa > Chordata > Actinopteri > Cichliformes > Cichlidae > Rhamphochromis > Rhamphochromis longiceps. Next base: position 15,684,966 of record NC_140567.1, read on the forward strand.
TGTACTTGGCTACAGAAAGTGGCGAGCCAGCCAGGAGGGTTTGCAGAGTTGTTAGTCCACCCAAAATTTAATAAAACGATTAAGAGTGCCTGGAGCTTCACAGTGACTTGTATTTTTTTTCTACTGGTACTTTTACGTGTCCTAACCATGGAAGTTGTGAAAACAGAGAATGTTAAAGTTCAAAATGCTGTCTTGGTCAGTGGTTTAACTAACACAGACATTGATAAAGAAATAATTGAGTTCTTAGAAGCTTTCGGTCCTGTCAGTAGGCAGATTAAGCTACCAACTGGTGGTCAGATTATTGTGGAATTTCAACATGAGGCTACTGCTAAAGAACTAGAGAAAAGATATTTGCCTTATGACAGACCTTGCACTGTGAAACCTGAAGTTGTCTATCACGTTCGAGACCTAGCCAGTGCGTATAGCATTGAAACCAGCGCATCAGCTACTGTAACTTACCTGTCACAGCTTAAAGATGTGGCAGCACGAAGCAACCGATCGTTTAAAGACCTTTTGATGGATGAACTAGCTAAAATTGGGGAGTCATTGGGAGGGGATGTCCACACAGTTGAGCCTTCCACTGAACAAGAGCCAGTGCCCCACAGTGATGAGGCCCTACCTTCTTCTCCTTTAACACCCAATAGCAACCATGTAAGTGCCTTGAATACTCACCCACCGGCAGAGGCTGAGAAACAAACCCCTCAGATTCCCACCAACCTTTTAAGCACACCTGAAGTGCAGCGGGTTATTGTAGAGCACATTGTTAAAAGCAGTGAAGTCATTCCCCCACCAAACTCGCAATACAGACTGAAACCTTTTTCAGGGAGAGTTCCACATCCTCCTTTCGAAACTGACTATGACACTTGGCGCAGCAGCGTAGAGTTTTGCTTGACTGATCCCTCGCTCACCGAAACTCAAGTTGTGCGAAAGATTGTTGAAAGTCTTTCACCCCCTGCAGCGGACCTGGTGAAAGCTTTTGGTCCAAAAGCAAACCCCAAAACTTACCTTGAACATCTTGATTCTGCCTATGCAACTGTAGAGGACGGTGACGAACTCTTTGCTCGCTTCTTAAACACCAATCAGAATGGAGGTGAAAAACCCTCACATTACCTGCAAAGATTGCACACAGTGCTAAACCTAGTCATAAAAAGAGACGGAATTGCTTCTAGTGACATCAATAAACAGCTCCTGAGACAGTTTTGTAGAGGGTGTTGGGACAGCTCATTGATTGCAAACCTTCAACTTGAACAAAAGAAAGACGACCCACCTCATTTTGCAGAGCTACTCCTCCACCTACGCACCGAGGAGGACAAACAGGCAAGTAAAGCAACCCGCATGAAACAACATTTGGGGATCCAAAAGACTCGTGTTTATTCTAACGTGCAAACCACACGCTCTCAAGGTAGGAACGATTATGAGCATGAAATGGACAGCAATTCGTCTGACCTCCAGAAGCAAATTGCTGACCTCAGGTCTCAAATCGCACAGCTCAGAGCTGATAAAACAGAGAAAAGATCGCAGAAACTTCAAAAGGAAGCAAAAAGGAACCCAAGTACCAAAACTCAGAACAAGCCGGGACAGATACCACAAATTGCTGCAGTGTCAGCCAAACCCAAACCTGGATACTGTTTCAAGTGTGGAGAAGATGGTCATATCGCTTCCAGCTGTAGTAATGATCCCAACCCAGCATTAGTAGCAGCTAAAAGGAATGCCCTCAGACAGAAGCAGCGAGAATGGGAAATATCCAGACCAGTTGATGAGTCATTTAATTTAAACTAGAAGGAGCCCCTGTCGCGGGACAGATGGGTGCTAAATCTGAACCAAGTCCCACTGAGAAAAAGACAACAAAAGCCCAATGTGAAACAGCTAATGTTCACTCAGTGCCTAAACTTCCCAAAAGACTTGTGGGTAGAAAATGCACAGCCAGAGTTGTTATCAATGGCGTTGAATGTAGTTGCTTGCTCGACTCAGGCTCTCAAGTAACCACTATTGCCAAATCCTTCTATCAAGAACACTTACCTGATCATCCTATAAAACCCATCAGTGATCTCCTAGAGGTCGAAGGTGCGAATGGTCAGACAGTCCCTTACTTGGGATACATTGAGACGAGTATCATGTTCCCCAAAGATCTCGATCAGTCAGAGCTTGAACTATCTACTCTTGCCTTAGTTGTCCCTGACATTCGCTCAAACTCAGACACACCTCTACTAATTGGCACAAATACACTTGACCCCTTATATGAGCATCTTTGTGAGAACACCTTACCTGACTTTAAGGTACTCCCTTATGGATACCAACAAGTGCTAAAGACATTAGCATCCAGAAAAAGACAAAGTGACAGTGGCAAGATCGGCTTGGTAAAACTTCAAAGTAGAACCCAAGAAGTCCTTCCTGCAAATCAAAAGCTACTAGTGGAAGGTTTTATGCATGCTAGCCACGCTAAGCCTGAACAGTGTGCACTTATTGAACAGCCCACTACCGGCTCCCTACCTGGTGGTGTGTTTGTAGATTGTTGCCTTATATCTCTGCCAAAGCACGGACCTTATAAAGTTCCTGTGTTGCTGAGAAACGAGACTAACCATGACATTACATTGCCCACTAACTGTGTAATTGCTGAGCTAGTTGCCCCTGACTGTGTCATGCCATGTCCTGAGCCTGAGAAAGGCGACCAAAAGGTGTCTGCAACGTGTAACTCTCAGCAGCAGACTTCAACCTCAAGACCCCCTCTCAGTTTCGACTTTGGTGAATCACCACTATCTGAAGAGTGGAAAGAGAAGATAGCTGAAAAGCTAAACACCTTCTCTGATGTTTTCTCACACAATGATCTTGATTTTGGGCATGCCACACATGTAAAACATCACATCAACTTAAAAGATGAAACCCCCTTCAAACAGAGATCTCGCCCGATTCATCCCCATGATTACGAGGCAGTTAAAAAGCACTTACAAGCCCTCTTAGATGCAGGCATAATCAGAGAATCTGAATCTCCATTCTCATCACCGATAGTGGTGGTCCGCAAAAAGAATGGTGATGTGCGGTTATGCATTGATTTTAGGAAGCTTAACTTGCAGACCATCCGCGATGCCTATGCCTTGCCAAACTTAGAGGAGTCATTTTCTGCTCTTGCAGGATCTCAGTGGTTCTCTGTGATGGACCTTAAGTCAGGGTACTATCAAATCGAGATGTGTGAAGAAGATAAGCCAAAGACAGCCTTCGTGTGCCCCTTCGGCTTCTACGAATTTAATCGTATGCCCCAGGGAATAACAAATGCCCCAAGCACTTTCCAAAGGCTTATGGAAAAGTGTATGAAAGACATCAATCTGAGAGAAGTGTTAGTCTTTTTGGATGATTTGATAGTCTTTTCCAGTTCCCTTGAAGATCATGAGACCCGACTCATTCATGTTCTTGAGCGACTCAGAGAGTACGGGCTGAAACTCTCGCCCGACAAATGTCGTTTCTTCCAAACATCAGTCCGTTATCTAGGCCACATTGTATCTAGAGACGGCGTAAAGACTGATCCCGAAAAAACTGAAGCACTCAAGACTTGGCCGAGACCCCAAACCTTAAAAGAACTCCAATCGTTTCTTGGTTTTACCGGTTATTACCGGAGATTTGTCAAAGATTACTCAAAAATTGTCAAGCCCCTCACCTCCCTCACAGCTGGCTATCCTCCGAGACGAAAGCATAGTAAAAACCCACCCAGTGATCCAAAGTATCTGAACCCCAAAGAGCCCTTTGGTGATCGTTGGGGACCAGAGTGCCAGAAATCGTTTCAAACTATTATTGAAAAACTCACCACCTCACCAGTCCTTGGGTATGCTGATGCAAAGCTACCTTACCTGGTACACACAGATGCCAGTACAACCGGACTTGGGGCAGCTCTTTATCAAGTGCAGAATGGAACCACACAGGTTATAGCCTATGCAAGTCGTGGTCTATCCCGTAGTGAAGCTAGATACCCCGCCCACAAGTTAGAATTTCTAGCTTTAAAGTGGGCCATAACTGACAAGTTTCATGACTATTTATATGGAAACACATTCACAGTCATCACCGACAACAACCCATTGACTTACCTTCTGACCACAGCAAAGCTTGATGCCACGAGTTATCGTTGGTTGGCTGCATTGTCCACCTATAACTTTGACATTAAGTACAGAGCTGGGAGACAAAATCTTGATGCAGATGGACTATCTAGGAAACTACATGACAAACCTGAAGACGATCCAGTTTTTACCCAGGAATGTCAGCGCATTGATAAGTTCAGATCCCATCTCTTGTCCTCAGTCAAAGATGTCGAGCTCCAACTTCAATCCGATACCGTGATGGCAGCCTGTCAAAGATATATGGCTATGGATCAGACTGAACCCTCTTGTGCTCTAGTCCAGTCACTTGCCATGTCTGCAGGTGCCATTCCAGACATGTTTCAAGAAGAAGGCAATGATAACAATCTCCTAGCCTTACCCAGATACACCCATACTGATCTTGTCAACCTGCAGAGAAAAGATCCAGCCATTAGTAAAGTCATCAAGCTGCTGGCAGCTGACTCACGTCCACCAGCCGATACTAAGTCTGAGTCTCACGATGTTCTCTTATTTTTAAGGGAGTGGAAACGTCTTGACCTCCAAAATGACTTACTGTACCGGAAACGCCAGTTGGGGCCAGAGACCTTGTTGCAGTTAGTCCTTCCTGATTCCTTACGCCCTACAGTTATGCTTAATCTTCATGACAACATGGGGCATTTAGGGGTCGAACGCACACTGGAACTCATTCGGTCACGTTTCTACTGGCCAAAAATGGCAGTTGATGTCGAAAAGAAAGTGAAAGCTTGCGAGAGATGTGTCCGTAGAAAAGCCCTGCCAGACAAGGCTGCTCCTCTGGTAAATATTAAAACTTCCAGGCCCATGGAGCTAGTCTGCATGGACTTCCTCTCAATAGAACCAGACAGTAAAAACACTAAAGATGTCCTAGTGATCACGGATCATTTTACAAAGTATGCTGTGTCCATTCCAACCAAAGACCAGAAAGCCACCACCGTTGCAAAGAACTTATGGGAGAACTTCTTAGTTCATTATGGCTTTCCAGAGCGACTTCATAGCGACCAAGGGAGAGACTTTGAATCGCGTACAATCAAAGAACTGTGCTCTCTGCTCGGTATCCGCAAAGTCCGAACAAGTCCTTATCATCCTCGTGGCAACCCTGTTGAGCGATACAATCGCACATTACTCAGTATGCTTGGTACCTTGAAAGACACCGAGAAACATCACTGGCGTGACTTCGTAAAACCACTTACTCACGCTTATAACTGTACAAAAATGATGTAACAGGCTATTCTCCTTATGAGTTAATGTTTGGTAGACAGCCTCGCTTGCCCATTGATATTGCCTTTGGCCTGCCACAGCCAAACAAGCCACAGTTGACTCACTCTCAATACGTCAAGCAGTTGAAAAGCTACCTCGAACAGAGCTACGAAATAGCCATCAAAAACTCCCAGAAAGTAGCAGACAAAAACAAGAAACGGTTTGACAAAATCATCCGTGAATCCACACTACATGTGGGAGACAGAGTCTTGGTTCGAAATCTCCGCCTGAGAGAGAAGCACAAATTAGCGGACAAATGGGAGCAAACAGTGTATATTGTTACCAAACAAATGGAAAACTTACCAGTATACACTGTAAAACCAGAAAACGGAGATGGACCCAACAGAACGCTCCACAGAGATCTGTTACTTCCCTGTGGATTTCTCTCACCAACAGAGCATGAACCCGAGCGAGTCACAAAAACTAACAGACCACGCACAAGACAAAGTTCAGCTTTGGAAGTTGACTCCGACCAAACACTTGAGGAAGAGGAAGATGAGTTTTCTTACCCTGAACCTCCACAAGTGAAAAACAGACATTTTTACCAAGTATGCGCCATACCGCCAACCCAAGGATTCAAACAAAACAAAGATCCTGTAAATGATAACGAACAACCTAACACATTACCGGACATGACAGACTTACCTGAAAAGGAAACTGAGAACGAAACTGAAACATACTTACCTGAAGGCGAAATTGGAAGTTCAACTGACACCAACTTACCTGAAATGGACCGTGAAACAGACCTACCTCAGACAGAACGTGAAAGTGAAGCAAACGTATCACCAAGTGAAAGTGACACAAGCCTACAAAATAACACACCAAGTGAGTCTGAAACAGACACTCGAAAAGACAAAAATGTTTTGTCGACCAGTTTGTCAGATTCACCGTTGTCAGAGAACTCAACTCATCAACTTTCACCTGAAAGACAAGTTGAAAACGATGATGAACCTGAAACCTTGCAAACAGAAACACAGATCAGAAGATCTGAAAGAATTCGCCAACCATCCCAAAGACTCACTTATCCTCAGCTAGGTAACCCACTAGTAACAGTGGTTAAATCACTCTTTCAAGGATTGAACAAAGCTTTCATCGACTCCCTTGCTCATGATGTTACCTATTCCACCAGAGCCATGCACGGGGACGTGCATGAGATTTAAGAGGGGAGGATGTAACCCAGTGAGTTTACACGACTCAGTAATGCACTACAACATGTTATTGTTAATTGGGATTTATCATTACTCTGTTAATCACTGAGTTGATCAAAAATAAATCAATAATAAAAGATAAATACTATAAATATAAGAATAAAACCCAAAGAGTATATTTAACACCCCTACTGGTTAGGAAGGAACAAGCCCCGCCTTCCCCTGCTCTGTACCGTCACGTGCTCAGACACAGAGAGAGACGGAGGTGCACGAGACCATCACTGATTTTCACCGCCAAGCTTTTCGCTGGAAAATAACTATTAACTTGATAAATTGAGCAAATATCCATACCGGAGATCTGCATGGACCTTGGAGAAACGGACCTGATTTATTGTGAACATTTCGGACCTTGAAACCATCGCGGTGAGTCAGAAGCTGTTAAGCTAACCTTGAAGCTAAAAAGCTAACAAGAAGTTAACAGGGAATATAATGGCCCGATTTCAATGTTGTAGATCTGCGCGGGAGCGGATGAAGTGGACAAGATCCTCTCTGAGAGTTGAACAAGATCCTCTCTGAGAGTTGAACATTAGAAGTGTGCTGGTGAGTTAAACTGGGACTGGGCGAATCAGGCTAATTGAAAAGCTAACTAGCCTAATGCTCATAGCTGTAGCTGACCACGTTTTCACTGTGGGAGAACACACGGGGTTTCTCACTGAGTTCAGCCATTTTGAGCACTCAGCTTGTGTGCTGATGATGTTCTAGTATTACTTGTTGAATATTAAATGCACTAAAATTAGATGATGGAATAAGTTAATGTTGATCTTAAAGGTCATGAATCTACTTTATTTTGTTACATTTGATGCTCGAGCGGCACTGGATAGATGTCAGTGTGTATTCTTACTGTGCTGATACGTTACCACATACTGTAAAACTACAGCCTGTGGGTTTTTGTATATTCTTTTGGTAATTTTATTCTGTACATTGAGTGTAAATAATATATTGCTTCATTGCTATGCAGTGTAAAGCAATGCTCCTGTAATTCAGTTAAAGGGCAATACTGTAAAAAAATAATCTACCATAGTTTATGGTTTATTTCTGATTTCTGATAGAAATGTGCACCTTGACGATAGAATAAGCTGATTGTGATTTAAAGATTGCATTCATGATTAAGATGCACTGTATAGACTATAGTTAGAAATTAGAATTAATGTTTTGTGCTTGTTTTGTTATAGCACTTACATTATTTACATATGGCCATGTATATCATTAGAGTGTGAACTGAATTAGTAATAGTCCTGTTGTTTACAGGCTAGGTTTTTTTATGGGATCGTGAGACCTGGATCTCTTCCTGACGAGGAAGATGGCGAGCCTTTCCCTTTGAACCGAACCGAACCACAGCCATTCTGAGTTGGCCCAGAAGGGCAGGTTGCTCTTCTCTCACGAACAATTGCAACAGTGCGGTAGGACGAAATCGCACCAATCACAAACTTTTGACCTGTTGGATTTGACTTGACTGAACACTGACTATTAAGCCGGCAAGACTGACATATCTGAGCTCAGATAGGATTCTGACTGTTATTATTATTGCTGTCACTGTATTTTATTTTATGTTTTCATTCCTGTTCATAAAATGCTGTTAAATTGTTGCTAAATAGTTTAATACAATTCATAGCAACTTTACCTGTGGCTCCAGTCATTCTTCTCCACGCAACTCCCTTTATCCCTCCTGCGAATCTAGCTATTGGCCCATTCTCTCCATCTTACTTTAATTTCCCCTACCCTATCCTGTACTTGGCTACATGTCCAAGAAGCCCTGCATTATAAAAGGAAATTCCTTATTGGGTAATTATTGAAAACACAAGAGATTAACATAAATAGTTGATACTGCATGTAGAAATTATTATGTATAGCCATGTTTAACACTAATATGCACATAACTATAAAACACAATGCAGTTTAATGCTTTTGACAAAAATCACCATATTTGGTGCAAAGTTACAATGACTCAAAAGTGTACTTCAATACAGATATCACATATATATCACACTATATAGCACATTATATTTTGCTGCTCTTTTATTTCAGTGTTGACTAGCTATGTACTGTGCACTGTACACTGTACTTCTAAAATGCCTGCTGTAAAGTGAAAACAGCAACCAATCGCGACTTTAAAGCACAGAGTCTGTACTAATGTGTCAACAATGCTCATAAAAAGAAAAATCATGCAAAATAAGTGCTCTAATTTTTGTGCTCCAAGTGTGTAACATTAAGCTAATACTATAGATTAAGTAAATGGCTTTAATTATTACGTTATTACTTGAGAATTATGTGCAGGATAAAAATGTAACCTTGCTGTAAATCAGCCCTCAGCAGTGAAAGTAACACAAAAAACTTAATTTCTTAAAATCATAATCCAGCATACCGTCTAATAATATGTCATCTCTTCAGAGACTGTCACGATCAGCGTTTTGAGTTTTAGTTTAAGTCCTTTAGGTTTTCTAAGTTCATTCTATCATGCCTAGGTTGTCATTATAGTTCTTTGTTTGTTAGTTTCCCTTTGTGTTTTCTACCCCTGTATTAAGTCTCCCCTGTCCTATGTGTTTCATGTCTGCACGTCATTTGTTGTCAAGTTCATGTTGTCATGTCTGTCTCATTATGTTTCCTGTTTTATTTTGAAGAGGTCATGTGTTCCTGTGTTCATTGTGTTTAGTTTTACTCTTCTACTGTGATGTCATTATGTTCATTTGTGTCAGCTGTTTCCCCATGTGTTTCCACTTCCCCTGATCACCTCCTGTGTGCTTTTAGGCTACGTCCACACGTACCCGGGTATTTTTGAAAACGCAGATTTTTCTATGCGTTTGCACCTTTCGTCCACACGTAAACTGCGTTTTCGGTCACTGAAAACGGAGATTTCTAAAAACGCCTGCCAGGGTGGATATTTTCGAAAACTCCGTTTTTGCATTCACGTGTGGACGAGAAAAACGGAGAAAACGCAGCGTCAAAGGTGTGCGCCTTTTTTGACGTCACACTGTGTGCCACGTTATTGTTTTGGTGAAATGACTTTCTACAACACTGTTACTTGTACTCTCTGCAGTGTTTAAATGCTTACATATACACACACAGTTACTGTCCCTCCACACATACGACTCTGTTCTGCTTCTATGCCCCATCTTTGTTTACTATTTCCCGCCGATGCTTCTGGACTTCTGATTGGCCAACATTTGTACACGGTGTTGTAGCTTTATGCAGTGTTGCTCCAACTGCCCGTGTAGAGTGGGTTGTGGTCAATAATAACTTTAGACCAAGCACAGAGGACTGAGACGAGGCTATAGTGGAGGTCCGGACTTTTTACTCCATAAGCTCAGAACACATACAATAACACTACACCACCTACAGGTGGGAGGTAGTAATAGCTGCTGCTAGTTACAGTATACCACATCCCTCTTTTCCGAGATAAAGATAACACTTCTTAACTCTGCTATACTGTAACATGAATGTACCTTTTAAATCGTAGGAACATTAGCGACATTATATTCTTGCAACATTAAAGAAAGCACACCTCAGATTGCTTGTCACTTGAGCAATGCAAATACACATCAGTGTAGTGTTTTGAAACAGATGAACACATGACAGATTAGATAAGACATGTCAAAATGAACATCTGAAACATGACATCTTTTCATTCTTTTCCAACAAGACATCTATCTAACTCGTCTAGAACAATTCAGATACAGGGAAGAGTGACGTTAGGCTCCGTGATCACTCAGTTTCTATACCTGGCAGGGCGTATTACTGCTCGGCCACTGCGTGTGTAACATGTGGGTGTGTTGTCCATACTTGCAGGACTAGAGTTTTGTGGGGTGTCACTTGCTGGTGGCTCCACTGGCTCTTGGGTGTGAACGGACAGTTCATCTGGGTCCATGGGTGTGTCCTTGAACAGACTTGGGTGTATTTTCCTCAGATGTCTCCTGTTCCTCCTGAGCACTTTACCATCTGGTGTTTGCACAGTGTAGGAGCGTGGTTCCTCTCGCCGATGAGTTACAACAGCTGGCTCCCAACCGCGCCTTGTTTGCATGTGCACAGTCTCGCCTGGGGTCAGAACAGGCAATGGTCTTGCGTGCTGATCATAGTGGCGTTTCCGCTTTGATTGCAACCCCGCGCACTTTGTCGTGAATGTTCTGTGGGGTTGACTGCCTCAACACAGCACTGGTGCATGGCAGGGTGCTGCGGAGAACCCGTCCCATCAACATTTGTGCAGGTGACACACTAAGTCCTGTGACTGGAGTGTTCCTCAAAGACAACAGCACTAGATGTGGGTCTGTTCCAGTCCGTGCAGCTTTCTTAAGTGCATGTTTGACAGTCTTTATGGCTCGCTCCGCCATGCCATTCGAAGAAGGAAAGCCGGGACTGGAGAAAGTTAGCTTTATCTCCCAGGATGCTGCAAACGATCTCATCTCGTGGCTGGCGAATGGAACATGATCGCTCACTATCTCTTTGGGAATTCCGTGTCTTGCGAAGACTGATTTCATCTTCTGAATCACAGAGTGTGCCGTTTTGTCAGGTAAGTTAAGAACTTCTGGATATTTTGATAAATAATCCACTAACAAAAGATATGGATGATCGTTCAGTTCGAAGATGTCTGCTCCGATTTTCATCCATGGCAGCTCTGGAATCTGGTGTGGAATAAGTGGTTCAGCCTGGTTCTTTGGCTGCATTTGCTGGCATTGTTCACACTTTTCAAGCATAGTCTCTATGTCGCGTGACATGCCAGGCCAGTACAGCACTCTTCTTGCTTTGGCTTTTGTGCGCTGCACGCCTTGGTGGGCAAGGTGCAGCTTCTCCAGGATCACACGCCTGAAGCTTTGGGGTATTACGATCTTGTCCCCGATCATAATAATGTCATCGTGGAAACTGATATCGTGTCTCATAGGCCAGTAGCTGTGGAGTGTTTTGTCTAAACTCTTCCTTCTGGGCGGCCATCCGTTGAAGTGTCTTTCGCGCACGGCTTGTAGTACGCTGTCTGCTGCCACTGCTTTTTTCAGGTCACACAGTGTTTTCTCGCTCAATGCTGCTGTGGCCTCCAGAGCATACACAACTCTTTCATCATTTGCGTTTTCACTCACGTTTCCGTCGTCACTGGTAGTTGTGGCACGTGAGAGTGCGTCGGCTATGAACATGTCTTTGCCGGGGGTGTACGTGACGGTGAGATCATATCTCTGTAGTTGTAGCAGCATTCCTTGTAGCCTCGCTGGTGCCTTGCATAGCGGTTTGCGAACTATCGCCTCCAGGGGTTTATGATCAGATTGCACTGTCACTGGTCTTCCATAGACATACTGGTGGAATCGTTTAGCGGCAAACACAATGGCTAGCAACTCTTTTTCTATTTGTGCATACCTTTTTTCTGTGTCTGTGAGTGCTCGTGACGCGTAACACACAGGTTGCCCTTCTTGTAATAGGCATGCGCCCAGCCCATCTTTTGAAGAATCGGCCTGCAGTGTTAATGGTTTCTTGTGGTCATAAAATCTCAACACTGGCGCTTGTGTGAGCGTCGACTTGAGCGTCTGTAACGCTACTGTGTGATGTGGCTGCCACTGCCACACTGTGTCCTTCTTGAGTAGCTGTCTCAAAGGTGCTGTGAGCGATGCTTCATTTTGGATGTACTGTGCCAAAAACTTCGTCATTCCCAGCAGACGCTGAAGGCTTTGTTTGTCTTCTGGAGTCGGCATGTCGACAATAGCTTTGATCTTTGAAACATCTGCTTCCTGCCCTGCTGCTGTGATGATATGGCCCATGTATTTCACTGTGTCAACTTTGAACTGAATTTTGTCCTTGTTAAACTTCATGTTAGCTGCTCTTGCTTTCTCCATGACCTTCTGCAGGATTTCATCGTGTTCGTGCTCTGATGTAGCTGCAATTATCATATCATCTGCAATGATAAATACACCAGGAATGTTGCCGAAAGTCTCACAATTCTTTTGTTGAAAGACCTCGCTGGCTGATTTGATCCCGAATGGGAGTCGGAGGAAGCGATATCGGCCCCAAGGTGTATTGAAGGTACAGAGCTTTGATGACGGCTCGTCCAGCCTGATCTGCCAGTATCCATCTTTTTCATCCAATATGGTGAAGATGGATTTTCCTGCTAGCTTGCTGCGAACGTCCTCGTGTGTGGGAATGGAGTAGTGCTGGCGTTTAACTGCTTGGTTCAGATCACAAGGGTCCAAACACACCCTTAGTGTTCCGTTCTTCTTCTGTGTGGCGACAAGACTGTTGACCCAATCTGTAGGCTCATTGACAGGCGTTATGACATCTCTGTTTTGTAAGTCTTGTAGCGTCTTCTTCAGCGCATCCATTATGGAGAGTGGCACGTTCCTGCATGCGTGAATCACAGGTGTTGCATTTGGGTCAATATGTATGTGGTGAACTCCAGGGAACTCACCTAAGCCTGTGAACACATCAGCGTACATCTCCACAAGTTCTTCCGAGGTAGAAGGTGGTTTGGCTGATTTCGGTACAGAGGATGTCATGGCAAGGGTCTCAACTCATTGCACCAGATGGAGCTCTTCACAAGCTTGTCCACCTAGGATCGGTTTATCTGCATGGCTTGATACAAGAAAGTCAAACACAGCCTTGTGCTTCCGTGCTTCACACTCAAGAGACACCACACCATCTGCACGAATGAGGGCTCCACCAAAAGCTATGAGTACAGTCTTTGTGGGCTGTAACCGAGGCATATCTGGTAACTCGTCATAAACTGATCTGGGGAGCACATTTGCGTCCGCGCCTGTGTCTAGCTTGAAGGTGAGTGGTACGTCTCCGATTGTCACACTTTCATGCCATTTGCCAGTCTTGTGCTTGTCGCTGGATACCATGCCGATGTATAGTGAATCGCCATCAGTTTCAATGTTGTTAATAGTTTTTGTTTTCTTGAAGTGTCTACTCTTCTCTGCGCTAGCTCTGCACACTTTTGAGAAGTGGTTATTTTTCCCACACTTGTGACATGTTGCCCCATAGGCTGGACACTGTCGGAATGCGTGTTTGTTGCCGCATTTGTGACAAACTGTTTGTTTGTCGTTGCTCAGTTTGTTTTTACTGTGTCCTGATTTAATGTATCCTGGCATTTTTCTTAATGCGTCCACTGACGTGTCTTGGGCTGCAGTTATTGACTGCATGGCCTTGAATCTGTGACTTGGCCACTTCTGCTGATCTGCATATTTCTATCGTCTTGCGCAGTGTGAGGTCGTTGTCACGAAGCAATCTCTCTTTTAGTCTTGCGTCACTTATGCTGAACACCAATTCATCCCTGATCATGTCATCCTCATTGATCCCAAATTCACAACTTTTACTTCTCTGACGGAGTTCCATGACATATCTGTCCACTGTTATATCCGGGTATGACCAGAACTTGTGGCGTTCAAAAACAACGTTCTTTCGTGGACTACAGTATTCCTTAAAAGTTTTCAAAATGTCCGCCATTGTCAGTGCGTCTCCGGTCGGGGTCACTGTGAGCGTGTTGTACACTTCAAGCGCTTCTTCGCCGATAGTGTGGAGAAGAATGGCTATTTTAACCTTTTCATCCTTCTCCAACGCACCCGTAGCAGTCATATACAGTCCGAATCTTTGTTCCCATCTGCGCCAGGTCTCAGATAAATTGCCTGTGAGCAGTAGCGGTGATGGTGGCTTGAATTGCTCCATGTCGTTAGCAATGGCTACTGTTAGCTAATCTACGGCTAGCTTACTCACGTCGCGGTCCCTGTTCACACGGTCTTGCCGACTTCTGACACCATATTGTAGCTTTATGCAGTGTTGCTCCAACTGCCCGTGTAGCGTGGGTTGTGGTCAATAATAACTTTAGACCAAGCACAGAGGACTGAGACGAGGCTATGGTGGAGGTCCGGACTTTTTACTCCATAAGCTCAGAACACATACAATAACACTGCACCACCTACAGGTGGGAGGTAGTAATAGCTGCTGCTAGTTACAGTATACCACACACGGTTAGGAATATATCGCCACCAGTTGCTTTGGCATGTTCCTAGCAGCGTTTTCCTTCATTTCTGCCTTTACGTGTGGACGGGATTATTTTTTAAAACGAAAACGGAAAATCTCCGTTTTCAAAAATACCCGTGTGCGTGTGGACGTAGCCTTAGTCTGTGTGTGTTCATTCATGCCTTGTCCGAGCGTCTGCTATCCTACCTTGTCTCCAAGATTATGCATTCATGCCAGGTTTCTATGTCTATGTTCATGTTCCAGGGTTTTGTTAGCTCACCCAGTTTAGGTCATGATTTAGTTTTGTCTTTGCTTTAATTTTTCTTTGCTAAGATCAGCCTCAATAAACGGCTTGTTTTCAGTTAATATTAAGTCTTGTTATTTTGCGTGTACGCACTTGGGTCCAACTTCTTCACTCCCTATAGTCTGCCTCTGCCAGACTGTGACAGAGACCTTGAGGATAGATTCATTCAAAAACGTGCATCAATTTCTATACATTTTTTCTTCTTTTAATCTCATCACTCAAAATGGAAATGGATTGTCATGACAGATGCTGCTTCCTTTCTCCAGTCTGCTAATGCTGATTTCACCATCATTTCCATCACTGTACCCCTGCACGGCCACAGGAAGAGGCAATCCTCTCTGCTGTCTCCTTGTGTCTCAGAAATAATAAATACACTTTTTTTTAATGGCTGACTTTATGTTGCTTTTGCAGCAGAGCTGTCGCTTGGGTAGTAACACTAAAGATGCAATCACGGCGGGCGGCGGGCAGAAGATGGACGAGTGAGCGGGACAGGTGGACAGGTGAGATAAGGAGGTTTTGTGAGAGGCAGTCAGGCCTGGATTTGTGTGGCTGTCCGCTACCGGACGCTTAATAGCTGATGGCAAGCTGTGATTGTGATGAACATTTTAAATCTCTGGTCCAGTTTACCTTGACCTTTTTCCTTCTTCTCTTCTGTTGGATCACATTGCCAGTAGCTCATCTGTCGTGGTGTTAATGTCTTTGGTTTACTGTCCTCAAAGTACAATTATTTTTTGGGGGAGAAATCAAAAACATGTCATGTTTTACAGCCTGTCTGCCTCTGCGTGCTTTATAACATTTCCGGCTTTTAGCTGATATTAAAGGGTCAGTTCGTCCAAATTGCAAAGCTATTTTCTCTGTTGCTATCTATCCATGCAGAAAGGTTTGGTTTGATTTGTGTAGGTTTCAAGATATTAGTCAGTAGATTTCCGCACCCAGGGTTGTCTTACAGTGATTCATCACTGAAGCATCACATCTACAACAGAAGCTCTTAGTAGAAAGCCATCCTATCATTCTCAAAACGTTTTTGTTACTTATACAGCACTTTTTACCCATTGGCACAGTATTAATTTTTGATTCAAACATTTTATGTATTTGTGTATTCTTTTTGTACTCCTATTGTTTATTTTTTGGTACTTTTTGTACTTTTTATGTCATATGTTTTGATCTTTTATGCTTTTCCGTGCTTTAACCAGTTCTGGTGAACTCCCTTCCCTGTTTCAGCCAATGAATCAGCACATCAGCCTTTGAGCAATGCATGTGGAAACCCCTCTGTAGACTTAAAAACAGACAAAATCGTGCTACTATGAATTTCACCTTCTTTGGTCACTAAATGGTTGTGAACACACAATATATAGTCAATGTACACAGTAGTATTGCCTTGTTTTAGGCAACACTTTTAAGCCCTTTACATTTCTTTAAAAACAATTCAATTTTATTTGTTACTTTGTGACTTAATCTGTGTAGATTCTCACAGCAATCACCTCTTAGCACCCTGTGATGTGAGCAGTTGATTTTGGCTGAAACACAGACTCGAGTCATCAGTTTGACTCACACTTAT
The DNA here is from genome assembly GCF_057381845.1 of Rhamphochromis longiceps. Lineage (NCBI taxonomy): Eukaryota > Metazoa > Chordata > Actinopteri > Cichliformes > Cichlidae > Rhamphochromis > Rhamphochromis longiceps. The sequence goes on from NC_140567.1 coordinate 15,701,319, forward strand.
TCTTTATCTTTTTCTTTCAAAGTTCTTTTAATTTTTTTATTTCTTTTTTTCCTAATCAATGAAAAGACTGTCAAAAACCTTTCTTTCTATCAAACAAACACTTTCTTCTATTAGAAAGTCTACCAAGGACGTCTATGCCGACTTTAAAGAAATATGTCGAGCCAAGGTTAAGATGTGAGTTTGACAGCTTTCATACTTTTCAGCTGAGGCTAGGCACTAAGAAAAGACCATCAGCCAACAATTATCCAAGATTACTGGGAAATGAGCAGGAAACACAAATGCTAAAGAGCAAAGGAGTAAAAATCCAGTTTAACTATCCAGCCTGAGGTCATACACGGGTTATTAATGTATGGCAAACAGTACATATATTCAGTACCGCTCTGCGATTTAAGCTACGAATGCGCTTGTTGCCAAATGCAGTGCTCTGATTGGTCAGATCTATGGAAAAAAGTAATGCACCAGATTTGTCCAGCTAAGCTAAGTGGTCGGTGTGAATGGTGAGTTAAACAAAACATTTTCACAGCTTTTAAACTTTCATTTTAAAGACCAACATAGATAAAGTTACACAAAGGGTTCGCACTGGAAATCACTGAGAAACATCAGTGGAAAATGTTACAATGAGTTCAGACACACTCTTATGGAAGCCCGTTTCCGCCACTAAAAAAACAAAAAGGATCCATAACTCAAAATTTCAAGTTATTTTCTCGAAATTTCGAGTTACTTTCTCGAAATTTCGAGTTACTTTCTCGAAATTTCGACATATTAACTCGAAATTTCGAGTTAGCGCTGCCAATCAGTAATCTATGTGAATGACGTCATTTCCTTGTTACCCGGAAGCTGAAGCCCTCAGATACAAATGCTACAGCTAAGCTGTCCAGTCGTGAATGCACAGATTGCTGAGTGTTTTCAGCCTGGCTTCACAAATGATGAAATCCCTGTGTTATTAGCTGAATCACATGGTGTTACTATCAGCAAACGTACTCGCGAAAGCGCCATATGCTTCCAGGTAACAAGAAAGCGACCTCATTCACGTATATTTTTGATTGGCAGAGCTAACTCAAAATTTTGAGAAAATAACTCAAAATTTCGAGTTATGGATACTATCTTTTTTGTTTTTATTTAGTGGCGGAAACAGGCTTCCATACTGTCTGGCACGGGTGGAGTGATGTACAGAAGTCTATATAACTTACAAATGGTAATTAGCTAACTTTTAACAGTGCAGAAAACTGGAAGGAAGAGAACAAAGGATGGAATAAAACATACTAGGATGCATGAGAGCCAGGTATTCCAAAATAAAACAGGAAATAACTCAAACAAAACAAATAAAATCATAAATCATAAAAACTAACACATATGCTGTTTCTCTAGTCTGCACTGTTTAAATCCATAGATAAATGCAGGTTATTGATTAAAACTTTGCTGTTAAATAAAAAATCAGTGCATTTGTCCTTCTCCATGATACAGACTGTCAAAAGTGTGCACAAGGGCTATTTCTCTAGAAGAAACCAGAGCCAGTGAATATACTATAATTGGCAATCAGCTGTAATCAGCTACATTTTCAAGACAAATACGTCAGCTCTGCTGTCAACTAATGAATCGTTCCATATCCAGTTCGTGAAAGCATCTACGTTTGCCATGATAAATGTCTCCTGTCACTAAAGCTTTACCCTGGAAAAGTTCTCTCAAGTGCACGAGGGGGGGGGGTTCTGTTTTACATTTGCTGCGGTGTGCTATCAAAGAACACAAATAAAAGAAGTTCAGCAGCAGCTGTGGTGGATCAGATGATAGGAAGAACTCCAAATATGAAAACAAAAGCAGAAAAAGAAATTTATCCACAAAAAGAAAAAAAATCCCAGTGAAACGACATCACAGAAGTGGACACAGGCCACGTTTGATTGAAGTGTTTTTTTGAAGAGAGAATTTTAATTTATCTTATAAATGAGGATGGGGAACCCAGCGAAAGACAGAACATATCTTACACAACGGTAAAATTCTTTGTGTAATGCAAAACAACTGCTACAAGTGGTGCAAATAAGTGGCCTAATCCATAGATCCATAAGGAGCCTATATGTTTCCATTCCACACCGCTCGCTTGCTCACTGCTTAAGCACTCTGCGAGTGATCGATGCTCTCTGGCCCATTCTCTGATGAAAGAGTCATCCTTTTGTTTTCTATTGCTGGCAGATTTGAGCGAAGTTTGATGGATGTGGGTGGACTTGTCACACGTGGGTGTGTTATCTCTTTGTTGTGTGAAATGGAGACAAAAGAAGAGGAGTGGATGAGAAGACTGTGATTTTATCTCTGAAGTGCAAAAAATGTTTCTCGGCGCAACACGGGAGGGAGTGGGAGAGAGATTAGAGCTGTTGAGGAACAAAAATAGATTGATAGCATGATAAGAATAACGGAGGGCTTTGTTTGTTAATTCTCATTGGAGGGTTTGTTGTTGTTTTTTTTTCTCTTCTGTGTTGTGTTTAACATTTCCCTGATCCTCCCCTTTTGTTTCTAATTCGTATTCAGTTATTTCACGAGTGGTAAATATGGAAACGTCTGTATTTACACCTTGTAGTAATTAGGCTTCGTGCCTCCATAGATTAAAAAATAACCTAATTAGGAATATTTTTGTTTTGCTTGGCTCCACACCTGTTCTGCAGTCTGCGAGCGTGTATGAGCGGTTACTGTGCAGTTGTGTGCTGCCATCCGGGGAGGAGGTCTGCCCGCCTGGTGTGCGCTCGGGGCTCCAGGGCCTCTGTGACTCACTAAGGGGAGTCAGAAATGGCCTCACAGGTTGCCGTGACCAGGCAGGGAACACACCCTGGATTTACCTGCACTTAATCCCCATAGAGAGGTCAGGTCCCTGTTCCTGTAAAATCCTCCCTTATGTGGAAGAAAACACCTGCGATCCATTTACTTCTGAGAACCAATGTTCTTAAAGAGCCCCCACGGGAACTCAAAAACATGAGCGCGTGTGTGTGTGCATATGTGTGTGCCGTGTGGGGGGGGCTGTTTGTTTTTGCATATTTATAATAAAAGGGCTGAGCCATATGCGGATGTGCATGCATACCCAGTGAAGACATGGCTGTCTTTTCAGCGGCAAAGAAAGCAAGACTTGATGTATCGCCGCAGACAGTTCAAATTACTTTTATGACTTTGCTCTATCATCCTGAATTTGCCTGCGCGACTCTTCTTTTTTCCCCTAACCATGTAACCTTTTACTCAAATCTGACAGATGTGGAAGTAATGATGCCTCCTACAAGCGAGGCCTTGCAGTCTACAGACCCGGCATCTCCAAAGACGCCAGCACTACCCGAGGGCTCTGATAGAGATTATTTCAATTCTCCTCAGCCGCTTAATGATGGATGAACCTGCAGCTGCGGGAACATTTGACAAGCCTCTGTCAGCTGTGACAACCGGGACTGAGTGAATGAAGGAAGGAAGGTAGGAAGGAGCAGAAACACACACGGCGACGTGCAGACAGACCACAGATGATGGCAGATGAAGTGAAGAGGGGAGGGAAGGAGGGTAGGGGTAGGGGGGATTGTAAAAGAGATCGCCGTTCAATCTGCGGCATTGACAATATGGTGTCAGCCCCTCGCTGGGGAGATGTGACAGGCTGGCAGGTGGGCTGCTGCTGTCTGTGTCGCTGACTGGGAGATCAGGGCCGACACGCAGAGATTCCCGCAACCCAGGCTCCAGGTTCTGAAGCTTATGATTGCAACCCAGGCTGCGGTGACACGTGAACTCACAGTGGCACGTACAAACATACACGTTTGTGCACATACACTCTCTGTGGGTGTAAAGTTACATCGCCTATCGCTAATTACCGCCACAGTGCCAGCATTTCGAGCTGGGTCTCCAAATTACACGGCTCAACCACAACAAGGGCGATGTGCCCAGCAGTCATTTGTCAGACTAATTATTTGTCTTGGGCTTGTAATTGCAGTGAGAACAGGTACTCAGGTAATTGTGTGGTAAGCTGCAATGTTAAGTGATGCTTTCCCTCCATTTCCAGGCAAGATGAAAGGAGTAAAGATTGCAGTGCTGAAAAACGTGGTTCAATCTGGCCTCGCAGTCAGACACGGAGTCTAAAAATATATGCCAAGGATGAGTCTCGGCTTTTTGAGGGGAAGAGAACAGCACCTTGATGTTAGGCTCATCAGCATGGGTAATGGTTCTTTCTGTTAGACTGGCTACTTTGCGAATGTATTTAAATAAGTCTCAAGCGTATGCAGCTTTATAAGTTCATTAATCACGACCCACGGTGAGCACAGGTAAAATACTACGGCTGTGCGAAGCAGAACAGTTCAAATCAGCCCCAGTCTCACATCTGTGAGCAATACTTGTGGTGATTCGAGGGAGCACATTTCCGCTTTGTGCGGTATGATGCGGCCGCACGCAAATATAAACACACAGGCTGCTGTCATTTGCAATGATGCTTGGCTCAGTAACACTGTCACCTATCATCATAATTATGACCGCGCTCTTTGTTATTCTTATTTTTAAATGTGTGTCCCATGATTCCTCACAGAGGTTACACAGGGCCGACTGGACACGATGTCAGGTTGAATATTATAATGAGCAAAAATAAATAACTCATCGAGAAGTATAAACAGGAGGATTTTTTTCGCATATGCCCTGAATCCAACAGCGGCCCTCCCGCAGTCTGTGAGATATGCCTGATCTGGACAATGGTCACCGGGAATCCTCGGCGTTCCTTCGTGACGAGCAAATCAGTCTCACCGCGCGACCGTCTGTGGCCATCTTGTAAACGCGGCTCCTTTGCGCAATATCGCCCAGGGGCCTGCTCGTTCTTTTGTGTCAGGGAACACGGGAGCTCTTGAAAGGATCCATAACTATCAGCGACAGCCGGGGCCGAGCGTGGCCGGCCTCATGCAGAAAAGGCCACTTCTACATGAAAAGGTAGAGACATAACAGAGTCCTCTACCTCTCCTAACCTTGCTTTAATGCGGCGCGTGGCCCGGTCACGTCTTCCTCGTGTGCGTTGGGGCAAAAAAGAAGAAGAAGAAAAAAAATGTCTGCTCTATCATTAGTATCAACAGGCACGCTTGACAGTGCCTTTTGATAAACAAAATGTTCTCTCTCATGAACAGAATGTGTTTGGGTGTCCGTCAGCGATTCAGACGCCACCTTTAGCTTCCACTCCAGGATTAAGTGTTTTGCAGCTCGACACAGTCACCGTCTGTGTAATGTGCATGATCAGTGTGTCTGTGGAGGATGAGAATAAGGAGTAGGCGTGCAGGGTTTTTTTTTCCTTGCTCCTCTTTCTTTCTCCTTTTCTCTCTCTCCTTTTCTCTTTCTTTCTCTCCTCACGGTGGAGACACCACGGTGCCATCTGCTTTGCATTTGTTTAACAAAGATTTATTGTGCAGCAAGACACTAATCCAAAACACACACGCACATACACACACAATCACCAACACACACACACACACACACACGCAGATCTCGCCTTCTTCTCGTCACAGGCCGCGAAGAGAAAAAAAAAAAAAGTGAGGGATGTGGGATTGGAAACGCTTGGCGCTCTCTTTGTCAACTCTCACTCTGACGAGAGGAGAGCGAGCCGGCTGGCACACAGAGGTAGGAATGCCAATTATGGCCTCCTCTGCCTCCATGTGGCACACGCGCACACACCAACACGCTGATTTGGAGCTACAATTATAAACTTGTCATACATGTGTTTATGGTGAGGTGGATGCATACAAGTGTGCGACTTTGAGCAACAACAACGGGCAAAAAAAAATAAATGTACACACAAAAGAGGAAATCAAAGCGGGCAGGAATTGCTCACATGTTGCTCCACAATGACAGGATTCACTTGTGAATGTGGCACAGGAGGTGTTACACACTTCGCCATCAAACGCATTTTCAGTAGGCAAGGATTATCTCCTTTTCATAAAGGCAAAACAGGTCAAAGTGGCTCTCGGGAACAGCTCTTATCATGTCAGCTTGGGAAGCGGGGCAATGTAGCTTGGCGTGTTACTCCTTTCTGTCCTGTCCACGCGAACCCTCGTATCCGGTGACTTCTGCTGCCCTCTTTGTCACCCTTCATGCCAGGTAGAGAAGCGGGGTCCCGAGGGCAGAGACGATACGCCCTTTTGACTGGAAAAAAGCCACTACGGAGGCTTGGTAGGGCCCCTCAGATACGACAGAGAGGTTAGAGGGCCCCAAACATGCAACCGTGTAGAGCCTGTCGAGCCTCTTTGGAAACACTCGTCAGCATGTTACCCTACTCTTAGAAAGGGCTGGGGGTCCCCATCTGCCAACTGGTACAAGCAGCGTGTTCATCATTTAGGGGCTAAACACCAAGATGCACAGCCGTACACACAAGCTACGCCCATATGAGCATGTGCTCTTATGTATATGAACTTGTACAACCAAATAAACACACTCACTTACAAACACATACACACACATGCATTCTCAGTCAGGATGTATCCCAGAACCCCCTATCCAGAGCCACTGTTCAGTGCTGAGCCCTCCAACCTCAGGGTGAAGCCCCTGCCAGTTCACCTGCCAGGGCTGGACAAGCAGAGCACTTAGCGCCCCAGAAAGGCCACCATCACCCCCACCCATCCACACCCACTGCGCTACTCGGGGTCAAGGAGGCTTCACCCACGCTCCCCATTCCCTCCCTGCCCAGAATCGCCCCGCGTGTCACCCATTCGCACGCCTCGACAGCCCACGTTCTTTAAGCCACTCAGAGTGTAAATGCAACATTTGTAAGAGGTTACTTCCTGCAGCTTCTCATCTCATTGCCAGTGACATGTTAAAGGGTACTTCTCTCAGAGTCAGCTGGTATTTTATGCTGTCAGATCTCAACTAAAAGAACGCCCAAAATGAATCACTGACACAATATAAATCTTTATTATACTCCTGCAGGATGTGACACTCAGCATAAACAAGCACTGTAAGACAACATGCTAATTTCATAAAATTTTAGGGAATCAAGACAAGCAGACCGGCATATGAAATGAACTGTCAAAAGCTTTTGATTAAAATTAATGTGTGTGTGTTCTGCAGTACAAAAAAATAGGCAGGGTTATAATAATCAAATGACTCCATCTGTGTGGCTTTCAAAGCCAGAATTTGCTTCTTTAACTGCGGTGTTTATATCCTCCCGCTCCCCCTCCCACCGTACTAAACTAACTGTTGCTGCGTGCTTCATGCTGTGCAACATTGCATTGCTAAGAAGAAAGCTTGTGACTGAGAAGAAGAGGCATGAAAGAGGGAGCGGACTGCGATGGAAGAAAGATATCCACCCTGGGAATGCAAGCAAACAAGAGGATGTGGCCACTTTTTCTCATGACCCCTTTGATGGAAAAAAATCTCCTGTTCTTTTCTTTTTAAATTTCAGCTCTCATCAAAATTGTCATTAATCACTTTGCGCAAGCAGGATGGTTTTATGGGGAATTTGACCTGGTTAATTGGAGTTGTGCATTACAAGCCAGTTCCACATAACTAAGACTGATGGGTTTTTGTGAAACAACTTCTATACACTTTTCCGTTTAGAAATCCTATATTGATTTAACTGTGACTCATCTTAAATGCTAGACTACACTGGCATTCCAACTTTTCCTTTTCTTCCTGTGAGGAGTTATGTTTTCTTTATGTAGCAGTTTTACCATGTGAAAACACAAAAGCTTGGCATTTTTTGTAATAAATTAAAATCTTTGAGTATGCTTCTTCGTGCTTCGTTCAAACTTATTTATTTTTACATATCTATGCAATAACTTTACTGTTTAATTTTAGTAGTCTTGTTATATTCAGCAGTTTGGGAAGAAATCATTTTTATCCGTGAAGCAAAATGAGAAGACTGGTGTCACATCATAAACATGGCGCTACGGCCGCCCACCAAACAGCTTAGCTTAACACAAACACTAGAAACCACGGGAGTCAGTGTTGCTGTCACTGTGAGGCTGCCCTATCAAATAGCATAGAAGAGAGGTGGTGCTGAACAGAATCACTAACCCTGCCCTTATGCTTGGCTAAACTTGTGCTACAGTCACACTCAGCAAAACAGTGATTGGAGAACACAGCATGACCAGAATTATTGCAACTGTGTGCAATAAACAGTCTCCTTCCCTCTGACATGGTTGCTTTGAACATGGCGACCAGGTCTGTGACCAGTGGCAGTGAGTTGCTTTCTTCAAAGTGACTTTGGTGTGCCAAGATGGTGATAAAGTGACTATCAGTTTGGGACTGAATGGCTTCAACTTGGTAATTTAATTTACACTCAACAAAAATATAAACGCAACACCTTTGTTACTGCTCCCATTCCCCATGGGATGGACGTAGAGACCTAAAATTCATTCCAGATACACAATATAACCATCCCTCCCAAACAGTGGTCACAAATCAGTCCAAATGTGTGGTAGTGGGCACATCTGCTATATTGAGATAATCCATCCCACCTCACAGGTGTGCCACATCAGGATGCTGATCTGACATCATGAGTAGTGCACAGGTGTACCTCAGACTGCCCACAACAAAAGGCCACCCTGGAATGTGCAGTTTTGTCTCACAGCAAAATGCCACAGATGCCACAAGCAATGAGGGAGCGTGCAATTGGCATGCTGACAGCAGGAATGTCAACCAGATCTGTCGCCCGTGCATTGAATGTTCATTTCTCAACCATAAGCCGTCTCCACGGGCGTTTCAGAGAATATGGCAGCACATCCAACCGGCCTCACAACCGCAGACCTCGTGTAACCACACCAGCCCAGGACCTCCACATCCAGCAGGTTCACCTCCAAGATCGTCTGAGACCAGCCACCCAGACAGCTGCTGGAACAATTGGTTTGCACAACCAAACAATTTCTGCACAAACTGTCAGAAACCGTCTCAGGGACGCTCAACTGCATGCCCGTCGTCCTCATCGGGGTCTTGACCTGACTCCAGCTCGTCGCCGTAACAGACTTGAGTGGGCAAATGCTCACATTTGATGGCGTCTGGCACGTTGGAGAGGTGTGCGCTTCACGGATGAATCATGGTTCACATTGTTCAGGGCAGATGGCAGCTGAGAATGTCCCAGTTCTTGCATGGCCAGCATACTCACCGGACATGTCACCCATTGAGCATGTTCGGGATGTGCTTGACCGGCGTATACGACAGCGTGTACCAGTTCCCACGAATATCCAACAACCTCGCACAGCCATTGAAGTGGAGTGGACCAACATTCCACAGGCCACAATTGACAATCTGATAGACTCCATGCGACGATGTGTTGCACTGCATGAGGCAAATGGTGGTCACACCAGATACTGACCGGTTCTGGGTCCCCAGACCCCCAATAGTGCAAAAAACTGCACATTCCAGGGTGGCCTTTTGTTGTGGGCAGTCTGAGGTACACCTGTGCACTACTCATGATGTCAGATCAGCATCCTGATGTGGCACACCTGTGAGGTGGGATGGATTATCTCAATATAGCAGATGTGCCCACTACTACACATTTGGACTGATTTGTGACCACTGTTTGGGAGGGATGGTTATATTGTGTATCTGGAATGAATTTTAGGTCTCTACGTCCATCCCATGGGGAATGGGAGCAGTAACAAAGGTGTTGCATTTATATTTTTGTTGAGTGTATGATAATACAGCAATTAACTGTTATTAAAAACAAATCAATCCTTCAAAAATGGAAGATCTGTTCAATTCTGTTGCGGACCACATACTCAGAGTCCAGCCAGAACTTTACAGATCTGAAGCAGAGATTCCTCCACAAATAGTGGTACAGTTGCTGAGGGATGGCGATTTAATGCCGGAATGACACAGGCTTTCAGGAACCTTTGCATTTTCAGGTTTTATATAGGAATAAAACCTGTTGACAGCAAATAGTTCTTACATGCACAGTCTGATTCACATTGATTCCAACCTGTTGTCAGTCTCCATTTATAAATAAGACGGCTATTATTTCCATACAGTTGCCAGTCTGTTTGAGACAGGAGTAGAGAGTACAGGCAACCTGTCTGTAGAGAGACAGGTTGCCACCCACCAGGCAACCTGTCTGTCCCACCTGTCCCACCAGTACTCTACGGTGACTGAGCCATAACTGATTGGTACTGTATCTATGTACCAATCAGTACCAATGTAAATGTGAAAATTTTCATCACAACATTTCTCCCCAAATGTTGATAGATCCCTTTGATTTTTTCAAGGCAGATAAATAGCAGGAATGCTGTAGATTCCAGTTTGATCAGCTAATGTTTAACTTGTGCAATTCAACTAGGCTGGTGCAAACGTGTGGGTTTTCTGAGCAGACTTTGGTGTGACGTGGGTGGGGGTGGGGACTTCCAGATTCAGAAGGGCAGATTGAGGATGGTGATTGCCTTTGGGAAGAAAGTGTTGTGGCAGCTGGTGCTGCACTCGTGCACCAGAACTGTCTTCCGGGAGGGTAAGATCTCAAATAAATGCTTGTCTGGCCAGAAAGGGCCAGCAGTAGTCATCTTTTCTTTGCCCTTTTGCACTAACACCCTACAGTTCTTTGCGGGAATGAGCGGGCAGCAGTGCTGAAACCTCTCAACAACTCTAATGACATCCTCCATTGTCAAGAAGAGGTAGGTAGTTATGTAGTTCATGCTCAGTAGTGGCATGTTAGCCAAAGCAGCTAAAGGAAAAAACATCCTGTGCTGGTTCTTGTTAATCACATCAGAGATGTTTGCAACCTATTTAATGGTGTTGCAGATGGTGGTTCCCTAGAAACCTGAATGACTCTGTTATGTTCACAGTAGTGCCATTTGGGCCTGGGAGTTCTCCTGGATGTCAATCCTCACCTCCACCATCTGGACAGTATTAAGATTTCTTATTGCACAGCAAGACAGCATTCTGCCCCCTGCTTTGTGCGCCTACAAACCCAGAGGTAGTGATGAAATCAGGAGCTAGACACATCACAAGTTTGATGAAATAAGAAGGATGATGAAAGGAACCTCAATGAGAACTTCGTGATTTTTCAGAACATTTGCCATCCACAATTATGTTTATAAATATAAAAGTTCTTTATAGTCAAGCACTCTTAAGTACAAACTTATGAAACTTATCTAGAAAGCCATCTTTCCTGTAGCTACAGTGGTTCACTCTGTGTGCTTTTAAGATTACCTTTTATATCTTTTCTTCTTAGCTTGTATGCAAAGCTGGTTTTTCTCAGCCTTTTATCAATATATTGTATAACACAAGGCACCCACCAAAAGCAGAGAAGTGAATTGTCCTCACGGGACCACGTTGTATAAATTGTGGTTGAATAGAATCAATTAATCAGGTTGCTGCTCAACTGACTCGTACGTTAAAAATCACTCATTGGCAAAGCCCAGGGAACCCAATGTGGGAAAACCCACTGTCTCCACTGATTTATCATAAGGTCTTATTCCTTTTTTTATCTCCTAGGGGTTGCAATAGATGCTGGGATACTTTATTATGTATAACTTTTTGAAACACTAATTAAAAAGTAATCCACACTGGTAAAAGTAACACACAGTAAAAGATATGAGGAGAAAAGCAGACGGAAGGTGCTAATCTCTTTGGTCCACGGTCGCAGTTGACTCGCTTCTAAACCGCCTGGAAGAATATTATCCCTGTCTTTCTCTTACATGTAGTTTTTTTCTTAACACAATCCAAGCCCCAGGGACAACTAAAATTGCACCAACCTCATTTACATGACATGTATTGGTAAATCCTAATACATGAAGAAAAAAACTACCTGTTTTATATTTTTCCGAAAGCAGTTTCTTTCCTGTCTGCGAAATAATCCTTTATCTTTAACACTTAGAGGGCGTAAAGCAAACAAAAGGGAGAATCAAAAGTAGGATGTCAGGATAGCGGGCATCAGGCCTGGCTGGGTGTTAGCGAGACGCATTGCATTGCTCTCCGGATCTGTCTCAGCTGACAAAAAGTCTTTGATGAATACAGGTGTAGTCTATACAGTACACGGAAACGCGAACACCCCTCGCACACCTAATTAAAACAACAGCAATATGGTATAGACTAGAAAACGGGTCCAAAGGGAGACGGCCTGCAAAACAAGCGGTTTCGTTCATGTTGTTGTTTATCATATTCACATTGTTCCCCCAGTGCTCTTTCCTCTTGTTTTCCGCGCCCTCTGGTTCTCCATCTTCTGCTCAAGATTAACTTTCCAATCTTTTCTTTCTCTCCCTTCGGCTCTGCCCTCCACTAATTTACCCTCCAACCTGCTGCTTTTGCCATGTACAATTACAAAGGGGAGTGCTAGTTAATGCGCACTAATAATGTTCAAGCTGAGAAGGTTTGTCAGTAATAATTACTTCCCGCAGAATGAGTTATAGTAGTCACAATATGTGTATAAATACCTACTGTTGTGCTGCGTAATTTACAATTTCTGATGCAATGTGATTGTCTCCTGGTGCTAACCTAATCATTTTGTTTTGTGTGTGAAATTTGTCACAGGTGAAAATGAGGAGTGAGGAGAAACAGAAACATCAGTGCAGGGATGTGTCATCGTAGATTCATGTGAGAAGTGAAAGTAAATTAATCCTACGTTGCAATGACTTTCATTTTATTATAATAATTTGAGTGTTTACATGCAGGAACAATTACCAAACTAAGTCTCGCCACAGGTACAAAAAAAACTCTTAAAAACCACAGAAGAAAATGTGTGATGACACACCCCTTCAAAGTGGATCAAATTCCAATCTTAGATTGCCTCCTTGGATAATGTGGAAATATTAGAGAAGCCTTGATCTAAAATGGAGCATGGAAATGAAGTGATAGAGGGAGCCCCGAGGACAGGCAGCAGACACAGCGCTGGGCCAGCCATACATACCTCTGGGAGGCTGCAAGCACAGCCTGCCTCTTCTATGTAAATGTCCCATTCCACACATTAGTCATACTGCCTTCACCGTACGCTAAAGTGTGCTTCGCCCATCAAACTCTGCCTGCCTCCCTCGAATGTTCCACAGATAAACCCTAGAGGCCCTTTCTACCCCTCTACCACCCCCACCTCCAGGACCACAGAGTGGCTGATTGGTTAGATACCCCAGGTAAATGGTGGAAAGCCTAATGGGATACTTGAATGCTGATGTCAGGGAATTTCTGATAGGGGGAAATTGATAACATCTGTGAAAAATATATCTAGATAAGGCTATTATCGATTTATTTTCATCTAAGTCTACTGAATGACTCTGTAAACATAATTTTAAACATTTATATATCAACAAGCAGTTATTTTCTATGTAAAGATGGGAAATAAAGGTATTACTAGAAAAAAATGAAGTAACACCGCCTCTGTGTGCGTGTGTTGTAACCCCACATTTGAAAGGGTTTTAAAGTTGCAAAGTGCAGTTCGGGGCATTTAACCAAAACAATAAAGCATTTTATTTGTGTTCTTTATCAAATCTTGTCCTTTTTTTCAATTCGAGCTCATTGTGAGTTTTTATTGCTGTTTTGCTGCTCTTCTCTAGTTTCTCTTTCACTGCGTGCCTCCTCTACTCAACACAGGTCTGAGTGTATCACAAGAATTATATATATATAGCAGTAGATTATAGATTGGGTATAAACAATTAAACATAGTCACCCAGTGGTTTATACAAGAACATATTTGGATGAGAGCGTGGACACAGGGAACTACGAGCTAATGGTAGCATGGGTGGGCTAGCTTGGTTAGCTAAGTGTAGGTCGTTAAACTGAAGTAGGTGAAGGAACCTAAAGTGTTGTTGTAGCACAGAGATGAGATATGACTCATTCAGTAACAAGTCATGTTACAATTTCCCACCTAGTAGATTTGACTTCAAACAAATGTCAAGGACATATATAACAGGAATAACTACTTGGCTGTCAGTGTCCGTGTCCGCAACGAAGTATAAATATAAATGAACTTTAATTTCAGTGGTCAAAAAGTAATGAAACCTGTCTGTACAGAATATTCAGTCCAATCTGATAAAATCTGTCTAAAGTCTTTATATCCTTCTACTTCTACTAGTACCTTTATTTCTGCTAAATTATGTCAATAATTTCAATTCAGATCTAAGTGACATGCCTCTCTTTAATAACATTACTGTTGCTACCAGGACCAAACTTAGCAGTGACACCACAGACTGCCTTTCACCAGTGCAACATAGTCCATCACTGTAAATTGCACCATGACACTGCAATCCACCCAGTTTAGCACTTACTACCCAGTATAAACTTCAGTATAAACAGTATCACATGGAATTTTTTTAGGGTTTTTTTTGGTTGTTTTCAAACTCTTGAGAATATGAAATATGCAGATAACTTCACATCACTTATTTATGAGCAGTCCTTACCTCTGAAACAATCTCTCATCTTCCTCTCCTGTCCTCGCTCTCTCCATCTCTGAGAGTGAACTTATCACACAAACAAAACCTTTCTTCTTCACTGGAAAAAATAGCCGCTGTACCTTTAGCTAGCAAGCGGACTGTGTGCCAGACTGTACAGACATAATGTGTGTGCCATAAATCTCAAACTGTTTGAAACTTTTGAATTTGAAAATATTAATAAAAATACTCTGTATTCTAAAAGATTACTCTGCTTGTGCTTCTGTCTTGTAGAGCTAGCTAGATGCTGAAGTTTGCTAGCAGAACTGACATCGAAACAACACATCACAGGCCTAAATGTGTCTGTGGTATCAGCTAAAAGCACCACCAAGTTCCAGCACATGGAAAAATAAACTACTTCACAGTATTTTGTATTACAAATTTAATTAGGTGGTGTTCTCTTTTCCAGATACTTCTGGCACAATGTAACCCCTGCCAGGGTACGTGGATACATTAAATAGAAGGCTAATATTGACAAGCATAAAACAAAAAAATATATAAAAAATAAACATTCCACCAGAATAATTAAACAGCTGACTGACGAGAATATCTGAGGATTAAATGGTATATCCTCGTTTATGCTTATGTCTAAGCTACAGAGGTTGTTGCTTGCCTGAAAAGAGAGGCAGATCAAGTATAGATATCATTACTACAGGTGGCAACGCATTATGTTACTGCAGCTGTTATAAAAACTTCCTCAGAATTGTTAATTTGCCTAAGAAGTTAACACCAAACTCTCAAGTCAAGCTGAAAAAATTTTTAAAAAGTAAAATAAAGCAGGAAGAAAAATGGAAACCTCTCTGGTCGTAAATGAAATGTAAAGGGAGGAAAGACTGATTTACCTATAGGTTTTGGTCTAGAGCTTCAGGACTTTGAGATGTGTTTATGGTGCTTTTATTTATTTATTTATTAAAAAAAACTGTGTTTAAAAAAGGTGATAGAAGTGCAGATTGGACTGTTGGGAATGAAAATTGATCCTCAAGTCAATGACTATTGATTACCATCACTATTGACTTTAACACGAGTGTTGATATGTTTCTGGTTTGAATGCATCGCCATTCAAAGAACATCTAATTACATATTATGAAGCAATTGAGCCAGCAGCAACACACCAGTCCCATTAGCACCCTAAATCCTTATGAGCGCCAAACGTATGGGCCTGCTTCAATGTGAAGCCCTGTGCTATAATCATCAGTCCCTGCTTTTCCCTACTCTGTTTCTATTGTTGAACGACGAGATCTGGGCTAAACTGGCTAATTTATTCCGCAATTAATTGGTCTCGGGTTGTGTGCCTGATTAAAACCTGTAATCGCTTACGGGGGGAGGGGGAGTCTTGGGGCTGGGGTGCTGCTGCTAACAAAATCACCGTATAAGACGTCTCATTGTCCAGCCAGGTCTCCACTCAGAGATCACATTTTCAGCCTTTATTGCTTCCACTGTTAATACATTTAGAATTTTTTGATGCTGGCTGCTTTTATGTAAACAGTATTGTTTGAGCTTTTCAATGCTTTACAGTGCAAATGAAGCATATTCAGCACAAGTGCTTGTAAAAATACAACACCTACAGTAACTCTGAATAAAGCACTCACTGGTATTTTTATTTTAGCTTGTGTAATGTAAGACAGCTCACTAGTGATCATAATGTTGCTTCACAGCTGGATGTGCAAATGCAACAGTTTGCTAAAATGCTCAGTACAATTCAGATTGTTCTTGCTGCCCTCATGTGGTTAAAAAATCTGCTGATGCAGCTTTAAACTTGTGATGTAGTTCTACATCAAATGCATTGATCTGACAAGGAAAGTGATCCATTAATGACTTAGATTCATGCAGTTTTAATTTGCATGAGATGATCACTCAGTACAAATCACAACTGGACAACCAGTAACTTGATTGTCTAGCTTTGATAAATACTGTGTAATTATAACACTCAACAGCATGCAATTGGCAAGCTTCTACAAGCTTCAGCCACTCAGGGTCACGGGCAGTGCTTTGCTTTTCTTGCAGTCTTCTAGTATTTCCCTAAAGGCCAAATTGCCTGTTGTACTGGTCAGACAGAGGTAAGGTGATTCAGCCTATTGCTATTCTAATCAGGCTCTATATATGCTGGACTCTTGGCTCCAGATCTCCCCACCACATTCATGTCATTAAATAAATAATGAAAGATATGTATTATCTATCACTCCATCCGACATGGGATCGGCTATGTATTATGTATTACCTTTTCTAATTTATTCATTAAGACAAAACGAAAGTCTTGTTAGCCTCATTCCTAAGACATGAGCCCAAGTCATGCTATACTCCACTGTGATACACTCCTACTTATATACTGCCACAGAGGACTCCCAGGCTGTTAGCAGCGTGAGTGATAAGTCCACCAGTGATTCATTTAATTATATGACCAAAGAGGGGAAAAAACACATTAATTAATTTGTTTGGTGATTATTCTTTCCTCGCGAGCATGTTTTTTATTGTCAGAAAGGCGAGAATTATTGTAAGAATAACATACAAAAGAAAGTTAGCTTAGCACATTGTGTTTTTATTCCATTTAAATATGAAAATATTAAAATCTTTTTTTCCTCTACAAGTTGTTTTTTTTTTTCATTTTGGGAGACTGATACATCCTGTTGTTTTTGTTATTAGTACTCAACAGTGCATCTTTATGCAATGGATAGATTAGAAGAGGAGTGTTGTAGGAAGAAAATAAACTTAATTACTCTGCATATACACTTTAAGAGTGCTTTACTTTAGTAATTTCATTTCAGTCTACTTAACAACTCTGCTTGACTGTATTTCAAAGGGAACTGTTGTGTTCTGTACTCTGTATTATTTATTTTATAATTACACTGACAAGTTACAATTTTAGACCAAAATCTTCCACACAGAACCAAGTAGTCTGCTTATTTAAAAACATATTATTAGATTAGAAATATTACGTTTATTAATACTAATAATATATAGCAAATTCTGAATATGTTTTAATTTGAAGATTCTGACTTTGATCTTACTTTAAATTTAGATTTAAATTAACTTAAATGAACCATTTGAATTCTTCACAGAACTTTGTCATTGGTGACCCTTGTATTTATTACATATAGTTTTGTGCTGTAATTAGGACATAACAGTTGTTTCTGTGAAATCCCCTCACCTCACACCCCCATCCACTCCTCTTCCCACACTCCTGCTCCACAGCACTACTGTGTCAATAAAATCCATAGTAGGTTAATCTCCCGCCAATGGAAACATGAACACTTTATCCAAAGCCGCATACGTTCCACACCCAGAGTCGATTTAGTGTATGTCAGGGGCGATATTAGCATTCATATTAGCCGCTCTTCCCATGTATGATATTCGTCATTGCCAGGCCTTTAGCACACCAACACAGTTCAGGGATGCTTATCTCATGAGCCATAAATTAGGGGATGAATTCCCTTCCAAACATCGGAGGCGAAGGATGGAGGATGGAGTCATTGTGCCTGCTTGGTGTTTTGACACTGTAATGACACATGTTTTACAATCACCCCCTTCCCCTTTTCATTCGGAGGAGTGGACCTGTCCGCTCCTGTTGGAGAGAAATGGGCCTCTCGGACATTACCGCCTCCTCCCACGGGAGACATAAATGAGCGGGTGGCAATAGGGGGAGACTGTAGGCAGAAAAAGAGGAAGGTGCGACTGGAGTTGGTCCAAGTGAAGAAAGAGGGAGCGTGTACGTGTGTGTGTGTGTGCATGAGTATGTTTGGAGGTGGGGAGGGGTGTGAGGGTGCAGCGAGAGAGAAGAGAGAAAGAGTGTTTGTTTTTAATTGCAACTGGGGCTGCTGCACAAGCACAAAGGTGCATCATTACTTACCTGACAGTGCTCCACAATCACAGGCCCTCCCTAATAAATACTCGTTACTAAAAACTAGAATATAAATAAAGTGAAGGTCACATCTGAGGGAGGTGTGATCTAGTCCAGTGGTAGGTGTCTTACCCATCAACCCAGCCTCTCCCTCTCTTCTTCTTCTTCTCTCTGTCTTACGCTCTTTCTCATACTCTTTCTTGCACTTTCTCTCTCACGCTCATTACAGGAGAAGCCATGCAGCGCTGGTTAGGAGAACGTGTGATGAGCCTTGGGAGATATATCCACTGGGAGGGAGAGAGGTAGAGAGAGACTGAAGGCGAAGGGGAATAGATAAAAAAATGCTGACTTGTCTTCAAAGGAGGCAAAAATAATTGAAATGGTGTGTGTGTGTGTGAGAGAGTGCGAGTGTGTGTTAACAGGAGGGGTGGGGTGAGGTGGCGGGGGGAGATTGAGTGGCTCCATGTTCGAGTTGGTCATTAATTGAGGAGGAATGTGAAACACTGTGTGGTCCTCCGCCGACACCCTCGCTGACACACGAGGGGAGATTGATAGAGGAAACGGTGTGATAAAGATATGAAAGAAGGAAAGAGACGGGGTGGGGTGGGGAGGAAGTGAACAGCGAAAACATAATAAAGTGGAGGGAACATTGTTGGAGCGACTGAAACAAGGAGGAGGGGAGAAAGAGAAGGAGAGAGAGTTCAAAGTGTGCCTAGACTGAGTCCTGTCCTCGCCGTGTCCTTCCTCAAGCCCCGAGTCACGCATCGCTCATCTTGTCACATTGAACTCCAGATGCTCCTACCCTGGAGAACACTCCGGCCGCGGCCATTTTTCTTCATTCTTGCTAACAATTTGGTAATGAAATATTGATTTTTAGTTAGATTCATATTGATGCCATTAGCTTTGCATTGATAAATCACGTTTGGCTGCTTGTCTAGCGTGGCAGAGCAAGAGCCAGGGCAGACAGATTACAATCAAAGCCACTGATGTGTTAATTTGATGGATATTTCCCCTCGCCCCCCCACCCTCTACCCACACCCACTCCTCTCTTCTTTCTCTCTTTCTTTCTTTTTTCTATCTTTATGTTTGACTGCATTCCATAACATTGTGAGGTTTTTTTCTTTTTTTATTACAAAGCACCCTGCAAGGATATTTATGTCCATGTCCATTTCTCCTGAAATAGCCATTCAGCCGACCTGCCTGTGGCAACGCTGCACAGTCTTAAAGTCATTTCATCTCTGGACAAGACAAGGATATGAGGGACTGTTTCACACCCGTTGAGTCAAATGAGGACAGAAGAGGGCATGGCTATTTCTACACTTTGACATCAACAGAAAGACGCAACAGAGGCTCACAATTTATGAGAGGCCCGCTTTTTTCTTTTGCATGAGATAACCATAATCTCCGGCTGAGGGAAAGGATATGAATTTTATTCAGTTTTTTCAGTATTTATCGTCAAAAATATTGGCAATATATGTGAAAGCAGGAAAAGCAGCTCTCAGGGTACATTTTTTAAGGAGAGACTCGTTTAAACGCCTCAGAATCTCACGGCTCTCTTAAGTGTTTCACATACTAGGTTGGGAGGATATAACATTTGAGAAACATTAGAATCATTTTCCAGATTAGGGCGGTTTTTAAATGAGTCTCCTGCCGCAGCTTCGCCTTCCAACTGCAATATGTGTCTGCACACAGTCATCTTAATGAAAGGAAATGATGGCGTTCACTTTAATGACGTGGAGTTCAAGGACTGCTTATTGTTCCAGAGAAAAGCCATCTTTTTTCACGGTAATATGAGTCTTTCTTTTCCATTTTTTCTTTTTTTTCCACAGCGCAATTTCATTTTGAGAAACAGACACCGAAGGTTAAACGTGTTATATAGGTTGTCAAAATATGAGAGAGAACCCAGGATGTGAAACAGATATATTGATAACGTCCTCCTGTGCAGTTACCATTGTTTTGATAATGCTTCATCTCAACTTTTATCTTTCCGGGTGATTATGCAAAACAGAGTATAGTCCTAATTATCACAGACACATGAGCCACTCTGTTTCACTCTAGTTATAAAGCAATCCTGCTGCAGATGATCAATATGACTTCTGCCTTCGACATCCAGCACACATTTCTCCGTAGCTTTTTAAAGAAATGAACCAATGACAATCCAATTTACAGCATGTTTACAGTGTGTGTCATAAAGCAGCTCCCCGTTTACATTTATCCTCTAATTTAGTGCTCTGCATGGAGCGAATCTCCCACATGCTACTTCTCCAAATATTTTGGTTCAAATGTGATTTTGTTTGATAGAATGACAATAACTGGTATTAAAGGGAGGCAGATGATTCCCAGACGTCTGGGGTGCTCTGACATTTACTCGAAATACAATTAAACCCCAGAGTTATGGCTTCTTTAGGGTTCCACGCGTTCCCTTTGATCCCATAGTGCCCCCATCCCCTGTCATGGATTATAGGACAAAACGGGCTATTTGGGGAAAGGCCAGTCAGGTCCAAATGGCGCTGGTGGAAGAACGCAGGCTCCACTGGCCTCGGAGAGAGCTTCAACAAATCAACAGTTGAACTGGCTGCCCTCCAGTTTGGCTCCGACCTGGTTGATACGCGGTTGTCATTCTTTGAAATAACGTTGCCGATAACAAGGGAGACCTAGCAGCAGCTGATCTAACGATGACCTATGGGGGAGTCGTTTCTGTTTTGGAACTCCACCTAAAGTTGGAGATCTCTTTGACATTGGACAAGTGTCTTCCCCCCACAACTGTTATGATAGGTGCTAAATTTCCGCCCTGGCCAGATTCCCATCACTCCAACAACTTCCATCAAGTCCAAGAAGCTCTCTGTGCTCCTCATTGATTTGGCTTAGAGTCCCCACCTCTCTGGAGAAATAGCTCCAGCTCAGGAGGATTTACTATTGATCCCCACTTCCTGTGAGATGATATACCTTCATCCACACATGCACGCATTCAGTCTCGATTTTACCCGCAAGGTGTGCAGTGCAGATATAGTGAGAATATTATAGCAGAACAGATGGGCTGCAAGGGGAAAAGTTTGTCCGAGTCATGCCACTGTGCGAGAGAGCGCCAACTAAGAGCGAAAGAAACACTGAAATTTGGATTCTGTTTGCTTTGATTGATGAGCCTTTATCTTGCGCTGCCCTTTAGTGTATTGTACGACCAAGCCCTTTATTACTTTAATGCCTTTCCAGTGATGTCATCCTGAGGTCATGCTTAAATAGGAGCTGTCAGTGGCTGTTTGATTGGCACAGGCACCGCTAAGGCTCGACCAATGGCGGAGCACTGTGGCAGCTGGTTGTCATGAGAATGGGCAGGCAGGGGAGGGGCTTTGTTAGCGCCTCAGCCATGCAATGGAATCGATATCTACCCCCTGAGGCATCGCTGTGTTCCCTCGACCAGCCAGCGGAGAGAGGACAGCAATGCTCACACTCACTTCAGAGCTCCAATACTACAGCTCACAGTCACTAAATGAGAGGGGGAGAGGGGGAGGGAAGGGGGTCTGAGGGGAGAAGACAGAGCAGTCAAACATTTCAGGGCCCGCCATTCCAGAGTAATGAAGCATAGCAAGAGAATATACCTCTGCAATATTTGATAAAGATGGGCTGACACACCAGTCCAAATAGGTTCCTCTGTACGCCGGCACATGTCTATCCATCACCGGTCTGCATTACAGACAGGAAGAAAAGAAGGGAGGGCAGTAAAGGGAGGGGGGTGGGAGGGGGGCAAATAGACAGGCAAAAGAGAGTAAAAACTGACTGACAGTGAGAAAACAGGTGGGGAGGCAAAGGGTGGATAGAGAGAGGCAGGGCGAGAGAGAAGATAAAGAGCGGGAGTCTGTGTATCCTTGGCAGCTGGTGGATCCTATCAAGGCCGATTGGTTGGTGAATGAGGCTCGGGAGGCCCGTGTCCTTGTACCCACTGGTTTGTTTTCCGTTCACTCCCTCACTCCTCTCCTGCAGCGAAAGACAATAAAGAAGCGAATGAGTAAACGTTGCACATTTTACGTCCTCATCATCCCTGCACTCTGTCTCTCCATCTGTTACTCCCTCACCAGTGTCATAAAAGAAGGGAAGATGTAACAAAGCAAGAGAAGAAGGTGGAGAGCGGGGGAATCAGCGGTTGTGTTGTGTGCCTAGAGTCACATTTTGGGAAAAGTGTCCGTCGGGTTAAGCTGTTGACATGAACATTTGCGGTATTGGTGGGGAGAGAATAAAAACATTTGAGCTTTGTCTGATTTCTGATACAGGGGAACGAAACGATAATGGTCCTGACTGTTGAGCAACATCATAATGATAGAAAAACTGTTAAGATGATTGAGTCAGAGCCGCACGCATTCAGTGAGGAACAGCGGCGCTTTGACCTAACTTCAAACATAACAGGATTAACAGGTATCATGTTT
Source organism: Rhamphochromis longiceps (assembly GCF_057381845.1). NCBI lineage: Eukaryota > Metazoa > Chordata > Actinopteri > Cichliformes > Cichlidae > Rhamphochromis > Rhamphochromis longiceps. The sequence goes on from NC_140567.1 coordinate 15,723,887, forward strand.
ACCCTGTTCATCATTTCTAGTTCAAGAACTTGGCATCACAGTCGTTATTAATTAGCACTGAACAGAGTACAGCTAAGTCTAATGGAAACAGTTCAAACTGATGGTTTTGTAAGTATTTGGTAAGAAATACTTACTTGGTCGTGCCCTCACCCCCAACTGGTAGTGACAGATGGCTTCTGCTCCCGAAGCCTAGCTCTACCAAAACTGTTAAAAGAGAGTTTTTCCTTCCCACTGTCACCAAGTGATTGCTCAAGGAAGTCTTTTGATTATTGGGTTTTTCTCTGTATTAATGTAGATTCTTTATCTTACACTATAAAGTGCATTGAGGTGACTGTTGTTGTGATTTGGAGCTTCTGGGAACACATGAAATATTAGGAAGTCAATGACATTATAACATTAATTCTGAGGAGGTTACGTATCTGCAATTAATTCACATCAACAAATGTATTTGTTTCAAAATTATGAGTTTCACAAAAATGTCACTGTCGACTAAAGTCACTGGGATTTGCGCTCTGAGGACCGTGGATATCATGGCACTTGAAACAGTTGTTGAACCAACTGACACACTGGCATTGCCATCCCTAGAGGCATGCAGCTGACATGATTACACCAAAGGGAACCCTTAAGAAGATGGTGCTTGGATTGTTTAAGTAATAATGACCTTTAACCTTTGTCTGTTTTTTTGTCTGCAACCTGAAGCCGAATTTATTTTCTTTTCATTGTTAGAATAATCCCAGCTTTCCCCGTCTAGTAGTCACTGCGGCCTCTAAATGACCCAAACAATAACACCATATTTCCACCAGTCTCTGACTAACCTGACTAGGGGACAGGAAATATTCTAATTTTAGATTATGTTTGCTGCGCTGTCAGGTTTGGTTTTGACTTCAGAATGAGCCTTTGTCAAACTTTTCCAGTTGAAATGAACTGGCGCTCGGCTCATTTCTATGTAGCACTGTCTTCCATCGATACACATCTGTAAGTATGGGGTTGCGTAAGCCAGAAATTTCCTCAGCTGGTCAAATAATTGTCGAGTCAGTTGGTATTGATCAACACACATAACAAGCCCCTGCTGGCATATCATGGTTGTTTTATGCTACTGGACAGTAAAAACTTTTCTTTTTTGCTCCTTTCAGCAAATTCATTCTTTTCGGAGACACGGTGTTACTTGGAACCGTGTAAACAGTGCGACAGAAAAGAGAGAAGAGACAAATACAACAAATAAGCCTTGCCATAACATAACACAACATGGCTGTGTTTCGTCCCCAGGAGGTTGTATACGGAGGCCCGCTGCCTGCTGGCTGGCCAGGTATGCTGCTTTGCTCTCAAGTCTTGGGGTGATTAATGAAATCTTAACGGCAGGCCAGACACAAATATTCATCACCTGGCTGCCCCTATTGTAATGCATGTGGAGAAGCCGGAGTGTGACAGAGGAGAGGGGAGACGAGAGCCGGCCCAGAGACAAAACACAACATGGGGCACAGGGATTATTACCAGGCCCACGGAAACAACGCTTTTTGTTCTCCTCAACAAAATGGAGGCATTTGATTTATGGACAGCCAGCATCTGTTTGGAGCAAGGGGAGACACAGATTCATGTCTGCTATTATGGGCTGTCCATGTTGCTGGGGTAAGAATCTGAAGGAGGAGGCGATGGAGTTGGGCCGGAGTTGTGGGGGGGCTGGACGCAGCCCTTAAGAGCAAGACCTTCTGGGAAAGTACACCATGTCAATTCCTTGTCGTGCTGTGAATCTGTGACATTGTAGCGTGTGGGCGAGGTGTTGTATTACGGCGTATATCACAAACAGATGTAGGCCCTATACGAGCCGCCCCGGGGGAAGGTTTTTTGGAAAGAGTGAAGTGTTTGGTGGGAGGCACTGAGAGGCAGACGCACACAAAGTTTTATAGACCGGCTGATAATGTGTTACCGAACGGAGCACGAGGGAGGATGAAATCTATTGTATCATCACTCCGCGCAATAAATACGACTTTGCGCGCGAGACTGATATGATCATTTTGATTGATGACATGTGCGCGAGACTTCCAAGAATCCCGTGTTTCGTGTGTCTGTGTGTATTTCAGCGTCTTTCGGAGGAGCAGAAGCAGAGGGACAAAGAGACATACATAAATACGGAGAGAAGGAATATAATAGCCAAGGAGCGGAAGTGAGACAGAGTGCAGGAGACAGTGAGGGAGATTGTGTGTCGGTGTGTGCAGTGTAGCATTGACTCTTGCATGCTCCCAGTGATAGATAGTGTCAGGTTAGGCTGCTCAGTGGCAGGTCTCACACTGTCAATGCTATGGCTGTGGGGAGAGCAGGGGCCTGAAATGTTTTAACACCCATCGCTGATCCCTGTCAACATACACACTAAAACACACGACAACAGGCGGCGCCGGCTGATGCTCGCCATGTATACATGCACCTGTGTGTTTTCACGTGTACGCGACCCCCACGTCCTGGCGTGCAAAAGACACACACACACACTTTGGGTTCACATCCCGTCTCCTCCCCTGAAAAAATAACACTTAACATATCCAAATCACAGCCTTAGAAAACAATTATACCAGGCAAGGTTTTTTTTATTGTATTTGTTTTGTAGGGATCGGGGGGGTTTTTGTTTTTTTTTCCCTCCAGGCAGCAACAGAGAAGAAAAAAAAAAAGCCCTCATTGTTCCATTGTTCACATTGTGTCTTTCTTTGCCTTGGAACAGCGATTGTTTGCTGCACAGTTAGGAACACAATGGTGTTCACATAAAAATGAGCCACTTAGCTCTCATACTAAATTAGCACTGCAGAGGAGAGTCAGGCTTTCCAAATTCGCTTATTCACATTTTCCGCTACTTACCAGCCCTATAAAACCAGCCGCTTCTGCTGAGGTGGACAGAAACTGGTGACAGCCGGAGCGTACACTGTATCAGTACCCTGTGTTTTCATAGAGTATGAAAGGAGATATTCGGTTATACGGGGGTGAATTATATTGTCATTCACTATAATCGTTTGGGATCAAAATCTATAGCCTGTTTGAGAAAATATCTAAGAACAAAACATATTGGGGAGGAGTGGGGGAGTACTCAGGTAGACATGTGCAGCTCAGCGCATGAAGTGTCACCGGTTTGCAAAGGAAGAGATGCCATGTTGCATTACTGCAGCTCTAAATCTGAAAAGTGGCCGTGAGGTGCTCCTGGTGACGAGTGACTGGAAAGTATTGTGTCATCTGTAAAGAAGGAAAAAAATGGTGTACAGGAGTGGGGCGATTTTTCCAGGCGCTGTTAAAAAATAGTTTTGCATGGGTGCCTTTGCTCTCCTGTTAGTAAAACACGTCTCGGAGCCCTCCTGCTGCCGTGACCAAGAATGAAGTACTCTCTTGGGCCAGACAAAATCAATTCCTCACTCGGGCAAATTTCCTCCTTGCCTGCTTTTTTTTTCTGTCCAGCTATTTGTTTTTAATGCTGGCATAGACTTATGGCTTGGGGAAGGCAGTTATGCCAAACAGTATAAACTGCACCGCCTGACAAACATTCAGAACGCCATTGAACTTTCATTCATTTTTAGAGGTGTCAGCCTCAACTTTCCAAGGCTTTGTTATGAAGAGGTACTGTTGTGAATTCCACCGTTCCTCAACTGTGGTACACACCTGAGAATGCGCATTCGTCTATGTCTTTCCAAAGCCCACATTTATCATTGGAATCTGTTTATTTGAATGATCCCCCACCCCGGATGAATTACCTAAGCCGCTACATGCACAGCATTTACAATTGATGGAGGGTTTTTTCCTGTGGGAAATCAGAGTCACTGATTCAGTACCCAGCATCCCCATTAAATCAAGTGTAATCCTATGTTAACCACCTAACGCTTGTTGCTACAACACCTCACTTACAACACTTATCATTAATCCCACTTGCTCATTCAATCATAGCGTACGTGTTGATTTTACTATTATTTTTTATTTTATAAAAATGACTTATACAAGGAACTTTCAAATACAAACAAATACACTTTTCTCACTCCTCTTTGTGATACTACAGATTGGCGTGTGATTAAGAAATTATTTAAAAGCCATTTCTTTAAGCTGTATGTAAGGCAGTCCAATTCAGCAGCCAATTTATAGCCTATAGATTTGAAATATGGAGTTAAACATTGGCACAAGATTGAGACCATTCTACTGAGAGCAATCCACCCCTCCTAATAACATAAAAATCCCCTTGCGAGCAATCATCTTTGTGTACTTGGCCAGAGTTGGTTTCACACGGTTTTTGGCTCCTCCTCCTCTCTTTTCTGTGTCGATCTGGAGTGATTTCCATGAGAATCAACTTAGCGATTAATCACAGTGTTCCTGCACTCCCAGATGTCATTCAGGGCCTTTTAAAGACAGCAGTGCTGTGTGATGTTTATGGGAGGAGAGAGCGCAAGAGATATAGGCTTGGCAGACCGGCTCAGAGACCCTTGTGGAAGCTCCCAATGGGACGCTCATGCAGTCAGTCAGTTACTACTGTCCTGGATCATCCCAAGCACAGTCACGGTTAAGCAATCAAAGCCAGAACTGACAGACAGTTGTGGTCAATTCCTGACTGGAGATGTTTACAAAAAGTTTGCAAAGCTAATCCCACATTTATACTTTATTTTGTTTACCCACATGTGCTGTACTTCATTTGCTTAAAACTGCGTCTGAAATTTCAAGAAAGGGAAACTTTTTTCACTTAAAATGAATCAGAATCTTGTAAAGAGTTGAAAGGTTAAACTGTTTCAGTCAGTGCTGCAGCAGCAGTACAGTCTGCTATCATTTTGCTTCTTATGGCGATTTGCGTGTAGCAATACTTAGTGCACATTTTATTTTTGCTGAAAACACTTTACACAGCAAATTATTCTCCATGTGCTGCCTTTAAAAAAACATCACACATGATCATATGTACGTTATTACAAATTAAGATATTTTCATTAAAAAAAGAAAAACATACAGGAGTCATTAAAACGGCTGATATTTTAAAGGCGGATAAGCTTATGCAGGAATTTCCCGTTTCACCTATACCCAAATGACACATTGCTGCGTTACCTGAAGCAAAAATAAAGGAATAAATATGAGTGTTTTTTTTTTATTCCTACATCAAACAACGCGACTGCCACCCCAGGAAGTACAGACAAAACAAGCGAAGTGAAATTCCCCTGCATCGACTGAGCTAAAAGGTTAACAATCCCGAGCTCTAACAGGTCCCTGATAATGAAAGGGGAAAGCGCAGGCTTCAAGTGACGTCTGACTGAAGGTGGTGGGTGGAGGGGTGAGCTCGGTTTAAAGAGTCTACTGAAGTCAAAGACGTGTTAATAAACAGTTATGGAGAGCCCCAGGGGTGGGGGTGCTTTGGGGTCGCGGGGATATAAGGAAGCAAAGAAGGGTGAAGGGATTGTGTGTGCGTGTGGGTGGGTGGGGTGGATGGAGCAGTGCTGGATGGGGATGGGGGGGGGGGTCAGGATCATGGTAGTCAAACTGCTGTTTCCTCCTGGGGAGAAGAAAGGAGTTAATGACACCCTAGAGCTTCCCACCCCCACCCGCTGCTCCTCCCTCTCCTTTATGGAGGGTGAACGACACACACAAGCCCTTTTGGAGGTGAGGAGGCCGGGGAGACAGCCATGCCGTCCCACCGCCCCACTAGCAGGAGGCTTTAACAAAAAGGAAGGATGAGGAGGAGGCGCGATAACTGTGATTATTATTACTAAATATAATATAAAACAGTCAGTGCGGGGGCACAGTGAACGGGATCCGCCCCTCCGCCCACATGCTCACTATTGAAAACTCTGTTGAAGATGCCGGGGACAGGTTTAAAGACAGCGCCTTTTCAATGCCAGGGGAAAAAGGGAGGGGTTAATGAGGGGCTTGGAGAGGGAGCTTATGGCAGGGCGGGGGAGAGGGGGTGAGGTGAGCGGGGCAGCGGGGAGGGATGCCTGGCTGCCACGGTGTCAGCGGAGGAGACAGCGGAAACAGACCTGGAGACAAAGCTGAGACAGGCGTGCAGCGAGCATGGCTTCTCCCCCACAAATGAGGGACAATGAGCAACAAATATGTCACCGTGTTTTGGAGCTATAATTGTAGCTTCCTCTTCTGGCCAGGAAGTGTAATTTTTGAAAAGGTGAGGCGCATCATTTTTCCTAGTTTTGTCAAAAATGGGAGGCAAGGTTGTCGGAGAAATCACACGTGATGGAGGGGGGAGTAGCAAACAGCTTCCCCCTGTGCCATTTTGGAAAATACCAGAATGCAGTCGTCGGTGTGAGATGATGTTTTTCACTGTTTTCCTGCCTGTGATTTCATACATCATTTCCCCCCCACAAAGTTTCCAGAAAAGTGGAGCAGTGGTGACAAAACAGCAAACAAGCAAAGTGACACAAAAAGCCCCTTCTTTTGATAAGCGGATAAAGGGATTCAGTAGCCCGATTTTGATGGAGTTGAGGTACAAAAGAAAAAAAGTGCAATGGAGAAAACAGCAAGTCAAGGTCACTGAAATTCAGAGCAAAGACAGCGGCTAAATGCTGATTTCCTCTGAACAAAAGGGGTACTGCGTGTGGGACAGTCCAGGCTGGAGTCCCGGGACTATAAATCCCTCTTCTCCTTGTCCAAAATTCATTAATGGCCACACAAAGTGGCCGGTGAAAACCAGATGGAGGGAGAAATTGGGGGGGGGGGGGGATAGGTGTATGCGCTGATGTTGGGTAGATCGAGGCCAGGTCGAGGGATAGAGGATAACTGGTTCGACTCCAGTGTAGTGTGAAATTATAAAGCGTTACCTGCTTTAATTTTCCAAATACAAATTAAATCCTCAGTAAGCTGACTTTAAATCAATAGTTTCATTTAAGAGGCCACGCGATTTAACAAAAATGAAAACTAGCTGGTCTGGTCAATGGAGCCAGGTCATAAATCACTGGGCTTTGGGAGGCAAAAAGCCGATTTGACTTGTATATGGAGCGGCTGGTGGCCAGGGGGGAGTGCAGCAGGGAAATGAACTCACGCTTTATTAGGACTCATATTGACCTGCCTCTCCTCTCCCTGCACCACCTCCACTCCCCGGCATCACAGCTTCAACCCTCCCATTAAAAACCCAAGACGTATTCAAGTGGAAAAGAGTTATTCTTAAATTCATATGCAACCCCTGAGTGAATCTTCTGGCGACTTTCTGATTTAAGAAGAAAAAGAAGAAGAAAAAAAAAGAAAGAAGAAAACGAGAGAGCGAGAGATAAAAACAATCCAAACTTTTAAAAAGGGGGGGAAAGGTAAAACTTGAATCGAACGTGGAAACAACAGAAACAACAAATGTATTGTCAAAAATGCAAGAAGACTAAAAAAAAGAAGAAGAAGAAGAAGAAAAATCATGTCTCACCGGTGAGGTTTTTATTTGTACATCAGTTGTGCATGCCAACATCAAACATTTAATGTCAGCATTCTTCTGAGACGCAGACGAAAGGAAGAGAGATGCAAGGCCCACATTGTCATCAAACAATCAAACAGTCATCCGCTTCTCCAAACAGCTTGCAGCTCAGCTCAGCTGGCACCAGACACTCACATTACAATAAACATCTCTCCTAATGTTGTGCTTACACCATGCCTTGCTTACACAGACACAATGCACACAGACATAAAAAAATAATACTCTGTTTAATAGGTCGGCCTGACAGCTGGAAAATGGAAGTCAGAAGAAGGCGCGCGCACACCCACACGCTACGATCGGCACTAGCTGAAGTCGCACTTGCCGTCGATACTTGGTCGGAGGATTATGACGGGAGGAGGCCATGAACATTATGCCTGATTGTGAATGAATGGTTCCAAGTGCCACAATAAATCCATTATCAAGTTGTTATGTCATACTTAAATTCTCCCCCAAAGTGTTCCCATATATCTTGTCAGTGGTTCATTAGCCATTTGGACAGGTAAAGCTTTCTGAGTTCGGCCCGCAGCTGACCCCCACATTCTGCCTCTGTGTTCCACTTAAAAATAATGGACATCCCCTGTCCCGCATCCATCAATCACGCAGCGAGAATCCCCGGGAAAATAGTTTAGAGGGTTAGGAATTACAGTTACAGCAGCTTTCTGACTGGGGATAGATTAGCCAGGCATTAGCAGTGTTTCATTAACCTTGCGTTAAGTGACATCCTCGCATGATTAATGGACATTATTAACAAAAGGGAGATTGTATTTCCGAAAATGAACCTTTAGTGAAACGTCTGCTGCATTGTTAATAGGTTTGTTTATTAATCATTCATAGCAGAAGGCCTTGATTTCTGAGGTAGTGATACATAGAATGGCTATGAAGGAGGCTGACAGCGGCACTGAGTGAGGGCTTGTGCCGAATACAAGCATTTGCTTTCACATGTTTGGATTTCAAGCATTCGGCAGTTTTATAAAGTGTTAGAAATCAGCTTTTAATCGAGTGCTGGACTTCACTGTTTGAAGATTTTCATTTTTTCTGCTTGATGTTTGTATTGACATGCATTTCAGTGGTTTTTCTCAGCTACAGTTACTAGTTTTCTGTTTAACCATTTATAGTAAATACAAAATACAATTTTTAAAAATTCAATTGGATAATTTCTAACATTTTTACCAGCTTGTTTCAGATTTGTTAGTTGTAAAGAGTTCTTCTTAATTAATGTCAATGTTTTTGATGCCTACAGTACTTATATATCATTATCCAAATATGAATATAGATTTAGCTTACAGAACTTAGTAAACTACAGCTAAACCCACAGCAGCAAAAGTAAAGGTGCAACAGTCACAGTCGAATCATTTACATCCTTTAACTTGGGAAACTTTATCTTGCAAACACTAAGATGTTTTTGTATGTTGTGATGTATTTAACATTTGAGATCAAAAAAGAAAACATCTGAGCACATTGCTGCAGCTTAGCAGACAAAGAGAAGAAGACCACCTATACAAACCCGACGTCCTACCAGACTCCCCTTTCATCGACTGACATGCAAAACCACAAAGCAAAGACATCGCGGAGACGCGGCAAAGACAAAACATCACCCAAAAAAAATATTTTTGAGGATTACCGCTTCAACTTTGTTTCCTTCTGCTGTTGGCTCACGTCAAAGCGAGCTGTCTGTCCATGACGTTCGCCGGCGAGGGCGAGAGTTCACACCAGAGATGGCCTGTCCATCACCTCTTATCCTGCCGGGCTCTTCTGAGGGTTGCTGTCCTGCACGGTGAGAAGCAATGGGTGAGGATGGAGGTGAGACTAGGAAAGGTTTGTGTGTGCAAGGGGAGGAGGGAGGGGTGAGATGAGGAGAGGGCGTGAGGTGCTGCTGTCCAGGCCTCCTGTCCTGCTGTCTGGAAACTCTCTGGCCACATGGGAGCTCACAGGTGCTGTCAGATGACCTGACAAACCGGACTGCCGTCACATCTTCTGTGTATATGGGAGGCATGAGGTGCAGGTTTGTTTGAGTGTACACCTGTGTTTCTTTGAGTGTGCGTGTGTGTGTCCTTGACTGTCATGCATGTGTGTTGGTAGCTGGCTGTTATCTGTGCTCCTTCTGGCTTGATATTCAGCACACTCTTGCAGCTTAGGCAAATATATATATATATATATATATATATATATATATACACACACACACACATTCACACATACATACATACATATATATATATATATATATATATATATATATATATATATATACATACATATATATATACATACTATATATATATATATATATATATATATATATATATATACATATATATATATATATATATATATATATATATATATATATATATATATATATATATATATATATATACACACACACACACACACACACACACATATATGTATGTATGTATGTATATGTATATATATATATATATATATATATATATGTATATATATATATATATATATATATATATATATATATACACTAGTGCTGTCAAAATTATCGCGTTAATTGTTAAGATCAACGCGAAATGTTTAATGCATTAAAAAAATTTAACGCTGATTTTGTTTTTTTATTAATTTCCTGTAATCTAAGACCTTTAAATTCATGAGCACCTCTGGAGGAGGGGGCAACAGTGTGCTATGCTGGCGTTTGGCCTGACAGAAATGATTAGAAGAAGAAGAAGAAGTGACACCATGCTACTATCTAGCTAACACTAGCTAACACACGCAAGCATGGACGAGGGCGGACTTTTGGGTGGAAAGTTTCTCTTTAAGAAGTTGCCTGATGGCTTGTTGGACAAAACGAGAGTAAGATGCACAATTTGCAACGCTGAATTCAAGTACCACAGAAGCAGTTCATCACTGGCGTATCACCTGAGAGCAAAACACCCAACTGAATCCACCTCTACGGGACCTCGCCAGTCTACGCTTCAGGAGTATGGTGCTTGTGGACGAATAACAAAAAATGTGAGAGAAAAGGTAACCAATTCCTTGGTTGTTTGGATAGCTAAAAACTGCCGACCAGTTAGCATAGTAGAAGATGATGGACTGAGAGAAGTCATTCGTGCTGCATCAGGAGATGAGTGTTACAATCTGCCCTCGAGAGGAACCATTGTGTCGAGACTGCACACTTTGTATGGGGACCAGAGGGCTCAGCAGTCCAGCAAGCTTGTGCAAGTCAGGAATGTCGCTCTCACCGGAGACCACTGGACTTCGGTGAACAACGATAATTACTTAAAATATAAAGAATAAAAAAATGTAATTGGAGCCAGGCTATTAATAAAGTAATTGAGATTAATCGCAATTAATAACAGAAAATTGTGAGATTAGTTAGTTAATTTTTTTTAATCTATTGACAGCACTAATATATATATATATATATATATATATATATATATATATATATATATATATATATATATACATACATATGTGTGTGTGTGTGTGTGTGTGTGTGTGTGTGTGTATAATGAGAGGGACAGATTGAGAAAGAGAGAGGCATAAAATTAAATAAAGATGTGAGTCTACCTGACAGGTCTGACAGGATAAGTAGCTCAATCATCAACTTGCCAGCTGTCAAATCGACAAGCGAGACACAAGCATCTGCACACGCATGGATCATGGAAGAGGTCAGAGAGCCACTGGACGTTTGCTTGAAATCTTTGGATCAGCTGAGCTCTACACCACCCCACCTTTGCTAGCAAAGCAAAGCGCTGAAAGCTACATCACCTTTTTCCTCTCTTTGTCCAAATGTTAGATAGACAAAAACCAAACAAAGCAAACACAATGTTTTTTATGCAATTTCACACAAAATCAAATCATTTTCTCGTAAAGGCAGGACTGCTCTCTTCCCAGTCTGCCTGCGGTGATTAAGGTCTGCCCCCCCCCCACTCCTCCTCCTTCACTTACTCCTCTCTGTCCCACAGCCTGCTGCTGGGCTGGAGGATGACTGACGCTGTCATAACGTCTGGCAGTCAAACAGACCCGCTCCTGACGGGTGGCGGCAAACGCAATGTGACACAGCCAGCAGTATCTGGTTTCTCCTGCACCAACTACATTTCATATGGCTCAGAGGGGCTTAGGGCGGCCATGGGGAGGGCGCCTCTCTCTCTCTGTCTGTGTGTGTGTGTGGCTGTAGGAGGTAATCGAGCAGATGTCAGGAGAGAGTCTGAGTGGGGATGTGTACACTGAGGGACGACTGAAACCTGTCACATTGATTTTCTGTGGTCTTGTAGCATTGGCGTGCGTGTATCTGTGTGTGTGTGTGTGCCTTTGATGAGTATGTGAGCATGTCCATGTTAAGTAACAGAGCGAATGCAATCACGCTGAAGGATCAGACTGCTGTGCTGTGTGATCCCCACTTTTGCATACACAACTTACACACAGTTGTATGTAAAAGTAGAATATCAAATAGTTATATTATTAACTATTTGATGGGGCGCGAGAGATAAAATAAAGTGCTTTTGATATTTTTAAAACATTCATATCAGCTTGTGCTCATTACATGTGTGAAGATAAACTGTAATATTGGCACATCATGAATCATAATCTATTCTAGGACAGCCAGTTCCACATTTTTTTTGCACTTGTTGTATTTTTGTGATAATGATAATGTAATGATTCCCAATTAACCCCACAGCGCCCCCCCCTCCCCCCCCAAAAAGAAAAAGGAAGGGGAGGGGGGGCCATTCCAATCATTCATATCTGGGTAAGAAGAAAGTGTTTAGTACAGACATAAAACTGCCACACAGGCACGAGGAAAGAAAGATTAAATGAAATCAGCAACAGCCATAAAAAGACAATTTTGCTGGGATTAATGAGGATGCTTCATGACAAATCTGTTTAAAGATGATGTATGAAATGATCTTTTTCATTCCTCTCTCATTTTTATTTTCCATTTTTTTCCCCCTGCTCCTTTTTTTTAGAGACCAAAAATATTATCGCATAAAATACAATATGTCCTACCTGGTTAGTTAGGGCATTTATTTTCTCTTGGAGATGTTAAAAAACACAAATCATCAGAATAACCATTATTTCTAGCCGCGTTCTCGGATTGCACCGTAACTCCGCATGTTCTGCAGACAAAATGAGACGGGGGGCTCTTAGATAAAATGTCACAGCTATATATCCTCGGCCTCATTTTAGTGCAAAAAGCAGCCACGGGATAGCTTGTTGAGCAACATGAGCAGAGGCATGACACCCGTTCATCTACCTTGCTCCTGCTTCCTCCCTCCTCCTCCTGAATCCTAGAAGCAGAAGAGTCCCAGCAGAGGAAACACAGACGCTCTCCAGGTTCTAGGTTAAATACAGACACCACAGCCGCCGCAACGCTCATCACAGCCCTCTCCCCTCCATACATAGTGTGCCATCTTTTGGCCACTCACAGAACTGCTTCCCTTTCTTCCCCCTCTCCTTTTTCCCCCCTTTGCTTTGCAGGAAAAGATCATAAAATCAGTGAAATAAAGTGAAATGGTTGTCTGGGGATGGATATGTCCCTTGCAACGTGAAGTGGAACTTGAGGAAATCGACGGATCTCCTGCAGCTTTGCGGAGGACTGTTGCTGCAGGGCTCTTTTTTTTTCAAACCCTCACAATTTATGCAGGCTCTTGAGCCGTAAAAACACACATTTCTCCCTTCTGATGTCTCGCACACTCGCTCCTGATGAGAGGATTGAATGAATGAATGAGCCGAGAGCTGAAAGTAATTATGGCAGTTAAAAACAATTAGAGATAAATACTACAACTTGGTATAAATTCACAAGGACTTGTGTGCCTGCACGTTCAAAAGTGTGTGTGTGAATGGCATGCGGGCATACATTTGCACACAGCAAAATACAGAGAGAAATAGAGATATTCACCTTCGAAGGGTCACTCTCCTCTTCCTGGCTCATTAAAAACAGCCCCATTAGCAGTGTTCCATCAGAGTCTGACTGCCGACAGATATGTGAGTGTGTGTGTGTGTGTGTGTGTGTGTGCGCGAGTGTGTACAGTGAATCGTAAAGACATGCAGCATTTTGGAGGCCTCTGGGCTGCCGAAGAATACATTAAACAGCAAAGAGCTCCCTCTCCTCTTCCTGACTGACTCCTGCTGGGACTACTTAGCATTTCTGGGGTGAAAACTTCTCCGGCAAGGTTGTCAAACACTATATACAAATTACAGCAGACCTAAATTGCTCCTGTATATAGTTATTTAACTTTTGTGTGTGTTTTTTTCCACTCGTGTGTTTGTCTTGAGCTGACGAAGACCGTATTCCCCTGATACACTACGGGCAATGTCGCTTGAAGGGAGCGGGAGCAGTAAGAGGAGGGAGAGAGCGAGGGAGAGAGGGAGATCTGTAAAATTGTGAAAGAGACATTCAAAGCTACAAATCCCACAAGAATCCAGAACAACTTCACAATCGTTAGCTCATGAAAATTCTAGCAGTTTTAATGTGTTTTTGGGTCACAGATGGTAAGAGGAAGTAAAAATGTCTCATTTTTTTGGCGCTTATTGTATCCCGATCCAGGGAGAATTGAGTGGAAAAATTAAAAATTAAATTAAATGCTAATCACAATCAGACCACATGCAAGTTTGTCCTTGTTGCCCTATAAAGCTAATGAGAGGTTTGATTGGCAAAGACCTGATCTCAGATCAGCACTAAAAGTCAAAAAATGTCTCCAAAGCCTCTGTCTCTTGTCTTTTCTCCTTCATTAAACCTGTCCTGCTGGAGTAATGAGTTGTGTTAAAGTGTGTGTTAGGGCTGTTTTCAGGGGTGCCGATGTGTGTGTCTGTGTGCCTCAGACATCTACCGTAGCATGAGAAGGCAAACTCAGATCTTTCAATTCAGTTAACATGTAACAATGGAGAACGACTCCAGTAAATAACAGGGAGGTTTATTAGCAGAAATGTACTTCATGTCTCAAAAGAAAGCTATACAAGGATTGCTGTTAAATTACAGTAAATTACTGGCAGCCAGCGTTATTTGACGCGTGGGTCTATTGATACGTAACAGGTTTCTTAGTGTAAAAATATTGCAGTGCTGTTCTCTATAGAATATAACCTTTACAGTTTATTATGCAGTTACTTTAGTGTTCCTGCTGGAATCTCCAGTTTATCATCATGAAATGTTACTGCATGTTCTCACCCCTGTGTTCTAAATTCAGGATTTCTTTTTAGTTTTTTGGTCCTTTTTTGAAGTACGACACTATATCAGCATTGTCACAGTCTCCCTGCTCTCTGCACTTTACAGTTACGGGCCATCTGCTGTGTTTAGCCGATCAAAGCCTGAAGAGAAAATAACAAAAAATGCCCATCAGAACACTTCTAAACGAATGTTTTGCACTTGTTTTCCTTCCTGAGGTTTTTGATAAAGAGAAAATATATTCCAGTGTCAGAACAGACAGAGCCCAGACACCAGCAGCTGCACTGTTCGATGGGGACTCACAAATCACAGCTTTTACTGCACATTATTTCCTATATTCTTTACAGTATGTTGTTGTGTTATAAAATTGGTTCCTCTGCAGGAAAAACACCCCTATTAGTCCTTATTATGTGACACTGCATAGCAATACATCAGCGTGTGGACATTTTTTAAATTTTATTTTAATGTTTTTTTAGGTGTAGTTTATGTACGATTATGAGGGATCCTGAGTTGACTAATGTTCGAGGGCTGCTATTAACGTAAACGTAAATTCATTTCTTGTGCTTTTCTCCTAACATCGTCTGGCTCTGGTAGAATATCAGATGATTTCACTTTTTGGGCTCCAAATAGTTATTTAAAGGAAAACACCTGCAGCAACAAGAGTGGGGAATATTCTTTACATCTGAATATGGAGAACGATCTGAATGTCACACAGGGGTTAAAACTTGTCCTTACCTTTGATGGAAGTTACTCTAAAAATGCTGGAAATGATATCTTTAGACCTTAACTGTGTCTCTTCCACCAGGACATTTTAGAAGAACTGCTTTTAAATCTTGGTTTATTTTATGAAAGGGACTTGAGATTACAGTTGTGTTGTTAAAGAACCGTCATTACGATTACTGGAATCTATGACTTCATTGTTTCCATTGCTATAAATCATAAAACACTTGAAAATAAAGTACTTTCATTTAATTCACAATGAAAACTTTGATTTTTTTGTTCAACACACCACAAAGCAATGAGCGTGATCTATTATGATCTACTTGTTTCTAAGAAGGTTTCAGGGACAGTCGGTAATAGCAGTGTGAGGGAATGTCGGTGCGCGTGTGCACGTGGATCTGTCCTGTAGGAGTGATAACTGATCGCCTTCCTGTTCATTGCCACCGGTCATCCATTAAGCGTGAACCAGGATTCAAATACTCGACCCATCAGAGGTGCCAATAACTAGGAGCACCACTGAAAATTACAGGGGAATTTAAGTCTGCTGGCTAATGGCATTGGCACAGACACTTTGCCAATACACATTTAGCAATGTGGTGGTGCGGCTGGCCCGGGGTGCCGGCGGAGACTGACACATCTCTCTTGAGTCTGTCCAGACGGAAGATTGGCCTGTCTGTCAGCAGCCAGGCCGCTGCCATTACCCCATGATCACCCCCAGCTCTCCTTACCCTTTCAACCACCTCTTTTTTTCTTCGTCCATGACATTCCTTGTGTTTTCCGCCTTAACGATCTTCCATCCTTGTATCACAACCATGTTCTAGTGGTAAACAAAAAGGTGCCCTCCAGTTGATCTTTTTTTTTTTTAGAGAGAGAAAAACTTCTACAGCTGTTAAACCTGGAGAAAATTAAACCAAAATTTAAATGTTGTCTCTTTAGGTGTTTTTCCATTTAAAAACAAAAGTTCCTCCCTGGTATTGTACTTTGGGTTTACATTTAAGTCATGCTGGAGTGTTACAGTAGTTAAAATCCTCTAAAAAGACAAAGCAGATTGTGGAATTTACATTTTCAAAATAAATTGTAAACTTGTTTCTTTAAAATTTTAGTCCAAATTAAGTTAGTTAAACTCTTTTTTATAGGCTGTACATTTTTGTACATTTTTTAAAATGCATATAAGTAAAATGGCCCTCAGCTAAGACGCACTGTTCAGTTCTTAAAACATTCCTGGGAAATATCAAAAAGTTTTTTACTTTTTTTTTTTTTACAATGACAATACCACAAAATTGTTATGTTGCTCATTTGCACTTTGCACCCCTCTCTTTGTTTCTTTCTCCCGTCAAAAGTGTCATCACCACAAATTACCTTTGTAACATGCTTGCTATAGAATCGGTTGACCTCGGCAAGGAAACACACGGGAAAAGCTCAGCGCCCTTGAGCAAGGTTGGAAACCCTCACTAATTACCAGAGCGCAGGGCAGAGGGCTGGTGGAGACTGTCGTTTGATACAAACACAATGCTCATTTTTCACATGATAATCTCCTCCATGTACAGATCTAAGAAAGAAATGTCCAATAGGCCAGTATTTCTTAAGGCCCTGTTATCCTCTGTGATTTGCCTTTGCTTGAGGACGGTACGGTGAGGAATGAGAAGAAGAGATGAAGGGTATTGGATATGACTTGTTTCAACAAGAGAAGCAGAAGATGACAGAGCAGGCAGGAACACACAAAAAAAAAAAAAAAACCATGCCCCCCCCCCTCCCCACTTTTCCATTCACACACTCCTCCTTAATCTGCTAGGATGTTCGTGTCAATTGGAAAAGAGGGTGTGACCGATAGAACAGATTTCCAACTTAAAGGCTTTGAAACACCCACTCCCTCCCCTACTTTAATTCTCCTGCCTTGTTGTCTTGTTGCAAAGGAAAGAAGGGAGCGACTGAAAGATTTTTGCCAGAAGTGTAACAGGAAATTTAAGCTGCAAGAAGCGGCCACCAGCATTAGCTGGTTAAGTATCAGCAGCAGGGAACGGGTAATGAATGTAGAAGGGGAGACATATGAAATGTCATTAATGTTAATTCTAATCACTTTTTGGCTATTAAGCACAAATTAGTGAAGGCGATGTTAAATGTCATGGTCTGTCCTGGGATTCGTATAAGTGAGGGTGGGGGCCACGGAATAGGTTCTCATTTACATACTTAAGATCCAACTTAATTCTCAAAAGGGGTGATGGAAAATGAGGCCGAGCCGTAAACCGACGGCGCTGACACTCGGGGAAGGAGGAGAGGGTTGGGGGTGGGGGGGACGCAAACGTTTTCTGGCGGCTGATTCTTCATTGTTCATGCTCAAGGTTATTTTCTTGAGCTCGTCGTCGAACGTCATTCCCTTGAATAATTCTGCTCAGGCTTTTCCTCCCTCTGGCTTTAAGGTTTGTGCTATTTAAGACCAATCATGTCAATGTGGAAAAGAATTAATCCTGCTTAAAAATATGTTACACGACTAGAATGCATGTTAACATCCCCCTGATTCTGTCGCGGGATATAGACTTTAGTTTGGTGGAGCAGGAGATAGTTGAAACAAATAATAGCGCGGGCTAGATTTTCAGAGGAGCTCATTGTCAAGTTTACTTATGAGCTCCAACGACTGCTCGTTTTCACGTAGGTACTCCGTTGCTGTCAAAGAGCTCGAGTCCTGCACGAAAAGAAAAAAAAAATCAAGGCAGTGAACAATGTAGCATTTTAAAAGCAAGATGAGCCAAAGCTCCGTAAAACCATGTCATGTAATTCGTTGCGATAGATAGATTAACCCCAGTCCACTGCAGAGGCCTCTGCATTCTTGTCCACATTGTTCTAATGGCAGCCCACAGTCTTTGGGAATATCCTGTCTTTTTCTTCCGCTCCTCTCTTTCTATCCTCTGTGGATACAGTTGACTGTGGGAGAGTAAATAACATTTGATATGCATAAACAGCCCCTTCCTATTCATTACTGTCAGAGTCTTAGAGTGCAGGAGGCAGAGGTCAGCATGTGAAGGTCCTCCTCAGGCAGGAGAAACGCCTGTGGTAGCTGTCACTCCTCTACCCTCCCACCACCACCGCCGCCCCTCCACCCCCAGCCTTCTCTCCACCACCTCTTCTATCCTCCTCTTCCTCCCTCCCTCTTTCACTTCCTCCCTCTCTCCCTTATTAGCACAGGCTCCAGGTCATAACCTTTCCGTGGCATTTTGCGATTCCACAACCCTTTGATTAGTGCAATATTTACATATTTCACAGTGGAGAGGGCGTTCTTGTGTCGCAGACACTTGAAGTGTTGTAAATGTGTTTGGCCTTTTGCCTGGGAAATGCGGAGGAGTCATACTCTCCGGTGGTAACTGCAGTCAAGGCTGCCGCGCTGATATACGCCGTAGTGTGTTTTAAGTATATTTACCCCACACCAACGCAGACAATCTACACATGCAAGTGCAATTTGGTCTGCGACGTGGCCCTTGGCCTCCCAAGGAAGGCCGTTTAGCAGCCATTAGAGAGGGATAGTGCTCCCTAGTGGCAGATATAGATCAGACCCTCCAACTTGGACAGTGTGCTGCAGAGCTAAAGAGGAAGCGAGGAGGTCAGAGGCTTGGCTGTAGTCCAGTCTTGTATCAGTAAAGGGTTAATATTTCTTTCTCAAGGTTTAAGTATTTTCTGTATTAAAATCCTGATGAAAACTATGAAAGTGCATTGTGTGTGGAATGTGTATGCAGAGTCCTCATGAGGCCTACTGTAGCAGTCACCACCTTGGAGACAGTTGTACGTACTTTGGTATGCATGCACAGATTTTCAGTGCTAAAGTAGTGCAAACGTCCAAGATAAAGTCACAGAACTGTAGTGACTGAAAGGAGCTGGGATTGTGCAAATTAAAATTAGATCTCAAAACTGATCACCGAGTTAGGACTGACCCATGAGTACTCAGTAAAGGGCATTAGTCCACGAGCCTCAAAGCATGTCGACATGTTATGTTTTGTATATATCTGTACTTCCCCACATCTGTGGGACATCATCTCATCTACGAACATGAAATATTTATCAGCCACAGCAATGAAGCTTAGATTTTTTTCACCTTGTAAGCCTGTTAGTGTACATGTCTACGTGTGTGTGCGCCATAACAAAATGTGGTGCTTGAAACACAGAAATTACCACAAAGAAGCTTTTGAGTACTTTTGGAGGTGTTGTCCATTTGTCTTTCTGTCTGTGGACAGATCTTATCAAGACAATAAAAGCCAGTACACTGTGTAATAAACCTTTACGTCATCATGATGAATTAAGGCAAAAACAGGTTTGGCTGTTTAATTAGCAATGTGCAGTAGCCTAAGCAATGATTTTTTTTTAATGCACAATAAAACATATCAGGCTTAAATAATCCCTGACCACCTTGAAAAATGGATCCTCTGAAGGCACTAGTTCAATATTCTTATTCATTTAACAGTGTTATTGGAAACACTCATTTCTTTACAGTAAACAATAGGCTGCAGTCAGCAGCTGGGTTAGCTTTTCTCCCGATTAGAAGGATGGGTCAGGTGTATCCTTCGTGGCCCACCATATCCCAGAATTCATAGGGCGGCCCAGCCAATTCCACTTTCTAACAATGGCGGCCGCCACTAAGTTTTAATATTACTCTTATTACTCTTTCTGGGTCACAAAATAAACCTTTAACATATTTTCAGGCAAGAATGTAGCTGTGTAAACTTTAAATATCTGCACGGTTTATCAAGACATCACATATTCGCCAATTTTTTTTTGATGTTTTCGGAGACGTCTGTTACCCACCAGCTCGATAGCTAGCCAGGGTTCAAGGCTCGCTAGAGCCACTGAGAACGGCAAACTCCTGGTACATCGTTTTTAAACCCCTGCGGTCTTTTGCTACTCAGGTTAAACATGATAAATATAGGTCACTTAGATATCTTAAAATGTTATTGTTTGGCGTTTCAGTTTGGCTGACATTAAAGTTTTAAGGTTTTCACACAGCTGAATAAACGTCAAACGGAAGACTGATTAAACAGCAGTTTGACATGACCAAGAATTTACGCCAGTGTCCTGTTATATTTTAGATAGCAAGGAGCAGACGGCAGTTTATTAAACTCCACCAAGACAGCGGTGACGCGAATCTGAAGGCTAGATCGTCCAATTTCACAGCCGCTCACTTGCAGCCTACCCGGCCTCTTGAGGACCCAGCCCACGTAGACCGCAAAGGCCGGGTCCTCGGGAGGATGCAGCCAAGAATTTGGACACCCTTACTGTGTTTATCTTATGCTAACATAGCTGTGTCGCTATGAATCACATAGCACATCATTATATACCAGCTAGTCCAACTTAACCCTACAAAACTCACTGCTGTTTAGTTTTCTGTCTTCATTTATGTTAGAAGTGAGAGCAGAGCTGTATGTTTTAATTTTTTCAGAAATCCCTCAGTCAGAACATGAAAATGCTAACTTCCTGTTTTAAGACCGGATGTAGGGTTGTACATTTCCGGTAGCTTTATTTTGCAGTCAAAGCACCAAAACGTAAAGATCGCGTTATAACGCGGCTCACCTTTCGCGGCTGCGCTGTTTCACAGATTTTTTTTAGTGCAATTTTGCATGCTTTTTTTTTTTTTGACATCGCATTGTGTCCTGCGTCCTGATCGGCTGCAGACCACTGTCGATCTCCTCCGTGCCGTCTCTCCTGTACAGTACAGAATCACTACATCGATCGCTGATTCATTGATTCATTAATGATTCATTGATGTTGAATTATCTCGCAGCTGCTCTATTCCCATGTTCTGGAGTTTGATCTTTGGTTTCATTCTATAATACTGGACTTGGTTTGAACTTTGAGAGTGTTTAAACAAGAGAGAAAAGTGTGAAAATGTTTGTGCCTGTCTGAGAAAAGTGTATTAAGAGTGTAGTGAAGGGCGTTACAGTCTTAAAACATCTATAATAATTGTAGGAAATAAAGTTGGCTACTTCGCGGATTTCACCTATCGCTGGCTATTTTTAGAACATAACATCCGCGATAAACGAGGGACCGCTGTATACAAACACTAAGAAATATAAAATTTGAATCCTTTCTCCCTTTTGCTCTGAGGCGTGGTGGAAAAAATATCGACACATCGACGAACATCACCTACAGATATATTCGGTAAATGCCCAAGACATCTTGAGAAATGTAAATCGCCACTTGATTCATCCATTTGGCTGACTTGTTTTGGAAAACCCGACCGTAAACAAGGAGCGAAGCACTCTACAGGCGTTTCCCCACCGGAAGTAGCATATGCTTAGGTGCGCATAGTCTATCCCTCAAGCGGTGCGGCTTTGTAGCTTACCAAAGTCATACTAAAACATTTTTTGACAGATTTTTGAGCGCTGCGTACCAGATAAAATTGGTTCGAGGTCATTAAGCACAACCAGAATTCAAACATAAGGTGCACCGGATTATAAGGCGCACTGTCAATTTCTGAGAAAATTAAAGGATTTTAAGTACACCTTATAGTCTGAAAAATACGGTATACATGAAAACTAAAGACTAGACCCAGTGAAGTAGTCATTCCCTGTTAAAAAAAGAAAAGAAAGATGATGTCTAGATACACAGGTTTATAATGCTTCTGACTTTCAAAATACATGAAAAGCTGAAAGCTGTGTTTTGTTGTGCCAGCTGATTATTGTGATTTTGTGGTCATTAAAAGATGTTTAGAATTTGGAAATTGATGATTCATCTCACAAGCCATGACACACTGAACTTACCTACATAGCTGCCGGCACTGGCATCAGCAGTGTTGGGTAAGTGACTTTAAAATAGTAACTTAGTTACATTACTAGTTACTTCTCTCAAAAGTAACTCAGTTACTTCAAGTTACTCGTTACTTTCAAAGTAACTAGTTACTAGGGAAAGTAACTTTGGTTTTACTCAGAATTCTCTTGTTAATGTGTTGCTTCCATAACTTTGCCAGTCTTCTAGCTTGCTTACTTGCCACAAGTGCACTGTGCCACCTACCAATAGAAAGGATATGATAACGTGCATATTTCCACGAGAGAAATCCCACGCCTGGACCGTCATTGACTGTTGCCATGATTCTAGCCTACGTCACTGAAGGAAACGGTTTCCAAGGCCTAATCCGTGGATCGACTTCCTTCGAGGCGTGGACGTCTATCAGCAGAGAATGTACCTTCACCTATCAGCAGAGAATGTCCCTTAGTCTATAACACAGTCAAATATATTCTCAAGCAATATTCAAGCATGCCATTCAGCGTGTTAGTACGAGCTCGGGAGCAGCTTGGGAGAACAAGAAAACAGAGACTGCTTTAGATTGTCTTCCCAAAGTGACTCAACTTTATTCACAAGTACAACAGTTTATATAGAGGGTAAAATTCATGAGACAGCAGATTATCAGTTTAAACCAGTACAGACCAAGATAAGGGAGCGTCTTCCTGCCCTTGGGTGAAGAAGCATCCTTTGTGTAGTTTATTAGTTCAGCTACAATTGTGATTATCTCAGCGACATATTTTCAAGGCACAAAACAAAGAGTTCTTACATTAGTGAAATCTGAAACAAACCATTTGGCCTTCAACAGGCGTCTAAAAGATTAAGAAACTAATGTAGCTGAGGGAGTGATCTCTGTGGTATTTCAACCTTGTACCAGCCTGTGATTCTCACACATCAATTCTTGGGTCAAAGAGAAAAATAACTAAAACAAAGGGGCCTTATTGAATGACAGAGTTTTCCTGTATAATGTCACTATAAAACAATATCCAGTAAATGCTACCATGGTACTAAAATACCTAACAGTCACAGAGTCATGTGCGCCTTTTACATCCAACACAAAAACTGCAGTCGTGGTGCTTTCGATTGTACTCAGAACTCAGAAATTCTGCCTTCTGAATAGGAAGATGTAGGTAACACCAGACTGCAGATGAGCTGCATACAGGGCTGGACTGGGACAGAAAATTGGCCCGGGCATTTTGACTAGAGACCGGCCCACCATTATAGGAAAAATCATAAAGCCTTTGAATGAAAACAAACACTGTTGTGACAGTGATGTACACTGTTTTGATGGTATATATGCATCAATCTATCAATCGTTTGTTGTAAGATTCAGATAATTATTTTTTAAAAGCTAGACATTTTAAATGAGAATAAGAAAGAAAAGTATTTCTTTGTGCCCCCCTCTCCCTGTTAATGCCCTACATGCCCCCTTGGCCACACTTTGCTAGATCCGCACCTGCACAGTTACCAGCTGTCAGCTACCTAAAAAAGGATCCTGGTGTTATTTGTCTCTCAGAAACAGTTCATAACTTCCCTTCAACTCATTCATGTCACCTAAAAGGTAAACCTGTTTCTCCATCACCTGCTCAGCTCTGATGATCCAGTAAGGACATCTCCTGGTTTCATCTTCATGTTTCCCTCTCACCAGATAACCAAACCATATCATGACCAGCAGCTTTTTTTTACAGCTGTGGCTCCAGCAAACATCAGCCGATACTAGAAATTAATATTAAATAAATTCTAACAACAGCTGATCAAGCTTAAACGTGCTGCTGTTGTTTAGCGCGACATCCGCTGGTTTCCTCTTTCGGCGCAAAGTGAGCGATAAACAAACAAGAGAGCCGATCAGCTGATCATTGATCAGTTTCATGATTGAAGTAGAAACGGGAGAGGGAGGGGGAGAGGATGAGAGAAGAAGAGGCAGCTGTGCAGCAAAGACACAGAATAACTCCAGCTTTGTGTCTTTTTCATTGTAGCTGAATTACGGGACAAACTGTTCCTTTTCACCTCAATAAGAAACGCGTAATATTTTCTCTGAATACCAGACGGGACGGTTGGCAACTCTAATAACTTATGAACAAAATAAGGTTCAACATCATTAACTTCATAGCACCCACCCAGCTGTGTAGAAACTCCGTCATGCTAGCTAGCACGCAGTACGGAAAAAGTCAGAATAACGAAAATAAACTCCACCTAAACTTGGTTCATATCTGACCCAGAGAGACTGCAGGTCATAACTTCTTACCTGAAGTTCAGTTCACACTTGGACCGGCGGCCGCCTCGGGTCTCTTTTCCTTCTGCGTCCCTTTTCCTTCATCCACCTGCTGCCTCCACCACTTGCTAATGTTACTGAATCTGTGGAAGCTCCGCGATAGCCACCACACGAAGTAACGAGTAACGACCCTATCTAAATCCCAGTAACGAGTAACGCGTTCCTGATTTTGGCATAATAACTAGTTACCGTGCTCGTTACCACAATAATAACGTAGTTACTGTAACGCGTTACTTAATAACGCGTTAGTCCCAACACTGGGCATCAGCAATACTGATCCCATTTAAGATTCAGATTATTACCCAAATTTGCACTACTTTTCTTCTTCTAGTAACAAAAATTGCCATACATACAGGATTGAAGAGGTGCTGGTGAAAGAGGTTTCCTTTGACAAACCAAAGCAACATCATTTTCAAGGCTTACCAATTCCTCAGGTGTTACGTGGGGCGCCACTTACTTTTGGCTCGACTTCTCATCTTGTGAAACACCTTCAACCTAAAATAACTGAAATAAGCACATAATATCAGCTAAAAACTGACGTATAAATGCATAAACATGCATTTAAAGAAAAAAAAGATTGAAATCTGTACGTACCCCTGTGTTTATACCTGTGTAAAAGCAAAGACTTTGAAACTGAACAACATTTTTCCTTTATGACACGTAAAGATGTGATATAAAGAAGCACATTATACTGTGCTCACCAAAACACCTATCCTATCCATCAAGTCTGACTCAGCCTGACGTTTGGCGTATTTTCCACCTCAGTCAGTCATTCAGTCAGTCAGCTTCTCTCTGCTGTGTGACAGAAAGAAGAGATGTCAGCGAACAGGTTTTTCAGGGAGCTCGGGGCCGTCATGTCTGCCTTCGCTGTGACTGATGAGGTTGTGAAGAGTGACGGGCAGCTGCAGTCTTTTCTCAGCCCGCGGGCCTGCTTGGCATTAACGTTATGTGCCATGTTCTCAGAGGGAACCCGTCATTCAGCCGTCACTCAAACCGGCAGACAGATGGCGCGCATAGACTCCGAACATGAAAGAGACTGGCAAAGTAGCAACAATCCCTAGGTGGTCCTTCGTAGTTGAAGGGTGCGGGTTTCTCATCACCGTTGCTTGGCAGCTCGACTTCAACTGCAAGGCCACACATGGACATCAAGGTGGAAACTGGGCCCAGACGAACATCAAAGTCCCGATCCATCAAACGTGTCATATGATATGAAAGGGAACAGCTTGCAGGGTGGCTCAGGTCTGATCTGTTTTCACCTGATCTTCACGACGCATGGGCACGTTCACTTTCTTCTGCAGGCAATGGAGTCGTATGCAGAGCTCAATCAGAAACAAAATAGGTCTGTTAGAGAAACTGGACTTTATTCGTAGTCGAGCAGCACAAGAGTTTTATTCAAACTTCTGTAGCAAATTTGGAGATTTTATCACGTATGACATTAAACAGCATGAGTAAGGATGTCTACAGTTATGTCACATGTGTCGTCATGGTGCAATTACAGCTGAAGGAGCATCTACATCATGATGAAGCAGCAACATAATCCAGATTAATTAGACCCAGCTATTCATCAGACCAGTTAAATTGGTGCCAGGCTGTAAAGGCTTTTATTCTGAACACTAGTTATGCATACGTGTTATTTATATATATATTTATATATTTATATATATATATATCCATTATCTTCCAGTTTTCCAAAGTGATTGAAACCAAAGATTTGAACCAAGGATCTTCTTGCTGTGATGTGGTGGTGCTAACCAGCACCACACCACTTTGCTACCTGTAAATGCTAAATTTTCATGTTACCCAGGCAACTAAACATTTACATCTGCAGTAAACTATATGCAGTTATTAAACAACCACCATCTGGTGTTGGCAAAAGAAATGCTGGAGTCGTTTTCTGAAATGAGAAAAGTACGGGTGACTGAAAATATATAAACACGTCATGAAAAGATTCTGTGTAAAATTAACACACACCTCATGTAAAATATATTTTTTAAAAAAACCCCAGAAGGCTGGTCTAATTTTACATATAGAATTGATGCTTGCACATAAACAGCCAGTGTAGTCACTTGATTGATACAGTGTAAGCCTCATTTTGTAGCATCTGTTCTATAAATGATCAGCACACATCATGCAACAGCATCAAAGAGCCCTGCAGGATGCAGTCTTCAAACTTTATCTGCCTGTCATGTCATTAGCCATTACTCGGTCCAAACGCTCCTCAGGTTCCTAAAAGCAAACAAACACTAGGGCACCAATGTGAGTTATAAAACGGTCCACATTCTTTCAGTTTACATGACCCGTGTGGACATTTTTAAAATACAGTCATGGATTTTAAATATCCATGATTGACAAGGTTTGGTGAAGTTAGACATTATCTTCCTAGTTTCCACCTAACAATGATATACTGAAGTCTGACTGAAGTATTTTGTAAAAATATAAATGTAAACCTCTTTGTAATTTTGGACAAGGAAAACTAAATAACAGCAATATTTGGAGGATTAGTGAAGTGGGGCTAAGTGGCATATGACGTGCTAACTTGTGGGAAACTACAGAGCTATATTTAGGCTAATAGAAACCCTTTAGCACAGGGGAGACATAGGATGAAGTTCATGTTGAGCATGTCCGATGGGCAGAGGCCTATTGCAGGAAAAAGACTCGATAAATGGAGGAAACTTCAGCAGATGGAACGTCTGAGATGAGAACATCCACAACACGAGGTTAGTCACGAATATGTTGCTGTGTGTTTCAGATTACTCGCTATGAAAAAAATATTCTGTCCCTAAGCTTAACATCTACACTGAAAGTCAGCTATTCTTTTCTAAAGCCTTCAAATATTTGGCGTCCGGGACATAATGAACCCCTGGGCTATAGTGTGCACTGTAAGGCTTCAAAAACTTGTGAGGAACACGAGTTGTGTGAACAAAAAGCCGAAGATACCGGGGGCGACTTGTTTCTAATAAATAAAATAAGACGAAAGTATTGCAATGGCTTCAAACAACGCTGTAGACCAGTGACTGTAGGCCATATATAGCCCACTTTGATGTGGACCGGACCAGTAAAACTCCTCTTTCCATTAGTGTAAAGAAGTTTAACTTTACATTTTCAAACACGAGAAAAAGAAGTGCAAGTAACATGGAAAAAAATGCATTGATTGACAGAAAATGTGTTTTTTCTTTTTTGCACACTATAAAACTGATAAATATCTACAGTAGATAGTGAAAAATTTATGTTATTCAATTAATTAATTGTTTATCTATTACTTATTACTATCAGGGAGGTCTTTATTAGAAAGAAAAGCTGCAAAACCTACAAAAATAAAGTTAAAAGTATAAAATTTATGTCCTCATTCATATTTTCCAAAGCCGTCTGGTGGATCAGATTGGAGTCTTGTGCAACCAGACCTCAGGTTTGACACCCAGACACAGGGCTGATATACGATCACTAAACAAGCGAATAGGTGTGTCGTTGAGATTAGCGCAACTGTCGAGCTGAAAGATCTTAATGTTCTGAGTCTACATATCCCCTCTGATTCTCATCTGACTGTTTAGCCTGTGGAAAAGCAATTTATGGCAGCAAGCTGTTCTTCACCGCATCATGATGTACATCGTGATGCTGCGTCACTGTTGACAACATGGTAAAATTCTAGTCGATAGCTGACAGTGACAGGAGTGATCGTGATGAGAATAATTCGTGTGATGGAAAATGAACAAACACAAAATGTTACCGTCAGTATTCAAAGACAACGGGCTGCACGGTTCTAGGTGACATTCACACACAGGCGGCGTAAGTAACTGAGAAAAATGAAATCTTAAAAACTGTGAACGTGTGAAGCTTTTTCATCTAAACTTGGACTCGCTCAGTCACGCTGGCTGAGGTAAATTTAAAACAAACAAGTGAAGAAAAGATAAAACGGTGCCAACAGGTGTCATTTTGTGTGTCTTTATTGTGGACATGACATTACATCTTTTTGAAATGATGTACAAAAGTATAACAGAACTGAGAATGGCTCAGACGAGGTAGAGCTTTCACATCGGCTTGCTGGCTTGAAAACTACACAGTATAAAAACAACCCGGAAAAATCGAATTAAAACAAACACTCCTGTCTGCTTCTGTCCTCTTATCCTGTTTTGAAGTGATAATAAATACAGATATCAACCAAATACATCTGGAATAATAATGTCTTCTAAGGTAAATTAATCATCGAGTTCATAACAAATTAAAAAAAAGAAATATGAATACGGACACAAATAATACAACTTAAGAGGCATGTAAAACAAACCCAACCAAAGAGAAAAAAGAAACACCTGCCAGCCCCTCTGGGAGGGCAAACCATGACTAGCTACTCAACAAATCCTACAGTTTAGCAAATAGACTAAAAACACACTTTTACATCTTTATGAAAAAATAAGCACTGCTGCGCCTAGCATTATCAAACCTCCCTTGAGGAAACGTAGCTAAAAAGCTGTACCACACAGCAGTCACAGAACAAATCATTTTGCATTCATATCTATAGAATCATTCTAACAAAATAAAAGCCCCAAAAAAGAAATGAAAAGAAAAGTGTTAGCCGGCACCGTTAAAAAGACATTCTCAAAGAAACCTTAGCTAGAACTGGACAAAATAAGAATGGTTAAAGCACTAACCTAGTCTAAGTGCACTAGTAATGCCATTTGGTTTCTACCGCTGTATATAAAGGGTTTGGTAAGAGTTTAAGAGATTAGAGATATACACTTTATATTACACTTACTCCTGCTTCATAGTTTTTCTAAGTCACACTTCGGAGTACAAATTCATAGCTGAGGAATTTATCTTAAAGGGACTTCTGTACAACATTGGTATTAGTACTACCCTACCTCAAAGGCTAGAGAATCCATTTCAAGTATTTTCACTAACCACACCTTCAACATACACGTTTGTGCATTATTAGTCCGATTCAAGCACACGATATTGTATGCATAACTAAACAACCCAATGGCATAACAACTGTTTCATCACACATTTGCGTAAAAACTACTGAGGTCTCAAAATAGATGGAAAATACAGTACTCTGTAAGCTCCGTCATCTACAACTGGTGTGAATTTTGAATCAGAGAAACCGACTGCTTTACTCTTCTTCAGAGTCTTGAGCTGCTTCGCTTTACTTCTCCTCTTCCCCTACATGCTGGGCATGGCGTATTCAATCCTGGGGGCTATTTTAAGGGTGAAGGACAAGTAAAACAAACAGCCCTGCTTGACATCAGCCAATAAATGTTAGCATGCTTTCATTACAGGAGGTAGGATAATATAGAAAGCATCGAGACGGAGGCTGTAGTACACGGGAAGTTTAGTCAACCTCTAATACAGTATAAAGAGGTTTGAAATGCACGCGCACACACTCTCTCTCACACACACACACACACACACACACACACACACACACACACACACACACACACACACCTGTGTTAAGGCTGTGACAGCTCTACAATTCAGTGTCTCCACCTTGTGTATTTACTCATGAACTCTCTGATAGGCTGACCTCCTCACCTCTGCCTACTCTTTCTCTGACCCCCTCGAATGCAAAGCGTCATATCACCATTCAAAGAATCAGACTGACAGCCCAGGGGATAGGCTCTGCTTAAATGTTCTGGTAACCTAATCAGCTCTGCATTGTCGGTCCAATAAACACACTGTTACACAGGATGGTGGATACGTTTCATTATGTGCCCACTTTATCTTTAAAATAAAACCATTAAAGGCACAGCTTTAAATCCTAACACGAGAAGATTAACATCACGGTCACGTCTGTCCACTAAGAATGGTCGGGGACTTAGTACGAAGACTGGGGACAGGAAGGAACGGCAGGCCCAGTCGTGACTTTGAACATTTGAACAAGTTTAAAAACGGTCACACTACTTTGCAAAGGGAAAAAAAAAAGAATGCACTTGCACTGCTGCTTTCTTCGGTTATTAAGGCCCCATCATAGACGTCAAGTTGGTCGCTTGCTGTTACAGTGCATGTACCCGCTGAATAATAGGTGTCAGCCAGTAGCTCAACTACAGCACAAATAGGAGGTGATGTCAAAATCAGATGCAAAGAAATAGCTGTTTTTGTTTTGTTTATTTTTAAGTCTTATCCTTTCAGACATTTGCAAAATCTGTCTGTATAATCTCTGATCTTCTGTGCCGACATATCGTTAAAACAGCGGTAAAATCCAACAGGATGCTGTCTCCAATCCAGGTGCGGCGGCAGCTGCACAACATTCCAGGTTTCAGAAACTTGGAGGCGCATACGGGCAGGAACGAAGGCTTGCTACAGTGGATGCGATGTCAATTTGGCGTCAACTCTGCGTTCGTCAGGTGCCGCTTGACGGCTATAATGGAGCCCTTAGATGGTATTCAGCCTGCCTATGGGTTCTGAATAAACAAGAGGGTAAAAGCTGGAATTAGGGGCCAAATATTCTCCAACTTCCTGGCTGCAGTGTTAATACCAACATGCTTAGTGCATGAGCTATTTACAAGGCTCCTTATCACAGTTTTGCATTTTTGTGTAATGTAGCCCATCGTTACCTATGTTACTTCCATAACATCCTTTATCAGTCTTGCAACTCAAACCATTTCCTCTCAAAAAATATATTTAAAAAACTGAAGTTGACTCATTAAGCAAAAGACTATCATTCAATCGAAAACGTTCAATCGACAGGCGGCCGGTAATTTTGTGTCATTTTTCTGTATGACTGTTTGTTGCCGGTGACGTGCTCATGCCGAGTTGTTGGGCACAAGATGCATTTATTTTTTAAAAATCAAAGCATCATGGTGGATTCCAGATAGAAAACAGACAGCATAAAGGTTCAGCCATTACCGTTTATGTAAGGCAAAAGATTTATGCTTTCTAAATCCAGCATAAGATGACATCATGAAATTTTTAAGAGACAGCGCGGTCAAAAGTTCAGAACTGCTCTTTAGCAATGGAAAAATCTTAGGACGCATCTCTTCCCCCTAACATGATCAGCACCGTATTTTTCTTTGCAATCTGGAGCCGACTTCTTCCTGCCACTTTCTTCCTGCTTTAGTGGAGTCCGCCTCATTTAAAGCCCAAATAGTCTGAGATGGTGACACTCTAATATGAACGAGTTACTGAGGAAAACTCCACTCAGTCCCTTCCTTTTAAATGGACAATAATTGAAGGGCCATAAAAAATGGTATGCTCATTTATATTGCCTTTTTCATGAGCATACATCTCCATTACTGTTCCCTCTCTTTTTTGTCCCTTTCTTATCCTACCTCTCTCCATCTTTCCCTCTCTTTCTAATCACAAGCTCTAGAATGGTCACCGCACTCGCACCATTACACTGTCGACTGAAGGGGAGTGAGTTTAGCACACCTAAACAAGCGCGCGCGCACACACACACACACACACACACACACACACACACACACACACACACACACACACACACACACACACACACACACACACACACACACACACACACACACACACACACACACACACACACACACACACGCTGACAGAAAGGGGCAAGTCTTCTGAGTCAGAGCCCACAGGAGACAAACTTGCTATGTGCCAGCTGGTTGTCGATGAACCGTAGAGCTTCTTTCTTCTCTTGCTGTGTGTTGATGGTCAGTGTCCTGAGAAATGCACAAAATCTCACGTACAATAAAGCTTAAAAGAACAAAAAAAATAAACAATTTAAAAAAAAAAAAAAAAGGTTTGTGGGGGCATCTACAGCAGCCATGCAATGCCACAGTCCTCGATCACAATGCCAGCAGTTGCATCTGAGTTCAGTTTCTCTCCTCATTTACTTTCCTTCTCCTGTAAAGCAGCTGGCAGCAACTCTACTTGTTGGTACCTCCAAAAATGGCAGCAAGAGGCAACTCATCGAATTTTCAGGGCTCCCATGATCAGAAATCATTTAAAGGTCACAAGCCAACCTTCGTGATAAAGAAGACCCAATGAAGCAAAAGACTGAATGTTGGTGAGTCCAGCCTCCCTGCCAAAGAGAAACTTTGCATTTCACTCTTCACTTCTTCTATGGTGAGAGGTGTGCACACCTGACCCACGCAGCTTCTTAAAGCAGATTTCCATCAGGTGTCATTTCTATTAAAAAGACTTTTTCTGCTCCGGGCCGTCTTTGTGATTTTGAAATTTTCTAGCACAACTTGAACACGCTTTTTTACAGTAAAAAAAACAACAACAAAAAAACTACAATAACCTTCAATGTAGAAAATTCTACATCATTAAAGGGTGACGGTGAAGAGGAAAGGCTCAAAAAGTGAACTGTTAGTCGTAGGTTCTTGTGTCTAGATCTGTGAATTTCAGGAACGGTGACAGGGCTTTGGGATTGTGTAAGAAGCTGGTCCAGGTTGTGATCAGATCAGCTGAAGGTGTTTACTGTTGCTGTTGTGGGTTTGGTGGGTGTTTGGCAGCCGGTCCTCCTCGCTCCCCCTGGCTCAGTAACAAGCTCCTCCTGTCTTGGTACTGGCTGTTGTCAAAAGGCATATGGTGGACACTCTGGACATGTGTCTTTAAGTTCCCTTTCTGAGAGGCTCGGTATGGGCAGAGTTGGCAACAGAATGGCCTTTCCCCTGAGGAACACACACACAAAGTTGAAAGGTCATATGGCGGCCAGAGGTGACACCGTACACAGAATTTAGAGAGGACAGGGATGTTTAAATATACGAGACAAAAATGATGCAAAGCATAGATGAGGCTTGCTGCAGTGGGAATGGAAAAAGAAGGGGAGGAGGCCAGAGAACACAAGCAAACATAAGCAAAGACACATGGTGGAATCCAGCTAGAAGTACAGCAACACTCTGTAGGTTAAGTGAAGCCTTCATATTTATTTATTTATTTTTAAATCTATTTTCACTTAAAAAGTTCTCTATCCTGACCCAGATGGAGTAACTGTTCCTCGCCCTTTCCTGCCATCTGGAGAAGAGTGCCACACATCCCCCTGTCCAAAGAGTCCCACTTTTGTCTCCATACGTTTCTCTCAATCACCTGGGCCACCCAGCGGCCCCCTACACAAACACACCCCCTCTCAAACACACTCTGTGCGCACCCTATACTCTCGCTTCTAATTAGAATGACCTACAATGGCACAGACACCTCTGAAAAAACAAAAATAAATAAAAATAAGCAACGCACACCTGAGCAAAACAAATGAGCGTGCCATTTAATTGCACCTAATTATCATTTTGATAAATGGAAGAATATCAAAGCGGGAAAACAAATGACTCCCCGTGCCCCTCCCGCACCCCTTCTCCCAGAAGAAGAAACAGGGAAATATAGCTGTTATCATACATCATCAGAAACGCAACGGTGAGAAAAGGAAGGGGGGAGTGGGGGGCTGGTGTAAGACAGAAAGCGAGAGAGATAAAAAACAAAAAAGTATAATTAATCACACCGAACCCCCCCCCTTCAAAACCCCCAAAAACAGCTGCAAAGATGGTGAGGGTGAGACGTGCGGGGGAAGCGAAAACCTCCGCGACACCGTCCTGCGAGGGAAAACATCACTGACAGGACCGGTGCACTAAATTATACTAAAGGTTATCGGCACCGTAAAGCAGCGTCAACACTACATTTAATTGGACCCCTCTGCAGCGTCCGCTCCCATCACTCACAGTGTGTGTGTTAAATCTGAGTTCACATGGGCGTGCTTGATTAATTATGATGGAGGTGCCGCGTGTACAGCCCGGGTCTCTCCGAATGTCAAAGCAGAGTAGCTTTAGCCCAATGTTCCCACTGACCCCAATCCTTACTCATCGTTTCTGCAATTTTTAAAGTTTGTTAATTACTTGTGTTCAGTTTCATTTCCACACAATCCTCTTGGTTCTTGTTGTATTTACACCTGCTCATAAACAAAGATGTTATAGTACACTGTATGTGAACGGTGAAAGTAGGAGATACTGTGATGTTGCCCAGTGGTTTGTGGACTGCCTTTTTGAAGTGATTTTTGAGACCCGATACAAGAAGCAATGAGTGGCTTTGACTGTAAATCTGATGGTACTGCAGATGCATTCCCCGCTTTATTGTTTTTTTATTTATTAAAAATAAACTTTAAAAAAAAGTAAATAAATAAAATTTATTAAATAAGTCGTGAAACTAGCAATTCAGACTGTTGAGTCTTCAGAAAAAGACTAACTGGAATCATAAAACAAGTCAGAAATATGGACATTTTCTCACTGAGTTTTATACAATTTCACTACTTTTTTGCAACCACAAGAGTTGCCCTCTGCTGGCCATTAACAGAAATGCATGATTAAGGCATTATCGCATTTTTATATACAGTCTTTGAATAGTTGAGTATATTGGCATTTAAGATTTATTATTTCTATGCAAACCCAAGCTTTTTGCTGTCCTCTTGCCATGCGTATGATCTCAACCTCTTAGTCTCTCGGCAAAAACTGCCATGTTACCGCTGTTAACGCCAGTTAACAGCATCAGTTAGTTTACAGTGTCAGTTAAGATATCAGGATGAATAAAAGCAGTAAAGTTACATCTGCTGACATGATAACAGATGGCTTTTAGTGCTGGAAATTCGTTTATGCTCAAAATACCTGCTAACAGATATTGCTAGGAATGATCATTTTCCTGAATTGTAGCTGCTTGAAGATTTATAAAGTTTGAATTGTAGCAAATGAAGCAATTTTGTACATTAGAATCTACATGCTGTCATTTTGCAATTGCAACATGCTGATGAGCCCATGTGAATGTGTCGAATGTACAGTGAAATTCCGATAAACTGCAAATCCCAAAGCCCGTCTGGCACTGCAGCAAAGCAGCAACTGCCCTTTGAGTTCAAATGCATACATCAAAACACCTAAATTCAATATTTTAGGTGAAAGAAGTGTCAAAGTATGGGTACGGTTAGCCAAAATGCCAGGCAGAGCTATTCACCCTCTACACATGGATGCAGATTTAACTGTATATGTCTGAATGTGTCAGATCAGAGCCTGCACATCCTTTCCAGTGTGATGAGGAAAAAGGGGGATGTGATATTTGTAATGACAATGTGGGGGGGGAAAATGCATCTCATGACAAGTAAAAAGCATGCGCTGTTCTTTAACCAATAATGCTTCTGCCTGATTTAGATAGCTGCGGGGGAATCTACGTTGTAACTTACAATGTAACTGGAAATCCTTTTTATCCCTATGCAGTTCCACATCATTCAGTCATTGCGGGCTCTTCCGATCTCATGTGTAGTTACATTTCTCGGTAAATGCACATCAGGTTACGGCGTAGTTTTCCCATAGACATCTAAATCAGGCGTTAGTTTGAAGTATCCCAGCCTTTTAGTGCAATTGAGCAAACCTCATTGTTTTCAAAGCAAAAGTGAAGCTCGTCAATGAGACAACTGTGAATACACACTCTTACGTGAGGTGTGATCCAGCAGCATGTGAGAATGCCAGGTGTTAATGCCGTGTGCAGAGGGCGCCACATGTGAATGTTAAACATGAACAAAAAAAAAACAAAAACAAACACACACACACACACACACACACAAAGGCTAGGAAGCTGAGTGACTGACACAGACACACACATGCAGAGGTGAGACAGTAACATTAAGAAACATGCGGGAGCGATGAGCGAGCCCAGTGATTAGCCATTGTGCCACATACTTGTTTGGGAGCTTCAGAAGCGGTGGTGTGAGCGTCAGTACCTCTGTGGAGTCCGTTAAAATCAAACCCAACTGTGGGGGGAGAAGGAGGATTGGGTGGGTGGGGGGGAGAGGAAGAGGAGGAGGAAGGAAGGGGGAGGGAGGATTTGGTTAAACGCTCTACCAGATCCACACAAGCATTTTTTTTTTTTTTTTTGGTCTACCACCACGCAAACAAAAAGCATTTTGACACCAGCACCCTTGTTAATAGAGGGGAGCTGGCAGTGATGATGGTGGTGATGATGATGATGATGATGATGATGATGATGATGATGATGACGATGGTGGTGGTGATGATGGTGATGGAATCTGGTGGAGGCGAGTCGGTGATTTAATATGACGCATGTTAATAGAGGCCTCGGGGTGGCTGGCCTTTTCTGTGCGTGTGCACGTCCATGCTGAAGACAACTGTCGGTGACAACATTAATTACAGCCCCTGTGAGTGTTTACAGAGCCTGTGCATGGGCATCTGTGTGTGTGTGTGTGTGTGTGTGTGTGTGTGTGTGTGTGTGTGTGTGTGTGTGTGTGTGTTTACAATAGAGCTTGGAGGGAAGCTGAGCTCTGCATCACTTACCATTTGGCCTCTGTCACTTAGAATCACTGGCTGTGCCACATATCATTCACACTCTCTATAAAGAAGCTACTTATCTCACTGTCTACTGTGATCACCGCTGGCCCGGCTGATGGACATGACAGGACAGGAGAGGGAAAGGAGAAGAAGAAGAGGAGGAGGAGGAGGCAGGAAATCAGGCAGCCAAGGAGAAGAGAGTATGCGAGGACAAAAAATAAAAGTGAAAATTAAAAAGAAAGAGAGGAAGGGAGAAGGAGGAGAGGGAAAGAATGTGAGGAAGAAACAAGAGAGAAAAGGGAAGAAAAGAACCAGAAATCAAAGAGGGGGGAGGAGAGTGGGGGAGTCTATGGATAAAGGAAAAGCAGGGATAGGGAGAAAGGCAAAATGAGACAGACGGAGGAGATAAAAAGACCGCAAAGGTGACAAGATGTGGAGACAAAAAGGAAAATAACTGAAGTGAGAAAGAAGACAAAGGATCTAGGAAAGGAAATGAAAGGGAAAGAAAGGAGGGGAATGAAAAGCAGAGGGAATAAGTGAAAGTAGAGGAAGAGCCGGAGTGTCTGAATCAAGCTGTTTAGTGAATGGCACTGGGATGCATGCAAATGGATTCGTAAGGCTGGCGTGGACAAATGCTGTTCTGCTTCATTAGAATGCACAATTCCATCTCTCTAATTGACATGTAATTAATAATGTATACAATTTGTCACAGGTCAGTATCCGGAGCAAATCATGTTTCAGTTTAAAAAATAGAGACAGCTGCCCAGCCCAGGGCGGGGAAGGACTCACAGACCGGTTGTCACACTCAACTGAACAAAAAGATCTGTTTTGATTTATTTGCAGAATGCCAGGACGGAGCGGACGTACAGGGAGCCTGATGATGAAATATTGTTGAGAATGTGAATCCCTGTGCATATATCCTCTATATCTCATGTTGGCGTTGCTGGGTGGATAGATCTGTGTGCGCACAGGTGGTACAGGAATGAGTGACTGGTGAGAGAAACTAGAAACTGGGAACATCTAATACTGCAGGAATAGCAAGTAGCTAAATAAAGTTGTACATGTTAAAGTAGAGCTCTGGACTTCCTTCCCTTGTTTCCCCCCCTTATTTCATATCTTTTGCATTTTGGGTAATTTAATGGTTTCTGTGACTGATGTTTTTGCACCTTGACTACTACACCATTTATCCTCTTTGAGTTGCTCTGTATAACTTTAGAAAGTCATAGCAGAGAACTTTTCAAACAATAATCTTTGGTTTAGGGTTTGGAGATCCAGAGCTTTATTTGATATCTTAAAAAGAATTAATATTTCTAACTGTGCTCAGTGGTTTAAATGATATTACATTTGTTATAAGCTTGGTTTTTTTATTTTAGAGAAAACAATCACATTTTCTGTTTACTTGTGTATAAAAAAAATGGTGCTCATGTCGTAATGTGACAAACATTCAGCAGAATAATGTATTGTATATTTTGCTTGCTGCAGTCCAGGGTTGTCACGATACTAGATTTTGACACTCAGTACTGACATAGAAAACTACAGAAACAAAATGGTGTGTATCTGTGATGAATATTTTAAGACTGTAATGCAAAAAAGCACAAAAAAAAAAAAAGACAATATGTTTTGGAACCACTGCTAATCACATAAATTTGGTACTGTAGGCTGTCACTGCTTCTCTAGTTTCTGGCAGAACTTTATCAGCTTCAGTCTGGGATTTTAAGACTTTTTAGACACAAATAATTGTGTTATCCTGTCACTATCTACTAATATTACAGACAGGCAGGAGTGATAACATTTTTTGCCTAACTCACACATTAATATTATCATTTTATCATCAGCCATAGGCCCCAGCCGCTGCCTTAACGAGAACCCAACAGACGGCTAATGCTGCTGTTGGGTTATTGCTAATAGGTAACGTTAAGGTGTGCTCTGGCCAGATTAATATTTATTATAAATGTTTTAGTACTTCAGTGTTGTTAAAATGAGAGCTTCACTGTTGTTTAGCATTGTGAATGCCAATTATTCCAAACACTAGTGAAGTTGTGTCAATTTGAGGAGGCGAAGATGGCCGCGTTGGTGTCAATACTGGTGCAAATAAGCATCTAATCTGTCATTTTTACTATCAATTAGCACATTTGCAGCCCTACTGCAGTCACAGGATTTCACTATACTTAGTTCATATGAGTGGCCTTACATTTTGTCACAGTCAAATGTGCATTTGTTAGATTTTTTTTTTTTCATTGTTTAAATTTTTTTGTGACAAACAAAGGTTGTGAAATCCACCTCAAAAAAGTGAGAGTGAAGACGATTTTAACCCAAGGCTTAGACACTTCTACATTAGATCCAGCACGTGTGTGACAAACATGTACTTGCTTCTGTTTGGGGTTTTTTTTTTTTTTTTCCCCAGTGCGTAATGGCTGTATTTACCTGTATGGGATCTCATATGAGTTCGCAGGTGGCTGGGTTGGCTGAAACTCTTCCCACACTCATTGCAGAAATACTGTCCCTGCCGCATGAGAGACCTCAGCATCCCTGCGCACACAAACACGTGAGGGAGGAAACACAGGATTAAATGGTGGCTCTGCAAATTCCAGAGGTCAAAACCACTGCAAGCCATTCTGGATTTAGAGGAGGCCAAATGCAGTGAATTTGAACTTTTGATTCTTAGAACAGAAATAAAACAACAACAACACCAATTTATATTATATATGTATGTGTGTGTGTGTGTGTGTGTGTGTGTGTGTGTGTGTGTGTGTGTGTGTGTGTGTAAGAAAATGGACAATTAGGGGACAAAGAATACTCTGAGTTTGCATAGGCTTTACATTTAGGATTTTTCTTTTAATAAAATGGGTCAAGAGTGAACATCAGAGTCATATTATTTCAAACAGGAAGACATTTTCACGTGGCAGTTTTTCCACAGCTTGTCTAAAGACTTAAAGGTCGGATTCAGGCAGAAAGTGAGTGGGTGTACATAAAGCGCAGAGCCTGGCTGGAGCGGTGGAGGTAGGTAGCATCAGTAGTGGACTCGCGCAGGCATCATTAGTATGTCTAATGTGTCATTATGAGCGGCTAGCTCCAGGGGCTGGACTGCAGCTGTCACACAGCATCATCTCAGAGGCTGACAGCCAGACACACAAAGCGTGCACACACACCGCATAAATTACAGGCAATTAAAACGCCCCGGCTGTGATGTGCCCGCTCCGCTGCCCGTGTGTCACATGTCAGGTATGTGTGTGTGTGCGCATGTGTGTGTTGGCATGTGTATGAGTTATAAGAGTTGTATATATGCGCGCTTGGGCCAAGGGAGGAAAGTGAAGCACGGGCTGTGGCACACACTGGCATCATTTAGACACACACATAATAATGCAACAACTGCGACATTACATGCACCGCTCACCTTTACATGTTCATGTCCTTAAAACGCGAAAAGAAATCAACTTGTTGATAACACACGCTCAAAGCTCGTAAGTCAGTTTTCCTTGATGGCACATGACTAAACGGACACTCCCTGGCTTCAGCCTTTTTGTTACGTCCTGCTTTTACGCAGTTATTTTCAATAACTAAACATTTAGACAAAAACCATCAATTTGCCATGCCAGCTTAATGCGGGTCAACAGGACGAACTTGTAAATTTTATACTGCCGGAAAAGAACCGATTAACTTTGACGTCACAAATCACAAAGTTCACTATGCTACTTTAGCACACATCCTGCGAGAAGAATCTGCGAAACTTTTAGGTAAACAAAATTAAACAGAGAACTCACCGACGCCTTTAACGCTACATGGATTTTACTTTAAAATTGATTTACAACAAAAGGAAAGCGCGGGAAAATCAATCAACTTTTATCTCGCCACATCTAATGAGAGCTCTAAAGCTATAACGAGGCAGTATAAGAAAAACGCCACCGGGAAATTAATTGTTAAGGGGACAAGAAGCCCGCCTGTGCTTTGTAAACCAGATGGAATGCATACTAAAAAGTGGTTAAAAAGAGCAGGAATTCACCATAAAACCCGCTCTGTGTTCATAATTTCGACAGCTATGCAGCAAAGACACGTCACTCGTGTCGGATTTTTCTTTTCCCCCCTGCGTTGCATGTAAATGCAGGGGCAGCACGAGGACGAGAGACATTTAAGGATGGTCTACTTAATGACAACACACATGCGTGCTTGCCTCGGACCTCTCTCGTTGACAAAAAAGAGGCCCGGAGATTCAGGGGTGCTTTCACTGAGGACGCATAAACACCATAAGCTTAAGGCCTGGCATATACCTGGGAAGTGCCCATAACTCTGG
The DNA here is from genome assembly GCF_057381845.1 of Rhamphochromis longiceps. Taxonomy (NCBI): domain Eukaryota; kingdom Metazoa; phylum Chordata; class Actinopteri; order Cichliformes; family Cichlidae; genus Rhamphochromis; species Rhamphochromis longiceps. Next base: position 15,764,696 of record NC_140567.1, read on the forward strand.
TACATTTGTGTATGTGTGTAGGCAGAGAGGGAGGGATGTGGGGGGTCAGCTGCGGGAACAAGGAGGACAGGGATGCGGAAGAGGTGACAGAGAGTGTCTCTGGCAGCCCGACTGCTGGCCTCTGGATACTCTACTTCTACTCTGGGCCGCCAGCCCTTCTCACTGACGCACTAATGAAAGACAAGACAGAGCTGGACGGAAAACACAAGCAGACACGCGCACACTCGTGCACATATTACAGAGAGAAAGGGAGAAAGACTCAGTTGCTCAAAAAAGGTCACTTTATCGCATGTGACTCAAAGGGCTAAGGCAGATCGTGACGATATGCGCCTGGACGGGTGACAGCGATGTCATGCGTCTGCTCTGGGGCTGTTGTCTTTGACCCCTGGCTCCACACAGCCCCACTTGACCTCAGAGACACAACTGAAAATGGGCAAATAATACGGATGTTCGGTAATGACCATTTCCAAAGCAGCTGGTGGGGTAATTATTCTGTCTCATCTCTCTCTTTGCCTCTTCTGTTCCCTCTCTCTGTTTTTCCTCCCTCCATTCGCATCTGTGCGAGTCTCTCGTCAGGCAGAGCCGTGACCTAAACAGTTTGTGACAGCTTTCTGGGAGAGTGGAGCTGGAGAGTAGGCATGCCTCGCAGACCTGAGAGTAGCAAAGGTTCTCTCACGTCTTTCACGATTACAAAAAAATAAATAAATAGAGGCTACACACACACACAAACACACGTTCCTTTTGCATCTAAAAATTTCAGGCACATATGGACACACATGCTGCCTCAGATAAAGACTTTCATTATGCCTCACAAACATGCGAGCACACGTGTGCGCTCGTTTAATGGATCCCATCGTTATTAAAAACCTCATCAGACTGTGTGTGTGTTTGCCTGTCGATCACTTTCTCCCAGATGGAGTGCCAAGTGTGTGAGATAAAGAGAAATATGTGTGCCTGCTCTACAAGTTTGGATGTTTGAGGCTGCTGGTGTCTTTTTCTTCGATAGCTTGTCAGGTTTAATCACTTCTAATCATATCAGCTGAAAAAGTTGCTCAGACACTGGAAAATACTCTTCTACATACTCCTGACATTTGGCAAAGCCAAGGCCCTCTGGGCATTTTGGATGTGAGCTTATGATGAGGGACTTTCTGCAGTGCAGCTTTTTTCCAATGTTTGGCATTATAAAAACACAATAAAACAGAACTTGGACTACGCCACTGCTAATTTTCACAAACAAAAGTAAATCAGCCATAAAAATAAATAAATTGATGCCTACCAGTAGGATCCATGAGGGCATTGGCTGCACCCCAGCGGTGGTACATGGTAGCAAATTCATGAGGGCTGTAGTTTTTGAGGAAGCCGAGGACGTCACTTGGCGTCTCTGGTGTCTCGGTAATTGGCTCCTGCTTTACCTCCCTGCGAGCCTCTGAAGGTAATGAAGAAGAGGATGAGGAGGGACAGGAGGAATTCTGAAAAGCGCCACCCTTCGCCTGCGAGGCACCAAAGTTGGGTCCTGCAGTTGAACTATGGGTAATGGTGCTGGGCCTCGTAGCGTTAGCCCGAACCTGGCTGTGAGGATTAGGAAGCTGCTGATGAGGGGTGCCCCTAGCTCGACTGTACTCTGCTAGGCCGTGTTTGCTAGACAGCATGAAACCCAGTCCCTCTTGGGGCAACAAGTAGCGGTCAGCTCTGGAAGATGTAGTGGAGCCGGCAGTTGGGGCTGAGGGGCGTGAAGGGGTGCCAGTGTTCTTCTCCAAGGAGCTGGAGGATGACAGCGAGCTTCCCCGCGGGTACACTTCCACTTTGGGTCTGAAGCGTGACTGATGAGTGTGGTCCTCCGTGGGTCTGATGTTGCTGCTGCCTGGCCGTGCTGGGACTCTCCCAGCTTGGGTGCCCAAGCTAGAAGAGGGGCCCCTTGAGGAAGAGGCACAGGGAGCAAAAGATGATGATGGTGTGGCTGAATAACTGGCTGGCTTGCTCTTTTTTAGAGCCTCGCTAGAGCACGCTGGAGGCCGTGTGCGCTGGGTGCGCATCAGCGAAGGGAGAGGCTGACACTCCTTCCCTTCCAGGAAAGGTGGAGGTCCTGTGCGTCTCCTAGAGGATAACGAACTGTCCTTGGAGCCTTTTGAGTTGGTTTTAAGAGCCCATTTAGGAGCCAGATTGGAACTATTGCCATTAATGCGGTGAGCCACAGTCTGGTGCATCCAGAGCACCTCGGGGTAGCGGGTGGAGTGAGAGCAGAAGGAGCACTTGTGGCTAGGGAGGCTTTTCTTGTCCAAGGCTAAAGAGGCTATACCCCTGATGCCCTCAGCCCTGACACATAGATCCAAAGGTGCTACGCTGGGATCGAGTGCAGTGGACTGAGCTGAACGGTAGCCAGGAGGGGATGTAGAGTTGTTTACTCCATGAAGAAGCGCTTTCTTAAGTTTGATATTACTGCTGGGAGTTCCTCTGTCCGAGCTGGGACTGGGAATGGTGCTGGATCTATCTTTAGAGGCAGGTGGATGTTGGACACGGACATGAGTTAAATAGGCCTGTGAATCTGTGGCGACAAAGTCACACATGCTGCAGATGTAAGGCTTCTCATCTGTAGGGAAAAGCAACAACAACAAAAAGGTCAGTGGCTACAAAGGATGTCATGTTGATTATAGTTTAATACACTTAATAGTTAACCCAGGGATCATTTCTTTCACATTCATGTTGGTTCGACTAGATGTAGTTTTAGTAAATGTCCACCAGGCTGCAGCATTGATCAGTCTTTCCAAAACCTCTCTTTTTATTTTATGCATACTAAAATAAAACAATTATATCTACTAATGCAAGAATATACAGAATAGCAGAAAACAAAACAAAATTACATTTTAACATTTCATTAAGATTTGGTATTTCTTCAGTAATAGTCTGTGACCATGCAAAACTCATGTGAAGGTTATGTATAAATATTTGAATATTATTTCAGAGAGATGTACATTTCCTTGGCAACTGCTGGGCTGTTTTATAGTCCATATGGATGGAAATAGTTACAACATAGCATCGAACATTGCCATAGAGTTCAATAAACTCCTTATTGAGGGGCAGGGATAGCTCAGTAGGTAAAGTGGTCGCCCCATGATCGGAAGGTCGGCGGTTCGAATCCACTTAACGGCTACCCTGAGGTACCCCTGAGCAAGGTACCGTCCCTACACACTGCTCCCCGGGCGCCTGCTTAGTGGGCTGCCCACTGCTTCACTAAGTGAATGGGTCAAATGCAGAGAAAAACAAGTAATTTCCCCATGGGGATCAATAAAGTATCCATTATTATTATTATTATTATTGACATATAAACAAATGAGGAGTGTTACAGGGCTGTAAAACTGGTTTATTTACTGGCACGCTCTTATGCTGGCACTGCTTTACATTGCATGTGTTAAATGTACTGAGCCAATGCTGCTAAGCCATGCAGGTGCAATTCTATAAACTCCCCACAAGGTGGCAGTTGACAGGTTTCTAACAGTGAATGTGATTGTTATGACTGGATTTCCCTAAGTGTCCAAATTTTCAACAGGAACAGAGATCATTAATAATGATGGTAAAATGGTAAATGGTAAAATGGTCTGTATTTATATAGCGCTTTACTAGTCCCTAAGGACCCCAAAGCGCTTTACATATCCAGTCATCCACCCATTCACGCACACATTCACACACTGGTGATGGCAAGCTACATTGTAGCCACAGCCACCCTGGGGCGCGCTGACAGAGGCGATGATATCAAACTGAATGGAAACACTAGTAATAGATGTAGAATGAGTAGCAATATTTGGTTTTAAATAAAAAAATATATATGTGAGGAAGAACAATCCTAAAGTTAGACTTTTTCAGTATGAAAGACTGCCAGAGGCAGGGTAATCGCACATGCAGACTCATATGTATGATAAAATACATCAGATACTCTAAGTAGCACATTATTGTATTCTCCATAATCCCTCCTCTTTTTTTTTACAGCACCAGCAATCTGCCATCTGTTTTTCCATTTGGCTTCCTGTTGGCAACGTTGGCCAGCGCTCACAGCCCAGGACCCCGCCAAAGGTAAAGCATGGCACAGGGTAGACTACCAGTTAGAGTGGAACAACTGATGTTTTCTGGTTACCAAACCAGTACTTTTATTATTCAGTTAATAACCAGTGGTGTGGGGCCATCATATAAAGGGTGGAGTACACAACATATGTGTATTAGTAAACACAAATAGTGTGGTGGCTCGAAAGGAGCGTCCTCTCAGCCTGCATGGCCCCTCACTGGAAAGTGACGCTATAAATAACCAATCCCTCAAACATCAGGCTGCTTGGCTGGCTCAGTGGTAAGGAGAGTGGATGAGTGACAGTGGAAGTGTCACAGGAGGTAACCTTAGAGATTAGAAGAGTCAGCAGGCAGACGAGGAAGAAAGGTAACGAGGAAAAGGATGGATGGCCAGATAAATAAAATCTTTTGCTGCTTGAGAATAAAACACATTAGTTAATCGCCGAATCCTAAATACGTTTTCATCGCTAACTGTTAATTTAATGTTTCAACAGACTGATCCTGACACCCTCTGTGTATAAAATCCAACCTGACCTCAGTGACAGTGATCTCTGATGAAGAGACGTTATCTAAGCTAGATAGCACTGCTCGGATATTGGAACGGTGGATTCAGCGGTGTTTGCTACCTTCATTTTACCTTTGACCTTCCCTCGATGAAGCAATGTGCACACTAAACTGTAATTTTGCATCACTGTTGTACACACGTAAAAATATTTTTTAAATGTTTAAAAGAGATTTTAGGCATTTCTAGTATAACTAACACAATCTCACACAGTCAAGCGCAGTCTCAGATTGTTCTTTTTAGAGAGTGAATTCCTCACAGTGCTGCACAACTATAAAAAAAAAAAAAAAAAACAGTCCGAGCCTGCCTTCAATGACTTTTTGATGTTCCCAGTAAAGCTAATAATTTGTTATTATATAATAAACAATACCAGTGTGTTAAGGGAAGCAAGCAAACATGTGTTCATGGCTAAGACACAAATCAGAGAGAGAAAAAAAAAATCATATTCACACACATATAAGCAGGAGGGAGGTGAGGGGAGTTTCCTGAGACAGGAAGACCTGAAATAGCGCACAGCTCGATCAGGCCTGAAGAAATGCTGCTGCTATTTTTGCATTTCTGTACTAGCAGGGAGGAAAAGAAACAATCACAACAATTCTATGCTATCCGCCGTCCCGTAGCTGTGCAGACAGAAATCTGAAGTTTGAAAGATAAACAGCAGAGAGCTGTAACGCAGGAATTCCTCCTTTAGCATTTTTAACCCATGATTATGGGTGTCCTTTCTTCTTCTTCTCCTTTTTTTCCCCCCTTTGCTTAGCAGTGTTTATTGGTTGTGGAGGTGAAAAAAATGATAGGCATTCCAAAAATGTCCTCTGCTCTGTTGACATGCCGCTGAAAGGCACAAACTCTCATTTAACTGCTAACCGTTCATTGTTCTGCATTACATAATAATGGCACTGTTGTAAACTGACTTTCCGGCAACTGTTAAAGTTTATTGACCATATATAATGGCATCTAAGAGCGGCACTCTGTTTTTATAGAGTGCCGTGCACAAATATGTAACTTGGACATTTTGCCACATGGTGGCTCTACTTCCCACTCTATAAAGGCTGATGAGCTGAGAAGCTGCAGCTTCACAAAGCACATTTCATCAGCAGATATTTACTGCAAGGCTTTAAAAGCACTACAATCACTCCTGAGCCTAAAATCCTTCAAGATATGGTTCTACACTTATGTTTCACATTATATTTTGATAGAATTGTTGGTCATAGCTTATTTAACTAGACTCCTTATCATCACATTAATTGATCCTCAGCTCTTTGCGTATATTATATATTATGTGGCATCTATAATGGAAGAGGGTTATTTCAAACAAATAAAAAGGGAATAAAACAAGATTAAGCCAATAGAAAATACTGTTTACTAACCCGAAAGCTCTCCAGAGTTTGCAGTACCCATCTCTGAGGCCTGGTCTCCAAGGGTGGAAGCTGGTGGAGAATCTCCATATCCCGGGGTGCTGGGCCAGCTGGGAGAACCTGACTCTGGGTCACTGGTGGAGCTCCATCGCTCATCTCTTGCGCTTCTTTCCTTGTCTCCAACAGAGGCCCTGCCTCCATCCTTCCTGTGAACCCGCTGGTGGACGATCATCTGGTGACGGCTGCGGAACACCTTGCCACACTCAAAGCACTCGTTGGACTTGCAGGAAGAAGCTTGCGACTGGGATGGGCGCCTTCTGTCCTGACGAGACGAAGGCCGGTACTCGGAATCACTGAGGCTGTCTGGTGTCCGGTCCCCTGAAGAGGTGTGGCTTCCCAAACCGGAGCTGCTGCGTCTACCCGAACTGCGTTTCTCTTGACCTTGCAGGACATAACGGCTGCTCTCCTTTTCAAAAACCACAGCAGCACCGGCTAGGGCTTCCTCTCCGATACTTCCTGCCCCGCAAGAGGCCTTGTAACTAGACTCTACCGGCTCCACAACCCTTCCTTTAGTGGCTAACTGCCAGGCCTGGTAACTGCAAACTGGATCTAGCTCTGGGATTCTTTGACCTATTATCTTTTCCTCACTTTCCTCCTCTTCATCCTGGTTCTTTCCCTCAAAAGGCTGGAGGTTTAAGTAGTCAAGGAAACGTTTCTTAGCAGCTGGGGAGTCCTCATCATCATCGGGCCTCCCTTGGCTCGGGGACTTCCTGCTATAGCCGAGACTGTGAACTTTATCGTGGGCTCTTAGGCTCTCTCTGTTGTGAAACAGGTTTCCACATTTGGAGCACATTTGGTAGACAGAAGTAACGGAGCCGGTAACAATATCAGGATCCTGGGCTACATCATTGATGGTGGCTGGATGCTCAGTTGACTCTGCTTTTGACCGTGACCTAGATTTGGTGTTGTGTGTTTTCATGTGAGATTTGAGAAACCACGCTTCGCGGAAACGTCTCCCACAGATGCGACAGCAGTGATCCAGGATCCCCGCGTGTTTCTTCATATGTGACTTCAAGAACCAGGACTGGGAGAAGACCTGACCACAAGTCTCACAAGGGAAGGTCCCGTCACTCTGGGGCTGGATGACGTCAGCTTCGGTCGCAGCCTCCTCCTTGACAGCGGTCTCCTCTTCTGTGTCTGCTGTTATGTGGACCTTCTCAATGTGGCTGAGGAGCTGGTCTTCCCGCTGGGCCTCGTAGCCGCACAAACGGCAACAGTAAGGCCGCTGCTCAGTGACGGACTTTTCCCTTTTCATGCTCCTCACAGGGACTTTCCTACGGGTTTCCTCACCGCCATCCCCATTTATCATCCGGTTACAGGCAGAGCTGCTCTTGGTTGGGCTGGTGCCTCCATCGAGACCCTCTGAAACCCTCATCTCCTCCTCCTCAGCAGCACCATCTTCATCCTCATTGGAGTGGTGGCTAGACAGCGTGCCCAGCTTGTGACTGCGAATGTGGACTTTGAGGTTGCCCTTCTGCGAGGCTCTGTGGTCACAGTAGGGGCATTTGTAAGGGCGCGCACCCGTGTGGCGTCTCATATGCTGCGACAAAGAGCTAAGGAAAGGAAAGCTGCGTCCACAGATGTTGCAGTCGTAACTCCCAGGAGTTTTGTCGTCCTCGGCCTCCATCTCATTTTTAGGGTTGGCTTTGTCTACGCTCAACTTCTCCTTCTGACCTCCTGACTGAGTCTCCATTACGTCCACACTGTCTCTGGGATTCATGGTATGAATTAAACTACCCTGTCTAGGTGGCCTTTCATAAGCTCAAAAAGTATTTATAACTACTGCTATCTGCAGCTGTACATCTAGAGATGTCTGATGCGTCCTTGTTGGCACGTTGAAAACACTATCTGCCTTCAATCATTCGATCAGGCTACTAATATAGCAGCTGAAGTCTAGTCACTGGATGCCACGCAATATAGCCATCCTCGGTGACTCAAATCACAAACAGCTACTTGTCATTTGCTCTCTCAGGGTCGAAAAGGTCGGCATATAATACCTGAGATTTAAACAATCTCTTTGTCAAAATAATGTGAAAGTTTCACGCAGTTTCATGTCATTGTGTCGGTGGAGTGGCATGTCTGAAGGTCTCTGCCTCAGAGGTGGTCATTCGCTACTCTTCTGGTCTTCATTGTACTGCCAAACGGCGAGCGTTCTTTAAGCGGGGACCCACACGTATACTATCCACCTGTGAATAAAAATGAGAAAGGCATGTTAGTTCAGCTGCAGCGCATCATTTCAAGAAGACTTTTAGTTTTCTAAATCCACCTCAACAAGCCACTGTAGTGGCTGTGTACACAGCCATAGATGTATATGCCACATCCGGGCTTATCAGATGCAAGGATCTCGGGGTCTGACATATTCTTATTAAAAAAAACAAAAAAAAAACAACCTTTATCCTGCTTGTTGGAGTTCCGATGGAAGAAATGTTAAAACGAAGCAACGAGGAATAACATTTGATATGTTGTTTATGATTTGTTACTTTGTGCTGACTTAATTATAAAGTCACTAACCTAACAAAGCTACACACGCTTGTGTAAGGTAAAGAAAGATGTCTTTGCATCTTTTACTATGATGTAGCCCTAACGTATAATTGTCTGTGTGTTAAATCTGCTTCATAACCATCACGTGCGTCCCTGAATTGTACCTCCAAAGCCATGTAAAGCTGCACAGCCCTGCGCAAATGGACTTGTTTTGTACATAGACTCCCAACAGATAAAGTCAGCAGTCACTGACAGCACTGCTGAGAAAAAGACACAATGAGCCAAATGACTCATCCATAGCTCTCATTTCAAGTCACACTTTAAAATGATGGACTAATTGTCACTTTTTGCAGCAGAACATTAAAAAAAAAAAAAAAAAAAAAAAAAAAGCAGCTGCAGAATCTTCCTTTTGAAGGTTTCATAATAGAACTATTACAGTTACTATCAACCTACAGTAAGCATTTTGGTATGAATATTTTATCATGAATGCAGTTCCATTCTCATAATAGCAATGTTTACAAGTTTAGCAAGTATAATGTATTCATATACATACCATAGTATGTATGGCTACCCTATTCAAAAAGCAGCTTCCTAACCTTTCTTGGACCTCAAAGCTCACTGTGGTGATAAGCACTTGACCTTCTTGCCCACCGAACAGTCTGACAAAAATGTACAGGGTTTAGGTGTGTGTTCGTGTGTGTGTGCGCGTGTGTGTCTATAGGACACTGTGAGTCTGTATCTTGCACTGTTCGCTGCCACTATGCACGTGGATGTGTGTGCAGTGATTGTGCACGAGTCGGGTGGGGATGTGGGTGGGAGGAGAGCGTGGGGGCTCTGACACAATGGCTGAGTCGACACTTTACACAATCGGGGTTGGAGTTGGGTGGGGGTTGTGCTGGAGGAGTGGTGGTGGTGGTGGTGGTGGTGGGGGGGTCGCTTTCACATCAGCAACATCAGCAGTGCCACCATATTCCCTCCCCACAGTGGCCTCATGCACCCGTCTCAACTGATTCTATCACATGACAGGGATCTTAAGTACACAACAGGAAGTGGCTCTTCAGACAGTTTGCTTTGCTCTATTTCTCGACTGGAGTTGAATGGGGTCAGAGAGAGAGTCAAACAGAAAGAGATAGATAAGAGAGAGCGATGAGACAAACAGAAACTTCCGTGTTGACTGCATACACAGTATTTCCATGAACAGGTGAAATACTGATTTTCTTAAACTGTTTGTGTCTACGACATTTCTTTATACCAATAATCCCGAAAATCCAGGCCTAACCTGAATTAGCCATAGTGTACCCTGAATACTGTTCAAAGTGCCTACTTTTCACCATATTGACGTTTTTCCTCATGGGCTGTCCCACTCTTTCACAATACTGATTAAAGGTCATTCACATCTTTATTCTTTTCTAACCGTCAGCTCATTAAAACATCAATGCATAAGGCAGCCCTGTTGATTTAAAACAAGGAAACATTTTCCTTTATAAAACCGGACATATCACATAAGTTACTATCACAAAACTCTCAAGCATGAAAAGATTTCCATGGGAAACCTGCCTGAAAGCATGAACTATGTGAAATCTGACTGACAACATTATTACAGGCTTATACATAAAGTGTCAGAACCCGTGAGCTGAGTTACTGCCGAGCTCTAATTATAAGTGGATAATTGATCATAATCATAAGAGTATAAGGTGGTGGAGGAGGAAAGTTAGCACCAGAACAATCATGTGTCTTAAATTCTTGCACTGAAAATGACTACCCTGCACCAAAGCTATCTATCTCTCAAGAATGATTTATGCTATTGAAATCAGCCTCAGTAGGCTACCATGCTTCCTCTGGGCGAGCTTAGTCTGCTAAGATTTATAGTGAAGACGTACCATTGCTGCCATAAGTGGAGCTGTGCCTCACATTACCCTGAAATAAAGTACTGTATCAGATCGAGACAACTGTCTAAACATAATACAGTTAATCATAATTTATTTCTGTTTAACTGAAAACTGTCAACCTGTAAAAGCATACACAGTGTTAAGGGCATGGCTTTGTGGATGGCAGTGACATGCATAACCCAAATGCAGGCGATTAAATATGGTAAATGGCCTGCATTTGTATAGCGCTTTACTTAGTCCCTAAGGACCCCAAAGCGCTTTACACTACATTCAGTCATTCACCCATTCACACACTGGCAATGGCAAGCTACATTGTAGCCACAGCTGCCCTGGGGCGCACTGACAGAGGCGAGGCTGCCGGCGCCACCGGGCCCTCTGACCACCACCAGTAGGCAAACACTGGGTTAGTATCTTGCCCAAGGATATTTGGCATGCAGCCAGGAGGCAGCCTGGGATCGAACCACCGACCTTCTGATTAGTGGCTGACCTGCTCTGCCACCTGAGCTACAGCCACCCCAAATATGACCTTTGTGGTCCTTTTCAAAGTTTTTGCTTATCAATTTAAAAAGATCTCAGTATGTAAGGCTCCAGGCAAACAGGCCTAGATAGTGGTCGGCAACCTTTTGGCAAACACCAGTTAACAAAAGGTTGTACTATACTGAAAACCCTCCGTGCAATTGCTTTGGTTGCTAGCAAGTTGCTATGGTCACCAACCGTTTGCAAGGAAAAACGGACTAGTCTGCAATCAGTTGGAAGCTACTTTCCAAATGAGAAATAAAATTGTGAAAAGTCCATGCGCAAAAGTTGTTCCTTTTGAAACGTGCGGGACGCAGCGTTAAAGCACAACTTTTATTTGAAGTCAAATGTTCTCTGTTTCAGGTTTGAATAGCAATTTTTCACCTTTTGCTACGCTCACTTGCAAGGAGTTTGCCACCGTCCATGCAAACTGCAGCAATTTGATGGAAACAAAAGCAACTCCAAGGTTTTTGGTGTCACACCCTCTTTGATACTGATTTTAGCTGGTGACAGACAGCAGCTGGTCAAAAGGTACACATTTTTTCCTAGCAAACGGAGGTTGACAGGGGGTTGCTGACAGGTCTCTAGGCCTGTGTGACTGAGGCCTATTGGATGCACTGGGCTTTGATGTCGTGTCGTGGATTTGCATAGAATTGATACAAGAGTTTGTCAGTTTATGAATGAATTACTAATGAAATCCTCATCTGTCTAAACTGCACTCTGTTTTTAGTGGCAACAAATGCTAACATGCTAATACAAAGAAAACTAGATAACAATAGACCTGCTCAATATTTCAATGCCATTTTAAGAATTTCAGCGCACTGCACTAAATTTAGTGTCACAGAGCCGCTAGCATAGCTGCTGATTTAGATCAGAAGCATTAGAAGTATCACTGTATGTAGAATAATTACTACTGTAAGTTCATGATCTGCATTTCATCTGTGCAGCCTCCTGAAAGAGCACCACAGTTTGCTGCTGTAATTGCTAAGCCCTTATTATTTTAACACCATGACCCATGGCGCAGTGTTTAATTTATGTAGCTATCTTAGAGAAGATATTCATAAACTGTTATATGAGCCAAATATTATCACGAGAAGACTCCAGTTGTCACTGTAACAGACAGAAATTCAAGTGATGAGGGACAATAAGGAAAACAAAGCCATCTACCCACAGCCATTTATCCACCTCAGTTTCCCCTCAATCTGTTCCATCTGCTCTCTGTCTCCAGCCTAATGTTACTCATTAGTACTTAGTAGTTTTTTCCAGTTCTGGCGCTAAAAACAGAGGATAATGATCTTATTTGCTATTAAATGGCCTTGCTGACTGGGGGTCAAGAGGGTTGGGAGGGGTTGAGACTATTCAACTGTAAGCCTGTCATCCACCAGACAAGCACATGTGCCAATTGAAATGTAATGAGATTAACCACCAGAAGGGAAACAATGCAGGCTTGTCGCCATAGAGGCTAAAGGATGAAGAAAAAAAAAAAAGACAAATTGGCTTAAGGAGAGAGAAACAGTCCAGGAGAGACAGAGAAAATGACCAATCATCAAAGTCATCAAAAACAAAAAGAGATAGAAGCTCTACTAAAGATCACCGTGGCACAATAAATGGATAGGAGTTTTTCTCTGAGACACGGAGCCCATTCCACTTTGTGACTGCCATTGACATCCTCCAGCTAATTAACCTCGTGCACAGTAAGAGGGGAGGAATTAATAGGACTGGAGATGGTGAGAGCACATAGCTGGAAAATGATCCTAGTTTACTGTGTTTAGTTCAGCTACTTCGTAACTGGAGTGTTTAACCTTTTTTTGGTTACTTGCAGGAAACAGATCGCCCTCAAACACAATGATCAGTCTAAACCCAGTTGGCAAAACTGCCACTCAGATATCAGACATGCCATTAACGGACACTTAAGCCTCCTTTGAGTCTCACACACTCAGCTGATAATGACTGCTGCATCAAATAAGAAGAAAAAAAAAAACAATCCTTTTCCTGTCTTCCTTCCTGACACGTTCACCTCAGCTGATCTGCCTTCTGAACGCCAAACCCTAGCAGTTGTAAACCGGTAAGAGGAGGAAATCCGTTCTCATTTTCCCAACCCTGCGCAACCTTTACAGAGCAGCTTGGCTCGTTTTCTTTGTTTTTTTTTTGTTTCTGGATCTTCCAGGGTTCACATCTGGAGAGAATCTCAAAAAACAAAAAACAAAAACTGTGTCAAACTGTGCAAGCAGAGGATCTGTTTACAGATTTGTTTTCACACAGCAGTGCCGTCGCAAAGGCAGACGTAAAAACCAAGCTTCATCCATTTAGATCCACCACTGGTAGCAAGGCAAGCACAATTTATTTAAGAGTACCAGCTGCAACAGCACCCTCTAGAGGCCGTATATTCTGCCTGCAGAGAACATGTGAGTAAAAGGCATGCTCCCATTTGGCTGCACAGTTTTTGCAACCGTTTGCTCGCCCTCGCCGTTTTGCTCTTTTGTGACAGAAAATGCCACCATTCTGCCTCCATCACAGCAGTCGCCTCAGAGGCGTCCACGGCACAAATCTCCCATACCCGGGTTTGAGGAGATTGGCTTTCATAACGCAGTCAGTCACTCACGCTGTCACCTTATCACTGGTAACGACTCTAGGTCATTCTCATGTGGGACATCCTTCAGCAGAGATGGGATCTGTTTCCCTCCCACACAGCAGCACAGAGATCAGCATTTGAGGTTATGAAAAAAAAAATAGACAGAGGGGGAGAAAAATAAAGAGTGGACCTTCTGTTAAAATAAACACACACACACACACACAAATACATGCAGGGGGAACTGTGGAATCAACAAGCAAAACAGAGGGGTCTTTTAATGTCCCATACACACACACATCTTTTGAACGTCCGTATATGCACAATGTTGGCTTTTACTACTGTTTCATACAGGCAGCATTGATAGCTTAACAGCACATACAGAAAGGGCTCTCTCACACACACACACACACACACACACACACACACACACACACACACACACGCACGCACACAGCTTCAGGGAGCATAACATACAGGGAGCACTTTACAAATAAACTTACTATCCTCTATACAGTTGCTCATAAAGTGGAGACATTCAATGCTCAGAGTGGGACAGAGGCGATGGAGTCTTAAACACTCACACACACACACGCAGTGTATTCTCAGACCAATCAATAATCCATTATGAACAAACTGCTCTTCACCTCCCACCCAGCTCTAAACTGGCAGACAAAGAGGTCTGCTGTATGTGCCACGATGAAGAGAGAGAAATAGACCACAGCCGGATAGGCATCTCTAACACACACCTACAGGATGTTCACAAAAAAAAAAAGAAAAAAAAGAAAAAAAAAAAAAAGAAACACACACACACACACTCACACAGAGTTCTGGCATTTTTAGGGTAAAAATGCCGTAGCTGGGAAAAAAAACAAACAAAAAAAGAATCAACTTTTTGTGGTTCACAGATCAGTCTCTGCTCCAGTTGCTGTTAAGTACTATTTATTGACTTACATGCCATATACCAAAAATCCTGTCAGCAGCTGTGAGAAGGAAACACACATAAAACTTTCTTTCTTCACTCTAGAAAAAAAAAACATGTTGTGTCAGTAAAATATGTTCAGAATTGTGTACATTATTCCTGCACTGCTAAGAAATGTATGTCATCATCCCTGCAACATTTTTCACATATCTCCACCATAAACCAAAAATATGCTTGTGTGTGTGTGTGTGTGTGTGTGTGTGTGTGTGTGTGTGTGTGTGTGTGTGTGTGTGTGTGTGTGAGAGAAAGCTAGACAGGAGATTGACTTCCTTTAGAGATGAACTGCAGATGGATGTGGTCCAGATGTGGGTTCAAGACTTTTAGTCCCATTTTGTGCTGGATTCTTCCTGGTAATGCTAGCTGCGATACCCACAAATGACTAGTTTTAAATGACTTGTTTTGATTCTGGCTCAGACTGTCTGTACCCACTCATGCCTGATTCTTCTGATTGTGTATTTAACAAATTAAACATAGTCTAATGACAAGATCTGACCTCCTCCATTTTGCCATCCTGCACCCCACCCCTAAAGAATTTGGTGTTCTCTGAACGAGGTCTGGCAGAGTTTGACTGACTCCAAACTGAATCCCACTTAGGGCTAATCTATAACCAGATCTCTGACCAATCAGGGTCCGGTGTGGGCTGAGTGATATTATAGTTTTCCCTCTCTTCCTTCTCTTGTCAGAGCAGGTCATTCTCATAAGCAGGAAGAGCAGTGGGGGGTTTTGTGGCATTGTTGGGGTCTCCAATTCCCATCCTATCCCTGGTCCCATCCCTACGCCCCCCACCCATCCCTTAAACCCAGCCAGAACAATAGAGGGGGTCCATGCTGTCTGTCTCTCCTCAAGCCGCCACCCCCCCTTCTCTGATAAATAGACTGAGAAGGGACCCTGTCTGCCTACTCTATTTGCGTGAGAAGGGCCTTTTGGACAGAAAGATCCCACTGGGTCTCTGTTTATGTATGTGCGCTTTTGTGTGTGTGTGTGTGTGTGCGTGCGTGCGTGCGTGCGTGCGTGCATGTATGTGTGTGTTTAGGAAGTGGCAGGTGTTTGGGTCAGTACTGTCATGTTACATTTTAGTGACCCACCCATGCTTGTGGGATTACTGGACGGGTCAGGAAAAAGAAGAGTGCAGTTCTCAGGCCCACACACTAACCAAACACACTGCAATGGAGGCTTTTGTCTTTCAGTACGATTCACTGTGGCTGCAACTGCAATCAAAAGAGACACCTGTTTTTTTAATTTATTTATTTATTATTAATATTTTGGGGTTTCTTGTGTATCACATGAAAATGGATAAAGGCCAGTACTTTTGTCCCCCCTGCCAAGAATTGTGAGAACACTACATTTTCCATTGTTTGATACCTGCTCCCACAAGTATAAAGCCAACAAGCGCTGCCTGCTCTTATGGACCCAACCATCTTCGGCTTCCTCTGTGTGTGTGTATAAGTGTGTGCATATTTCCCTCCCCCTCCTTCTCAAACTCTGCCTGTTTTTCTCACACCGCTCGTTAACCCCTGGGTGCTCCTGCCCACAGTGCCCCCCTCAACACACACACACACACACACACACACACACACACACACACACACACACACACACACACACACACACACACCGTCTCTAGCCCTCTCCTAAACCACAGCAGCATTCCTCACACACATACACAAACTAGGATCTACTGTCACCATGCAGCGCAGACTAAACCATCATAACCCTCGCGTAAATTACCTCCAAGTTCAAAAACGAGCAGACACGTTTCTTGCGAAAGACAAGACTTCTTGTGCAAGACTGCGTTTTTTAATCGTTGGTTCCTAAGCCACTAAACCTAACTTTAACCCCGAGCCCAACATTAATCTAACCACAACCCCTAAATCCAAGTCTTAATCCTAAAGCACTGGAGTGGATGTAAGGATGATTAGAATGTCCTTATATAAGGGGATCTTTTTTGATTTTCCCTTACATGGAAAGACATTTAGGGCCACTCAAGCAGAACCGTTCTGCACACAAAAACAAACAAGTCATTTAGAGAGTCGCAGCAGTGTTTGATCAAAGATAAGACGTTTCATTCTTTACTGCTCGGATCTGTGTGAAAGGCCGCAAATGCAACTCGTTTATATGCTTTGTCTCAGGGTAAAACTGAAGGCATTAGGGTTGGGAGAAAGATGAAGAAGCACAGTGGCGAAGGCACTATAGCCACTCGTGCAGTAGAGTTAAATTGAAACTTCTCCATCTCTTTTAACCCCACTCCCTACTGTCCACTCTCCCTGCCTTCTTCATCCTCTTCCTCTGCACTCTCCTCAGTCTCGCCCGCAGCCCCGCGCGACCTCTGCAATCTCTCTGAAGTGTAATTAGACCAGCGACCTCAAAGTTGGCCACCAGTCTTCCACCCTGTCACACTTTCTGATGTAACCCTTTTATTTTGTGGCTTGCTGAGGCGAGATAGTCAGGCGGTTAGCGAGTTTGCGCACAGGTGCAAACACGTGGAGATGTCGCTTGCACACAATCAACGTGGGAGAGGGATAGAGTAAATTTTGTATTGATCAAGCTGTTGCATACTAATGGGCGTCTCTGAGCCTGCGCTAAGTCGCCCAAACAACAGCACAAAGACCGAGCATCACTGAGACAACAGCCAAGAAGATCTTTTTGTAATCGACTCACAAAAATCACAATTAACTAACTTATTGCTTATTTTACCAGCTAGCTATGGCAATGCGATTTATTAAAGGCCTTGTGTTTATCATGATTCCCCTTGCAGCTTTTTAGAAAGGCTGAAATTTTACTTCAGACTGGAGAGTTTCCACAAACATTATCTCAAATTTCAACATCACCCTCCTCAGCACAGTATTTAAAATGTGTTAGCGTCCAATGTTCTGCTGGAAAACGTAAAAGGTGTCCATGCCGAGGTGTTGCATTAGGTGTCTCTCAGAATATGTGGGGCGGTTTTGTGTGTGTGCTTGAATACAGTTTGTTTGGCTGCTGATTTGCTTGGTTATTTGCTTTTTCGTTACTTGCTGTGCTTTTCTTTTCAAACCTTTACCTTTGGGCAAAATCTGAAGATCACATCCTGCAAGAGTTGTCAAGAGCACATATGAGAACCAAACAGGGCAACAGATCTGTTTTTGAGTCTTTTTGTGTGTGTGTGTGTGTGTGTGTGTGTGTGTGTGTGTGTGTGTGTGTGTGTGTGTGTGTGTGTGTGTGTGTGTGTGTGTGTGTGTGTGTGTGTGTGTAAAATACAGGATGGGAGGGTTTCCACAGAAATCTCCTGATGGCTCTACTACAGAAATAGTGTGTGGGCTCAAACAGCCAGTTGTTGTTGTTGTGGGGTGTTCACACACTGAAATAGAGTACAAGCACACACACACACACACACACACACACACACACACACAATAAACTAACAAAACTCCAAACAAAGTAACCTCAGGGCAAAATTCAATTACTTCCCTTGGAAAAACTGCTACGTAGAATACAAAAAAAGTTTAAAGACATAGTTGTATGTGGATTTGCGAATAAGAGCGTAGAATAAAAGTAATGCCATGCTCACTTTTTTTTGCTTTTGTGGATGGGAGCGTCGCAGGTAATTATTATAGCTATCATATAGCTTGTTTTAATGGTATATGACAAAAATATCAGGCATAATAAAGTCATGGCTAGCTTGCTGAATTAATGCCCACTGACATGGTGCATAACTGTTGTTTCTAACAATGTCAGAGTTACACTATAGTGGAAGTAAGATTCTCAATAATTGCACCAGACTACAGTCTACGCACATTTCACACAGGAACTTCACTTATTTTTGGTCAGTTCAGTTATACAGCTTTGAATGTTAGGTGGTAGGCAAACATAGCAGAGCACACTGGCGTAGCATTTCTATCCATCTGTGTGTGTGTGCGTCAGCTGCTTAAACTTAAAAGTAAATGTAAAGCTGTCAAACAATAATAATATATAGGTAAATATATAGCTGATACATTTAAATAACTGAGTAGTCAAATGTGCATGAAAACACTTTGTTGTGTGTACTGCTAAGTTAAAGCTAAGCTACATTAATAACCGAACCCAAGCCCACACAAGTTTCACATTCTTTTGAAACACTTAACCTGTTCCACAGATATGAAGTCACTGCCAGCAGATCATTAGCTTAATTAGCGCTCCTTCTTTTAGCCGATACCTTGAACTTCTGATTGTTTTTGGCCTAGTAGGTAAGTGGCACTTCCCCTTTATAAACCCACGAGGACTAAATATTCAAAGACACCGTGAAGAAAACAAGTTCATAAGCATTACTTTCTATAATGAAGATTTCTAATATAGCACACAAAAAAGAAAAAAGCCAGACAAAGACAAAGGTCAGGTAATGATGCCCACATTTGCAGTGTTTAACTTAATTTATCTCTGTGTAAATACCTGTCCAAATTATTAGAGAAAACTAGAGCTTACTGAGTAGTTTCTGATGCACTATTTTTCTAGAGGTACTTATCCTCGCAAACCTCTCAGATGAGGGGGAAACCACTACTTAGCACAGCCATACAAATGTAGAGCTACAACTTGGCCAGTCACCCATTTGCTCACTGAGTAATGATGTAGCTCACACAGAAGTACCTTTAACCTGCATTACATCTGAAGGCCACCAGATGGTGATAGTTGTGATTGCAAAAAGACTTCAGCTCTATAAAAGTCTATGGGGAAACAGATTTCTGACTTAGCCCTCGTAAACATTTTACTGTTTAATTTATGGGCTCAGTTACTCATTTTGGGTCGTATTGGATAAACAATAGAGTCTATTTTGTAATCTATTTTTCAAAATAGAGGATTATCTGTGGTATGAAACCACACTGAAACTCACTGGCTAACAACTGGTCAGAGGTCTTTAACCAAGTAGGTTTAGAGTCAGACCCGCCCCTCCTCATCACATCTGGGGGGTAATTTGGCTCTCAGGATGACAACAATGGAAACGGTCGGGGGTGTTAAAAGGGCACTTCAAAAACAAATAGGTAATGTCACAGCAGTTACAGTCATCTTTTACACAGACTGTGCTACTTGTATTGTTAGTAAACCACAATAATTTAAAGAACAGACATGGTTTGCCATCTTCAAAATGAAAATTTGCAGTAAATAACTGAAAACAAGATTTGTTTTTTGTTTGTTAACCTGTAAAATTTGAAATTTGAGAAAACATAACAAGTTTAAATTTAGGACTGGTTTGTTTGTTTTTTTGTTTCCATGCTGTAAGAGTGCGTTTAAAAGAACAAAGAGACAATTTGCAGCGACGTAGCAACATTAGCTAGGAAGCTAAGCTAAGCAAATTTTCTTAGTTTGGAAGCTAAGCTAATTTGCTGGTGCTAGATTAACATTTACTGCACAGGCAAGAGAGGTGTATCAGTATACTTTTCTATTTCTTTCCTAAGCTAACACGTTTTTAGCATACAAAGCAAATGTCTATAAAATCACTGACCTAGAAACATAGTGGGCCTTGGGGGATTATTACAGTGGGAATATGAAAGTGACACCACCGCAAATATAAGATTCCACAAAGTTCACTGAGGTTACTGTAAACTTATTATTGACCATTATGAGGAATATTCCGGGAGTTGTTTATGTGTCCGTGTGTGTGCACGTGTGTGTGTGTGCACGTGTGTGTGTGCACTGACTGTAACATCTGCCCAGGATTTCATAGCCAAAAATAATTTTGAAAAAAAGAAGCAACAAGCAGGAATTGGGGATGCAAGATGAGAATAACAAACATTGTTAGTCTTTCATGTGGGACAGAGTTTTTCTAAAGAGCGCACTAAAGCTACATGCCATATTTCAGGCTGTGCACAGGCTGACAGGCATTACTGTTAGTGTGAGCTTATGTGGCTAGGTAGTTGTGATTGATGGCTGTATAAAAAGAACTGGAGATCCCATCTGGGTCACGTCTTATCAGGCTGACTGATTCACATTGATGAAATCATGCTGGCTTGTTAACCCGCCCAGTGGAAAAACCCTAAACCAATACAGAGGAAAACAAGGCAGCATCAGAAACAAGAGAGGGAGATAGATGCATGTCAGGGAGAGTAGAAAAGGCTGAGCAAATAATGAGAAGGAGGGCAGCAGAGGGAAGATAAGTGGTAAATAGTGATGTAAAGTCATGGCAGGAGATGGATTAGGATAATAAGAGCTGACTGAGAGGAGCGAGAAGGGAAGATGTGGGAGATCGAGGTAGAAAGAGAGAGTGTGAGAGCTGCAGCGTTGGAGCTGCACACTGCAGATGTCCATTTTACAGGCGTATGCAATATTTTTAGGAATTTGGACTGCAAATCACCACTGTCTGTTGAGAAGATTGGTAAGAGAAAAAAAAACTTTTAGCTCATTAGTACTGCATTTTCTCCCTTTTTTTTTTGCTTGTAATCAAATTCTTCAGGAGAGCAGAGTCCAAACACCAATACCAGACATCACAGCGATTATTTGCAGAGTAACCACAGCACAGGAAATTGGCTAGAATGCACTGTCTCTTAACATTCATCCAACAGTCCTACAGAGACAATCTGCTAGTATAGTTACACTGTAACAACCCCCTCCCCTCTTCCTCCAACCAAGCTGTGCAGCTCAAATGTGGATGTGTGCGTGTGAACATGCATGTCTGTTTGTCACGTTTCATATACCTGCATGAGCTCTTAAACACAGGAAATTTTCTTACTTTGTTTTGATATATTTTACTTGAAAAATATTAAATCAAACAGGCAACAACAACAACAAATCTCCCACTACAGATTTCTAATGTTTGTACATAACAGTGAAAAAAGAGATCTAAATCTGCTACTATATATACTGATGGAACATCTGTCTTCAGAGGTTTAACTGAACAAGCTTGTTTCAAAGAAGCAGCAGCCAAAAGTCACATTTGACAAGTTTTCTTGCAAAACATGACAAAAAAAGGAAGATGAACAACACCTGCGTAGGTGACACACAAAAACTCCAAAACATGAAAAACCTGTGAATGACTAAGTAAATTACATCCAAGACACTTCAAGTGTTTCTAACAGATGAATATACATATGACAAAACAGGGAGGAAAACACTCCATATGCATCTAAATCAGCCCACAATGTCAGTTTATTTTCCCTCCAGATGCAGGTGGGCCTAAGAAAACCAGATCACTTCATTCTACTGGCAAACAAGCAGAATTATGCAAGCTGCCTGTTTGCAATAAAACTCCATGCCACAACCTGATCTGCACCAGTTGCACTGTTTACATAGTAGTGGGTTTACCATATTGACATGTAGAAGCAAGCAGAACGTATACTGGCATGAACGTCAGGCTGCCACCCTGTCTAGTAATAGGTTATGTGATAACAAATAAGTTAATGATAACAAATTGCTGTATTCAAGTATCTTGTACATGCAGTGTATGAGTTTGTGAAACTATAACAAAATCTCTAATACTTCTGAAACACTAGGTTTTCAGACTTTTTGAACAACAGTTTTAGTAATGAAATAATTTTTGTAGTTCTTATATTTTCCTGTTATTTATTATTGCTAAATAAAAACTGAAGCTTTCAGTAGAAAAATCATTCAGTGGTACTTTTCATTTGTAAGGTCTGTAGTATACAATATTAAATTCCTTGAGGTGATAGCTGCTGGGCATCAGCGCTATATTATTAAAACAGTTGAATTTTATATATTTAGCACCTCACTGACTGATGATAAACATGGATTATCATAGTACTTTGATTCCGATTGAAACATGATGGCAACAAAGGTATATAACAACTATAAAGAGTAGCCTACTTGCCCACATAACCTTTGCTCTGTACAATCACACACAGTTCCATCATTAAGTTAGCTTGACATCTCTAGTTTGTAGAAATACCTTTTTTGGCTAACGTTTGTGTTCCAAGATAAACTCTACACAATGGTAAATGGTAAATGGTAAAATGGTAAATGACTTTCCATTAACTTTTATTGACGTTCGAGTATTTATTGAGATAATACTTTCATGAGCATAACCTGTACTAAATGTGATTTTCATTGAGCACCAAATTTTAATTTGTTAGCAAATGTAAACATGTTAAGATGCTAAATCTGGAAGGTTAGCATGTGTTACCTCTTTTAAAAATCACAAAGAGCATGCTGTTACTCTAGCTATTGATATGCTACCATGCTTCTGGTAGCTTACCTCAAAGCAACTTTGGGGCTAATTATGGCCTCAAAGAGTAATAGTGTGTTTAGACTCTTTCAGAGTCAGGCTTTGCCTTTTTCTTTAGCTGTCACAGTGTGTTCATGGAGCTACAGTAGTCTACAACAGACTTTATGAAGTTAATGAGCAGTGTTGGGTAAGTTACTTTAAATTAGTAACTTAGTTACATTACTAGTTACTTCTATCAAAAGTAACTCAGTTACCTCAAGTTATTCGTTACTTTCAAAGTAACTAGTTACTAGGGAAATTAACTTTGGTTTTATTCAGAATTCTCTTATTAATGTGTTGGTTCCCTAACTGGATACCAGCAAGGATGCCAGTCTTCTAGCTTGCTTACATGTTAGTGCTATCCTGCCACAAATGCACTGTGTCACCTAATGGCCTGAACCTAAAATGTCAGTGTAGTAGTGTGAGTGCAAGTTAATGATGAAATGAATGAAACTAAATTAGAAATGAACAATGTTTGTTTTTGTGTCTCACTTTTTATCTGTCTATTTTAATCTATTTCTATTGTTTCAAACCTCTATAAATGCAAACACATAATTTTGGGGTTGGTGCAACAGTGTTATAAATCTAATCTTTGTACGTAGTATCACTAGGAAGAAGCAGTGGATAACAAAACACGACATAAACTTTTGAAAGGTATATTTATTTTTATCATTGAAATGGGTAGAAAGTATACTTTTAGCAGTGCCAACACTAAACTGTACCTCAGACCATTTAGGAGCTGTAGGTATCAAAATAGTGCAAATAATTTAGTGCAAAAATGGTTCAACATAAACACAGTGAGGTTTGTCCATTCTTTGTAAACTTAACTGAAAACAGCTGAACTGCACCAACTGGAGACCTCATGTTCAGTAATGGCGGGCAAACTTAAAAGTATTTTCAGCCTCACAAAGAAAAATAAAATAATAAATATTTTTAGCCACATAAATAGTCAATATTTAACCAAAATAATATTTCCTCCAGTCAGGTCATGTAGATAAATCAAATATGATGGTAGATTTAGTGCTTCAGTGGTCTAAGATTCTAGCCTACGTCACAGCGTCACGTGCACTTTTTATGTCCAACACGGAAACTGCAGTCGTGGTGCTTTCGATTGTACTCGGAACTCGGAAATTCTGCCTTCCGAGTAGGAAGATGTAGGTAACTCCAGACTGCAGATGAGCTGCATATGTGTTTAATAGTAATTTGTTTTTGTAGAGGGCTAGCAAAACAACCGTTTTCGAGGGCGTCGCCATATTGGAACCCCGACTTCTCTGACGAGGCTAACCAGAACGCCGTTTACTCGAGTGTGACATCATTCCCAGGTCCGTGTTTCAATTTCTGAGGTAAGTCGAACGCAACACACGAAGTAACGAATAACGACCCTATCTAAATCCCAGAAACGATAAACGCGTTCCTGATTTTGGCATAATAACTAGTTACTGTGCTCGTTACCACAATAATAACGCAGTTACTGTAACGCGTTACCTAATAACGCATTAGTCCCTACACTGCTAATGAGTTAGTTTATCATTCAATTCTGGACAGAACATATTGTTCCTGAAATATTATGTCTGGTGCACCAGTGGTTAAGGCATACCACACAACCACAATGGCCATGGTTCAATTCATGATCAGAGAAACTTTGTAGGATCTTTTAACTCACTGTGTTCCATACCTTTCTATTGTGTTAACTTTTTTAAAAATGTAAGATGAAAAACCTCCTGAAGGTCAAGTCAAACTGTAGAAAAAAAGGCTGTCTGGCAGCTTTGCCTGTGCTCGATCTCGATGAACTCTTTAACTTCCAGGAGATATCTGACTGAATTTGAATTAAGTTTTGTCTATCGCACCAAGATGACTGTATATTATATTAAAGAAAAACTCTAAGACAACGAAGGGTTAGAGTTATGTGCTTAGCCATAACCATTCAAGTTATGTAGTTGTAGCAATCTACCCATCAAGTCTTCTTTTCAGTGAACAATCAATTTTGTATTCTGATAATGAAAGTCTGAGAAAAAGCCCAAATTCTTAATTGTAGCAGCTTGACGCAGCTCACCACTTAATGTTGAGTCATTAAATTGGACAGGCAGCTGAGGATAATATAGGAGAAGGCAAATATTGCATCAAACAGTGATGTTTGCACAGCTTTCCCTAAAGAGATCAGAAACCTCCAGTGGGAGCTGCTTGCATTACCCAGGCCATTTAAACCAGGCAACCAGCCACCTAACCACTGCTAAAAAGCAACAGCTCACACATGAAGTGAGGGACAGAGGATTGAGGATTACACACAGTCCCCCTCTCCAAACCGCACCAGTGGACAACTTTACACAACACATTGTACTGACTGAAGATGGCAGGATGGGTTACTAAAAATGGACACAGCTAACTTCTAATAAGAAACATAAACACATGGAGGCAGACACAAAGTCTGCTGATAAACCTGCATTTGCAATAATATCAATTCAAGATAAGCAGGGCTCTACCATACAAAAAGGAAAAAAAAAATATGGCACTGTCATAGCAACAAATATAGTTTAGGATCATATATGTGGTCGTACACGTGGACAATAATGTGGAAGCATTGGAAAGAGTCAGGGCAAGAGACTAAGAAAACTAGTTGCTTATATTTCCAGTGTGATGCAGCCTAATTAATTACGTATTTATTGTAGAATTAACCAATACCTCATGCACTGAACTGATCTAATAAGGCAGTCTAAATTAGTTCCACACATTTAGTAGCAGCACTTGTTTTAAGCTGCCCATAACAATTCCATTGACGTTTGAAAATAGAAACAGAAGTTCTAAATTTGAACTTAAATTTGGCCCAAACTGATTTTTTTTGCTCATACAAGTACTCTAATTCACCCACACAGCTCCGTAAAACCTCCTCCTTAGTTCTACCTCTCATGGCACAGAGCTTGCTGCCCAGATACTTAAATCTGAGTACACCACCTGTTTCTGGGACACAAACCAAATTAAAAAAAAATCAATATGCATTTAAAGGAGTCATATCAGTATATGTACAGCAGTAAGCCAGTACGACGTTACAGATAGCACAACTATAGCAGTGGTTTAAGGGGGAATTTACATCTCACAGTGGTCTCAGTATGATTCAGTGTAAAGTAATGCATTTACTGCATTAAAATGTTTTGGGAGTTTTTTGACCCACTTCCAGATTCTAGTTTCTAGACGAGTCCTGACCATGAGGAGTTCTGACCTTGAGTCTCCTGTTTCTGTGTTTGAGATTATGCCCGAGATTATGACTCTGTATATGGGTCAGATTTTTTGTATGATTTATTAAGGTCTTATTTTCAAGGGAAGCCCGCCTTTTGTGACCATCCTTAAGACTATTAATTAGGTGATTTTGTACAGTTGGTCAGGTATAATCTGATGGGATTAGCGGCTACGCTCTTTAAATAGAGGTCTGCAGCCAGGGATTAGATGATCGCAGCCAGTTGTATTTAAGAGCAACAGATTTTCATCTCCTCGGTTTTAGTTTTAGGGTAAAAGAGCAGAAACGGCCACTGCGCTGTTTGTTGCTATGTGCAGCATTTAAACGTGCAAATATTGAAATGAAAATCTGGGGTATTTGCTCTGCTGGCCTCATTTCTTTTTAGCAGGGAGTTTGTTAATAAATCTTTGCTATTGGGATGGGATTAGCTGGCATGGTCTAGGGCTGGGGAGGGCAGTACCAGGGGCCCTTTTACCTTCCTCCCTTCAACCATCCTCCTCACATCTGGATACAATGTAGGAACAGGGCACTGAGGCCAGGCAGATAGCTAAAGGGAGGCTGTCTGTGTGCTGAGGGATTCTTTACAAAGCGTCAAGAGTGTTGTTGCATCTGCTGCTAGTAGCTGTGGATGTTGGGGTGTTAGGGTTGTGTGTTGTGGATGGGGGGTGGGGGGAAAGGTGGGGAGGGGGTGCTAAAAAGCTCCCTATCTTTGGTCTCTTCTTTCCTGTGTAGTTGACTGCAAGGCCCGGAGCAACAGACGAACAGAGAGACAGCTGGGAACAGAGGTAAAAAGCAGACAGCAACCAGGAAACACAATGGGAGACCAAAAACAGGTTTCTGTTCTTAACAGGCTAAATGCACTGGATATGATGCTGTCAAAGATTAAATACAGTTATAACTGTGATATTACTAAATGAATACTAAAAATGAAAACCACTGAAGCTGCAGATTTTTTTAATCTACACAAAGTTTTTCCCAAATTCTCACACAAAGGCAACTTTGCCACCGACTGTCCAGAATGATGTGTGTGATGTTAGTAGGAGGTAATGTTGCCTCCAGCTAATAGCCTCAAACACTCAAGCAGGCTCAGTAGCTGATTAAGTCAGATCACTTCTTTCAATTTTCATACATCCATTTCTTTCTTTCTTTTTCATATTGTCAGATTTGTAGTCTTTAGTCCCAACTGATGCTAACTCAAGTGGCAGCACCTGAGGATATTTGTTAGACTTCTCATTGTTCCCTTGGGAGACAAAAAAAAAATCTTTTAGTAACTTTTTTTCCTCTTGAAAGCGAACTTTACTTTTAATATTACATAATAGTTTGATCTAAGAAATAGACAAACATAGGCAAAGAGCTCAACTAGTCTCTACATCTTCAGCTGGTCTCACTTGAAAGAGCACACAATGCAACGTATGTCACTCCCAGTCATAACAACGCTTCAGTATTTGTGCTACTTCTGACTGCAAACTATAACCTACCAGCCATATGGAACAGACACAGAAAGATAAAAAAAAGTTAAAGTGATAAGGTTGTTTTCCCTTCTCCTTCCATGTACAGGAGAATCCTCGAGAGCAGATCACAGACACGCACATGGCCTCCAATCTGCATCCAGATTGATTTCATCACGCATGCATGCTTGCAATTCACCTGGATGTCTGAGCCACACTGAGATTTCGGGTGAGCTGGCTAGTCTTTGGGCGACCCTCTTCCCCCTCACCTCTGTCCTCAGTGAACCTGACGCCTGCTTGACCCAGAGCACCTCCTGGTCCTACTTCCTCAGTGCCTCAGAGATGATGTAATCACTGTTCTATGACTGTCCCTCTTCTCCAAGAGGGCTTTAATTTTGCTATAGTTGAATAGATAGTGGTCTCAGAGTAAATATTACCCAAATTTGGATGTTTTTCTGTTTTTGTTTCTTTGCTCTTTCTTGTTATTCATTCTATTGATTCATTTTGAGAAAAAGTAAAACATGAACATTTGGGGAGTTTGTTACAGCAATTGTTGTATTTTTATGTTATATTCCCTCAGCAGGAGGCGGTTCCTCATCCATTATGATCAGCATTTGTTTGTTTGTTTTTTGTTTTTGTTTTTTTTAAACAGAGTAAAGTCCATCTTTCCATCTATAACCCCCACAACCCGCACGCACACACATACAAACACAACTCACTAGAACACATCGTGGCAAGGTTAGGCTGACATCAGTGGCTAACGATCAGTTCCTCTGTGGGCTGAATGATTAGCTGCAGTAGCCTGGAGACATTTCCAGCTTGTTTCCCTAAGTTAGTCAGACATGTAACATCACTGGCCTTCAATCTGGACTAACTACATCCACTCCTCTTCCATTTTCTCTCTGATTCTGTGTCCCCCCTCCCCCCCAAAAAGACTTCTTCTAACTAATAGACGTTGCTAGCAATGTAGTAGTAAATATGGGGCACTTAAGATGGATCAAGTCAAGTGGAGAAGTAGACAGCAGACTTTAAAGTGTGTTGTATTTAAAGTTTTTTTTATATATAAGAATGGAGCGACAACAGTAGTTAATGAGGAGGTGTGTGTGTGTGTAGGGACAGTGTGGCAAGAAGTAAAACAATTACTTTTAAAGTGGTTATTCATAACTTCCTCTTTTTTTATGTTTGCATTTTTAGTTCCCATAAGTGGCATTTTCTTTGTCTGTGCTGCCCAAGTGGAAGTCACCTATTCTTAACTTCTTCCCTGCATATACGTTTTTTTGGACTGTGGTGAATTTTCCAAAGAAATCAAGCCTTAAAAAAATCTGAACCTGTACATGTAAGCAATGGGGTTCTTAAAAATTTCTGTAGGCACTTGCATCCCCATTTAGTGTGTTTATTAGACGGCAGGGAATGGGTATGTTAAAAAATGAACCTCTCTTCTTAGGAATGGGTTCACCCAATCCCCCACCCACCCTTAATGCCCTCTGGGCTGCTGTGAGTTTGGATTAAGTTTGGGTGCTGCGTCCCCTCCCTGCCGAGCCCTGTGAAACACACACAGATACCTACATGCTAAGTGACTGTGTCGTCTTGGTTTATCAAACCTTAAAAAAGGACAGACATAAAAACCAGGCCAGGCAAGGTAGAAAGAATGCAGAGATGGAGATATTTCAAAATATTCTTCAACTGATGTATGCTTACGCACAAAAGAATATTCTATAACGAGACACATATTTCAATGTAAAGTAAGTAATAAATCAGCAGTAAATGGTGTTTATGTAGCCAAATTGAAGGTCTCACTTCTTAAATTTCCTTTGTATAGCTATCTAATTAGACCGTGTATGTGAGTGGTGTGCAGGATATGTGTGTGTGTTTGTGTAAAGCAGCAGATCAATAAGGGCAGTCTACTACAGTGACATCTGGGCTGGACAAAGACTGCCGTTCCTCTCCTCTTCTCTCTCTCTCTGAATCCCCAATCATAGCCACGTGGTCCTCTGGGCTGTTTCTCTCAGCTAAGCTTATTTCTCTTCTTTAATCCAGCAGCAATCACAGCAACGATGCCAAGCTTCGGTTCATGGACGCAGGCAGAAATCTATTAACTATGATCACTATGTCAGCTCAAACCTGATAAGTGCCGCTAATGAATCCAGCGCAGTCAGCTCAGCGCTGCGTTGCTCCTGGTTGTTATTTCATTGTATCGTCAATAATGCGTAAGGCGGAAAATCAACATGAGTGACGGTGATGGACAATGTGGCTTGTAATGTGGCAAAGGAGCTTGTGTTTGAACTGAAGCAAGAGTCAGATTTTCTGCAAAAACTCTCCAACACATCCCACTCTTTGTAACTGAAGAAATCTATGCACTGACAAGACTCTGCAACACTGCTTGCATCCCTACAGGCCCAACCCTGCTGTGAGCGTCGTCCGCTAATAAATGGCGGCACTGATAAATGGAGTCGATATCCAACACTGATCATCAGATCATCAGCCACTCAGCGGGGCCCACCCCTGATTTCAGTGATGGTCCCAGCCTACTCACAGCTGGTGAAAATATTATTTATTAGGGCAACTAGTAGGAGTATCAGCAATAGCGCTAATCAGACCAGGCAAACTGTCAGTGGTGGAAAACTGCAAAAATACTGGCACACACCTACACGTGTCAAAAAGGTACAATGTAGCGCAAATGTATGACACACTGGTTTAGCAGTCGATATAACAGTCCGACTGTTATATCTTTTTCTATTTAATATCTGGTTCATCCTGCGCGAGTCCTGTAGAGGTTTGGGTTCGCTAATTGAAGTTTTTAACAAGTTTTGCCTCAAGAGCAGAAGGCTAATGTTAGCATGTAGAGTTAGCATGGCTGCTAGAAAAAGAGAAGAGAAAACTTTGCCATGCTTTGTAAATGGCATGCATTTGGCTCTTGTATCAGGGCAACCAGGCTTATTAGACACACAACACACATAGCTCAGGTATGGAGATGATGTTTTAAAAATGTTTGTTTGCTAGGTTTAGTAGGATGAGCTGCCATATTTAGCTTAGGCTGCCAGCAGCAATTGCAAATGCCTGCTAACATTATTTTAGTGTACTTTCTATTTTGCACTACAAAGTATGGAAATATAGGATTTGTATTAAATTTTAAAAGCTCAAATTGACCTGTTTCAGGGGGGTGTTGTACTAATTTAGTTATTTTATTCTATTTGTTTGTTTTTTCTTTTTACCAAGAACCAAAGATCCAGCTCTTACCATCAGGTATAAAAAGCACATGCAAATACACACACGGGTTACGCTGTTGATTTCATTATTTAAAATGGAAACAAACGTATGTGTTCTTGGGGAGCTTATACCTAAGAAGAAAAGAGTAAACATATAAAAATAGATACTTTATATATAACCTGAGTAAAAAAATAAATAAATACATTGCAGTAAGAGGAACCCCTCACACTAACTACTCCTAACATCACTAAAATACTTTGGAAATGAGCAATCTCTCAATGACTAAAAATGCTACCTTGTGTCACAAACAGTTTCCATTAGACTCTCAGTGGATGTGTGCAAATGACAGTATTAAAATGTCATGAAAAATGTGGAATTTAGTTGAAAATCATTACTGTAGGTTGCACCTACACCCACCTAAACCAGCTTCAGCTAGTTTATGAAGGGAACTGTGCTCTGCCATTATTGTATCAGTAACCCTAGTAAGGATAGATATAAAGTAAGCTGTGCCAGATGTACTCTATATAAATGTGCACACTGGGTTTTTCTGGGTTTCTTTCTGGAAAAAAAAAAAAATCTATATATGGCTTTCAAAGGGAAGTTATTCACTCCTATTAGGGCTTGCTGTCTCAGAGGGGTTTTCCACCACTGCATTAGTAAACTTTAGGTGGGAAAAAGTGAATCCTTCCCAAGTCTGAAGATCACACTTTGCTGAATGGATGCGTACTTAATTTAAAAAAAAAACCAAAAAAAAAAAAAAAAAAAACCACACCATTGTCTTTCTCTCCCCACCCCAACACTATGAGTAGATGACTAAAATGGCCTGTGCCTAAATCCCCTCCCTACCCCCCACCAGCTCTAACCCCTTAACCCCTCTCCTATCTTAATCCCCTGATTACTACATCATTTTATTTGGGTCTAATTTAGACAGATATCTGTCTTCACAGTTTAGTACCTGGACAATGCTGCTTGGCTTGGCACAGACTGTATTGATCCATACGGGAGGGGGTAGAGGGTGCAGGTGCAATTGGAATAAAGGGATTAACTGCACACCTGTTATCAAAAGTTTTAAGAAAACTGTGGGCACCACAGGAACAGAAGTTAGTAGAGAGGACAAAACATCCACTGGAAATGTGTAGGATGACAGCAAATGCAAAATTCCTTCTGATTATCCTAAGCAGTAAGCAATACGTTTCCCACGGAGGGCTCATTTATAATTTAATCCAGGAGCTTGGTGTTTCTAGGCTAACACAGAGAGACTGCCCTTTCAGAGTGGAAACCCCCACCATGTAGCAGGGAATCAATGCCATCACCAGAGAATAGACACTAGACCCCGTATTAAAATGATGTGGCTGTGGAGCACCAGTAAAAAGACAATAAATTGTTTGATTTTTTTCCTCTTCCATTTCTGATTCATACCAGAAAATTGTTTTTGCGTTCATCATTGCCCATCTCCAATCCAACTTCAGCATGTCACAAAGTTACTTAACCATCTAAAGGCAGATGCGTACATGTTTGCTTTCATGTAAAAAGCGCTGATATGATCTAAAACATAACAAGGAAGAGCTGAGAGAGGGAAAGGGGGGGGGGGGGGGGCAGCAGGGCACACGGAATGACTTCAGACTATATGCCTCTGCACAAAAACATATCTGTCCTCTGATTTGATGACTTTTTTTCCTTTCATATCAATTATAGTTTCAAACCACACAACATTACCACGAACGGTTGGGACAGAGATGAGAAAGTACGGTCAAAGCAGGGTAGTAATTACAGTGGAAAATGGACTGAATGGATCGGATTTACAAATTGTGTATGCAGGACAACACAATTAGCCAGCTTTGGAACCATTCTCTGTGAATTCAGCAAGGTCTTAGATACCACCAACAGAGAATGCTCACACCCCAGTATTACAGGGAAAAAGGATTTTTACAAAGGTCTTTACTAAAAGATTTAGACACTTAAGCCATTGCCATTTTCTGAAAAAGATACTAACAGGGATTATTATTGTTGTTTTAAATCTGTGCACCCTGCTTATGAAGAGGAACATTCATGTTTCTTGCCGACTCTTTTTTTTTTTTTTTACTTCCCATCAGTTCATAAGAAAAATATACACTTTTTTTAGCCAATGATTTGCTCTTTACACTGACTATTTATGAAGTTTTTCTCTTAAGGTCTATGCTGGAAATGACTCAATGAGAGCATCAACAATGAAGTGGAACAATAAAGCTCGAGGCCAGACAGACAAAACACTGAGCTAAAAAGTCACAATAGATCATGCACATTATATCAGTACAAGCAGAACTTTCCCACTGAACATTATCAGTTCATCCTTTCTTAATGTCTATATCCTAGAGCAGCTTTAATACTGATTGTTGAGCAAGAGACAGTTAGGCAAATCATAAGTT
Source organism: Rhamphochromis longiceps (assembly GCF_057381845.1). Taxonomy (NCBI): domain Eukaryota; kingdom Metazoa; phylum Chordata; class Actinopteri; order Cichliformes; family Cichlidae; genus Rhamphochromis; species Rhamphochromis longiceps. Next base: position 15,797,613 of record NC_140567.1, read on the forward strand.
TTACCCCATGTCCAGTTCTGAAAATCGACTATAAACAAGAGTCTGTATAGTGTTTAACCCCCCTCCAGTGTGGTGAAGGTAAATGACTCTGTACATGGTGAAAAGGCACAAGGCAGTAATGAGTAATGAAAACAGCCGAGTTAGTGCTGCCATTCAGTAAAGAGCCTGCTGCTGTGGAATGTGAGGCGCCATTCATTCACATGGGTTAAAAATGCATTTCTGCCACCACAAAGCCCTGCCTTGTCCTCATTGTTTCTCGCCACACCAATAAAACACTTCTACACTCTGAAGGGACAATACAAACCCCCACTCCAAAAAAAAAAAAAAAAAAAAAAATTAAATTGCTAATTTTACTCCCACAGATACAGGAAGAACAGGAGGGGAGGAGTTAGGGGCTGGATGAACTTTACAAATTAAAAAAAAAGTGTCAGGGTAAGATAAAAAGTCAAGGTATGGCTCAGAGTTTGATCTTGATAAGCACAGGGATGGAAAACTGAGTGCACAAACTACGTGCGACAGACAGGCAGTTCTACTGAAGATATACGCAGCACTTCTTCGGTTTATGCAAAGACACGCAGGTGGAAGGCAATCAAACACAAAGGCTTCACTCGAGCCATGCATAAGCTCTCCGGGGACTTGTTTGTGAATGTGAGGCATCTGTGCTTTCCAAAAAGTTCTCAACTCCCTGAACATGACTTACATTTGTATTAGTCAAGTGATGAACCGTCATAATTCACATTTAAACACAGGTCATGTTCCTCTTTCACTCTGCTGCGATGGTCAACAAGTGACGTCACTGCTTATTTACTTCTATGACATAACCTTCTAAGAAAAAATAATACCCCCAACGCTGAACTCGTCAGCTAATCCTGTTTACAGCTTTTCCTACACTCTTGGATTAAGAAAAGGAAAAAAACTAAACAAACAAAAAAAAAATCAATTAAACATTCAGAAAAACTACTTTTTTCCCCAAACACCCCCCTCCATAACTGACTAAATCTGTTTGCCTATCACACCTATTCTTGTTAGTATCCATGAGACTCAGATCACACGTAACTGGTATTTATTATCTAACAGTCAATTTGGGGAAGTTAGATCATTTATTGTTGTTGTGCCGTGCTGCAGGGTGTTATATTTGCTGGCACGAGCACAGGGCGAGAGTCGCAGGCCTAGAAATATTTAACATAATGTCTGAAATCTAACATGGGGGAGACAATGTAATCCTGTCTGCAAAACAACACACTCTGCCTCTCTTCCTCCCTCCTCCCTTGTTCGCTCCCTCCGCTCTCTACTTCTTTCTCTTTCTGTATGTGTTTGTGTGTGTGACCCTTACACAGAAGAAAAATGCTGTATCTTTCAACAGCTACAGGGGAAAACAGTATGCCACAGAAAGTCAATCTCAAAGAAAATAGACAAGAGAAAACTGGCAGCTGAGAGTCCCGTGCACAATTAGAAACAAAGCCGTTGTAGCGGGGGACAGTGAAGGGAACACAACCCTTTTGCCAAAATTTTCTTACTTGTAGGGAACAGCTGAATATCACAGTATTTGGTGTATACGCATGTGTGTGTGTGTGTGGAAACTCCACTCGATACAAAGCCACCATTATTTAGGCTCCTATTTGAAGTCAAACTTCCTACACCAGCAGATAAAGAGAACAGCTACCCCCCTCCTCCCTCCCTGTGTGTTTTTTCATCATCTGTATTGCTCAAACTACAAAGCAGGAAGGTGAGCCTGTTTTGGCACATGTGCACACTGCCATGCATGCGCACACTTTCTCCTCTATCTCTACTGCAAACTATGCTTTTACATAACTGTCTCCAGTGACAACTTTCTTTACAACCCCTTATAATATGCATCACTTTATTGATTTTGTTTTATCCTCCTTTATCACCTACAGTGCAGCTATCATTTACACTTACTGCTACCATTAAGACGTTTGAAAGTGTTTTATGATATAGTTCTAATATCCCCGTGAAGCTCCTTTGGGATGTCAGTTTTGCCTACTATTTGCATAGCACCATTCCTAAGTGTATCACAGGATTATGTTGGCTTCTACTTCTTCTTTTTGTTGTTGTTGCTTTTCCTAGCCACAAGGTTCCACTTATCAGTCAAACATTCCCCAAAATGACCCTTATCTCCACTGTAGCACATGCCGGTTTTTTTTTACTGACCTTCTCTTAGTCACTTCTCTCTCGCCTCTCACTTAAAGGAAATGACAAGGTTTCAAACTAAAGAATGTGTAACAGCCAAAGATTGCAGGAGCACCAGCAGCTGCTGCAGTAGTAGCAGCAGCAGCAGTAGTAGTAGTAGCAAGACCAGCCAGCACGAACACACCCTCTAAATTACAAACAGTAATAATTATGTGAACTCACTTCCTCACCAGTTAAAACAACGCTGAGCAGCTCAAACAGTCGGAGAAAGAAAGGGGGCGGGGGGTGCAGGTTTCCTAAAGCGTCCAAGAGTCCAGATCCAGCAGAGATACAGAGGAGACCCCGCTGTGTGAGCCAGTGCGGCGACTGACAACAGCAGCCCGCTGATCAACTTCGCCACAATCCTGCACGATTACTATTATTATTATTATTATTATCTCGGCCGAATTCCTGTCTCCTTGTGTTGTAGCTACCACAGTACAGGTTCCTCTCTCTGCTTCTTTCTCTCTGTCTGTCTTGTCTCTTGTCGTTTCGCTGCTGTTGATGCTTTTAGGTGTTGTCGGATATGTCATGACTCAGGGATAAAGTGACACACGGTTGGAATTATGTAGTAAATTTAGCAGCGACGTAAACAAATACTACTGTATGTTGAATACGGCTCTAAAAGATAGTGTACATTATGGCGTGTGTTGTTAGAGGTGCTAGCCAGTTAAATGGTAATTATTTTTGCTTAGGCATTTATATAGTTTCTGTATTTTCTGGTTTCTCTCATCTGCTCGTCTTTTGAGTCAATAACTTTTGTACACAGAATGATCAGATAACGTTGGAAGACGTCACTTTGCGGATTGCATTGAGTAAGACATTTATTGAGTGATTGGAAATAAAGGTTCCGCGGGGCATTGTTGATTTAGATTAGCCTGTAGTTTTTGATGTCACTTCATTAAAATTAATAATTTCATGTATTTGTTACTTTTCACGTTGAGTCACTCCATTTCCTACAATTCGCATGCGTTTCAAGTAAAGGAAGCACACTAGGCTGGTCCGCACAGACTATCTTTTCATAAGCCATGCAACATCCCCCATGTCACAGCGAGATTCAACAAATCCTTCCTCTTTTAAAACCACCACACACTACTTTCTGATCACATTTTCTAGCATGTGAATGGCAGAGGTTATGAGAGCACCTGAACGCACCGTGCATGGAAAGAAGCCCCATCTGTGTGTGTAAGAGAGAGAGAGATTGTGTTTGTGAAACGGTGAGGTGCAAGATCGAAGGCGAACAAAAGCGAAGAAAAAAAGTTTGTCCTCGCGGTGTCACCAAACCTCTGCCCCCCACGCAGAGGACGCACATTCCACTCTTCGTGCTTTCACGTATGTCCATCGCTTCCTATCAGGGACACGTGAACTGGCGCCCGCATGTGTATTGGCAATTAATGATAAAGTGTACAGATTAGTGAAGAAGACGCTCATCTCACAATGACCCCCGTGCGCAAATGTGCTCGTGTGTTATATTGGTATGAAATCCCTTTGACACTGGTGTTCTGGGCTTAGTTTTGCACACGCACATACACTCCCTCATTTTTGTATCACAGTCACCTGTATGTACACGTCACGTACACGGTTATGTGAAACAAGGCGAAACAAGCCTCAGTCATCCCAATTGTCTTGCAGTAACCCCCCCGGTTGGAGCTTAGTGCTATTGTGAACCTTTACCATAACAGCAGGCACACATCCTGTAGGTGTGTGTCATCAACTGCGGGGGGGCAAGTAGTAGCTCCTACTTACACTATCTCACACGAACTACACGATCAACCCCCCCAACACACACGCGTACGGGCACACACCCCGCATGCAGATTGTGAGAGCTTCAGCAGGCGCAGAGATTGAAAGAAGAAGAAACGCGACACACCAGAGAGCTTCCAGCGGTTTCAGATCCTCATATGTAAGGTCTAAAAGAGCCACCGGACCCCGACTGCTGCCCGGCACCTGTGCCTTGCTCAGTGGCAGTTGTGCCATGTCTATTATGTAGGACACGGCTTCCTAATATGGATATTGCCCCCACCCTTCCCTAACGTCCACCTCCACCCTCCGTGTGAATAAAACAATCTCTAAAAAAGAGAGAGAGAAACTGTTCCTCCTCCTCTTCCTCCTCTTGGATGTTTTCTGTATTGAGCCTCTGAGCTGCCTCTTTTTTTTAACACTACTCAGAAGTCTACAGCTGCCATCTGTGTTTCTGATGCTGCAATGATAGAGTTTATTATCCAAAACATTACTCAAGGAAGAGATGAGTGTGTGTGTGTGTATGTGTGTGTGTCGAGCTGATGGAAAGTTTGCCTGAGCTGAAGGATGTCGGTGGAGCATATTAACCAAGTACTCCACCTTTTATTCAAACGCGTTAGTTTGGTTTAGTCCCTTTTTTCTATCCTTCCTTCCTTTTTTTTTTTTTTTTTTTGAAGGATCACATTAGGTATGAGGAGTCTCACAAATTCGAAGTATCATCAAACTGCTGTGACTCACTCAGTGTCTGTAAATCTGTAAAGAGTGGAGAATTTATACACACTTGTACATACTTCTGGTTATGTTACATTGTGATAGCCATACACGATATATACACACACACTGTTATATATATAGAAATACATATGTATTTAAACCAACCACTACACCCTTTCTTGCATGTAACCTATTTATAAATCTAGATCAGACAATCGCATACCACCTACAACCAAATCCAAACACCGACGAGATCGCCCCTGTGTTTTTCTATGTGTCTAAAAGGCAGGGAAAGACGAGATGTGCGTACCTGCGTTATCCAAAAGAATAATCCAGGGTGACTTCAAGAAGCACAGACAATCCTAAAGGTGAAAGCATGCTCTTTGCAGTGTATGCTGAAGAGTATGATTGAGTAGGTCGAATCCATTCTGTCCCGTGAGGTGGGGGGGGGGGGGGCAAGGTTTCCTCTCCGCTTTCACTCGACCATCACGCTTGTGCTTCGTTTTTGTAACACATGCATAAACTCAGCTCTTACCGTTCATATCACACAGGCTCGTGACTTAAAATAAATATGCTCGACTTCGTCTTTGGGTGAGTGTTTTGGCAATTTCCTGACACCCCTCTTCTCCAACCGAATGGTTTCTCACGCATTAAATGGAACTATCTGCTATTGTCTCATCAGCGAAAAGTTGTTGATACTGCTAAGGACTCAAAAAAGTGCGTCAGGAGTGTGAAACTGCCCAACCCAACCACTTCTTAGAAAAACGCTCAGGTTTTTGTTTTGTTTTGTTTTTTAATGCCACGACACATAAAGACACAAGGTGCCGATGAAATTTCACTCTTCTCCCGTCGAGTCTGATTATATTGACAGTTGATCCAGGATGTTGTTGAGATCTATCTAGAGTATAGAGATGATAAGGTTTATCTTACTGCAATATATATATATATATATATATATATATATATATATATATATATATATATATATATATATATATATATATATATATATATATACACATATTGCAGTAAGATAAACCAATATATATATATATAAATATATATTGTTAACCATATGGTTAACAAAATCTGAGTAACTACATTGTGTGTTTAACCTTGAGAGAACCTCTTTCCCTTTTTTAACACAGCTGTTACATACTGTACAACGACACATAGATAATATGCTGCCAGCATATTGTCTCATTCTCTGCTTGTTAAACATTGAGTGTTTTGTTTTGTTTTACTTGTCCTTGTGGTAAAGCCAGTATAAGCCTGACACGGTAACTATACAAGCGATTTACAGACAGAATTTGCCCTCAGTTTAAAGATTTAAAACTGGTAGGATAGTCTTACAACGTGTATCTTCTTCTTCTTTTTCCTCTTGATGGAATGCATGACTATAGTCTGGTTTAAGTTAAGCAGGTTGTTAATCCTGTTACACAAACACATGCACAAACACACACACATACACACGCATGTAGAAGAGACAAACAGAATAACACAGAGAGGTCAATACTAAAAAGTCCAATACACAGACATAGGAGAAATTCAATGACTGTCAGCGCACACACACACACACACACACACACACACACACACACACACACACACACACACACACACACACACACACACACACCGCTGCTAGTTCTATTTTTTTGAAATTTAGTTCAAATGAAATTGTTTGATTAATTGGCTCACTTTTTTCTCTTTGTTTTTAAACATGCCCCAAAAAATGTGAGACAGGAACGAGTAAACAGTGCCTCCCTTGCAGGACTGGAAAGTCTGGAAAAGCATGAAAAATGAATGCGATAGCCCAAAGGTGTGGAAAAGTGTGGACACGCATGCTTATTCAGTTCCAACAATTGTGATTACACTTAAAACTGTATATCAGTGTGGGACCTTTAAAAAATGCTTTTCATTAAACCACCAGAGCAAGTTTTTTTTTTTTTAAATTGTCCAGGCATAAACATCACAATACTATGCAAATCAACCCTACTGCTAACAAAATGCTCTGTAGCTTATTGTACTCTGAAGTCATGTGTAATAACTGTCACTCTGCTGTGTTGTTGTGGGTGTTGCGCAGAGGTCAGGCTTGTTTGCTCAGCACGACGCAGTGAGAGGGAGCCATGTTGCTGACTGCTGATATACCAGTGACTTAAGATACACAGACATCTTATCAGCGACAAGTCCTGGAATTGTAATGGCAGGCACTGCTCTTAGTATAGGCAAACCCCCAGAGCTCCATAGGGGGGGTGGTGTGCTGAGAACTTGCACACACTGACGCTGAAATCCACACATCCTTATATACATTTGACATTTGTGTATCATAAACCAGATACGCATCGCTTATTCCTCAGAATTAAGCAGTACTCCTATCCAAATGCGCGCATACAAAAGAACGTGCACACTGAGGCTTTTGAGTAAGGCATCGTATCCTTGTTGAAATGTGATCCACTGAGCTAAACACATGAGAATTAGTGATAGCCCCTCTGGCACACGCTAACAGATTTGTTTAGTAAAACGCACCATTTTTTTAAATTTGATTTAACCAGAACACAAGAGTGCATGTAAACTTCCTTACACGCACACACGCACGCACACACACATTCACTAGCGCTATTGATGTTCATTATTATCATGTTATTTTTTTATGCATATTTATGCAATCCCACTTATATTTATAACTCATCATACACACACATTAGAGATATGTAGTTCCATGTAGTTGCCTCCATACTCTCTCTCCATGTAGCGTGTGAGTCACTGTTCAGATACTTCCTGTTAGAGAAGAGCCGTCTTTAAAACAGCCTCCCTTTCTCTTCATTCCTGCTTTCCAAGTCAGAGGGAATGTCAGGCCAAACACACACACACACACACACACACACACACACACACACACACACACACACACACATCACCAAGGTGTCCTCTCTCTCTCTCTCTCCCCCCTCTTTGCCTCTCTGTCTTTTTCTCTCTGAACGAGCCAGCAGAGAAGCTTCTCTGTCGTTTGTTGCCCTTCAGTCTGCACCCAATCTTTTTTTTTTAAATATACCCAAATGAACCTTCACCTTTTTAGAAAAAAAGGATTTGGATTTCTGATAAATATTGCACTGGTGGCACATCTAGATAAACAGTGCATGCATGCATTTCCAAAGTGCTGCATGCATATCTACTTGTGCATGCGTGGCAGACAGACACACACACACACACACACACACACACACACACACACACACACACACACACACACACACACACACACACACACACACACACACACACACACACAGAGCTTGGGGCAGCTCTTATAATAGCTACCCCTGGTTTTAACACAGTGATAGTGCAGTTCTCCAGCCAGCACTGATTCACATTAGTGTGTGTGGCATCAGTGTTTATTTATTTATTTATTTGTATTACCTAACTAGAGTTTCAAATAAAAGGAGAACGTGAATGTGAAATCCACAATTTACTTCAAGCATCAGTAAGCAGCAAATATGACTCACACCCACAAAGCAATAAATTATCTGTTTTTTGGGGTTTTTTTGTTCCTCTATTTAACACGTGATAAATATTTGCTATTTTTGGTAGGGGGCTAACCTGTCTTACTTTAATTTGCCTCATGCTGTGACCCACATTCCTCTCCAAGTTTATCCCTTCTTATCTTAAAATGGCAGTTCTAGTATATGCTCCCATATACAAGCCTTCTCCAGTGACTGACACCTCCAGCCCCCTTGTGCTCAATTAGCTCCTAGTGCATTAGCAACTGCATGCTAATTGTCAGCTGGCAGAGGAGTGCAAGGAGAACCCTCAAGGAGATACCTCGGGGAGTGCTGGGGTAGGTGGGTGGGGGTGTGGAGGGATGCTTTGTTGCCTAACCAGCCCGTGAGCACATACAGTATCTGTGAGCAGCAGGAGGAAGCCCACCTCTTGCTGTAGAATGTAAAATATTTATGGGGGATATATCGCATTCTCTCTTTTGAAATAAATAAATAACACCGTCTTCTGGACTCAGATGACACTTCTGCTCAGACCAGGAGAGAAATCAAATGTCTTTTATAGGTTGGAAATAAATAAATCTTGTTGGTACAGAAACCATTTCTCTTTCTTCCTCATGGTAAATTGCGTGTGACCCGCTCGCAGCTTTTCTGTCTTCTTAGGTGATGAAACAAAGCTTGCCAGACCAGCTGCATATGATTTTGAATTTAGGAAGATTATATTCTCCTACTTCTTCATTGTGACTGCCATACAGGAGGAAGTGCTGCCCCCCCCCCCCCCCCGCCCCTCTCTTTTCTCTCTCTTTTTCTCGGTCTTGTTGACTTGATCTCACACTGCTTTTGGATCTCATCTATTTCCTGCTTACACTCCTCCCCTCCCTTCCTTTTTTTTTAAAAATTCACATTTCTCTCATTCTACCCCTACTCTCCCACCCTCCCTTTTCTCTCTCTCTCTCTCTTGTTCTGTTTTGGTCGGCCACCTTTCCTCTCCAACTTATCAAATTCCATAGGGTGGGGAGGGGAAGTGAGGGTGGATCCACCCACATGAGTGATCATTCAATGCTATTTTAGAAATGTTGTTCTCAGTTGGGGCCAGAACATCCACCTGCAAAGAGGAAGGAAAAAAAAAACAAAAAACAAAAAACTCCCAATAGAATGCAAATCTGTGTTACGTCACCGGATCAGCATTAATGTTCTAGCATCACAGCACAAACATCATTAAATCATGCTTGTAATGGCTAATTTGCTGGCACGAGGAGGGATGATGAATATTAAGGTGAATGACTGGCTCCTGTTGCTGTTGTTAGACCAGGAATGGTGAGGTGTGTATCGGTGTATCAGGCAGGGGAGGGGGGTTGTTGAAAAGTCTTCTCTGTATAAAGGGAAGGTGACTGATTGAGAAGTCCCAGGTTGTGTTCTGTTGTTAATATAGTTATTTGGTGTAATCGTGAAATAATAACATCATAATCCCATCTGGAATGAGAAACTGCGCACTGTGTGCTACACTGAATGAGGCCATTTCCTGTGTGTGTATGCGTGTGTGTGTTTGTGGCAGTGCATTTTAAGCAGCGGTGACTGCAGGAGGCAGCCTGATGGATACAGGATCATACTGCAGCGCTGACATTGTCTTCCTCTTCCTCCTCCTCCTCTTCCTCCTCCTCCTCCTCCTCCTCCTCCTTCACCCTCCCCTGTACTGTCTGCCTGCCTCTCAGCAGAATTATCACTCTAAAACACACACACACACACACACACACACACACACACACACACACACACACACACACACACACACACACACACAATTTCTGAACAGTCACAGCTGCAGATGCAGGAGCAAGTGCAGCCCTACACTCACTGCAAGAATGCATACACATTAGACACACTAATGAAGCGGATTTTAAGATGACTAAAAGTGCAAGTGAAAAAAAAAAACAGAGCTGCATGATCCCTACAAGCAAAACTACTGCTCACCCTTCCCTGCAGACAGTACACGTACAGTGTGCTCTTTCAAAGGCAGCCATGCATGTTCAGAAACAAGGTGCTGCAAGAGCAAACAAAAAAGACAAAAAGCACCGATCAGGGGGAGGTGGGGGCTACATAGACTATCACAGGGTTGGATTTCATCATTACAACTTGTCATTGTGTGAGCGTGTTGCAGAAGCCATATGAGGATCCCATGTCTGACTTACACAAGGCAAACAGGAAGTCACCAACATGCACCCATGGTTTATTTTACTGGCGACAGCGAACCTCTCACTTACACCCTGTCACAGGAGAAGGGAAGTGTCCGCTCCTGTCGCAGCCCTTTAATCCAAACACAGAGACAGCTCTGTCTGTCCTCAGCTTCAAAAGAAGCAGGGAGGAAAGAGAAGGAGCTGGTAGTATGTGCACATGTGTATTTGATGTGGCAGGAAAAGGCGAATAAAGCTTGTGTACATGCGTTCTATACATCAGCTCACATAGCGATGTTGAAGCCACTGCTGTTGTGCTGTTCGGTCTCATGCAAATCATGTGCAGTTATAAGTGACATCCGTTTTACCTTTGTGTGCGTTGTGCGATTTGGTAACATCTAACTAATATGTGAGCTTTTTCAGCTCCCCAAATTTCAATCTGCCCTATTTTAATCTGGCTAACTTGCTTAGTCACACCCGCAATGATACCTTGTGTCGCAAGCTGTCATATTGCCATCGTGTTTATTTGTGCAGTGATGTTGTAATTAACACTGAGCCCTAGACGTGTTGCCTGTTTGACATTGTGTCTGACACTGACTGCGGTGATAGACAACCACTCAAAGGCATATGATGAGTATGCCGGCGAGAGGCTAAAGTCTAGACTCCAGGCGACACACCATATGATATTGATTATCTTTTGTTTGGCTATCTCTGCAGCTGCTTGCCTAAAGGACTTAACTCACATTATTGTCTGGCATGAGGCTCTATTATTTCAATCTAGCAAGCTCTGCAAGTAGACAGAAATGCACTACTGCTGAAATGTCCATGTTTCCGTGATTCAACAATGAGGCTGCGAAACATTTCACCACAATTCACTCAAATGTCAATAACACAGACTTCCTAAATTATTTAATGTGCTAATGATCTTAAAAGGTCTGTTAGATCTGCTAACTATATCAGCTAAAAAGCATACATTATTCTAAAATCAAATTTTTAAAGCATTTCTTTCTTTCTTTTTTTGGTCTGGCACCTGCTGTAAAATGGAGCACATGTGAGGCAGTGATAGGGTAGTGGATAAAAATATAAGATCACCTCTGCAAGTTGTCAGCTTTTCTTTATTTACTCGTTGGCTTTTAACACATTTTGATGGAACTTCAAGGAAGGCTCACGTACAAATTTGTTGGTTAAAAAACCCATAAATGACTGCAATTTCATGCGTAAGTGTAGGTGCGAGTGTGTTTGTGTGAGCCTGAGATGGAAGGCTTTTTACAAACAGTGGTTTTAGGTGACCCTTTTTCTATTAAGTACAACATCATTGTAACCGAGGTCACATAGCTAGTGATGTAGAAATCGAGAATTAATAACTGTATTGTGGTAAAGCGTCAGCACATGTTGGGGCCCTGATCATTTCTTACCAGAGACCTAAAAAAAAAACTCATAACCATGTAGGCTCATTTTGTCGTCTACAACTACATCTACAAGTACAAGGAATTCTTAATATTACACCTAGTAGCCACCAGTGCAAATAGCACAATAAAACGCATTATACATTGCATGTAAAATTCAGTTTGCATTGGGCTTCATTTGCAGTTAATGGCTCCAACTATTGATCATCATAAAAATTAAAATTATTCTCTTGCAATTAATGCCTCAATTCAGGTCCATCTTAATAATTGCAATGAAAACTTTTTAATTCTTTAAACACATAAACAGGTTGTGCTTTAAAGAAACATTAAAAAGTCCTATAAGGATTATAAGCACAACTTTAAAAAAAATAATCAATCAAAAGATGTCAGAGTATGGCTGAATCTCTATATCATAGTTTTTCCACTTCATAGCCCAGCTCTACAGCTGATGCATGAAACAGGATGTGAGCTGCAAAAATAGTTCAGGCTCTTATATTAGCTGCTTTGCAGACACTTCCAAAATCATAAATAGGAGTTATATGTAAAATCTGCTTAAATGCCCACTCACCTAACCCTCCCCTTAACCACTCTCACTCACCATCGTGTCCACCCCCACACACACACACTCCCTCCATTATCAGTCCTGAAAAATTGAATTTTTATTTTTCTGCTACTATTGTCAGACTTGCACACATTTATACTGTATATATAGCACATGTGATTTATGTGGTCTCTCTTAAATAAGCTGCAGTTTATATAGAGTTTCTATGAGTTACTTTCCAGTAATGCTTCTGATCTATGACATAAATTTTGGATTGTCAGGTAGTAAAATCTGACTATCACTTTTCTTTATTTCTATTTCTGCAAATATTCTGGATCTGAATCCATTTTACAACAACTGCACAAGCGAATATTAAAAGCATTCATTAATTATTTATCTAACTATAGAGTTTATGGCTTATCAGAAAATGGGAAGTTCATGAGCATATACTAATGCTTGTATAATGATTGAATCCTCCCATTAATGGGTAATGACTTTGAAATATAAATCAGTACTGAATCATTTAATAACTATGATAAAGCAAATTGTTAAAACTTATAAGGTCTTTATTAAGGATGCCTAATCAGAATCAAAAAGACACTGTACTGTAAAATGCCCATCTACCAAATCAGTGCTCAAGTTCACTGAGGATACATATTTGTAAGAGTGCCTGGCTGCAGTCCTGTCCTTTTGAAAAGATCTGCTTGCTAGATATTTATTACCTACCTGGCTCTTCTCTACTTGCTATAAATACTCAAGTAAAATATGTCACAGGAAGGCTTTTTCATGTGTGATGTGCACATGTGCAGGCAGGTGTATGCAAGCTGTCATTCCAGATAAAAACTGCAGCACGTGGTTTCAGTAATTAGTTCCTGAGAAAGCAGCACACATGGCTCAGCGGCCTTGATTTTTCTATGTAGTACATTCACCGTCCTCAGGTGGGAAAACTAATAGACACATATTGTTGGCAAGTATTATAAAGTTTTATATCTTAGCAAACGTTTAGGTTTTTGTACTTTATGTACTTTTATGCTTATTTTTTAAAGATTTATAATTTCACTTTCTGTCTCTAAGAACTGTTTTTATTGCTACTTATATTTCAGAACAAAGTCTATTATGGAATTGAAGTCATTTTAATGTATTAAAGCAGTTATTCCCAACCTTTTTGGCTTCGGATCCATTGCAAAACAAATGAGTCTCTAGCTGGAGCAACTTGTCACTGTTTTACCAAATAGAGTTTCCCTCCATGACCTAAAAAGAGTCCAGCATTTCATAAACAGGAAAAATAAACAGTCTAAAGATTTTAAGGGGGGAAAAAAACCTTAAAAAAACCCTACGCAAATTTGTGCGCCAGAGGTTCATTAATCATGCCACAACCCCTTGCATTTATTTTGTGATCCCACAGTGGTTCACAGGCTGAGACTCAGTGTTATTTGACGATACATGTGCAGCCTTACTGTCACTGGTATGTCAGCATTTACAGGGGTTGTTTCTGCAGAACTGTAATAATTATACTTGCTTGATATATATTCTTGCACATTTACACAACATTTAGCACAAATAAGCAAGTTTTTATTAGCCATTGTGAAGAGGTGTAAATAGTTGTTTTGCAGTGCACAGAAAACACATAACAGACTTCTTGAATTGCCCTCCACTTATCTCTATCTTGCTAATTATATCCAAGATGCTTGTGTGTGTCTGTATAGACAACCGTGTGTTTGACTCTCCTGCTTATGCCACAGACAGCTGTTGTTTGGATAGCCCTCAAGTGCTCAAACCCACTTTGTAATTAGCCCTATCTAGTTTTACTTTACCAAAGTAATGAGTGCGCAAGGGAGACAAGAAGCCCCGAAACCCCCACCAAGCAACACCAACACCAGCACCGTCCTACTTCACAACAGCCAACCGACCCCCAATCCTTTCTGCAAAGTAAAGCCTGGATCACCCACCCACATATACACAAACACACAAAGACACACAGAAGCACACACAGCTCAGGCCACTGTCAATAGCTTTTACACAGAAGCCATGCTAGAAACAGCTGACGTTGAAATGTGTCAGTTTAGGGTTGGCCATTGTTAGTTTCTCCCAAATGACTGAAGATTATGTCGAAAGAAAACATTTAGAGTTTAGTGTCATTTGAAAACTGCTTATGCTCATAGAAACCTGTTGCCTTAAGTGGCAAAGCTGTTAGCACTGAAACCAATGCCACGGTGCATGTATAGACACAGCTATAGGGGTGTCTGAGTGTTTTACATTTTCTTGAGTGCTTAAATATAGAAAGTAAAACAGTGGCCTCATATAAGTGAGAGAGGAAATCATGGCAAGGCACGCATTTCTTTCTACTTTTTTTTTTTTTTTTTACAAAGAGGGGGGATGGGTAGCTTTTAGATTGTCCCTCCTCCCTCTTCCTCTGTCTTTTTTTCCCCTCTTCCCTCTCATCTTTGTTCAAGTGCTGCTTGGCTTAAACAAGACGCCACTGCTGAATGCTGAACTATCAGAAATGAGTCAAAAGTCGGCAAGACATCATCTGTGACGTTGAGTTAGGGTGTTTACTTGAGATAACGTATACTGTTATTGTGTGTGTGTCAGTGTGTGAGAGAAAATGAGACAATATGAGTGTGTGTGTGCATGGGAAAGAGTGGGTGTGGTATCAGGGGATTTGCAGTAAAATGGACATAAATGGATGAGAAAACAAACTGATTCCATTTCCATTCGATGTATCTGGAGTTTACATGTATTAAAAAAAACTATCAGAAGCAAAACATTTGTTCTCATTTTGTTCTCGCTTAATTTTCCCATGGTCACTTCTTGCAATTAATAATAAAAGACCCAGAAAAGTATTTATCATCTGCATCACGATCGTCTGCCTTTTTTTTCCACCTCCACTTCATCACCATACTGCCAGTGGCTCTGGTGTGTGTCTTGGTTTAATGACCGCTGATGACGCACAAACACAATTTCCAGCTCCATCTATATGCTCAGGGTAGGCAGAGACACACAAAGCTCCCCTCTGAAAAACTCTCTCTCCATCTCCCTCACAAAGCCCTCATGCCTCTCATTTGTAAATCACTTAAAAGCATGACAAATGTGCATTGGAAGTTTCAGAGCGTCCCCTTTGAAAGCATTTGCAAGTCTCTCATTCACACCCACTTCTCTGATACACAACCACATTGTGCAAAGTAGACATATAGCTTGGCTCTACACGCATTGTCATTGTGGCTTAATTGGTATCAGAAAATGTAGAAAAATGCAGAAAACGATTTACTGTAATGAAAAGGTGATTTGCAGAATGCGCGAGTCTTATCTTTGTTTGCGTCTGCTTCTTACGTACGCTGAAATGACGGAGGCAGGTTAGTGTGATTTGGCTGATTACAGCTCTTTTTTCCCCCTCGGTAGATGAACAGAAAGCAGTTTTGTAGTTGTGAAATGATTTGAAAGCAGTGGGAATGTTAAACCAAAAACCTAAAACAAAGGAGTCTTGTCCCACAACAGTAATCCCAGGGGAACATTTCTGCAAACGAGTAGGAATTACTGTGTTTTTGAATCATGTGATGGGCCATCAAGCAGGGGGTTTACAGCATTTTCTTGTGTGCTTGGGTCTGAATGTAATCTAAGCTGATGGGCAGTGGCTGCAACTTTATAATGCTGCGCCAGTATTTTTTACAGTTTGGGCTATGAATGAAACATGGTGTAGTTCAGCATGATAACACATCACTGCATTTATACAAATTGTAGGGAGAGCAATTGTACTTTAGAATGGGTCAGTAAGGGGTCACCTGCTAAGTAATGTTAACCTTGATTAAGTACACTGTTACTGCAGCAGTTCGTGTATAGAAACTGGGTGTTTAACCAGTGCAAAAATGTTTAATATCATGAAAAACTCTTTGCAGCTGCACCACAAGCGTGCAGTCAATCCAATACAAAATGCTTAAAATGTTTTGGGGGTTTTCTCCTTTTTTCCCCCTTTTTGTGTGTCAGGAAAAAAAAATCAGCAGCGTCCTCGCTGCAGTTATAAATCGCTGAACTTAAAGAAGCATAATAATAAATCAACTTACAAAAAAAAATGCTTAAAATGTGACTTCACAATCTATTTATTCTAAACAACATATTACATCATCAAAAAGGTAAACAAAACATGATGTCTTGGCACGGCTGCAGATTATTTTCTGCAAGGTGGATTTGCAAATAACTATTTGATACTATAAATTAATCAACCAAAACAGACTTTACAGATTCAGGGGAAAACTAAAAAAGACTGAGAAATTTTGTGTAACAGAGCTTCATTAATCACACCACAAACCCTTAAATTTGTTATGTGAGCCCACAGGGGCAGATTCACAAGTTGGGAATCCCTGGCCCTTACTTTAGTTAAGAAAACTACTTATAATCTAATAATGTTCTAGTTGTTATGTGAGCATTTACAGGGGTATTCTTTCTACAGAACTTTAATAATTACACTTGTCTTCATACTTCATGATCCCATATATGTTTCCTAGGCACATGTACACTATATTCACCATAAATAGGCAGGTCTTTATTAGCAATTGTGAAGAGTTGTTTTGCAGCGCACAGAAAACATATAACAGACGTCTTGGACTGTGCTCCACTTATCTTGATCTTGCTAATTATATCGGAGCTGTTTGTTTATTAAAAAAGGCCTGTTTCTCTTCAGTAAGAGTTAGCGTTGCTTCTCTGCATATTGTTGTGCAAGAAAAGTACAGAGAAAATTAGCAATGACTAATGACTACTTACTTTCTTTCTATCTAGATATAGAAAGAAAGTAAGTACATTTACTCAAGTAAGTGTAATTGAGTGTTTTCCATGTATATTATTTATTGCTACACTGCAGTTCATAAGGAAATACAGCAGACCCTCGCTATAACGTGGTTCACTTTTCGCAGCCTTGCTGTTTCGCAGAATTTTTTGTGCCATTTTACGTGCTGGTTTTTGTTGTTGTTGTTTTTTTCAGCGCATTGTGTTCTGCGTCCTGATTGGCTGTAGACCATTGTCACTCAATCTCGTGCCGTGTCTCCTGTACAGTACAGAATGCGTTCAGCCCATCAAATTTACTCTGAAGCGCTTTTTCTTAACATTTTCAACTGGCCGGTAGACAAGCCTGGAAAATTTCATCATGTTGTGACATATGAATAAGAATAGCTAACCATGCAGTTTCAGAACAATGCCAGCTGTCAACAGTTACTGGATGTATGGCTCTGTGCCTCCAGATTAGACAGTTATTATTACAGACACAACATTGGTGCCAGTTTGTAAGTCACATGCAATTTGCCGGCCGCAGATCGGAGCTTATTTGGTCAGAGGTGGTGGATCGTCCGTAGCTGATCAGCCATTCTCTCATAGTGTGAGATCTCTGTTCCTCCCACAGGAAGTCATAGTTTGCTTTTTACTGTCAAAACTGCTGTAAATATCTTATGACCTTTTTTTAACCCCTTTTTTTCTTTTAGTTGTTTGCCAAAATGATAAACACTGTATTATCATACAGTTATATCTGTCTGCAAACTAAATGTTTATAGTCTTTATTAGTGCATTTGCAGCTCTAGGTTGCATATAATTGAGTATTATTTGGTTTCCTGTCTGTAACTATGGCTTTAAAGGGATCTAAAGTCAAACTAACAAGAAGTATGGGATTACCAAACTTGCTGCCAAGCAATTGTTGCCAACATAGAAACCCAGGTAAAAGTATAACACATTGCCCGTAGAGGAATCATGTTATAACGCAACTCCCCCAGCACATCCATTGCTTATGAGGTGTGCGTTTTATTCTCCTGAGCCAGCCTTGGATTGTGTAGTGTTGCTCTCACATCACCGTTTTTAGCGTTATCTCAGCATTAACGTGACATTTAAACACTCCACGTTAATGGTTTACATTCAAAACGAGCCACATTCTCCTCGACATCAGCCTGCTAACTGAGAAGTGAATCAAATGATTTGGTCAGAGGAGCCGTAGCTCTTACACTATACACTTGACAATTTAAACTGATACAGATATCACATCTTCATGATTCACCCATAAATATGCTGTAATGAAAAATTTATGAGGTATACTTTGTCAAAGGCTAAATTATTTATCCCCGCACGAGGTTTCAACACCTCCATTAAGCGTCTGGTCATTCCCTGCAGCACTTTGTAAGACTGTTATCTGTTCCTCCTCACCACTGCACAGATAACAAAAACATCTGACAACATATCAAAGTTTCTCCTCCTAAGCTCTCTTTATATCTACACTCTGGTGTTTTTTTCTTCTTCCTTTAAACGAAGAGCACACAATACACATAAGGACACCTCTGCTCCTGCAACCCACACCACCACACTTCTGTCTTTGTATGAGACCCCTGCCTCATCCCCATTGTCATGTTAATTACCTATTTGCTCTGTTTTGCAGGAGCTCAGCATCAATCAAAGCGTCTCCTAGCTTTTCATCTCACACAGTGCATCTCTACCTGTAATTAGGTTTGGGTGAGGCAGGAGATGGATTTAGTTAGCACCGTGCAGAGGGGGAAAAGAAGACATTAGGTAGTCTCAGTGGCTGTTCTGGGACCAGCCTTTAATGGTGTCTAACTGATCTGAGCTGTCGTGGGGCTGTGGCTTCATGTGGTAGGAAGTTGATTATTCCTACGTGCCATCCTCGAGCTCAGCATTTTAGGCGCAGAAAGAGAGACAAGGTGGGTGCATGCATGTGTGCATATAGGAACGCGTGTACGTGATTAGGCACATCTGTGTAGGCAAATATAACAACAAACCGTTTTCTGCAAAAAGATGGGGGATGGGATCCTGGGTGCATGTGCACTACAGTGAGGCAATCGTAGATGTCTGTATTGCTGTGTGCACAAATGCGCGTACGTGTTGGAAGGGTAATTTTACATATGTGTATGCATGGTTTGTATTTACAGCAGCTAAGGAGAGAGAAGGCTGCTCTGCGTCAGAATAATTTAGCATCCAGATGTGCAGATGCCGGGGGAAATCAATACAGATGATGACTCTCCCAAGCAGGTGATGAGCATGCTGTCATAATGCAGTAAGGATGGAGACGGATTAATATTTAACAGTAATCTGGACTGAACAGATGGGCGTTGATAAAAAAAATTGAGAGGTGTGAGCGCGAGTTCATATCAAGGATAAATATTCACAGAAAATTGTGTTATATCAATCAGAACAACTTGCAATCATCTGGTTAATTACTTTGTGTGCGCAGGATATCAATAAAACACTAATTGGGTACTTACCAAGCGTAAGCATAAAGGAAGAATGAAAAAAGAGGTGTGAGGTGATTTTTGGAAGGAAGAGGCAATAAATTACACTTTAAGTACTTCTTGGAGAACCTATTTCGTAATTACAGGGTAGATATAGGAAGGTAATTGTTAACATAAACAGATGCATTTTTCATTTACACTACTGCTGTAGCCTTTACTCAGTCATTTGGCATAGCCTGGAATTAGAGATGTGTGTCTTTTTTAGTCTATAACCATAAAATTGTTCTTTGTTTCAAAGGCCATATTTATGTTTTTTATATCATCATTAAATAACACAGGAGAAAGTGTTGTTCTGTGGTTTTTATTTATTTAGAATCCACTTAATAACTGTGCATGGTTAAAAAATGCTTCATGTTTAACTGTTCATGAACTTTTCCCTGTAAGTATACTGAAGTTAAATTTAGGTTCCACACAGGTTCTACATGTTTGTTTGATGTATGATATATAGTAATTATTAACTTCGCATTCATATCACTGAGTATCCAGTAAGTACTTTCTTGATTATAGTCTACAGCCTTCATCTTGTTATCCTGATCTTGTTTTTTGAAATGATTAGATTACATTAGTGATCAGATTACTTCAACGGAAGCTTTCCTCAGATGACAGGGCAGCATAATAAAAATGGATTAATGCTTGCGATGAATGAATTTAAAAAATGTAATAATACATTTTTGCACGCGTTAACTTCTTTGCGTTACAGACTGCAGGGACTTCCATGCGGCTCTGCTGACCTTCAGCATGAAATGAAAAGTGTGTGATGCCTCTGGTGTGTTTGGAGGGGCTTTCTCTTTTCCAGAAGATAGGCAGCCATGCATTATTGATTACAAAACACTCCTGCAATGCTATTTCATCTTTCTGGCGTGGCTGACCGTGAATTGAGCTTTATTTTAGAGTAGTTGAGATCTGTTTTATATCAGTACAAGGACTTTTTTTTTCCAGCAGTTGCGTGTACTTGTTTGTACAATGTTGCCCCCCCTCACCCATTCAAAATCACGTGGGAGTCTAAATGGGAGATATGCAAAAAAACAACTGCCTTATCTTCTCCGTGTCCCTGTGCACAGTACACTGACAGACAATTAAAAGACAAAGGTACACAGAGGAAAGACAGTGTGGTGCAATGAGAGGGTGAAATCCAATCTAATGGTTATCACACCAACTGCATCTCATCTAACGACATTTCTTTGACATTATTTTGAGCCTCATGACATATATCTGTTCCACTTAGGCACCTTGTGTTTGCATCATGCACACATTGCACAATCTTTGTATACGTACTATGTCTGATACTGCCCTGCTTTCAAATGCTTGCTTTATCCTCATAGCATGTACATTGCTTACTGAGTTTTCTGACACTCTGTTCTGTTCTGCTGGTGTTATTTTGCACTACATGCCTGCCGGATAGCAACACCTCATCTTATGAATTCTAGTGTTTCAGACTGTGAAATGTTAAATATTCATTTAGCTGAATTCTTACGAATGTTCCATATTTTTATGATCCGCCTCCTCGCAGCTGCAGACTTTCACATGCAACAATCATTCAGAAGTCCCTCGTCCTTTGGATGTGTTTTGAATTTTCACAGTAAAACTAAACTACAGGATTTCTTTGGTTTTGCTTTTCTTTTCCGTGCAGAAAAGCTTGCTTTCTAGAGCAGTGAACCAGCCATCCAGAGAGGGTTGCTGAGCGATGGCCTTACCTCCCCGGTCCCCCGTCGAGGATGGTCACAGGGGAGGATGCCCATGGCGACCACGGCTGTCAAACGCTGTTTCCATGATGCCAAAGAATGATTGGTTTCATGGATCCGGACAGTGCTCTCTGACAGCACAGGGGGAGTCTCGGCTGCACCTGGGAGAAGAAACACTGGCAGCATGTGAAATGTTACTGAACAGGGTCATTGCAAGGGTCATCGTATGACCTGTCACCCCCCCTCCCCGTCATCAAGGAATTTACAGCCAGGCCTCGTGCTACATGTTGAGAATATTAGGTCTGAATTTATCCTTTGTTTGAGCCTGAGTTATAGTCTCTGTGCTTTCTGTGAGGCTGTGGTGAATCTGCAGACAACAATGTCTTGGTTTGAAAAGTGAAGCAGCAAGGACACCGCTCCTGACAGCTGACGCTTCTGTGAATAGTCTTTTGTCATTAAAGTTCAACTACAGCGGCTGACAGCTAAGAAATCAAGGTTTAAATCTTTAATTGGGAGGGAGTTATTCACAAGATACCTAATTTGCGAAGTGCTGCAAACAAGCACCGCATTTCCAAGTCTGACTCATGTCTAGCCCAGTCTGTGGAAAAGCACTGCCAGTGCCATTGATTGTCAGTGGGCTTTTTTTTTTTTTTTAGTGAGGCTTGTTAAGCATGAATGACAAAGCAAGTGATGGGACCCAACGACAGCAGCTCCCTCACTTTATTTTCCCTCGCAGCGTGTTTTTATCACACCGTGGCTTTAGCATATCTCTTAAAGATGTGGTCTTCCTGAGAATCCCACTGCACCGAGCCCACGACAGTTTTAATGATTGATCACTTTCCTCTTGACTGTGGTGAAAGGAAAGTGAGGGGGGTGAATAAGAAAGAAAAAGGAAAGGGAGCAAGTAGGGGCGTGGACAATCCCACAAGGTCAGAGTGATGTGTCCAGGCTTTTGTTTTCAGTGGTGAGATCAGTGGCCTGTGCAGCCACGAGGGGACGTGCAAAGTAAGTGGCGGCCTGGCAGGAACAGATGTTCTTACACAATGAACATGCACTTGGTTGTTTGCTTATTCACTAAAACTCAAGGAGATGACTTCCCCTTTTGGAAACAAATAAAAATACAGACAAAAGTCGTTGCTTTTCCACCTGTAGGCCTCTGGGGAAAATGTTGCTGAGTCAATCAGGCTCATCCTTACATGCTGCCAAACACGTCTACAGAACAAAAGGGCAACAGAGCAAAGCTGAACAAGCATCGTTTTTCATTAAAAAGCATGTATTTTTAATATTTTTCAAATTAGTAGGAGTGGTGCCTTTTTTTCCAATTCTGTGAGTACATGTTAGTCAATATGTTAGATTTGCATTTGGGTGTGTTTTCTTCTTCTACACTTATATACCGTAATGCCAGGATGAAACTTTGAGCAGGATTTATTTATATTTGGCCACAAACCTCTGCAGGGGTTTCAGTAACCTAAACAGCAATAGTCTTGTTCCTCTATTTTAGCTCCGAGCTCTGCTTCCCTGTGTTTTATCTACTAAAATACAAAATAAAATAAAATCCTTTTGACTTTGTGTGAAATGAAAAGTGCTGCCATCAATACAAACATGGATTATTATCAGACAAAGACAAGCAAATGAGAAGCATGCATAGTCTTTAACATGCCCTTAGTCATCCTGGGTATATTTGCATGGGTGTGTGCACCAACTGTCTTTTAATTCAGCAGTGTGTCTGCACTGTAAAGTTCAAAACATTCACTAGATATCAAATCATTTGGACTCCCCGGAGATAAGAGTGAAGTATACAATCATTCAGGTAATGCAACATTTCACAATCATCCAGTTAGTGTCTTCAGGATTTTCGGCCCATAAATGACCAAAGCTATTCATAACTCATTGCTTCCCTCTGCTGGTGTTAAATTAAGCTAAAGTCAGATTACAACTTGTCTTTGAAAAATTATTAGGATCTCAATTGTGAACTCCAAACTAACATATTGCACGTTATGATATTTTTTTATCTCATACTCCTAGAGGATTTAAACTACGTCAAAAGCAAGTTTATAGTTGAATTAATGCGGAGCATTTTATGGGTGCTTTTATATTCTCTGCCAGCAATATTACACTCATCCTTTTACAGATAGGCTCTTTAATGTGTCACTAGCATTTTAATTCACTTTGTGGCATTTTCTCTCTTTTAGTGGGCTATTAAAACGTTCCAATCAGTGTATCTGAAATGCCTAAGAAAGTGTGTTTTAGTCTGTTGGTCTGATTATTATTATTATCATTATTGTTGTTATTATTTTATTATTATTGGCCATTAATGAAAATAAATACCTCCTTTTTTAAAAAGAAAAAACATTTTGACGAATTTGACTGTACTTGTGTCTTGTTATTTTATCTTTTTACGGCTCGTTTACTGCTAAGATAAGTGGCTTTGCGCATGTTCCAAGCATTTCATAACAACGTAGCTTCAAAACTTGAAAGTTGCTGTTGTAGTACACAAAAAGTGAAGTACAACAAACCAAACAGTAGATGTCTCCCTAGTCCGTGCGGCTGTGTGTCTTCGCGAGGACGCTGCTGTCTACTGATGACAGAGTCGCCATTTTGAAAAGCAAATCGTTCACAGCACACCCACCCTGAGTACTGGAACTATGCCGCGGGGCCGGCCTCGCAAACTGAGAGTTCAAAGCAACGACGAAACAGGTAACAAGTGCCAAAATGCAAAGAATAAAATATATATATAATGGGCTATCCAAATAACCTGCTATTGTTTTGCCAAACACCCCTGTAGCGCATATAATAACACTTCAATGTAGTGCATATAGTCCCCGGATATAGTATTGCGGGTGGGCTTTGCTTTGTACGGCGAAGGAGTGATTGAGGCGGAATGATATTAATAACGTTTCGGTGCCTCTTCTTATTGGCTTCCAGTCTAAATTGGTGTCCGCGAGGAGCGGAGCTCGGTGCTGTGTGGCGTTAGTTAATGTACGCTTTTTTTTTTTTACATGGAGTATACATTTAATAGTATTTCGTTGTTAGCATGTTGTTGCTAACTAGCTGGTTTCGCTATCGTTAGCTTCTTGGCTAACGCGCTAAAATGTTGGCCATTGTTGTTTTGATACTGTGAAGCGCTGTAGCGAGGCTGTCCAGCTGCCGATGCATATCTTGGAACAAGTTGTCACAACCGCACATTTAACACGACCCAAAGAAAATGTTATCATGTGCTGTGGAAATGCATTCATTTTGCAATTTGATAACATTGTCAGAACACAAGGTTGTTACAGCTGCTCGGTGGCCGCATAACTTAAACTGAATGTTACCCCGTGATCCCACTGATTGACGAGTAAACGAGGAGGACCCGACATTATATCAAACTTGATGGCTGGATTATACAGTCCGACCCTGCCGGCGACTTAACCACTCCAGTGGACATGCAACACTTGAAATCAAGTTAAACAGGTGCATGTGTATAACTAAAAGCACATATGACATGCGATTGTAAATGAGCTGAAAAGGACAAATACTTTTGTTAATTTCATATACGATCAGAATGATAACTTATGTTCACAAATATTGCTTCTAGATATGTTTAATGCTAATCTTAGACCTGACATCTGCTGTTATATCATAAATACACTATTTGAATGAAGAGTCATGTGACGTGTACAATATAAATGCTACCTACTGCTTGAATCCAGACTTCAAAGAAAAATATCCAGGCAACACATAACCTGTGTTAGTGAAGAGGTACAACATGTACTTTAGCTATCCTTCACAGGAGAAATCCTCTTAAAGCACATTAAGATACTCATGTGTCACTTCTTGTGCCTGTCATCAGATGCGGATCCCAGTGAATCTAAGGCAGAGGGCTTCAGTGATGGGGAGCTCAAGGATAAGAAGTGCACAATATGCTCCCAGATTTTTACCACAGAGAGCCAGCTGCAGAAGCACCTCCGTGAACATGAGGTCAATGATAAGGTAGGTACAAGATGGATGTGTCAGCAGGACACAATATCTTGGGTCTGCTCACTTTAGATGTAGGTCACTGACGGTCATCCAGGATTTTAGGGTAGTTCTGGTAGTGCTTTTTTAATTGATTTTCAAGCATTTAATGTCAGTTCAAATATTTGTTGAGTTGAGTGATGATGTCCAGGGTTTTAGTTGTTGTGTATTGTATTTGCTTGAAAATGATCTAGCCCTTGACAAAAAGTTGGGAACATTAAAAAAAAGTAAGCGACTACTTTAAAGTTGACGAGCTTAAATGTCAAATGATTTCTATTACTGCTAAATTAAAGTGCTTATTAAGTCATCACAGATTTTTTTTAGTTAAAATGACTTAGTTTACATAGTCCAGTAATTTAAGTGGGCACTACGGATAAAAATGCCTGTAATACAATATTTTTTTAAAATCCATTGAATTAAAGCTGGATCTGTACTTGTTTTACTTAAACCTCGACACTGTGAAAGTGTAGAAGGCAAAGCTACAAAAATGACGTGTTTGAACGACAAATTATAGACCTGACTGTATGATAGCACACCTAATATTTTAGCTAACATCTACAGTTTGCTACTAGAAACCCAGAACGTCCTCAAAATGAATTCCAACACCGATATTAGCTATTTGGCAATATATCTGTATCCTTTATTTATAACAGTTGATTAGTGAACATTTTTAAGAAGTGAAGAAGATACAGGAGAAATGCCCATTAACCAAGTTATAAGTGTTCATGTTACATAGTTTGGCCATCAGAGGGCACTCTGCAAGAATGTTTGAAATACCACAACAACAACCAGTGATCTGAGCATAGTCAGGCAGAATATGTTTACGTTTTGTTTGTCTGATATAGGGCTGCCACAAACGTTTATTTTGATAGTCGACTAGTCACCGATTATTTTTGCGATTAGTCGATCATGCATCCATTGGACGTAAAACGTACAGCATATTGCACCAGCATGCATCTGCTCTTATATAACTATCATTAGCTTACAGCTTTAAGTGTTTAAGGTATGTGCTAACTAAAAATAAAGACAAGATGATAGTTTATTAAATTTTAATGAAATTTACAGATTGTTTCGGTGAAGTTTAATAAACTCCTTGCTATCTAAAATATAACGGGACACTGGAGTATATTCTTGAACATCTCACACTTCTGATAATCAGTTGTCTGCTTGACGTTTGTTCAGCTGTGTAAAAACTATAACTTTAATCTCAGCCAAACCGATTTACTCAGGAAGAAATAAAATACAAAAAAAAAGCCAAACAATAGCATGTTTAAGTTATCTAAGTGACTTATGTATGTTTAACCTGAGTAGCGAAAGACGGTGGTGTGTTTGAAAACGATTTGCCGGGAGTCCGGTGTTCTCACGGGCTCTAGTGAGCCTTGCCCCTGGCTAGCTATCGAGCTAGTGGGTAACAGACGTCTCCGAAAACGAAATATGTTCAACGTTTATTTTGTGACCCAGAAAGAATAATAAGAGTAATTTTAAAACTAACTAGCTGCCGCCATTGTTGGAAACTGAGCTGGGCTGCGCTATGAATTCTGGGACACAGCTTCTTCTTCTTCTTCTTCTTCTTCGGGGTTTAACGGCAGCTGGCATCCTTGTACATGCAGTGCTGCCCTCTTCTGTTTCAGTCCGTTATTACACTCTTAAATCCTACGACTCATTCCTACGTCTTTTGTGATCTTACAAAGCTTCAAACGACGCGTCGACTATTAAATTAGTCGTCGACGATTTTGATAGTCGATGTAATCGTGACTAGTCGACTAATCGTGGCAGCCCTAGTCTGATAGAAAAAAATATCACCTGATATATCTGATTTTTAAATCGCCAAATACTGGTGATTTCTAAACCTGATATCAGTCAGGCTCTATCACACCCACTCTGGATGCTACAATATTAATAGTCAAGTGTAGCTTGTAGTCGATGCATACAATAAAAATAATTACTCTAAAATTATACTTGACCTAGAGTTTGCATAATCTGCAAAGTAGCAGATTAAAAGTACTGAATCTGGTCAACTCAAATGGAAAAAAAAATCAAAATCCTTAAATAAATTTTTTGAAAAGAATTAGGCTAATTACTTGATTTAATTGGTTGGAGTATTAGGGTTTGTGATGATGGAAAAAGAAGAAAGTGTTAGTCTCATACCATGTGAGCAGGTGAAGGGAATGACAGACATGGTGTTAAAGCTGCAGTGGATGACCCAGCTACAGCTACAGGTTGCATTTGGGCCACTCTAGTAGCTTAGCATTAAAGCTGGAGCTATCCTGGATGTTTCAGCTTGGATCATTTTTCACAGCGTGAAAGTTTAAACTTGCTGTAGTCTGTTTGGCAGTCTTAGCACAGGTCTCACCTTATTTACAGCCATTTACTTTGAAAGCTTCTGAAATGTACTGTTACAAACAGTCAAAAGACCATGGTTTCTCACCCTACCTTTCCAGTGACAGCACAGTAAATATTACTGTATGATGTCAGCTGCAGTCTTCCCTCTGTAGTTTCAGAGTTCTTTTTCCCACCTAACACATGTCATGCTGCCACATAGGAAAGTCCTAACATTCCTATTAAAGTTTCTGAAAAACATTAACTGATGTACAGATCCAAACAAAATATGAAATTTAAAGTTTTTGTCAAACTTTTCCCTAGTGCCTTTTTAACAGAGCAAGGGATTTTTAACATGTCTAAAAAATATTAGTTTTCTTTAAAAATATTAAGTTATTTATGTTTGCTCACAATAACACAGTTATTTAAGCAAAACAAAAATGACCAGGGTCACTATTATTAGCCCTCTGACAAACTGACCTTTTTATTTAGCCATAGTACAAACTACAGCTGTGCAGTGATGTGCTTTAACTTTGTAATGTTCAAAGCTTGTAAAGTCAAGTTAAATCTGAGGGTTATCTTCCCATTTACACACAGTAGAAAAGCTACAGAAAGGGTTTGAATTGTCACTTGAGAAAGTGCCAAAGACAAAGGAGATCAGTTTAAAATTGAGAAAAAGAATCACTTATGCTAACACAGGAGGAGATGGATATACAAAGTTATCATAGGCTGGCATAGATCGGACGCCAAAGATTTCAAAGATTCTGGAAAGAAAAATAGTAAGAGATGTATCTAATGACTCAAGAACAACTGCCATGACGCCAGTAAATGACTTAGCCAGGTCAGGAATTGAAATCTCAAAGAAGCCAATCACTACAACCGTGCACACAAATGGATTACAAGACCAAGAAAATCTTCACTTGACTGCAGCCGGACTGAAGTATGTCGATAACAACCTGGAGAAAGATTATGCACACTGGAAACACATCCTTTGATCATATGGAAAGAAGCTAGAGCTCTCTGGTCACAGATGCACTGCTTATGTTTAGAGAAAGAAGGGAGAGGTGTACATCTCCACAGTGTCCCCTCAGTGTAACACGGTGGTTGGAGTATTAGGCTGTGGGAATCCTTTGGCACGTCTGGAACTGAGAATTTCATCAAGTTGGAAGGAAGAATGAAGGATATGTGAAGATTTTAAAAGAAAACCTCAAGCAGTCAACAACAAAACTTGTTTCCTTCCTTCCATTTTTTTTTGCAAAAAGCTGAGTTCAGTTTCTCTTGCCACACCCAGGCCTGATTAATGCCATACCTGTTCTCAATCAAGAAATCACTTTCTGACCTGTCTGACAAAGTGGAGTAGACCAAAAGATACTCAAAAGCCAGACATGATGCCATTATCCAAGTAAATTCAGGAACAAATGAGAAACAAAGTAATTGAGATCTCTTGGTCTGGAAAAGGTTATAAAGCCAATTTTAAAACTGTGGGACTCCAGTGAACCACAGTGAGAGCCACTATCCACAAATGTCAAAAACATGGAACAGGGGGGAAACTTCCCAGGAGTGGCTGGCTCACCAAAATTAATCCAAGAGCGCAGCAACGACTCATCCAAGAGGTCACAAAAGACTCCAGAACGACATCCGAAGAACTGGTCTCACTTGCCTCAGTTAAAGTCGGTGCTCATGACTCCACCATAAGAAAGAGAGTGGGCAAAAACGACCCGCATGCAGAGTCCCAAGACAAAAACCACTGCTGAGCAAAAAGAGGTTCATCTCAGTTTAGCCAGAAAACATCTTGATGATTCCCAAGACTTTTGAGTAAATACTCTGTGAACTGAGGAGAAAAAGCTGAACTTTTTGGAAGGCGTGTGTCCCACTATATCTGGCATAACAGTAACACAGGATTTCAGAAAAGGAACATCATGCCAACAGTGAAGTAAGATGATGGTAGTGTGATGGCTAGCACCTGAGTCACCACATAGGACAAAAAGTATTCTTGAAATAACATTTTGAAAACTTCTCTTCACTTCTTTATGATCACGTATGGCGATGTTGTATGAAGCGGGTACACTGTGATAATGGTTGTGTTGGTGGTTTCTCTTGGTGTAGGATAATCGGACTGTGTTCCTTGGGAACTCATTCTACATCACATTCATTTATGCATTTTAAAGCACTCACAGCACTCACATCTCTGCCTGCTTCATTTCTTGCTCGCTTTTGGTCACACTCCCTCTCTCACTTCTTTATTCTCAGGATCTCACACATTGCGCACAATCACAGGCAAGTTAAGGGATTTAGTTCTTAATGCCATGCTACTGAGGAGAAAGTTAGAATAGAGAGACCGGGAGCAAAAAGATGTCAATTGGAGCTTAATTCGTTTCATTTGCAGCTGCACCTGTAGCTCTGGGCCATTTAAATTTCAAGTCCATTGCCTTTGCTCCCACTTTCCAGGTTGAAGAGCAGTGGCCTCTGAGTATGCCAGAGTGAGTAAGACTCAACTGTGTCAGTACCACTCTCAGACTTGACTAGATTCAAAAAAGCACTCTAAAATGAAGTCAGCTTGTTCTCCTAATAGAAAAGAAATTTAATATTGGGGCCATTTTTGCCTCATGGGGATTTTTTACAGTACTCTCTACCCTTCACAACAAAGCAGTTTCTTAATTTAGACAAAGTAGTACATTGATTGAGATTCAGCTGTTCCATCTTGTCTTTTTAGTCTCTTCTCTGTCTCCATCTGCCTTCACATAGTGACAGCAGCAACAAGAAGCTCACAGCAGAAGGTCATTTTTTTTCCCATTCTTTCATTTCTCTTTCTCTTGCAGCCTCATCGTTGTGACCAGTGCTCACAGACGTTCAACGTGGAGTTCAACCTCACGCTACACAGGTCCACACACACTACATCGGACTTCACCTGCCCCGTTTGCAATAAGAAGTTCTCTCGCATCGCCAGCCTTAAATCCCATATCATGCTGCATGAGAAGGAGGAGGTAAAATGCCTCATGCTGTGGTTTCTGTGCATATTATGCACTTTTATTTCTCTTTTAGACTGCTTTCTATGTTATTGGTTTCCATTCTTGCAGAATCTGATCTGTGTTGAGTGCGGAGATGAGTTTGTTCTTCAAAGCCAGCTCTCTCTGCATTTGGAGGAGCATCGGAAGGAGCTCTCGGGCATCAAGGTCTACACCTGCAAGACCTGCGACAAGGAGTTCAAGACGTCTGCGCAAATAAAGGAGCATATGAAGAGTCACATCAAAATGAGGTCAAACAAGACACTTCAGGATGCTGATTTATTACATTTGACACAGTCAAGTGGAAAAGCTTTGGGTTAAAAATTTGGTATGAATCATGCAGCTGTTTAAAGAAAAATTCAAAGCATCGACATATCTAGTATTTTGTACAGACCGAGGGGTGTCTGATTCAGGATAGATGAATCTTTTATGAAGAAAAAAACATTTTTGCAAAAACAGTTTTAGGTGAATTTGCAGCTCTGCAGAGTGATGAAATTAAAGCACCATCTTTCATGGCGTTCATGGAAAATAAGTACATTTGTAGTCATTGTCAGATAATCTTTCATTTGAGCTAAGCACAAAAATGCTTAAGCGAGTCTATGCAGCTGTTCTCAAAACTCTCTGTAGCCTGTTACTGCTAGAGGCTAAGCCAATTTAATGCTTTATGCTACTTCAGAGCTATTCTTTTAGACATGGTTTCTATGATAATGTTAATTTGCAGACTAGTAACAAATATGCTACTTATTGGACTAAGGCCTGTTTTAAAGAAGTTCAATTTCCTGTAAGTGTACAGCTGAGTACTTTTAAAACTCATTAAACCATTCAGAAAGCACTTGTGTGTAATGCCACATACCATTTTGTCTTTACTTATAGAACAAACATTTGTTTTAATTGTAAAGAAAATAATTACACAAAGGATAATTGTCTAAATCTCAAACATAAGGCTTAAAAAACTGTTTTGTTGTATTATGAGTGACCTTCCGTGGTCCTATGTTAATGCACACTATATTAAACTAGATTTTTTTCTCATGGTTCTTTCCTTTACAGGCCACTTACTTCTACTTCAAGAAACTACAAGAAAAACATAGATCGCAGTGGGTTCACAAACAGCTGCCATCATTGTGGAAAGGCTTTCAAAAAGCCCAGCCAGCTCATCAGGCACATCCGAATACACACAGGTGAGTGAGAATGGAAAAAGAAAAACCTGATTATGGTGCTTATATTGAGATTTAAGCTCAGAGCAAAAATACTGCAGAAACTGGAGGGTAGAATTTGTATCTACTTCAGGCCAATACAGGATCCTTTAGGCTAATTTTCTTTGTTCTGGATAATGAATTTATAAACAAAAAAAACTTTAGACAGCCATTCAGCATTGAGAAGAGGATCTAATTGTTTCTCCTTGATAGTTCACAGTGGTTTTAATTAGCTTAGATCAGTGGTTCCCAAACCTTTTTTGCTAGGTCCCCCCTTTGTTTTACAAGAAAAAAAGTGTGGGGCGGGAACCCACACTTTGGGAAGGTCTGGCTTAGATGTTAAATTAAAATATTAGGATGAGCATTATGAGTCTTATGTGAAGGAATGTAAAGTTTACAAAATTTGGGAATCCCCAACATTGCTATGCAATGCTGTGTGGTCAAATAATAATTGTTCATTTTGGAGGTGTTTCCCCTTTTTGTAGTGACACAAAAAAAAGTAATATATTACAGATTCATACATTACACAGAACACTTTTATTAAAAGTAAAAAGTTATTTTACTGTTTTTCTATAAAATGACCTGAAATACATTGCATCATAATTACCAGTTAACAATATAAACCCACAGGCTACATCCATACACACCAACACAAATCCCTATCCTAATGAGGACACACACATAATCTTTCTCTTAGTATTCAGGTATGAACACAGAGCAAAGATGAAAACCACCACAAAAAGACTGTCCTGGATGCAGTGTGCACTTAACTCTCTCCGTTTGTGGAATGAAAAAAAAAAGTCCATACGCATGCAATGTATTTATACAAGTAGAAATGATAAGCAGGATCAATAGACACGCAGGCTAACTGTAAAAACTTCTCACTTTTAAAGTTTAACATGATGTTTATATCAATTTCTATTAAATATAGGATAATTGATATAAACATCATGTTAAACTTTGAAAGTGAAGGGTTTTATAGTTTGTAGCAGACTGCAGGCTCACGTTAAATTGGATGCCAACAATACGTTTTTGTAATTTGAGTCTTCTTTTGAGGAAACTCTTATTTTAGGGACTGAGGAGATCAGCTGGTGTAGTTTTGAAAGCCAGATGTCTGCCATTCTTGCTTGTATAGCTTCTATAGTATTCAGCTACTTGTTTTATAATGTGTCAAACATTTGTGTGAGCAGAATGTAGCTGATCTATGTCCTGCTTTAAATAAGCAAAGGCTTCAATTATATAATCTGTAAACACCATTAAGCAAAGATGTTAATAAACCCCATGTACGAATGCACCGCCACCACTGATGCTGGCTACTGACCTGTGTGCTGGTAAACATCTATTCAGAACCCGTCAATAGTTTCTAAAACGAATTTAAAATCTAACCAAAGAAGCATTTGTGGTTTTGTCTGTGAAGGTTGTTCTCAGTCATCCAGGTCATCGTAGTCAAAGGAGCTTGCAAAGAAAAGCGTCTGGACTTCTTTAAGTTGCTTGAAGACGTTTCACCTCTCATCCGAGAAGCTTCTTCAGTTCTAAGGTCAAATGGACAAAAGGACCCCCTGATGATCCTCTAATCGCGATTAGAGGATCATCAGGGGGTCCTTTTGTCCCTCTGTGGGGGGTTACTCCCACTAGGTTTATATCAGAGACTCTCCACCATTTGACCTTAGAACTGAAGAAGCTTCTCAGATGAGAGGTGAAACGTCTTCAAGTAACTTAAAGAAGTCCAGACGCTTTTCTTTGCAAGCTCCTTTGACCATTTGTGGTTTTAACTTTCTTTTGTGTGTGCACTGCAGTAACAACTTTGTTTACTGACACTGTTCCTCTATAGTGTTCTTGAGCCCTTGTGGTATGTGTGGTGGAGAGAGGTATAGATATTTCTCTGGCTTCTCTGAATCAGTTCTCTGAAACCGTGTGAGCGGTTGCTTCTTATATTTCATTTGTGAATGAATTTTGCATTTGAGGTTCCAGAAACCTGAAGAGTGAGTGGATACTGTCAGCAGCTTGAATTGATGGGGGTTCAGTAGCCTGCAGTGGACTTTCAAGGTGTTTGGAGACTTTTTGTTTTCTTTCATTTTGTTTTTAAATTTTATGTCCCTTTGAGGCACTTTCTTCCTGTGAATGCTGTCCAATAAAATTAAAATATACAAGCCATATATAATCAAGGACTTTTTTGTAGCTCAGAATGAGGGTTTGGGGGGTTTAAGCTATGCCACAATTGGCCCTGATATGGTTAAAACATGGAGTTTGTATTACCATTTTCTCCTGTTATATATGGGTATTTGATATACAAAAACATATTAAGACTTAAAACCACAGGTTAAAAATAATCCTGATGATTTTCTTTTGATGGAAAACTCTTTGGTAGCTACAAACATTTTTATGAGCAGGAAAAAAACAGCGCTTATTCTGGTTTTCTTTTCTTTTGCTCTTTCATATAAGGCTACAAATTCGTAAGTAGCTGCACTGCTTATCTGGAAAAACTGCACACCTTCAGCTGGGCCCATTGCTCAGCTGTGGTATGGAGAGATTGTGTGGGTAGAATTCGATATTCCGTTTCAATTCAAATGTTCTTGTGGTTCCTGTGAACGTTCAGCCATCTGGGTTCAGGATAATGTAGCCAGTAGCTGCCACCCACATGTTGTTTACCCATCATCCACATGTTAAATTGTTTGGCTGGGCTGAGCTGGGGTTTTTTTAATGCAGAATTGAATTGACTTCTCTTGTGCTTTGAATCTCAAACAACCTTTCAGTTGATGAGGTAAAGACTATAGAAACACACATTATGGTTCATTTGCACCTCTGTGGTTTGCAGTGATGTTGGAATGGTACAGGACTGTATTTAAGTCATCTTAATTTAGCTTGAAGTAATACCAGCCTTATGTTGTTACCAAGGTGATAAAATTGCATGGTTGTACTGTAACAAAATTAGATATCCTACCACTGACAGTCACATATGTGGGTAATATTGTTGGACAAATTCTTATTGAAGCAATGCTGGTGAGTTTTTTAATGATCATACATTAAACACAACCATGTATTGTATAACATATAATAATTACTATATCTCCAGGAATAGTTTTAATTTTGTTGTTGAATTTTCTGGAGATGACAAGGGATTCATTGAGATTGTATAAATTTGATATTATTATAAATATTGTCATTATTACAGCTTGATTCTTGACCTCATCGTGCTCTTCCTCTGCAGGTGAGAGACCCTACAAGTGCACGCACTGTGGCAAGGCTTTCAACCAGAAGGTGGTGCTACAGACTCACATGGTGAGACACACCGGGGAGAAACCTCACCTCTGCATGTTGTGCCCTGCCTCCTTCTCCCAGAAGGGGAACCTGCACTCTCACGTTCAGAGGGTTCATTCTGAGGTAAGAGCACAGTAAAAACACAGTCATGGCTTCAGATGCATGTTTCAAGACTGTGTAATTAATTTGTTTATAAAGATTAGATATGGTCATTAAAGGGGAATTGATGCTATAATGTTTTACATTTCTGACATCCTGGTATCACATTGTATAGAAATGGTACCAGTTTAATCTCACCTAAAGAAAGGTTTTCCTTGGGTGAAGTCAGCCATTGTTTTTATTAGAAACGGTTAATGAGCTCCTTGTTTTGTTTACTTGCAAGTTCCTTTTTAACTTAGTGAATCGACTTAAATTCAGGAAACTAAAACTACATTTCAAAGTAAAAGTTCTAAGGACTTTAAATGGTTTCGAGTTAAGGACTTCACACAAATTTATGTAAACAGTTAACACCCAAAACATCATGTTCATGAAAAGTTTACCAGCTTTCTACAATTCACTAGCATGTCTTTCAGTTGTACTGTTTCCCCAGATACATATATGTATTTTTTCTTGTACATCTTGTTGAGCCACACACTAAATTGCCAGAACCTCTGTTCACAGCTTGTTATACTCAAAGCACGGTACTTTGTCATATTGTTTGTGTGTCAGGAAGGGCATAAGGTTCCTTGTTTGATTTTTCTCCTTTGTAAACACCTCGCAGAAGCCATTTTTTTGCAGCCTAGCTGATTTATCCTTCCTCATATTGTCAGGGAGGCTAAATGGGGACCGTCAAGTCTTCCACTTAGTGCTACACTGTGGTTGAGGGGTCAGACGAAGGACACACATCATAGATCTCTCTGGGGACCTAAATTCTCATGTGTGTGGTTGTGTCTGTTTCTCGAATTTATAAACTGAACTAGTTAATGGTTGGATTTAAAGAGGTGGTGGTATCTCCTGGTTTAATGACTACTTCCAGTAATGTGGCTACAAGCTGAACTAACTCAGCTCTGTGGCATAATGATTGTAAAGGTCCCTCAAAGGTCCCTCATCACAATGAGCAGCGCTAGGTGAGCATGAATGATGTGTTGTGCTTGCACACCAAGCCTTAAACTAATTTAGTTCACTTCAGCCAACCTGGCTGCTGAGAGAAATAGGTTTACCTGGGTCTTTTCTGTAGCACACACAGTCTGTACTTTCTTATAGTCAGAAGCAAGGAGGTGTAAAATTCTCATTGTTGCAGTCGGGTTGCTTAAACAATATAAATATAAATCAAGCTTAATTATGCACCTAAAGAAGAGATACAGGAAATTGCTACAAATATGTTAGCACATCCTTCTTTGTTACTGAAGCGGGGGCGTTTTAATTACGGCTCTTTCAACAGATTTTACTGATTAATAAAAAGCTTCACACTGAGCTGTCAGAGATTGGCAATCATATTAAATGGCTGGTTGTGGTCTGTTATTTGGATTGTGAATAAAAAGTGCTTTTGAGAAAAACGTTGCATAACTTTTTTGTCACCGGTTCAATCGGTCAAATGAATTGAAGTGTGTGTTGTCTTACCTGCATACACCATTGTGCATTCCATGATAAAAGATGGTGATTTGGTCAGTTGATTGAACTGGAGAGCCCAACGGCTGGACCCTTTAAATAATGCATCAGTTTTTCACAAGAGTTCTTTAGCTTTGCTTTTGTAGACAGTTTGTTCTTACAATTGGCTGACTTAAAAAAAAGAAAAAGTCAGGGGTTATTCACAAAAGATTTCATGCTTTGGTACTTACTGAGGAGTCAGGGGAGAAAGTGTTTAATGGCATCCAAAGCCTTTGCTTGACACAGATTGTAGTGCTGAAGCTTTTGGAAAAAACTCATTCTCCTGGGAATCTGTGATTTAAAATCAGCTGCAGAACATTAGTCGTTTCATTGATTGATAAAACACCAATTTACAATATGAGTATCATATTAACCTAATACTAATGAATTTATGGTATTATAATTTGTCTAAAAGTAAAGGACAGAATATTATGCATATGCATATAGGGCTGTTCGATATTGGATGACAACAAACGCTATCGTTTGTTTCGTGGTGTCGTAAAATAAACAGTTTACAGCAATATTTTTTTTCATCGTTTTGATGGTCACTGCAGTGGCTATATTCATTTCTTAAAGTTCTCTCATTCTCTTATATTTAATATAACCACACTACGGACGGACGAGCACCTGTTTTTATGTGTTGTCGTTAGCAACAACGACAGTAAAACCATCGCGTGGCTCCGCTGTCCGCTTGATTGTTTTCCACATAAACCTTTCACAATAAAGCTCAAGATCCTGTTGAGACTTTTCAAAATAAACTGAATCACGTGAACGAGTATGCAGAGAGTTTACGGATGAGAAGCAAAAAAGAGCCGTCAGGTGCTAAAAAATAAACCTTAGACTCAAACTTTGAAAGAAAATGGTGGCCGTTTCGACTTATGTCTAAAAATGTATAGTTTCATGCATCGGTTAAAACACTCGACCCCAGGTAAAGGACGCCCGGCTGGAAAAATTTCACGCAAGTCGAGTTGCCCGAGATTCACAGAATTTACAGAAAATATTACATTTTTGTGATTTATATTGTTGTCAGGGCGATAAATGTCTTATATCGGCATATGAGATTTTGGTCATATCACATAGCCCTATATGCGTATTCATTCACCACAATTTCACACCTTATAAGTTAGACTGATCCACTACAGCCACCTCCAGTTATAGCTGGCTTTTGACTTTTGTGAAATGGGAACGTGAACCTTGAACTCTGTTTAGCTTGCTTTTGCATTCTTGATAAAACAGTTTCTGGCTTTGTGAAAAACTTTATGAAGAACCAATGGCAGCATTACAAATGCCTTCCAAGGATTACTGTCTTAAAACGCATGCTGCTATTTCCTCATTTGATTTATATCAGCTAGTAGGGGATATATACAATGTATATGTAACTTGTACCCTGACACAATTTTCTCAACATTTCCTCTGCTCCAGAATCAACCAGGTAACAAGTACAGTACTGTGCAAAAGTCACGAGCTGCCCCCTTTAAAAAAATAATAATAAATTTTGCGAGGAAAATAGGAAATGGGTACACGTCATTGACCAAGGACTGGACTGAAGAAACTCTCAGAAAGACTTGAGAACTGTTGCTCAGGACTAATTAATCTTTAGGAAGCAAAATATAAAGAAACGACAGGTGGCTCAAGACTTCTGCACAGCACTGTAGTTGAGGTGTAGACTTTTACATTGGAGTTAACAGAATTAGAGGAAAAAAAATACAGATTCTTTCCACTGTGACCTTTAAGGTGAAGGGGGTCAAACTAAAGCACTATATACATACCACCCCTGGATCAGCTCCCCAGTGAATTACATTGAAATATATTTCAATAATAGAAGAGTATGCCCTCCAGTTCTTACACTTTCACTCGGCTTCCTTTTTCATCTTCCACAGACATTTCTGTCATGATTCATTTGTCATTGTGGCCATCTGTACCCTCACCCTTTTTACCAGCTCCCCATATGATCTTCTCTTCTAGTTATTCCCCATCTTTGACAGTCCTTTTCTCCCGCTTCATCACCACCACTACAAGAAAATAACAGTCCTCCTCCTCTGTCCAGCCATCTCTCCCATATGTTCCACACCAGCACAGGCCAGTGCAACAAGCCCATCATCCTGGCACTGATGATACCTTTCTGGGGCTCTTTCATATGCCCCACACTCTTCCAAACATACTTCAAATGCATCCTTTCCAGTGAATACAGACTTGAACCAGCTTCATCTACTTCACCAGTGGTTTACCCTCACAGGAAAAGCAATCAAAAGTTTTTGGTGTCAAGCTCAAAAGACCTATAGATATTTTTTTTTTTTGTAACTGCATTTAGATTAAATATTAGACTTACCTCATTTCCATATACTGCTGTGTTTTCAGTTATGGAAGTGTTCTTCAGCATTCTACCTACACGTTTGCTCAGTCTCAAGGATTTTACAGCTATAACATACAGACATATGTAGGACGTCTATGTAGAATGTAGACACAAAGCTCCCTCACAGCAAAGTAACACAACATCTGACTGAAATCTGGTCACATTTGTGGTGTACACTTGAGGGATTGAATTTTTAGAAAAGGAAGAAAATTGTAAAAACTAAATGGACAATTTATATTTTACTTCTTT
Source organism: Rhamphochromis longiceps (assembly GCF_057381845.1). Taxonomy (NCBI): domain Eukaryota; kingdom Metazoa; phylum Chordata; class Actinopteri; order Cichliformes; family Cichlidae; genus Rhamphochromis; species Rhamphochromis longiceps. The sequence goes on from NC_140567.1 coordinate 15,836,824, forward strand.
ATAAACATCATACTTCATGTCTGACACAGTGACTATATAATGTAGTAGTTAAAAATCTTTTGCCTAACACATGAAAGATCGCTGGTTCTAGCAGCAGAGCAACCATAAGAAGCTTACTTGAGGTCTAAAACAGCTTGAAAGAGTGATTTATAGATTGATGTATGCACTCTTTATGTTCATATGAAAGTAGATTTGACATAGTTATAGATATTGATAGAAGTCTACAGAGTGCAGTTTTACAGTTCTGTGACTCTGTCCATTATAAATAAGCTATATGCAGACATTAGAGCTAATTCTTATATTTTGCAAACTTTTTAATATATTGTATTCTTTAATTTAGTTCAGTCTTTAGTACTGTTCTTATTGACTTGGAGCAACTGTAACCATATCATTTCCTAAGGCAGTGGTTCCCAAACTTTTTTTGCTAGGCCCCCCTTTGTTTTACAAGAAAAATGTTAGCGCCCCCCCCCGCCATGCAAACACATCCTCCAACCACACGCATCCATATTTTGTTTTCAAACTCCATTGCGGTTTATTTCACACCTCATACATTTAGTAAACAATTAAGCAAATACAATCAAACTGCAATAAAATCTGGTAGTAATAAAATACACTACTAAGTCCACACTTAAATGGGTATTTTTGAAAACGCAGCTGCTTCTATGCGTTTGGGCCTCCGTCCACACGTAAACGACGTTTCAAATCACTGAAAATGGAGATTTTTTAAAACCCTTTTTTTGCGTTTACGTGTGGACGAGGAATACAGAGTTCGTTACGCAACGTCAAAGGTATGTGCCTTTTTCCACGTCACGCTGTGCGCCATGTTATTGTTTACATGAGATGAATTGTAGAATGGCAGATAGAGACAAAATACTGTTACTGTTAATCTGACTATCTTCAGGTTTTACACGCTTATATATACACATGCAGTTACTGTCCCTCCATTTAGAAAGGCAGAGACGTCACGGTGTGATTATTTTAAGTGTAGTTGTTTTTTCCTGTGTAATAATATTCAACATACATTTCTCAAAAAATGCCTCTCTGTGCAAAATGGGTTTAAAAACATAAGCAACTGTGGGATACTGTTTGTCTGTGATTTGGACAGGAGGAACAAATTGTGGCAGGATCAGCCTGATATTATTTGTATCCCACTGTAACTTTACTGTGTAAAGAGCTAACATCTCCAAAATGTCAGCAGTAGTTAGTTATTACAAGAAGTGTTTGTGAACTAAAAATCAAGAATGTGGGATACTGTTTGTCCGTGATTTGGAGAGCCCAGCACGTAGTCACTGGGAAAACCAATTCGGCAGGGGAGACCTACCTTGGCACTTGTGCAGGTGAAGCCAAAGGGAAGATACACTTCACCATTTTCTAGTCTTTGGCTTGGAAGGAAGTTGGTTTGGAAACATATTTAGCGATGCTTCATCTCCTGCTTTGCCTTTGTGTGGGAGCCCCGTCGAAAACCTGTCCATTATGCTAGCAGTGTCCAAGCGTTCTTTTTTTAAAAAAATTTTTCATAGACCCCCCTAGGGTCGGGCCCCACACTTTGGGAACCTCTGTCCTAAGGGATTAACAAAGCATTCAGATTCTGATACTGATGATTCTGACACCATGCACTGGTCCTTAGCAACATGCGCTAATCAACATGCTTCAGCTTGAATTTTATTTTGAAGAAGCGTAGAAAGTTGTGCACCGCAAAGTGTGGTGAGTGGGGTCAGCTGTTAGTGAAGATTGCCTCGATTTAAAAAACAGCATGCACAAAGATGCTGTTTGTTCTCGTGATATTAGCCAGCTCTGATCCTCAACTCAAAAGTTCACATGTCGATTGTTTTCTAAGTTAGCAAGTCTGATGTCCGTGGGGAAACTGTGGGTATGAATGGACAGAAGAGAACCTTCAATGTAAATGTCGATTACGGGTCCATGATAAGACGACCTTGAAGGGAGACTTACCAGTTTTAAAAGTTTTTTTTTATTTTTTTATTTAATTTAAAAAGTTTTTAATACAGTATGTAGGATTTTGGAGCTTCATGATCACACCCTGTAGGCTTTTCCCCTGATGTTTAGAGTCAGTTTTACATCTACTTCAGGCACTTCAGCTCCATTATATGCAATGCTCACAGTAATCTAATTGATGTGTGGTTTTATTAGATTACCGCTATCATCATCACAATGATCAAGGGAATTCGAGAAACTAGTACCCAACCTGTGATTCCTAAGGATTCATAAACATATAATTTCATTGTTTATGAGGCAGTTTTTTTGTTTTTTTTTATGAAGGGGAAAGTAAAGGTTTACCTCGTGTCCAGTTAAACACTCTGATATATGTGGAAATATTATTATATAGCTAGCTAGCTGTAATGTGCTTTGTGTGTTTGTGTTCTCTTACAGACCAAAGGGGTGCCGCTGTTCCCGTGCATGGACTGCAGCTGTGTATTTAAGAAACTTGGCAGTCTGAACGCCCACATCAGCAAAATGCACATATCCGTGATTGAGGTGCCATCCACCACTTCGGTAAGAGAAGGTTGTGTACCAAACGAGAACATCCGCTGGAAAACATTTCTTTGGTCCAGCATCTGAACAGAGGGTTCTTAAGTGTCCTGTGGTCCTCATGTTTAATGTTAACGAGACACCCTGGAGTTTGTTTCCCAAATTAGTTCATACGTAGGCTGTTTGCTTATACTTCAGAAAATTATGCTGTTTTTCTCTTTTTTTTTTTTCCCTGAGGAAAGAAGTAGCTTCCCATAACTCGATTATGATCCAGAATTATTATCACTTTTTCAGTGTGCCAGCAGCAGGAAAAACAAAGTGCAGCACTAAAAAAAAACCTCAGCTGTATTGAATGCAGACAAGTCTAGTTTGATTCACTGTGGTTGGTAGCTTTAGCGAACCCCAGAGGCACTGTTACTGATAATGCTTCTCAAATTGTGGACTTTTATTTCCTTCTTTATCCAAAGATTACTGCACAGGATAAAGGGTTTTAGTTTTTTGTTTTAGTTTGTTTTTTAGTGGTAGATAATGGTTGTGGTTTGTTTTTTTTGCCATTGGTATTTCAATACATCCATGTCACCACTGCTAGAAACTCTAAAAACTTCAATTTTATTGCACTAAAAGAGCAGCACCGTCTTTCAGTTTTGACCTGGTAAAATATTTCCCCCTGCTCTAGAACAATCAAGAACAGCTGCTGCCAAATTTGACCTGGTGTACAATCATACAAAGCAGCATAAAGCCAGTCGTCGCCCTAGTTAGAACGAGAATGGTGTGTTTCCATTATTTGGTTGTTAGCAGGTTATTAATTACAGCCTTCATTATTCAGTGATGATCTACCTGCCATATCTACACTTAAACGAACCTTGTGTTGAGAAGTTGTATCTCCGTGTTAATATGTGCATAAATAATGTGGGCATTAATATTTTATTTAATAATCACCAGTGCTTTGTTTCAAGCTCAACAGAGCCACTAATCAAAGTTAAGTCATCCCACAAATTGTGACCTGTCCCAGCTCTTCGTCACGTTGCTCTGTGTCTTTCTTGGTCCCCTCACCTCTTTTTTTGTCTTTTTTATAGGAGGCTGAAACAACAGGTCAGGCTACAGGGGTGCCAGAAGTTGGCGAGGGAGTGACAGATGTCATCCAGCAACTTCTAGAGCTGTCAGAACAGGTCAGTGGGGAGACAGCCCAGCCCCAGCCCCCAGAGCCAGCTATCACAATGGAAACTGCTATTAACCAGGACATCCTACAGGTGAGTGGCGTGTAATCGCATGATTGTTACAATATAAAAAGCAGTATCCAGTAACAATCTGGACGACAATCCGCAGACCCAGCTTGTACATTACAGACATTAATCTTCACTCAATGAGAATGGACTTAAACTGCAGATAAACATGATATATTCAGACAGAAGTTTTGAACTAAAAAGACTCCTGAGTGATGAATGATATGCTCTGCTTTCATTTGGTGATTGAATGTCAAGATTTTTTCACTGTTCTGCAAACACCATCCATCCAGGAGAGAGGGCAGTTTAACAAATATGCACCAGGAACTTTTAGAGATGAGCATCATCACAGAGTTTAAAACGGCCTCTACTCCCCAGCATGATAAGATATGATTGTCGCTGAACTTTGCTTTGCATCATGGCTTTTTTAATTTTTTATTTTAGTGGCCATATTAAAATTATTAGTACATGAATAATGAGATATTTTTAAATAATCACTTTCAGTGTTTTTCAAAGTTTTAAGCAGCAATCGTGTTTTCGATTTTGCTTTTCCCGGAAATATTCTTTGCACTTTGTTAAAAGAACCTCGTTATTTACTGATGTCCACAGGTCCTGCACTTTAAAGGGTTCGATTTCAAGTAAAAAAAATCCCTTGATTTGTAATGACATTAGTGTGTGTGTGTGTTTTACTTTTAAAAATGAAATGATTTTGTAAAGACGACTGTAATTTCTAAGTTTACACTACAATCACATCTTGATTGTTCGGTTGATTGCTTCTTTTCAAATCCATTGCTGTGGTTATTTGAAATTGCTTGTGTGTGTGAGGTGTGCATGTATATTAAAGTTGTGGTGGTCCTCTGGTACTACAGCAAGCGCTGGAGAACAGCGGGCTGAGTGTGGTCCAACCCCAGAGTGACGCCCCACCAAGAGAGTCAGAGAACCAAACGACCGATGGCGCTGTTGTGGAAAACAAGAAAGTGCAAAGTACAGACAAACTGAACAGGGAGAAAAAGAGGAGCATTTTTAAGAAACCTATACAAATGCCAGGTAGGAGGGGATATTTTACTCTTTATGAGTTTACCCTTTCAGTGAGATTCATTTAATAAATACTGTTACAGAGATAATTGTTTTCTTTTTTTAAAATAAAATTATGTTCTGCCCTTTCCAGGCTCCATCAGGGAGGAGGATGGCGTTCGCTGGCACGGATGCCCCTACTGCTCCAAGGAGTTTAAGAAGCCCAGTGACCTTGTTCGTCATATACGCATCCACACCCACGAGAAGCCTTTCAAGTGCAAACAGTGCTTCAGAGCTTTTGCTGTCAAGAGCACCCTCACAGCACATATGAAGACGCACACGGGTATCAAGGCCTTCGAGTGTCAGAGCTGTCTGAAGTGCTTCTCCACCTCTGGCAGCATGAAAGTGCACATGCGGCTGCATACAGGTGAGAAGCGGGTCCGCTTTGTGAAGGGGTCACACTTGAAGCCATAGCAACACCAGCACATTTCACTTTATAGAGTCACTCCGTATGTTACATTATTTACTTGTTACTCTAGCATAGTTACTTTAAGCATAAGTTAAAGGAGAAGTGTGTGGGCTCTAAATATGTTTCAGCCGCTGTTATTTAGAATAAATAAGATATGTTGTGGTAAATTATGCAACAAATTGCTCAGGCAGGACCTGCATAAATCTCATGGTGCCACTAAAGCTAGAACCCTCATTTGTATTCATGTATATACTGTATACGCTATATGTGTTTGAGCTACTATGTGCACTGGTGCATTCGTTTTTGTCTCTCTAATTGCTGTGTAGTGTCACTCTGTTAGGTGTTTACTTTAGTGCTGGTTGTGTGTTAGTTCTAAGGTAAAGTTTTGATAAATGTGTTTTCAGACGTATGTCTCCGAAGGCTTCATGCTTTCAAAGTTTTGTGTCTGTTTTGTTTCATACACTGTTACCTGCTAAATGAAGGCTTTTAACCTTATGTAGCCAAAATGAAAGCAAATTACGAGAGCGTATATTTTTATATGTGTTATGTTTTCATGTTGATTTAGTTAATAACTTTAAAACCTCTATGTGAGTTTAGATTTTCATTTTATTTTATTTTTCTGTTGTTGTTTAGAAAAAGTTATTCTCTAAATATAAATTTTCCAAAACATCTATTTTTTTCCCTGACTTGTTCTAGGTGTGAGGCCTTTCCCCTGCCCTCACTGCGACAAGATCTTTCGTACGTCGGGACACAGGAAAACACACATCGCTTCTCACTTCAAAAGCTTGCAGCAGAAGAAGCATAAATTTCCACGGAAAGCAAACAAAGCCAAAGTGTCCAAAAGCAACCTACCGCTACCAGATATCCCCTTGCAGGAACCCATCCTCATCACTGACTTTGGTAAGAGGGCATGGTGACAGGCACACATATTGGGCGATGCTGCATTATTTTCACCACACAGAAGGCTAGCTGTTGTAAGCTCACGTGTTGTTTTTAACAGGTCTCATCCCATCCCAAAACCCCCGCCTGGCTTTTCAACAGTACCTGGATGTTGTGGCCAATGACCGGCCATACAAGTGCCAGTTCTGCAGTAAAGCCTATAAGAAGTCAAGTCACCTTAAACAGCATGTCAGGTAAAGCTTCTATGTAATAGTGATGTTTCAGTGCATAGTCTCAAAGAGCGAGAACACAATGGCTTTTTGAGGGCCAGTGCAAGTGTTTTTTTTCATAATCTGTTGCTACTTGCTAGTTTCTTTTTAGAATACAACACAGGTGAAGAGAATTATGGTCAGGATAACCACGTATGTTGAAGGCTGGAGGTGAGAAGAGCAGAACAGAGGAGGCATCACTGACAATAGATCTGACATTTAACAAGTCAGATACTGAATGACAGGAGGACACCACAGGCCATCAAAAGAGGAGACATCTTTGGTTCTGAAATTAGTTTTTGGCAGGATCCACATTGTCAACCCGTTTTTAATGGTCCTCTAGGGATAAACCTTAAAAGTGGAAATAACCTGCAATTTGAATATTTTTCCCCCAAATAACAAAGTTTAGCAAACGCTTGACTTTTTAGATTTGCGTCTAACACGAAATGATTTCACACTGAAGTCAGCAGAGCAGCGTGTCCCACAAATCCTTTCATAGCTGATCTTATAATGTTAGTCTACATAATCATATCAGAGAAGTATTAACAAGTGTGTACCGCTTAGCAAGGTTTCATTTTGCTTGTCTTAAGCTCATCTGCAGACAGAAGGAAGGAGAAACAGTGGAACAGATTAGAGGGAGTTGGAGGTTTGTTGACAGACATAATGAATTTGGTGAGAATGAAATAAATGAGATTGAATTCATGCAAGAGAAGAAAGAGAGTGTGAAGGGGAAGTACAGAAGAGTTGAAAAAGAGAAATAGCTATATTCAGCAAACCCACTTCAACCTGTAAATATATATATACTCTTAATCCTTTTCCCCCCCAATTTATTTGCTTGTTTTACACCGCACATGGCTGAACTTTATTAACCTTGTTTCAAATGACCCTGTCATTTATGGATGGAGAGCAATAAGTGGTCTAATCACTCAGCTGCTCTGCTCTGTGTATCTCTGTTGAACTTTCTAGCCAATCTTTATGACAGAAATCTAGTCATTTGTCTTTGAGGATAATGATAAATAATGATGCTGCCATGTGTGTAGTGCCTTTTTAATGGCTGGTGCCTCATTATTCTTGTTTTCTGGCAGATTTTGAGTTCTAACTTGTAATGCAAGCTGAGGATCTATGTCTGCCTACCCCTACTGACAGTGCCCTTGAATTACCCATGAACCTGTACTGATACTTAAAAAATTTAGTGAATTTGATTCAAGTTCACCAAGTAATATATCATCCTGACAGGTCATGCTGGACCATGCATAGTGATTTTCCACCTTGTACTAAGGATATACCAATGAATTCTGTTCCTTAGTATTGGCAGCATTCCTCAAAAACTCATCTACAGCAGTGTGCTAGTACCTTTTAGGCTGCTTGATGTCCCAATACACACTGAACCTGTTTTTGAATGTTGCCAGGTCTCATACAGGAGAAAGGCCCTACAAGTGTGTCCAGTGCAGTCGCAGTTTTGCCTCCTCGGGAGTCCTCAAAGCTCACATCCGAACACATTCGGGGCTAAAGGCATACAGGTGTTGTATGTGCGACACAACGTTCACCACCAGCGGCAGCTTAAGGCGCCACATGACCACTCACAGTGACCTGCGACCTTACATGTGCCCCTACTGCCAGAAGACCTTTAAGTCATCACCTAACTGTAGGAAACACATGAAGACGCACAGGTCTGATTTCTGACAGTCTGCTTTTTCACAGATGGATTGGACTGTTTACAGGGATGTTGTTGTGCTCTGTGAATGTATCAATCAGAGCTATGTCCTGTCAAACCAGGTATGAACTGGCCCAGCAGCTACAACCCCAGTCAGGAGAAGACCCCCTGGGAGCTGGCACTGTAGCCCATGACATGCAAGTGGAAATAGAGGGTGACACTCTCCAGCAAGCCCCGGCTGAAACAGCAGAGCAGCAGAGCATGCTGGGACTGAGCCAGACAGAGGTTGTAAATGGAGGCCAGCAAGTGACACTGGACGCAAACCTGACTGTACAAGGAGAAGGTAAGAGCAACTGAATTCATGTCATATTATATAATGGAATATGTGCAAGTTGTGAAAGATTCAGTAGAACTCGTGAAAGCTGTAACACTGAAACCTCATTTTGCAGAGAAAGCGTAGCATTAAATTACCAAATTCTTCCAAAAACTCTGTGACTCACCTTCAAGAAAGTTTTCTGAGGTAATCTGTGCGTTGTGTGAGTTAAGTTTCATTGCACTGAAAACTTTCAGTTTTCTTAAACGTGTCAGAGAGCAGAATAACTTCAATGTACCTCCCCATCGTCTCCATCTGTTTGCTCTGTAGACCAACACATATGGTTTCACGCAGTATAGCTCAGCACACAGCCTCCAGAGCTTTAGCACTCCAAGGATAGTAATAGAATGATTAGTAATCCCTCTCTAAGGTCCAGGATCTGGTCCCTTAAAGTAAATTGAAAGTCATCTCCAGAAAGAAGCAGCTCAGCCTAGCTGACATCTGAAAACTCTCTAGATTTAAAATGTACATCATGTAGTCAGGTTCCATAATCTTGACCTCAGCTCTCTATATTTGATAAGACTTCATTAATATACAGAAAGCAAATCTACTTTGCATTTAAAGAAGGTACACTGCTAAAAATAAAGTGTAGCTTACAGTATTTTAATATGATACTTATAAATAAATATTGTCACACATAACACACAGTTATTTTTGTTATTCTAAAAATGTTCTGTGCATGTAACTGTGCATGGTGAGCTGTGTTAGTTAGGGAATCTGCAATGTAACTTGCTTTTTTAACCTCAATTGAAAGTTTAACAGTGGAAATATTGTTCTACTGTTTGTTTCTGTGAGCACTAACTAACTTGTTGCTTTGCATCTCTTTCTTTGTCGTGACAGACTCATATGTGACTACCCAGCATGCTTTGCCTCAGAATATCAGCCAGTTTGAGACACCAGCACTTCCTCAGTCTTCGTTTGACCAGCAAGCTCTAACACAAGGTATAAACATAGCATGTGTGGGCTGTTATGTGACAAAGATAACATGGTATGTTTATTTGCTATATCGTCTGTGCAAAACACAGGTTCACTGTTTCAGAATTCAAGAACCAGTAATATATGAAGAGTAGTAGTAACTCGTGCATAGTACCTTTAGTTATATGCACGCTTTCTGTTATAAGGCTTAACTAACAAAGTGTAGGTATTGGCCATATTAGTTATGAAATCTCTTATTTTGAATTAATACCAAAGGAAATCAGTCACACATAAATAGAATTGGTGGAATAACCCTTACTTCAGCTTCACAAAGGTCCCAAATGACAGAGCGATCGTGGGAGAAAGGAAGACTCTTTACAATTCCCACAACAAACCGAGCAACAGTTAATTTCATCAAACTATATATACCCTCTACCAATGTATCTGGTATCTCCATATGTCTTTTGAAATCAGTGTGTTCTCAAACATTTTTCTTCTTCTTCTTGCACTAACTCACCATGGCGGCTGACTGCTGTTGCCAGCCAGCTTCCTTTGAGATCAGCATCAAACATCTGTGAGGCAAACTGAACTTTTCAATTCTGTGAGGAGGTTCTCTGGGAGAAGCCCTGTATTTCTTGCTACTTTATATATGTGTTGTTTACAGTAACTACACTGTGGTTGATTGAAGGTTGATTTAAGGTTCACACACTGTTTCTGCTGCACATTTGGTGGCTCTTAAAAGTGTCACATAAAGAATGTGCCCACACTGCCACTTTATTAACGCTACAGTCACACTAGAGAAAACATTGATTGAGGTCGCGGCGCGAACAAAAACATTGTGATCGGATACTTTAAGGCAGCGGTCCCCAACCTTTTTTCGCCACAGACCAGTTTATGCCCGACAATATTTTCACGGACCGGCCTTTAAGGTGTCACAGATAAATACAACAAAATAAAACTAGTACCAGTACCGAAAAAAAGAAGATTTATTCATAACACACGTGAAAAGACCCAGAAAAACCGAGTTAACGATCAAAACGATAACAAAATAACGCTGAAAACCGATAAAAACCCTGAAAACTATACATTTCACACCTGAGCCTCAACTCTCGCGGCCCGGTACCAAATGACTCACGGACCGGCCGAGGCCCAGGGGTTGGGGACCGCTGTTTTAGATCATATCAGTGCTTTTTACATGAATGCAAACATGTACACATCTGCCTTTACATGGTTAAGTAACTTTGTGACATGCTGAAGTTGGATTGGAGATGAGAAATCAGAAATGGAAGAGGAAAAAAATCAAACAATTTATTGTCTTTTTACTGGTGCTCCCCGGGCCTCGGACCAGGGATTGGGGACCGCTGCTCTAAGGAGCTTGGAAAGAAAAGCGTCTGGACTTCTTCAAGTTGCTTGAAGACGTTTCACCTCTCATCCGAGAAGCTTCTTCAGTTCTAGGGTCAAATGGTGGAGAGTCCCAGATTTAAAGCCCGGGGGGGGGGGGGGGGGGGTGTGTACAATGATCTGTTGCTGTCTGCACAAATGCAAATTCACATTAGCTACTTACATTCAGAGTCCAGCCAGGGCATCATAGATTTGGAACATCTGTCTGCTTTTATAAATTAGATTAAATTACTTGCAAACCTTTGCGATTCTGTCCAAGGGTGATTGTAGCCGATCTCCAGATGGGAGACAGACTGCTTTCCTTCAGGCAACCCGTGCAATCGCCTCAAACTGCATGCATGAATGCAAAAACAATTCAAGACAGTCACCTTGTGTTCTTTTAGCCAGTGCAATAATTGCAGAATATTCTTGTAACAGCCTCTAGGGTGTACATCACACAGCATCAGTTCAGCTTTAATTATGTAGCATGGCAACTGTTATCTCAAGGGAAGCTTTACATTGTAATGTAAAGACCTCCCAGTATTATAAAGGTAACCTAGAGGTCCCCAATGAGCAGGCGCTTTGCAGTAGTGAGGGGGAAAAACACTTTTATCAGGAAGAAGTGGAAAAAAAGCAAAGAGAGAAGAAGAGCACAGATAAACAAACAATACCAGCTATAACAATAAAACACCTTTCTGCTGCAGGCTGAAATCCCAGGGGCGGTCTGACACTTTGGAAGACTGATAGTGTTGAGTTCAGCTTTTTTTTTTTTTTAAATCAATAAAAGCCATCCTCCCTGATGGCTGATATTGTGCTGTGTAATGCAGATCTTAGACACTTTTTCAGATTTCATAGATTCCTATTATTATTCCTATTATGTTTTTAGTTGAAAAAAAGTGAAACATGTCTTGTGTTTGGGGTTTTTTTTTTTTGTTTTTTTCAGGTAGACCCAATATTGCTGTCAGCCAGAGGTTAGATCTTTGGATTTGACTATAAACAAGACTGATTATTCTCGTCTGACTCCATCTAGGCTTCACCATCACTGAAACAAGCTACAATCAGTCCCAGTTCTCCACAGTCCAGCAGCTGCAGGACTCCAGCACCCTGGAGTCTCAGGCCCTTTCATCCAGCTATCACCCTCCAAATCTGCTTCATGTCCCACCTGCTGAGGTGGTAAGTTATGAGTAGCTTTCCTTCTTTCATTTTAAATACATCATTACATTTTCATTAGTGTGCAACCACCTGAAACTAAAAATCGTGTTTTCACTGGGTTCAAATTAGCCCACTGGATCTGATATACAGGGAGTGCAGAATTATTAGGCAAGTTGTATTTTTGAGGAATAATTTTATTATTGAACAACAACCATGTTCTCAATGAACCCAAAAAACTCATTAATATCAAAGCTGAATGTTTTTGGAAGTAGTTTTTAGTTTGTTTTTAGTTTTAGCTATTTTAGGGGGATATCTGTGTGTGCAGGTGACTATTACTGTGCATAATTATTGGGCAACTTAACAAAAAAATATATATATACACATTTCAATTATTTATTTTTACCAGTGACACCAATATAACATCTCCACATTCACAAATATACATTTCTGACAATCAAAAACAAAACAAAAACAAATCAGCGACCAATATAGCCACCTTTCTTTGCAAGGACACTCAAAAGCCTGCCATCCATGGATTCTGTCAGTGTTTTGATCTGTTCACCATCAACATTGCGTGCAGCAGCAACCACAGCCTCCCAGACACTGTTCAGAGAGGTGTACTGTTTTCCCTCCTTGTATCTCTCTCTATCATGCATATGTTATGCATATACTAGTGTCAGTAACCTCATTTATTCCCTGTCCTTGAAAGTGCACATGTATTTGTATGTGTTTTAAGTTGAGCCAGTATTGATCTTTTTTTTATGCAGACGAATGGGCTTCTTCAGCAGAGCAGTCAAAACGACCTCCAGTTGCCTACAGAGACACAGGAGTACCAGGAAGACTGTGAAGACAACACTAAGAGAGCCTACAGGTGTGTGTGTTTCCATGTACCTATACGACTGTCTTAAGAAATGACTCCCACCTCTTTAGTGTTTAAATTACTATCTTTTAAAAACATCATTAGTTTGAATTACAGCTTCCACACTTCCTTGCCTGTCTGTGCACCCATATTTCTCAAAGGCAGGTTCTGCAGTTTGTCTTTGCTAAATTATTTCAGAAATCTGTCAGGATAGAGGTCACTAGCTGAGCTCTAGTCAGAGGTCTCCTCTCCAGTTTTCTCTGCTTAGGCCAGATGATTCGGGACATTCAGTGAGATTACCAAAGCTGTTCTTGTTATATTTGCTACAAGTGACTGTACTTTAAAGTAAATCTTTGCCCATTCTTATGTTGTCCACAATCTGCTCCCTCTATCATCATGACTCACCTCCTCCTGGATTGACTACCTTAAGGCTGATCCATTACAGAAGTGATCTCAACCGTACAATGAGCAGAACCTGGTTTACACCACAGCATTTGGCATTCAGACTGAAGAGTTCAATTTTTATCTCATCAAAGTAGAAAATGTGCCCTTGTGTTGTTTGAGAGCAGTTTTACAGACCACGGGTTATTCGAGGGTAGTGTCAGTCTGCTCATTCCACCATTTAGAGCTGATTTCTGCAGCACTTACGCCTGATGAGTCTGGGTGCTGCAGGTTTTCTGACATGATCATTGATCATAAACCTCTGCTAGGCTCTCCTGTCCTTTTTTCTTGATCTACAGTCTTGTTATTAATTTTGTGTCGCCTAAATCACCCAAACAATCTGTTTCCAGAGCCTAAAAAGATTAATGATATTAAGTGTTATAAGCAGTGACCTTGAGAAGGCAGATGGTTTATAACTTTGTCCTTAATAACCTTACCTAACTTTGTTATCAGTGTCTTTCAATTTAAACTTTTGCACAGATAAAGCAATAGTATTTACAGAGATTTATTCGCTCATGTGTCTCAGGCTTCTCATTATGTTGAAATGGATTGACATCATTTTTTGTCTACTTATTTTGCCTTATTTATGGATTTAACTGAAATGAAATTCAATATTATTGGTTTTCTAATTTATTTCTAGTTAGACAGTTGGTGACAGTTTGCTGTCTATCCATACAGTCCATAAAAACTGACCAGAGAATAGTTCAGTTTCTAAATAAATCTAAATACTTTAACTGCACTATGTGGATACTGCTACTGCTACTGGGCCAAACTCTTTTATATTCGAAAAGCTGAGCCTGTAGTTTGTACTAAATTATTCAGTTTAGCTCTGGCAGATGATGTAAAGGCTCACCTGACTGACGAGTGGTCTATCTTTAAAATACAGCCCAGGGCCTTTGCTTCATCATGACCTCTTCCTATGCCCTGCATTTCTTCTCTTTCTTTTATTATCATTATCAGATAATGCCTTATGCTTTTATGTGGTTTATGGTCATGTTTAAGAGAAGACTAACAGATGTTGCACAAAACCACCAGTTAAAATAAAACATGTTTGCGAAAGGCAAGCTGCTGTTTTCTTAAGCTGTCTTGTGTGTATGTCCTTTCTCTATTTCACAAATAACAAGGCAGTGTAGATCATACGTCCAGTGAAATATTGCTATGTTATTAAAAATGTAATAAAATAATTACATGTTAAGAATTGTTCCAATTCGCATAAATTACTCTCCCAGATCTGGTGAATAACAATAATTCATAAAGATTTACAGCGATTCATTCATTCATGTTGTTGCTGTTTTTTCCATCATCAGGTGCAGTTGGTGCAGTAAAGCCTTTAAAAAGTCAAGCCACTTGAAACAGCACGTGAGATCGCACACTGGGGAGAAACCATTCGGATGTAACCTCTGTGGACGAGCCTTTGTATCAGCTGGAGTACTCAAGTCCCATCTGAATACCCATACAGGTGAGCTCGAGGTCGAGTATGCCATGTTTCACAATGGCATCCTAATTTGCCTAAATTATCTACACTCTAGTCCTTCAAAAGTGGAATAAGTCTATGAACTAAACATACTAAACATGACATTGATTTCATTTTAATTTTTTAATTTGTAAGTCTTTTTCAGGGACTGGCAGTAACAGTAGTGACACCCTAGAGGCTGTCACAAGGATCACACAACACCTTACCTCTGTTCTGTCTTCCCAACAGGAGTGAAGCCCTTTAAGTGTAATGTTTGTGACGCCTCCTTCACCACAAATGGCAGCCTGAATCGCCACATGATCATTCACATCAAGTCTTTCAAATGCTCCATGTGTGATGAGAGCTTCCGGACCAGCCTGCTTTGTAAGAGGCATATGAAAAAGGAGCACGCCATGGACGATCAAAGTAAGCATTACTGCATTGAGTTATACTGTATTTATATTAAACTATATGGTCTCTCCATCTTACACTGTTATGCAGAGCTGTACATGCACCACTTTTCCTTCAGCGAAGAGTGCCACATTAATCAAGTACAACATACATTATATCAGGCTTCAGCTTGTCTGAGTGCATCTTTGTCTCAGTCCAAGCTGCCTTGCATCAAAAGAAAGTGTCAACCAAAGATAGAAAGTGAAAAAACTGACTCTGTTTATCACAGTTATAAGCCTGGAGTCAAGTCAAGATGTGGAAGAAGAGGAAAATGAAGAGGAAAGTGAACAAAAGACATCAAAGAGGAGGGGTATGGAAATTATCACGTTCACTGAAGAGCAGGCAGCCGAATTGGCGAAGGATCCCGGCGAGGAGGCCTCAGTTTCGGAGCGAATACTTTCCCAGTCGGCAGCTGAAAGAGATCGGATCAGTGAGATTAAAGACAAAGCCGTGGAGCTGGAAACCGAACCCAAGTTTGCCAACTGCTGCAATTACTGCCCCAAGAGCTTCAAGAAGCCCAGCGACCTCGTCAGGTAAATGTTGTGCTGCGTATATAAATTTAGAAGAAATTTGTTTGTCTGCAGTAGTCAAAGTCTGAATTGTGTGAGTGTTGATGGTTGGAGGCTTATAGGACTGTGGACCTTATTTAGTTTTACAGCACTTGTCTGAACTGAATAATGACACAGCATAATAGCATTAACATTGCTACTGTGTCCTCACACCCACAGTTGGGCTGTGAAAATGCAGTGGAGATTACATTAACCATCTAAAGGAAATAAGAAACAGCCTTAGATATAAATCATCAAGCTATAATTTAATGCATTAAGTAGATGTTGGATAGATTAACAACAAGCAATAGTTTATATGTATGAAGCCAAGGAAAACAAATCAAGGACATCAGAGAGGAGGTCAAAATAAATGCATTTTAAATCTCTTCAAATTCTGCTCCATGTTATTAAAACTGCACCACAAACACATTTTTTTCATGATCTTTTTCAGTTTCTCAGCTAAACAACTCACCAGAAAGATAAACTGTATGTCCATGGATGATAACCATTTGTATATATCTATTCATATTAGGGTGTGTCTTTACTTTATAATGCATTTAGTTTGTTTAAAAGAAATGTAATCATCACTTTGATATTCTCATGTGTCCTTGTGCTCTTGCAAGTATAACTATATCAATCCTTTTCAATGTCCAGACACATCAGGATCCACACAGGAGAGAGGCCTTACAAGTGTGACGAATGTGGGAAGAGTTTTACAGTGAAGTCGACCCTGGACTGCCACGTTAAAACACATACAGGTTAGTGGTTAATCAGTAGAATATGTTGCTGACTTGTTTGTGTCACCACAAACACCAACCTTACCTTAAAGAAGCTGACACAGTAAGATTGAGCTCTGTTAATTCCATTCGTTTTAGTAGACCTAGCTAGTCATATATTTGTATAACCCTTTTTTTCAAACACACAGTCAAGAATACATTCATACATAACATTAGGTTTTATAAAAATGGCTGTACATCGTAACAAGATGATGCAGTGCTTTAGTAATTTAAAATAAGAGCATGGACCAAAAAGGAGGCCAACTGCTGGAATACAGTCTCAGCAGATCGGCTTATACAGCTCATCTACTGAGACCTTGACATTTGTAGCCATTTAGATGTGATTAATAGCATCTTAAAATGCATTGTGAATTTTACAGGACAACGAGATCACTGAAAAGTGCACGCCTAAAGCAAGTTAATCAAGATAAGAGAAAAAAGAAAAAAAAAGTTTATTAAAAGTAGTAAAAGTTATTGGCTGACATTAAAGGTTTGACGTTTTTCTCTTTCTCAGATCAAAGAACCAAGACTAGATTCAAGATTCAAAATTCACATGCTGGTCAAAAATAAACCTGCGGTTTTTAAAGAGCAACGATTCATTTTCAGTTTGCCGCACATAACATCCTCTTTGTTTCTTATTCAGGTCAGAAGCTTTTCAGCTGTCATATGTGCAACACCTCCTTCTCTACAAAGGGGAGCCTGAAGGTGCACATGCGCCTCCACACCGGCTCCAAGCCCTTCAAGTGTCCCTTCTGCGAACTCCGCTTCAGAACTTCGGGTCACCGCAAAACACACATCCAGTGTCACTTCCGTCCAAATGGCGACGGCCGCAAATCCAAGCGTTCTTCCTCGTCCTCCAGTCAAGCCAGACAGGGTCAAGACCCAGCGACTGGGCAGGGTGTGGCTCCAAGTCAGGGGCAGCAGCCAACTGGATCAGAGGCTCTTCAGTCTGTGGGGCTGCTGCAAACACCCAGTGCTGACCCCAGCATTTACCTCCCAGCTAACCAGGTTCTCACAGGACAGTTTGACCAGAATCTACTGCAGTCAGGACTAGTAGGACAGGCCCTCCTGCCCGCCTCCATGTCAGGTAGGGATAATTAATGAGCCATTACTTTAATGCTGTAAAAGAGAGAATTGCAGCAAGAACAATGGTGTTTTGTTTATAACACACCTTTGATTTTAACTGACAGGTCCTAATGTTTTCAGTAAAGCACCATAAGAGCACGAAATGAGTGAAGACTGGTGCCCAAATTTCAATATCCAAGATATCACTGTGCAGTATTATTGACGACCCACTGGCAACACATTTCTTGTGAATGCCACAAAGAGTTACACATTCCTTGGTAGAAATGATAGGTGTACGATTAATGCACCAACAGTTGGTTGTTGTCAGCAGTTGTGACAGGAATGCCCCAGAGGATCATCATTTGTAGTCTCATTGCTTCATATTCAGTTGGCAACATCAAGGGCAAAAAAGGGTTGCACCGCGGCACCCGATGTCAAGCAGACAAAAACACGCCTTCATTGAAGCCCCAGCGCAGTGCGTGGTTGTTTTTGAAGGAAATCGGTCTTTATGTGATGAGAAAAGTCTATCAAAGCATCTCCAAACATTCACAGTGATCGAATAAAAGAAAAGGGAAACAACAAATGATGCAGGGACGACATTGTGATTATTAATTGGGTTTTTGGAGGAGCTCTGATTTCTAAATGCAGCACTGCAGTCAAACATTCGCTAAAATGTTTAAACGATTAGATTGATGAAGTCTGGCAACATATAAATTTACTTTTCCCACCCTTCACCTGGAGCAGGACAGTGGAGTATTCAGGATTCCCCCCCCCCCCCAACATAGAAAACTTTTAACTCACATTTTCCTGCTAAGAACTGTTATCCATTAACCGTTAATTATAGTCTTATTCGCGTGGTCCTAATCCTGTATTATTACATAGCTACTCTCCTGTCAAACATTTACATATGTTTGTGTCTGTGTGTGTGCCTCAGCTGCAGGAGACTTGACCGTGTCGCTCCCAGATGGCCTTACCACGCTGGACGGCATCCACTTGCAGCTGACGCCCGCCAACCTGGTGTGTCCCAACGTCCAGATCTCCGGCATCGACACCAGCAACATCAACAACATCACACTACAGGTTACACATCACCCCTGCCGAACTCTGTGTTATTATCCATATTACTATCCATGTCTAGCCAGCCTAATGTAGGTTGAGATGTGCTCCGAAGAAAACGTGTTTGAGTAATGGTTATTGAAATAGTGTAAGCTATTGAAGGGTGAGTGGTGGCAGGGTGGCAGTCATGCTTCTGAGTAATCGACAGGGAGGCACATCCTATAGTGATACAAGCTAGGAATGAGAACAGTGTCAGTCAACAAAGTCATACATAAAACTTTGAAAATGTTTAAAAGCATTGAAAGGAAATCTTATCATTACTTTATTCCATAATGTAAAAGAAAAGAAAATCCTAACATTGTTGCTGATTCCCCCACACATGCTCTCCTTCATTTTCAAGTTAAGTAATACTCTCTCCTTTCAGATCGATCCCGCCCTCCTGCAGCAGACTCTACAGCAAGGCGGCCTCCTCTCGCAGCCCCTGAGTGTCGATACAGGTCTGGTCTCCCACTCAGGGAGCCAGCTCATGTCTACAACTGACACCTCAGTGTCTGCCAACGTTGTCATCCACCCACTGACCAGCCTGGCCTTGCAGCCCTCCACTATCACACCTGCGCAGGTCACAATGGCTGGACTATCTGAGCAGGATGCTGCCAGTATGTATGACAGCTCTAAGTGAAAAAAACATACAGAGTGGCCACATTGTACTAGGAGGTCACCATCTGTGTTATGTTGCTGTGGGTTGTGCAGGTTCTCAGGACCTAAGCAATGTCATGGGCAGCTCTGCGCTAGTGGCAGGTGGCAACAGCGGTCAGGAGATCACCCTGACCATCAACAACTCCAGCCTGACACAAGCTCTCGCCCAAGTCCAGGCTTCAGCTGCTGGTTCTGGCACAGCAGGAGGAAATCCTCAGGAGATCACCCTCACCATATCAGGTAGAAACAAAAATATCAAATACCAAAAATATACAGCTCTGCTGAACATGTTTTTTAGTAAAGGCAGAAAGGGGCTATTGATAACAAACATGGGAAAATAATAATTTAAAAAAAGCTCTCAACTATCACTATTGATTTTCTCACTCAGGCAAACACACTAGCAGGCAAAGAGGAAAAAATGAAGCCAATAATAACTCAGAGCCATTTCACAAACCCAGATCTAAAGACACTCTATTAGAGGCCATTTTTCAGCTTTTGTATACACCATCAGCATCACCCATTTGGCTGTATCATCTGGGGATTTAAAGTTCATTGCATCAACAATGTGAAGGAGGGATGTAGCTGTATCACTAAGCCTGCTAAGTCTACTCAGCTCAGCTCAATCTCTCTTTCATTTCAGCTCTCTGACTTATTGTATCGTGATTGCAGTCTTTCAGATTAAAGCTTTAAGAAGCTATTCTCATTTCAAGTTTTTTATTTATGAATAAGTGTAGTTCCATCAAAAATAAGATTTTTTCCTGCCCAGGCAGCAGAAATTATTGGGCTGGAAATACATCGTCTTAAGAGAGAAAAATGTTATCAGTCATATTCTTCTTATTTTAGTGTGACAATATGTTTGGTTAATAAAAGTTAAGCACTTATTAAACTACACCGTATGTGGCATTGCATGGCATATTAATCATGTGTAAAACCTAATTCAATTAACCCTGAAGGAATTTTGTTGAGTTACTTTGTTTGAATCTTACTTTGTTACTTTGTTTGCGTTTGACCACCCTTCAAAATATGAACTACATTTCAGAAAACACTTAGCATCTTTATAATAGAAGCAAATAACCTCATGAAAATAATTAAAGCTCATGTTCTACAATACAATTGCAGGTCAGGATCTGCTCCCCCAGCCAAACAATCCCAGTGCCGCTGAGATGAACGGCAGCATCAGGCTAGCGTCACCGCTAAACGGCCAAACCACCAGTGCAACTCTGACCATCACCAATGACCACCTGCTACCTCAAAGCCCCGCCAATACTGGAAATGCTGGTAAGACTATACACGTCTTCTAACCGCGTGTGATAAGAGAGTTGCATTCTTTCCAAACGATTTTTACAGCTTACTTCAAATATGCATCTGCATGTAATATTGCCCTGGTCATGAAAGACATGCATGACCAGAGAAGATCCTGAATTTGACTTGCACCTTCTTTCACAAAAGCCGTTTTTTCAAAAGCTAAACTACAGTAGCTGGCATGACTTGCAGACTTGCAGTTGCTCTCCATGATCTGAAAAAGATATGCCTGTTTATCAGACTCCTATAAAGGCTGTTATGTTTTTCCTCCACGTTGTTTACACTCTCTCAGCCCTGAAGCATCCCTTCTGTGCTGCTGCACGCACTCTTTCGTTCATCCTCTTATGACTTGCAACTGCCAACATTTTGTTTTCATTCACATTTTGTTCAGGATCCCAACAGATTTCCTTTGACTTTTTTTGTAATATGACAAGACTTTTGGGTTTCAGAGAAACTAAACTTTATTAGAAGTAGAGGGTTCTACTTCACCAGCACAAACTGTGAGAGGTCCCCCAACTGTGGAGAGATCAAAGTGCACGAGGAAAGCTGCCAGATAGATTTTCAAACCTGAGAAACCCTAATCGTCTGCCATGTCCAGATCACTCAAGAGATATTAAAAAATTGCTATGACAAAAATGAAGCTTGAACTTTTCTGCTCTCTAACAGGGAGCGTGCCAGAAAAATTGCAACTCAGGGTTGTGTTTTTATTTTTTTTATTTTTTCTCCAGACAAAAAGCTAAAGCAGGCTCGTCAATTGTTGCAATTGACTGTCAATGCTGCTGGATTCAAGTGTTTTGGAACCCCTCAATTCGAATGCTAGCAGCTAATTTTGACAGATGGTTAACACCTCTTTCTTTAGCTACCCACTTATGTCTGATTTTAGGGTTGCAGCTATCGATTGTTACTTTGACTGATTGACTAATTTGATAATAAATACTTTTGTCTTCTTAATAAGCATTAGTAAATATTCGAAAGAGAAAAAAAATTACAGGTCTTTCAAAATGAGCTGCTCATTGGTTTCCATGTTAGAAATTCCAGTGTTTTACAGTGCATACAGCATCTGTCAAAAAAAAGAAAAACAGCTTAACCCCGTGACCCTGTTTATATATATTTTTTTAAAGAAAATATTATATTAAATGCAAAAATATATAAATACTCTCAAGTCAAATAAAAAAGATATATATGCAATATAAACAAAGGCATAAACATTTATCTTAATTTTGTTATTTTGGAAAGATTTCTGACATTAGTAGGAGGTAAAAAGAGTTCTGAAAGTGAAGATTTTTGTGGCGTTTGTATCTGTGAGTTTTTATGCTGTGCAAGTTCAAGTGTACAACTGAATGAGTGAGTTTGTGCCTTTAAAACCTAACAACGCTGAGGTCAGTGGGGTTTTACTGGCTTTGATCTGAAAAAGGTAGAAAAATAAAATAAAATGTAAAAATGAAAGCCTTGAAATAAATATGGTCCAGTACATACTGGTTTAGACTCACCCCTGTTCACCTCCATGTAAAATAGGACAAGCAGTACAATTTAAACATATTATCAAACTGAATTAGCAGTTTATCAGCATACTTTAATACAACTTCTGGAAGCTTGAATAACTACTTTATAGTTATGAAGTCCAGTCTGTCAGAGAGCTGGTCACCTAGAAGCCTAATCAAATTTTCAGTCTCATCTATATCTCTTCATTACCTTCCACTTAACTCAAGTGGAAAGAAAAATAATAATAATAATGTTCCCACAGCTTCTCTGAGACACACAGAGCATCTTTGATTTTGTTGCTTTGGCTAAAACCTTCCTGTCACTCTGTCTGCAGACACGGTCCAACCCGTGATTTGACTGAGAAACTGTATTTTTATTCAAACCAAATATTGTCTAGTTTTGTGCGTCTCTAATGCAATATCCTCCCAAACCTAATGAATCTGCCAGTGTTAGTTTCAGTCAGAGAGCAAAGCACCAAAAGAGCTGTGGTTGCCAGCCCAAACCCTCATCTGTCTCAGGTGTCCCAGATTTGTGTGAGAGGATACTTGTCAAAAGACTGTTCTTTAAAACGTGGAGTGAAATTATCCTTCATTCTGGCCAGCCAGAGATATGATTTCATAGACCCAACAGGAAATGAAAACTGCTCTGATAAGGCAGTATGAGAGGCGAGGTTAGTGAATGTAAGTGGGCTAAGACTGCAGCTTTCCGTTGTCACAGACAGCCAGAGTTTTACGCCGGATTCTCTCCCTGACGTAACCCCAAAGGGGATTTTTGTCTGTAATTGAACCAGTGACCCTTCATTTGCCAAGAACATTTGTTAACCACTACACCAATGGAGACACTAATATTGCAAAAAGGTTTTGTGGATAAGTGAAAAATGAGCTTTTTTATGGCATCCAGGTCTGTTGTGTCTAAGAGGATAATGTTCATTTAAACACAGTTTCTTTGTATGTCTGCATTTTGCGCACAGTTGCTGGTGGCATAAACCAGCTGGGTATTAACCTTTTAACCACTCTCTCCTGTCAGTCACCAGTCTGCCACCAAGCACCACCCTGTCTCACACTGCTGCCTCCCAGAGCCTAGTGATGTCACCAGGAACTGTGGCCAGTGATGGCAGCGTCACACTAACCCTTGCAGATGCTCAGGGCATGCTGGATGGCGTCACCTTAAACCTCAATACACAGGTATAAAAAAAACCCCAAATGTCCAGCACAATTTACAGACTGTAGTAGCTGCTATTTTGCATTATTACTAATTTAACATGACAATCAAAATGTGTCAGACATGAGTTATGTCATGAAGCGCTTTTTCAATGTATATTTTGTTTTTTAGGGTCAGACTTTCCCTGCAGTACTGAATGATTCTGGCCTAACAGGACAGCCAGGGACCACAGGCCAGCAGGTCATACTGGTTAGCCACCAGTCCCAGTCCGCAAATGGAGCAACAGACAATGGATATACTGTAAGTATATTTGTTTTGCTTGCTTCACCAATCCAGGGGAAGAGCTCAAAGAGTGCCTGTCAGCTGATGTTTATACCATCACCATTATGCATTGTAAGCTCTTTGTCTTTGTGCGTGCTTCAGATTTCCACTGATAAGGGTGGGAAAGAGCTCCAGGTGGATACTGATAACCGAAATCAGTGTTTCTACTGTAATCAAGTGTGCCAGAATGCCAATACACTGCGACGTCACTGCAGACAGGCTCACGGCAAGGACCGCTGTCATGTCTGCAGCCTCTGTAGAAAGGCCTTCAAGCGAGCTACACACCTGAAAGTAAGAACTTATACAGACACAGCCTGTTGAAAAATTGTTTTAAATCTAAGCTGCTGAGAGCATTTATCTAAATCATCCAGCTATTGGAATACAGGAAAAAAAACCCTGCTTTTTATATAAAGACATAGAAATGATAAATGACCCTCTTTAGGTTTTATTAAAGCAGTATGTCAACTTGCATGGCACGGTTTGTTTTTTTATTTTATTTTTATTAGTCAGTGCCTCTACCTTAGGTGTGAAAGTTATAGATTTGAAGACTGTAAGAAAAGTAGCTTCACATTTTAATGCATCAAAAAACTCAATACAGCACAGCCTGTGTACGGGTAAATCTTCAAGTTGCAGTCCCTGTCACTTTTAACTACACAACAAAGCAATCAGACTGTGAAGGAGCGTGCATGCTTCTCTTTGCCACTGACCCTCTTCACAGTCAAGCACACAAATGCCAGGGAGAAGGAAGACACAGCTCTGTACTCAAGCCCTCTTCCTGCTATTTTTCGTCTTTCTTCTCAAAGGCCACAAAGTGAAAGCCCTTTTTTTTCTGTAAATGTGCCCCAGTGCGTTGAACAGTAACTGTCTCCCATGAATGTAGTGCGGTGGAGATTAATTGCTGTCACACAGAGAGCGGCTGACCTCTTTCCACATCCCTGAGACTCTTTATTAGTCTACAACCAGAAGTTGGATGTTGACGGGTTTTTTAAAATGAATTAGTCCTGCAGTTATTTTTCATTTTTCCTGTTGGACCCCAGATAATGATTTGGCTTTTTTAATTACAGCCAGACATCCAAAAACTTTAGCTTCATAATATACTGAAAAAATTAACTGCACACTTACAGAATACCCAATCCGTTTTTGCTTCAAAGCAAATTCCTCCGGAAATATCAGGAATACAGATACATTAATAATGTGGTACAATTGTACAGTAGTCCACTGTCATAAATCACTGGAGCTTTTTAAGCTGCAATAGAATATTTACCTCAATTAATATATAATAACTCACTGCCTTTTTTGCCAAAAGTTAAGGAGGTGTCTTTTGTGTGTATATCAGAGATAAATCTACAGCCAGGATAGCTTACAGTGTAGAAATGGGAGACTGACTAGCCTAGCTCACGCCAGATGCAACAAAATCACCCTATCAGTTATTCAGTGTACACCATAGTGTGTTTTTTGTCAGCTCTTTTACTTTTGTTGCTATGATACTAGATAGTCACAGAATAAAAGTGTCACTGCTTAACTGTTAGAGCCACAGTGAACAAAATGTTCCTCCAAACATTATTTTTCATATCAGCAATGTAGTGTACTTGCAACCCAGTATCGTGATAGCCTCGAATTTCATTTGCTACATGTATGAATATTCAGAGGGCTGCACTATTGACTTCTACTTCATTAGAGTTTAGCATTTGTACAGCTAGGATGTAATAGCTGGTCAGTGTTGGTTACTTGGAAAACTGAGTACAAAGTGTTAGCATAAGTAGTGTTAGATTTCCTTGATAATACAAAAAAGCACTACCACGGTACTAAAACTAGCTTAAAATGTTGTCTGATAATAGTAATATATAAATAGAACGTGGAGCACAGAAATGTGAGAGGTAATATATCTTCAGTAATTCAGAAACGATGACTACCTTACATAGATTTATGTCATTGAGATCAGTACTCCTGATCAACACTGATCTTAATAAACATTTACTGAGATGAGCATATTTTTATTAATCCTTTATTTATCCAGGTAAAAAATCTCATTGAGATTAAAAATCTCATTTCCAAGAGAGACCTGGCAGTATATTAATACTGGGTGTAATTAATCTCCTTGTGTTGTCAAAGCAGCCCTAATTCTCTGTGACAAGGTCAAAGGATGCTGCTAATTTCTTTGAGGAATACAAATACAAATGATGAAATACAAATATTTGTGCAGGTTTTTCGCACTGATGCTGTGAGCGCCTGTCTGCTGAGGACAGAGTTAGACTGTAACTGTAAACTCATTTTATCTGCAGGAACATAAACGAGTGCACCAGCCGGGCCCGTCACCCAGCTCCCAGAAGCCCAGAGTCTTCAGTTGTTCCTCCTGCGTAAAAGCCTTCGCCAAGCGCAGTCAGCTGGAGAGACACAATCGAACGCACACAGGTGACAAAACACTGTCGTTCATTATAGTTTAAAATCCCAAACCCTAATCTGACAGTAGATGTAAAAGGCTGAGATGGTTTGGACATGTTCAGAGGAGGGGTGGTAGATAAGAGGAAAGAGTCTGCTATTGTTTTAGAAATACAAACGACCGTGTATTTTCTTTAATATTAACATCATTTCAAAGCTTGAAGACTTATTTATTTTTCGACATAATCGCCATTTTGGTCGATTTTTAAACGCTGTGGCAGTTTTATAATACCCATGTCATACCCGCTTGCTGCCACTGTAGCAGAATCGCCTTCCGGACAAATGTTCTTTCAACCTTGGCAACATGTTGTAGTCACTGGGTTGTAGTACAGGCCGTTTAAAAAAAAAAAAAAAAAAAGTAATATGTAATAAATAGTGTTGTGTATATACAGTTGAGTTATTGCCCATAGGATTGGTATTGCACAGTGGTGGTCCATAGAGGAAGTGGGAAGAAAAAAAAAAAATTGGGGGGGTCAGTTATGGCTTTGGGAAAGAAACTGTTTTTGAGTCTGTGGGTTTTTGTGCTGATGCACCTGTAGCGCAGGCTGAACATGTTGAAACCAGGGTGGGAGCTGTCCTTGATAATGTTTGCTGCTCTGCTGAGGCTGCGGGAGGAATAAATGTCCATCAGGGAGGGGAGAGGGCAGCCGATCATCTTCTGTGCTGTCTTGACCACACTCTGAAGCCTCACTCTATCCGCCTTGGTGCAGCTGCCGTACCATACCGTGATGCAGTAGGTTAGCAGGCTCTCAATGGACGAGCGGTAAAAGGTCAGCAGCAGGTTGGAGTTCAGCTTGTACTTCCTGTGGACTCTCAGGAAGTGCAGCCGCTGTTGGGCCCTCTTGACGACCGCTGAGATATTGTCTGTCCAGGAGATGTCAGCAGAGATGAGGACACCAAGGAACCGGAAGGTGTGGACCCTCTCCACACACTCCCCATTGATGTAAAGGGGGGCCAAGTCAGTGCTGTGTCTCCTGAAGTCAACAATGAGCTCTTTGGTTTTCTTAGTGTTCAGTGCCAGGTTGTTTTCTGAACACCATGCTGCAAGCTTCAGGACTTCCTCTCTGTACTCTGCCTCGTCTCCCTTTGAGATGAGTCTGACTACCGTGGTGTCATCTGCAAACTTGATGATGAGAGTGTTGTTGTGGGTCGAACTGCAGTCGTGGGTGTAGAGAGAATACAGGAGGGGGCTCAGCACACAGCCCTGTGGGGAGCTGGTGCTCAGTGTGCGAGTGAAGGAGAGATGAGGGCCGAGTCTTACAGTCTGGGGCCGGTTTGTGAGAAAGTCCTTTATCCAGGCACATGTGAAAGGAGGGAGGCCAAGAGTGACCAGTTTGGTGATGAGGCTGTCCGGGATGATTGTATTAAAGGCTGAGCTGTAGTCCACGAAGAACATTCGGACGTAGTTCTGCCACTGCTCTAGGTGACTCAGCACAGCGTGGAGGGCTGTGGCGATGCTGACAGGTACTGTGAAACACTGGAAAAACTCAGACGGGCATTTCAGAACTGGAGAACAGGAATACTGAGCAAGGGCGTAAGCATTCTCCACGACACCGCGCGTCCACAAGTCGCCCGTCATAAATACACGGTTGTTTGTATTTCTAAAACAATAGGAGACCTTACTTTTGGGATTACCCTCGTACATTAACTCCTTTGTTGAGACTAATAATATGATTATTGAAAAAAAGTGGGATTTCAAGCAGTGTGTGTCATATTAAGCAGCTACAATCTTCCCCTTTCAGGCTCACTAATTCAAAAACTTATGCAAAGTTTATAAGCACATAAAAAACATATTTCTGTCCTATCTTTCATTGGATCTCTCTCTGCTGGGTTAGCTCATAATTTTGTGCTGCGGGGTTTGTTATGCTTTATCTTTTAGCAGAAAACCCCCCAGAAATGTTCCACTTCCCCTTTGCTCCCAGCTTACGACTGACGTTTGTCACTGCTTGTTATCTCATGCCTAGCTTAACAGACGTGACAGGCCCTGAAATGAAAAATGTTTGAGGAGAAGCGACTCTGGTTGTGTAGCCCTGAATTCCTTAGGAATAGGAGCTGTTTCTTTGGTTAGTTTTGTACAGCAAGTTAGTGCAAAGAGTTGTAGCTTAAGCATAAACAATGTAGGCATAGCTGCTTTGCCTGTGTGTCAGAAGATGTGAAATAAATTGTGTCTTGAGGGGAAAAAGAATATGATTTCTTTACATGGCCATTATCACAATAGCATCCAGCTGCTTCGGTTCAGCTGGATGCTGATTTGTTTGTTTCAGCAGGACACGGCATTAATACGTGAAGAGTTTTCTTACATCTGGCGTACTGAAGGGTCTGCATTTTAGATCCCAGTAACTGAACTGCAGGAGACTGCAGCATTAAAAACACTTGCTTTAGGTTCACCATCTCTCCTTAATGAAACCAGAAAATCACCACCTCTAAATGCACACTCCTACAGTAACAGTGACCTTTCAGCACCCTCATCAAGGACGCAGCGGGTTATGGCAGTTTAATTTCGACACCTAGAAAATTACTCACAAGAGGAAACATGTCAGGATTTGTGTGGCTTTTGTTTCCTACTCAGATTGTAGTACACTTTTGTTAATAACATAGCTTGTGAAAGCAGTTTGTGCACAATGCAGTTCACTTCACAGCTGCTTATTTACAGGAATAAAATCCTTATATCATTATCCATCAATGGGAGCGTTTTGTTCAGCTGTTTGTGAATCAGAGGAGAATCTTTACTAAGAATGTACACAGTATGTGTGAGTTTTTGAACATATTGGGGTAGCATCTGTTGATACTGATTAAACTGTGGGCCTGTGTGTTACTGCAGGTGAGCGGCCTTTCAAGTGCACTCAGTGTGACAAGGCCTTCAACCAGAAGAGCGCTCTGCAGGTCCACATGGTCAAACACACTGGAAAGAAGCCATTCAAGTGTGAGGTGTGCAACATCAGATTCACCCAGAAAAGCAACATGAAGCATCACATGAAGAGATCGCACGGCTACGGTAAGCGCCGGGTGTCACGGCACTAATTAGAAAAAAACCCGCATCTCTCTCCTGTTAGATTCTCTTTCAGTCAGAAAAAAAATGTTTCCAAGGTCATTGAGGAATTTAGCGCGTCACAAAAAAGTCTTTGTGTCTCTTAGTGTCAAGGTTACATTTCCTACACGGTGGGAATGGTGAACATTAAAAGGTGTCTCTGAGCGCTTAAATGATTGAAAAGCACTACAGGCTGTCCCCATTAGAAAAAACACACACCATCTCTCATCCTTGCATGTAGTATCTGTGGGGCTTCACTTCATGATCCTTCTCATTAAGAATGAGTTGTTAGAATGCCAACACTCAGTCTCATCAAACACACACACACACGTGCAGTCGCCTTCATCTTGCAGGCTTGGTGAAGCTTCACAGCAGGGGAGCTTTGCTGAGTGGTCCATCAGCTGTTCCCAGAAGCCTCCACTTTGATATCTATCATTGACATGAATGTTAATTTATTGTCTTTCAAAGTTTACCCCAAGACTAGGGATGGGTATTGATAAGATTTTAACGATTCCGATTCCATTTTCGATTCTGTTTAACGATTCGATTCTTTATCGATTCTCTTATCGATTCTTATTTTTAAAAAAGGAGAACATGTCGATTAGCATGTCGATTCTAATGGTCGATTAGCTTAGAACTTTGTTTTTTATCTTCTCTTTGAACAAGATAGAAATTTAGGAGTAACATGGCCTTACAAACCCAACAGTGAGATCTTAAGAGATCCAGCCTACGGCTCTTCAATGGGGTGTCACAGGGTCCCCAGGAAAAAAAATGGATATGTAAAATAATAAAATAAATATTCTCCTGTAGCAATAACAAAGTGTAACATAAATTATTCTGTAGCAATTACACAAGAATATCCAGTAATGTCCCTGCCTACAATTAAACACATTCACTTACCAAAGTGAAATCGGGGGCATCTGCTGTGGCAAATGGGTTCAAGCCTTTGACCACAAACTTAGTCACTGCTCGGTGACATTCGTCTATCCTGGCCTGAAAGGAGACGCTACCGGTAGACTGCAGTGAGAACTGCCAGCATCTGAGCCAGCCAGACTCTGTCTGTCTCTCTCATCACGGTCACCTAAATGCACAGTAATGGCAGGTTTTGTAATAAGGCAGATCGCGCTAACATAATATGCACTGTTAGTTGATTATTTACCTGCCGCATTAACGGGAGAGGACGTGCAAACGTTACCGCTGCTGCTGGGTTGAGATTCACGAGTCCGGAGCGGAATTAAAAACACGACATTCATTTAAGGTCATCACGTGTTTTGTGAGCAAATGCTTTTGCATATTCGTAGTGTTTCCTCCCTTAAATGAAATATCTACTTTGCAAGTATTGCAAGTTGCCCTGTTGTCATCCGTTCTCGTAAAGTATAACCAAGCTTTTGAGCATTTGAGCCACTGGCGCCGTGTTTCCTGCCGGGTAAATGACGCTCCGCAACGTGGTGACGTCATTCGGGGCGACTGGAATCGATAAGGGAATCGTTTGCAAAAATGGCAAACGATTCCAAGGAATTGAAACAGTGGGAACCGGTTCTCAACAAGAACCGGGTTTCGATACCCATCCCTACCCAAGACCCTCTTTTGTTTAACCTTGGACACATACACAGTGTTCGCTGTTCTGGGAACCTGAGCGGTACATACTGAGGAGGGCCTGAGGAGGAGAACAGAGCTGTCAGATCTGTTTAACAGAACAGCTTATTTAACTTGAAATCCAGCTCCGCAAAAGGTTCCTGCTCTGTACCCTCTGGCTGAATAAAGAAAACCAAGTGTCTTTTTCAAAGTTGTTTTTTTACTTTTATAGTTATCCAAATCTTAAAGACATGCCGAAATTAAAAGAATATGTTTTGAGGTTGACTAATGTCTCATATTTTCAGAAAACAACAAAGTCACGCAGCATGAAATGCGTGACTGATTCTTGCTACAGTGCAGATAAGACACAAAGCAGCCGTGTCCACGCACTTGAAAACTGTGTTTTCAACTTACAGACACAGCGTGTGCAAATCACAGCGACAGGGCAGAATATTAATGTGTGATTCAAAACGCAGCCACCTGCTCTTCTTTGTGTTAGCGGCCTGGCTTCTCAATGAGGGTTTTTTATAAGCTTTTCATCAACATCTTGTACAAGAACGGTTAGACGCTTGTGTGGGACCATGTGATCAAGGTACAAACATTTGAGTAAAGTGACAGTTTTCAAGCAGTATACTGTCTTCAGCACATCTTCTTGGTTTTTCAAGCTGAGATTCATCTCCAATGTCCTAACCACTATTTTCCAGGTGGCCAGTAAATCTTGGAGCTTTTATTTGTCTACCTATCTCATATCATGAGCCAGCTGTATCAGTACACTGGAATTTAGAGGTCTTTAGTGAACTTAAGTTTGTCAAATACGGGGTTTATGAGTAATAATAATAATAATAATAATAATAATAATAATAATAATAATAATAATAATAATAATAATAATAATAATAATAATATAATGGATTGCATTTATATAGCGCTTTTCAAGGCACCTAAAGTGCTTTACAATTCCACTATTCATTTACTCTCACATTCACACACTGGTGGAGGCAAGCTACAGTTGCAGCCACAGCTGCCCTGGGGCAGAAGCCTCGCTTCTGCCACCGCTTCTGCCATATCGCGCCATCGGCCCCTCTGGCTATCACCAGTAGGAGGTAGGTGAAGTGTCTTGCCCAAGGACACAACGACCAGGACAGAGGAACAACCTCCTTCTAAACGTCAGTAAGACAAAGGAGCTGATAGTGGACTTCAGCACTAAGCAGGAGAGGAACTACCAGACCCCCGTCATCAACGAGTGCCCAGTGGAGAGAGTGGACAGCTTCAAATACCTCTGAGTTCACATCACGCAGGACCTGTCATGGTCCTGTCACATCAACACCGTGGTGAAAAAGGCCCGACAGCGTCTCTACCACCTCAGACGCTTGAGAGACTTCCAACTGCCCTCCAAGGTGCTCAGGAACTTTTACTCGTGCACCATAGAGAGCATCCTGGCGGGAAACATCTTAACCTGGTTCGGGAACAGCACCATGCAGGACAGACGAGCTCTACAGAGGGTTGTGCTCAGCTGAGCGCACCATCCGCTCCGAGCTCCCTGACCTGCACTCAATCTACAGCAGGCGGTGCCGGACCAAGGCCAGGAAGATCGTGAAGGACCTCAGCCATCCCAACAACAGACTGTTCTCTCTGTTGAGGTCAGGAAAGCGATTCCGCTCCCTGAAGACCAACACAGAGAGACTGAGGAGGAGCTTCTTCCCGCAGGCGATACGGTCTCTCAATCACACACCACACAGTACTGACCCACACATACAGTTCTTACACACACACACTGGACTTTCTGGACATTGTTTTCACTTCATCACTTAAATGACTTTAAGCATATTTGCACTGCACAAGACATAATGTGGATTGCACAACACTGGGCACTATATTCTTCATTTCCAGTTAATACTTGTACAGCTGCTGTTATTGTGTATGTGTGTGTGTGTGTGTGTGTGTATATATATATATATATATATATATATATATATATATATATATATATATTTCTTCATACATTTTTATATATTTCTATACTGTGTATTGTGTATTTTGTTGTACAGTTATTTTATTTTCAACTTTAATTTATATATTTTATCTTATTCTTTCCCAGTTAAATTTACCCTTCATTCTAATTTGTGTTGTACAGTTATTTCATTTTTAACCTTAATTTTTTTATATTTTATTCCTTCCTAGTTAAATTTACCCTTTTTAATTTTTCATATTTATTTCCTATCTTATTCATAGCCTTTTCCTTTTTTTTTTCTGTAGGTCACGAGCAGTTGTCTAAGCATTTCACTGCATATCGTACTGTGTATGACTGTGTACGTGACAAATAAATTTGAATTTGAGAGAGCCCGGGGAACAAACCGGCGACCTTCCGGTTACAGATGCGCTTCCCAACCCCCTGAGCCACTGTCGTCCCCACTGGTTTATAATCAATTATAACCTGATTGTTTAATATAAGCAAATGTTAACATGCATGAATGGATCAATTAACTCACTAACACATGTAATTCTTTAACCTTAGCCTGAATAAAGGGATGATGAATACAAAGGAACAACACTGAGTGAATGAATTAAACCATTAAACAGATTTAAAAATGACAAAACGTTCATCTCATTAGAAAATATTTGTTTTCTTCAGTCTTAAACACACTGTATCCAGATCGTATAACCACAGAAAAATGTCTAAAAATATGGATTCATTTTCTTTGATTTTCATTTTAGACCTGACCCACAGGAATCTTGTTAATAGACTCAGTTTAATGACCACTTTACATCAAATGGTCCTTAAGTTCCTTAATCTATTTAAAGAGAGAAAGGTTGTCATGGTGCTGTTTGGAGTGCTTATATTCACCACATGACACGCACAAGAGAAAGGCAAGACGAGAGCAGTCTGTGTTAATAAGGAAGATTTATTAACACAGACACTTGGCATTAGGAAGTTTAAGGCCACCGATTATGAACTGAGGAAGGTTTGCACGATGAAAAGACAAAAATCAGTAATTTAATAAAATTCTAGTAGCGACACTGTCTCCTCTTTGTGTGTCGGCAC
Organism: Rhamphochromis longiceps; assembly: GCF_057381845.1. Lineage (NCBI taxonomy): Eukaryota > Metazoa > Chordata > Actinopteri > Cichliformes > Cichlidae > Rhamphochromis > Rhamphochromis longiceps. The sequence goes on from NC_140567.1 coordinate 15,870,334, forward strand.
AACACTGGTTCTTCCCAAGAGTTAGGTGCCTTTTTTAAGCTTGAATAATTCATAGATCAGTATTAAGTTCCAACTCGCACTGGAACAGTCGCAGCTGAGTGTGAAGCGCTGGGAATGAGAATTAGCATCTCCAAATCTGAGGCCATGGTCCCCTCTGTTCGATCTATGTTCCTACCCTCACCTATGGTCATGAGCTTTGGGTAGTGACTGAAAGAACGAGATTGCAGATACATGCGGCAGAAATAGGCTACCTCAGAGGGGTGGCTGTATTCTCCCTTAGAGATAGGATGAGGTGGTGGCCATCCGGGAGGGGTTCAGACTAGAGCTCCTGCTCCTTCACATCGAAAGGAGCCAGTTGAGGTGGTTGGGGCATCTGACAAGGATGCCTCCTGGGCGTCTCCTGGGTGAGGTGTTCCAGGCGTGTCCAACTGGGAGGAGGCCCCAGCGCAGACCCAGGACACGCTGGAGAGATTATATCTCTCGGCTGGCCTGGGAACCCATTTAGTGTTCCCAAGCTAAAGCAGGTGGCCGGGTAAAGGGAGGTCTGGGCTTCTCTACTTAGGCTGCTGCCCCTGTGACCCGGTCCCGGATAAGCAGCAGAAGAAGATGGATGGATGGATGGAAGTGTTAAGTGCCTAACTTGGAAAGACCTTCAGAAAGCCTGGCAAACTATTGCTCAAGACTATTTTATAACATAAAAAAAAGTCTGGCTGGAAACATAATGTCTACATTCATGACCCTGCAAGATCCCCACACGTTGCAAAGTTATCAAGTCTTTGTCCATCGACATGTTGCAAGATGTAAGAAGGTGACAGACTTGTCTTTTCAAAGTCATCTCAAAATGTATGATGGGCACAAGGACTTTGAGTATTTTTCTCATGACCCCTTTAGAAAACTTTTACTTTATTCTTTGTAAAACCACAAGAGATGAAGGACACCCCCCTCCCAAAAAAATCTTTTAATCTTTTTTATTCTTTTCATTTTTCATTTCAACACTTTTCAGTCAGACTTGAGCATTGTTTCAGTGAGGAATAAGGGCAGAAACACTCCTGACAGCCTCGATATGATCTGACAGCCTTTTCTTTTTGCTCTTAATACATTTTGTCATTGTGAAATTGAAAAATTCAAAAAGAGCTTTTAAAGCAGAAAGCTATATTATATATTTTAATATGAATACTTCCTAGTATTCCATCTGTGACTTCACGCAACTGCAGGCTCATCAGCAAGGTTAAAATGTTCAGGAAAAAAATGGAAAAATTTGTCTCTTTGCTATTCGAGTCATGTGTCTGCTTCAAAGAGTAAGATTCAGCCCTTTCTGTTCTGAAAAACAGTTTTCAGCCTAATGAATATTTGTTTGAAGTGTTTCAGATAATGAAATGATTCTAAAATATTAGTAAAGGACTGTGAGGTCTGTAGCGGTAGAAAAAACGTACGCCAAGTTGACTTATTGTTGTTTTATACTGTGACACGAGTCTCAGGTGCTGTTTTTTCAGACTGAAGGCTAACAGTGAGGATGAGGGTACATTAAAACAAATGATGGAACAGCGCAGAGAGGGAAAGGCTGCTTTTGATTCTTATTTGCATGACAGCCACTGGTAAATTGAGTCAGGCATCAGAGCTGATGGTGCTGCTCTACCAACGTGTGTGTTAATGTGTTTTTGCCAATGCTAAAGAGAATTTCACTGGAAGAATCGTGCAAATCCACTCATTTTTTCCCTCTTTCTGCTTCCAGGTCAAATACAAGATGTGCCCCTGGGCCAAGAGGAAGCGGCGCCTCGGGTCGAGGTGACCCCTGAACTTGACCTGGAAGTGGTTCCTGAAGCAACAGGAGACTGGCCGAACGTCTTCTCCTGACCGCAGCCCGCATGACTGCCAAGTATCAGAAAGCACTGCAGAGTCTCATGAGCACTTACTGGCTAAACAGCAAAGCTTTGCCAAACACAATAATCCTCTGAAAGGGGCTGTGTGGCTGAAAACGGATTTGAGGCCCTACCATCAGCTGAAGTGAATAGCGTTCATCATTTCTTTTCGTTACTGTTCTGCTCGGATCTCGGCATTCATGTGGATGTTTCTTTGACACCTGGCACCCAGCTAAGCTTTGTTGCCGACCAAATGCACCTCTACTCTCCGGCCTACTTCTGCAGGGCAGTGGAGCCCCGCCACCTCTCAGAAATTACTCAAGAAACTTATCAAAAAGCCCTTCAAATTCCCCAAATCCCACTTGGATTGTGCAGCTACAATCTGAACTGGGAGAACTCCATGGCCCACCCGACTGTGGACAAACACCCCCATAGCTCCTGTCTCCATCTGAAAATGGGTCCGAGCTGTTTCAGAAGGACAACACAAGGAGGACCTGCACAATATCAGTCAGGTGGTCTTAATGCTGTACATTCAAGTCCTCTGTCCTTGTAGCGGTCCCTGGCTGTTTATTCAATTCAGCATCAAAGCAAGGGGAGTCTGGCTCCCTCTGATTGGCCTAATGACTTTAATCCGTTCTGCTGCGGTCTGATTGTCATCCGTATGATAACCGCTGGAGAGGTTTGGTTCAGGGAACACAGGCATCCCAGATAAGTCTCCATTCTGGAGACAGAGGTCTCCCTCTAATGCCGGCCCTGCTGGAAATGAAGGAAACTGGAGCGTGCTGCAGAAACTTCCTAGCGACCAGTGTCGTCTCTTCTTCGGTGGTGTGCTCACAGGGAGCTGCAGGCAGCTTACCGCTGTCATGGCCTAAAAGCAACCGTCTTACAGTACATAAGACAGAAAGCACTTCTTTTCTACTGGTTTACTTTTGTCATATTTATACTGTACATATTTCATCTCCGAGTGAAATGTTTATTTTCGATTGATGTTTTAGTTTGAAAACAGCGGCTCACTGTGAAAGCTGCGCCATTTTCCAGATTCATGATTGAGGACTGCAACACTTTTTCTTTACTGTCTCACTTTGTAAATAGTGTAGTTAGATGGGGTATATTTTTTGATGAACCACCACAACACAGATTATTGGATATATATAATTTGAGCATTAGGTTGCATTTGTTATGAAGCAAAGCCAATGTACAGCTGTTTCTTCTTCTTTTCTATTGTCCATAATAAGTTAAGATTAAAGTAATTTTTCTACTAATTAAAGCTGGTTGTTTGTTCATTACTATGAATTACAGATAGAATAAACTGTTTTGACGTTTTGGATAATGGGGGCTTATCGGCTTTGTTGCCAAGAGTCAAATGAGGACAGTTGCTTTTGCACAGGAGGAGCATTCAGGCAATATAAAAAGGTGGTCCCCTGCTGATTTTGTGCTGCTTATCTGAGTCAGTGTGCAAGCAAAAAAAAAAAAAAGGAGGGGGGGTTCAAGCTATTTTTATAAACTGCCTCTCCAGGTGCGAAATGTGACAGGGAATGTGCTCATAAGTCACTCAAGATCTGCACACTAGATTTTGGCGAGTGAATTCAAACGGAGCATTTTTAACAAGAAAATTCCAGAAGGCACCTGGAGTCACAACCGTGGTCGGCTTGAGCAACGAGCCCGGCCTTGCTCTGATTTGTTGGGTAGAGGCAGTGCTTCTACATAAAAATACAAAGTAGCTGTTTGCTGGATTTGACCCAACACCAGCGTTGATATAAAACTAGTCAACAACTGTTTTTTCTTGAGTTTTTTGGACCAAACATGATGTAATCTATTCACTGGTGAGTTTGTGATCTGGATGTAGGAACTCCTGGCACAATTTTCACACAATTAAAATGTCTTTTTTTTTTTTTGTCTCTGTAAACCCACAGTGGGGATTTTAAATCAAACAATCAATATGCGATTGAAGTCCAGACTTTCAGCATCTCAAGGGAGGAAACTTCAGGTTATAGATGTCAGGATTTTCATGCATGTCTTAAAAACAGACCTTGGAATTAAAATCATGTCAATTTGTCCAGCTACTTCAGAGCATCTGAAATGGGGTCAACATATTAAAAATGGTTGTAATTCCTGAACAGTTAATGCAGTACTTTTCTTAAAGTCTTTGAAAGTCTACACAGCAAACTCTGGACCTATCTGTACCTCTTTGCTATATCGTCACATAAAACAGACAAATATCCATGTTGGGTAACTCCATCCTGTTTTCCATTAACTTCCCCATTCACTGTGCAACTACAATAGATTTCCCCAGGTTCAAATTAGAACTCATACAGCTGTTACATGGCTGGTGTTTCTGTGGCCTCTGATTCACTTTTGAATAACCACTCCAAAATGACGTGGAAAAGGAAGAAAAAAAACATGTTTGGAGGGCCGTGTTTATCTTTAATTATGAAAGCTGTGGTAAAAAGAATTTCACATGTATCCTCTTGGGGGAAATGCATTCATACTTTCAATGCTCCAGCAAGCTTTTGTACTTCAGTAATTTCAGCATGACATGAAACTGCATATATTCTGTGTGATTACACATGTGCTAGAATAGCGAGCAGGTACTCCATCTGCTCCGGTCATGAGCTCGGAAAACTTGGCCCAAATAGTGATTACCGAGTGAATCACGAATTTAGGCTTAATGGGAAAAAAAAGACTGGCATGTCTTTGTTTGGTGTGACCTTGTTATATCACTTTGTTTCACTGTTTTTTGTTGTTTTGTTTTTTTAAAAGATACATCATTTGCTGCTCTAGACAAAAAGACACACTGCAGTCAGTAGAGCTGGTTTTATATATTTATATATATATAGATATATATATATTTTTTAAATGTTTTATTCTCAGTTAAGTGGCAGGTCGTGTTTTATTACACATACAGTAATGAGGAGGAAGTTTACATTCATTCTCAGGGTCCTTTCAGAACAAAGAAAAACAACACAGCTCTCAGAAGGCTCAAGCAAACAGGGGGCAGGTGGGGATGCTGCAGATCACACGTGGCTGCTTTTGGAAGATGGATGGAACAGCACAAAACTTCTTCTTTTTCTTGTTTGTTTTTTTACAGAAAACTCACAAATTGTCAAAAAGAACAAAAACACCTCATAATGTGTCATTACAAAGTTAGTTACAGAGCACCTTTTTGAAATTGTGTGTTTTTTATTATCCACATGAAGGAAAAACAGCACATTGTATTTGGTAGTCAGGAGGAAAGGCACTTATTGTTGAGCTTTATTTTTTAATGAATTCAGTTTACAGTATCTGTGCCAAACAGGAGACAGAAGCAATGAGATGAGGAGACTTACAGAACACTAAAGCACTGAAGAAAGGTCTGAATGTGGCATCGTGATTCAGATTCAAGGTTTTAAAAAAGGTGGAAAACTGCACTGTTATGTGTGGACAGGTAGATTAGTCATTATCTCATAGACTGAAAGAGACTACAGGAGAAACTCAATTTAGAAAATTTGGAAACTTTTACAACAAAACTCCAGTTTCAGCCTTAGGTCCTATGATGACAAACGCAGATCAACGTACATGTAGGACAGGACGCTTAACTTAAGTGACGTAGACAGCGTGACGAGACAGAAAACCGCTCTTTTCTAAAACAGAAGTCACCCGGTCTTTTCACCCGATCGGCAGACGGCAATGACGGTCAAGTCAGTCGGACTTGCACCGGCCCTAACCTTCAGCTCTCCGGGTCTGCTTCAGTTTTAGCCACCTTGTGTTAGAAAGAAATACATGGAGACATCCACAGAAACCCAAATACACGTAAATATAGAGGGGTGGGGGCGTTCAGGCTGCACATGTGAGCGGCTTCGGGATCAACTTCGGCAAACGGTTCACACCGGTGATGATGACTGCATAGACTTAGCACAATGCAATGCAGGGAAAGGAGGGAGGAGACAGATTGTGTCGCTATCTACCAGCCAAAAGAGTGTTTGGGGCGGTGGGGGGGTGGTGGTGGAAAGAAATGAGGGATTTAGTGAGCATTACAGTGTTAACAGAGGTGGAAGGGAAGGTGAGTCTAAGGGATGACTAAGATTTCCTCGTTTTCTTCCTCTCTCTTTTTTTTTTTTAAACACCCCCCGTGCTCTTGAACGTCTTCCGTCGTGCTGTTGGAAGGGGCTGTACAGATGGACCTCAGCGTTTGGCTGGAGAAGCACTCCTGCTTCCCTGCATAAGACAAGACACATGATGAAAATGTGCACATGACATGTCGGCTTCAGCACTAAAAGAGAGCCCTCCGGTCATTTTGCACAGAGTGTAATTACAGTATTCACTTAAGCACTTTGCAGACAAATCCACGAATAGATCATTCAGCTAATAACTTCTGAATGAAAAAAACAGCCTTCACTGTGAATGACGGTCATTATAAACCATCAGCCTTGTGAAAAGATAAGCTGCCCAGATAAGTTGCTGTTTCTCTTTTGAATACATGATTTCATCAGCTTTCCCATTAAGCCTGAAATTGACACACATTGATGAATTAACCAACCTTCAGGCTTTTTATCTCCCATACGTTCTCAAACTGAACAATGACCTTAACATTTGCTTGAAAATCTTATTAGCTAAAGTTAAAGTCATAAGCAATGTGTTAAGACCAATGTGTCACCCACCTGCATCTGGAAAACAAACTTCAATACAAGAGCAGTAAATTTAGGTCAGTGTAATGAGTAATATGACAAACTAACCACCTCCTCTGGCCAGTTTCAATTCATTTTTTATATAAATGCATTTATATAACAATGTAGCTGAGATATGCAACTGTTTCCATGGTCTAAGGAGCTTGGAAAGAAAAGCGTTTCACCTCTCATCCGAGAAGCTTCTTCAGTTCTAGGGTCAAATGGTGGAGAGTCCCAGATTTAAGCTCAGTGTATTTCAGACCCAGCAACACACTCAGACAAAAACTGGTTCATCCGAAAGACAAAACTCCAAAACACAAACGTAACAATGTGGTGTATGCTGTACAGTGCAGCGAGGAATGCTCAGACCTCTACATTGGAGAGCCCAAACAGCCACTTCACAAGCGCATGGCACAACATAGAAGAACCACCTCCACAGGACAAGACTCAGCAGTCCATCTGCACCTACAGGACAAAGGTCACTCTTTCGAGGATGCCAATGTTCACATTTTGGACAGAGAGGACAGATGGTTTGAAGGAGGAGTGAAATAAGCCATTTATGTCCACTGTGAGCGACCATCTTTGAACAGAGGCGGGGGTTTACGACACCAACTCTCTGCCATCTATAATCCAGTTTTGAGATCCCTTCCCAGACGCCTTAACGCCCACTCACACCCTGGGCTATCTGACCTCAGGAAATCACATGATAGGGTGGGGCCAGGTTTCATAATGAGCTCACCCGAAACCCTGGCTGATTGTGACCCACACCCGTTTTCATGCCTTGGCTCATGTGATTACGTAGAGGATCATCAGGGGGTCCTTTTGTCCCTCTGTGGGGGGAAACTCCCACTGGGTTTAAATCTGGGACTCTCCACCATTTGACCTTAGAACTGAAGAAGCTTCTCGGATTAGAGGTGAAACGTCTTCAAGCAACTTAAAGAAGTCCAGACGCTCCTTAGACTACGATGACCTGGATGACTGAGAACCTTCACAGAGATACTGTTTCCATAAAAAAAAAAAAAGGATTTAGAATTATGAGAAAGTGTGTCAGAATCTAATATATTTAAGCAATGTTGTGCAATATGGCAAAGCTTCTGATGCTGAAGTAAAAGTGATTATGCAAGTGACAGATGTGAGTTTTAAAATGACACAAAGTAAAAAAAAAAATGTGAACGCCAAACAGAATTGTAAGAAAATGAAACAAAAATAGGGAAAAAGTCTGTGAAAGGTATCAGAAATGTAGTCAGAGTTTGTAAAAGCTGGGGCTCATCCAGCACAGAGGAAACATGAGAGCAGGATAGGTTGAAGATCGTTGGCCAGTTGCAAATACATTTGCTTTGTCATCTTCAAAGCAAAGATTTCCAGTCACCCATTGATTTTCATCCCAAAAAGAGTCCAGAGCAGACAGGCTGCTTTTATCTCAGAGCTCTCTCTTTACAGACTTTATTGAATTTTTTATTTTTTTTCCTGTCTCGCTTGTTCTTGTTCGTGCCTGCTACTCTGCCAGAAGAAGCAAGCAGAGCAAAAGGCATAAAGATTATTCAAATGAGACAAATCTTTACAGACTGCAGTAGGAGATAATCCTGCAATGTACAAGGCTTTTTATTCATAAAACAGCGGCTGCTGACTGCTCTAGCCATTTCACATGAAACTCGATATCTGTCCCGAAAGGGAGCGATGGTGTTCGGACTTAAAAAAATATCTTACTTCCATTTGGGCCTTGCTGACATTTATGTGTAGAAATGCTACTGTGACAGCACTAAGTCAACACTAATCAGCCTTATTAGGAAGATTCAAATGGAGCGTCCCAGGAGTGCGTCGCCTCTTGAGCTGTTTACACTCTTGTAGCTCACTGACAACAATTTAGCACTACAGACATGCTGCCCAGGGGAAATTTGAATATCTCTCTACTAGCAGTAATCGCTAAGCTAAATAACAATCTCAGGTACAGTCAGAGTGGCTGGCTAATTAAATCCTGTCAGGAAATAACTAGCAGAGCATGAAGACTCACACTCCTCTTCAAGACGCACCAAAACAAATCTGGTTATTAGGAACTGCTCTGGAGGGGCCGTGAAGGCAGCAATGTGAAGCTGATGGTGAAAATATAAATGATGGTGAATATAATTTTTTTTTTAACATAACAGAAACATGCAATCAGCCAGTGCTAATCTATGGGATACGCATTAGTACAGACTTGGAACATTATTGCTGTCTGTCTATGTGACATTCATTAAAATTTTCTCAGCTTCTTTATTATTTTTGCATCAGTTCTCTCATCTGTTTGTAAATTACCTGCGTCTTAAACACCAGAGAATCACACAATAAAACACATTAACAGATGGAGGCAGCGGGAGATCAGCAGCTCCTGTGCAGCTCCTATATTTTGGCTGCTAATGTGTTTTTTGTGCCAGTTAATACATTCCCGAACACAAAAAAAGGACTAAACTAAACTAAACACTGTATTGCTTGTCACATGATTAATGCCAGACCTTATTTTGTAACAGCATAAAAAAGGGGTTATATTATAAGCATTAGAAATAGTCCCAGCGAACCCTCATCAAAAGTGGATCTTCTGCATGATTATATCAGCGCTGGCGTAAAGCTTGTAGCGTGCACGATGAACAATTTTGTGTCTAAAAGCCTCTTATTATTCTGCTGCTGCCTGCTTTAGCAATGACATTACAATGGCTTCTAAGCATATCAATGCTGAACAAACGAGCAGCGACTCAAACTCAAGTATCCCTCCACCAAGTATCGGTTACTCACTCTGCTGCTGATATTATCACTGTGGCAAAGAAGAAGACAAGGCACGGAGAGGGATTAGGGAGAATCATTTTCTGTTTGCATTACTAGTGAAGAAAATCAGCATGAAGAAACAGAGAAAGCAGTGTGATTTTATTTATTTTTTTTACCATTTTGAAGATCCTAGTCAGGGTGCCTTTGCCGTCCCCTGCACTGGCCTTCTTGCCTTTAGCAGACTGTGACTTCTGGGGGCCCTGGCAGTGGGAGGGAAGAATTAAAGTGTGTTAAAGGACTCTGCAGAAAGCTCAGCCATCTCTTAATCCTCTGATAGAGAGCCCTGAAGAAATTTCCAGCCCAGCATATGACAATGATAAATTCAGAGTTACAAGGGATGGTTTTCTTCGTGACAGATTGGTGTGCTTTCCAAAAATTGTGTAAATGTTTGCAGAATATGCTGCAATCCGCTGGTGAGGTTTTCATCCAAATATTTGAATTATGCATAAAACCATCAAGCAGCATATCCAGTTTTTGCTGATTATTTGAATGTCATTTATTCTGTTTGATAAATAGAAGAGGACCATTCGTATTATCATAGGTGTTGACATTTAAAACTGCCCTGCATTGATGGATCGGTGTGCCTTTTAAAAACACCCCAAGTGCTGATTGTTAATCAGCATAATCAGTGTTTCAATCTGGTAATATTTCAGACACTAGGATGAAAGTCCTTGGACATTCTTTTCAAGTAGGTGTAAAAATGTAATCAACCCAACATACTGAGGACTGCTCTGAGAAAAGCAGTTAGGGACCGTCTGAAAATTACAGCAGGGAGCTGAGCTTAAATTAGGCTGTCCTCGCAACACATTCAAATCCTTTTACTCCATTGCCTTTATTCATGTACCACCCTTATGACACTTGACACATGATAAAAACAAAAACAAAGGCTTTTTCTAAAAGTGTAATTAAGCACTTTATTAGGTGCACCTTGCTACCAATAGTCAGGCAGTTTGTGGTGTTTAAACCAGGGGTCTCGAACACCAGGCCTTGAAGGCTGGTGGGCTGCAGGTTTTAGATGTCAGCACACCTGAATCAAATGATTAGTTCATTATCAGGCCTCTAGAGAACTTCAGGACATGTTGAGGAGGTAATTCAGCCATTTAAATCAGCTCTGTTGGATCAAGGACACATCTAAAACCTGCAGGACACCAGCCAGCGAGGCCTGGTTCGAGACCCCTGGTTTAAACAATGCCCAGTTGGTACTAAAGGGCCCAAAATGCACCAAGAAAATATTCCTCACATCATTAGACCATCACAAGCCTGAACCAGTTTTAGGTGTGCCTAATAATGTAGCTGGTGAGTATACTTGTGTAATAAATAACTATTTAAACAAATTTGAATACTCGTCTACCTCGGGTCCAAAGAACAACTTCATTCTCTCCCTTGCCAGTAATTTCTGCACAGCCCCTAAGCAAGTCTGCTTTTTCACTTTTACCCACAGTCATCCTGCTGCTGCTTCACATACATGATGGAGACATTAAATTAAATGCTTGCCAAATGAAGCAGAAGGCGGCCTCGTTTCAGTCGTTCTCAAAGTAATTTCGGAAATGCAACAAGGATGATGAAGAGGAGTAGGCCTGTGTTATCATGGATGCACAATATGCGCACATGATGTGGATGAGTCGGGCTGCGAGGTCACCAAATGGAACTGATATACTTTGAAAATGGACTTAAGTCAAGGAAGGAAATGAGGGCATTATCGCTGATGTATGGACAGATTATGAAGGCTTAAGTGGATGATGGAGAGTAAATGGAAAGAGAGCCACAGGCATCATGCTGAAGGCAGTTTGAGAAGATGAACTCAGCTTCCTTCAAGTTTAATTAGGCATGATACCTCCATTTGGAGGTATCATTTTTTTTGTGTTTTAAACCACCTACCAGGCCTATCTTGGCTGCTAGTCCTCTCCACTGGGTGTGTAGAGAAGCGAAAGACAAAGACAAGAGATAGGAGAGAGAGGAGACAAATAGCAAAAAAAAGGGTGTCTTACTCAGTGCAAAGGCGGGATGGGAAGGAGAGGAGGCAGGTAGGAGAGTCCATCCAGAGGGAAGGAGGGGAGTCACAGGGTCACAGAGGGGAAGGCAGGTGCACAGGAGGTGCAAAGGGAGGTAGAGGAAGGAGGAGCAAGGCAGATGCTCACATCGAAAAGAGCACAAATTTAGTGACATTTAGCAAGGAAAGCATTGCCCACAAAGCATAAAGCTGCACATATATGTTCCCCAAGGCTGTTTCTGCACATTTACACATCTCATCTGTATTTACTGTTTCAACTGATGCTCAACGAGTTGACCTTTACTACCTGAAACTGATTCTATTAGAAAACAATGAATAAAATATTACATTTTTAAAAAATGTACCTTTATTCAGTGTCTTTAGACCTTATGATACACCATAAAGATACACCATCCATCCTCTTAACTGCTTATGCACGTTAGGGTCTGTAGCCTATCGCAGCTGTCATTTCGAATCAAACATAAATGCAGAATCCTTTTAACAAAGTAAGAAAGACTCACCCTAGACTTTGGAGGGGCAGGGGACACCTGAAGAAGAGTTAATGACAGAAGGTAAGAAGGTTTTCACAGAGCGGTGGCCTGTTCCCGCCACTTGAATCGTTCATCACGTATAACGGCGAGCATATTAACGTCGACCTCAGCAAATGAGACGGTTCCAATTAAATAAACAGATCTTGTGACTACAAAATGCCATAATTGATAAAAAGGCGAATAGCCAATAAGAATTGGCACTTTATGTCGCGAGATGCTAAACGCACAATCTGGTCCACCAACCAGCAGCTGGCACTGTTCGATAAGTCCCACAATGGGGTGCAAAGACTGTTAACTGCAAGAACTTCTATTAAAGGCGATTACTTTGATTACTTTTAGGCGATTATCTTGATTTACTTTCTGTATCATACAAGTCCCTAAATCAAAGCGGGGTTTTCTCATGACATTTTCAACACCACCACTTCTGCAGTGTCATCAAATCGCTGCAAGGACTCAACTTTGTTTGACTCAACGTTATTTGACTCATTCTTCACGACGCAGGCGGAAAAGGCTTTTAGTTAGAGACCAAAGGAAGTAATAGGAGAGTAAAGACACAAATACTGAATAACAATGGAAGAAAAGCCCACGCTGACAAAAAACATGTCTGACTCAATGTGAAATGTCTGGTGTGAGAGGATATGAGTGTTTCTAAGGTACAGTTCACTTTAGGGATTACTCACAATCGTGCGGAAGAAATGGACCACGGCGTTCTCGGCCCCGCGCTTACGTGGGGAAGTTGCAGAAGCTTTCTGAGGGCCCGGGGAGAGAGCGCCTCGGAAAGAGCCCTGGAAAAAAAAGGGAAGGAAGCATAACAGTAATATGGCTTCACTGACCTTTACTCAGTGTCGCTAATAGTAAATGTCAGCAAGGTTGGGATTTCATGAATCTCTAATTTAGCCAATTGAAAATAATGTCACATATGGTGTTAACTACCTGAAACATGACTAATTTTAGTTTTAATTTTAGAGTGTTTCATAATGGACAGTGCTGCTGCATCAAGGTGTGAATGTCTTCACTCCTGAAAGTCGTGGTGTATTCAGAAGTGGCTGATGATATCATTGTGCAAAATCGTTGCACGTCACCTCATAACCTTTAGGGGCAAAACCTCTAGCCACAAGCTATTCAAAACAAAAATGGTACAAATGAGCTGTTGGAGTTGTCTGTGTTCTCCTGTCAAAGGGTTGATGTCAAAAATAAAGAGTAATTATCATCCCAAAGTAGAATTAAATGCAGCTAATTGCTTTAAAGTCATGCTTTAAAGGGTACATCGAGGTGACTTTTTATGCCTGTGTGAGAACTGTGGTGCATTTAAAATATTTAACTGATGGAAACATCACGGGGACACAAAAAGGTGGCAGGTGAAATGCATAAAACTAACACAAATAGCGGCAATAAGCAGCAACCCAGAGAAAAAGGAACAAAATTCATTTCCACCTACTCACTGTGTGCTAATGTTAGTGCGTTGATCAGTTTCAGTGACCCTACTAATGTAACAGGAAAACCTCTGTATGTGTGTGTGTGTGTGTGTGTGGGAGAGGAGGATTCACATCCATTACCTCACATCAAAGAACCTTAAGGTAACCAAAGGGGGAAAACTTTACTGCCAACACCATTACGCAATCTGAGAGCCATCTGGTGTCACACACACTAACTTTAATGGGTTTGTTAAAAAAAAAAAAAAAGAAAAAAAAAAAAAAGAAAAAGAAAGAAAAAATGTAAAATTACAATAAAAACTTCCCAGAAACAGGGACGCCCTGTTTTTTTTCTTGCATTTCCTCAGTGATGTCTTTGTGTGCTCTCTGCTGCTTCAGTGCTGACCCTTTAATGCTTATGTGTGAGTGGAGGTGTGAATGAAAAAAGTTGAGGAATTCGAGTGATCTCGGTGACTGAGAGGAGAAGAAAAAGTAAAAATTGGCAGGATTTTTGTTGCTATATCCTCATTTTCTGTCAGTTGCCCCCTTTGAGGAGAGTAAATCCTTTTCCTTTTGTTTTCTCTGTTTTGCTCTCTTCCATTTTCTTTATCATTTGGTGAAACATGTGCATAATAACTTCTGTAACTGCTCCTGTGAGTGCTTCATCTACATTTCAAATGAATAGTACACATTAGTTTTGAGAAGACAAAAAAAAAAAAAAAAAAAACAGGGGGCGGGGTCGTCCATTAGTGCCTCTCCTGCTGTTAATGGAGCCATTCGACTCTTGAGCAAATGATATGGAGGCATTAAAACCAAGTTCCTGCAGTGGTTCTGTTCAGCTTCTGGAACTACTTTTTAAACTTAATTGGCATCTGAAAGAGAGGGCGGTTGCAATCACTGATAGCTTTATGTCTGAAGAGAAACGACATCAAGCAAGCAGGTGTGACGGAGTTTTTTTGGATTTGTGTGCTGCTTTCATTTAAGTGCCTGCTAAAGTTCCTTGAGATTTTAGCTCTTTGTGCCAGCCACTTTTCATGTTAAATACCTACATGTTTTTCTATTTCCATTCCTTAATTGAGACTGCACTGAGCTGCCATTATTGTTTTAATGAAATAGTTTGACATTTGTCAAATATACTCATGTTTATTTGTCGAGTCTTCAGAGCTCTAATTCATGCTAACTATGGCGATGTAGTTAAGAGACTACTAGCTTAGCACAAAGACTACCATGACAGTTTGAGGACTACAACAACTGTTTACTCGAGTTTTCAGTTTTGTTAGCTGGGCTAACATTATGTAAATTCAACCGTAAATTTTCATCTCTTTTGTAGCCTCTTCACCAGTCTACAACCATGCAATTTTGGCTCCCCCTTACCGGTTTTGTAGTGACTAAGCAAGGCAGCCATTTATGCAGCAGAAGCAGGTCGATGTTAGCCCGTTAGCTAGCAGCAAACCTAGCTTAATCCTGCAATAAAGTGGTCACTTGTCAAGAGCTTCATTACTTCTTTACGTTTTGTCATTATTGCCTATCCTGCCTTTAATAAGACTTACAAATATTCTATAATAGACTGTCTCTTTTTACCTATGAAATTATAAATGTGACTGGCACCTTACAAGATAACTGGTTACCATATCAAAACTAACCATATCAACAATAAAGTTAATATTTGGTTATTTGTAATTTGTAACTTACAAATTGTATTTTCTTTTTAAATTGTCAAACCACTGTGGTTATCACTTAGTACTCCGTGTAGCCTATGCAGTTTTTTTTTTCTTGTTTTAGAGCAACCAAAGTTGCAAGTAGCGTAGCATTCATTTGAATGTGGTTCCAAGTTTTGGGGAACATTTATTATTCATTTTAAATTCCAATAATGATCAGTATTACTATAATTTCACCACATTTAAAATTATAACCCACTTGTTTTTTAACTTAGCGGAGGTAAGAGCTGGAGGTAAACCAGCTACAGTAGCTACTACTAACAAAAAAACAAACAAGCCCAAAACAGAACAAACACATTTTTTAAGTCAAAATTACTTGTATTCAATAATCATTAGTCATAGTCAATAATACCAATTAATAGCAATACAAGACAATTTGTTTTTGTTTGTTTTAATTGAAACATCTTCAGTCCTTCCTCCCACCTCATGCTTTTCCACACACACACTTCCATTATTAGATTGATTATATTTGCTAAGTGGTGCATAACCCAAACACACAGAGGAAACATTTGAAATGCTTGTACATTTCCCCCCCGCCGGCCAATCTCCTCAAAAGACAGCATTTGTTTTTAGTCTGCAGTAAGTTACTGTGCCACAGTGGCCGACTTGTTTCTTGGTCTTATAGTGCTGAACATAAACTTCTGTTTTCAATCAGCTTTAGGTAATCACTGAACTCAGCTCTGTTGTATTATCTTTTAATTTCATCTTCAGACTCATACAAACAATTCAATCCAGTTATCCATTACTTAGCTCCAAGTAGAAATAAAAAGTAGATCAGCTTTCCAATAACGCCTCATATTTATATGACTGACTGAACAGTTAAATATAGTATCTTGTCTTCTGGCTCAGCCTTTACAACCAAAAAGTATAGTTTAACATGATTTTTTTCCACCCTTATTTCCCCTCTGATCTGCAGTAAATACGAGTTGAACAGTTGTTAGAGCAGTTAAAATAATTTATTGCACTTAGAACTAGAAAGAGACATTGAGCCAAACACAGTTAAAACAAAAACAATGCGCTGATGTTGTTAAAGAGTTTTAATCAAGCAAATATCCAAAAAGCTTAAACAGGATCAGGTTAGGAACAGATCACCGGTCACAGCAGATACAGTTATTACAAAGGCATTACACAGCAGTGGATTATTGCTGGGCCACTGTTGTTTTAAATAAAATCTCAGACTGGATCATGGATCACATGAGAACCTGAGGTGAGCAAAGCAATGAGACAGGGGGTCGCAGAGCCCCTCTCCCCCATCCCAAGACACTGGCATTTAAGAGTCCTCAAAACATTGGGCTCCAACTGTGAGCTGTCCTGTAAAAAGCCTGACACTACTCCTGCACTAGAATATGACTCACTATGCATGTCATTCAGAAAATTAGGAGGCAAATTAAGACTTCATAATTATTCTCAGTTCTTTATGAGTCTTCATTTCTGCTTGAATAGCTAATGCTCATGCAAACGTAATTTTCTATCCAATTAGCACATCATTATCCCTGTTTGAAATAATCAAATCCCGTTACTATTCAGATGCAGATTAACTGCAGCTGTATTGTGTCCTAAGACCTGAGTTTGTTTTTTATGGCGTCTTCTCACAACTTTAGACTACTTGGGGACGGTCTTTATATCTTCTCAAAGCCCCGACTCAGGTTTAGATTGAAAAATATGTAAATAAATCAGACAGAAAGAACATTAATAAGCACGAGGGATCAGTGTGCAATAGACTCCACATCTGCCGGTATGAAAACAATTCAACTCTACTGAAATAAGCATGCATATTCACAATCCAACGAGAAACACTGAGACAATCTGTCTTACTAATACTGCAGCCCGCAAATCAAAGTATGCATCAGGAACGTCTGTGGAGAATCTGTGCACACAGACTAGATACTGAGATTCAAAAATATCTGTCTTTAAGAGGAAATCTTTCTGGAAAAATAAATGTTTGCAGCCAAAAATTAGTGCAGGTTTTTTTTTTTTTTTTTTTCCTGTGTTGTTTGTTTTGCTAGAGGCAACAGAGGTGAGACCAACCTATCATTTATTTGAGATGTGAGCACTCGTTCATTTGAAGGCAAATCCTCGGTGAACACATAAATATATATTTATAGTTTGTCTTTTGTAGACTCGCCATCAATACGAGAAACAAGATACAATTTCATGGCCACGGCAAAAATAAGAGAAACCAAACAAACACGGCAGCGAATTAAGAGCTGACATTACATGAACGCTTCATAATTTGTTCTGTCGACACGTTCCCTTAATTTATTTTCCAAAGTAAAATAATGTCTGATCAGCTGAACAGGCTAGGGAAAAAAAAAAGAACTGTGATATATATATATATATATATATATATATATATATATATATATAAATAAAACCCCATTTTATCCTGAATCTTACACTGAAAACAATTTCATGGCTGGCATAAGGCAAAGGGAAAAATGCATATTTTCATGTTGTTCAATGATTTCTCTGCAATTATTATGTGCCAAAGCACTCTGATTAGCACTCTGCGGGGTTAGAAGAGCTTTACAAAAGGAAAAAGCATACAATCAGAGAGATATTGTTGCCCCCAGGAATAAGCTCGCCATACCATATGATTCCTTTCAAACTATTATCATGTTTTCAGACAGCTGTCACAGTGAGTAGACGTGACTCGTGATGGATCATACAGATCAAGCGCACTTCCATTCCTTCTTTCTCAGAGAACTACATTGCAGGCTCAGCTTGCTGCAGTAGCATCATCAAGACAAGCAGATATACTCAGCGCTGTGTGGTAAACTCTCTGCGCTCATAAACCAGATTAGGTGCTGAAGCTTGGAATTTTCTATTTCGTCACCACCTCCAGAGGGCATCGCTGAATGGACCGAAAGCGAGTGGAGCCGGCTGAGCTGTGGCAACGCTGCCAAGACTGGTGCCAGGAGAATAAATGGAACATTTGCTATCACAAATGTTCAGACTATTGGCAGGCACTATAGCAACATATATAAAAAAAATGTTGTTGTTGTTTTTTGTTTTTGTTTTAAAATGGGATTTTCTTTCTCTCTTTCTTAATTTTTTGAACAAAGTGGGCCTCACAGGAATACTGTTAAAGATTTGCTACTGTTCATAAAGGAGGTCATCTCAACAACATCGGAGTACATGGTTATTAGAAAGCAGCGCAGGCTCAAATGCTTCATAATCGCTCGCCTGCCAGACAAGCCTGTTCTTTCTTAACAGGATGCAGACTTGTATATTCCCAAACCTGGGATGATATTAAGCTCCTACACTAATATACTTATTTATATGCTAATACACTGTACATGTACTACTTGTTTGATCAGTTGTAGCATCATTTCATCCTCAACTTTGAAAGTGACTTAGCAGACTGTGGCAACGTGCAAACAGTAGTGAAGTACCTCCCTGTGGCTCGTTTATCAAATTATAGCTTAAAAATTTTTTTTACATACAAGGAGGTGAATTTCCCAGCTTATCATCACCATCATTGCAAAAAGTACCTGAACTGAGCTGTTCTCCAGTTTGACAAACGTTCCAATTAACAACAAGCTTAATGACAGCAACATGTGAAACACTATAACGTTACATCTAGAGATATTAGATCTGACTGAAGAGGAAAATGTTATTAATGTCAGTACCATTCAAATAAACAGAATAAAGAAATATTCTTAAATGGGTCAAAATCACAGCGTCTTTAGAATTAAAACAAAAAAACAAAACGAAGAAAATAACCCTCGCCCAAAGTCATTATCCAGTGTCGATTCAGGATCAGCCAGGTAATGTGAATCGCATGACAATGTCAGACTTTGGTTTAACATAAAATCAACAGTAAAACCAACACTATTATACATGACAGATATCTGACAACAGAGTCTAACAATGTGTGTTAGCGAATCACAAGTAACAAGTGGTTCTGGGAGCCACTCTACAGAACAAACTAAGGTACATAAGAAGGACTGAATCTCTTGGTTTCCTCACCTTGCCCTTCCTCTTCTTGTCCCCTCCAAAGAACTTTCCAATCTGATCCAGGAGGCCGGGGTTCTTCTTCCTCCGACCCAGGCCGAAAGCGGCCTGTGCAGAGCTGCTTGCGGATGCCATGGTTGTATTAGCAGTTGGTATTACGCTTGTGTTTGTCAAATGTGGGGTTCTTGCGTCTCTCTTAAATGAGAGCCGACAGAGGAGGAAAAAGAAAAAAATAGAGGAAAGGGAGGGGAGGAAAAAAAAAGCTAGCCTAATCTAGGTCCTGTTCTTGGCTCTCCGACCCGCACTCTGAAGCCGCTCCGCTGTGCTCCTGGATGGTCTGCAGCTCGTCCGATTCGGAGGGTCGGTCTTTGAAGGTGTTGTCCTCTCGGCCCGGGGCATCTCGGGAGAAGAGGCGGACCAGGTGGGGGCGTGGTGTGGCAGCGTCAGGGTCAGCTGTGCTGGCGGGGCTCCAACACTGGTGGGGGTCTGTGGAGTCAGTCACCGCTGGCTTCTCCGAGACGCAGCCATTGTTCTGGTTTGCATCTGCCTCACTCAGGCCTGCGCGAGAAACAACAAGGGTCATCTATGGGCTTGGGCCTGCATGGCACACAACAAACCCAGAGCAGCACAATGGCTTCTTTTGATGAGAGCAGGGCCTTCCTGCTGCAGCGAAGACCAACAGAGCTAATACAATTTACATGTTAGCTGCAATGAAACCAACCAGTGAGCTGGAAAAGGTGTGAATGAGACATGAGTAACTGAAAGATGTTCAGTAAGTTAACTACTCCCTTCTCAGGGGCTCTTACCACATTGTGGGCTCTACTTGTATGCTGTAGTAGGTGGGATCACTAGTTTTGACTCAAACACAAGTAATTAGACTCTTGATTTTTATTTTTATTTTGCAATAATTCAACTATTTCACTTTACAAGAGCAGTTTTAAAACAATCACTCTGAAACTTGACAATGGCAACGGATTATCTTCCCATCGTGGCACTTTTTCGCTTCAACTCAGGGGCGGCTCTACGGGGGGCAATCCCCCTCCCCCCTGCTGTATAGCCTTGCCCCCCCCCCCCCCACACACACACTCTCTGAATCGTCCACTTTGACAGCTATCCGTTAAACTGGCCAGCTCCCACAGCAGAGGACATCCAGTGCATTCCTCCGTCCAAAACAATACGCACACTGTACTGACAGAAATGGTGTAGCACTACACCAGAGAATCTGCATGCTAATGCTGGCTGAAACAGTGGTCTTTTGTCACAGCTGCATAGTTATTACAAATAAACAAAGGGCCCACTGTCACTAAAATAACTCCTATAAGTATGGATTTTCAGCCCGATGCACGGTGACACTTATCCGATTTAGGACCCGAGAGCTACCAGGCTGCTGGCTGTGGGTATAGAGCAAGTTTGGATCTAGTCTATGCAGAAGTTAAGCTTTGATTTACCACAATTTTAGGTGGAATTACTTCTACAGAAACACATCCAATGAATCTTCTTTTCTTCTGGAAGATTTACATCTCGTGAATCACTTAAAGATCAATTGAAAGATGGGTCATTCCATCATCCATTATTCCGCCTATTTTAACAAGCCAATACTCAGACATTTATTGATGTATCCGTCCCAAATTACAGATCCTGATTAATTATAATGGTAACAAAGACCAGTGAAAATTTTCAGGCTTTTATCTTTATTAGTTTAAAAAAAAAAAAAAAGTATATTCACATTCAAACATCGTCTCAGATCTCAGAAAAAAAGTGAAAGGGGTACATTTTGTTCTTACTTACAGCTTTTAAGACAGACTGACACATAATGATGATCAGCCTCTCACCCAGCTTTTTAAAGACAAAACACAAATGCCTATACACACTGCTTTTGATTGTGTCTGTCCAAAAGGTTTTGCAATAAAAGTCTCACATCACCATAGAGAAAGAAAGAAGCTGTTTTAAAAAAAAACCCCCCAAAAAAAACACCACCATTTCTAAAATGACGTTTAAAGTGCCTTATTAAACAGATCTAATAATGCAGGTATTTTGCTACCAGTGCTGCTTTTTCATCACTTATTCAATCCCAATACTTTCAGGTTGCCCAGTTACCTCTAATACCCTTGCAATTTAATGCCAGGAAAGGTGTGAGAGCCTCTGAAGAAAGCCATATCCTTTAAAAGGCCATTTTGAGAAAGCAAGGCCCTGTAATCTAATAAAAATCTTTCAGGCATAACATTTGCTTTAAGGCAGGTGAGACATCCAGTTCAAAGACCTCTTATAAAGAGTTTATATTAGCTACAGAAATACTTACGAATAAATAAAATGTGCAAAAAAGGTCTAGTCAAATACGATGCAGCTCATATTAAAGCCAAAATTGCCACAACAACCTATTCACTGTATTACTCTCATTTTTTCCTTAGGAAAAAAAAAAAAAAAAAAACAAAAAAAAACAAAACAGGCTGCTTTAAGTTGTAGTCCTAGCACTGATCCAGTTCTTCACCACCAAATTGGTGTGAGGCCAATAGCCTGTGTGCTGTTACTACAGTTTGTTCACATATGCAGCCAATAGTAAGGCTCAGTGTAACTCTGTGCTGTATTGATCTGTGGCATTTCCAAAGGAAAGTCTTAGTCATCTCATTTGCTTGAAGCACCAAATACATACTGCACTACGACAAAAAAAGATTTTTAGATTGTTTTTAGATTCTTATCTACAACAAGAATACCATCAGGGATCCATTTGATGGCCTTCAAATTCTGCAGCATTGCAATGACCTGAAAGTTAGAGCCAGATACCATAAGAAATTTCCTCACAGGCATGAGCAATAAGCAACAACAAGCCCCGGGTGCTGGAGTAGTGCTATATATGATGGATGTAGCCACTTATGCCATACATTGGCTTTTTGACTTAGTTTCACATTTTGTTCTTTTTTTCCCTGTCCATTTTTAAACCTAATGGTAGTGGTGGGAGATATATCGAATATACTCGATGTATTGCGAATTCTTCCACGTGTGATGGTTAAAATGGCTTTAGCGTAACCATCGAGTATAAATTGCCAGGGAAATATTGAGCTGTTTGCATCTAATTCACTGTGAGTTTTCTTTCCCCAACATCCAGCGAATGCATCCCAACTCTAAAATTTTCTACCTAGCATATAAACACATACTGAGCATGCATGTTAATAATCTACCAGATAGGAAAAAAAATATGGCGACAGCGGGAGTTTCAGACGAGTGAGGGAATGAGACCCTCTGTTGTTTGGATTTCCCTCTTGAACAAAATGTTATATATCACACAAAGCAGGGATAGTATATTAAAATGCTCAACAGGTTTTGTGGTATCAGTTATTGCACAGCAAACTGCAGAATTAATAAGACTTTTTTTTTGTTTTGTTTTTTTAGTGGTCTGCCCATGAGGCCTTTTAGATTTCCATCATCTGCTTTTTTCCTCAGCACAGTGGTGCTGGCATCACCTAACGCAATACCAAGAAAATACAAATTACACTGAATAATATCCTGACGTGCAGTAACTGCAGGCAATAACATGCCAGCATAGTATTAACTACATGTTCATCTTATATTACCAGAAATAAGGTTGCATGCTTGTGAGTAAGAGCTTAATTAGTGAACTCCGTGTGTGCTTATGACAGCTGGATAGCACACATGTGGGTGACTGACGGGGCTGTTGATCAATGCTGATGACTCAGAGATTACTGAACCAATATGTTGGCATTTGAAGCCAATCTGGACTCACTCAACAAACCATACTCTGGTGGACAAACACACCCCCTCCTCCCTAACATGCAGACATATCATCAGCTGCCTAATGATGAAGGGTAGAAGATGACAAAGTGACGTGAACCCATTTGTTTAAGTCCTAAACTGTGAAAATGTTATTGTTACCGTTCAATGATCGATCATCGTCACCTTTAAGTGGTTCTATTGGATCTCTTATGAGATAAGGCTGTTTTGTGTCCATTACCATTCTGCGTACAGTGGAGCAGACTGCCATCTGTGTTTTTGATCTACCTTAGTCTTCTATTTGATCAAACAACAGCCGAGGCAAAAAGCCATCAATTGTGATTGTGACCTGCTGCTTTCATTTTGTCTACTGCTTATTTTGCACCCTATTATCATTTGTCTATAAAAAATTAAACTGCTGAAAGAGTCTTTCTGAAAGATTACCAGATTGCTTTGGACACACGGTTTTAGCTCAACGAACAAAACATGCTGAGAGTGAAATTAGATGGACGTTAGATAGAAGATTTTGGGGGCCTCTGGATGTCTGGAGTTTTGATCTCCTCCATACCCGCTTCACACCCTGGAGGACGGGGCTGTGGCCCCCCCACACTCCCTAGCAGATCATTACATGGAGAAACCTTTGGAATGCAAGCATGCTGATCCACACAGGTATGCACACATGGGTATTCACAGACGCGGACTAAAGCTTTCTTGGCTGCTGCCTCAAAGCACACTGTGCGCTGTCTATCTTGCGTGCTGCACAATATCGTTTATTATTTAGTAAATATTGATATCTATGACTAGCTAGTTTATTGTGATGGTGCTTTGTTTTCTCTATTATTATGTTGCTCTTTGTTGTTTGCTGTCTCCTCTGTTTGTTTTGTTTGTTTTTTTTTTTCTCCATACAGGTGACCCAGGAGTTCTTTTTTTTTTTTTTTTTCTTTCTCTTCCCCCCCCTTCTCACCGTCTCTTCTCCCCTTTGGTTTTCTTTCTTTCTCTCCCCCTCTTTCTCTCATTCATTCCCCCTGTCCTATTTATTAAAAAAAAAAAAAAAAAAAAAAAATGACAAAGGATGAACTGAAGCTCTGCCATCACGTAATGTCGCATACTGCTGTTTCTGATGTCATTTAAAAAAAAAAAAAAAAAAAAAAAAAAGATAGAAGATTTTGATTTAAAATCCCCCAAATTCATATTAAGTTGTCAAATTTAATTGGGAGAAGAAACAGGACACTATCCTGCTGTATAACTACTTGCACAACAGTGGCCCATGGAACTGCAATTAAAGTAATAGAACAAGCTCAGAATCCCAGGTAATGAAGCTGGGAAGACAAGATGTCCTTGTTAGCTAGCTTGTCAAATATCTGTGTTCTCTCACAGATTTTCGGTAACTTTTCTGCGACATGTTCACTGATAATTCCTTGCTGCTGTCAAGAAGTATTACGTTCAGCTCGCACAGTACTTCTAAACAAGCTGAACTGTAGGTAAATGCTTTGAAGGCCTCTAGTTTCAGCTGCTAGGTCACTGACGGCTGAGCGACAGCGTGAACCCTGACATTTTAGCGAATCCCAGGCTCTTCATCTAAATACAGAATGACTTGTTTCTTCCAGGATTCAATCTACCCTTTAATAGCATTTTCCGGGAGTCGGTGACTCAATCAACACCTAAGAAATATCCTTCAAACACCTCGCCAATTCCATTGATTGCAACTGTCTGTGCCGCTCACAGAGGTGTGGACTCGAGTCACATGACTTGGACTCGAGTCAGACTCGAGTCATTAATTTTATGACTTTAGACTTGACTTGAAAAAATGTTCTAAGACTTGTGACTTGACTTGGACTTTTACACCAATGACCTGGGACTTGAATTGGACTTGAACCGGTTTACTTGAAAAGACTTGATATTTTACCCCAAATATAAAATTTAACATGCATATTATATAGAGATTGAAAATGTGACGTCATTCAGGGGTAAACCGCAAAGGATTCTCGGAACTCGTGGCAAGCGGTACTAGCGCACGCAGGCTTTCAATTGAAATCAGTTACACAGCGATAAAAAGAAACACAAAAATGGCAAGAAGCCGTTGTATTATTAACTGCAATAGCCGGTCGCATGACAGCCACGGGAAGCCGACGGGTAAAGAGATCGGTTGTTATCGGATTACGACGTTGAAGAGAAATTGTTCGAGCCATGTTTCCGAAGTAACAAAGAGGTGACGGATGGCCTGGATTGCAGCCATTCAAAGACCAAATATAACGTCCCAGAACTCTCCAGCTCACAGGTTAGTCTGCTCCAAGCATTCCCACAAAGGTCAGTCTGCTGTTGTAGTTAATGCGTCATTTTCACAACATAATTGGTGATATAGGTTACAAGCAAGTCTGGCGCTGAACAGAAATTGTCGCGCTATGCTCCTTTATTTATTGTGTTTATTGTGCATAAATAGTGAATTGTCCTGACACAATATTGCGTTTCGCTTCTGTTATTATGGCACATTGACAAAAACATACTTTTATTCACAGGATAAAACAGGTTTTTGTATCACTAATTGCCCAGTACGATTACAGCATACAGTATTATTGTCACTGCTACATTTCTGTAATGCTACCAGAAATTATTTCCACTGCTAATTAATTACCGTTGAGCTCAAAGGTCCTATTAATAAACGGTTAACGAATGTGTATTTATGAAGACGATTTGTGAGACTGGTAAACTTATGATACGTACGATGGTCTTTCGTTCTACACGGTGCATTTCAAGGTCCTGCACCCATCCGTCGGTAAACTGTACCTGGGCTTGTTGCAGTGACCGGAAGTTACTAAACTTCATGAGTGTATGCACTCACTCCAAGAACCGTATAATTATAAATATGCATATAAATATGCTACAATGAGATAGCTGACTTCATCTAACTAGCAAATGTTGTCCAGGCTACGTTGGTGATGCAGTTTTTTTTTATATGTGTATGATATTTTTGTCATGCGATTTTAAAGCCGGTCCTACAACCACATCCAAGAATAACATGCAGCTTATCTCAGAACTGTCGGTGAAAATTATTCTAGGAGCTAGGTTTAATTGAGCTGCATTTTAAAGAGGTGCAATTTCACAATTTGTGTATATTTTCTAAGTTCACTATTTTGTCATGTGTTGAGAAAAACACAGATTTAAAAATTACATGGTCTAATATTTACATTTAGCATAACTGCAACATGCTTTTTTCGTTTTTTTTTTTTTTTTTAAAGACTCGAAAGGACTTGAAATTCAAAATTTCAGACTTGTGACTTGACTCGGACTTTTACACCAGTGACTTGAGACTCGACTCTGACTTGCCTGACATTACTTGAGACTTGACTTGAGACTTGAGGATAAAGACTTGAGACTTACTTGAGACTTGCAAAACAATGACTTGGTCCCACCTCTGGCCGCTCAGTCTGACAACTAGTTTGATTTGAAGTCACAGAAAAGTTGGAGCAACAAAGTGCTTCTTTTCATTTTTGAAGAGAAGAGAATCAAGCAATTCATGTCATAGTTTCTCCCCCATGTAGTCTTTGACTATATTAAAAACTTTTTATCCAGCTGCGTGGCTACACCTGAGACGACACGACATACATGAGACGCACAAGTTGTAAACAACACTAAGGGCCAATTATCCAGCAGTATGATGTATAGCAGGGTGGAGAGAAGCAAGCATCTGCTGAAAGCGTGCTCACTTCACCATGTTGGCTTTTTTTCATAAATACTGCATTTATTCATGGTTTGAAGACGGGAGATAATGAGAACTCCTCAAGCCCTACCATCAATGCTTCTGCCGAGGGCTCCTTAAACCACTGCAGAGGAACCAGTGAGTAATGTCAGACTGCTGTGCATGCTCTTTCAAACATATCACTCTAGGTTTTTGCTATTTTCTTTGCATTAAGAGATGCTCGTCTTATTCAAAATAAACTTTTCATCTTTAGATATGTCATCTTTAATACTTCTCCACACCAGCTTCAAGATATCCCGATGAAAATTTAGGTGACAAAAGTGCCTAGATGGGCGGGTAATGCTGGTGAAGTTACAGGTGTCCCTTCCCACCTTTGAAATCTCTGATTATTGTGACATGAACAATTACCATCACCACCTCTGCTTCCTGCAGGATCTACATTCAGTAGTGAGGTAAAGACAACTGGCCTGTCTGATCTGTTCAATGAAGAAATTCAGCACCGTGCAAGAGGCGAAATTTCAGCATCTAGAAGGAGGAAGGCATGCAGGGAGTGGGCCTCAATCTCCTCATTTTTCCTCCTCTTCCTCAGTGTGAAGAGGATGTGCAGCCAAGCATCTGGGACAAGAACAAGGACTGTGGTGGGACTGAGGCACGGGAAGCATTCCTCTGAAAAAACATCCATCGCTATGTGGCCCCGGACCAACCCTCCTACCCAGGGGCAAAAATCTATCTGCTGCTGCATTGATGGTGGATCTGAAGCACCCACAAGCTAAGAGCGGGAAAAAAAGACGTCCTCTGTCTCTGTAACCCCCGCTGGCATTCAGGGCGTTAGTCTTCCAGAGATTTCCCTAGCAGAGATAAGCAGTAGAACCATTCCCTGATTATCCAAGCCATGTTCATGACCTCCGAACTTCACTTGAAACAGTGATTTTAAATGGAAAAGAACTTCATCCTGGGGAAACAATGCACATTGCTGTTAAGCTCGAGTGATTATAAATCAACATGAGATATAGCTTACAGTCTTTCTGTTTGGTTTTAATCTGAAAAATCCAAAGAGTGAGGACCCACCACAGTTGGATTTTTGTTTGCTATGCATGATGCAAGGCACCATTATACACATAGCAGTGTCACAGCTGCTGCTTTTATTCAAGCAGCTGTAAGGCTGACCTTGAAGTGCTTCAATGCTTTGTCATTACCAACAGCATAGAGGAGATCAGGCTTTCGCAGTAGCAGCACCCAGACTCTGGAATAATCTGCTAGAGGAGATTCATACTTCAGAGTCTATTCAGTCTTTTAAATTGCGTCTTAAAACTCACTTTGGCTTTTAATTCAAGTTCAGTATGAGTACCATCAGACTGGTTTATGTTTTTTTAATTGTTAATTGAGTCTATTTTTTTCTCGTGTTTTTAACCGATCGTGAAGCACTTTGGTCAACTCTGTTTTTCAATGTGCTATACAAATAAACTTTTAATTGAACAGCTCCTCACAATGACTTGTTTCTGACAAACAGGGACAATTTTCTCTTTGTTTTCTTGACATTAGGATGACATTTTCTCATATAATTAATTGTCTGATTTTGTTTTGATGAAAAACCCACACATTCTGCACTGTATGGTGAATGGACTGATTTTTGTACAGCGCTTCTCTACTCTACTTGATCAAGAAGTGCTTTTTACTACATGGCTCATTCACACACATTCAATCACTTTTCCTACACCAGTGTCTTAAAGCTAACACTCAGACACTCACACTCCAGTGAACACATAGGGAGCAACTCAGGTTTCAGTGTTTTGCCCAAGGATACTTTGGGATGTAGACTGAAACATCCAGGAATTAAACCACCAACCACTTACTGGAGGCAGTCCCTAAAAGTCATACATGCAAATGTTAAAAACGAGCCTTTCTATAATGTTAACATGTTCCACAAATGTTTTCGCTGTCTCTAGATACTTCCCCTTCATTTCAGCTGTAGTGAAACTATTACTTTTTATACTGTATATCTCAACTGTTTAAGTTATATTATAGCTTAAAGTTATGATTGAGTCCTAAAAGAGACTCAAAAGAGCCGCTTAGCTTCTTTAGGCCCATTTTTGCCATCCAAAGTTACCATCACATTTAACACCAAACTTAACACTAAATCTTATAATCTCAGGTTGAACATCATGTTAAATGTTTGGTCACATACAGCTCACAAACCAAAATAAATCTGGCAACAACCATGCCAAATTAAAGTGTATTGAGTGTGCACTTAGCTGTAGCATTTAAAAATTCAAATCGCAGTAAACTCATGTGAAGCCTGGTGTTTTGATAAAGAACTATATCTGCCATGCCAGACGTGTTTGTGGAGGATGAGGTTTTCCCTGGCAGCCACTATGAATGGCTGTCTCTAGTATGACAGAGAGCCAGCACACAGAGCAGCTCAACATGGGTTGATGCCATCAGCATAGTGCTCAGGGACATTTCCTCACCCATGGAGAGGCCAAAACACATTTATAGATACACACATTTCAGCAAGGGAGTGAGCATGACTAATGTCCCGGACTCATAAGCCAGCTGGATGCTTGAGGCTTGAGATGAGACATTACACTCCAAAAACAAACCTGAGACAAACCTCAAACAAACAGGACCGACATACTCTGAAACACTCTGCTCTGCCGAGCGCCCAAGACCTCAAAATCCAAATGTCACCATAATGAAGATGAACTCTATGTGTGGAAGAGCACCAGTGCTAGTTTTTATGCACCTGAAAGCATTTTCAGTATTTTTTATAAGAATCTGTTGCTAAAAATAACCACAGTAGACTAAATGGAACAGAAGGTTATGAATCCTATATAGCCATCACCAGTGCTGATAATATGATATCAGTTTTCTCCTTTCTCTCACAGCAGAACTATTTTCTTTAGATAGATAGGAAGATAGACAGATAGACCTGCTGTAAGGATTTCTTAAACTAGATCTAAAAGAAAGTCCTGGTTTACCCCCAAAAGGCTTTTTCTAGTTCAGGTAGTTCAGACAGTCTGTATGAGAAAAAGACATCTTACAGTGAAATAACTGCAGTTTCTTACATTAAAATAAAGCAGACTGTTCCCAACACAGTTTAGATCAGGGGTGGGGAACTCCAGGCCTCAAGGGCCGGTGTCCTGCAGGTTTTAGATAGCACCCTTGGTCAACTGACTAGTTCATTACCAAGCCTCTGGAGAACTTCAAGACATGTTGAGGAGGTAATTTAGCCATTTAAATCAGCTGTGTTGGATCAAGGACGCCTATAAAACCCTTGAGGCCTGGAGTTCCCCACCCCTGGTTTAGATCATAGACTACAAATCTGAAATATCACACTTTGCATCCAATTTCCACAACCATCTCCAGGGTTTACAGAGAAAGTTACACTGTAAGAACACTGACCAATGTTCGGGTGGTTTCTTCCAGCAGTATAAAACATCATGTCATAAAGCTCAAGTCATCTCAAACTGGTTTCTTGAACATGGCAATGTACTCAAATAGTCTTCACAGTCACCAGATTTCAATTCAGCACAGCGCCTTTGCAACTCCACTCCACTGTGCCACACCAACATGTCAATATCGACCAAAATCTCTGATAAATAAGGCAGAAGTGGGCCCAACTGCGTAATACCAAGGTGTGCATAATAAAGTATCCAGGGAGTGTGTGGGGGTGATTTAGGATAAGAAAAAAAAAAAAAAATCCTAGAGCTGTAAACCAATCTAAAGTGTGATTATCTACTGTATTAGAATAGAGCATTTGATTTACTTCTGGAAGTTACAGTGCTTGTGTCTTGCATGGAGGAGGTTCAGCAAACAGCTTAGAGAAGCAATAAAAAAGCAGATCATAAAAAAAGCACTACACAAACAACATTTGGCAGTGATTAGAGCTGCACACAACCACATATTGCAGGCAGTGAACTATGAATTCAAATGTGTCTCTAGTGGCACTTAAGGACCACTTGATCAGCTGTGCATTTAATGTGATGAACCCACCTTAGATTAAAATGCATTTGTTTTGTTTTTTTAATACAAACCCATCATGACCACTACAGAAAAACACTTGAAACACCCCTCTCAATCGGGATTACCATACAGAACCTGCATGTCTGTTCTCCAAGAGTAAAGACTCTAGATAATCTTGTCTGACATTTGGGACACAGTAGCAAGAGTAGTACCTTTGTACTGTTTTGTTACCCATCTATCCCCTCCCTTTGGACTCTTGTAGCCTCAGAACCACACACACACACACACACACACACACGCACACGCACACACACATTCAGTAATTGTCCTGCCAGATGACCGAGACAAGATGACGTGGTCTCCTGAACTCATGGCCACAATGAGGCACAATTTCTTCACGCACAAAGATGAAGAATACACAGGGAGCTGGTTCAGAGGCTGCATGCAGAAGGTCATGAATACGGCTGCATGAACACAGGCACATTTAGAGCAGCAACAGCGCGGCTTTTAAATTTCCGAGTAATTAATTCATCAACTGGAGAAGAAAAGAAAAGGGGGAACTACAAAAGTGGGTCAGAAAAAGGAAATGCAAGGTGAAGGAGGACAGAAAAGGAGACTGAACAATGGTGTCAAACCAAAGAACACTAGTCCAGTGATGCTGCCCTTTAACAATCAGAGCTTTTGAGGGTGGAGGGAGGGGAGAGGAGGTGCTTCACATCGGCGGTGCCAGGGCCCGTACCAGCTAGAGTCAGCCTCCGCCACGGAGACAAATGACTGAGCCACTGCACTTTTATACATGTGCGACTGGCAAATCCACAGCACCAAACATATTGTCAATACTGCGCTGTATGCACAGTCAGCAGTGCTTACACAATCTCAGTGACAACATGCCATGTGTGCGCATCACAGAAGACCAAATCCAACATGCAAAAATTAGGTTAAATTTGAGTTGCTCACACTCACCTCAAGTTTGACTATAGCCTCCATTATCACAGGGATCAGTACAGGCACATTAAGATATTCACTTACCCATAGTGATGATGTCACTATGAGGTCAAAGAGAAGCGTGGCATCTGGCAGAGTGACACACAATACTCGCACTGCAAGTTGTTGATGTAATATTGATGAGAAAAGTCATGAATAGAGAGCCCTACGTACATGAATTTTAATGTTTTATACCAGTTTTCATTGTTAATGTCTATTGCATAAGCTGATACACTCACGGAAAGCTAAGAATCTCTAGCAGGCCAAATGTGAAGTATTTTTTCCAGTAACTTCAAAGCAACGAGCTGAAACATTAATTTTTATTTACGGAAGTTGTAACATGCTGCACAATTTGTTAAAGAGAAGTCGCTCAACGTTGATGCGATTTGTAACTATAGGAGGT
The DNA here is from genome assembly GCF_057381845.1 of Rhamphochromis longiceps. Classification (NCBI taxonomy): domain Eukaryota; kingdom Metazoa; phylum Chordata; class Actinopteri; order Cichliformes; family Cichlidae; genus Rhamphochromis; species Rhamphochromis longiceps. The sequence continues at coordinate 15,902,033 of NC_140567.1, forward strand.
GTCTCGGTTCATTTATTCTCCTCTCTCATTCTCAGATAAATAAATTATTAAATAAATTTGTTTCCAGCAAACAGCGAAGCCAGCCGATTAAAGAAGATATATAGTGATAACTGAAGAAAGCACAGGGAGCTTTGTGGGTCAGCTGAAGGGCACGTCAGTAAATGAAAAGCCAGCTGTGTACATCACACACACACACACACACACACACACAACGCCGCATTAACTCCACCCAGAGACGAAATCAGATATTAAATATGCACCCGACTTCATGAGGGGGAAATCCAATTTCCAGCGAGCATCCTCCGATTCTGTTTTAATTACGGCTCGATCTGTATTTTCAGGAGCTTCTCTACACAGTTAGTAATGAGCAAACAGAGAGGTGAATCAGTCTCAGCCACTCCGCCTGCTCCGATCAGCCAGTGCTCTCATTAATCTCAGCAGGCTCGAAGTAGGGCGAGTCTGAAGCAGCCTCGCCCTAACAGACCAAATTTCCCAGAACACGTCCAATTTTAACAAAATTACAGAACAGCGCTAAAAATGGCTATTGGTATGTCTACGCAATACTTTTCATGGTTACTGACGCAGTCTGTGACTAACATTTTCTTTTACTTTAGCAAGCTAGCTTGCTACAGAATGCATCAGTAACAAACCACTTTTTAAAAAAGATCTCTATCTAGTCCGCATCTACTCACTGCAGTATTTTCGATCAACTGAAGGAGTTTCAAAGAGTTTTTAGGACAGCCTGATAATAACGAATCATAAAAGTTCAGCCTAGAAGTAAAAAACAAATGAACTAGTTCTTCAGCGTCACTCTGAGACTCTTTGTTTGTAATTTTAGAGATATTGTGCAGATGCAGTGGAAGTGCTACATAATTCCTTAATATGCACATTGAAGGACGTGTCCTTTCAAAATACTGGTCATGCAATGTTTCAGAGAACATAAGCATTTGTAGTACACTATGTTCACTGGCTAACAACATGCCCTGACCTGCCCCTTTCTCATCATATACAGCTTCAAAACAAAGATAGGTATGCTATAAAACACTTATCTCGAAGCTTCAGAAACAAGTGGGTGACATCAAAGTATCTATGTTCAACTTTTAGTCACTGTCTCTGCTCTGTAGTTAGCTGGCTAGTTTAGCTCAGTGGTTCTTTAATGTTATCGGAACAAGGCCCCATTAGAAGTATTTCCAAGTCACAACTTGACAAATTATCTTGTATATAGATAAATTAAATTCCCCATAATATGTATACATGGCATCCGAAAATATGTGACTTAGCATATGCTAACAAAACTAACAAATTGCATTCTTTTTTTCCTCCTTTATTTTTTTTTAGAGGAGAACAGAAGAGGACGAGGAGGAGATGAGGGACGTGACATCAAAGGAGGTGAAAAGAGAGAATGTCAGATCTATAAGACGCTCACTTTCAAATTTGTCAAAGTTCAAAAAAACAAGACGTCGTCACATAAATGGAAGCAAAAGTTACGTGACCAAGGCAGATGAAAAAGCAGAATTCAAACCGGCGTACGACTTCATTGACATCAAGCCCTTTTCTTCTTAAGAGTTTTGGTCCTGCTGCTAAAGTTAAAAATAATAACCAAGCTGAATGAGAACTCAGAGTGCACTCATTTGGTTTATATTGATTTCATGCTGCAAAAGCCCCCTGTGCACATGACCGAAACCTTTTTGGTACAGTACAGTCTCTCACATAGTAGATTCCTTTTAGGCAAGAAATAAACTGAAAATAGTGTAATCTGGCTAATGATTTGGATAATGTTCTTAAAGCCTTTGTGGTTCTACTGAATGACATGTGGAGGTGAAGAGCTAATGCGTGCATTTCCCCTGCTGTAAAAAACAGCCCAGTATTTCAGCAGCGTATTATTTATTCCCAATAGTTCTTTATTCAAACTGAAACAGCTCTCTGCTTTTAGTTTATGATTAATGACAGATTGGCTGTGTATAGAGAGACTGTAACAGTTCAAATGGTTCAATTATAGCAGATTGTGTAAACTCATATTGAGCATTCTTCACAGTTCGACAAAAGCAAGCCACATATATTACAGCAGTATTGGCTAAATGGGATCTTTTTAAGACAATATTAAGTGGACAAAGGGAAACAAATTAGATTATTAAAGTGAGAAAGGCATTTCCTAAATATTTAGTATACTTAAAGTATTTAATGGAACAATATTTGGTTGATATTGATTCCTGCTCTTAATTAAAATCACCACAAAATGACTATATGCACTAAATATATTTAATGGGACACCAACAGAATAAAAACTATATCTGCTGCTTTGTGCAGGGATATTTCCATTCCAGTCAGATCTTTCATCTTCATTTGCTTATTTATGAAGCACTATTGTAGCTAGAGACAATTTCCCAGGAGCACTGCTACAGAGCGTTTTCACAGTAGCTCCAGAATTGGTTCCTCCCAACAGAAGGCAGGATTGTTCCCCACACATTTCAATATGAGGGGGGGAAGACAAGAGATCCTCCGGCTCCCTCAGGCTGCCTGTCATCATGTAATTTTGCATGATAACAGAGCCCCTTACATTATCCAGCTAAGGTTATCTAAACAGATTCATCACAATAAAGCCGTCTTAAAGTGTGAGTGCAGAAAGAGGCTGCTAAGGAACCAAGCATTTACAAAGAAAAGAATTTTTTCAAGCCAAATGCTCTGTAGGAAAAACACAGCTTTGATACACTCTCATACACTGATACGGTCCAACCAAGCTAAGTGTTGAGACTAGTTCTCAACAATAAGCCTGGGTGGACAGTTACATGTTCATTGCCCAAAATAATGGAGTAACAACCCAGTACTGAGCCTGTAGAGAGTACAAACAATCTATCCAGGCAACCTTGGCCCATGACTGGTGCCTGCAGTACTCACTTTTCTGTGAGCAAACAAGCAATTAGCAGTCCCTTTAGCAGTAAACCAACAAATGGGGTGGCCACTTCCACTAAAGGGTGGGGAACTCCAGGCCTCAAGGGCCGCTGTCCTGCAGGTTACAAATGTGTCCTTGATACAAAAACAGCTGATTTAAAGACTAAATTACCTCCTCAATATGTCTTGTAGTTCTCAAGAGGCCTGGTAAGGAACTAATCATTTGATTGAGGTGTGATGACCCAGGGTGATATCTAAAACCTGCAGGACAATGGCCCTTGAGGCCTGGAGTTCCCCACACCTGCACTAAACGTATTTGATAAGTGGAAGGTCCCTTTCTTTTTTAATCATAGAAGTCCCCACCAAGTGACCCCACAACTTAGTAGGAACGTTTGGCTGTTGTCAGGTCCTGGGTACAGGTAACAATTCAATAGCGTACAGAACCTCTTTTAGCAGCAATAATATGAAGTCAGAATTTTCTGAATGACTTTATTAGTCTCTCATATCATTATGGATGAATTTCGGTTTGCTTCTCTTGACAATGTTGCTTCAGTTCACTGAGGTTTGCAGGCATTTGTTTAAGAACAACATTTTTGAATCAACCTTGGGCAGCTGTGGCTCTGTTAGACTGCAGGCTCTAATCTTAGAGTTGGTGCGTCAAACTCAGGCCCCTTAGTGTGATAAAGTGTTCTTGGCCAAGACTCTGATCTCCCAAGTTTCTCCATTACAGACCACCTACAATTTAGAAAAAAATGACAACCTAAAGCCATCTTGCCCCAAGATTTTTGACCAGGCCACAATTGCTAAGCCTTTCCCCACCTGACACTACACTTCCTCTCCTGGTTTCTATCCACAGCTGCTGTTCGTTTCTCCTCCCCTCACCCTGACAGCTAAAGGGGGCCCGTTTTGCTCTGCTGTGGGCCTGCTGCAAGCTAGGGCAGGTAATGGAGTCATAATGGGCTTTTAAGAGCCATACAGCCAATGGTGGTGTTTGCCCTTCAGTGAAAAAGAAAAAGAAAAGCACTGCAAACAGGAAGTGCAGTATGGAGACATGAGTCATGATACCTGCTGATGACCACTACACCCTACAACACGCTCCAATAGAGACTGCTAACCTGCTGGTCATAAACCACTCACATTGGGCCAATATGATGGAAATCCCTCATTTTCCTCCTTTGCCCAGCACTTTAGAATCACCTAATGGTACTAAATTATTTCACCCTTGGTGGACAAGCCAGAGCAGCAATGAGTTAGAAACTGATAAGAAAACATGATTTTTACACACTACCCGAGGCCAGCGCAGACTGAGCAAAGATCCAGTTAAACATTAAGAGTTGAAGCAGAATCGACACATTAATAATATTGAGGTGCTCAGAGGTGGTGTCCTTTCAATGAAAAACCTCATTAAACCAGTCTGTTTGCAGGAAAAGCTGAGCAAAAACTTAGCTGACATGGAAAGGGCAAAGTCTTAATCAATCTAAATACCAAACTAATTATTTTTCTTCCCTTTTCAGTAATGAGTGTGGTATGCAGTCGAGTCATTTATGTTTTAGGTTGCCTTACAAAGAGATGGCTACTTTAACCTGTATCCTAAGTTGTGTATACCTATGAGCTGCCAGAACTGCTACGTGGCCTCTTAAAAACACTTATGTCAATAGCGGACCCTTTAAGTCTGTTCCACTCCGATCAATGACGAGTGTTTAACAGGAGGGACATGAATTACTGAGGTTGTAGGAGGAGGAGCATATCGAGTGGATCCAATCTGATGAAGCTTCTGCGTGGTATACCTTTCCTGCCGATAATCAGTGAGAACAAGCAAGAGTGGTGGTTCTCTGGTGCTGCGCACACAGGCGTGATTACACACTCAAACAAGCTTCCATGACATAACATCATTATGGAAAGAAAAATTTAATTGTGCCTTCATTCACATGCATGCATACAAACACACTGCAGCTGGACTGATAAATTTGTTTTGCATTATAGGAAATCAATACTGACCTTTCTTAGAAAATGAGTCGGTTAGTGCCGTCTGCACTCCAATATCTTTTCCAGTGATTTCACGCTTCAATGACTTTGTATTTCTTGGATAGTCACTGAATACTACATTAATTGTTTTTGTGTGTAGTCTAGTCTCTCAGTTTATGAACAGCTGTTACCAAAACACAAAGCAGCCTAAAGCACTGCATGTTCCCCCAACGTTAATGTGTGAAGGTTGGAGAAGTGCAGAAGCCAGACTGGACCAATTCCTCCTTCTTCAGAGCATCCCCCGGGTTTGAGTGGTGGGTCATTTAAAGACATAAATGTAAAAGTCATATACCCAACAATCAGTCTCAAACTTCACCCCCTATGGCAAAATTATTGCTCAACACAAATTTAACACACATTACATGTTTGTACGAGTTCTTCATGTGACCAGTGTAAGGGGAGGTTTATTTCTCTATAAAACAAACATAAATATTGAGTTATGGCAAATAGTTTGTTGCTAGTAGTGACTGAAACACTTTTGAAAAGATGTGGTCAAATGTGAGCCATATACAGCCAGAGCTTCTCAAAGTGTTTGCTGCTTTCAAGAGCTGGAATGTTAACAGGCCTGCTCTGCTGTTTTATCGAGTGCCCAGCATTGGATTAATAATTATAATTGATGATAATTAGTATTAGTAGTGATATGGTAACTGAACCAAAGTGCTCGTAACAGTTGGGGCTCAACACTTTATGTAAAAATGATACAAATGAAGCTTGGAAAAGTATTGATGACACATTTAGCCAGCTAGTTGCTAATATCATCACACGTTTTTTGAAAGACCATCAAGTTACATTTCCATAGCTAAAAGTCAAAAGGGATATTTGTCACAACTGCATAAATATCCATGTGATAAACTGTACAAACATTTTTACTTTTCTAAGCTAACGCTGCCAATAAATGATAAGTAGCGTTAGCTTAGAAAGCTAAACCTGCCAATAACAATAATAAGCTTCTGAATAAGGTTATTCTGAATATGGACTGAGGTGATTTGGCAAACGCATTTGCATGTTATAAAAAATTTCATGAAACGTAAATAAATAGAGACTAGAATGTTCTACTGGTTGATGCCTTCTGGCAACTCTAAAGCTAGCTTAGCTGCTAATATTCAAGTTTTAGACCAGAAACAGTTTAACTTAATTATTATATTATTTATAATATTATAAAAAATATTTTCTTTTAACTATGAAAAACTAAAGAACTACAAAGAAATAAGAGTTAAAGTTAAATATTATTTCAGTGTTTTAACCTTAAAATAGATACTGAAATCTTTGTTTTGAGTAATTATTTTGGTTACAAGCAGTGACTGAGCCATTTACAACACTGCTCTCAATGAAAATTAGTCAGTCAAAAGTGGCTAAAGCAAAAACAAAAAGTAGCTTTTGCGATTTTCTTTTGTGCTTTAGACACTTTAGTTCATACATGTGAGTAGGGCTGCACGATTTTGCATAAAATGAGAATCACGATTTTTTGGCTTAGAATTGAGATCACGATTCTCTCACGATTTTCTTTTCCAGTATAAATATTTATTGCACTTATTAACTGCACATCAACTTCGTAACAGTTGAGACTGAACATAAAAACAAAAAATAAACATAAAAACAACAAATGTCTCACGTTTTGTTATAGCTGCAAAATGTTGTACTGCTTGAAATTCCGTCTCCACCGTTGCTCGACACTGCGTGTATAGAGCAGGTAGTGCAACAATAAAAAAATAGTTGCGGGACGGCACTGTGTAGCGTTTGTCTAGGGTGTTGATCATTTTCCTAAATCCCTCGTTTTGCACAGTGTTGATGGGAGCCATATCTTTAGTCAGGTGATAAGTGATATCCTCCGTAATTTCTTTGTGCCTGCGGAAGTTCGACGGGTATAGGGAAGCGCTGTATAAGGTTCCCGTTATTGATGTTTGGGTGGTTGACCGGGACGGATTTTCTCCTGTCACTTTCTCGTCATCCCTGACGTGCTCTCCGTTGTTTTTTCCCTGCTAATTTTAGCATCACATGGCACAGCTTCTGTATCACGTGGTATAAGGCTCCGCCCTTGTCATTTGTTGAGCAGGAAGAGTGAGCGCTTGTTTTCATGCAGATTACGTCCCGGATCAAAGTGCGGTACAATCGTCGACTTTTTTTCTTTTTTTTCTTCTTTTTTTTTAAATCGTTGTCATTTGGAAATGAGATCGCACATAAGTATGAATCGAGATCGCGATTTTCTAACAATTAATCGTGCAGCCCTACATGTGAGCCAATCATTCCTGGCTTGGTATTCACCAAGCCTCACCCAGAAAACGTCCCAAAATTCAGGAGAGGAAAGTAAATATGCTGCACATATTTTCCGCTCTGTCTCTTGGGTATTTTAGCTGCTTCTAGGCAAAAATACAAACTTCAGCAGGTGGCTAAAGAGACCTTAAATCACTGCAATTCAGCGGCCGATGGCTTTGGATGTTTAGGAAGAGCACATATTGTATGTGAAGTCTTAAACAAACAAACAAAAAAATAAATGTAAACAATTTCCTTCACCCTGGCAGGGTGCATCTTTACATAGTAAACAAGAGCCAACAGGATGTGTCACAAACTCAAGTTGTTTCACTGACAGTAGGGACAAAAAGAAGAAGAAGATGAAAAAAGGGACTATGTTGATTTTGTTGTGTTAGAAATTTGATTTCTTTTCTTTAAGCAGAGTGCCTTACAGTGCAAACTCCACCAGAGAGATTTAGTCTGCTTTAAAAAAAAAAAAAAAAAAAAAAAAAAGACAGTCTGCATATTTGCACGCACAACTGCAATTGCCTCTGGTTGCAAAAATAATCCCATACATTCTAATTTGCAAAAGCACTGACTCCTAAAATCAAATCATAACCAACCTACATGGGTCTACTCCTGTGGATCAAACTCAACTGCCCTCATCTGCTGAGCTGCAGTATTACAGAGGCCTTATTTGTAATACCTGATCCTTTCACACGAAACATCACCGTGAATGTGACCCAAAGACAAAACTTTTCTAAACTATAAGAATCAACAAAAAAATTTGGAATGATTGGAACAGTACTTTTAAGAAAGGCTGTCCTTCATAAATCATTGCTAACTTTTTAAAAACCAGCCAGACGTGGCTAAAAATATGATGGATATTCTGTAAATTGACTGATGCCAGCTTTGACTCTCATAAGTGGACGTGTATGGGTTGGGAAGGCCTCTATTCAATCTTTAGATTGCTCCAGAGCTGATTATGCACACTACAAACTGTCATTCATTTTCTCATCAACAACTGAAAAACATATACATCTCCTCGTCTGTCTGATGGGAGTATTTCCAATATGTAATATGCATGTAAATTTTAATTCAAAGACCTCTTACCAAAGACTTCATCTTGTTGTTCAGGTTCTGCTACTGCCGTTTCTTTGGGTTCAAGTGACGGAGCCTTTAATGAGAACACAAAAACAGATTGAAGAGGTGAGATGCTGAGGTGCCATGGCAACAAAGCAAAGGCAGAGACAAACAGGCCAACTGTGTGAGAGAGGGGTGATGAGAAAGAGAGACAATGCGAGGGGGAGGTAATTATACCCATTTAGTATTTTGGGGCTTTATGAGAACAGAATTAAGCTGAGACCCTTTCATTCAACTTTCATAAAGAAGTGGGTACATCCTGTGCACACTGGAAGCTGTTGCAACACTGAATGTGTGACCGGTGCTTTTTGTCAGGATTTTATCTATTTATCATCTGTCTTATTTTGATTGATTAATTGATTTATTGCATGTATGCACTTGTGAATCTTTGGCAGAAACTTGTCTGGAATGCATATGCAAAATGACATTATTATGGTTTCAATTATTTTCATGTTATTTGCTAATATTCATTAAGAGAAGTTAAACCAAAACGCAGAAGCAGCGAGTGAAAAACTGAGTACATGCTTACTGCTTCCAAAGGAATTAAGAGTATAAGTAGCAGCCAGGTGCTACTAATCAAATGCATTGATTGATCAGCAGCAAGTGTGAGCAGCTGTGTAAAAGCAGATGTTTTGGCAGTTTGCAATGTGCGTTAACACAATCCTAGGGAGGAAAGAAATCAGCGATGATCTTAGAGAAGCAGTTGTTGCTCCCCATCAGTCTGAGGATGGTTATAAGGCTATTTCCAAATAATTTTAAGTCTGCCATTCTTCAATGAGAAAGATTATTCAAATATCAGGGGCAAATATTCCAGACTTGCGCTAATTTCCCCATGAGCTAAAGAATTGCTGAAAGATTAAAATAAAGAAATTGTAGTGAGTCAGTTAAAGTCCAGATCTCAACCTACTTGAAGGCTGCGGGGGACATTTAGAGAGCTGTGCATGAGCAAATGTCCACAAAACTCAATGAACTGAAGAAACATTCTACAGAAAACTGGGCCAAAAACACCTAAAAGACAATATGAGAAACGAATAACGTCACGCAGAAAGTGAGAATTTCAGGTTACTCAAAGTCAAGGTGATTCACAAGCTATTGATTGAAATATGAAGTGTACTTAGTTTTTTTTTCTTAGTTTTTTTCCACTGATTGTACATTTTGGCTTAACTCTTATTAAATAAATAATAGCACAGTGTAATATAGCATGTGTTATTATTAATCTTAGTTTGTATTTACCCAATTTTAGGTCATGGAAAGGTCATTTTTGATCATGCTCTGATATGCAAATCCTGTGTTCAATATCATCTTCAATCCTTTAGGAGATCTGGCTACTGCAGAGATGTCAAAATTACTGTAGTTCATAGGCCACATACAGCCAACTTTGTCGAATTAAGTCAGCAAATTCAAACCGGATGATCGCTGTTAGCACAGTCGCTCGCTAGCTGCTGATGTCACCTGGGAAATGGCCGAAAAACTCTCCATCAGAGACCGATTTGATACGGATGGCCGCACACAATCTGTCATTCAATTAAAATGTTTTGCATCATAATTACATCTGTTCAGAACCCAGTTAGCCTGTGAAATAAACAATCTGTAACCACCGTGATCATTTTGGCTCTGCAGTGGGTGGGACATGTTAACTGTTAACTCACAGAGCATCAACAAACAGCTGTGCACACATGTTTGTTGTGTGACTTTTATTTCGTAAGCTGACCATTTTGACAGCATTGAAACAGCAGGAAGTGATACGGGAAACGTACGAAGTAAAATGGCATTAGTTGTTACATAATGACAGAAATACTGATTCATCTGCAACAACCCACCCACTTTTAACACACAAAGTCTAAGCTTACACTAGCATGCAAGATGAATTATTATTACTGTCTGTATTCACACTTCTGGCTCATCCAAAGAATTTGTTATGTCACTATGACTGGCATGTTTACAGCCTTTGACCATCATGTACAGTGAAGTGCCTTCTGATTTTATAAATCCTCTTAACATCCCCCCTCAGAAGAGGCATGAACAGTGCTGTTGCTGGTCACATGCTCTATAATGTTGTACTGTGGACATTTATGTGTTTTTCTGTGCAGAGGAGTTTTTTTTGTTTCCTGTTCTCATGCTGTCCTCCTGTAGCCCAGCATGAGTAGAGGTCTCTTTTTTTCCTCTTGTACCTTTCCCACTGTAGTGTACATTTCAGTGTTTTTTTTCCTGTAATGCAACCGTTCTCCGACTTGTATCCCCATGTAATGTCTGTGTTGTATGTGTAAGGTCAGGGGGCGGGTTCATTCCACTGCAGGGCAACCTGCCACTGCATGTGGCGAATAAACTTTGAACTTGAACTTGCCTGCTTCTTAGTGGGCTTGCCTACATGGGGAATCAGAGACATTCAAAAACTGTGGGCACACTGATCACCATTAAATCAGAACAGAGGAAAGTGCAACTGTGACGCAGTCGCAACAGCTGAGGGACAGTAGAGTGTGGTGAGCAAGCACTTACTAATGCAAATCACTTAAAAGTCAACAAGTGCTCCTTTTTTTGGCCTTTTATTATGCAAACAAATGAGTCTTGATAAGAGGAGATTAAATTACTACTGGACAAGATTTAATTACGTTTTTCCCCCCTTTCATCAAGAGCAGAAATTCTTAAAAAAAAAAAAAAAAAAAAAAAAAAAAAAGACTACTAGAGAAAAAAAAAAAGTCATGCCAGTGACTGTGGGTAACGAGATATTTGTCATGCAGCCAACTCCTACTAAGGCTACGTTCACACTGCAAGACTTAATGCTCAATTCCGATTTTTTGTTCACACTACAAATAAAATGCGACAGCAAACGCGCTCTAGTGTGAACGCTCAAAGCGGCCCGCATGTGCAAAAGAAGACGTCACACACAACGCGCTCCGTTTAGACCCAGAGCAAACAATATTGTTTGACTGATGGCTGTTAATATAAAGACTTCAGACTTTACGTTTCCCAATTTTTGCTTTAAGTTATTTTGTTATTTACATAATAATGTAGATAACCTAATAATGATCCTTATTGCTGTTTTAGAGGAGCGGTGCTTCAAAGAATAGTTGCAGATTTCTATCAAAATCTGCAGATTATACAGTACAAATAAAATGTTCACGTTGTCTTCCCAACAGTTTCACTAACATCTACACTGGATGGCCAGGAAGCGTTCGCGATGTCTTCTCGGGCGCTTCTCCGGCGCTGATAATTGGTGTCTGTCTTGTGTCAGTGACGCAAAAGACGGATTTAATGCGACATGACCGTTCAAACAGCAGTCGCTTTCTAAAACATCGGATATGTATCGGATTCAGTAGCACATACGAAAGTGACTCAGATCGGATTTGAAAATATCGGATTTGTGCCGTTCACACTGTCATACCATGATCGGATATGGGTCACATAGGGTCAAAAAAAAAAAAAAAAATCTGATTTGATGCGCTTTCGCCTGCAGTGTGAACGTAGCTTAACAGTGAGCAAAGTAGGATGATTGAAGAGCTGCTCCCAGGATATGAGATGGTTAATCACATGTTTGATCGAAATAGGAATAGCCAAGCAGGGACTCTGCCTCCTCTCTTGCTTCGCGTGCAGCCTCTGTGTTAGTGGGTGCTTGGTTACAGGATTGGAGACCGGTGCCCTGTAGCCTGAACAGTGCCTGACCAGCTGCAGCCACTTGAACAATCAGGTCTTCTGAAATGCTCTGCCCTGCCACTCCTTTGCAACTAGAACACAGTCTCTGCCTTTGCAGTGCTCATCTGTAAACTGGCCACTTTTACTGTTCTGTTAGTATTCTGCTTATTGAAATTCATGCTTTCTTATCTATGCAGTTTCTTTGGCTGATTCAGCCCTTGCCTCCCAAACTCCCGTCTTGTCAGTTCTCTCTGTTCAGCTCCCCTTTGTCTTGGCTTATTTCTACTCCCATTTTCTTGGCCCAAACCTTAGTGACATCTTAATGCCACAGCTTTAGCTTCTGGTTGCCAACGTGTAGCCTAGCTTCCAGGTCCCTGGCTACCAGCCCAGACTAACCCAAACTTCAGGTTTCTGGTTACAACTCTAACATCAAGGTTACTGTTGCCACCTCAGCTCCTCAAGTCCTTTTGCCAGTTTGCTTGTTTACTGAATAATGAGTCTACAACTCTGCACTTCGCTGGTGAACAAATGATTTGTAAATCAGTGATTCAAAAAAAAGGAACACCACATGTATTTTTGTGCACTGATAAAGCTTAAATTTCTATTGAGGATTTGCAGATATGTGACCTCTAACCGTGTGACTTGAACTTATCTGCCATTTTGGACATGTGACAATGTAAGATCAAGTGAATAACATAATCACACAGGCCTAGAGATTGGGCAGTGACTTCCCTGGCAACCGCCTGTCCCTAGGGAAAAAGGTGTTCCCCAAAAACCTCCTTGTGATTACTTTAGTCACTAGTATATTGCTATCTTAGCCTGAGGTGAAGTTATAGACTTCATGGGTTATGGACTCAGCTACTCTAATAAATAAATTATAACAAACTGAAAAGCATGCCAAAAATGGAACTGGAGATATCCATCAAATGCCTTCAAAGTTGCACCTTGTGAAAGATTTTGGCTCTAGCGCTGAAACAACTTTTACTCTGCAGGGTGAACCTTCTCCATTTCCAGTTTGCATGGCTGTTTTTTAAGTTTTACTACTTCTTGGCTGGTAGTTTGTATTTGCAGGATAACATTTGAAAACAAACTACAGGTAATCATTTGCCACCAACCAAAGCAATCACTAGGAAGTTTCTGGGGCTAGCACCATCTCTGATCCAATTTCATCCAATGAGATACAGCAAACTCCAGAAACGAGTGTTTAGCAGTCAGGAAATACATCATTTTTATCCATCAGCTGGTGGTTGTACGGCACACTTGATATGGCAATCACAACTAAAAATCCTTAGCATTCAACCTTTGCTAGATTTTCTTTCACACCCCGACTTAGCTGTCTTGCCTTAGTTCTTAGCCTTTCCTTTTTCATATAGTGTAAAGAATTAGCAATGCAAACAGATTGGAATACACAGAAAAAACAAAACAAAACCCTCAGTCACAGAAGCTTGGATGGTCATTAAAATGAAGGTCCTTGCCACCAAGGAGGATGCTGGGCCTGGATCTGCATGTAAATGACTTCACATTTAAAAATAAATAAATAAATAAATCAGTTTGAATTAAGTGCAACTGTAAAAATACAGCTGACATTTTGGCCACAAGGCACACTTGGATTTTCAGCCTCTGAAGGACACACATTATATACAAAACTAAAGGGGTCCTCGTTAAAAACTTGTCACAACACGACCACATCAAAGGAAAAATGAAAAGGGCGATGTGGGCAACTAAGAGAACTAAACTAACATCTTAATGCCATCCTCGCTGTCGGTGTGACACTACTCGCCACAGGTGCCTTATTAAAAATACAGTTCTTGTCAAGTAGAGCTTTCAAAAGAGGTTCATGTTGGAGACAGAAGCACATCCTGACCCTGTGACAGCTTCGACAACACCTGACAATTATTCATACTTTCCTGCCCGTCTCAGTCCTAACCTACTGAACTTTTAGCTTGCCAACTGCGACATATTTCTCTAGATTATATAAAACACAATCACACAAACAGATCCCCCTCTCCCTGTCATTACAAACCCTGAAGAGAGTATAATCAGGTGAATAAGTTGTGAGACCACCAAAACAAGTCCCAGAGTACCTTAAGACTAGAGCCTGACCAATATATGATCTTTAAGACTGATATTTGTTTTATATTTGTTTTCCTTCTCTCAGACACACGAAACCTGAAAACATTTTGCTAATATATTGCCTTGGTTTATTTATTTTTTTTAATTACTCATTTACTCTGTGTCGGACTGTGCTTGGACCTGTTATGTTCTTGTTGTTTCAAACCCAGTTGCTAACAGCAAAGTTGCAAAGTGCCCTCTGGTGGGCAAGCAATGTAACATCAACACTCATAACCTGGGTGAATGGTGTTTCTCCTGGCTCTTCTTTAATTTTTCCACTTCTATTTATCACCATTATAAATGTGTTAGCCCTGTGACACCGTGTACCCCACGTATACCACCTCTTGCCCTATGGCAGCTGGGCCAGCTCCCCACCCCCCAAACTGGATAAGCAGAAAGATATGACAATAAACAGCTAACATGAGAAATTGCACAACAACAAAAAAATCCGCTAAACAGTGAGGCCGCAAAAGGTGAACCGCGTTATAGCGAAGGACCACTGTATTAGCCCACCATAAAACAGATTGGGCTCTACTCAAGATCTTGTTCCTCTTACTCTTTACTTTTGGATGTTAGCTTTGGTAAAATGTCTTTTTACTACTATAGATGACCAGAACCACATATCATGGCTTAAGCCTAGCACCTACAATGTAAAGTTATGCCTTTCTTTTTTTTAAGGCTATCACACATGTAAAGAGTGGACTGTTGTCACTAATATAAGACACAAACATCAGAGTTAAAGGCCAACCCCCCCCCCCCAAATAAAACATTTATCATAAAATTGCCTTAGCCTTGTTTTTATTGTACTTATTTTTTGGGAGGTTTATTTGGTTGGTCCACTCATCACCATTAAAAGTAATAAATTAAGTCTTCCTCTGTAATTGTACTGCTGTGTGACAATGGAAAATTCCACTGCTTCAGCTTCAGTCAGGCCTCTGATCCCAATTCAGCACTAGGATACTGTAAGCGGTTCAGTGTTCCCGAGCACTCCTGACATTTGAGCAGAGAGAGTGGGAGTGGAACACAGTGATTTGAACACATTTCAGCACTTGGGTCTTCTGAGACTTTCAAAGGGATCCAGGTTCCACTTCGTACATGTGGTTTGGTGATAACTGTACCCTTCAGTGTTACATCCTGTCCATTCTTTACAGATGGAAGACATTTCATCTCACATTTGTAAGGTACTGTATAAAAAGACACTGGAGTCTCTGGAGCTCTACTTTCTCAAGGTCAGTTTTATCCCCCATGTTGACCGAATGTACCCAACATTTATTTCTTTATTAGAGCTGTAAGAACACCATTAGATAAACCAATTAAGACCAAAGAGCAATATACTGTACATTTACAGCAATATAAAATGAGCAGTGTGTCGTTCAAGCACAAATGTGTCAGTAAAGTGAGACACAGTAGACTTAACTGGGCTAAAAAGCCACAGAGTTTTACCAGTCATGGGCATTGAATACAATGGTATCCAATGGTAAAATGTTATCCAAGGCAAATAACTAGTCAAAGGGTTTGTAAACCCTGTAGCTATATATCACAGGAACAGACATACCAGTCACAGTCACACAGCTGTGTCTCTGTAGACTGGCCGTCTACTAAGTGGGCATCCAGCTCCCTCATCTGGAGACCTTAGTCTTTAATTCAACAGCTTCAGTAATAGTGCTGTATTGCAACTATATTGCAGTGAGTCACAAAGTAGCACATAACTTATTTTTGTGAAATTACAAAAGGACCTAATTTAAGGTTATGAGCTGCAAGATATCCACATGGCTCGTCTACAGAAACGGCTAACGTCAAAGGTCCTAAAATCCTTTCATATAAAGTTGAATTAGTAAGGTAAGAATAATTACAACTTGTTACTTTCAATTTCATCATCTGCAATCTGTGCTTTCCTCCTTTAACACTGTATTTTTATTTCCTGTGTAGCTGAAGGTGTTTGGAAAATTCTACAGGTGATCTGTAGTGAGACAGATCACCTGTCCAAGCAGTTTCTTAGCTCAGAGACTGGAAATCAAAAACACAGTCTGCATTCACTCTGCTCTGCGTTTCAGTGAGCATTGCAGTAACCAGTTGTCATTACCCAGGTGGGCGTTACACTGATCAAGCACACAGGCTTGCCAGCCAAACGAGATAATGCTGGAACCTAGTAAGTCACAAACATTCTAGTCCCAGTGATCCAGAGCACAATCGACTGAAATCATTAGACCTAATCATAGAATTTAATTGGAGACATAAGAGTAAATATAAATACTACAATGTAATTAACACCTTTATTTTAGCTAACAAAGTGTTTGAAACCGCAGACCTACCTGTGAGGTAGGTTCACCTACCCTATGTTTATTTACCACGCTGGTACTTCGTCTATTTGATACTGTCACAGGAAATCATTCAGCCTTTATCAGTTTAATGTCTGCGAATGGCTTTTGTAAGTCGGTTACTGTGAAAGAGCTCGGTTGCATTTTTCCTGTTGCAAAACATCTGACGATCACCTTCATTTCTAAACTTACAGCAGTGAGTGATGTGGGTGACTCTGTCATGAGATCGACCACAAACATTATCCCGGCAGTAGTCCTTCCTCTTTGCAATTTTTTTTAATTTCTTGAGAACATTGATGGCATATGATTGCATGTCTGTGAGTGCAACCAAGGTTCTTGGTAGCAAATTTACATCATATATTAGTCAGCTATAACCACAAATGTTAAATAAACTGCTGTGTTCCTTTTACCTCAAAGTTCAGATGTGGGAGCTGACAGTTGTTTTAGTAGTAGAGGTAGTTGGAAATGCAAGAACAAACAAGCTTTGCTTTGCTCCATAGCAAGGCAGAGCCTTTCATGCATCACTGGCAATACAGCAATGTTTTTATGGTTAAAAACACATTCACAAATAAAGCATGGTGATAAAATCTGGTCACTGCTCTGTATATGGCTTCTACAGCGAGTGCAAGTTTTACTCGTACGCATGTACACTGCCGCAGTCTTGGATTGCAAAGTCAGGTGGGTGGGGCTTCTCTGACTTGAGTATCAATGTAAATAGAACACAGCCTATGACTCATTCATGAAGTTAACTGTCCCTACTTCTCCTTCTCCGCCTGCCTTCATCACTAAAGAGACAAAAAGCTAAATTTGCAGTGCCAGTCGCAGGCAACTAGCAGCTAACAGCATTTTTTTAAGGTGGAAGTCAATCAACACAATTTAATTATCAATGTGACAGACACATTAGTGATGGTTGGATCACCTCAACATAAAAAGACAGATTATACAAACTGGTTTATTTAATTTAATCACTTAATAATGATGACATTAATCATCACTTAAGAGTATTTTGGTGAGCTTCTGTAGCTCTACGCTGTTTTTTCTGCCTCTTCAAAGCCCTCGTTGTAGGTTTACTGCTAAGGGGTAAAATCCTTTATGAACAACTCATCTATGACTACTCATATGCCAATCAGTGGCATCCTGCACTCTGACTAATGTTCACTTCAATCACTCACCTTAGTTGAGAAAAGTGAGCCCCCACACCCCACCCCAAAGTTATTTTGCATATCGTTGCTTAAAATTGCACATCTGTAGACTAGGAAACTGTCTGCCTGTCTGAATATGTGCTCTCATTCTAGCGTTGATTATTCTAACTAGATACTTCTATGAATGTATTCTTTTCCATTTCAGGACCATCATACCAAGAAAATTTTCTTCTGTTGTTTCCTTTGTTACATTTCTCAGAATGGCTTACAAAACCATGTGAGAATGTAACTGCAAATTCCCTGAAGCAGCACTGGGAAAATAGTATTCCTGTAACAAAAGCCACTTTCCCATGCTGTTTTTGAGCTTGAAGGCGGAAAAAGTAACCCTTTGTTAAAACTTCTTGTCAGTTGACAAACTGGTGGCTTTGATAGTATCTCTGAGTCCGCAACATGGGTAAGAAGAGGTACTTCTAGGTGGGGAGGGGGAGAGAGTCTGCATTATGCTACCACATCGTGGTAAAATTGCTGACATTTGAGATAAGCGTAAAGTCAATTTCTTTAAATGTCGCTGAGCAAAAATGGTCTCAGCATGAATTGCCACAAAGCCTGTGGTTGGCCACTAATGAGCACAAACAAAACGGTGGTTGAAACTGCAAGAAGCCGTGCAAATGGGTGCTAGCTTGGGCTGCTATTCATGTGTCGATGTAGCATTTGTTGCTTTTTTTGGGGGTTCTCATTTAAAAAATTTGCTCACACTTTGCCAAATTTAGTCAATACTGTTTATACAAACTGTAAGCATGCAACAGCCTGTGCCTCTGTCTGTAATCAAGTGTTGACAACACAGCAATCAGACTACATCCGAGCAGGACCAATATACAGTAGCAGCAAAGGAAAAGCAAATATTTCTTATCTGTTACTCTGTTATGTTTTCCAGTGACTCATTTAAGTCCTGGGTTGTATTCTATCGGGAGTTCTGCGAAATCTTCAAAAGCACTAGCCACTAAAAGCACATTTGATCAAACCTTATTATGGCTAAATTTCTACTCTGGCAAAATAAAAAGGCCAGTGTTATCATCTTATACATCCAGGTGGGATTTAGAGCTGAAAAATAACAGCGGTGAGAAATTGTCCGAAAGCTGACAGACTTTGCCTGGTGTGTGAGTGAAGGGATAGGTACAACTGATAAGGGATTGGGAGAAGGATCATGACTCTGACTTCAGCATCTAAACACAACCTGCCTTACCCTGTCACGCTTTGTTCCCTTTCCACGGTCACTATGACAACCTGCTCTTTGGCCAGACCTTTTAAAATTGACTTCAATTTACGATAATGGAGCTGAAAGAAAGGGGAAAATAATTGATATACAAAGAAAGATATACGGCACAATATGTGTCTGCATAGGCTAAACAATGCTGCTTTAGTGCGACACGCTTCCCCCAACACCTCTCCCACCAGCTCGGCACGTGACTAATACATCCACTTCTCCTGCTTCTGCTCCGCGCTCTCCAGTGTGTGTTTTTGCAGGAATAGGAGACAAATCATGCGTGGGCTGCATCAGCAGCACCCCTGCTGGTTCGGGCTCCCCCATTCACCACATGACCGCTCTGCCCGTCACAGGCATTGGCCAGGTAGCGACACATAACCCAGAGCACACAGCAGACTACAGGGTTTACACGGTGCACACATTAAGCTGCCTTATTCTTTCCTTTTGCTTTAACTCGCTCACTGTTTGGGGTCGGAGACCTCACAATAAACTCAAAGCCTCTTCATGTACGGTAGGAGCCTCTCTTGCAATGGCTTAAAGTCGTTAGACAAGGTCGGGGTTAATGATCGAATATCATTAAACTACATTAACATCCTAATTTAAGCCTCCAAATACGCCTCCACGCTTGGCATACAGAAGCAGTCTCAGAGCACACAGATGAGTCAAGAAAGTCACACAGAGATTTGTTCTGTTTAAATACAACACTATCAGAAGCAGTTTCTGTGGAGCATTAGCCCCAGGGCAGAGCAGCACACCTTGCGTCCTAGCCAATTTGAAAAAGTCTATTTGTCAACTCGCGGCACGAACTACACTTAATTCTCCACTGGATCATTGTTTATTTTATACCATAGTTTCTGCTTAAGCTATAGCACTCCTGTTAGAGGTGGAGTATTTGTTGGCTATAACTTCACTGATCTGTGCTCAGGCTCTCAGCAGCAGCACACAGGAAATTACCAGCCAGCGTCACCTTCCAGTTCATTATTTTTAGCCAAGTGCACTGACACAGCAACAGTTTATCTTCTCGACTCAGATGGGCAAAAATTCCCCAAAATGTGGTGTTTTTATTTCTACACCCACTAGCAGGGTGGTAGCCCATCTGAGCGCCGCTGATCACTGGGCCAAAGCTAATGTTTAAATGAGATGTGTACTTGGAGAGGGTTTAATGTCAGCCCTGATGCACGCCATCATCTATTTACTCTCTCCAGTTCAAATGGGTTCTCTCGTAGAGTGGTGCTGCGGAGAGGCTTGTTGTTTCGAGGGGATGACCCAAGAGAACCGCGGAGGTTCGTGGTGCCTGGGATATCGCCATGGCAACATGGTTCAATTAAGAGTGGGATGCCGGCTGTTGAAAACTGAGCGTGCCGAATATTATCTCTTGAAAATTTGCAGCAATTCAAGTCTACACAGAATTATATTTTAAAAATGACTGCCTCAGGTGTGCCAAGGTTTAGGGTTTCCCTATTTTTAGAGATCAATATAAAGTACACTGAGCATGCTTCTTATTCCAGTCTAGCAACAATTAAAAATACAAAACCTCAATGTCATCGACTAAATTGCTTGGAAACAAAGGAAAAACCCAAAACACTTGCCACAAAAATCTTAGACACACATACACTTGCAAGGCATTTATGCAGCTTTTTATCCAAAGAGATTCAACACTCACACTCACACACACACATTCTCTAAACTGGTTGTCACTCCTGCTCAAAGCTCAGCGGCAGCAGTACATTAGCATAAGTGAAGGAGCCAAACAGCTTTTGTGCCACAGAGTCCAAAGTCCAGCAGATAACAGCCACCGCTCGCACACAAATAAAAGAAAACTAATATAAAGCTGCGATGAGCCCTCTTACCTTGCCGTCTGTGTTGGGCTCCTTCTTTCCTAGATGCTGTCCCATGCTGCTAACAGAGCCTGTAAGAAACACACACAATGAGTTTACACCAGGGGAAGACTGTAAACAGCATATTATGTGAAGATTACGAACTCCTCCTTATTGCAGCAAGAGAGGCAAGCTCCAGATTCAGTGTGAAACTGTAGCTTCACATACAGCCATAAAAAAGGCACCGGGGCTTTCCCTCCCTTCCATCTCTTAATGGCAGCAATAGCATTTAAAATGCCACAGTTAGAATCAGAATACCTTCTTCTGGGATTAATAAAGTATGTGGTCACAGTTGCTCCACGACTACCAAAACAATAGCAAATAACAACAAATAGCTCTAATTATTAATATCCCAGTATATAACACAAAACTGAATATATACAGCTGAAATGGAGGCGCCCCTCTTATAAGGGTTATGATCCCTGAATCTGTATTTCAGAGGACACAAGAAAAAAAGCACAATACACTGTGTGCATAAAGTGAAAGCAGGCTTTTAATAATTTTCTTATTTTGGTTTAAAATATGATCGCCTAAATCATCTGAAGTCAAAACAAGGGTAGTTTGGAGATGTTGGAAAACTGCCTGTAAGTGAGAAAAATCCAAAAATACAGTAGATACTATTCAATTCATTGTCCTTCCTCTTAAGGGGAAGACGAACAGCCAAAAATGTATGGTAACAGGCAGGCAACAAATCTAGTTATTTCAAATGAAATGAGGTGCAACATTTAAAGCAATTCAAAAATGAACCACTGTAGACCTTGTTTGAGCTCAACCCTAGCCTCCTGTTTGTGTTTATAGTTCTGTGTTCCTTCATCCATTCATTTAAATATACTTTCTGCCATTAATGTCCATTAATGTGATCTTTAAATATTAGATCGCTCTCCACAGTTGCTCCTTCCTGTTATTGCTTTGCTGCAGGGTCTCACATATTAGTCTCATCCTCACCATTATCATCTGACTAAAGGTTTTCTCGCAATGGGGGGGAAAAGGAAAGCATTGTAGGGCTTTCTTTTTCAGATAATCCGATAGGTTCCCAGATTCATGTGATTACAGACGACAATAGTTCAGTTAATTCTACAACACTCAAAAGTGAGACTGTATGCGTTTCCCATCACTGTGTTCTTGGCATCAGAAACACACGTGTGGAGTGATTTGAATAGAAACAGTTAGGGAATACCTTAACCGGAGATCAGATCTGTGCATTTGATTTTTGATTTTTTTGAGTGTGCATACAATATAAAAAAGTGACAGAGTCTACACCCCTCTGTTGTCCATGTGGATCTGGAAATCATGCATATCATTGTAACGGGTCAGCTAAAAGTAAGCCAAGTAAACATGTCTAGGCTAACCTTACTGTACTTTAGAAAAGACTAGTGAATCATCTGCCTCCATCTCACCCTGCCCCGAGCATCCACACCAACCCTCTGCATGTCCTCCTCCATGACATCCACAAACCTCCTCTGTGATCTCTCTTTTCTTCCTGCTTGGCAGCTCTGTATTCAACATCAGAATATCCATCATCCCTCCTCTGCACATGTCCCAACCATCTCAGGCTTGTCTCTTTAAACTGGTCTCCAAGATGCTCAACCTGAATCTAATACATTATTTTTTATGAGACATGAGATATTGTAATACAGTAAGCATTAACAACAGTGCAGTGCTTTGTTTCAACAATTCTCCAAACCTCTGGCAGACTCGGCACAGGTGTGCACCTTTGTGTTATAAAGGAAAGGGTTCGTCTTTGAGAACGGATACAACACGTCTATTTATTTCCACAGAGAATGGAAGTGAAACCTGATCAAGAGGAATGAGGCGACACAATGTTTTGCTAAGTGTGCCAACATGTGCACTGCAGCGTGAATATTCATTTAAGCTTAAATCTTAAAAAGCCAAACATAAAAATCACAAGGAAGCCGTGTAAATAACAAACAAATGCAGGAAATAAAGAGCAAAAATAAACTTCTTTAGATTCTTTAAATGTTTAGGTGCAAAAAGGAGGAACGTGATGAGTAAATGAAGGCCAGAAATCGCAACAATTTAAATCTCTGCCTGACACTCACCACTGAAGGAAAAACCATCCAATTACACCAAAAGAATATTCTTACTTTCAGAAAATCACAGCATGTATTTGGCTTTTAGAGGAGATCTGCACCCATCAGAAAGCCTTTCATCACCTTTTATGGCCTGTCTTCACTTTTTCACATGGCGGGTGTGGAAAAGTGCTGTCAGCATTGTTCATGTGGAGGGAAAAAAGGAACGGTAGTGTGGTTTATTGATGGTCTATTGATAGTCAAGAAGGAGAGAATCAACATAAAAAACCAAAAAAAGTCCCAAAGGAATCTTCATTAATTCAAGATTACCATGTGTGTCAGCTGTATTATTTAAAATTTCACACGTATTGACATGCTCACATTCTGTACTGAGAGGTCAATCAAGCAATTGAAGGAAAAAAAATGATTGAGCTTTTAAACAATAAAATACAAAACAAATCAATACAGCACATTATACAAGCACATTTAAATGCCATGTTTGCTTTTTGCAACGGTCAATCCAGGTTAACTAAATATGAGTTTCCTCTGTGCCTGCACTGGAAAAAAAATATCACCTATTGAAAGGTGTTATTATATTCACTGTCATCAGAAAAGAGAACGTCGATTTAATGCCAGTAGCAGCATCACAGTGGTTTGGCTTTTTATTTAGGAATGAGTGTAGTTAAATTGCAATAAGCTTAGAAAATGACTGGAAACCATAAATAATATAGCTCACAAATCTATACCCAGTGGAGCGTGTAAGGAAGAGGACTCCCTTACTGCATTTATTTATATTGTATTGTCTGTATAGCACTTTAGAGCACACCTTTCACTTTATTAAAAGCACCTTATCAAGCACTTTATGTAGCATTGCACTTTAAGCATGGATTTGCACACAAGAAGTTTAAATATTTATTGACTATTTATTGGGAATTTTAAAATCAGTTGGTGGCCTTGTTTCAGATCCTGCACAGCTGCTCCTCATCAAGGAATGTGGTGGTTGTCTGTCAGGAGAGAAGAATGGTGATTGAGATTGTGATTAAGGTTTACCAATAAGGAAAACTAAGGCAAATGTGTGTGTGAAATCTAGGGATAAAAGTGGTGCAAATAAGTGTTTGTAAGTTAATGATTACTCACCTTTCTTGCCTGTGTCCTCTTCAAGGTGTTTGGGCAAATGTTTCCCCGGGGGTCCAGACACCATTTAAAGGTTCTGGGAGAGACCATGGGTAAAGAGTGTGGTGAATCTTTTTGTGCTTGGGTTTCTGGGTTTTTATAATATTGGGTTTTGTGTAACATTAAAGTGTGAAATATTTATTAATATGTAAATGTGAAGATGTATTTATGTATTTATTTATTCTTATTGATATATTGTATACTGTGGTGGAAGGTTGGGATTTAAGAATTTACTTGAGAGTGGAATAATGGTTGAGTCTGTGACAGCTGAACATATTTAAGGCTGCCAGTTTTCATTAGAGGGTGGATTTTTGTGCTATAAAGAAGCTCGACAAGTTAATTGTTTTAAGGAGAGCCATATAGCAAATAAATACTTTGTTCCACTACACTTGCCTTGGTCTGTCTCACTGTGTTTCCAGCCGCTAAGGGCTGCCCTGTTACAGAGCGAAATGAGCTTTTTCAATTGGAAAGTGTTTTGTAAACAGCTATTCTGTGAGCTTGAGTAAATTTCACCAAAAATTGCAATGTAAAAAGGGAGAAGGTGAAAAGTAAGTTTGCCCTGTGTAGTATTTGAAATCTTCTTGTGATCAGAACAACTTGTAAATACAACCTAAGCTTTAATAGTGAATGTTGATAAAATCATTTGTGTCTTTAGCGTTTAAATTACAAGCTATTTGCTAAAGCAGTATTAGCAAGAACTAGCTAACCTAGCTAGTTCCAACATCAAAACAAAACAGAACTATCTATACACTTTGTATGTTGAAATTTCACTTCAAGTATTCTGTGGGCTGTTAAAAATCCTCCCAATCATGTGGCTAATATAAGCTGAACACTAGAACCACCAGTGTGGTCATTTCGACCTCATCCTGCAACAATAGCAGCAAAGGCAAAAAAAAAAAAAAAAAAAAAATTCTTAAAAGAATTAAGTTAATGTAATTAGTTCAACCATTTTTTTTTCTGATTATGAGTAACTGATATATTATTTCATAGGCAAAAATATTATCAAAGGATAGAACATCTAATTTAATATTACAGAAGAATATTATAGAAAAGTAAACAATCCGCTTCCTGTTTACTTGCTAACTGAAACTTAGCTCTAAGCCACAGCCCTTTTATGAAGAGAATTTCATTTGAAATACAAAGTGGTTGTTTAAATAAGTTCTAACCATCCAAATCAGTTTGTAAAAGTTGAAATTAAATTAAATTCATTTCTTGAAGCTATTTTTTTTAATAAGCCAAAAAGATAAAGCAGTTAGCCAAATCATGCTAACACAAGAATTCTAAAGTCAGAGCACCACTTTCATTTACCACATTTGTCACGTGGATAACACAAAAATGACAGTTTTAAATATGCCGTTAGAAATCTTTCCTACAACAACTACCGCACAAAAACTTAGAGGGAATGAATATAACATAAATAACATGCTAGTTGCACTAGAACCAATAAAAGACGACGAGGTGAACTGCACTTTCTGTCACACGATGTGCTTCTTACAGTGCACCTCTATGCCATGATAAACACCTATGGACAGTCTCTTTCTGACCATCATTAGCTCCAGCTAGACTTGAATTATAAAGTTTCTGTTTTTACAATGAATAAGCATTCACAACACATTCTTTGCTGAGAGCTATGTTACTTCTTGCCTGTTTAAACAAAACTGAAAGCTTTATTTAGCTAAAAATGACACGATATTTCTTGTAACAGTGAAAAGGAGGGTTTATACGAGTCTTGGACCAACATTGCACACACTTTCATGACTGTCAGAACTTAAGATTCCCTTTTCATAAAGGAAAAGCGGTAGGTTTTGTAACAGAAGTGCTGTTGGAATTGTATTTTCAGGACAATCTTTTCTGGGCTGCTTACTTTATTGGTTTCAAGTAACATAAAAGGCTCTCTTCCTTTACTAAGCAAGCACAGATACTGTAAAGCTGTTTATTATATTAACTGTAGGCCTGTGTGCATGAAAGCAGTATTACCTTTGTGCAGCATTTCAAACCTCTAGGATTGTTCAGTCTCCGTGAGACTTCCTCAAACTGACTTTTACAAGATAGTAACTCACAGAAAAGATGGATTTAAGGAGTCAAGTAAACAACATGGCACATTTTTACCCCCACCCTTACCTGTATAGCATGTTAGTTCATCAAAACGTTCCCACCAAGTTTTCCCACAAAGGGAAGTAAGACGGTATCGTGAAACTTTACCTTATTGTTTTATTATTAATAATATTATTATTATTTATGACCAGAGGGATGTTTGTTTTTTGACCAAGCTGCTGGATATCTGAATTTCCCCTTGGGGATAACTAAAGTATTATCTCACTATCAATCATATCTGCTTGTGGATGAAAGCAGCCACAGAAAACTATAAAAATAAGCTGGAAGAAAAACATAATCCCACTGGTTAAACAAAGGGATATAATTAGAGTGCCAGTGGCTGTGCAATCAGTGTGGCGGAAAAATGTCCGCTGAGGACTCAAATATTTGCTGGATGTGGCGAGGCGTCGCTGGGATTCTCTGCGGCTAAATGTGAGGCCTTACAGCCTGTTCCCCTCTCAGCGTTACACAATCCAAAGCTGAGATCCTGCAAGGACTTGCAAGACAGGACTGTTGCATAATCGAGTGACAGAGGGAGAGGTGGAAGTGTGCATGTGGAAGGGCGTAACACAAGGCTGCAATTACAACTCAGTAGTAGCATTTAACAGTGACTTGCTAACTTGGATTTTGTTTTTGCACACACAGTCCCTGACACAAAGGGATTTGTGTGGAAAAAGCCAAATTTCGAGTGCCCCTTTCTATTTTAACCTACATGAGTTGCTGTGACTGTCAGCACGTACCTGGAAACATTTCCATTTTATCGTTAAATAAGTCATTAAGATGGAAAAGCTCTTATTATAGGATGGCTACCTAAAGCCCACCACCTGATCCATTACCATGCAAAGCGGAAGCCTGTATATAAATAAGCAATTATATCCATCTGAGCTGTCCATTACCTGAGGCCATTTAAAATCATCATCCTGATAAGCCCCTAGTGTTTCTGCATGGATTTGATGTGGATAAGAAATGGGGCTCATTATTTAGAAAAACGCCTGCATACTGACATTTAAATAAAAGCTTCTAGATTTTGCGTCATCTGTTTGCTGCACGTACTGAATTCCGTTCATGACTACAATCCTGTTGAAAATGTAAATTTAAGGGAAAAAAATAGCTTCACTGACAGAACCCTGTTCAGTAACATGACTGAGTACGTAAAGCACACTGAACCCAGTCTGTTTCTGCATCCACATATGCAAATTAAAACTCTACAGTGTCAAGACAAAAAAAAAAAGACTATAGAAACACTGCCAGGATTATTTAAGACGGGATGAGGCAAAGAGGAATATATGTTGTATGATATATGTTTTGCATGCATAAGGGTTTGTATACACTCGCTTTTATGATTATCATATCTGGCCGGCTTACTTCACTGCATCAAGTAACACTAAAGGCCCTCATCCATTTCTCAGTGAGCACAGACTGCAAAGCTATTTCTTTCTTTACTATAGGCCTGTACAGGTGAAAGAGATTAGTTTTCTACATCATAAATCTCCCCCATCAGGGTCTAGTGAATGCTTTATAATGCTGATGAAACAGGATGAATTATGCATTAAAGTAGGGAAACCATAACTGACTACAACAAGACTCAAGAAGAAATTATTGCAAACAACAGTGTGGAGGGACAAAGCTGCATCATATTAGCATGTCCTACAGTTGGAAAAGGTAGTCCTTGTACTGCTCTGTAGCTTTGAAGATCTCTGTGTCCCAGCTTCTGGTTGGAGTGGCCCTCAAGAGCAGAACAAGGATTACAGTTGCCAGCTGCAGCAAAGAAGGTGGAGTTAGGACGAGTTGGAAGACATGGCTAAAAATCCAACTGCTGTCCCAGCCATCCAAGATTTGTGTTTAATGCGCGTGCATAAACCAAAATATAATAATTCTTTCGCCGGCGCCCGAGTGGCTCAAGCTTTTCCAGGAATTCTAAATGCAACAGGTTAACGATTATGATGGATAGCACTGTGAAATCATGGCCATACACCTGAGTTTCAGAAGCCTGTTAGCTAAAAGCAGTGACAACTGTTGAGTTTTACTATTAACCTAGCTTATTTACAGTACCATTTATGGTAAATTGTTTTGCTTCATAGTTGTTTACAGCATTTTTAATAAATGGGGACATAAGGATCAGGAAAAATAACATAGTTAACACAGAAGCAAAACCTGTATGTGTTTTCATTAAACACAATTCAAGACTAACAAACCCCCTGTTCTGATTAGAGAAGTGTTGCTTCTCTAATCAGAGTTGCTAACGTTAGACTGAAAATCAAAAAGTGAATGAGTTTCTAAAAATAAGAATCAGGTAGTTTTGCTGTTCTCAAATTGAAATTAATATCTAACCAAAGGAAGAAATAACCATTTAAAGAAAATACAGCATGCTTAAAATGTGACAAACACAACAAATATGCGTCAGAGTGGGTGAGAGCAACAGCTGAAGAAATAGATTTTTTTCCCTTCTTTATTCAGCCTCTCGGGTAGCTAAAACACCTTCAAGTCATCACGATGGCTTATTGAGCCCACATAAAGCTAGTGCATCCCAGGAGAATATTTCCACAGCTCTTCAAAGTGCTTTAAAAGCAGCAAATTTAAGGAACAACCAAAGGCAAATATTCCAAAAAAGCGACTGGCTGCTGCAGACAGATCTATTGGTATTGACTTTTGGATAAAACTAAAATGACCTCTGGCTTTAAATCTGTGTTAAAAATGCATGACAGCTTTGTGTTAACTACAATAAACCCAACACATTTTTCTCTGTCTTTATTGGACATAAGTAAATTTACACTAGTGCTCTAATACTGTGTCTGCACACACGTGTGATCCTCTAGCTCCACGACCACACCTCTCTGCTGCTCCCTGCTCTCTTTGATCTGCTCCATCACCTAACTGATTTATAACAGACCCGTGGCTACTAAGACCTCAGAACTCCAGTGCAGAATATGACACACAGGGAGAAATTAGGGCTGAACGATTATGGAAAATAATCTAATTGTGATTTTTTGCCCCAATATTGCGATTGCGATGCGATATGCAATTATTTTTTAAGGTCTTTGTCTTCTGTATTATTAAACAAAGACAAGCAATACATCATATAGTATGGCCAATACTATATTACATTAATTTTAAACTGTTCTTTCCTGGAAGACAGACCTCTGTTATGATAACATGAGGTGATGCATGAATTGATGACTGACATTTTTATTTAACTTCTTCAATCACAACAGTATATTTGAACATACACAATAGTTTATTTTTAGCTTACAAACATCTGAGCATAAAGTGCTGACAAGGAACCCTGGTGTAAACATTAAAATGAAAGTCAGTACAATGTGCAGATTGCAGAAATATACATAAACAAAATCAGTGGCTTTACCACACTCAGTTTTTCGACATCTGTGAACTACTAGACAGTCATTCAATTAAAAAATAATATTAAATAAATAAAACTAATAAATAAAAAATACACACATCTTACTGATCTCTGCAGTCAGTAACATTACACATAAAGTGCAAACATAATAGCAATTGTATAAACACACACACAAACACGCCTTTAAAATTTAAAGGCGTGAAATTGGACGGTCTAGCCTTCTGATTAGCGTCACCGCTGTCTCGGTGGAGTTTAATAAACTCGGCCGTCTGCTTCTTGCTATCTAAAATATAACCAGACACTGGTGTAAATTCTCGACTGTCTCATACTTCTGTTTAATAAGTTTTCTGTTTGACGTTTAGTCAGCTGTGTGAAAACCAAGGAGGAACCCACCCGGGGGATTAATAAAGTTTTATTTTATCTAATCTAATAACTTTAATCTCAGCCAAACCGATTTACTCACGAACAAACAAAACACTGAAAAAAGCCCAACAATAACATTTTTAGGTTGTCTAAGTGACTTATATATTACGTTTAACCCGAGCAGCGAAACTCCGCGGTGATCTGAAAATGATGTGCCGGGAGTTGTGCCGTTCTCGGCCGCATCAGTAACCCTCGAGCTCCCGGCTAGCTGTCGAGCTGGTGGGTAGCAGACGCCTCTGAAAACGTCGAAGCACTTTTGCAAATATGGGATATCTTGATAAACCGAGCAGATATTTGATGTTTACACAACTACTTTCTCGCCTGAAAATATTTTAAAAGTTTATTTTGTGACCCAGAAAGATTAGTATGAGTAATTTTAAAACTTAGTAGCGGCCGCCATTGTTGGAAACTGGAGTTTGGCTGGGCCGCGCTATGAATTCTGGGATATGGTAGTAATTTGGACAGCCTTCGGCGCGTCGCTGTGACGTAATCGGTCTACAAATGCGGCCTCAGGAGGATGCAGCCCATGAATTTGGACATGTCCAGAGTATAATCGCAGCCTTTGCGGTTAGAAAATTGCACTTGATCATGTCGCGATATTATCGCAAATGCGATATATCGTTCAGCCCTAGGAGAAATGTTTTTGCACTTGGATCCAACTAAAGACCTGTTCTTGCCATTTGCTGCAGCTCTCTGCTCTGCCCACCGTACTGTCTGCAAAGCTCTTAATGAAGCAGATTGTGACAATACTCAGCTGGCAAACTGTTAAAACTTCCAAAGAAATGTGTGGTCGAAAAGTCCACTTAGCCAAAAACATGAAAGAGAATGAGCCTGAAAGTGACACAGACAACACTGAGGTGCCAGAAGCTGCACCTTCCTCACCAAAGCCAATCAGAAGACCCATATATAGTATGTTCGTGATGCATATATAAAAGGTAGCAGATCAAAAAGTAAGTAAGGAGGAGCTTTCAGGATAACCGGTCATTAATTTTGCGTTCGGCTTTTGTCTAAGCCAGCTTCTCTTGCTTTGTCAGAGTGAAGTATTCAGCTTTTGAGGTGAACACATCAAGCACCACACTGGCATGCAGTGCTTGCTGTAACATTAATTAACCTAAACAAAACACTTTCATTTACTACCACTGCTGTAACCACAATCTGCACGGTCCCAATACATTCTTTAAGTAACACATTCATTTTGGTCCATGCTGCATTTCTGTAGTTCGTCTCCACCGAATCATTGTGACCAAAGAGACACTACCTCTTTTTTTGTGTGTGTGTGTGCACACAATAAAAAAAGGAACACAGCTACTCTGCATCTCTGAGTCAGATCCCAGCACGCAGTTCTCACATACTAGCCTATGATTAACAATCACATGAGGCCCGTGTATGATGGACTCATTTAGCTTCCATAACTTGATACGACGTCTGCGTGGCATATCGTCACACAGCAGCAGACTGACAAACCCATGTCTCTAACCGGAGCATGTGTTGCTTGGTTCCATTGTTTCACTTAAAGTTTGCTCTTGTGCGTTCGACATAACAGCTTCTTTTAAGCCTCGGTGACTGCGCCGTGTTTTGCCCTACTGCGAGAGTCAATTACGTAATGAATACGGAGCATGTGCGTATGTGTGTGCATGTGTGCCTTTGGGCGGAAGGCAGTGGAGAGAGGGGATGAGATAAGAGATCTATAGCTCTCCCTATGTATCAGTGGAAAGTACACTATATTCTTGACAATAGCTTTGAGGTCAAAGGTTAAAATCTGTCCCAGAGGGAGGGCAGTGCAATGCCAGAATGGCAATCCTTATAAAGAAACTGGATTGTTTCATCGTCTTCACCTCCTTTCTCTCTTCTTCTCTTTCATATAATACTAAAAAATTTATATTTAAATGGATGTGAGAGTGCCATGCGTTACTGCTCCTAAACAAATGCAAAAAAAAAAAAAAAAAAAAATCACACCAAATGGAGAAAACGGGGTATATGTGGTCGATCAGGAAAACGAAGGCTGGGATCCGTTCCTCCATGCAGCATTGACTACTATCTGTCAAACCAATGTATAAAAAAAAAAAAGAAATAAATTATTCTTTCCAAATCTACTTGTCCTACTTTAAAAGGAGCGCATGCAAACTCATTTTCAACCCCCTTTTTTCTGATTAGCAACCACACAAGAGCAATACTCGACATTTAAAGGGCTCTGAGGCTCGTGCCTTTTTATCCCTGGCCTTTCTATAATCACAAGCACAATAGCAAAAGTAATGGAAATGGACAAAACTATTTAACTTGCAACAATTACCTAGTCTAAAATGTCAATGAATTAGTTACTACCCAGCAATTTTTCCAAAGGACAAAATAACAACATGAGACGATCGTTTAAAACAACCCGTTTAATAAATACAACCCTGGTTTCACATGACATGTGAAATAAGCACAAATAGAGAAGGTAACACTGGATAAGCAGGGAGATGATGAATAGGAAAATCAAACTCACTGGGATTTATGGCTGATCTTGAGCTTCTGGTGCCCCGTGTGTCAGAAAGATGTGCACTGGAACTTGAGCATGTGGAGGGACGTTACGTTCGGCTATGAGGCCGGATTCTACCTACGGCAGCTGGATCGCTGGGTCAAAGTATGGAGAAGATGTGGAAAACGCTATGCTGATTGCTGCACTGATAGGGTAACAGCTTTTGGTGGAGGCAGCGTGGTGATGATGTGGAGCACCATCTCCCTCACTGGAAAAACAAGGCTTATCATCACTGGAGACAATCTCAATGTGGAGAGATATCGAGAGGAGATTCTACAACCAGTGTCAGTCCCATATCACCACAGACTGGGACCGGACTCTGTCCTCCAGGATGACAACGCTCACCCCACGGAGTGAGGTTTTGCAGAGACTACCTCCAGAATTTTGGAGTAGAGAGTAGGGAATGGCCTGCCTACAGTCCTGACCTCAACCTTATCAAACTCTTGTGGGGTCAGCTTTGGTGTGCTGTTCGTGCCAGACTGACCAACACAACCACATTAGCTGACTTGTGACAAATGCTGGTTGAAGAATGTGACGCCATCCCACAGTATTGGGTGACCAAGCTTGTGACTGAAATGGGGAAGAAATGTCATGGTTCTCTACATCTGCTGAGGCCCCCGTTTGTTAATGAATCAGTTCTTAATTTGCCAGTGACTTGTTTCTACAGACTTCAGTCAATCCAATAAACGCCAAACAATATTTGGTAACAGAATAAGCTCTTTGGCAAAAAGATTTTTTTTTGTCAAGTTTCACCTCAATCCAAAAATGCATTTTCCTTATAAATGTGGGACTATTTCAGGAGAAATAAACAGGCTTTCCAACAGTATGAGATTTATTGCAAAGTAGCACTGTTAGCACAAATCAAACACAAATTTCCTCACTTTTGTGCTGTTTGGATATTAATGATCGATGCATGTGTAACAATTTTCAAGCAAAGTTTCGTTCAGATTGGCCCAAGTTTTGAGGAGGAGGTAGGGTACAAACTAGAGCAGGGCGATATGGCCAAAAATATTTATCACGATATATATTTGAAAATTTGCGATAACGATATAACTGACGATATAATTGATGCGAGACAAAATACAACTCCACAACATTACTAGCGCAAAAAGACAACCTTCCATTTATTTTCACTTAAACAAGAAGCTGGTTTTTATGTACATTAAAGCTTTATAAAAATGTAACAGTGCAAATGCAAATTCCTTGCTGAAAGTTTAACCAAAAGGCATTTCCAGTAGAAATGGGCTGACATATCCTGAGCATAACCATGTATAATATCCACTGAAGTTAAAAAGAGGTGCTTTGCAACATTAAACTGCAGTGTGCAGTACATATTTTTCGTACCATAAGGTGCACGGGATTATAAGGCACATTAAGCGAAACAAAGCAGTCAGATAAATCAAACTTTATTAAACTCATTCTTCTTGCTTCCTCTACTTCTGTACCATTGATTCATTAATGTTGAATTCTCTGGCAGCTGCTCTATTCCCATGTTGTTGCAGTATATTAATGACTAACCTCGTATTGTGGATGGATTATCTCAGTCCTGACTGAAGTTTGGTCCGTTTACAGCATCCTGCCATGCGATTGCATTTGTCTTTAACTATCAGGAACCTTAACGTTAACTTTTATAAGTGGTAAAGTGTTAGTGTTCGTCCTCCAGCTTCACTGTTTATGTTATGCTAACATAGCTGTGTCGCTAGCGATCACGTAGCACATCATTATATACCAACTAGTCCAACTCTAGTAACCCTACAAACGTCACTGCTGTTTAGTTTCCTGTCTTCATTTATGTTGGAAGTGATAGCAGAGCTGTACGTTTGAATTTTTTCAGAAATCTCTCAGTCAGAACATGCAATATCATGCTTAGGTAACTAGCGAAACTAGCGAGCTAACATCCGCTAGCTTCCTGCTAACTTCTAACTCCGTTAAATGTAATACATTTTGTTTTCATGGATGCCTGGAAGTTAAACTTCATAGTTTCACCTGGTAAAGCAGCAATGCTGATCGTTTTATTAAAGATGAAAGAATTTAGACAGTTTTTAACTCTCAGTGATGCTGCAGTGTTCGTTTGACCTGAAGTTTACGGAGTTTAGGACCCAGATTACTCCCAGATTTAAGAGCATCTTAGTCCGACAAATACGACAAATACGACAATAACGACGGCCGCTTGCATGTTCTGCAAAGAAATGTGCTTTGTCGTGTATCTGATGGACAAACACCAAACCAGTTCCACATCACTGAAGTTGCTCCATTTTTACAAACCAATTCTGGTTCATCTGTTTCACTCAACAATCGGCCATGTGCGTATGAAAACAAAAGCACTGCGCATGCGCGTTTTACTCATATTCTATCGCGATATTTCATTTTCCTATCGTTGCCTAACATTATACCGGTATTACCGTGAACGGTATAATATGGCCCAGCCCTAGTACAAACATACGCTGCAATCATTACCGTAAGAAGAAGACTGCATTTTCTGAGACAGCACTGATTTGCAGAATACATGTCACCTTACTCAAAGACTTAACTTTTTAAAATGGTAAATGGACTGGTATTTGGAGCAGTCACAAGGATTCTACACTACAAGGTGGGGAGAAGTTTGGGGTTCTCTGCCCTTTCCAAGAACTATTCAGTGTGTGGACTGCAGGAGCTGGGGAATGGAACGTCATGCCAGTGTTTTTCATCTGTGGCAGCCTAACACAATAACAACATATTTACCGTCTACATTTTTAAATAGCTATTTTATTGAGGGCACTCAGCACATGCACTGCCTGAATAGCTCCTTTTCATGCTGAATCATTATGAAGGCTAGAATATGGAGAAACTGGCACAACTGTACAGGCTGACTATGCAGATAAAGTTAGAGCAGGGTGCCAAAACCCCTTGAAATTAAAATGTGTTTGTGCCTACTAACTTTCTTGGACTATGTCAAACTTGTAGTTTAGACTAACAACTTGGCCAATTAAAAAGGGATTAATTAAGTAATTTAGAAGCAAATAAGCCTGAAATTTTATATTAAGAATCTGAAATTTCAGAATTTGACATTTTTCCTTTTCTCCATATTTGTGATGTCTCTCAATGCTCTTCTGACATCTTTTTCACTGCCCCTCTGGTTCTGCCACAGATCTCTTCCTCCTCTTAAGTGCTTGCTCAAAGAGAAGAATCAGATGAGATCATTAGAGTTCTCTCTCTAAAATCAAAGCATCTTTAGCTTACTATGTAAAGCGCCCTTCGCTTCGGGTTTTGCATGTTTTGCATTGACGCCATTAAAAGCAAAAACAAAACAAGCTGAACGGAATTTAAATGAAAACCCTTCAAGTCGTTTTCCCCTTTCATCAGTATTCCTCTTGAATGAAACGGCAGTTGGCCACGCGCATCTGCCCGAACTACAGCAGTTCCACCACAGAGAGAGGTGATGCTAGCCTGCGGGCTCCAGCTGTCTGCCTAAAACACCAGAGTCACTGCCTTCTTCGCTTCTTGCTCTCCTAACATGAGATAATTGGTCTCAGGGTTGAGTGATTTATTTGGATAAGCTCCCCTTTCTTTGACTAAAATATCAAACTGTGGCACTTTTCATCTTAAACTAGCAAAGATTCTCTGATGTTGTTTCGAAGGAGGGCCATGACAACATAGACTACAAATATACTCTGTATAAATACAGAGCTGCTATTGCATAGAAATGTCTGAGAAGACAGCTGTGGGATCTTCCTGTCTTTAAAAAAAAAAAAAAAATTGGTATATATAGCTCTATGGGAATACCAGACATCAGTTGGAAAAAAAATACTCCCAGTGGTCCAATACTAAGCACAGCAATTTGCTTTGTTAATTCATGTTTGTTTTGAGATGTTTTGCACAGGAACTTTCCATCACTCCCACAGGGGCCTTACTGACATAACCTGGAGCCTGAACACTAGCTTAGAACTCCACAATGAAGATGTATGACCCAAGCAACTTGCTTGCATTTGCCATCTATAATATGACTCTAAAGCAGGGATGGGCAATTATTCATTTTCCCCAAGGGGCTATATTTAGGACAAAACTATAACATTTACTCTTACAAAGACATAAAATTAATATTGAGCAGGACTGAGTTCAGCTCACTGTTGCAGCCCTCCACAACTGTCCCAGTTTTTCATTTCATTTCTTTAGAAAATTAATTGCCCATCCTTGGCCCAGAGGGATAACGTTTAAGCAACACTTTCAAGGCTGTGACGCTACTTTCAATGACAACATATGCTGTCAAGAATTTCATAGAGCAACGCTGCCAACACCCCACCTAGGGTAAAACTAACAAAACGAGTGCACTGCTGCGCAGGAGGTGAAGGTAATGTGACTCAACCTGTTTGCCAGAGCAGGCACAGACAGGAAGGGGGAAGTGAGAAACGGGAGGAAGTTTGTGAATCTCTGAGCACGGAAGTTGACAAACCTCAGTGTATCACCTGTAAAACACAGATGTAGCAAGTGGATTCAGTGCACGTGCAGAAATGGGGTCGAAAATGTTGGCTGAGAAGGAAAAAATTCTGAATGTTTGCACAACTGATTGCATGATACTCACGGGGGTGGGGGGGCTTGCTGGTGCAAGTACAGCATGTTCATAAAGGCAAAGGATTGCCAGCCGGGACATGTGAGCAAACCGTCCTGGTATTTCTTTCTCTTGGCCTAGACAAATGCATTCCTGTGGCCTTCGCAACTCAGGTACTTCCACAGAAAATAGAGTTGGCTCCAGAAACTTTGCGAAGGTTAACCTGGAGCCGCTGGTAAAAGCTATGTCTGTGTAGTCAGCGATACTAAAAATATCCACGTTTCAATCTGTACCAGAACTGAAACCGGAGTGTAATTGTGTTATGTTACGATAACTATTAATAACTTTTTTCATCATCTGAAGCAAAATAGAAAAAAGGTGAGGATTAAACCTACATGGGATTTCTATCAAACAAAGCCAGGGGTTATCTTGCACAATGTTCCCTTGCTAGAGGGTCAGCAGGCTTTAATAAATCACTGTAGTTCAGGCACAGGCGCCCACTCATGTGTAAGTGCTTTATTTAGAGCTTGAGGAAAGCAGCAATAAGTGAGCATGTCATAACAGCTTTGAGCTTCAATGTCCCTTTTTATATATAACTGGCAAAGAGTAAAAATACACACATAGCTGGAAAGCTTATCGTTGGGTCTTGAGCTGCACAAGCTGCTGCTCCTTCCACTAACAGTGTGTGGATAAAAATTCTATGCTTTCGTCATAGTCACAGAGAGGCTTATGGTTTCTGTCACCAGCCTGTTTCATGAAAAGTGAGGAAAGGAGGTGAGCTTGTTGTAGAATAGCCTTTGCTTGGGATGCAGTGATGTAATACTTCAATTTCCTTCTGCTTTACACGGTTGAGTGTGCTGAAAGGCAGCAGCCTAGTCAAAACACCACCATAATTAAAGCCTAACCCATGATAAACACCTACAAAGAATGTCCAATTTAAAGACTTGTCTAGCATTAAAAACAAACAGTTGTAGCAATGCTGACTGCTGCAACTGTGAAAGGTACACTCAACAGCTTTACGCATGCATTAAGGTGCTCAGTAAATAACATGTAACCAGAGTGATCCACACTGAAGTTTGGGCGCAAATCCTCATTCGAATTCTTGCCATTTAAAGGCGCCGCACTTCGGTGCGTGTGTTCGTGTCGAGGGAAACGTGACATAACGAGTCGATTTAAACCACGGATAAATTCGGAAAACATTTAAGCCATCTACCGAAAGTGATATTAACGCTGTTTAGACTAAATAGTTCCTTTCTCTGCTAGCCCAGTGGACGACTGCTACCAACAACAAAGTGGGGCTTCCGGTGGCAAGCATTAGGAAGCAAATAATAAACCCTTAAATTTACCACATTAAATTCCAGCTTGTCGAGTTAGGTGCACGCCGAATTAAAGGCACTTAAGGGCTGACTGTGAACAAGGCGTTGCTCTCACACGAAACGCTTTGTCATGTTGCGGTTAAGCGAAGAAGAGTCAAATCGCACGGTATGCTAACTGTGTTCGGAGCGCGAGGAGACAGCCGCGGGGATGGATGGACGGGGGAGTTGTTGTAGTAGTGCTGGTGGTGGGGCGACACCACCGAAGCACATGACAAACGCAGTGTCACAGTGTGATGACAGGGATGCTAACACGGCTCTCACTCCGTCGCTGTCTTCTAAAGTTACTCAGGAACTACATTCCGAGCATATTTTCGCTTCAGCTTTTGTTACGCGCCGTAAAGGCGTCGACGTGTGAAACATGTTTACTATCGCTAAACCACACGAGCTGCAGTCCACATAAAATGCAAATAGTGTCGTATCCCCCGCGTGTATGCCACTGTCTTTACACTTGCTTTCTTTTACGTGTATGTGTTTGTTTCCCTGTGAATTTTACAACCTTGACTGTGCACATACCCTTCTCCGGTTAGACTGTGTCAAATGCATCCACAGCTGTGCCTTGTACTGGATGAAACAAAGTGTCAGTCTTCTTTTAGTAGTGGTCACCGGTGGTCGTCAGCAGCATCGAAGATAACGCCTTCTTCCCCCTTTATGGTTCGCAGTTGCTGTAATCACCAAAGTGTCTCCGTTACGAAAAAAGGAAAGAAAACAAAAAAGGGGAAAAAAAGAAAAACGTGTCGGTGCTTCCTGATTTAGGTACAGTGGTAGTGATGATGTTGTTTGTTAAGGGGTGGGGCGGCGTGCAGCTGTAATCCGCCAAGAAATATGGACTAAAAAGCACGCTGGTGCACGTCTGTGCATGATTAGTGACTCGTGGTTCACGGTGGGGAGGGTTAAATAAACGTGATTTTAAAGTGGATCTCACGAGCACAGAAAACAGACGGCTGTAGGATTTGCGCACTCTGAGAGCAAGCTTTACAGCCAGCAGGGTCAACGATTGCACAATACAGACAGGCAGTCAGGTTCATGCCTCGCTCAAAGCCTCCAACAGGTTAATTAACAGGGTTTCCCCCCCTCGATCGCTTTGGCGCAATTCTCATATCACAAATGTCGATCTTACCACTGCAAATGCAGTTCTCAAATCAGTAATGCATTGCCTCACCCACGCTAGACATTCTTGTTGTTTTTACACAGCTGTGGTTTCTACACATAATTTACTACTATAGATATTTGTTGCTGTGTTTATGCACTTCTTACTTAAATCTGACAACTCATCAAAAAAGTTTGTACTTTTGTCAGTCACAGCTCTTACTTGCTTTCCTGAATAATTCCCAGCATTGCTGATAGTGTTTTTAATAAAAATTTCAAAGACCAGTGTGGTCTTCTGCTGCTGTAGCCCATCTGCTTCAAGATCAGATGTGTTGTGGCTGTTTCTACCTTGAACCTTTGTAACCAGGGGTTATTTGAGTTACTGTTGCTTTCCCATCAGCTCGAAGTAGTCTGGCCGTTCTCTTCTGACATCAACAAGGTATTTTCACCCGGAGAACTGCTGCTCACTCTCATTTTAGACCATTCTCTGTAAACCCTGGAGATGATTGTGTGGGAAAATCCCAATACATCAACAACATCTGAATTATTCACATCATACAGCAACCGTGCCCAGTTCAGTCGTCTTTCTTAATTAATTGCTCGGTTTGAATTTCAGCAGGCTGTCTTGATCATGTCTACATGCCTAAATGTTTTGAGTTGCTGCTGATGTGAAAGGATGATTCGATATTTGGATTAATGTAATGAGCAGTTGAACAGGCGTACATAATAAAGTGGTTGCTGTATGTATGTAGTGTGACTTTACAGGACTATACAGTAGTTGGTACTTTGTTTAAAGATGGTGTATGTGTTCTTTGTCTGTTTTCTGATGGATTATATAAAAAAAAAAAACACCCAGCACGCCCCTGCGGGCGGTTTATCCTTCAAGCTCGGGTCCTCTACCAGAGGCCTGGGAGCTTGAGGGTCCTGCACAGTATCTTAGCTGTTCCCAGGACTGCGCTCTTCTGGACAGAGATCTCCAATGTTATTCCCGGGATCTGCTGGAGCCACTCGCCTAGCTTGGGAGTCACCGCACCTAGTGCTCCGATTACCACGGGGACCACTGTTACCTTCACCCTCCACATCCTCTCGAGCTCTTCTCTGAGCCCTTGGTATTTCTCCAGCTTCTCGTGTTCCTTCTTCCTGATATTGCTGTCATTCGGAACCGCTACATCGATCACTACGGCCGTCTTCTTCTGTTTCTCTACCACCACTATGTCCGGTTGGTTAGCCACCACCATTTTGTCCGTCTGTATCTGGAAGTCCCACAGGATCTTAGCTCGGTCATTCTCCACCACCCTTGGGGGCATCTCCCATTTTTACCTCGGGACTTCCAGATTATACTCGGCACAGATGTTCCTGTACACTATGCCGGCCACTTGGTTATGGCGTTCCATGTATGCCTTGCCTGCTAGCATCTTGCACCCTGCTGTTATGTGCTGGATTGTCTCTGGGGCATCTTTACACAGCCTGCACCTGGGGTCTTGCCTGGTGTGATAGACCCCAGCCTCTATGGATCTTGTACTCAGAGCTTGTTCCTGTGCTGCCATGATTAATGCCTCTGTGCTGTCTTTCAGTCCAGCTTTGTCCAGCCACTGGTAGGATTTCTGGATATCAGCCACCTCCTCTATCTGCCGGTGGTACATACCGTGCAGGGGCCTGTCCTTCCATGATGGTTCCTCGTCTCCCTCCTCTTTCTTGGGTTTCTGCTGCCTGAGGTATTCACTGAGCACTCGGTCAGTTGGGGCCATCTTCCCAATGTATTCTTGGATGTTCGTTGTCTCATCCTGGACTGTGGTGCTGACACTCACCAGTCCCCGGCCCCCTTCCTTCCGCTTAGCGTACAGCCTCAGGGTGCTGGACTTGGGGTGAAACCCTCCATGCATGGTAAGGAGCTTTCTTGTCTTTATGTCAGTGGCTTCTATCTCCTCCTTTGGCCAGCCTATTACCCCAGCAGGGTACCTGATCACGGGCAGGGCGTACGTGTTGATGGCCCGGATCTTGTTCTTACCATTCAGCTGACTCCTCAGGACTTGCCTGACCCTCTGCAGGTACTTGGTGGTTGCAGCCTTTCTAGCGGCCTCTTCATGGTTCCCATTCACCTGCGGGATCCCCAGGTACTTGTAACTGTCCTCTATGTCTGCAATGTTGCCTTCTGGTAGTTCAATCCCCTCAGTTCTGACTAACTTCCCTCTCTTTGTTACCATCTGACTACACTTCTCCAGTCCGAACGACATTCCAATGTCATTGCTGTATAGCCTGGTAGTGTGGATCAGTGAATCGATGTCTCGTTCACTCTTGGCATACAGCTTGATGTCATCCATGTACAGGAGGTGGCTGACAACTGCTCCGTTCCGTAGTCGGTATCCGTAGCCAGTCTTGTTAATGATCTCACTGAGGGGGTTCAGGCCTATGCAGAACAGCAGTGGGGACAGAGCATCTCCTTGGTAGATCCCGCACTTGATGGTGACTTGTGCTATA
This sequence comes from Rhamphochromis longiceps, assembly GCF_057381845.1. Lineage (NCBI taxonomy): Eukaryota > Metazoa > Chordata > Actinopteri > Cichliformes > Cichlidae > Rhamphochromis > Rhamphochromis longiceps. Next base: position 15,943,723 of record NC_140567.1, read on the forward strand.
GGCTTGGAGTTGGCCTCTAGTGTTGTACGCCACATCCCCATTGAGTTCCTGATGAAGGCTCTTATGTGTGTGTGTGTGTGTGTGTGTGTGTGTGTGTGTGTGTGTGTGTGTGTGTGTGTGTGTGTGTGTGTGTGTGTGTGTTTATATATAATATAGCAGCATTCTGACATACCACTGACAATGTGTTAGTGGCCTTGTTCTTTTATATATTTCAAAATGAGTCAAAAGTAATTTAATTGAAAATGTCAATGCCAAGCTGTAGAATATTCAGGAAAGTGTGAGATTTAGAGTTGTGGCTGACAAAAGCACAAACTGTTTTGATGACTTGTGAGATTCAGATAATAACAAATGTCTTTAGCAGTGAAGTATGCATGGAAACTATAGCAGTGTGCACAAAAACAGAGAGAAAAGGCCAATGTGTGTGGGGAAATGTGTTACTGACATTTCTGATGTGAGAACTGCATCAAAGCGATTGATTAAAACTATAATAACACTGCTGTTCATCAGGCACTTAAAGAATTTTAACCATTCATATAGTTGCTCATACTGTAACTGCTGTCATTGCCTTATATGTTAGTATCATGCCGCGTCATATTATCTTTTACATTTTTAAAGAGGGCTTCTGAACATCTTTAAAGTGTAAAGACAATTCTGAAGCTTTGACCTCTATTTGGCTCGTGGTGCACTGTCTGACTTTTCAAAACTAATACAATAACCTCCTAAAGAAAGCATTGATGTTTCATCGCATTCTTTAAAAAGGCCACAAGGGGGCGACTTCTTAAGCAAAAAAAGAGGGGCTCCTTTGATCAGCTCCATCACCTAGTGGGGGTGGGGGGTCATTGTTTGGTCCCGCCTTCACTGTTGTGATTGGTGTGGGGGTAGGGACAGGCTTAGGGCGTCGGGGGGTTCCCCGGAGGCATCTTCCTTGGGGGGCTCAACCCGGGGTAGCGGTCATGTCCGGTTAGGGGCTCTGTTGGCTCTCAGGTGACTGTTTCCTCGTGGCTGCGTGCAGCGGGGCTAGGGGAGGGTCTGTGCTGACGGACGTGGGTTACTGACCTGGTATCCTGGCTGCCCCTGGGTGGGTTCTGGGGGCGCTCCGTCTCTGGGCTGGGGCCCGGGCCGGGCCTCGGGGGCTTGGGTCCTGGTTGGTGTGTTGCCAGGGTTATGGGCGGGTGGGTGCATGGGGGCCCAGCCCTGGAGCAGGGTGCCGCCGGTGCATCGAGCCACCTGGGGGGCTCTTCAACTGGTGGGGAAGATTGTCACATCTTGCAGGAGCTTTCCTCTCCTCAGGAACTCTCTACAGGAGGGGGAGATACAGGAGAGGTGGAGGAAGATTTCAACCTGGGTGTTTATTGTCTTATGTAGTCTGGAAGATGAGTGGATGGTGGGGTGGGTGCAGTTTTCTCTGTGGTGGGGTTGGGTGGACTGTCCCGGGCTCTGTGGGGCCGGGAGGTGCTGCTGCGCTGGGCCCCGGTCTGGATGGGCCTGGGCCCCCTTTCTCTGGCGGGTCGCGGAGTATGGGGGTGCCTACTGGGGTCAGCGGGGGAGCTGGCCCCAGGGAGGGGTCACTTGCCCCTCCCTTCCTTCCCTCCCCATCTCCAGCTGCCTCCCTCTTCCTGCTCCACCACAACCACCCACACATGCAGGACCTTGGAGTAGGGGTATGTCACCAGGGTGCAGAGGAGGCTACCCCCCCCCGTCCCCTTCTGGCTGCCTCTGCCTCAATTTTATCCCACAACTTAGACATTCACATTACTCACACTCTCATTACACATACATATAGGATCTTGGGGGTGGGCACGATACACGGAATGCATCAACACTACAATGAGCGGGTGGAGGGAGGTTTGGAGTCTTCTCTCACCCCCATTCTCTGCGACCTGCTGGAGCGGGGGGGCTAGGAGGAGGAGTTGGCCGTCCGACTGCGGTCTGGAGTGTGGGGCCTCCCTGCTGCTGCGGGGTCAGGGTGGTCTGCCTCCCCCCACCGCAGGGAAAAGGGTAACACCACCTGGGTCTGGGTGCAGTTCCCCCTCCAGGGGCAAGGGTACCTAGACCCGGTTTGTAGAGTACGCTTGGGGAGTGTGATCGTGTGTACAGCGTCTCTTTATGTCTGTCTCCACGTTGGTTGAGTGTGGAGTAAGTGCATATGAGAGCATGAGGGTGGGAATGGATGTTTGTATATGTGTGTGCCTGTATTTCTGTGTCTATATGTCAGGTTGGGTGTCAGGCGCCACCTCTCTGGGGACATCTTAGGCCCTCCAAGGTTTGGAGGCCTATCTCCCCCTACCACCACTTCCCCTGCCAGTGGCGGACTCCCTCAGACATCGGTGCGTTGGTGGTTCTTTGTGTCCGGGGATGGGCGTCCAGGTACACACCGGCTCACTCCTTGGCGGCCGCTTATCGGGGCCTGGAGCCTGGGGCTCGCTCGGGCCACTTCGGAGGTGGGGTGCCCCCGGCCTCTCGGCCTGGGGCTCGGTCACTCAGGCACGGCTGGCTGCCGGCGGAGCTCACGGGCGCGTCACTGCAACTCCCCCTGGCTTCTGCTCCGCGGCTGCTGAGTGAGCCCTCATCTGGGACTCTCCTCAGCTCTTTCTGGGACAGTGGCGCGGCTGCCCCTCTGTTGGTCTTCCTTGGTCTCTTGTGTTCTGGGGGCCTCTGGATGTCTGGAGTTTTGATCTCCTCCATACCTGCTTCATGCCCTGGAGGACGGGGCTGTGCCCCCCCCCCACACCCTCTAGCAGATCATTACATGAAGGAACCTTTTAAAAAAAAAAAACAAACAAGCGCGTCCATGCTCACAGGTGTACACACGGGTGATCACACCCACAAACTACACCCTTTTTGGCTCCTACCTCAAAGCACACTGTGTTCTGTTGATCTTATGTGCTGCACAATAATGTTTAATATTTAGTATTTACTGTCATATTCCCATATATCATTGTGATGTTGTTTATTCTATTACTCTTGTTCTCTTCTGCTTGTTTTCTTTTTTTCTTTCTCAGCAGGTGATCCAGGTGATTGATATATGCATTTTTTTTTTCTGCTCATTCTGTTGGTTTTTGTGTTTTGCCCTTCTCCCCCATCCCTCTTCTCAGCTGTTTCTCTTTCCCTCTTTCTTTCTCCCCTTCTTTCCCCCAGTCAAGTCTGTCCCGTATTCAGTAAGTGAAAATAAAATAAACAATAAAAGGTGAATCAAATGGACCATTACGGCAAGGCTGGGATGGTCAATTTGGTAAAGTAAATCCGTTGGGCATCTTTCTTTGCCTTTAGACAACAATTCTGATGGCAAAAGAGCCAAACGGGACAGGCAAAAAAAAAAAAAAAAAAAAAAAAGAGTTCAAAGTTTAAGCGAAAAAAATCACTTAGAACTTGTTATCTATGACCTTTGTAAAAAAATTCCAAAAAAAGTTATGATTTCAGTGTTAAAAGTCTTATTAAATAAAAATAATAATTGAATTTTGTAATTTATGGTCACTATTAGATGGTAAATGGCCTGTATTTATATAGCGCTTTACTAGTCCCTAAGGACCCCAAAGCGCTTTACATATCCAGTCATCCACCCATTCACGCACACATTCACACACTGGTGATGGCAAGCTACATTGTAGCCACAGCCACCCTGGGGCGCACTGACAGAGGCGAGGCTGCCGGACACTGGCGCCACCGGGCCCTCTGACCACCACCAGTAGGCAACGGGTGAAGTGTCTTGCCCAAGGACACAACAACCAAGACTGTCCAAGCCGGGGCTCGAACCGGCAACCTTCCGATTACAAGGCGAACTCCCAACTCTTGAGCCACGATCGCCCCAAAAAGCATTAGAAAGCAGGGTATGCTTTAGGGCTTGTCTACCATGTGATTCACAAAAATCTCCCTAACTGTGAAGTATCCTTTGTTTCTCAGAGCCACCCATCGCTACTTAACTCCACTCTCAAAACACTCAGCACGAAATTTAGCAAAAAATAATTAATTAATAAAAAAATGTATCCAACTGAAAGTTCAAAAAGATGATTTTTTTTCATTTAAGCGCTATCAAGTGAATACAAATTGGCAACAAATGATAGCAGCAAATGTTTCAAAGTAGTTTTCACCATTGAAGATTTTAGTGCCAAATCAACACTTACACTTACCACAGTGACAGATTATCCAGCAGAAGGCTGCAGCTTTCCCCAAACTTTTGTCTGAATTTTGCGTAGATGAATACTGTAAGCCAGTAACACCCAATAGAAATGTCTTTCATACTGTGTAAGCTATGCTGATATCTAGAAACATTTGAGTATAAGTAGACTCAAGAAGGGTATTGTTCATTGTCTTTCCTAAAGATCTTGCCCAACATAGTTTCAGATTTCCACGTCATGCGAGGTGAAAGTACTTTTACTCCAACATACAACACACACACACACACACACACACACACACACACAAAACAGAACAAAAAATACCAAAAACGTACAATGGAAATGAAACATATGGCTCCTATGTACAGTGGTTTACCATACTAACAATACAAAGCTGTGACAAATGTCACCGCATGTTCATGCTCTTCTGCATTTTCTATTCCCTCGTCTTCTGTTTGCTGCACTGTCTTACATTCTTACACTTTTTTCTTTTCGTTGTTTTTTTCAGAGAAAAAAAAATTCACACATGACTTTGAAAGTCAGTTCTAAAATGACCAAAAGCAGGTCTCAGAGATAAATCTAAAGATGACATTATGATACTTGTTGGCCGTGAATGTAAGCAACAATATAAATTTACCCTAGCTGGAAGTAACTTGGAGATAAAAACTGAACGATGCCATGCTTTAGCACCACAGCCACTATTACAGTTCATCATGTCTGTTCTTACAATTTAATGGGATATCGCTGCTGCAGTGGGTAAAAAAAATGGCATCTGGAACATTATAAAGTGCATTTGGTATAATCTGAAAGTGGTGTATTGTGCTGGGTAATGATGCAGGAACACATCTGGGGGCAAAAATGGAAAAACAGACTATAAAGAAGAAAGAAAGCAATAAAATCTGTTTACAGGGTTTGAGAGTATTGTTCAAGCATTTGAATGTTATTATACATACTGTGTGTATAGATGTGCACATACACTATGAGGAAAAAAAATTGGGCCACATGGGCTCTTAATCCTTAAATTCAGGTGTTTTAGTCTCATTACCACAGGTGTATAAAATCAAGCTAATAGCCATGCAGGCTGCCTTTACAAAAATGACAAAAACGGGTCGTTCTAAAGAGCTGAAGTCTAGTTGTTGCTATAGCAGGATCCCACCATTGGCGATAAGTCAGTTTATGTGAGTTTTCCTCCTAAGTATTCTGCATCCATCTGCTAGGTGAAAGCAACAAGTCAGCCACAAAGTGACCCATAAAGTTATAGAGTGGAGTTGTCGAGTGCTGAGGTACATAGTATGTAAAAGTCGCCAACGCTTCTCTGATTCAATAACTGCAGACCTCCAACCCATATGGAAAAGAAATAGTAAAAACTTATATGATTTACTCTTGAAAGTGGCCACTTTCTCATTACTTTCATATATTGTTTTAGTAAGTATCCAAAACATACAAGTTTCATTATATAATTTTCTCTCAAGGGATCTTATATCTGTTTTCACTCTTATATGCTTTTCACACAAGTTTCACACAAGACAGATACAAACTTTATAAGATTTATATTTATCTTTTCCATATGGGAAACCACCTCTGGGATTAGCATCAGCACAAAAACCTTGTACTGGGAGCTTCATGGCATGGCTTTCCAAGTCTAAGCAGCTCCTATAGGTGTAAGATGTAGGTGGCCCAGTACTTTATGTCCATGTATTTCAAAATAAGACAAACATTTGACCCAAAGTTTCAGGAAAAAATATTTGGGCTCACCAAGACTGGATCCGTTTCAGCCAGTCTTTGTTGTGCTACTTTAAAAAAGGGTTACTGTTTTGGAGGAAGGAAGGTTCAGGGTTTCAGTAGTCATCATGGGCTCATCCGATTAGAATGAGAATAAGCAGTCATCAATCATTTGCAGGTTTTGTCGTTTTATTGTATAACGGGTAAAGGAAAGAAAGACACACATGGACTGCTCTCTCTAAAAAGGACAAAGTATGATTTAAGTAACTCAAAATGATACATGAACTCAGGAGCCTCAAAGAGAAACTCACCTCAGCTGCCGCCCCATGTGGGAGTGAAGAAAGAGTGAGGGGTAGGTGAGTGCAGTCCTTTTAAAACGAGTGACAGGTGAGTGCAATTAAGGCCAAGCACCACACCCAATCAAAGGTGAGGAAAAGAAACAAGGTGCATCTGGTGAAGTGAATGTGCTAAAAGGTGAGCCTTTACAACAGCCGCCCCCATATTTCTACTGAGAAATATGTTCAAAAGATTAGAGATGCTCTTTTTCACAAAGCGGGGGCAGAGGAATCAGACATGCTACAGGTCTAATATAGGTTCAGGTGATGCAGGAGCAGGCAGCGCCCTGACCACTGGCGGAATGGCAGCCACAGGCGGTGGAACTGGTGATAGGGGCACTGCCGGTACTGCTGATGGTAGAGTATCAGGTGGCTGAATGAATTCAGAGCCATCAGCGGACACAAGGATGTGCTGGAGCGGTTCTCCTGAACCTGAACTGGAAGATGTGAACAAACATTGGGCATGCGTGGAACTGCTCTGGGGTTGGAAGTCTGTGATTGGACCTTGGAGTGTCCATCCTAAGCGGGTTTTGACTGCTGCAGGAGATCCAAACTGTCCATGTCTAACTGGTGCAATAGGCGTAATAAGGTGGGTATGATCAGAGCCTATGAGCAGTAGTGGAGCTGCTTTGTTAATAAAGGTTAATAGGATACCTTGAAGATGCTTGTATCTCCATTGAAGAGAGGATACGGGGTAGGTGTGGTCTGAAAGTGCTAAGTGACTTGTAGCGAAGGCATTATTAATTGTGTAAGTTTTCTCTGGATGTGCGATGGGAGAAATCTGGAAACTCACACAAGAACCTTGAATAGTTTCAACTTCTTGATGGACAGTTCTGAGTGATAATTTTTCAGCTTTCCCAGTTAGGTGGAGATTCTTAGCTGCAGATGTCAGAAGCATGGTATGTTGGGAGCCATCATCAAGTATTGCATATGTTTCCAGGGTTCTTTTGCCATTACGCAGGAGCACTTTCACAACCTTTAGTAGTACACTAGGACAATCGCTAGGTCTATCAAAGTACAGTGTCCTCACTACAGGATTAGTTTCAGTTCTAGGTCTCTAATTCACCTCACATAGGATCTGTAGATGTCTTTCCATGCAGGTGGCACATGCTTTCCTCAGATCACACTTCGCAGCCTGATGAGTTCTAGCACAACACCAACACAGTTTGTTTCTCTTTATCCAGTTTATTTTCTCATCCTTTGTCTTGTTAATGAACTCAGGGCACTTGCTAATGTGGTGTTCAGGTGAGCAGCAATATGCACATGTTGCCTTAGTCGTTATGATGGGTTGTGCTGCCTGTACAGGATCGGATGCATTTGTTCCATGTAATATTGTTGTGAGTGGAGAGGTGTACTTATGGGCAGGTAGTGGCTGGTTAAAGGATGAAACAGGACTGTCCTTTCTTGGTTGACACTTGCATTCCATTTGCAACCAGGATGAGAACAAAGGTAAGTCATACGTCATATCTCCTTGTTCCCTGTAAATGTGCCGTTTGAAGCGACTGGAATGCTCTGCGGGCAACTTTTCAAGTAGGCAATCGACATGGGAGCCACAATTTAGTTCTGTCCGTCCTGATCACCCATAGTGCTAAGCAAACCAACTAAAGCTTGCACACGAAGAGCAAAGTTATCCAGAGTCCGACCATCACCTGCTCTGATAGGAGGAAGCTCCAGTATATTCCGTAGCTCTTTCAATGCCAGCTGTCTTGGTTGCCCATAACGCTCATCAAGAGCTTTGATGGCTTGAGTGTATGGGTCAGGAGCATAGGAAAAGGAAATAGCTAACCGTTTAGTTTGGTCTACTTTCAGATGATCGAGAAGGACATGATATTTAAAGTGCTCTGTCTCATGAGGGTCAAGCAGGTTAGTAAGGGCCATTCGTAACAGCCTATACTGGATTTCATCTTCTCTGGTAAGGTCTGGGAAAGAAGGACCCTCAAGCTTATACACATGTGTTCTAGTGCTAACAGGGTGACTAGAACTAGCAGTAATGGGTACTGAAGGGTTTTGTGCATGCAAACCATCAGATGTAGCTGGTTGCTGCTTTACAGGAGGGTGCTGCCTTGGTTCTGGAATGCAAACGAGAGGTTGAGCGGGGTCTTCATCTAGAGGAACAGCAGGTTGAACACATGAAATCTGGTGGGGACCTTGCAGTGGTGTGGCCAGGAAATTAAAAGGAGTCTCATCTGGTGTAGGAAAAACTGGTCTAGGCAAACCACTTGAAGGAACTGCAGCATCTAATATTGTTGAATTAGGGAAAGGAGGGCTAGCAGCCAGAACTGCACCAGAGTGATGGCTAACCTGGGGGGGGGGGGGGGGGGGGCTGAGAGGGTGATTGACATGTTGCTGGCTCAATCACTGGGAACTACTCATGTTCCTGATGTGTTTGGGGAATGGCTTGTAAACCGCTTACAGAGGATTTGCTTTCATCAGATGAGACAGTGTGAATTGAAGATCTGGAGGAACTGCGAGAATGGGGAGGAGATAACTGAATCATGAGTTGCCTAATCTCCCTCATTGTCATCAGTAGTTCCCTCATCACCTCATCTTGATTGGTGGGTAAAGGAGCAGGGGATGTCTCTGGTTGACTTTCTGACTCCCCGTCAGGATCCTGCAGCCCATGTGTGTCTTTGTCACTATGCTGGCATTCTGTTTGACTCTGTATCACATCTAGCACTTCTACTTCCAGGATACTGAACATCATACTGCTGCAGGTGGGCAGGAGGTCGACTATCATGACCGGAACGTCTCAAATCTTCAGTCGATGGCTGCTGTGAATCCATGACGCTAACGCTACTCCGGCTCGGAGGACCATGTTTTGGAGGAAGGAAGGTTCAGGGTTTCAGTAGTCATCATCATGGGCTCATCCGATTAGAATGAGAATAAGCAGTCATCAATCATTTGCAGGTTTTGTTGTTTTATTGTATAACGGGTAAAGGAAAGAAAGACACACATGGACTGCTCTCTCTAAAAAGGACAAAGTATGATTTAAGTAACTCAAAATGATACATGAACTCAGGAGCCTCAAAGAGAAACTCACCTCAGCTGCCGCCCCATGTGGGAGTGAAGAAAGAGTGAGGGGTAGGTGAGTGCGGTCCTTATATAACGAGTGACAGGTGAGTGTAATTAAGGCCAAGCACCACACCCAATCAAAGGTGAGGAAAAGAAACAAGGTGCATCTGGTGAAGTGAATGTGCTAAAAGGTGAGCCTTTTAGCACATTGAATCACCTTGTTGTTGAATTGTGCTATACAAATAAACTTGCCTTGCCTTTACAACAGTTACAATTGTTTATCCATTTTTCTTTAAGGTTTTTGGAATCATAGGTTATCTCAGGACATTTTAACCATACCCATAAATGTCCTACTTGAGGATGATCGGATTTAGGCTGTAACACAATTCTGCTTTGGCCAGAGAAATCAAATAGCTTGTGATAATGTATCCAGTCCAACTCAGAGCTCCTGATTTGTGACTGTAGAAGTTGGGCTTTGTGGGACTTATGCGAAGAGTGGGAATTATGTGGGGTGGGGGACGCTGGCAGAATCAACAATCTGATTGCTTACCAAGGAGATCAGCCCAAGGCACAGAAAATGACTCAACATTATCAGTCATATAATAATAACCCATTAGCTTAGAGCCTGGACCGATTTTGACTGAGATACAGTAACTCGTTGTCATGGAAATAGCCAGCCCTCGGTCGAGGTAATGGGTCTAAAACAACATGGATTATCCATCACAGTAACTGAGGGGAGAGGGCAGTTGTTTGTCGTCTTATGTATCCATGCTGAGGAAAGCATGCAGCAAGATATGTGGGGGTCATATTTCCTTTATACAAATCATGTCTGGGGTTATTGACTGAAAACAAAATATGAGTACCAGAGGTTCTGTTTTCAGCAGTTGCTTGTAAGGACAGATGGTGAATTACAGAGCTGGGAACGGACGCATCCTTGTGATTCTGCATTTTTATGTATCACTGGATTTACTAAGAATAAATCCAGGGGTCTTACTTTCATGTTTCTTTCTGGAAGGTTATTACTCTGATTGAAAGTGTTCATGCATAGAGAAGCAAGACAGAGTTCCTGCTTTCCTGTTTCCTATTATCCTAACTAATCTGAAGGTCTTCCAGCTTCTTTATGAATGTTCATCTACCTGTAGAGCAACCCCTCTTTTTGCATCTATCATTTGGGTTGGAAATAAATCACTGGAGTTTCAGTATTGATAAAAGGTCCATATGCAGAAGGCAAGAAGTTCTCCAAAATAAGTATGCAAGTCATCTCCTCTTCCTTTTGTTCAGGTATAGAGCAGAGTTGTTAATTTCAGTAATTATGGTGCTTCATATTAAAAGACTTTATCTCAAAGCATTAATTTTTTTAAAATCTATTATTGAAAAGAATGTTAAAAATCATTCATCAACATCAATGATCTGGGAATGTTTACTTAGTTTACCTTGTTCAGTGCTAAGGTGCAGTGAGCACAGACACCTCTTAGTATTAGCATAGGGTGAGTCAGTAAAGCCATGATCATGTGTAACGTTGGACAATCACAGCAGAAGTCCAACTTGCTTATGTGGTCATTGAAAGTGAAGGTAAGACTCTCCGTATTTATTTAAATCAGTAATGCCAAACTCACTTCCCATCGTGGGTCACTAAATGGGCCGGACTGAAACTCCCCTTTCTGTCCTTGAAAATAGGTATACTGCACGCTTAATCCCTGTGATATATCTTAACATGAGAAAAAGAAGTGCAGTTGGTACAATGAGTTTTTCTACATGATAAAGAAAAAGCTGCTGTAGCAAAGAAGGAAATCAGTCAGCACTTTGGGCTTCTCTTTGTAAGAAATGTGTAAAACAATAGAATTAATTATTACTTAGTTACTTTGGTGTACTATGAGTGGCCATGGGGGAGGTCTTTATCAGTAGCAAAAGTCAAAAAAGATGTGAGCATATAGTTTAATGTCAGCTAAAATTTATGCCCTCCTTTGGGCCACAGTTTTCACTGTACTGATTCTGGCCCAAGGGCCTCATGTTTGACACCCCTATTTTAGATAAAGCCTTTAAATTAACTGCCCACGTAACTGACAAAAGCATTATGAAGACTGGCAGCAGGTGTTTCCACATGAGCTTTGGTGAACATTTGTGAGGAAATGTGAAACCTAAGTGTTCAGAAATAGAAAAGCAGATTCAAAGCCACATAAGCATGTACAACTCTGCTAATAAATAGCAACACTTCTAACTGTATTCTCTGTGTCTTCCTTCATATCTTTATCACATTTAAAATATTAAAAATGCAACATTTTATCTCTGGTTCCATCTCTGGGTGACTATTCCCACATCCAGCATCACTGCAGGGTGCACGACACTGACAATATTCATCTAATGCGCTTCTCAAAAACGGATAGTTTGCATCCAAACCAATTGGATTCTCACATTTTGTTTTTCAGTATTCACTAAAACACTATAATTAGGGTAGCTGCGTGACTGTTATCATACTCCAATGCACTCAAAACCCCTCCTCTAAAAAAATATTGACTTTAAAACCTGTGTAGGCACTGCTCCATCCTCCTGCTCCCCTCTAAAACTCCACCGCAGTTAATAGGAGTCAAACATCGCTAGAGGACTTTTTTTTTAAAATCTCACATCATAGTGCTATTATTTTCAGTGTTGCTTTATTTCCACCCAGTGACAAGCCCCGTTGTCTGTTTTCTTTTTATTCTACCGGTAAATTTCATGAAGTTCTCTTCCAAACCTGAACCTTTTCAAGGTAACAACAGTGCTCTGATGCTTCTTCGTGCTTGATGCCACCTCATCCGTCAAATCCAAAAAGAAAAAGTATCCATCTCCGTGGATTAATGAGCACATTGGGGCTTGAGAGAGAACGCAGTAAAGCTGAGTGAATATGTCTAGAGAAACCACAATAAAGAGGAATGATCTGCCCTCCTCCCACTTTCATTCTCACAAATGTCTGTGATTTATATAGTGCTTTTATAGTGTTACTGATGAAGTGGAGTGCTTTCTATAGTCATTTTAATACCAAAATATCAAAGACTAAATCAGCACGAGGATTCTGATGAAAAGCTGTGAAGTGAAAACTTCAAATATACCTCCATCTGCCGTCACCCTCAAGGTAGGTTTCTGTGTCCTGTTACTTATTATTTAGCTGCTCTTCGGTCAACAGGATTTTCTTTTTGTATCTGATCTTTACATGGCTTACAGTTCACGTTTGATCCATTTTGACATTTTGCAGCAGTAGAAATAACCTAAATGCCATTATTTTTAGCATGAAATTTGATTACTTGAACTAAAGTGACACAAAAATCAAAATAGCTACAAAATTTTATACTGTTGTCCGGGTGCTAGAGAACATCACACACTGAGGGTGTTTCAAATCAGATCATGGAAAAGGATGGCTTTAGGGAATGTTGAAACTATGTACTGTATGCAAGTAAGGTGATAACTGGGAATATGTATGTCCCAGCAGGAGTTCTGTGACTGCACTGACTGGGAAGTGGCTGTGCTGTGGTTACTTTTGAAACACGCTGATGTAACACACCTATTTGCTGATTTTTGCATCATTCCTTGTAAGTAAGCTAAAAACGTTCCGGATGGGAAGAGTAAATAAGACTTCTTAGCTTACTTAAATCTCATGGGGGGCAGCTGATCATGTGCCTAATCCAATGAGGTTTGCTTACAGACCCCTCAGGAGAGCAGAGGATGTTTCAGTCCCTTTGTTTAACTTACTTCTTAAACACAACACAGTGAATCCGGTCTTATGCCAGACTACTATTTTGTTTCTTCCACTTTTAACCTTTCAACCTCACTGTTTAACCATTGGGCTTCAGATCGATTTGATCCGTGCAGCAATTTTGACTTTTCAACTAACACACTGAAAAGAAAAATGAGAGTCGATTTCTGCCTGACCACACTTCCTCCTCTACAGACTCCTCACATGGATGTGTGATCTTACCATTATAATAATTCATCCCAATACACAAATACGTGTCAGAGCAGGTATGAAAGCAGGACTGTTTTAAAGTATGCAGATGACTCTGTTATTGTTACTCAGGCTGCAGGACTGCGATACCAACCTCTGCTCAGTTACTAAACATTTTGTCAGGGGGTGTAACAAATGCTATCTTCAAACCTAACACGCAGACCGAAAAAACACTGACATTTTTAGAAGGCAGCAGAATGGGTGAAATCTTCAACCACCCTCTTCTTCAACACATCCTGAACGCTCTTAGGCAATCTTTCTTGTAATTTCTTTAAGTAGTCTTCAGGAATAGTTCTCCAGGCTTCTTGGAACACATTCAAAGCTCCTCTTTGCATGTTGGCTGCCTTTTGTTGTTTTCTCTGTGAAGATGACATTATTGAAGCACCGCTTCAGGGATGTCAAGGTCTGAGCTCTGGGGAGGGCAAGCTATGAATGAGAGTGTTTTATGTGTGTGATTGTATGTTTTTCTATCCAGTTGTGCTTTTACTGCATTGGCTGTGTCTATCAGATGTTTTCCAAATGATATTGCACGGTGGATCTTAATCTCATTATGGTTTTCTGCATTCATAATTTCATCAATCTGAACAAGAATGGCTTCTCGACAGCCACCCTTACTGGCGATCTTCAATTGTCGCCCGGTTACATCTCTCAAGTCCTGTATTGGATTTTTCTTCTATATTTTTTAAGGATATGACTTTCAGAGTCTGTTCATCTGTTACTATCCTGCTGCTTTTGTTGCATGCTGTTTCCTCAAAGGTTTTAGGAACACACTGCCCACTGTGTTGAGATATGCCCAATTTTTTGCAAATAGTTCTTTGAGAATCAGCTTGTTGGTCATAAAATGCTATTTTATTCCTGTCAAACGGTGTTATCTCTGGGGACTATATTATAGGTTTTTGTAACCGGCTGGTAGTAACAAAACCACTCAAGATATGATTTAAATTTGGTTCTTTGCTAAGATGTCTGTTCTATGTAGACACAAAAGTGGTTGATTCCTTTGTTTTGGTGCTGTTTTTATGCTTGAATGATTCACACCTTAACTCAGCCTCATACACTGGAAGTTTCTGGCTTTATCCATCCATCCATCCATCCATCCATCCAGGGCTAGAGCCTAGCTTACAATATAAAGCACGTTGAGGCAATTGTTGTTGTGATTTGGTGCTATATAATAAAATTGGAGTGAACTGAGTTGAAGTGTGACAGAGCCAAAGGTGGGGTACACCCTGGACAGGTCTATCACAGGGCCAACACGATTTGGTCTTATGGTCCACTTTTTTCCCCTTTTGCTCTCTGCCCTCCTCTATCTGTGTGTGTCTGTGTGTGTTTAACTCTGCTTGTGAGTTTTAGGGGCAAAGGCTCCTCCCGGCTCCCATTTTTCCATCTGCATACCTTGGAAGCAATCTGGCAATCACTCACCTGTGTGCAGTCTGTGATTACTCACCCCCTACTTACGGCTGAAGATCCCACTCAGTCAGTGCCAGACTGTTGTGCCAGCAGGGCTGGCATAACTCAGGCTCCTCTTGCTTTGAATTTTTGTGAGTGAACGTTTTGTTTGCTGTGGATTTACCCGATTCTCCCGTTGCGCTGGTGCTTCCCCTCTGTGCTGATGTGCTGTGGGGAGAAACCTGTGGAAAAATTTCTCTGAAAGGACATTTGGAACGACTTGCCTACAAACAAATACCACACAGAAAGGTCCCCGTAACTTCTCGCTGTGCACCACTGCGCTTCCCACAGAACAAATTGTTAGTTATTCGTTGAAAAACGTAATTACCACTATTGCATGAAAAGAAAATGCAATCAGCTATCCCTAGCCATCCATATACTGTAAACCACCTTCATCAGTAACAGTGTTGCCTAAAATTGTCAATTCACTGTGTAATGTTGCTGCGCTGTCACCAAAACAACACTGATTTGCAGATGTGAAGTTAACTGTCTAATGTGTTTACCACATCATCTGTTGCTTCAGTGTTTTTCCTCTAAGACTCAGTACTTGCCCACTTCTCATCACTAACAGTTATCCTGCAGCCTGGGGTGGCTGTAGCTCAGGTGGCAGAGCAGGTCAGCTACTAATCAGAAGGTCAGTGGTTCGATCCCAGGCTGACTCATGGCTGCATACCAAACATCCTTGGGCAAGATACTAACCCCATGTTTGCCTACTGGTGGTGGTCAGAGGGCCCGGTGGTGCCAGTGTCCGGCAGCCTCACCTCTGTCAGTGCGCCCCAGGGCAGCTGTGGCTACAATGTAGCTTGCCATCGCCTGTGTGTGAATGGGTGAATGACTGAATGTAGTGTGAAGCGCTTTGGGGTCCTTAGGGACTAGAAAAGCGCTATACAAAATGCAGGCCATTTAGCATGTAAAATTTTCATTGATCTATGGCTGCCACATGACTTTGAGCCTCCTCGTGCGTCGAACTTACAGACTGCCAGTGTAACTATGTCCTCTTTTCAGCTATGAAGGAATTATTATTTAATAATATTTTGGCTAAAATTAATTTTAGGCTGTGACCTCTAAATGGCACCAACATTTTAAAAATGACCATAAAGTTGTATTAAGAAAGACTTGACTGACATGATAACCTATTTTATAAATATTCAGTCAGCAGAAGTGTAACAGTCCAGTGGATAAGGGATTATATTTTGTAATGTGCTTCTCACTCTCTCTTCATTTTCATGCTCTCTCGTGTTTTCATTGCACCCAAAACACATCTCAGATGTAATATTTCTATTTCCAGAGATTAAGATAAGATAAGATAAGATAACCTTTATTAGTCCCACACGTGGGAAATTTGTTTTGTCACAGCAGGAAGTGGACAGTGCAAAAGTTATGACGCAAAAATTAGAATACAATAAGAATAAATACAGTACACAGCTGTACAGAATAGAATAAAATAATATACTATATACAGTAGAATAAAATAGAATAAAAATATACAATAAGATAAAAATAGAATACGAATGCTATATACAACTGAGTAAAAATACAAGGCACAGAGAAATGCAGCGTGATGAGCCACATTTTACTGTAGGTCATGTGATCCTTGGGTAGTGTTGAGGAGGCCTAGTCAGCTGGTTTCCATCAGGGGTTGAGTGTGGCCTATAGAATATATAAGGAGAAGAGCTCACCAGTCTTCCTCCCTCTTCTCTTTGCAGATCACCTCCATAGGTTAATGGATTCTTGCTGCTGCTCACTCATTCTGATACACACAATTTACATGCATTTTTGTTTTTATAGATAAAAAAAAGCTCACTCTTGATGTTTGGATGTGTGGACACTCTCATTTTATTCCCTCTATAATTACATTAATTCATTTCAATCACTGAGAATGTGTACAAAACCAACAACAGTCCCACACCGGTATGAAGGGTGTGGTGAGCTAAGCTTGTACACCAAACTCTTTGGTTGGGGCTAAAATGCCTTAACAGCGTCACAAAAACTAAGAACAAAGTCACACAAATCTGTGCACTACATACACAGTTAAATCACATAATGTGACCACACATTTTCTCATAGACCCATACTCAGTCTGACTAGTCCCAGACTGTTTACTGTTAAAATTAATCAGATTTGAGCCACCTCCACACTGGCCTTTACTTTTTTGACTCAAGGGCTCTATCTATTTTCAGAAAAAGCTTCAATTCTTTCATAATCAAAGGTATGAGGGTGGAAATGCTGAGTTCATTCTGAATGGTCAGGCTAACAAGGTTACCACCCAAAGGGCACAAAGTCTCATTATACAAGCAGCTCTACTTTATCTCTACACTTTGGAAAATGAGTTCCAAGAAACCTGATTGATATTAAATATTACCTGGATTCACCCTGTTAGGTTTAATTACAAGGGAAGAAGAAGAAGAGATAAGATCTCTCACACAGAAGCCACCACAATGGTCATGCATGGTAAAATTCAAATTACTTTAAAAAACTCATCTTAGGCAATGTCTGACTAACAGGCTAATAGCTACTGTTAGATAGCTGGTTCCTCAAATTCACCATTCAGTGTGTTAAAAAGCCAATATATTGTGAGTCTTACACCAGTCGTCACACACATTACCTCAAGATGTTTGTAAAGCTGTGGCTTGGCAACTGTCTGTAATAGTTCAGCAATAAAAGTAATGAAAAGACTGCATTACTTCCAGCCCTAACTCCTGAAATTCTCAATAACTGATAACAGCCTTTTCCTTTTTGCCAATATCTGATAGAGCAATGATGCTTGAAATCTATCCTTCCCCTTGCAAAAAAAAGTGCTCTCAAGCATGCCCAGTTCATTTCAGGAAGAGCTAAGAGCCAGATGCAGTGTTTCTAATTCATAAAAATAGGCACGTTCTACTCATTGGAAACCCCTACAAAACCTGTGCTCTGATATCAAGAAAATCAAGAAAAAAGCTTCACCTCCAGCAGAGATTTGCATGGAACAGCAGCATGCATGAATTCTGTGCAGCCTGAATACATCCTCTGTGAGTCAGTGGGACACAAACGAGGGCTAAAAGGCTTCTGCTGCTTTTGATTGTGACCATTCTTTTTATTCTTTTTATTTTTTTTGCAATTTGTCATTAAGCCCCCTAAAGCCTGGTACCAAAACACAGGCATCTGTTAAAGTTAGAGCCGTCTAATGGGATTTTACATTCATTATTGTCACCAAAACGAATGTTGTTGAATTCTTAAGGTCTAAAAAACACATTTAAGTCTGTTTGCCAGGCCCTTTGCGGGCACACAATATCCAAAATATTAATAGCATGCACACAAATGATATGTTTTATTACACTGAAATACTCTTGTGTCTGTTTGCTTTGCTTGTTTTGCGCCTGACCTTTAAAATAACAATTATTTTGAGCATTCAGAGGTCACATGCAATTGAATCACGCCCAAATTGAATGTCTGTTGAGATGTGAGTGCACTCCATTCTGCTTGCGGCCTCACCAGTTACTGTTCACCGGGAGGCACGCCAAGTGCCGAGTTGCACTTGTGATAATCTGAAAATCTGGCAGGAGCAGAAAGTACGGAGTTATTCCACCTTGACCTGTCCTCATCTACGCCTTTCACCCGCCTTGCCGCTGCTGCCGGAAGAGCTCGATAAACCCGTGAGCATTTCATTTTCCAACACAGCTCAGGGTAACGGAGCACAAAACCAACGGCAAGGCTGTCAGGAGAGAAGAAGAAAGGCAAACAATAGACAGGAAAAAAGACTTTACTCTCTGACATGGAAGCAATCACTGTCCACAAGGAAATGCTTTACAAGCAGAACATGCTGTAAATGCATTAAAAAAAAAGATAAAAAAAGTCTGTCCACGTTATGAAATATGTCAGGTGAAGGCAGCAAACTGGATTTAAACAAGGGCTGCCTGACATTCAAGGCAGGGGCGGCAGATTGCTGTAAAGTTAGATGGATGCGAGTAACCTTTCAAGTAGCTTAACAGCATCGTGAAACAAATATGCTGCCAATTTAACCTGCTGCATTTGATAGCAATAAACTAATTACAAAGACTGTAAACAAATGACTTTGACACAACGCAGCCATATGTCCAATTCAAAGATTTAGCATGCTTCAGCAAAGGTCCGTCTTGATTTCTGTCGGTGCCTACTTGCTAACACAGTAATGTCAAGCTGTGCAGGATGCAGTAATAACACTCTGCAGATGTGTAGCTGAGATCAAAAAGGATGGCCATATTTCCAAGAAAATCTCTAGTTCCTTCAGGATTTGAGGCTGATGCCAGAAGTGGTTTCTTCCTGGATGTTTCCTGTCTGTGTCATTGAAAGGCAAACAGTAATACAGTGTATTACAAATCCAGTTCCCAAAAAGTTTAAAGACAGTGTAAAATGTAAACAACAGAATGCATTGATTTCTAAATCTCACAAGCATGTATTTTATTCAATCGTAACAGAACATAGAAAACTTCTCAAATGTCTAACAGGCCAGTAAGATGGCTGGGTATAAAAAGAGCATCTTAAAGAGGCAGAGGTTCATCACTCTTAAAAAAAAGGAAAAAGGAAAAAAAAGAACTACATCTAAATTTTACGAAATAATATTTTGGAATAATTTCAAAATAATGTTTCCCAATGTAAAATTGCAAATACTTCTAGTGTTTTGAACCTGGAGAAATCTCTGTATACACAAGGGACAAAGCTGAAAGTCAGTATTGGATGCCAGTGATCTTTGGCCCCTCAGGCAGCATTACATTGAAAACATGGACATGACTGCACGGGTGCAGGAACAATTCCAGAAAGCCCTGTCTGTGAACACAAATCTCCATGCCATCCACAAATGCAGGTTACAGTTCTGTCATGCAAAGAAGAAGCCTTATATAAAGATCATGCTGCTAGGTTCACTTAAAATGGACTTAGGCAGAGTGAAATACTGCTCTGTGCTCAAAATTTGAAATTGCTTTTGGAAAACATAAACAAATTGTCTTCTGGACAAAGATTGGCCATCCAGCTTTTTAACAAGCCTGCATCTCTGATAGTGTGGGGACTTTTCTGGGAAGGCTTTGCATATTTGAGAAAAACAATGCTAAACTGCACACTGCATCTATCACAACAGCGTGTCTTCATACCAGAAGAGTTAAGAGTGAGGAACTGGCCTGCCTGCAGTCCAGACCTTTCACCAACCGAAAACATTTGGAGCATGATGAAAAGGAAAACACATCAAAGAAACTCCAGGAGCTATAATCCTGTATTGGACACGAATAGGATAACATTTCTCTCCCAAAAGTCAAGCAGCTGGTCTCCTTAGTTCCCAAATGTCTATGTTGTTAAAAGAAGAGTGAATGCTACACAGTGGTAAACATGACCCTGTCTAAAGTTTGTAAAAACCCACATGAAACACACAGTCATGAAATTTAAAATAGGCTGATATGTTCCTGGATTCTGTTTTTAATTACATTTTTGGAAACATTTTCCCAACGTTTTTGCAATTGGCTTTGTATAAAAAGTTCCCACGGGAGCTCGCACAAAGGAAAAAATGTCTGAATGATTTAATTAAAAGTTTCAAGGAAGCTCCAAATGTGGCTCCAAATGAACGATATTGCTATATTGAAGCTACTTCACCTATAAACAAGCAACAATTTACAAAATCACATGTGCAAACAGCTGACTTATTACAGAGTGGATTAAAAAGGCGACACAGTAAAATCCATTTTCCTAATCAGCACGAGGGTAAGGAGCACCATGGTAGACTCATTCTTTATTTAAAGCAATTCACATCAGGTACAATTCTTGTTAAGGGTCTTTGAGCTTATTAACTGGTTGTATGCATGCTCAATCATTCAGGTAAGGATGACTGAGCATGCATGGTTAAAATTCACTGAGATTCACCTGTAGTGCTCAACAATAATACATTTCTATAGATGAAGAGCAAATTCTAAAAATCCTGAGTAGAGCTGGAGATTAGTGGTTACATTTATTAGCAGAATGGCAGATATTTTGCAGTTTTACTGCAAAAAATAAAACGGTCAAACTGCTTTTCTCTTGCAAGAATTTGCAGCATTTCTGTCGTTGCTTTTTTTTTTTTAATAGTACACAGCGCATCTTCTAGTTTTTGATTGCTGCCTGCAAGACAACTCAAGCGACTTGAAAATGTCACTTTGGACTCTTGGAAATTGGCTGGTATTAATTTATTTTCACTGTTGCTGTTTAGAGGGAAAAAAGTCAGCGTGCCCCTGTGTTATTTCCATAATGTATTTTTAGTCGCTTTTCCTCCACGTTATTCACAGAACAATAAGTTAACAGTTCATGCATGACATTCTTGTCAACTTGGATTTGAAAAAAGACTCCCCAAGTCTTCTGAGGGATCACAACAATCTGAGGGAACACACACACAGACACACACATGCACACTAAGGTCAACATCTGCTAAACAATCTTCGTCTGCTTGTGATTTGATTATTGTTCATATTATTGAGTAACCAAAACTTAAAAACTGGTCAAATAAGACAAATGAGAGCTTTCCTAATCAGAAAAGTGCATCAGAATGTACATTTCCTTTTTACTGGGTGAAATAAGGCAGACATTATAAAAATGACACTGCAACCAAGTACCATTTGTTATAACATGTTTCGGTAGTTTATTTTCTTTCTATGATAAAAGCCATTTAAGCCAATCAGACCATGACTGGCGAACGATATTGTTTTGTGGTTTATTGCACATCTGACAGACCAGCCCTGTGATCAGAGCAGCATTTGCACCTTGGCCGTAAAGTATCACAAACAAACTGAATCTGACAAGGAAAATTACTTTGACGTTCAGTTTTAATGGGATGGTTTCGGAAACACGTAGAATAAACAGTATTCCATTAATTCTCTCTCTCTCTCTCGCTCCCCCCCCCTATTTCTTGGGAGGTGGTATTGATGCTGACGTGCAGCGGTAGAGCCCAGCCCCTGCTCTAATCTGAGAGGAAAAAGTCCCGACGCGGAGAAAGAAGCAACAGACTGGATCGGCGCGGTCGCTGCGCGCTCGGGTCAGGTGCGCGCCGGGAGAGCGACTCCAAAACGCGCAGCTGCAAAGCTGATTTAACGCTGCACAAAAACCGAGATCGCTTTGAAATATACACAAATATAATATAGAAAGCTAAGAGGGGGATTTACCGAAGTCTCGACACAAAGACACAGGAGAGCAACAATACTGTCTGCAGGAACGCTGATGGAAACGTACCTGACCATAAACCCTTGCCCAGAAAATTCCGTGCAATGAAGCAGCACAGACCAGCTGCAGGTGCCTTTGCTTACCTTTTAACTTAATCCGAAGAGCAAAGAATAAATAATGAACTTGACAGACTCTGTTTGGCTCTTGGAAGAGCCCTGGAACCTCAGCCGTGTGGAGGAGGAGGAGGACGAGAAACTTTTATTCGGGATCGGCACGGATAATTTCATCACGCTTCTGGTTTTCGGGCTCATCTTTACGCTCGGCGTGCTGGGCAACTCCATGGTGATCACCGTGCTGGCCCGGAGCAAACCGGGAAAACCTCGAAGCACCACCAACATATTCATCCTGAACCTAAGCATAGCAGACCTGTCTTACTTGCTCTTCTGCATCCCTTTCCAGTCCACTATCTACATGATGCCCACTTGGGTGCTCGGTGCGTTTATTTGCAAATTCATCCACTACTTCTTCACTGTTTCTATGCTGGTCAGCATCTTCACCCTATCCGCTATGTCAGTGGACCGATACATTGCCATCGTTCACTCCAGAAAGTCGTCCTCTATTCGGGTGGCGAAGCACGCTCTTATTGGTGTGGTGGTGATTTGGATACTCTCCCTGGCCATGGCTGCGCCTATCATGTATTACCAGAATATTTTTCAGAGAGGGGAAAATCACACCTTTTGCTGGGAAGTGTGGCCGGATCAGAACCAGAAGAAGATCTATGTGGTTTGCACGTTTATCTTTGGTTATGTGCTGCCTCTGCTGCTCATTTCTTTCTGTTATGCAAAGGTAAGAAAAGGCTGTTCACACAGGTCAGTGATATAATTAGAGGAATTACTGCTAAAGAAATGTACATTTGACTTCTGTATCCCTTGTTTACAGGTGTTAAATCACTTGCACAAAAAACTAAGAAATATGTCCAAAAAGTCAGAGGCATCAAAGAAAAAGGTACGTATCATAGCGATGTGTTGGGTGGTTGGGGAATAGCCATTATAGTATAGCCATTGATAGTTTATGCATTCATTTTTTTGAATAAAGAATAAGAATTCACTCAAGTATTTGGCTGACCACAGTCCAGCACCTATAATTTGGTGCAGGAATAGCCATACACCAAATCATTACCTCCGACTCTCCCTTGTAGCCAGAATAATAAATATAAATGCAATATTGTGTACGTGTACTATTAACTGGTGCACTTGAGCTTGATGGCCAAAAGGTAATGCACAATCAAGCTGCCATCTAGACTATCATACTCTTTGGAGGTCATTTGACTTTCCTGAGAGTAGCTATCTGCAGTCGCCTACTTGATTACCGATACGTCTGTCTGTTATATGTCACAGCATCTGATAACTGCTTACAATGTTACAAAGCCAGGAGTACAGACTCCCGGTCAGTTGGGGAGATGGACCGATGAGGATTTACATGTGCTTTCGTGCGTACTTCTCTAGAAACATGCTTTTATGACCTGAAACCTAAACAACTGTGGAAAGTGAATCGGGAATTTCTGATGTTCTGATGATTTATTGTGTTTGCTATGCGGGGAGTCCTGGAAGAGATTGTCACACCAATAACTTTGTGATAAATGGTCGTCCAACAAATCATTAAACCCTGTAATACATAAATTACGTTTGCAGGTACTGAGAGACTAAAATGAATGTCAGAAGAGAGCACTTTTACACACTTTCAGAGGGAATCAGCAGCTGCAGTGAGGAAAAATACAAGCCGGTGTAAAACTGACAAAGATGAGAATTTTATACTGAAAACTGGATCATGTGTATGCACTTTTGATGAATATGCATGTTTTGTGTTTCCTTGGCAGTATCTCTCTGATTAGTCCAGTGTGTCTTAGGAGAAGTGTTTAGTAATACCTACAGTCCTTATAGGTCAGAGGTGTCGAACTCCAGGCCTCGAGGGCCGATGTCACGCAGGTTTCAGATGAGTCCTTGATCCAACACAGCTTATTTAAATGGCTAAATGACCTCCTCAACATGTCTTGAAGTTCTCCAGACGCCTGGTAATGAACTAATCATTTGATTCAGGTGTGCTGACCCAAGGTGATATCTAAAACCTGCAGGACACCGGCCCTTGAGGCCTGGAGTTCGACACCCCTGTTCTAGGTTATTACTTTATTACTTTTATTTCTATCATTTAATCTACAAACAGGTTAGAGGGATTTAAGCTACTTACACTTCTTTGTCTTTCCTCTTATGGTGTGAAATGGCAGACACTAAATGAAACACACTTTCAAGAGGAAACTATTTTTGGACTGACACGTGTTCTGGCACAAGCACAACAGTGAATCAAACCGCTGGTTGATTTCTCAGCAGCCTGACTCAGAGACTAACTTGGCTGGTACCAGTAACTTAACCACAGTGGCTTGGTCATATTATATGAAGAATAGTCTGGGCTGCAGCTTGGAGTGCTGGGAAATATGCTTTACAGCTTTCTTGATTTAATTAAAAAAATCTCTTATCAGTCCTTTAAAAATACAGCGAGGAGGTGGCTTAGCTTATCTCAACATACAGTAAATACTGGAAGCTGCTATTACCCGCGTACAGTGCTAATGAACTTCTTTCCTGTCGTAACAGTATAAACTGGGCTATGAATTAAAACTATGGGGGCTTTGCAGACATTTTCCCACAGATTTATTGAAAACATAATTCATATAACAAAGTAGCACATACTGTTGGGTCTATACTTTGTTAGACAAATAAACCACAGTGGATTTTAATTCAAACAGATATGATTGAAGTGCAGACTTTAAGCTTTAATTCAAGAAGCTTTGTAAAAATGATAATTTACTGGTTAAGGAATTACAGCAATTTATATACACAGTGTCCCATTTTCAGAGGCTCTAAAGTATTTGGACAATTGACTGAGAAGGTAAGTAGCGTTACCTTGTTTTTCATGAAAAAAGAAGCAGACACATTATCTGGATGGAGGGATGGACAATATCTGAAGTTAATTCAAAGTGTTGAATTTATAGTTGATAGCTTTTCACTGTATTTTTAATATGAGACCTAAGGCGGTGTCAGATGTTTGGCAAGGGAGGCCAAAAAACAAAACAAACCTCTCAGAGAGATAGCATAAAACTTGAAGAGAGGCCAAAACAATAATCTGGTTCATTTTTCAAAAGAATGAATGAACTGGCCAGCTCAGCAACACTGTAAGAACAGAAGATAACTAAAGTTCATGATGACAAAATTCTGTGTGAGGTTAAGATAAACCACTTTGCAAAATCTAACCAATTAAAGAACACTCTCAAAGAGTTCGGTACGCCTTCATGAATGCAAGAACAGAAGATTTACCACTGGCTACGCTAGCAGCAGTTTAGACTTTGCCAGAAAACATCTACAAGAGTCTGCAGAGTTCAGAGAAATCTTTGGGGAGATGAAACGAAGATGAACTTGTACCAGGATAACCTCAAGTGAGCAGTATGGAGAATGAAAGAAGCAGCTCATGATGTGAAGCATACAGCACTATCTGTAAAAACTTGGAGGAGACAACTTATGGTTGTCAGTAGAAATGTATCACTGGTGTTTATTGATGACATGACCGCTGATAGAAGTAGGAGGATGAATTATGAAGAAAACTCTCTGGTCAGATTCAGCAAAATGCTGCAAAAACAATCAGACAGTGCATCAAAGTGCAAATGGTTTTATAAGCGAAAGCTGCAAAGCAATCCAAGTTTCTAAAGTCCCAGACATGGAATGTTCTTCAAATGCCAACGGAGTCACCTGAGCTCGACCAAGTTGAGCAGCGTTTTGTGTTCATAAATGCAAGACTGAATACAAAACGACCCACAAACAAGCAGCAACGGAAGGTGGTTGAAATCAATGTAAAGCATCTCAAAGGAGGAAGACATGATGTCCATGAGTTCAAGACTTCAGGCAGTCACTGCAATTCTTATTCTATTTAAAACAGTCCTCAGTTCATGCAAACCCTCTGGGGTCAAGTTAAACCTCTTGAATTAAAGTCCAAGGAGCTTGAAAAAGACAGCGACTGGACTTATTATAGTTTTTCGAAGATGCCTCACCTCTCATCCACGAGGCTTCTTCTTTTCAAGGGCCTAGACTACCATGACTTTGATGACTGGGAACATACACAGACTCTTGAATTAAAGCTGTGGGTTTGTACTTCAATCACATATTAACTATGGTGGTTTACAGAGGCAAAACTAAAAAAAAATGCATCTTTGTCCAGTAAATTATGGACCTGACTGTTTTGTCCAAAAAACACCAAATTTCTCAGGCTCACAATTACAACTTGAAAGCTGACCTGAAGGTTTAATCTGCGATAAGATGATGTTATGTAAGAGCAGACCATTTCAGGACATCCTGTTGTCTCCATCTTACTGCCTGTCAAAAATAATCCCACAAATAACACCCCAATAAAATGAATCGGTGAACTTAGCTGTTCCCCACTTTTTCTGGGTTGTAGGCTATAACTGAGAGGTATCAGAGTCCTATCAGTTTACTGTACATGAATGAAAATCTGCATATTTTTCAAAATGCTGATTAAATCCATTACGTCTAAAACATATCAAATCCTGATGAGCCAGATGAGCAAAAATCCGACTGACATTCTGGTTCTAATCTTCTTTTTCATACTATTAGCACACAGACATATTATCAAGGGTTTCCCTCCATAAAAGATGAAAATCAACAGGTAAAAAGAATAAATTGCATCTGGTGAAAGCAAAGGGAATTTGTGCAGAAATGGGTTTAACTTAGGTCTCAGCTGCTCTCTGTCAGGCTGGTGAAATATATTGTTAAAAGCAGCTGGGAAGACCAAGGTTGCTCCCATGGCTGTTGTGAAACACAACCAATGTTCTTATCGACTTCAGCCTCACAGAGGAGGAATCACACAGCCTTCAAAAGTCACAACACAACACACTGTCAACACACAAATCTAGGAAACCATAGGGAATACGAACCTTTCTTTTCTGCAAGGTCTTTGCAAGGAGTTGATTTTTTATATATGTGTCACATATATGCTACAAATCCTTTCTGATTATATGTGTCTGGATTTTTTTCTCTGTTTTAAATCTGAGGTTGAGGAGCCATGCAGTAAGCAGTGTTAAATCTTAGGAGTTTAAGTCTGTTATGCAGATGGAAAACACAGATGGTTATAGATAATTACAAAAATAAATGTTTGGCCAAGTCATTCTGAAATTATTTAAGAATGTGTGTAGGCTGTAATATGCATATCTGAAGCCTGGGAGACTGAATGAATTGACTGACACCCAACAGCATGCAGTAATTTCCCAGTGACTTCGGGAGTAATGAGAACAATGTTGAATGAACATTTAAAAAGAGCTGCAGAAAACTGTGAATCCAAATGATATTTTTTGATTACTAGTGATGATTAGTTGTGGAAATATCAAAAATGTAGCACAAACTTGCCAAATGATAATTTCCCAACATGATAACAGTTTTTCTTGTGTTTCTCTTTGAAGAAAAGTCATCTTGGTGTCCATTTTTGACTTTAAAAACTCGAAAGAATCACCTTTGGGTTGTTAGGTAAATCAGTTCTTGAGTGATGAGCTAAAAGTTTATGACAGAAGGTGTTTCTGCTGCAGTCGTTTACAATAACCTAACGACTGCCTCTCTGTGGGTTTAGGGGAAGATGTGAATGTTTTATGGACACCATTCAAACAAAACCCTGCTTTTACTGTAATACTGCGCTAAAACTGTGAGAACCTGTTCATAGTCACCGTGTCTTTGTGTCTATGTGTGTAGTTGTGTTGGGGTCAGAAAGATTTCTCTGGCCAGTGCTAACTTGTATCAAGACAAAAATGTTTACCTACAGTATCATGTGACTGGTAAAATATTTTTTTAAAACTATATTTATTGTAATTTATCAATGCAGTACTGTATTTTGTTACAGTTAAATAAGGATCGCAGGGCATTTCATCAGACCGCACAAATATTAGCCATATAAAATAGCATTATACTCTAAAGTCGCTCATGTGAACATGTTGCCTATACACACAGCACTGAACAGTATCTGGAGTCAGGTTAGTGGCTGGAATGTTTGACTCCATCACTATGCTCAGAAGTTCCTAACAGTGATTCTAACGATGCACACAGCAGCGTTCTTTTAGCGCCCGTGAATACTGCTGCCTGCTGCTATTACCAACCAAAAGACATATCCACCGTGATATCACCATTTGGTTTAAAACTCTGCATTTGGCAGTCATGTTAGCTTTTTTTTGGATCAAAAGCACCACATTTAGATGAGAGTATGAACTGTTGCTTTAATAGCAAACACGTTAGTTTGGATAGCAAGCTAAACTCTATGCTAGCAACACATTTTTGCTAAGTAATACACACACAGCACACATTTCCACACAGCAAGCCATAATTACTCAGATAATCCATTAAAAATTCTACAAACGTTCACCCCACTCAGAGTTGTCTTTTTTAATAGGCTGTAATCATACTTTTTAATGCTGTAAAGTTGAGCATTTCAAAACAGGAGTCTGTGGCGAAAGACTTGCTTTTTGGAGTCAAGTGGCACCGAGCTGAACTTCAGTTTTTGGCACTTCTTCATTGGTGTCATTTTTCTGCTTTACAGATTGTGCCTTTTTAGACTGAACCAAACAGCAATGCTGAAATCTACAACACCAAAACAATTAGGTTACCATCGAGACCTTACAGTCAGCTGATTTAGCAACTTTCTGGCATTTTTTGTGCTTGCCATAAAAATGTTTTTTAAAACCTTGTAGGTTGCATAGTTGTCATACAAGGAAATGACATATTAGGCTTTTCATTTTTCATAACAGTAAAAATACTGCATCTCAGAATGCTCTCCAATGAGGTGAAAATCTGTGCACTCATATTCATTTAGTTGAGAATATTTTCACTTTACACTTAACATCAGCTCTGTTACTTCTGACAGCTACTTGCTCAGATGGTTGGCTAAATATTATTTCTAACTTATACCCATCAAAACTTGGAAAGCTGAATTCCTGATTCAGGATTTTCAATATTTCCGTTATCTTTGATGAGAAGTAATTAGCCCTGCAATAAATCTTCTTACTACCTCAGCAAATCAAGGAGCATGTAATTAGTTTTTCTTCCTTTTTTTTTGTTTGTAGGAAGAATAACATCGTTTAATTTCTTCTTCTTGGATATTTTGTAAATTTAATAATAATAATAATGGATTGCATTTATATAGCGCTTTTCGGGACCCCTCAAAGCGCTTTACAATACCACTATTCATTCACTCTCACATTCATACACTGGTGGAGGCAAGCTACAGTTGTAGCCACAGCTGCCCTGGGGCAGACTGACAGAAGCGAGGCTGCCATATCGCGCCATCAGCCCCTCTGGCCATCACCAGTAGGCGGCAGGTGAAGTGTCTTGCCCAAGGACACAACGACCGAGACTGTCCGAGCCGGGGCTTGAACCGGCAATCTTCCGATTACAATTTGATTTATGATAACTGTCACATCATTTTACAGGTTTTGTAAGTAGCTACAGAAATGAGTTTATGACACAGACTGTGGATGAAATGCCACCAGTGACTCATTAAGTGTCGGGTGAAAAGGCATTTACAGTACGTCTGCTTTTTCAAGGTTTTTAGGCCGTACTTGAAAATATTTAAACAGCTGTCTAAGGTCAGATCTGCTGTTTTTGTTCATACCAGTTCTTTGTTAACTTCATCCACTGCTCACGCACTATTTGCCTTGGGCACTGTGCTTAAGTTGATTGTTTTCTAATTGATAAATATGTTCAAAACTCTCTTAACTTTTTTGGGGGAAAACAGCTGTAATACAGAAGAACAGAACAGTCAACACAGCTGTCATGAGATTTAAGAATTAAACAAGTATGCCACATTGCCATGCTACTGAGTAAACCTAACAAAAATAACACGTAGCATTTGCAAATAGGAATCACCCAAATGTGCATGTAGAGATGTTAAAAGTCACTTATGTAATGTTGATTAATTAAAGTCTGTGGTATGGGATCATAATATTATCAGTGCAAAGTTCTCAGTATTTACTGTTAAACTCTAAAATGATTAAATGTAAATGGGGGTATGAGAAGGTTTATTGATGTGTGATGAGCTCCTCGATCCTCAGGCCAAAGAAAAAATGGCATATCAACAAAGAATATTAATCCATTATCTTCTGAGTTGTTGGACATTAGTCATCCAAAGTCTCCTGAAGCGCACTTTAGTTTGGCTTGAAGCCAGAGCCTGCTTACTCTCTCTCTCTTTCACTTGCTGTCAATGGACTGTCTGACAGATCTCTCCACACACTTCCATTGCTGATGCAGAGATAAGAATGCAGTGATGTGCATACTGCTGCCAAAATCTAAGATATTGGTTAGCAAAAATAACTCATAATGTTTCTCAAGCAATGCATACTTAAAAATGAGCATGGTCTCAAAGACTTCTACTGGAGGGCAGGAACTTGATTATAGGATGTTAATGATCTCACACAATTTTTACAATGCAGATTGGTCCCAAACATGCCACTATCTCATCAATGACTTTCCAAGCTTTATTCTTCTATCGTAAACAAGACTTCAAGCTTAAATAGAATATTAAATTCTGTATTTGTTATCCTTGTGGATACTGACAAAATCTTACCTTTTTCCCTTTCCTTTGTGGATCCCAGACTGCTCAGACGGTGCTTGTGGTGGTGGTGGTGTTCTGCCTGTCGTGGCTCCCTCATCATGTAGTTCACCTCTGGGTGGAGTTTGGGACCTTCCCGCTAAACCAAGCCTCCTTTGTATTGCGGGTGGCTGCACACTGCCTGGCGTACAGCAATTCATCAGTCAACCCGGTCATCTACGCCTTCCTGTCGGAGAACTTCAGAAAGGCCTATAAGCAGGTGTTTAAATGCCAGATTAGAACCAGTGACTCCCCGCTCAATGACATCAAGGACATTCGTAGCAAAGCGGATACGCCGCCCTCAACTAACTGCACAAATGTTTGACTTTTTCTTTTTCTGTCGCATGGATATCGCGAAAGCTGTAATATTCCACATAAGCGCTGTTAATTTCACCTGGACTAGAGGGGATAAGGCACCAGTGACTGCAGGACACGATTACTGCCTCTTTGATCCGGCTGTGATTGCTACTGTACATGTCATCACTAATGGAAAAAAAAAACCTGTCTGAAACTGAGAAAAAGTCATCCTTCTTCGACAGTGACCTCTCTTAAACTGTAGAAAGTGAGTTTATTCAAATCAATGAATTTAAAACTCTGCATGAGGAAAAGAAAAACAAGATTGGTGCAGGTCCAATAAGTGGAAATTTTTCATAAAAAGTAAGAGTTGTATTAAAAGAAGCAACACATATATACCTGTAATACAGTCTGTTTAAATAAATAAATAAATACTTGTATGATTTTGCAGGATTTGGATTATTCAATGAAGAAGTAGTAAAGGATCACAAAATTCATGCATCTGATCCAGTGGTTGTTTTGCCATCTTTGTTTCTTTAGTGATGAAAGAGGTATAGGATAACATGCTAGCTGAGCTAGCTTGAATGAGCTCCTCTTAGCTAGCTGTTTCTAAAACAGGTGGCTCCTAGCTACATCCAAAACTGTTTCTACAAATTACATGTCATAAACTAGACACATTTAAGCCCAGTTTACGTGTTGCTAACTACTTTTAGCTTGGTATGCTAATGTTAACCCTGAAAACCTGGACAGTGAAAGCAAACAATGGTTTTCCGAAGACAGGAGTGTGATTATGGCGCAATAACTCTAAAAAGCTACTCTTTTGTTTCATAAAAAGGGTCTAGGATATGAAGGTCTTTAATAGTCCTAATGTGCTTGTGAATTCTAGTTAAATTAGTACCAAAAAGGCCCTTTTTAAAAAAGATTAGCAAGCATGACTCACTAATATCATGGAAACATACAATTTTGTTTCAAGTTAAGTTGAATGAAAGTTGGCTAATATTTAACTCTGTAGTGGATAACTTTTCTTTATTTTGTCTGTTGTTACAGACACCAGATTGAGAATTAAAACCAGTGCCAAAACTAGTTTACCAGGAAACTATAGGTGCCCATAGACTAAATCAACATTGTCTTAATTTATTTGGCAATGACTTGATTGTAATCCCCGTAGTCCATCTTTAGGGTTTAAGAGCCTGTTTTGATTTGATTGAACTATCAAACATGCTTTATAATCATCTTAAAGCAAATTTCATATGACTACAGACAATATTTTTGAGTAATAGACCTCTGGAGTTTGTGGTCAGTATCACAGCCATCTGTTTGGCAAATAGTCTGCTGTACCTCCCATTGAGGAAAAAATATGAAAGACTGGAACTAAAAGATTTTTTTAATTGTTTTTCTACATATTGAAGTTGTAATCATCACTGTGTGTGTTTTGGGGTTGTTAAATAAGGTACATCTTAACTGCACTCATGACAAGGATCATATACATGAGTATTAAATGAGTAACATTTTTCAAGTAAGCTGTCCATCCCTGCTGATGGTCCTTCACCGTAGATTAAAAATAAAAGACCTACTATTTAAGTTGCACTCTGCTTGAGAAACAATGTATTTTATTATTACATTTGGTTGTAAATACTAAAAGCTAAAGCTTATATTCACATATGTCTTTGGAAATCTTGCTGTACTTGCTTATGATGCTACGTAAACAGTTTTCAGATTGTGTTGTGCTGTATCAATCAGCCTGGCTGTTGAATGTACCGATGCTTGTTGTACTTTTCCTGGTAGCCATCTTTGTAACCAAGAAAACAACAGAACAATGGAAATGAAGAATTTTAATGTTGTACAATATATGTGATGTGCCAAATCACCGTATAGTAGCTTTATCTCAGTGCAACAAAATAATTTAAACTACACAAGATGAGAGCTTTAAATACAGTACTGCTCGGTATTCTCTGTAACCACAAATACTCTGCTTAAGATTTTAGTCCACAGCACCATCTTTCTCCTGAGAACAGCAAATACCGGTAATCAGGGTCATCCGAGTCTTGCCCTCGCTCTCATTGAGGCTCTTAGATGTGAGAGTCGAGGCTTTTTCTGACAGATGATGACTTTGCTCACTGTATTGCTGACTGCACAGATAATTATACCCACAAAGGACTCAGGATTTTTTCTTTCTTTCTTTCTTTCTTTCTTTCTTTCTTTCTTTTTTTTTTAAATAGGACGTGCTTGGAAACCACATCCTGATGGTGTAGGGAACATAGCTACTGATTTCCGTAAAAAGAGTTAATGAACAACATTTTTCTTTTTAATCAAGAATGTATTTTCAGTTTGATATCACTTTTTATTGCAGTCCCCAAATTACAGTATAACTGTTTTAGTAATTATAGACTACTGATCAATATTAATCATATGTTTAGGCATATCTAAGTACAGGAGAAGAAGATCAGAGGATACAGACTAAGTGGTTCCAGCTTTTATTCTGCTTTATTTGTGTACTTTTTATTATTACTGCTAACGCTGTGAGCTCTTTTAATTTCTAGGCTCTATGAGAATTTTATCCCTGCGTTCCCTTTGGTATTTACTGTTTCATGAGTACAATGAATATACTGTAACTGTAATGTGACGGCTATTTTCTTACATGTTTTATTTTCATTTTGAAATGTAGATTTATGGATTAAACTTTCTTTCTTTTTTTTTTCTTCAAAATTCATCTACTCCATGCTCAGTAAAATGTTTTTTCTCATAAATAAAAATGGAATTAAAAACAGTATGGTAAAACCAAATGTATGCACATACCATTTTGTGAGTAAATGCAATAAATGTAATTCTTTCTAACTGTAAGTTTCTGGAGAGACACACATTTGTACAACTTTTAGTGCATTTTGTTTAGTGTGGCTTGCTTTTTGACTCTGATTCCTGTATTAAAACAGCTGTGATATAAAATCAAAATCTGACAAAACAATTATATAACTCTCTTTTAAGTAAATTGATATCTGGATTGTATTATGAAATATATTCAGGCTTTTGATTGTGTCTTATGCAGTGCTGCTTGTATTATAGTCACATTAAACTCTGGCATTTCCTCGGTGGAGTTGTCTTATTCCATAAACAACACTTGCTCACATACATGAAATTTCACTGTGTTTATTCAAAAAGCGAATTCTTATGTCACACTGAGGCTTTATTTATAAAAGTAGCATTTTCTTAAGCCTCATTTATACCCCAAACCAACTCTCACCTTCTTGATTATCAGTGTATAACTCAAAGTGCCAAAAGAATGAAACCATGGAGCAGACCCACACCAGTTCAGATCCCTCCAGTTTGTTTTTTTAGATTACACAGTATAGAGAGTCCTGGCATCAAATCCACCCAGTGAACCCAATGACCGGTTTCTTTGCAATGATGTTTTCTATTGTAAATATGTAGCTTTTTCAAAGCAGTTCTATGTACAAAGATGCCAAATATCAATATAAAAACAGTAATTTAATCCCCTTTGAAACACCAAGTATATCCACAGGTGTGCAGCTGAAATAAAAATCACCCAAAGGACATTTTTTTATTGCTTTGAAAATCAGTACAAATAAGAGAAACGGCTCCTCTTAGCTTTAATGAAATTGCTAAGCCTAACAGTAAACAGAAGCAAACTGGGAATTTGATTTTCCTTTCTATGAGGTTGGATTGCTGAGGGTTCTGACAAATGGCAATTTTTGTTATCCCACCACTTTGGATCATCATGTGACCAATATCTTCAATGATCCCTTCACATTCTAGCATCAAGGCGAACATTTTGTGAAGTGACACTCATTATAATAAAGGTTATTAATCAAAAAATATCTGTGATAGTTTTTGTAGATCAAATAGCAGTGAAACGAGTGATATTGCCATCAACTTTCAGTTGCCCTTCGCATAAATTGTCTATTCAAAGTGTACAGAAAATAAACCCCACTCAGACTAATAAGTATCATGTTTGTGCAAGAAATCTCCTACCAGACATTTGACAGGTATGAGTTTACTCAGTTAATGCGTCTTCTTTTACAATATGGCAAAATCACAACACTTCCTCACCAGTGAGGTGGAAATATAGTTGAGTAAACTGCAAGCCCTGATTGTTGCTAGGTGCCCCCTGCAATCCACTTCTTTTTCACAGATGAGTTTGCATGTTTTGTAGTTGGCTGTTTCTAAGTATCTTAAATCCTAACTTCCAACTCAAGTGCATTGAGCCACTGTCTAGTTTTCCTGCCTTGGCTGCCAAATTGACACCAGTTGTTGCCTAAGTGTCTGTGAAGGTTCTCAGTCATCCAGGTCATCGTAGTCAAAGGAGCTTGCAAAGAAAAGCATCTGGACTTCTTTAAGTTGCTTGAAGACGTTTCACCTCTCATCCGAGAAGCTTCTTCAGTTCTAAGGTCAAATGGTGGAGAGTCCCAGATATAAACCTAGTGGGAGTAACCCCCCACAGAGGGACAAAAGGACCCCCTGATGATCCTCTAATTGCCTGAGCCAAGGTGTGAAATTGGGTGTGGGTTCCAATCAGCCAGAGTTTCGGGTGTGTTCATTGTGAAACCTGGCCCCACCTTATCATGCGAATTCCTGAAATCAGATGGCCCAGGATGTGAGTGGGCGTTAAGGCGTCTGGGAAGGGATCTCAAAACTGGATTATAGATGGCAGAGAGTTGGTGTTGTAAACCCCCGCCTCTGTTCAAAGATGGTCGCTCACAGTGGACATAGATGGCTTCTTTCACTCCTCTTTCAAACCATCTGTCCTCTCTGTCCAAAATGTGAACATTGGCATCCTCGAAAGAGTGTCCTTTATCCTTAAGATGCAGATGGACTGCTGAGTCTTGTCCTGTGGAGGTGGCTCTTCTGTGTTGTGCCATGCGCTTGTGAAGTGGCTGTTTGGTCTCTCCAATGTAGAGGTCTGAGCATTCCTCATGGGAATGCTGAATGGGAAGCAGGTGCATGGTAAAGCTGAAGATCAGCCTTTACGGGCGTTAATAAGGAGGGGACAAAGCCAGGTGACTGGATCTGGAAGCAAATCTGAGGGCATCTGGTAGATAAATGGAGAATAGAAGGATGGAGGCTGGAGTTAAGAGCAGTGAGAGAAGAACCAAGACAGTTTAATATGCTGTCATTGGCAAACTGGTTGTTTTCGTTAGTCACCAGTAGCACTCCCAAATCTCTGATGAAAGCTCTGAGCTCTCGAGTTACTTTACAATTAACTCGGGTGCCAAGAAAAAGCAAAATGTAATATCTCCCCCTTTGCTGTCTTAATTTTAAAATCTTTTAAGAAAAGTCTTACAAAGATCTTCTCTAGAGGCTAATGAACATTTTATTCCATAGAGGTGAACTTTCAGCTATAATGTCAAGGTAAAAGAAGATAATGTAACAGAGGCAAAAAGAGGCAGAGCCACACACACACACACACACACACACACACACACACACACACACACACACACACACACACACACACACACACACACACACACACACACACACACACACAAATAAACTAATAAATTCATGTCCTTTTATGTAAATCTCAGCTCAAACATTCACAAGGAAAGCTTTCTTTTTTCTGCGTGATTTAAACACCGAGATGACAAAATCACTTTGTTGTGTGGTGTTTTGTTGGCACTAGACAAACTCTGAAATGTTTAATGCAAAGCACAAATTGTCAGAGTAACTGCTACTCCTGATTAAATATGCTGTCATGGAGAAAATAACTTGCTTACCAATTTATTCTCACACAGCAACACATTTTTACTCGTGGTTTAAATGTCTGTCTGACGATGATGTGGGTGTCTTGTCTCGGTGTAAGGCTGTCCTGAGTCACAGGGTGTAGTATGGTGAATGACTCCTCTTGCTCTTCCTTTGACTCATTCTTTCATTGTCTGTTTATGGACTCACCTGCACAGAGATGTGCACCTTAACGGAAGTAGCCGCTGCTGCCGGCCCCTGAGTTTACATGTGTGCTTATTGTCCAATATCGTTAATACATGCGCATGAATGCAACAGATGTCAGCGCCATTTATAAATCATCTTTGCCATTCATGTTTGCCTGCTTGAATGGCGTCTATTCAGGCAGCTGCAGCAACAGAAGAACTACAAACTCTTGTTGACGTCAAAGCGATCGTATTCCTGCCATAAAAGCATCTCTGCCTCTGATGCAAAAGAGTTGGGGTAAAATTGCGTGTGCAGCTTGGGATTAATGAGGTTCCCTTTCTTGAAGGTAAGCTATTATTGCTAATTTTACATTTGGATCCAAATCAAAATCAGCATCAAAGCCACATGTTGCTCCACACGACAAGGGGAAAAGAAACAAAAAAGACACCCTCACTTCATTTGGTAGAAAAACACATCAGTCAGTCAGTCGCTCAAAGATGCTGTTCACTCCATCCGAGCACAGACAGTGCAGCCTCATTTCCTTTGAATTGGCTTTTATCTAACTGACACTGATGGAGAGAGAAATTTGACTTCCCTGAGCAGCTGTGTGGACTGCAGAGAGGATATCAAAAAGTCAGCCAACGAAGAAGGTGTGGATTGCTCTGTTTCTCAATTTCATAGTGAATATGAGCTGCATTTAATCAATTTTTTTGTATTGTATTAGCACTAGAAATAGGTCAGCCCGGCGGCACGGTGACTAGCATTGTTGCCTGGGTTCAAGTTCACCGTCTTGCCGGGACCATTCTGTGTGGAGTTTGCATGCTCTCTCTGGTTACTCTGGCTTCCTCCAAAGCTGTCCAAAAGCACTCAGTGGGACTACGTCAATGCCCATAGATGTGAATGTGTGGGGCAGACTCGTGATCTGTCCAGGGTGTGCACCACATCTGGCTACTTCAGTAGGCACACCTGTTTAGCTGCTCTTTAACACAAATACCTAATCAGTCACATTGCAGCAAGTCAACATATTTAGTCTTATAGACGTGGTCAAGAATGATGTGCTGATGGGCTGCTTCAATCCAGGTTGTCATTACAACCAAAGTATGCAGAAGAGCACCTTTGAACAGTGGCAGAAGACCACACTGAGTTCCGCACTTGTCAGCTATGAAGAGGAAAAATGTTGCCTGGTCAGATGAATGTTAATTTTTGCTGCAACATTCGGGTGATAGGGTCATGTTGGTGTGAACAACATGAAAAGCATGGATCCATCCAGCCTAGTAAAAGTAGTTCAGGTTTCTGCTGGTAGTGTGTAATGGTGTGGGCCATATTTTCTTGGCACACTTTCATGCCCTTAGTACCAACTGAGCATCTTTCAAACACCACAGCGAACCTGAGTATTGTTGCTGACCATGTCCATTCCTTTATGACCACAGTGTACCCATAATCTGATGGCAGCTTCCAGCAGGTTAATGGACCATGTCACAGAGCTCACATCACCTCAAACTGGTTTCTTGAACATTACAATGAGATCACTGTAATCAATCTGAAGACAAAAGGAGTCCAACCCTGTACTAGCAGGGTGTGCTTAATAAAGACAGCGACTGCATCGTATCTGCTGAGAACTCTCTCTCTCTTTCTACACTTTTTGTGTTACAGTATCACGGTGTTTGCTGGAAGATGAGCTATGATGACTTTTTGCAGATTAGGTGGATATCACACTGTGAATATTTGTGCTCTTGTAATTATGAGTGATGCATGAGCAGTTGAAACTTGAACAGTGTGCAGCTTGTGTAAACCAGAATCAATTAAAGTAAGTGGTTTCCTTAGTTTAGAATAATAGCTTAATTCAACTGAAAACACAATGCATCTAAGGTCATCCAAATGAGTATCAGCAGTGGCATCCAATATCTACTTTTCTGCATATTTTGCTCTTGACAGTAGTAGAATATCACACATCGAGCGGGATCACCTTTCCTCCTGTGCCGGTGTGCTTTCAGGTCGCTGTGATCGCATAATACACCTGTACTTCAAAAATGGAGTGAAAAAACAATTACAACAGGTACATGTCTGTTCCCAGAAATGCATTAGGGAAACAGCATGGGCTTTCCCAAATGGACTGCATGGGCTGAGTCACTGACACGTAACACCAGAAAAATGCTATGAAGGCGCATGTGACCTATACAGCTTCAGAAGTGAAGAAGAAGAAAGTGAAAAGTAACTGCTAAGCTTTATTTCCGCTCCTGACAGAATTGAGAGTAAACGAGAGAAAACCTTCAAGGTTACGGGGGAATGAACCGCTCAGAACTGAAGGCACTGAAAACACTGGCGATGATTTCAGCTTGATTAGGGAAACAATAGCATTTTTATTTTTGACAAGTTGCCCATTTCAGCCAATTCGATTTTTATAATAGATGCCAGTAAACTGAAAAGTGATTGTTTCCACTTTGTTCAAGGTCATCTTTCAAGTATGTTTTAGACAATTTACAATAGAGAGACTGCTCGTAACACTTGAAAATCATATATGTTGAGGGTCTCTGAGCTGAACACATGGCATCTTTGAATGCCATCTGTACACTCTTGATCCATCAAAGCAAATTGGCCATTGTGTATTCGGGGCAGGCTTTGTGCTCATTGCCACAAAGGCTGAAGAGATCCCTGATGATGGAGTTAATTCCCTCTCCTTCACTCCTCTGCTGAGACATCAGCTATTACAAATCACCCTGAATGGAACACATACTGTATCTGCGGGCAAACAGGCTGGAATAATAAGGTGCTGATAATACCTGAAGCATAATAATGACCACAGACTTCTCTGCAGCACCATTCAATAAAGTTATGTAATAGACTTTTTTTCCTCTCAGTATTACATAATTAATAAGAGATGATGACTTCCCCATAGTCATTACTTTGCTACTAATGCCTCCTAAACTGTGATCTGCAATCATTAAGTGAAAGCTAAATTATAGGTGTTGCGCTTAAAAGAAAAAAAAAAGAGAAAAGAAAGCCTATCAGTGCAATGGTGCCAAGTGTAAAGCCAGAGGTATGCATCTGTTACTTAGTGTCTGTTACTTAGTGTCTGAGATGCTGTAGTTTCTAGGTGCTTCCACTTTACATTAAAAATGAAATATCTACAAGGGAAGGGAAGAATTTTCCCAAACTTGCTGAAACAGTGACATCCAAACCATTCTTTCACAAATGTTTTTAAAGGCAGGTATGGCTAGGTGCTGTGGCAGTGGGAGTGAAAATATCTGAATTCAAAGACTTTTCAGGTCTACATTTTAAGTAATCCATTTAAAAAAAAAACGGTTTGTGACAAAACATCCGCGAAATGAACTGTTTGCATCAGCCTCAGCTGTACAGTGTGGGAGTAAGAAGGTTAACAGCCTTTTAAATATCAGCATGTTAGCACTGCACTTGTGAGCACGCTGTGCCCAAGAGTCTACCAGTTACTAAATACTAAAGAGTCCACTTAATTTTTTTTCCAGCTTGCACTGAGTGATGACTTAGTTGCTCAATGAAGACAGGAAAAATAAAATTGTTTTTGCGACTTGTAATTAATGCAAAATCACAAACTTTTTATCCATTTTGGCCTTTTATTTGTTTTTAGGAATCTGACACAACTTGGCTTTATGTTTGCTGTCGCCCCCCAAAACATAAACTTGATGGTTTGATTATTGTGAATGATCAGTAATGATGAGTTAAGTTGGCGACCGAGGTAAAAGTGTTCTTTCACCTTGAGTACAGGGCAAAGACTTTGCAGTCTGGGATTATTTGCTTGTGAGATCAGGCAGGTGTCAACTTCTGAGAACTCTTATGTTGTCACGACTACCAGCCCCTGCTTAACATCTCACTGCTATCCAAGCACTCTGTAGTTTCATATAATCTCTATTATTATCACTATCAGCTAAGAGCTTTTCGTATGCACTTACAGCAAGGTAAAAGATGACGGAGAAGCGTCAATAACTGAAGGTCAAGCAGACCGCATCACACTCCTTATTCTTTCGCTGTTTCTTAATGCACATGTCAGATAAATCTTCACAAGAATTCCAATAGCCTGGCACACCTGCATCTGAGCAAACAGAGAACTCAGTACTCTTTCACTATTTAAATATGAAGATCTATCTTAAGAATGCTATGAATGGGGACGTAACGGTAAGAATAAAAACATTCCCAAATGTGGAATTATAACAAATGATTTTGCTCTGCATTTGCTAATTATGCTCTTGCACTTTATCTCTTTTTTGGCAGGTGGTGTTCTTCAAGTATGCACTTTTTAGTTCTGATGCAAACCTGCGGCTTAGTTATAGTGATATTTATGTCCCTGTGCAAAACAAGCAGTCCTTAGAAATAGTTCTCCAGGCTTCTTGAAGGACATTTACCTCTCTTTGGATGTTGGCTGCTTTTCATTCCTTTACAAAGCCTCCACTGTGTTTTACAGAAGGCTGTAGAAACTCACTGTAGTAGACGTCACAACTGATTTTCAGTCCAGTTCTTGAGTAATTTGGCATACCTCAGCCTTTTCTGTGTTTCCCCTCCTGAAGAATGGCTTCCAGAGACAATTTTGCTTCAAAGAACAGATCATCTGAACATTCAGCCACTAAACATATTTTTTCTGTTCACGAATGCAATAACTGTGATTATGAAATCGTGATCAAAAATAATGTGCTTTTTTAATATTTTTAAGTGTTTTTGTAAAACAATAATTATATTTTAGCATTAAAAATGCAACAGGATTTTGGTAATTACCAGTGCTGTTAATGATTTGTATATCTACATAGAGATATATAAATATTTATGCTGTAGAAACAAACTCATAAAAAGCCAAAACATTCAACAGAAAAACAGCAATAAAAGAAACAGTTATGTATGCCAATTATTTTTTTTAATACAAAATTTAAAAAAAATTAAATTAAAAACATTTATTTAATTCCACAACAGAGCAGCAATTTGAGTGTAACAGTTATTCCAGCATTGGTTTAGGGATATTATTAAAAACCCAGTCATTGACAGAATCACTATAAAAATAAAACACTTTTTAATAGGGGTGCAACGATATTCGTATCGATATTGAACCGTTCGATACAGTGCTTTCGGTTCGGTACGCATATGTATCGAACAATACAACATTTGTAATTTATTTTATCAACGTTCCTTCTGACGATGCTGTCTGTGTTGAGTGCTCAGTGAATCTGCGTTCGACTACTCCGCCTAGGCTGCACTGTCGAGCGCAGATCCACTGAGCGCTCAACACAGACAGCATCGTCAGAAGGAAGAGCGCAGGGCAAGCTAGCAAGACAGAAGTTAAGCTCTCCTTGCAACATGGACCTCCCCCACCCTCATTCAGATCTGGCGTTTGGAATTATTTTGGTTTTCATGTGACGTATGACCCTGAAGGTAAGCGAGTCATGGACGAAAGTAAAACAGTATGTTGGATGTGCCATGCAATGCTCAATTACATGGGTGGGAACTAGTGTGTTAGCGCAGTTAGCTCGTTAACGTGTTGGCCGTCTAGCCCCATGCACGGGGCGATCGGCGGTAGCTCGTTAACGGAGATTTGCTGTTTTGTGGCGTTAAGGTCATTTCAACGAGATTAACCTGAAAGCACTAGTGGGAACACAACGAATATGACTGCACATTTACACCGACATCATCCTAGTGCAAAGACAAAAACAACAAAGATGAGTGATTCCTCAATCAGATACAGGGCTCGCAATATCGCTAGCCCGACGTCCTGGGGCTAGCGATTTTTCCAGTCGGGCTACCAAAATCTATCTCTTCCCTGCCCGTCGGGCTATTGTAGGAAGGAAAAATATATGTCAATGCTTTTGCATTCTTTCAGAAATGTAGCTGGGTAATTATGTTATTGGCATCGGTGAGCCACTGTCAATATGTGACATATTGAAATCGCGTTTGAATTTGCGCTTGCTTTTTTGCTTTCACTTTGCAATCGCGCGAACTGTGTATAGAGAGCGACAGCACTGATCTGTGAGTGATGATAATTTGTGCACCAATTCCTCTGACATAGTCTTATTAATCGTTAGCTTACTATGCAAACATGACAAGTGAAATCTCCCGCAGCAAGCTTAAACATGTGAGAGGTTGATCGCGCAGAGAATCGCTGAGCTTATGTGAGTGCGTGTGTAAAAGCAGCAGGATATATATATTTTAGTTCTGCTGAGCCAAATAAGACAGGTCAGGGTGAAGAAGTGACAGCCAAAGAAAAGCTTACCACAAAACGGAGAAGTTATGACAAATCAGACTATAAGGCAAAAAGAAAGTGCAGCTTTATGGTTTCATGGACAAAATAATTTCTGTGGCTGCGATATGACGAGCTAAATAACCAGGGCTGCACATAAGTGGTCCGCAGGTGCGCATTCGCTGTCAAAATAAAAAACACGCACAAGGGTTAGGGTTAAATTTAAAAACTGTACTTTTGAGTTAAAATATATATTTATAATTTTAATAAATGACAAATTAAAAAGGCATGAACATTTTTTTTGTATCGAAAAAATATCGAACTGTGACACCAAAGTATCGAACCGAACCGTGAATTTTGTGTATCGTTGCACCCCTACTTTTTAAGTCTAAGATTAAAAAAAACCCAAAACAACCTGACTGAATAGAAGACATACAAAAAACACAAATAAGCATTTAAACGTGGAAGAACGGCATTTGAAGCACTGAAATATGTACCAATCAACAAAACAGTTCTTATATACAGAATAAAACCAACAAGCTAAGATATGAAATGAATTCTCTACAGCGCAGTGTTGGACTCCAGTACAGAGGGTTTACAGAGAAAGGGATGTATCAATTAAATACATACACTACTACAAGTGTATATACTGTAAGTCTATGATTTTCATCTGGACTGTGTAGTTTTCCCCAAATGTGTCAACATTTATGTTGTTACAAATGAAATTTATAACTAGAGCATCACATTTCTGTAAAAATGCCACATACACTAACTGACCACTTTATTAGGTACACCTTGTTAGTACCAGGTTTCCCTCCAGATCTGCCTTAATTTTTGGTGGCAGAGTGAACAAGATGTTTGAAACATTCCTAAATGATTTTGGTTCATATTGACATAATAGAATCACACAGGTGCTGCAGGTTTGTTGGCTGTATATCTATGATGCCAATCTCCCTTTCCACCAGTACAGTGAACTCACTATCATGTTTAACAAACAAGTTTGAGACTTGTGCCATGTTGCATTATTGTCCTAGCAGCAG
Organism: Rhamphochromis longiceps; assembly: GCF_057381845.1. NCBI lineage: Eukaryota > Metazoa > Chordata > Actinopteri > Cichliformes > Cichlidae > Rhamphochromis > Rhamphochromis longiceps. Next base: position 15,987,546 of record NC_140567.1, read on the forward strand.
CCATTAGAAGATGGATACACTGGGGTCATAAAGGGTTTGACATGGTCAGCAACAATACTCAATACAGCAACAAGAGGCCCAAAGTGTGCCAAGAAAATATGCCCCACATTAATAAACCAGCAAGGCAGGATGACTCAGCGCTTTCATGACATTCATGTCAAAATGCACAGCAGACTCAGACTCAACAGACCAGACGGAGGGTTTCCAGTCTTCAATTGTTCAAGTTGGTTAGGCCATGTGAATTGTATTTTTGGTTTCCTGTTCTTAGTTCACATGAGTGACTAGAGATGTTCTCCTTTTTGAACCACTCTATTGTAACTCACGAGATGGCTGTGTGGGAAAATCCCAGTAGATCAGTTTCTGAAATACTAAGACTAGCCCGTCTGGTGATGATAACCATGGCACATTCAAAGATGCCTAAATGCACTCAGCTGGCCGTGAGAATGCCATCTCAATCATACCCGCATTAACAAGCAGCTGAACAAGCGTACCTAATAAAGTGACCAGTGAGGATATGTTCCCTTTCTAGGCAAACTCTTGATATGTTCATCATTAAGTAAAGGTCTACCTGATCAAAGTAAAAACGATTAAGCTGCCTAAATTCAAATTTATGATGATTATTCTAAGAAATTATTATTAAAAAACGAAACGCAGCAGTGCATTGTTGAGTCAGCATCATTAATTACATCTGAATATTCGGAGCACCAAGAATATTTTGATACAATATAATTGTCTACCAATCTTTCAAGACCACTTGAATTTCATCTATAAAATTTACCAAATGTTAACATCTGATAACCTGTTAATACTTTTGTAGTACATTTTACTACTGTTGCTACTTGCATTTTCAGCTGTTTTGGATCTTTGTAACCATACAAAGTACCAGTTAATGAAATCTAAGAAAAAAACAAATCACGATTAATAACTCTTTAGGTGTAAGTGGGTCATAGTTTAGTTCAAGTTTCTTATTAAAACAGAAGCGTGGTAAGTTCACCCCCTGCATTTGCTGCATGAAGCATTTGCTTCCGTTTAGAAAATGACCTATTAAGAGGAAAATCTCTTATAATCCTTCTATAACTTGAGTGAACAGGCTCTTTAATTCATCATCCTTGTTTACCATCGGCTGCAAGGACTAATTTTTTTTTTTTAGTAAAAATTGTAGTGGTTAATGAAGAGCGCTGTAATTGTGGTGAGAACACCATTATAGCCTCACTCCTCATTTTGCAACTCTGAGGTTAAGATGTGTAAATGTTTTAGTGGTAGCAGATCATGCCCTGAAACTCCAGCTTCTTTGAAAAGGCTGGAAGGGTTTCTTGATGCTGAAGAACATAAGATTAGGTTTGAGTCGTGGGGTTTTCTCGGGTATGACAGCAGCTTTGCTTTCTTCAGTGGGAAATCGACTATGGTAGACTTCAGGGTAGGACTTCTGAAACTGCAATGATGGGAAATGCATCGTTATTTTACAGTATACACACCCTATAAGAAAACCGACATTGTTTTGGATTTTAAATTCACATTCCTTCTAGACCTTAATTTGATTAAAATTCAAGAGAAATGTCATGATACTAGTATTTAGTACCACAGCCATACCACTCAAATAAATATATTCTGACTTAGATCTGCAAACAAAGGCACACATTATTTATTATGTGATAGACTAAAGGTAATGTTTGACTCGATGAGCGGCACAAAGCCTTTATTTATTTACTTTATTAGTGTACGGTTAGCCTCAGTAAAGGTTATATATAGGGCATTGACATCTATACAAAAGCTATAGAATCATTTCATTTAAAAAATTGTGTCAAAATCAAAAGATTAAACCTACTACGAGTTCTGAATACATATCCTATCTTTATGAATTTAAGTTAAAGTTGAGGTGTTACCTTATTTTTTGCTAACAGCTCTGTGACATCAGCTGCTTTTAGTTGTATATAACTTGTCCCTGATCATCTGACCAGGATGCAAAATATGATCAGACACAGAGAAGTACCAACAGACCTGTTCCTGCACCTGACAGTGCCATGTTGTTTCACATTAGCATCCTCTCCAGTACTTACTGCATCTATGGCAACAAGAGTACTACAGGAAAACGAATAGAGTGCAATCACATCTTTCACGGTCTCTGGAGCGAATTGATTCTGACGCATTCCTAAAATTCAAATGGCTTTTACATAAATGCTTGTAATTTGTTGTTTGAGAGCAGCTTGGCTTTCCCCTCAAAATCTAATGAGACAGATCCAGTTGAATCTAGCTCTAATGACATCCTTGGTGTGTAGGCATACCTGTTTTAGTCTTTTCCTCTTGTCTTTAGCGGGGAGTTCTTTGTCTGCAATCAGGCCTTCTAGCAACTGCTGCAGCGGGGTCTGAGTGCCTATCACCCTCTGCTCCTCGCACTCCACCCTGCTGATCTGCTTGTAGAAAGCTGGAGATGCACTGAAATCTGTATCAGCCCCTGCATATTTGATCTGATGGAAGACACAAAGACACAGCAATACATTAAAAAATGTTTATAGTTATAACAGTGTGGGACAGAGGCCCATTGATGGAGTAAAAGATAATAATGAATTTGGGCCTTCATCTGATGTTGAACATGTACCATCAATATAGTCTTCATGTACTAAAGTACGAGCCAAAATTAATCATATACACACCTAATATGAATCAACTGTGTGCACACACTTATAAGTGAAGCCCCTCATCATCAAACCAAGCCGATCAAGAGCGCAGGGACAAAGTTTTACAGAAAACTGTCCCGCAAGGTCTGTCTCTGTCACACAAGTGGCTCCTCTCTTTGTTCAATGATCAGCTTGAAACTGCTTTTCAATTTCCCTCACACAGTGCTTGATAAAAAACAGCTGTGGCCATTCTAATCACTAGTATAAGCTGTAAACCCCATCAAGATGAAAAATAAATCACTCATTTCTTGTGTTGCCTTTGTTCCCTTCTGTTTAAATCTCCAAATTAAATCGGTTGGGCTCTGGTTAATATAACACTAAACTTAATTTCAATTTCATTGTGACTGAATGTGTACCAACCTGTGCTCTTTTGAGGTGGGACAGATGCTCTTCAACTTGGCAACGCAGCTTGGCAGGCACCTGGAAGATGGTGTTGTGATGCTCCATCATGAAAGTCACCAATTTGGTGGCAAGTAACTCATCCAAGTCCATGTCGTCTGCTGAGCCAAGAACGCACTGAGAGAACATCTGCACCATCTAGACAGACACCACAGTGAGAGTTGGATAAGGGGGTCACTGCCAGTGAAAGCATGCTGCTTACGCTACAGCAATATTGAAGATTTATCAAATATGTTAAGCACCCATCATAAATCCAAAGTAATAAACATCTTTGTGAAAGTTATATTGGGTGAATTTTGCATGCAGGCAGTGTTAAAGACACAGATTTTTTGGGTTCATTATCTTGCTAAGATGAAGACTTAATAAAGTGATACACTACTATACGGAGTTATAAAATAAAAACGATATAATACCCTTTTTCATTAAGTTTTTAACTGGCTTCACTTGCAGCATGTTGTTATGAAGAGTGTTTTATAAAAATCTTAAATCTATAAAATCTTTATATGTGAGAGGTCTAATGTGCCTGGGGGTTGTTGCAAAGTAAGACAAAATAATCATTATAATGACTGCACTGAAAAACACTGAACTTGTGGAAATAATACACCCACATCAACCTCCCTGAAATCCCCCAGAACTCCCCCACTCTCACTGAAAAGCAGCTATTAAGCAGCCAGACTTTCTACAGTCCATTTCCATGTTTATAGGCCTATCACAAAAAAAGTGTTGTATATCTACCACATATGCAATTTTGAGTCTTTTTAACTTCTTTTATTCCCTTTCGTTATTAAGAATAAAGGACTGTCCAAATCCCTGACAATATTGCACTATAGTCCATTTACTCTTTTCAGGTAACAATGATTCTGCACAAACTGTGTTTCTAAAGAGCTTCACTCTCTTCATCCCTTTTCCTGGTACCACACAGGAAGCTATGGGAGAATGTATTCTCCTTACCATAATTCATCACAGCCTGACAAAAATATAGGTTTCTTTCTACTTTTACACATTTCAAGATCAAAGCTGTCAAATAGTCAATTCCAGAATTCCAACCAAACATGTTTTAATCATTTCAAAATTCTAATTGCAAATGCATGATTTTTTTCTTCAACTATATTAGGCAATATACCAAATGTACCAGAATCATTTGACAAGAAGGAATGGTAGAGGCAACTGTAGGCGATGGACAAAAGCCAGTAAGCAAATTGTAACAAAGTGCATTCTGAAAAGAAAGTGTGCAGCGTAAAAATGAAAACCTCAGACTTACCCAAGTAACTCAAAAATATGCATCAGTGTGAGTTATTAAAATGTTGTTACAATGTTCACGCTCATATAACAGTTTTACAGTTATATGAATTATCACAGTTGTATCTGTTTTATTACAACATGAGCTGGCACTCTGTGCAATATTATATAGAAATATCTATAAAAGAGTGTGTTGAAATAAAGTGTTTTTACACATGAACTAGCAAAATCAGTTACATAGACTTTATAGCGGGGAGCTAGCACATTAAGGAACATTTAATGTCCTGATCTGATGGAGTCAGCTATTTTCATTCTTTCATGTACCTCTGTCAGTGATATACTAGTACAGTTAGGGGCTCAGTGCGTGCATGAAAAAGACTATACCTCCATTTGCTTGATTTATATTAGCAGTTGGAAGTTGAGGTACATGTATCAACGAATCTATGGTTGACATATATGGTTATAACCTTTATGAAAATAGAATTATCTGCTGGACTATTAAATTTCCATTATGTAACAGGCTCATTTGTCCTCCTATAATATATGAATACTGATTTAAGAGCTTTTACTAAAACAATGGACTTAGTTAACCTGCCGAAATGGTACAAAGTGAAATAAATAAATTGTAGGATTATGTACCAGTGTGCGGGTAGCAATCGTGTCATTAAGTGGAGGAAGCTGGGGATTCTGACAGACTCGGGCCATGAGACGCAATAAAAGCTGGAGGCGTCTTCGGTTGGGTGGCGGCAGAAGGAGACAGCTTACTTGAAGAGCCTCACTGGCTGCCTCCTGCACTGGCAGCAAACCTGCAGTGATATAGTAAAAGATAAGTCCAGCACTGGAAGGGTAAACTTAGAGGTTAGCAAAACAAACACCAGAAAACAGCAGTGCAAAAACACTGTAGTGAATCCACGTTGTGAGGCACTCACTGAGAATGTTGACAAATACTTCATACAGATGAAAAGTCAGCAGGGGTTCTTTAAGTCTCTGGTAGTAGTCTGCTACTGTTCTTAGAACATCCCTCTCGAAACCTGGGTACACTGGCTGTTTGCTTTCATTGCCATTAGGCCCTGAGAAAGAAAACAAAGACAGATTTATGGCTTTTCACAAGGAACAGTGGAGGAAAGTTAAATACACACACAGGCTTTGTAAAAAGACCCCTAAAAATGACAAGTGCTTATGGCACTAAAAGCCCAGAGAGAAATATCACCTGTCAGAAACTCATTAACAATATAAAATAAAATGAAAGTGAAATCAATTGTACAGAATGATTCTTCTTCAATCTTACTTATGGCAGTCACACACACACAATGAACCAGTCCCAAGGTAAAGCTGCTTTTTCCTTTCGTTCTCTCTCTCTTGCTCTTTTTTTTTTTTTTTTAAACAAGAATTATTTAAGGTCAACAGAAAATGTATACTTACAGTTAGCAAGGCATTTCATTGCAGTTACCACCCAGTAGGGCATGTCCTCTAGAAATGCAAACAGAATAGGTGAATTATAATCATACAGCAAGTTTCAACAACAAAAAAAGCAATAGTTCTGGGAACCAATGCAGCATACCAGCTTTGTTCTCCAATACAACTATGCCTGCTTTATTGACACTGAACACATTGTGAACAATGTGCTTGCCATTGACATGCGCTGGGTTCAAAACGCCATCCAGTGTCTTCAGACCCAGCACTCGCTGCAAACTAAAACAGGATTAGAATTAAACCTCCATACAGCACAAACAATGGAAGTGATGAACAGGTAATGTACAATAGTTACATACTGTGCCACTGTCATTGACTTCCAGATGTGATCCACTTGTTTTGATGTTATCTCCTTCCTGCGTATAAGCTTGCATTCATGCACATCTCCAATAGCAACGCTGTGCCTTTTATTCCACAAATCTGAAGTCTGATTAAAAAGGAAAATGAAAAAGTTACTTTCAAAGTTAAATTGAGTAAGCACTGTGAAAGGAACCCATGAAACTGTGCTACAATCAAACAAAAGCTATACTTACTAACTTAAGTTTAACTTCATGTCAGGGGTCTGTTAATGAAAACTGAATCCAACCATAGATGTTCATAAAGTAAGTTACGTGCAATAATTAGAAATGACACAGGGAATAATTATTGTACCTGTTTACTGATATTTATTTAACATTCATTTTTGTTTGTTTGTGATGCCAGCTTCAAGACACCTTCTGTATGTTACACCAGTGCTGTATATATAAATATCTATAGCACTGATGTAACATACAGGAGGTGTCTTGAAGCTGGAGAGAAACAGGATGTATAAAAGGAGCTAATGAAAGCACAGTTGGGCTAGAACATTTCTTTCTCACCAGGACAGCAGACTTCACGGGTACAAAGTTCTCCTGCTGAGGCAGCTCCTCATAGTCATCCCAGCGGATGAGTCTGGGCAAGTCACTGCAGTCTTTTATTACAGGCCTTGCTGGAAAAGACTTGAGTGGAGACAGTGTTGGGAACCTGGAGAGACAGTCAATAGTACTGGGCTCAGTTAAAGAGGTAAAGAGATGCACTTGCTAAACAGAGATGAACTGTATTGTGGAAATGCATCAGTGATGTCTTCTAATATAAAATAAAGAAACAAACCAAAAACAAAGAAGCTATGCAGGATGACAGAGGAGCACCTGTACAAATGGCCATTGTCCTCAAAGTCCTCTGTCCCATGGCGGCCTTTGACATCTTCAATCACATGGGCCTTGAGGAACTTTCTAAGCAGCTGCAGGGTCTGGTAGCGGGTTACCTCAGGACCAAAGTTGTGATTGTCCCTCAGAAGATTATGCAGATAATCCACAGCCTCGGTTCCCGTGAAGCTGCAGTCATAGCAGCGAAAGTGTGCCCAATGCCTTCTAAGTGGCATGCCACCACGAAAAAGTCTGATAGTTTCATTCCACTGCATAACAGCAAAACAAAGAATGTGGTGAGAAACGCTGAAGAGTGATATTATCTGATATTTAACAACAAAAATGTAACAGCAAGTCTTTTTGATGACAAATTGAAAAAAATAAGTTTAGTCTAAAACACAGGCTAACATCATTCATGGAATACATTAATGTGATAACAGCATTTTATGCATTCACCAAGTTCAAGTGCTCACGGACACTTCAATACTGTTTTTAGTTATGCTTTTATACGATGTTGCCACAGCAGAACATCTGCATGCATGATGCCCATTAGTTACTTTAAGATGGCAGTATCAGCCATACACAAGCATGTATTTAAATAGCAAATGAAGAACAGACACTGATATGGTTAACTTTCTACAGTCCATTTCCATGTTTATAGGCCCTGCTCTGAAACTACTCTAACAACTCCATTATCCTCCTGTTAGGGGAAAAAAAAAAAAAAAAGATTTACTTATCAAAAATAAATAAAACACTATCTCATCATCGTGTTTTGGGATGCATTACCATCATTGTGTTACACTGTGTAGATGTGTGGGAGAAAAATAAAAGGCTTTGAGCTTAGATAAAAGCAGAGAGAGAACAAGAAAGAGGGAGGGAGAGAGAATTAGGCGACACAAGGTCTTTAATACCTGGAAGAATCCCTGCAAATAGAAACCTTTGCCCTGGCTGGTCTCAATCATGAAAAAGGTTTAAAGTAAAGGAAAAGACAGAAAATCTTAAAAAACGAAAGCCAATAAGCTCGCCTGCAGACTGTTTGAAAGAGAGACATCAAAAAAGAAACTGGTGAAGGAAGAATGCTTCTGCAGCAGGTGGAAAGCTAGCTGACAGTTTCTAGAAATTCTTTTTGCAGAAGAATTAAAATAAACAAACAAAAAACAAAAACTATACGATTCCATTGTGTATTTGTGGCCTGTCGATAAATGAGAATGAATTTCAATTTAAAAAATGATCCAAATACCCCATGGCAGAAATCTGATTTACAAGAGTTAAATCAAAGAGCCAGCAGCCTGGATGTCATTGAGTAAACAGGCCAAGGCTAGTAAAAGCCTTCCACTGTGTTCAAACTCAAAAAGGTTTTTCTCTGCAACCCTGGAAAACTTTGATTTTTCATCGCACTTTAGTGGTCTTTTCTGACTCAGATATGTCAAAGAAAATAACAGGTGTACATGAAATTAATGACAGCTCAACTTCATTTGTCTGCTTCTGTTTCAGTGCCCTGCTTTTAATGGGGAGGCACACTGAGGTGGGCGTTTGAACAGAAGTAAGAACCGAGGGGTTAAAACTGTGTGCTGTGTGCTCCCAAAACAGTGGATATTTTAAAATACTTGTTTTGGACTTTGGGCGTAAAAAGTGATGACATTAAATGGCCTGCATTTGTATAGCGCTTTTCTAGTCCCTAAGGACCCCAAAGCGCTTCACACTACATTCAGTCATTCACCCATTCACACACACACATTCACACACTGGCGATGGCAAGCTACATTGTAGCCACAGCTGTCCTGGGGCGCACTGACAGAGGCGAACAGAGATTAACAGCAAACTGTGTTGTGTATCGAGCTCTTACACGAAATAAAGAGTGCCGAGTGTGTTTGTGATAAGTAACTACATTTAATATGCAAATTCACTATATCTATGTGTACTTAGTTTTAATTTAGCCTCACTCTAAACAGGCTTGTAAACGCTTATAAAACTAACTGATAACGCGAGAGCTGTTTATTAGTTCAATTTACGACTCGGTTACATTTGTAAGAACGCAGTTCTTTTAAATAGTTAAGCCACACACGAAAAACTACCTAGTCTCTCCATTTACATTAAGTTAAAGCATTCCAACGTAACGTGCTTTAGTTCACAACACTCACCAGTTTCGTCGCCCTGTATGGACCCGGTCCAATAACTTGGTTTTCCATTGTAATAGTAAAAACCCCGCTTCACTTGGACACCGACATGGACACAGTTTTCTTTTTTTTTTCTTTTAAGCTTGTCAAAAACTTAAGTAGAAGAAGAGTCTCAGCAGAAACGTTGCAGGCAACTTTGAATCTCGTGCGTCACATCAGTTCTACAACGTGATTAGCCAGCGGTATGATCACGTGACCAATTGTAGCAAAGCGTTTATAAATAAATGTGGCATCGCAACATTTTCCCTGCCCCCCAAAAACCCCCGACACAGCCACTTAGGTTTGATAAGAGGAGAATAGGACTATTTTTTAGAGTATTTGTTTATCTTCTCTCTAAAAACATTTGTCAATTAAATTTTAACTACATGATTTGCTTATAAAACTTTTGTGTCACCTCAAGACGACCACCTCGATTAATTACGGAACTATTACTACTATTGGTGAGTAACTGATTGTAACAGTTGCCATGCTACTTGCTTGCTACTTATCCCCCAAAATTGTATATTGAATGTACACGAACTCGGGAAAGACAAGCAATTTTAGATAATTATGAAACACATACTGTTTAACTTCACACAATATTTTCTCCTGTGTAGCGTTGAAAAATAACGCTAGGAAAGAAAAACAACGACCATTTGTCTGTATATACTGCTACATTATTTATTTAAATTTATTTTATTCCTTGTCCACCTGTCCTACTTCTTGAGACAATGTCCCATATTACTGGTTCTGCAGAACATTAACTTTTCTAAAGTTTGGCTTTTTGGCACTTTTTTCTTATTTTTTATTTTAGTCAAATTAAGTTTAGCTGGTCTAATGCTGTTCCCAAAGAGTGAACGTTACCAAAAAGTTAGAAGCTTTGCAGATTTTAATGAATATGATGGACATTGCCACAAAATAAAATTAAATAAAACAAAGTGTATATATTGAGATATGTTTTGTTTTTGCTGGTGTCATTTTTCAATTTCGCACAGTAAAAAAATGTGGTGTGAAGTGAAATAGTATGTGTGTTTGTGTCATAATTGTCTAGAAATTGCAAGTCTATGGACGCCTCCCTGCTGAATTCTGAATCTTACACTGAACAGCAGCTGAAATAACAGTGAAATAACAGAGAATGCAAGAGTATATATAGACCATCACATGGGAACATGAAACTAAACTTCAGTTTCCTTTTATTCTTTATGTATTCATATAGCAAGATGTTTGAAAAAGTTCAAATATAATACATTTACTACTTCCCAACATTGTTAACATGTCCTGCTTGCCACACACAAACACAGTGTTTGAGTTTGTGGGGATCTGGTCACCCTAACTGGTACATTTGGTGTTTCCAGTTAGCCTATTGGGAATTCAATAGCAGCAAAAATGTATAATACTCCATGTATTTTGGGGAGTTTGCTAATGCATTGCTTGAAGGTCAATAAGATCTTAATACTTAAGACAAGCTGGTGGCACAGTTATTTATCCAAAACCATGCTACAGCTTTTGGGATACACTGAAGGCTTGTCATGGAGCCATAAAGGAGATTAAAGAGGATGAAGAAAAGTGTTAATAATTGTAGACACGTCCCTTCTTCAAATCTGTGAAGTATCAGTGTATTTAATAATTCAAACACTCCCCAGCTTCACACAGGATGGCTGTACCACTCCTTTAATATGCTTTGGAAAATTTCAAATAAAATCTAAATTTAAAATAGATTAGAACCTACAAAGCACTGTTCCTTCAATCGTGATCAATTTCTTACAAGGAAATATGAAGAAAAAAGTTTATACTTTACCGTGTATCATATTTGGGGGTGTTAAGGTTCAAAATATTGGGGATGGAGACAAGAGAAAAAACCACAATAACAACACTGGTCCGGCCGGGTTGAGTCAAACGATGATTTTAATGAACACACGCGTGGGAGATGGACACTGATGCAGACAGCCTCAAAATCTCAAAATGGTGGAGCATTGCTCAAACTTTTATAGCCTCTGGTGCCTCCACCTTATCATACAAAGCCTAAACATTCACATGCTTTCTCTCACACAGCGCCTAAGCTACGACCTTGGCTCCCTGTTTATCTGCTCCTGCTGAAATGGGGCAGAAAACTCCAGCACACTCTGTTCTCTTCTACTCAGAGAAATTAGATTTCTTATAACTCAGCAGTATAATGCATCATAAAACAATATCATTCATTCACAACAAGTCAGCAGTTTAATGTAATGCAAATCAGTTTAACTAATGCAATAGTTATCAGCTTCTTCTAATTCAGGAGAATAATGCAAACTAAAACTACATAATAATTCACAATCTTTAATTAGGGGTATAACATGGCATAAAATAATATTATAATCTAACAGGGGTTAACAAGGGTAACATAAAAAAGTACTTATGCTTTTTTCCTTTCTTTGCATTGCATACCATCCATTTTCTGTTATCAGCAAGGCAGAGGGAGAGATAAGTGGCAAGAATTCAAGGCCCTAATATATAACAGTGCTTGCATCACTACTGCACCAAAGCCACAGCAACTAAATCTCTGTCACCAAGCTGCTGTGCAACTCTGATAAGATTTTTATCAGTTGAGTTAGATTTTTGCAAACCATATGTGCAGAACAATGATGAAAAATGAACTAATCTATTAGTGTGGCAAATATGTCAAGATGTGTTTGCTGCAAATTTGCTGCAATGCTCAGAGTGCCGAATGATTTTCCATTTTAGAATCCCGATTCACGTATAGTAAGAGAAACCATTGGTTTTACTGAACAAGTTAAAAAATTATTATTCTATTCAGCAGGCAGCAGAAATCTGGCACAAAAAATATCAGAAGGGTCAAGGGAAAGCATCAGATTAACAGGGACAGTCAATTGGCACATTTGAATGAACTCTGACAGTGAAAGTGTTGTGTGACTACAAAAAGAATCTGAACAGCTCTATAACTGAAAAAAAAAGCTTAGATAAAATGGTCCTGGCATAATCATTGATGTTTTATCATTTAAAGTACTGCATTCATTATTTTCTATTATACAGTATTCTCTACACATTACAGTCAGCCATAGATGTTCAATGGCAGTGCAGTCAAGCCAAAGCTAAAAATACAGAAGGCTGGGAAAGAGTTGACAGTTAAAGGTCAGCAACCGAGCAAATGTAAATAGCCTGATGTGTTAAAATTTGTGTAGCGACCTTAACCAGCTGAAAGAGTTGTAAAAAGTTTGGAGCCCACATAAAGGCACTGGCATCGTGACTTTCATAGTGCAAGGAGGGATTTTAGATGCCCTAAGTCACAGTGGAGCCTTCTGGAGGTGTGTCGACATTAATAACTCCAGTGACAGCCTATGGTTCACTTTCAAAACCAGATTCCATTTCATTTGAGAAATGTCTCTCCTCACCTTGCTTCGGCTCTAATGGCTTTAACGTCTCAGTGAAATGTCATGGCAGTGACATTTAGGACAGGTAGAGTTTGCCTTCTCAAACTAGACTGGAGACCAATGCAGAACCAAATGAAATAAGGCCGGTCATTATTGTCAGTATTTATAGAGCAAAGGAAGTAATTTTATCTGACCTGAGTAAGACTAGACTGTCACTGACAAGACCCAGCATCGGTAACTTACATTATATCACGTGTGACTGCTATGATTTCAAGTATAGTACTATTTCATTTTGATACAACATAAATCAATAAGAGAAGAAAACAACTAACTTTAAATACTGACCTCTGCTGTGTTACTAACTTTGCCACCAAATATATTATGAAAGGCAAGCCCTCTCCATTTCTTTTCACAAACAGGCCAAAGACATTCAGGGATGTTATATGGACCATTTTTTTTCAAGTTCAGCCCCAGAATTGTTTTTTTAAGACAAAAATGTGTATGTGTTAAGCTTCAGATGACGGTCATGTCACAGGTCTCTTGGAGAACATATCAATTGATAATAAGTTGCACAGAAGCATAATGCTGCCATGATGTTTAGTGGAAACGATGCTGTTCTTGGGAGAGGAATTGCAGTTTTACCAAATTCATCATGATTTTCTTTTACTTAACTCTGGGTACTGATGGATGTTTGCTAACTTGGAAATGTCCTTTCTGTCCTTTCTTCTCCTGCCTTCCCATCGTCCTTCAATGATATTGCTTTTATAGTAAGAGTTTTTCCACAATAACCAATCATCAAAGGTTGGACACTTCAGTAATGAGGTCTGTATTGACTTTGATGCTCTTTTACTGTTCTTTTACTGTTGTGTCAATAGTGTCCACAATATTTTTAATATTACAACGAGATATCTTTTGGAGAAAATAGATAGATTTATCAGAAACATTACACCAAATCAGAGCAGTAAATGATCAAGCACTTTGATTTAAACCATTTTATGCTGCAGGGAAAGCTCTGTTCATAGCAATATTGGCTGCAGAGACTTGCCAGACATATATTGAAGGGGTATGGACAACACACAAGCCATAGGATACTTTTACCAGGCAGGTTAATAAAAGCTAAAAGAAGAGCAAGGTGCTATTGTGGACTAAAAAAAATCCCCCAAAACAAAACAAAAAAAAAGGAATCAAATCAACACATCCCGAGACACCAGCACACTACAGTTTGCAGCGAGCAGTGGTAACACAATTATTGGGAAACAGAGGGTGAGGTTTTGTCAGAATGTAATGATTGCTTACTTGTGTTGATTGCACATGACAGGTGTTTCTGGGACCTTTTTGCAATGATGGCCCGCACACACACACACACACACACACACACACACACACACACACACACACACACACACACACACACACACACACACACACACGGTGAAAACCTTACAAGTCTAGTTGTGATATAGCTATGAAACGATGTTTTTTTCTATAAGCTGAAATTAGAAGACAGCTATTTGGAATGTTAAAGATGGACGTAGCTACTGTCATGTCACCCATCTGTAAAACTGCTACCTCTTTGGCTAACAACCTACCAGTTACAAGTTTCAACCCAGTTAGGCACTTTAGACCTAGAAGCTGGACCCATCTTTTATAATGTCAATCAATCAATCAATCAATCAAGGCTTTAATCGCCACGTGCAGGTTGCCATGCAGTGAAATAGGACACCCCCCCCCCGACCTTACACACACAACACAGACATGACATGGGGATACAGGTCGGAGATCGGTAGCATTACAGAAAAAAAACACTAAAATATACACTACAATGGGAAAGTACAAGAGGAAAAAAAGAGACCTCTACTCATGCTGGGCTCCTGGGAGGACAGCATGAGAACAGGAAACAAAAAAACTCCTCTGCACAAAAAAGCACATAAATGCCTATGGTTATATACTCACACATCACTCAACAACAGCAGAGAGAAAATCAAATAATTTTCTAACATCCCTATGGCTGTTTGCCTTCTCCATATAGAGGTAGGTGAAGTTTTGCTGCCTTTAAATATGACAAAACAGTGTTATGAGAACTGACAAATGCTGTATCTGTCTTCCCACAGGCTATCATAGTGCACACTGCTGTAGTCATTATATTGGCTGCTGTTGCTGTAGAGGGCGAGCTCGTGCTTTGAGGTCACATTTCAGCCAGAAGCATTGCCCCGAATTGTCAATCACAGGCAAAGTAATGAACCAGCCCGATTCATTTTGGGCTGTTTGCCAATCCCAGTTAAATTCACAATAAGGGAAAAGGGGGATACACAGCAGTGGAAAGCCTATACTTTAATGCTATACAATTTTCAACTTTGATGACCCCAGTGGCAGGAAGTAGAACACACAATGGAAATGCATGCCGAGGGACACAAAACAAAGACTACACCTGCAAGAGTAATTTCAAAAGCTCCTGAACCACATAATCATCCACATAGAGGAGTCTGAACAAAAGTCTTTAAATTTACAATTTTCGTTCTTATTGTCTTTTGGGGGAAGGAACATATTATATATATGTTAGGATATTTGTGCTTTTTAAAATTAATTTCAAGTTCATTATTTGTTATATGTGCAATCCAAAATCATGCATATTCATCATTGCAAAGACTGTTCAGTTTAAGATAGAACCACTAACAGTTAAAAAGGGCTTTTCGGTGTGATAGATGTGTATATTTTGTATTTTAATTCGCTGCATCATTAGGATGGTCATGAATTGCCCATGATTGCCTTTTGTCCTGTCTCCTTCCCCTCACCCCCGAGCAGATGGCCGCCCCTCCCTGAGCCTTATTCTGCCAGAGGCTTCTTCCTGTTAAAAGGGAGTTTTTCTTTCCTACTGTTTCCTAAGTGCTTTCTCAACTTATACATGTACAATATGTTATGTTGAGCTTCACAGCAATTTGAAAATGGCAGTAGGTTATCAGGTTATCATGTGGTTTATGACATGCTGAAAACTGAACACTGCACACTCCAGTGGTTCAAAGATGAAACAAAATGGACTTGGAGAACAAGAGAGGAGAATGACTGAGGGGAGCTTAGGTTCTGATTCAAGTGATAGCCTAGCCTTTCATTATTTCAGAACATACTAGTCTACTATTCATGATTAAAAAAATGTATATAGACTTTTCCAAAGTTCAGATGCTGATTTACCACTGATTTAGTTACAGAACATATGATCCTTCTTGTTTATGTGGGTGCAGTTCTTAAAAACCAGATTGCTTACATTCTGGTGATGAAGGTGGTGACAATATCAAAATGCAGATACAATCGGTCATAACTAGTTGGTACAAGCAAGAAAAGGTACAACGCCAATAAAAAAAATGTGATATGTAAAATGTAAATAAAAACAAAATGCAATGCCTTACAAATCATATAAACCCATATTTTATGAAGAATGTAATGTAAAACACATAATCAGTGTTTAAACTGAAGAAATGTAGAATCATAAGAAAATGAAGCTCATTTTGAGTTTGATGGCTGCAGCAAAACATGCCAATATGTGTTGCTGCAATATCAGTTTTTTGTGTTTTTATTTTCTGTGTTAAGAACATTGAGTTTGCATCTCATATAAATAAAATTACCATTGCCAGTAAATTGGAACTGGACTTTTTTTTATATGGGATTCGACCTGCTCAACAGTCCTGGCTTTTTCTAATATTTTTTTTTTGTGATTCACAAAATGTTTTTAAATTGATGAAAGGTATGAACTGCAGGAAGGCCTGTTAACTCTACTATGCAGCAAATGTGTCAAAATAGATGCAGTATGCAGTTTAGCATTGCTGAAATATGCAAAACCTATAAACACCTTTCAGCATTGATGATGCCTTTCCAGATATGCAAACTGATGTGCAGGCTTTTGAATTGAGCACTGATAGCAAACCCTCTCCTCTTTAGTCCAGACAACGCGGTGTTCATGTTTTCCAAAAAGAATTTAAAATTTTGATTCATCTGACCACAGAACAGTTTTTCACTTTGCCTTAAGCCATTTCCAATAAACTTTGGCCAAAAGAACTTGGTAGTGGTTTTGGATTATGTTCATATATGACTTCTTTTTTGCAGTATGGAGCTTTAACTTGCGTTTGTGGTCGGCTGTCTATGAACTGTGTTTACAGATGGTTTCTGCAGCACTTGCAGTGATTTCCATCATGCCTGTTTTCAATGCAGTACTGTCTAAAGGCCCAAAAATTACAGGCATAGTGATGAGGCTGTAAATCTGTTCTCCCCACCAGGATTTCCTAATGATCAATTAGAGAGGGGGGAAATATCCAAATGGAGCTGGAGGAAAATGTCATCAACTCTAATTCATCCTGTCTACATTGTTCCAGGTGGACAGAATGAATTGGAATTAGAATTACTTTTCACACTCAGGACTGGCTGTTCAATTAGTGGGCACTGGCAAAGTCAAATCTGGACTGCTGCCCAGTTGACACATACAATAAATGTCTGTAATGCTCATACAACATTACATTACATTAATTTTAACATTAGTAATGCTGTGGTTTAGTCCAAATGCAATAATAAATTCAAAATAGTAAAATGATAACATATTGAAGGCTGAAACTGAGACATTTCCAGAGATATTCTGTAGATCAACACAGTGTCTTAGTCTGGATTCCCAGGCCAGCATACATAGGTTAAATGCTATCATATCAAAAAGTATTATGCAGTATTGGAATTAAAAAAAATATTGAAAACACACCAGTCAAATTATGGCTTACATTCATGATATGACATTTACTACACAACCAATTTTCAATGGACAAGCAATCATTATAGTTTGAAATTAGGCACCCAAGGTTGTTCTCACCAATTCAGTGCCCAACAAACTGTGAAATATGACTAATTTCCCATTTATGTCAGATGTATTTTGGACCTTACCTTCAGTCTTCAATCACTAATCAATTGTTCCTTAAGTTAAAGAGAAAATCTGTGCCAGATTTAATAAATGCATGTTCTTGAGAAATTTAATTCACAAGAACATGAAGGACATGAAATCACAGTAACCTTAACTTTTGTGTACTCTAAGTGAATTTGTTCTTTTTGAATGTTAATACATTTTTTCACCAAATTTAAAGAACTTCACTCAAAGCACAGGCAAACACAATGACCCGGTCTACAGCTGTTGGCTAAAAAACACATTTGCTACCCCTATCCTGGCCATCAGAAACCAGAGAGAACTGCAACTAGCTATTGCAGTTATATCACTCGTGGTTTGCATGAATTGCATCTGGGCATGGAGCTCGAGTGCAGGTGCCAATGAGGGTTCGGCCTTTACTGAGATACAAGTGTATCGGCAATGCATTCTTTTAGGGAAAGCAAGAGAGACAATGCTTGTCCCAGGAAATCCAAAAATAGACACCAGTTAAAGCATATCATCTCAAACAGCACTCTGTCGAACAAGCTTTTCTCATTGTCTGCTTTCACCATGTTTTATATTACTGCCATCTTGTGGCCACAGTTAGCTATTGTCAGAAGTAGGTTTAATTAACATCTGTAGTGTGTCTTGATTTCATGGTTGTGTCCATGTCCCGTTAACAATGACATGAGCTTGGGAAGCTGACAGGCCAGCAACTTTTCTTTTCTGGTTAATTGTCTTTGTTTGTCTTTCTGTAAAGGTCATTGAATGCCACTGCATTGATACCAATCCAAGTTTGGGAGTCTTTGCAGGCATGTCCTTCTATAGTGATTTGTGTGCGAGTGCATAATGAGTGTATTCCTCTGATGACCTGATGTGAGGAATATAACAGTTTCTGAATATTATGATTCTGCTGGATTTGAACAGCATTACATTTTTGATGATTTGGTCTTATCCTGTGTTCCTCAAAGCAGTTGTTGAATTAGTTGTCATAGCAACATAAAAGGTCAGAACTGCACACATATAATGGCAGGACACAAATGCCTAACCAAGCTGCTCTGTTCTTGCAGAAGGAGCCTGTTGCGATGGGTCCAATTTCTGTAAGAAAAGCACTTCTATTAAATATCATAGGCAAAAGGTGTACTTAAAAACAAGGCTTTGTATCCAGAACCTTAGTTTTTAAACTTCTGCAATGCTGTTTGTATAAGCAAGCATAGTTTCACCTCAGGGACACTAGGGATTCATAACCTTTGGAAGTCTGCAAAATAACACCCAAAATGTAATAAAAAAACTATTTAACCCAGATCATACTCTAAGATCTTATTTTAGATTGGGTAGGACAGTAATGTCCAAACATGGACAAACTAATTGCCTAATTGCACACTGGATGAGAAGGCGCAGATATGGACTGTTACCTCAGCGAGGAGGTTGTAGGGGGGAGATGAAGATCCACTGGCTTGGTTGAAAATGCATGAAAAACGTTTCCCATTGATGTGAAGAGATCTGTTGAAATAGCACTATTATTTATTTCTGTTGTCTGCTTTTGTTAGCTTCAACCAACATTATTAGCAAACTTACTCATGGGCAAATAAACAAATAAATGGTTTGGATTTGGGAGACAGACACTATCTCTACTTTTAAGATTAGGCTTATAACTTTCCTTTCTGCTAAAGCATATAGTTAGGGCTGGACCAGGTGACCCTGAATCCTCCCTTAGTTATGCTACAATAGACGTAGGCTGGGGGATTCCCATGATGCATTGAGTTTTTCCTTTCCAGTCACCTTTCTCACTCACTATGTGTTAACAGACCTCTCTGCATCGAATCATATCTGTTATTAACCTCTGTCTCTCTTCCACAGCATGTCTTTATCCTGTGTTCCTTCTCTCACCCCAACCGGTCGCAGCAGATGGCCCCGCCCCTCCCTGAGCCTGGTTCTGCCGGAGGTTTCTTTCTGTTAAAAGGGAGTTTTTCCTTCCCGCTGTCGCCAAAGTGCTTGCTCATAGGGGGCCATATGATTGTTGGGTTTTTCTCTGTATCTATTATTGTACGATCTACTGTACAATATAAAGCGCCTTGAGGTGACTGTTGTTGTGATTTGGCGATGTATAAATAAAATTGAATTGAACTGAATTACCGTGGAAAGTCACCAGTAAAAATGAATATTTTCACTTCCTTCTAAAGTGCCTATAAATAAATAAAATTAAAATTAACTATTATAAAGCCTCTACTATTACATTATTAAGACTAGACAACCTATTGTGTCTACTATCTGATTTATTTGGAATCAGTAGATGGAACTAAAGCATTAGAGTAAACAGTCTGCTACACTGGGAGTCAGTGGGTCAATCGCTGGCTTCTCCAATCCTGGAAAAGAGTTGAACTCTACATTTATCACAGCATCATTCACAGCAAATACATCACAGCTAAATTGTATCAGGACCTAAAATGCTACATTCATCTGTATCACCTATTAAAATGGATGAGTCATAGGATACAGTGTCAAAAATAAAATAAAATTAACCAGGATTAATTGGGAATAATTACACTAGAAAACTGGTTCAAAAAAGTAGCATTTTTTGTTGACATTTTTTAATGACATTTAAAACTTTTAAAGACTCTGGAGTACTAAAATGTCAAAGTGAAGCATCTCCCTATTTTATCTCAGTATTACTTGGAATACTGAGATAAATGAATGAATAAATGAATGATAAATTTGGTTGAACAGTATGTTTGCTGACTTTTTGTAAGTCAAGGGCACTCTCCAGTTTTACAAGGACATATCAGCTGCCTAATGCCTGTTGAGAAATGGGTGACAGGAAATAGGCCATTTATGAGAACACTTTAGAGCAAATTAAATTGGGACAGGTAGAGCTGTGCGAACCACAAACAGTTTTTGTTCTTGCCATATATTGATGACATTAGGATTTACCAGGAAAATTCTAAGTAGAAAACACACCCATCAGCTGCTTCACTCAGGCTCTGGGTGCTCAAATTAAATTTGTTTTTGACGTGGATGATATCAGATTATAGTCTGAACAGTTTCCACTTCTGAACTGAGCAACGTGTACAGAAGCTAAAGTTAAACGGAGGAGCCATCAAAGTTGTACTTTCTTTTAGAAGCTGATGGGCCGTATTACTATATCTGCCTCTCTACAATACTGTCAGACACTCAGGTCAGTTGAGTGACATAGTGCATGAGTGCCATTCATTCACAATAATGTATCGCACCACTGTTAAGAAAGTACCTCAATGTGAACTTATTTTTTTATTTATGCAGCATTTTAATAGCACTTTCATAGCATTTTCGACAGGTGGGCAGATGGCGTGGACAAGCAAGTTTGTAAATATGATAACTGGAGAAGGAGCTGATGCAGGCTTTTGAAATTAATCTCATAGGTGCATCTACTAAAAATCCTGAACGAGTTCAAATCTCAGTGAATTTGAACTCAATGTCAAAGTCTAAGGACAACTTTTCTGAAAATTATGTAGGATATTCAAATGTGTATTTTCAAATTTATATCAGAGGTGCATCCACTTGGAGGCTGAACAGCAGCACTGGCGTTCACCGGTACTTTTTGTCACAGTCTTAGTCCTGCAACAGACTGGCAGCCTGTCCAGGGTGAGACCTGCCTCTGGACCTATGGCTAGGATAGGTTCCAGCCTATTCAACCTTTAGCCCTTCCATGGATAAATGTCACAGACTTTTCTTTTAGTCTCTAAACACTGCATTCACAGATTTCTACAGGTTCTGTCTTTCTCAGTGGCAGAGGACTGTTGGACTTATCCAGTCACATGTGAAAACATGGACACCCAAAGAATCTATAGACAAAAAGTAGTGGGCCATCAGCACATTGCACCTACAAAAAAGGCCTGGCCAGGAAAACCCATTCCATACAGCTCCTCGTGCACAATTTCTATGCTGACATTAATGCCAAATGACGTTTGAAACTCTATAATTTATTATTTTTAATAGTTATTTTCTATTTTAGGCAATGTATGTCTCAACACTTTTTTAAAATTTATTTTTATTTATTTATTTATTTTTTCTATTTATTTTTTATTATTGTTTTTTTCCCTTCTACTGTACCATTCTGCTGAGTGACTGTCTTCTGCTCGTCAAATACATTTCATTGCGATGTTGACCTTGTGCTAACTTGCATATGACAAATAAAACTGAAAACTGTGGTCTGAATTATTGTGATCCACCACTTTGTGGCTGAGTTCTTAAATTGTTTTATTTTGCCACCAAATGATTGGAACATTTAGAAGGGAAGAAATTTTATAAACTGACTTGTTACAGTTTTAGTGTTCTGTGCTCAAATTCCGGAAGCTCTGTAGAGCAACCCATTTTTCACAAATGTTTAGAAAGGCAGGTTGCATCGATAGACGCGGCAATGGTACTGAAAACACCTGAATTCAAAGGTAAAGAGTGGTGGCCCCATAGTTTGGTCCATAGAATGGAGAAGAAGACAGAATTAGTCGACTGTACTCTTAAACATGACCTTGCACAGTTTTTCTATTGCTGGGGGAATATAGAGATATACATCATAGTATACTTACTTTAGTAAAGCAAATCTGTGAAGTGCATCTTACTGGTATGCAATTTAACATTAAACCTCACCTATCTTTTGCCATAGTTGATCTTATTCAGTATTTTCTACAACAAACTGTAACTCCAAGCCGGTTGTTGACCCGTGCCATACTGGTTTTCATTCACATAAGTTACTGTATTTTTATATTGATATGTGAAAGTCTCCTGTTGCCCTAGGAGTCAGTGGGGCTATTACCAAGTTTCAAAGGCATCTAAAACTCCCCCCAAAAAGCAAACACATCAATTCCCAGTTGCTCTTTCTTTTGTACTGCTTCCAAATGATGATCTAGTCTTTAACCTTCAATGCCTAGTCATGAACGTAGGAAACAGTGTTAATTACAGCTTCAAAGAGCCACTAGTATGATTAGTCTTGTGTTTATGTTAACTATTTTGATGCTGAACTGCTATTCCTCTGAACATCTGGTGGTTGCTTTGCTCCACTAAACAGCTATCCTTCAAATGTTGGGAGCATTGCACACAGTGTTTTTATGGTTTCAGTTGTATAGGATAGAGCAAAAAAACATTGATTAATGGAAAGAATTTTGACTTGCTATCACTAATATTTTGTTTTGAAAGGCTAGAATGATATAACACACAAGTACAGCGATGTGTGTGGTGTTTTATATTCAGAGAAACAGGCCAAGTTTTGGTGATATAGGATTTGGGTTCAATAATCAAGTATATTTAAGTACCAACACAGTAGCTCTTTATGTCCTGTATTCATAGCCTACAAATTTCAAGCAGACACTCGGCTCAGAGAAACTGTGAACAATGAACTAAAACGTACCTCAGTGGAGTGGCTGTCCCTTTAGCTATCGTACGTTTTTTCAAAGGTTGTGTTTGGTGCTTGACTTATCAAAAAAATCAGCCTTAGTGACAATGGGAAGAATAGACAGTGAACTCAGTAGGGCTACATACTTTGCTGAGATGCAGAGTAATTAGAAGCACAACTGTAATGAACATCTCTGTTGAAAAGAATGTAAACTGACTAGATCCTCTACAGCTTAAAATGATGAACTCATTCGATTATGTGGTGATTATTACCAGTTACATTATCTGCTCAAACCTCTGGGTTGATCTACTTAGTTCTTCAATTAAATTTGATTTTTAGATTGAGCTGATACAATTCAGGTACTGCAAATAGGGGTATCCATAGCTGAAGATGTTTGTTCTAAAGTCCTTATTAACTGGATACAAAGTACAGATTGTCAGACAGATTTGATTTCTTATTACTGCAACTGATTTAGATGTTTTTAGGCCTTTTTTAAAGATATACTTGTGTGTGTGTGAGAGAGAGAGTGTGTGTCGTCAGACCCATGAAGTAGAAAAAGCTGATCTTTTATGTTCTTTTTTGTGGATGCTCATTGTCATGTTGTCTGGTTCAAAGTGCAATCAGGTTTACGGTCTCTCTGACAGCTTGCAGTTAATTTCTCGTACTTTAAAAGCAAAAACCTTTAGTTCATCACATTTGCCCACTAGGCACCCACTAGACAGAGCTACTGTATAATGGCTACGATGAAGACTAGCTCACAAAGATGCTGTTATCATTTCAATGCAGTCAAGCACTAAAATGTTCCTGAGGAATTCGTGTTTATTTCTTGAATTTTTGTGACTTATTATGGGGATTTATCATAAGCCTTCCTGCACCCTTCCTTCAAGCAAAGGATAACAGCAGATGTACAGAATGCCTTAATTTCTAATCTTACTTTAATAACTGGTGATATTGGTATTATTAAAAAGATTGATCTCTTTTTTTAAGGAAACATTTTAACCTCATTTAGAATAAGCCAATCTTCTCTGGATTTTCTTTGACAGAGTTTTGGTGACCTCTGCAGGTTGAACTCTGTATCCTTTTGGAGAATGATGCCATTAGTCATGTTCTTCTTTAGCAAAGTGTTACTAATTGGGTCACCATTTAAATAAGCTATGAATTAGCACATGAAATTTTAGATTTCAATGAATCTTTCATGGCCTTATCTCAACACATGGCCTTAAATGTGTATTTTACTTGGCTGTCAGAGAAGATTAAAATGCACATCTGATGCAACCTTGTTTTCATCCCTGCACTAAACATATTTTCTGCATCTAGCCCATCCTTATTAGAGGCAGTATGTGGCCACCATCGCCTAGAGTTGTTACCATAACTGAGAGTTTTTGCACATTACTGTGCAAATGCCTTGAATATCCCTCATTTCTTTACATTTTGCAAGTAAAATGGAGAATGGGTGCGGTGCTTAATTAAATCGTACATGGAGTAAATAAAGCAAAATAGAGTCTGTACAGTTCTAAAGAGTTTGAAAAGTCGATATTTGGTATGACCACTTTTATTCTTCGGCACAGCCTGAACTCATTTTTGCATTGGTTTTGACACCACTGGCTAAAATAATATAGATGCTGTTCATCTGCTGTAGATGTTTTTTTAAGGCCTGCCACTTCTTCTTCAGTCCTCCTCTCATCCAAGCTCCCCAGATGTTTTAAGGTCACACTGCACACTATTTCAGGATATGTCGAGTGAGTTAATAGCTCTTGTCGGTGCCTTATAAACAGTGTTGTCTTTGACATTTTTCATAAGCGTGATAACAAAGGATAATGTGTTATCGTATATGTTTTACTTTGTTATGCTGGTAACAAAGTGCCTAAAGATACAATTTAAAATGGGTTCTTTGCTAAGTGTACTCAAGGGATGAATCAATGTTTTGTCAACACTGATTCATCTCTTGAGTTAGGTGCTTTGTATGCTTGAATGATTCATAGTTCAGTGTTAAGTGGCTAAACAAACCATTAAAATAAAAATAAAAAGATCTTCTGAAAATGGTCATAAACACAGCTAGATTCAAAATATGTGAAAATGCAAAATTTATCTTATTGAATAAAATAAATATTTGCAATGTTTAACTTTTAGACAGTTAAAAAGGGTGATAAATCACAATATATGCCATTCAGCATACATTATTGCAATAAAATCATTTCGTGAGTGAACTACTGTCATAATTTCCTATCTTGGGTATGAATTCTGCTTAGGTATCAGTGGTGTCTGATGATTCAATCCTCTAATTTCTTTTACCGCATGTTTGCTGTCTACTTCATCTGATGGATAACAGCAAATTTCCCACAGATATTTACGGTGTCCATGGAGGATGAACGCTCTTGGAGCACCAGTACGTCCTCCACATTTGTAGTTTACAAGCTCACAAATATTTGACATGCAATTTACAATCCCCTACACAGCTTTTTCACCACCAGTAGGTCAAAGTTATATTTGACCTTTTTGGAAAATATTTGCTGTATAGAGCTAATAACTTTTCTATGTTCCTTGCTGGTGGTTTGCTCTTTCCTACAACATGCTACCATTCTAACTGCAAGCATGTTAGAGTGTCAGCAAGCACCAGTGCACCCTCACATCTAGCGCAACTATAAACTCTTGATCTTGGCACTCAGCTACATAATACCTCACAGATACCTAAAGCTACAGCAACAATAAGCTTAGAAACTTACAAACTCATAAATACAAAAAGTACTATAGCCAAACGTTCCTTGAACTTAATTGATTAAACTTGTACTGTTGACAGTTTTCCACTTGATGGCAGCATTGCGACTTTAGAAACACTAAAAGTGCAACATTAATGGCATCATTTAAGTTTACATGCTAATACTGTAATAAACTTTATACAATAATCTGTAAAGCTGTGAAGTGAAATCGCTTTATTGTTATTAATATTACTGCATGTATTTCTGTATTAACCAATATAATTATGTCTATGTGTCTAGTTCTAACCAGGCTGTGTGTTTAGATACCTTAATAGACAAAACAGACTTAATCAGTGAAGGGTTACTTCTTTCCGTATATTTTTATTTAATATAATTAATTACTTTGACTGTTATACCTTTAGCATGTGAACTTGTTTAGGTCATTTAATTTTTCTATAATTTCTCTATCCTTTCACCTGAGCACCTTTCCTATTCACACAATCAGACAATAATGCTATAACACATGCAAAAAGTTCCAAGATGGTTTTTAATGCTTAAGGAGTGCTCATTTAGTTATTTCCTGTTGACTTGCTTTTGAAGAGTGGCTTTTTGCTTCTTCCAGATTAAAATTCAAAGAGGAGGGGAAAAGACTCATTGGAGAGGAAAAACAAAAATAGCCCTGCATAGCCAGCCAGGAGGCACACAGCACCATTTGTGTTTCATTATTTATGGTGAACCAATACACTTTTTAAAAAAAAAAGACATGTTCTTTCTTAGAATTATGCACAGCCTGTAGTGGAGTTGCAATGCTTCACTGCGTACTAAATTGACAATTCCCCCTGTAGCTGTGCATTGTTCTCAAGAACATCATGCCAGGGCCCATTTTGATGACATCATCACTGCTGTCACTCTCATTGTGGACTGACCCCCCCAAGTGAATGAGTGTCACGGATTGTTGCACACCCATATCTGGTCGTCCATTGCCCAGCACAGCAGTACTCCCTGCAGTGTTGGTTTGCCACAGCCGATTATATGTGACGACTTCATCTTAATCACATTCAGTTTCATTTTATTTTATCTGAACAGCGGCGCTGGCTGTGAAGCACTCCACAAGTGAGTGCACACAAGTCTCTCACACAGGCAGAGGCCTTCACACACAGGGACAGAAAAACACACACACGAGAAAGTCTGCTTTTGTTTAATTATCTATGGAAAACTTTCTGCCCTCATGCTAAACAATACTTTCAAAGAAGTAAACTAAAACCTACGCATCAGCCTACAAAGCCACGCTGGTGGCATTGGTGAAAAAAATGTTTTTAGTTGATCACAAGAAAGAAATGGATGGGAAAGAGTACTAGCTAGGAATTAATCGAATACTAAACTTCACCACTTGTGAATGATGTTAGGTAAAGAAAAAACATAATAACTAAGTTTGCTAATCTTTATATGTAGTCGAATACCAGTCGAGTGGAGGTTATCAGTCTTATCACCAGCATACTTGCCAACCTTGAGACCTCAGAATTAGGGAGACATTCAAAAGAGCTGTTGGGGTGGGGAAATTTTACAATGTTTATTTATCAGCCACAACAACGGGGTGTCCAAATTCAGAGGCTGCGTCTACCTGAGGACCCGGCCTTCGCGATCTAAGTGGGCCGGGTCCTCCGAAAGCCAGGTAGACCGGAAATGAGCGACTGTGAAATTGGACAGTCTAGCCTTCAGAATTACGTCACCGTCTGCTCCTTGCTGTCTAAAATATAACTGGACACTGGCGTAAATTTTCAACCATCTCACACTTCTGTTTAATCAGTTTTCTGTTTGACGTTTATTCAGCTGTGTGAAAACCCCGGAGGAACCCACCCGAGGGATTAATAAAGTTTTATTTTATCTAATCTAATCTAATAACTTTAATCTCAGCCAAACCGATTTACTCACGAACAAATAAAACATTGAAAAAGGCCAAAAAGCGTATTTCGGCCTTGTGCAGGTCTACAATCTCAACCCTGACACCCTTTGACAGATCTTGGTTTCGTCCATGGTGTGGAAGAAGATTGAATGGAAGAAATTAATTCTGTGGCCTATACACTGTGTGCTCTATATACATAAGGAGTCGAGATTAGGAGTATCTGTGGTTAACTGACCGATTGGAATTTGTGCACCACATGGACAGCCAGTCTGTAAAGTCTGTAACTTTTATGTTGTCTTGCTTAACTAGCTTGATTAAAATGACCATAAAAATTAGAGACTGTTCACTTCTATGTAACTGAACAAACTTACAAATTCAGCAGGGACCAAATAATTTCCCCCAGTGTACGGGACTGATAATGCACATCAAAGCGACATAGCATTGCAAACACGTGGCATTTCACTGCTATTGTTGTTTTAAGTTCACCTATTCTTTATACTTTAGATAGGATATCATATAAACAAATCATATTTATATTGCACCATATGTATTGTATAAAGGATCTACTTTGTTGAAAGTCATAGCACTGAAATGGAAGTACCTCAGCTACCTCACAGAAGAGAATGTATGTGCAAATCCAGTCACTGCTTTAATTCTACTTAACGTTTTCATACTGAAAACAGATAAACAACTCATCAAACCGCAGTAACACATACGCTTTGCACATTTCACTTTATGCTGCTGCATTTAACTTGTGCTATTCTAAGATGTCAGACATATTCATATACGTACAAGTGCATTGATATAAATGCAGCTTATCTTGTATTTTTGTCACCTTCAATTTATGTATTGTTTTTGTAAAGTTAATAGCTATTAGAATAAACAACAAGGGACATGACTGGGATGTTTTCAACTGCACAATAAGAATGTAGCAGACCCACTTCTTTATGCTGCACTGAGTCTAAGACTGTGGATTAAATACAAAGACAGAAACACTACTTGTCGTTGTCCCACCGCTGTGGTGGTGGACAAAGCTCCCAATATACAGCAAGACTAGTCTGTGCCAAAGTGAGCCGAGACTCTTCAACGGACTTTGAACACTTTTGACCTTGCTTTGACTCCAGACACACACTCAGAGAAACATGGTTTTCTCAGACGTGGCAGCGGGCCAAAATAAATAACCTGCCCTCAGAGTGTCGGCCGAACCGCAAGAAATTCAAAACCAGGACCCGGCCCAGCGGCACTCACTCACAGGGCTATCAGCGAATGACTTGCTGAAATTTTAATTGTCCGAATGCATCATGTGGTTTGGAAACAAAATCAAATCAGGACGGATCATCCTTCCCCTTTGACACTCATCCAAAGGAGAGTAGCATTTTTGATTAGGGTTTCATTTATTTATTTTAGGTGGCTCTGATTTCAAGGTTAGGTTACACCAACTTGGGGGACAAACAGATGACATTGTATGGCTAGGTAATTCAAGAGTCTGCATGCTTCGATCCTCACAGATAAGCGAGAGATAAGAGACAGGTGTCTTGTAGAATAGAGGACATCCATCTAGAAACTCAATCGCCAAAGCTCCGTCAAAAATGGCTTCCATGAAACAACGAGAATGATATCAATACCGTCCCATAAAGAAGATCAGAACTGTGTACATGATGCTACATCTTCTATAATTTCTTTTCCTGTTTTTGTTTTTAATCAGTCCTCATAAGCATATAATACATATGTTTACCTAGTAATACTGTTTTTTGGAAATGAATGTGTGCAACCCAGTGCTTTACTGTCCTTACTACATGACTGCAGACATGCTCCCTCCTGTCCAGTATCACCACTGTATCACTTGTCACTTCACCAGTCAGGTATTACAGCTGTAAATGTGATTAAAGAAATGGTAGAAGCAGACAGTAGACAAGGCAGCTCTTGTTAAGGAAGAGCCGAGCATGTGTGTCGTGGGGCACTGCCGAACAGTGGAAGCTTTTAAATTTAAACACGATATATGAACAGAAACTCCAACAATAAGCTGGACACTGCAGCCTAAAACAAAACATTTGATGCTTCAGATTTGAACTCAAAGAAAATCTCCCATTCTCTTTCTAAAAAGCAAAGCGTGCAGTCATCTGGGTTCTCTTCGGTTGCTGAAAGTGCATCTTTAAACGCACTGGAAGTCAGGGTGAGGGATGGGATGGCACGATGGTGAGCAAATATTGGAAAAAAGGTGATGAACAGCTCCGACATTCGAGGTAAGGACATATGGTGTGGAAAAAAGAAAATCAATGATATTCTACTCAGCATCCAGCGAGGGCCAAATGAAGTGAGACCTTATGCAGAGTGACTTGATTTTTCTTTTCCTTTTTGACCAGGTTCATACCAAGAGCTACTTTAGCCCAAGTGATAACAGGTAAAATATTTAATGACTTAAATAAATGTTAAAATCTAAGAAATATGCTCAGTCATTAAAATCATGCTTTAGACTATGATAAATTTATGACAGAGACCCTTGGAGATTGAGCACTGTGGTGGATTTTAATGTGCCAACCTCTCAGGTTATTAATAGTTGTCCAGGACATTAATAATCGGACAGTAAATATTCATTGCGAGCCTCCATATCATGGCATAAAGGCTATGTCTGGCTGATTAAAAATGCATAAGGTGTAATGGGGCTTTATGAATAACTTAGAAGATGCATCTCACATGCTGGAGAATGGTGAAAGAACAGAAAAGGTACACAATATGACACTGTTAATGTACAACAGAGTGTATGTAACAGCAAAGGAAAAGCAAACAATTTCAATCTGAAGGTTGTAAAAAAACAAGCATGGCTGAATCAATACTGGAAGGTCTTCACAAACAAAACAACATCACTTCTTATATTAATACTACACATGTTTAATGTACATGCTACCTAATGTTAAATGACAGGGTTTTATAATTGGTCCAACTGCATTACATTTGTCTTTATTCATAATGTCTCATCATCCACTTGTACTGTACGTGACCAGCAGATGTCAGTTTTGTATAAGAGAAGGTGTTCGTGGCGGCTACCTCACCTCTGAGACCAGCTACAGTTACCGTTTTTCATTTGGAGCATCCTACCACCATGTAACCGTGGTTACTGCACAGATTATAATATTAATTTATGCTGATTATTAAGTTATTATTAATTTAAATAAATTAACTGGAATATTATTATATATGTAACTTATTATAGGTTACTTATTACAGCCTCTCGTAAGAGGTCATTTCGGTTCCTCCGTGTTCATGATGGAACTTTTCGAAGTGTTGCAGTTAACAGTGGGTAAGAACAGATGAGTGCAAACTGTGCTGCTGGGTTGGTGTTTGTTCTAAAAGATAAAGACAGTTGTTGCCTGGCAAAAAAAACAAGGTTTGCAACTATAATGTGCAAATTGATGTTTATAGATTTGCCTTACACATAAAAACAACCAAAAATGTCCACAGAAGCAGGTCAGCACACATTTTATCTGTGTGACAATTGTATTGTATTGGCATTGTATTTTTACCCCTGCTGAAAATGTTGTTTGGTGGAACTTCAGTGGCTCCTAATTGAGTCGAAGGCCTCATCTCAATCACTCCAAGTTTGCCATATATTTCACTATCCATGATATACTGTATTATGCATACCGTATATTTATTCTTTGAGATTTTATTGAGCGTTTGAACCAACGGTGTATTCATACAGTGGCCTTATAAATTCGCAGTCAGAAAGTTTTACATGACATTTGCAGTAGTTTCTAACAGTCATACAAACTGCACATACATTACATAGCTTTATAAATCTTGAGACGTCCGTATTTGTTCTGTCATATGACAAGTTAAAACATTACCTACCCACCAAGCCCCCTGTGTTGTTCAGAGAACTCCCTCTTCTACTACTACAGTATATTAAAGTACTTGTTGTAAGATGAGGATGGCCTTGCTTATTTTAGTGAGACATTGCTAAACCACGTATTATTTGTTTTATGAGAGCATGGCACTAAACGGGCTTATCTTCTGCTTACACCGACTGGTGTTTTATGAAGCAAAATGGCATAAAAATATAAAGCATGAAATCCTATGATAAGCTGAAAACCTTATTCAGGTTTCCTAGTGCTAGTGAGAACTGTCAAACATGTTCTGATTGTTTGACAGGGGCATGCACCTGTCCTACCATCCCAGAAACTAAAAAATTCTGATTGCAATTTACATGATTTGCACATCAGCGCATTCTGTCATTAGTTACACTTTACACTGTGGTGTCACATTTTAAAAAATGAAAGTGTACTGTGTATAGGAAATACATAAACCATAGTGTGATATGTTGAGAAAACTCTGCCGACTTTAAGAAAACAAACAAACAAACAAACAAACAAACAAACAAACAAACAAACAACTTTCATAGATTCACAAAACTCATATTTTCAGTTTTTAAAAAAAATAATTTTCATAGTTATTTGTTGGCAAAAATGAATAGAAACAATCTTGTTTGTTCTAACAAGACCCCACTATGACTTTCTCAGCTTCACTGATTGCAGTAATGTGTTCATGTTTGTTATTAGATAATCTTTTGACAAACATTACAAATGTTCCACAGTCAAACTAGTTTTGCTCCACGAATTATTGCTATAGCCACTTTGACATGCTAACCACTGTAACTGTAGAGATAAATTCAGGGTTCGGTTTTAAAAGGAATACTCTCAGATATATCTGCTTTTTTGGTCTTAAAACCTAATCGGCAGCAGAAAATGTCCATTGTTTGTAAATAAACAATTCCATGGGTCCCTGTATTTTATCAGTAAGTAGTACTCAGCCCCTGGTAATGCAACTTGTGTTTTGAGTGATATTATTTGTATCCTACCTATAGATAAATTACAGATTCTTATTTATTAGCAGAAATTGTACACAAATACGTGTGATGAATATAGATGAGCTGATTCTCAGTTGAATGCCATTCTTAGTTTGGACCTCCAATATTGCTTGCACTGTCTGTCTGGATGCTATATTGTGGTTACATTCCACTGGGGCAATAAAAATGATATAATGTTATGGGATAATGTATCAGGGGCAGTGTTGGTCAAGTTACTTGAAAAAAGTAATCAGTAACTAATTACTGATTACTTCCCCCAAAAAGTAATCCCATTACTTTACTGATTACTTATTTTCAAAAGTAATTAATTACTTAGTTACTTAGTTACTTTTTAAAAACACGATTTACAACCTGAAGAGGTGATAAAGCGATAGATCTTTCAGCCCAATTCTACTTTTTCTGCATAATCCATCACACAAAATGTAATCAAATGGAAAAGTCTCTTTTTTTAACTTGTTTTATCAGTTTTAATATTTTAACTTTATGCATCAAGCAAAAATTTCATTATATGCAACATTCTCTGACTTGAATAAATTAGTTTAACATTTAAACCTATTTTCTACACATTCCAGCACATAAAATAAAATACTTTTTGTGTTTACACTCACTCTTTCAAATATATGCAAGTAAAACACTATTTTCACCTGTAAAGCAGGACTGCAGTAGGCGGAGGTTTACCCTGGTGCAGGTGTGCCGCGGTCAGTTGAAGAATCCGCGAGTTTCTCTGTGAATTTCCCATTACGTCGTTGCGCACTTGGTGCTTGCTTGGAAGTTTAGGGGTTTTTTTCGCTGTAAAAAGAAGTTTTCTTCACACGCACGATGGACGCTAATGTTTTTGTCATTTTTTATGGAATCAAACTCAAAGTAAGGTCAGTACTTCCACGCTTTAAACGCTGCACGCTCATACTCTCTCCCACAATTGATATGTGATCCATTGTTGATCTGCACACAGCTGTTGTCACTAACGGCGCACTCGCTTACGTCACTGTCACTGTCTCGCAAATAATCACAGTTTTAGTAACGCAGTAATGCAGCTTTCCTACGGGAAAGTAACGGTAATCTAATTACCGTTTTTGCAATAGTAATCCCTTACTTTACTCGTTACTTGAAAAAAGTAATCAGATTACAGTAACGCGTTACAAGTAACGCGTTACTGCCCATCTCTGATCAGGGGCAGCACTCAATTTTGTATCTTAAAACATTTCCTAAATAATTTGGGTTACAGCTGACCCACTCTCTCTTGGGGATTAAGACTATATGTATACAGCCAAATCTGTTATTGCTTGTCTGGGAGTGTCTGTTGGAGCCAACTGTAGAACCATGGGCTTCTTTAAACAAAACCAGACTGGTGATGGTGCCAATGAACTGGCAGTAGCACAGCACCACACAACTCCTGGGCCCAAACCTGGAACCCCTGACATCAGTAGCAATGGGAGGAACTGCTGGAAAGATTTCACAGACAACGTCAGGTTGTTCTTCCTGTTTGTTCCACTCACTATTAGAGGATCTTAAATTGATGACTTTTCTTTCATGACAATTCAGCCATCATCATCTTCATCTGTAATGTCATGTTGCTGTCACACACCTGTACTAGAATTAAATTAAGCAACCGAGATATGATTTTAGCCTGGTTTTTAGCTTTGTTTACTATCTATGTGCCACTTTGTAAGTGAAGCCAAATGTGAAACACTGTATTTTGTTTGAGAAGTGCTGTTTACAAAGAAAACATTATTTTCCATGCCTTTATTTTTAGCTATTTGTTGCATTTTGATTTATAATGACGAAACTGTTATGCCAACTGATTTTTCTCTCTGCAGAATGTCTCATAACAAGTTTAACTCTTTACTTTTTTAAATATAACACACCTCTGCTCTTTTTTGATTGCACAGAAACATAGTTAATGATGTGTCTGAGTTTGTGTCAGCAACCACTGGTTTAGATTTAAGAAGTCAGTTCGTAAATGCAAGCTTACTTTCTTTGCCAAACCTCGAGTGATATTTCTGCAATAGGCGGTCTGTTTACCTAGGAACGTTTAATATCCCCACAATGTTGTCTTTTTGGCAATTCTTAATTTAACATAATTCGTCCATAATTGGCTTCAACGCCCCTTCCCTTTTGTCTTCAAGCTTTTTTCTATCAACTAGCATCCCTGGGGCTCAGCAGAGATGTTATATCTGTGCTGCACACTGCGGACACTCATAGAGCCCCGGAGCAAATGAGTGGACATATATATCACTTGACTGTGTGTCAGGACGATTACTGGATAAAGATCACAATATGACACTTTTCCTTTTCTGTGCTGGCTCAGTGAACAGAAGGAAAGCTCCTGCAGCTCAGCATGCCCCTGTCCAGGATATTGATCACATTTCTCAGACCTAAGACCTCTCAAGCTTGTCAGGGAAAAATCATTCTGCTTTTTTTTTCTTACCTTGAAAGAAAGCACACTAATTCTCTCTCTTTCTTGAGAAGACGGTGATGTTGTTCTTGCAGTCAAATATTTGATGAGCCAGTCTTTTTTCGATCTCTAAAATGGATCTTGTTGATCTGAATACTGTAAAGCATATGATTGCACCGCACTTTAAATAACAAAGTACTTGGGAGGTGCCCTTTGTTGCAGTGACAGCCGGGCATTAATACACAAAACAAGAGCTGACTAGTGCAGGTGGGTTCTACAGTGCTACGTCCATGTTAACAAAAGCACTTCCCTCCCAGTTTAAGATGTGTTTTCAGCAAGAGTTTGACGAACGAGACAGTAGGATCAGTTGTTTTTGCCGTTTCCATGCTAACAATAAAAAACCATATCATTAATACGTTTGTTTCTCTGCAAATCTTTTACATTCCCCATTGAAAGAGTAATTCGTTTTCTACTCACTGTGTGATAAGCACTCCCTTCTGCAGATTTACATGGTAATTATAATAATGAGTTTACTTTCTGAGTATGATATACCCAAATCAGTTACACATATAGAGCCTTTGTTTTGGTAATGTGAGGAAACACATATTGCCCTCTCTATAGAGCTCTGCTATTATTCTTTCCTCACAATCTGTTTTCTGAGTGCTAAAGGGGAGCGGGAGCCTTATGACCCTTAATCTTCCCTATTCCTTTCTAGAACGGCCAGAAACAAATCAATAGTGCAAGCAAAAGCATTTTTATATATGCAGTTATTAGGTCATAAGCTACAGTATGTCACACTTCATTTTAGCAACAGCTAAGGCCTCCAGTGGGGCCGGCTCTCTCCCAGCCCTGTCCCTGCAGGGACTTTATGAGAATCATAAATAATATGTGCTAATGAGATATGAATTGATTACGTGGGGAAAAGCTTGACGCTCTCAATCCATCACTCTAAATGATGTTTAACAATAGATTACCAGCCAATAATTCCTCCAATATGAGATTAAATAAAATAGCAGGGCAGTTTTCAGCAGACTACCGCTACCTCCCTCTCCTCCATTTTCCAACGGGTGGAAATAAATCTGCTCAATTACTGTACCACCAATCCGTTTTTCACTGCTAAGGACATTATTATTTCATTTAGAGCTTGTTCATGCATCATAGATTATTTCATTTTACTCAGTCAATACGGAGAAGTGCAGTATTTTATTTTATCCACTGGGGCTTATGGTGAAGTGGGGTTTTAATGGAGTATACTTGGCTCAGGAAGAGTGGCTTGTTGTAAAATGGAGAGAAACGTGGTTATCACCTGGGTGCAGTTAGAAAAACCCAAATATTCATGCTCACATATGCAGTTTTCTCAGAGATATATACATTCGCTCCATGCTTTCCTCGGGCGCCTGACAGACAATGAGAAAATGGTTCTCCTTCAAACCTGTGATCAATTGAAACTGCATTAGCTGTGCCTATAAGATGATTTGGAACATCACTTCAATCCCAAAGAACAATGAAAATTGGATAACACACATGCTCACTGGGCTCTAACTTAGCTGCAAATCATGTTAAGGTTTTCAGTAAAGCCAAAGTTGTGATTGGTTATTTCTCCTTTAACTGCATCAAGTTGTACCTCTGAGGGTTTACTTGTGATGATCTGTGTTAATGTGTGTTCTTATCGCTTTTCTATAGCTCAAAGACACACAGGCCTAGAAACAAACAACGCAGAAAGTGGGAGTACTTGCAATTAATCCCAAATAAAAGCTTTGATCATTGGGTAATGTCTTGACATGAACTCCAAAATGCAGCATTTTCATCTAACAATTGACATCATTTTGACATTTTCCTGTAACTGCAGAGCAGCCATATTCAAAATACAGAGCAATAGGCCTTAGTGAGAATGGTATTAGGTGAACCTTTTTTTAGGAGTGCAATGCTGGAACTAGAAAATGGTTTGCTGTTCTTCTTAGCACCCTATCTCTTAAACAGCTCCTGTAGTTGCACCAGATGACCAAACTGCTTTGCAAATGTGAAATAACCTTATACTGTACAGTATTTAGGTTCAGTTGAAAATGCTAATCTGTTGGTTGGGTCAGTCTGTCTGTAGTATACCAACTTCAACCATAGGATTGTTTTATGGTTTACGGATGAATCCCATCAGCGTTTGCTAACATCCTGTGTTGCCACCATGAGGCTGGCATATGAAAAAACGCAACAACAAATAGACTGACATGAAATATGGTGCAGAAATGTTCCCCTGTGTAAATGTAATTTTAGTGATCTCCTTGTATTAACAGAGTGGCAACAAAAATTCAGGAGTCGGTGTTCCTATACAATCTGATTGTTTCAGATTTTATTTGTTTCAGCTGTCGCTATCTAATGTTTGTAGAACAATCTTCAACAAAACAAGTTCAGAACTTAAACATATAATCAAGAGCCTATAACCAAGAACAGTGTATCATTTTTCAAATTCAGTAGTATAAAATAAGTATTCTTAGTCTCATGTTTTTAGATACAGGTGATTCCGTCACGCAAAAAGACTACAACGATTTAACATGTTAGAATTAAATCCCCTTCAACTTAGCACTTTGTCACTTAACTTCATATTTCATTGCAAAATATTCTCAAATTTGAACACTGCACTGTGATGTTAATTTAAAAATTAATACATACATATTCTGCTACAGTAGAATCCCACATATCAGAGTTAGAAAACAGTTTGCTTTAATGATGGACTATTTCTGCTTTCTGTAGAGCATCTTTTACCCAAATCTGCAGAATGAGGCAAATCTGTTACGTTTACTGAGATCAGCAGCAGAGTTTTGAGTCAATAAATATGTAAAAATGACTCTGTAACAATCATGGACCACAAGTTTTAACTTGTGACTGACGCAGTGAATAACAGTCAGATTAGGGCACCTCGGAGCAAATGCATGATCACTTGCAAATCCAACAACCCATGCACATAATTTCTTCAGAGATCCCTTCGTGTATGGCAAATCATACATGTTTATGACCAAAATAAGGTTACCTTCAAAACTGAAGTTGTTCCCATCAGTCTATACTTGGCAGAAAGTAGTACCAATGTTTTTATATACCTCACTCAATGATAGGTAGGTAACATGCTGAATTGCCTTTGTAAAATAAATATTATATGTGTTATAAATGTTAGCATAGCTTTGTCACTGGGTGCATTTTAGTATGCTGATGCTAGTAGCAGCTCAAGAGCACTGCTGTGCTTGGGAACAGCTGGGTGCCAGAATTATGCAATAGCCTTTGGTCTTGCAGTACACGCTTCAGCAGTGTGGTAAAGTGTACATTTCAGTCAATACGTGTGTATTATACATCAGTTTATGATCAAGCCATGATGATCTTTAGAAACTAATCCCACACTATATTCCACCTCAAATATCAACTCTTCTCTGAATCGTACACATCTTATCTCTGAGTCTTGCGTGTGGTTCCCGAGTTCCTTTATACCACTGCTTTGCACCATCTCTCTTCATCCCTTTGTATCCTGTCTTCTGTCCATTCAATCCTCTTCTCCTCTGTCGCTTTGCTCTCTGCGTGGGCTCCTGTGGGTAAGGAGTTGAGTAGGCTTGTCTAGTGGCTGAAGTCGGGGCTGGATTGGGAAGAGGTGGCTGTCACAGTGTCTGATTAATGACCCGTCGGTTGCGTGTC
Source organism: Rhamphochromis longiceps (assembly GCF_057381845.1). Lineage (NCBI taxonomy): Eukaryota > Metazoa > Chordata > Actinopteri > Cichliformes > Cichlidae > Rhamphochromis > Rhamphochromis longiceps. Next base: position 16,025,805 of record NC_140567.1, read on the forward strand.
CAGCCACATTAGGGCTCCATGTATCTACCAGCGTCCACACGGGGCGAGGGGCTTTGTTCTGGGAGGAAATGGTGTCAGTGGTCCACAGCCGTTTGCCTATAAAAAGATAAAGATTTACTGTCATCAAAGGGCAGATTAAAGCCCACAATGGTGACATTGATTTTTTTTTTCTAAACCAAAAAATTCACATTTTGGGAAAACCCATTCCAGGACCAGAGAGAGATATGATCAGCTTATTTGGAAAGGATAATATGGAATCTTCTCTCAGAATGAACTTTGAAAGAAGTAAATTGTAAATATTGATTTCTAAAATGAAGTGTCAATCTTGGTTGGGCCAAGATTATTTCTATCATCTGACTCAACCCCCAGCGAACGATGAATTCAAAACTGCTGACAAAGTGGAGTGTATAGGATTTCTGTTAGGAGCAGTCGCCAGCGCTTTACCGCTTGGCCGGCCTGAGCCCCTGCCGGTAATGGCTGTTCAATTTTATCAGATAACGGAGGAGATCTCATCAGAGGCGAAAAATGAAATGAACTGTGACTCAGAATCAGGATCCCTGCTCTTATCCTAGCAAAAATCATCGGCGCGGGGCCCAGGGCTTTCCATTATTTCAGGTCACTTCATTACGGCCCCGCACACAGGACCCAATTGCTACAAACAAGGCAGGCCCTTCCTGCCTCACCCAGGGGTCGAATGTGAGGGGCAGTTTGATAGGCTCTTGACGTGTCCAGGGTTATCCTATTACCACTTAAGAGGGTTGCTGAAAGGCAGCAAATCTCGCTCACTTGTTTGTTATCCTTTCTCACCCTTTTGTGTCATGAGAGGTTTTATTGCTCACCTTATTTCTCATGTTGGAAAATAATTCATCTTTTCCACTTGCAGTTCAAAATGGATTTCCTCGTCCTCAGCTTCGCTCCTTGTTTCATTTATTTTGAAACAGATGACGGAGACAAGGTGAACCGAAGAGCACAAAGCCATCGGTGCCTTATGAAATGTACGCACTTTTACATCACACATAACAAACTTTTGTTTGTTATGCAAGTTTTTCTCTATCCTTACACCAGCCTCTACCCACGAAACCATAATGGGAAAACCATGGAAGGGGTTAAGATAAATAAACAGGGAGAATAACAACGGCATGATTATCACTTGCTACTTTCTGAAGCGTGTGGGTTTACATGCGTGTATATGTGTGTATTTTCTTACTTGCAATAATGAATGAAATAAGCTGTTATCGCCTAGGAATTTGTAGCTTTGTGAGTAATTACAGTTTTTGTTCCAGCCTCCATAGGCTCAGTATTGATCTCTAGGAGGAGGGTGGTCGATACACATGGAGGGCAGGAGCATTTGATAGCTACATAGGAGAAAAATGACGTTGGTCTTAGCGGGGAGATTTGTAATGGAGTGATAAGATGAGCTAAAGGTAGGGAAACAATGACTGAGAGTTCTCTTTATTCCCAGACGTCTTTACTGGCGTTCTTGAGTCTAAAATGTTTGTCTGTAACTATATTATAGGCTGCTTTTTGTTATTGGCATTTAGTTTAAAATGGGTCTAATGAGACGATGACACTTTTTTCTTTTTAAAAAAAGATCCAATCAATCCAACCAGTGCATCTATACTTTGACATGCAGGGCTACAGTGAAGACTCCTTTGTAATGTCATTTCTTAATATCATCTTTTTCTGTGCCCCTAGCCATGCACATTTAAAATGACATAGCCAAAATCTGTGTATAGTAAAGTAAAGATTAAAGAAGATGCTTTACTTTTTGTACTACTTGTTAAGCTTGATGTATAGACCACTAAGGAGCACCAGAAAGTGCTTTCATTTCCTTTAGATTTAACTTTATCTGACTTATTTTCATGCAGAAAAGACGCTGAGTCACTGCATTCCTCGCAAGCTTCAGGCCATAGACCAGTCCACTCACAGATGGATCAGTATAAATGGTGTTTTTGTGTTATTGTTAAGTACATAAAGTCCAATGCTGATTTTTATTTTCACTATGTTGCAATACTATGATTTTGTCGTACTGTGAACCCAGGAGTGTGTGTTCACTGCCTGCCGACATTTGCCTTTTTTAGAAACTTGAAATATTGATATCTTGTCAATAATACACATGATATACTGTTTTAAGTAGGTGTGTAATTGTTGCTTTTCTACATTTTGTACAGTTACTGTTCCAGGCTTTCTTCTAACCTCCATGAAAATACATGTATGTATGTATTTTAAGGTTAATATGATGAAAGAGACAGCGTGCTATAAACACATTGCAATAATACCTATATTATGATTTTTTTTATCCTGTGCTCTCATTGCATGCAGGTTCCACTCCACCCTTTAGATCGAAATGTTGTACTTTTCTCCATTTACAGCATTCTTTCACAGCTATGGTTACTATATTTACACTTTTATGTTTTATTTTAAAGAATAATTGAGACGATTAAGCTTCATTTACCAGTAATCAGAACTTAATGACATAACCTAACAAAGGATACGTTCCTGAGAGGATGAATGCCCTCAAAGTGGACAATGAACACTGCACTAGGATTACTTTTAAACGAACACAAACTTTATGAATGATGAATAACGATGACTCCATGCTGTTTTATATAATTATAAAACAACATTTTGGTTGTTAGCAGAGTTCGCAGTTTTCTTTAAAGAAACTATTTTGGTCTGCGTAGTGTTTTTAACCCATAAAATCCGATCAAGTGGTGGTCTCTGAAACACGACAGGCTGTTGTTTTGCCCACGCGGTCCAGTGTTGTACCACCCGAAGAAGAACATCCCCTGATTCCTCTGTTTGAGAGACACATGCCGTGCGGAAGTCCCCGAAGAGATCAGCTTTCACTTCCTAAAATTGGCCTGTGTTGAAAATCCTCTGGTCTGCTATCTCCTATACTCCTGTGTGACCGCACAGAGGACATTTACAACAAAAAGAAAATGGCCTTATTCCCTCTCCTATCTCATCCTCTCAGAGTAACACAAAGTTGACATTAATAGAAAATAAAAAGGAAAAAGTCTCGAAACAAAGTTGAAGCCTTTGGTTACGTTTCAGAGCACAGGGCAATTTAAAAGCCTGAAATGTGGAATTAGAGAGGATTTGATGCGTTTCAAATTGAACGAAGGGGGACACCATCAGTGGCGTTTGCACCTTCAGGCATTATTTAAGTAATGTCTTGTGGCACGTTTGAGGCATTGGAAGGCAAGGGCATAGAAATGAGGGATTTATGTAGACGCCAGTGCAGTTTTATCTCCTTTCTTCAGTCTGAGTGCACGCTCCGCTGAGTAAAAAAACAAGCAGGCATACAAGCAGATTCAGATCATACAGTGTTATGTGTTTGAGTTATCTGGATATTCACTTTAAACAGCATCTAAATCAAGCTGTTCTCAACGGACCTCATCCACTCCTTATCGAAACACAGGCAGTGCCAGATAACTTGATTTGCTTAAGGAATGGAAGAGATATTAACAGCACTTGACTACGGCAGTGGCCCCTTCTGTTGTTCGTATTAAACCTATCCAGCACTTCATTATACCTTAACTCCCTGGAGAGTCTCTGCGTACAGTCTCTCTTTATCTCCTCTTTTCTCCTGTGTTTTGCTCCCTCCTTCTCTCTCTCTCCCTCTTTACCTCATGATACAAGCATCCTGGTAGCAGACAAGAGCATCATCAACATGCGCAGTGTGCCGGTGTCATGCAGATAGCCTCTGTGTTGGTAATGGAGGGAACAGCGATCGATGGGGAGCAGGAGATGGCTGTAGCCGAGAAGCCTGTGTTTGGCTAGCCTTAATCCTGATGAGTAATGCTGCTGTCATAAAAGAAGGGATAATTTAATGCTGACGCTTAAATCGGCGATAAATGGCCTGTTGCTGACACGGGGCGAAGTCGAACAGCCCGTCACAAGTTTTGAAATACCAATTTCATTCCAAATTTAATGTCACAGAGAAAGCTTTAGGATAATCAGCCAAACAAACCAGCAATTATTCTATGATTGGAAAGACTGAAAATGTGATCAGGGGACCGTGACACGCCAATGATGTCATCATGTTGTCCGTAAAGTAGTTTTCTTTATTTTCTTTTTTTCTACCTATTTGTGTCATTTCATTGGTGTTAGGTCAAAATCTGTATACTGGTAAATTTACCAGAACAAAACTGATTGTTATAATGTAACAAATTTGTTACATGTCATATTTTGAATATGTAAAATGAATAAGATATTAAAATAATATGTCTATATATTCAAACCTTAATGATGACTTATATGTATGGAAGATTTCATACCCGACAGGTTGCTTCATAAGGTGTCATGACGATGCTCACCCAAACTTTTTACCTACTCACTGTTGTCGTCTGTGGCATTAACTGCAATTCGATAATCAGCAGCCACTCTGCTGCACCTGAAGACTAAATATTTGCGGTGACCATTAAAATACGTCGTGTAGAGAGACAGACAAACATGCACAAAGAACAAACATAGCATGCACAAAGAACGCTAATTATTATATCAGTATTAATAATCGTTTCTTGGAAGTCTGTATTAAGCAACAACAGTACAGCAGCACTTGCAAAACTGCTCCCTGGTCATTGCAATGCATATTCCTCTATGCGTTTGAAATGTGGACACTAACAGCAAGTTGAGAGAAAAAAAAGATGAGGACATTAGAGATGAGATGTTTCTGCAAAATCCTCCGCATCTCCTACCACGACCACATCACCAAGCCAGCGGAGCATATAAAGATTTTCTGTCAGCAAAGAAAGAAAGAAAGCTGTTGTTGATGCGAAGGGATGAACGTACGTAGAAAGACTCAACACACTTTGCCTGCATCTCAGATGTTGCACATAGACCCGTACAACCTCCAAAGCTAAAAAAACTTCAATTAAATAGCCTTTTGAGGTTCATTCAAAATGCGAGTCAGTACTGTAAAGTGTTAAAATGCTGACATTTAGAGCAGAAATAAACCTGAAAGTTTGCTTTTTAGTCTTTTTTCCTTTTTTCCCTTTTTTTGTGGCAGGTGTAGCAACATGGATTTTATATAGCCTTCATATAAAGGTTTGAATTTATGCATTTCTACATGGGAAACTTATGGAACTTTGTTCCTGTAATTTAACGAGTTCTCGCTTTCATTCTTTGCGCTCTGCCTATTTATAATCACCAGAGGTGCTTTTTTCTCTTAATTTTAATTACTGTATCACAACAATAAAAGGAAAAGACAGAGAAAAATCTCTTTAGGTAACAAGTTTTAAGACTTCCTTCAGGGAGAACAGTAAAACAATAAGTTGGCCAGCTGGGAAGGAAGATGCTCCTTTTTTCCTCATATAAGTGCCTTTTTATGCTTACGAAATGAATATCTTGAGGGATACTAATTGCCATATACAGCCAACACAAACTATTTATCTGCAATTATACTGTTTGAATAACAAATAAAAGTCCGCCTTTTTTTGTTGATCTCGAAACATAAAGAGTTTTATGTTAAATGTGTCATTTTCCCTGAAGACACAAGCTGATTTATGTTATCGCTGAGGCTTTTTTATTTTTAATTTGTCTGAGAGGATATTTTGATCCTGTATGATTTCTGTCACGCACACTGTAGCTGTTGCTGGAGGATGACATGCCCACACTAATCCATTTACAGTGGCTTCACGTTGAGATGGTTTTGATACTCAGACTGTTTGCAGGCCACACAGGGACCTTGTGTACAGAAACTTAAATTGATTTGATTCCTAACTCCCTTATCTCTAAATGTTTAGGAACAGAGTAGTTTTTTTTATGATTTATTACTTCAAAGCCATAAAGTCTCTTGTTGACACAAAAGCAAAGAACTCACTCACGCAGCCTATCTCAGAGGCCACCGCGCCTCGGCCCAGGGCTGCACTTCCCCAACGTGACTCAAGAAGGCATTTTGATTTTGTTGACAGAGGCTGTGGGAGGAAATAATGGAAAAGATAAAAACTTCAATTATGATTTTTTTTTTTTTTAACTCTGGCAAAACGTTGCCTCGGTATGACAGATTATATGATAAATGACACATTTGAAAGTTGCTTGTTGTTTAAGATGTGATGATTTCTTGAGCGGCAAATAAAGTCCCTTGACCTTTTTTTTCCCCCTGAAATGCAATTGTTTGGTCCCCTGATGTGGCGACTGTTTTTGATGCAGGAAATGATATAAAGTGATGGTGCAAAGAGGCGCATCTCAAGATATTTTCTTTATCTTAATATTCTAAATGTTACTTTATCTCGCAGTTATCATGCGGCCTGCTATAGAGTTTACATTCCATTGCAAGTTGATGCACAAAACTGTCTACTGCTCTCCTGTGGATTTGTGTACTTTGTTGCTGCTGAGACTTAAAGACCAATGTAGCTAGGCAGAAATGGGCTAACACAGCCATTTGACCTTGGGTGGCTTATTTGCTCCAGTGAGACAGCCTAAATATTTACCTGTCATTGTTGATGATACTCCAGGCTTCAATGCCCTTAATGGTTTTGATGGAGAAGCAGGGCTTTGCAGCACCCAGGTGATGGAATAGCGAAATTAAGAGCAGTGAATTGGGCTATATCTTTAGGACACTGTGGCTCTAATTCTGTGTCTTATAATACAACCGCCTTAATCTGTAAAAGACTGGGGCAAGATAGAAGAGAAGGCGAGAATTGCAATGGAAAACAATGTGTCAACTGCCTCAGTTTAACCTTGACAAGGTCTGTTCTCTGGGAGTGAGGTGTGGGGAAGTGCAGGTTCCAAACAGAAGTCCTGCTTACAAGGATATTAACATAGATAAATAGCATCACAGTATTTTTATCCTGTAAGCTCTGGCTACATGGAATGAGACAACTAAAGCACTGAATTAAGTTAAGAAAAGGGCAAACTATGAGAGAAGGTCCGCAGCAGGACATGAAGTCTGATCTCCTCCTTGAAAGGCTTACATGCTACATATTAACTGGCCCTCACTGGATATAGACTGAGTCTAATAAACTCTGGTCCTGATTCCTAAACCCTGCCTTCACCCCCATTCTTTTATTTTATACCTTGCTACAGTTAAGGAATACTGCTTCCTGTCTGGCACTGGAAAAGCACTGGTCCCCTGTTCTCTGTAGTCCTCTTCTTCTCTCTGCTCTTCCTCCACACTCAGCAGGCTCTGAGAAGTCTGTCGCTTTGAGTCTCATAGTCTCATAGGGATTGCTGATCCCCATTTCAGATAATGGCCCTCAATCTCTTATCATTTACAGCTGTCCACCAGTAAACAACAAAACAAAACAAAAAAATGATAGAAATAGATGAAAGGCAGGAGGAAAGTCCTCTAGTCCTCTCAAAGCTTCTACTCCCACGCTGCCATTCTTGGACACCTTATGACAATAGTTATCAAAATCATAATCGTTTACATTTTCACTGCCTTATCCCCACACACCAAAGGTTTTCCATTTTCAGGATTGATTTGTTTCAGACACATTTATCTTTTCAGCAAAGGAGATCGAAAGCTCTGGGCTGTTTTTTTTTTCTGTCAAACTTTTGATTGGTCCTCAAGCTAAAGCCGCTTCCACAGCAAGGCAGCGAAATTGAAATGCCTGGACTGAACTTGCCTTCAACACTTATTACTACATCATGCTATGTGAATAGGCCACCATAGTCCTAATCCAGATGCACAGCACAACATGGACTATTCAGTGTACCATCTGGCAAATATAATAAGGTAAAATAATGCATTTTTAACCCTCCCTAATTGGCGAAGTCATTTCATTATTATAAATATTAGGTATCTGTAATGGGGAACACTAATTCCTTTGACTAGACTAAAGATTCCCGCCTTCAAATAAGCATGCTAATCTAATTAGAAAGCTAGCAGAGCTGAACAACTACATTTTCTCATACTTAGCATTGGAGGGCCGGGGCTTTGTGGAGCAGATGTGCTGTGAAATTAATTTCCTCTGGTGTAACCGGAGACGCTCTTCTCACAGTCTCTGTTATGAAATTTCCATTTCACAGATGATAACCTATTATCACTTTATTCAAGGGAAACGTGTTAATGGCCAGGAGGAAGATTGAATTATTCATATTTGCTCATTTCTATTCTGCAGCGCGGCCCTGCTCTTTTCATGCACTGAGAGAGGGCTAATGTAAACATGACCAGAATCCTTGTAAATTGGCTTGTAGAGGAGGCTGTTAGCATAGTGCCTGGGGACTGATGCTAGACGGGGATAACAGCTGATATCTGTAAAGTACAGGCTGTGTGTGTGAGTGTGTGTGTTTGTCTGTGAGAAAGAGAACGGGAGGCAAGAGTGTGTGTGCGTATGCGCGCGTGGCAGTGGGTGATTGAGTGAACAAGTGAGGGTGTGCTCCTGCGAAAAAGTGTGTCAACAGTGTAACAGGGATGCTACAAGCTGGTAATGGAAGCTAATTGGACCAGGAAGAAGGTAGCCTCGCTGCTAACATGCAACACACTGAGGAATATTGGATTCAGGTGATCAGGCTATCAACTGCTGTGGCACACACATACACACACACATCGCGTTTTCCATCTGTACAGCTTCTGCTGTATTTCCAGAACACAACAGTGCCCAAAAAGTCACTTTGTGCACTCTTCTTAACTAAGTTTTACCGTGGGTAAATGTTTCCTGGAGCAGCATCCCAGGAAGTTAAAGAACAGCTTTATTTATTTCCTCAGTTGGTGCTGGTTGGCTTTAAGTGCTTCAGTATGCTAGGACAGGAAGGAGCTCATTCACAAATAATGAGGCGTCCCGTCGCAGTGACGTCCCCGCCGTTCATTCACTAAATATATATGTCCCCCATAGGACGTGAGTGTTTTGCATGTATGATGTTGTAAAGCTCACAGATAAGACGAATGCGTATTTATCTGTTAATTCCTTCCCATTTCCTTCGATTCAAATTGCAAAAAAACATATGGTTGCGATTTATTTACAAGTGTCCTGTAAAGAACGCTTTCTTTCATTAGGGGTAGCAGCGGTGACACTCATTTCCTGTTGCACAAAAATGTTCTTATTTCTCTGTTTGCCTTTCTATGGCAGCTCGAGATGATCAGGTAAGAGGAAACTCTTTTCTACCACTCTTCTAGCAAAGTTCCTCCTGTCATATTAATACTAAAATGTAGAACCTACATTTTGTCCAAAGAAAACTTCTAAAACCGAAGTTTACAACTCAAAAGACACCCTGCTATACGTCAAAGAAGCAATGATGGTGTCTGTCTGAAGCAAACATTTGGCAAACCATTAGGACCGCTATTCAGCCCAGACTATTTTATGAGAGAAATTAAGGGTAGAAAGAGACATGAGCACCATGTCTCCCAGAAGTTGAATTGAGGTCTGTTCTTACTTTTACAGCCAATAATGAGATTATATTTGAGCTGAAATGTGGCCATCCTCTTTACCCATGACAGGAAGCATTATAGATGTCTGCTATCCAAATCCATCTTTCCCATGGGAATCTGTTTTCAGGACACTTACATTGCCTCTGCTTTACATAATGCCTCTGGCATTATGGGTATTGATTATTAAATCTATGATGAATAAAATAGTCATGAATGCAAACAGATGTATTTTCAAATTTGGATTGAACGTTGCATCCATTATTAGCGTGGATGATTTTAAAGTCACTTTCAGAAAGTGTACGTTTTGCTTTTATATTAAACATTTGATAAGCGATTGCAGAACTTTAATTCAGTTCTCTAATGTGAACATGCAATAGTCAGCTTCACATAGCAGGAAATATGCATGAACCTCAACACATTAATCAAATATTCAGTGATCACTAGGTGGCAGTAGAGTATACTCTAAATGCACATATGCATATTGCTCCGTGTAAGGTCCACTTCAAGACTCCCCTGCAGTTACAGAGAGCTTGCTGATGTGATGTGACCTACACCTTTAAACAGCGTTTCCCTCACCTAAAGGCAATACCCAACTTTTACCTCAGCTGCCATAAGATAAATTCAAATATCATGTGCAACTATTATAAGGTAAAACAATAATCTTTGCATTTTTGATCAAGTTAAATAAATGCTTCAGAAATATTTGACCAAATCTGAACACTTTTTATCGTCACGTTTTCATGTGTACATGGAAAATCAGCTTTGCGCTCCAAGTCCATGTGTATGCAAATTTAGCTTTTCACTGAAACAAATGAACCAAAGTAACCCTTTTTAAATGCTAAAAGCAGAGCAGTGTGAGAGAGTTATAGTTTCACTGCTCGCACTGTTTTGTATTTCATGCAAAAACCAAGTGGAACCGCAAGTAATCATGCACTCTGGTGGACTCTGTCAGCAACATGTTTGTCCCAATTAAATTAAAACCAAGAATAAGTGAGATAAATCATGAATATGCATGGATTTCAAACGACTAAATTCAAAGAAGTGAAAAACTTGTCTAATAAAGTGACTCTCTGACCGCAATCCTTTTCGAGGACCTCTCTATTATAATGCCGCTTAACGCAATCCATAGCAATTCAAATCCTTATCAATATCAATTTACTCATATCAATAAAGAGCAGGCTCCCTCTGGATCCGTTCTCACTGACATTGCAGGCCCCTCATCACACCCAGACAACTCCCCCCTCCTCATCGCGCACACCAGCCCTTGACTTTGGCGTCAATAAGGCCGACCGTCTTTGTGAGAGTATCGACGGTTATCAAAAAATGCCCTTGATGTAATTTCATGCTTGTCGACACTCAGGGACCACATGCTAAGGATTATGGGATGCCTCCATGCCACATAAGTGAACGGGACCGCGGCGCTAGGTGTCTAGGCCTTGGTTGCTTTATGGAGCCTTTAATGGCCCTCAATGCCAATGTTAGAGTCACAATGGCCCAAGTACTGCAGAGCGTCCACTGGGGGCTACCATCAACCTCAGCTACAGAGCAGCCGGGGAAATCCCGCCCCCTCCCACATGTGACACTTACTTATCACATTAAAGTGTTCTGCAGTGCCACAGCATATGTCGAGCCTCTGCGTTTGAGGCTTTAATGTCATAAGACTCTCGTTTACATTTTCAGAGGTATTCAGAAATGCACAGCGGAACAGAGGGCAGCGATCAGATCAGGCAGCGAGAGCTCTGCTGCTTTTTATGTCTGTGGAGCTTCTTTCTTTCAAAATGTCCTAAAGAATGAAGACGGTGCAGGAAAAGTGTGATTACACAACAACTGCGTGCGCTTCCTGTTGTTACAAAATCGTGCACATGTGCCACTCTGTGCAGCTACATGTTCTAACTTGCCAAAAGCATTATGGCAAGGTTATTCAGTTTTATGATTTACCAATGTTGAAGCTGTGCTGTGGAAATGTAATGACAGCAAAGTGACTCAAAAATGACCCAAAATACTGAAGGTAACCTGATCTGTGTTCTTCTTCTATGAAAACTTGATTTATAATTTTATCCTTACATTGCTGTTCAAGGAGAATTCAAATGCATCATAAACCGAGGCACTTTAGCTTCATACAACACTTGGAGTTTAAAGAAATAATCTTCTTTAGTGTATTTTTGAAAACTACGTAAAATACCCATCAAAATGTATATGCTGGTCTACTGAAAAACGCTGTATATTAGTTAAAAGCAGATCTTGAACTAGGGTTAACATGAAAAACAAAGTGATGTGGAAGCCTGATGTGGAAGTTTTTCACATTTTAACAAGACACATTCAATTTCATGCATTGCACAAGTGTACACTTTATTTCTCTCAAACACTGGATTTGAGATCCCTTGTGGTCCTCAGCATACTTAATTTTCTCTTTGACAATTGCAATGCAGCACATTGTTCTTCGAGGAATTGTAAAGTATTCACAAGGTGAGTCGTTTTCAGCAGAGATGGTATCTTGCCGCAGCCTTTCAGTCGTGCATTACAGAACAAACTGAATACTTTTGCAGTGTTTGATTTTGGTATGTTTGCATCCTTTTGTTAACTTGGATTTAATCAACTATTTCCCCCACCTTCCTTTCCTCCTTTTCTGCACTGCTTTGTTTTTCTTCTGCCGACGGTAGCTGAAGCGACTTAGCTGTTTTGTAAGCATGTGCACATCCTGATCTCTCATAATATTAGTTAAAATCAATGTGCTGCTTTTTTAATTATTGCTCATGGTACAAAGCGGGGAAGGCTCATTTAAAGGGGGATCGATATGGGAGAGCGATTGGTAGACGGTGGAGCTGTACATCAGGCGGCTTGATGTGAAAATCATTGGGGCCTGTGCAGGCTGTGGCTCGCGCTGATCATCCTGGTTAGCCCCCCAGCTGGCTGCAGGGCCTGGGTAATGGGTGAACCCTCCGTGAACCAGCATCCTTAGCCTCCACAACACCCCTCAGAGTAGCACACAGACTCACACCGCCCCAGCCCCTATGCAAGGCAAGAATAACACATCATAAACTCTATTTCAAATAGAATAAAAAAAAAAAAACAAGGCAGAAAATTCAAGTGCATTTCTCATTCTCCTCTTTTCATCTCCCCATTGATTATCTGTGCCTGGGATTATTCTCTTTTTATTTGGTCCTGTTCCCTCACTTGTGTTACTCTTTCCCCCATCCCCAGATACACGGGTGCATTCTTCCTCCATGTGCACTTCTATTATCTCTGCTATCTGTCCCCTGACCACAACCAGGCCTGACTGGAGGCTTGTGCTCCTCTGCTCTGTGGGCTTTAAAGAGGTTAATAACTTGGGCCTGCGGACATTATTTAAGGGTGGCCAGAGGAAATGTAACGCTCCTCTGTTTCTGTTGCTTTAGATCCACCTTTGACCCTGGAATCGTCCCTTTCTTCCCCAGCCCACATGACAAACACAACCTAATATCCACTACATCCCACTTTCTCCCTCTTTCTTCACACTTACTCTACTCGTTCCGCAGTTTTAGCAAAGCCCACTTCAGATCTCCTTCATCATGCAGTTTGGCCCCTCCGGGGCTAAACTGATACAAATGACGTTAATCTCGAAAAGTGTAAACGGCAGCGTTTCACAGCCTCTTACTGTTATTTGTCACCATTTCTGTCTCCAAAATGGCTCCATTTTGCACAGAGATAAAAAAAAAAGTTAAAAGCCCAAATAATTGTTTTCATCATTAGATTACGAAGCATTTATCATGCAGTTTGTATATCAGCGTGCAACGGATGATTTATACAGGGCCTTCAACAACCAATGGGACGCCACTATCAGGGTATTAATCCCTATAAGCACTGATCCAATGTACAGTCAACATCTAGGTAAGCAGGGTTGCACATTCAATGTTCCTAAACGGGAAGAAAGTAGGGGACACGTTTCCTCATTTCATATCTTTAGCTGCTTGAAATGAGGATACCAGTGAAGGTATTTATGCAGCAACACAAACAGTGTTTGTATGATAGATATTCTCAGTTTTCTAATGACTGTTTTCCATTCTTCCTATGGGGAAGAATTGAATTTTGTTGTTGCAATAACACATTACTAAGGCTTAAAACACATTTTGACATTAGCTAAAGGCACTTCTGTAATCATCTAAGTCAAATGTTTGTGTTTTGAGGAGCTACCAGTATAGAATATGTCCAATTAGAATCTAATACTGGTTAGACACAGTGACCCTTCCCTCTATATCACATTCTGAAACACTAATGTAATGGTTGTTTCGCATTTGGCTGGTCTTTTTCAGATGATCGCTATACATCATCTGCATCGTTCACATGCTTACATACACACAGCGCACACACACTCATTCACTCACACTGGAGGGGAACGGTTACTGAGGCGTATCAATCATTTGTCTATAAGAGCAGCTCATTTGCTAATTAAAATCCTAAAAAAGAGGGCAGAATTGACTTAGAACTAAATTCTTAATCACAAGTTTTGACCTGAAACCGATAATATGATTCGCAATGAAATATAATCATCCCAGAACAAACATCCATTTTTTCTTTTTTAAAAAACCCCAAGGTCATTTGCCTTTAGTTCTCCTTAATATAATGCTTTTGGTCATTTAGAGCCTTTGCATTATTTTCTCCAATGATGACAAAGCACTATGGATAAAAAACAAGTTCATATCTGAGTGCATTTCAATAAATTACTTGCTTGCTTAATTTGCCTTGCCAGTATTGATGCTTGTCAATTTCAAAGGGTCTGTGTGCTTTATCTAATGAAAGAGGCGGAGGGCACAACACCCTTTCATTTGGCTAAAAAATGCTCTATTCAGCCAGATTTAAGATGAAATGATGCCTTTGGTTATGGACTGTGATTAATATCAAGGACATCAGGGTTCGTCTATATATAGATGATCTGCAGCCGCCTTTAGCAATCCTGATTCTGCACCATGCAGAGATCACTCACAGATAAATATCATCCCAGTGCCAATAATAACATGGCATGAGTAAAACAAATTTAGAGCGCCAGTGTTTGATAGGTGCTGATAAAATTAACACTGCCTCACAAAAGCAGAAACCATGATGTTGAGCATAGTTTGAAATTGGTTATTGTACCGGTCAGTCGACTTTACGCATGGCATAAACAATACTTCTAGGAAGTACACAGTGTGTTTGAACGAAAAGATGTAAAATTCCAAAAAAGGTGTTCTCATTTGTCTTATACTTTAATGAACTATTGATTTTAGAGCCGTAAATATAATATATTGAATGAATGTAATGAATACACTCTGACAACAACAGTCAGAGAAGACTGATTTATTGCTCTGCTAAGCTAGGCTAGTTACCCTTCACAATGTCATTTTTAACAGGACTTACATTTTTCCTCTATAATTCTCCTGTATATTTACATGTAGCATATTAAGTCTTGCATATGAATAAGTATTTCCTCTGGAAGAAACAGGAAGACGTGGTATAGGCTATTAGCTTTAGCTGGGGGTGGTCAGGCGGTTAGCTTTAGCTAATAATTTATACCCCTTATAACATAGCCTACAACAGGAGCTAGCTACAGCCTGGTTTTAAGCATCCCCCTGAGAATTACATTCAGCTTCTGTGGCAGACAACTTACTTCTTACTTCTTTGAACCGAAACAATTAAATTACATTACTGTGCATTTTAGGACATTTAGCCCACTGGATTTTTAAATGTTGTAGTGAAGGGGAGCAGCAACAAGTGAGGTATAGGGGCATGAGAAATCAGAGTTCTAGCAGAAATAAGTACCAATGCAAGCCACTTGAAAATTGTTTGAAAATTCAACTGGTTTTAATGACTTTAATTGCATAGAAAAAACCCTGCCTCCATAAACATGCATTAGGAGGCATGGCTGCCCCATTAAAATGTGGTGACTGCACTGAAGCGCAAGATCCATCGGCGAGGTAATGGAGCTAACAAAATGTGGTTTGGTTAAAACCGTAAATATGTGTTATTCTGCTGAGTTTTGGGAGTAAAAAATAATGTCTTACACATCATTACACACTATTTTATGTTCACCTTTGCAAGGTACTTAGGAAATCTTGGGCAGTGGCCCAATCATCTGCAAAATATATTAGGAAAGGAAAGCTTAAAAAATGTGTTGTTTGTCATCTCTAAATATAACAAGAGCTTGCAGTGACTAATATTCTATTATTTAATGTTAGATACTTGTATTTGCAATTACACTGTAGTTTTTTCTCTATAACAATTTGTACTAATTTTGATATGACAATACATTTTTGGGGTGGGGAACTCAGGGGCGATCAAATTAACCATGCCCCTGGAAAAGACCACTACTTCAAAGCAAATTCATAAAGGCTGTTTGGATCTGTGGTGAAAGTGTAATGGTGGTGAGAGTACTCAGAGAGTATTAGTCAATAAATGTGCCCAAAGAATCAAGTAAATAAATAAAAGTAAGTAAAAGCTTTTTTATGGATAACTGACTTTAAAAATTGTTCAATTGTTCAATCGATCACATATTTCTGTGTATGTGTATCTAAAGTGACATTGAAATGTAACTAGTGTTCCCTTCTTTAGTGTAATAAAAGTATGTTTTTTTTAACCAATGAAATGCATGACGGTACTTGCTAGTTCTCAGTATTAGAAACTACTGTAATATGCCAAATGGCATTTCAGTCTTTCCCCGACTAATAAACGCTGACCAAAAAAAGCAATTTATACCAAGTGCAACGTTTTGACAAAGACTCGCTTTGACAGTTTTAAAAACAAACACCATGCATGTTCCCAGCAATGATAGTCTACATGGTAAATCTAAGAAAACATATCGCCAGCGTGTATATTGCCCTGTAAGTGTCTTAGTCCCTGCAGAAAAAAACGGTGAAAAAGCAAGATCTACAGCTGCTTTCATCGAGATTGAGACAAGTTTCTCTCTGATGGGAGAATGTAAATGTGTCATTTATACCTGTCTTGTCTTTTATCATGATAAAGCAGTTCATACTCTGGGAAAAGGGAAAAGAGAAATGCAAGCAGTAGCTTCATTCATCGCCTGTCCTGTTTCATTCACACGCTTGTGATTCTCTATCATGCTCCTCTCAGCAGCCGTCAAGAGGCCAGCTAGCATTGAAACAAATCTCTCATATTCTGCTTTTTGATTTCATTCTTTCTCCCTGTCGTCTCTCCTATTAGCTTATTCATTCTTCACATGTGACTGCCAGCCTGTTAAGGTCATATTAAAGCAAAGCAATCCACTTTAAATGGTTATCTACGACGCGCATTAAAAAGCTCTTTGCTGCCCTTTAAATATTGTGATTGGGTTATAGGGGGGTCGCTGTTTCGGAGCGCTGATCGCTCTCCCAGGAGCCCGCTTCAGAATATAAATTGAGTAATATTATAAAGGCGGGCACTCCAGAAGGACTGGGTAATGAATAGGATTCATGATCTGAGGAGGAACAGGAGGTCATGCAATGAAGTGAAATACTCTAATAACTCCAATCCAAACCCACTCAGATGATGATACATTAACTGAGAGACCCTTGTATTCCTGTATTTTTTTCTTCCTCTCTCGTGTCAGACTGTATGTGCATTACATCTCCTCCAAAAGCACTTGCTGTGAAGAGAAAGAGAAAGCTGATCCGGGAGGTAATGGTTATTTGAAGTTCTCATTTTGACTTTAATGTCAAGGCCACCTACAACGGTGATAAAGGGTCACGTCAAATCTCCGCAAATCTTGTAATCTTCTGCAAAGAAATGAAAAATAAAAACAGAAGCCGATTTGTATTGCATTAACTCATTCAATTTCATGATCTTCCGCAAATGTCTCAAGATGACAGATTACTCCTACTGAAGGCCTAAATACAAGATATTAAGATTTTAGATGTAATCCCCCTGCGACTATGATTTTTTTCCCCCCTTTTCTACAAGGAATTACATTCATCATCTTACATAGTAAGCTTTGTTTATTCAAGGTGGCCCATGGATAGTTTTGCATGTTATCCCTTCAGATGAAGCTAAATCTGGTAGATGCTATCATTGGCCTTATGCCTCTCTGTATCTGTATCTCATTTATACCTGAGAATGACTGATTACGTGTTATTTAACTGCGCCCAGCTGGGATTAACATGAAAGCTTTGTTCCTAAGTCATGATTTATCAAAAGATATGATTGCTGCGAGACTTGGCGAGGGCGCTGATTTTACAACACTGCGCTAATTAATATTTTCCATCTTGATTGTCTCCGATTACTTGAGAGGTTCTCATCATGTTCTAGGTTTGAATTTCTGCTCTTTCTGTTTTTGTTCCTTTGTTATAGGGTCAAAAACTGCAGAGCCTTCCACAGATTGGTAAACATTTACTGTTATATCATGCTTTTAATAGAAGCCAGTAGGCTTTCTCTCTGTCAGTGGATCTTGATGGAGTGTATAGGAGTGCTGGAATGAGGCAATCAGGCACAGGGAAAATGGTTAATTCCACTTGTGATGACACCGGCTCGGCAAGCACAACAGTTTTCAAGTGCTGACACTGACCAGTAATGACTGAACGAATGGATAGAGAATAGAGGAGGTGTGTGTGTGTGCAGTGGGGGGGCAGACAGAGGATAGAGGAGTCAGTAAAAGAGACACTCGCAAAGTATGAGAGAGAGAAAGAGAGAGAAAGAGGGAGTAAGAGAGACACAGCTGCTTCTGCACAATCGCTTTTCAGCATCTACAGTCCCAGGCCAAAATACCATTAGTACAAGTGTCAGAGGAGTGAGTGGAATCAGGCACAGTGCGATGGCTTTGAGTGGCTTGAGAAGAAAATGCCCAGTATCCTTTGGGGGACAGACCTGTCCAAGACGGCCGTCCATTCTTCTGGCCTCTTTTGTGATGCTGCCGCTCTCTGTCCGTCCTCCTTTTATTTTGTGTGAAGATTAAATTGCACATGATCTCTAATGTCTCCAGTCCTCCGCTTGTCGTAGGTCGACGACCTCCACGCGGCTCAGATAATAGATACATCCTCTGTTTGTCTTGTGGTGAAACGCTCGTCCGCCACAGTCCAGTAACCAGCCATTGTCACACAGTCTGAAGCAATTAAGTAAAATGGTGGATAAAGCCTGGCTGCGTCCTTTCAATATTTATTACATCCTCTTTGTGAAAAGAGCTATTTAGTCGCTGTATCTAAAATGATCACTAATGCAATTACAAGTGCATTTAGAATGCACATTAAGGGTAATCTTCACCCCTTAGAGAGGACCCCAGTGCTCCAATGAAAGGAGATAACAGATGAAAGTTACAATGTCTGTGAATAACAAACATACTCTGCATCTAGCATTGGAAGCAACCATGCATATTGAGGCTGCTTCGCGTCAGCGTTTCTTCTTATCTTTACAGCAGCAATCGGTACACAACATCATTATTTATTTGCTTTTTTTTTTTTTTTCAGTTTTCCATCTGCTTCATTAAATTTTTGTTTAGCTGATGTGTGATGTTTCTGGGCATTGGTGCAATTTTCTTTCCCTATTTAGACCCCCCCCACGCACCCACCATAGTGCTGTATTATTTCAAACAACACATCTGAAGCACAAAACACGGTCTTGATATATGTTGTGGGTCAGCTGTCAGGAAGTTTGGCTTGTGTGATGAGACAGTAAAAGGGTTTGAAATGTTCAAACATGAAAGTGGAGCTGAAAATAGGAGCGGTGAGTCAAACAGGAAATGGTTCTTGTAGACGGGCTTGCCAATAATAAGCCTTTTGACTAGAGCAGATGTAGTTAGCTAAGTAGCCACAAAAAGACTTAATTAAAACCTGTACAGTAGACACGAGCTGGTTCAGTGGTAAAAATTCACGTGAAACTGGACAGCTGCCGAGCCCTGCAGGACAGAAGAGCACCTCACCTGACGTAGCCGTTGTGAGTCTAACATGAGAAAGTCTTTGGCTGGGTTTCATGCACAAAAACTCAACACATTAGTGCGGTTTTAGTCTGGATGGCAAAATCACAGGGAGTGCAGGGAGCTGGGTTTCAGAATGAAAGCTTGTGGCTGTGTAAGTGGTGAATCCTGTCATCAACCTCTCACCAGCTCAAAATAGGCGTCTCCATACATGCACGTTTGAGAAAGCAGTCTCAGTACTAATCGGTGTACAGACTTTACAGTAAAGCTCTGTTGTTTGCGACAAGTAATATAACTAGATATTAATTAATATACATTGATACTGAAGCTTCATTTGGCTCATTATTTGTTGCATTTTTCTTAAAGTTTCCTGTTTATAAGCTAAAATGATGAACAAGGGAAAGCCTGTTTGGTCAACTTAACCTTAATATAATGAAAATATGAGCAGGTGTTAAGAACTTTATACACAATGCAAGATAATGAATACAAAAAAACTTTGTGTTTCTAAAGAGACATGACGCTTCATGAGCCACTCCACTCAAACAGCCGAGGCTTAAATGAAACCTTGAAACCAACCAAAAAAAAAAAAAAAAAGGTAAAAAGCCTAAATGAAGCTCCCAAAAAGGAGATGAACACGACCTCCTGGTTGACAGTCTTGTGATTTAAACCACCACCTGTTTCGTTTCCTTATGGGGATTTTGTGGCTCTTTCAAACAGCATTGCTGTGACTAGTTACAAAGGACACCTTGAGTGTAGCTGAGAACACGGTCAGTAGCTTTGACGAAATAGTGACAGGCCACTTGAGGCTCACTTGAAAAAAGGAAGTTGATGCTTGTATTTGTAGAAATAATATGTTTAAAGCCTGGTATATAAAAGGGTTTTGGTAGTTTTCCCCTTAATGTCAACTGTGTGTTCACTGTATTTTGCTGAGCAGCAGTTAGCAGGGATCTGTGTAAAGCACCTACGGATGCCCCTGAACATAAGCTAGATTAGCTGATAGCACTCCACACTCACATCCAAACACAGTCTTTTCTAGGCCACATTATGGTTACATCCGTCTTTTATATACAGTCTATGGCTGATCCAGGCACTGCCGGAGGGAGGAAGCAACTCATTTGCACCTAAAATTGGATTTGATTGTAGTTAGACAAAGAAGCTGTTGGTGATTAGCACATATTTAGAAAGGAAACACATGTAGACGAGCCACTGTTAGCACATTTTTAACATTTTGACTTTTGTATTTATTTATTTTGCCTCACTTATTCACATAGGTTAGATGAAATGTTTAACTGAAAGAAACACCTGTCTACTAGAGACTGTGACTTTGAGCCAGATAGAAGGCTCCAGGTTGGTGTTTCACAAAGGCAAGGTTACACATATTCCACCATCCTGTACTGAAACATTGACTCCTGTATGTCTGTAGTCTGGACTAAGTCTCTGAAACCTACTTCCCTCTGTGAGAACCAGTCTGCTGACAGCTTGGAGCCAGTCTCTCTCTCCCTCTCTCTCTCTCTTAATTGACTTCCCAGTTTGATAACACATGCCTGTCTGATTGGAGCCGGGCTGTCTCTGTGATGCTCAGAGGAACGTGCCTCTTCAATAGCAGATCAATTAGTCTATTAAGATAACCGGGGACATAGGTCCTCTACTGTGGCTCCTATTTTAAAAAGGGTCCATAGTTATAGGTACTGTTCTTAAAAAAAGAAAAAGAAAAGTACAGTTTGTTACACTGGACCTGTAGGCAGTATCAGTATATAGTCATAAACTAGTTTATTAAAAAATCGCATAATTGCCAATCTGAAATCAAATTCTGTGTACTGTACTTGTATAACTATCTATAAAGCAGGCATTATAAAGAGGACATGAGTATTATCCAGGCTAAGGGATTTGATTTGATTTTTAAGTGGTATACATGTCCTTAATCATGCATAAATGCTTTGTGATACAGACAGATGGCATGTCTCTTATTATTTTCTATGTGAGTGATTGAGCTTGAGCCATGGCAGGTGGCTTGAATATTCATTTCATTTTGATAATTCCGCAGATTACCCTCAGCAATCTCAAAGCTGCATCCTGCGAGATTTATATGTAAAAATACCCGTGTCTTATCAGCCTCAGCAACAAAGTGGGAAGACAAGTGTCCCTGGAGATTTACCCAGTTTGTCCAAATTTATTTATGCGAACATAATTACTGCCGTTTCGATATCTTCGGCATACAAAGCAGCTGTTTTTCTCTTAGAGTTGTTCAAGAATGCAAGGCAGAGACGCTCCATGAAAGGACTTTTCCTTTTCCCGGTGTTACAAGCATGTCTGGTTTTCCACAAATCATGTTTCCCACCTTTGCCCACTGAGGTATCTCCAGCAATTGTGTCCTTTAGTAAGCAACTTTTATAAAGGCTGCACAGAAAAAGCCTTCAAGCCCAGAGGTCAGAGGCCAATGTGCTGATGGATTATGGGGTTTCACTGTGCCTGCTGCTGCTGACAGGCTTTATTGGTTGGGAGGATGAGCTTGTAGCCCTTTATATAATTATTGTATTAAGGCTTGTGTGCCCCTGCCTTGCTGGCACTTGTTCCTGGATCAATGTGGAGATAATTTCAGAAATGAATAGTTAGTATCGATCAGCCCCTTTAGTGATGTCTTATCAGCCTCTTGGACAGGTCGCTGTAGATTATTGTGCCATTGTCATTTATGGCCTTTGTCATAGAATTTCTTTTTTTGAAGCAAACCTGCTTCAAACAAAGACAATTCAATTTGCAATGGATTTCATTCTGTTTTTTGTTTTTTCCACCCCCTTTCACTTCTCTACTCTGTGGTACACAATAAGCAATGAATCACAATCTTTGTGATTCCTTCTTTATCTCCTCCTTTTCTCTGCTCATCGTCTGACACCGCAGTGTTGGGATGGTCTCCGCGGAGACTTAGGAAGAGGAGGGCAAGCGTCAGCACTTGAACTCTGAGCTGAGGGATTGAGTGAGCTACAGTTCAGACAAACCGATGACCTTCAGGCTTTGTGTTTGCAGAAGAGGGAGCTGCTCTATTTACCACTCCTTGTGTGGCCTTAATAAACAGCTTGCAGTGGGGACTTGTGGGCTCGAAATTCAGCTCATGAGCTTTTGTCATTTCTTTAAAAATAAACCACACAATCAGTTAAAAGATGTGGCCAAAATAGTGGCTGCAGCATGCTGGCTACCATGTGTGTGTGTGTTTTTCCTCCCTCTTTCAAATTGCTGCTTTACTATACGTGCTCTTGTGTGTTTATTCATTCAGTAGCTGCTTTGTTTGAGCGAGGCGAGCCCTCTGGTGTCATGTTTGTACTTTCCTCTCTTGCCTTCTAAACTGTGAATGACAAGATGTATCCATTAGAGGGCTGGGGCTCGATTTCAATAGCAACTCAGGGGGAATCATTCAGAGAAATGTAATTTACTCACTATTGGTCAGTTTGACCCCCAACCTCAATCATTTGACATGGTTGCCATAGAAACCATTGAAGAAGGAGAAGAAGGGAGTCAGATAGCATCATTTCAGCTGCTCATCCAATGCACAGAGCTGTACAGCAGCAACAACCAAAGCCTGGGCGGCAGATAAACAGTAAAGAAAATGTAGAAAGGAACAATCAGAGCACAGAGAACTGGATTTAAAACCACATCAAAGATGCGGGGGTTTGTTAGACTAAGTGGTCCTGATCGTTACATAATTATATCAACACTGCAATTCGTCATAACTGTCAGACGCAGTCATTTTTTCACGCCGCTGACAGATTAATTACAGCCAATTATTTCAGAAGTGTTCTCATACTAATTAGTCATACAGTTACACAGCACTAATAGCTCAGGGATCAAAGAAAACAAATGACTATCATACATCATTTCAATTAACCAGCATGATGGATTAATTAACACTCTGTCATTTTAATGCCCTGGGTGGTCGGATATGATGAGGGATGATCAGAGGAGGATTTTTACTTTAGTAGTGGGGGTGAAGCCAAGAGCAAGTGTGTGCTGTAAACAGTTATAGTTCACAATGGATTGTGTTAAAGGGCCCTCACTGCTAGAGCTTCAAGAAACACTTTGAATAGTTTGAGCTTTGATTGTCCACTTTGTAGCTGTTATTCTCAGTGTTATTTTTTTAAGTAAGTCAGGCTTTAATTATTGAATTTTTTGTACATTTTTCATTTATTTTTAGATATATGAAGTATACAGAAGATGAACTTTTCTAAATTGTTGTTATTATTATTATTAAAATATAAGCTTGGTTCACTGTAGTAATTGCTGAAATGCTATTGGACCCCCCCTACACACACACACACGCACATATATATATATATATATATATATGCAGGAGTTCTCCACCAGCATGCTTCATCATGCAGTGTGTGCAAACTGTGCATCTGTATCTTATTGCTCTCGTCTTCTCATTAGAGCCTTTTAAAACAAAAGCAGATTTGGTTTATCTGCCACAGTTTAGGTCAGCGCTGACCAGCTCATTTTGAGTCAGGCCCTCTATCAGTCTCTGCAGCCGACTGAAGACAGGACATCATCAGAAGACAGGACACATTCTTCCTGTCAATGAGCCTGTCAGCTGGAATTTTTCAGAGCTCAGGTCTTTTTTTGTTTTTACTAAAACCAGCTCAAAAAAAAAAAAAAGCCAAATGCTGCAGAATTTTGATAGATGCCGCTGTTTTCCCCTCAAACTTAACGGTCCATACAGAGGATTGAATTTAGGATCTATAGGTTTAAATCCTTCCTGCTGTGCAAGAACCCCAGGGAAGCCACATCTCTCCTTAGCTTCCTCTCATGCCTTGTTGACCCAAAGCGATTAGACAATATATCTACATTGTTGACCCTACTAATGAAAGTTTGACATTGATTTCTAAATAGGCCTTCATAGTATTTTACTGTAGAGCCTGACTTGGCGGCTCTCATCCAGCGTTTGGAGCTGGAGGCAACAGTTTTCCACTGCCTAATCCAACTCAATATGGCAGACACACTCACTCTTCATTTAAACAAACAAAAGCAGCCCATAATGATCAGCCCCCATTATGGCCGATTGATTTGATCTGGTCCAGGGCGCTGTGGATTTATTTTCTTTTATGCCCATATAGATGTGTGTCACAGCCTCAATATGCATCACAAGCATGTGTGCAAATGTGCACGTGTGTGTCAGTCCCTGTCCAAACAAGTAGAGGCAGCTTGGGCCAGAGAGCCCGGAGCACTGCTTGTCCTTTAATCGCCATTTACATACTGGCAGAATCATTAATTTCTAATTCCCCTATTATTTGTCACACACCCATCCTACGCCCCTCCCCTGTGTCTGATGCTTGTGTCAATTTTCAGGGCCCATCAGTGTCATCTGACCATGGAGAGCCACATTAACCTATCCCCAGTAACTGAGATTGTCCTTTTTCATAAAGAGATGCTGGAAACTTTGTGATTTGTAATAGTTTACCAGTTACTCCAGTGATTAAGACGGGCGTAAGGTCTAGTCAGTGATCATGATGAAATACGTCAAACACTAAAATTGTTCCTTTTAAGTTTTAGTTCTTTGAAAACACGCCCAATGTGATAAATAATGGTAATAAATTAACTATTTATTATTTGACATGTACTGAGATGAATGAGAAAAATGATAGCTTCACCTGAAAATGTAATTATATCATGTCACAGTGCAAAAGCCGAGCATTGTATTAATGCATAGGATCCAAAATCATACACACACAAGCTACGCAAATTTAAAACTCCACTCGCTCAAGGTTGCGTGCCGTCACCTGGTAAAATTGCTGCACTGAAAACCTCCTTTGAGGCTGCTTTAGCTGCTAGCAGATTGCCACCCTCGCCTGTATTTTGTATGGTATGGAAGACTGCAAACCTTCAAACTAAAAGATGTGTCTCACCACTGAAAACAAAGTTGTTTGATAAGTGCAACTTTTACTTTCCAGCATTTTCCTTTTCCTTTTGTATACACTGCCCTCATTCACAGTTTCACAACCACTTAGAGAGCATTTAGCAAGTGTTTGCAGACAACTCAGCGTCTTCAATGCCATACATATATAAAATAAAGCTGACAGTGGCAGTCTGCTAGTGACCAAATAAACTGCAAAGAGGCTTTTTTGTGTGTTTAAAAAAACACATTAAGGAGCTTCAAATGTCTTTAGGCCTGTGTGACTGGGGCTTGTCAAGTGATTTTTTTTCACTGCAACTGCCAGCAGCCACCAGAAACCACTCACATTCAGTCAGGGGAGTACTTATTTCACGCTACTAGTTGCCAGGAGGCCTGCCGCCTTAGGCTTCAGAATGTAAAGGCTCTGTTTAGTTTGGCTCTGGATTATTTGAAGGAGCGTATTTCTAATTTGATCATCGCAGGCGCACGGCTCTCAGTTGTGAACACAGCAGCACCTCTCAGCTGTTCTTCAAACCTTCTGCTTGTGAGAAGCAGCCAATCAGGTGAGAGGTGGCCTCACGCAACTAAGAAAGCTTTTTTCAAGGATGAGGCTGAACTGAAGGGCGGGTAAGTAAGGGTCATTTTAAACTCTGAATCATGCAAAATTACTCTGATAGCATCCCAAAACAAAAGCATTGACCTGGAAATGAGCAAAATAAATCTCCTTTAATGTAAAAGGTTTTGCACTTTGATGAATATGTTAATTAACAGTGTTTTATCACAAAGTTTTACCAAAGTACATGTGTTTTTCACAATTACTGTTAAATAATTAGAAATTCAAGGAATTTTAAGTCAAATGACATTGACTGCAATGCTGTATACTGAAAGTTAAACACGTGTGCTTTTACACAACTTCAGCCATTATCATAGTAACAGTAATGGCCGACTGGAGAGGACTGTTTTACCTTTAAATGTTGTTTTTTTAATGAACAAAATTAGCTCATTTAACTAGTTTTCTGTTATTTACTTTTTGATTGATTATTTGATTTTCTACATGTTTTACATGTTGCAAGTGAAATATGCCTCATTATATAAAAAGGGTCACTGCAGCAATTTGAGAATGTGAACGTACTAACAACCTAGAAACAACCAATTGCCAACATACTAAACAAGTCTGATAAATACCTGATCAGTACACTGCATTGTATGCACAGTACATAGTACAATAAATAGTTTGTGGTTGTTCCGTTGGTGTTTGGAGCATTTCAGCTGACTTTTATTACAATATACTGATTTGCATGTAAAATATTAATCACTGGTGCTTTAATGTCAAGGTGACCTCCAAATAAATAACATGACATGTAAGGGATCATTTATTATAAACAAAGCATAAAAAGGTTGCACACGATTATTCCAAGAAAATGCACTCAGAGTGTGCATGAGCAGAGTGCAATCGGATTTTGGTATTTGGGAAAACCTTTGAAAATGCATAAACGTCAAAATACTTAATTTATGGTTTAGCTGCAACCATTGATGAATTCCATCACTTAACTTCCAGTCAAAAGAGATTATTGGGCTTTATAATGCAGCCAGTAAAATATCAATAATACTGGATGGGGCTGTTGGCGGTTTTTGCACACTGCTCTTTTGTTTGGTTTTAAATGAGCTGCATCAAACTCAATGACCACAGAAGCCATTAACAATGGGCACATCTGATGAAATCACACGTGAACACTTTGAGCACAAAAGCAGAGTATGCAATCGTATTTTAGGCACTGAAATAAGATATATATGTATATATCTGATGAAATGTATTTGCAAGTCTAATTTTGTATATACTATTTAAGGCAGTTTATCCAAACAATGAAAGCATCATTTTCAGGCTAAATCTCTGCAGGGATTGTGACCTTCTTGTATAGATTTTACTAAGCCAGGTAAGTGCTTTGCATGTAGACATTTGCTATTGGACCTGTCGCTGGCATGAGAAGCCCAGTAGTTGCAATTACTCGCTGATCATCGCCACGAGCCAGATAATAATTAGAGGTTGGCAAAATTCAGGGCCAGGCTGGGGAGATATTGATTTCTCCATGTTCTCTCTTTGCAAGGATCAAGAAAATAAGACATGAAATTTACTGTCTTCATAAAAGTTTTACTAAATCAGGCCAATTGAAAGGACTATTGACAGCTTTTTCATTACCATACATAGTGTTCTCTAAAGCGTTTTTGAGTATTAGCAATAAGAGTGCAGCTTTCTCCTTTCTGTCTTTCATGCACCAATAAATAATGGCTCCTTTGGAATATTTGCAGGTAATTTTAATCACCCAGTCACACATATAACCTCAGTGAGGTTATAACAGGATTACCTTCCAATTTAGCACTGACAAAGAGCGCCTTAAGCTTTCATCTGAGGAATGCACATATGAAGGTGCATAGAGAGAAAAAGGAATACATCGACATATATAAGACTGAAAAATGGAGGATGGAACAAATAATTATTCTCTGTTTTCCTTAAACAAAATTAGATTGGGCATCAAACACGGCCATAAAAAGTTCTCAGAAGAACTGATATGCGGGCAAATATAGGGATTCGGTGAGAGAATTAGATCAGACAGAGACACGAAGAAAACGCTGGCGTTCTGTGTGCACACAGACAAAGTCAAAAGCAGTTGGATTTGAGTTGCTGCGTGCGAGAGAGAGTGATGTGCAGACCGAAGCTCAGGGGGTCATTTCCCTTCCTCAATGGACAGACTATTAACTTTTTGATTGGCAGCAGGGCTGACGCTGGCTGTTCATCATTGAACCCTGTCGATTCCTCAGCATCTGGAAACAGCGCATAAATTCAAAGGCTCGAGTATGAACAGTGCATCTCAGCATCCTCTGAAAGAGCTGCATCACACGGCCATAAAGAAAAACAGCAGCATTTCACTGACACTGATTTCCTTGCTGGCAAAAGTCGCAGAAATAAATGACTTGGAGCACTCTGCGCTACAGAGAAGGCTGAGTGCTGACAGCCTTTCTCAGAGTAGTTTTGCTGTATTTTTTGCTTTATTTCTCCCCCTATCTGCTGTTGACAGGATTGAATTGAGAGTGGACAGGATGATATCAGCAAATTTTGTTTGAAAAATGCCAAAGCCTTTCTTACTGCAGACTATTTAGTGATGGAACTTTCTAAACCTTTCTTGGCCTTTTGCTTTAATTACTTTTTACAGGGGAAGAAAATATGGCTGTTAGGGTTTATGGGGGCAAGAGAGAGGGAGAAAAAAAGGGCTGGCCTGTTTTATCTGCCCTTGCACACGCATCAGTGTAATGATGACAAAACGGGATGTTAACTAATGATTAGTAGAAATGGTTGCAGTTAATTAGTTGGTCCTTCGTTTATCGTTCCATTTGCACATTTTGGGGAGCAATCGTTATTAATTAGGGCCATCATGCCGAAAGGGGTGAGGTGGAACCCTACAGCCAAGTTAATCAGGCTGCAATGAAAGCTCCATTATCCTGCTCCGTCCCGTTGGCCTGTGATCTATTAGCATTATCTAAAAGCCGCAACAGGATCAACGACAAGTATAAAAAAAAATCAAAGGGACATAAATAGGGTGAGGTTTGATTGGCCCAGTTCTTGGGTCAGTGGTTATATGGGAAACTCTCACATGATATTCTGTGGCTTTTTGTGCCATGGCGTAAATCTCTGCTGTTGGTATTAAATGTATTGGAGGTGGTATTTAGCATGCGTGACTAGGTGGTGGCGCTTTCTTGATACAGCTTGGTTTGAAAAGGCGAGGTGTTTGCCAGTGAAGTTGAGGGTAAAACAGCCACTTTACTTAAGGACGGCCTTAACACTGTGTAGTTTGGTGTCAACAGGATGACAACAAGAAATGAAAAACTGAAAATGATCTCAAAAAACTTAGTGTAGTATTGAGTCTTTATGGCTTAGATGTGAAATTATACAAGGGGAAAAAAAGGTCACTACTGAGTATTTTGGACCGGTTACAATTATGGTGATAATGTGGGATCAAGTGAAGGCCTTGGCCATCTGGCAAACACTGGCCATGAGGGAAAAA
Organism: Rhamphochromis longiceps; assembly: GCF_057381845.1. Lineage (NCBI taxonomy): Eukaryota > Metazoa > Chordata > Actinopteri > Cichliformes > Cichlidae > Rhamphochromis > Rhamphochromis longiceps. The sequence goes on from NC_140567.1 coordinate 16,054,904, forward strand.
TCATATTTGCTGACAGGCTATAAGTGGTTGCTGGTTGATGGCTGGTTGCTAAAGCCCCAGTCATACAGGTCTACAGTGATTCCCTGACTAGGGATAGGGAAAAACTTGTATTCTGGTTCCTCGTGATTGCTTTGGTTGCTAGCATATTCTAAAAGTTGTAGTTTGAATGGGCTAGCCAGCTGTTCTCTGAGCTGTAATGAGACTGTGAAAAAGTGTGTTGCAAGTTTTACTACCGCTTGGCTGGTAGCTAGGAAATATTTGCAGACAAAACTACAGGGAACTGTGGCAATCACTAGGACGTTTTTCTTGCAGCATCTCTTTTGCAACTGATTTCATCCAGTGACGAATAGCAAATGCTAGCAATCACTGCCAGCTGGTATCACATCCATTATGGCAGAAAAGACTTGAGCAATGTGTACATGAGAAACCTCATTACAGTTATCTCTTTGTAGAGCTTAAGATCACATGCACCACTGTGTTTTACATTACATTATTGCCATGCAACCTGGGTATTTTATTTTACTGTACTTTAGTCAATTCAATGTACATCCTTCTGTTACTAATATAGTCCAAGGACACAAATTATGTGTGAATCCATGATATTTCACCATTTACTGTTCTTAACTCAGCTTTCGTTAAGAGCTACAGGGCCCAGCTGTTTTAGCAAATTACTGAGCATTAAAAATAAATGAAACAATGTGTCTGTGACCTTTCCTTTTTAAAGATTCACCTTTTCAGGAATGAATGGCCTTGAAATCGAGTGCCACAGATAAGTCAGGGAAGCCTTATCCCTGTGGAGACAGAATAGTTTTGATCTTTTCATCTATTTGTTGCGAACAAGATAAACATTAAAGGAGACAGCTAGCAACAATAATGTATGATGGAATGATGAAAAGATTCTTTAGCCTAAAAAGAAAATTGATAAAAAATAAAGGGATTTATAATGCAGTAAGCTAAAGCAGCTAGTCAGATTTTCTGTGTAGCAGAGCTGCTTTAGATAGAATTACATGGACAAAAAAACCCATGTAAACTATCACTTCTACTTGGTTTCCATGCACATAACTGAATGCAAATCCCTGCAACACATTTAGGTATACTTGAGACTTGAAATAATGGGTACATTCATCACAAATAACCAGGGACTGGGCACCAAAGTGTAAAGGAGGAAATCAATGCATTTTCCCAGCTTATTTCATGCAAATGAGCTTTGAAGGAAACTGATATGGTTAAAGCAAGGTTACAGAAAGACACAGAGAGAGGCCAGTGTCCCCTGGAAATCAATAGACTAAACTTGAGAAATGATTTAGATAGAGCAGATATGAACATTGAAATAAACAAATAACCTTAAAGGAAATCAATCATATAATTTAAAGAGTAAATGGCTTGAACCGGGGTGATCTCCCTTATGGTTTAGACAAATGGAAGATTTTTAATTTCATCATTGATATTATGCCAGACTTGGAGATTTTGCAGATGGCTGCAACCAGGAGGAGGGGAAAAAAATCAATTGAGTCTAGTTCTGTGGTCTTAAGAGATGTTAGATATTTACAGCATGGAGGTATGGAGCCTTGTATAAATTTACATTTTAAGAGATAAAAGACCTCTGTATTTTATCTTGTTATTGATAATAGAAACTGTCGACTTTTATCCTGTCCCATCTCAGGAAAGCCTAGCTGTCGGGCGAGCGTGTTTTGTGTATGTGACTGAGACAGGGGTTGAGAGTGTGTTTGTGTCCATGAGAGGGAGCGGGGAGAGAATACCAGAGACAGAGCAGTGGTCGGAGGCAATTTCAAGCCTTTATTTTCTTGATACACAAAAGGCAGGCTTTGTGTGCGGTTGTTTTTTTCCTCTACTCCCCATCCCGCTTCCACGTCAAAGCAATTGAGGTGGCATAATTGCATCAGAGGTCCAGAAATATAGGGTTGCAATTTAGAAGGAGGATGAGAAGAAGAGGAAGAAGAGGAGAATGAGAAGAGAGTGCGAGAATGTGTGTGTGTGTGTGTGTGTGTGTGTGTGTGTGTGTGTGTGTGTAGGGAGGGTAGGAAAGGCATCTCAGACAGGTTCATTTACGGCTGGAACAGGGACAGAGAGGTTAAGACATTGTGACAAGAGACAAAGTAAATGTATATGTAAATGCAAGAGGTTGTTATCACTCCTAAAACACTATGCAGCTTTTTCGGGCTTTGGAGACCTAAATTATATTTAGGCCACATAAAATCCAATAGTCCAACTGTGACCTACTGCTATGTAAATGGTTCAGGTAATTCTTTAAAACACTGCAGTGGTGGCCAAACGGTGAGCACAAATAACAACAAAGTGTTTACATCATTTGAATGATTTAGGACTACTTGCAGCGATCACTTTAATAGACTCCAGTGTGCTGGCACAGACTTCCATGTTACAGCTTTCCCTGCTTTTCTCACTGCAATTCTACACAGACTTAACAAGAAGCACTTTGAAAAAGGCTGAACTAAATGTGTACAACCTAGATGTCCACGATAGGCTTTTGCATGCTTTCGTCTGCAGATGCTCGTGAGGCATTACATTTCAGGAAACAGTTAATGGATAAAAGCTCTTGTTAACTTTTCACCTACATTATTGGTATGAGACTTTATTATTTTTTAAGCCAACATACGTCAACAAGTAGTGAGCATTAAATGCATAACCTTTCACAGGACGAAGTTTTTTCCTAAAAAGAAACTCCAATAACTGGTGTGAACCACAATCAGCAGTGTAAGCACAGGTAGGCACTAAAAACTCTGTTTTCTACTTTTGTCACTGGTCATGTATAAATACATTTCTCTGTACAGTGCATAGCTTCTGTCTACTCACTCATGTAGCTTGTCTATCCTTTTTTCTCTTCTTTCCCCCTCTACTCCAACCAGTCGAGGCAGTCTCCCTGAACCTGCTTCCAGATAAAAGGAAGTTCTTCCTTCCCACTGTTGCCAAGTGCTTGCTCATAAGAGATCCTCTGATTCCTGTTTTTTTTTTTCCGCTCGCTAATATTGTTGAACCTTGATCTCAGCTTTGAGCTGACTGCTGTTGTGAACTGACTCTATATGAATAAATTCAGCTGGACTAAACTTGAACTCGTTTGCATTGTAGTTTTCCACAGACATTCCTGTGTTATGCATTATTTTTTACCTCTTCTGACACTAATCACGTTTTTAAAACTGTCTTAGACACTTTTACTTTGGATTGCAAAAAATCTCCACTTAACATTGCATTTAGTTCCAAGTTCATAATGCATGTTTTTACCTTTAAAAGATTGTTTTTTGGCATATTGAGTATATCATATTGCAACTTGCAGAAGTTGCAAAATTAATTTTTTGGCATGATTGTTTTTGATGAAAAGCTTTACAAATTGCACTGTAGTGAATGTAGTCGATCAATTACACATAGAGATATCTTCCAACAGTTTTTGTAGACCAAAACAGAGCTAAAAGGAGACAGAGCATTGTACTTACGTTTTCCAGATGGCCAGCAACATGACTTCAATTGAATGCTAATTTTACACCATGAATAATGCATGAGGAAACTGGCGGTTTGCCAACATGTGTTACTGCCGCCCCCAAGTGCCACAAACGTTCAGGTGGTGCAGGTGTGAAAACCTGGAATACGTTTTGTCTTGCCACCAAGTCTTTGATTTTACGTGATCTCTTTCCTTTTTGATAATTAAATTTTTTTTTAATGTTGGCATCTAGAACTAAATGCCTTCAATACAATATAATATTAAACTAAAAAATGGGAAAGCCCTCTGGGCTACATGTTTTGTGGGTTTAATGTAAGGACTAGGACTGCATGCTAAAGAACAGGGTATGTGCAACAGTTGGCATTGATAGGTGCTGTACTTTCATATCCAGATCGGTGAAAAGCAGAGCAGTATTAGCAACAGTAGCAGCAGACTCATTTGGTTTGCCACCAGCATGCCTTTCTCTTTTTTCACCTCGATTGCCTGCTGTTAAAAGAGGTGTATCCAGCAACCCCTTGTCCACTTTAATTTTTAATTACCATCTTCCGCTCACCTTTGTTATAGTCATGACACGCTCGCGTTAAGCCGTGTACAGCAGGCAGGCAGGCAGGAAGGCTGGAGGAAGTAGGGGTGGGGGAAGAGCTGGGGGTTCGCTTGTTCTGCTGAACAAAGTGGCTAGATTCACTTCTCTAATTATGCAGACAGACGTGCTCAGGGGTGAACTCTGGTACCAACACGCTGCCTCTGACATGGGATCAGGGCCCTAGGGCCAGTTCTAAGGCCTGCTGAAGGATAGGGAGGGTGGGAGCACTGAGAGAGGGACGGCTGAGAACGAATGCACAAGAATAAAAGCAGAGGGATGACTGAAATGGTGAAAATTAATTTTAAATTTGTATTTAGGAAAACTTTACTCTAAATTTTTTTAAAAAAGTGAAGACGTTCTGTGCAATTTGCAAGTGGAACATTTACTATTTGTATTCATATTAGGTTATTATTACTTCACCAGTCCACTTAAAACATGTTCACTAAGGGATATAATGACATATCCTCTTGCACTGGTGATCCACAAACCAAGAAACCAAATAAAAAACAGTTATTAAAAATCTGATAGCGACATGACCGAAGTGATGCCGTTAGTGTCCTGTAGCTCTGCACGAGTAGGGAGGGCTGTAATCGAGCATGTGAATTAACACATTTTGCGAGGCATGTATAATTGATATGAATTGATTCTTTTCAGCTCTGCACAAATGCTCTATTGCTATGCGTGTTTGCATACTTGCGGGGGGGGGGGGGTGAGGAGAGAGGAGTCAGGAGCGAGCTGCCATTAGTGCCAGCCAGTTTGATAGATGCAGTAATTGATGGGTCAGCATGCTGCAGAGCGGCCGCTAAAGCTTTGTTAATTGTCATAAGAAGTTCAGATTGATTGGGGCTGCTGCATTAGTACATACAGTGGAATTGATTAATGTTTTGTTCTGAAACGAATACGTGTAATGGATGGGTTGGTGTGGCACTTTATTTATTGAATTCATTAATGCAAGCCTCGGGACAAGAGTGATGCCAGTGGCTAGAGAGAGAGAGAGAGAGAGAGAGAGAGAGAGAGAGAGAGAGAGAGAGAGAGAGAGAGAGAGAGAGTTTTTAAACAGGGGTATTAGCTTGTGGTAACACATACTTTAGACTATACTGTAAATACATTAACTATGTGCAGATGGAGAGACAGGAGGAGGCAGGCAAGACATTATGCACAGATTTCATTTGGTTTAACATTTTTGTGTACTTACCCATATGGTGGCACCAGAGAGACTAAACTAGCCTCAGAGAATGTAAATGGGCACCAATGGCACAATCATCTATTAAACCCAAATATGCAAAACATCATATCTTATCAGTTGCTGGTGACATACTTAAGTCCTAAGAGGTTAATCTCAGGAACAGCTGCAATAAACAGACCAACATTATTGGTATCTGACTAAATGGACTACCTTGATGAAGGCCACAAGAATACAGCATATTCTATAGAATATGCTGTATTCTTGTGGCCTGTTGGACCTTGTACATTATATATAATGTACAAGGTCCAACAGCTTCAATCTTAATGCTATTTTTTGTGACAGGGTTCAATGCCAGGACCCTTCTATTTACATTGTAAATATTTCCCTTATTCAGTATTATTAGAAACATAGCATATAGTTTCATTGCTTTGCAGATGATACCCAGCTTTATGTATTCATGAATCGGGAAGATACACTTTTACATCCAGAATCAACTCTAAAATCCTCCTCCTTACGTACGAAGTCTTGAATCATTAGGTCCCATCTTATCTTAGAGACCTCATAGTTTGACATCATGCTAATAGAGCACTCCGCTCTTGGACAGCTGGTTTACTTGTGTTTTCTTAGGGCCTTTAAAAGTGGATCCAGCTCCCAGACTGGAACCAGACAGCCGCTCTACTTTTAAGATTAAGCTTTAAACGTTCCTTTTTTGATAAAGCTTGTAGTTAGAGTTGGATCTGGTGACCCTGAATCCTCACTTAGGCCTAGGCTGCTGGGGGCTGGACTGACCTCTTTTGTATTCATACACAACTTTGCATTTAATCATTAGTCAATCTTAATCTCTGGCTCTCTTCCACAGTATGTGTGTGGGTTTTTCTGAATATTTAACTTTTTGCTGTGTCATTGTATGGTTCTCAGCAATCATGGTATATTGATACAATAAAAAAAATAATATTTTAATTTTAAGAATTCATATTTGAAGGTGTTTACAGGGGCTATATTTTATGTGTACAGCCTTGATAAAAATGCCTGTGTAGTTGCAGGTGAGAGCAAACAGGTTGATCAGGATGTGTAGTTGTTTCCCCTGAGAATTTTAATGTTATAGGGAACATAGGGAAAGGTGAGGTCAAGTTTAACACAGTAGTTGAAAGAAGTTACAAGCAGCTTCTCTGTAATCATGTTAAGAAGGACAAGAAAACAAGGAGTTTCCCTTTAAAATGGAAAAGTGGAACCTCTTAATTGGGCCACAATTGTATTTACAGACCTATGTATGGGACTGCTGGATGAAAGTAAAGGAAAAAGAGAGAGAAGCACACACACACACACACACACATTGTTGGATGCACGGTGACTCAAACAATAGTACACAAAACAGCTTATTGCCATTAACAAGATTACATTCTAAACCATAAAGTCAAGCTGTAAAAACATGAACATAATCTTGTCAACATGTCAGCAGCAGGATTATAGCAGGGACAGGGGACGCCGGTTTAACCCCGACAACAGTGAGACTTTGTGCTGCTGTTGTAAAATATCAGATTGTATTGCTGATTCTTTTTTTTTTGCACTATAAACAGATGGAGGTTTTTATATACTACTACAGTATTTACAGAGATAACCTTGCATTCAACTCAATCTAGATCTACCAGCTACGCACTTGACATTTATTGTTTATGTTTCATGGGAAAATATGTCAGTATTCTTAATGCACCCTGGAAGAGGGCCAGCTCAGGCACTTTTAAAGCGCCCCGAGTCCCTGTGCCACTCAAATAACCATGTAAAGCTCTGTCGGATCACAGGCTGGGATAAAAGAGAGATGGGATAGGCAGCAGACAGTAGCTCAGTGACAAAGTGTAACACAATTAAAACAATAAAGTCTCACAAATGAACATGTCACTGTGGAACCTTATCAATTAGGCATCAAAGTGGAGGCCGCCTCTGAGGTGCTTCCACCTATTCCTCCTGTCGTGCAACACCCTAATAACTCCCTCTCTCCCGTCAACCGCAAGCCTATTTGTATGCGTCTGAGTTTCCTCCTCGCACAGCGGCATGGTCAGATGCTCTATTAATCTTTCTATATGAACAGTTACTGGCGCTGATGAAATTGGGCCCAATGAGGCGAGCCTCCAGTGGCCGGGATAGACCCCATTCATCTTGATTTGATTCGCATGCTGACACCGGAGCACTCTGATGACAGAGGTTAAGTCAGTGAGTGGCCGTTGCCTTCTTGTTTGCTCTTTCAACTCCCCATCTTTAACCACCGGCCGCCCGTAGAAAAGAGAGGCGGGAGAAGCTGGGGGTCGAGGTGGGGGTGTCTCGTGTCGATTTTATGGGGGCACAAACTGGAACATCCGATAACTCCCACATGGCTGATTTCACCCCCTGTCACCAGCCGCCACATCTCAAACAAATATACACAGCGGCGGCACTTCTCCTTGATAGCGTGTGACTTGGACAGATCAGAGATAGATGGGGGAATAGAAACAGCTGCCTGACAAGCGGCACCTTCTCTCATCCAGCAATTTCACAGTGTCATTTTGGGATTATTTCATTACTGGCCATGATCCATGACTGAAACTCATTTTGGCCCTGAGTGCTCAAAGAAAATGTGTGACGTGCAGTTGAGGAGAGGCGAGCGATGGTAGCACAGAACAGAAGAAAAACTTGGAATACTTAGTTTTGGGCCATTTGAATAATTAATCTTCAATGCTTTAAAATATTCATAGGAAAACTTTAGGTCGTCACTGGATACTGTGCGAGCATAGATTGTTTTTCTTGGACACAAATGGTTTGGTCTTCTGGTGAGACTGTTTATTTGGGATTTGAAATACAAGTTTAATTAGTATTAGAGCATTGGCCAGCTAGCGATACCAGTTGTCTGTTTCCATGCTTCGCTAGCCACTGAGACAGCTCACTGAGCCAAGGCTATGATGTCAGTAAGAAAGACATCCAAGGGCCTGCAGTGGCTTGCAGAACTCCATCCTCCAGCGCCTCTTGCTTTTGCTAGGTGCCTCTCATGTTACAGCAGGATTCTAGGCAGAGGATCCCGGGCAGGAAGTATCGCCGCATTAGCACCATTTGATTAATTAAGAATGTTTAATTTCTAAAATGGAGCATGAGACGGAGACATGACTCATAGCTTGCCATTTCCATCCTATCTGTAAATTTAAAAAAAAAAAAAGGAAACCTACCTAATGATTTGGCATGCGCGGAGGCAACTCGATACCGTGCTCATTTTCAGTGCATGCTACGCACTGGCACTTTATGAAAACTAGCTGCTCTTGTTGAGGAGCATGAATGATGAGGTGGCCGTTTGAAACAGGAGCCTCCGCTGAGAGAACATGCACGAGCAATCTCTCTCTCTCACACACAAAGCCGACATAATCGGCAGCATCATGAGTGTTGACACACAATGTACCTATATTGCCATTCATCCCTTTTTCCGGCATAATCACCCCATGGTGTTGTCGTAGGTGTATTCAGCTGCATGTTAAGAGGCTTTGTTTATGCTGCTAAATTCGTCCTTTACAAAACCCAGAATGTTAATTGTTCCTTGTCTGTCATACTGCTTTTCATGTTTTGAATTGGAGTAATTCACACCAATGACAGATTATCTCTACTGACTCCACTGTCACCTACGCCAGCACACACACATTCACATGTGACAAAATGTGTATACGTTCACCACTGGTATTGTTACCTCCCAGTAAGAGTCTACTATAAACCACTTAGACATAGAGGGCTTTGCACCCTTTATAGCCTCCCTACCCCAAGTCAGCAAAGAGATCTGCGGGTAAAACAGCTACTGGTGAAGGTTTTGAAGTTATCTGCATTTCTCACCAATTAACCTAATCACATGCATATCTTTGGTCTGTGTAGGAAGCCGGAGGATGTGGAGAGAATCCACACAGATATCGGGGAGAACCTGCAAACCTTGCACAGAAAGGCCCAAGGTTCAAAACTAGGACCTTCTCGCTGTGAGGCAATAGTGCTAACTACTGGCCCACTGTGCCGGCCTGCTATAGTTCCCCTGAATTTCTCCAAATTCCATAAATCCCCCCTTGTTGACAATCACCTATGTATATAAAGTTTTACCCAACAGAGTGCACAAATCACTCCTATGGACTATTTAGAATTACCATTTACCCTAACCACCCTACGTGCATGTCTTTGGACTATGGAAGGAAGCCGGAGTACCCGGAAAGAACCCACGCTTACACAGGGAGAACATGCAAAGTCCACACAGAAAGGCCCTGGTCAGATGGTGATGTTTTCCATTACCATCTGACACACACTTTTGCATAAATCATCCCTGTATTGTAGCTTAAGTGGGTATAGATCAAATGATTTGCACCCAGGCATAAATAGATTATACATCTATTCTGAATGTTATCAACCCATTGAATGGTTGTTATCAGCTGTTATCAGGGCTATACATGTTGCTTGTAGGTGGCTGATTTGGATACTGTATTTTTTTAAAATGAAAAAACAGAACTTTGGATGGCAGAGGTGTGGGAGTCATCTAATCTAATTCATTCTCTTATCTTTGAAGTTTGAGAGTCATCATTTGTTATGTTTCAGTGTTCTACGATTTGGGTAGATTTAGGTATCAGAAATACTTTGTTAATATTAAGAAAGGTCTTGATTCAAATAAACCGTATTAAAAGGTAAAAATGCTCACAAAGTTAGATTGGTTCTCTTACTACAGTACAACTGAAGATGTATGTACATTTCTACACAACGTCTAGATGTCTACTTAATCTACGTTGCTCTCTTTATCACTGATTACAACAGGTCGTAAGAGCTGTTCACTACAAGGAGGTAGGGGAGAAAACTATTGGCAGCAGGCTAGATATGGGACTCAAACCAACTGATCATGGCTATTCAATGTTGCTACCTGTGATTACATTTAAAATCATTCAGGTTAGGGAAAATCAAGCCAAAAGGCCTTCAAAAGATACAGCAGTAGCAGCTTTGTTTCAGAGTGGGAAAACCCTGCATCAGATTTGGTTGGTTCATGTTATACAGTGACTGTCTTATACCATGGCTCTTAACATGATGGCAGTCAGTGCAGCTACAGACTCTGATGTTCATTCTTTGTTTGGGTTTATAAGGGTCAGCTGTGTTTGTGATCTGTTTTGATAACCTTCAAGTCAAGCTTTGAAGTCTGGGAGTTATATTTAAAAATGCTTTTTTAAGGCATATTTGGGATTTCAGCAACCTAAATAACGCCCCAACAGGCTCTAGTTTTAAACTCGAAAATCAGAGACCTCTTATAAAACATATTGGACGGTTTTGAGAAAATGTCCAGATTTATCATTGCATCTGTGCATTCATCTACTCATTCAAAGGATTTTGTTTCAAGCTGAAGTGTCAGAATGGGTGAAAACCTGCAAATGATCCCTTTGTTGGTTAATGGCAGATCAAAATTATTTCATGATAACTCAAGAATAACTCATAAATGTAGTGTTTAGACTAGTCCTGCCTCTATAACTCACATTTAATAAAGCCTCAGTCACACAGATCTAAAGACCAGCTGCCAACCAGTTGACCATTTGCCACGAACTGCAGGTTTTGCATTCCCCACCCATTGGTGATAAGTAGTTGGAGGTTGGTGGCTATAGTCAGTTGAATTCCTTTATAAAGTGCTTATATTCCTCACTTTGCTTTGGTTGCAAGCAGACTGATGCTGTCATCTGTAGTTTGCATAAAAATGCTGACTTATCAAAAACTCACTTGAAACTTGAAAAAGTACAAAGCAAAAGAGAACTGGAGCAAGTTTTCCTTCACAGTAAAACATTGAGCCTTACCACAGCAGCCAACATGTTTCAAAAGGTGGAACTTTTATTTTGAAGGCAGACTTTCTCCATTTACAGTTTGCATTGCGTCCTTCACAGTTTCACTACAGCCCAGCGAGTAGTTGGGGAATGTTTGCAGACAAGCTGCCATTTTTCGAACAAACTTTGAATGGCCGAAGGAGGACGTTTTCGGTGCAGCACTGTTGCCTCTTTCCAATCATTTCACCTGCCAGCAGTCACTACCCAACTGGTCATGTAACACTGATTTTTCACTACCGACCTTTAGTTGCCATGGGTCACTGACCAGTCCCTGGCCTTTGTGACTAGAGATCACACAACAAAAGCGACAAAATGGCATACAGAAGCCAACTCCTGCCAAGAGGTCAATTTGAAGTCAGCCAAACTGATAAGTTTGAAGAGGCAAATCTTTTGGGTTAATGAAAATCAGAATGTAAATTGAGTAAATTGTAGCTATTTTTTGCGGATGCCCACTGACAGTGCTCCTGTACAGAGGTGCATTCAACTAAAATGAACAAAGCATACATTGCAGGTTAACTCTCATTTATTGTTCAATTCTGTTGTTATTTAAATGATTAAAAAAGCACAATGTTTCGATCACAAGGCAATGCCAGTTATATCTGTCCTGTATTATAAATCAGAGTGTTATGGAGAAGCATAATGTTCACAGAAATGGTCTCCATAGAATAAAATTATTCACATTTTTTTCATAGATATGTTCATTTTACAACATTTTGCTGCCTTGGATGCTAGCAGAGACAAATTTATCTACAGGGTAATTATTTTTCTGTTTGTCTGGGTCTTGAGATTTGACATCGGGGAATGGACAGGCTTTAGTAAGAAAGTGTGTGTTGTGGGTGGGTGGGTGGGGGGACTTGGCCCTCTGAGATTTGGCTCTTCCGACTGCAGCGGGCCAGATGGGGATAATGGAATGTCATTCTGTCAGCTCCTTGGCTGATTAGGGAGTGTTTGTTATTTATTGATTGTCTTTCATGGTGAATTATCTATGCACAGGTCAGTGCCAGCATTTTATTCCTGGAGCTCTGATGGCTGGCTATTCCCATCCTCACATAAAATCAATGAGTACAAATAAAATGGAATTTTTAAAATGGGGGGAAATTAGCAAACACCTCAGTGCAGCGGCTGTCATGCATATGTTAGCAGTGATCTCACGCAGCCTGACATGAGCCCTGTGTTTCCATGAAAGTGCACCCTTACCCAGTATTCAATTTTAACAGCAGTCGTGTCTCATTCCCTTCCAGCCTTGTCCACACCTTTTCACCCATAATCACTATGTGATCAACGCCCATCTGTGGCAATGTGTCTGCTTGATCATACTTGTTATTAGTAAAGTAATGCTTTGATTTGGGAGATTTTTTTGAGTGTGGCCAGATTGTTAATAGTTTTTCAAGAAAGGTTGGCTTTAGTGTCTCCATGCCAGCAGTCCTGTCAGGCAGTGCTTTGAGAAGTATGTATTTACCAGTTTCTGGATGCTGGTACTGTATAATGTTTTGCAAGCTAATCATCGTAATCACCTTCTTTAATCATTGCTTTGAAGTAACAAAGCCCCCTGGGTAAAGTTGTGACTCTGATATGTGGTAAGCACAGAGGACTATATGACCCATGAAAGGTAAATATGTACCAGATTTAAATTTAACCACTGCTTCTGAAGCTCTGTCAGTGTCTTGGGACTACTGCTACATTTAGATGAGTGAAATTCCCTTTTTGACCACATGCAGGCTTGCAGTACTCACTGGATCTCTTTCAAAGTGTTGCAAATTGCTGGTTTTCTCCTTACCTGATGCATAGTTTAACATATTATGGCACTGCAATAATCTGTCAGTGTATCTAGATACAAATTTAACAGACATCAAATTTGACCTGAAAGCAGATGAAGTGGAGAAATTAGGACAATGTCTAGTTACTGATATTACAATAATTTATTGTTACTCTGTCAAAGTTTGCGCTAAACCCCTTTAATGTCCGCGGGTCCTATTTTAAAGGAGCGCTAACATGCTCATTTCCAGCAAGATATTATCAACTTGAACTCAGTTTATATAGCTTTGTTTAAAATAATCCTTATTTATGTTATACTGGGCTTTTCTGCAGGTCTACAGTTCACTTGCTGCCTGAAACAGGCTGTTTTAACAGGCACACAAATGGAGAGCGCTCACCTTCAAATCAACAGTTGAATCTTTTAAAATATGCTGGTTGTAGCAGTAAGTCACAACTTTACCTTTACTTTTCATTGTTTGCACTGCACTTTTGCATGTTTCACTGCAACTTGCAGAGCAAATGCTGAGGATTTGCAGACAAGTCAGTCTCCCATGCAGACTATGGGCGACTCTGGAAATCTGCTACCAACCAAAGCAATCACAGTGGGCTTTTCAGTCCAGCGCCCGCTTTGTGACTGATTTCACCTGGCCTCATTAGCATCAGGCGATCACTAACCAGTCTCTAGGCCTGTGTGATTGTGGCCCAAGGTGATCATATTAGAGACATGCACTTTTTCTGACATTATATAGATACAAGAGTAAAAAAAAAACCAAAGAAGAAATCTGAATGATTATATTGGTTAGTGTGAAGCCTGAGCTTTTAGTTCACAGGGATTACTTTCACATATTCTGATATCCTCATGATTTTAAACGTTCACCTTAGTAAATGTGAGTAAATTTTAGCAGTTTGCATCTGATGGCAAAAAGGGAAAATCACGATATGTCACCTTTAAACATTAGGGTATGGTGTGGCGTTGTTGTGCATGTGCACTCTTCTATCCTAGCCTTCATTTATTTAGTTCATTTCTCTTTGACAGGGTACAGCTACTATTTATGGTGCTCAAGAGTCGGCAGCTGTCACGACTGCCTCTCCTTACACAAACCCATTCTCTTCCTCTTTCTGCCTTTCTGTGTTGTCTGCAATGTTTGTGTGCTCGAGATGGATGCAGCCCTCTTTATTAGATAGCATCAGTCTTTTGTCAGACGACTAGAATTGCTCAGTGGTGGCTGTCTGCGCCACTGCACTGGATTTCGCTCGAGCCCTCTGAGGCCGATCGCTCAGGCTTTTTGTTTAACCTGGCGGCCATGTGATGGGGCTCGCTCGGCCTCGTCATCCCGAGCATAAAAGGCGTTGGTGTCGGGCCTTCTTCACAGACCAAACGGCTGTCCTAGGCACATTGACTTTCTGTCAGTGCCTGCCCGCTTATTGTTTGTGAGTTTGATTAAAAAAGAAAAAAAAAGGAGGAGGAGGAAGACGAAAAATGCAATTACTCAAGTTGGAGGAAACCGAATGCAGACCTCATAGAGATAATCACAGACTAATGTGACATTCCTCCATCACCACAGCAACCATAGAAAAGCCTCTGAGCAGCAGAAAAGTAGTATGGGAGAAAACACACACACACACACACACACACACACACACACACACACACACACACACACACACACACTGCTGTGCTATACAGGAACAGATTCCACTCTTCTGTAAACTTTAGTTTTTTTGTGTGCTTGGATGTCCTTCGCTCTTGCAGAAGTGTAATGGCTTGTTGTGCACAAATGGATCTTTATGAAGCATCACAGCCGCATCTGTTTCACTATGCATCCATTAAAGTAGCTGAAGTAAAAGTATTGTGCTCCTACAGTGCATCTGGACACTAAGATGTGTTTCTGTCTCAAGCTGGTTGCACGTTGATGCTGAAGATGCCTTAAAATCCCAATCATAAAGTTTCACTAAGGGAATAAACCAATGTAACTGAGGCAAACACCCCCAAAAATGTGTTACTTCCACAGACACGCACTCACTTACACTCACTTAGTGACTGCGGGTGGTATATCTGTGCGTGGTGCGTCTCTTAATTTCTGCACAGTAAACAGCTTCCAGATGCAAGAGTTTCCTGCTGGCCCCGCCCAGTCCAGATGCCCAGTCTGCCAGCAGATCTGCCTCAAATTGGGCACATTTGAGCAATCATTTAGTTCCCATCTTCCTGAAGGGGAAACTTTTATTAATAAAGCCTTTTCATCTCTGATCTTTGATTAAAATTGGTGGTGCTGGGGGTAGTGGGGAGGGATAATGGCTTAGCCATGTGAAACCAGGTTGGAGGCTGACTGCATTAAGTGGAACTTGTGTTGGGGGGAGGCGAGGTGTTGTTGTTTTTTAATGTTTGTTGCAGCACAGTGGAAGGAAGCTGGTGATAGGAAAGAAAAAGGACATCCTCTGCTGTAAGTGGTTCCAGGTTATCTGACCCCCATACTTAGTCGAGCATGTTGCCCTCAGCCACAAACTCAAGAAACTCCTACAGTGCTTTAAATCACCCATACACCACTGCCTCTTATCTTAAGCTGGAGGTTTCTAATTATATTTTTTGGGGTTTTGTAAATAAGGCGAGAGGATGAAATGGAGATGTCATAGGGAGTGTGTGTGCGTGTGTGTGTGTGTGTGTCTGTGTCTGTGTGAGTGAGAGTTTCCACAATCCAAACCATAGCCCATTACATGCTCATTAAATCCATCCATATAGTAGGAAAACATGGTGAAGTCGCACTGAATTAACTTTTTTGCCTTGTCACAAGATAATATCTTTATTTTAGTGAAGTTCGTCGGATTTACTTTATTAATTTTTGAGCATGTGTCAACTTCCTGTTGCGATAGTTAGTGGACATGCAAAAGGTACAGTTTGCAGTTGTGTGACTGTAATATCTGTAATACCTCTATTACGGCAGGGTAGAGGTGAAAATTCTGGATTTCTCCAAATCTGACCAAATCACCTTAAAGTGGCAACAAAGTAGCAATAAAGAAGTTCCATTCTCTTTCCCACTCTGTAATCAAATATGTTTTACAATCATAAGTTAAAGCAAATGAGATGTTTTCTTTTATTTATGAGGTGTTTAATTGATGGTAGGATGTTCCATAAAAAAGAAAACCACTGCGGTAGGAATGAAACTTACGAAAACACCCTGCAGCAAAATATGAAACGGTGTAGAAATCATTCTGAACAGTAGTTACATTACTATGCATTTTATAATTTTGTAGTATTAAATGCCTGTGCTGCAAGTGGGGAGATGTAGGTGCTGGAAAAATATGATTTAGGTATCACACAAACCACATGGAGAAAGTTTCTTGAAGAGGTTTACAGAGCCTGGAAGCGCAAAGCCCAGGTGCTTCCACTCAGCTGAAATCATTGGCCGCACCTGCCGTTTACGTCCACATATCAAAGAATAATAAGGACATAACCAAACAGACTGGGCAGAGGTAACATTTGGTTCTTGGTTGTGAATAAATCAATGTGATGAAAGGGTTTGCTGATTCAGTAATGATATTTTTTGAAGACAGGGTGGTGGGAATATAACATATGGAACAATGTAATGTTTATATGTAAGCTTCTCTCTGCTACTGATTTATTTTTACTTTTTTTGTCTGTTTATTATCTCAAATTTTTTGCCTCAATATCTCAACATTCTCAGAAAATAACTGATGTCTATATTTTGAGATAATGAGCCAAATATTTTGTTTATTTGCATTTTTTTAAATGATAGAAACAACCTTCCATATTTTGAGGATGTTTTACTGTGACATTTCTTTTGTGGTTTTGCCAAACCAAGTTACTCACTTCAGCATTGTTTATACATGGACGTTTGTTTCTGACATTTTTTTTGCCATGCAGCATGTCATAGCTTTGGGTACCTTCGGGTTACTTATGGGTGGCAAAAAACATTGTTTTTTCTTCTTTTCTTGGTTTATTATCTGTTTTTTAGTGGCAGAAACAGGCTTCCATACTTCCGTTATGGTAAAATTGCATTTAAACTCTGTGTCCTAATTTGCTTCACTGCTGCACCCCATAAGCAGACAGGTCAAAAAAAGCAGAATATGAGAGGATGAAGTTTTTAGCTGCTTGATGTTGGATGACAGCGAGTTCGTCCTCCATCTGACTGCAGGTCAGCTACAGGGATGGCCTCACGGCCACCCAATTCCCATTTCAGCATCTCTTTCTTACTCCTCAGCTGCGACCAGCCATCACTTTCCATTTGGTCCCTCTGTGAAATGCTGACATGTTCAAAGACATATAGGATTCCATTATTTTCACTCATATGAGAGTGCCACACTTGATTCAAGCCGAGCTGTCATTGTAAACCACGGGTCCCTCCCACCTGCACACGCATGCACGAGCACACACCCGATCCCCTCATGAACTCACTAACCTTGAAACCTGTGATTGGTGCCAGTGGAAACAAAGTCATTTTCATGTGAGCATATGATCCCTCTCTATTTAGCCAATCAAATCTGTTATGTAATTCCTAACTTACCTCCTTGGTCTCTATAAAGCAGCCGAGAGCTAGCCAGCTCGTAACGCTTCCACTGTAAATCAGAGAGATTTAATTTGAATTTCATGTCAAAGGGTTAGCCATCAATAATTAAAAGGATGTTTTTATGACTTACAGAGATCATAATTAATCTGCTCCGGGGGGGTTGGGGGGTTAGCTTTTACACAGATTATATCCTTCATGTTCTGTTTTGCTCTTCACAGGCCACACCATGGAGGAAGGGGACATTGATTAAGATGTGCTTAGTTGATTATGAGCTGCTGTTCCTCAGGCATCTCATAAAGAAGAAAAGATGTCTTTTACCTTCTTGCTCACACAGACTGTGACTCATAAAGAGGTTCATGTGCAGCCATTTTTATAACTTGTCTCCCATTTGCCTGTGTTAAATCCATACAATGGGGTTAAAAAGAATGGTTGTGGCTTTCATTTTCAGCTTCAGATTGTAGACATCTTGATCGACTTCGTATGCCTAGCCAAAAAGCAAAATCAAAAAATAAATACATAAAAAATTCTGCTTTTGATGAAAATCATTTTCTTGCTGACTGGACATAAAAAAAAGGGAAACATTCTCGTTTTACTCACAAAAATCTTTTTAGTCTTTGAAACTGTAATCAAGCAGCTCTGCTCTATTGTTCTTGAGCTAACGGAGGCCAAACTTGACAATCTTTAGAAATACATTGAACTTGTTTCATGGTGAGTTGACAAGGGAAAAGCACATCAGCAGTTACCAGTCAAACAGAAAATGGAGAGTGTCAAGCAGTACACCAAATCAAGACAGATCCTGCAGCAAAATGTGTTTAGGCATTGTACCGATTTCACTTTTCCCGTCTCGCTTCTTTTCCTGCTCCCTGGGCCAGGCGGGGAGGAATTAGCCATTATGATGGCACCTCAACTGATGGGCAGAGAAGTCTGGCCCCGTTTTCGTCACCTGTCTCGGCTTCTGGGATTTAACATGGCTGGATGTCTGGCAGCAGACAAGGCGAGGCGGTGGAGTGGGGCGGGTGCGTGAGGGAACACGGGTGGTAGGAGGAAAAAAAGGAAAGAAAAAAACAACAACAAACAAACACAAAGAGAAATACAACATGCTTTTGAACAAAAGAATTAGATGTATGGGCACGGAGAGATTGCTTTCTCTGCTGAGGTCAGTTCATTTGACAGGCAGCATTTTTCCTGGTATATATTAAATAGACATAAAGCCTAGTCTCAGAGAAAAAAAGTGTAATAGCTGCACAAAACATAGTATTTTTGCAATAATAGCTGTTAAATTTTGAGATGACTGCAATCACTTGGGGTATTTTTCCAGGATGTGGCCTTGTCACAGTGGAAAATTTAGAACATTATGTTAATGTTGACCCAGTGAAGAGAAAGTATAACTAATAACAAGCATAAATAATAGTTTGAAAAGGGGACACAAATCCCAATGGGAATGTTCCTTTACCAACAACCACCACCACAGTCTGAAGATACCACACATTTTACTGTAAAACTGGGTTGAGACTTACTGTATTCACAGGCTGGGCCTATAGTATGCAGGGAATAGTAATGCTGAATGGGACAAAGGGGGGGATGGATTGATTTTCTTCCCACTCCCTGGTATGAAAAGGTCACTTTGATCAATACTGCATAATTGGGACTGTATTAGGATCATATCGGGTCATTTTACTGTTTAATGATGAAATATTAAATATTGGGTAGGTAAGATTGCAGTCATTAGCGGGCTCTTTCATTTATAGCCCTTTAATTAATTTGAACCTGACCCCTAGTCCAATACTTTTGAGTGTGCAGACTTAAAAGCACTCTCTGCTGAAACCGCAAGCTCTTAGCCAATTGGATCCACTTACCTATACACATACCTCACTTTGTTAATGGACATGAGAGAATAGTATTAGCACTTTAGTAAATAATATGACTCTATACTAATAGGATCCTTGGAAGCCACAAAGGAAATTGTGCTAATTACGGTCCACCCCCCCTTTTTTTTTTCAACATTTGGTACATGAAATAAAACTGCACGTTAGGGCACTTTTTAAAATCTCCACTGAAAAAAAGTCACTCTGCAGCTTTGCACATGTTAAGGAGACTTTTAATCAGATCACTGACCGACGCAGTTCATCAAATCATAAAATAGCCTGAGTTCGACTTGAAAGAAATACTTTATCACTGTCAAACTTGACTCCATATTTTCCCCAGACTTTCATTTATTCATTTCCTTCCTTCTAAAGCTCTTCATTATTAACCATGATTGGACATAAAGACAATATGTGAGGAGTCGTGCCGCCGCGTAGATGAGTGCTCTTTCTGTAAATGACCAGCAGTGGGCTGGTAAAACAGAGAGTGCGTCGGGGCAAAGGGAGGACAGTAGGACGACTAAAAGCACTTTAATGACATGGCTGGACTCGTGTTTCCTAATGATGCGGGCGAGATTAATTATACTCTGTGTATGGGTCATAATTATACGAGCACTGATCCTTTCCACTTTGGCTATGCTCGGGCACTCTCCGCCTGTTCCTTGAGTTTCAGATAATCCATCAACACTTTCACATATTCCTTTCGGTGCATCTTATTTATGTATTATGGTTACATGTTTATTTAGTCATTTATCAGTGTTTGACATCAGGGGAGAAAGATAGGGGGATATTGGATCCTGCAGAATGGTTGCTTTCAATGTGAGGTTATGAGTTGGACAAGGAGGGATTTTTAACCCTTATGACACCTTAAAAACAATATTAAAAATGTTATTTAGCGTATCAGCTTCTATGTCATTTGTAATGTTTTGTTGTTGGTGGTTTTCTTTATCCTAAGAAAAACTGCTTCAGATACACAGATGCAGTGGAAGTGGATTAAGTTGCTCATGGATGCCCCCCAAAAAAGAGTTTTCTCAGGACACCACATGATGCTTCTGGGCTATTAAGCAGTTTTCAAGGTTAATCAGTTGGGCTGTAAAACTATTGACTGTGCGATTATTATTGATGTAACATTAACTGAACGTTAAACATTCATCATCTTACAGTCCATATTCAGTCACAGGAGCTGCCGTGATTCTTCCATAAAACTTATTTCCATATGGTTTCATACCTATGACAGATGACCGCATTATAGTTGATGTTAGATCATCTTTTTCAAGAATAATGAAAATATTTTTAAGAATATAAATCCAAATTCTTGGTTGAAAAAGCTTCGACTGTAGCTCCAACAAGCCTAAGATCGAGCCTAAAAGTTAGATTATGACTTATTAAGGTTATTCACTTAAAATAGTGAAATAAATCTTTGCAGTTTCTTCATCTTGTTGGAGAATCGAGTGTCTTCTGAGTGTCAGTGCTATCCAGTGTTGTCCAGCAATGCACTGGATTTTTCAGTAAAGTGATCTTCTGGCATATGTACCTGAGAGGCCAGACAGAGGAACGGGAGGCAATTTTCTTTTCGGTAAGTAGAGTCGGTGCTTGATTTACTAAATCTCTATGAGATTCTCCTATCGAAGATCCTGAGAGAACAGAGCAAGGGTGTGCAGGAGGGGTCCACGTGTGAGTGTGTGTCTGTGGGTATGTTTGCGTGTCGTGGAAGAGAATGACGGGGCAACTGGGATGTCTTAATTCCTTGACATAAACATACACACAGATTAATGAAGCCTTGGGAGATTGTGAATAAGGGGAAAGATTGCTTATCGATCCATATCAAAATTTTCATGCTAATCCCAGTCAGGAGACAGAGTGTCTGGTATCAGAGTTAATAATCTGATTTCTAGGCTGTCCGGGACAATTCCAGCCAGTGTGAGGGCCTAATCACAGCGCCGTCTTCCCATCTGAGAGCAGCTGCCTTGGCCCCTGCAGCATGTCACCTCCCCCCTCCATCACCTCCCTCCCAACCCCTTCCCCCACCATGGGCCTCCGGACCCTGCCACTGGCTCGGACAGTGATGGAGCATATGATAGAAACATGTTGACAAATTAAATTTTTTAAATTTCAGAGGAGATTTGTGGCAGAGAGATTGGTTGGTGATGGCGGTGGCTTGCTAAATGCTAGCAGCGCTGACCTTCATCTATGAGCATGCTCATGGGATCCTCCTGCATACCCCCCACACCCCACCCCCACACCCCGAATGCTTTCTGTTTGACCTCCTGAGCAGTTGCTGGGACAAATCAAGAACTTAGCATTATACGCTTGAATATGGGTGAAGGACAGTTTGGAGCTGTATCGCTAAATTATACAAAGATAACAACCAACGTGTACCTCAATCAGCACATTAATGTATGTTGTGTAACTGTTATAGTGGCCTTGATTTATTCCCTACTTGCAACATCTGAGAATTTGTGTGCTGGACATAGTGGTTCCCTGCTGCAATCAAAGAGGACATGAGGGGACGGGCATCCTGAGGAGAGCCTGCTGATGGGTCTTAGTTAGGCTAATATCCTCGCCTCACATTTTTCTCTATTAAATCTTAATCACAGACTTGTCGAGTGTCACTTGACATTTGCATTTTGCCAGGCACAGCCGCAATCGACACACCGCTCAGAGGTTCGACAGATTTCCTTCCAAGGAGCGCTTTGTTCATTCACCATCTCTCATCTTCAACAGGGCTGTGGTAGCAGATTAATGGTGAGATTGGGTACTGTATATTTGTCTGTGGGCAGCTGTGGGTTTTGTTTATTACAGTGGAGGGTCATTGCAAAAGAGGCTATTTTGGGTCAGTGTGTGTCTAAAGTTTTGAATGTGGTTTAACAAAAAGACTTGGCTGTATAAACGACACGGCCTACTTAGCTAGCTGTGACAATAGAAGACACAAAGAGACAGAAATGACAAGGACAGGTGAGAAGAAGCAGTCGACACTGGTTTAACTTCTTTCAATAATCAATTTCCTCATCTTGATGTTTACAAAAAAGAGTCAATATGTGGAGAGGGAGCTTTGTGATTGGCTTTGATTTCTACCCACAGTCCAAATCACACATTATTGTCTCTTTCTCTGGCTGACTCGCACTCTCGATATGACATTGATGACAGTAGACGTGATGAAGGCCATAGCCACTGAGAGAAAAGTCAAAATGCATTCCTATACTGAAGTCAAACACTTTTCTGTGAGGAACTGAAACATAAAACTTACCCGAACATTGGAAAGCACTGCAAAGTCAAGTACAAGTCAGTATTTTGTCAGAAGCAGGTTTAAGTGAAAATATGGGCTATTAAACTAGGTAGACCCTGACATTCCAGAGACAACTCTGTAGCAGCACAGCTTATTGACTATCCATATATGTGATGTGTGTTTACAGAGGTGCTTCAGTCAAAAGAAGTGCAAAATTCGCCAGCTAGAAAAATCTAGCTAGCATGTGGATATTATTTATTTATCTAAAAGCAAAAATGCAAAATCAATTAATTTTTGACCTTTCTTTTGTTACAACCACAGAAACTTGCAGCCCATTGAACAATCTGCCAGCACACACCAGCCTGTTAGTTCATGCAAAAACTGCCTTGAGCCTTGTTTTGCATGAATAGATGTAGCTGGCATGCTTTAGAGGTTGCTTTAGTTTTTGTAATCTCTGGGTCTTGCTAAGCTAAGGTTTTCCCTTTTTTTCCATTACTAATGCTTGGATAATAGCCATTCACTTCTAGTGACACACTATTTACCAAACAGACATGACAGTGGCATCAATCTGAACATCAAACTCTTGAAAAGAATTCAAATAAGACGTAAACTATTCTTTTAAGTCACTACTGAAAAATGCTCTATAAAGTACTAGAGCATGCAAAACTATTGTAAAATAAGCATATATGCATCGTATCAGCTAAACTGTGTAAGCGTCTCTGCGTGTGCATGTGTGTGTGAATAGCCTCTCGCAGTGGCTGCCAGTAAAAGCAATAATTTGACAGTAATGTTGCCAATAAACAAACAAAACCCGGCCTCACTCATAATCTGTATCTGTTTGGGAAAGCATAATGATGTGTTAGCATGGCCCGGTTTTCCATTGTGCTGTAGTCTTGTCATGGTGGCTCAAGGGAAGACTTATCCATATGAGAGGCTTAGGGAAGCCTGTTCAGATCCGCCAGGATTAGGCCCAGGCTAATACACTGGGTCAACAGCATGGTTCTCCTAATGAGACAGGTGTACAGTTCTTACGACTGTCTCTCCACATAGCAGAGGCTCAAACAAAAGCTGATATCATCCCTCCAGGCTTATCCGACTCATATGATATCCCCCAGTAGTAAATACAGTCGCTGTATCAACCTTAATGCAGACATCCGACAAGCTCAGAGGCGATCCCGGGAATGTGCTGCATGCTGGGCGATTGTGATGCCGGTGTCCATTTTTCAAATGAGAAATAAAACATTTTAGGAGGATTTAGGAGGATGCTTTTGTCTGTGCTTCCCTTTTCAAGGCCAGATAGAAGCATTCCAAGAGCCACAGCTGCAGGTACATTGTTAGGCGCACATGGGTCTCAAATATGCTGCAGTCCTGCATTAAAAGTCTTACTTGAGTAAACATCTAAATACTTTCTGCAAAATTTACTCAAAGTATCAATAATGGACTAATTGTTGTATTATTGTGAATAACTGCTATGATGTATAGGTAGCCTTGTGTTTCCAAATCTTGGCGTCACTACTTTTTTTAACTGTCATCTTCCAAAAAAAATGATGTGTGTGGCATATGTTAGAGTGCTCCAAAAAAAGGAAAGTAAATGAAAAGAAATCAGAGTAATTAATCTGTGATCACATGACTGATTTGTGTATGGTTGCTTAGATACAAGAAAGGGCTCATCTTAGCCCCGTCTTCACCACTTGGCAAATCCTGTCATGCTGTGATTTATTTCAGAAAAAAAAAAAGAGAATCACGTACATTCAAAGCTGTTGTTTCTTTTTTTCACATCCTCCACGTATTTGATCTCCGTGAGTTTCCTGCTGTTCATTCACCTAACCCTTTTTATACAAACCTTACTCACAAACCATGAATCAAGCCTCCCTTTAACACACCACCAGCCCCAACCCCTGCAAAAAACCCCACCACCCCTCCCTGGCTTGTCAAAACATATGTGAAATCCTATTTTCCTTTAATAAAGTATAGTTCTGTCTTGCAGATGTATGCTTGGATAACATGTCATACTCTGTCTTTGTTGAGAATGGCGCCCCGCTGATGTTCTTAGGCAGAGAGAAAATTGCCTTATTGAAACACGTTGCTTGGAGTGACTAGAATGCCACACTGAGGGCCGGCATTATGCACATGACATATTCAAGACCTCGGAGTGGAAAAACTATGAATATAAAGTAATCACTGAGGGCACCTACATGTTTCTCAAGCATGATAGCTTTGCTTTTCCTCACACCTTTGTCAAATATGATGATTTCATGATTTTAGACAAAGCGTTTGGACCCGAGCCCTCTGCATGTTTCAGCCTTTCTCCCTCCATGCTTTTTCGCACTTGCTCGGTTTATGGTTTCATCTGTGTAGAATTAACAAAAATGTGTAAAGATTATCCAAAGCAATCCCTAATAAATAAATAAATATATTCCTAATTATTAGGATTAACACTCACTTTCATAAAATTGATCTCGTGATGTGCACAGGGGCCTGAAAATAATTCTGCTATATTGCAGTCAGTACAAGCACATTGAGTTTAATGGGCCAGGCTTTGAGTGTGTGTGTGTAGTGTGTGTGTGTCTGTATGTGAGTGAGAGAAAGCGAGAGAGAGACAGACAGAGAGAGAGAGAGATTGTTCTGGGGAGCTGTGTAAACACAAATACTAAGCTACCCCAAGAGTGCACTTTCTCTGTGAAGTTAAGAGCTGGGTACACATGTTTATTACAATTTCAAACAAAATGCAAATGCCATTAAACAAATGGGATTGAGGCAAATTAGCCAGGAATTTAATATTCACCGAGTCTATGATATAGGACATCTTGTTACGAGACAGTGGTCTGAAGTATCAGTCGCGAGCCGAGCCTTTCATCCAGCCGGCTCTCTTGAGGATATTTGTAATTAGCATCATTTGCCTAATACTTCAGGTTAATTAGAATATTTAATTGAATAGCTCTAATCTTCGGAGATGACTATATTATAATCAAATTAGCACCACCACTAGGCTGGCTATTGAACGTGGCAGACTGCCTGGCTCCTGCTCTCTTATCTGCTCCATCTCCATAGAGCATTCTCACATACTTAATGGTCCATTTGAACTATGCTATCAACATTTGATTATTCCTGAACAACAAAGGCAGCCACACAACCAGTAGGCATAAAAGAATAGATGATAAAGAAAAGCGCTATGGCTCCCATATGGCAGGTTGGGGAGAGAGCTCACTCTGTGTGAAGCAGCTGAGCCAGGCAGCGGGGCCTGCGAGGCCATCAGGGAAAGGAGTCGACTCAACTCTTACTTTCCTCCATTCGCTCCTCATCTACCGAGCCAAGTGTTTGCTAAGATAAGCAGATGAGGAGACATATGCTTGAGAGGCTTCTGGAGAACTATTGAGAGAGTTTTAGTAGTCGAACCAGATGAAAGGAGGTCTGTAGCCGCATACAGTAACCGTGTCTTTTACCTCTCTTTACCGTTATCGGGCTCAGATCTTCTTTCTTCTTCTTCTTTTTTATATCACTCAAGGTTTTGTACAGAGTGATATACAAAAAAAAAAGAAGCTATTAAAATGAAATCAATCATCCTGGGTTTATTGAACTCAAAAAAGTCCCACGCTCATACACGATAATCTGTCTCGCCGAGAGAAAAACAAACTAATGAAAAGCTAAATATTACAGTGCGTTCAATTGCAACAAACAGATGGTAGCTAAATTAAAAGAAATTACATATACATTATCTTTCGCTTTATAGCTTCACTCTAATTGAGGCGATTATAACTCCTACCTTTCTACTCTATAATGAAGTGAATTAATTCATTTAGGCTGGAACGTGTTGCAATTGTACTTGCCAGTATTTGTGTTTAGCGTCTCAAGTGATAATTTTTGACAGTGCCATATGTTTCGCAAGCAATATTTCTTCTTGGTTGAGTTTTATTACATAATTTTATTTGTCCCTGCACTGATTTCTTTATATATCTGCAAATGAACTCTTGTTGCAAATAGGTAGCCATATGCCACGAGCATGCAGAACGGAGGCTAACGGAAAAAAAAATAAAAAAAATTCCTTAGGCTTTCCACTAATTTGTTTTCTCAGCTCAGGCTCGCTGTATTGCAGCTGATTATGCATTGTGGCTATATTAAAATGATAATGAATAAATGTATCACAAGCCTGCCTTTCCTGGATTCATTGCGCATCGCCACGAGGAGGAATGAAAGCAATGATTGTGTCCTCTACCCTTTTTTGGTTTCGCTGGGAATGACAAAAGGCGATACAGCAGGTTGTTAGAAGAATGTCAAACAAGAGATGGCTGTTTCTGTGCGGTCAGGGACACTGTATGTCACTTGCATTCACTTAGCATTTGTGTAATTACCCCTTCGAGCCTTAGAACTTACTCTTTGTGTATTTGCTTTGCTTAAAGTACACTGGAAATGCATCTTGTACCACTTTCATTATTATTATTGTATTAAAAATTGTGTTTGACTTTCTCCCATCTGCCTCTGCTCCGCTAGACAATTTGAGTCCATAAAAACTACTTAGACATCGCGTTGTGGGGGCCTGTTGATGCAGACATCCCCCCCTGTGGTGGCAGAAGACAGCCCGATGCTTCTTTGGTTCCAGTTTTGCAAAGACGGGCCATCATTTCTCGCTAGAGTTTCCCAGTCAGACCCTGCGTTTTAAATTCCTACAGAACTGATGCCGAGCGGAGGGCTAAATGTTTTCGAGGCGGCACTCAATCTATATTGCTGTCATTTTGGAAACAATGGCGCTGTGGGCGCTGTGATTGGCACACCTCTTCAGCCTTGGAGAGAATGGTGTGTGAGTGGCTCTAGAGATCCTTTAGTGGAAGCAGTCAATTAAATAATTTACAAATGCTCCATTAAGGTTTCTGTAATAACCAGCAATGAGCATGAAAATTGTATTTTTCCCCCTTCTCTGTCTAAAAAGCAATCAATTCTTATTAGGAATTTACAAACAAGCAGCAAGGCCTCTAATAGTTCCTTTTAAGTTTCTTTTCTAAGGACGCTCACAATGTTGTTGACATTGTAAAGCTCCTCAAACGGAGGCTGACAAATTTTCACAACATTTTATTTTCCCCTCCAGGCGGAAATGAATAAAACACACATGCACATATGCCGAGTGTACTTCCTTAACTATACTAGATAATTAGAAGGTTCGACATGTTTGTCCAAAGGCTTTCGGGGTTGTGATCATTCCCGCAAAATCCCATGTTCTCATAAACATTTCAATTTTAGAATATATTTGGGTGATTAAAGATGATTAAAGTCAACGCAATTATATGAAATACTTAATTATGTCAAACTAGTAACAGTTTTATTTGGGAAGTGCGGTATGGTTAGTTGAGATGCTCGGATTAAAAGCAGTTCAAAGCGTGCGAGTCTTGATGCCACATGTTTTGATATTAAATACAACACAGTACAGAAGTCTGGAACATTTGACTGGATCCTTTGAAGCTCATTTACTACACACAAGAAATAGAAATATTACATAAAAAGCACGAACAGCAGGCACATTAGAGACAGAGGCAAAGACACATAAAAATGCATCTAAAATACTTGTTAAATTAAATCATTCACACCTTCACGATGTTTCCTCTGAAACTGCAAGTATGACAAGAGCAAATGCATCGAAACATCCCAAACTTCTACTCAGAGAAGCAGTGAGAAGGAAAGAAGAAGGTGGTCTATATTAGGATTGTTTAAAAAGGCCTGCACTGGCCTACTCTTTGATGTCCGAAGCAGTCAGACCCCAGTGTATGGTCAGAGGAGGTTTGATGCTGGGTTTGATGGAGTATGTCAGCCCAATCAGCCCAGCTTCCAGAGTCTGATTGGGTCTGCCAGCCAGAGAAGTAGCCCTGATATTAGCTCCACAGCCAGCTGACAGCCAGCATAGAGGGCAGCTTATACGACACATAACAACAAAGCTGGCGCACTCGAGGGCCACACTTTGTCTGGGTGAGTGTAAAAGATAGCAGAAGAAATGTAAAACAGGAGAAAGGGGTTTTAGGAGAGAAAGACCGACCAGAGAAAAACATTTAGCAAGCTATTCACTGTCTTCACTCCAAACAGCCGTAATGTGTAGACACAATCCACATACATCAGTATAACTCACAAAAAATGTGCTGTGCTGTGATGGCTATTGCTACTTTCAAAAGTAACGTCTTACATTATGAGATTTCTAGATTATGTTGGAATTAGCTTTCACATCTTGGTTATATAGGGCAGCTTCTTCTCCACCACATCGCCAGCAGCAAGCATGTTAAGCAGAGATGATGCTTTCTGGGAATCTGCAAGGGGCCCGGTGATGTCAATTGTGTCATTAGACGGTTAGCATGAAGGTCTCTGCTGACATTCTCATGTCCGGCTGTTTTCTGTGACTTATCCACAAATAATTTACATTACCATGCACCAACTATGCAAGCTTCCCAGGTGGTGAAACTTTATATATACTTGTTTATTACTCTTGATTATACTAGCTTTTAGAAAGCTGTGGCTATTAGACCCCAAAATAATATTCAGTTTCTGACAAAAACGGATGAAGACCTGAGAGCCGAGCAGTCATTCCTGTTATACTTATACTGAAGTCTGTTGCTTGGAACTGCACGTAGTTGGTGCATTGTAATGCAAATTCGCAGGTGCCTTTTCAGAATTTGAATGAAAACTTTTTGAAACTGACACGTATCAACCTGGGACAAAATAACACTAAAAATCTTGAAGACTTAAAGGCTGTCCTGTCTACTAGCTCTCCAGTTAAGCTTAACAATGCACAAAACTATGGACTACTTTTACATAGAAGGTAGCTCTGCTGGAGTGAAACAGAAACAGCAGAAAATACTCTTTAATTTACTTTTTTATTTTAAGTTTGTAGCAACAAAAAAAACCTACACTGAAAAGAATAAAGATTAATTATATTGCAAAACCGACACTCATTTTACCTATTAAAAAAAACAAAACCTCAACAGTAATCTGAGCGCTTTAATGAGTTAAGTCTAGAAAAGAGATGTTTTTATATTGGACTTGATTATACTGAAATGTGCTTCTAAGTTTCTTCCAACTTTCATATTTGAAAACGAGGGAAAACACTGAATGTCTATTCAAAATAATGCACAGCAGTTTGAGACCAGGTCAAAACTCCATAACAGGCATAATTGTTAAATTTCTATCTCTTGATGTCTCTTTTCACACTCTTATTGTCCATGTAAATATAGACTTCATGGCTTCATGTCACCTTTTGCTTCCTTTTTAACCGTCATAGAACGGTTGGTTTTATCTGTTATAAAATGAGAGAACAGAAAGTGTAATAGCTCATAAAAAAGTACTGACAGCAGATGATTTGTAATGTTTTTTCCAGGATCTTCACTACAGCACATAAGAAGTCACGTATCAGGGAAAGGGACAGAGATCTGGCTTTGCCAACGTGGGTGATGAACTGAAGCAAGAGCGGATTTGGTTTGTGTAAAACATCTCTCATGTGGGAGACTTAAAAGCTTTGGAAAAGTTCTGGGAGAAATTTTCTCTAAGGTTTATGAGCCATAGCAGATGAGTAGATGACCCAAGTTAATTATTACTGAATTTGTTTTCCCTGCTCCACTGATACTTACCTCTACGCTGATGCAATAGTGACAGTGGGTACTTTTATTAAAGCAAGGAAAGAAGCTTGTCAGGAAGGAAGGAATATTTTTTCTGCTATCAGTGTCTGTTAAATGTCGTTTTCTGTTGTGGCTAGCGTCAAATTCTTTATAAATTATCACGTCATTTACACAATGAAAAATCTTAATATTGTTCATGGAAATTCTTCAAAGTGAAACAGTCAAATTAGTCATTGTATGAATAACACAACATCTATTTTTATTTTAAGTGCTTGTAAATTAACAAGCAGGATAACCAAGCGGGATATAATGAACGAGTGAAAATCAAAACAATTTACTCCAATCAAATACATAATCTTCAAATTAGACGCTAAGACATGTATTATAGCATAATTGCTTTAAGGTTTAGGGGCATACTTTCTTTCAGTTCTGTCTACAAAAGAGACATGGCATAAATCTTAATCAAAGAGAAATAAACGTCTGCTGTTATGATTTAATGAAAAACAGATAAAACACAAGGCATCACATGCATTGACTGTTTAAGTGGAACAACTGTTTTGTTTTGCGAGAAAAGAAAATTTCATCTGAATACACTTTTATCTCACATGCGAAAATTCCTGTAACCAATCAGTGAAAATTGCAGGATTTTGAAACTTATGTGTGTGTGAATATCATTGTAATATTTTTGATAGTATGATTTTTAATTAATTTATTATAATCATAATATCTTTAAAATATAGCTGTGAAATAACCCTCCACCTCCCCCAGTAATGGTAAAGTTGGCACAGCTCAGTAATATGCATTAACTGTATAAAAAGGATGGACCCCATTTCCTTGGTCACTAGCAGATTGCTGTTTCGTGCCTGTGGTTTGCATGGACGACACTGACTTGTCTGTAACAAGTCGCCATTTATTCACTGAGCTGCAGTAAAAATGGGAAAAAAGCAACACAAACCGGAAACAGAGAACATGTTGAAATATGTTGGATGCATTTCCAGTTTGCATCACACTTTTTACAGTTGCACTGCTGCTCTATGACTAGCTTGCAAATATTTACAGATAATTCAGCATTTTCCACAAACACTACATGCAATCAAGCGATCAAGAAAGCGATAATCTGCAAATCAGTGCAGCACTCTATAACTCTTTGCTTACAATTTTGCACTAGAAACATCCTGCAACGCTCACCAGCTGGTTGCAAAATGCTTTTTCCCATTGGTTGGTGGTTGCCAGGGGGACACTGACTGGACTTTAGGCCTGATTGAATGAGGCTTTAGCTATTAGTTTCAGAATGACTAGAAACCTCCAGCAATCACTCGTTAGCCAGTCAAAACATACCAGTCTTTACTTAGTAATAAGTGGCTGCCAGATGGTTGCCATTTGTTCTCTAGGCCTGTGTGACTAGCTGCCTTAGGTAGCAATGCACATCTATAGTCTGTATAGATACATCACACAGTCAGAGATACCCGCTAACTAGAAAAAACATATAAACATCACTGTAAAAATACTGGTATGGGCTACAATTACTAGTCACCACATGAATTATTTGAAGAAAAAAATGTGGTAATCCAAAAGGCACCAACATCACAAGCTAATTAAGAGGTCCAATTCAATTGCTCAGCTTTACTGAGATTATATCTAGTGGATGCTTTTGAAACCCACCTGTGGTGCTCACAGTTAAAAGCACAACTCGATCAGCAAACGCAGTCGGGTTGTGCATGGGCAAAGCAACATGTTCAGTGCCCAGAGACATAAACCACTGTTTACGTGGCTCAACCAAGACACCAAGAGCAAGAGTCGTTGTAAGCAGACTTCAGAGTCTATAAAAGCTTGTTTACCATTGCTGGGTGAACGATGATATGGATATTTCCATTGAAGAGCAGAAGCTCAGGGAAAACTGAATAGAGTTATGCTGCTGCTAATGATTTCAATATTTGGTGAAAAATCACATTTAGATTAATACAAACATACATGGAACAACAGTCAAACCGCTGAGTAACACATATCTCATATCCGTATTTTTCCATGCTCTGTCTTTTCTCTGAGACAATTTGTAGAAGCGTGTGTCGTTGGCTATCAGGGGATGATATATAGTCTAGCCTGCAGAGAAACATGTGTTCTGCTTTAATCTAGAGTGCATAGGCCAGTATTCATGGCCAGCAGCTGGAGAAAATCACAGGAGACGAAGAGTCCACCGTGGAGAGAGGAGACATACTGCCTGCCTGCCTGCCTGGCAGATGCTGGTTCTTGTTATCAACTCTCTTTCCACCTTATTTATGTGGTGACTTACAACTCGACACCCTCTTTTTTCCTTTTGCGCACTGCTACTTTGCCCACACAGACACATTTTCATAGGAATGAATGCCTGTTTTTTGTTGCTGGTTTCGTTTACCAAAGATATAACACATTCTGGCGCTTTAACATAAACAACCTTGGACTGAGACTTTCAGGCAATTTTGGTCATCCTTAAATAGAGGAGCAAAATCCCTATAATAAGCAACGGTAGTACTAAAGACCTGTTGCAAAATGAGAAAGCATGTGGGCTTGTTGCTAAAAATAAAGACAAGATACAATCCCGCCTCTGTTAAGGTTATTTGAGAAAATTTAAACAGGTATTTTGGAAGAGTTAAGCTAAGGGGCTTAGCCGCACTTTCAGCGAGGGAAGATAACAAGCAATTTTTATAGAAAACGAAAGGAAAGCATACAGCTTCAGTAACACTCACACTGAGTGAAATGTTAACATCAGCACACTAACATGCTCACACTGTAAATGTTTACATGCTGATGATTTAAATGGATAAAGTCTGCCATTGCTATCCAGGTCTAGCTTAATTTGAAGTAAACACACAGTTACACCAATCAGTAACAACATTAAAACCACTGACAGGTGACATGATCCGCTGGGGAGCCTTGGATACTGGCATTCTTTTAGATCAGGGATGCTAAAGTCATTTTACATCGTGGGCACACATACAGCCCACTTTGATCTTGTGGGTAGGACCAGTGAAACTATGAGATAAATGTGTAAAATTATAGAAAAAGGTCTGCTAGAAAATGTCCTGTTTTTAAAACGGTCAACTCACTGTAAAAATCGATCTGTGTGCTTGGTTATAAACCTAAGACATGTCACAAGCGAAGCTGCTGACGTGCTGTAGCAATATATCCATGTGAAAACTTAAGGAACGGTGCAGTCCACTCCTTGTTTATTCAAGGTCCATTCTAATATCTTTAACAGCTCCTAGTCAGAGAAGCAGCGAGACGTCTGCACGAGTTTCTAATCGTGGCTCTGCCTCGTATCCATATATTTTTTTCTCTTTCATGTCCCAAGCTGCTCTCTTATTGGCAAGCCCCTATTGTGATATTTATGTCACATATTTAATATGGACACGGCAATGATGATCAAATCCATAGTTGCCAAGAGATTCCGATCGGCCTTAAATAATGGATGAGCACGGATGCGTCTCAATTTGTGAGGCTGCGCAGAAAGACAGGGCAAGTGCAGCCATCGACCCCCTCCAACCCTCTTCCCATCACTTTCTCCCTCACCGGAACGTCATTATTCTGGTCGATTCTTTCGCCCCTCACTTGACATCATTCAATGTAATCATCCTTCAATAAAAAACCTGCTTGTAATAAAAGGAACAACCTGGGTCAATACACCGAATATGGAGAAGGATGACCCTGTGCTGGGAGACAGCGAATAAATGGGCCTCTTTATCAAAGCGGATTGCTGCCTGGTGCCTTAACAGGAATTCGACCGGAGCCGGAGTTATCATTACTGTTACGTTTTGTATCATCGGTGTTTGTGCTCGGTGAATATGAGGAAGAATGATGGCTACATTAATGAATCAATGAGCTAATGAAGCAGCCATTGTGTTGGCTTATTGAAATACACTGGAAAATTGAAGACTTCTCCAGCATCTCTTTGCTTAATGCTCAAAGCTTTGCTGTCATATTGCCTGATTGCCAAACTCGGCTACAGCAAAGAAAAGAAAAAGGATATTAAAAAAAACATAGTCAGTTGTAGAGTCACACAAACTTACTGCCTTAGGTGCAGGCAAAAAAACCCCCGACAACAAATGAAAAAGCAACAAGGGTCACGCTGCTGTCACACACTTTTCTTCTGCTACACACCGAGCCAGTCTAACAGACCAAAGAGCCCTGGACTAAGGGTGGTTTGAGGGTCAAATTAGCTGACAGGATAATTTTGCAAGGGCGACATGCAGAGCTGCTGATTATCCCTGAGCTAGCATCATTTTTGTTTATCAAAAAATGTTAATTGCCTGTTTTTACGAGAAGGAAAAGATTAAAAGTTAATAGGAGAGACTAAATAAACACAATGCAATTGCATGAGGGTGTAGAAGATGGTAATTAATTTGTGGCCACCCCTGAGCTAATTAGCTGATATAAAGCAGGAAAAAAGAAGTTAATGAGGCTTAATGTAACTGATACACTGAAAAGTTTAGACTAATGAATTTATGAATGTGTGAGGAAATGCTTGTTCCAACTTTCACGTTGCGTGGCACCTCCTGGAGATAAAAAAACAACAAAAAACTTTGCTCCTGCACTCAAACTTGATCACCTTCATTGTGCGAGTGAGAGTTTAGCGCTATATAAATTTCATAGCTCTGTTTGATTCTGTGTGTGAAAAACAGAATCAGAAGTGTTGCCTCCATGCCGAGAGAGAGATGGTGGTCTGTGGGAGGGCCCATACCAGCCCAGCAGTTAGTTTGTTTTGTGAATCCTCAGGGTGTAGCTGGTCTGAGGATAGAGAAGCTTCTGTGTTGGGAGGTCTGAGAAGGTCAGTTTGCTTGGGGAAAGGGAGGTATAGAAAATAACAATCTGCTACTAGCTTCCTGTGGGGCTTATGGTGATGATCCCGGGGGCTATGCCATGTTGTCAGCTACTGCATGCCGATCTCAGGATAGACTAGCATCTAACCAGCACCTTTCATATCTTCCACTGGGTCTGTAGTGATTGTGATGTCACCTTCTTGCTACTTCATATCTTCTGATGTTCATTTCTAGGAGCCGCTTATTTCATTTACTATTGTGCTGACCAAAGAGGACATTACTTACACTCAGTAGGGTCACCATGGCATTTACTGTTGACACTGTGGACTAAGGTTCATGGCTAATTTGAAAGAAATTATAGGGCTGTGATGAATCCTGCTCGTGAGTGGGAGCCAAAGCGACGAGGCAATCAGGTAATTGCAGCTTTCATAAATGTAATTCATCAGGAAGGCGAAGGCCAGCAGTGATAGCTGACTAGCTAGCGCACTCGCTGTCTCTACAGAATGACCTGCCAAGCTTTCATGTGGTGACATATGTCTTTATGAGCTGTAGGGAAGGGTAATGGGTGATAAAGTAGAAAAGCATCCCTGTCATATTACATAAATCAGTGCTCTAAGTGGACATCTTCCTATACAGTTTGCCTTCCTCCTCATGGTTTACTGTGGGTAATTTGTCAATCATACTTTGATGGAAGATCACAGTTGCTATTAATGATCAGTGTTGGTCAAGTTACTTGAAAAAAGTAATCAGTAACTAATTACTGATTACTTCCCCAAAAAAGTAATCCCGTTACTTTACTGATTACTTATTTTCAAAAGTAATTAATTACTTAGTTACTTTTTAAAAACACGATTTACAACCTGAAGAGGTGATAAAGCGATAGATCTTTCAGCCCAATTCTACTTTTTCTACATAATCCATCATACAAAATGTAATCAAATGGAAAAGTCTCTTTTTTTTAACTTGTTTTATCAGTTTTAATCTTTTAACTTTATGCATCAAGCAAAATTTTAATTATATGCAACATTCTCTGACTTGAATAAATTAGTTTAACATTTAAACCTATTTTCTACACATTCCAGCACATAAAATAAAATACTTTTTGTGTTTACACTCACTCTTTCAAATAGATGCAAGTAAAACGCAGCAGAAAATAAATTAAGTCAAAGACTCAGCAGTCCTGTTGCTCTATTTTCACCTGTAAAGCAGGAGTGGGGTAGGCGGAGGTTTACCCTGGTGCAGGTGTGGCGCGGTCAGTTGAAGAATCCGCGAGTTTCTCTGTGAGTTTCCCATTACGTCGTTGCACACTCGGTGCTTGCTCGGAAGTTTAGGGGTTTTTTTCGCTGTAAAAAGAAGTTTTCTTCCCACGCACGATGGACGCTAATGTTTTTGTCACTTTTTATGGAATCAAACTCAAAGTAAGGTCAGTACTTCCACGCTTTAAATGCTGCACGCTCATACTCTCTCCCACAATAGATATGTGATCCATTGTTGATCTGCACACAGCTGTTGTCACTAACGGTGCACTCGCTTACGTCACTGTCGTGAGACATTCTCGCAAAAAAATCACGGTTTTAGTAACGCAGTAACGCAGCGTTCCTACGGGAAAGTAACGGTAATCTAATTACCGTTTTTGCAATAGTAATCCCTTACTTGAAAAAGTAATCAGATTACAGTAACGCATTACAAGTAAAGCGTTACTGCCCATCTCTGTTAATGATATTCACATAACAGATTTACAAGAGTCAAAGACCATATTGTAGTGTCACAAATGGGACTCTGATGGATGAGTTGGTTTGTTATATAAAATGTAACTGAGGTTAAAGTGTTTGAATGAGCAACAGATTTTGTTAAAGGATCTGGTCATATGAAACACCACCAAAAGTATTTGTTCTGCTAATATGGATTTGTGATATTTTGATATTGTCATTCTTGTTATTTAAGCAGTATTTTAAATACTGAACTCTTAAATACTGAACTACTGAAAAAAAATTAGACCAGTAGAGTATAGATAACAGAACACTAAACACTAAAACCATTTAAAACGTAATTGTAATCTAATCGAATATATATATAGCATAATCGAATGGATGTAGTTAAAAGTTAGCCAGAGTTTCTGCATATTTTAGAAGATATATGAAACCATAAGTTGCATTTCTTTTTAATCAAGTCATGTTTTAAAATCGTTGACCTTGCAAACAAATGTGTCAGATTAGCTTGCTGGTTTAGCTAGCCTTAACAGCGCTAGCTTCAGTAACATTGGTCGTGTCCAAATTCATGGGCTGCATCCTCCTGAGGACCCGGCCTTTGCGGTCTATGTGGGCCGGGTCCTCAGAAGGTCGGGTAGGCCGGAAGTAAACGGTTGGGGAAATTGGACGGTCTAGCCTTCTGATTAGCGTCACCGCTGTCTCGGTGGAGTTTAATAAACTCGGCCGTCTGCTCCTTGCTATCTAAAATATAACAGGACACTGGCGTAAATTCTCGACCGTCTCACACTTCTGTTTAATCAGTTTTCTGTTTGACGTTTATTCAGCTGTGTGAAAATCCCGGAGGAACCCACTTGGGGGATTAATAAAGTTTTATTTTATCTAATCTAATCTAATAACTTTAATCTCAGCCAAACTGATTTACTCACGAACATATAACATTTTTAGGTTGTCTAAGTGACTTATATATTACGTTTAACCTGAGTAGCGAAACTCCGCGGTGATCTGAAAATGATGTGCCGGGAGTTGTGCCGTTCTCGGCGGTTTCAGTGACCCTCGAGCTCCCGGCTTGCTATCGAGCTGGTGGGTAGCAGATGCTCCGAAAACGTCGAAGCACTTTTGCAAATATGCAATATCTTGATAAACCGAGCAGATATTTGATGTTTACACAGCTACTTTCTCGCCTGAAAATATGTTAAAAGTTTATTTTGTGACCCAGAAAGATTAGTAAGAGTAATTTTAAAACTTAGTAGCGGCCGCCATTATTAGAAACTGGAGTTTGGCTGGGCCATATGAATTCTGGGATATGGTGGGCCACGAAGGACACACCCGACCCATCCTTCAAATTCGGGGAAAAGGAGGACGCATTTGTCGGCTGCATTCGGAGGAGTCTACGAATTTGGACAGCCTTCGGCGCGTCGCTGTGACAAATGCGACCTCAGGAGGATGCAGCCCATGAATTTGGACACGACCATTGTTTTCTGTCATGCTAGTGTTAACTTCTGCTGCAGAAGGTGCTCACCCTGGTTTCATTTACGTGATCATATTCAAGTTTGTTGTAAAAGAGCCAGCAAACAGCCAGCCATTATTTATTTATATATATTTTACATCGGGATGATACAGAAACACACCTATTAGCATGACTGTCGTCTGTTCACCCCCCTGGGAAATGCAGCTCTTTGTCATCTT
Organism: Rhamphochromis longiceps; assembly: GCF_057381845.1. Taxonomy (NCBI): domain Eukaryota; kingdom Metazoa; phylum Chordata; class Actinopteri; order Cichliformes; family Cichlidae; genus Rhamphochromis; species Rhamphochromis longiceps. The sequence continues at coordinate 16,093,122 of NC_140567.1, forward strand.
TAAACTGGTACTTTAAAAAAATTAATATAAGTTTAACCAGCTAGTATTTCTGGGGTCGACTAGCAAGACCAGCAACTTTTACAAAGCTAGTTGACTGGGGTGGCTGTGGCACAGGTGGAAGAGCAGGTTGTCTACCAATCAGAAAGTCAGTGAATCAGTCCTTGGCTCCTCCAGTCAACATATCAAAATGCCTTTGGACAAGGTAGTTGCTCTTAAGTTTCAAGCATCTATTGGTCTGTAAATAACAAAAAAGTGCTATGTGAGTAAATGAGGCTTATGGTATACTTGTTTATGAGTAGAAAAACATTATATAAGCACCAAGTATCATTTAGTCGTACGCATCCCTAGTTTAAACTCCTCATTGATTTTTTGTTTTTTTTAAGTCAACAAAATAAATGTGAAAGGCTCACTCAAACTTTTCCAAGTATTTAACAAACTTGTCAGAAGTATATTTCCTTAAATTTAATTTAACCAAATTTTTCAGACAAATCTTGACATTTGCCTTTGAAATTTATTGATGTGGAAAAAGTCAAATGGAATAAAATAGAAATAACCACTTAATATTAGATGCCTAGAAAACATACATAAGTCCATTACTGTACTCAAATACACTAATGAATACTTTCCGTTGTTTTGCTTTGCTTCTATGGTTATCTCAATTAAGCTCAGTAACTTTCTGAAGTCTCAGCTGGCTGCCTGGCAATTGCAGTATATGGCAACATGTACTACAATGAAGTAATTAAAGTAGTGTGCTTTAGAGGTTCTACTCTTTGTACTTTTTTCTTCTTCCGTGGACTGAGCCAAGCCAGCTGTTGATCCTTTCACAGTTGAAGGAAAAGTCTGCCAGTAGGTGCTCAGTGTAGCTAGAGCATTTAAATCTTCACATCAAAGTTTTGTAAAGAGAACAAATATATGCATATTCCAAAATTTCACACTAAATTTAGCAGGTGAAACTCAACATGTCTCGTCACATTTGAAGAAAAACAACACTGTTCATTTGACATCTGATGTAACTAAATATAAAAAAAACATATGTATTACATATTAATATTAGGTTTTTTTTACGCTTTCTTAGTTAAAATGTCAATTCAAATTTCCTTTCAATGAAATTTAACTTGTGCATTATAATAACCAACATTAAAGCAATTGTTTTTAATTGTTCTTCTTTTTTATCGTGTTGGAAGAAATCCAAGCGCAGTCTCAACCAGAGTGCTTTCGGGTGAACAAAGCACGGCTCAAATCTTTATGAAACACTGGCTTCCAACCTGTTGAGAAGCATGTCAAAAGCTCCGTGATAGCAATTTGTACTCTATTTCAGAAATCTACAGATACATTCCAGGTTGATTCACACATAATGAGACTGACAAGGAGACACAGAGCAACACGAAAAGAATGAGGAAAAACTGAAAGGAAAAGAAAAGAAGCTCGTGTGTTGGTGTAAAGACCCCGTTTCCTCAGCTGTAATATTCTTTGGTGGCCAGTTAGTGCATAGAAAACAAGCGGGTGATGACAAGGGCTTTGTTCACGGGTCAAATAGTCATTTCATAAAAGGCTCCTGCAGAAAACTGAAACATGATAGGTCAAATACAGGTCTAAATGCCTTTTCCAGTTTTCCTATTTTCCCATTTCAACATATCTGTCTGGTGTCCGCGCTCTCTCGCCTCTGTAATGGAAAACTATTGCAGAAGCATTTCTCCGTCAGCGCGGGTCAAGGGGTCATCACTGATGTCACTCTCAAAGTAACCAGTGGCAAATAGGTCCTGACATGTGCTCTCCAATGAGAGAATGAGACCGGACAGCTCCTCTGGCTTTCCGACTGATAAGCCATAGAAAAGAATATGTGAGGCTTGGAGCATCACAGCAGCCGCTTCTGCCTTTTCAGAGACTAATACCAGCAGCTGAATTAAGGCACAAATAACAACTGGGTGATCTGAAGAAGGGTTGTGATGGTTTTTTTTCCTTCGTTTTTGCCTCTCACAGTTTGACAAATTCAAATGGTGGCTTTTGGAGCTCTGCCCATACATTCTCACTAGAAGGTTTCTAAAAGAGCATTAATTCTTTTATTACTTTACTCATTTCCAAGTCAACCTGCATAGACATCTCACAGTAAAGGCAGAGTCATTTTTCTTTTAGATGTGTTTTATTTGTTGTAAGTGACAGTCTTTTGATCTCCTCCCATTTCTTTCCCACCTTGTCTCAAGTGTTAGAGCGAAACAAATTCTTCTTGTTCACTGTCAAGTGTATGTCGTGTAATGTGTGATTTGCTATACACCCCCCCCCCCCCCCCCAACTACCTTGTACAGATTTCCACGGCTGTTTGTTCTGTACAGGCGTGCAGCAAGTCTCTGCGCTGCACCGCTGCTCAATCTCTGCCTCTGACATGACTGTCCACTTGTCACCGCAGATAATTCTTGGCATAAATTACAAAAAGGGTACTTGTCAGAAAGTTATAAAAATGAATATGGAGGCTAAAACCACATCCACCTGTGAGCCTTGTCGTTTTTCCCATCTCGCCTTTCCCATCTCTGTCTAGTCCCTCTGTTTCTCCGCTCGACTAGTCAGAAAAAGGATGACCGAAAGAGCAGGTAGGCGCTTTCTGATAGAGTTACACCCCCACAAATGGAGTCAGTCAAGATCTGGTTGAAAAAAATGTCATTAAATTAAAAAAAATTATTTTCTGACAGAGGTGCCAGCAAAATTGTTAAACCTCTGTGATAACAAATCCATGAGGCTAAAATGAAAGGAGAGGGAAAGAGAAGGAATAAAAAGAGCAAAGAGTTAAGGAGAACTGAGAACCTTAACAAAGTGTAAAACAGGAATCCTCAGAGTGGCTTCCCAGTCAATCAGAGCACTTACTTTTCAGCTGTCCATAACGCTATTTCATACCAATTATTACCCCCACTGAGCAGGTGACAGGCTTGTGTGACGATGGCAGCGCCTACGCGAACTCCCGGTAATCCCGAAATGACGGATTGGGAGGGAAGCCTTGCAGTGATTTGTGACAAAGTAACTGAACATAGACTTCTGTACTTAGAAACGTGAGAGCAGTTTGTCTTCATGCTTATGGTAACACTCTGCACTTTTGATTTGATGGACGGGCTTTAGTCCGCCTCACCAATACGCTCTCTCGGGTAATGGCGAAGGGGGCATCGCCATTCGAGTCCTAAATTGAAAAATTGCTGTAGGGTGTCCATTTTGCTGTTTGCTGTGTATTAATCAATAAAAGTGATGTTTATTTAGTTATGTATTTATTTTAAAACCCGTATAACTAAACGGCTGTTGCTGATCTTTTTTTTTTTTAACTAATCCTTCTGTTATTGTGTTGCTCTTTTACTCTAGTGTATTAAACCTCTTTTTTTTTTTAAAATCATTGCTTCTGCAGAGCTGAAGCAGGCATATTCACAGACAGGTCATAAAGATGGTCACTTTGTTTGACTGTTACCCATAAACCCCCTCCCCAAACCTCTCTTGCTTGTAATTTTTCCCTCCTCTCTGTCCTAAAGCCTTAAAGCTTCCCGCCTGTTATATTTCCTCCACATCAATATGTCACCTAGTTCCGCTACAGCAGGATGTCAACTTAATGCAACTCTAAGGTTAAGAAAACATCGTCTTTGCCTGCTGACTGATAGCCTGTCACCGCGCGCACAAAAAAAGTTTAGAAATTTGATCCACCTGTCATCTCGCCTGTGATTATGAATCTCTTCCTCCTGCAGCTTGGAGGCCCATTCAGATGCATTCTAGCTTAGCCTCGCTCAGCATTAGTTACATGGATGAGAGAGCAAACTTCAAATCACTCCACTCGAGGGAGAGAGAAAAGAATCCAGCTCATCTTAATGTAAACAATCGGGCCGAGTGGCGAGCCCACCAAGATAGAAGCCACTGTTTCTTTTTTCATTGGAAAAATCTTGTCATCTGATTTTACCTGTAGATGCCCATACAACATAAATTAAAGCATCAATTTTTTTTAAATATTAATTGTATACACACACACACACACACACACATATATATATATATATATATATATATATATATATATATATATATATATATATATATATATGTGTATATATATATATATATATATATATATATGTATATATATATGTATATATATATATGTATATATATATATATATATATATGTGTAAAATGACAACACCTTATTTTTCCTCTCCTACTTTTATTTTCCCTCATATCATCCCATGAAGATACAACCTAAAAGGGGATATGTTTGATTTGTTTTTTTTTAATCGCCCTGTGGTGAACTACAGATGACCCTCTGAGTCAACTGCATTAGCTTTGGGGTGGTCAGACTCTGTGTGCGTGTATTTGTGTCCTCTTGGAGGGTGTGAGAAGTAAGGGGGAGGGAAGATTTTTCATGCTCTCCATTACAGTTGTTTAGGTTAGAGGTATTAACTCAATGAGTCTAAGTTAGTTTGAAATCATCAGGCTTGTACATACACTTATATGTATATAGTGTAACTGCTAACGCACAACCCAGAGTTAGTCACATTAGAAGATTCCTTACACCTTTTGTTTTTGTGTGTTTTTTTTCTTCTTCTTTTAAATAATTGTCATCATTATATCTTATTGGTCGAAAAGGGAAACATGACAGCTCCTGCTAATGGAGTCGCGGCACTCTATTACATTCACACACTCCAGGTTGGACCTGGCAACTTTTTTTTTTTAGATAGCTGAAGAAAATTCATTGCTTTCAGTTTTCAAACAGCGATTTCCTTGACTGAATTCCTCCTCTTTTTTTTCCTTTTCCCATATAGAGCCTGAGACTGATTTATTATAGATTTTCTGTTTTGATTGTTTTGCTGAGAAGCAGGATGGGAAGATGGGGCTTCCAGCTGCTCTGGATGCTTGGGAGTCCTGGGAGTCCTGGCCCGGCTGCCCTCCCGGCTGGCCCAGCCAAGTGGGCATGCGCTGTTATGAGCCGCGGCAGGGGGTTGATGGGGCTGCAGAGGCTGGGCCAGAGAGGCCACAGATGCCTTAAATGACTTGGCATGATGGGATGGCGAAGGGTTAGGAGCACGACTTGCAAGTGAAACAAAACAGTTTTTCAGTGATATGTGAGCGAAAGTCTGAACGTTGTCAGGATCTAGAAAAACAATAGAAAAAAAGAAACAATCATATAAACACAGACAATTTGTCAAAGTCACACGTATTGACTTTTGTTACATTTGTAACTTTGCTTTGTTTCCTCCTTTAATTTAAGCATTTGGATTGTTGTTATTTTATTCTGGGGGACTTTCTTACCTTGTATCTGTGAACCAGGATGATCCCAGTTAATCTTGGCTGACTGTCCCAAACAAAGACAACCCTTTCCTTCCAACCTGCACTTAAAACACTCGTGACACGAGACCGACAGAAGGGCCGCCATTAGATAGTAATTCATGTGGAAGCTGTGGGACCCAAATATCATTATCAAGTAACAGAGCTGCCAGCTTTTTCCTGTGCCACAGCCTGCTTTAATGCACATACTTCCACTTTGAGGAAAAGATAAACGTGTTTTTCATTTCTATAAGTTCAAAAACAGTGAAATATCCCACTAACATTAAATATGGTTGCAGTGTATAAAAGATGAAAAAGAAAAAACACACACACTAAACCAACCAGCTTAAGCAATTTTAGGAGTAATTTATTTTCCTGATCCCTAACATCCTAATCATGGCTTTTTTGATGTGTAACAGTGATCCATCAAGTTTTGCGGTAATCATTTTAAACCACAATCAGTCCCACTTGCTACTATTCAGCTCGTACTGCAGCTTGCACATGTGGTATCAATACATGCTTTGTAAACAGGGCCTTTGTGTGAGTCTACACCAGTGAGGCACCTTGACAATGACCTGCTCCATTAGTTTTATGCTGTGACATAAATGTTTGATGGCTCATACTCACCTGTCAAAAGCATTTTCATCAGATAGAATAGCATAAACAAAATAAAACAAAATAAAACAGTTTGAACAGGTACACGCCAGCGCAGAATACACCATTTCTCACTTTTTTTAATGCTTCTCCAATTAAAAACTCTCCTTCGACAGCGCTCAAGCATGGCAGCTCACACTGTGAAATGCACAAAAAAATGCAGGTGCTGGAGCCCAGGGAGGGAGAGAGCGAGGGAGAGAGAAAAGCCAAACTAGTCCCTTTAACTTTCTAAAGACTTTTCAGCATTTGTTCTGCACACTTACCTACGCAAACTCCAAGGGGCCACAGTGACTGGGGTCCCATTTCAGGCCCAGCGTGGAGCCGGAGAGCTCCTCAGCTGTAAAATGAGAGCGCCGGAGCGCAGTGTGAAAATGGATTAGCCTCGCTGAGATAAGGGGAGCCCTCAGCGAGCCATGCACGCCTTCAATGGGGAAAAAGAACTGCTGTACAAATTGTTTTTGGTACATTAAGTACCTGTTACTTTATTTCACAGATGGAAAACAATAACACAGGCTCTAGGGTTGGAACCACTGTGGAATGTGAGAGGTTTGGCTCACCTAGCGCCCTCGGAGGTGTCCCCGTTTTCTTAATATGCAGAGTGATCTTTGCATGGGACTGCCGACCAAAAGAATTCAGCAGATTGACAAACACAGCATATGATGATAAATGACAAAGTGCCAGGTTGGTCGCCAACAGCCTACTCGGCGAAATAATGCGGAATATCCATGTAAAAAATAAAATAAAATAGACTGAATGTTCCCACTCAGCAAACAGGGCAGGGATTTTTCATTAATAGTCCCGCTGTTGCACCAGGGCCCCCCAAATTAAATGAGTGTGTCAGATCCTGGATGATTTATACATTTGGACTGATCTAACAGCTCTGTGGAACAGCTATGACACCCTGACAAGCCAACAATGGATATGAAAAATGAGCCAATACCACCGCTCTAAATCTGAGACTTTCAAAGCCAAATGCACACGCAGAATCGAAACCTCTAACATACTCAAAGTATAATGAAAATAAAGCAGAAGGGAAAAAAAAAATCCCCATAAGATTCTCGGCACAATTTTAGCTAAATCATTCAGTGTTTATATAAATGGAGTGATGGAGACAAATTGGTCCGAGTGGAGTGTGGCAGTACTTTGCTTTTCTGATGTCTTTTTGTGGCTGCGTGCAGAGCACATCACTTTACAGCTAAATGAGATATCAGGCCTATTGCTGAGCTTTGACTCTGTAGCAAAATGTCAAATTGAGTTAGCATTAAGTAATATTTGAAAATATTCTCTTTTTTTTATCAATTAAAACAGAAGTAATTTATTTCTTTTTAATAACTTTATTCTAAGAAAACACTGTATGTGCTCTACTGACTGCAGAAAGCAACGCCAACTCCCCGTCAGTGGCAAAAGCTGTGTTCATAATTATTTTGTGTGGAAGGCTAGTGGCCTTCCTAACTTGCTAGATGAAGTGATAAAAACCAACATGATGGACTAAAGCATTTTTGCTTTTCCTAGTATTGTCCTTTTACCCTCTCATTCTCTGTCTGATGAAAAACTGCACTTGGTGTTCCTCAGAGCTCAGCAGATTTAGAGGAAACAATTACCAGTCCGGTGATCTCTGCTTCTCCAGTCCCACCGATAAACACCCAGAGCCCTGAGGTACGGTCGGAAAATGATACAGTTTTAAACGGGTTAAATTTCATTGTCTCCCCCCCCCCCCCCCCCCTCTCTTCTCCTCATTTCTCCCCTCCTTCTCTCCCTTAGAGGTTTTATTTCACAAAAGTGTGAACACATTTTTTTGTTGATGGGGCGAAAAAAGGAGTGAGAAACGATAAAGAATATGAAAAGCCCATCTTCACAGAACATTAGACATCGCAAAACAACCCTAAGCTATGACTGGATATATCAAAACTGACAAGTAAAAGTTGATTGCTGCGTGTCTATTGATTGAGCTATATTTCAGTGGAAGCCTCGTGGTTGTCTTCACAATGAACCAAATCCTGCTACCAAACATTGGCTGCAAAACCCCCTTTATTGACCAGAGAATAGGAAATAGTCAGTATGCTGTAGCTGTTAAATATTATTTGCAGCTATAACATTTTTTATTTCTTTTTTGGGGGGATACAGAGAATTGTTGGCATCGTATGGCATCCACAATTGTCAGAAGTAAACCTTTAAGATTCCATGAAAATTTGTCTTTGGACCCAAAATTGCTGTCCCTCAAAGGCCCCTGCACGTGTTGAGACACGATGTACCCCGTCTTTCGCCCTTTGACAGCTTCGATAGGCTTCAGCGTCTCTGCAATCCTGAATTGAACCCAGTTTTGTTTTGGTCAAGCGAATATATAGATGTATGGATGGATCAGTGGATGAATGGTTTGACAGACTTCTGTCAAACTCCAACAATGTCTAAAAGAGACTCAGTAAGACAGGAAAAATGGGTTTTAGACTATTGCAGGACTCATCAATGTTTCTCTTAATGTGGAAAACCTGGACGGGTGTATGTTAAACCTAACCAAGTCGTGTTGGTGCATAAAGAGCAACTAAAAATAAAAAGTCAAATACAAAAGTAAAGTCAAAATCTAAAAAAAACATCGTACACGGATTCCTTTTGATATCGAAAGAGAAGGGTAATGAGGATGGATTCAACCTGCTGTAGGGGTAAGTGGTTAAGATTATGGAGTGATGCTTTACGGTTGTTGAAATCAAAGGTAAGACAAACAGTTTATTGGAAGGCATGGCAACAACTGGACGATAGGAAGAACAGTGTGCTTAGTTATGACAAGTGTGCAGACATATAAGTGTCTTTATCCCCGACAAGGAAAGGGAAATTGAGGGAAACTGAAATAGAAAAATAGGACAGATGCTCACAGAGAGTGAAAAACTTGAGCTGTAAAGAAGGCCAAGTGTACCAAACAGAGCGCAACCCAGGAGTGATTGAATGATCCCATTCTGGCCTCTTTGTTAGACACTAGGCAGCGATGTATGAAGATTGATACACAAGTGCTCGACTCGGTTTGCTGGATCATCAAACGGATTGATATTATACTCCAGCCAAGGATGAAGACAAAGTAAGTGTTATCATACTCAATACTGGGGCTTGTCAGAGGCGGGAAATCATCTCGTGTCACTGGTTATGGGAGCATTTCACAGACTGTCTTGAGAATTTATCTAGGAGATGTGATGCTCTATGGCAGACTGCAGCTGACGGTGGAAGCCCCGGCTGCACCGTAAAGATCTTCACTAAAGATTGAATTACAGCGTTGCGCTTTAGAATGCATTTATTTCACTGCTATCATGTTTGTCCCCACAGACACTGTAAATCCCCCTTCCTCTTATCAAGTAGCCATTTATTGTTGTCAAATAACATTATTCACGGCTGTATCATTACTTAGATAACGTACGCATTAGAGCAAATGATTTGTTTATCTGCTGTACAAGTTCTACATTACTCCTGAGATTTCTCTAGGCTCCTCATTATTCTGTAGTCCTGGGATCAGTCAGTACAAAGTGAAAATGTGGATGTTTGACGGGTCTATTCGGGCACAACATGTTACTTTTCAGTGCCATTTATGAAATGAATACCTTGTTAGATGTGAAGAATTATAGGCTTATGATTTTGAACCAGTTTGATTCCGTTAAAGTTCGAGGCAATCGAATTCTCTGTTCCTTTGATCGACAGCTTTGATTAGTAATTACGCACGTAGTGTCTTTCAAAGTGTGACATCTTTATTTCCCCTCTTTAGAAGGCAATTCAATCATCTTTTTATAAATCCGACAGACTTAAAAGTCACCATATGTGATTGAGTTAATTTGAGGGCTTTAATTATATTCCACTTACCATTGCCCTTTTACATTTACCAAGCAAGATTTTTTTAATCATTTACATCATTACATTAGATATTGTTAGAGCTGATGTTTCAATCTAAACAACATTCATTCTGTGTAGAAAAAGTCCTTTAACTTAATTGCAGTGATGAAAGAAGCACTACGACTACACATATTGTGTTTTGTGCCATCTTATAAATAATTTTTGTATGGTTTGGAATTTTGTGCTCTATTCTTTTGTTGAATTTGTGTTATCATATCCTGTGGCAGACCTCGTCTTACAGTTGCTTCTCCAGTGAGTCCAAGAACTGTAGCCTAAATGCAACAGTAGTCCCCGTTCTTCTCTACAGCCTTGCAGAACTTACCATGTTGGTGCAGGAACTAGTTCCCCACCTGCTGGACTTTCTGGCCGGTTCAACTAACTCTGCACAAGTTTAAGAGTGCTAAATTCCGGATGAAGATCTATCGTTCTTGTGATTACATAAATACTGAGGAAATCGTGTTATACTAAGGGCTGTTTACATTAATAAGTGAAAAAACAAGTAAAATAAACATCATTTCAGTCATTAAAAACCTCGGTAAAAGCACTAATTTGTAAATGAACGAATGCGTGAGCTGTGCAGAGATGGCACTGATTCCCTGTTTAAGTGTCCAACTCCAGTCTGCACATTAATACCAGAAGCTTCCTGATGCTGTTTTCTTAAGAGCTGGAGACACCAGGCAGTATAACCGTGTGCCTCTGTCTACAGAGAAGTTTTATGCACACTGTAAAGCTGTCATTCATGTTGTTGCATACAGTGCCTTCATCATGTCGCCAGGCTCAGTAAAAGCCATGTATGGGAAAGACTGCAGGCCATGGCACTTATGGATATTTCTCTTTACATACATCATTTTTACATGTAGACACTGGCTGTGAGGCAACCTGTCAAAGAGACTTGCTGCTTTTCATCTTCATATTGAAATTCCAAAGGTCATTGTACTTCTGCTTGTATATATCATTTCTATTGTTATAGGATAAAGTTAAACTGCAGTTAGGCCATCTTTGCACAAAGGCAGACATATGCACTTCATCTAGTAGAAGTGGTTTGCTTTAGCCAAGAGGTACTTTCTATGATTTGGTCCTGTTAAGCCGTTGACGCTGAAGATACAATTATCACTGTTGGAAAAGCAGTGCGTGTGTTTCTATGTGTGCGTGTGTGTGTATATGTGTGTTCATTGTATAGAGATGTCTGGTGGTGATGGTGTTCTAGCTATGAGTTAAGGGCTTCATCAAAATAAAAACTTTTCCAGCATCAAAAAGCTACAGCACATGATCCATCTCCCTTTTTAGCTGGTGTCAGGACCAGTTTATGTGACGATGATGTGATGTTTGGGTAGTTCATTCTGATCTAACTCCCTCAGAATGAACTATGATAGTTATGGATTTTGGATTGCTGATGGGCTCAAGCCATTAAAAAAACAACAATATAACAATGTGCTATGAGAACACAGTGACAAATCTGTTGCATTTACCCATGTTCTTTTACAAGGCTCATATTACTTAGGAAGACACAGCTGTAAACAATAAAGATGGTATAGTATTTATTGAGTGTCCAAAATGAGTGGGAAATTTATGCATGCAATTAACACAAACTAAAAGTTCTACGATACAATGCTGTGTAATTTGTAGAACCAAATTAGCTTTGCATGACATGACACCTGTCAGTAATGACAAAAAAATCACATACACCTTCATAATGACAGTTTGCTGCTCACAGCAGATTAAATTATTATGCAAAATAGGTAAGGCAGCAAATGACTGGACAAGAAAATGATTTCAGACAAAGACCAGATGCTTGCAAATAATAATAATGCTGTGCATTATTCCCACTAACGACTGCGCTCTGTCTTAAACTATATCTAAAAGATGGATGTAGCCACTGTGCTTTCACCAGTCATCTTGTCACCTTGTGTTGAAGCCTTTATTTTAGCATTTAGGCTGAATTGATTGCATTTACACAGAAGGCGGTGTGCTATGTTATTAGCTAACCAGCAAGCATGGTTAGCAGGGAGTGCAAAAGCACTGTCTAACATGTTCATAAAAACAATACCAGAGTACCACTAACCAAGAATGGAGACAGTTTAATTACAAATCACATTATTGAAGTTTAAAACAAAAACCCACTGCAAACAAGGTAGCGAGGTCATGCTGAATGTTTAAAAGAAGCTGAGATAACGCCTAGCGGGCAGCTAGCTAGCTAGCAGCCTCACTGGCTCTTAATTATTATTATTTACTTACTTTAAAACTATCTGTTTATTTTATTGTGTCCTCTTCTACCTTTTATTTTATATTACGGCATTTAATATTCTCCTTTACTTTATTATTTTTTTAATAGCAACTTAGGAATGGCAGAGCAAAACTTTTTCAGACTAAACTAAACTTCAGTGCTTGGATTTGTCTTTTAAGGATGTAAAAGTCTACACCTTAGAACCATATACTGGAAAATTATATATAGGAACTGATCAGGGCTTTGGATAATCCTTCTGAGATGTTTAGAGAATCACTGGTTTCTGCGACAAATGCTGTAATCTTCTCCTACTGCACTTTTGTGCTGCAAATGAACAGAATCGTCAAAACACAATGCTGTTATGATCATAAATCTACAGTACTGTCCAATTAAACGTATCGTTTAAACAGTGTCAGTGTGTTGTGTTTGTGATAGGCTGTGTAATAGTGTAATAACTCCGTCCCCTGTAAGCTGGCCAGGGAGGCTGTGTGTAAATGAGACGGTTCTGCTACATTAGCTTCATAACACCATAATCCCTTCTCCATAAACCATTGCATGCGCTGCAACATTTCTGATTTATGGGGGGTAGAGAATCAATGGGAAAAAATTAATGCTCGCGAAACGTCCCAGGGACAATACTGAGCAGATTTTAATTGTGATTTCATTCAGGCGGCTGTTAGCGAGATGATGAATGGGAGCTAACCTTCCACTCTGCCGAGCACTGGAAAGAGTCTTTAATATGACAATTAAGTGTCTGTCTTTTAGATTTTATTGTATCTTCCTCTCTCTGTCTTGTGAGCTACTCTGTCCTCCCTCCTGCTTTTCTTCTTTCTTCCCACCCACTCTCCTTTAGCCGCTTCCTATCTTTCTCCCTCTTGACATCGCTTCATCTGTACAGTGCAGCTTTTGCACAGATTAAATTGAGACTCCAGTTTTCTCCATCTCAGAGCACTTACTTATGTTTTATGACACGCACTAAATCAATTTTATGTTGTTATTGATTTTTTTCCCACTCCTCCTATTACCCTCTTGCTTAAATTGACACAAACCATTTTGCCTTTTGCTCCCAGATTCTTCCCACTCTTGTTCTGTGGTGACCTTATGTGTACTCGCAAGACATCTGAGGGTGGAAAACTGTGTCCCTCTGTGGAAAGAAAGCAGTGCATTTATTGATACTGATATAAAACAAAAGGATATAACTAGAACTTTGCTTGCATTTAAGAATTTAAACACATAACCGCCCCCTTTTGTTCTCCAGTGTAGCATTACTGAAAATAGCGGTAAAGCATGCAGCAGACTTTGTTGCATTACCCCACTACACTAACAGGATGGAGGCTTTTGTAGTTTTAGTGGATGGCAAATCAACTCAGTTGTTTTAATTGGTTTTTCAAGTAAAAGACAGCATGGTTTATAGGGATTTTTAATTTCACCTTCATCATTACGAGTGACAATGCCTCTGGCACAATGCAAGCAGTCTCTTCCAACTTTGTATTTATTCACAAGTGCCCCTGCAAACTGAGCCAAAAAGACTGAAGGCCAACTTTTTCAGTAATTGAGTGAAAATGTAACCAAATAGAAATTAACAAATAGAGTAAAAACAGAAGTGAATACAATCAGCAGGCAACAATAATAACAAAGAAAAAATGAAATGGAAAATAATGAAAAGTAAATAGAGAGATATGTTTTAGCAGCAACAGCTCCATTTAGGCTTTATTTTTTTCTGTTTTCTTATGTGGTGATTTAGAAGGACCAACTGGTGCTGGAGCAGGGGTTAAATGCAGGAGGAGCTAGCTTGGTCTCAATCAATTTGTCCCTGTCTTTTGGCAGGTGCCCAGGCTTTGCTGTGTCCCAGTCCACCAGTGTTGGCTCCATCAGGGCTCCCAGAAAAGGCCTAAGAAGCAGCATCAATGTGACCATTTAGAGTGCGATCTGTGCAGATGCAGTAGGAAGGTCAGGCCATTGTGTGGCCCCCCTCCCTAGCGCCTTTCACTTCACCCTCCAGAACGCCGTCCACATCAAAGTTGTTATTGAGACTCCTCAATCGGAAATCCTGGTTTGGCAGGGAAGCAAGGTCTTTAAGAAAAGAATGACGGCCTTGACATAACATGGGCAACTAAATCAATGCACCAGCAGCCAAAAAGAAAGATTAATACTCATAGGCCTCTTTACACCTGTGCCCAAATATCTCTCATATTTAGTCTAGGTTTGGTTTACACCTGATCTTTACAAGTTTTCAAAATGTAAAAAATAAAACTCTAATTTTCTCTTAAAAGACATGAGAATTCCAAAAAAAAAATTGGGGAACATACTGTCCTATGTTCAGCTATAAATTCATTTATGGATTATTTTAAAATGAGTATGATGTGCAGATTTATTTTTTAACACTTACAGTCTATTTAAGATCTTACCATGTGCCTCTTTTTATAAGTTGGTTGGTAATTTTATTACACATAGATTCCTAATATTGTTTTTGTTCTGAATAAGGGGCCCGGTGGCGCCAGTGTCCGGCAGCCTCGCCTCTGTCAGTGCGCCCCAGGGTGGCTGTGGCTACAATGTAGCTTGCCATCACCAGTGTGTGAATGGGTGGATGACTGGATATGTAAAGCGCTTTGGGGTCCTTAGGGACTAGTAAAGCGCTATATAAATACAGGCCATTTACCATATTTACCAATAAAGTAGTTGACAAGAGAAAATGACATAAATAAAATTTTGCTGCTATACTTTGCCATTGTACTTGGTTGCTATGGTTTACATACAACATAATCTAGCTAACATGCAGGAAAGTTTGTATATTGTTAAAAACTTAAATCTGTGTAGCTCTGTAAAACTAATAGAGTTGTCTATCTTAAAGGGGCGAAATGTAGCTATTTTCATATTAATGCTAGCTAACATTAAATTAACGCTAACTACCTGCCAGCTGACATTAGTTCACCAAACCTTGACTGAACTCAGGGCTCATTTGACACTTAATGTAATGCTGTAATTAGTTGTGGAAACATAGCTTCATCATATCTTTCACTTTGCAACCTCAGATGAATAAACACTTTATGGGGACATATTTGTTGTAATCTACTTGTAAGTAGTTACATGACACCAGCTCTGATGCACGCTGAACAGATTCATCAAGATGTTTTGATTTTGTTATGTGTGATTACTGCAGATTTTTTTTTAATCAGTCTTTATTTTGAGATGTTTGAACACTCTTGGGTCCCCCTGCTGGTTTGTGTGCGTGCGTGCGTGCGTGCGTGCGTGCGTGCGTGCGTGCGTGCGTGTGTGTGTGTGTGTGTGTGTGTGTGTGTGTGTGTGTGTGTGTGTGTGTGTGTGCGTGCGTGTGTGTGTGGAGGGTAGGGGCAGATGCCTAGTCCACTTGCTAGGCTGGCTCTGTGTTATCATGTCATGAGTTGGGAGTAAAGCCAACCTCTTTATACAGATTCCTGTTATCACTGAAAAACAAACAAACAAAACAGTTCACTGGAGTTGCATTGCAAGATAATGTCACTAAGTAGGATAACATTTCAGTCTCTATTGACTTAAAAAAAAACCTCACGCATATTATATTCTTATATAAACTTATGTATTCTTTATTGTCAGTTTAGTAATGTTTTTTGCCACTTAGTAAATGCTGACAAATATGTAAGAAGATTACATTTTCAACTGAACTCACAAGGAACTTTTACAAAATTGATGGCATCCCTTTTTTCCTCCCCATAATTGAACATTACATCATTTCAGAGCCTTAAAACGATGAAGAATGAGACAGAGGTGAGAAAATGGAGACGACTGACTGAGAAGAAGGCAACTGACAGAAAGTTCTTTCTTCTTTCTGACTCTTCTTCTGTTTCGGCTCATGTGCAAAATCGAATTATGATGTGGACTGACGTGCACCAGCTGCCCCCTCTCCTGGGTGCTGTCCGTCACCTCGCCGGTCACCGCTGACAGCACTATGATGGATTAGGAATTGTCATCCAGGACGCTTGTCACTTGTTTACAAGTTGGCCATCCCTCATCTCTCAACACAGGCCTTATAATCTGGCCAACACTTCTCCAACACCCCCACCTCACACACACACACTTACACACACTGCCAGGTGCGGTATACAAGACAACACCATACATAACAACAGCTTTTTTTTCTCCTCTTCCCCCAAACCTTTCTCTCGCTCTCTCTCACTCCTGCATCTCTGGGCTGAACACAGTCAACACATTTAATGCATTAATATATGTGTTGTGTTCACCAATCTCCCAGGGACTGGGGCGATGTCTTCTCCTGTCAACCCCTACCCCCGAGAACTGACTGGGTTTTATACAAACATCCCACTGGGAGAGGGAGGGGAGGCTCAGCTCTAACCTGCATTTTGTTTTTTGAACAATTGAGCCTTTAAAACCGTTAAAACCCAAATTTACGAACAATATGCTTTCTTTCTGTAAAACCTATTTTGCTGCTGTGACGGTGAATACAAACCTGACTGTTCTGTAACCTCTTGCTTGTAGTGGTCATGCGATCATGCACGTAAAACAGCTTTCGTAAAATATAGATCTTTTAAAACATGTATTATGACATTGTCATTTACTTCATAACCAGTAACTGACAGATTAATTTTAAAAAATATATATTTTACTGTGACATGTGTCATTTTACAACTTTTTCCTCCTCCAAGCTCTTTTTCTGGAACAAAGCTGAAAACTTGTTTCCACAATTTTGGAAAAAAAAAACAACCCCAAAACCTCGCATGTCAAATTCAAGACCATTTACCAGAAGCTTTCAGACTCAATGGTGTCAAGCCCGTGTCTCAGCAATGTCGAAGAAGGAAGCCCCGCAGAGCAGACTTTGATCTCTCTCCGCAGCATCTCTCAGCCTCCGATCTGCTGTGAGAATGTGTGAGTTTATGCTCCCTCTGCAGGCATAGTCCAAACTGGATGACGAGCTAACCAGCCTGCCTCTCCGCTTTGGACTCGGCCCTGCCAGCTGTGATCTTGCAGAGAGGATGAGTGGATGCCATCTACCCGGCACTACTGAGGCCATCCCTGTGCTCCCAGCGTGGCCCTTGAGAGAGGCCATAATCTTTTCCTATCTGCCTAATGGTTCCCTCTGTGGATTCTGAAATGGCAGGCCTGGGAGTGGGGGCCGCATGCTGAATCCTACCATGAGCATATTGTCATTAAATTAAAAATTTCCTAACACTCCCTTGCTTGTGGCATAACCGCCGCCGTGAGAGCGATCATAATTGGCTCTGAAAACATGCGTAATTGCCTTCAGCTGGCGTTCTTTTACAGTTGACATTGTTGAGGCAGCAGCGGGGCGATTGGTGAAGTGAATATGCAGCTTGTTTCGCAATGGCACTCGTAATTGAAATATGGTACGTGAGAGCGGAAGATTACATTAAAGCTCCTAGATAATCACTTGACAAGGGAGTCGTTGGATCGACAATCTGCTGCGGTGTTTCGGGGGAACCGGCCAGAGCGAACAGGCCAAGGAAGGGAGGGAGAAGGGAGGCAGAGTGGGGCAAAAGGCAGAAAAAGAAGAAGAAGAAAAACGTCTCTTGGCTTGCTCGCTTATTCAGAGCAGTCCTGGATTGCCGGCCTGGCATTCCTGGGCTCTTTCTATCACCACATTTATCCCACTCCCTCTCTTATTCTTCCTGAGACACACAGCCCTCCGCTGCTTCGAGTATACCACTTCCCCTTTAAGAGCTAACAGATGGCTGCCCATTGCAGTTGCATTTTATCCTCATTTTAATTTATATTTTCATTGCCTTTTATTTTGTAGTGGCGAAATGATACCTTTAATCAACGGCGGGACACACGACTGCCTGCAGTCAGCTGAAAACAGACTGAATAAACAGTTACTGTATTAATATTTTTTTACTTAACCAGTAAGTGTTTAATTGAAACACTCTATGATATAAGTGCAATATTAATGATTTCTCTTAAAGGTCCTTGTGCCCCTTTTTTTTTTTTTTTATCTACAGTCCTTTCACTTCCTCAGCCTAATAGACAGCAGAAAGGGAAGTGTTATTTCACAAATATTTCAAAACCCCAGACTGCCAGTATGGGCACATTACTTGTTAACTGATGCACAAAAGAAAAGACACAAAGGGATGGTCACATTTATCCTCCTTTTTTTTCTGCAGACTATCTGTTCTTGCTGCTGAAGTAAAAAGAAAAAAAAAGAAAAAAAATTGCAGGTGCCTCCTCTCTTTAATCTACTTCTCCTTTCACCATTATCTTATATTTGGGTATAAACACACAGACTGTGCAACCCGATAATATGCAATTAAAAACAAAGATCATTAAAAAGTTATTGGTGTCTGCCTAATTACTATAACTTTACCCCCCTTATAATGAGCGTGCATGGGTATTGATTCGAAGCAAATCTCCCTTTCCTCCTGGAAAAAAGCAGGTAGTTACTTTGTGTTAAATCATTAATATAGTAATGATTTTTCCAGAACACTCTCAATTAAGACCAGAGCAGAAAATGACCCAGGGGAGTTGAAGCTCACGCTCTTAAAAGTGTGATGTTCCAAATATATCGTTGCTTCTCTCACCGGAGAATATGGATAGAGGTGAGGGGTGTTTCTGAATAATTTAAAGCAGGAGCTTGTTGATTAGATTGTGCATAAATGTGTTTCTATGTTTTGGGACTGTAACTTTAATGTAAAACCGTACGTGCTAATATGCTGCACCGAACAAGCATTTTGTAAATAGTCAGTGATGTAGTGGTACGGCTCAACCTCCAGGAGGGGACAGAGAAACCATCTGACAGGATGAGAAATTAATAAAACACAATAAAGAAAGAATTACAGTAGAAAAACAGGACTGCAAACCTTGGCATCATCAAAAGTTCAAGTGTGCATGTGAATTTAAAAAAGATCATGACTAAACGAGGTAGTGGACCCTTTTTGATTGTTGCATTGTGGACACAGGTCAGCACTGCCCTGTGCACACCAAGCAACAATGAAATGTATCCTGATACCTTTCCTATATCAAGCATTGTGCTACAGTAGCTCTTCTGTGGTGTAACACCACATTGCGCAGACTTGGTTTTGCATGTGCATCATTGAGCCTCTTGGATCCTGCTTTATTGGTTCTCCTTCCCTGGACCAGTTTGGGTAGGTAATAAGCACTGAACACTCAAGAAGGCCAGCTGTGGCGCTCAGTCATCTAACCATAAAAGTCCCTCAGATAGTTCCCCTAATATTCCCAGCCTGACCACATAAAAAGAGCGCAATGATGCTTTGACGTCACTGGGCTAACATGCTCACAAAAAATCAAAAAGCTGGGAAAATAACAAATTTTGGACAAATGATGGCAAGTTACAGTACTACTAACTGTATCCTACTAAGGAAATTAATTGATAAGTGCATACATTTCTTTGCTGACATTACAGTAATTTATTCAGAGAATAAATGTCAACCTGATGAAGTGAGTGGGACCGGTTGTCCATAAACCATAAATGCAGAAAAAAGCTGGATAAATGAAAACTTTGGCCTGTTGATGTGAAATATGTGCGCTTTAAACTATTTCACAGTTGTGAATATGAAAGAACATCTGAGTCATGGTTTTTAGGTTAGCATATGTCATCTAGACTGTCTTTGTAATTCAAATCCTGCTTTCTCTGTGATCTCTGAACCCCCCCCCCCCCCGAACCATCTGAGGGACTCCAATCCTTGATTCGTGCTCCGACAATTAGATCATTTGTTCGTCTATTATCTCAACACCTGCAAGAAAATCTGTCTCAATTTTCCCCTCTGCTTCTGATCTTGTCTCCCTCCCTTCGTTTTCTGTGTCCCCACTGAGATGCTGGTTCCACCCCAAGCTGCTTGTGTCTCTGTCAGGAGGCTCTTGGACACTGCCATCCCAACATGCATTGTGCACATGCCAAGAGCCTGTGCCAGTTCAAGCCCTTATAGCGCCGAATACTTGTTGTGACCCTGCCTCTTCTATTCTTTGCGCTCTTTCGAGGCCCCTGTGCCAAGCACACACAAGGCTCAAGTAGGGATATACAAAAAACATCGAACTCTCCTCCCTCCTTCACTCAGAGCCATAATATTCACTTAGCGAGGAGCAGGACTGGCTGGAACAAAGAGACTTTTAGGTCTGGGCAATGATTTGTTATAGTCTCCATAACCACAGTTTACAGCAGCTTCCTTTTGAAATGCTTGACATTTTACTTCCTATTCCTTAGCTATAGTTGCTGGATACAGTGCGTCATCTTTGTTTGACTTTATCACACGTAAAGAGCC
Source organism: Rhamphochromis longiceps (assembly GCF_057381845.1). NCBI lineage: Eukaryota > Metazoa > Chordata > Actinopteri > Cichliformes > Cichlidae > Rhamphochromis > Rhamphochromis longiceps. The sequence goes on from NC_140567.1 coordinate 16,113,393, forward strand.
GTTTAATGTCATTGCCTAGGTAACCAGCAGGTTTTTGGCAACGACGCAGAAACGGCCAATTTGTCAGTGGAATGTGAGGAAGTGTCAATATAAATCTATTTAATCTCTCAGGGCTACATCCAGGACATGATTTTTCATATGCATATGAGAATATTTTTTGTATTACACACTTCTTTCTTTCTTTTTTACAGCTGACCGCAGATGGAAGTGATTGGTCCAACAGAGGGGGAGAAGAATAAAGAAGTGAGGGCAGAGAGCTTTTTTAATGGCGACCGCAGTTCTTCATTCACAGCATACATATTTACAGTAGAGTGTAGGGTGCTGATTAGACCTTTCAGAAAATAATTCTGACTTTCACTGTTAAACATCAACTGAACTTTAGTGAACTTTTAATGTGGACTGTGGTGAAATGTACTAACACAGTCAAAGAAAATCAGACAGGCAGTAACTTAATGCAGCTATGATTGACTGCTAGTCATTATTTAGAGCTAATTCAGCAATATTACGTATGTTTCAGGTTCATATACATACATATATATATATATATATATATATATATATTAGTTCGTGTTTTGTTGACCTATCCATGCACCCCAACCTCCTCCCTTTGCAGACTTTGTTCCCGCTAAACAGTGCTGACACTGCTCTTGTCAAATATATTACTGTTGATGAAGGATTTGAGTCATGCTTGTCTCATTTTTAGCATTGCGTGTTACTGTAATCAAATTGCATTTCTCTGTTACGCAGTACTGTTACTCATAGTGTTACTATTAAATTCAATACTGACATTGTGTTATACGGCACCCTCAGTTATCTCTACAATAGCTCAACTAACATGTCTTTATTTTTCTTTTTCTTTTTTTTTGTCTTGTGCCCCTCGAGTACCATCAGCTGCCTTCAATTCATGTGCGGGGAGGAGAAAATGATGGAGTGGTATAGACCTTTTGAGATGTGGATATTTGGAATTAAATTTTATTTTCATTGCATGCAAGGACAAACAAAAGGACAATAAGGGCACCGTGCAAACACTAAACTAGCAGCAAAGAACCCAGAGCCATGTTAAAGCCGGTTGCTTCCTGACACCAGCCAAGAAGATAGAATCTGATCTTCAACAGGTAACAAAAACTGAGAAGAGAAGTCAGTACAACCTCCAGTTCTACCTGTACCCGTTTCTTTCTGCGGCGATTGGTCTGTAGTGCTTGGCTGGTTTTCAATGTTGCTGTCAGCTTTGTGTTTATACTTAAACACTAAAAGAAAGATCCTGTGTCCTCATAAGGGTTAGGATTTGTGTCAGTGTGTGAAACTGTAGCCTAAAGTTTATATATAAGAGTGGCTCTCAGGCCATGTGACACAGTAACACAAAAGTACTGTAATGAATAGCGGTAGTGCGACAAATTTAATTCTCTAGGGAGTCTTTAAGTAACAGAGTGCATTAATTTTATGTTATACACATACACACTTTTGACAATAATGGTGAAGATTATATCTTGAAACAAGTTGTGACATAAGAAGCATAACTGTCAACATCTTCACACTTCTTGGGCTTTGGGATAAAGTCAGACAGATGTCTGTGACCTCTAATGTCTTTTATTGAAGATCCATGTCGTGACACTGTTCGAGCTCCCCTGCTGTACAAACTGAAGAACAGTGTGTCACAACGTGGCATTTATGTTCATGTGACATTATCAAAATGCTCATATGACAGCCCACCAATTATGAATCCCGACGAGAAGACACCGGAAAACATCTTGCACTCGCGCTCTTGCTGACATGACCTTTTTACCGAGATCGTGCGTTTTTCCCATCAACATCCCCCCTGTGCAGCCCTCTGTTTCTCTCTGTTTCTTCTATTCAAAGCTTCATCCTCTTCATCCCAAGGTAAATCCCATTAGGTGGATGTTTTGTCGTGGAAGCGATTTTTTTTTGTGCCACGCAGTTGTTATTTATTGGCTGCTGACAAGCCTATGAATTCTGGGGCAAAGTGAAACTCATATTGTTATCAAAAGCATAAAATTCCTATCACTTTAGATGTCAGAGCAGAGACAAGAAAATGAAACAGGTACTCATAAAGGCAGTGGGTGTAATAAATCAGCCAGGAGGGCCAGAGAAAGGAGACGCTTGATTAAATAAGGGGAATTAGGTATTTTTGCAAAAGCGGGAAATAACATTGATCTACGCTCCTGTCAGCAAAGACGCTTGACACCATTGTGCATTGTCTATTCTTCCCGTGTGTTTATAGTTTATCAATCTCCCTCCGACAGAATGATATCAGTGAGAGAATATCCTGCATCCTTTGGCCGCCTTGTTCTCTGCTGCTGGAAAACTGGGGGCAGACTTATCCAGGTTCTGAGGTTGCCTTCTTTGATTTCCTCAGCAATTGAATCACCAATCATATCCTGTAGCTTTGTTTACCACGACATATGTGAAATGAACCAATAGGGCTACTGTTTTTCCTACAGCGCCATAGGCATCAAGAGGCAATTTAAGGTCAGTCAGGGGTGATACTCTTCTCTAGTTTATACCAGGGTGCAATCAAATTTCGTTGCATTTTATGGGAAATCACTTTGGGCAAATAATTCCTATTTTTCAAGGGAATGTTGGATATCTATTTAATGAGAAGCAGTCTTGTTATTGTAAGAAAATCCAATAAATCTTCGCACTTTGCCTAACACAACAAGCAATCTTTTTCTTGTGTAGCCTGTTGAAATAACACTATATATACTCTCTTCTTCCACTCAATCTTCCCCCGTGGAAGCAAGATGCAATGCAACAGATTGAGCGCGCTTTAAAAGTAAACACATAAAACACGGTTGAACTGATACTTTTAATTTTCCTTGTTGCAGTTTTCTTTTCACAAAGCATCAAAAATGACACTGAATATACGAGTTATGACTCATGGCCAATTGCACATCCGTCTAAAAGCAAATTCTGCAAAGCCAAGTTTGTTACCCTAATTGCATGATTTCAGTAACGTCTCTCCCGCTTTGATTTGGAGGTGTCTGCATGGCTGATAGGATCAGTGAACTCTGGAGAGTGGGGTGACGACCTTCCACCTCATCCATCACTCGCTGATGGACATGTGAAGCCAGTCCCTGACAGGTTTGGAGGATAGGTGGGGGTGGAGGGTGAAAATGGGGTTAAGGATAGGGCCGGAGAAGGATCCGTGCTACCAAAGCATGATGGCTGGAAGAACGAGGGCGGGGTTGAAGGGGGGAGCAAATGGAGAGAAGTGTGGCCAGGATTGAGGTCAGGGATGTATGATTGGGGTATAAGATGAGCCTGGTTAAATGTTTGCGTGGGGGGACAAAGATGGATTATCTGACTGTTTATGCATGTCTCATGTGAGGGAAAATAAACAAACGCAGCTCACATCACATTTGCCACTATTTTTTCTTTCTTTAGCTCTTTTGCAGCAAAGGGCATAAAACCACGTCAGTAGTTTTGGTTTAGTTCGCCATCCAGCATTTGTGAAGCAGGAACTCAGTCCAATACAAATGATGAATTTGGTAATCGGGAGCAGTGTCACTCTATTCTCCAAATCTTGCTGAGGTGTAATGAGTCTCTGAGGGGCCACTTGTTCCTTACATCCAGTGAAACAAGCACCAATGTCATCAATCTTCAAAGAGGCTAAAGTGAAGTCAACTTCTGTCTGAAGGTGCTCCCGCTGATTTCTTCACGTGAGCTCAGTGGAAAGCCCACGTTCCCATTACATGTGAGAGTGTGCATGCGTGGGAGAGTCGGGTGCGGTTGCACCCAAGAAAACCTCTGACCAAATCGCAGCCAAGGGCGAGTGACACCACAGCATGAAGCAGGGATGTGGTGCACACACATGCACACTCACAAATGTTAGCATGGAATGGGTTCAGTGACATTTGACCCTGGTCATTCAATTGCCTGTCAACACCATGTACTCCCATCGTTTTGTGCATGACTGTGCGATCATATGTTTTCCTCTGTCTGACCTAAATGTAGTTATGTCTAGACACTTCTTTCTTTCTGCTGCTGCATTGCTAATATTGTGCACCTCATGTCAAAAGTTTGCTTTTTCAGGAAGTTAAACAAGACTCCTTCCCCTCTCCTCGCAGACAGCAACTTCATGGTTGGCATAGTGAAACCAGGAACAGGCAAGGGTGAGCTGCTCAGTTCACTCTCACTCATGAATCTGAGGTTTCAGTGTGTATTCTTTTTACGTTGGTTTTGATTTCCTTTTAATGCTGCTGGGTTTTTTTTTTTAAATCTACCATTAAGCAAATAAGGAAGCTTCATGTCTTAAAGCCCAGATCAGATTAGATCTTATTCTCTAAATAAGGATAAAGTATTGTAAGACAACAGTATTGGAAAACAACAATACAGGGATTGACATACATACTGCATATCATAATCTTCAGGGAGATTTAATCTGAGTAATTTCCTCTGATTGATCCTGTTGTTTCTGCCTTGTGCTTCATCAAAATATTTGCTCAGATGACAACATATGTCTCTATTCTGTTTTGGAGTGTCGCCATCAGCTCTGGATTGAATACAGTAAACACATACGCACAACTACACATGTTATCTGGTAAAACAACAAGCTGCCCTTGCTTGTCTTCTGCTGGTCGGGGCCTCAGTGGGATGGACAGTTTGTGAAAATGACAGGACATGCCAACAAATTGCATCACTTCTGCCTCTGTGGCCGAGGACAATGGGCCACCATATGCCGAAGTGGGGAAATGAATGGAGCTCATTTGTGCTGGCACCCTGAGCCCCAGCTCCCCTCGACCCTGCTGGGGCCTCCGTGGCACCGAGGCCGACACAGATAGACGAGCCCACCCTGTACCACACAGCTATGCTGCTGTCCAACAACACATCCCATACACCGAATCCAACAAATACAATTTGGATTTGTTGAAAAAAAGAAAATAGAAGCAGATGAATAAGGGGAAAAAAGTAAAAACAGTTTGACATTTGGTGCTACTTCCCTAATTGTGGCTGAGAGGGCATTTTACATGATCACAAATAATATTTAACACTCTACCCTGAGAATGCAGTGTTACTGTAATCAGAGTTCCCAGAAGTTTGAATACTTTTCACAGAAAACTGAAGTAACAAATTATGCATTACATACATACATACATGCAATACATACTCTTCTTGTAAAATGATCTTTATACATTCATATTCAGTATAAATGGGTATTCAGGATGTGCTGGTCCCTGTCTGTAACAGTAGCCCTGTTTGCCCATTTGTGTTTTTCTGTGTCTTTATTTGTGTGTGTGTGTGTGTGTGTGTGTGTGTGTGTGTGTGTGTGTGTGTGTGTGTGTAGGCCTGGGATGATAGCAGATGATTAAGGAGTGGCTGCTCTGTTGACATGAGATACTAATGAGGATGAAATGAGAAGGTCAGGGCTCGTCTCCAGGAGGGGGGGACACCCTCCTCCCACCACCATCACCACCAGCCCCCCCCCCCCCCCCCCACCCCACCCCGGCTTCCTCTGTCTTGGACGGACGGCTAATCCTCCTTTTTAATCGGCACAGGAAAGTACGCACATACACATATATAAAACACACACATGTACACACAGAGGCGCCTCTGATCAGGCCTCTGCATCTTCATAATGGAGGTAATTAGCTGCTCAACAAGGCTAGCTCAGCATTATGATTAGCACTTCTTTCTGAGCCCACTCAAAATCTGACCAGGGTGGCCTCTGCTGTCAATCCACACGGAGCTACATTGGAACTGCAGCAAGCATCAAAAAGTTTATTAGCTTAGCCTCATGATATATCAATGTAAATATTACTCACACAGAGAAGCCAAATTCTGACAGGCTGAGGCTGTTCTTTATACCCAAACCCCAGTCAATAGATAGCTTGCATTAATTATTAATATGTAAATATTTATTTTGTATCAATCGAAGTACATTTGGGGTGTTTTACTAACCTAAAAGCAGCAGCTATCAATCAATCAGCGACTCACAAAGCGATGAAAAAAGAAATATAATGAAAGGGAGCGCAGACGATGGCAGGAGTACGGCTGTCCAGCGATGCAGCAAAGTGACCTGTGTGAGTGTAGGGGAGCTCTTATTAAAAAAAAAAAGGTGTAAGGGTCTCTATCAGCATGCTGAACTGTTGACCCTGACACGGGGAAGGAAGTGCTCGGCCAGCTGCTTGCTATTATTCATCTCTCTGGATAGGCCTCAAAAGAAAGGTGATAGCGAAGGGGACGTGGGTGGGAGTGAGGTGGCATGAGAGCGGGAGAAAGAAAATGGGCGGGTCAGATCATAAAAAGAAGTTGGGCTTGTGAAGTGCAGCGAAGGGTTTGATGGAGGCCTCCTGAGCTATGATGCCTGTGCTTTTTAAAGAGCGTTAATCAAAGGTTGATGCGTATCAGGGTGACCTCCTCCACACACACACACACAGCAAAGCCCCACCTTAGCCAGGTGTCATTTTTCAAACTCAGTGAGATAAAGATCCTCAGGTTGACACCCAGCTCAAGAGAACTGTTGATATGATTTAAGTCTGATTTATGTGTGTGTGTGTGTGTGTGTGTGTGTGTGTGTGTGTGTGTGTTTGCGTGATCATGTATGCGTTTCCATCAACAAAACATGAGGAGGAACCTTTGCCGCCCCTGTGTTTATCTTATATGATTGGACACATTAAACTCTGTTTATTACTACATATACTACTCCCTCCAGAGGGAGCTGTACAAAGTCTGATAAATTTCCTCACTTGTGTGAGCACTGGTTGGGGCTGCAAGTGTGCATGGATCAGAAAATCTAGGAGGTGCATAGTTAGAACAAACTGAAAACTCTGTGGCCCATTTCTCATCTCTTAAGGCTGGCGGCTCAAGGTTATATGATATGCAGAACACATGAAGAACACCAAGTAACATGGGTTTGAACAAAAAAGTTAAGAAGTTGAAAAGGCTTAATAAAAACATTATTTCAATATTGATGGACATAGCTCTTTTACATTCTTGTGTGACGTTAATATATCGATTTAGAAAACCCTTCATTACAACTTCATTACAACCCATTGTTCAACAGCATGTTCGACACTTGATGTCGTCTTTCCCTTTCATTTGTCACCTGTGCGTATAATTATGCTTATGAGTTCTGATAGAACATATAAGAATATATAAGTGGGGATCATATTTTTGTGCACTTTTCAAGTAAAAAAAAGTCCCAAATAAACTACATACCACTTAAAGCTGATTTCTTCTATTCCGAGGGATCACATTTCTTCTCCTGTAACAAAAAATACATAAATAAATGATAATAAGAATAAAATTACACAGCTGTAGAATTCATAGGGAGGGGTTTTGAATGTGTTCAACTGCAATCATTAAGCTTACAAAAAATTGACTCTTTTTTTAAAACTTTGACAAAAAAGTATTTTTTTTCCCTTTAACCTACTGCAGTTAGCGTGCAAGTAAAATACATCAAACTTCACAAACACGCTACGTACTGAGTTTCGCTTCTATCTAGTGTGATTGCTCTCGCTCGCTGTTTGATCAAGAGCAGGGGGAAGAGAGAAAGTGGTATAGAGAGCGAGAGAGAGAGAGGAAAAATGAGCCTGCCAGTGGTTAATTGAGCATACAGATTCCTAATGTGTCAGGCGGTGGCCTTGCAGATGAGGGATGGCACTTTTTTACGATGCATCTTCCTTTGTTTCCTCTTTAAGGCTAATGAAGTCAGCCTTCCAGTCGCCACCTGGGCCGGACGTTCAGACACTAGAGACAGTTTCACATCCCCATTCACAAAGTCTAGCGGTGAATCGTCATCTCCGACACCCTCTCCACCCCTACCCCCAACCCTCAGCCAGCCGGAAGGTAAATACACGCACATGCAGCAACACATAGAATGAAGGACTCAATTTTGGCATGGTCATACACACTGCTCCAACTATATATTAAAAAATGCATGCACATACGCACTAGTCAGGCTTATTAGTTGGACTTTTGTGATAAACTCACACTGTAGGCCAGCATTTGCAGCATATTCATTATCAAGGCTGCAGACCTGTTTATTTTTACTGTCTCAAAACAGCAAGCATCCATTATCCAAAGATTTTTTTTTTGTCTCTCTTGCTTGTCTTTTCTTTTTTTTCCCTACATGCCTTTAGGTCACCCACTAATGAGCTTAACACTGAGGAAACGTGGAAGCGATTAGATGAGGCTTGGCTGTTTGAACAATGGGGTGATGATATTGTACCTTATGATTACAAGCATTTATATCAACAGAAACAGGGGAGGAGAAACAAGACAGGCGAGAAACTCTGTAGATTTCCATGTGCATGCACGGCTGGGTGACTTTACATGGTGTTTGCAAGCAACTAGTTATTGATGATCTCAGTTGTTGGCAGCCTCCGATTCCCTCCTTATCCTTGATCTGCTTTAGCAAGTTAGGCCTAAACCTCCCTTAGTGCCACTTTTTCTCTTTGCCGTGGCAACCCAGGCCAAGTAGCTCTGGTCACCCAAACATGTTCAAGGTGCTCCATGGCCATATGTTTGCTCACTGGGGAGCGAAGTGGGGAAGAGCTGGACTGTATGACCTTCATCCAGGTTGAGCAATGAATACTCTAGGCTCTGCTCACTTGGGTTCATGCCAGGTGAACACAGTAGTCGAGCATCCCAGACATGCAACTGGATCCCAGCAAGAATTTCACCGTACAAGAGGTGGAAAAACAAAAGGGTGTAACTGTTGGGAACTGTTAGGAGCAGAAGCTCAAAGTGGTGTTTACGGGGTGATGTACATTAAAAAAAGGCTAAATTGTTTTGTCTTTTTAAAGATGTTTGCATATAGTTAGTTCATATATAAAGGGTTGGATTGTTAAGACTTTACCAAATTCAGAGGACATCCTGTCCTGATATGTCACAACACCAATCTTAGCACGGAAACTGCAGACAAACTGGTCATAGTGCAGCATTTGCTTGGCATGGCCTCAGAATTTGGCATTTCAACAATCCTTTTGATTTCCTCTAAGTCCAACTCCAACTTCCATTTTTCAGGTTGTTTCATTATTTGATATCAATTCCCCGTTTAGAAATATTCAGCTCTGGCAATTTCCAGAAACACTGTGGCAGAAATGCCTCACACAGTAGCAGTAGTTCCCTGTTTTAGTTCTCTTGGGTGACAGGCAAAAGTGTTGTGGTTTTACAAGCACTGCGTCAAGATTCTAAAAATAATCTGTGACTTTTTCTTTCAGTCGCGGCATTTTCACTATTACAATTAAATGGCAGTTTTTAAATGACTGTATCTAGTTCAATTGATTTTAATAACAAATGTCAGAACAATATATATATTTATTTATTATTATATGTGTAACTGAAAAAGTGTTTATCACAGTTTGTCATCCTTCTATATATAACATGTTTATACATTTCATGTATGCTTAAAATCCACAGTAATTAAATGTCATTGTTCCCCAGTGGCCTTCCCTTACATCATTTCTACGCATTGCTTCGTTTTAACCTCTTTAACACGTACAACCTCTTGAATTATTCCATCTGCATGGGTGCAAAGTAAGCAACAGATTAAACCTGAGCTGATAACTCAAAATGTCGGCATAGTTGAGTCAACAAGGGACCTTTATGGGAAGGGAAAGGGCTGAAGGAAAATGCCATTACTCTCCAGATAATTTAAACATGTGTTGGCATTTATCTTGGTGGTCCATGTCCGAACACTAATGACAAACTCTTGTTATTAGTGGACTGAATCAAAGCCAAAGGCATGCCCACCCAAAACTTTAATCCCTTAATGTTCCCCACTCTCTAATTTGGTATTACAAAAAATTATGCTCAATTCATAGGTACAGCATTTCTTCAAAGTAAGTATAAATAGAGTGTAACAAAACACATATTTGACATGGTTTGGTGTTTTTTTTCTTCGTTTTTTTTTACATCTCTCTTTCTGTCTTTCCATCATGGTCGTTCACCACCAAACTTTGTTTTCATGGGAAGATTAAATATTTCTGCTTGAGAAAACCCTTTAAACTATGAAATGACTGCTGTCACTGACACACAGAACCCCCATCTGTACACACACACACACATCACGCTCCCCTGATTTTGGATGGATAGATGGTTGGGAAGGGAGGGGGGGGGGGGGGCAGAAATATATAATCTCCTGAAAAGAATGAGGCCCTCTGGGATTTTGTCAAAGTGGCCCCTCTCTGCACCAGGATTGGAAGAGAGCGGGGAGGGAGTGCTGGTGGTGTTCTTGCTTGGGTGGGAGGTGGGGAGTGGGGGGCTAAAACATGGCCACTCCACACTGTAACCTGAGCCAGAAGGGGGCCAATCTGTCAAATAATTAGCTGTTGCCCGGCACAAAGGTTTTATTTGCAGGAATTTCATCGAGGCAGGATTGAATAATATGTCTGTGTATTGTGCGGGGTCATGGGAACATCATCTCTTACTGGTGGGCCATAAAAGACGGCTAAATGATAATGAGAAAAGGCTCTGGTAATTCAATTCCTCAAGCGTTGGTTTCCATCCTTTTTCCTCCCCCACCCCTCCTCTCTTCCTTTCTCGCTGTCTTTCTGTCCTTTTTTTCTCTGCCCGGCTAATTGCGGAACTTCATGTTGATGTTGAAGTGGCTTTATTCAGTGTGCATGAAAACACGCACACAGTGTGCTTTAGCTGCAAAGAAAGAAGATGGTTTTAGATCATTTTTTTATTCACTCCACTCTTATTGATTTTTATGTAGTATAGAGTTCATGAAAGACTAACTAAATATACAGGATTTGCCTCTCCAAGATCTAAAGCTTTGTCATGCAAACAGTGGAAAATAACAGAGGTGGGACCAAGTCATTGTTTTGCAAGTCTCAAGTAAGTCTCAAGTCTTTATCCTCAAGTCTCAAGTCAAGTCTCAAGTAATGTCAGGCAAGTCAGAGTCGAGTCTCAAGTCACTGGTGTAAAAGTCCGAGTCAAGTCACAAGTCTGAAACTTTGAATTTCAAGTCCTTTCGAGTCTTTAAAAAAAAAACAACGAAAAAATAATGTTGCAGTTATATGCTAAATGTAAATATTAGACCATGTAATTTTAAATCTGTGTTTTTCTCAACACATGACAAAATAGTGAACTTAGAAAATATACACAAATTGTGAAATTGCACCTCTTTAAAATGCAGCTCAATTAAACCTAGCTCCAAGAATAATTTTCACCGACATTTCTGAGATAAGCTGCATGTTATTCTTGGATGCGGTTGTAGGACCGGCTTTAAAATCGCATGACAAAAATATCATACACATTTAAAAAAAACTGCATCACCAACGTAGCCTGGACAACATTTGCTAGTTAGATGAAGTCAGCTATCTCATTGTAGCATATTTATATGCATATTTATAATCATACGGTTCTTGGAGTGAGTGCATACACTCATGAAGTTTAGTAACTTCCGGTCACTGCAACAAGCCCAGGTACAGTTTACCGACGGATGGGTGCAGGACCTTGAAATGCACCGTGTAGAACGAAAGACCATCGTACGTATCATAAGTTTACCAGTCTCACAAATTGTCGTCATAAATACACAATCGTTAACCGTTTATTAATAGGACCTTTGAGCTCAACGGTAATTAATTAGTAGTGGAAATAATTTCTGGTGTAAAAGTCATTGGTGTAAAAGTCCAATCACAGAAATGTAGCAGTGACAATAATATTGTATGCTGTAATCGTACTGGGCAATTAGTGATACAGAAAACCTGTTTTATCCTGTGAATAAAAGTATATGTTTTTGTCAGTGTACCATAATAACAGAAGCGAAACGCAATATTGTGTCAGGACAATTCACTATTTATGCACAATAAATAAAGGAGCATAGCGCGACAATTTCTGTTCAGCGCCAGACTTGCTTGTAACCTATATCACTAATTATGTTATGAAAATGACGTATTAACTACCAAAAAACACTGACCTTCGTGTAAATGCTTGGAGCAGACTAACCTGTGAGCTGGAGTGTTCTGGGACGTTATATTTGGTCTTTGAATGGCTGCAATCCAGACCATCCGTCGCCTCTTTGTTACTTCGGAAACATGGCTGAACAATTTCTCTTCAACGACGTAATCCAATAACAACCGATCTCTTTACCCGTCGGCTTCCCGTGGCTGTCATGCGACCGGCTATTGCAGTTAATAATACAACAGCTTCTTGACATTTTTGTGTTTCTTTTTATCGCTGTGTAACTGATTTTAATTGAAAGCCTGCGTGCGCTAGTACCGCTTGCCACAAGTTCCCAGAATCCTTTGCGGTTCTACCCGTGAATGACGTCACATTTTCAATCTCTATATAATATGCATGTTAAATTTTATATTTGGGGTAAAATATCAAGTCTTTTCAAGTAAACCGGTTCAAGTCCAATTCAAGTCCCAAGTCATTGGTGTAAAAGTCCAAGTCAAGTCACAAGTCTTAGAACATTTTTTCAAGTCAAGTCTAAAGTCATAAAATTAATGACTCGAGTCTGACTCGAGTCCAAGTCATGTGACTCGAGTCCACACCTCTGGAAAATAATAAATGAATGGGCATGTACATATACAAACATAACAGAAGCTATCAGAGAACAGATTTAAATGCATTTGATATTTTGCTGGTAAAATACAAATAAATAGATAATAAGTTGGATATGCTTCCCACTCCCAAACCCACTGGCTCAGTTGTCTTTTTGTACACTGACCTCTGACATCTGAGAGCAGCCGACCAGGAAGTGGATAGTGTTAAAAGGAATTGATTGGTTTGTGGTCTATAGATGATTGTTTATATCATTCCATACTGGAGGTTTGACCTTTGGCGACCCTTCTGTGGACCAATCCGCTGAGAGCCATGACCTGTATCCATTTGCAACGGCGCTAATTAGCTTTGACGGGTCTGGGTTTGCGTCGGGGTTGTAAAATGAAGCCCTGCAGTGCCCTGATTGAAGAAAGACCCGGCTACTCCACTTTGGGCCCACCATTTCCTCCCGCCAAATGTCAAACACATTAAACTTAATGTACCAGCAAATCTTACTCAATTATTTGTATGTTGTTGAGGTGTGTGTGTGTGTTTGCGCGCCCGTGTGGTGCCGCTAAATGGCGTTCATATGTCAGTGTATGTTCAGCTGTCTGAACACACTCAAGCATGCTGGTGTTTACATGTAAGCGGGGAGCGACAGAGTAGGAGACAGAGAGTTTGCTGTTTCACTGGCACGTCCATGTGGGATGAGGTTACACATCCTGCGACGCACTGCAGAGTGATGAGGAAACTTGCTTTTAAGTAAAATAATTGGTTTATTGCATCCTGTGATCTGGCTAATTGTAATGAAAGCAAGCTTACAATTTTCCAATTATAATTCTATGTCGATTCTGTTCCTCTCTAATAAAGAGGAGCACTGATGCAAAACAAAATGCCAGGACTCCATTTCCTGCTTGTGCCTTAGAGCTATTCAGAGATGAGGGATGTACACACCCTCCAAATATCAGCCCCAGTACCCCACATAAAGCATCCGACTGACGAATGAGAGCAATACTAGCGTGAGGAAAGTGTTTCCGTGTACAGCACACTTTCACAAATCAAATACAGACATTTTTTGGGAGAAAAAAAAGAAAAGAAATCATTTAAATTTCAGTATAAAATAATACATTATACATTAACAAAGTATGCAGCACAAAATGATTGGATCATGTGACAATGTGCTACTTTTTTTGTTACTCATCACCTAACTGAGACGAGTCACTCTTTGTGCCTCTGACAAATCATCGGATAAAAATCTCCTCCCCTCACAGTCGTCGCCCCTCTCTCCCTGCTCCTCCTCCACACGGACAAGCGCACTTGTGCCTCTCGGTATCAGTCACTCATATGTCTCTCCACCCGGCCTGTCAGTCTCCTACTAAATTCCCTGGATCACAGTACATCTGACAGTATTTCATCTCGGATTTGAGGATAAGTGAGAGGATTTCAGTTCAAGCTGGGAGCTTAGCATGAAAATTCCGCTCAGTGTGAAAAGCTAGGCGTTTACACGATGTGGGAGCCCTCCAGTACCCCCCTGTTTTTTCCTCCTATACTATACCCTCTCTCTCTCTTTCCCTTGCTCTCTGTTGTTGATTTAGCTGTGAGTGGCTGCCTGACACAACACTGGGTAACTCCTCAAGGAGCTAAATACAGCTAACCCTGTTGCATAGTTATTCTATCCCTGGACTCCGAGGGGAAAAGAAAAAGGATGTATTTTAATTAAGCAAAACCCAGGGGCTTCAGTATTACTCTGGCCACACTGGGGGAAGACAGTGAGATGAAAAAAAGAAAGAATAATGTGTCAGGAAATAAACTGCAAGGTTTAAAGGTGCAGAAATCCAGGGGGTGGGTGGCAGGAGGAATTCTTACATTATCAGCTTTGATTTGACACGTTTTGAGTCTAAAACACTCGTTTTAGAAAATGGTTTATAAAAAAATATAAACCTGCAATTTTTGTGAGACAGTATATCTTCTCTTTCTTTTCCACACGTGAACATTCCGGTGCCGTTTTTTGCGCCAGATTAGCATTTGCGCTCTGAATTTTGTGAACTGTTCAAAACTCAAATATGAAGCGATTCAGCTAATTTCCTGCAAGAAAAAATCGACCAGACGACACGCGATTTAAAACACATTTTCAAAGATGATGTTGCCCGTCGTCTTGCGTATAATCTCATTTAAATATAATTACAGTAATTACACTAATGCCTTCAAATTTCTGTGAAACGATCTCGTTAGCATGGGAGGGCTGCTCATGAGCTGACTTGAGTGTTGTACTCCTGCGTGTGTGTGGGTGCCAGATTTTGCTGCAGCATACATGTCTAACAGACTCTAATAACAGATGAAAGGAGAGCGTGGACCCCCTCCACCTCAACACGCACAAACACACATATTCTGCAGCCTAGGTTAACCCTGGAAATAAAGAAATAAAGGCAATACATGGAGAACCTGAGGAGAATCTTGAATGTCAGTTGCTGGTAGGAAAGATGGATTGCCTGAATTCTCCACCAATCACCAAACAACACATTGGCTGCAGCATTGATTGATTAAGTATTTAAGTCGTCAATCTCACATCACCTGCTTTTCTTTTCTCTCGTTCAGCCAAACGGCTTCAGAAAAGCTATGCTGTGTCTGCATGAACCCTGACCAACGGAAAGCGTCAAGGGTTTCTTTGAATTTCAAAAAAAACAACAACAAAAAAAACAACCCAAAAAAGGACTGGTGGTGAGGCCAAAATTTGGACAAACTTAATAGTTCGCAAAGAGACTGGGCTGACTGTAACATTTGTTGCAACCTACGCACTCACACAGTCACAATATGGAGAGAGTACCACTCCCAGTATTGAAGCAGTCCTTTTCTACACTGCAGATCATGCAAGCTCCACTGCTCTCACAGTGCCGTGGAAGAGGCTGCAGTGTATATAACTCAGTCCAATATTATTGATGACAAATCATGATTAACAATAACAATATTGATAAAAATGGTACATTAGCTCTCACCTCTGACCTTATTTGCGGACCTCTTTGTACTATATGATGTATTGAATTTCAAAATCATGCTTGAGTACACTTTGCTTTTAAAAAAGGAGGTGTCACGATAATGTGTTGACAGTACATTGGAGAGCATATACAGAACCACTGTTTTCTTGGAGTTACCCTGAAGACGCCATTGATCTGCCAGTTAACCTATTCTCCTGCAGTAGTTCAGCAGCAAAACCTAGGAGGAAAGCATCCCCCCCCCCTTGCCACCACCTCCACCACCACCACTCCACCTGGGCCATTGTTTCCCTTCCCTAATATGATACCCCCTGAAGGTTCTCCACAGACCTCATTTCTAATCAATGCATGTGGTTGGTGGGATCATCCTGTCTCTGCAAATTAATGACTTCACTTTTTTCTGTGGTTTCATTCCATCGATTTGTTTTATTAGCCCATTGATCTCCAAGCACCTCCTCCCCACCTAACCCAGCCCCAACCCTCTGCTTCTTCTTTACTTATCAATATGAGAGCTGATTGCATCACTTCTGGAAAAAAAAAGTGCTTCCTTCATCATGATGATGACGGAAACAAATATGTAGATTTGTGTGAGGTTTTTTTTTGGTGATTGTACTTACTCTCTGTAAGTGCTTAATTGATTGACTTGTCCATAAAAGGTTCAATATATGTTATTTTCTCTCATGTTTTCTGTGAACATATGAGTCTCCAGGTTAAACTAATCTAGTTTCATTAGTTTAATACAACTGTCATGGTCTAAATCACTCAGACATTCATCTGGTCAGGGCTCGCTGGTCTTATTAACAGCCATATCTAACGCTCTCCTCTATAATTCCCTTTGAGATCTGAACAAAAGGATAGGAAGTGCTTTACTCTGACAAGTCAGACTTCACTTCACAGGAGGAATTACAGCTTTTCATTTTCTGTCACTGGAGCGTTTTAGTGAGGTGCCCCACTACCATAACGATGTTCTTTCTCTCTTGTTTTATGACTTGAGCCACGCACAAAGAGTTGATTCACAGTAATCACTTATGAAAACACAAATGCCCGTGTGTGTATGTAAGCGACAACCGCAAAAGTACACACACTATATATTCAAATACTGAGAGAAATATAGTCAGCGCCATTTGTGCCAGACACAAAAAATTACACCCTCAAGTCGAACAAAAACACACAAATTCCCAGAAGGGAAACAAAATTCAAATGTGTGGTCAGTCGAGTTAGCCCCGGTGTCCATTATTGCTTCTGTCGGAATCCATTAGGATAAACACAGTTTACATTCTCTGGACAACCGCAGTAGCATGTTGTCCTCTCACATGTGGCAGCCATATTACTTCTGTCCTTCCCAAGCCATCAGATAGTGGCACATGCCATCTAGGAAACAAAACCTCAAGTAATGCTAAAGGCTGTAAAATTTTGGACTCCATTAATCATCTCTTTTCCTCTCTCACTTGAAAAAAAAAACAAAAAAAACCCCAGAAAAACTCACCGTATTTTATTTTGGCTCTGAAAATAAATCAATATCTAGAGAATGTCCGTGTTCAAAGATGAGAGAGCGACTATCAAGCACCCAGCTCTCTCGACCAAAGTGCATGTTTATCCAGCTTGTGGGAATTCCTGTTCCTCAGGATGGATCTGGAGTAGTCATGATTGGCGATGTTCCCGTCCCACCCACCCTGGCTGGCCCTTTCATGAAAACCGTATCCAACACAGAAGACTGCTCACTTTTCCTCAGCTCACAGATATTACACTTTTAAACTGGCAGCAGGAGATATTGCTACTGAGTTTACACTACAAAAGAAAATGGATATGATCCCTGACAAACACATTCACATCTGCACATGCGGTTATTCAGAGTGAACATATGTGACACATCAGACTGTCGTAGCTTTGCATGCAAGTGAACCAGCAAGACTTAGAGTCAGCAAAAGTCTCTGCTGCTTTTGCCTTTTACTTTCTTCTACAGATCTATAATTCCACATCCTCAAGTAATTCTTTACCTTCACCCCTTCAAAAATCCTCTTTCAGTAAAGCTCATCAAAATTGCACTCTCTTTCCACACTACAGCAAGTCTACACTGTGACCTTCACAAAGCAATAACTGCCAGCATGATAGATACACTGTATACACAAAGCATTTACATATGTTTGTCTGAACACGCCTTTATAATGTTTATGTTATCTTTATAATAATTTTACCTCTACGCTAGGCCTGCGATTTGAGTCATAAAGAATCATCTAAGCAAACAGATAGGTAAGTTTAGATAGGGTTAGCTGCTACTACATCCCTGCATCTCCTGTCTTTACGTCTTTACATAAATCCTTTCAGGGCTTCTGGCAGCAGTTTCCTGCTCTTTCATCTGGCTCCCTTGTGGTAGGACTATTAGCCCGGCCTGTTTACCTGCAAGTGTTTGGAAGGCAGCTGGCTTTGGACACTCAGTGCCTGCATAGGGCCAGGGGCTGCTGGGACCTGGGAACGCTGGCACCAAATACCGATGGGTAATTAGACCTTCATTCGAGAGCGAATGTGGCAAGCATTAGACACAAGGCTCTTTCCGGTTCAATTCATATCTCCATCCTGCCTTCCTTTCCCTTCTAACAACCATGCACCATCCTCTTTTTTTTTTTTTCTTTTTCCGGTCTTACACAATCCATAATGGCAGGCCAGTATTTTAATGTATGTTAGAGCAGGAAAAAAAGATCAGCAAGAGATCAGCAAGTGATCAGTGTCAGGTAAGTATATAATTTTTATATAAATCTCTAAGACAATCATTTTGAAAAGAAAGGGACATGTGGGGCAGTGGGGAAATTAAAAGCAATAGTCTAACGTCACTTGAATTTTGAGTTTTAATTGCTTAAACACTACAAAATATTTGAATTACATGGAGAATCTATCATGAAAAATCTTAAGTGTCTGTGCGCTTCTTAGGTCCTTTCTGGGAATGAGATCTTTATGCTTAAAAATGAAACCAGGGCAGACATGTGCAATAATAAAAGCAGAAGTGTAGCTGAAGTACCAACCTTCTCAAAAAAAAACATTCTCAATAAAAGAATAAATAAGTAAATAAGCACAAAACCAGACAACAAATTTTAAAAAAGGGTAGATACATACATACAGTACATCATACAATTTCTTTCATTTCAAGAACACTTTTAATTCACGCTGTCAGCTTAATCCATTTTTATGTGGGTCTTTTTTGTGGCATTTAGCAGTTTCCTTCACTTGTGAGAAACATGACAGTGGTTGTTTCTCATGTGAGAGGAAAACTATTGAGAGGCCCCTTCTAGTTTTGCGGTGAAAGGTGACATAACCCATAATTCCACTAAAACCACAATGTTCTTTTATCAGATGTTCCTCTCTGATACTGTGAGGGTGGTTCACATGATGCTAACCAAAGGACTGAACTTCAGAAAATGCACAAAGGTACTTATGTTCAAGTCATTATGTGGGGCATTAGAAAATAGGCAACGTAGCAGGTAAAGTATAATATAGATGAAATCATAAAATTTTAAGCAAGTTATTCAAGAAGCTTGTTCGCTCTACTTCTCAATCTTTAAGTGGTTGGCCAGTGTAACTAATACAGTTTGTGAGTGTGAATTATTAACTTACTGTGTAAAGGCAGCAGTTAATTTGTTATATTAGATTTATCTGGGGTTTTTTTGCAAATGGTTTAACAGAATAAAAGATAATGCTGAAGTTCAAAAGCACACACTGGTGCCTGCTAACAATGGCTAGCTACTGACACAGCTAGCAGTCAAAGGTAACTTGTTTAGCTCCCTCTAAACAAAAATATTTTATATTACACTATTTTTTTACAAAAGGAGTGAATGTAAGTGTGTTAGTGTCATTTTTAAATCATTGTGTTATCTGTTATCTTACAGTAAAACTGATTTAATCTATTTAGTCTCATAAATGCTAACATTGTGCTAGCACTTTTATACTGAATATCCATTTACGTATACACGAAAGGACAGCCTCCCTCAATGGCATCCATTATCAAAAGATAACTACAAAAAATATGAGAAGCCTTGTTATAACAGGGCAGTAGCTTACATCAGTGTAAAAGAAGCAGCTGGTTATCAGACAAGGTAGAGACAAGCAGGGGCTTGACCCAAGATGCAACATCCCAGACAAAACATGCTGTGCAGGCTCCTCACAAGGTTAAGCTACTTTATACCGTGAAACTACAAATTTAAAGTGTTATCATCTACTTTTATTTAAAAACCCCCCCAAAAAGATTACCTAGGCTACGTTTGTGCTTACATCTGACTTAAGCGGTGTCACTGGATATATTGCTGTGTCACTACAATTGCATTATAATGCTGCTGCTTCTGCTGTTGGCACCTTGTTGCAATAGAATCACACTTTGAATTAGGTTGTGTGTCATCACTGACAGCAGCTCATTGGAAAAGAAGGATGGAAATGCCCTGCATTTACTCACCCTTAAAAATGCTGCTGCCCACACGCATCAATAAAACCTTATTCAGTATTTTTTTTTTCCTGTTTCACCAGAAATAATATTATTGCAAATTTTATTGAAACTTTGTAATATAGTTTTGAGACCCCCACCCCTAATTACAACAAAACAAGCTCCATTCACTTATATCTCATGGGCGCCCCCTAGAAAACTGGAAGTTATAGAACTTGGAGTTAAATATCTCTGGTGTCACAAAGCCTGCGACTTGTAATTTATCGGGTGGTGACATCTCCAAACCAAGGAAACAATAATATAAAATAAAATGAGACATAAAATTAAAGTTGAATTTAAAAAAGATGAATTGAAATATTATAATAACACATATCCAATAAAATAAAATCTTTTTTTTTATATTTAATTCATTTAATTAATACTGTTGCAGCTCCACACAGTGTGACACATACACATGTATATATCAGCTATTTAAATTCTGCTGATTAGAAACTGATTCCCCGAGTCCTTGTGTTACAGGTAAAGGGCTGTGAATAGCTGACAGGCTACTCTCTGCTCTACATGAATTGAATCTGAAGGCTGGGGAGGATGCAGCTTTTAGCGGTCAGGGAAAAACACTGGGTCCAAATTAGCATAAACAGGAGCACAAAAGAAACAGGGGATAAGAGCGAAACAGAAAACAGTGTTGTCAATAGGACCCCCCAGTGAGGAATTTCAATTTCATATATCTAATTATCCCTGTCAGATAGAAAGAAGTGACAAAAAGCTGTCTTTGTTCTCTGTCTTTATCTCCCGCATCTCTCTCAATTAATTTCAGCATACGAATATGACTAATTGTCTCTCTGCAGCTCTGAAGCCACATAAATAATAATTTCGACCCATGTTTGAGGGAGGGGTGGGATGTTCGTGCTTCGGTTTATGATATTTGGACACAATGGTTTGTGCATAATTCAGGTGATCACGTTAGCAGGCCGATCCAACCTCTCTGTAGACATCACCCTCTGCCCCACAGTCTTGTAGTCCGCATAATACCTCTATACTTTCCCTCTTTTGTAAACAAAAGCGTTATGTCTCTCATTTCTGTCACTGGGCTTGTTTCTTTGTTTAGAGTGGTGATATTAGCATCATAATCAGACAGAAAGAAAGAGGCGGCAGTGATGGTTGATTTATGCATGGTTTATGAGGAGAGACCAGCTAAACCAGTCAGCATCTGCTATGAATTTTCCAACATGTTTAGGTTTAGACATTCATGTTATAACTGAGTGATTTCAACATATAGTACTTTAGTAACTGATCTCTTTTCATTGGTTTATTTTCAAACTTGGGTGCTTTCAGTAATAGGCCTTTTTTTTACTGTTTATATTGTAATTACAAGAAGCACTCAAACTGCTCTTACAACTTTTTCACTTCATCCAAATTTCTATACCCTTAAAGTATTGCACTTTGGTTTGTGACTCTGACGACTGTATAATTAATTGATATCCTATTCACTCTAAGAGACCATTTCCCTCGTATCAAGCAAACAAAAAAAATATATCAAGTGAGGACGAAGGACGAAAATATGCGCTCGTGAAAAGATGTTTTATCACTTACTGACACTGACATAAAAAGCTCTTGAAGGATGGCGCTGAAGTGATGACATTTGTTTATTCACTCAAATGTGCCTAAAAAACAATCAGCACAACCTAAACACAATGAGCCAAACATCTGAAACCCGTCTAAACAAAGCGGCAGTCGAGCCTGTGCACTCCAACCATAAAACATACTCAGTCATTCACTCAAAGTGAGAGAGGGAGGGCAGCGAGGAGGGGGAGCGGGGGGGATGGTATTGTTACATTTCATTAGACACATTCCTTCTCTGTGGACTCTTGACCAGTTGCCATGGCAGTTCAGCTGACCACATTTCATATCAACTTCTCTTTCTCTCGGTCTCTAAGTCTTTCTTCCTTTGTTCTTTGTTTTATTTCGGTTTTAAACCAAGTGATTTTAATGACACTGCTCTCTTCAATACAACAGTATATTCAAGACATTATAAGAGATAGATTTGGCACTCAAGACTCCATTGCAACAGCAAAGATAATGGTAGAAATATAACTTCCATGAAATCGAAAAAGCTTTTAAAACTTTGTTTTTGAGGCATAACGGGTTGTAACTAGCATCTAGAAAAACTTCAATTCAATAAATATTAAAATGCCAATAAGGTTTGACTCGTTAAGTCGTTAAGGGCCAGTCACACAGGCCTAGAGTCCAGTCAGCAAATGTGGCAAACACTGTTTGTGGGGGGAAAATATGTCTTCCCCAACCAGGTGTGGGTGGCTGCTGGAGGTTGTTGGCAGTCGCTATGAAATCAATTGCTAAAGCCCCATTCAGGTGACCTGTAGTTACCAGATGGGTTACTGGTCTTGAAGGAAAAGAGTTTTACAACTAGTTGATGAGTGGTTGCTGGAGGTGGCTGGCAGTTGCCAGTGTGAATTGAAATTGGTTGCAAAGAGATAAATGGTGCAGCATTAAAACCTCCTTGGGATTGTTTTGGTCACTAGCAGGTTGCTGTGGTTGCCACCAGTTTGCATGGAGGAGGCCAACTTGTCTGCAAACACTAATAAACGATTTGCCAAGGGGTAGTGAAAAGTGCTAGGCAGAGAGGAAATGGAGAATATTTGCTTTAAAAATAAATGTTGCACCTTACCGTTGCGATAAAATATTGCATCAATAAGGCACAACTTTTACTTTGAAAGTGAATGTTCTCCACTTCCACTTGGCATTACCCTTCTTCAAATTTCTGTACAGCTTGGAGATTAGATGGTTAAGGTTTAGAGGAAATTCACTGTCTTACATGCAAATTGCGAATGATCATGCCAATCTGCAACCAAATAAATCATAGATTTTTGGAGGTTTTTTGGGGTAGCTACGCTCTTTGTGACCAATTTCACCTTGTAAGAGCTAGCAAAGTCCAGTAAAGGCTAGCAAAGTCCAGACACCATTTGCCAACCAGTCAGTGAACTGAGCTTGCCAGGAGGTTGCTTGTCGGTTTCTACTCTAGGGACTAAGCCATTTTGATTCAAGATGAACGCCTGAAATATTTGTGGTTCTGCTTAAATGCAAATAAGATTCGCAGATCTGTGGGAATATTTATATCTCCAGTATTCAGCAAACAGCCAAAATGATATATTATGACATTCTGCTTACAGGTAGGTGAAAACCTTTAGTTACCTATAGTTAAGCGTCATCGGCAGAGAGATGACACTCTCGGTTATTCGGCAGCTACTTTCAAAGAATCAACCAAAAATGAACAGCAGAACCAGTAAACTGCTATGACAATGGTGCTACACTGATTCAGCAGTTTCAAATCTGCTGTAGCTTCATCTGCTTGAGAGCACCCCAAAGATGTAGGCAAGTGTACTTACCAATTTGTTGAGCTTACTGTATCCATAATGTGATTAGCAAGGCAATTGTTCAAGAGCGTTTATAGGATAAATCACATGTTGATCGTGTCTGCACACTTTTCCACATGCCACACACCTGTGGGGTAAAGCAAAATGGAAACTTTATTTTGGAGCATAATATTCACAATTTAATAATAAGAAAATAATAATAAAGACAGCTTTATGTTACATTACAGTGAAAAATAATACTGAAAATGAAACAAGTGGTTTGAAAAAATATCTTGTAGGTAGCACTTTTCTATTAAACTTTGCTTTAACACAACATCCAGGCAGGCAGCTTTCTTTCTCAACATTTGCATATTTTGGTGAGTCAACATCCTGAATCAAAAAAAGTGCCACCAATAAAAGCGTAACACTATGCAAAAATCCTTCAGGACGAAGGTCATTATTGACACCTGATGTAGCTAAACCCGAAAATGGAACTGAGTCGCATTCATATTAACAAAATGCAACCTGTCGTTCAAATCCAGGGGCACAGTTAGTCCAACTTTCCAAGCACCCATTAATTAGCATTTTTCCATCAACAGTCAAGTGTTTGCTAAAAAAAAAAAAGGGGGAAAAAGGACGATAACAGAGGGAGACGAAATTAATTTGCATTCAGTGTATAAATAGTTCCAGGACAAGGGCTGTTAAGTTTGAAATTAACATGTAAACAGTTGGAAAGTCTGCCCTGCTACTCCTTATCCCCTTCTCCTTAACCCCCACCTCTGGTTCCCTTTTAGCGCCTTGATAAATATACATAAAGCCCCACACAAAGACCGCCTTGTTCCTTCAAATGGGCTACTTTTTAATGGAGACATATATTTCCAGGATTATATCAGCATTCAGTTGCAAATTTTTAGTTTTTAATACTCCAGTTGGGACAGTCTATGAATAAGAGTATCATTTGAATGCAAGGGAACACCTGGTGCTGAGGGGCTGGGCTTGGAGGGGGTTTTGAGCTGACCTGGTGACAGTGCCAAAGCTTCACTTGTTCCCAGAGTTTGCATTCAGATTCTCCCAGACTCGGTCATCGCTATGATACTGTAGAGTGCACATTTAAAGTTATTCTCCTGTCTTATAAATGCCAAAGACATGGCGCGATGACGGCTGCTACATTTGAAGTTGGAGGCGTGAACAGTGTGAGCTCAAAAAGTTGGAAACTCTTAAAGTGGAATTATCCAATATTGCCACGCAGCAGCTGAGAATTTCTTTTATTTCTGAAGTAGTGTTTTCAGTGCCGCGATCTGTCGTACAACTATATATTAACTACATTTTTGCTTATGAACCTTTGAAAATCATCATTATTATTTTACTTTTGCAAACACCTGCTGCTTCTGGTTTATGCCGATTGGTTAAAACACAAACAAGAACTCTGAATTCAAAACTGTTACGAGAAAACAA
Source organism: Rhamphochromis longiceps (assembly GCF_057381845.1). Classification (NCBI taxonomy): domain Eukaryota; kingdom Metazoa; phylum Chordata; class Actinopteri; order Cichliformes; family Cichlidae; genus Rhamphochromis; species Rhamphochromis longiceps. The sequence continues at coordinate 16,138,091 of NC_140567.1, forward strand.
AGGGGAAATTTAAAAAAAACTTTCAGCTGTGCTTTTTATGTTGTACATTACTTGGCTGCATGAGAACAGAAAGAGGTGAGGGGGAAGGTGGTGGTGGTGGTGGGGGGACTGTTTGGAGGAGGAGAGAGGCAGGGGTACAGGGTCTATTCGTATGCACCCCACATCCACTCAACACACAATCAGGCCTGTATTGCGTTTTGCAAATTTATACCCAGGATGTTGGTTTAGAGTGTTTCCCTGAAAAAAAGAAAAGGAGAAGGATTTTTTTTTTTCAAGTAAGTGTCTGCTTTCATGAGCAAGAGTGATTGAGGCACACAAACAAACCTTTGTTTCCTAGCTCACAGATGCAAGGCCCGAGCTCTGATTTACACCCTACCCCAAGACACATTTCTACTTATTTTTAATACGTTGTGACTAAGACTTTATGAAAAATAGGCTTATTGAACACTCAACGTCATTTGTGGTCACCCCTCAAAAAATAAATAAATAAATAAATAAAATGGTAATGCATGAGGAAATCACACTGTTAGCAATATCCACTCCACGCTGTGTATCCACTAGCCATTCAAACCAGCCTGTCTTCTCCCTCAAAATATTTGCACAGCCTCATGTTTGCAGTGACGGGAGAGCTGTACTCATGAGAAGACAATCCATAGCGAGACGCAGGCAGTCAAAGTCAAAGGCACGGAAAGCTGAAGCGAAGGGGTACCGAAGTGTTGAAAAGTTTGACACTGATTCGATGTGAATATTCATGTTTGGGTTTTACTAAAGCAAATGTAATAAGGCCGTGCAAACACTTATATCACATGTCATCGTAAAATATCAGTTTGGCTGTATTTCTTCTACTTTCACCAAATGTTGTTTACAAAAAGAAATTGTATATTTGTGCAATACTTGCAATGTATTCTGCATCAGAGGAGTGGCGATGTCTTGACTAAATGTTTGCCACATCAAATCAATGGGTTATATTTGAGCTGAGAACACGGTCAAGTCGGTGAGGCTGCTGACAGCATGTTTACGTCAGTCCCAATTAATAATTAGTTTAATGATTTGAGCCCTTGACATGTGGCCCTCGACAAATGTGGGCAGGAAAATGCACACTCTGTGCCGTTTGCATAAATCTACCGTTTCAGCTCGAGCTGAGGGGGAAACAGAAGGACAGGAGAGAGTGAGAGAAAGCGAGAGAGCGCGCGAGAGAGAGGTGAGGGAATTATAGGACTCAGATGTGTGTGATTGGCGGTTCCCTTGGCTCCCAGGGTTAGAGAGTTCAGAGAAAAGCCGATTATTGCTCTCCCTCAGGTCAAGCCTTCATAAATAAACACGGGGAGAGCCCGAGGCACCGTGTTTTAGTATGATTAGCATATCATACAGGCTATCGACATGGTACTTATCATATTACAGCGCAGCCGTCCTCTGAGCACACGGAGGTTACATGTACGGGGCTGCTGAGCATACATCTCTGTTCATTAGAAGGCTCCTCGGGGAGAGAATAAATCATATCAGCACGTGGTTATACCAGCCCAGGCGTTTGACTCCGCCATACAGCGGATGTTAACCAGAGCCTTTAATAAGCTGGAGAAGAGCTGACAGTTAGCTTCAGACTGATGAACAGCGGAGGAGACGAGGGGCAACGATAGGGAGGATTGATAGTAGGAGGGAAGTACACTGAGAGGCAGAACTGTGGTACATGAAACTAATCTCTGGACCACTTTTCTGACACCTTACACTTGTGCTGGCCTCCTGAGTGTTTGGACCTGACTTCATCCTGGACACTTTTGAATCTGCATGCCAGCTGCATGTTAACTGGGTCCATTATGTCCTCAGCATTACAATTAATCTTACAATGAACCTTAAAGTTCTGCATGATTACCAATTACATGTTGGGTGGGACTAAGATACCAGAGGCCTTATTTCATTACAAAAAATATAAGTGAAATGAAACAAAAGGTACCATTTATATATATTTAAAAAGACAGAATTAGCATTAGTGTTTTTATCAAAGACGAGCAAATGACTAAACAAACTACTGAAGCTTCATCTGGATTCATCACTTGGCATCTGAAAAAGAGTACTCTCACCTGCCCAGTAGAGGTGGGTGGATTGATCCAGATATTGATAGTACCGATACAAATGCTAATACTATCAAAATACTATCACAATAGGATCGATACTTTGATACTATCTTCTAAGTTCAGTGTGTAGCCCAGTGAATTGTGCTTAAAGGTGTTTTGTTGTGTTAATTTGCTCGTGGTAAAGTTGTCATTTAAGCTAGTTTCTGTAAAGCTCAGTGAACAGCAGACACACAGCGTGCACAGTTCTATCCTAACAATCAGAAATTGTGGCTGGATTTACTGAGGAGAGTCAGCCTGTCATGATAGTGCAAACCATGAATGCTGCATGTATCAACAAGTACCAGTTCTAACAAAGTTAAAATAAAAATGCCTACTGGTTTTTTAAAAAAAAGTAAAGCTGCTTTTTAAAGTAAGAAAAAAGTTTTAGTTACCAAATCTAACATAAGAAATGTCCAACCTGACTCAAGTCTAGGCTTTTTAGTAAGACTGGCAGACTTGAACTCAATGACTGTGGTCACTGGCTACTTGGAATTGTGATCCGGTGTAATAAAATATGAAAAGGGTGACAGATTTTGGTGCAGTGAACAGAAAAAATAATGTTTCTATGGATGATAAAATTAGCCCAGAAGGAATTATGACTGTGTCTTAAAACTGCACGGGATGGAAGTCACCCCAATTCTCAGACACGCTGCTCAGATTTCAATTTACGGCAAGCCTTTTCTCCTTAGCTACACAAGCTCAGCTCACAGACCAGGGGCCACAATTAGCAGCTAGCCATTCTGACCAGGGAGAAAGAGTTAATGACATCCGCACCTAAGCCCTCCTAAGCCTAGGGAGCCGGGGCACCAAGGAGCCTCAGTGCTCTCCTCCTTCCAGTCAAGCGTGGCCTCTTTAGGTGGTCCGCACACACACTGGAGGGGATGATATATTCTAACTGGTATTAAAATATCCTCCAGGAGGCCGGGCTGCCGGGGATGGCCAGCTGGGTGGATATACAGTAAGAGGCTACAATGCAAAAACGGGGATATTGGATGGGTGTTTTTCTTGTTTGGGCTTCATGGTGGTGGCACAAAGCTGGGATCAGTCACGATGCCATGTCGCCTGGATAATCACACCCACCACTGGCATGGATCTTATGCCAGAGAGAGGAACAGCAAACATCAGAAGCATATATTTAGTTTTGAGACCTAACATTAAAAAATAGGAAAAAGTCTAAACAATATCAAGTTTAAGGTTTTTATTTGACCTCATCGGACTGTTTGCAAATCTCCTTGCATTGTTGTCTGCATACAGCACCACGCAATAATAACACTTTATTAAACGATCCCACCACGTTTCCATTTACTCCATCACGTCCGTGCCTGTGTGTGCATTTCTCTGTGTGTTCTTAAGTGATGCCATCCCCTCGTGCCCACCCCTCAAATCCCCACACCCCACCCACCCATGCAAATTAGAACTTCACACACGGTGCGGCAAGCTGCTGGGTGCTCTGTGATTTCACACGACCAATTAAGGCCCTCTTGGCAGTTGTGTGAACAGTTTCATTAGAGGAGATAATATTGCAAAGTGAAATGATAAGCAATCATTATGATTAATGCCCAGACATTACATTGCTCGTTAATGAGGTGTAAATGATCTCATTATTTTTTGAAAGAGTACAGATTAGATTAAAGTGGAGTGGACAGCGCTCCTCGGTGTTCAGATAAGTTAGTGTTAATTAGGCCCAATCTCCAGGAGCAAATGAGCCGCAACCCTTTGGTAAACAATTAGGCTTCCATAGCCCTGGGCTAGATGGACAGGGATAGGCGACTGAATGGATAGATCACTGGAGAGATGGATGTTGATGGAGTGTTGAAATCTGAATCAGATTCATTGTTAGCTTTCCACACAAAATCAGACAAATTGTGTGCCTTAGTGTACCGAACAACAGAGTGGGGCAGATATTTCAGGGTTTTAAATGTTCATTTCCATCTGAAGTAACACATATATACATAATACACGTTAAGATTGCGATTTAGATTATTTTTCTCCCCTCCCTTCATATGTGTAATTGTGGAAAATTTAGCGTTTGGGTCTTATTATTAAACAGTTAGATTGCTGAACAGTGAGCAGCTGCTATGGGTGAAATTAACAATAGATTTCAAACAGTCTAAACTATTGTATAGACTGTAATAGCTTTCTAAGTCATACAGAAGTAAAGTATTAGCAGTTGGAGTTAAACTTTTTCTTCCTGCTTTTAGTTCAAATCCAGCTATTTGGTTACTATAATAATACTAATACTAATAATAAAAAGGCAGACCGCAGTTATTATAAATGTAGAACTGTCGATAATCCGAGCAAATACTTGTCTACTGTATCTTACATCTACTTTTTGACTCCTGTACCTCGATTGTGTCCTAAAGCAGGCAGCATGATTTCAAATGACAGTGAGATTTCATTGAAATATTAAGCACCAAAACCTTCAGAGGTAGTTTCATAAACAGCCCTGGACCTGGACCATATCAATGCAAGGCTGTCCATCTATTGTACATGCTCTGAAAAACATACTCTGGAAAACAAATATCGCCATAAGCACAGACTGTCGAAAGACTGCGAGAGATTTCCCGAGCTCCTCACAGCAGCCTTGCAGCTGCTCTCAAGGTAACAAAACCCACTCTCATTGGGTGCTTTAAATTACTTTTTGGCAACAAACTGAAAACAGGGAGAGAATTTGGAAGTGTTTTTATGTTTATTTCATGAAGACAGAGCTCAGCCTATTGACGTCAAATTATCATTTGTTGGGTCTTTATTCACTCAAACAAAACTTTTTTTAGAAGAACTTTTTTTTGCCTTATGCACAATTAATAGAAACAAAAAAGACACAACAGCTTTTGTATTTGTGCTTTTGTTTTTGACTTTAGGAGTGAAATTCATTCATTCAACAAAACTAATTTATAATTTATTACAGTACTTTAAAGGATATGCATCATTAGAGTTTTAAGATAATTTCAGTAAAACCGGGAAATCAGATTAGAAATAAAAGAAAATACGTGTTTTTTTCCCCCAGTGTTAATTAAAACTCTTTTTCCTTGAGGCGCTAACAGCAAAGCTTTTACAAAAACAACTCATGATGTCTCAAAGGTTACCGCAGAGTTGGTGTACTTTATCTAAAGACAGGCCAGACCAGGCACAGTGGGAAATGTCTGCTTCTGACGAAATTGATTTTACCGTCCTCGCCTTTTGTCTGAAAAGATATGCTTAGATTATGATGAGAGAAGCGATGCTGTAATCCCTCAACCAGGAGTTATGTTTCAGAGACATCAAGCCCTTATCGGTGATTGATAACGCTTAACTCAAAAACATATAGAAGCATTAGGAAAGTCAATATTTTGCCAGCGACTGAAGGTGACCCCTGGTTCCTGTGTTTGCGGTGTGTGCGTGGAGGGCTTTGATGGTAAATTTGTAAAGGTGGTTATGTGGGGAGGCTATTATGGATTTGCTATCTTGGCCTGAAGTGTTTGCGGCTGATTATGTGATTAAATCAATAATAATTTCTCTTTGGGCTCCTTTGCTCCTCTGCTTCATCTTCTTTTTCCTGTGTAGTTGAGTGGAACGGTGGGTGGGGACTGGTGTACACAAGTACAAATGTAGGCACAAACACACACACACAGGCACGGCAGAACAACTGCATAGCAGATGGCACAATGGGCACACAGAAGACTCAGAAAGTTTCTATAACTACTATACGCAGAAATATATAAGTGGAAACATGGTAAAAAAAAAAAGGGTAAATGTTTACAAAGTACAGTACTGTACACGTCTTTAAAATAGCACGCTGAACAAGCTTTCACCCAAGACTTGTGACATTCCTCAGAGATGCACAGCTCAAAATAACACCAAAGACGATGCCCAACACCTCAGCTGTCTTCACCCCTGTGTTCCTTCCATCAGACCACAGACCCTGGATTGGCGACTTGTGCCAGCCACTCCTTAGCAACCGCCATCAGTCCTCTCTCTGGTTTTGCCAGGTTTGTTGTTATGTCTAGACTGCAGGAAATGCAACATTACATTTGTTTACAACCAACAGGAACTAGAACCAGAAGCTGTTACGTGATTAAAGAGTGCTTCCCAGCGAGAGAGTGTGTGTGGCTCAACCCCCTGGGTTTGGCAACAATCGACTCAATACAGGCGAACCAAAATGGAGAAAGAGAGAGCTGCTGTTTTTCTATCAGTTAGATGAGCAGATTACATTCAACACTGTATTTTCTTAAGATTTGGGGCAACTAAAAGGAAGTAAGCGCGAGCCGAGCTGAGTTTGAATGCGATTGTTTTTTTGTCCTGTATTCATGCAGGTGTTTGTTTGGGCTTGTGACTGTTTATAATATGCATTTAGTGAGTCTGTGGCTGCGTGTGTGTGTGTGATTGTGTGCAGCTCAGTTAACTCACAATCCCTCAGCACCCTCTTAAATCTATACCCAATAAAAATCAGCACCGTCTCGAAAAACAAAACCCAGGGAAACATCTGTAAAACATCGATTTTGCAGATTGCAAACCAACTGCATGGCTAATGAGAAAAGAAATCATTTTTGATTAATTAACCTAAAAATTGGAGAATCTAAGCTGCCACCAGGGAGATGACAAGTGGTGCAGGCCCGATCACGCAGAAGGAGGAAGGACATACAGTAAAGCCGCTGAAGAAGAAGGAAAGCGCTCCAGGAATGCTAGTAGCTGAGGTATGGCTCCCATTACTGAGCCAAAATCACCAAGAGTCTTTGTGGTGATCAAATAGAGGAGTGAAATATTTTCCACTCAGTGATTGTGCCCATTTATTCAGGAAGAGAAAAAAAGATGTTGGTTAGCTATCAGCTTGCTTGGAATTCACTGCTTTACAGTGCGTTAGTTTCAGTTGTGTTATTTGAGGGAGGGGGTTAACCCGGATCACAGCAGCAGACAGATACAGACGCAGTTCAGATGTTTTCTGGCTGTAGTCACAGATGTGTCCCACCTACTTTGGATAATGCAACACACTCCCTTCCAGCTTTTATTGGATCTGCTTCAGTCTTTTGTCACTCTTGCTGGGACGCTGTTTATGGGTTGTAGCCTTAAAATACTGTTACGTAGGATTGCCACAGGTAAACTTTAGTATTTAAATCATATCCTCTCCACTGTGTGTAAATATAATTGTGTGAAGTCCTCAATATTACAAGGCCAATTAATAGAATGTGTTACTGCAACTATAGCATGCATGAAATATTTTTTAATAGGTATAATTAGTAGGATTCCAACTTTTTAAAAACCAAACAAACTGTAAAATGGCAGCTGTTCAATGAACACGGTACCACATTTATGCAGTTTGAACAAAACACGCACTCATACTCAAGAGTTGTGTTCTGCTCGCACACACACAATTGAGGGAGGGTGTAGAGAGCCAAGTTGAGCTGCACTCACAACACAGCTGGTTGTCCAAGGTCAATAAAGAACTCGGAGTGTTTATTTGTCCATGTGTTTTATTTGCTTTCTAATACAGCAGAGGTTCAGATTTGAAAGATCTACTTGAAAAGAATCACAGTGTCTAAAGAGTGTGGGAAATTTCCACTCACCATAGAGGTTTTTCTGTCTCCCCTTCCTCTTTTTTCAATTCTATTAGTTTTTCATAATTCATTACCATCCTGCCTATTTCCCCCTGGTGTCTTCATTTTACCCCTTTTTTCCTCCTCGAGGAAGCACAATAGTCGTCCCCTAGCAGCTCACTAGGGTGTTGCAGTAACAACCTCCTACCCCTCTGATGGCTAGACAGTGGGCCATTGTAAAGCTGAATCGCCATGGATTTATGGCCATAGTCCTGAGTTCCCAGAATGCAATGTCACTCTGTCACGCCGTCATCAATCTGCTGTCTCTGACCAAAGACAAAGCGGGAAAAAATAGCAGCTCAGAAAAGTGGCACAACAGCGTGAGCGATACTTCTTTATGCATTATCTAATTTTTATCAGCTCCCTCTCCGTCCTAGGTAAAATGCGTGGGCACAAAGAGCTCCATTTAATCAAGACATGTATAGGTGCAATGACATGAGGCATCATCTACTATTTCCAGATTGAGCAATTAAGAACTGGCTGGTTGAGTGCCAAATGTGCCTTTGTGGCAAATGAACACGTCTTCTCATGCCAAACTTTTTCAAGACGTTTAATCTTCATTAAGCTATAAAACCTCCAGCACAGGAACACATTGACATCCGCTAATAACTCAACACAACTTTTAAATATGAAAAAAAATTGGTCAGAAGTTAACTTGATAGGAAAACATTTAGAAGTGTCTTTATCTTAACACTTTTTCCTTACAAAAAAGTCTGTTGCTATAGACTAATTGCTGGAATCTCTCCTTCTTCTCCTACTTCTCAGAGTTATCCCACATGATCTACAAACCAATGTCCTAAACATCATAAATTAGCTTCAGAAAGAACGGCTGGAGTTTCTGTGCTTCTATTATGAATAAGAGAACCAAACCTACATCCTCATGATTAATGTGCTCTCAAACCCTTCTCATAGCCATGGTAACCAGGGCAGTATGCCACGCCGTTTAGAGAGTAAAAGTTGTGTTTTTTCCCCCAAGTCTCTCACTGGTATCTCCTCATCGCCAAACACTTTACATACTAGATTTTTGAAACTGGAAAAAAAAACCTCACAGAATATTCTGCTTCTGCTAAATGTTGTTACATAACATGCTAACACAATAAACAGCAAACATGCTTACAGTGATTCCACTTTACTTGTCTCTCTTCCCTCAGATGCTTTTGAAAATGTTATATAGAATATGTGAGATGAAAGGCCCTCGTGTCATGCTACAGTCACGACACGTAAATCATAAGAGAAGTACAGGGATATTGGATTAAACAGCAGTAATTTCACTTAATAATCACGTACGGAAACAGACACGACCGAAACAGATGTCTTCACGTGGCGTTCCCAAGCTGAGGTTTTCAGGGGAATTTATAGAAGTGGAAAGACTAAAGAGGCTTTTCACTGTAGGAAAATGCTATTGTAAGACCTGGGAAAGTCAACTAGTCATAAAGAAGGACAGTTTTTGTTTTTTTTGTTTGTTTGTTTTCCAACCACAGGACTCAATAATAAATACATACAAGCTTGTGTTAAAAAAACAGCTGAAGGAAATTCCCGAACATGATCAGTCATTTTTCTGGTAACTATAAAGGAACAACAATTGTGTAAAATACCTTATAATTGATTTTCACGCTATAAAAAGCATAAATAAACACATTTAATTTTAAAAAGATTAAGAAGAGTTACATTGTTGTCTTGTGTACAAACTGCACAAAATAATAAATAGGAGAAAAAACATGCTTTCAGGTAAGAGGAGCTTTTATATGCTCGCAATAAAGCAGAGCATTCTTTTTTAGATGTCCATAAAATAAAATGCTGAATGGACTTATAGAGGCACGGGCAAATGCGAAGTGTGAACATTAAAGAAGAGGAGAAAGGGAGAGAAACTCACCCACTGTGATAGAGCTGCGATTATAAGTTTGCTGTTGATGCCTCGGATCTGTCAGCTACCTGATGTGTGCCTCCTCTAATTTACTGTGTCAATAACACTGCTCTGGAAACATGAGCAGCATGATACATGGAGACGGTTTGCGTGGACTTCCCTCCAAAGTGCCAATTGTTGACAGTATAAAATAAAAAGGAAAAGTGCCATTATCTAAACCACCTCGCACACGCCTTTGCTCTTTGTAGCTACTGCCTTTTTTTTCCCTTCTTTAATGTCCCCTAGTCACCAGTGGATGTAAACGCTGTTTAGTTTCCGCTTTACCTACTTAACTGTTTAATCTTCTAAGTTTCCTTGCTTAGTGAATTTTGGTGGAGAAGCTATAGACGAGCCGTATTTCTTTCTTTGTTTTTCTTGTAGTAACATAGCAACATGTAGCCAAACACTTGTTTGAAGAAAGTTTGATTTGCTTTCATTACAGTTAAGGACTGTTTTCTTAGACTAAAGACCTTAACAAGAGGCAACAAAGTTCAATTAAAGGGAGAGTGGAGAGGTGAGCATTGATTTAAAGACAGTATTTCAAACTGCACCCCAGAGTGCAGGGCAGGTCTCTCACACCGATGACACTAATTCTTAAGGGAAATTCATGTTAGTTGGTGTCTAGACGTTTTATTACTTGACCAGGGCACCAAAGGACAGCTAGCTTCTCATTTTCAAGACTCAACTAAGCATGTTTATGAGCAAAAAAGTTCACGTAAACACATCATTTTCAGTGACACTTCAAGATGTGAAGTTCAGTTTATTAGTTTATTGATAATCACAGGTATTTGTTAACAGCATGCTATAATTAATGCTACTGTACATTAATTATTAGCTAACAAGCCGGCCTGTGGACTTACCTTCCGATCGCTCAGTTTGTGACTTTGCACAGTGAACTTGTCTGAGCTAAAGCTGAGGGCAATTCTTTGAGTCTGCTACAAAGCCAACAACACCAACAGCAGTCACATTTCTCAGTCAACCTTTCTCACTTTTTTGAGTGTGTCATTACACAAACTCAAAAAATCAAAGAGAAAAGCAGGGCGGAAAAAAGGGGGCTGCCACCAAAATATTTAACACTACACTAAGCAAATATTAAATCAGTCAAAAACAGTCAGTCGCTTACATCAGAGTGACACAGGTCAGGGTTTAGCCAAAATTTTGGAAAATGCTGCAGCACATTTCAATTACACACACACACACACACACACACACACACACACACACACACACACACACACACACACACACACACACACACATATATACTTGCTAAGTATTATTATTCATCCTAAAACTGAGGGCTTTAAGCACCGCTGTTTAGTAAAAGCTGCTGGGGTCTCAGAGGTACCCCACAAGCCCTTTGGCTGTAGCCATGTGACTCCCATTGAAGCGCTGCGATCATAAGAGCAATCTCACTCCGAACTCACTGCATCTAAATCCAAACCTCATTTGCTTAAATCTAAATAAGCAGGTTTGCTGGCCAATCATAACCAAATATTTTGAAAAAAATGAAGACAAAACTAAGCAGTGACTGTTAAACACAAGACAACCTGCGTGCTCCAAGTTCACACTCCTGTTAGTCACACAACTGTCACACAACCCAACCTGCTTATTGTGTGCTTTAAAAATCAGTTGCAACGTTGTATTCACCTTCAAAATAATGATTATAGATACACTACACAGTATTTATTAGCATTTTTTTAAGTTTTATGACAAAAACTGTTCCTTAGTTGTGAATTTGTTGTTAATTAACAAACAAACTGGTGTTTATTTCTCATGTTTTTACCACTTTTATCCGAGTATTAAAACGTGAAATAAATGGGAAATAGAGGAAGTAATTCTCCAGTCAGGTGGCGTTAAAGCGCTGCTGAAGAAGAGGGCACGGGGCAGAAACAGAATATTTAACAGAAACATACAGTCTCCATAAACACACACACACCTATGATATTTTCATCAGCTGCAAGCTTTAATCTTGTGAGTGAATCGTAATCTTGAGCACGCCCGGGAATATTTACTATCTATTGTTTTATTTTATTAAATGTCAAATTTTACATTTCACTTTTTCCACCAGAGCCAAAAGAATTGGAACACTTTTTGAAACATTTTCAGATTTCTTAAACGCAAAATAAATGTGCATGAATCTTTTGTTTTTCTTCTTTTCTAATTTTCATTAATGTAAAAATAATTGCCACACATTTTACATGACTCGCAATCAATTCAGTTAAAGAACGGCAATTTTAAACCCTAAAAAGAGAAAGAGAGATGTTTGTTTTCAGAGAGCAAAAGGGATAAAACCTCAACATATTTCCATACAGCAGGTTTATAAATTGCATTTTTCCCAGTGCTTAAATTGTGATCTTAGATTCATTTTGCAAACCACAATTAATTCAAAAAGTCCATCTCCAAATTGCTTTTGAAGTGAAAGGAAATTGTATAGATCAAGATTATTTTAATTCGTTATTCAAAAAGTATCATTACTTTATAACTTTCTATTCCTTTGTTATTTAAGAGTACTCTTAGTCTAATGTGTTTCCATTTACATGGATTTCACACTTTGAGAATAGATTCTTTTTCTTTTTTTCCACCAGTACTTACAGCAGGGAAACATATTTTACTACCTATGAGCTAAATCAAACGAGTTACAGCGAAGGACGTGCAAAAAAACATTTAGATTGGGAAAAAATAAGGAAACCTTTTCCCACTAAATGCATTTGTCATTTAATTTGAATATAGTGCAAAGATGCAAACTTCAAAACAGGCACACACATACATGTACACACACAAACACACACAGTTGATTAGCAGGGCTCCTGTGAGTGTGTGTCACGTTTTAGTGGAAAATTACAGCTCTTTCAACAATTCCTCAGTCGGAATCCCATTCTAAAGTGGATTTTATCTGCAAATCACAATTATTTTGTTCATGCTCTGTTTTAATGGGCACACCCGCTGGGCTGAAGAAGACACTTCTCTATTCATAAATGTATTACTGCTGGGGAATCATTAACTTATTGTTAGCGGCGCGACTGATGGCTTATTGACATGACAACATTCAACCAACACTTTTGTCTTTAAGCCGTGCATCCATATCACTGAAAACAATGTCATCTACCCCATTTTCACCACTCCCCCTTGTGTGTTTGAGCTTAGTGGAAGGCTTCTCGGTGACTGGGGGGAAAAGAAAAAAAAAACGCACCCAGCAAGACATAAGTGTAGGCTGGGTTTCTGGGAAGACTGAAGAGGTTTCTTTATGATGAGGAATAAGAAAAACAAAGGCACCAGATGCCACAGTAAATTTGACAAAAGGGTGTGAGATGATGTTAGACAGAAATTGCTGTTTGCTGAAAATGATATAGTGCTTCTGTTTGTGTCAACTTAAGAGAATAGTGATCGAAGCCTAAATAGTGGCAAATCAGAGCGGGGAGGACAAATTGCCATGTGCGGATTATCTGAGGAGCGAAGCCCCGTCTGATATTTATGGCTGGAAATGCAGGAGAGTCATAGAGTCAGACAGTTTGCACAGATGGTGGCCATCCTCGGTCAACATTCAAATAAAAATGGAATGAGCGTCTCCCTCTGTGTCCGGCTATTCCTCTGTCAGCGAATGCAGACACAGATAAAAGGACAGGGTGTAAAAGTGTTTAAGTAGCCAGAAGTTGTAAAGAAGGAGGTGGGGGAAAAAAAGAAAGCTTCTGCAATCCTTTCTGCCTTGTTGAACTTTATTAAATTCTGTCATTCTCTCCTTCCTGTCTGACTCCCATTGTCAGCTTCCTCTCATGCGTAACTCGGATTTTTTTTTTCCTTTTATTTATTTATTTTTTTTACTTTTCGCAGAAGTGTTGTTGAGGACATTCAGACTGAAAGAATGTGATGGTGGTAATCATAGCACCACCTAAAAAAATCACACCGAGATGAATCAAAACGTCTGGAATGCGTGCTGACCGCTTATTGCGAGAGAAAATGTCCACCTAATCACTTTTTCAGTGGTCTGATTGGGGCTGTGCTCACTGGGTGGTTGTGAGTAGCTGCTCATAGTTTACAAGAGATTGCTTAAAGCCTAAATCATTTTTATTGCGTCATCATAATCGCAGTGAATTCAGACATTGACTGCAGTGCATTTTAAACATTTGCAAATTAAAGTGACATCCGCTGTCAGCTGCCAGCCTAAAAAGTACTAGTTATTGATGTGACATTAACCACTAGTTTATTAGAAAAATCCCTAAAATAACAGATGGAATAACTTTATACCAGTACAACACTAATACTTTGTTTCTTCTTTCCATCTTTTACCAGAAAAAGTACATTATGAATGGGAAACACAGCTCTAAGTACTAACAACTGAATAACACCACGGTTGTAAGTTACACCATTATTCTTAGTAACACTAAGATGAAGGTCCTACTTGGAGAAGTTTGAGATACCTGTGTGAATCACAGCTGCTATCTGTGGGTTTTTTCAGCTATTTTTTTCCTCTCCGTCTAAGAGACGAGTTTGATCTTGAAGTATGTCTGTTGTCTGGCCATTCATTACAGCGCCTATGAAAGCCACGCTAATGGATATGAAAGGCAGATCAATTGTCCAGGAAAGGGGAGATTAGGGAGGGATGAGTCACTATATTCCTCCTTCTTGACAAGCACGTCATGCCTCGCAGCCTCTCCGGAGATGTCCCCGATTGATGCCTATCTTTCATCAGTTTGGCTTTAATCTGACATTCCACGTGCTTCATAATCATATCAGCAAAAAAATCTATATCGCATCAGCCGTTCTTTCCCACCTGTAGAGCAGAATATACGTTCGCCTCTATGGAACCAAGGGAAAAAAAAAAAAGGAGCGAGAGGCACGTCTTTATCTATTGATCACATTTTGAAGAAGACACAAAAAAACACTGCGAGGAGATGAACAGAAAGGGTAAGAAAAGGCTGTTCCCTAAAACAAACAGTGATTGTGAAGTGACATTCTGCGAAGAAGTGGCAGACTCTCTCTTGGTGCCGGCCAAACAAACAAACAGTGGGGCGAGACAAAGTGCAATCACTGACCTTTGTTCAAAGAAGCCATCTAATCTGTTTCCACTTTACTTAATTAGAAAAAGCAGAGGGATTTTTAATGTGCACAGTGTTAATGGGAAACAGCTCACACGTGCTAATTAAAAAGAAAAAAAATACTGATCTCTTTGGTAACTTTGAGTCCATCAATCTATATGTTCATCCATTAAAAACTTAGCCAACTTATCTGCGATTAGATGTTCACTGTTATTATATCCCAGTATTTGTACAGTAAATGAATCAGCGTTTGTTCCTCAAACATATACACACCTATGCGCCGTGAATTACAGGGTCTGGCCTTTGTCAAATGCGGTAGCTGAGTAATTGAAGCCTTTTCTCTGTATGGCTGACGGCTTTCCCCCTACTGAAGGCTGCATCCTTATGCAGGCACTGATTAAATACTGCTTTACAGGATCGACAGAGGTACCATGTGTGCCCCCGAGGTGGCAAATGTATTCGCTTCCTCTTTGACTTTGTCTGT
Organism: Rhamphochromis longiceps; assembly: GCF_057381845.1. Classification (NCBI taxonomy): domain Eukaryota; kingdom Metazoa; phylum Chordata; class Actinopteri; order Cichliformes; family Cichlidae; genus Rhamphochromis; species Rhamphochromis longiceps. Next base: position 16,153,195 of record NC_140567.1, read on the forward strand.
TAAAATAACACAACGCTGGGCTGCTCCGCTTAGACAACCCGTTTGTGTTCAACGGACCACTCGGAGGGTGCCAGCTTTATTATAACTAAAATAGCAAGAGCAAACGTAAAAATTATAATTAATATTTACAGCTTTACATCAAAGCTCTCTGTGAGTCTACACACACCACAGCTACCTTTCAGTTTATAAAGGAGAAGCTTCATACATGACTACACTCACCAAATCCCACCGCAGCTTTATCAGTTAAAAAGAAAAGTTTGTTTTCAAATTCCTATAACGAGCAGTGCTATTAACCTGTAGTTCCACTGCAGTTTACAGTGCTTACTGATGGATATCACAGTTTTTAAGGTGGTGCAAATAGCAGCTACTTATAAGGCAACTCAGGATTCTACTGTTAATAACATATTAATGATGCCAGAGGAGTCACTAGTTCCTAAAGTACTTGTAAATTCTTTGTTTGATACTTTTTTTCTTTAACAAAGAGTAATAACTAACACAAAACTTTACTTGAGAAGCAGATAATGATAAATTAATGATAATCATGTGTGTGTGTGTGTGTGTGTGTGTGTGTGTGTGTGTGTGTGTGTGTGTGTGTGTGTGTGTGTGTGTGTGTGTGTGTGTGTGTGTGTGTGTGTGAAATATATTTTCGTGGTGACACAGCTGATGACTGTAGTGATTGTCAATTGTAGTTTCTGTTATTTCACATTCCTTATGCTCCCCTGACCAGCTGACACAGTTAGAGAAAGGTGATATAATCACTAATTAGTGTCATTTGAAGATAATTAGTAAAATATTTGGCCACATTTAGTGAAATCTCATTCAACCCCAACATAGAATAACCATGTTAACCGTGTCTGTGTACTTTTTTGTGCACAAGTTGTCATTCTATCCAATGCCCCAAAATATAGTCTTGTACAGCACTAATATTATATCTTTTATACAATAGTTTTCTTAATAAGAAAAAAAATACAAATGATTTCTTTCTTACATGATACAGGACCCAGCAGCTGATGAGCTCAACCCCATGTTATGCACCCTTGACCACATTAAAGCCCCCCCCTTTGAATGGGCAGTGTGTGGTCTGCCTCTCAGGGACGGCAGGGGGACACAGGAAACAAATTAGCTTTCTTGACCTTGGCCCAAGTTTCCCTTCCACCCTTCACCCCTCCTCCTCAATGCCCTTCATCTAGCCACTTCAAGGGTCAGCTGGATGACAACACGCCTCTGTTGTCCTCCACAGTGGGGATATATTCAGATGAGAAGCTCTTAGGGCTGACGTGCATCATAGGAAGTGAGTTTTATGAGTTCATTTTCTATATGAGGACAACTGGTTGTGGTCAAGATGATTACTAGGGGAAAACGTCATATTTATGGTGCTGGGTAATATAGTCATTTTCAGGGTACATGCAAATAACAAAGAGGTTTCTTTCACAGATTAAAGGGAAAAAAATAAAGCGAGATCATGAAAGGGTTAATATAAGGTGACGAAATTTCAGCATGGAATTAAACCGTGAAATCGCTTGAAGAAAGAGCATTTCCTGACATCGTGAAGCTTTCCCACCCTCATTCTCAAGTTCAGCACTGCTGTCTCACACGCACACAGACACGCACACACGGTCATGCAAACACATTGCAAAAGTAGATTTTCTCCCATCTTAATAAGTTTAAAATCTTACATAAGAACTCAGTTGCAGCGCCGCTGCCCGGGCCTAAAATGAGAGACCTTTGGCCGTGTGTGAAAAGAATCCTTTCAATGATAGATATTGGATTGTAACACCGGTAAGCAAATCTAATTCTCCCAGTTCACGCAAAAGCACGTGCATCGGTGTTCAGCCTGAGAGCAAAAATAACCTATGGTGTCCAGGGGATGGAAGTAGCAGCACATATTAATGCTCATACTCTTCATTGATCTATGAGGACTCCTTAATCTTGTGGGCAGCTTCCACCTACATATATTTCATAATGTGATACACTGTGCATCGATAACACTGGTAAGGGCCTATACTGTCTCATGCTGGCTCACAGCATTTATTGATCCCGGAGTGAAGTAAACATGTCTTTAACACGCGGGACTGTCACTCCTGGCAGATATACAAAAATTGTCAAGGCAAGAGCCTCGTTATTAGACGCTCTAATGATGACGGGAATCGATAGTTAACAATGACAAGATATCATCTGAGAAGTTAATAACTGTCTACATGGAAAATGAGGAGGTTAAAAAAGCCTGCTCTGTGGGGTTAGGGGAAAACAAGCACTTGTTGAAGACACATTTATTGTTCACCACTTTCAGCTCTGTGCTGGGGATTATTTATGTGCTGTATGATTCAACTGCTGTTCTGGGAATGGATAACAAAAAATACATACAGTAAAATGACTCAGGGGTATGGCTTTGGCAGAGTACCAAATTGACCATATCCTTGTGACTAAACGGCGGCTCAAGCCAGAGCAATTTCCTCTGCATTATGGGCAGACGGCCAAGTAAAAATGATTATAGGTGCGAGCTTTGAGCAATGTTTAAGCACTCCTGGTTTTTCAAAACCAGAGGTCCTGGATACTGGTATATTTTTGCACTAAGGCTGTTGCAGCCTAGTTTGTTTGTGCAGCTCATGCTTTTTCACGACAAAACATACAAAATGTGGCCTGGTTAATATTCAGTCAGCCTCTCCTTTACTCTTTAAAGATCATTTTTCATTTCCCATTCAACGTTTTCCCCTATTTTCAGGCAAATATTTACTTTTTTATAACCTATATTTGCGTTGCTTCTAGTTATTGAGACTGAACTCTCTTTTTGATTAGTTCTTTCTTTTTTGCTACTATAACATTAGAATTATTTCATATGTGAAGGTGGTTTCCCAAGAACCTGGAGAAAACATACAAATAAACCCCAAAATAAAAAATGTCCTGTCAAAAAACCAAAACAAACAAATGAAATAGCTAACGGATAATAATAATAATAATATGAATAACTAGCTAATAACTAGTTGAAGAGTCTGACCGCTGGGTAAACCATATGCCACCAGTTGCTGATGACACTGGCAAGTGTGTGTGGATTCCTCTAAACTGAGATCACATGGCCGGCAGTCTGAGTCCAGACAGTAGGAAGTGAAAGTGCTACTGCAGCCACAACACAGGTCATATCTCAAAGACGGTTTTCAGTTGTACAGTGCAATAGGTCTTCTCGTTTTACACACAAAACTTACACAAAAAAGACAGAGGAAGAGGCTCAGTTTAAATGATGCAACAAGCAGGCAATGTGAAGATTTAGGAACTGTGAACACGCACTTTTTATTGAAGACAGAACAGGAGAAATGACCAGATATGATCTGTAAATTAAATCAGTCTCGCTCGTTATTTCACACGGTTACCATAAGTGCACATCTCCACCAACCAATCAAACTCACTGTAACTGTCTACATATTTTTTATTTCCAAAACGAGTCGGATCAAAGTTTAATGAGTTACTGCTTTGACTTTCTTTCCAATCCGTTTCTAAAAACTGCTGCTGACAAATAGATGCGCCATAGCTATCAAAGTATTATCAGCATAGCTATTTGTTAAGAAATAAAGGCAAGGAAGATCCTTTTTATAAGGGCTGCCTGCGTTATCAAAATATCACTGCTCACAGTTTCATTAGAGAGCTCTCTGTTTTTTAAGTATCTTAATGAGCTGAACCTTGAAAGCCTTTTCGGGGGGGGGGGGGGGGGGGGGGGGGGGGGGACAAACTGCAGGTTCCTCAGCTTGATTTTGTTTTATCAGTGTTGTCTTACATCAAGAGAGGGACAGAAGGGCAAGCTTGTGTGGTCTGACAAAGACGGCGGCAGATGTGGAAGTGTGAAAAATAAAATGAACTGGGTATAGCTATTTGTGTGCAATGAAGAAAGACATAAAAAAGCAGCTTTACGCTGAGATAGTTGCTCTAAATGAAATACCTGCAGATTGCATGTTGCTTTGCATTCGCAGGGGTATTCAATTTTAATTAGGGTTTTGGAGACATCTTTTATCAGACTGTCACTAATCTCTCTCTCTCTCTTACTCTCTCTCCCACCCACTTTCTCTTCTCTCAGACACACACACACACACACACACACACACACACACACACACACACACACACACACACACACACACACACACACACACACAGGCTAACATATGAAAATGCAAAAATAGAGCCACTAGAAAGAAAGAAGCAAAAAAATGTAAAAGAAAATCAGAAGATTTTATGCAACAATTTGTCTGATACACACGTTATTAAAAAAATAAAATGGGAACAAAACCTTTGTCCCGTTTCATTTTTAGAGGAAAAACCATTAGCTCTCCTGTTTAATTGCCTTTTCTTTGGGGCAAAGGTGATAATTAATTTGGCTCTGGGAGAAACACAGTAACAAGAATACAGATATATACAAATATATTAAAAAATGTTAAATTGTATCTTGTCTTCAGGGGTCGGGGAGGATTATAATACTCTGCTGTCCAAGGAAAAAAAGGTTTGCTATTTTAGATCCTAAATGACCATGATTTAGAGAAACTACATTTAAGCTGAATGTTTTACAGCTGTAGTCCTAGCTAAGAAATCCCTAAGAAATCATGCCCCTGCCTCACAGAGCTTCACTTAATATGATGACAAAATTTTATGCCAAAAAAAATGATTTTAAAAAGACTGAAATAAAAATAAAACACATGACATGAGCTTTCTATACTGCAGTATAGTCCTAATGATACGTTTTAAAAACAGCCTCTCAACATAGCCGTAAAAACAAAGAAAAAAAAGGCAAATTCTAGCTATAAAATGTCCTCTTCCGCCCTTGCATTCTAGCTGTGTGTGGTGTGGTGGTTAGCTTGTCTCCCTCTCTTCATTCCTGGCCCTCTTCCATTGTTAGTCACCTTGTTTATTGGCTGGAGCAGCCGTGGCGTACTGGACATCATCTGAAACTACAAACGACAGGATGCAATAAGCTGGAGAATAGCAGCAATCTGAGGAAAGTTCTCCATTCACCAGAGCTCCCTAACTCTCTGTCTTCTTATCCTGGGCAGAAAATAAAAAAATCAATACGGGCTCACAGGGCTTGATAAAAGTGCTGGACAGGGAGAGAGGCAACCCTGGATATAGTAAATTAAAGTGATCAAAATTTTCCAGTCGAGTCAGCCCGCAGCCTACATAAACTAACAACCCTGTCTCCACAACTGTCCGTCATCCCCCTCCACCATCTTCATCCTCTGCTTCAGCATTATTTCAATTTTTCAGTTTCTCTGGTTTGCTCTGCTTTTCTTTTCTCTTAATTTAGTTTTCAGCTGTAGACCTTTTTTTTTTTCAGAAATTCCACATGTGAATCAATGAAACATAATTTTTTATTCTTGTTTTCTAATAAATATGTAAAAAAAAAAAAAAAAAAGCAAATGGGGAAGAGAGAAATGAGTTTGAATTAAACTAGGACCTTTCTGCTTAGGCTTGTGAGCTATTCTCGAACAAAACACCGACTCAACAATCAGAAGCAAAATACTGTTCTCGCAATTTTCTGTATATATTTTCTATTGCCATGATGTCTTTGCAAAAGTACTAAGCTCAAGCAAAACTCTCCTTAAACAATTTTTTTTCCCATCAGCTGAAGGCATCTGCTAACGTGTGCTAATGCTATCCTAGATTCCCATACACAAGACTTAAACAAAGCTACTCTGGGAGTCGCTTTTCCTTTTGGGTTTGAGTTGAAATATTTTTTTTTCCCAACATTAATCCTGCATGCTGAAAAAGCAAACCCATAAGCATATCCAGTGCCGAAATGTGATGCCAGAGGCACCTGATCAAGACAAATCCTGCAGACCAGGACTCTAAACTTTCATTTGTGTAGCAGTGAATCTGTGTATTTACATTCGCACAAATACATCCTAATGATATACAGGTTTCCACACAAACAAAAAGTTACGACACATTTTATTTTCCACTTTGTATAAATTCAGTATATTTTTCTTTGGTCTGCAACAACACGGATATGAAGTTCGTGAACAGCTAAATCTTATTTTTTAGGACTAGACTCTAACTTACTTTACTGGGTGATTAAGCATATATTTATTTGTTTAAATGGTTGAAAATGGGGCTGATGATAGCAGTGACCCTTCAGTAAACTGTAAAGTCACAGCCAGCTTAAAATTCAAAAAGAAAAAAAAAATAATATCACTATGCAGAGTTTATGGTAAACCTACGATTTTTTATGTATAAGGGTAAAAATATTTATACTAATACTTCTTCATTTATTTTTAAGTAAACATTAATAACCTCATCTTTAATCAGGCTGCATGTAAAGAAGGGAAACTATATCCTTACAGTCGTCATAATGAGTCAACAAACTCTCACAGTATTACTAATGATTGGTCCGTGTAAATCCTCATGCTGGTGATGCTGAGAAAGTGTTAAATATATAGTTTGATGATACACAGTGTGTAACTTGTGAATTTTACATTGTTTTTACATGATATCACTTTAACTGCTGTGTACTACCACACATACACTAATTCAATTACAGTAATTCCGGCAGCAGCTGACTCACTCTGCTAACATACACCCACTGCCAGCCCACACAGGGCCTCCTTGGCACCTTGTCCACCTAACAGTAAGACGGGATTAATGGGGATTGGCCCATGCAGTCCAGTCTCATGGTGTGTGAGCTTTAACACGGAGCTAATCTGATATTCAAGCTCAACAGTGATAACTGCAGTTTGATGGCTGTGGATGTGGGAAAATATTGAATCAGACTTATCACGTCAGAGGAACTTGTCTGTGTCTGAGGGTTCATCACTTTGATAAGAAATGATCATTGAATAGATATTAAAACATGAAAAAGATTCAGGCAAAGGTGTGACCTTGACTTATGCGCGTGTCCTACAGTATGTGCCAAAGTGACACTGGACGTGTGTGTCAGGGATCAGCTTAAATGAGAGACCAGCCACTTGCTGTGGCCTAATATCCTGTTAACCTGGGTTAGACATCAGACAGCCGTGAGACACTTAAATCCAGCCGTAGCCCAGAGCAACATGCACATGTCCTGTTAGCTCACCGACTGACTTTCCAGGAACCTTAGAACTACCACAGCCTCCAGCCAAAAATCTGTAGAGCCCTTCAGTCTCCTCTTCATATGCTCTGTAAGGTACAACTAAATGCTGATCTTCAAACAGAATAAGACAAAATGTCGTGTTGATAAACTCAACTTGACATCATATAGTTAGTTAGTTGTAAATACATACCTGATACATGAATCATAATTCGTGCATTTTTAACTAAGAAAATACATAGTAAGGAAAGACACGTGTCATCAGATTACAAGTCAAACCAGTCAAGTCAGATGCACTAGTTCGAAGGAGGATTAGCGCTGAATCCTGTTTAACTATGTCTTATTAATCTTGTGTTAGCCATGCACATCCTGATGGTCAAACTCTGCCCTTCTGCTTCTATATTTAACTATTTTAATCTCTTTATAAAGCAAAAGGATTCCAATTACAAATGCCACAGGACTCAATCCAATTGAAAAGCGGTTGGCAGTCCTGTGTTCAACACTTAAAACCTTAAGGAAAGATTATAAAAGGGCCCCTGCGTGTAAATTCAAGAAGCAATGACTTAAATGCATCAGTTTGAAACTATTTGCTTAAGTGTTTCTGTAAGAACAGGACATCGTTTGATTAATTGCACTTCCTTACTGTATGCTCCAGAGTAATTCAAGGAAGCATCACTTAAATTGTTTAAAGCTACTGCATGCAGGATATCTGTAAGCATGCAGGAGTATTAAGATTAGGATTACTAGTTTTAGTGCTGGGAAAACAAATAGTCTGCATGGTATTTCCACCTGTTCTTATTCCTATTTAAATTCTGCCATTCTGCTGAAGCTGCTGGTGTGTCAGTGCTGTACACACCAAAGTGTCTTTAGGTGCTGTGATTCACTAGCATGGCGACACTAAACATCCAGTGCAAACTCTGCTAAAAGAGAAACAAAGATCTCCCTAAAGAGTGCCAAAGGCCACACAAGGAGGCCGGATGAGTGGAAGTAGAATAAATTAGTTTGTGTCTCATGTTCTGTGGGAAATGTGAGTTTTTTTCTGTCTCTCTTAGCGCTGCTTTGTTTTAAATCAGTGTTTCTTTCTTATTGTTAACTTCTTTCCTAATCATTGGCTGTTGTGTTAGCTTTATGCAACAAAATTCCTTTGTAGAGTTCAGGAAAAGATCACAGTTTGGGAATGGACAGAGCCAGGGTATGGGTAAGCAAACCCATAGCCATCACAAACGAAAGTTTGTTCATCACTGCACCCCACAACAACACTCGTGAACTCTAACGGGAACTTCACACATACTAATAGATTGTGAGTTACACATACTAACCGCTGTTTTTCTAGCAGAAGTTTTTGAGGAACTTTGCAGACTTCGTTCCCACACAGACACGTTTTAACAGCTCAGGCTCCCAATGAAATGGCAATTATCTTTGGAGTCTTTTCCAACAACGATAACTTTTTTTTTAACGCAAGTATTTGGCCTTAACCAATTAGCTGTATACCTACTTCTCTGTCTGCTAGTCATTTTTTGTGATTTTTTTTTAAAAGAGGAGAAAGCAAACAAATATATATATTTTTGAATCATCAAGCAATACCAAACTCTTTGAGATATGCATGTTAGCAAATCCAAACAATGTAAACATAGCATACAGAAACATGATTTGTCAATATATAATATATCTCAGACTACTGATAAACCAGAAATCTTCTGGTAGCATATTCATATTCATATTTTTGCTTATGTTTTCACTTGAAATACAACACATCCTTCACACTTGATCTTCTGTGTATGAACAGTTTGGATCAGGTGCTTCAGAAGCTCAGCCTTACCGAGAATGATCGATGAAAATGTTTCCACGTGAACCGACGCACACGTCCATCCCTCCTCTATGCAATGCATGCACACACGCACACCTCCACACACACAAAGCTTGATTTTGAAGGGTCCTTAATCACAACCGAGAAACTGACTGATCAATGACAGATACGAGGGGCTACTGTGCAAATGCTAACAGGAGCTCATTTGCTTTTAAAAATGTATTTATTCTGGTCTATTTTTATCACAGATTATATTTCTTTCGTGTGCTAACGGGCTCCGAGCCCCGCCAAGGTATTAATTAAAATCTAAATACTAAATACTAAATATTGATTGATACGTTATCAGGGCATAGCAGTTGGTCCGCAGGCTATTGATCCAGCCTGTGATTTATTATCATATTTAAGAAAAATCATTTTGCGTGATTACACGAGGTAATGGATTTTTAGCAAGGATGTAATTCTCCCCCCCTTTTATTTTCGTATCGCGTTTGTTATGTGGAAGGTGGCGCAGACTTCTCAGTTGCATTCGGAGATCGCTGATATCCTAGGTACTGCACCCCCATCCCCCTCTCCCGAGCTTCCCTTTCAGCCCAGCCTGGCCTGCGAGAGACTAAAGCTTGTGTAAGAGAACGATCCCCCCGCTCTTGTCATTGGGAATAATGGGTATTGGGATTACCTCTTTAATCACAACAAAGATTAACAGATGGTATGAGAACAGTTATTAGCAAACATCTTGCACTCATCAAATCAATAAGATGATTTGTAATCAGGCTGTCGGTGCGAGTGAAAAGGGAGCCGGGGCCGTTCCCAGTGAAAGTTCCTGGCAATCAGAGGCTACTGTGTAGCAATTACCTCTCCACAAAATAGGTGCTCTTCCTCCTCTGGCTGGCAGTCCTCCAAAACACACGCCAGACTGATAGCAACATAGGGCATTAACACGGCAAAACACAAAACACTGCATGGGTAACCTTGTATTTGATCAGGTGTTAGGTTGCTGCGCGATTTCATTTCACTTTGTGCCTTTTAATTTGGTGGATCTCGCCTTGTACTTGAAGAGGGAGAAAAAAAATCTAAATGTTTACACATGCTGTCTGTCACTACAAAAGACCGTATAGCTCATTAGCGGGTTGCCATAAATAAGTCAGCGTTGGGGACAAATAAGTGAATACTATAGAAACTATACAGAGAAGGGTTCCCTGTGCAAATATTTCTCCCTGGAGACAGAAAGAAAAAGACTGAGGGTTTGTTGACATAACGGTGCATCCAGAATGGTAAACTGAGGAATCTTCCCCACAAGATGCAACTCCTTTACAGCAGTAATGTTCTAACAGCACTTTGCTTTTTTTTTATGTCTCTGGGACGTGCGGGTGTTGAAGTCTGATATCACTGAGACAAACGCTGCGTCATATTTACTTCCAATTTATTCTACTTCTTAAGTTGAAAACAGTCTGTGAAACACATTCGTGCACAAATGCGCATCTATTTAGATACCAGTACTTAAAAGGAAAAAGTCAGGAATTGTTGGGTTTTTTTGCAAAAAGTGGCAACACGGGATCTCTTCAGCTTTACTTGGATGGATATCGTTTTGATTCTAAATGCTGCTTTTAATGCTTGCAGGCTGTTTGCAAGCAATGTCACCTTGTATGCATTTTTGTAGTGGGAACAGCTGAAACAAACTGATGCAACACTGTGGACTGAATGAAGGCAGTCACTTTGGGAGTAAAATACAGAAACACACTTGTGAGAATGTCGAAAATCAGAGGCACAGTGTAAAAATGAGTGCGTTTAAGTTTTATCTCTCTCCACAAATTTGTAAAGATATTGACACACACACACACAAACTTCTAATCGCAAACTACTCATAATGACACAAAATCTCTCAGCGTCCCACACCGACACACACACACTCACAGACACATACCTCTGCACTGTAAGATAGCACAGATATGTGACAGGATTAAGCAAGGCAAATGGTGCCAAAACAATGGCAGTATGAAGTAACTGATGCTGTTTAAAAATTTAGATGCCTGTATTGAACAGACAATGTGGCACACACATCACTGGACCACAGATCCCTGCAGCCCAATGGTCTGGTTTCTGGCTGCTCACATGCATATGGATAATCTCTTTCTAAACAACCCCACAGTCGCATCACGACTGCTACACCGCTGCGCAGACACACTCGGTAGAAAAGCTCACGCTGCACTTGTAAACCTGAAATGGCTTTCAAGTTCAGTGAAAATCATTTTGCCACTATGATATGCAATAAAGCACAGGGAAGCATATTTGTATACTTAAATAGAAACTTACAATTGCACAGTAACTGCAGACAGACACACAGCCCCTCCCCTCGCCCACAGTCACTTGTCGAGTGGCTAATATCTTTCCAAGGTCAAACCTGACAAGGAATTCCAATGAGATTAAGTGTCATCAGTGCGGCTTTAGCCCTTTTCTGCTCATCGTTCTTGGAAATGGCATTAGAGCCACAGATGACCAAGGCCTTGGAGCAGTAAAACCTCTTCCCTTCCTGAGTGGTGGGCCTGGTTGATACAGGAGATATTTGACACAAGGCCTCCAATTCAAACATCAAAGTGCAATAATGTTCTCACGTGTATCTTTATCGAGGAAGCTTACACCAATATAAACCAATCTACGAGCACTGCAGTTTTATCACACGTCGACAGTGTTATTATTTCTGCATGCTGCAGAATTTTATTCAACTTTTTCTCATGTTAATTCTTAATTTTGAATTTTCAAAAGATCCATAGGTTACAGACTCTGAGTCTGTGACTCCTTTTTATTTCAGACCTTGTAAGAGCTGCAGTGGCAAGCCAGCGTCAGTGTTTTTGGCATTCATTTAGGTGTTTTGGGGGCTATAAAGCAATAACAGAAATGTTGCTGCACTCTATATGCAGCAAATGTGCTTTCACACTTAATTTGTTCTGATGACTTGCATGCATATCTCCACACTTTTTCATTCACATGAGGAAGTGGCTCAGTCCAGGAGATAATCCCAGCGTGTTTGTTTGTACACACTTCGAGCAAAGCGACAGCTTATGCCAGTGTGTCAAACAGCATTTTCACATCAAATTTGACACATAGTCCTTTGGCGGCAGCAATGAGCATTTTGTCATCTCCTCTCAAGTGCCAACTCGACGTCCAATTGCGGCCCAGCTACTAATTTAATTACAGTAGCAGAAGAAATGGGCTGATTCAATTCATTTCAATTAAACCTGATGGGACCAGTCAAATCAAATTTTACTCATCTCAGGTACAAGCTGCCTGTCACATTTTATCTCAGCTTGGCTCAAATGAAGCACGATGAGCAGGTCCTGATGATAACTGGAAATATATGGTTGGGTTCTATCAAGCAGACTCATGTGCCGCCTGATCTCTGATTGTGCGATCAGTGTGAGAGCACAACACTCAATTTTCAGAGCAGGATCACAGACAGTTACCACTTAGTTAGAGTCCCAGCTACAACAGCCATTACTTATGCATGATGTCCACAATTATGTATCAAATCGTGTGCAAGTATGTGTGCGTTTAGATATCCAACTAAAAGATGTGTAGCACATAGCAAAAACTATGCAGTGTCTGCTAAAGCTGCACATGAAGTGACTTTCTCTGAACCCCCCCTCAACAAAACTTAATTAAAAAAGAACATACAAACAGTTCTGCATGCCGCAATAAACTTTAGAACACAACTTGTGCTCCTATTTTTTTCATTTTAAAATAATTAAATTTTAAATGCAAATTTCGAAGTATTAAGACATACAGTAGTATAAGGATAAAGGCTGGTGGGGGATAACAATGTGTTTACTTTATACATTTACAAGTATATATGCAGAAATTAGCTCTAGGACACAAGATTATTAAAACCTCTATAGTGACCATGCTCCAATAATTACAATCATCATAATGATTCTGTATATGTGTAGTATTATTATACTTCAAATACGCTAAATTCTACTATTAATAATGCATTTGCCAAAACGTAATAATTGTATTTATTAGCTCTAAGACTGGGAAAAAAAATCATTGCTAAATTGTAAATTATTCGTGGACTAATTACAAGGAATAAAGTACAAGTTTAGCAACAGACAGAATGTAAGTATAGATTGCTTCAAAAGCGTACGCAGACAATGAAACAACATAAATATTGTTTGGGTTTGCCTTCAGAGACGCTGTAATTGGGCTCATTCAGTGGCAGAAAAAGTTCCATCTCATCTCTGATTGGTGCAGATGAAGCCCTGGGATTATGCCATAGGCTGCTATAGGCTGCTACAGTAGCCTGCGGTGTGTGTAAATGCGTCTTGGCACCAGTTGCGGCGGCGCAAAGACGTCTGATTGGACACCGACGCAACGCACGCATATTTTTTTTTTTTTCATACTGCGCCACTTTAGCGGTCTAATCACATGCTTTACAACCTGAGCCACACATATAAAAATTCAATTTCTTAGATCCTTCTATTTAAAGATATGTAACGGATAACTGTAAAGCTATTATTATACAGTGATGCACAGCGGCCAAAGCGAAGCAGTAAATTCAAACTCTGGGAGTCTTTTTTTTTTTTTTTTTTTTACCTCTCTGGTGTCTTCTTCACGCTCCGGCCTCCCTCCACGATATCCGTAGTGAAAGGCAGACAGGCTCACAGCGGACTGCGGGGTGTAAGAATAGAGGAGAGGAGTTGTTACCGAAGTCTGCCTGTGCACTTTGTGATGCAGCGAGGGCCAGCGTGGAAGCCCAAGCAGCCCTTTTCTCACCTTGCGACACAGATCCAGAGGGGGTGAAACGGGTAAAAACGGTTGTTTGGGTGATTACACGTTTCTGCTCTCCCTCCTCTCCCACCCTCCTCCGCCACCATGCCCCCCTCCTCCTCCCCCTCCTCCTCTTCCACCAGCAGCACCAGCAGCACTCTCACTCCTCTCTCGGAGAATAGAGAGAGTGGCCCCCGTTGTAATAGCCTCGGTGGGGCTCCAGCTCTGCAGCGAAGCAGCCTCTAAGGTTAAAGGATACCTCTGAGGCGCATCCGGCATCCGCAGTGCCATGAAACAAAAAAGTGCTTTTTTTTAAAAAAAAAAAAACGTATTTATGTATTTATTTGCTCGTCCAACGCAGTAAATTGGAGAACAGTAATATTTGACTTGGTAATTTATTTATTTTTGAAGTCAGATCAAACTAAATAAAATCACAGGGGCTCTTAGGGTTACGTAAAGCTTAGTGGAAATCAAACTTTTCAAGCGACGTGAATTCCAAAGCTGTTCGGCAGCCCGGTCTGGACACCCCCTCTCTTTCCCTCTCTCTCTATAAGTGTGTGCGGTGTGTGTATGTGTAGTCTATACCGGATTAAATGGCACCGCGTCTTAAATGGCACCTTGCCTCGTTTCCCCTCTCCTTTCATCATCAGCAAAATAAAGATTAGGCCTACAGAGGAGATTGTAACGGCTCCCCTTTAGACGCGCGGGGGATCTTCATTCCTCCGCCTTTGTGATGATATTGATGATGATGATGGCCAAGTGGACAGTTTGATTTTTGTGTGGCGAGCTAGTTATAAAGAATCAATATTATATCAAGGGGGTAACTTTGGTGATAAAGGACTTCAGCCACTCTGGCTATTCATCATAAGTCTGTAGCAAGCAGATAGGTCAAAAGAAATTATATTGCTCTAAAGAGTGTGTCTCCTTATCTCTCAGTACCAGGGGAGTGGAGGACACGCCGATCGATACAGTAGCTGCCGTATACTCCTTGCAATTATCAATAGCTGATTTTGTCTTCCTGGGGCTGCATCTATTAATACCAGATAATAACAGCCTTTTGGACATAACTTCAAAGGGGATGATGGAAAGAGATGGAGAGGAAGAAGAAAAGGGGGGGGCACCGAAAGTTTGCTCACAGGACGACCTTGTTGTCAACAGATTTGTCTCTCATATGAGGTGGACGCGGGGGAATAGACAAGTCAAACAGACAAGAGGGAGGGCGAGGGAGGGGGGAGAGCGGGGAAGCTCTAACTGAGCTCACCCATGAACTGAAAAAAGCTGAAGATCTATCATTACAGTAAAAAGGTTTCTAATTTAGTCAGGAATTGGCAGCATTTGTGCGCCTGAAGTCGGAAACAAGCGCGATTATGATGTGCCCATTTTCCACATCCACTTTTAACGATGCAATATGAAAATGCATTTTCCTTAAGTTAGCAATACGGAAATAAACATGAAACCGTTACTTCTGTTAAATAAATAAAACGCAGTGTTCGCATGGCACTCAAGCACGAGCTTATTTGGTTCCTTTCTCCCCACCGTGCATGCGTACATTTTAGTGCAAAATTATAATTAATTTCTGTATTTATTTTAACTGTGTGTTGAGGGAAAGAGGTTTTAATTATATGCTGTATGATGTGTACTCTGACACACTTTACTTATTCATATTATTATTATTATTATTGTGTTGTTTTGCAATAATTCCCCAATATTAGTGTCGGTACATAAATCAAAAAGCAGCCCACATGTTCAAAAACCGCCACCGTGCGTAAAATGTCCACATTCCAGAATCAAAGTTAGAATAAAGCCGGGGTGTTGTGATTGAAAGCCTACCGTGTAATCAGAAAATCGCCGATGTCACGAAATAAAAATACTCTGCCGCATTAATATGATGACCCAGCCTTCTGGCGGATACGGGCGGTGACGGGTGAGATATTATATGATGGGAGGTCAAATCTGGGTGTTCACACAGAAGTCTGAGGACGATCCATTGAACAGTAACGTGGTGGTACATCCTAGTGGTGGCTGAAAGCAATGGGCTGAACCCCTGCTTGGGGGTTGACTCTCACACACAGCGCAGTCCCCCACACACAGAGCCATGCCCAACAGCGACAGACCGACCGACGCTGCTAGAGGGCTGCCAGAAGATAACTTCAAAGTTGGTTTCGATATGAGCCCGAGAGCCGAGCGAAGGAAAGACATCGAGTAAAGCTTTAGTTTTTTTTCTTTTTGTTTGTTTGTTTTGGTTTGGATTTTTTCGGAAATCAAGTGGTGCTTAGGGCTTTTTTGATCAGCAAATATCCAGAAAAGACGCTTTTGGAGAGCGCACCGAGCCGAGGGCGCATACACGGCGAGAGGAGGTACACGGGAGGAACTTCGTCGCGGTCAGACACGCACCGAAGCGACTTCTCTTTGTCGGACACACGAGTGTTTGATCACACAGACGTTCTTGTTGTTACTGAGAGGAGCACTGTTGCTAATCTTGGCGCCGCTCTCTCGGAAGACGCGCGTCAAAGTTTGGAGAGCGGAGCTGCGCCTTTAGAAAAGCAAAAGCTGGTGGCAGTTTATCGCTCTATTGCAAAGAACTTAACTCGTCCCGTCCACTTCTCCTTGCTGCCGGTGCCCGTGTAGCAACTCAAACAGCGGCTGCTTCACTGGGAAGATGTCCACCGACAGAAATCTGACACATCTCGACTTTAGACGTCGCTTCCTTTGAGTCCGATTCAAGGAGTTGCGTGTTCACCTCGCCACACGCACAGAACAAGAAAAATAAATAAATAAAAGAAGTTAGAGAGAGAGGCGCTGCGAGAACTGAGCCAGTATCTCGGGACAGACTTAACGAGAAAACGTTTTCTGAAGTTTTGCGGTAAACGATGGATCGTTGAGGCCAGGGAGAGACACTTCGTCAAAGAAAAGAAAGAAAAAAGAAGAAAGCGCTGGTGAATCCTTAGCACTTGTGAGTCAGTGCGCTTACTCAAAGGAGTAGGGGGCAAAGGAGCCCGGCGTTCCCCTCGTTGGAGACCCCATGTGAACTGGGTATAACAAGAGATTTTGGTGTGTTGTGTTGTTTTGTGTTGTTGGGGAGGTGGAGGTTGGATAGTAAAGACAAAAGAGACGGATAAAGTCTGAGAGTGAAGCGGCTAATTGCTTAGTCCGTCCCTCATTACCATATCCAATGCGCGTCCATTGGCCTCCAGCCAATCCTCCCCACCTTCACACACTGCCATTAATCGCGAGGCATTATTCACTATCATAATTATTATACCGACATGCGCAATCCAACGCACAGCAACAGCAGCGGCAGCAGCAACACCGGCTAATTTCAGATTTATATTTTTTCTCTCCTCCTCTCTCTCTCCGCCACCAGACTGTTTGCGAACTTTTTGTGTGTTGATTCGCTCTTCGCTGATGTATCTGCAAAACGCAGACACATCTCGGAGCGCAAACGCAGCAGCATCGCCACCACTAAAGCCAGCAGCATGTCCCGACGCAAGCAAGCCAAACCGCAGCACCTCAAGTCGGACGAGGATCCCGCACTAGCCGGGGTGATTTCCGAGCACGGTGAGTGGATTTGATCAGCTGAAGTTCCTTTAGCCTGATCTGCTTTCAGAGCTTCCCCTCGCAGCTCTGCTCTTCAATTTACGTTTGTTTCTTTACTTTGTTTGACAAACGTTTTAACACATTCATTTGGATTATTATCATCATTATTATTATTATTTTGTTTTTTTGTAGTGGGGATACTGGATTTATTTCATAGGCATAGGCGGAATCATTTGCAATAAATCAAAAAACGATGCGAATATTAAGTCAAAAGTGTCACCTTAGTCGAAGAAGAAGTCTGACGATTTAGAAGTTTTGTGTCTGTTTTGTCCCCCCTCCCTCCCTCCCCCAAAAAACTGTTAAACCTGCATCATATGATCGTCTTTTGTCAGGCAGGTTAATTTTAATAATAGTTAAGAGTTTACATTTTGGTTACAGCGTCTACATTAGGTGCCGGAGGCCCATTTTAAAGGCCTGTCTAAAAAACAAAAATCTCGGAGCTCTGTACACTGCAAAATAGTGTATTTCAACACTTTTGCAGTTGGTTTCGGACGTGCACGCGCACGCGCCGAAATGCAAGCACAACTGTAACAAACACACGAAAGAAGTTGGAAAATTATTTGGCTTTTTTTTCTCCCAGAGGTTTAGAATTATTTATTCCGCAGATGTGAAAGCAATGGGTCGTAATAGTTTTTTTTTTTTAAAAAACACTTCATTTAAAAAGCCGTTTAATTTATACGTTTCTATTTTTTATTTTTTATCTTGTTTTTTTTTTTTTTTTTTTAGTTTTTTTTTTTTTTTTTGCATGTGTGTCTCTTGTCCCTGAGCGCCTGCGGAATCTGTTGCAGGTCGAAGACTTGTTTTGTTATGGAAATGCTTTTTGTTTACCCCCACCTCCCCACCCCACATAAATTTAGCACACTTGATTTGTTCCTTTTTGCGCACAGTATCGACAAGATCGGTTGACAAAGCTCGTCTTCGCCATGTGGGGGGAAAAAAGGATTATTTGTCCTTTATACTGCGCTTTTGCGCAGCAACACTATCATTATAGGGCTAAAGTCAGGTCCGAAGGCAGATGAAGTGCTGCAGGAATAATATGACTGGATTTCTATAAAACAAAAAAACGTACAGAGCACAAGTCCCACATTATTTGGCAGATTATTATTGAAATTGTGGCAAATCTAACATTTAAAAAAATCATTTTATGTATTGGAAATATGAGGATAAGACAAAATATGTCAATTTACTGCAGCATATCTTAACAACAATACTGTAATTTACTTGAAAACTTAAAAAAAAAATCACAATTTGTCAATTTCATTTCTCTTATTTAAACTTAGAAAGCTGTGTGTGTGCGTGTTTATGTTTGTGTGTGTTTTGGGTATCAGTGAAGCTCAGAGCTCTCAACAAATCACTGCTATTATTTATACCTTTCTATCTTGGCCCATGTTGGTCAACACTCACACCCAGACGCAGACACCCACACATGCACACACACACTTACACGCGAACACGCACACACACATTTTCCAGGGTTTCTTTAGAATAGAAATGTGTGATGTAATCTCTGGGGAGAAGCTCTCTTTGCATGGGGAAATGCTGGTGTGAGGGGTGGGTGGGTGGGGGATCACACTGATGATTCCCGACTCTTTTGTTCAGTTTACTCTTTGGATCTCTCCTTTTTTTTAAATATAATTTCTGACTAATTGACAAACACAGACACTTTTCCTGATTCGGTGTTTCAGATGACCCTGCTCAGATTCTGTACAGAGATAATCATCCATCAGGTTGCACTCCTGTAGGATTGTGGATTGAAAATCAAACTTGTTTTTGCTCCTGTCAAATCTCACGTTTGGATGATTTCGAGTTTAGGTTACAAATATTTGATTTGAAATGTTGATTGCAATTTATAAAACAGAAAACAGTCAGATCCACAGAGAGAGGGAAAAAAGAAGAGAGGAATTTAAAAAGAAAAAAATCTCTACACACTTATTCTGAATTTTATTCCACAGATTAACACACATCTCCTGGCATAATTAAAATACACACAGACTCAGACAGCGTTATCGGTAACATACTGTATGCTGTCAGTGCCATTGTGCTCGAGACTGGAAGTGTCCGTGGAATGTTCTTTCCTTGCTGAAGCAACTATACTGGCTCGCTTGTTTTCAGGAAAGACGTAGCAGTGAAACAATCTCAAGCCTTTGGCAGAGCACAGTGAGCCCATACATACTTAAATAAACCTAATAATACCATGCTTCAACCAACACTACCTTACATGATGAGCTACGAATGTCACCCTGTCAGTGTGTCGTTGCAGCATGATCGGATTCTCCGCTCTCTGTTGCTGTGTGGTGCAGCTTGCGACGAACACTATCGATTGTTGGCCTTGACATAACCACCGCGTATTAACGTCGATGGGATTCAAAAGTTCCAGTCGTCAGCCGCTGCTCGACTGAGACTTAAAATCCATTTTTGCTCAGTTTAGTGCTGAAGAGAACGTCAAGAAGAATGTGGTGTTCAAATTGTGCTCAGGGATCTTCACCATTTCTTACAAATAAGAAAACAAGGAAAGAATCAGCCAAATCGAACCCTGTGCCTGCAAAGCTTCAGCTTACACCTTCATTTTCCCTAAATATTCCCAATATTATTTTGTCTCCTTTGTATGTGGCATTTATGACTGCTGTCCCTCTGCAGCTTACTGAGTACTCTTTAATGTGCCGCATCCATGAAAACATGAAAAACTAAAATCAAGTGCCAACAAGCCCTTGTCTGGCATATCATGTCCCCTCAGGCTTTCCGGACACTTTCCTCCTGGGGGCATGGGAGGGTTTTTGTGTGTGTGCGTGAGTGTGTGTGTGTTTGTGTGTGTGTGTGTGCTAGGATGGGGAAAGGGAAGAGGAGGGGGTGGTCTGCTTGGAAGTGCTTTTATAAAGCTTGCTGTCTTAACCTTTGTGTAGCCCCGGGCAGCCAGATCCTGCCGGTAGATGTCAAGCTCCTTGTACAATTAGAACATGTGTGCCGTTGACCTTGGCAGCGCAGTTTCCTCGTGTCCTAGAAAGCGTTAGCAGCAGCAGGCTTTTCACCACGCCACCGCTTTCTCGGCATCCAGTGTCGTTCAAGGTGTGAATGTGCAGGGGAGCAATGGTGGCCAAACTCTGCGCTGTCACACGAAGATTTAGAAGAATTTTCAAAGGTAAATTTCCTCAGTTGTCAGTGGACATGCACAGCATCGTTCAAGCAAGAAAGGCAGATTTCTTTTTCTAAAATTATTACTCTGGAAAAACATGAGACACTTGAGGAACAGGTAACAACAAGGCTCAGGTCACAGTCGCAATTGTTTGAAGTCAAAATCTTCTCAGAGTTCATTCTGGGCTGAGCCCTTTTCCTTTCTTTTCGTCATAGCAGCAGAGGCACGGGCGTGTATGTTTATGAATCCAAAAAAATGTAATAAAGTGAGAAAATCCCTGCTGGTAGTGACAACATGGTTGTTACCACTTCCCCTGCAGCGGGGCTTTGTTTGCCTTTTGTTTTAATCCACTCTCACCATTGGGTGCAGGCCTGTGGACCACCCACATAGTTGTGCCAAAGATGTCTTCAAGAAGGCACTCAAATATGGCTGTGTCTTAATTACCACTCAGCACACGAACAAGTGAGATCCTGATTGAGAGGAAGGACTAGACAGGGAAGGGAAGAACTATTTAATGTCAGACAAGACAGCAGATTTGGAGGATTTAGGTAAAAAGCTAACATGTAGTCAGCAGAAGGGGTAAATTTCTCCTTTAAATGGTTTGGTTTCGATGGTTTGGTTTTGGCTTATTCAGAGGATTTTAAACACCAGTTTGTCCAGAAAGTGGGGACGCGGAGGAGCAACGTGTGAGCGAAGATGTGCAGCTCTGCCTTCTGTGTAAAACAGGAAACATATAGCTTTGAGTTCAATTTGATTTAAACAAACCCCAAGCAAAGATTAATAAAAAATCTCCTTTGACGTTAGAGAACGAGAGCGCCTCGTCTCGGACTCTTTTTGTAAATCCGGAGGCAGAGAGGCATCTTGGCGAGTGTCATCTGGACAGAGTGTCGTCATTGAATACTGTATTGCAAATGCTTACACAAACAAATCGTTAATGTTTTGGCTGCTCCACATCTGCAGGCCATGACAAAGGCCTCTCTGTTGGGGCAGATATGACTGTACCACTCTGCAGTAGGGCTGACCAGGCCGATGACACACACTCACAGCGCTGTGCTGAGGACGACTGAGCCTCTGCAAGTCCGAGGATGCACTGGGTCATTCGTGGATATGCTTCATGGGTACAGCAGGACAGCATAATTATTTAGATTTCCTTTTTTTATTGAATCTTGATTATTATTATTTTTTAAATCATGCAAACATGCAGTTAATCTTAACTTTGCTAGGACGCTTAACCAGTATGCTAAAGAGTCATTCTTTTAAACAAAAATGAACTAACTACAAATGTTCAGAATTTAAGTGACATTTGTCTTCTTCCGGTGCAGATTATGTCCCAGTTAGAACGAAGCAGAGTGCACGCTGTGTCTCAGTTAAAATGTCTCATCAAACAACTTAAAATAACTTGAAACGTCTTTATTTTTTATTTATTTATTTATTTTTTTGTACTCACGATTAGAGTTGCGGAAGTGTGTCAAAAAGTGTAATGGAAAAATTTAATCAGGCCACAAATTCCAACATTGTTGGACGCAGCAGGCCTCTTTTTTTTCTTTTTTTCCCCCCTCAACTTCCAGCTTGAGCAGGACCAACAGGGATGCATCTCTCTTTAAGGGTCCTAAGCTATCCTCACATTCTTGAGAAGAATGCATTTTAAGGGGGCAGAAGGAGGGGCCTTTTTTTAGGAAGAGCGCAATCACAGAGGCTGGTCACGATATACTGCTCTCACAGACTGCTGTTGGTGTAAATGACATGTAAGTTCTCGGGGTATGATGAAGACTTTTTAATTGCGCATTTAAATTACAATACCCTGCACTTACTGAGATTGAAATACCTCGACGTAGGGTAAATGCTCCCACTGTCATTGCTGTTTGTTTTCATTATGTGAATCTGGAAATTGTTAAGAATGGGAAAATTTGTAATTGGCCAAGGCTTCGGTGCTTCTCTCAATGCCCGGCTCTGTGACTTTCACAGAATCTGTGGTAAGCATGAATACCTCATCTGATATAATATGTCAGATTAGCAGTTTCAGTTGGCATGCCAGAGATTGCTGAGCAAGATAGCGGACACACAGATTCAATGTCTACAATCCCCCTATTGACTACCTTCAACTTAATATTCGTAAATGAAGACTCTTAAAGCAATGAAAAATGGATGGGATTTTTTTTCCGTCCCCTTCTTTTTCATACTATAGGAAAATCAATATTAGCCCCTTCCCCAACACAAACACATATAAAATCATATAGAAACACACACACGTATGCATGCATCCCTTTCCACTGTGTTGCATTGCAAACCCAAAGCAACCACAAAATGTCGCCTCTTAGCTCCACAGCACAAAAGCACTGTACAGGTTAAAGCAACACAGTTGTTTTAAGATTATGAGCTTTCCTAATGCTCGTTTGTTTGTTTGTTTGTTTGTTTTTTCCTCGGGAAGTATGACAATAATCTGCAATGCACGCAGCTGTAATTTGTGTTTCTATGATTAATGCTGACTAACTGTAGCATTAGTCAAAGTAAACCTGAAAACGGCAATTTCGTGTGTTTTCCTTGTTTTTTAGCGGCGTGCACATTTTTAAAGAGGCAGTGTATTTTATACAACTACACAGCGTTCAGATTTGAATTTTAAAAAAAGC
Source organism: Rhamphochromis longiceps (assembly GCF_057381845.1). Lineage (NCBI taxonomy): Eukaryota > Metazoa > Chordata > Actinopteri > Cichliformes > Cichlidae > Rhamphochromis > Rhamphochromis longiceps. Next base: position 16,176,159 of record NC_140567.1, read on the forward strand.
ATCGGACATAAGATTTTTTTTATTTTATAATAATAATTAGCGCTCTAAAGTTACTAAAGTTATCAGACAGGAAGGATTTTTTTAAATGGACAAAATGTAATTTATAAGAGTCTTTTCTTTCCTTTTTTGTTTTTGTTTTTTTGAAAATAAGTCAATTTAGGAGCAGAGGCCTGTGTATGTGTAGAGGTGACTGGTACACTCTACTAACGGCAAAAAAGCATGCTTTTGCAGGTCTACGTGTCGTAATTTTTTAGGTGTTTGTCCTCGTACATATGCACATAATCTGTGAATTCTCTTTGTCCGTCTTAGGAAACGTGTCAGTGTGTGTGTGTGTGTGTGTGTGTTTGTGTGTGTGCGCGAGAGCGAGAGGTCAGAGGCATACAAAGACCCCCACTTGTAATTGTATGAATGAATAAAAGAGATTGACAGTAATACCATTCTAATAACTAATCAGCTCAACACAATGCCTACTCATTTGTGTTGACCTTTCAACCCTCAATTATGGAAATGAGTTCTGCTGTCCGCTGCTGGGCTAAGGAGCTTTTTAGCCTGCCGTCACGTGTCGCTGACGTTTCCAGTCACTTGCTCCTTTTCACTTGTCAATTTCTGTTTTGTATTTGAGCTTAAATGACTAATTTGTTTTTCAATGGATTTTTTTTTAATACCGAGGTCTCAACGTACAATGTATGTCTTGGGATAAAACCATAAGAATTTTACATTTTCTTTTCCTTTAATTCCTTAATTGATTTTCTTTTTAACTGGCAGCACCCACGATTTAGTAAAATAATATCTTACTTTGTCAGCTCTAACCCCAATGAGGATGAGAGCACGGAGTCTGTCCAAAACTGTTCTGCTGATAATTAATTAAGTCACAGACACCAGACCACGATGGCGCATGGCCCCTTTGGCCACAAATTACAGGAGGAGTGATGAATTTCTTTCCTAATGAGTCACTGTAATTGGCAAAAATGCTTCATTTCTGCTTTGCTATGGTTTACTCCACTTTAACCTTTGAAGTTAGCACAAGCAATGTATGAATCTCGATTGCTCACTTGAAAAGCATAACGGGTCTTTTAATGATAAGGAAATGTGCACTATATGTTCCAAGGAATTTTCTGATTCTGATTTCTTTTTTTAAAATTTAGTGAACAAGCTGGTTTAGCCCACTGGGTGAGCTGCTTAGAGGAAAAAGGAAAATATACACAAGTGAAAGCAGCTAAATTCAGACATGCAACTTTTATGCTTTGGGATTTTTTTGTCATACACATACAGTAATAATTAACCCGAATTTAACTTTTTTCTTAGTTATTAACTACTTTTAAACAATATAGGATCACTGAAGAACATAACCTTGTTTTATAGCAGCCTTTGCATGAAGTAAATCTTTTTCTATTTCCAGCAATTGCCCATGAAATTGTCTTAACATTTTAAATGTGTATACACAGTGGTTTAATTTGTGGATAAATAGTTTACCAGGTATTCGCTGGTCGTCAAATGTAAACTGAACAGGAGACGACTACGAAATAAAATACGTGCTAGATGTCTTGTGGTGACTGAGTGTGCTTCCTACTCAGACATTTTTATTTATGCAGACATCGCCGACAGAGAGACCCGCACGCTATAACTAAGGGGGGGGGGGGGGGGTTAATAAGAGGAGGCCATTTTTACATGGTTTATATCAGGTGTGAATTTGGTCCACGCTCGGAGCTCGCACGGGTCTGTTTGACTCTTGATGGTTGCATGTCAAAGAGGAAGTGGCTTCCTACAACTGTGATTAAACATGTGTAACTAATCAGTGACTTTGCTGCCATGGCACTAGCATGTAATTTGTTGAGTCTTATGTCAGAGAGCATGGCCAGTGGAGAGAGAGGAGTAACACACTGAGTGTTGCCTAACTTAAAGGGAATGTTTTCTATTGGGAACATTTTGAAAAAGAATGAAATTGTGAAAACTTTTAAATTATAGTGATTTAAAGCGCACATTTTAAAAGGTCAAGATTTATGGGTTTTTTCTATTTGTAGATAGTGTACAAAAAAAAGTTGAAAGTCAACAGATATCATTACTTACATATGATAATGCATTTTTGTGACAATGTGGCAAAAGTTCAGTATAGTTATTTGCTTAGATTCAGGGCTCTAGCATTACCTTTGCGATGCTAAATGGAAAGCCAGGCATTTGAAATTCAAGTGGAAATGACTGAGCTTGATAGCAGAGGGGAATCCTAATAGGGCCATCAAAGGTCCTGATTTGTACCCAACAGATGAGGCAGCTGTGAATTGTATGAAATATTGGAAATCAATATGTTCTATGGAATTTCATTAAGTGGCAGTATCCACAACTGATAGGCCCTCATAATTTGATGGATTGCACAAAGAAAATTATTACCTGGCCCTATGGAGAGTGTGTGAATGCACAAATCTGGGTCTTGAGAATTGGTGAACTAGGGCAATTTGTTCAGAGTGAAAAAAAAGAATATTGATTTTGGTTATGTTAAAAGAGAGAAAAAAAAATCAAAGGTTAAATCTTTGCAGCACTGCACTGGAAAATATGTGTGGATTCTTTATTGATTATTTATTCATTAATTCTTCTTTCTTCCCTCCCTCCTCCCTTTGGTTTCTTTTTGTCCCTTTTCACTCCTCTGACCCCCCTCCCATTGCTTTTTGTAGCCCGAGGTGATGTGCTGGATGATGCCGACAGCGGGAATGAGAGCCGCAGTGGCAGTGAGGAGACCCATGTATGTGAGAAGTGTTGTGCTGAGTTCTTCAAATGGTCAGACTTCTGTGAACATTTAAAGAGCTGCACTAAGAACCCCCTGGTGCTTATAGTGAATGACAATGAGGACACACCTAACCCCTCACAGGAGTACCCTACAGAGCCCTCCCCTGTACCCAGCTGCCCTAGTGAGCAGGCTGACAGTGAGGACCCCAGGGAGGGGAGCCACAGCCCTGCTGGTGAGGGGGATGACATCCCAGAGACAGCAACCTTAAATGGGGTCAGTGTCCTGGAAAAGGAGGACGAGCAGATGGAGCTGGAGCTTTCTCCCGAAAAAAATGTGGATCCTGAAGAAAGAGATGTGACATCCCCTGAGCCAGATGGCTCCCTACCTCAGCTCAATGATGTCGTTCCCTCTGCTGTTACCAGTTACGCCATGCCAAGCACCAATGTTACCTTAGAGACTCTTCATGGCACCCGTGTTGCAGTTGCCCAGTTTTCACAGAGTGTAAGGGCAGCAGCGGGCAGTGGGGTTTCCACCATGGCTATTCCCATGATCTTGGACCAGCTGATGGCCCTCCAACAGCAGCAAATTCATCAGCTGCAGCTAATAGAACAAATTCGCAGTCAAGTGGCTCTCATGAACAGACAGTCTGCCCCACAGCCTGCTCTTAACCACCATCACAGCAACGCTACTGGAAGCCAGGGGCCCGTCTCCTCCTGTGTCCCTCCTGTTGCAAGTCAGCTTCAGCTACATAATTTTATCACTCCCCCAGTCCATCAGCTGCCTGTTAGACTGCCGGCCACTCTCAATGGTCAAGGACCTTCACCTCTGACCTCAACAATAGAAGGGCCTCTCTCTCAAACACCACAAAGCAGCAGTCAGCAATCTAACTCTTCAGCTCCGATCACATCCTCAACTAACTCAGCTTTTCCTCCACCAAGTGGTACTGGATTGTCATCTCTACTTCCCCCCTGCTCATCCTCTGTCACAAACAACAGCATTAGCACTAGTAGTAGTATAACAGGAGGCAGTGGCATTAGCAGCAGCTCAACTCTTTCCAGGAACTCTAGCACCCCTCCTTCCCTCACTCACAGCACCCTCCTGAGCTCTTCTTCCAGTCTACCGCTGATACCTCACAGCTCTTCGAGCAGTGTTATCTTCCCTAATCCACTGGCCAGTATAGCAGCCACAGCCAATGCACTCGATCCTCTCTCTGCTCTAATGAAGCACCGCAAGGGGAAGCCCCCAAATGTGTCTGTATTTGACACTAAGCCCAGCTCTGAGGACCCCTTCTTCAAGCATAAGTGTCGGTTCTGTGCCAAGGTGTTTGGCAGTGACAGTGCCCTACAGATCCACCTGCGTTCCCACACTGGAGAAAGGCCCTACAAATGCAACATATGTGGCAACCGCTTCTCCACCAAGGGGAATCTGAAAGTCCACTTCCAGAGGCACAAAGAGAAATACCCACATATACAGATGAACCCCTACCCTGTGCCAGAGTACCTGGACAATGTTCCCACAAGCTCAGGCATCCCATATGGCATGTCATTGCCCCCAGAAAAACCTGTTACCACATGGCTAGACAGTAAGCCAGTTCTTCCCACAGTTCCCACCTCTGTCGGACTCCAGCTGCCTCCAACATTACCGAGTATGATGGGAGGATTTGGTGAGTCTCCAAGCCTCACTCCGCTCAACAGGTCTCCTCAGAGGCCATCCCCACCCTCAAGTGACTGTGCATCTTTGTCCCCAAATATCATCACTGACTCATGCATGACCACTACTTCACCATCCCCAAAACCAAGCCTAGGGTGTGAGGCACCTCCTTTACTGAAACCCGAAGGCATTCTTTTGCCCGCAAGCTGCTCTACTAGACCGGGAGAGAACACGACTAGCACAACGACCATAACTCAAGTGCTTCTTTCCACTACTGTCACCTCCACATCATCGTCCAGCAGTGGACAGGTCTCTGAACCCATCAGTAGCCCCAACTCGGCCTCTAATTCTGTCTCCCATCCTGTCCTTCCCATGCTCTCAGACCATTTTAAGGCCAAGTTTCCCTTTGGAGGCATCTTAGACTCTATGCAAACATCAGAGACATCCAAGTTGCAGCAGCTTGTTGAGAATATTGACAAGAAGATGACTGACCCCAACCAGTGTGTTATCTGTCACCGTGTTCTGAGTTGCCAGAGTGCTCTGAAGATGCACTATCGCATCCACACTGGTGAAAGGCCTTTTAAATGTAAGATATGTGGGCGGGCATTTACAACCAAGGGAAATCTGAAAACACACTTTGGTGTCCACAGGTCCAAACCTCCACTTCGGGTTCAGCACTCTTGTCCTATATGTCAAAAGAAATTCACCAATGCAGTTGTACTACAGCAGCACATCCGTATGCACATGGGCGGGCAAATTCCCAACACACCCATCCCCGAAAGCCTGCAAGAAATGGATACTGACCCCTCCTTTGATGAGAAGAGCTTAGATGCCATGAGCAATTATGATGATGACCTTCTGGATGAAATGGAGCAGGCCATAGATGATGAAGCTGATTTAAAAGAGGGAGATATGGACTCATCCAAACCTTTTTCACCTGGGAGCTCTCCACCAACTTCTGTAATCTCCAGCATTGCTGCAATGGAGAACCAGATGAAGATGATTGACTCTACCGTCAACATGACTCGTACATTTGGTCTGAAGCCTTTGCAGAATGGCAGTAGCTTTGGAGGGGAGACTGACTGCTTTACCACTGATTCTCTGTCTGCAGTTGGGGATGCTGAGGGTCAAAGCTTGGGGAGCCCCGCTTTGTCTGAGTCCTCTGGCTCTATCCAGCATTTGTCCCCAGCCCACAGTCATTCTGAGAGCCAGCGATCCAAATCCCCTGCTGCACTCAACAATAATAACATCAGCAGTGCCATGACAGCAGAGGAGGTCCAAGACAACAATACAGCTGGCCTGGCAACAGTAAAGTCGGAAAAATCCGAGACGCCATCTCCGCTTCCTGCAACTGAAGGCACTGGGGCCCTTGACCTGACTGCCACTCAGCCAGGCAGGCACTTTATCAAAGAGGAGAGCCACTTCAACGTGCTGTTTCTAAACAGAGATCGAGGTGTGTATGTGCAAAAACACAAATCTAAAGTGAATTCATTATCTGGGCACATTTGGGAGTTCATAATAATGAATTAATAACAACATCTCAATAGCATAATAATTTAAAGATGAAAAATTGTTGACAGTAAGAGAATGAAAAAATAGAAAAGAGTTGTTTATGAATAATAAGGACCTTGACCAAATAACTATAAGATTTCAGCAGGGACTTTTTAGATTTTCAAGTCAAATTCTGACTGTTCAAAAGCTTTTGGTGTTTTACTAATAGAATATAAATCGAATTGTTCTGTTTTTTTACTTTTGTTTGTTCAGGGCTGAGCACTCCCAATTTGGCCAGCACTGCATCAAACATGATTAAAATGGAAATGAACGGCCATGGGAAGTCAATGTCTCTGAGCGACAACCCTCACCTGCCCGTGGGCATTCAGGTTCCAGCTGCAGCGCCCCCAACCACCATGAGCCCTAGCATCAACCCCATGTTGGCTCCCCCGCCTCCACGACGCACTCCTAAGCAGCACAACTGCCAGTCGTGTGGGAAAAATTTTTCCTCAGCCAGTGCTCTGCAAATCCATGAGCGTACACACACTGGGGAGAAACCTTTCGCCTGCTCTATTTGTGGAAGGGCTTTCACCACAAAGGGCAATCTCAAGGTATGACCCAGCTTAAAGTACATTGCATCAGTTGAGTTTTACATAGGTTCAAAGCTCTGTAATATTTACAGATTTTGCCAACAAACAGTTTTTTGCTCTTGAAAAGTACTACATTAATACATTTTATTTGCTTAAAATTATGTATCAATTAAAAAAAAGAAAAAAGAAGCACAAAACAGAGAGCCTTCCAAAAATGTGGCCTTATATGTTTTTACATTTAGTTTTCCTTTCCAGCACATCCCACACAATTTCTATTTCAAGTATTTTCCATTTACAATTACAGAGTCATTATTTTTTTCATTTGTTTGTCATTTTGTCGATAATTTTAGGTTCACATGGGAACGCACATGTGGAACAATGCCCCAGCCCGAAGGGGTCGACGACTGTCTGTGGAGAATCCCATGGCCCTGCTGGGTGGGGACGCCATGAAGTTCAGCGAGATGTTTCAGAAAGATCTTGCTGCTCGGGCCATGAACGTTGACCCGGGCTTTTGGAACCAGTACGCAGCCGCCATCACCAATGGCCTGGCCATGAAGAACAATGAAATCTCTGTGATCCAGAATGGAGGCATCCCCCAGCTGCCCGTCAGCCTTGGTGGCGCAGGAATCACTTCATTGGGAGCAATGCCTGGAGGGATGGACCGCGTTCACACAGGCAGCAGCCCTCCCATGACGGGTATGGAAAAGACTGGTCTGGATGTCACAGCTAACCGTCCCTTCTCCAGATTTATGGAGGAGAACAAAGAAATTGGGATCAATTAAAGAGACTTTTCTGTATAATTCCAGGTAGGCAAAGACTACAAGGCTGTTTATGAGGAAAGAAACTGCTGATCCAGTCTGAACTCATGCGTACTATATTATGTACAGATTAAATATTTTTTGTTTGTTTTTGGAAACATAGTATTTAGTATTGATTAGAGGTTTTTGCCTTTCACCCATTCCCTGCTCACTTGATATTTCGCCTATACGAAGAATACTTTGTCTCTTGTTTGAGAATATGTCGTCTTGCAAGATTTGCATGGTACTTATTGGTTTTTATCAGTACGTTTGACTGCTTTTATGAATTCCTTTGAAAACCAGGATCCTGCCTCAGTTATGATTAGCAAGCATCTTATCTGGACAGGACTAAAACACAAAAAGGACAGAGTTTTAGCTCAAAGTCAGTCTGAACAATGTCTGCCAACCTCGTTTATGGTTGCTATTTTAAATATAAAGGGCCATGGATAGACTGAAGAAAAGACTGAAGTATAACGTTCTGTGTTCGCCTGATTTTTTTTTTCATGATCTAGAAAACTTGAAAAAAATAATGTTTGAACTATTTTAATCTTTACATTTAGTCTCCCAGCATTGTCTTATATTATTGTCGTGTGTCTTTAGTATTTATGATATTGACAAAAAAAAGCGGGTATACAAAAATATATTTAATGGCCCAAGCATTTTATTGATCTTTTTTTCTAAACTGCAGGCTTCACTCATGAAAATCTCTTTCAATGAAGACAATATGTCATTTGAGTTGAACAACAGAGAAAAACAGTAGGTTTTATTTGGATATCGGTTGAGACTATGATTATCTCATTACACAGTGAAGAAGCTAGAGATATCCGAAGCTGCTATGACCACAACCCTGCTTTTAACCTTTGTAAAAAAGAAAAAAAAGTGACCCTTTTGAATAAATATCTATGTATAGAAATAAAGACAAATCTGAAACAGGTATGCATATTTTGTATCACTTAAAAAAATAGACATCATGAGTTGAGAGTATTTGTCATGTTTGTGAATGCACTTTTTAAAAACAAGACGTTTTGTCTGTGAGTTACCGTTAACCTTTTGACTGAGCTATCTATCACGTGCTGTTTTCATTGTTTTCAGCATACCACTCCTACAATTGGTAGAGTCAGTTCTCTGTCATTGCATCTGTGCTACTCGTCAGAGTACAAACTCATCACTCAATCAACCTTCTTAAATAAAATAAAACGAAAACAGGTGTGTGTGTTGCAGTGGTCTCCTTATCTTTAATACGCTTTCTCCTTCTCTTTGTTTTTTTTTTTTTGTTTTTTAGTCATCCTAATTATTACCATTGAAATTTGGTCTTGCAGTGTGAGCCACCATGTGAGTGTGGAAAACAGCTTTTAAATCCATTGCTATTTAAACATCTGCAAAAACAACAACTTTGCTTTTGAAATTCCACCACACATATAGCAGATATGTTAGTAAGAAATTGCTTATTATCTTATCTGCCAAAACAAACTGGTGCTTTTTGGATGAGCCTAAAATGATTTTCAGCAAAGATATGTTTCCTCTTTTGGGTCATAAAAAATGGGTGGAAACAAGGAATCATTTCCAGATGCTTTATAATGGTCTGGGAAGCGTTTTCTTCAAAGAGGCTCTTCAAGAAAAAAATTCATTCATTAATATTTTGTTTATGTTTTTACTTAGCAATGAGCTTTTCAATTTACAAGAAAAAATATTACTGAATTGTCTGCATATTTTTACTTATTTTACTTATGTGTGTGTATGTGTGTGCTCTTCTGTCCACACACACGCATGCGGCTGCTGGAGATCCACTATTCTGCACGTGCAGAAAAAGGCACATTTATAATTATTTATAAATAAAAAAAGGAAAAAAGATGCAGCAATTTGTAATAATGCACACAATTTTAAAATGATCTCATTGTCTGTAATGCAAAGAGAAGGTTGTTAAAGCTGCAATCCTTGTTTTCCTTTGTCATTTGAAGGTAAACATGCACACGTACACACACACACACACACACACACACACACGCACACACACACACACACACGCACACACACGCACACACAGTTAAGCAAATGTCCTTGTATTTGTATATTTTAGATCATCTCAGTTTGAATTGTTATATCAGAACACTACAAATAATTTGTGACTGCGGGTCAAGACTTTAGCTAAGCACATGCAAAACCCATGATGAACCATAACATAATAACATAACAGAAATAAACAAACCATAACTGTTGTGTAATTTAAATGAAAGAATCACGTGTTAATGTGTAAAACAATGTTCACTTTATACCTAAAAGCCTCTTCTCTTCCTGCTGCAGTCTGCCAGGAGACAGCGCTGCATCTGAGAGGGAATCAGCGAACTTATTATGTGTGTGTGTGCGTGCGTGTGTGTTTGTGTGAGAGCCGTAAAATGATGGCAGCCTTCTTGCTGCAGGACATTTGACACATGGTCCACATGTGTGCGAACACACACACACATACGCTTCACACAGCTTCACACTCCCACATAAAAACCTGTGTTCTCACTTTCTCCAACATAAAAAAGACAAGACTGAATTACACCAAATATTCTTAGCGATGGGGGAGAAAAGAAAATATTCCTGCTGTGAACAACATTAAGCCGCATCAGGTGCAAGATGAAAGTTAAGGCTAACTTTAATCACTTGGAACAAAAGACTTTTTTCTTAATGCTTATCTTTGGCAACTTGGCTGGCAGATGTGACTATAACCTTGATCTTGAATTCCTCCCTATATAAAGTAAGATAACCATAGCTTTAAAGGCACTCTCATATCGGTTTGGAGAGCTGGACAATAAATCATTCTCTAAGGGAAAAAAACAAAACAAAAAACAAATGAAGTCACTCAAAATCAGCAAATCTAAAGATGTAACTTTACAATTTGCTGTGTGGACACATTCATTTAGACTAAAAGGCTACATGAAAAGTTTCTACCAAATGAGCAGCAAATACATTTAAGTTACAACCATAGATCTCATAGATATAATTATTATGCCTGGAAACTCAAAACAGTTAATATTTAATAATAGATATGCGGAGAAATGTATTATTTTGGTTCTTTAGCGAAATCAGTAAGGGAGCCAACACGTTATCCAATGCATCTAAGTGACAACTCATCTGGTGAGCTTTCACCGCTGAGCCATAGATGTTTATTTTTCTGTTATTTTTTCCTCCTTGACTTTTACACGCATATTACTTTTCACGTTGACGGACGTGAGCCGAGGCTGACCTCGGGGGCTCTCTCTCTCCGTTTCAGTAATGCGTGCTGCCGTTTGCGAGCCCATTGTTTGACATTTCACTGTCAGCTGATCGCACAGGCTTAGTCAGTGGAATTGTGGAGTAATGAAGAAATTTCATACTGACTGTTTCCCTCTGTGAACGCGCTCATTTCGCCCATATTTGAAGGAAAACGAATGACATTCCGCTCGTGCCTGCAATCATGCGCTCGCGTTTTGCAAAGAACCAGAATAGATGCATGTAAAGACGCTTGTTTCAGGCCCTGAACGGGGATTCTTCTTCTCAAGTGTATAGCTCAACAGGCTGCTGCTGCTCACAGTGATGCGCTGTAAAGGAGGGCAGTTAGAGGGTTATATGAGGTTATAAATTACCACACTGTAGGGTTGCTTTCCCACCCCCTCTGAGAATTAGATATTTTGTTGCAGTTCTGTCCTTTTTTTTTCCATTAAGCAATACAATACAATGGAATGCTCAACATGTGAAGTGCAATTTTATTTTACTGTTAAAAAGAGAACATTTATGAGAAACCAGGGGAATGCAGACAAGGCATTATTTGAGGTGTGTCCATTTAAGAGATTTTTAACAAGTATAATTTTAGAGCGGGTTACAAGGCTAATTATCTAAGTAAACATGACTTGCCTTTCTGTTTCTTTAGTTTGTTTTCTTTTTGTGAAATGTGGCACTTTCCCCTCTTTGTTCAGCACACAGAGCAAATTGCCTGCCCCCTTTTGTTTCATCTACACTTGACTCATGTTTGTGTGCTACCTGTTTGAAGTGAAAATGTGTGACATTTGGGCATGGCACAGTGTGAACAGACAGGCCATCATTGGGACGGGGCTGTCGGCTGTTTGTTTAATGCCCTGCCTACTGTGAAAGTCTCCCTGAAACAGGCGCAGTAAATATCCCCATTGATCCAGAGGCAGGGGGCCCTACGATGATGTAGTGGCGAAGAGCCACAGGAGTAAATCTAGCCGACAGTAATCCAATCCCATTCTCAAGGCTCTGGGATCTGAGATAGGTGCTTTAAATCCAAAAGTGTGCCTTTTTGCACAATTTCTCTGCCTGTGTTGATGCTGTGTCTTTTGTGGGGGTTTTTTTAAAACTTCCATATCTCAGCTCGAGAGTTGGTCGGTGGCCTGCTGAGGTGCTTCATCTCCTATCCTTTATATTTGCTTAAATTCCAAGTCCTATAATGATGCCACAAATTTAGCTTTGTGCTCATTTCAGTGTCAAATTCACGCCCACACTTCTCCTGTTTTTGCTCGTCTAAAGCATGTGCATCCACCTGAAGTAAAAACTCCAAAGTTAAGAGAGTGTGAAAGCTGTGTGTGTGTGTGTGTGCGCGCCTGTGTGAGTGTGTGTGTGTGTGATAGCACACCTCAGGTAATCAGTGTTTTCTGTGGATGGCAGAGGGACACACTGGAAACTCAGAAACCCCCATTAGGCTGGAATTTCCCTGTGATGGCCAAAAGCTGCCTACCTAGCGCTTGACTGGTTGCTTGGCTGCTCCAGCAAGTGTTAGTTTTCATGCAGGCTCTCAAGATGACAAAGTTACGCAGCCCAGATCCCCTGGAATAGGACTGTGTGGTTACCTCAAATTCTTTCCTGTATGGATTGTTAAGAGCTGATGAAGCATGGTACACTTTAGCCTGGTGGGCATTAACAGTTTGCTGCAATGAAGAATTGGCTATTTCACCAACATAGATGCTTGTAGTCCTAAATTAACATCAGAATTATTTTTAATGCACTCTACTGACTGTAGTCAGTGGTTATTATACCCTCCATTTAGCACCACCTACCACAGAGTGCAACAGAAAGTTTCAGAAAAGTGAGAAACATCACAATTAATTTCAGTTTTAAAAAATGACTTTTAATGGGAATTATTGCACTAATAGGCTCGACATTCACGGTCAAGTGTGTTAACAAAAAAAAACAAACAAAAAAAAACAAACAAAAAAAAACGGTTTTGTGGATTTTTGTGTGGGTGTAATTTTGCAAAACGCCTCCAGAGTGGGCAAACTTGCCTTCACTTTTACATATCCATTTCTTAAAAACTACGTGAGCGGTGAAATGCAGGCTAAAGGATATCCCCCTTGTAATGCTACTGAGGGCTAGCCAAGGTGCGATTATAGTGTGCAGTAAGGTGCCTACAGAAAACAAGGAAAAGAAGTACGAGGAACGGTGGGGGTGTTTTTTGGAAAATCAATGAGTGCGTGGAACATAGTGGTGGTGCACCTGAAAGTGAACACGTCATCAATTAAACAAACTTGGTGAACAGGGCCAATTCATCAGAGAGCGGTGTGGATCAGCTATTGGGTTCAGCTTCGACGTGACAAATGCCGGACCTCCTCTGTGTGCCCAAGGTTGCCGATCGATAGAGATCATCATCGTGATGTGGCCTTTTATCTCACAACCCGCTCCCTCAAGCCTTATATTATTCCCAACACAGAGATCTCAAAGGAGGAGGAGGGGTGAGAAGGGCACGGGCCTGATTGTATCTTTTATTCTCAGAACGCATAAGCATTATTTGTTCAAACGATTTTCATGGCTTTTGATGACCAGCTTTGTCCTCCAGCAGGAAAGTTTTGATGGTTTTTGTTTTTGTACCTGCTGCCGCAGTTTGCCTCATCTGGGGATTATTCCTTGGAAGATGAAGATCACTCTGGTTAACATGACACTGTTTGCTGAGCGATTGAATCCTCTCAATACAAGCCTGCGCCCCCTCAGCGGCACTTATTCAAATGTGTCAAATCCGGCTGAGGGGAAAGCCTCCAGGGTTCCTATTGATTTGTGCCATTATGGAATTCCATGCCAATAAACTGTCATGACTTACTGTAACAATCCAATGATTCGGCTCCATTTCAGTCACATGACAAAGAAGAGCTTCCTCATTATCAGAGGCCATTATGAGAAAATGGAGTTTTGCAATTGAGTTATGCAATGATAAATATTGACTTATTTCGGTTTTAATCGGCTGGTTTAACTGTGTTATTGGTGTATGGGGCCTGTAGAGTTGCCAGTAATTGTAGTTGTGGTATGAAGGACCCACAGCGCTGTAGGCATGTGGATGCTTCCATTTACAATATTTTCTTTTCTTGTGCAGCTTTCCAGTTGCCTTGTCCCCTTACAGAACACCGCTCTCCCGCTCATCCTGCTGAAACAGGGAAGGCATGACCAGGTGATGGAGAACAGCTGAGTGGGTCAGCCTCCCCTGACACCACATCCTGAACCCACTGCTTCTCACCTCCCCCGCAGCTGAGCCACAAGCCACACCCCGCCACAGTAGTGTTGTTAGTATGTGCATCGTGATCCACTCCTCCGACCTAATCTCTCATTCTTTTGTGAAGCCAAATGAGGCATACACATACTCTGATGTAATGTTTGACTTATGAATTATTGCTTTTTAAGACAGAAAATGTTGGGTAAGATTTTGATGTAGTGTGTATATAGAGTTGACATCTTATGTTTATTGCCTGTTATGCAGTATATACACAGCTGACAATCCCACTTGCAAAAGTGTAGTACTGAGTGTTTCAGCGTTTTACCTGCAAAAAACCCACTAAAGATGTAAAAGGGAATCAAACATAAAGTAAGAAAAAGTAAATTTGTGGAAATAAGGGCTTTTATAGGGCGACCTGTGATACCTGCAGGACATGTAGCATTAGGGTTATGAATGGTAAAAGTATGATCCATTGAAAGAATAACTAGCAAGTACAGTGTAATGCGATCATACTGTTTCCTTAAATGATGAAGCAAAAACAGTAGCAAGCTTGGTCCATATATGTTTATTTTCTTATGGGTCTTGTAGTCTATATTTATCAAATCTGTTCAGTTCTTTGCAAGTGCTGAAACACTACACCTGAGCTGTAGTGTAAAATATGCATGCGGACACGATCAGTTACATGCTTCAAGCCTGCTCCAGCTGGGAGAAAAGTAGGATATTACAACTCACTCTGCGTTTCACCAGCCAGTCCCAGTTTCCCAACACTGATTTGAGCCAGTCTCTGCTATCTGCTGTTCATTAGATGGGATTTCAGCCCCCGTAGCAGCAGGAATGAATGAAGGAACTAGCTCCAGCAGTTGGACAAATATAGCAGAGAGGGCACTTGTTTGATTCCAACTGAAATCAAACAACAATCACATTCTAGCCCTTACAACTATCAGCGCTGGGTAAATCTCTGTTATAAATCTGATGTCTGTTCCAACATTTCCAGGCCGGCCCACCTGTAGTGATGTGTTCTAGGTCAACCAGGCTCAATTGGTTGGCTAGAGCTAAAGAGAGCAACCGAAAGCTAAATCTGCTCAGACTAAGGAAGCAACAGCAACAACAATGTAGCCAAAACATGTTTCTGGGACATATTGAGAATAGAGATAAAAATAAATAAATGATAGCACTTGTTTTCATTGCAAGGCTATACTAAGTACCAGTCAACATCCTTTGTGTAATTACTCTCACTACCAAAAGGGGGACATGCATGTTAGTTTAACAGCTCATGACACTGCTAACCCTTTAAGAATACAATAAACAAATTCTGACTTCACAGAATTACAGAACATTCTCTTTACAGGTTTCTCGACCATTTACATATGTGAAATTCCGGATAATTTTCAAACTTCTTCTGCTCACCTTCAAGGCTCCTTCTTACCTTTCTGACCTGTTAACCACCACTTGTTCTGCCCGTTCACTTCGTTCTTCTTCTTCTGTCCAGCTTACTGTACCTTCCTTCCGCCTCACCACCATGGGAAGCAGAGCTTTCAGCTGCTCTGCTCCCAGGCTGTGGAACTTTCTGCCCCCTGAAATAAGAAATATTGGTTCTCTCCCCCAGTTTAAATCCCAACTCAAAACTCATCTGTTCAAATCTGCATATTCACTGTGAATCCACTGTTTGTTCATTTTATCTTGTGCTTTATTTTATTGTTCTTATTCTGCCATTGTTTTACTAAGTGTTTTATCCTATTGTAAAGTGTCCTTGGGTGACTTGAAAGGCGCTCATAAATAAAATTTATTATTATTATTATTATTACAATTTAACTGTATTTTCTCTTGGTAGTACATTGCTGCATAGTCTGTCTTTTCACACCGTTGCTGGAAATTGTCTCCTAAAAGAGTGATAGCGGATCTATACTGAAAACAAATAGATGCAGAGCATAGAAACTGCACAAGTCCCTAAAAAAACCTTACAATATGGGTAATAAAAACCCCGGCCTCAGCAGATCCTTTAAAACTGTCATGACTCAGAATGTTTTTGATGTGTCCTGATCGTGAACAGTTCTTGCTGATGTATGGAACTTGAAGATTTCAGAGTTGTCTCTGTTGGTGATTGACATGATGAGAGGATCAATGTTAAAGCCTTCCTGCCAAGCAATAATCCATCCAAACTGATCACGCTTAAAATTGCCTAGTGGTATTGATTATATGTGCAGGCACAGAAAACACTGTAAGCACTGCAATAATAATCAAGTTAGCTGAGGGGTCAGATTTCTTCCCCTTGTTTTTGTCTTTGGTATTTGTTTTAAATTTCCATTGCATTTACACTCCATAGTTAGTTAGTCACTTGACCAAATTGGTACCACTTTAGAATCCAGAATGCTTTTAAATTTGAAGAACTTTCCAACCTTATGAAACCATAGCAGTAAGTTGTAGTGGAATTTGAAAAAAATGTAATCTAGCGTTATTGTAAGGACAGTTGCAAAAGAAATCGATGGTGCACTAAGAAGTATAAGAAAAACCTAAGCTCTGCTCAAAAACATAGTTCATTTTCTATTTTTATAGCAATCCGTCCATCTATTTTCTCACACTTATCCATTTCAAGGTCAATGGGAGGTTGAACACAATCTCAGCTCTCACAGGTTGTAGGTCTATCAAAGGGCTAAAGAATAGAAACAGATACCTATTCACCCTCACATTCACACTATTTTAGTTCTCCGTCACACAGCCACAGGTGTTGAAGGAAAAAATGTGTGCGGCAACCAGTTGGTATTATTATTGGTAGTATTCCAGGAGATTGCTGACAGTGGCTCGGTAACATTGGTGAGATTATTTTGGTTGCTAGCAGGTTGTACTCTTTAATGGAAGATGCAAAACTTGTAAGTGAAAAACCAGAGTAGTTGGAGGGTGTTTGCAGGCAAGTCAGTG
This sequence comes from Rhamphochromis longiceps, assembly GCF_057381845.1. Classification (NCBI taxonomy): domain Eukaryota; kingdom Metazoa; phylum Chordata; class Actinopteri; order Cichliformes; family Cichlidae; genus Rhamphochromis; species Rhamphochromis longiceps. The sequence goes on from NC_140567.1 coordinate 16,192,779, forward strand.
TTTACTATGCAAACTGTAGCAATCTGCAAGTGGCCAGCATACCTGTCTTTGGATTGTGGGAGGAAGCCGAAACACTTGGTGAAAGCCCTTGCATGCATAGGTTGCATGTTTTTCCATGCATGCATGGGAAAACTTGCAAACACCACACAGAAAGACCCCAGGTGGCCAGTGGATACGAACTCAGGACATACTTGGTGTGAGGTGACAGTGCTAACCATGTGTTATCATTAAAAAAAATCTGTGTTACATAGATGCCCTTCATGTTTTCAATAAATCAGGTTCAGGCTATAATATTTTCATAGCTTTTTGCTTGCATCCAAGATTATTTTAAATAAGTACTTATATGTTACCGTGGTCATGTTTACAGATGGTGTTCAATGCAGTGTTAAATTAGTTGACCAATAATTTTTTTATCATAGTTTTTGTCAACAACATTTTTTTCTGACAAAAACATGACAATAACTAAATAAAAACTAACACCCACGGACAAAAAGTATGATGAAACTTGATTTTCCAACAGATTATCCAATTAGAAGTAATCTCCTTGTGCTGTAACATTAGACACACACTTTTGATCTGCACCAGGAAACGGTACAACTAGCTCCGTGTTACTCATGAAAACACAACAAAATGTCAACGCTTGGGAGGAAGAGTGGAGCAGACATATGGACACATTTCACATTTGATGTCAACAAAAATAAGACTCTTAGTAAACCATGTGGAGCAACTCTCATCAATAAAATCACATCAAACTTATACACTTTATATTTTAGTCAACCTATAGATTTAGTCTAGTAAAACCTTTTGATAGTTAGTCAACTTAAAATAAAAGAATTTAGATGCCTAAATGATAACTAAATGACTTTTTAGTCAAAAGACTGTGACTAAAACTAAATGAAAATTTGATGTCAAATTAACATGAGTTCATTGTCTCCAAAAATCATGTAGTTCTGACAATTTAATTCTAAAAGTTAGCCTATGTGTTGAATGTAAACCATTGACCAGAGTTATTTAGAAACTTTTAACTCCTGGAGAAGAGGATTAGTAGACTAAATAGCAATTTTAATCCTTTACGTTCCCCTTTAGTTTACTGTATCTCAAATTAAGTGAAGAGACAACTCTTCTCTTTTTGTGAAAGATCCACACAGCCGAGACCCAGGTAGTAAAAGATATAGCGGCCTAAGCAAGTACTTTAAAAGTAATTTAAAAGAGGTATGTTTTGCAAAATTACATGCATGAATATCTTCTTTTTTTCCCCCGTGGAGCACTTTGAGCAGCGCATGTGCATGATAAAAGCTATATAAATAAAGCTAGGCTGTGTTGAGTAAAACGAGATATGCTTTGGCAGCAGGTTGGAAACTTAGCAGCCTGCAATGGAGTCTGCAGGACAATGGCGTCCATGATCACAGTAGACCATTGCATTACATCTTATCATTTCCTCTGGAGCTGAAACTCAAACTGAGACTCATCAATAATGCACCTATGATCTCCCATTCAGAAGATCTCAATGGCAGATCAAGCTACTCTTGTATCTCCTCCTCCTCACTCTCCACTTCTAGCACATACTTTCTTTAATGCCCATACATGTAAATTCATGCCGCTGACCACAATCTCCACACTAATGGCTTCAAATGTCATAGACTCTCATTTGGGGGTTTAGTTTTTAGCATAGATTATCCCATTAGTCCATTCATTCTGCCTTTTTATTAAAACCACCACAAATGTCTCCATAATGATTTTTTTTTCTTTTTGTTTTCTTGGTCAGAGCAATAAAACGTCAAGCTTTGTCTCAGGACAAAGTGATATTCTTGACTATATGGGGTGAGAGATGCTCCTCTGTTTGGCTCTCTTACTCTCTAACTGAATTATTAAATACTCAGAATCTGGTTGAGCAGTGTACATTTTCCTAAAGGTCACAAAGTTCATTAACTATGGACTGCCATTGATTGTATCATTGTGTGTTTCTCTTCTTGGTTTTCTATCCCCTTCATTGAGTAGGCACAACTTAAGGACAGACTTCCACTCTCCTCATCTATAGCCTGTTCCCATATGGAAAAGATAAATATAAATCTTATAAAGTTTGTATCTGTCTTGTGTGAAACTTGTATGAAAAGCATATAAGAGTGAAAACAGATATAAGATCCCTTGAAAAATTATATAATGAAACTTGTATGTTTTGGATACTTACTAAAACAATGTATGAAAGTAATGAGAAAGTGGCCACTTTCATGAGTAATCACATATAAGTTTTTACTATTTCTTTTCCATATGGGTTACTTCTAACACACACACACACACACACACACACACACACACACACACACACACACACACACACACACACACACACACACACATATATATATATATATATATATATATATATATATATATATATATATATATATAATGTCAAATTTTAACTTTACTATAACATGTAAATTTAAAATACCTTCTTGAAATTAAACTGCAGCAGTTAGACCTTGATCTAGGATACGACTTCACAAAAGTTTGAGGTTTCTGAGTCCAGCGCATGTTGGCTGGCTGACGAGCGTTTTAGTTTGGAGGCCGCATGCTTTTTTTCCCCACTAACTGTATCTTTAGACAGAAAAATCCATAATGACTATGACAGCCGCGGTATCTGTTTCACAACAGTCCGCTCGTGTCAATCAGCGTGATGCCGATAAAGATCTGTATTTTGATTGAACGTGTGCAAAACTACTCATACTTTACACAAGCCACTTTGATGTTAAACCATTTGAAATCATATCAGATGCTGCCCTCTGACAGAGCAGCCCAATCAACGGAGATGATTTCATAAAGAGGGCTCTTGGGTTTCAGCATCATAAATAACTCATGGTAATCCCATATTTCTCTGACTTCTCTCATTTGAGGTTGAGCTGGAAAGAGGGCAGTTGTGACAAACATTGTTAGCATGACTGCCAAACCATCCAGACCTGGCTATATATGTCTTGGCTCCTCTGGACCTATGAGGTGATGTCCTGAGCTGCTCACATCCTTACACTCTTTAACCCGCAATAGTTACAGTTTTAAGGACCATTTAAATATAATTGTGAGAATTTGCTTTGTCTTTTTAAGGAAGTAAGGTGCAACTAACATATTATAAAGAACAGAAAGCATGAATGTTTGTATAGTCTCTTTCTTTCTTGTACTCTGTAAGTAACGTTGCTGTTTTTGGCTGCAATTTTTACAGTTATAATAATGATAATAAAGTGTGAGGCTGTGTGCATGCGAGTGTGCATGTGGCCCTCTGTAAGGATTTTTGAAATGGCTTGATTCATAAGTACCCCTGCTGAGACCTCTTCCTACACGTGCAATTTTCCGAAGCCAGCCACTTGCCAAGCAATAATTATGCTGAAGTTTTCAATTACACTCCTTCCATTTCATTAACAAAAAATGTTTGGCTATTGTATAATTAGATATATGAGCTTACCACCTACATTTAACATAACCACTACACAGTAACTTGATGGAAAACAGAGAAGGGTTTTAGCATGTGTGCGTTTACGGTGGTTCGGTAGTCGGCTATAAAGAAAATTCAGCTAGACATTATACAGCTGTCTTCCTCCTGCTTTTACCATTGTTTGAAGAGGTCCTCTAATCCAGAAAGAAATATACAGACCTATAATTGAGCATCATGAAATGTTTGATGAAGTATGGGAGGTTTTGTTAACATACAAAGCACACGTGTGCATGGCATTTACACATGTTATCGGTTGTTAATGCCTATAATTAACATTTTACAGTGTGTTACTACATCATTTATACCCGGCGTGCTGGAGAGATCGTTAGTTACCTAGCGACTGACATTAAATTCAACTAGAAAAAGAAAATACATCGTTCCGCGAGTATATTTATTTTCCATTTTATAGACTGTTTGACACATAAGAGCGCAAACTCTGTCTCTCCTCTCGCTCCCCTCTCTGCCTCTGAGAAGTATGACCCGTTGATGATATTATATAAAAAATTAAACTGTCCATCATCATGGTTATCTTGCCATCTTAAGTGGCTGACCCTGTTACCACACAGGCTTGAGTTTCAGGGCAATGCAATCCTATACATGCCACGGTAACTCTCCTCAGTGCTGTCATTTTGTCTGTTCCCTTTCACATCCCTTGCAACAGGTTTCCACCGAAGGCCAAGATTGCTCTCAGTAAAGAGGTATGTGTTGCTGCTTTACCTACATTAGCAGAAAGCTGCAGCCATTATTGTTACTGAAAGGAACTCAAATAGTAAACTTGACATGTATTTTAAAGGGAAACCCGTGTATTGCAGTTAATTCAAAAACAGAATAAGGATGTTTTATAAATGACATGGTACCAATAAGTGATGGTTTGTTTGCAGCTGACCTAGTTGCTTGACACCAGTGCATTACCGATGGACAGCAACACCTCTAGGTGTGTCTGTGATGTCAAAAAGCTGACTGAGATCGTGCTGGAGCCAAAAAAAAGAAAGAAAAAAAGAAAAGGAGTGGAGAGTGATCTGATGTGCAGAGATAAAGTCAGCAGGGCACAGAGTTTTAATGAAGCCTGCCTCTCAATGGAGAAAAGGCTACATGTTCTCTTCAGCAGGGCTGTAAAGTGATCCAGGTCTGATATTTCCCGGCCCTGTGACAGAATTATTAAAAGCTCATCCTCTTAATGCAGCATCCACAGTGTCACCTTTCACAGGTCTGAGACACTTGCACAACAGGACTGCCCTTTTTTTCCCCACATGTAAAATGGCACTGAATAAACAAGCACCCAATTCAGCATTACCGGCAGAGACTAGTGATTGTAAACTGAAGCCTCTCACTGCAACTAGGAACACGACTTGCGCCCAGCCACTCTTAATACTCTTTTCTATCTGTCAAAGTTAGATTTCAGTATTATGTATATGAGCCCTAATTCCCTGTCATTAGTGATACTAATTGCATCATAGTGGTCATCAGTTGCAAAAATGATCTCAGAGTGGTGTCCATTTTTAAGGCAATTTTGATACTAAATGGATTTTGCCTCTTTGTGCATGGGAGCAAGCCCCCTCAAGCCTGTACTAATTACATCCATAATCAAATGCGTGCTGTGGCTCCTTGTTAATGACATTGATCTTTTGGAATATCCAAGCCTATATTCTGTGAGATTATTGGATAAAGTGCAGGGCGAAGTCTGCATGACCTCGGGAAGAAGACGTCGTTGGAGACATAAGTGGGTATTAAATGGATATAATTGACAGTGACCCTTCCTGGCACTCTGCACTGCTGAGGCCCCTGGTCTATGGATCATACAGCAGAGGGGGTGAATTAGCATTGGTTAGAAATGGGAAAATTAAAATTAAGAAAAGGGAGACGCTCCGAGAGATGGATCACTGTTGAGCCACTGGGCTTATCAGCTGATGTCGGCCACAGAGGTAATGGTCAGGCTTCACCGATGAGGCAAAATCCATCGTTTAGAAACTTCTGCTCTCAATTTCGCACTAAAAGCTTCCTCAGCTTCTTATGCTTGGATGCATGAATGAGCTTTCTCTTCATTTATGTTTGCATCAGCAACCACATATGCATCATGGGTGGGCACAGGCTATGTTTTGCTATTGATCGCTCAAAGGTCATGACCTTACAGCCCTAATTCATTGTGATGATACAGACAAATGATTTAAAGCAAGGTGAATCCATCTTTAAGACATACAGTATAATTTGAGTTTTCAGTTTCACAATACAAATGCTAATTGCGCCATGTACCATATAATATATTACACTATATAATTGTAGAGTTTAGCGTTTCGATTTCTCTGACACTGACCTTCCTTTACAAGTCTATCTGGCAACCGCTCCACCCCTGCACAGGTGGGTCCCATTGTGGCATGTGTGTGCTGTTTGGTTTTCTGCTGTACTGTTGGCATGATGAGGGTAATTGGAGTGTTGGTCTGGTGAATCAGTGCCAGCCTGGGTGGGCAGATTGCATATGATGATCATGTTCTGACCAGATGGCTAGCTGGCACAAGGGCTTAGACTGGAAGGATGTGTATATGTACGTTCATTTGTGTGTGTGTGCCAGGGAAGGTTTAGTGGGTGAAAACAGCAAATCATTGCATTTGCTCATTTTGATACATATCTTTAAATTTTACTTATATAAAGCCACACACACAAGGCCTCACAAGAGTAGGTCGGATGAAGATTTTATTATTTTTTTTTAAGCAACACCTACAAACAGATTCTTAGTTTCTGGCGACTACATCAGTTTTTCTGAGCTAGAATTTAGTTTTCAGTCTGAACCGGCCTGTTTTTGCGTCAAAAGCTGCCACGCTGTCAGTATTTGACGCAAGAAATCTGACAGACTGTCCTTTGGCATTAATGCTGTAGAGTACCAGTTTATGAAATTAGTAAAACCTCCAACTCAACACATATGGGCACTTCTTAAGGACCTCTTGGTGTATAAGTAAACACAGTAGGGTGCTGTAGGCATCATTTTTTAACATGCGGGTTTAATGTTTGCAGCAGTACATTTTATCCCAAGCCACAATTTTTCTTTCTCTTAACCAAGTAGTTTTTGGTGCCCAAGCCCATCTGGCAAGTAAAAATAAAAAGGGAGCGAAAAAGGAAAATAATTGAAATGAAAAAAAGAATCAAGTGAATATACAAACACAAAGCTTCTAAAGAGGACACTGTCACGATGTCCTGGCTGAAAACTTGTGAGTGATGCTAGTGTCACCCATCCAGCCTCTAATGTAGGCACTGCCACTCTTTTAAAACTGGACAGATTTCCACAGCTGGTGGATCAACAAGGCTTATTTCTCTGCTAATGCAGATTTACTGGAACCAAAATCAGGACCAGCATCTGTCATTCGTGTACAGAAAATACTTGAAAATAAAACTTTATTATAGTTCAATAAAATAAGCTATTTCTTTTGCAAACTTCAAACTGTAAGTCTGCATTTCATTAGTGAATTAGTGAACTTTTGTGAGTTTTTTATTTCTCTGTCTCCTAAGCATTTTCAGATGGCAGTTGTCATTTCGGAGAACAACCATAGATCTCTGCTATGCAGTGGTACAACAGGCCCAATTTATGTTCTCAAATCAAGCTATCAGTTCTAGATAGATTGTTATGTAAAGTTTACTTTTTATTTACTTAAAAAAATTAAAAAAATGTCATCAGTATATTTTTTTTACATTTTCATTAAAGTTGTTATGGACATGCTGAATACTGATGCTCTCTTACAGTCATTATTTTCATTGCCTTAATATTTATTAAGGCAGTTATTTCAGTTTCACTAATACAACTACATACACTGACCAAAATGGCAGTTAAAGTCTTTTTACTCTTTTTTTTTTTTACATTGAGAAACATTAAATAGCTACTTGCTATAACACACACCAACTTATGTGCCTGTGGTGTTTACTGAGTGAAAACGTGTTTCATAAATCCATCGTGGAGCACTCTTATTGACAAGATTCTTATTAAAAGATGTGTTTACGATTTAAAAATGAAATGATGGGATAGAAAGCTTAAAAATCAGAAAAGCATAACAAGGTGCACAAGGGCAATTTCATTTCTTGAAAACATGTGGTAGAATTTAGATTTCTCCCCTCCGCATCAAAACAGTGGACCACTAGCAGACCACTTTGCGGTGGCCAGTCTCATGTTCTTGTCTAAAATCCAAGCCACTTGGAAATGTATTACTTTGGAAGATGACAAATGGCTCCGGCAAAGTTTTGCACATGTGGTCGGATAAAGTTTATCTTTAGGGCATGTGCAGCTGCCAGCAGTGCTTCCAGAAAACTTTGATCTCTCCTTTCAGAAGCTCACTTCCTATTTCTGCGCAGGGGACTTGACGGGAGGCAGACTGGGGGTGTTTTGACACCCGTCTGAGGAAACGATTGCAGTGAGTGGGCCTGCTGCTGCCGCTGCTGTAGCAGTGCAGTCTGTCTACTGTGGTTCCCGCTGGCTGTTTCCCTGTAACTTAGCACCCTGGCTACTTAATTAGCGCTTTAGGTTAGGGGGAGAAAAAAAAAAGAGTATCCAGTCAGAGAAGAGTGTTTCAGCTAGTCAGTCAGCCATGTGGCTAACCAACCACAGAGAGGTGCTTTTATTGAAAACAATCTATCAGTGAGATCTGATGAAGTGATGATAAATGATTAACCAAAAGGGTAGATGATAAGTACCTTATTAAATATTACCTACATGTGATCCACGTGCAGCCAGATATTGCAGCGCGCTCAGCTCCACACGTCCACAGGGGTAGATGTCATTACAGTGATGCTGTACTGCTGCACAGCAAACAAATACATTAATTTTAAAAAAAAAGCATGGAGCAAAGCAAACTGGCAACAGTAAACACTATTGATGTGGCCGGCAGATTTCATTACAACACTCTGCTGTTTCAACTAATGACTAACTTCTTCAGCAAAATCTAACGATGTGGAAGCAGCAGAGAGAGGGAAGGAGAGAGGGAAGGAGAAAGAAGTGAGGGAGGGAGGGAGGGAGCATTGCTGGTGTTGCTGTCAGTAGGGGGCTCAGGCCAAGTGGGAAAACGTCAGCACTGTCAATGGGAAGGAGGGCTTGATGTTGCAATGATAGGCCTCTGTAATGGGCACTTTGAAAGAACAATCAGTGCCTTCTGTGAATCATATAGCCCGGCATGTAATTCATGTTTGCGTCTGTGAATTTGTGCCAAAGCATGAGAACAAAAACTATTTGTAGTCTGAGGAAACTAAGCTAAAGGTTATGCACGTCCTTTTATGAGCCGCAGCATCGTGGCTCATAGCATGACTCACGGCAGATCTCCATGTATTGTGGTACTAATGTTTCATTTTTTTTGGCTTCCTTTCAGACTCTCTATTTTTATGCAAAGAATTTCCTGTTACATGACTTTGTTGTTTTACTGTCAAATATGTTGTTGCAGGCCCACCCTGGGAAGCACTTCATGTGTATTTACAGTAATGTAATATATTATATTGGGAACATTATGAGCCTGTCCTGGTGGCTATTAAAAATAACCACTACCTGTAGGCTTGCCTGGAAATAATGATAGGTCAGTGCTGATCTAACAATAGAAGTGTTAATCTTACTCTTTCTGTGGTAAAAGTTCATATTTTGGAAATAAACAACAAAACTGCTTCAGCTGTTGGTAGATTGTAGGTGTTTATTGATTTATTTATTTCTTTTAATCCTTTCTTTATGGTCGCCCTGAGAGGTCAATTGCAATGCAACTTAAGAAAACGCCAGCAAATAGGAAAATGCTGCAAAGGAATGCAAAACACAAGGGAAACTGAATAAAACACAAATATCACAAAACACAACGGAAGCATTTTAATGAGATGCTAATCTGACAGAACAGCTGCGGAAGTGACAGAAACAAAAACATGCAAAGGATTGCACGCTTAAAGGAAGCGGAGGATTCATCAGTGTTATAAGGCAGAGAAAGATGCAGGTGTGCGCTTTAAATCACATGGTCCACATAATACTGTAGATACATGCTTGTTATAGCTGTTTACTGTTAGCTTGTCACTTTTGCAGCTGCTCCGTCACCTTATTGTTTCACCTGCTTTTGGAGTATTTTCCTATTTGCTGGTGTTTTGCAGTGCGTTTGACCTCTCAGGGGTACAGCATTTATTTAACCAGGAAGTGAAACTCTTGAGATTAGCAATAGCATAAATAGCCAGCCATACTAACCAGTTGGAGTTGTGACCAAAAGTAACAGATAATATTTGAAATAGAAACACACAAAACAGTAAAATTGTTTAGGTGAACCGTTAGAGAGGTGATGGAAAATGGTAGTGATTTCACGTAGCTAAAGACACAGTATGTGGTTCAAATGTCCAGTTTCTGCCATTACAGATATATTGTATGTATTGTAGTGAAAAAGAATTTAACTGCCATGTACAAACTGACTAAATATTGTCACTTTAGTGCATTTCAGCTCAGTTCAAGTCAGAATGTCTGAAGCTGTACTTGTGCTTCATGTGGCCTGGCTGCATTTCATAAGCAAGTCAAAACAGTTAATGATGCAAAATATCTGACATCAAGTAAAAGGAAGACAGATGCTTCCTCTCTTCCCCTGTCTCAGTGGTTTTGGCCACAGAGAATGGATAAGATTGCCTAAAACCCCTTCTCCTCCTACCAGATTAAAAATTTATACAATATATTGAATTGGAGCGAAAATCCCAAAATGTATGCAACTTGATCAAGTGGGGATTAAAAGTGTCATTGTGCTTGTCAATAAGGGCCGGTGGCAGCGTGGCAGTATCACATTGACTGCTGTGTATTAATACTTAGTGTCCTATTGGGCCATCAGCTGATTGTTTGGAATGTAAATGATGCTGCTGATGGCTCCAGTGACTGATGGCTTAAATTCCAATTAATCAATTGCTTCATCAGTTTCCCTAATTCAGATCAAATATCTCCTGAGTGCACACTCTTCTTTCAGTGGTATTAGAAGAAATAAATGCTCTGGAAGTAATTTTCATCAATCTCGTGTACATGCCAATATCCTTCACAAGCCTGGTCCAGGTTGAGGACTTAATGTCTTAAGTGTGTGTGTGCGTGTGTGTGTGCGTGTGTGTGTAAGAGAGAGAGGAATTTGCATAATGGAAAGGAATGTAAGGAATTAAAATAGAGCTACATATTTGTGTGAACTTATTTACTTTATTGCGTTTAGCTAAGCTTGTAGTTTGTATCTGCCAAAACTGCATAAACAACTGAAGTTAAATGTTTTTGATATTCCAGCTCTGCTACATTTGTGTTCTCTTTGATTTTATATTTTCCACATAAGAATTTTGATTAATTTCTTCTTTTGGGCATTCAATCGTGGTCAGCAGCAGAGTATGCCCCCATGATGGCTGATATTCTACTGTTCCATAAAGCAGTTATGACAGTCATAAGATCCCTCATTTAAGCAAATCAGCGACCCGCATTAAATGAACCTGATGTGAGCAGGTCTTTTGTACCGCAGGACTATACATATCGCTGCATCTCAAAACCCAAGCTGCCACAGAAGGCCTCACTGTACGATAAGCCTTGTCAATTAAATCAACTATTCATAAGTAGGCCGTAACAGGATATAGGCTGACAGATTTAATAATTCAGCTTTGTTCAGGCTTAACTGGTATTAGTTTGTAGCTAATGGTTGCCTTTGTAAAAAATTAATTGAAGACAATGCCGGAGTGAGAAGATGGACATAATTACATCTACTTGATTTACTTTAGCCCCCCCCCCCCTGAAATTTGAAAGTGAGTTCTGAAGAGTCCTCAACTGTTTAAGCATGCAGAAGCAAAGGTACTGTAATTTGATTTATGAATTTGATCCCACCCACCCTCTAATTTCATTCATCAATGTTTCAGAAGGAGCAATTATGCATTGTGCTACAGCTCTTCATAGCTCCATTATCCAGCCTCAATATCTTTGTCAGAGGGTGTGTAATGGTATTGCTAAATATTCCATAATGGCTAGACGGGGCCTTGTCCCTCACACCTATTATTAGTGTGTCCTTCTCCCTAAATTTAACTGCTTTTTTGAATAATAGCTTGTGACAATAGCAGATAACATGGACACGACTAAAGTTTCAGGGGTTAGTCTCCACTCCAAAGCTGGGGTGTTTTTTTTTAAAGCTTGAATTTGTATTTTTTTCTGATCTGTTGTTTCATATTAAGAAAAAAAAAGCCATTTGCCAAACTAAAAGCCTTGTTTGATGTGGCTTCTGTTTGCTGGTGTATGAGCTGTAGTGCGAATGCATCCATTTCACATAGAGTTTTAATTTGCACATAATGGAATAATGGCAGCCAAAGTGTTTTTAATCTAATTAAAAATAAACTCCTGCACATAATTCCTTGTGACGAAAATTAAAACATTTTTGCTAGAATGGCTCTATTCATTCAGTCAGTCATTTCCATTTATTTGAGAGTGTTTCTGCGTTTGCTTAGTCTCTTTGCATCACTTCTAATTCTCAATTGTGAGAAAAATAGGCGCTTAAACACTGTTTTGTTCGCACTCCGCCGTGTGAATTATCTGGGCATGAGCGTGCGTCCGACATGAAGTAGCCATCAGAGCTCTGAGAGCAAGCTGCAGCGCAAACGCCCGGCCCTCTGCACACGGCCACCCCCCGCCCCAGCCGCCCCCACTACCCCTCGACAAATGCTCAGCGGTCATGAACTACATCGATCTGAGGTATAATTCTCTATGAAATTGATGGATGAGGGCAGCAATTGACAGAAAGGGTAAAGACCACTTTGAGATGTCCCCTGTGAATAAGTATGATGGAAAATAGATTGTTGAAGAAGATTTATGTTTGTTCTCCAATGCCACAAGAGAAGGCTATCCCCCACCCAGCGGAGTTCTGACAAATCTAACATCTCGCTGTGGTCCGATTGAACTCAGCAATGTTATTCAGCTGCCAACAGAGATAATTAGCTTATTCGCAAGATGAAAAGGAGAGACAAAAGCAGTATTCTTTTCAGGGGCATGTCATTATTACAGTTATGACAGGTGATGCAGGCACATATCATACTGAGGTTGACGCTCAACAACAACTATAAATCAAAAATAATCTAGGAGACATGAGTAATTATATTTCCAAAAACAGTTTTTTATTGTTCATTAAATATCATATGTTGCTTTGGTAATACTGAACAAGCACAGTTCAGGGACTGTGCTAAAATCTCTAAGAATAATGTAATACAGAGTTGTTAAGACTGAAGAAGAATATGCGTTTTGCATGTAAATTTACTTATTTTCAAGTGACCAAATATTCCAGCCAAACTATATGTTTGAATGAAGGGGGATTTGGGAAAAAAAGTGAAATACATGGAGGGAAATACATTTTTTTTTGTCCTATAAGGTATATTTAAATTATTAATGACTGAAAAGAGAATCAGTCATGTGACTGCACAAATGTAACTGCATGTTAAAAAGTTCAAAACTATTACTCAGTTGTTTCTACAAAGTTACGTGTGTGTACAGTCCAGTGTGCAAATCCCACATATCAAATTTATGAGTGCATCGTTTAGTCATCAGAAATTTGTTATTTCAGAAAACATCTGATAGTAGTTTATATATTTGTCAAGTTAACCAAAGCCACCGCTTTTATGTAGTTGAATGTCCATGTCTCAGTTCATGGACATTCATTTTTGTACTATTGGTTAGTACAGCCATACAAAAGAAGCAGTAAGCATCTGACAGCAGGTCATGAAACGGTTACAAAACTTTATATTTTTGCTTAGTTATATGGACACAAATTGTAATGCTTTCACTTTGAAAGACCAACACGGTCTACATCAGGAGGCAATAATGTGGTAGAAGTCAAACGACTACAGCCTAAGAGATTAAAGCTCAGTTTTCTATGTTGCTCATTAACCGAGTCCCATTTGAAGATGACTCAGCTCTGACTCAGCTTTTAAATCGAGATGAGTCTGTTTCGATTGTTCTTTCCATGATTCTATTTTCTCTTAATCTATATTCTATTTGAATTGGTATGTCCTCTGCTTTGACTGTGTTATTGTAAAGTACTTTGGTCAACAACTGTTGTTTTTAAAAGTGCTACATAAATGAATAAACTTGAAAGTAAACTTGACCTGGAAGGAAATAAATTAATTGTAAAAAAAAAAAGCTAATTATGTCCTCATATATGAACAAATCTATTTTGTCACAGTTCAAACAACAGAAGCCAGGTGCTGAGGGCCATTGCATTCCAAATCAATGAGACCTGCCAGACTTGCCAAGAACTGATGAAATAACTAGCAAAGTAAACATGCAAATGTATTTAGAGTGTCATGTACTGCACTCCTTGAAAGTAATTATAAATTAAGAGCACATATTGTTTCTTCATACAGTACTTCTATACCAGTTTCTGCACACAGGGTTTTCCAGTTTGTATTCTACCACCCATACTGTTTTCCACTGAGCTGAGAGGCATTCGCCAGCTGAACTTAGTGAATGTGTGTACAGTATGTCTAGCTTCTGTCCTGGCTCCTCTGTGGTGTAGTATTGTTCGGCTGCCAGCAATGTAATCAGATAATACCACTGAGAGGTCAAAAGCACTGCAAGCTTTAGCTTCAGATTTCTGTCACCTTTTACAAAAAAACAACCACAAGAGTCATAAGTGTACTTTGAAATTTTCTTTTCCAACTTTGAAAATAGAACGTTTGTTTTAAATTGCGCATAGTCACATATTTATAGAGTGTTATAATCTTGGAAGATGCTTTTTCTTATTATTATCTCTTCTTCTAAATACAAGCATTGATGATTGGACAGAAAGGCTGTTTTTCTCAGTTAGTTTGCTCGTGATGTTGACTTCTCTAAGGAATCACGACAGCTGGAAAGGATGAATGGATATCATTTGTATTTCACCGATTTCACACTCCCATCAGCCTGTTTTTATTTATTTATCTATTAATTTGTAATACGTTACCTACTGGCAAACTCAATTTGGTGAACACAACCTATAGCCTAAATCACTGTTGTGTGTAACCCCAGGAATACTGCACATGTGTCTCTGATGCAGTTTTGTTTTGTCCATTACACAGCTTCAGATCACAATTGGATTATTTCAGAAATAGGTCTTTTATTGGAAACTGATTGGATTCTCGATGCCATTCCTGCATCTGACTGCCTTTCTCCATCTGCTTTGAAGATACGTAATCATCTTTATCTCACTATACAAGAGTAACCAAAGAAAATTCAAAAATATTGCATATAGAACATTTATACTGTAATATCAAACTCATTTGATTGCTTGTCAGAAGAGATTAGAGCACCATGCTTTCCATAATTAACAAATAGTAAGATGGTCAGGGGGAAGTCAAGCAGAAACACAATGTCCATATTTAACCTTTTAGTGGCACGATCAGCATCTTGTGTGGGCTCTGCTTGTAGCCCCTTCCCATGATGCTCTGCTGGTAGGGGTCCTCTCCTTGTGTAGGCTTTATTTACATGATCTTCTTATGGAAACATCACCTTTGGCTTCCCAGTGGGTTGAAACAGGATAAAACTAGTATCAATTAGGTCAAGAAAAAAAAACTCCCCCTACAAGCGATGTATCCAAAAACCTTGAGACCTCAGTGGGTCTCGCTTTCATCAGGTTGCCAGAGGGTGCAGAGGTCTCTGCTTTGTTTATGTTTGAATTGGCAGCAGTTGCCAAGCATCATTTGTTGTGAGGAGAATATGGGGACAATGACAAGTTATCTTCCCTATTTATTAAACTAGTTTGCTGGAATGAGGATGGAGAGCTACTGAAAGACCTTGAATGATAAAACGTAGAAAATATGGACAGATAAATTGACCTTTTTTAAAACACACAAAGCCAGTTTCAATAATGCTTGACCTGTAATTACTGATGAGGTCAGTGCAGATGGCAAAAGGAAAGTGTGGCCTGACCAGTAATTCAGTGTATCGCAAAGAATAACAACAATGTGAACTAATGTGTTTGACTTTTTGGGGACACTCGGACAAGCTATTAAAAAAAACAACACCTCTTAACATAATTTCCTAAAGTTGTATGCCAAATATGTAAGCAAATAAAAGCCAGTTACAACAACACTGCCGCTCACTAACAGCTTCTGGTTTCTAGCCACCTGGTGAGTGTGGATCCAGTTTTTTCTAGTTCACTGAAGTGGGTTTAAAAGCACTTGTTGGTACCTGAAGCAGCTGCAAGCTGATTTGATGGGAAAGGTGAGACGGTTGAGGGTTGTAAAACTAAAACACTAAGCAAAAACAAACAAACAAACAAAAAAGAAATCACTGAAGTGCTTCATAAATCTTACATTTGGGAAAGATCTTCATATTTTTTGTGCTTATATGTTTATTACAATCACAAATTGCTGCATCTTGAGAGCTGAGTTAGCATCAAAGTTTTATGACGTGGCACAATAGAGCCTATAATTACAATGCAAACATGAAGATGTCTTTGAATTAGTCTACAGATTACTTACATTTATTATATATAACGTGTGTCTAAAAGGGTGTGTGTGTGTGTGTGTGTGTGTGTGTGTGTGTGTGTGTGTGTGTGTGTGTGTGTGTGTGTGTGTGTGTGTGTGTGTGCAACCTGTCGTCTGTTTGATTTCATGCTGCTGAAAGATGGCAAGGACAGTGAGGATGTCTGGGTGGTGAAATAAGCTGTCATCTTATGCAAAGGTGTAACCAAAACCTTCATAGTACACCAGCACTAAAAAAAGAAAAGAAAAAAACCCAGAATGACTGCCCTTATACCAAAGGACCTTTATATTCCACTTTGCGAACAGATGACACCACCAAGATCTGTGTCGCAGAGTTTGTTGTCTTCCCCAAGCACTTAATGTGATCAGAGAATTAAAATTTCAGCGAGTCGTTTAATGACAGCCCAGGCCAAAGGCAAGCAAAGCCAAGCTAGAGTTTCCTGTTCTGCAGTCATATCTCTGGCACCCAAAGCCCTCTCATTTTGTTCGCCGAGTACATTACAGCGCCCGTGAATGCTTCGCAAGTTTCACTATTGAATGTGATCAGATAGATTTATTATGGGCCATGAGGTCATCGGGATTTTCTGTAACTGGAGTCAGGTCCTACAACAGTGTAAAGCAGAAACATTTACATTTAATTACTTTTATTGAGCCCCTCTTCATTTTACTTGTAATAAAACACTCCTGTCACTGAGTGCAGATTATAATGGTATTCAAATAAAAACCACAAAAGCTGTCCTTGAACCGACAGATTGGGTTTGTGATATCTCTGTTTCACGTCTTTGTATTAAAAGAGATGGCGGGAGTCTTGTAAATATGTAAATACAGACATTACAGCAATGCTTTTGAGGATATTTTAACAGCTTAAGGCCAAGGATTAGCTGGCATCTCTGCTTTTCCTTTTTTTTCTTCTTTTTTTTTTGTTCTTTGAAAATTTATCTGCTGTTCAAGTGAGCAAGAGGCTTCTCAGTTACACTTGAATGAATGGAGCATATCAAAGTAGCGACACTTTGATGAGCTTTTTATGTATTTCAAGGGATTAGTGTAGAGAGACTTGTAATGCTCATAAACAGCTCAAAAAATTGGATAATTTAGCAGTTTCACGCTCATTTATTTCCCCCTCTTCTTTATAATCCTATGCAGTGGGTTTGCATACTTTGGAAGTTGGCCAATATAGAAGTACAGCCGTGAGATATCAGTGTCAGCAGCACTTTCGGCATGCATGTTAGCATGCGTGTGTCAGAATTTCTCCCTGTGTGCGTTTGTAAATTTGTGTCAGTGTCTGGGCTCTAGATGCTTTGTCTCATTAATGAGCGGCGTTCAGGGCCTCCACGGAGGCCTGGGGAAGATAATATTCTCCTGTTTTGCTATGAAAGCTCTTCTGAACGTAACCGAAGAAACTCCCTCAAATGGCGAAGGGCTCGGTTGAATAATTCAGCATTTACAATCAATTCTGGCCCCACCTCATCTCGACACCTCCCCGGACCACAGGGCCTACAGGCTCATCATGGGAATGTTGACAATTCCCAGTACAATGCATTTCTGGCCCTGTGGCAACATGAGAGGCAGTGTGAGCATGGATATGTGTGAGTTTGCAACTTAGTGTGTTGAATAATTAAACCCCTTAAATGCTGTTTTATTGGAGAGTGAGAACATGTCATTTTTTTGTGCGTCCAGGCTAAAGGGATTTTTAAAGATATAGGAAACTATTGGGAAAATAGTTATCTAGTTCTAGTTCATCTAACAGAGAAATGCATCCTAACTAGACTACTGTTTACACATAGAATTGAAACATCTGTACATTTTCATACTTTAAATAGTCAATCAAAGTCACATGTAGCTGTGCTACATATTCTAGGACCTTGTTGTCTATACTGGTTATATTTCAAATGAAAACCTTGTGATTTTTAACACTTTACATAAAGCTACAAAACTTATCGAGATCATAAGAAAACAATATATTTTTTACAGTCAGGTCTGTAGTTTATGGGCTATATAATATCTTATAAATGTTTGTTTGTTTTTACTCTGATACATCACCTGAAGTTTCCTATCTATATCAGATATTGTGACGTTATCATGTTGCCTAGCAAATGACCCATTTGTTGTGTTTATTCACCTGTAACACGTTATAAAAAAATATTTTAACGTCCCAGCAATAACATGTAAATTATATCCACCAAACTTTTGTCATGCATAATATAATCTAACATCGTGTTGCCTAGCAACCACCTAAGGATGGACTAAAATCACAGACAAAATAATACTGTAGGATGGGCAAAAGTACTAGTGCAATAAAAATGGTGTAAATTTGTGCTGTATTGAATCTCAAATGTTAAAACTGTGGTTCACGAAGCATAACTCATGGGAAGACTTTAGTTTGTCATTTTTCACCATTTTTACGGCTCTCTACAACACCAAAGTTTTGTGAGGACAAAAGTTCTGTATGTTGTTGTTTTTTGACACCTTATACCAAAATACTTCCAGGTTTGATAATAATTGTAAATATAATAAATAATAATAATACATATAATATTTATGTCATAATTAATCACAATTATAATTATTAATAGTATATTCCTTTTTCATGTGCCTATTTGCACATGTGAAATAATAGAGGACTGACTCTGAAATAATAATAATAATCACACTGCTATGCGATGGGTACTTTAATACTTATAAATATATCTGTATATGCATAAAGCACACAATACATGTGCAATAGCCTGGAGCCAATGCATGCCAACAGTGTATTGGTCATGTAGGTGTCAGCTTTCCACAGGTATGATTCAGCTGTGACTTGGGAGGTGGTGACACTGGAGGTAGTGCAGCAGCTATATTCCCCTGTACAATAAGCTGGAGTATAATAGTCCTGTGGATTACTTCAATTGCAGGTGATAACAGACAGGCAGTGGAGCGAACAGGCAGATACAGGACACCCACTCTTGTGTGGGAAGCTGTATGAATTATTTCTTGTTTGCCTGGACTACTGTCTATGGGGGCTAGGGATGGGTCGAAGGTAACTTGGTGGTGCTATGACTATGACTCAGGTGACTTTACAGGTATTATAGAGCCAGCGGAGCGCAAAGCATAGCTAAGATTACTTTTATGAGTCACATTGGTGACTTTACACTCATCACTGAATTATTTAAAAGCTGTATTGGTTGTTTTTATTAATTAATTCATTTGTTTAGTTGCATCTGATTAACAATTTAGAGCGGTTTTAACATGAATTATTCTTGTAATTATGCATGCTCAACCATCTAAGTAAGGAAAATCCAAAAACTTGATACTCTTGACCTGGACGTAACAGAATCAACTTTTTGGGAAGAATTATTCTGGTATTTTCATGGGATGATTTTGCTGACATAGAGCTTGGCTGCATCCACCATGTCACAATCTGTCAATTGCTTGCTGGGAAGTGTTGTGTGTACGTGGGAGTGTCAGTCACAGATACCTTATCAAGCTTGAGGCCCTAGTTCTGCTCAGTGCAACGCAGTATGCTGGATTCTTTGTCAATGGCAGATTCATGGAGGAAGGTGATACCTGGTTTAAGCATGATTAAATTGACACCCCATAGAGTGTCTCAGATACGTTTTGTGCTCTTGATACTGTGGTGGCAGCTTATTCAACGCTGTCTCGCGTTCAGTCTCACCTGTCATGCTGACATCATTGTATTGCAATTACAGTGAGTGAGGGGGAGAATGCATTATGCCAGTGTTAGAGGAAGAGGATCAAGTCAATATTATCTATTTGGCTCTCAACTTACTGTTTTTTCTCTCCTTGTGCCCTTGATTTTTAGGAATACCTGCACTGACTCAACGCTCCATAGCCTTTTATCAGTCAATTAAGGGCAGAAAAAATGATAAGATCACTGCAGTTCCTTGAGATGCAAAATTAAACTAGAAAGAAAGCAAATGGTAGGGCCAAACAAGACGTCCTAATTTCAAATAAGTAAATATATATGCAAAATATCAGTCTATTAAAGTTTTCTAAAAATACTGTAGAGCTGTATATCATAACCACCTCACTAACTAATATATATTCTGATGCATTTATCTGACAGCCACCTTTACAAGACTGAAATTAAACTGATGCTCAAACATGACTTTACCTATAACCCAGTTTCATAATGGGATGACAGCATAACCTCAGTATATACTTAGTACTATTCGTTGTGATCTTACGATTACATTCACTTTTATTAAAATTATTTTTCTTCAAGCAAATTATTGCAGCTTTACTTTCAGAATCTTATTTTACTTTAAAATGCATTTGATGCTCATCTGCCTTCATACAGTCGGGCCTACTGTATGCAGCTTTGCAAAAACGATTTGTCTGTATAGTAATAGGTAATTTCCAAAAGGCTAAAAGAGTAACTTCCTGAACATCTGCTCCCAAGATCAGAGCTCTCTCAGACTATTTTGGTGTTTGCAGTTGCTCAGAGATTTTGGAGTTCATGCTCCTTGGTGTATTTATTATTTACATAATTCAGATACAGACAGTATTTATTTTCACGTTGCTTTCTCAAATGTCCCACATATCTATGCAGGCACGTGGTTCCCTTCAATGTGACTGCTTGATATAAGTGGCTTTTTGGGGACTTTTTGCCCAAGTTATTTTAATGCAATTTATTATAAATTTTAGTGATGTAAAATGGTTAGGATACGTGGGGGAACTTCTAAGACCGGACAGATGTCAGATGTGCATGTAAGTGTCCGTGTGTTTGAAAGAGACAGAGAGATAGAGCAGTAGAGAGTGAGCGAGTGGAGGGGAGAAACAAAGAGGAACTTTGTTTATGGTCGTCTCTCTTGGCCACACGCAGGGCTTAGCAAGAGAGCATTTCCTGTACTGATTCATTCTCCACTCCATCATTTGTGTAAGTCACATCTCTGTTAACAAAAGAAATCAAATACGCCTGTGGCTGCATGCTTCCATTATTTTTTACTGGCATTCTCATGTTCCCACATTAATGTAGTCACACCAGTTACTGTATTAATCACGAGTACCAAGCAGCACGGAACACTTTCTGAAAAGTAAACCTGGTCCTGTCCCCAAGTATCCTGATATTAGACGGTATTGTCAACCTGTTACAATTTGTTTCCACCTGAAGGCTGACACTGCCTCTGTGGGGGAGAGAATTCGATCACTAGAGAGCTTAAAGTCAACACCAATGTGTAGCCATGGTAACGCACTGGTTTTCCCAGGGGTTTTAAAGTGGAGTCGAGTGAAGTTTAAAGAGTTCACCGCATTCCTCTATTTATCGTTCAGTAGCTGTGCCTTGAAATTGTTCAAAACAAGCAATCGATAGAAATTTGAAATACAGTGCATCTGGAAAGTATTCACAGAGTGGTTCACTTGTTCAACGTTTTACAGCTGTATTCCAAAATGGATTACCTAGATAAATTTTTCTCATCAAAATACTCACAATATTCCACAATGATAAAGTGAAAAAAGTCTGAAATTCTTGCAAATTGATTAAATAAAAAACAAACTAATATATAACATGTACATTGGTATTCACAGCTTTTGCAATGAGACTCACAACTGAGCTCAGGTATATCCTGTTTCCACTGATCATAAAGCAGTTGTTTCTACGACTTGATTAAAGTCCACTTGTGGTAAATTAATTTGATTGGATGTGATTTAGAAAGGCAGACAGCTGTATATATATATAAGGTTCCATATTTGATGATACATGTCAGATTTCAAGGCAAGGCATAAAGTCAAAGACCTCAAAGACAGGATTGTATTAAAGTACAGATCTGGGAAAGGGTATAGCAAAAAATTCTAGAGCACTGAATGTCCCAATGAGCTCAGTGAGCTCCCATACATGGAAGACTTTGGAACCACCAGGACTCTTCCTAGAGCTGGCCACCTAGTCACTAAGCGATTGGCGTAGAAGGGCATCAGTCAAGGAGGTGACCTCACTGAGAACTGGATGGTCAATGTGACAGAGCTCCAGCGTTGCTCTGTAGAGAGATGACAATCTTCCAGAAAGACAACCATTTCTCCAGCACTCCACTAATCAGGTATGTATGGTAGAGTGGCCAGAGGAAAGCCACTCCTCAGTAAAGGGCACCTGGAGTTTACCAAAAGTCACGTGAAGATCTTTCAGAGCATGAGAAATAAAATCTGATGGAACAAAGTTTCAACTCCATGGTCAGAAATCAGGAAGCGCTCATCACCTGGCCAATACTATCTCTACAGTAAAGAATGGTGGTGGCATCATCATGCTTTGGGGATGTTTTTTGGGCGCAGTAACTGGAAGACTAGTCAGAGTAGAGGGAAAGATGAATGAATGAATGAATGAATGAAGATGAATGCCCAGAGACATTCTGGATGATAACTTGCTCCTGAGTGCTCTGGATTTCAAACTGGAGGTTCGTCATCCAACAAGCCAACAATCCTAAGCACACAGCCAAGAGAGTGGCTTCAGGACCACTCTGTGAATATCCTTGTGCCAGAGCACAGACTTGAGGCTGTAATTGCTGCTAGAGGTGCTTCAACAAACTATTGAGCAAAGACTGTGTGTTTGTACATGTTTGTCATCATTCTTTGTCTTTCACCCAGTGTTTTGTTTTTGGACTTTTGAATCCTTGTTTACTTATCACTGTTGGGATAATAATTTCCTTGTGTTTGTGAATTTTCTCTTATTATTTGCCTCTTGGGTAATTCTGATTACTTCAGGTTGTTTAGTTTACTCTTCTGTTTTTCTCTTGTCCCTCAGTCCTTTCTTTGTTTTATTATCTTTCTTACTAAGTCAGTCTCGTTGTCATGTTCCACCAGTTGTAGTCATGGCTCGGCTGTGTGGCAGGCAGGAGGAGGACCCAAAATGCAAAACTCACACACACGGGGATGAACTCAAAAAGCAGCTTTATTGCTGACAAAAGATAATAGGAGATACAAAACTAAACTGGGAAAAACTAACGTAAAGCTCACCAGGAAACACGGGGGAATCACACACAGCATGAAGGAGAACGCGACGCCGAACAGAGGGAGACTCAGACAGAAATACACAGAGGGTAAACGAGGAAAGTGGGCACACACGGGGAACACAGGTGACACTGATAATCATAACGAGACAGGGCGGGGTGAACTGAACATGACATGTACAGGCACAGAGGTTCAGACAGGAGGAGAGAGAGCACGGGGAAACACAGACATAACGGGCTGGGGAAACATGAAACAACCACAAAGGGAGACGAGGGCTCATAAATACATAGAGGGCACACAGGGGGGAGAGAGAGCACGGGGAGAACTTAGACATAATGGGCAGGGGAAACATGGAATAAGACATAAGGAGAGACGAGGGCTCACAGATACACAGAGGGGCACACAGGGGGTAAAAGCCATGAAGGGAAAACACTTAGGGAACAACACAACAGGGCAACTCAGAAAACATGGCCTAAATAAAGAACAAAATACAAAAATACATGAAAACTAAGAATACTGGGCCCACATGGCCCAGGACCATGACAGTTGTAGTCTTCTGTTCCTTAACGTTCCCCCGTTTGTCTCTTTCCCTCTATATGTTGTGTCCATGCTACTTCCTGTTTTACTTTGTTAGGCCTTGTCTCGTGTGCATTGTGTTTAGTTTTTGTCTCATTATGTCTGTTCCTGCTGTGTTCCCATGCGTTTCCAGTTCCCTAATCACCCCTTAGTGTATATTGTCACAGTCTCTCCTTGTCCTTTGTCAGAGTCTCTTCTCATCTGTCCTTATGGCTCGCTAGTTCCATGTTTCCCAGTTTAGGTTAACTGTTGCATTTTGGTATTTCTTTTTGTACTCTCATGTTCAGCCTAAATCATTTTATGTTAACTCGTTCCTGTGTTTCCGTGTCATTTGCATTTGGGTCCACACTCAACTCCACATGAGCTGCAGTATACAATATTGTGTTCTTGTATTTAAATTTTTCATGCATTTACAAAACATTTTAAACAACCTTTTTTAACTTTGCCATTTTTGGGGTATTGTGGTGGAAAATGAATTGAATCCATTTTAGAACAAAGAAGTAACATGACAAAAAGGGGAACAAGTGACGCGCTGTGTATACTTTCCAGATGCACTGTATCCCTAGCATAATGTTTGGCTTGTCAGCATTTTTGTCTGTGGAATTATTCCCAACAAAGTTAATATTATTGTAGTCAAAGGAAACAGAAGCATGTGAATGGTCTACATAAAACCTCACATTCACCCTCATATGATAAAAAAAAAAACTTAAGGCAGACCTTTGCATCATCATGAACCTGTAAACCAGTACACAAAGAGCAGCAGTGACACATACCCATAACAACAGTATCACCTAAATCACGCTGGGCCTCCGTCTTGTAAAAGAGCCCTGCGTCAAAATGTAGATTTGAGTCATTTAGCTTATCTTAGTTTACAGTGAAATCAGATAGCACCCATTTATAAATCTCACTGTGTTTGGAAGTATTTTTCAATATTCAGCACAAGTTGAACTTTAGACCACACTTTGAATGTGTGGTCTCCTATTTGAGGGTGTGTGTGTGTGTCTGTTTGTGTGTGGGGGATGAACTCATAATGTGTACTTGTAAGTAAAGCGTTTTAAAACTAGATGAAATTAATTGTAAAAGTGATCAAAGTAGCAAAATAATTTTCTAACAATTCTGTGAAAATTTACACACAAGAAAGGATTATATTTTAGCACCTACTTGGTCTGCCCAGGGTCATTTCATGCAACTTATTTTTTCATGGGCTCCTCAGCTAAAATCCTTCTATTTTCATGAAACTACACAGCTTTTTATGTTTATGACAGAGAATATTACTACTTACAAATCCCTTACTTGACGCAATATTGGTGACTATGTTATAATCAGTGTCTGCCAAAGAGTTTGATGGACACTGTGGGTAGGCGATCCCAGAGCTGAAGCTCATTTTGAGGACATCTAAATATGCTCATTTGTCGAGAGTGAAAGAGTAATAAAACATGCGGGCTGTTCCTTCACCAGAGCCTCATTAAGCTTGGCTGTGCCTCTGTGTTTGGGCCCGGCAGGCGGTGTGTCGCAGCAGCATCTCTGTGTGTGGCCTCCTTGTTTTGTCATCATTTCTTATGTGTTTAGGAATTGTCCACAACAATCTGACCACAGTGTGTTATCTTGTGAGCTGAATGTGGAGAAAGTACACTTGTGACCCAGGTTCCTCCTGCTCCATTTAGATTTGAACATATGCAAACACACAAATACAAAGATACACATGTATGTAAACACACACACACACACATGCACTGTGGTTTGCCGCTTCCTCTGCTGATTTTTTTTTTTTTTCGTTTTAAGCCATAAAGATATAATTGCTATGGTTACATATGGAGGATCAGAAGTGCCCCATGCAGAGACCCGTGTCAACCGCTGTCCTCTGTGTTGCAGTTGTCCTCAAGCAATTGAGGGGAACACCTGAGCTGTTTTCCATATGATGCCAGCAGCATGAGGGCGGGAGGGACCATGACATGGGCGGCTGTCTTGCTAATGGGACACTTAGACGTCTGGGTTTATGTCATTCAGTCCCAGCGCGCTGCATCCAATCGCCCCCCTATTGCAGGAATCCAGCTCCGCGACAATCGATCTGCGGCTGGCCTCCCCCACCCCGGCGGTCATGGCTCAGGCAACCGGAGCCGTCAGGGTCCTGAGGCATCCCTCTCACCGTCTACCTCCCCCAGCCCCGACTCGCGCACACACAAACACACACATAGCCCTGTCCCACTGCCCCTGCAACTCCTGTCGTGACCTTGCTTTGCCTCTGGAGAGCCCAGCTGGAACACTTTGCAGTTGCATTCCGAGCACACGGACTGAAGCGTAACAACTCTCATGAAATGAGAGTAAGAAGGGGGACAAATTGATGTCAAAGTCATAAACATGCCTGTATGATGTATTCTGTAGATGGCTATAGGAGGAACAAAAAACACTCTGATGCTCAGTGGAAATAAAAGAAGGTAAATGATTGCAAATATGAGGAAAACCTCGATGATTTCTTACTGAAGAAAGTTTTAAAAGACACAGGTAAACTGAACATAACTTGATTTACACTTAGTTAAATGAATGATAGGTACATGAGATACAAACAAACTGTTACTGTTGTGTTCTGTGTACTGTCTTGGAGATATTTTGCCAAGAACTTGATTATAAATGTTTTGTGTGCCAGTGAATATTATCAAATACCTTCAATATAAATGTTGCCTCATTATGTTGTTAGGAGACATGGTTGAACGTATTATTAAGGGAAATGAACACACATCCGGAGTATAAAACACTGTTGGTGATTGAAGTATCTATGGTCCCTGTATTGCCATGACAGGTCATCCACCATGACTCATACGTTCTCATGTTGCGGGGATCTTGGCCCTGTCGTGAACAACGTGCCTATAACCTTATGAGTTGCCTGCCACCTCTTCCCATCATTGACATCTAATATTGATGCTGTCTCTTCTTAGCTAAGCTCGGGTAATGAAAGGGCTGATTTGAGATCAGGATGCTGATAGAGACGATAATCTGCATACGCTCTCTCGTGAAAATAGAGAAGGGCCCACTTGAAATAACCCTGTATGTCTGGTCGCTTGAACAGAAAACAGGCTGATATCTTAAATGTCACTGGTGAGTTGATTCTTCAGTATCGCACCGACTCAGGGGTGATTTGGCATTGCTCGAAATATGGACACAAAAAAACATCCCAGATTTTCACATGTATTTAAAAGTAAAATATCAGAGTGAATTAACTGTACTGATATAATATTTACCAGGTATCAAACAAATTTAAATAGCTGTCTGTAAATATTTATCGTATGAATTTGAACCCCTTTATGTCCCTGCTTCACTGTCTCTTTCCCTCTGTGTCTCATGCATACACATAGACGCAGCAAACAGACAGCACTCACAAAACACACTTTGAAATACAGGATGTGAATCTTCTGATGTTCCAATAGCCAAAGTTTGTTTTTGTCTACATGCAATACCAAAAAGTAAAAAAAAAAAAAAAAAATTCAGAAGAAGCATTTGCAATCATGCTATTGCAATGACGCCGTTGTTTAGAAAAATCAAAACGTGCACAGAGAGTGCACAGAGTGGTGGGACGGGACTTGTTTGCAGTTTTCTTGCATTCTAATAACTCTTTTATGCAAAGCTTTACTGAAGCACTGTGTGTGGTCCACTTCGGTCCGATCTGCCGAGCGGATGGCCACGGTGGCCGCGTTGTTGTCTTTTTGACTTCATTTTTCAACATTGGCCAGTGTTGCTTATAATAAAACCAGATTATGAAAACATTGACATGCACTGACAAATTCAAACATCAACAAGGAGATATGACAAAAAAGGGCACCCAAAAGCACTCTGCCAATGTTCGTGTAAACAGCATTAGTAAATTAATTGAAGGTTATTGTGACACTTTCTGTCTATATTTCATCATTCTATTTTCAGGTTTGCTCTATAAACAGCTGGAATTCCAGGGAGTGAGTCTAGGTGGGGGATTTCGGGTTATTCTAGTCTCTTCTTGATCCTGCACAGTACACCACCAACAGCAGCAGAATCACATTTCTACTTTTCTACGACATGGACATTTTAGGATTGAGCAAGCATGATTTCAGGATTTTGGAAAAAGATTAAATAATAATTAAGTTTGTTTTTAGATCCACCTGTTGAAACCTCCATCAACACTACCGAGCGATTACATTCAGTCTCTACACAGTTTGAGTGCTGCAAACCCTTCTCCACTCCGCACACAAATGGCTCGCACATCCCTCGTATGTTGCAGATCGGGCCTCTAACCTGCCCACGACTGACTCTCCAGAGAAATATCACACGGTTGTGGGTGCTAATCATGTCCAGTGGTTTAGTCTTCGTAAACACAGCGTAAAAATTGGACCACATGAACAATCTGGTAATTCAGTAGCGGTCGGCGAACGCTGCTGCTATTGCATTTCAGTGTGGATTATGAATGCATGTGCAAAGCCGTTGCCCTCTTAATGATGGCCCTGTGATATTACAGCTGCTCACAATTAGCCAGGACTCCCCCCCGGCGGCCAGAGCTCCCCTACGTAAATAAACGGTGGGACGAGGGAGGCTGAGCACAGTAAGCGCTGAAACAACATGGTTGATTTGGACATCTGGTGTGGTAATAGAAATGTCTCTTCCACACTTTGACGTAATGAATAGGGATCAGAGTCTTGGTTTAAGGACGACTTGTGTAGATGATGGAGACACGGCATGCTTCATACATCACTGGTTATTCTCATGTCGAGGGTGCGGTGGGGAGGGCTAGTCCAGGACAGAGAAAGATGTAGGAAGCTGTTTTGCTGACTGTTATAGCAGTGAAATGAAATATAATTAACATAATTTTAAAGGGGGAAACATGGCAAAACAATAAATAGAACGGGCAAATTTCCGACACTGCTGAGAACCATGGCATCTGGTAGAAAACCTGTTACTGAGGTAAAATATAGATGTAGATATATATAATATAGATAGATAGATAGATAGATAGATAGATAGATAGATAGATAGATAGATAGATAGATAGATAGATAGATAGATAGATAGATAGATAGATAGATAGATAGATAGATAGATAGATTTAAATCAACATAAGTGAGTCCTTTTTAAAGTAAGTAAGTTTCTGAAACAACAATAATGGGTTACTCTAGAAATTCCTAGAAATGATGGCTGGAAATAAGTAAACAAAAACTTGTCCAGTAAAAGCAAAGATATTGTAACTTAATCCCCAGAATGGGCCATGGCTCTCCCATGCTACACTTTCTATTATTCCAATTTGATTGGATGTTTTAGCTGACCATATTCCCGTTAAATGAATGACACTATAATTACAAGCATGAGAGTCATCATCCATGCTCTGACTTTTTTCCACTTTGTGAAAAGAACTACTTGAAATATTGTCAGAATGTTAATAAAATGTCTGCGAGGCCTCCCTTACTGTTTACATTTAAAGGAGTTGCTCCAAATCTGTGATCACAAAACTAATGTGGGGCGTGGATAACTAATGTTGTCTTAGAACACCTATCTATGTCACTGATTTTATCGAAAACTATGAAGCTTCACGTCTAATCCGAGGTAACCTCGCAGACTTGAGAAAAAAGGCTCTTGGAGTGCTACAGAAGGCATTATGTCACTGGCACTTGTCATAACAAGTAATCTGATCTCTGTGTCTAAAATCAGTAGAGTGCGTCTTTGAGCAACCAAATGTTGGTCAGCGTTCAGCATGGAAATGGATATGTAATGTAATGTGCTGGTGTTCATTAAGTCTGATGAGTGTCCTTCTACATCGTAATGGTTGTATAATGGCACAAAAGTAGAAGTCCATTCTACAGGACCAAGAGTACCCTAGGGTGCAACCAGTGTTGCCTCATGATGTGCCTATTTTGTTTTTAATGATTATACCTCTGTATACTGTGAATAAAACTGCATATAATTCAGATTGAGACTAACACAGACATTTTTAGCAGTTTGATTTAGAATATTTTGTCTTTTGGTTTTTAAAAACTGCATTTTCAAATGGACATACAACGCAACAAGTATAGTTATTTCCGTCTTGTATCTTCCTGATTAGTTATGTCATATACATCTGACCCCCGGCTGGGTCACTGGAGCCTGAGCAGTTAGCCAAAGTCTCTCCCCTTCAGACTGGTGATCAGTAATCAATCTGCTTTGATATATAGTTTTGTAACCTTGACTTTCAAGATAAAGTTGCACCTATCCATTGGAAAGGTCAGGAGTAGATGTTAATTAACCAAGAGGGAAATGAACTAATGGCGGTTTTCGAGTGGCATTTAACGAGACACCTAATCTCTTGGAAAGAACAGGGACAGTATCACATTTTTTATTTGGTGTACAGTTCTCATGCACAGTGATGGCAGACATGCAGGTGTTGGACATTTGCAATGATAAAATTTTAGGCAGTATAATAATATTAACACTTCAGTGTTATAACAATAGCTCTATTGTGTCCTAGGTTAGACTCATGGTATAGAACGGGCACTAGATTATATCTTGGTCATTAGTGCCTAGGTTGTACCATCTGATCAGTTTCACTGTGTGACACAAAGTTAAGGTGTGAGCAGTGTGGTTAGTTCAAAGTGAGACTTGGTCAGAGTGTTGCTCTGTCTCCTATCCTTGGTAAACTGACACTCTTGAAAAGTAGAACATGATATGTGAACAAGCCCTCTAACAAAATTGTTATTTTTTTATTATTTTATCAAGTCATCATACAAGGCTTTTGATAGGTTTGTAGCTTGAACCCATCCGCTGGAACGTTGAAGGCAATATAATTACACTGCAAAGCAAGACACAAGTAGGCAAGCTTCTTCATGTTTCTCGTGCACGGGAGAGAACCGGACAGGCACCGTTCCTTCGCTTGACCCCAGTTGCTCTCGTCCGTTCTCCCGTACCACTGTTCTTTTATTGAGGTTACATGAATATGCATAAGTTCATTAACATATGACGTCTACATACACACAAAGAGTACCTTGCCTCTGTGTGTGTGTGTGTGTGTGTGTGTGTGTGTGTGTGTGTGTGTGTGTGTGTGTGTGTGTGTGTGTGTGTGGACTGCTGATCAAAGGGTCAAACATCCTTGGTCAGGAAGAGGGTAGCCTCCCCCTCCCCCTAGATGGTTCATCCTAGATAACACGGTGAGGAAGTCCTGCAGTTCATCTAAACAAAGAGCACTTAGACTAGAACAGACGCAACTACGTTAATCCTACCATAAAACAATAAGACACGGTATGACCTCTCATGCTCCCAAAGTGCTGTCTAATACACACAAAGTTTGCAGACTATCAAGGATCAAAACCTCTACCAATCTACAACTAATTACAAAACTCTAAGCATATATAAGTAAATATTTCTAAGCATAAATGACAATCAACAATACAAATCTAACAGCTTTCTCTTTGCTTCACTGTTTGGTTGGGTTTAGGCATTCGGTTAGGGCTTGGAAAATGCCCTGATTGCCTTGGTTGAATAACCATTTTTCACTTAAGACACGTGACAACTTCCACTCTATCAACAGGTGCTCTAATTTACATGGTTGCTAGTTGTTTATCTAACTTATGTGGGGAAGGACACCAACAAGCACAACTATAGTACTGGTGTTGTGATATTTGATATTACATCATCTTATATCAGATGACTCATCTTGAGTGTTGGAATCATGATAAAACTGAATTCTGATTTTTCTTTCTAACAATAATCATGTTGAGTAATAATTGTATTTAATGCAAAATTTTACATAATAAAATGAATTCTGATACGTCACAATTTCTCACAAAGTGCAGTACGTTTTCCCTTATTGATACAACTTAAAATAAAGTGCTCTACTACTGGAATGAAATCAAATATATAACTGAAAATGAGTTGCTGCAATCCAACCTTTACCTAATGTATGTTAGCTTACCAAACACAAGCATTTGCAGATTTATAGAACAAAGCAAATGTGAAGTGCTTAGATCATTTTCTATTATGGTTAGAAATTAAACAGTTAACATCAAACATTTTCTCTTTTTCAGCAATCTCTGTAACTTTCTTCGTATCTGCTTTGATCCTTTGCTCATATTTAGGTGGCTAGCTTGTGGCTATGGCTAGCTTTAGCCATTTTGTATTTGTTAGCTTCTTTAAAGCATCCAGCTGGACGGAGGTGTGACCCAAGTGTCTGACTGGGTTTGTCGTTATGCACATTTCTTTGTGGTAGTCCCGCCTATAGTTTTACTTTGACAAACTTTTTGTTTTTACTTATAGTGAAGCATTCCATTGATAGTAACAAGGTAGCGTGTCTGTTTGCCTGTATGTTAGGGTACATGCATAAAGTGAACTGGCTTGTAACTGGACATTAAAGAACCGTAATAGTAATGTAATTAATGTAATAGGACAATAAGACTCACCTACATAAGTCACCGGTCATCACTCAGGGTCAAGAATGCTGGAAAATCCAATCCCTGGCCAGTCAATCGATGCATCTCCACTAAAAGAAATATGATTTTTTTTATTTCTCTGTATGGGTGCAAATATTCTTTAACATGCTTCAGCACCTTTTAGCTTAGTAAAATACAGTGTTGTTCACCGACCCAACAAATATGTACCAAACATTCAAGTTTATATTTATGAAGATTAAGTGTCAACCCGCAGCCAAGAGCAAACAGACAATCTCCACACAAAAAGCAGGGTCAGTCCGCATCCAGCTACCTGCAGTAGTATATTATCAGCATCTGTTGTTGTTGTTCCTTCCATTTTACATGCACCCCTCACCGACTTCAAACAGCAACCGCTGCTTTGTGTAGTTTTGATCACACATCTGCCTAAGTGTCTATGATTATGGCTGCACTGGGCTTTGATATATGTTTGTATATGCCAGCGTTTACCCAAAGAATAAAGTTTACACACTGCATGCACAGGCTTTGAAAGCTAACGTGGCATGCAGGGCAAATGTCCTCAACAGGAAGCTGGCTATTTTATAATGTAACCTCTCTCAGTACATCACACTGATCCAAAAGTCACCTGTAGGTTCTTTTGCTTTCAAGCTGCTTCAAAATCAGGCTTCCGTTTCGTGGTATTATCCTGACACACAGGGAGCATGTTGCCTAATGTGCCTTTGCTTTTGCATTCTTCCACCTTTATCTTGGCCTTTTCTATCCTTTTTTCTTGCCCGCCCTCACCCCTGTGGCTATACTTGCGTGACCCTTGTATCACCATCTGGTCCACATTGGGGACTGCCACTGTCATCTGCTGATAATTACTGTCACCTGCACATTGCACGGGGCGATAAACACTTGGTGTTACCATTGAACAGCTCCAGACCACAACGCCTGTTTAGGCCTCCCCAGAGCTGGTGGGGTAGAGAGCTGGCAGAAAAGGAAAGAAAGAAAAAAAGGCAAGGCAACATGCAAGGGCTTGACTGAAGTATGATGTGCCTTTTCACAAATCTCCAAGAACAGCACCTGAGTGTATACCTGTATACTCTCAGCTGCTGTCAAGAGTACAGCTGAGAGCGTATTTGTACAACATACGGGCAAGTATATCTAACAAGATGGGGGGGGGGGGGGGGGGGGGGGGGTTTACCACTAATATTGCCACATCACCACTTTGTTATTACTGCTTTGATTCACAGGTCAAGGCACTGAAGGTTTCCCATTTCCATGTTTATGCATCTAAATCACTGACCTTTGCTTGCACAGGAAATCCATTTGTGCTGATATACAGTATCTCAATGATAAATACTTCCCTTCAAATATTTATAATAGGATCAGGAAACCACAAGATAATAGTTTAAATTAAACCCATCAAATGAAAGAGGCTTGTTAGACAACATCCAATTTTTAAAGTTCAGTATACTCTTTTCACATGCTGTGGTGGGTTACATAAAAAGGGGGGGGGGGGGGGGGGGGAAACGAACCCTAGCAGTCAAGGGTTGCAATCATAATGATTTAATGATGGGCTTATCCTTGCTTGCAGTACAGTGTAAATCCTCCCAGCCAGAGAATATAGCTGTGTCCCCTCTAGTGGTTTATCCTCCAGTGATTCAGTTACTAAATCTGATAGTGACATTGACAATTATTTTGACCCTTGTGAGGAAGTTAAGCACTCAACAACTAAAACCTCAAAGATTCTGGAGTTTGGAGACAAAGCAGTTACGAGTTTGAAGCACATGTCCAGACAGTCATAAAGAAAAGCAACAACCAAAAAAAGTGTTTAAAGACGTTTTAGGCGTTCACACATTGCTATTTTGTAATTTTGCATGACAGGAGTATCACGTTCTACTTTTGAACTATAATGAAATGTATTTTTTTATCATCTTCACATTTTCCATTTAGCTGTAATTGTGTAATTTAGCTGTAATGACGTTAACGTTCGATTTAGTTGAATTTAAAGCTAAGTGGTTAATTTCCGTTGTGTTTATTTACAGAATGTGTGTATATGGAAAATACTTCTGAAGAATATCAACAATAATGCTTATGTTTTTTTCCCTGAAAGTTAAAAACAGGAGTTTATTAAAGTTGCACTTTACTTTGTAACTTTGGTTTTTTTGTAATCATTTTTTTCCAACCCAGTGTAAGATTTGAAGCTCAGGGAGGGGATTTCTTGTGGTCACGCTTGGCTTGCATTTGAAATCTCTTTGATGAGCTTTGCTGCTCATTCTAGCAGTACAGCCAGCAAACACCAATACTTTTCTCTGTTTGTCAAGGAGCCTAGACTGCATTTATCTGTTGTTAAACAAATTTTGTTAGGAGTCTGTCTGCCTGACTGGCTAAAGTGAGCACTGACAATCAGTTACTTATTGGCAGTGGTGGACTGTAACTACGTATGTTAACATCAGTGCTGTACTGTATTTCCATGCCACTTTACATTTCGTGGTCAAATATTATACTTTTCACTGCACTATTTGTAACTGACAGCGTCACGACTGTAACTTCTTAAATGTTAGAATATGACTGCCAAACATTGTATTAACCTCATACTTTTAATTAGGTAACGTATTCACTGCAGGATTTTTAATTTGCCACAGAGTGTTAATACTCGTACTCACGTAAAGGCCACTGATTTGTTTTTCTAATGGTTATTAAAATGCATTAGCTGCTTGTTGTACGACTTCATTTGTGGTGATGTCAAACATCTGGACTGTGAAATTCCATCTAACCTCATCTGCCTAAAAACAGTCCTTCCCATAATCCTGTTTTTCACGTTGGCCCCTTTTTTTGCACATCCATAATTTCGCTCATCTAGTAATCTTTGACTATATTTTCTTACTGGTTTTGGACATTATATCTATAGGACCACTGAGTGCAGCCCAAACAGGCCACTGGTACAGCAGCGATGCACCTTATATTAGTGCAGCGATGATTTTCTTTACAGTTGAACAGCAGTGAGAAAATGTTCCTGATTGGAGTTGCTAAACTGTCCCTAGTGGCCTGAGAGCAGCTGATAATTGTGAGCGGGATAGATGTGTATATCAAATAGTTTACAAAATGAAGCCAGCTGTGTTTCCCTTGCATACTGTGGCTTCCTGACACGCACCATTAAACCTTATTAGCTACTTCCTTTAACTGAGATCCTCCTCACCCTATCTTCCACCCCTCATATTAACGTTTTTTCTGTTCCTTCAACTGGAAATTATTTGCTTTATTGTAGAGTGTCAACCTCTCGCTGTAGTTTTCTGATGCGACATAATTGGCACTTTAGAATATAATCACGGACGAGAGCTGTGTGATTGCGGTCTTTTATACACAAATTTCAGCAGATTGTTGATCACTTTGTTCTGCCTTTGCCCCCTTGGTCTCGCTATGGATGAGACTTATCTCGTGTCAGTCTGCGTACCTTCTCCCAAAGGTCCTCTCTTCAACATGCTGCTTACAAGTCATTAGCTCTGAAATGACTCATAAAGAATCAATTGAAAATGATCACAATAGGAATATCAGAGGGGATGCTACATGGCTCATGAACAGATGTTGTTATACGCATTGAATGTCAGACACATTATTGCTTTATGCTGACATTACCAACGCAGCCAAATGGGAGAGATAATTGCACCCATGTTTAGATATGACAATAATTTCTTCGACCGCAAGAGGAGTGAAAGAAGCTGAAAAGCTGTGAGCTGAAATGACTCCAAACACACGGCCACGTTTGCTGCTGAGCTGCTGTTACGAGGATAGAGTCCCCAGTCATAAATCAGGACATGCAGAAAAGTGGATGACATAATATTTGCTGGGGGTTACAGTATGAAACACACAGGTTGAGGATGTTGATGTAACCCAGAGTTGTTGAAGTAATTATTTCTTGTACCTGGGTGGTCCCAGGGGGGAAACAGAGTACATGATATGTGCACGTGTGCATATAAATCCATATGCATCTGACTACATGGACAAATATAGAAACAGCACAGTGGTGATAATTGATCATATAAAATTAGCACTGTTAACCCCTGCAGCGCTGGAAGGATTGATGGAAGAGTCTTACAATGGGCCCTTATGCTTGCCAGGAAGTCGCCCTAATAACTGTGGGAACCTGGGATGAGAAGTAACAACACACCAGCTGATTAGTGATTGGGCAATCACAATTCCCCCCCCCCCCCCCCCCCCCCCGCACCCCAATAAAAATACATCAATATAGATGTCTTACACATATTGAAAGGAATTAAGTGCAATTTTATAGCATTGGGAAATTCTCTTTTCATCAGCCTATTGGACTGGGTGCAGTTGGGGTTTCAGTATCTTGTCCAAGGATACTTAGACTGGAGCCTACGTAGACTGGAGCAGTCAGAAATCAAACCACCAGCTTTTCAAACCACCTACCTCCTGAGCTGCAGGCGCTTCTGTTGTCTGTTTTTTCTCTACACATTTCGGGAAAAACACTGTTTTTTGTAATTTAAGTATTTTTTTAAATTCATTCTAACTTACAGAGTAATTCAAGTAATTCTTAAAACTACTTAACCCAGAACCAATTTCACCATTTAAATGTGAATTTTCTCTACTCAGCAGCTTTGCATCTTTGGTATGAAGTAAAATCTCTTCACAGGAAAGTAACAGGAAGAAGACTGGGTTAATTTTAATTTAACTGTTTACAGAAATGGACAAAAATTTGCACAAGTATGAAGGACTACAAATATTTTCATAACCTTCTGCCCGTGTGCTCCGCTTTGTAAGGTACAGCCAAATTAACGTGTAACCTGACTATAGCTGGGGTTAGAACCACATACTTCTTCCCTCTTTGTCTTAGAGGAGCCGCACATGTCCTTGAAGCCTTGCAAAGTGTGATTTGTAAATGAGATAGGCGAGTATTACAGACCCTTGGTATTTCTCTTGGCGCCCTGCGATCAATTAAAGCACGACAATAATAAATGTATACATTTAGAGGGATTTCGCTGCTGTGACAAATGATTTTACCCTTGAGCTATTGACATTGTCTGGGAATAAGCTGTCTCTGTCCCTGTTGTGTATTCTGTCTGAGGGTCCCTTCCTCTGCTTGGGGAGTCTGAGGACATGGCAGACACATATTCATCATTACTGAGTGAGCCTGGATGCATACAGGCACACAGACATGCACACTTTCCCATGCATGCAAGCATCTTCTGCTATCGGGTGTAAAGTCGTAGCCTTATTGTATGCCTTTTGACTCACAGGTCAAAAGAAAAGTTAGATTTAATAATTTTTCCTACTTAAAATGGGATCTTGAAAGAAACATCTGTGATGCTCACTGATACAATCTTTAGATCAAGGTAACTGGATGCCCAGTGGTCATATGAACGATTATTTTAAGCTCTCTTATTAAGTAGGATGGAACGATTGAATACTTATTGTGGTAGCGTGTTTTGCTGTTGTGCAAGCTGACATTTTTCTTTGGTAAGTGATTTCACAATTCCCACTTCAAATGTTTTATTCTTTCTTTCAGCAGATTAACTCCTGAGCGCGCCATCTCCACAGCTATTCATACTTCTTGCTGTATCTAACATAAAAATTGGAAAATATATCTTCTAAACCCCTTTTGATTTTATTCATGGCTTTGATATGCTACCTAGTTCATATGATTGATTGGTTGAGAGGGTGATGGAATCGTAGTAATAGAAGTCATTAAGGAGGTGGGGATCTAATATTACCAATCTGCTAGCCCCTGAAAGATCCATCAATAGGTGAGATATTTTCTCACCAAGAGGGGGGTGACACATTTAACATATTTCAATAACGTAATTTTCATGTGGGGCAGGTCAGGCTGTGAGTACAAAGGGCAATAGTGTTGGAGTATGTGAGTTGAATCGGGGCGTATGCTAAGCAAATCAATAAAACATTAAAGGCAGCATGCAGAGAGCAGCCCATTTGGTACCTGTCTGCCAAGGGCAATGGTCTAGCCACTCAGAAAAGAGAGAAGGATTGGAGTTGCTGGGCTTGAGGAATGCTCTGGCACTAACATAATTGGAAGGTAGTTGCCTTATGACTGCAAATTGGGTTTTTGCGCTTCATCAATAGGCATTTTGACAAGCAGCGTCCATCACGGCGCATCTCACTCTTGCCACGGCGAGCACAGAAAGAAGTGTCTCAATAATTACATTAAATCTCTCCCTCTCACACACCCCCAGCAACCTTCCTTATTGTTGAACAAGAAAAGCAATATGGTATAATTAGGTTTGATTGGGATGGTATTGGTGGCGGTGGTGGTGGTGGTGGGTGAAGGGTGGAGGCAAATACGTTTCCAGTGAGATTTGCAGATGAATGAAGTTACCATAGCAATGCGCTTGTGCATTCAGTTGTGCGTAAAGCATAACGCAAGGCACGTGGACACGCATGTCAACACATAACATCTGTTCGGTGAGATCATGCTAGGAGGTTTGACACTGACTGCTGCGGCAGACGAACTAAACAGTTGTTAAAACAAAATCTATAAAAGTTATAGGTGACCAGGTGGAACGTTTATACAAACTTATATTTTGGTTTTTGATCAAAGTTTCCATTTCACTTGTGGGGATTATTATTAACAGCATCATCAGTGGTTTATAATAGAAGTATAGAGTGCCAAGATTCAGGGGAAAAATAGCACTCTATGCTTATAAGACTTACTATTTAACTTACCTTTACACCTTACCTCTCAGATAAAGGTACAAGGTGAAATAATACTCAGGTAAAAATCCACTCAGATAAAAGTAATAAGGATGTCTGTCAAACTGCTCTTTCAAGTAATCATTAGATTTTTTATTTTTTTTTTAAAGTTAGACAAATTGTGATAATGTGACAAAAACAGATGAAAGACTGTATACGGCTGAACATTATCAGTGTGTTCTAGGTGAACCACATCTAGGTGAAACTTATAACTAAAAGGACAGTGTGACATGTTTATGTCTGTTGCAAATATCTGGTTACTAAATATTAAAATATTTCTACCTTCTTCAGCATACCCGTACTAAGATGAAAAGGACAAACGCACAGCCATCCACAGACATGAAATCACATTATTAAGATACAAAAATCTCAAGTGGAGCCACTTTTATAGAATTTAACAACAACAATGAACACTGTCAGCAAAGTAAGGCAAAGCAGATATGTCACAATGCTAACAGCTCTGGCTAATTTAGCTATGGAGTAAGTAAGCGAAGCCTGCAAGCTAACATTTGCTAGTTGCAGTTTCATGTTCACAGAAAAATGTAACAATCATGAACTGCACTATGTTTACACTATAAACACAACATGAATCAAGCTACTTTCTCTTACTTCTTGAGCTCTGCTTCTATTTTAAGCTAACTTACCTTCACATGTCTGAGAGCATCTGTTAGCAGCTATCGCTACATTTTTGTTTAGGCTTCATGTGTTTCTTTTGACTCCTTCAATTCTTTGGCATTTCATTGCTACAGCCTGACACGGAGTACGCTGCTTACTACCGATTGCCCAATATTCAAGCATGGTAATGAGAACTTTAAGATACTTCAAAATAAACACGCTAAAGTAAAACTAAAATTATAATATAACAAATGGTAGTGCCTTTGGTCTTCTTAATAGAAAATAAAATGTCTTTAAATTTTTTGTGTGTACTATCCTATTTTTTTTAATTTTTTTTTAGCATATAGACATCTTAGCCATCTTAGCTCATACTCCTGGAATTAAAGCAAAGAGTTTATTACAGATCAGTCAACTACACAGAAATTGTCCTTTAACTATAGTTGACTGGAACGCCCTGTACATGTGATGTGCATTTAGTGTCAGAAAACAAGATGGGGAAAAAGACCAAAAACTGTTGTTCCACTATCATCAGCACTATTGCTCACTGCACCCACATGTGAAACCCACGGCTCAGTGCAACTTGTTAGCACAGCAGGGTGAAGAAACATGCTATCATCAAAGTAAATTATAACATATTACAAGATGTAACCTGCTCAGGGAGATTTGTTTTCCTTTTAAGGCTAAGTCAGTATTGGTAGGAGCTGCATATCAAAGTGTATACAATATGTGTTTAAGTGAACATACAGTATGTTCACACAGAAGCATTAAAAGAAGTCATGCACAATTTTCAGCTCCTGGAGGAAGGAAAAAGAACTGCATTAGCAAATTGGACTGTTTCACCTTTATTGGGGAGGGTGAGAATATAAGGTGCAAGACTAATATGAAGACAGATGGTGCTTTGAAAGCATGGATTTCTTGTTAATGGATTTGTCGCTTAATATTACACAGTTCTGGAGGGGGAAAAGAGGTACAAAGAACAGACAAACTTATGGATGCTTACTTTCGGTTCCGATGTGTCCACATATTGTCTGAAACTCTACAGCTCCTCTCGTCTTTGTGTCTGCTTCTTATAAACACAGAAACTGGACAAATAAAACAACAGGAAGTGTATGACAGAATAGTTCTGTTTGGTGTATGGTTTGATGTGTCATCACATTTGGGTTTATGGATGTTACTGCTCTTGTTTTTGTTTTGAAATTGTGTAAACTTTTTTGCGAGAGATGTACACAGATAAGTGAATGTTTGGATTGCTGCTTGTTTAGTCATCCTAGCATCTGTTATTGCAATGACAGACAATAATTGCAAATATAATTTTCATGATAGGGCTTCGCAAACCACAATATTTGACAGGCTTGCATGCAATGTTAGACAATGATGTTTGTGGAGATGGAGCAGTAAAGTGTGATTATGTTCTCTTCTAAAAACAGCTTCCATCGGTCAACTAAAAAACAAAAAACCCCACAAAACTCTAACCTCTCTGTCATGCACCACCACTGTTCAGGTTTCATAAAATAACTGGGTTGCCTTGTTTGATTTTGCTTTGCAGGAAAAAGTAAAAACAATTATCCTGCTATTTTGGAGGCATATTTCTTTAAAATTGGACAGTCTGGGGATCTGTAATAAACCTAAGTGCTGGAATGAAGAAAAAGCTCCTTTTAAAGGCGTCCACCTTGGGGAGCATGCCACTGGAAATCCTCTGGCTCTTTTTAATACATCAAAGCAGCAAATTAATCCTGAATACAACACATGTACAGGCAGGTAAATGAAGACAAAGCCACAGTGGACCTAGGCTACATGCCTCTTATTACAGGCCCTTGATAAAATCCACCTCAAGCCTTACAAATGGCTTATTGGGAGATGTAGGATAAACTTATTCTTAATAAGCCTGTCACTTTACAAGGGAAGTGTAAGCATCAGAAAAATGGACCTAGGCACACAAATACTTTCTACACAAACTGATTGATGGCAGTGCTTTACTGTAACTTCCTAAACTAAGTAAAAGAAAAACAAAAACAAAACTCGTTTATCAAAAAAAACAACCTAAATGGGAGATTACACATTTTTTCTGTATAGAAAGTTAACGCAAGAGTCTGCCAAAAATGTCTAATTATTTCCCACTAAAGGATACTGACTAATACCACGATAAACCCTTTTTGTTCATCTTTCTGACTAAGCTCTTACTCACTGGCAAATACAAAGAAAGGCAAATCATGAAGTGTTGTGGAAGATTATGGTTTGGGGCAATGACTCATGAGCTGCTGACGCGACGCTCCAGGAGGCCAGAATTGTCAACCGGCTCCTAATTGCAGTTATTATTCAGTTTTAATTGTCGCATGATGGGGATCAGTGGTTTGTTCTCTAATAAAGGATGAGGGACCTACATTTTAGGTCACAGCAAACAAGAAATGACTTCAGTGAAAACTTGGCATTGTTAAAAGATATTACTTTAAAAAAAGAAGCTAGCTTCAGCTCTCAAAAGTGTAAAAAAGTGTTGGTATGTAACCCTTTTCCAAATATCAGGTTATAGCAGTACAACAGTTTGACTGTGTCTCTGATGAAAAGATTTGTGCTGTACAGTTCGTCAGATTAGCATTGTAGTGTCTACATGGTTAGTTAGGTTTATCAACTCTCGCAAGCAATGCTTTCAGTATACACTCAGGATTTAAGAGCGTCCACTGATAAAAAGTTGAGTTTATTTCTTCCATTTCTGTCCATTAAAATGCCAGGCTAATGCACTGCAGTGATTACACTCGGACTCTCCAGTTTCCCATTGACCAACAAGGCACGGGGATTACAGGTAAACAATGTTTGTATTTGCAATTTACTAAAAAGTATACATTAAGTTCTGTGTTCATAAAAGAGGTAAATCACATGAGGCTTGATCATAAGTTAACACCAAAAGTAACACAGCAAACTAACAGCATAAACTAAACTGAACAGAGCTTAAAGGGGAATTTAAATACTGACCAGTCAGATCAACATAGACATACAGGACAAACAAACTAACAAATTAACTAACAAAAAGGAAAAAATAACAATAATTAGGTTAAGTTACCAAAACTATAAATCCATTCTAACTAAATATCTTACCAAATGTCAAATGATTATACAGTGCATTTAAAACAAGTCCTTCTTCCATGATTTGGCAACATTTGGTACATTTTAATTTGGACTTCCTGTATTTAGGAGTGCTGAATTCCAAGACCCATCTTGGGAAATGAATGCAATTATAAAGTAATTTAGCAGTATTGAATATACAAAGAGTGATTCAATGTGCGCACTGCAAATAGAGCTAATGCATCTTAAACAAATGCCAAACATTAACACGTTCTGTGAAATAAAAGACTGTGCATTGCTTTTTATGTGTTTGCATGCAATGTGTGTACAAAAAAAAAAAAATTAAGTGCTGTTGATAAATGCTGGTGCAGGAGATTATACACTTTGTAACTGCATGGCTGCAAATGTGGCTGTCACACTGTCACATGCAACACTTTAATTACCCCAAATCTGAATCCAGCTGACACCTGAAGATTTAAACCAACAAATGTCCTGCACTCCACCCGTTGTCAGTACTTGTCAGGTTCAGGTCACATTTCTCATGGATGGGTCACATTTTTCCCATCTATGAGTAATCAGACAAAACACAGAGTGGCTCAGGGTTAAACAGTCCCAGTATATCCACTATGAGGACCTGTGCTTCATGTTATGCCCCACCCTCTATTACACAGTATTCCCACTCTAATTCTTTACTGTCATGTTTCCAGGGATGAAATGCCTAAAAATATACAGTGTAGAAGTATTTTCAGCGCACTGATGACAACGTCTGGTGCTGTCTTGTGACTTTGTCTGAACAACTCATAAGATAAGTTACACACCTGGTCACGCATGTTTGTCCACATATGCCAGTCTGAAATCAGAAGGCAAATCTGTTTCACAAATCCACAGCGGTCCAAGTGCTAAAAGACATAATATCCCACATAATCGTACATTTGATAAGAAAG
Source organism: Rhamphochromis longiceps (assembly GCF_057381845.1). Classification (NCBI taxonomy): domain Eukaryota; kingdom Metazoa; phylum Chordata; class Actinopteri; order Cichliformes; family Cichlidae; genus Rhamphochromis; species Rhamphochromis longiceps. The sequence goes on from NC_140567.1 coordinate 16,235,903, forward strand.
AGGCATTTCTCTAAGACATAATTGGAAAGTGTTTAGAAATAATCCTTTTCATTAATATTATGGCTTATAACCAATATGACTGCGATTCCAGTATGCAGAAATAAAAATGTGACTTTAATGGAATTTCATGTAAGTATTAGTGAGGTTTATTATGAACCTGTTTTACTGGAAGTTTAAACCGGGTGTTTGATGTCCACATCCTTTAATCTAGTATTGTGTATGAACAAATATTGATACAGCTTTACGCCTGAGGCGATATATTTTATTCCCCACAGGGCTAGAAGACAGTATAATCCCCCTGAGATGACTTCCTTTTGATAGTGAGCTCTGAAAGCTTCCTGTCACTTAGTGCGGTTTGACAGCATCTTCACAGTGATCATTGATCTGTTTGCTTGACTCTGCATTATTAAGATGACAATTGTGCGCGTGGAAGTGTGCTCTGTGTGTGTAGTGTGTGTGTGTGTGTCCCAACTGTAATGCATGTCTCAGATCCATTATAACCCGATTAGATTCCCCTCTCCTGGAAGCGGCGCTCTGTGACAGAGAGCATAATCTTTAATGGAATTTGTGTGAAATTAAATTATACGAGCATCAATAAACATAACATAATTCAGAAGAGTAAATGGGTTTAATTTATTGGATGGGCAGGCATAATGGCACCGGTGTGTATAGAATGAAGATGTCAGAGAGACAGGTTTGAAACAGCGGTGGGGGTGTGTGTGACAAATGTGTGATCAGTTCGCATGCGTGCATGCCCGTCTTTGTATTTTTACGTTAGCATCTGTGACACCTTAAGTGAGAAGGATGAATATTAAGGATGAGGCACAAGCAGGATATTCTCTGTTCTTGCTGTTCTTCGTGTGTGTGTGTGTGTGTGTGTGTGTGTGTGTGTGTGTGTGTGTGTGTGTGTGTGTGTGTGTGTGTGTGTGTGTGTGTGTGTGTGTGTTCAATATTCTGAGGCAGGAATTTGAACAGCAGGAAACTGGCAGATTCTTCATCCACATGAGTGGGTAAAGAAAGTTCAACCTTTTATTAGAGAGGACTGTAATTTAATGGGCAGGGTGCACACATGGACTGAGAGATGAAGAGGGAGGGTGACGTAAGGGGTGGGGGGCGTTTAAGACAGAGAGGGGAGAGAGAAGACAAAGATAAGATTGAAAGACAGATGAAAAGATAGCAAGAAAGCAATGGAGATGGAAAGGGAGTCAAATGGAAAGGGGGTGAGTTGAAAAGGCTGGGGTGAAAACATATTGAGGGATAGGGCGAGAAAGAAAGCCTTGGAGTATGTGTGCGTGCGCTTGTGTGGGTCTGTGTGTGTTTGCTTTAAAAGAAACATTTGATGGAGTGGCTCGGCAGCTGTAACAGTCAAGTGTTTGATTGCCCGGGTGGCAGTCGTGTGAGGTTGTCATTTTGTGTCTTAACCTTTTTCGGGAGCTTTTCTTTTTTGGGTGGGGTGGGAGGTTAATAATCAAAAATGATCTGCTTCACTAGAGCAGATAAATAGTGTCAAACACAGCTGGGACAGAGAGGGGCTGACTGGCCACCACAGAGCTAAATTGATGGTTGTAGCTGCAGAGGAGACGGGGGGGAAAAGCCCCCTCGGTCTACTGTATGACATGAATAGACTTCTAGGTGTCGTGTGTGGGGTTTTTTTTCTGCTCTGTCGTTCTCGTGATGAGCCGCAGTCAGAATGCCAGGCGGCGCAGATGTAAAGCGCGTGTCGCCCGAAGATGTGGGAACGCGCTGCGGCTCGACAGACAGGGCGCCTTTACAGAGGCCTTTCAAATCACAGTCTGAAGGCCTGATAATTTTATTCCATTTCTTTCTCCCACCTGTCAGTCAGGTTACGTTTATTTAGGAAATACTCACCATGGTGTTGACTCTGTGTGAGGGATTATGTCATAGTCAGACACACATATACGCGCTCACAATAAGACAGAGACAGGCGCGAGCTGCTGAAAACATGTATCATTGTCACGTTTTTTCTTCTTCTCCTCCTAGAAGGCCTAACTGTTTTTGAAAGATATACTATCCACAAAAGCCTCTTCTCCTTTATCCCATAAATCTGCTTGCGTGGCGGATAAAAGGAGATGGACTGAGAGGAACAGAAAAGCAACTCAGTTTACTTTATCATCTTTCACTTGCCCACCCTCCCCCAGCGCCCTCGCTCCAGCACCAGATTTGTAGCCATAATCGAGGATAACTTACAGTATAATCTTGTTTGTTCCTTTCTTAAATGGAGCGATAACATCTCTCCGGATCATCAGTGGAACGGTAGCGGGAGGTTTGGTGGGGGTCTCACAGTAGAGGAAGAAGAGGGGTGGAACAGGGGCATGGGGGGGGGTATAGAGAGGCTGTTGCAATTCTTTTCTTTATGTGGAAATCCTATAGCGCTGGCGTTTATGACCAGCTGCCTGACTGCCTCCTCTCTAGAATTTACTAACACTTACACACACGCACAATTGGCAGTGTAGGCACAGTGTTATCAGGAGAAATAAATATCTGCAATATAAGAGGTCAGCAAAGGTTGATCGGAGAGGAAGATCTCCTGTCATAATTTGTTTAAGGACCCGCATCGCGTAGCCGCTTGGAGGACTGTTGATGCCGCGTGGGAGGGGGTTAAATGCAAACAGTTCATTATTCAGCGAAGCAAAATGGGCTTTGGCTTGGATCACTCACAGCCATAAGAGCTTCCCCTGACACTGCCATATAAACTGGTTTTAAAAATCCTTACCGGGAGCGCCATGTTTGTGATGATTGGTGATGTTTATCTTATTAAATACACTGACAATCAATAGCAGAGATTGAAGCCCATAAACTTGGTTTAGTCCAGTGTTTGACTCGTGTACTTTGGGATAGAAATTGCACTCGGAGGTTAAAAAGAGGGTTCGAATTTAGATAGAAAGCATTATGGGTTTGTCAATATGATTTTTATGCTTTCAGTCTGTTCAGATCACTAGCGGATAAAGTGAAAGTAAAGCATAACTGTTCGTATGTTAAAAAAAAAAGATTTAAGCTGAGGAGATTTTTTTGAAGTTTGAACCTAACCTGACTGCAACAGATTTTAGCAAAACAAGCTATTAAAAATACAGAAACTAACATTTTATACACAATATATGCTCAAAGGAAAATATATCTACGTGTTGCCGTGCATTTTATTTCAAAGTCATGAAAAGTTTACATTTTGAAGACAGCTGGTTTTCAACAAACAGCAGCATGCCATGAAATATGTTACACATTGAATCCCTAACACCTTATCTCTATTCATCAAAATGACACTTGAAAAAATGTGTTTTTATTCCACGATACAATTACTTTACATCTTACTCTACACCTCTGCCTACTTGACGTGCATGAATTTATGAATATGCTACTCAGGCCCCACCTCATGCCGCCAGCAAGTTTCCCTGTGCATCTGCCAGATTCCTCATACTTACTTTTCCAACATGGAGGCACTCAAACGTGTGCTTTGTGAAGCAGGAGAGGAAAAGCCTGAGCTTTTGTAAATCATGGCCCTGGGACACAGTGAGGATGCTGAGGATATAAATGCATTAAAAAAAAATCAGTATAGCCTAAATAAAACTAAGTCAAACTGTCAAAACAGAAGAATTAACAGTTAATGGGTGACTTTCATTGCAAGTACAGGAACATTTGTGCAAGGGCAGCTCTTTTCTGATACACTCAAGTATTATTCTTGATGTTAAAGAGTCCAGAGACTCTATGTAACATGTCCCAGGCCTGAATGACTGTATGAAACATGGATCTGAACCTATGCAGTGCACAGATAATGTGGCAGATGTACCTATTTCTGTTTTGTTTTGAGATGTTAGTGTTCTAATGTGAGGTTGTGACTCTGACTTGCAGCTTTAAATGTAGGAATATGATTTAACACCACTTTTACACTCTTTTAAACAACTTTAAAACATTTGTAACACTATTGACAGATGTTTTAATAAAACAGACTGGAATTTTGCTGATGTCCAAGTTGTGTATTTTATTCTGCGGCTGAAACTACGCGACTGCATTAGTTACCTCTTCTAAAAGGCCTAGTTTCAAAGGACACCTCTGCATGCAGATCCCTCATCGGGAGAGCTATAGAAATGTACTCCTTGTTAATTATTTAAAAGGCTGCGCAGCCTCAGAAGCTTTACCGATAAAGCCGATCAGAGATGAGGGCATGTTTGCTCACTGTCAAGGAAGAGGCACGATAAAGAAGACCCTATCCTTGTGTCTGCCAGAGAATAGACCTTCCCCGCCAAACCTTTCCCATGTGCAGGGTGTGGCTGATGGATGGGCCTGCATTTCCCAGGCTTGGAAATCACCCCCCTTCACCCCCCAACCCCTCCCTAAACAGAAACCTATCCCCCCCCCTATCCCTGCTACACTTCCTCAACCTCCCCCGTCTGCACAGCTTGGACAGGTGATACAAGTGTATATTTATTTATTTCCTTTAATACTCTTCTTTATCTCCTTCATTGTTAGTAGGCCTGTGAGATTGATCAATATTTAATTTTCTGGGAGAAGTAGTGGGGAGGAATCGGGGCTGCAGTGACACTCAGGAAATCTTCCTCCACATATAGGTTTCATTCTTTCATCCTCTCCCTTTCCTCATCCTTCCCTCATTTCTTGTCTCATCCCATTTCTCTCTCTCCAAGACCGGCTCTCTTTCACACCTTCTTCCTGTTCCTTTGTTAACGACTGTTTCTTCATGCTGAACAAAGGTGCTTGTTAGGTCTCTTCACCCCAGTGGTAGGAAAAAAAGGACTGAGGTTAACCTTTAATGTAATGAAGGATCATAAAGGGAGTTTCTGTGCCCTCTAGGAGGAAGCCCTTGCTATGAGCAGGGCCCTTTGGTGACCTTTGACCACATATGGTCATTGCCCAGTGCTTGGGTATGCCCTTTAATGACTGAGCAGTCTAATCAATGGATCATTTTTCACTTTGGAGACGGAGAGGGCTTGCTTTATGCAATATGTAGGCTTGAAGAACAGAATGGAAAAGAAACAGAAGTAAAAAAAAGGATTGCTTGAAAAGCCCTGAAATTGAAACTGCATGTGTCAAAAAATCAAAACAAAACTCTAAGCAGTGACAGGGTGAAAACCCATCATTTGCTGTGGTTCCAAAATGAAAAATCCCAAGCCCAGTCCTGCCAATAAAGCCTTGAGACAACTGCTTAGTCAGGTTCAACTAATCATGTCTTTTTGTCGATGTATTTGAAACAAGTGAATTGTCGTCAATGGCATAAGTCATTATTGTCCTGACCCTAAAGCCCTCTTTAATTAACCCATACATTTGATTTAATACTGACTAAACTGAGTCCTTTCTTGTTTTTGACATACAAGTTACACAGTGGAAAGATTAGAAACCAGATTCTATGTTTTATGTTTAATGGCTTTAGATGTTTTGATACAAATCAGAGTCTAAGCTCACTTTAGGCATCAAAGCAGTGTGCTGCACAAGAGAGCTATTTTTTTAGGATGCCATTTTACAGAGGAATGCTGAATGGCTCTCTGTGGATAAAGCATACTCACAGTCACTTAAAAAAGTTGAAGCATCCTTGTTTTGCTCCTTGCAATATCAGTGCTGCAATACAGTAGATGATCATGAAAGGATGCTGATAATTTTGACCGCAGGCCATTGAGGCTCTCTCTAGATAGAGGGCAGTGCCACTATGGCACTCATTATACCCCCACCCACCCCCTCACTTCCAGTTACCCCCGCTTGGTAATCACCACCAGAAGGGAATTTCTCTGCACATGCTGGTGGTTTCTGGCTCGTTTCAACCTCTGCTTCCCATTGAGAAGGGAGGAATTTAAATTTTCATACACAGAGAGGAGAAATTACTCTCACAAAGTTGTTCCTGTCTCAGAATGTCTGGATCGCTTTAAAATATCCCTAAAGCCTTTGAAAGCAAGTGATAAAATGTTATCAGGAGAATGAAAAAAGGGGGGTGGGGTGCTATTCTTTTATAGGTCTCTCACTCTCTGTGAAGTGGCAGCAGCCAGTTTTAGCTCTGTGTATCTGTGATCCACATAGCTAACTAATCGTGTTGTGCAGCATGTGGTCTCTGGGGCTCCAGGCCAGGTGTTGGTGTTAATGCTGGAGCCCTCAGAACACCTGTTAGGGCCAGCTTCAGCATCAGCACAGACATTTGCTATGGTTACTCTGCTTAACCAAACTGAGTTATTCTCACTGAAGACTTCAGTCATTTAGAAAACATCCCAAGTGAAGCCATGCCACTAGCTGCCATTTATATTTAATCTTATTTGGAAGACAATGAAACCTGTCATGAGTCCTTTTTCTTCTGCAACATGACAGTTTATTTTCTTTTAGCTTTTTTTAGTTAAATAAAGATTGTGTTTTTTTTAGTGGGGTGACATGGTTTATTTGTCTAGTGAGATTAGACAGTAGGTAACATTCTGAAGCCTCAAGTTTGACTTCATGGCCTTTGCTGTTTGAGGCCAGAACTAGCTAACCACAGCTAACCAATGCTAGCTAGATTTAGCTAGCCAGATTTACTAATTATGGTACAATAGGTGTGAGCACAATCCCTAGCGTTCATAGGCATGGTTAGTTTTACTGGTGATTTCCAAAATTAGGTGCAGTCAATATCTTTTCAATATCATGTGCAAAAAAATAGTACATGCTTTTTTTTTTTTTTTTTGCAGTAAATTGGGATTGGCAAGCGTTAGCAAAAACGTTTTTGTGCTTGATTTAAATTTTCTCTTCCGCATATTTTGCACCTCGAGAACATGGTCAGTTGCAAAAATCTCTCAGGTCACACCTCTAAAGGCCTTTACACACCAGATGTCCAAAATTCTGTGTGAATATTTCGTAAAAACTATTTTTCGGACTCACCTATTCTTAAGTCAGCCATTCACGTCTAATTTCACTGGAAGAATTCGCAGCATTTTTTTGAATCAAGCTCGATTTTTCTGATCTGAATAAACAGATCTGACCAATCAGACTACTTTGGCAATAAGTTTAAGCTTTAAGTCAAAATGCGGTGCTGAATATACAATAATAGAAATAGCGAAATAATAATACTTTACCTCAGACATTTCTCTTACCCCTCAGATGTGGTCCCAGCTTTGTTAAACTGGTGAGACTTGGATGAACCCAGAATCTTCAATTCTTACCTTTTCTTGTTTAGAAACATCAGAACCAGCTCATCATGGCTTGATGTCGACTTCTTTTTTTTCAGCCTGTTTTTTGAATGTGTATACCTTACATGGCAAGTTCTGAAAATTTTTGAATTTCATTTGCAATGAAAAAGAAATGTTTATTTGGAGACCATTCAAAACTGCAATCGCCTTCACACATAGTCTTGTCAAAGTACTCTCATTGTAAATACCAACAATAGTTTTTCACACAAAATCCCATTTCGCACTGGCACAACACAACCTTAGGGCTGCATAGTGGTGCGGTGGTTAGCACTCTTGCCTCACCAAAAGAAGGTCCTGAGTTCAACCCCACCATACGTGCTCTCTCCAGGTTTCGCCTACACTCCAAACACTTGTAGTTAGCAACATTAGACAATTGTGTGAGTGAACAGTGGTTTAGCCCGGTGTCAGATTGGTGACCTGTCTGTGACAGCTAGGATAGGCTCCAAATTGATCATGTTAAAGTCTCTATAGAGGGCTTGATGTTTTTTTTTTTAAGGCTTAAAGTGAACACTTAAGGAAATGTAGTTTCAACATTAAAAATATAGCTAGGCCTAAGCTATGTGACAACTGAGGACAATATTTGCAAAGTTAAAAGATCAGAAAAGGGCCATCATTAAACAAAAATAATTTCTTAAGGTAAGGGAAATGACTGAACTAATATTTGGACAATGTGAGGTGAAGAGTGTCAAATATAAAAAAACACAAGACAGGCAACACAACTACCACAAGGTTATCCTTTCCATCCTCCTTTCCAAAAGTGTGCTCAGATGCACAAGGTTGGTTAAGATTTTGACAGACTGGAGGAATTGTCCGTCACAATGCCACAAACGGCTTCTGTCATTATTTGTCTGAGTACGAGAGATTGTTCTTCGGGAAAACACACAAATAAATTCTATAGTTTTGAAAAAATGACACTGAGAATGACACACAACTATCCTCACTAGAAAACAACAGGACTGGTTAGTAATGTAAAGTTATTATTATTTTCACTACACAAGAGATTAGTTGTCTGTGAGATAGCTTACGGTCGTTTGTAACATTTGAACAATGAACCAGTGTTGCAGTCTTGCTTGAATCCTGCTAAACTGTCTTTTGTCATTGTGTCTAGTCTAGTAGTTTTTATGAATATGAAGCAATCACAAGTCAAAAAATTAAATGGATCAAACTGGCATAAGTGTCTTTGCTCAGTTTCTGTCTGTGTCAGCTGCAGAGTTGTGAGCTGTCAGTGTTCAGCTTAGTCGTCCTCTAAACACACAGATCGGACATGAGCGGAAACCAGGTGATTCTGCCTCTGATGTTGGACACCAAAAGTAGTAGCACTACCTATGCTGTGACCACTTTGGAGCAGAGACACATTTCTTAATAATACGTACTAATGTGGTTGTGAGTAAAGTAATAGATTGCTTTGGTAATTACCCCACATTTAATGTGCTAATTCATGTAGTCCCTTGGCAGTTCAACATCTAACAGCTTCTTTGCTGTCTTTTGTTTGTTTGTAGGATTTAGAGTAGTTCAACTGCCCTTGTCAAAGCTGGGGTAAGTTCCAAAGGTAAAGTAATTTGACAAGTTGCTTTCATAGCTGACATACTACGTTTCAATGTGACTCTCCAGTGAGAAAGATAAATAAGACAGTTTATAGATCATTCCCCCTACTCATGTTTCAGCAGATCCCTCAGCTTTGAGAGACCCAACAATTCTCAAAAAGAACATTTTGGGGGAAAATAAGACTACTGTACACATCATCAAATAATAACAGAGTAAAGTTTTGAACTGGGACAGCATCACGCTTTAAGTAACAGAACTTAAATGAACCTAATGAAAGAAATGTGACAACTCAAAACACTGTCTTACAATCACTTGGAAAAAGACTTTGCCAGCTGCAAAGATTATGTTAAATCATATTTGGTACTTGACAACCTGCCCTTTGTGTGTTCTCTCAGAGACCCTCGGCCACTACACACAGCTTTACAAGATGTTATGACCTCTTAAACAGTGGCACTTTAAAGTATTCCTGTCCTGTTCAGTGGCCCACAGAGGCCAAGTTGTTGCCAGGGATTATCAAAGTTAACAGGATTTTAATGGGTCCAGGGAGACCGGTAAAAGACCCTACCAGGGCCAGGTAGTGCTGTTCTCCTGCTACCCGTCTCTCTCTCTCTCCCTAATGCAGTCAGGCTGCACATCCAAGAACCAGCTAAATAATAAACAGATGGCCAATACCAAATATAGCCAGTTCCAGTTCAAACTACAAAGGGACCCCAAAATGAAATGATAGGGTATTAAAGGGCAGATACAATTTGCAGGTCAAAATGTAATGGCAACCCTTCACTGTGCAAATTGAAAATTAACCTTTCGTGTTACTGAATGATTCACAGCTGATGTTGTGCGCGCACTGCAGGCGCTCTAGCTGCAGCAGAAAAGGCTGCCGGAAACAGGTAGCGATGAAGTCGGATCGTATTTATGACTCTGTGCTGTTTCTCTCATTTGTCTCTTCAAGACCTGCTGCAAGGAAATCGGGACTAAGATGGAGCGCTGAGCGAGTGGAATGTGCACTGACTTTGAGTTCTGCGGCTGTCCTGTTCTCACTTTTTGTCTCCGTCATGCATCACGTTTGAAAAGTTTTGTCCATAAACCAAGTTTTTCTGGTGCAGCTTGTAAAATGCAAGGTCATTCCCAGATGATTCCGCTTGCAAAACAAAATGCCACTCATTTTTCATAGAATTATGAAATCCCAAAAACAAATGAGTGTTTTTTTCCTGGATTAATGCATTTATACAAATAGACTGGCCTCTTTTTCGCTGTTCCTGGGGCAATAATCCATGCCTTAAACCCCCGCGGCAAGAAAAGGCTTATGATGCTAACCTTGTCATATTCAGCAGCTGTCAGCGAAATGACCACTGTACCGGGCCAAGCTGGTAAAGTGGCCTATTCATTATCCTAATCTCATTAGTTAAGATCTGTTAAGTAGAGACTGGTTTTAATGCATGCTTTTCCCTTTTAATTATTGACCATAAATACATTGCAGTGCATTAGGGTCCTAGGGTGAAGAGCAGAGCTGCTCCTAATAGATTAGGAGACAAGCACATTATCTAAATGTACATATCTAACTAATCATGCATCAGACATAGCCATGTGAGCATTGTGACATCAATTGCAGTTTGACATTTGACCCCAGCTGTGACCTCTCTGGGGTCCGGTCCCATAAAGATTTAGTGCTGCTCAAAAAAACAGAAAGAGAAGGAAAAGTGACGTCATGAATGCGGCACGGCCCCCTCCTTTACTTCCCATAATGATTAAGGCTGCTGTGTTAGTTCTGAATGCTAACAGATTATTTCTAAATTGCTCCACGGTTAATCATGTTACAGATTGAATCATTTAGGGATTAGGTTGGAATACATGAATAAGCACTCCACTGTGCTGGATGTCAGAACGCATGCTGGTGACCTCATATTGAGGAGACACAGGAGAGAGAAAGAGGGGAGGAGAAGCTGGAGGTCTACCTCTTGTCACTTTTGCTCTCCGTCTGTCTTAGATTTTTTTCGCTCTCATTCTACACAACACACACACGCACACACACAAGCACTCCTGCTCATTCTCTCAGTGATGAGGGAGAGTGCTGCGTTCACCACACAGAGGGGCTCTTGTACAGTTGTGAGAGGCTATTGTGTAAAACAAGAGCGAGGCTACGCTGCTCAGAAGTATCATCCCAGCTGAGGACCATCATCCCCTTGTCTGTGTGTGTATGCCTGTGTATGCGTTTCTTAAACACATGGAGATACATTCTCTGCCATTTGGTTTCAAATCATCTGTAGGTCAAGATAAACATGATACATCCTGATTAGATTTTATTATAGTTTTAAATTACTGTATAAGGAATTGATTTAATTAAATGACACAACAGAGTAGACTGCCTGATTTAGAGAACGACAGGGAGGGAGTTTTACGTAACAGCTTCAAATTTAGACATGCAAAATTAAACATAAACCAAATCCTCACTCAATCAGCTTTTACTGTAAGCAGTGTAAATATTGCGACTGTGCTAAATTCAAAACACATGCTTATGGTCAGGGAATACAAAGAGGCAGCAGTGAGAAAATCCACAGCCTAAAAATTGAACAACCGTAAGGTTGTTCAATTTATATATTCATATATTCAGTCTCAACTAAATATATGAATATAGGATATATAAAAATTGAATTTGTATTTAAAAAAATTCCTTCACTGCATGTATATTCATTCGATGACTTATTTATGTTTAGCTGACTCGCTATGAAACTTTACGCTAAAATATGGTCATCAAATATTCCAGCTGATGAGTGGAGTGTCTTCTTTTCCGACATATAACCAAGTCGTTCCATCTCTGTATCTGTTATTATTGCAACAGGAGGCCACAGAGCAGCTGTTGAATTCCCCGGCACAATCATCCCCTCACTCCAAATCCAGTCAGAGACACACAAAATAAGGACTATTGTTTTGTTCCGTGAATATCTGTAACAGTAAACAATGTGTTTGTGTGTAAAATAAGAGCTTCAGTGTTTCTTAGCCTTAATAACTGGCTATAGCAAAGTCACCAGTGGGGTAAAGTACATGTGTAACATCTCTTTTCTATCTGCGCTGTGTTTTGTTTTGTTTCTGCATCAGTGTTTGTAACAAAACTGATTTATTTTCCCCACATATTTAAGTGAATTAAACACACTCTGAAAACATAAAAAAAAAAAAAATTAATCACATAAATCTGTGATATTTTTCCCATGAGGCAAACAACACTGTCACGCCCCTGCAGGCATTTCCCAGCGCACTTCCAGTAAGCGTGCATTTAATAAGCTGCTAAAAGGATTATGAGTTTTTAGCATCACTGTACATTGAGATCTCAGGATGAAATTACACACTGTGCAGGAGTGCAGTAATTATTGTTTTCTTTTGTGATGTTAAATACAGGTGATGCATTGGCAGCGGTCCCTGTTTGATCCATTTAATTACTGTATGTATGACAACATGTCCATATGTGCGCATATGACTCTCTACATCATTATCGGGCTGCTCTGTACATTACAGTCTAATTCAACTGTGCCAATTATTGCTGGACTAACATATATGGATGGCTGTCTGAGAGCAGCAGGTCATAACAGTCATATTGTATCGGCCATATTAGCGAATCAATATGAGCCCAGGGCAGGTTGATTTAATTACACTATTATACATTAGGTTGATTAGACTACTTTCCCTGGAGTGAGTACAGACTATATGTCATAATTATGACAACGGCACAAATGATGAACAGTTCAAAGTAATATCCCTTCGTGGTTTGTCATTGTTAATCATTGTGGTAAATTACTGTGTGTTGATGCATGCTGTGCCCGCGGTGTTGATTTTATTGGCTTTTGACAAACTGTAAAGAGAGAATGAAAAATGGCGTAGGATTAGTATTTGAATGGCCTCAAAATAAAACACATTTCACCACCTTTAACTTTATATTTGTTATTTTCTTCCTGTTAATAAAACCCCTGAATAGATAGTCTTTGTTTACATGTGACTATATTTACAGGCCAGCACTAATGACACCCTGTGGGCTCATATATTCATATCTCCTCAAAGCATGAAGGGAAAAAAATAATACAATTCTTTGCTCTCTGTTATGTTCATAGCATTAATAAACCACCCAAATCAAAGCGAACCTGACATTTAGTCATTTCCTTAAGATAAGTAAATAAATAAATGAATAAGGTTGATTTTTATGTTTTTTCTTGTTTTAAATTAAGTATTACACCCCAAACCTGACAACCTATCATCATGCAAAATAATTAATTTGAAAATGTTATTTAGACATAATTTACATATAAATGTGTTTTCTGTTAAAATAAAGAAATAATACAAATACACCATGGTGATAAATGATACCCTCAAGACTACAATTTACAATTAAAATGTTAAACGTGCTGATTATATTCAAGAATAATTTCTTCTTGACCTTTCTTCAGTCAGAGAGTGTTCGGGCCTTAGCTGAAATTTCACAGTCTTACTCGCACTGTGATTGTTTACTTTTCATCATGTGTAACTATACATCTCAAGAATCGTGGGTGCTTGTTAGCTGCATTCATCCCACTACATTTTTCTACATTTAGCAAATTTGCTATATGATCATCTTAGGATGTTCTGGTTATGCTGCAACTGCAATAATATTTATAGTAGGGCTTTTCCTTCATACAGTATAGAACGCAGAATTGATTGTAGTTTACAAAAATGTACAAAAAAATCAAATGCAACAAAATAAACTTGTTGTTGTTCTGAGTCAGTGGGGTCACAATTCACAATATGTGACCAAATTCTCATTTTTATTCTGCATACCTTTTTACAAAGCCAATAAAAAAAATACAAAAGACTTAATTGCACATTTTAAAGCTAAGGCACTTACATAGACCACAGTAATCGCAAGTCTGTAAATGCAGTGTTTTATTTGGATCCATCAGCATCTCATCCATCTCATCTCATCTCATCTCACCTATGAGGAAGATGTGTCATGCCATTTCCACATGATGGCAGCAAAGCAGCAGTCATGTGTAAATTTGCATTCGCATATATTCTGTGTGTCTCCGTGTGCGTGCGTGTGTGCTCTGATGTGCTCGTACGTGTGTATGCCATCACATGTTTGACAGGGCTGATCTGACCCATGCTAATGAATGCTGCCGACGTGGCTGACACAGTCTGACACCAGGACAAGAAAAAGACCCTCTTCTCTTCAACGCCTCCGTTTCTGGGCCTTTAAATAGCCCCACACAGCCTGCTGCATGTTTATTAGTCATGTATCAGACCAGTAGCTGATGGACATGGATGCTCATTATCAGTTAGTGTTGCTTCACAAGAGACCAATCTGGTGCCCTGTGAGGGTCGTCATTCAGAAGCAAACAGACCTGACAGCGGCATGAGTTGAACTTGAATAGACACACAATATTTAACTGATGAAAAGGCAGCTTTCACTGAAAGCAAGCGCTAATGATTCGATTGGATTAGTTCAGTCTGCATTCAGCATGATAGGTGCTAACAATAGCAACGCAACACAATTCTATGAGAGCTGTAGTTGTAAAGCGCCTGTCCTTTCTGTTACCTTTCTAGGTATTTTCTCAGTTGGTTAGCTCACCTTACATCTGCATAAGTACCACACATCCTTTTTTTTCTATAGTGAGTTATGTGATATTTTGGCAGTTGTGCAATGTGACATACACAAGCCTGAAAGGCAGACCTGCTCCTCCTCTCCCTTTCCATGCATGACATCACTATGTCTGCTTTTAATTAAAACACATAAATGGCAGTGCAGGAAATATGAGCAAAATATTTGAATTTCAATCACTATCACGTTTCTCTTATTTCACACACGCTGCGTCTGTGGAATGTGCCATACTGCTGCATATCCAATGGGACCGGTCCCTGAGAACAACACCTGGGAGCAGAGCAGAAAGAAGAGGACTGGAGAGTTTTTGCAGCCAAGAAATTCAGTTCACTGTGTCTGAGGAGGCAGGTGCTTTTTATATAAGAGGAGTCCAAGTGTAGTAATAGTGACATTTTAGCTTGATTCACCCCGAGAGCTTCTGCAGCCATAATAAACAGATTTGAAATGAGAAGCGCTTAACCTAGGAGGAATGTTTTCTTTGGTTAGGAAATGCTAACTTTAATTCTAATTCAGACTCATTTCACTTGGTATTAAAGTGACAGATAATAAGGAACACTTTCTCCACTAGATGGCGCAAGACACTGCGCCCTTTTTCACTTCTTTCTATGCAACATGCACTCCCATGACTAACAAAGTCATTTGGTTCTGGTTTATGGTAAACCTTTAAAAACAGCACATACACACAAAGACTCACAATGCTCAAATGCTTCTTCTTGTCATATTTTTTTTAATATTCCTGCAGGTACTTAAAGGAATAAGAAATGGGACTGTGTTCTGTGATGTTATTTTTATAATGTTTTTTCAGTAGTTTTTTGAGAGTGTGTGTGTGTGTGTGTGTGTGTGTGTGTGTGTGTGTGTGTGTGTGTGTGTGTGTGTGTGTGTGTGTTTGTTTTTTTTAAACAAATACATTTATGTGTGTGATAAAATAATGGTATAATATATCAGTAACCCAGCAGATGGCAGCAATAACACACAAACCAGTGTCACTATAACCACAATTCCATTTATTTCAATTCCATTCAGTTCAATAATAAAAAAAACCAAATCAATAACAACAACAACAATAATATTAATAGTTAGTGTTTTGCACACAAGTAAGTTGGTGCTGCTTCTTGTCGTTCTTTTTCTTCTTTGTCTAATATAGACTAATCTCACATTTTGTAAGACTCATACAATGTCAGGTTTTATCAGTGGAACAATTCACCATCACCTGTCTCAAACTGCCGAGAAGAACTTCTTGTGTACTGTATAAATGCCTTTGTTCATATAACTGTCTTTAAGCACAAATGTATATTTACTGCACCAGTCACCAAGTGATTTCAAGAAGATATGTTTGTTAGGCTCATGTATTTTGAGATTTTGAGCTGCTAATGACACAAACCAACTGTCTGTAGACTTCCCATCCCCATTTGCTTCCACTTATCCTCTTCAGGGTCACGGGGGTGGAGCTTATCCCAGCTGTCATAGGGTGAGAGACAGGGTACACCCTGGACAGGTCGCCAGTCTGTCTCAGGGCTAACACATAGAGACAGACAACCATTCACGCTCACGGGCAAAAGTAGATTGACCAATTAACCTATCCCCACTAACTGCATGTCTTTGGACTGCGGGCGGAAGCCGGACTACCCATGCAAACCCCAAACTGATGGTGGAATTGAACTCAGGACCTTCTTGCTGGTCAGCAACAGTGCTAACCACTGTGCTGCCTGTCTATAGACTTTAGACAGTGAATTCAACTAGTCTACAGCTGGTTTAACTTGCTGTACTATAACTGTTATCTAAACAGAAAATCTGAAAGATTCGCACGAATAAAAAATTACGTGGTTTGGTTTGACAAGATTTTCCCTGCTGATTGAAAATGTGAGCGACTTCAGAAGTTCGGCAGACATCAAAATCCACAACTGTTTGATTTAATCAGTTACTTTTTCCGTAATTGTGTGTGTGCTATTTTTAAAGATTCCGAACAGAATTTCTGCCGTTGGAAAAGAAGAAAATTAATACCTATAGGATTCATTTTGAAAATGCTGAGCCTTGAGTTTTGTCTTTTAATCAAACTGAGAGACAGCTTCCCAAAACTGGTACAATGAATGTCTCTCATTAGTAATCGCACTGAAACCTTCAAGCAAAACCTACAAAAGGAATGAAAGACAAGCCTTTCGATAAGATGGTAACTCATTTCTATGAATAAGTGGTAATGAATAGTTCTAACAGGCTTGTATCAGCCATGTTTCATTTGCCTACAATGATCATCCGAAGTGAAGCTACCTGTTCTGTATGGAACTTCAGCAGCTGCATCATGTAATGTGTACTCGCATTATGAAGAGCTTTTCTAGTCTTACTGACCAGTCAAAGCAACTTATGTAACCATATGGTAGGTATAGCAACCTCTATACTTCACAAGTTTGCCTGTCTGCCACTGTAGCAGCCAGTCTGCGCTCTGTACCTAATGTGAAGTTAGGACACAGATCTGGTTCATGGGACGACATGTAAATACTTTCAGGGCTCATTTTCCACCGTAAGGATCTTGGAGTTCTTTAAAGCCCACAAGTGAACCCAGACATAATACTAATGTGTTCCGATGTGAGACCAGTCTAGAGCCCGACCGATTGAAAAAGTGGGAAACCTCATTTGTCTGGAGGTCTCCTCACTTGTGGCCTGGCAAAGGCTTCTGGGAAGTGCGGGAATCCGAGGAACTGAGTCACTCTAGACGGTGGGTCAAGGCGGTTTCAGACTGTTGGAAGAGAATTATGTCAGAGGGGGCCAAAAGGGAATGTGTATTCTCAGACGGGCTACCAGGGATTCCCTCTGACAAGACCTGGGCTTTATTTTCTTATGGAGCAGAAGGAAAGGGAGGGGGTGGTGGTGATGATGTGTGAAATTATATTGTCCAGATGTGTTTACACATGCAGCCATTACTGCAAAAGAAGAAAGACCCATTATATTTGGCAACAAACTTTCCTTGACGTGTGTGCACAGGTGTGAGTGCGTGTACATGTGTGGCGTACATCAGTTCGTATGTTGGTAGCATTTGCTTGTGTTTATGTCCATTTCTCAGCATGATTGTGGATTTTTCCTTTGCGGATCTCCTTTTACTGGAGGATGATTATGGATCCAGACGGTTTCTCAGAAGCCATACCAGTTGTGACACATGGGAGCTGCTGAGTAACACTGCCTCTTGTTGCCAGTACCGACACCATGCGGGATTTCACAATCTCAATTCTTTTACTGGTGGGAATGTGTCATAATAACAAAAAACCATTATGCATCTATACAGTAACACATTTCAGCATATGCTCTGGTGAAAATTATACTACATGCAAGGCTTTTATCCACATGTGCAGAAAAAAATATGCTGTCTCTAACTGAACCTCATGAACTCACTAATACTTTGGATAATTTAAAAAGCCCCGAGCTTTATAATTGGTGATCTCTAAGTAAACACAAATGACAGGTGTAGCCATGCCCTCTTAGAAAACACTTTAGCATGCATTGAGTTACCTTAATAAGATCACAAAATTTCTGGATGTCAGTGTCAATAAAGAAACGCCCAACACAAGGAAGGTGACCATGGAATCCTGCTCTGTGTGTTGACAGTCAGTCCAGTCAAAGCTAGTCCTGGATTTACTTTTACTTGCACCGCGTAGGAGTAACCTCTTGAAAAAGCATGGAAATGTGAATTCATTCACTTAGGTTTTCTTTAATGGTTTTGTAAAGTTAAGCCAATATGTATTTGGACAATGATCTGACTGGAGTATAGGCTTTTAGCTGTTATTCAAGGGGTTTTGCAAAAATACTGCATTATCTGTTCAGGAGTTACTGCCATAGCGTCTGATTTTCAGATGCTCAAAAATATATGGAGAATTAACTGACAAGAGGTTTCATGGCCAGTGGAGGTATTTACCTTTGTAATTCCACGACAAATTAAGCAGATAAAAGGTCTGGTGTTGAACTTGCATTTGGTAGCTGTTCATCAAAACTCTCAATATGAGGTCCAAAAAGATGTCCAAAAGAGGGAGGCCATCATTAGATGGAAAAACCATAAACCTCTCACAAAGACAGCAAAACCTTTGGTGACTAAATCACCAATCTGGTAGGTTCTCATAAAGAATAAATGCACTGGCACTGCACAAAAATCACCACCAAAGATGAGAAATGTCTTTCCTTGGTAAAACTAAACTAAACTAAATGAAAACTGATCAGCTAGTGCTTCAAACACAAGATCAATAATGAGCCAATGCATACTGCAAAGGCAACTCAAGAGTTTCAAAGGATTGGAATATTTTTCAATTGCCACCTGATCGCAGCCCAAGACAGGAGCTTTTATTAAATGCAAAACTGGATGCAGAGAGACGCAGAAACAAGCAGCAACTGTAGTTGGCTGCATAAAGGCCTAGCAGCACATCCTATGAGAAAAGGCATAGCATTTAGCGCTGTCCACGGGTTCTAGACTTCAGGTAATTATTGACTGCAAGGGATTTTTATCCATCTATCCATCCATCCATCCATTCGCTTCTGCTTCTCAGGGTTGCTGGGGCCTATCCCAGCTGTCATAGGGCGAGAGGCGGGGTGCACCCTGGACAGGTCGCCAGTCTGTCGCAGGGCTAACACACAGGGACAGACAACCATTCACGCTCACATTCACTCGCACATTCACACCTAATGGCAATTTGGATTTTCGAATTAACCTATCCCCCCCAAGCTGCATGTCTTTGGACGGTGGGAGGAAGCCGGAGTACCCGGAGGGAACCCACGCAAACTCCACACAGAAAGACCCCGGCCTGATGTTGGAATTGAACTCAGGACCTTCTTGCTGTGCGGCCACAGTGCTAACCACCGTGCCACCGTGCTGCCGATTTTTATCCAAACATTAAAAACAATCCTTATATTTAAAATTACTTTAGTTTATCCAATCAACTTTGAGTCTCTGAAATCGGGGCAGTATGTTTAAAATGGCTGTGATTCCTAAGCAGCTAATGCAATGCTTTAGTTAAAACCCTTGAATTTAAGATGAAAGCATATTAGACAACAACCACACAACCACATCCATTTTTTTTGATTTTTCAGACACTGGTCAGTCTTTACTTGTTGGAAAAGGACTGGAGTTCATGAATCATCCTATTTCGAGTAACTTGGAAACATAAAAGAAAAAGAAAAAGAGTCTGACATTGTTCTAACTCAAAATGCTGATTTGTACTGTGGGTAAAGCAAATATGACTGTAACCTTGGCACCCACAACTAAAAACCAAAAAATTAATCCCAGATCCTTCGGTAATTTGTAAAGTGAAACTATTACTTACTGAAATTGTGCTTTTATAGTAACCCATGCAAGTTATCAGCAGGAACAGCAGCCAGTTTTCCTACTTGACTATGTTTCCTGGAGAGGGATCCCTCATTACACGATTATACTATTTGGTTTCAGAAAAAAAAAAAGGGCCCAAACTGCAGCATCAGGGTATTCCTTCTGATTGGGATCACTGTCTGAGGTCAGGAATACCACTGCAGCATTCAAGTGAAAAACAAACTACCAGATCAAGTTCCCTGAAACCTGGGAGACACTTGAGGCTGCAGGTTGGAAAGGGAATGACTTCAGAACGACCCACAACACATTTTCTCCCTGAGTTAGGCACTTTTTTTTAGGTCGGGTTTAATCAAAGTACTTTTAATGGTGAAAAAACAATCGACTGACAGGGAAGACAAAGTTTTTTTCCCCCCATTTGCAGTTGATGTGTCTGTGAATATGTTCGTGGTTATTCAGCCACCCATGAGTCATTCTGACCTGATGAGTTTTTCATCCGGATGCACACATTCTAATCTGGCTTGTGTCATGCACATTGTACACGTACTTTTAAATGTGTCTGTGGTTGCTGTTAAACCTTGTAAGGAGAGTTAAAAGGAGAACAAAGACCTGATTTCTAAACTTGACATCTACCAGTGCCATCATGTGGGGCTCGTGAAGGTCAAGCCTCGCTGAACTCCTCCAGCACTTAAACATCACACTATGTAGCCTATTCCTCATGTGACACATGAGGCCCACTCATATCACAGCCAGATGGGGGTGAATCAAAGAGATGGCTGACTAATAGTAAAGTGTGAATCACACTGCATTGTTAACAGAACTTAGCTGAGACTCTGTGTACAATTATTAATGGTTGAAAGAGGTTTCTGTGAAATTTCTAATGTGAATTTTGTTTATCAACAAGCGGCAGTTTACATCAGTTTATCAACAAGTTACAGTGTAATAAAAGTTTGTCAAAGGAAAAATAAGCAACAATGAGAGAGGGGACTTTGTAAGAAGCCAAAACTTGGATTCAAGTTAAAGACAATTCAAATGAATGGTAAATGGCTGGTATAGCGCTTTTCTACTCTACTTGAGAAATCAGCTTTGATTCATTCAAACAAACACTTTTTTTCCACATCCAAGTGTTTCCTATCTAACTTTCACATTCCGATGAGTGCATCAGGAGCAACTCGGAGTTCAGTATCTTGCCCAAGAATCCTTTGGCGCCCAGATTGGAGACATCGAACCACCAACCTTCTGACTAATAAATGACCTGCTCTACCGCCTGATCCACATAAACAACTGCATAAAAATACATTGATGGAGGATGAAAAGCTATGTGTGCTCGGTCAAGATGAACTTTCTACATTCAAAAATAAAGATACAAAATAAAATAAAAAAGCTTATACTGCACCCAGTATACAAAGATGTTTTAGCATGTAAACTGAATAGCCTGAAATAGCCTTTATGATACAATGCTTATGGCCACAGCAGGTACATGCTGAGCAAAGATTACTGAAGGCAAAAGGATTATTACTAAAACAGTCAGTTATAATGGTTATGGTAAATTTTCTTACACTATCATAAAGAAGCTAACTAGGTCTTGTGGATTGTTTTGGAGGCATGAAAACTTTTCAGAGATGATGTCTGGGCTTTGTGTTTTGTGCAGGACAGGCTGCATATGGTGGGCTTATCAGATTTGCAGGTGTTTGCAGGCTGCAGGTGACAACAGGTGTTTGTGGTGGCTGTAAATAAAGCTGATGAGAGTAGTAAGACTGACCCAAAATGGCAGTGTAGCAGGTCGCAAAGCAATGAGCTGAAACAAAGTAAGGAACTGAGGGGCTCTACAGAGTTAGGTTATAAGTTCACATTGGTTTCATTACAAGATTGACTACTTTTCGAGTCACTTTCAAGGTAATTTCACCCATTTTAATGCAGATACACTAACTTATGCAGTTTTAAAGCAGTGAGACACAGGTGTAGAGGAAATCAGAGTATGTAGGAATACATCAACCATACTCCGAAATGAATAATGTTATTCAGATTCCCTCAGCATCTATCTTCAACATCTATCTGCTGACCTTGTAACCTTCTAACCTCTCAAATCACACCAGTAAAAAGAAAAAAACTCCTCTCAAACTGGACAGCTGCTCTGGTCTCTAAGCAACTAACAAAAACAGCAGGAAACAGAAGAGGGGATCCCATCAAAAAGGAAGGGCACTGACTAGAGACAGGAAAAGGAGAGAAAAAAATATAGGAAGAAGACAAGGTTGGTATTTCAGTTCACCCCCTCACTGTAAGTGCCCAGCAGGAGTTATTTTTCTTGACTCTCAGAGTTAGAATGACAGTCGTCCGATCTTGGAACAAGGTTGTGACTTGCTGCAGCACTGTAAGCCAGGATCTAGCTATTTTTAATCTTTTTATGACATGTCAATACCAACGCCAAGGACAGATCACAGAATCACAGAAACAGCAGTGGAGGTGATCCGTGTCACGCTTTCTCTGGGTCTGTGCACGAAAGCCTCTTTCATTCATACCTCTGAATATGCATTAAAGGTCAACTGTATTGTTCTCCTGATAGTTAGCATGTACGCTGTTAGACTCAATGAGTAAACTGGCTTGACATTGGCCTGTTGATGCCAAAGTCTGAGAGTTTCTTAGGATTTCATGTCCATCACGTTATTAATACCAGTGATTTTTTGGAAGATCACAAAAAATCTGCAACCTAATAAGAAACAAGAGGCTGTGTAAAATTCTCCAGGACTTGACCAGGCCTGGAGAATTTACAGTGAGTGAGCGTCCTGTCCCTTGCATGCCCTAACTGGTGATCACCATCACACAAGCCAAACAAAGTAGCCTACAGCCATTGGTCAGGCTCATACTGACTATGTCCTGCAGTGTATGTGACAAAGGGCAACCTCTGACAGCAGTCTGACCTCTCCCAACACTGTCCCGAGTTCCTAGGCGGAAATGATTAGAGAAACAAATAATGACCATGTTCACCTCTGTGTTGGAAATAATAGCAGTGAAATGTACAAGAGAAAGATACTGTATAGACCAGGGATGTCAAGGTCATTTTACATAGAGGGCCACATACAGACAAAGTTGATGTTAAGTGATCTTAAATGGGCCGAACCAGTGAAACAATATGATACATTTGTGAAATTACAGACTGCTCTGTAATTATAAAATTTAATGTTTTGTTAATTTACTATAAAGATTTTTTTAATTAGATTTTTGTTGGGGGTATTTTTTTTTACAGTCAGTTGATTAATATTTGGAAAAACAGTAGCTTTTCTATCCTTAATTTGTTTATCTGTTAGTTAATTACTTTAATGCAATATGAAAGGCAATGAGGCTGGGCAGGCTTCATTAACAGGAAAAGCTGTAAAACATATGAAAATACTGTTAAAAATTAAAAATCTATGCATTCCTTCACATTTACTATAGCTGCTAGGCTGTTTAGCCTAGCATTAAACCTGGAAATAAAGGATGCCAGTCTATCAACATAAAAGTTAAAAAACAACAAAAACTATTTGTGTTCTTATAAATGTTACACTAATTCTTGGCTTGACAAAGTGACCTCCAATAATGTTATTTAAATAGAGGCGTAGTTAGATAAAGCCAAAATAAATCCTCTACAGTCTGGCTCACCTGGCTTCATGCACTTCATAATTAATGGAAGGATGAGGGCGATGTCTTCTCATGCATTTTTCCAAAAAACCTTTTCGGATGAGTTGCGTGGTATGATCTAATTTCTGTCCTATCAGTGTTCCAGAATTGTCATCCCAAATTTTGTAGGGACGGTAACAAAGCATCTCTGGCAGTGGGAACAATGACTGATCCTGACTTACAAATGCAGCATCATGCAGTCTCAGGTTTAATGAATTATCCATCAAATAGTGGCAATCAGCATATGAAAAGGAGCGGAAAAAAAGAAATGAGTGCAATGATTTTTTTTTTATTGCTTGCATTTATTCAATACTGCCCACATTTGCAGAGTACTCATTTTTCTTTGTTGATTCCAAACATGCATGCAATTAGAATGATCAATGTGTCGCATAAAAAAATCTTCTCCTGTCATCTTCAAGTTAAATAGAATAACAATGGAAACAGTGACTGCCTGTGACAAATCATCTCTCAGCATTTAGTCGACAGGATGATTCAAGACGCACCGAGATCAAACTCAGATTTGTGAGTGACCCTTTCGTACAACCAGAACCCTGGCTGTGCTGGACTGTATAAATGTGTTTTAATGTAGAGCAGCCAAGTTGGAGAGCCCTGCAGTAAAAATGGCCTTGGCATATACGCTTGTGTTTAAATCACGGTAATGGTCCTCGATGTGACAGTCATAGGCTAGAAAAATGAAACCATCCGCCCTCATAATCCCATAACCATTACTGGGATTGCAACAAAACTGAATGGATACACATTTTGGTTGAGGATAGAAAAAGTAAAATTAAAAAAAAGGCAGCGCTTGCATCATACTGTTTTGTTTGAAACTGACAATATGGCTCTCGTCAGATGTCTTGCCTGTGTTATTATCTGTGTAGGAAAATTGTCTCATAGGCCGTGCGCCTTTGACCTATAGAAACTGTTATTGGCCACAGGTTTTGAATTAGCCACACATGTGGGTAAGATACAGTACCCGTGGCGGGGCTCTTATCACAACTTTCACCGTCAGCAAAAGCAGTCGCAGAGAAAACAGCACTGACGGAGCGCAGTAATAGATCATTAGCTAGAAAAACACAGTTCACATATTTCAGCCCCATAGAGCCACATTCAATCTAGACAATAACAAAGAAGAAGAACATTATCATAGTTTAAAAATTCCCCCCCTTCCCATTGGAGTTTCTGTTGTCTTTTCTTAAAAGCAATATAGTCTCATAAATTGACTTGCAAGATGTGCAGCACTAAGTAGGTAGCAATCATTTTAAGTGGTGTATTAATCCCACTTATGATAGCACAGCAACAATGGTAGCAGAGACATATGGCTATAAAGATCTTTGTCCAGAATAGCAAGTAAACAAAGTGATAAAGTGCCGGCCTCGCACTGCTTCTTCCTGATTTTCTACAAACACTCAAACTTAGTCAATGGCCTTGTGACAATGACAGCCTTGCTTCTTTGGCTTACAAGCCAGACATTTATGCTACTTCCTGTTCATAAGGGGAATCTCTGGGGGGGGGAAAAAGCAGCTAAACATACAGCGGTGTCCAGACATGCCTAAGATAGCTCCAAGCAGTTCTCCTTTATGAGTGCACAACTATGCATTTCCATGGGTGTATGTACTATCAAAGGAAAAGGAGAAGTGGGGAAGTGCGTACGATTTGTGTATGTGTGCTCATAACAAAGTATGGAACTGACCGCAGCCATTCACAAATTGGGCTTCATTAACCACAGACTTCTTCATTTAACAGCATACTCATTCATGTTAGACAAAGAAAGAAAAAATCAAGAGATGACTGGTAACCATGTCTGCGAATGTGGTAACTGCCACTCATGCTGCAGTTTATTACGGCTGAGTAATAAACTTGTATCAACACAGCGCACACAAATGAGCATTTACGGCTATTAAAAGCAGCCCGATTCAAGTTATGGCTCATAGAAAAACGTAGAAAATACTTAATAATAGTGTAGGGAACTCAAAATGCCAGTGTGCACATTTCTCCGGATATGTCAAACATGAATTATACGTTGTAAAAGGAGAGGATTAACTGTGCAGCTACGAGGGAAGTGCTTGGGTTTGTAGCCTTGAGTTTTGTGTATCACAAAGATTCACCCAGAAAAGCAACAATTTTCTGAGTTTATGCATCTTATTAGTGTCTACGTCCATATTAACATCTGCTTCAGGCTCCCCCTTTTTCCCCCAGTGGTAGCATCCCTGATGTCTAGACAAAAAAATATGACAAGGCTAAGCCCAGCGCTTGGAAAGCCTCGGATGAGTTTATTTATACCTGTTAACTTTTGGTCTGTCTTTTAAGTGTAAATCTTTTATGGCGAGTTCTAAGAAAAAAAAAGTATTCTCAACATGCCGAGATGTAGCCTGACTCCTGGGCCAAACCACTAGTAGTAAACATTATAGCAGCTGGCATTACGTAGAGAACTCGGCTACAAAAGCCACTCATGTCATTTATTATATCAGCAGCAGCACCGACAAATAGGCTCCGGCTCTTTACAGTTCTGTGCCACACCGAAGCTTGAGCAAACACAAGAAACCAGGAGGAAACAGGAGTGGAATTTGTACCCTGCACTGAACGCTCCTGATCTTGATACCTTTGATTTATTTCTTTTTTTAATGGAGGAAAAAGCAAAACAAAATACACTGGCAACAAGTCAGTTTGTGCAAATGTAAAAAGCAGCATCTGTGTGTTTACAAGGACACAAGAAATTGTCATTTTCTATGAAATACACGAGCGAGGCGCAGGCCACTCATAAATCTGAGCGCAAGATGTGCTTTTTCTCTAATGCTCTCTGCAGACCTGTTGCGGCTGCTCAGTGCGTGCAGTGTCGCAGGGCCAGATGTATGAACTCTATAATGTATAATCGTACTTTTCCAAAAAAAATGCAAAGTGAAGGCAACTTCTTCAAATGTTTTCTAGATTGAGTACTCCTTTTTTGACATGGTAGCATTAATAGACAAAGTTTAAACACTCTGCAAACTTATTTAGCCCAGTGACAAATATGGATTTGAGCTTCTGTTGAAAAATAAGCAGAACCACAGGGTTTATTTTGGCAAGTGAACAGAGAACAAATATAGATCTTTATGATATAAAGATCTGACCTCATTTATGCTTAAACTCTAGTGGGTACTTACAGTTTTTTCTGATTGCTTAAGCACATTTTTTGTAACTATTGGCTAATTTTGCAAAACTCTTCACACAAATAAGAAAACCTGTCACCCAATAATCAAAACATTGTAGTTCTCTTGCAAAAGCGAACACAGCTAGATTAACTCTTCACACCTTCGTAAAAATGGTGTTTCCGTATCAAACAGTACACACAAGCCATCATCTACTAAGCACACAATGCGCCAACTGCACACTGATGGTATGAATACAAAACACATCTGGCTTTTGCTTTCTCTGTGCACAAGGTAGGCTATGTCAGTTTGAGCTCATACTTCTGTCATAGATCCATAAGCATAGAGGGATCCAAACTTCAAGTACTGGTGTTTATTCAAACACATCAAAACAAACACAAGTGTTTATTTCCAAGTATAGGATTATTTGCAATCGCCATAATGACTATATGGGTTACTTGGTCTGCAGTGAACATGCTTCCTCTGCCCCCAGCATCTGGTCATCTAGCAACTCTGTAAAGTAACAATTTCAGTATTTTTACATCAATGGTATTGGTGTGTTTCTCATTGGCATATGGCAGTGCTACAAATCTTTGTGCGAAGTGACTGTACTAACCGATTCTCATTTCAAGATGTCCTTATGGTGCTTGCTACAGTGTAGCGGCTCGAGTTAGGCTGGACCCGTTGGCCAGCTACCCTCAGGGTCATTCCACGGTTGATGACATGGTCCACTATTGTAGCTCTGATGTCATCAGCAATTCTATTTCTTACTCTTCCTACCCTTCCTCTCCCCCCTCCTCATCTTCCTCTCCCCCTTCCTCGTCTTCCTCTTGCTCCTCCTTGTCCTTGTCGTCCTCTTCATCCTACTTCTTCACCTCCACGTCCTCTTCCTCGGCCTCCTCTACTTCTCACTCTTTCTGCTCCCTCCATTGTACTCCGCACACACAGCTTACCTGTATTATAGTGCTTAGGCTGATTGCAAAGTGAACTGATTATCTAAAAAAGTTTTCACATGTGAAAGTGTGCCAGACAGTTGGCAAATTAGTGTTAATGATAGCCATACATGTGTATACTTTTGCTAGGAGTGTGTTGGAAATTTGGTAATTGAGTGTTGTGCAGTGAATTGTGCCTACAGTTTTGCAAAGTGTGTGTTACAAAATTGCAAACTGAGTGCAAAGCAGTTTTTGTGCTTTTAGTTTTGCAAACTCAGTGAGTGGTTTTGCTATAAGTCTGAATAGTTTTAGAGATTGTGCTACAGGAATCACAGTTAGGGTTTAAGCATTCAGAAAAAACTGTAAAATGATGACAGAGGTCAGTAATTTGCACCAGAGGTACACTTCAACTATGAGAGACAGAATGTGAAAAAAAAAAAATCCATGAATCCACATGGTAGGATTTGTAAAGAATTTATTCGTAAATCAGGGTGGAAAATAAGTATTTGGTCACCTCAAACAAGGAAAATCTCTGGCTCTCACAGACCTGTAACGTCTTCTGTAAGAAGGTTTTCTGTCCCCCACTTGTTACCTGTATGAATGGCACCTGTTTGAACTCATCATCTGTATAAAAGACACCTGTCCACAGCCTCAAACAGTCAGACTCCAAACTCCGCCATGGCCAAGACCAAAGAGCTTTCGAAGGACACCAGGAAAAGTATTGTAGACCTGCACCAGACTGGGAAGAGTGAATCTACAATAGGCAAGCAGCTTGGTGTGAAAAAATCAACTGTGGGAGCAATCATCAGAAAATGGAAGACATACAAGACCACTGATAATCTCCCTCGATCTGGGGCTCCACGCAAGATCTCATCCCGTGGGGTCAAAATGATCATGAGAACGGTGAGCAAAGATCCCAGAACCACACGGGGGGACCTGGTGAATGACCTGCAGAGAGCTGGGACCAAAGTAACAAAGGTCACCATCAGTAACACACTACAACGGCAGGGAATCAAATCCCGCAGTGCCAGACGTGTTCCGCTGCTGAAGCCAGCGCATGTCCAGGCCCGTCTGAAGTTTGCCAGAGAGCACATGGATGATACAGCAGAGGATTGGGAGAATGTCATGTGGTCAGATGAAACCAAAGTAGAACTTTTTGGTATAAACTCAACTCGTCGTGTTTGGAGGAAGAAGAATACTGAGTTGCATCCCAAGAACACCATACCTACTGTGAAGCATGGGGGTGGAAACATCATGCTATGGGGCTGTTTTTCTGCCAAGGGGACAGGACGACTGATCCGTGTTAAGGACAGAATGAATGGGGCCATGTATCGTGAGATTTTGAGCCAAAACCTCCTTCCATCAGTGAGAACTTTGAAGATGAAACGAGGCTGGGTCTTCCAACATGACAATGATCCAAAACACACCGCCCGGGCAACAAAGGAGTGGCTCCGTAAGAAGCATTTGAAAGTCCTGGAGTGGCCTAGCCAGTCTCCAGACCTCAACCCCATAGAAAATCTGTGGCGGGAGTTGAAAGTCCGCGTTGCTCGGCGACAGCCCCAAAACATCACTGCTCTCGAGAAGATCTGCATGGAGGAATGGGCCAAAATACCAGCTACTGTGTGTGCAAACCTGGTAAAGACCTATAGTAAACGTTTGACCTCTGTTATTGCCAACAAAGGTTATGTTACAAAGTATTGAGTTGTATTTTTGTTATTGACCAAATACTTATTTTCCACCCTGATTTACGAATAAATTCTTTACAAATCCTACCATGTGGATTCATGGATTTTTTTTTCACATTCTGTCTCTCACAGTTGAAGTGTACCTCTGGTGCAAATTACTGACCTCTGTCATCATTTTAGGTGGGGGAACTTGCACAATCGGTGGCTGACTAAATACTTTTTTGCCCCACTGTATGTCAGTTTGAGCTCATACTTCTGTCATAGATCCATAAGCATAGAGGGATCCAAACTTCAAGTACATCAAAACAAACACAAGTGTTTATTTCCAAGTATAGGATTATTTGCAATCGCCATAATGACTATATGGGTTACTTGGTCTGCAGTGAACATGCTTCCTCTGCCCCCAGCATCTGGTCATCTAGCAATTCTGTAAAGTAACAATTTCAGTATTTTTACATCAATGGTATTGGTGTGTTTCTCATTGGCATATGGCAGTGCTACAAATCTTTGTGCGAAGTGACTGTACTAACCGATTCTCATTTCAAGATGTCCCTATGGTACTTGCTACAGTGTAGCGGCTCGAGTTAGGCTGGACCCGTTGGCCAGCTACCCTCAGGGTCATTCCACGGTTGATGACATGGTCCACTATTGTAGCTCTGATGTCATCAGCAATTCTATTTCTTACTCTTCCTACCCTTCCTCTCCCCCCTCCTCATCTTCCTCTCCCTCCTCCTCGTCTTCCTCTTGCTCCTCCTTGTCCTTGTCGTCCTCTTCATCCTACTTCTTCACCTCCACGTCCTCTTCCTCGGCCTCCTCTACTTCTCACTCTTTCTGCTCCCTCCATTGTACTCCGCACACACAGCTTACCTGTATTATAGTGCTTAGGCTGATTGCAAAGTGAACTAATTATCTAAAAAAGTTTTCACATGTGAAAGTGTGCCAGACAGTTGGCAAGTTAGTGTTAATGATAGCCATACATGTGTATACTTTTGCTAGGAGTGTGTTGGAAATTTGGTAATTGAGTGTTGTGCAGTGAATTGTGCCTACAGTTTTGCAAAGTGTGTGTTACAAAATTGCAAACTGAGTGCAAAGCAGTTTTTGTGCTTTTAGTTTTGCAAACTCAGTGAGTGGTTTTGCTATAAGTCTGAATAGTTTTAGAGATTGTGCTACAGGAATCACAGTTAGGGTTTAAGCATTCAGAAAAAACTGTAAATCTGGGCATCGGTTACACTGCTGAGAGAGACACAGTCAAACTCATGAAATAGTATTTACCAAAAAGTGAAAGTTACTTATAATTAGGTATAGTTACTATAAATGCACACATGATGAGATTCATGAGATTTTTACCATGATTTATAGACTGCCTAATAACCCGAAGGCTATATTGTCTGTCACTATTGATGTTCTGACTAACTCTGACTATTGTTGACAGACTGCAGTTAATGACACTTCACTCAGTATCATGGAATCCATCAAGATAAGCCTGTTGACTGCCACTGAACTGTGCCCCACCACAGTCGCTTTAAAGCTGTTCAACAACTTGCGTAGCTCCATGCCACTGACAGTGCCAATCAGTTATGCAGCTCCTTTTTTTTGTTCCTACCGCTGGTTTGTATCATAATTCGTCTCCCGAACTATGTGATTCTTCTTTTTCATCTTTGAGCTCACACATGCTCATCAGCCAAGCCACAGCTGACGCCAGAGAGCTACTGCAGGCAAAGAAAACAGAGCGTACTATTACTTTCCCCTCGTGCAGACTGCTTACACATGCCACCCCCCACCCCCCCGCGTCCACACACCATGCCTGCCTGCTCCCAAAAGACAGTCTGCTTCTGATTATGTGTGATCATCCTCAAGCTTGCCAGCTACATTTCAGTTTCAGAGTCTTTAAAAAAAAAAAAAAACTGGACCTAATTCAAAAGGAGCTAGAGAGACTCTTGTAGAGTGCATCCTCATGCCAAGACCAATGCCCTGTCTGTTTTATAGAAATTGATCTGGAGTCTCACTAAAATTTAATGGGTTCTTCCTTTGCCACGTGCCACCTCTTCATCAGGTTTCATGGAATTCTGTTCGGTTGCTTTTGCACAACGTTGCTGACGGACAAGAAGACAAACCAACAGAGTCAAACATGCAACAAACACAGTGGAAAACATGCTTTTCCTGCTCCATCAGTAAAGAAACCTTAGAGGAGAGTTCATCCAAGGCATTGCTAAACATGCCCATGGCACCAACACACAGTGATATCACTATCCTATATGCACTCCTTGTCTTTACAATTGATTAGATGCTTACATTGAAATGTCTAAGGCTTAAGCTTTAAAGTTATACATAATTAAGTTTGTGACTGCTTTGACAAACAGGTGGTTGTATCTGCCAGCTTTCTCTAAGACATCATCATCTTTCATCTTAGATGATTAGAGACACTGAACTGGACACCTGGGTTGTGCTTACAAAGTCAATTGTTGTGAGTTTTGGAACAAATACCCGTGTAGTGTCCAGAGTGAAATTCTGCTGGCTATTATTTCATTTAAATGCAACCCCTGATTACTAGAGATTAAGAAGACATGGAAGTCAGAGATAACTGACCTAAAGTCTGTGACAGAATTCAGCAACAACGTCATTGATGTTGCTGAATTCTGTGATATAATGGTGGTGATTTAAATACAAAACTTTCACTGCTTTTTAATGAGCGGTGATTTACCCAGTAAACTCTCTGTAAATTGCTTTGCTAAGTTCTGGTAGTTTTTATATAAAAAATGTCCCAACATTTACCACATGGTTCTTCTCAGCATAGCATCTATGAAATACAGTACCTATAAAATGAGTAATAATTTCGGAAGAATGTAATTTAAAGTAATATGGTGCACTATAATATTTATCTATGTGGAAAATTATAATAAAAAAATTTAAAAATATGTATTTTTTAAACAATGACTACTAAGCAGTGACCAGGTTACTGAGAAATACGTAGATTTTCCTAGGGCACCTGCATCAAACCTGAACACTGCTATTACCACTTGGATTTAATTTGACACAGAAAGTAATTTTAAATAATTAGGTAACAAAAAGTTATTTATTTCTCCGTTGTTGTAAGAAAAAACCTCTCACTGGTTGTTACATCATTGTTCCACTGTGCTGTCACGTAAATACCTGTAGGAACTGGTTAGGACTTTCAAAGAATGACAAGAAAATAACAAAATTACAACATACATTTAAATAATATAAGCAACATGCAACAGATTACACTTAGATTAAACAAGATTTTGGCAAACATTTTTTTGAAAATGATGTGATATTGTTTTTATTATTTTTTTTTTAAGAAGAAAATGGATATTAAGTAAATGTTCTAATGATCAAAATAACTTGACTGCCAATGTAAATGGGAAAGGCCATAATAATCATATGAATATATATACAATATGAACTGTTGAGGATACACCCATCAACTCCACTACCCAAACTTAGGTAACATCTCACAAGTAAAGCAAGTTTATCCATAGAAAAACATGGGACAAAGACTGTGTGTCGTCATGACAGATAACAGTGGAGAACTACCCAATGTGGTTTGCTGATAAGAGGGGCTACAGTGGGATTTAAGTAAGAAGAAGAAAACTTCTGAAATCCCTCGAAAACAATCTGAGCCTCCAGCAGCTGAAGGAAATGAATACTCGCTGCGATTGTTTTGTTGGCTAATTTTATCATAAAAATGTGAAGAACGGACCTCTTGTTGACTTAACGTTAACCTTGTGTGTGGGCTTTCAGTCTCTTTCACTCTCTCTCTCTCACGCACGCACACACACACACACACACACACACACACACAAGCACACACAGGCACACAAACACACACACACACACACCTCCCACCTCCTCCGCTGGGATCCCAGGATGAAAGACATCATCAGGCGGTCCAGGAGGTTGCAGAAGCCGGCAGCGTCAACCCTCAATGGGCGGCGCACTGACGGGAGGACGGAGGGTGTTTTCCAACTTTAAAAGCACCGGAGCCGGCCCCTCCGACAAACCGCTCTGCGTCACAGACCTGTGGACATTCTTTAAAACCTTCATTGGGTCGAAGAGAGCAAAACTCACCTTTAGCAGCCGTACCTGCGCGCCTCTCCTAACCCGCTGTTCCCGTTTCCTTTGGTGCGCAGTCCATCGCCGTGTGGTTCAAAGTTGTACACTCGATTTCCAACGAGTCTTTTTGCGAAATATGCTCCTGTTTAGTGGTTTGTCTAGAGAATCAGTGGTGTTTTGAATACTCTCGTTGCACATTACAGCCTCGCAGCCGGTGAAAGTTGCGCATCGCTTGTTGAATGCAGGATACCTTTTGCCTGAGCGTCACTTCCAAGTTCAGCTTTGGAGCAGCAACCGGCAAGGAGCGAGGACTCCAGTTACTTACTTCTCTCGCCGCCGATATGAAGTCTGCAGAAGAAGGTAAAGAACCCTACATGACTGCGCATCACCAGCACTGTACCCCTATATACATACATATATGTATACATATGTATTACCTCGCTTTAGCTGTTTTTTTTTTTTTTTTATTTAAAGATGTATTGACACCAGGTGCTGCAGTTAATGCAAAAATGGAGAGCGCATCAGGGCAAACTCGGGGTTAATCCTTCTGTGAGATAAGATTACTGAGAGCTGTCACTGCATTATACCCTCATATTTTACGTTTGCAAATTTATAGACGTCTTAAATTATTGTCTAAGCGTTTGTTTTGGTAAATATGTTTAATTATAACAAGCTAAAAATATCAAATTCTAAAGAAACGTTTTGGCCTTTTTGATGGTGTCACGATTTACCTCCCCTTGTTCTATTTTAAAAAAACAACGCACAAAATAACACGCAAGTAATACACAAGAAGCAGATAAGCTCAGTTTACATACACACCATTAGGTGTCTCCAGCTATCTTTGCAGGTGCTTCTCATTATGTGCAGTGAAATATGATGGGGGTTACACTGTTGCTGTCACCTGCAGTCTTTGTTAAGATCTTCATGTCAATTTCTCTACTTTACTTCCTTTTTTAAAATGAATAAATAAATAAAAAATTGAAATTTTTCTCCAAATGAGCCAAGTGAGATGTTAAAGTTCAGGGTCAGATAGCCCAGAGGCTGCTAAATATTATTTACTTTCCCATGCAATCAAAAGCAAACTCTCTATTTATAGCTTTGTGATTCAGAGTGAGAGGGCAAAATCTGATCACAAGTCACTTATAGCCTTAATTCATAGTGGTGATATCACTGGCTTTTGGTGGATTTCAGGAATTTAATTTTGTCTCTGAGGTTAGAGAGGGACGGGTGCAGGCGGTATTATTATTCAGTTCAGTCCCTTGATACTAAGCTTTATAATTTGTAACAGATGTGCGTGTATATACATGTGTTTGTGAGTAAGAGGGAGCACTGTGATCTGTGCATGCAGGGATGCTGGGGTAGCTTGCTTGACAAGGAGACGTGCTTAACCACACACAGCTCCAGCAATGTGGCGAGGGCTGCTTTAGTGTCACACATAAACTCAGACATACAGACACTCAAACGCAAGCACACAGACACACACAAACACACACACAGAGACCATGCTGGTGTTCTGCCATAGCGCATACTCAGCCATGTGCGATAAGTGGCCCCAGAGTTCTTAGTTCCAGAGGCTGCAGATGACTTTTGTGGGCGACCACCTATCTCTCTATGAGGTCCCGTCACTCTTAGCCCAGCCTAGACCACAATGCCTGCGGATAAACCCGTCCATTCTTTAGTCAGACTAGTTTGGTTGTAGGGAGAGAATGTGTTTTGATCACAATAGCATAATTGGAAAAAAATTGGGGAGTGCAAAGAGAGCACGCTATAATTTGTGTTTTCAAATTAAATCTGCTTGCACTGCATTTTCATCACATTGCAAACAACCGGGGAGGCACTGCCTCTTGTTAGTGACTCATTTTGATTTCTCTTTTACTCGCTTCACCCCAACAAAATCTGATCTGCTTTCCCAATTTTGTTATTCGGCAGTTGTGATGCGTGTCACCCGGAAAAGCCAAGTTTCAAGATCATGCAGCAAACAAGAGTGAAAGCCCTAGTGTGTTTGAGTGGGTGTTAGAAGAAGTGAAGTGTGCTGCAGCGCAGTGCACTGATCACACACATTCAAAAGGAAGGGGGGAAAAAAAACAGCCGCAACTGTAAGCAAAGTCAGTCAGGCCTGAACTGAGGAGGTGTGTCACAAGGGCTAGAGTGGGCAGGAGATTATCATCTGTTCAAACCAGAGAAAAAGAGCATCGGCGAAGACTGAGCTGAATGCTCACTCGCCCTTACTTTGAAAGACTACGATGAGTGGTGCAGAAATGAGTTTTCAGCATGAAGAGCAAGAGTTTGATTTCAACTACATTTTTGAGTACAGCCAAAGTGTCCAGAAGGAAGGGGAGAAAGGTGCGTACTGATCTGCTATTATGACATTGTAATTCTGTGAAGTAGGCTCTAAAGGGGTTTGACATTTAGCCTCTTCTAACCCCGTATAAAAAGTAACTTTTCCAAGTCTGTAGGTTTAGTGAATAAGTGTCTCTTATAGTTTTCAAAAGGACGACTTCAATTTAGTTTGGGTTTCTGTCACAATACATGCGCATCTCCTGGAATACATGTCCTGCGCACGTAGTGTTACTACCTCTGAAAATAGACT
This sequence comes from Rhamphochromis longiceps, assembly GCF_057381845.1. Taxonomy (NCBI): domain Eukaryota; kingdom Metazoa; phylum Chordata; class Actinopteri; order Cichliformes; family Cichlidae; genus Rhamphochromis; species Rhamphochromis longiceps. The sequence continues at coordinate 16,271,590 of NC_140567.1, forward strand.
CTCATAAGCTAATTTTACCTTGCCTACCCACATATTTTATGTTGTGTGACAGATCTGTCATTTCATGTGATACGCAGTATTGTGGTTAACAAATATCGAATGGTTCAGAGAGGGGAATGCCCTTTGCTGGGTTTCAGACTGAATGGTTTTATTTCTGTAGCTATTTTTACCCTCATTGACGTTATCAATAAAAGGCAGGCGTGAGGTTTACAACTGTTGACACAGCAGCCACCCGTGTCAAGGCTAACTGAAGAGGCATGCCTGCCTTCCAAGCTATCTGGGCTCTATATTGTTGCACTGGACGTGATTTCCTTGTGTACCTGCCTGCACTTGTCCTCTGTTTATGTGTGTACCGGTGGTGTATCTGTGTGTAGCGCAAAAGCAAACTCTCCTTGACTTAATCACATGCTCAGAGCGATGCGAGAGTGCTGTCAGTTTTCCACAGGGGAGGGCCTAATTCACTCAGTGAGTGATGCAATCAATCAAATAAAGCATCCATCAGTGCTGCTGGAGGAATTCCTGTAGAGTACATATGACAGCAGGGTGTGCCAAATAAAGCCTTAGATGAACTGATCAAACAAACAGAGTGGTTGCTCGACTTGCGACTACACAGCAGCCTCATACAGTAACCGCTTTGAGATGATTGCTAAGCTTCTCCAGATGTTTATAAAGAAGTGGGCTAGTCAGAATCTGAAAAACATACTGGAGAGATTTGTGTAGGGGTATTGTTCTTAAATGTGACCAGAGTTCTTAAATGTGACCAGTTCTAGAAATTACATTCCCTCGCAGTTAGGCTATAGTGTTCTCCAAAATTATGTTTAGTCATAGTGTGTTTCACAAATAAATTTTTTTCTTCAACGTGTTTTCTCAGTTTATTTTTTACCAAGAAGTTTTGCATTTATCCCTGTGGTATTTCAGAAGACTGGTTAACATAGCAAAACATGACAAATTCAATTCAATTTTATTTGTATAGCACCAAATCAAAACAACAGTCACCTCAAAGCTTTTAATATCATAAAGTAAAGACTCTGTAATAATAAAGAGAAATGCCAACAATCAGACAAACTCCTTTGAGCAAGCACTCGGCGACAGTGGGAAAAAAAAACTCCCTCTTTAGAGGAAGAAACCTCTGGGAGAAACAACAGTGACAACAGCAGCAGGGACAGACACAACTGAGAGGGAGCATGAATACATCAGAATTAGATTGTATAGACTGAAATGGAGGGGCTGAGGCAGAGGTGGCTTTGCAAAGTGACTCCACAGGCAGCTGCGACTTTATGCAAGATGAGGTAGTTTAAATAACATGTTCTATTTGAGATTTCCCAATAAGATGGGAATTAACTTAGCTATCCTCTGATATGGGCTGTTTGGCTTTGAGACCACTGAGCTTCACTCCAAGGCCTGCCAGAACTAATGCTATGCTTGTTTTAAAAATGCAATTTAGTTGTATGGGAATATCATTTTTTTACATTCTGAACTTTGCTCTGGAAAGTAACACATATTTGTGATTCTCTGTTTCTTAAATATACTTCTTATTTTTTCAGATGCATACAGCTACACACCAAACGTCAGCCTGTCCCTTCCTCTGGGTATGGGCAGCCCCTGTCTGGCCACTCAGTACCATACCTTACAGTCCAGTCCAGTCATCTCAGTTTCCTCTTGCCACCAGACGGGATACAGCAGTGACAATCATGCAGCATCAGGTTATTATCTGCCGCACAGCTTGAGACCCAATGGTGCTCCAGCCCTGGAAAGCCCCCGCATTGAGATCACTGCCTACAGCCAGTACCCTGAGGATGAGGTTGAAGAGAGCAGCAGTGAGGACCACATTGTCAAACGGGGGGTCAACATTGTCACACTGACGCTCCCCAATGCAGAGGGGTACCGTGATCCCAGCTGCCTCAGCCCTGCCAGCAGCATTTCGTCACGCAGCTGCAACTCTGAGGCGTCATCCTATGAGTCAGGGTTCTATAACTACGACAACTCCCCGCAGAACTCCCCCTGGCAGTCCCCCTGTGTTTCTCCCCGAGGATCATCCATGCTTCTGTCATGCCCACATGCCAGTGGCCCCGCAGGGTCCCCTCACAATTCACCATCCACCTCCCCTCAAATTGGAGCCGTGGCTGAGGAAGGCTGGCCGGCACAACCTCGTGGCTCTAGACCAAACTCCCCTTCCTACAGTGGAGGTGGTGGAGGCGGTGGAGGCAGCGGTGGTAGCATGGGGAAGAGAAAGTACAGCTTCAACGGCACCTCCTACCATCAAACGCCCTGCTCACCCAACCAGTCAGCGACACCCTCTCCACATGGCTCCCCCAGGGTCAGCGTTACGGATGATAACTGGCTTGCCAACACCAACCAGTACACCAACTCTGCCATCGTGGCTGCAATCAATGCTCTAACCACAGATGGGGTGGTAGACATGGGGGAGGGAATCCCAGTCAAGACGCGGAAGACGATGCTGGACCACTCAGCCTCCATGAGTCTGAAGGTGGAACCTGGAGGCGAGGAGCTTGGTCCTGATGGAGAGCTCTGCCACGAGGACTACCCCTCCCGCCTGGCCCTCAAGAAGGAGAGCTACTGTGGGGGGTTCCTGGATGTGCCTCAGCACCCATACTCCTGGTCTAAACCCAAGCCTTACCTCAGGTAGGCTGAACCAGCTCCTGCTGTCTCAAATAAATTTAGTAATTCTCTATCAAGTACAGTCTAAATGTTCAGAAATTGAAATAGCCAGCAATTTAGCCAAAAGAAAATTGTCTATGTGTCTCTGCTTAAGACAGAATTATGATCCTAACGCTTGGTCTGAGGGTCAGGATTTTCTACATATTACAATTCATCACATTTCATCAATTCCATTTCTCCATTATTCTCTTTTTCCCCACATTTATAATGTTTTTTATTTATTGTGAGGACAAGATGGTTTTAGTTTTCAATCTTCAAAAGGCAGAGATTCCAATTTACATGCCCTTCACTTCCAAAGGAGTTCCCTTTGAAGATCAGAACTATTTCATAAATCGTATTTCACATTGAGGAGTTGCCCAGCATGCATGTGCCGCCGTTGCCATCGCAACCCTCACACAAATATAACAACGAATACAGTCACACATGCACACACTCAGACAAATAGACTCTTGCACTGAACAATAGTATTGATTTTTGTCAATTGAGCAAAGCGGGGTTTTTTTTCTTTTTGCTCCCTTGTGGCATTTTCCCCCCCCCCCTTAAGCCAATAACACACTTTCCTGTCGGAAATCAAGTGTTTGATTAAGATACTGAGCAACAGGAAGCAATGGTGACAGGGCTGGCTGAAGGGGAAGCAGCCTGTGAGTTAATCAGCCGGCGCGCTCCACTGGTTTGTCGCGCCATCGGCCCATCTTTTCTCTGTGTAGCTAAAGTGATGTCATGCACTGAATAGGCAGATAAAGTCCTGCGGGGGGAAATCAGTTCATTTTGGGTCAACAAACAGCCCGCAAGTTCCACAAAGATGCCAGAGATTGGTTTCAGTCGAGCCACTCTTCAGGTCAGGGGTTTGCGTTTACCAGGCATCCGGCAAAGAGAAATATTGTCTTGCACATGTTTGTTTTGGTTTAGATATCTCCACGGTGTTCACATGGGAAGCTTTGACTCCCCATCAGGAGAACAATGATGTTGAAGGAGGCCAGCTGTAGCTCTGAGAAAGAGATATCATGCTCCCAGGCAAGGTGTGTGGCTGACCTTGTTCCATAACACCATTGTCTTCAACACCAGCTTTTTGTATTTTAGAATTTTACAGTTATCAATTTAAAATTGAATTATATATACATACATATATATATATACATATACATATGTGTGTGTGTGTGTGTGTGTGTGTGTGTGTGTGTGTGTGTGTGTGTGTGTGTGTGTGTGTGTGTGTGTGTGTGTGTGTGTGTGTGTGTGTGTGTGTGTGTTAAAAAAGCTGCCTGACTGCCAGGCAGTGAGAGATTTGTTTTTGTGCCCCAGAACTGTCTTTCCTCCCACTGTCACTTTCTTAACTCGCTGCGTCTTTTTCCACCTGCCACACCATAATGCAAAACATGCCGCGCTCTAACCGGGGCACATTTGTCTCTCATTTATTTTTCACAAAAAGAAAGAAAAAACAAAGGGGGAAAGCGGGGGCCACTAATTATTACCCAGACCCAAGGAATTACACGCAGTCGGGGGATGACTTCAATTGATTAGATTAGAGACCATGATGAAATGGAGAGGGCTCAAGCCAGTTGGATTACAACAAAGTGTCCCAATTTCAGGCTAATTTAAAGCAAGTTTAGTTTAGATTCAGACTTCTGGATCCTTGGAGGAAAAAAAAAAATGGTAGTTCATACTTTGGCAAATTAGATGAAAACCAAAATAGAGAAAACAGAATGTACATAAAAAGACAATCATTTGCCATATGTCTTCATTTATTTGTTCCAAGCAAAGTGGAAACGTATAACTCACTGTTCTTTCAGGAAAGAAAAAGCCAGACACTGGGGGTTTTAGCCCAGAAAGGCAAAATCTTTGGACCGTGTAAATGTGAATTCACTATCCTGTTGAAAGGTGGGAATGATACATAGTGTTATTCTCACCTAATAACAATCAATGTGTCATGTAATTACAGCCCATCTTTGCCAGCACTTGACTGGCAGCTTCCATCCTGCTCCGGCCCTTACAACCTACAGATAGAAGTGCAGCCAAAGTCCCACCACAGGGCCCATTATGAGACTGAGGGGAGCCGAGGAGCCGTGAAGGCCTTGTCTGGAGGACACCCTGTGGTACAGGTATGCTGCCAGCACTAATGTTCAAACAACAAATGCTGCTGCTGTGCACTTTTGCATTTACCCAGAGACAAAGTTAGCTTTGTAGTTTTAGACTGTGCAATAATTTGCTGTCATTACAGCATGAGAGGTAACAAGTGCATGCTGATTAACAGCAGTTTTCTATCCAACGCCAATCTGGTGACATGAACGTCTGGCTGTTGCTTATTTTATGACAGCATGTAGTCACAGAGCAAAGTCAACACAGCCCTGACATTTCTTTCATTAGTCACAACGTTGATGTTCGTTTGCTTTTTTTTTTTTTCTCTCTCGACGAAATCAGATTTGGTTGGTTAGACTGTGTTTAAATACAAACTACTGTATGCGACTGCTGCTCAAACCATCCAGAAATGATTAGCTACAGTAATCTTTTAATGCTGTTTTTGGCAAATCAGATTCCAAATATTGGAATAATGAGTGTGATTTGAGCACAGTGCCTCTATCTGTTAAGATTAAAATGGATCTATTATGATGACTTTCAGCTCTAGCCACTACTAAAATGGATTTGCAAGATTCACAGGCAGTGAACCCTGGTACGGCCCCCCAGTTTACTCAGTATATGAATCAAGCTGTTTTAGCTAACTTCCCTCTGCTTTTGAGCTCTCTTACCTCCCATTTGCTGCTTTGAAGAGCAGATGGATGGAGCTTCTGCACTTACAGATCATTTTATATGTCATTACACAACCAAAGATTATAAAATGGCATTACAGATGAGGTCACTCTATTCTACACACAAACCACATGCACAGAGATAAAAAAAAATAAAAATTAAATTTGTCTAACTAGTCAGCTAGCTTAAAAAAATGCAGGCCTTTCTTGTAACTTCTGACAGCAGCTGTGCAGCACTTGCACACTGCAGGCGGTATATCTCAGCATTTTCTTGTATGCTGCGTTTTTAATTGTTCCCTAAAGCTGACAGTGAATCTGCTGCTGTAATAAGTCACTCTGACCAGCAGCAGTGCATGCTGACTGGAGGAGAAGCGTCGCCCCTCGCTATTGTATTTGGCAAACACTTAAGGAGCACACGTCAGTCTCACCAGCGGCACAGCACAGAGCTCCTTTCTCAGCTCCGCTGTCATCACGCTGTGCTGACATCTCAGTTTACACAAGGTGGGGATTTAGTCGTGTGTGCATGTCCTTAAGGTAAACTTGTCTTTGAAGCAGCTTATTTGCATTTAAACTGTATCTATCCTACTAACTATATGAATATTTGCTGGCTCTGTCAGAGAAGGGATTGAATGGTTTTAGATGGCAGATAGCCTGCTTTCCATGCAGCTAGACTCTGCAAGCCTAAAAAAACACACACAAAAAGTTCCTGGAACTATAAAGTTTAATTGGTGGTCCATCCTTAGCTTTAAATGTTGTTAGCGCCGCAGCTATTTTGTAAATAGATGTTGTCAGCACACCCTGGTCTGCACAATGTCAAATGCATTTGACAGCTGTTGGCCAAAGTTGTGTTATAAAGACGCCTGTCAACCTGCAGGTTTTTTCTGTAAATACAGGTAATTATTCCCCTTCTTTACAAGCCTTTGAATATCAACATGCAGGTGAATCAACACTTTACCCCTCACAGTTCACTGTGCTACAGTAAGAGGCCCAGCAGACTCAGGCTCGTTTTGATTTTAGGTCACGTCAATTTCTGACTTGCTCTCTCTCTCGGGGGCCGAATAGGAACTCATAAATAACACTCCTGAGTGTCTTTACACGTGGCCCTGTCAATATTCACGCTCATGATTTGATTCTGTTATTTAAAATCGCCCATTTAGCGCCAACATTCTGAGGATATTCCCAACCCTCGCTGAGCGCCCTGACCAAATATTATATGAAAATACGATGACAGATGCTTTTCCATCACACCTGCTTGCTTGCTCACATACCTCACATTTTCTTTTCTTGGTGAGGAGTGATTTATGACCCCGATATTGCCTGTGCAGTCAATTGGGATATCTTGAGGGTTTCATAACAGTGGAAACCACTCCGAGCATGGCAGTTGGCAGGAAGATGAATCTATGAGGATTAGGCAATCATGTGTACATGCTGGAGGGTAAAGGATAGAAGAAAAATGTGGTGTTTTTTTTGTTTGTTTTTTTGAAAACCTGACTTTTTCACTCCTAGGCACTCCCTTTGTCTTTGTTGTGGTGATGTGAAGAAATTGTGTTGTTACAATCTCGGAGGATAGGGCGCGTGGTGTAGTCCCCAGTGCCCTGAGGTAATGAGTGGCAGGCACTGGATGGGTGAAGTGCAGTCAAGGAGAATGAGTCAATAATGACACAAGGGCACGAGTGTAGGAAGAAGCTAAGGCAGTGTGTGTGTGTGTGTGTGTGTGTGTGTGTGTGTGTGTGTGTGTGTGTGTGTGTGTGTGTGTGTGTGTGTGTGTGTGTGTGTGTGTGTGTGTGTGTGTGTTCTTCATGATTCTTGAGACTGGAGAGAAGGAAAGAGAAGGGGCAGAGGGAGTCACCAGGCAGCTGTGGCTTGGCTTGCCTGCCCCAAGAGATGCTCTGTATCCTGCTGATTAGGACCTGAGTAGCCCTGAGGTTGGCTAAGCATGACAGTGGTGCACGGGAGTCAGTACCCATCAGAGGCCACCTCCTCTTTCCATGCACCGGTGCCTCTCTGCCTCCCTGGTGGGCCCGAGGATGTCACTCCCTGTGAACCGTTCATCCTTCAACCATCTCCCAAATCCACACCAGCAGGCCTACCTCGGTTAAAACCCAGCCATCTACAACTCTATTGTTTTTTTAGGTCATGGATAATCAGACACACGTGCTATGAGCAATCGTGACATGTGTGTTGGAAAGCAGTTCTGGATGAACCCCCCACCCCAAAAAAAGAAAAGAGAAAACAGCAAGATGATGAAAAACATACAGGGATACACAGATTCCACACTGACAAAGTACTCCGTAGAGAGTGGCTAATATACAGTGAAACCAAGGCGCTCATGTGCACATTTACTGCTGTCTTGTTTTTCCTTGACACACAAAGGTGTTTATGTGATGGGTGGTTGCACAGAGAATGGAAGGTCTTTGCTCCAGTCATACGCCAATGAAAACCCTGGCTTACCATGACTCCCTAGCCTTTCACCATTTGCACCAACTCGTCTCATCAATTTCCATTCCAAATCAAGGTCATCTATTCTCAAGTCAGACACTAACCCTACCTCCTCTCCTCTGCATCTCCAGCCTTTTAACCCCCTCTCTCATCACCGGTCCACTCTGTGACCCCCGCTGCTGCTTTTCCACTTTACTTACTGCATCAGACCACAACACCATTAAGGGGATCTAGGGTACTCTAACAGTTCCTCTCACACTCTTCCAGACTCTCCCCCTTGCTTTACCACAGCTGTGTTTAATGTCTGATGCCGTGCTCAGGAAAAACCAACAACCTGGTCTACCTTTACTTAAAATATAACCGCAACACTGATTTATTTGGTTGTTTGTTTCTTCTTTTAACTGAGCAGACCATTTAAAAAAGACAACTGCAATTGTAAAGTTTTCATTGACAATAGAGTGACCGATCTAACATGAGTTCAGATCAAGATGTTGCAACAGCTTTCAAGTTCAACCACAGACAGGAAAACAGACATCCGCCAGGCCCTTGGTAACAGCAAACAACACCTGTGAAGAATTTAACCTGTCCTGCAGCACACAGAGCAGAATTGCTTATGGCTAATTCATATAGGATAATCACTGGCCTGTAAGGCTTTCACCCCCCACACACATACATGCACTTTCTCATTAAGTTTAAAGCAGTAACACACATGTGTAATTTCAGGATGTGGCCATCATCCTTATTAACGTGTGCGTGACTTAATACTCATCTCTCTTCCTCTGCAACTTTATGTAATGCACATCAAATTTGCAGTATATTTCCGCCATGATGACATGAAAGACTTAAGCAAACACGTGCTCGGGTTTTTCGCATGTGCGGTTTCACCTTGGGATCTGGTCCTTGCTGGCTGCGTAATGTCTCGAAAGAAGAACACCCTGATCTACAGCACTCCATACTGTAGCTGCTAATTGCTCATTAAATCTACCGCCGCCTTATGTTTGATATTCAAAAGGATTGGTGTACCCTGTAGTGCTGTTAGAGCTTAGTCAAGGCTATTATTTGCTGCCCAAAGGGGCATTTATGCCACTCTCAAATTGTGGTTCTCCATCTGCGGGGTTTCCCTTACACTGGTATTGGGCTGCCACTAATTACAAGTTAATAACAAGTGGAAAAAGTTGAGGTTATGTGTACATCGTTTTCACTGGTTTGAGGTGACAACCAAACCGCAGATTTATGAGGTAAGATAAGAGTGGGTAATCTGGCTACTTAGGGGCATAGCAGTGATCTATGCTTCATCCTGCACAAATTTTCTGTAGGCTTTAATGATGGGTCTTATGAATGGCTGATAAAATCAAAATTTAAAACAATGTTATTTGACATAAAATTTGGACCTTTAGTAGTCTAGACATGGGCCTGTGCTCAAAGCTACACCCTCAATACTCAAAGTATTAGTAAAGAAAATAAAAACTTTAAAGGATATAGCTGTTTGGTTGCTTATAAAAGTTGCAGCATGTGAAGCCATGGAAACAGTGCACATTAAAGGATTGCATATGTTGCGTTATGCATTCAATATGAGACACGGGAGACATTAGAGGGTCAGGGGGGCGATGGAGTAAAGTCTGGAAGGAGAGACAGCGTGGATGAGTGTACGTCTAATTGGGTACAGCAAAGGCTGGCTGGTGCGAGTGTGTCAGCACTTGACAGAGAGGAGAGCGTGATAATGGGAAAAAGCCTGCATCTGCTGTTGTAGTTCTCCTCCCCCCTCAACCCCTCCTCTGCTGCTTCCAGTTGTCTTCTCCCTCTCCCCCCCGATTCTCTGCGCCACGTGGACTTCTACGAGTCATGACATTTCTCCAGGCGGTGATGAAATCACCGCAGAGGGATAGAAGGCAGCCTTCACTGCGGGGCCTGTGAAGTGTATTCACACTCAATTTCTAGCCAGGCCAGACAAATCTAATTTACCACCAAGTCATTATTAAACTTTAAATGTTCAAATCCCCACTTTGAATGGTTGCAGCAGCATTAAGAATGTCACTTTTACTAAAGAAGCTGAAGGATAAAATCCACTGTGAAAAATACATTATATTTATTGGAATAAAAACACCCTCTGTCGCTATTTGATCACATGTGACTTTCATTGAGTGAAGCAAATAAGAAAATGGGGGGGAAGAAAGAAAAGAAATAAACTGGGGCTGTCTCCCAAGGACTAAAGCTTTCTGTATTGCTGATGGAGCTGAGAAGACCCAAAGGCAGATGGGAGTTGAATGGCGGTGAGCACCCAGAATGTGCCGTCCTCTTCTCTATTTATCATCACAACTGACCTAGACAATACAGCTGCACACTATTATGCAGTTAATGCCTCAGCTGCCATGGTCGCGATGTTTTACTTGAGCGTCAGCTCTCAGAAATAGGTTCATACAACAAGCTGACACAATGGCAAAAGCTGGCACCGGGAACAACTGCCTCAATGTAAGACTGGTTTCAGTGAATGATCTCAAAATAAACATGTAGTGAGCGTTCAGCCCGATGGGCCATATTTTACAGCAAGAAGAAGCTCATCTGGTCAAAATTAGTGTCTCTCTCACAGACAGCGTCAGACACAAATGCAAAGCTGAGGTCGCAGGTGTTTAAGTTCTGTCTACACAGTCTTGACTCCCCCTGTCTTAATTCCCACTTTGAGAATAAAATGAAGAAGTGAATTTTTCACTGTGCGTGTGGCGTGCAGTTGAGGGAGCATCGCAGGAGTTTAGCAGAGGTGAAGGAGTGGGATGGGGGGAGACTGTAGCGAGAGGGTCAGGGGAGCACATATGGTAAAGGAATTGAGTGAGGTCGCTCAGGGGGGATCACGCTGCCTTCGTTTGCTGCTGGGAAGAGCAGCGTCACCACGAGGACTACCTGACCTCATTAATCACATCCTCCTTTTGAGCGAGGATGCCGCCGCCATTGCCGTGCGCTACAGCAGGATGAGAGGAGCGAGAACCTCCTCTACCTCCCGCTTCTTTTGTGGCCCTCGCCACGTGGCGGCTGAGGTAATGTTTTGGAGGTCAAAGAGAAATCCAAAGAAGTCCATTGCCGCAGATGACACGGGTTTGTAGTGCAACTGCCAGCGTTTTATTAAATCACAAGGCAACGTCATGCAATTTAACGCTCCGATGTTTCAGATTTGTACCTCATGCTCCACCGTGGCCCTCCTCTGATTCAATGCGCCCGTAACTGGTAGCATGTGTGGCTATGGATAATTACTTCTGGTGACACCATAAGTAAAATATAACAAGGGAACAGCGTCTGCCGGTGAGATCACTCTATAGATGAAGTGGTCCCTTGAGATGCCAAGACTTCAAGAAGCTCCTGACCTCGGCCTAACTCACTGATGACTAGCATGTGTGACTAGCTCCAGGTCAAGACAGCTGCTAGAGACACTATGGGGAGCTCAAGAGAAAAAATATGATGGTTGGAACTGGAGATGAATGACAGCCTTAGTCTTACCACTCCCTCCGCACTCCCTCGATATCTGAATCAAAGACCAAGCCAGATAACCACCGGTGCTTAGGTTATTGAAGCATATGGATATATAATCTATTCCCGTGACTGGTCATATTCTATTCCTATTCAAGATAATTAATAATGAAAATTGTGTAACAGAGACCACAAAGAGCACATCCTCTGCCTTGTCTTGCATCCAGCAGAGCTGTCATCAAGTGCCGACCAAGGCCATTTAATCCTTGTCGTTATTATGAGACCAAATGACTTTTGATACTGTATCCAGACAAATCTGCTCTCAAATCAAAGGCCTTAGGTGTCGATGACACTGTGGTACTAATTTCCACAGACACCCAATCAGGTTCAGAATAACTTTCCAGTCTTATACCAGTCTTGCTCTTCTTTACACCCCCACCCCCCCAATTCCTGCCTGCCCTCTCAAAGGTAATTATAAACCCATTAATCAGATTATGTCATAGGTTACATGTGGTCTTCATTTCATTGTATGACTCAGTCTGTTAGATAAACAACAGGGGTCTTTTATTCCATTTGACGTTACCACTGTTTTCACTCGGATGGAGCTCAAACAAAATTGGTCTGAAGCGGTGCGCTGGGGTAATTGACCAATTTATGGGATTTTTCAGATGGTCATGGCTTGTTGAGCCTTGGTCTTAAGTAACTGATCCCTCACAGTAAACGTCACATGCGGTCAAGTAGCCACCTGGGTGGATCTGTGGAGGTCCACCCGATCAGAAGTTAGGCTTTTTGGGGTTTTATGTATACCAGATGGATTCAGCGGCTTCTTGATAGTGTTTAGGTTTGGAGAGATTTCTAAGCCATAGGAACAATTTGCATTACAAAGAGAAACTATATCCTGGGAGGTCTTTGGTGTTAAGACTCGCTAGAAATAACTTGGTTAGTGGATTATTCTGGTCAGAAATCATTCACAAAGAAATCATTCACAAAGTATCAGTTGCCCTTCACCACATCTTGGAATTTAAAGCATTCCCTGCATTTGGATGTTTTTGAGCCATTACTAGGGGTGCAACGATATTCGTATCGATATTGAACCGTTCGATACAGTGCTTTCGGTTTGGTACGCATATGTATCGAACAATACAATTTTTTTCAAAAAAAAATTTTTTCAAATTTTTTTTTTTTTTTTTTGTGTCCCGTTTGGATCTATAGCCATCAGAATTGTTGTCTTGAGGCCAAGAAAGATGCCAAGAGGATTTATTTTAAGTGGATCATCATATTGGTCCATTTGATTGACCTTTATTATAATTATGAATTTATTTTATTTTCAGTTGCAAACGGGACAGACATGACTGTGGGATAGGACAGGGGGAAAGAATGAAAGAAAGAGGGGGAGAGAAAGAAAGAAAACCAAAGGGGAGAAAAAAAAAAGAACAATACAAAATTTGTAATTTATTTTATCAACTTTCCTTCTGACGATGCTGTCTGTGTTGAGCGCTCAGTGGATCTGCATTTGACTACTCCGCCTAGGCTCGAGAGTGCAGCCTAGGCGGAGTAGTCGAACGCAGATTCACTGAGCACTCAACACAGACAGCATGGTCAGAAGGAAGAGCGCAGGGCAAGCTAGCGAGACAGAAGTGGACCTCCCCACCCTCATTCAGATCTGGCGTTTGGAATTATTTTGGTTTTCATGTGACGTATGACCCTGAAGGTAAGCGAGTCATGGACTAAAGTAAAATAGTATGTTGGATGTGCCATGCAATGCTCAATTACATGGGTGGGAGCTAGTGTGTTAGCGCAGTTAGCTCGTTAACGTGTTGGCCGTCTAGCCCCTCTGTATAGGGTAGCTCGTTAACGGAGATTTGCCGTGTTGTGGCGTTAAGGTTATTTCAACGAGATTAACCTGAAAGCACTAGTGGGAACACAACGAATATGACTGCACATTTACACCGACATCATCCTAGTGCAAAGACAAAAACAACAAGCATGCATGCTACAAACTTTAGCCGAGTCATTTAGACAGCTGTTAGCACAGGATTCTCCTTATAGAGACCTGATATGTTTAATATGCTGCTGAGAATATAGCCCAGAAGAAGCGGATAGTATAGCTTTTATTTTGGAAAGAGACATTTCTCTGTAATAAACTCTCTTTTCCAAAGATGAGTGATTCCTCAATCAGATACAGGGCTCGCAATATCGCTAGCCCGACGTCCCGGGGCTATCTCTGCCCTGCCTGTCGGGCTATTGTAGGAAGGAAAAATATATGTCAATGCTTTTGCATTCTTTCAGAAATGTAGCTGGGTAATTATGTCATTGGCATCAGTGAGCCACTGTCAATATGTGACATATTGAAATCGTGTTTGAATTTGCGCTTGTTTTTTTGCTTTCACTTTGCAATCGCGCGAACTGTGTATAGAGAGCGACAGCACTGATCTGTGAGTGATGATAATTTGTGCACCAATTCCTCTGACATCGTCTTATTAATTGTTAGCTTACTATGCAAACATGACAAGTGAAATCTCCCGCAGCTTAAACATGTGAGAGGTTGATCGCGCAGAGAATCGCTGAGCTTATGTGAGTGCGGCAGGATATATATTTCACTACGATGACCTGGATGATTGAGAACCTTCACAGACAGATATATATTTTAGTTCTGCTGAGCCAAATAAGACAGGTCAGGGTGAAGAAGTGACAGCCAAAGAAAAGCTTACCACAAAACGGAGAAGTTATGACAAATCAGACTATAAGGCAAAAAGAAAGTGCAGCTTTATGGTTTCATGGACAAAAGAATTTCTGTGGCTGCGATATGACGAGCTAAAAAACAACACGCACAAGGGTTAGGGTTAAATTTAAAAACTGTACTTTTGTGTTAAAATATATATTTATAATTTTAATAAATGACAAATTAAAAAGGCATGAACATTTTTTTTGTATCGAAAAAATATCGAACCGTGACACCAAAGTATCGAACCGTGAATTTTGTGTATCGTTGCACCCCTAGCCATTACACACTTGGTTAAATGATCGAATGATGTTACTTTAGACACAGACAGAAAATTATACTGGGACATTGAATTTAAATTGGCAGTTACAGTTTATATTTGAAGTACATTTGAACCCAAATTCAACAGTGTGCACAGGCATGGATTATTTTTCCTTTTTTTGAAGATTTGATCTTTTTATTAGCTAAGCAGTAGCGGCTAATGGCAGGCTGCTAGAGGAAGTGGTAGTTGTTTGAAGTGGTGGTTCTGATACAGGAGTCTCTTTCATCACAGTGGGACACAGTCTGCGCTCTTTAATGGAAATCATAATGCATGTTCATAACTGCCCAAAGGTAAAGGGGCTGGAGCACGTCTGCACTCCCTGCTTCATGAGCATTCAGGCGTAAAGTTTTAATAAGTTTAATAGCTAACTGTGTGTTGATAATCATCACAGAAAAACCATTGATTTGTACTGTTTATTTATTTATTTTGAACAGTTTAAGTAAGAGTTTGAGTTTTGATTTCATCTATTTGATGCCCTCCGTTATACTGGAAACATTTTCCCAGTCATCTCCTTAAGTATCAGCTGTGAAACTTTTATCAGTCTTTGTCTCTGTGTTTCCTGCTCAAACACCCAGAAACAATAAAAAATCTTTTGATTTCTCTTCCTAAAGGAATGTAGAAAAGAACAGCAGACCACTGAGAGAGAGCCTCCAATCCAACCAGAAAAAAACAAACAATGAAAAAGAGCTCATGTTCACAGCTCTTCTGCCTGGTCAAAGCTATCAATAAAGGTTCCTTTAACAGTTGCTAATGTGCGTCCAGTCTCGATTTCCTAAATGAGGGGTTGCCTGAGATGGAGGTCTTAAAACCTGATGTTGCCTCTTACCTGGGTCTCTTTGTTCTCTTGCCAGCTTTATGGCTACATGGAAAGCGAGCCGCTCACCCTGCAGCTGTTCATAGGGACCGCAGACGACCGCCTCCTGCGACCACATGCCTTCTACCAGGTCCACCGCATCACGGGCAAAACCGTCTCCACCGCCAGCCATGAAGTCATGCAATCCAACACCAAAATTCTGGAGATCCCTCTGCTGCCTGAGAATAACATGAGAGCTATGTGAGTGCTATCCACGCTTTCTTCCATTAACTTCAAAACACAAGCAGAAATGTGCACAATCTCTTTCTTTCTGCACCTTTCTCTTTGTTATGTCTCTATAGGATGAGAATGCTTATTGATAAATATTCTTGAGCTTTCACTTCAAAACAGGCCTTCAAATTTGAGTTCCATGCTTTTACCCCAAGAGATGCACAAACGTTAAAGAAAAAGCAAGCGCCGAGTTCATGGGTGCTTTAATTCGGCCCAGTGTGAATATGGCCAGTTTGAGGCTTGCACTTGGAGTGCCGTGATCCACCAGAATAATGCGGTCCCGTTACACTTGGCTTGGTCAACATATTCCACCGAGACAAATATATGAGGCGAGTTAGAACATCCCAACTGAACTAACAAGTCTGGTGAAAAGAATGATTTGGGCTTGGAGGGCAATTAGTCACATTCATGTAGCCTGCAGTACCCAAAGCAAACAATAACTTTATTGGCCTGTTTGTATTAAGACCATAACTGCCAATTCTGATACCAATTTAGCAATGTCAACTGATTACTACTAAAATAAGCAAATTTAAAATTAGAAATGTATTTTGTATTGTTAGTTTTGTATTTTCAATTGTTCCTTGACCAGCTGGCTGGCGTGCACAATGAAAAAACAAAACAAAAAAACAACAAAATGGATCCAACCATCATGGAAGCCACTTTATGCACACCTGTGTTTTTCTAATGGGTCAGAAAGTCTTCTGAAAAATCGACATCATCATTTGCTGGACAGCAGTGGCCGTCTACTGCACCATAACCAAACAGAAACTTCTGAAACAGAGCTATGTCAGTGTCATTCGTGAAGCAGCTGGCGCAACAGTAGTCTTTCACTTTAATGAATGAAACTCGTAGATCTGCTCTGTAAAGTTTAAGTTAGGCCGGTCATCTTATATTTTAGTCATTTTATACCGTAAAAAGTTCATAAAATGGTTTATTTTTATGAAATTAAACTGGACATACATAATTTCATGTGTCACATATCACATATGTCACATAAACAGTGTAGCCAAGAGATAAAGAGCAAATAGCTTTTTTTAAATGACAAAAAGTGTCATAAGTGTCTGACCTCAATGTTCAGACTCAAGGACAAAGTTTTGCTGTACTTGCCTACTAAGTCCACGAGGTTTTGGGGCAACACAGGATTTCTAGAGAAAGTCTGGAGGCTGTTAAATAAAAAATAAAAAAGATGGATAAAGAACTAATCTTGACACTGAAGGGGAAAAGATAGGCCTAATCTAACATTGGTAAATAATAGAAAGTTGTTTGCTTTAGCATGGTGGCATGATGATGATTCATCACATCTGATCAAAAGTTTCAAACCCAAAATAGTGTGAAACATGTTTCAGAGTCAAGTCAAAATAAAGTAAGAGAGGGTTTAGTGATTCGGACTTACAGTGGAGACCAGGATTAAGTCTTTGTCACCGAGCTGCTGGATGATACGAGCAAGGCATGTTTAAACAGTTTACTGCAGGTAACTTCTACCATCTGTACTGATTAACATAAAAACGGGGACCACTGTCTAAAATTCTGTGCTGCAGGTGGACCAAATTTACAGCTTAACTCAGCATAGAAGAAGCACTGAATGAAACAAAAAAAAACTAATCACCTATTTATTCATAGCATTAAAAAATCGATGTTTTTGATGTAGTTTTACATGTAAACTTGCTCCATCTAAAGGAGCAGAGCATCTGTTTTCTAGGGCTGAAAAGTCAGGCTCGGGTTCTGTCTTCCTCCCTCTAGACTTTCAGTAAGCCAACGGCTCTGCTCTGCAGTGTATCCAGGCAGTAGCTCCTGTCCTGGGGCTCCGTTTAGACTAGGCAGCAGTGAATTTATTGGACTGTGGCCCAGAGCTGTGTGTTGTTGGTAAAGCTACTGTATCTTAGCACAGGTTACATAAGGCAATTACCTCTTACTGTTTATTCGTCACCATTTAGACTTTAAGTGCGTATGTGTTTTTAAATGAAAAGCATATAGGTGATGCATCTCTATGACACAGGTTCATGTTTGTATAAATGTTGGGGATCATGAAGATTTATGGGACATGAGAGTTTCCTGACTGGACAGTGGCCTTCTTTGGCGAAGTGTAGATGATTTTAACATTTGTATTACATTACAATATCATTTCCAACAATACCTCAATATCCTTCATATTGTAGCATATTAAAGCATACTGTTGGCCTGTTTTGCTTAATGTGTCCCCTAGGCTATGATTTTATACCAAACCAAACATTCAAGAGGAAGTTTTTTTTTTTCTCTCTTTTTATCGTCAGCGCACAAGAAGAGGAGTTAACGTTTTGTATTTCTTCCTGACTATCTAAACAGTGAAAGATGGAGAAAAGTCTTTAACTTTCTCTCTCCACCAAGCTGTTAAAAAGTTGCCTTGATAATGCAGAATCCATCTCGCTGTGCACACGCCAGCTATCATTTGTGTGGGATGCAGACACTCAAGAACTGCAGTCAAACTTTCAGAAAGCTTCAATCTGTTTTTTTTCCCTTTCCGCTTCTAAGATGTTTTATCTTCAAGCACACCAACCACCTCTGCAGATTCTAACTACTATAACCTAATAAGCGAGAAAGCATTCATAAGAGGATGACGGTTATGACTAGAGTAACTTTATTATGCCCATCATCTTGCTCTTGTTTAAAACCACAGACTGGTGGCATATTAGTAGAAAGCTGTGAAACCTTGACTCGTATGCTGAGTGGATCTGTGGTGGTTTTCATATGCTGTCATTTGGTCATCTTGTCTGCTAAAAGGGAATGGTTCATTTGAGTGATCGCCTTTAATTCTATAATGCAGTGTTTTTCTCCTGATGAAAATGGTGCGTTTAACATCCCAGTCGCTGGTAGATAAGGGCTCACTGAATAGTTTGATGAGCTTGAAACTGATTTAGGTCGTATGCTACAGCTTTTTTATTTATTTTTTGCTGTCACTACATCTTGACCTAGTTGCAGATGTGGATCTAGTAAATTTGGGCAAAACATCAAGTTTGTATGTTGATAATCCCTGTGGAATTGTAGGCTATGACTAATACCTGCAGTCCCTCCGCTCTTTCCTACCATGCTATCTGCAACCACTGCAGGATTTTTCATAGAAACAAGGTTTCTACTGCCACAAGGGTTTGTTTAAAATCCAAAAGATTTGGTTTAACATATTTTAACTCTGTCTAATATGTTTGGGTTCGTTATCTTCTTTTTCCTCAGTGTCAGTCGATCATTTCATCTAGATTTCCATAGGTTGGTTAGCAGACATACGGCATCCTAAGTTTCTGATAGTGCCAAATTGTCATCATATGTTATGTTAAAGTGCAAGATAGTTAGAACACCAAAACACCAATCCTTTATGTTGCTCGTTTTTCAGTGCTGATAAGGAGCGGGTAGTCAGCATGACTGTATCTGTTATTTTTCTTTTCTTTGAATTGTACAAACCAAAGTCAAGGGAAAAATGGATTGGTATAAAACCTGACATTTACCATGTTCCAGGAATCGCTCCCAAAAAGCTACCATGTAAAATAATTTAAATGCCAAACCATATCCCATCTGTATTCGCTCACTTTTTACCAGCCACACTAGTTTTATGTAAATTTATGAAAGGCCATGCCTGCGAATGAATGCCCTTTTTCCACCAAGAAAAGGGAAAGAAACTCTACACCTTTACCTCCCAAATTGTGAAATGAAATAAATAAAGAGAGACAGCTTAAAAAGGGGGCTATTAGCACATGTGGCAATGATTAACAGCAGTTTTAAACCCAAAACTCATGAAGTGAAATGGTGTGAACGGACAAGGCAGGCTCGGTGTACTCCTACAGAACGTGTGTGATACTGGTAAGCCATGGTGCGCTCAGTCCAGATTTCTCTGAATACTTGGACCACTCTGGCCATTTAAAACCGTGATGCAAACTCATTAATGTCCAACTTTTCCTTTGATGACATGCTGGATTAATAATGACACGGTCATGCTCCGATAAACTTCCAGTGCATGATCTGTAACACCAGTGGGGACTTCACTGCTGGTCCCGATGCGTAGCAGCTATTTTCGATTTCACAGCCAAGAGTAAATCAGATAGGCTCCTGTTTCAACCCTTGGTCGCACTTTTCCATGCTTTTGCATCCCGTTGAAAGCTACCCTCTGTGACTCAGGGTGTGGAACAGAAGAGAAAGAAATTGGTGCTTTCTTGAAATGTTGTAATAGAAATTGTTCTGGCTTGGAAAAAGTAAACAGTGAACTTCACCTTTCCGTCACCTTTGCCTGTGTAATGTTGTCTCGGGGATATAGTCTTCAATTGTGCGTGTGCTTTTCTCCGTTCTAGAATTGATTGTGCGGGAATCCTGAAGCTGCGTAATTCAGACATTGAGCTTCGCAAAGGGGAAACGGACATCGGACGTAAAAACACACGTGTGAGGCTTGTGTTTCGCGTGCACATCAACCAACCCAATGGCAGGACCGTGTCCCTACAGGCCACTTCGAACCCCATTGAATGCTGTAAGTCTTACACACACACAGACAAACACACGCACAGAAATAAACACAAAACCTGGCATGTCTTTTCTGTTGGCTTTGCACTCAGGTGGCATCTATTGTTGTAGTCCAATAAAGTGAGCTACTATTTTATTGCCTACTGGAGCAAATTCAGTGCATCTGCACCCAATAAGCTTTATTTGATCAAAGGTCTTTGCCAAAGCAATAGATGCATTGTGCACGATGCCAAACACACGTGCTATCTATCTTAAATTCACATTTTACGACTGAATGCACAAGTTATTTTGGTAACACTACCCCATTAGCGCAGGTTTCACAAAGGTCGTTTGCCAGCCCCACTTTTTGGCACGGTTGAGTGAGCACATTGAAAGAAACCTCTGTTCTCTTTGTCATTCATTTGTGTATGAGGGGTGTGATGTTATTTGCGCCCAAGGAAGCCAGTTAGACTCAGATTGTGAGACAGAGCTTGCGTTGTAGTTTATGGTCCAAAGTGGAGGTTAATCTGAGTTGGTGCATCATATTTAAATGTGAAGTTTAAAGTTATTTAAAGCACAGATTTATAAATAAGATCCACAGATGCAAGGTGATACTGTATATCTATACGGCTGTGAATGTGGTGACCGAATTCTACAGGTCAGAGGTGACTTGCTGGCATCACTTCATGCAAAGCAGAGGCAGGTGGTTGGCCATAACAACCATGAAAATATTGTTTTGATCATTTGTGCGCCTTTTTTTCAATGTCATTTAAAGAGCAGCTGTTGGCTGCAAACCTCTTAGCTAGGGGGTCATGAAATCATCATAATAAAGTTGATAAGCCTGTTTCCCTAACCAAGAACTGCTGTTTTACTGGCTGTGAGCTGGGCTTGTGCTTCCCGGGGTAGTTGGGGATCAGGCGGTGTATTAGTGTAATCTTGCGCACCATTTTGAAACCTGTGTTTGTGTGTCTCTTTCAACAGCCCAGCGTTCGGCTCAAGAGCTTCCCTTGGTCGAGAAGCAAAGTATGGACAGTTGCCCTGCCACGGGAGGCAAAATGATACTTCTAAACGGACTCAACTTCCTGCCCGAGTCCAAGGTGGTATTCGTGGAGAAGGCCCAGGGTAAGATGCAGTCACCGGGCCATGTTTACCGCATTTCAATTTCCCTTTTTAATACCCCTTTCTTTTCTTTCTCCCCCACTCTCATCAGTTGCATTTTCTTAGTCTCTTCTCCCGTCAAAATAGAGCAAGACTTGCCAGCGAGCCACATGTGGTGTGCATTAGGCCACTATATTTTTAACCAAAGCGTATTTACATTTGCTGAAGTTTCCATTGCCTGTTCAGCGGCGCTCGCCACAAGTTAAGGAATGAATCACAACCAGGGCATGTGCAACGTCTCTTTCTCTCACTTTCCCTCTTTCCCTCGCTATCCGTACCTCCCTGACTCCCCCTGCTTTCGACAGTTAACCCTTTCGCTCGCTTGCTTTCCGTCACTCTTTCTTCCGCCCTGTTCTGCCAGACGCTCACCCTGGCCGGCTGTCGGAAACAATTTCTTTCTTTTTCTTTTTCTTTTTTTTTGGTCTAAACTTTTTGGCCATATGTTTCTCCCCTGTGTGGGTGGGTTGTGAAAGTAGAAACACTAGTGATCAGGTTTTCAGTTTGAATAATGATTGTGATCATTTCCTTGATTGCACCCAATAAATCAAAACAAAGGTCAAGCGCAGTAGTAGCTCTGAAGTCAGCTGAAGCACGACGTGACTGCTGCCGCTGCTGCTGCTGAGCAACACACAAACTAAGACAAGGGAGCAACATAAACAAAGTTGTGAGAATGAGATAATTGTGTCTTCCAGTTCATTAACCATGAATTTCAAAATTGCTGAAGATTATCACAGTTAATCCACACTTTCCAAAACACTTCACACTTCTGCCGTAAAAGTTAGCAAGTGGTCAGTGAACGCAGAAATAAAAAGTGAATCCTTTATTTACTTATTTTCCTCAAAAAGGTTATAAAAATAAAATTCAGTCTCAAAATTGGAAGGAAGAAAGATTTTGTTACTCTTCACTGCATGGATCTCTCCCTACTTGCCCCTAGCTTGTTTGAATGGTCTACTCTTAAGGACCTAAGGGCTTAAGGAGGAAGCAGCAATGGGTTAAGGAGAGGTGGATGAACTTGGTAATTTGGGGTATCCCTTCTCCTGGTTTTATTTAGTCATGGAGGGGTGTGGGGGATCCCTTGAAGAGGAAAGCCCATACATGCACACCTTTTGCCTTCTTGGTAGTATTTCCGTTCTTTCCCCACTCTCTTTACCTTGATATTCCGTTTCCTTCTTTTCCTCTGTTCTCCCTCATCCCTCATTTTTTCTCACCTCTATCCCCGATACCCGCTAAAGACATTAGGAGCTGCGGAGCTCTACGCTAGCGGGATCTCCGGGCTCGTGGCTGCCATTGACATCTCGGTGGTTTGTTTTCCGTCTCTGTGGTGTCCAGAAGGGAGAAAGAGAGAGAGAGGGAGATCGAAAGGGAGGTTGTCTGTCTACTACTTAGTCTGCTTTTATGTGAACTTTAATGACCCACCATTTCCAGGGTCTCCTAAGTCAAAAAGCCCATTACAGAAAGACCTACACACCCTAAACACACGTGCGCAAGCAGGAACACGCACATCACTCACTAATGGCAACTATGGACGAGCAACTATGAGCACGGAAAAATACTTATGTCTTAAATATACTGCAAAAGATTGTCCTTTGGCATTTTAATCAGAGAATCCTGCTGTTTCGTGAAGTTTTAGACTTCAGGATTTCTCCGATTGTTGATTTAGAAGGGCCAAACTGGGATGAGGAAAAAAGAAACCAATAAAAATATAATTGTATTACAGAATTATTCTATAACTTTGGTTTTATTTTCCTCTGGAAAAGTTCATGACTAAATGCATCCATGAAATACAGAGCATCGCGCCGCAATAATTACACAGTCATGCGTACGTACAGCCAAGGCCTTTGTGTGGCACAACACCAATCACTGATTTTGCCTCAGTGGTGACAGCCATTACTGTTGCTGCCATCAGAGGTCAGGACGGCTGCTCACTCTCCAAAATTGACTCCAATAAACACCTTCAAGAAAATTCCACAAATCCTAAGGAGCAACAGGCTGCTTTAGGAGTACCAATCCAACTTGTGTGAATAACTGTATACAGTCAAAATCCTCCAAGTGGAGTGAGGGGGCAGATCACACAAAGCACAAAAGCCTATTAGCACAAATGAGCTATAAATCATAAATACATCTACTTCTCTAACTGTTTCCATTTGTTGTGGGGGGGTTTTGTGCAGGCTGTAGCTGTTTTTGGCATACACGCAGATGTTTTTGAATTGTCTAAAACACCAACGCAACAAAGACAGATATCAATTAATTACAGAGCTCTGTTAGGGGATGCCATCAACATTTGAGAGATTTGCTGTTTGCAGTTTGTGGTTAAATGAGGACACCAGTGACACACAGACATCCAGTAGTCTTTAGAAAATCATTGGCACATGTGGCCACTGGCATTATCTTCTGTACAAGGAGCAAAATATTATGCCGTGAATACACAGTAATACATCTAAGAGCAAATGATTGTTTCGTACAACAGCATAAATAAATAAATCAGACCCACATGTACTCTTAAAACATAGCGCCGCTCTGTTTGTCGACTTTAACCTTCCTCTCCTTCTCTGTTGTTTTGATTGTCTGTCTGTCCCCCCGTGAGACATCCGCAGTATCAAATGAGCAGAGCTCATAGCTGTTGCCACTGCGGGAAACCTTAATGCACCTTGAAAAATAATTACTTCTACTTTTTAGATGCCATGTCCATCCCCACTGCTCCACTTCATCACCCACAGGATAACTGATGCAAACCGGTGCATTCACGTGTGTACAGTATGTGTGTGTGTGTTTGTTGTTGTGTACCCGCTGCGGCTGCTAGCCTGCGGGCCTGTTTGCGTTGTTCGGTAGGAAGTGTTTGCAGTGAGTCATCCACAAAGGATTCCCTGTAGAAGAGGTGAATCGGAAAAGACAAGACCCCTTAGACAGTAGAGAGGGGGGAGAGGAATAGGAGGTGCAGAAATGGGCGGGGCTTCCGTAGAACTCTTGAGATATTGGCGCATAGAAATGATCAGATGTTATGGTCCAAAGTGGACTCGAAGACCACAGATCACTTTCCACACGCCCCCAGCGAAAGGTTTGTATGTATGGTTTTGCTCCATCAGATAGTGCAAGATATTCAGACTGTAGGAACATAGGTGCTCGTCTTCTGTTGCAGTTTAAAAACTCCTTTCAAGAGTAATTTTGTTGATAGTAATAATAATAACAATCTATGTCATTTTTGCTCTCTGCTCAGCACAGAGTAGTGCCTTTCCCAGAACCACAATATGGGCATTTGTGAAACTTTCCATCTTTTTTGCATTGTTGACTTTGCTTCAGTTTTCTGTTATTAGTATTGCGTTTTGTGTCTGTGTTTTTGGTATACCCAAACCGCTCTTTTGGCATTGGATTAGGAAGACATACCTGGCGCACCTATTGCAATGTGTGTTCTGGCTTGCCCTGCTTTCCATGGATGGAATGAGTGCTAAAGGCAGGGAAAATAGAGGCACAGACAGACAAACAGAGAGAGAGAGGGAGAGAGAGCAAGCTGGGGAAAGCCTACACTCTGACTCAGAGGGGAGGTAAGGGAATTCCCTGGTGAGCCGGATAGTTTTTACATCTGGTAGGACTGGAGCGTTGCCTGGAGCTCAGCAGCACCATGCAGCTTGGTCTGCAGCAGGGAGAAGTCTGGTCCTCTCTACCTCTGCCTCAGGCTGGAGAGAGGCTTCCTTAGCTCTAGCATAATCTGTAACTTTAGAACAACATGATCTACTACAGTAAGCTCGAGCTAATATTCCTCATGTGTAAAAGCTCCTCAGCATCGGACTGAAATGTTTGGATATTCATACCTTCATAGTTTGAAGAAGGCTATGACCTGAACTGCTAAGAGTTCATTCATGCACTGTTTATACTTGGCTGAACTCTTCCACCCTGGGCAAGTTTAAACACCAGACAAACTGGTCGATGTATTGTACTTGTAGCAGTATGTCTAGACTGTCCTTTGGCTTCAGGCTAGAATAACCTTCATGGCTCATACTGGCTCATAGTTCTGGCACTTTGGCACGATAAGACCAACCTCCACCCCTGCTTCAGGCATGAGATTTGGGATCTTACTGTCTCATTAGGATGGTATACTGCCCTCAATTTCAAAATCAGTAATTATTTATCACTGCTAGAATGGTTTAAGCCAGCGGTCTCCAACCTTTTTTGCGCCACGGACCGGTTTATGCCTGACAATATTTTCACGGACCGGCCTTTAAGGTGTCACAGATAAATGCAACAAAATAAAACTAGTACCGGTACCGAAAAAAAGAAGATTTATTCATAACACACGTGAAAAGACCCAGGAAAACCGAGTTAACGATAAAAACGATAACAAAATAACACTGAAAACCGATAAAAACCCTGAAAACCATACATTTCACACCTGAGCCTCAACTTTCGCGGCCCGGTACCAAACGACTCACCGACCGGTACCGGTCCGAGGCCCGGGGGTTGGGGACCGCTGGTTTAAGCTCTCAAGCACCTTGCTAGAAGAGCATCATGAGGAATGTGTGAAATGGAAGTTTCTTATCCGCAGTTTAAAGCTATATTTGTGCAGTGGCTTTGAGAACATCTATACATCAAAGGACCCAGTTGTGTGATAGCAGAAAAATGTTTACATTGTCCTGTGGCCTCTACACTTCTCTTTAGACATGTTTGAACATGTAATTGCCAGAAGAGTCTCTCGAACTGTGGAAAGATGGCCATTTTTGTTAGGGAAACATCTTAATATCCCTCCAGTTGATTACAATAGTGATATACCTTAATGAAATGTGGCTCACTACATGGGTCTTTATGACCGATTTGGCTGCAAGCTGTTGGAGCGACCCTGCTCTGATATATCAAATGATCATCTACCTGCATTCTTTTTCACCATTCGCTCAGTTTCTAAGTGCGGTTCTCGCTGTGACTCTCGCTAGGCTGTGAAATAACATGCAACACACCATTAAGAGCAGCAAGCTTTGATGTCTTTCTAATGCTATCCACTCTACAAATACTATCCAAATGTACAAGTGCAGATGATCCTCCCACCGTCATTCTGAGTCTTCAGATCATTTTCAAACTCAGCGCCACACAGCTGGACTCTTAAAAAGAAGCATAAAATTTCACTCCGCTGACCGCCATCCTCCTCAGGCTACAACCCCAGGTCACGTCGGCTCACGCTTTCCCTGTTATACACCGAGAATAACTCACTTCCTGGCTATAAACCCATCATAAATCTACTGTCAAGTCGTAATTTATACGGAAGCCCCTCGATCTGAAGCAGACCCACATTTCTCCAATTTCACCAGGTCTTAGATTGGCAGAATCCAGTCGCTCCAGACGGGAAACGCAGCTGGGATCAGTCATGGTGGAATCCCTTTTGGGCTTTTTTGGCTTTGCGCCTCATTGGGCAACAAGGCGAATGCCGTGAAAAATGTGCATAAAATTACTGAAGCATTTTCATTCAAGGTGGCAATGGAGACACAATAAAATGGAAAATAAACTTGACATAGGTAAACAGGAAAGAGATATAAATACTCTAAAATAATCTTCTCTGGAAAAGAGACGTAGCTGCAGAATATGTCTGGGTTGTTTCACAAGACAACCTCCGCATTTAAGCGCGTGATTCATAGTTTCCATTCTCAAAAATCCTGAAGTGAACTTGGTCAGTGGAAGCTGTTTTGCACTACACAATGCTTTTTGGAAGGAAAAAAAAATCACCTTTGGCTGTCACTGTAAAAAAAAAAAGTTAAATTTAAAAAAGGAAAAAAGAAAACGCTCAAATGCTAAAACCTGTGAGTTCATTGGGAGGTCAGATACACTGTTACTCAGCTATCTAGGGTTCTTAACTTGGGTAGGTAGTAACAAAAGAAGGACTATAGTATATAAAACTAGAAATAACACAAATGAAAGGTTTGGACTTTATGAGGTTTTTTACAACAGCAGCTCTGTTGCCAGGTTGTCACCAGGCAGGTACACGATATTGTTTGTTGTCAGGAACTGAAGAAGAAATGACTCGAAGAGGCCTCGCCCTACGTGCTGTCTAGCTGCCTGATGAATGAACATGTTGTCCTGGTTGTGCAGTGCTAGTCTTTGTGGACCAGATTTGCAAGAGTGAGTCATATATAGAAAAGCTGCCTGGTTAACATTTGAGCACAAAGTCTAAAAATAAGCGTGCTTCCATTTGTCCATGTGCATGCATGTGTTCATTCACTTCTTTGTTTGACCAAGGCAAGATTATGCCGTACCTAGAGCTCTCCAGACACAGCTCTTATATGCCACTTATTGTTTTTGTGCTTCCCCTGTTATAATTCAAGTTGAAGGCCAGAACAAAGGTAAAGGATGCTGTGGTTGCATGTGTGCATATGTGTGCATCGGTGTGCGTGCATTACGCGTGGGTGGACTTTGCTTGAAAGAGGAGGTGTTGTCAGGAACAGAAGCGTTTTGCAGATGTTGCAGGGAAGATGGAGAGAATGGAAAGTCCTGTGGTTATCACCCAAACAGCATGCCACAGGTGGCCCCATCCCAATTCCATCAAACTCTTAGCTTTGCTTCATACGATGCAGTGTGATTTGAAAAAAGTTTGACAGAACAAACTGATTTAGAGCTACCAAAGGTGAGACAAAAAAAAGATCAAGAGGGAGGCAGAGAGAAAAGTTTGAAAAACATGTTTACTAGTGGAGGCTGGGGTTGACGTCGGAGTCTAAGGTTTCCCTCTTGGAGTGTCTCCCAGAGCGGAGGCGGGTGAGATTCCCTCTTGGTTCCCCTAGACGTAACATGAGGAACGCTCATCTCTGTCTGCCTCTGTCTCTCCCCTTTTCTCTGACCTTCCCTGAGCCTGTGCTTGCTCTAATCGCCCTTCCATACTCTGAACAACTACACTGCATTACCTTTGCCTCATTCTTTCATGTACCTCAATCATCTGCCACATGCACAGGATCACACACTGTGCCCCCTGGCTACTGCTATTCCCCAAGTCATGCACTTCATCTCCATTGCAGTGAGGTACATTTCTCCATATGCAACTTTTATTTCCACCCATTTCAAATACAAAAAAACCCTTATCTGATCTCTCCACCGTCTGTTTTTCTCTTCCCCCCATGTTTTAATATGGCCATTTTGGAAAGATATATCTACTGATGTTCACTCTCTGAATAATAAAGCTGACCACCCGCCCCCACTACCACATCTCACCAATAATAAGCCAGCCGTGACTGGAATCCTTTATTCTCTCGCTCTGTGCATGATGTGAAAAACATAATGCTTTGGGGGAAAAAACAAGGGTTTTACATCTTCCAGAGCTGCTGGGCTTTTGCTGTCGTTTATGTGGAAACTGTCTCTGATTATCTTATCTGATAGCTTCCTGCGCCTGACGCTGCAACTCTAGTTCTCTGTTTAATCTGCAAACTCCTACTTGCGCCTGTTAACATATAGTAGCACTGCCACACTACCCATCCATACAGTTGAGTCACCTGGTGTGCCACTGAAACAAAAGCTGTTCTGTGTCACTGTCATTCATGACAGCAGTAATGACTCATGGTTTCTGCTGAAAAAAGAAGGCGAAAAATTGCAGTGTGGTTGGTGTTGATTGCCGTAACAGAGCCCAGAGCGTCTGTTCACAAAGGTGCGGCGTGAAATCACAAAGAGGACGCAAAGAATGTGAACTGAGCTTCTGCAGGCTCCCAACAGCTGCAGCGGCACACAGGCCTTTTATTGCGAGGCAGCGAGGGGAAACCTCACCACAACAAGAAGAGAAGAAGGGCGGGGAAGAGAGGAAAAGAAGTAGGGGGAGCAAAATAGAAAAAGAAAAAAAATCTAATCAAGGGACAGAAATAGTGCAGAACTTTACAGAGACAGATGAAGAAAAGAGAGGATGCATTCCTTGTCGAACGTTAGAGAACAAACACAACCCGGCTCGTGGCTATACCAAAGCGGCTTCCCCTTTTTTTGTGCTTTGGTCCAAAACCTTAAAGTCTTCACTTCAGACTTAGATAAGCAACACATTCTTACATTGGAGCTGCAAAAATTGTTGAAATTGTTTTTAAGAAATGAAAGTTAATAAATTGTCAATTCACTAAGGAGCTCATCTGAAAGAAGAGGGAAATATTTAGTTCATAATTAAATAATAAAATCTGAAAAATTCGACTAGAAGCAACTTAATAGAGTCAAAGTGCATTGAAACTGGTGTAGCTAGAGTAGAATAAGCAGGTGATCGATGGAGATTTTGGAGTTGATGTCCTGAACAACCTGGATCAGGTCGAGTTTCAATTGTCTCACGATGCTTTTTATTATACCGTAAAGACTCTACAGTATTAGAAAGAAACCCCAACACAACAATCAAGTGCTCTGTTTATGTTCCCTTATTATTCAAGACCTTGCATGTCATTGAATTTTAAATTCAATTCTGGGCTTAACGGGGAGCCAACATGGGAGAAATATGTGATCCAGAACTCTTTTTTAGTCCCAGTCAGAGTTCTGGATCAACTGAAGGCTATTCTGGGAGCTTTTAGGACAGCCTGATAATAATGAATTAGAATAGTCCAGCCTAGAAGTGATGCATGCATAAACTAGCTTTTCAGCATCACTGTGACACAGGATGTTTCTAATTTTAGAGATGTCAAAGAGGAGGGTGCGTGACAGACAGCCTGAAAGGGGGAGTGAAAAAACACTAGAGAGAACAGGAGCAGGTCTATTATAGGAAAGAATAGTGACAAAAACGTTTGAATGAGATGACTTTGGCAGTGTGAAAATGAAACTGATGAAATAAAAAGATCCAAAACAGCACATATCAACAAGAACTTGAGAGAACAGAATTTCTTTATTCAATTTCTGTCGAAACCGTGATGTTTTTTTTCCCCAAATCCAAAAGTCTGTAGCCACACTCCAAATGAGGTCCATCTCATCTATATGTTGATGCAGTTTGTAAGGGCCTCCGCTAAATAATGCATTTGTCTTTTTGCAAAACAGATGGGCATCATCTTTGGGAGACGGAAGCCAAAGTTGACAAGGACTCCATCAAATCAGTGAGTGCACCTTACCAGCATGATTTATTTGAAATGCTCGTGCCGTCTCCAGTCCCACCTTCCCGTGAGACTTTTTCTCCTTTTCCTCTCTCTGTCTTTTCCTCATCTGTCCCCTGTAATGATGTAACCTTTGCTAAGTTATTACAAATTGCAACATAGACAATGATGTTTAGCCGATGCAATCCTGAATGGAATTTTCACAAAATCTCCTTATCCTCTTGGAAGTAATTAGACGCAGGCTGTCATGTTGTTTTTGCATCTAATCCATGAAGATACACATGTATGGGTTACACACACACACACACACACACACACACACACACACACACACACACACACACACACACACACACACACACACACAATCCTCCTAGCATAGCCAGACGTTTAGTTCACTGTGAGGTTTGCTGAATTGGGCTCAAACACTTCATCTACGTTGAGACCGTGCAGCCAAGTGCAAATCGCACCCTACCTGCTGCCTTTCATGAGGGTGGTAATGAGAAAATAAACCAGTGTACTCGTTTAACTGACGCTCAGTCGGACTGTTAATGTAGAAGCAAGCGAAAAGGGAATCGTCAACAGAGGGAATGAGGCAAATGTTTTTCTATGTGTCACAGGGAGCTGCCTGAGCTCTGGACTTAATTAAGATTTCATCAAGGTTCATTAGGCCTGCTTTTTACTGTGGACAGAGTCAAGAACAGAACCTGTTTGCGTGTGCAGGATGACAGTATGTTTTGAAATGACGATTCTTTTCATCAACTGTGTCAACCCACTGTAAACTAACTGAGGTGATTTACACTCGCACATAGTTAACTATCCCCAACTAAAGTCTGCAAGTCGGGATGTTTGTCGTTGGCTTGCCGCTGCTGTTTCGCTTGGGTAAATGACTCGGTTGCATCAGTAGGACAAATATGGAGTGTGGTGTCTAATTGCTCCGCAGGGCCGGCTGATGCGTGATGGCTAGAGTCCCGGATGCTGGAAAATTAGCAGTCAGCATTGATAAAACACAAATCTTACAGTGTGTTTGTAAATCTAATAAACAATTACTTAGAGACAGCGAGCGAGAACAGGCCCTCTTCTTATGCCAGCTGCGACTAGACTACTCTAAAGTGCTCCAGTCTGACTGCCTGCTCGACTGTGTTTTTATTGCCATCGAGAGTGTGCTAACTTTCACGGGGTTGGGAAGCGAGGGAAAGCGGCGCGCACGCACTTAACACCCTAAAGTCTGCCACCTGCATGTTTTTCTTTATCATTATCTGGAGGGTAGACTGGTGCTGAGCTCACCTCCGACTTCCCCCCACCAACCCGTCCCTCCCACCTTCCTTCAAGTGTGCCTCACTCTGAGCCTGTTTAGATCTAGAGGAGAGTCACAGCTGCCCCGGGATCATTTTTTTTTGCAATGTTCTCAATATATTTGCAAGTTCATATCCATACAGACTTGCTGTGGTGTATCGATGCAGAGGAGGCGAGCAGGCAAGCCAGCAAAGGCACGGCTGTACAAACAAATAAGCTGGCTGCCTCCCTCCTCTCGTGCAGTACAGGGACGATGCTAAAGCTCCTGGGTTTTCCTCAGAGACAAACACAGGCACTGGACCAACCTCTTGAGCTCTCGTGCTGCATCTACACAGTCCAGACGTGCTCATTTAGACCTGCTCCCAGTCCAGCCTCTTGGAAACAGTATCCTGAATACTGGCCAACTGCAAAACAAACATAGCTGTTGATTAACCTCTTAATTCCCACAGGTGTACAGTCATTATAAACCCATGCTGTGTAGTCTTTCCAGTCTTTTGAATTTGCAGAACTTCCTTTGAAAATATCATGGTGATCCCAAGCTTTCCAAAGATGCAAAAACGCCTCAGCCTAAATTTGAGACAAAGCAAGAAATAAAAAGTTTAAACTACAAACCACAAAGTACTAAAAAGAAGTTGGTTATTTAAGAGGAAGTGTGAAAATCAAAATGACGTCTCACACCTGAGTTTTTATTATCATATCATATTTCTGTTTTAGAACGCTCTTGTTGTGGAGATCCCGCCATATAGAAACCAGAGAATATCCAGCTCGGTGCAGGTTAACTTCTACGTCTGCAACGGCAAGAGGAAGAGGAGCCAGTCCCAGCGCTTTACCTACCTTCCTCCAAATGGTAATAATCATCCACCCACCCTTTCTATTACCAGTGACACTGCAACACTCCTATGCTTTGCACAAGCTGCACGCTTTGCGTTCTTTATTGCAACTGTGTGCCTTTTCACATCTTGACAGCCATTCGTCCTATTTTACCTCAGCCGTTAAAGTGCTACGTGAAATTTGTAGCCCCCCCTTTTTTTTGTGAATGTTTTTGACGTTGTAAGTGGCAGCACTTGGCTGAAGCCTCTGAGCGAGTGCAGGAGGTGTGAAGTGTGTTTATTCTGCAGTGACAGCACGTTCCCCAGCCATGAGGTGCACCTACTGAGTGACAGAGCCTCCGAGCACTGTTGATGTAGAGGAGTCAATCTCCCAGCGACCTGACTTTCACACCCGGCCCCACACATTCTCTTCCAGCACACTTATGAATTGACAAAAAAACATCCACGCACACACACACACACACAGCCAGCCATTGCTTTGCCATATCATTCATGTAGCAACCTGAAAACCCAGAAATACCTCTGTCTGTGTGTGTGTGTGTGTGTGTTTATCACAAGCCTCAGTGTTTATAGATGGCTTTCACGTTGGAATTTGAAGAATGTATTGTTAAGAGTTAAAAAGTTCAGCCTCGAAATTACATTGCGAGCTATTTGCTCTTCACAGTAGGCACAGGTGAAATATCATCTTCAGTATCGCTTTCAAGCATCCCACGAGAATAGCATTATTTTATTGCGCCGGTTTGCTCTTTCAAGCCGCAGCTTTCCAAATATGGTGCCATAGTAAGTCCTTTGCTTGTTGGTCTGCTGAGAAGCGGCACCGACGCAGTTAAGAGCTTTTCAAGACACCGGAGAACTCTTCTGCCTCTTTAAACAGTAGTTGCTGAAGGCAGACTTAGCAAATGCTGCAGCTCATTTGCTCGAGTCGGTTTTGGAATTCTAACCAGTAACCGTGCTTTTACAAGGCACGCATTCCCCTTGTGATAACCAGCGAAATCCATTAGATCAAAACAGTGGTATCTTGTTTTCATTGATCAGAGCCTAATGGGTCTAATGCTTCTGGGATAGCAGGCAAGCAATGTGTTTAAAGACCAGAGCTGTTAATAAGATGTGACATTTAGATTATCAGCAGATGCATTTATGGCCTCGGGAGATAAGTGATCAGGATTTTGGATGAGGCTCTGAGAACAAATAGAGCACAGCCCTATTTGGAGATGCCTGATAATATGATGAACAAGTGCATTGTGGGTAACCGGACAAGTGTGGGACAAGACAAACTGTGGCCATATATAGCTGCTCATCCGTTTCATATAGAAAGAGACAGAGAGAAAAGGAGATGCAAAGGCTTTTCAACATCCACGGCGCATCTCAAAGTCAGTTCTCTGAGCGTGCACGCAGCTCTAATTAAAAGATGGCTTGTTGTGTTCTTTCCTTTGCTGCCAAATAAACCACAAGTACAGCGTGGACCACACAAGCGGGGCCCATGTCTTGTCAAAGAAGTTTAATTAACTTACAAGTGTTACAGCCAAAGCGACCACGACAAGGGTTTTGAGTTCTATTTTCAGATACAGCATACGCATTAAAAAAGTACAGCTGATCATATGAAAAACAGAGACTCTGTTGGGAGATAGCAGGTGAAGCAGAACACAGAGCTTGAGTTCCATAGTTGTGATCTACCTGGTAAAAACTTTGGTTTTATTTTTTTGACCACAATGTTAAAATTGTTCTAATTATCACAGACTGTGCACAGTGATGATGACTGCAATAGTTTCACAGTTTCAATACTGCAGCAGAGAATGAGGAAACCCTAGTGAAGCTGTTTGCTTTTGAGGGTTTCAGTGTGTGTGTGTCAACAGTGAGTGAAACAACCAACACTGCGGCCATGTACTCGGGGTGGGCTGCGGAGGAGAACACCCACACACACGCATAGACACACATTGCTGTCGACACTTTTTTTACTACTTCTTTTTTTTGCTCGCTCGTATGAAAAGACTCTTCCGGCCCTATGTCCCACTTCAAGCACAGTTGTGGTCTCTGACGTTGTTTAGAAAGAACATTTCTTTCACACTCTGCTGTCTGTTCATCTATAAAAAGCAAACCAAAACCTTAAAATAGCCCAACTTGTTTAAAACAGCGGAAGGATGAAGCAAACACTCTCTGGGACCCAGATGCTAGTGAAAACCACCTTTATTTTCCATTCAGGTCATGTGACCATCTTGTTATTCTTTGACACTAATGCATATGTGGTTGGCAATACTGCGGCTAAACATTGATACCTGCATTTGAAGAACAAAACACATCTGGAGGGGGGGGATAATAAAACAAACAAACTGTTTGCTATATTTTGCCCCGCAAGTACACCAGACATATTATTTCAACAGGCATCATTATTTCAGCAGATCTGTATGTTCACTGCCTCTGTTGTTAATTAAGAAGTTTATATTAGGCCCGTCAGATGCAGTGGAAAGATAGCAATAGATGGATGCTGTGGAATTTTGAGACATTGCCATGCTAATATAGTGCAAAAAAATGGACATGCTCTATGTAAGTGAGGAAGAGGTAAATTGTGTATACAAAGCAGGAAACTGTTAGAGGAAGTGCCAAATACTGCAGTTCCTTTAGGCTGGCTGCTAAGGAAGGTAATAATTCAGTTCAATTCAATTCAATATAGTTATACAGCGCCAAATCACAACACAACACAGTCATAGTCACAACAGTTGCCTCAAGGTGCTTTATATTGTAAGATAGGCCCTACAATAATACATACAGAGAGAAACCCAGCAATCATATGACCCCCTATGAGCAAGCACTTTGGTGACAGTGGAAAGGAAAAACTCACTTTTAACAGGAAGAAACCTCCAGCAGAACCAGGCTCAGGGAGGGGCGGCTGTCTGCCGCAACCTGATGGGTCGGTAATACCAATAGACTTAAATTTTAGCAGAAATAGTGCAAAAACTGTTTTGGTCTGTATGTCTAATTCCTCATTTCTGACTATACGGGCAAACGTGGCTCCTGGTCGTTGTGTCCTTGGGCAAGACACTTTACCCTCCCGCCTACTGGTGTTGGCCACAGGGGCCGAAGGCGCGA
This sequence comes from Rhamphochromis longiceps, assembly GCF_057381845.1. Taxonomy (NCBI): domain Eukaryota; kingdom Metazoa; phylum Chordata; class Actinopteri; order Cichliformes; family Cichlidae; genus Rhamphochromis; species Rhamphochromis longiceps. The sequence goes on from NC_140567.1 coordinate 16,306,858, forward strand.
TATGGCAGCCTCGCTTCTGTCAGTCTGCCCCAGGGCAGCTGTGGCTACAACTGTAGCTTGCCTCCACCAGTGTGTGAATGCGAGAGTGAATGGTATTGTAAAGCGCTTTGGGTGCCTTGAAAAACGCTATATAAATCAAATCTGTTATTATTATATAAAATTTATGTATCACATTATGTTAAGGCTTAAAGTTTCATTATTTGGGACAACTGTGACTGACATTTGGCTGCTGCTAGCTGGACTCTTAGCTGTCTGCTAGGCTAAACTGGACTTCTCTGTCCTGATTGTGGTGTCGCTCATATGACTTTCTGTGCACACAATTGCATCAACGGCATATCTAAGAAGTCTGCGTTCCAGTTTTGGTGAGTAAAATTTCAGTATATTATTTATATGCTTGCAGTTAGAAGTTATCTCAGGAGACACCCTTGATAACCAAACTTCATAGTATTAGTTGATAATTCAACAACCAAACTACTAGTCCAAATATAGTCATGTTTTACATCAAAAGGCTATCCGGTCTTTAAGTGATGACGTGATGAATCCTGCTTCCGGGCCCAAACTACTCTGCGTTTAATAAGGCTGTTGTGCTTTTATCATGTTTTAATGCTTTGTATCTTGTTCTATTTAATCTCAACAAGCCCCTAAAAACAGTCAGTGATCACTGTCGGCCTCTCTCGGTTTTTGTTACCACTCTTCAATTTAAAGCTGAGTTTTTTAAACCTTACAATGTAATTACAGCTCAGCCCATGCAGCAGTATATTAATGACTAACCTCGTATTGTGGATGGATTATCTAAGTTGTTTTCCTGACTGAAGTTTGATCCGTTTACAGCATCCTGCCATGAGATTGTATTTGCACCTAACCATCGGGAACCCTCACCTAAACTTTTATTGAGTGGAAAAAAGTCCTCCGTTTGTTAGCGTTCATCCTCCAGCTTTACTGTTTATATTATGCTAACATAGATGTGTTGCTAGCGATCACGTAGCACATCATTATATACCAGCTAGCCCAACTTCAGTAACCCTACAAAACTCACTGCTGTTTAGTTTTCTGTCTTCATTTATGTTGGAAGTGATAGCAGAGCTGTACGTCTTAATTTGTTTCAGAAATCCCTCAGTCTGAACATGGTATATTATATTTAGATGGAAGCTAGCGAGCTAACTCCCTGCTAACTTCTAACTCCGTTAAACTTCTTCATGGATGCCTGGATGTTAAACTTAATTGTTACACCTGGTAGAGCAGCCACACTGATCATTTTATTACAGATGAAAGAATTTAGACAGTTTTTCAACTCTCAGTAATGCTGCAGTGATCGTTTGACTTGGAGACCTGCAGCAGTGTTTGGGCCCAGACATAGCTAATGACGTTAGACTTAAAGACCAGATAGCTATATTTTATATGCAGTCTATGATATACACAAAGCAACCCCCGCCTGTGTCCAAGTGAATACAAGAACTTGACCTTTCCCTTTACAGAACAAAATAAAGATTATTTTTTAGAATCTTTAGAAAAAAAAGAGTTATACCAGTTATGGAAAAAATGTTTCTCCATTGGGATGAACTGATTATGAGGTATAGGTGCATTTAGCCGATGAGTCGAGAAGACTGCTATTGTTTAAATATACCATCAGCAGCATTTGCGGTTGAAGCCTAAGTGCCTGTCTGTGATGATGAGATGTACATGCAGAACAACTGTCGTCTGGTTCCCAGAATGAGCTTCCCTTTTCCGAGCTCCCGTCCAATAATTCTTGCGTGTGTAGAGATGTGACGTGTTGCTCTTGAAACAAGAAACAGTTTTCACCAACCACATTAAACAACAAATGCTAAAAAAATGCTGGCAGTGACCAAAGCTCGGGCGAAGAACTTCTCGGAACCCCTTTATTTTTACAGGCCGTTTGGAGATTCCTCTGTAATATCAAGTTCTATTCTTAACGCAAATGGCTGCCTACTCTCTCCCACCATCACTGCATCAGTCTGTGGTTGGAGCTGGAGAGGGTAGAGCCAGAAACATGTTCTGTGACACATACAGGAAAAGTTAATGAGCCACACGTTGATCTTTTGTTGTAAATATTTGCACAGTCATGTTTTTCTAAAGAAAAAAAAATCTGGACAATGACTGAACTGTTTCTGTCAGGTCTGCAGCTTTGGGTGTTTTTACACTAACCTACAGTATACCAAAGCCCACGGTATGCTGTGTGTCCAGATTGCCTACACAGTGGGACATGGTGCATGAGGTACCTTTGAGTTAATGAACTACCACCTGCTCCATGTTAAATGTCACGGGAGATTCATGCCGATAGTATGAGGTGTGTCCAGAATTTCTTAAAATGTTTTTCACAGTGGCATAATAGTATCATATTTTACCAGTTGAAAAGAGTGTTAGAACCTAAAATACCTCTTGAATTCGTCCAGAAGTACAGATGCTCTTCTTTAGAAAGTGTTTTATAAAGCTCACATAAGCCTTGCTTGCTTTTTTTAATGAAATAAACAGATACAGACACACATCACTGTCCCTATTCCCATCAGAGGAAACAAGTGCTCAGTAAAATACCTAGATCATTCCTGATCAGTTCAATACAAGCAGACAGAAGGGAAAACTGCCAGAAATGGAGAGAAAACCATGTGCGGAGCATCAACAGTCTGTGGGCCATAACCCACAGGTTGGGAGGAAATAGAAGCCAGCTGAAGTTGCACTGGTCCCAGTGAATCTGTTTTCTCAGTTCTCATATAAAGTTGAAATGAGACATAGAGATGGACCAAGCTGGAGGAAACACGTCTGTTTATAAATCGAGGAGGGAGGAGTATGAATTTTGGAGAAAATGTTTGCAACTTTGGAGAACAGGCAGGTGGAGGTTTTGCTTAATGTAAAAAACAATGCTTAGAATTTCCTTTACTCTTAATGAACAGCCTTTTCCTACATAAGTCAAACATGTCAAACAGCCGTCCCATTATGCTGAATGCGAAATGAGGAATGGCGTTGCACCAGGCCCAAATGTGGATTCAAGGACAACTTGATTAGAACTTGGTTTTAAAAGGTCAAGGTCACGGTGAGCTTACAAAACACATGTTGGGCTATAACGCCAGACTTTATACACTAATTATGACACAATTTCGTAAAAATGTCTAATAGGATGAAAAGATAAAGCTGTAAAAACACTCTTTCTGGCAGCTGGTCAATGTCATAATCCAAGAATAGAAGACAGCGAGGTTGCAATTGCTGTATATGTCACATGTGCTCAGATACTTAAATAATGACAGCAATCTTTGGTGAAAGGCATCTGTACATGCAATAAATTACTCTGGACGTATGCAACTTTCATATATTGTAATTATTTTATTTTTTTCATTTAACTTTTGCAAGGAGACATTTGAAACAAGATATCAGTTTTCAGGATCCGTTAAGCGCGATGTTCTTTAAATATTTAACAGGACTTTTGTTTTTTTGACTGATTTCATAAGGCAGAAGGTTAAATGTGTTTCAAATTAGAGGCAGCAATGCAGATCGGGACCCCAAGCTAAAATATGAAAATGGTCTCATTTTATGACATTTCCACTCTGATATCACACCCTCAGCTCCTTGGCACACTTCTGTCCATTCACACCAGAGAAAAAGGCACAGGAGACAAAGGCAATCTGGAGGGAAGTAACTGTGGATGTTGTGTGAGCATGTGACTCACTTGTTATTCCCCAGGCCATGGAGAGGAGGCCTGTGCATCATGGGACTCGCCTCACCGTGCTGCCCCAGACACCAAGCCTGGTCTCTGGGCTCTGAAAGCAGACAAGGCTGACGTAAATGTGTTCCCTGCCACGTTATCGCTGCTCTGTAGCTCGGCACCCCGGAGGCTACAGACGCGTTTGGTGCCTTTTCAGACCAAACTCTCACATACCTAGATGTCTTTTTTTTTGACACAGTAAGGGACAATTTGCCTTTTTTTCTGTCAGAGAAAGGTTCTATTATGTACAAAAATCATACACACAGACATCTTATTCATATTGACAGCTTCAAGTAAATGTCACTACGAAGTACATTTAGCCAAAAACTTTTAATGGCTGGCACCAAACAGTCACCACACCCATTAACACATTTTAACAATTGCTAGGAATAAACAGTATGTCCATTGTGACTCAGAAGCCTTTGCTGTGCATTTGGGTATCTTAACACGGGCCTATTACTTTTGTGCTGGCACAGCCTGTGCATGTGTACTTATATAATAACTCAGCAGTGAGCTTGTTAATATGGATCCCTCTCCGTCACTCAACCCGGTCCATAAACACGCCGCTGTTTATGAAGGCTTCGGATTGTGATTGAAATTTTCAATTAATAGAAAACCTTTCTTGACAGTGAAGAGGAAGTATGTGATACCTGTCAGTCAGAAGTAATCAGGAAACAACGCAGACAGTCTGCACTGGATAACAAGTTAGATGGGAGCAGGCAGGATGATCAAATGGGGTCACTGCACTCTCTGCATTAGCTGAGGTCTGAAGCTCCTGAAACCACAGGCACAGCTCTGCAACCTCTTAAGCAGCTCAGGCAGCCTAATCAAAATCAAATCATCTCCTTTTTTTCACCCCCCCCCCCCCTCCCCTCCCCTCCCCCACCCCACCACCACCACTATCCTTTTGGTCCTGAGAGAAACAATTACTTCTGGAGTGTGGAGGAAACCTGGGGGTCCAGAGCAGCAGCAACAGCAGCAGCACTCCACTGCTTTAAAGTACTTTTATTGGATATCAGAGCTGGAGGAGAGTCCAAAGAAAATAGGTCCTATTCATTATTAGAGCCAGCTGTGGCTTTCCACACTGATGACTCATCCATTTTTCTTTCCTCCCTATTCTTTTGCTTTTTTTCACGGTGTGGTAAAGATGGGTGGCAAAAGAGGAGGCGTAAGGATTTCTCTGTTAGAGGACTCTGCCAAGTTGACGCTGAGCCCAGATCCACTGGTGGTTGTTTGTTTGGATTATAAAGGGTATCACAGGCGCAGTTCTGCCTGCTCGATGCTTTACTCAGCCTCAGTCATACGCTCACTGCGCCACGTGGATTCCCTGCACGTTTTATAACCTCTCCTTTCTTTCTTTCTTTCTTTCTACTTTCCCCCATCAGTGCCGATCATAAAGACAGAACCCCACGATGAATATGATTCTCTGGGTACCGTGGGGCTCTCCATGCATTCCACTCCTTACTACAGCCAGCCAAGACTCACTCCCATCATGCCTGTGGCTGACCCTGAAGCCTGCCTGGTTGGGGGCTACCCTTCGTGCCCACCTCGCCATGCTGCCATGCCATCGTCACCCCCCAGTTCAAGCCCCACCCTTCATGACCTGTCTCCTGTGGCATTCAGCAAGTGCCTCCCCAACAGCCCCACCCACGCAGCAGCACCACCGGGACCCATGGTAGCGCCCCCTATTCAGGACAACCCTGGCCACCCTAATCTCGCCCACCCATCTTCGCCAGATAACAACTCTTCTCTAGGGTTGCTCCACTCCCAGGGTAGCCCCAACCACCTCAACAGCCCAGGACGCCATAACTACCACCCTATCTATACCAACAGCAGCCCCTCATCTTCCCCAGCGTCCCACCCTTCCACTCCAGTTGGGCCTGCGGAGAGCCCATTCGTTCAGGCCTACAGCCCAGTTGGCTCAGCCCAAGCTGGAGGGAGGTCACCAAGCTTGCTACCTGAGGATGCCAGCCCACCTTCGATGGCCATCACCGTCAAGCAGGAGCCCCAGGAACTGGACCAGATGTACCTAGATGACGGTGAGTTCCTGCAGTGTATGCACATTATCCAGAATAATAACTAAATAAAGTTATACGTTTCTCTTTATGAGATCACTGTCCGTGCCAAAATTGGCTGTTTGGGCAACACATCACATTTATTTAACAGCTTTTTCTTATCTGCAAGCCCTCACGCACGGCCGCACCCTATTGCACCTCAGAGTATTTCCTGAAAAAAATTCTGGCAGCATATTTACGTCAGATTTGTTTAATTTTAGGCCCAGCGGATTTATTTGCTTTTGGTTTTAATGTGCCGGCCAGCTTATGTTGTCCGAATGGCCGCTTGACTTTCAAAGGGTAAATTGCCTTGATGGGATTTTGAAACAATCTGTCAAAACATCACAGCACTGGGGTCAGCCGGGGTGCAGCCGAACAAAAACAGTGGCACACGCGTAGCGATCCAAACTGTTGACACAACGACTAATGAAGGAAGCAAAACAATGGGTAGGGGTTTCCTGAGCCGGCCCACCCCCTCCTCATCGCCACCCCCAAATATCTGGGAGGGATGCTGGGACGCAGGAGGCAGAGGCTTTGTTTTCCCGTCATTTCCCCACGGAGTCCACACCATGCAGCTGTCGTCATCAGGGGAGACTGTGGGGTCACCAGTCTCCCTCTAGCAATGAAACCAGTCACACCCAAGAGACCATATGGTTGGGTTTATTGCCTCCTGTGTCCATTGCACATTGTGTCTCTAAGGGCAGCAACCTGTTATCTGTGTTAGCAGAAGCTCCACTTGCTGTTATGATATATATCCATAGAGCACATCCCTGGCATCCAGCCAGCTTGACCTGTTAAAATCTGCCTGCAAACTACTAGAGGTGGTGGAGAGGGGAGGGAGGCGCCACCGCATTGAACTCAGGAATATCACCCTTCCTGTGCACCTTTTGTTCAGTAAACTAATGTTGTTGCATGTGTGTGTATGAGCTCATACGCATTCACTCAACAGCTCTGGGAGTACAGGGGTGATAGGCATGAGGGGACCTGGGGAGTTTTGCTGTGGAACTGTAATTGAGTTGAAAAGCAGTTGTCAGCATATCTGTCAGTCTTGATGAGTCCCGTTAGTCATTATCTCATAAACAGACAATACAGACACAGGAGGGATGTCTGCCCCTTATCAGCTCTATAAACTGATTTGAAACTTTCTCTTTCCTCTAAAAAAAACAACAAAAGTAAATAAATCTTTTAGACTTTTTCCTCTTTGAATTCATACAAATCTGGACTGTCTGGAGATGTAAGCTGAATCCTTTCTTGTTGCTTTCAATAATTACGGCAGCAGAAGCGTTCACGTGGGCATTAATTGAATAATGTAAAACGATAGCTTTATTTTGAGTTTTCTACTACGGTTGCCAAACGGGTCCTTTTACACCAACCGACGTGGCAGTGCTCATCCAAGTAACCTTGTTTCTCTTCCCCGCTACTCCATCCTCTGTCACTTTAGCAAGCTCAGTCTTCCTCCGACCCGGTGGCCAAATGTATTCAGCCTGCGATTATAGCTACATTAGGGACGCACAGGAATGTGTATTGATTGACCAAAGACAGTGAGGCAGCCCCTTGAAAACCTCAGCGTGCTGCCGTTTACATCACCTAACGTCTGTGCAAGCATCTGTGGTAAACTCTTGGAGTCCTGGTAAGTGTGCGGTGGTAACAGCATACTGCCAAGGCATCTGCTGCTCCAAGGCCCGACCCTATCCAAAACCCCTCAAATGAGCCCTGAGCTAAAATAAATAGGATCGGAAGGCAGCTCAACCCGGCGTCTCACTCCCCCGTCTGTACGCATTACAGCCGTGTGTTAGCAAGCTCAATTAAAGAAAGAAGACTAGCAGATGACCTCACCGCGGCAGCGGTGATTTAACACCGGCCATGAAGAAAAAGCGTTCCTCCCAAGCAGTTGGGGAGGCCGTGATTTGGAGTCGGCAGGAGCACACTTGATCTTCCCCAAGAGCAGTGCACCTCCCACGCCCTAACACTGAGGCCTCCCGACTCTCATCAGCCAGAGGAAATGTGTCTCTCTGGCTGGGCCCAGGTTTTACACAGCCCCTGAGAAATCACTCAACTTATCAACGGTGAGCTACTGTACCGTAAGGAGCTGGGTTAGCAGGGAGGGGGTCTGAGATGTAAACACCCCTAACTGCCGTAGACACAGTCTCCATTGTAAAGTGCTGAACTCTTCCCTCTGCTGCGATAGAAGCTTTACTAACTTCAGTGTGAGCCATGATATGATGGTTCTTTTTTGTTTTTTCTGCAATGAGGTTTTATGGGAAGACTCCAGTTGGCAGTCAGATCACCGTTGGAGCTCCCATTTTCACTCAGTGGCATGTTGGCTCTCACCCGCTTACAGCCTCACTTCTCCTACCTGGAATTAAGGCCAAATATCAGCGTGGTTTAGGGAATGGAGGCGAGAAGAGGCTGAAACACCCTTCTGCTAGGCGACTACGCCTTGTTGCATTGTTGACTCACTGTGGTAAACAACTCATAGTGGGGCTCTTGTAAAAGCAAAGATTTCAGACATTTCGTACTTACTCGCAGCCCGCTATCTGTACTTTATGAGCTAGAAAAATGGCAGTCAAATGAGATCAGTGGGTACACAAATAGAATTTTATGAATAACTCGGTCTGAAGGATTACGTTTGTCTTGTTAGCTGAACTAATTAAGCCAAAAAAGAAAAAAAGAAAAAAAGCTTTAATGACAGCATGTTTTTGTCATATATTTTAAGGCGCACTTCTGGTGACACCGCTTCCTGTGACATATCTTGGTCTACATATGAAAAACACGGGTTACACAAACCTAAGCTACTATTCTGAGACTTATTTTTCTTGCCTTGGAAACCTGTTCCTGCTGTTTATAGGTATTTTGCTGTGGTTGCGAGTAGAGTAGAGTAGAGCAGAGGCGATGTGTTGGCAGTGTGAGGCATTCAGGGCCTATGAGGCTGCTGCCGTGTGTCCTGTCTCATTAGCTGCTGCTGTGATGGGTGATATCATGAAATGTAACTGAATGCAGCACGCAGCAAAGGAACTACTGTTAATCAGAGAGCCAGATTTCTACCACCTGCCTCTCTGGGAAACAGAGGGCCCTTATTCCCTAAAATAAGAAAAACACAGAGTGCAAACCAGCCTCTGCTGATTTCTGACATTTGACATATGTGCTCTGGTTTCCTTGTGTTGCAAGGTAGTTTTTTAGATGGGAGCGTTGGGGGGGGGGATTGCGATTGCTTCCTCCTCAATTCAAAGCTAGTGTGCTTTTTACTAACTGAAAACAGAATTGTTGTTGATCCTTCTTTCCTCCTTCCTTCGCTGCCCAACTCCCAACCCCCAGCAACAAAAGCGGAATTCTAGCCTTCCCGAGGATCTCTGTCCACCACCAGTGCTTCTGAAGGCAACTCAAAGCATTCTTCATGGAAACTTTTACACATCCTGGCAAGGTGCCCAGACCCCAGGACTCCGCAAAACCCCTAATGATGATTGAGCGTGCGTCCTCACTGCGCTGAAAACATGCTGAGTCGCTAACATTGGAGTGTGCCGCAAGGCTTCATTGGGGTGGGGGGGGCAGAAGACTGCAAGATTTGGGGGTTGAAGTGCCTAATGGGACTCACTAAAGCAGGGCTACTCCTGTATGTTTAGACAGCATTAGTATAGTATACGTGCGTGCGTGTTTTTTCGCTATTAGTTGGTCGACTCGGCTTAGATGTGGAAGCACTGTAAGTGACATCGTGTGCTTTCACACCACTCCACCTCTGACCCGCTGGCCTTTTGGGAGCAGGTCAAGCTTCAGCTAATAGTATACAGAAAGAAAGGCTGTCTTGTGGTTAAGTGCAATGCCTAGAACATAGTCTCCTTCTACACATAGTGATATTGACGGGTACAAGAAAACGCGTGATGGCTTTTTTATTATTTATGGCCACAAAGAGGATGTGGATATTTTACTGTTATTGTTATTGCTGCCTTCTCATATTAGGAATCCCGTTTTCCTGGCAGCCCTTGACGTGGTGAAGTATAAGTAAAAGTTTGGGCTTGCTGCAGAAGTTTTACAGTCATGGGAAAAATTAATAGGTGGGTGCACTCTTGGCTTGGCCTTTAAGACCATCAAAGCTATGGATCAACAACTACACATCTGGGATCAGCAATAGATTAGCTTCAATTTCTTCTCATTAAGATTAAAAACCATTATTTTTACTCTGTGAATTGAGCAGCTTTGGCTCTTATTGCCCATTATCAGATACTACAGGCCTTACTAAGCACTTTAGAGAATATGCTGTTCGGTAAATATGAAGATCAACTTGTGGTATGAGCTGTGTAAGTGTAAGTAAATGCTTTGCTTGATCCCATGAGCTTGTTAATTGTAGTTATTTTAGTAGCACTGGAAAAGATGATAGCATGCTGGTGATAAAAAATAAAAAACAATAGTAATAATACTACTAATAATAATAATCTTTAGACCCTGTCGCAGCACACAGCTGGATACATGAAGTAATTCTCATAAAGCACATAACAGTGTGGTTAAACATGCTGATTTACAATCTGATGTGTAGGAGTTAAAATGGAGGTACATTAATGGGACCCAGGGAATTCAGTGGTGTCCTTGCTGAAGAAAAATACATTTGCACTTGAGTGGAAGTCCTCTAGATTACCTTAGCTCTGTTTCCTTTTACATCTCTTTTATGTCTGTCCCGCTGGCTGAACATAAGAGCATGTAGATTCCTGGTTGTGATCATAATAGATTTTTTGTAACACATTTTGAAACCCACTCAATTACAGACCCTATTGCCCAAGATTGCTCGCAGTTTAGCAAATGATTGGATCCAAGTGGTTACATATGACAGTGGCAATGGGGTTACCTTATTTGTGCTTTGATTTTAAGCTCTTTGTAAATCCATTGGGAATATTATTATAGTTCTGATAGATGCAGCAAGACGAATCTGTACGAATTCGATCCATTTATTACCGCAACAGGTTGGCTTTAATGTGTGTGTGTGTGTGTGTGTGTGTGTGTGTGTGTGTGTGTGTGTGTGTGTGTGTGCACCCCAAACCCTTGCAGCTGAGCCAGAGGATCTGGTCTGGTTTCAGTCGCTCCGTCATAATATCCACAGTCACCGAGAAAGAATGCGTCTGCTGAAAATGTGCAGCTAAATTATCTAAACAAATTGGGTTTCTTTTGTGTCTGGGATCTACACACGGACACATTTAGATGAAAGACTTTGATTCTGGTTTTGAATGGGTTTCGCGTTTCTTTTGCCAAATATCAGAAGTGCGTGACGCAGAACTGCTACCGTAAAGAACGGTGTCTTATTTTTTCTTCGTCGCGCACTGTGTGGCCTTCTGTGGAAGCATATTACCTGGCATCAATAGGAAAACGGACTTCGGCGAAGCATGCAATCAAATATAGCAGAGTAAAGCCACATGGCGCACTAGATGCATCCTTCTCCAGACTCATCTGAGTCTGTTCATTAAGGCTATATTATTCCAGTTCACCGTATGTCATGTATTTCTTATAGTTTCTCCTGACACAGCCGTTTAGAGGCTCGGTTTATGTGGCTCACATTCTGAGGTTTAGGAAACACGTGCTGAAAAGCCACCGAGCCACACGGATCACAGCAGGTCAGGACTGAGACAGGGCCTGTGGCTTGGCTTGGGATCTTCCTGTGTATATCTGTGATCATAGAGCTACCACCTCATGCCAGACACTCTCATTACTGAATCGTAACATGACAAATGTCAGTGTGGTTGACGGCTCTGACTGGATGATTTCCGAGCAAGTCTCCTTCCTCCATAAAGCTCTGAAGGCTGCATTTAAGCTGTGAATTCAGCTGCGTCCAAGCTTTTATCTGTTCATTTTCTAGCTGACATTTTATGACACTCAAGGCTGTTTCAGTATACATCATCCGTGGGGAAAGGCGGGTTCATGCCAGTTGCACAACTCAAGCCTCCTCAGTGATCTCGGTGAGTCGACTGGTATTTTGTTTTTTTATGACATAAACATTTTGTCCAGTCCACAATAATTCATCACCAACCTTAAAACACTGTTCCTCTGTGGAGATAGTGAGTCTTACTCTGAACACCACAAATGCTGCGCAGTCACAGAAACCATAAATTTGCCCTGAATCTTGGATATTTCCTCCTGGCATTAAATAATATGAGCACATGGAAAACTCATACAGTCCATACAAACACCCAAGAAGCACAACTGATTTAAAAGCAAGCTTTTTTTTGTTTGTTTTAGTCTTTTAACAGGGAGGTCAGGGGTCAGGAACAACTCCTGGGCTGCTGTCCAGGAGCTTAGAGAGGGTCTTGCCCGAGGATCTTAAATTTGAACGTAGAGTAGTAACCACAGTGAGATGCTTGCTCCTAGCATATGTATTTAGGGGATATAAATACCTGCGGCATCAGTAAACAGGAGCAGGTCTCCTTCCCAGACCACTTAATAACAGCTTCCCATCTGAAATTTGTTATGTCAGTGAAATTGTATCCTTTAGCGACGGATGTCAACAGAGAGGTTTGTTCCAGGCGGGTGGGATGGGGAAAGCCGTTGGGTTTTGCAACAGTTGGCAGAGTACACTGTCTCCTCTATGCACAAATGCTTCAGAAAGCAGAACGTGGGGGAGATAGTCAAAAAGACAAAACACGAGGACGGAGAAGGAGCATCAAGACAGAATTTATAAGAGGGTGGGAGATAAAGATTTAAACTTTGAAAGGAGAGAGCAGTAACACATAAAAGAATATAAGCCAAATGAGCATATCCTTCCCTTTTACTAAGTTTAATGACAAATCACTGTAAATATAGGCAGGCTTGTGTAAAATGTAACAGTGAACATAATGAACCCTTAAATAAGTGAAAGCCTTTTCAGAATGTTCGTATCACTTAACCGAGAGGAACAGACGCACATAATTTCATTCTTCTTCTTTTTTCTTCTTTTTTTCTTAGCGCGCTCCTGTACTCATGAGGAGTTTATCAGAAGTTTCAGATTTTTTAGGCCAGGAGATGCTCATCATCCCCTCACATCCAGGAATATTCAGCGAGCATGTGGAGAAGCAGGTCAACCATAGAAATAAAGTAGACAGAGACACAGACAGAGATGGAGAAAGAGGGGAAAATCTGAGGTGGAAGAAAGTAGCATGTAATCTTGGTGATTTTCCCTGGCTTCCATCGCCCCTGTTCTTTACACACACACACGCAAACAGATGGACACTATGAGCTCTTTTCACAGCTAAAGCTGTTATAACCAAGACACTGAAAGTCAAAGAAAGAAAAACACAACCAAAGTGAAAGATCACATTTTCTTCCTGCCCCAGCAGCGACCACTTGCAGAGAGCAGTGGGTGAATGGGTTTCTTTCATTGGAGGAGATGATCGTAACCGCTGAACTGTGAGTGTCCTGCTATTGACATATGACCCATGGAGGTTTTACACCTCAACTGGCCCCCCAATTCTCAGATTGTACTCAGCTGAGCCCAAAGCAACATGGTAACGTAAAGAAAAATCCTTTGATTACTTATTTCCAAAAGCGTAAGAAAACCCTTTACTGTGGATTTTAGTGAAGCATTTTATTAAGCTTTGTGGTATTGAAAGATTATATAACAAAAGACAATTACTACTGTAAAGACACAGAAATTAAGTTCTTTATCGTCCCTCTGGATTCTTTGCTAGCTTTGTGTTAGCACAATGGTGTCTGTGCAGGTGCTTGCAACAAGCCAAAGTTGTGTTAGCAGTATAATGCAGTTGTTTCTGTCATAGATACAGTTTGTATTTTACCGTTTCGGGCATTAAAAATAATGCCCATATTGCCAGTCCTAAAAGGTTGCAAACCAATCCAACATTTTCCTCCTACTGCAAATGAATTGAAATCAGCTGATTTTAGAGTGCAAGAAGAAAAAAAAGAAAGTTCCTTTATGTCTTTTGTGCATTATATTGCTGCGTTACTGAAAAACGTAAAGTTTTCAGTAATGCTTGGAAAACATTAACCCCAACACTGGTTGTCAGCCGTGCAAATTCTTCATTTCACTTCGAAGAAATTCAAGATTCAAGATTCTTTCAAGATTCAAAGAAAAGAAAATTCTGCCTACAGTTACACTTTGGGCTCTGAAAACGTAATCTGCTCGTTAGTGATGGTGAAGAGAGAAAGTTTCAATGAAGCGTTACTATAGAAATGTATTAGTGAGACTTTTTAATAATTTACCCTTCATACAGTGTGTAACTAATGACTTCATTAATTATTTATAGGTCATTTACTAATGTCTTGTAGGTTATAAGCTATTAATCTTTAACTTTTGGGGTGTGCGGAAGAAAAAAAAACTGGTAAATTGGCATTGGTAAATTTTTTATTAACCACTATTAAAGCCATTATCTACAATACTTTACAAAGAGTCTCCTGCTAGAGAGCGATGCTATTATTTTTCAGCCCTAAAAACTGCAAACATACTTTTCTGATAGACCCCACAGTTCCTACTACTAGAGGACAAACTAATTCTTTCTGCTCATGTAGTAAATCAGCCATGACGAATCTGCGGGGAGCTGGACTTGGAAAGCTCTGTGTCTAAGCTCTATGTGAATGAAAACATCACGTACACTTTAATTAGATCAGTTAGATTTACTGTAGGATGGAGTAGCAGCGCAGGCTCTCGTTTCTTTTAAGTTATTCAAGTGGAAGGTTCTCTCACCACCAACTGTTGAGTTTGTAAGATATTAAACACCGCGAACAGAAGCAGGTGAAGATGTGCGTCTGTGATTTACAGGTGGCCAACAATGTTTCCGTTTCACCCACTGTCTGCGAAAGTGTAGCTGTCTTCACCTTCAGCTCTGAGACAGTCTGGGTTTCTTGACAGCTATACAGTCTCCAGATGGATGTACGCTTGTCTATGAAAATCAAAGCGAGGTCAAGGGTGTTGGAAAGGAGATAAGAGAATATTTGGCCACAATTGGCTCTCTCTACCTTCCAGCGAATAAATCCATGATGTGCCCCAAGGAGGGCCTCGCCCTCTGTGTCCTCTTGAGTATAGGCTTTAAAGCTACAGGGGCAATAGTTGGGGTGAACAGACAGGGTGTTAATCAGATAACTCTCAGCTTCAGTAGAGATCACTAGAGCGCCACGGGGATGCTGAAAGAGAGAGGCCATGTTCCCGTGAGCAGCAGAAGCTTTTTAAGATTTAGTTAGCTTAGTATACTTTTCAGTGCCTTATCTCTCTACGCAAACCTGCCATCCAGCTCAGCAAGATCCTAGATAAGTGCAAATGTTGTTTTCATCAGAGCGTTCAAGCCAAAACAAACAATAAGACGCTGGGGTTGACAACAAATGTCCAACTTTAGCATGCCAAAAGCTAATGCGTTTTCATGGATGTCTAAAGAGACAGGTTAACTTAAGACCATGACTTGCTGCTACACCAAAACCAGCCATCCATCTATGATGAATAGCAAACAATAAAGCTCGCAGTGAGGTAAGCCTTTTTGGACACAGAGAATATAATTTATATATAAACAGAAGAAAACAAGTCTGAAATCCCACATTTCAGCTGACAGGCAACAGGTGATTTAAAGAAGCCCACTACAAATGCAGTTGTAAATTGTAATATATGTAGGTGCACTGCCAAATTCTCACCCAAACGACTGCAGCCTACTTGAAGTATGATTGTTTCAATATGCTCATATTTTTAGACTCCGTTCCATAATTCAAAAAAAAAAGAAAGAAAGCGGTGAAATCCCGAGCCGTCTGCGGCGGGAGCATACGTTTCTAATTCCAAATCAATCACGGCGAGTTTATCAGATGGCCGAGTTATTTTACCATAAACCCATTGGTAATGAGCCATGCAAAGGGTTTTAATCTGTCTCCTTTCATATCTCAGCTGCTGAGATGTGCGAGTTTTGCTCGGTTTGGTGCTATTTTTTTCAGGCTTTGGTGTTTGCTTTATGCATTCATGCTCTGCTAGTTGCGTGAAACAGAGCTTTTGATTTCACATGATCTGTACACACAGAAGCTCTTTAGCGTGTTGCTTTTATGTTTGCTTTTGTTTGATAAACACTTTGATTGCTGTGTTTTGTTGTGGTATTCTTCCACGGTAACTTTTTTTTAAAGGCAATTTAACGCAATCAAGCGGACCCGTGCAATCAAAATAACAGAAAGCACTTTTTGTGCTAAACATTCGAGCATCTGCGCCGCACTCGGCGACATCACCTGTCAATCGACTAGTGCGGCTCGTACTGCAGCATCCTTTTTTATCCTTCTTAAAAAGTGTAAAATGCTCGTGAACTATAACGCCGGACAAAGACTGTTATTCCTCGTGACGCACTCGTAACGCCTCACACGCCAAATTCAGAGAAGTCAGTGATGAGGGCACCAGAGAGTAGCTCCAACCATGTAAACACCTCCCCCTCATCCTCCCCAGAGAGCGACCTCAAGCGAGTACACCCAGGGCCTCCTGGGCCTGGGAGGAAATGAGAGGAGGAGGAGGGAAGTGAAAGGCTCACAAAGAGAGAGACAGAGTGAGGTGAGATAGAGAGCGGCAGAGCACACCAAGCAAGATCAAAGACAAAGGTTCTGCGCCGCGGCGGCCAAAATAAGCATATCAGTGGTGGGGCTTTCAGTAAAAGTTGTTGTCTTTAGGGTTCTAATTTGGTATGCTGCTGTTTCATTGTTCTCCAGCCTCTCTAGTAAATTTTGGATACTTTTCGGTGACTGTGGGCTGAGGCAGGCAACCCTGAACTCTTCCGATTCGTCTGACTACAGAGAGCCATAAAGCATGCGCTCTGAAGGGAGAGGCGCATCGGAGACTCAGGTGGAGATTAGAGCCCAGCTCCACTTTGTCTCTCCACATGAGGTGCAGAGAGTATGTCATCATTATTTCTCAAGGCTGCTCCAGCTCTCTCATCCAACTGAGCCAGGAGTCCTTGTCTAAAAACAGCAGCAGACATATTGATTGGAAATCTGTTCAGTGACATCAGAGCACTTACTGTTTACACTCTATACTTTATTTCTTTTTTTTTTGTGGCACTAAAAAAATTTTAAAAAAATTGAAAGCTAATTTACTCCTTCTAATTCAATCTCATCAGTAGTGATTCAGTAGATTCATTCAGGGATGGGACAATGTGGAAGTGGGTGCACATGAAGCCAGGGGGTAAACTGAAACAAACAAAAAACAGCACAAGATTTAATACTTTTGTATTGAAATGATTTAAGCATACAACACACTATGACAAAATTGGTAAATCTGTCTATTTAAATGTATTGTAGTCTCAGAAAAACATGCACCGCAGAGACCTGATCCCTAAACAACAGAGTAGCTTTTCTCTAAATGGGAACACACTGACAACGTAATAAGATAATAGTGCTTTTTAACAGCAAAAGAATTGACACAGACCTTTTGCACTATTTTTACATCATCAAGGCTCCTCGTGTCTGCTGGCAGCACTCACACGCAGACTGAGAGGTGAACTGTTGGTCAGAAATGCCTGTCTATAGCTTGCTTACTCTTAATCCACTCTTTGGCAGCTGAATAGCGCAGCAATCTTGTTGGGGGGGGGGGGAGAAAATTAAATCAAACTAAAAATAGTAAAGTGGGAGAGACAGAAATAAGACTTTTAGGGTTAGGCATGTGTCACCTACCATTACGCTCCTCATCTATTATTTCTCTCATGATTATCTCTAGCCATGACTCCACGTCCAAAATCAATGAAGTGAATTTCGTGGGATCGCTGTTCACCTCAGCAGTGTGAGGAGATCACCACACATCGGTGCTCTGCAGCTGTTGCAGGGCAGCTGTAAAAAAACCTCAGTTCTCAGGGTAAACTCGGCTCTGTCTTAAACACCCCCCACCCCCCCCACCCCCTTTTTATTCTTCTCTCCAACTCCTCTGTCAGCTGAGGAGACTGAGCGATTCCACATGGGAAAGCCTGGGGCTTCACAGATCAGCCTAACTGTGGGGATGAAATATACTGTCTGTACATATCATCACATCATTAGGCCCAAAGGGATCCCTGCAATGGATTAGAAGCTGTCTACCTGCAAGGCTCAGATGAATTTATGAAGCACTTTATCACGATGAAGCATGAGCGGAACGCTTTGTCTCTTTCTATTTGTGTTTATCTGTGGGAATAAGGATCGCGTCTCCCTCGGTTTCGCTCGCTCTCTTTCACTTACTCCATGCTGAATTCTCTGTCTGTGTCATTTTATGCGCGTGTGCGCTCCGACCTTTCACCCCCCCCTCCTCCCTATTTTTGACACTGCTGGTGATTAGCACAAGATAAGTGACGCTGTGTCAGTGCCTCTCCGTCCAGCCGCTCGAGCTGTGTGTGGGAGGCAGCAAATTGTCCATTAAGTGTTTCTGCTGAGGCCGAGAGAAGATTTGATATAGTGGGGAAACAAAAGTAATATGTACCAGGAAATTCAATTGTCTCTCTCCGGCAAGTTTGAGCTTTAGTTCGGCTTCCCCACCAAATCAATTTCACATGAAAGTACAAGGTCAGATGAGGTTTAACTGTGAGTCCTCCTCGCAGCTAGTCTCCTTTTACTCACTCCGAGGTAGTGTACAGATTGGGTGGCGATTCGATTTTTGTGTGTTTACATGAAAGAACTTGTGTGACTCAGGCAAACTTCCTCACGTGCTGCCGAGAGTCTCGGGGCCACAATAGAAGGAAACTTCCTCTTCTCTCTCACAAAACCCGATGTGGTACTACAGGAGGTACGAGCAAGCACAGGAAACAATCACCTTCGCTACAGTGTGAAGGTCCTTGACCCTAACACAGATGCAGCTAGCACGTGTCGTGAAAGTAAGGGGAGTTCAGGAAGGTGCCCTCCACTTCTTCAGTATCAAGAGACTTCGAGCGGCAGAGCAGAAGTCACTGCCAGGAACCTGTTGTTGCAACCTTAAGTACGGAGGTCACGTACGGAGGCCGGGGTGAGGTGAAGTCTCTTGCTCTCTCTCGCTGTCAGGTGTTTGCCAGTCAGGCCTGATTTGACTACAGGGGATCGTGTTTCGACAGCAGGAACCTCCAAGAGGCTCTCAGGCCTCGAGGCTCCGCATCTCTCCAGACCACAGGGCATCCTCTGTTCTCTAAGGAAGCCCGGCTGTTATCGAACCCCAGTGCACAGCACTATCCCATAACAATGCTAACTAAATCCCCAGTGCAGTTCAGGTTCACACTGAACTCTTAGAAAAGCCAAATGAAGTCATATCAGGCGTGCTTGTATTACTGGATAAAAAGAAGCCAATTTGTAAGTAAGTAACAGTGAGGTATAGCAACTATGCTGTCGCTATATCAGTGCTTGTATATACTGTACCCTCCAAATTACATCAGCAGCAGAGTGAATATGATGTTTTTGCTACCTAAGCCATTGGATTGGATTCTTTAAAGATGAAAGTAAAACATAACTACAGACCAGCTTTACTTTTTCTTCATTTATTGTGTCTTTATATGTAGATAAAATAGTACATGTAGCCTCTGTTCTGAAAAGTAAAGCAAATCAGTGTGACCTAAACTTGTATTCATTCTAATGACCTTTCTGGTTGCAAAAAGAAGTCCAGCAAACACTCTCCTGATGAGTTTACGGTCTTAATCACAAATTACACAAATTAAGTCTAATTTAATACAATATAATGTTAATTTTGGAAATAATACGCCTAGTTAGAGAACCTTTGTGTGATTTAAGGCGTGGTCAATTTGTTATTCTAAAAGCTGCAAGTACCGACAGCAGTCATGTTAAATTTGCATACGCCGGTATATTCAGGATGTATACTAGAGCTGCCTCCATTACCGCCTTCTAGCAGGTTGAAAAACATCTTCCACAACAGTTGATACAGACTGGTTATTTTAGCGAGGTCAACGTTTATTCAGCCCGGAGTCACACCCAATGGAGGCAGGGATTTAGCAATTAGCCACTTTCCCTGCCAAGACACACTGGCAGGCCCTCACAAAGGTGAATTGTCCATAGAGCTGTTCACCTTGGCTGGCATCACAGTAAAGTGCAGTCATATTTTTGTGTCACTCTCACACCTGCCTGAAATAGATCTCCCAGCCACCCAGTCTGGAGTATAGGTCCTGACAGGTCCAGGCTGCGGTTTGCCGATTGCGTTGGCAGGGAAGCTTAATAAAGGATGCCACTCTGTTTAACTAAGCCTAGCAGGGCACGTGTTTTTTGTTTCCCTCGTTCTTTTTTTTCAGCAGGGGAATATTTGGAGCTCAGTTTTCCACTGTTTTTGTTTATTCACGAGAGGGTATCCTCCCAGCTTTCCATTATTAACCTGGGCAACTGAAAAAAAGAAAAAAAAAAAGTTTCCAGTGCTGTTGAGAGGGAAGCCAGGCCACTTTGCTTTCGTTATTGTAACATTACATGGAATCTTCTTTTTAACAATAGCATATAGCGATCACGAAAGTGGAAAAATAGCCCTCTGGCAATCTTTTTCAAAGGTTACACTTAGATTTACAAGGTTTGCTGAAGAAATCTTATAATCCACACTTGCCAGCCCACGTTGTGCAACAGAAGATTTTTTTAAGCCAAATTTCATTTAGAACTAAATGTTCCTCCGAATGCTTGACGAGCTTCCCCACTGCTGCATATTTGTGGTTATCTAGTCACCTCAAGGACGGTAAGACAGAGTCAAAAATGTATTAAAGGAAAAACAGAGAGATAATTCTTTCTGGTTCATTTTTTCTCAAAAAAAAAAAGATACATAAGCTCAGGACAGAAAAGTAAAAATAAAAGTCTTTAGCTAAAACTGGATCATTTCAACTAATTTTGTTTTTTTAAAAGATGCGTGACATGCGAGACCTTTGGTTCTCTCAAAAACATTACCTGTGAGTTTTCTTTAAAAGGTCTTTGTTTCCCAGAACTTGTCACAACTAAATAGTGACATGAGTATTAAGATGCTATAAATAGCATCTTGGTGTTGTCTTGTGGTGCAACAGTTGGCCACATCCTGCTTCTAAAATTCTCACGTTGCTGACAGAGTACATAAATGAAACACATGGGCCAGTGTTTTACCTTTCTTTTCTCTGTCACTATTTCTTCAGAATGGAACATCTTTGTGCTTGCCAATGGAAAGTATTAGTTGATAAAGGGCATCAAAATAACACTGCAGTTAATATGTGGGAGGAAGAGACGTCACGATTTTTTTCTTTTTCTTTTTTTGAACAGTGACTGAAATCAAGAAAAAGAAGCCACCACTTTTAATCTCAGAAATATGAATGATATATTTCTGCTGCTGAACCGTCGGGTTTTCCCACCTCTTCTTAAGAACTAGCTGGCGATGTTTTCTCACCTCTCTGTGATCATTTCGTTGTGCATACATGTGCTTGCACTTCCTTCGTGTCCTGCAATGGTGGATCTAAAAATAACCACAGCATGTAAATGCTTGTTTAGCCCGGAGCGGAACAGGGTTGAAAACAGCCAACACTGTTGGCACAGGTTGAGTTTTTCCAATGGGAGTTCCTCCTGTTCAGGGAGGGGAGTCCCAACCAACTTGTGTGTGTGTGTGTGTGTGTGTGTGTGTGTGTGTGTGTGTGTGTGTGTGTGTGTGTGTGTGTGTGTGTGTGTGTGTGTGTGTGTGTGTGTGTGTGCATGCTTGTTTGTGTGTGTGAAAAGGTGGGCGTTTGCATACATAAAACAAGGACAGCTATTATTGTAGAGCTTGTGTGTCTTTTAAATCAAACATTATTTATGTCTTCAGCCTTCTTTCCTTGGTGGTTCTGCCATTTGTTCTGCATGGATCAGTTCAGCAAAACATTTTTTTATTAGCACCTCAGCCATCAACATCACACTTAACTGAAATCAAGCAGCAGTTAAATGATATAGTACAAAAGGAGCTCCAAATAAGTTTTTCTCAGTTTTGTTTTTATCTTGATCTATGCTGATGCTTCATAATTCACCAAACAGTATGCAGTGATAACAAACGCGGGCCCACTCTGAACTTCAAAGTGGGTGGACTTCCTGTCTCGGCTCCGATGGTGGTTCCAGCAGACTCAGACTGCATCGGCCTGTCTTATCAAGGCGAGCTCTGTGACTATGAGGCTTCTTGTTTTTGTCGAGCAACAGGTCTCAGGGTCCTCGCCATCTTCTCAGTCACTTCCCTCTGTTTTGCCAAAGAACACAGAGAAGATAAAGGCAGGGGACTGATCTCTGTCTGCCCGACTGTGGGAAAAGCGCGGGCACAGGAACTGGTGCAGGAAACACAAGACGATGACTAAAAACAGGGATATTCGCATGGAGCCGAAATGAGTTGTTAATGACATTGATATGTTTGGACTGTGGCTTCTGATGTCCATGATGTCCTGATGTCAAGTATGCAGTGTAGTGTTGCTGTCTGAGATGTTGTCATGTTTAAAGTTTAAAGAGTTCGCTAATAAGAAAACATTAGAGTAGCTAGGAAGACTTCAGCCAAAAGAGGATTTGCCAACACGTGTAATTTATATTTGACACTATGGCTCTGTCCTTCCATCATAACAGAGCAGGTATCCAAGGCAACAGACAGGTCACAGATTTGGGGCGGAGGGCGTTGCAAAGTGGCTTGCAGGGCAAACAGCGGGAATTGTATGCAGGATGCAGCTGAGTCATGAAGTGATACTGAAATCAGACGTTAGCAGATTATATACCAGGCTAACCTTAAAAAATATGAAAGTATGAACTCCCATATTTTCTGTGAAATGTATGTTTTTTTTCTTTATACATTTAGACATTACTTGTTCCTAACCATGGTACTTTGACTTAACATAATAATTTGGAAATGTTTGATATACAAGCACAGAATTGAAATAATAAAGATCTCAAAACTGTTTATGGCGCTAGGATCTGTCGAGATTAGGTGATACAACCCGAGTGGGTCACTGTCTTGTAATTGAGCTTTGTAGTAGTTGTTGTTGTTGGGTCTTTTTTCTTTTTTGTGGCAGAAATGAATAAAAACAAAAGTGATCAACTACTGCACTTGGAGACTTCAAAAGCCGCAAAAGCCAATATCCCCTGATCTTCACTCTATAAAATGAGTCATGCCCTAGAAAATAAACCTATTTATTTAGCCTAGGTGATTTCTTCAGGGATTTACCTTCAGAAAGCCCCATCAAAGATATATGAGACATTTAAAAAGATATGTATTAACCATGAAAAGTAAGTATAGCTCTTGAATATTACTTGAAATCTGACTGGAGCATCTGGTCCCCTGAGGTTCTGGGGCTCTGACTCCAACCTTTGTCAGTGTTCAAACAAACAACCCTTCAAGGCCAGTATTTTCATGAAATGTAATAATGCTTTAGCGTGTCATTAAATGGCAGCAGTTAATAAAGATCTCCTCTTTCTCTTTTGTTTCCACAGTTAATGAGATCATCAGGAACGACCTCTCCAGCATCTCGGTGCACACTCACGCATAGACCATTTGAGTCTCCTGCAGCAGCAGCACATACACGTCCAAAAGCAGCATCAACAAACGAGGACAAAAACAGCCAGAGATCCAGATTATAAAGAATAAAAGTTTGACCAGGATCTCCCACCTAACTAACGATGCCACCCGCTCCTCTTCAGTCTCAGACTCTCTGCAGGCTCACATTGACAATCACTGGCAAGCTCCATTTGAATAAACAGGTGAATGTTATATTTACAGAAACGAAAAAAGGGAAGTGATATATCAGGGGCAAAGTATACGATTACACTTGCCTTAATTCGCAGCTGATGTTTAGTGGACCAAACAACTCAAAGAGACTGAGTTATTTTCTGTCGTTAACAAATGACAATCTTCATTTCGAGTGTGATCTGTACGTTAATGCATGGACAAGCTAATGGGACAATAAGTGTCAAGCTTCATCACTTTGGTTCATTTGTCTGCACAGTCAGTCCGCATCAACCAACTCGGTGCCTTACAGCAGTGCTATTGACAGCAAGCAGCAGCAGCAGTCAGGCAAATGCAAACGGTTCAGTGTAAAAACCCGACTGAAGTTTTCTATGACTTTTTTTTGTATTATTTCAATTATTTGTTTACAGGGAAACAAAAAGGCTGGAACATCTATAGGAAGCATGTCAACTGATTCGAATTTTGTTTTGCCTGCTTCCTTATTATCTTTGTTCATTTATACGGAATTTTATGTATGATATTCTTTTGTATAAACATGTATTTGAAAATATGTATGCCTTATGCTCATATCATGCAGTTTGTTATCCCCCCGCCCCCTCCCCTGTCTTTCCCTGATATGATTTTGTAGCATTTCTGCTACCCTTCACCTTTACTTTTTCACCTTGGTGCCTATTTCCTCATCATCCTTTCCTGGTCTTCCAGTTTTCCACCCAGATCATGACATAATGATGCAAGGACAATCAGAGGATTTTTTTAAAGTACATATCCTATCAAAATTCCTGGTTTACAGGAGCTTAATAAGGCAGGTATCAGTTTTATTCTTTCCCAGCTGAGAGATTGTTGAACAAAGGTAAATGTACCTGCTGGATTTAAAGGGGAATACTTTTATAGATTTGTCTGTTACTTGTTGCTCTGCAGGTTTGCATGTAAATAGGCACAGGGATAATCTATACCACGGGCTCAGTTTTCCTCATCATCTAGGTGATTTCACTGAGGAGCTAACAGGACTGTTACTTACAGCTGGCAATAATTGATCTGAGTAGACCAAAGGATTTTATCTTTGGTGAAATTATTGTCAAAGTTTTTTTTTTTTCTCTGACTGAGACTTTAGCATAGGATGGTTCCATCATACGAAAAAAAAAGACATGCACTTTACCGTAAACACAGAGCCGATTTTCTTGCCTCCAGACCAAATATTGTAGACTGATTTCCACTGTAGTGTCATAAACGCGCTTCTGTCAACTCTTCACATAAACGCAGTCTTTTCCATGTCGTCTGTCTTTTGGAGCATGTACACTGTACTGATGTTGGGGATCATTTAGCTGATAGTAGCTTCCAGGATAGCTTTCCTAATACATTTTTCAACATATATTATAATAGCATGACTAAACTCTATCAATAAGGTTTGTATTTTGTGCCTTACTACCTTTCTTGGCTACAAAATTGTTGCAACTCTCTAATGCTTTTCTGTGTAGGCACAAGGTGAAATATATTTCTCTTTAATATTAAATATTTATGAAAAAAAATGAAATGTGTTTTAAGTACATTTAATGTGTTCTCAAAAATGACCTAATAAATGGCATATTGGTGACCATAAGTAACAAATGTCCCAGTGTTATATTTGTAAGTGAGTAAGTTGATTGTTGAAAAAAAAAAAGTTAACAAATATTTGATAATAAAGTAAAAAAAAAAAAAAAGAAAAGCATTGTGTTGAGTAGTAGCGTCCCTATTTCCTTTAACCTGTTTGAATTGAATAAAGAAGTAATTAAAACATTCAAAAATGATTTTCTTTTAAAAATTTCTTTCTAAATTTTGTAAGACTAGCAAAGCACCAGCCCAGCAATTAAATCACTGGACGTCCGTGAGAGGAAAAACTGTGCATTCTAACACTGATTTTGAAATTCAGATCTTGCAAGTTTTCTCTTTGCCAGCTACACTGCACAGTACAACACTGCAGGATAAAATGCAACAAGCTGCTGATATGCCAAGTACAAGCAGAGACATGCGTGTTTTCCAGTGAGTATTGTTAGCGGTGGGTAGTTAGAAGCGAACCAGCTCCTCGTCATGGGATCTGTGCCACGCTCCTGTGTACCACCTGCCAGTCCTCCAGACTTTTTCCGTTCAGCAAAGTTATGAAGCGCCCATCCCCATAGTAACAGAAGGCAGGCCTAGGCGGTGCTCCCCTGTTTGACCGAGGTAAGCCCAAAATAGAGCCACTATTTACAGATACAGTCACGCCCCTTTTTCCTGGCACCCTGTCCTTCTTACCTTAGTCTTCCTCTCGCAGCGCCATACCCTTTGACACAGTGGCGCAATGACTCCGGGCTATGGTTTCCAAAGCCGAAGCAGTGGTCCATAAAAGTGAAATATCAATGGACAAACCCAGCTTTAGAATCTTTTCTTATCGGTTAAATTTTTGTTTAGAAGTATAGAAACACGAAAAGCTTTGAATGTATGATGTGGAAATCAACAATTCACAGCATAAAGAATTTACAGCCGAAATAAGCACCTAATTAAATTAAACATTTACTCAAAAGTTGTTTCGTTTTTAATAAACACTGTACATATAAGCATGGCATAGCTTAGCAAAAAGCCCAGAAGCAAGGAGACGCAATCAGCCCAAGGGCAACCAAATCTAATTTGCCAGCATGTGTAATTGATAAATGTCGTGGGGAAAGAGAGTGTATGTGTTGAACACAGTTTATTTCACAATGTGTTTGCTCATCACTCTTAGAAGAGCTGGTAGACACTTTTGTAGGTAGTTAAAAGGCTTCCTTGGGTTTAGCTTATGATCTGATTTCCTCTGATCTGATTTCTTGCAAGAAGCTGCTATCTCTCCTGCCAGACACATAAAGGATTCATGTGCATTCATGTCCATTCGCTGACCTCAAAGGTCAGAGTTTTATGCGACAGTCACACTATGGAAAAGAGTGGTTGGAGGCTGTGGCATGAACAAATTCATTACAAACTTGGTTGATTTTGAAATGGTTGCTTCAAAACCAAGTCTGCCACCACTCGCAGTCAGTAGTCTTAAAGCACAAGAGTCTTTTTTGGGTTAACACAACAATAAAAGGGCAATAAAACAGAATGTGCTATCACTCTGTCATCAATTAGAAATCGAATTAAGGTTGTGATCATACAGTGAATAATCTGCAAAAATTGCAATTCCATTTCCATCTATTGCAAATCTGTATATGTGTGCATACACAGAAATCCACATCCACAAACTACTAACTAGACTGCAGTTATTTCCAAACCTTTTCCAAGAATGACTCAGTCTGAGTCAGATTACAATTGTTTGGATACCGGTTGGTTTTACCAGGCGATTGCGCTGAAAGTGATGATCCAGAGGTTAAGGGCGTAACCTGTTAGTCATTATAACTGCTTGCAGTTGTTAACCAAATGCAAAAAGAACATCGACGCAACCGCATATTTTTACTAGCTGCAAGGAGATTTCCATCCTATATTTACGAAATATATCAAATACATGTATTGTATTGTATGTATTTGTATAAAAAAAAAACCCATCATAGCTGCCTCATGTGTATGCATGATTATGATTAAGATTCGACCAAGTGCCTCACCAAATGATCACAATTTGATCAACTGCTAATGGTACTGACAGGCTGATGTGCTGACAGACAGCCCCAGTGAGCAGCAGACAGCACAGTCTGTCATTTGACGGCCACGGCGTCTCTGCTGTGAAGTCAAGAGTCCAGACAAGGAAAATGTCAGTCCCTGATTATAATGATTGCAGCGCGTGCCTTCTCCCCCCCCCCCCCCCCCCCCCCCAAAAAAAAAGGTTAACATGTCCACAAAGCCTGGCAGAGGGGTCAGACTTCGAAGTTTCACTATACAGATTTATAGTGCCTTTTTGGTCCCACTTCCTCCCCTATTGTATTCCCAGAGAGCCCTTGATTTGGGCTTTTATGAAGCAAGTGTAAAGGCACTGTGGTGGAGCACCTGCCCTTGTCTCTCATGAGCCACCTGCAAGCAGTAAATCCCCAGTATACTTCTGTTATGAAGGGCATGTTGAGAGAGCCATGGGGGTGACTTTAAGAGATCCTTTAAGAGATAATTGCTTGACCACATTGAGGGACCTTTGATAACTCTGTCCCATAAGCCAGTCCAGCATTTGATCTCTGTTGGTCTCTTGAGTCAGTTTCTGTGACTTTTTTCGCTTTTATTCGTTTGAAACATATGTCAGATGACTATAAACAGACCTTCTTATCAGTTACCTTTAGGATGATAAAGGAGGAAGATAAGGACCATGTGTGTGTGTGTGTGTGTGTGTGGATTTCGGCACATGTTTACATGTGTGTGAGGCGGGGCCGCCCAGCTCCACAGGTGTACACAAACCCAGTTTTTATGGGATGGTTTCAACATGTGACAGGATCAGCAGAAGACACGCTGACACGATCACATTATTGCGGATCCACAGACAAATCACCTTTTTAAAAGACATTTTAAGAGGTTGCCCAGAAAGGCAACCAGATGGGGCCTGGAAAAATCCTGTGCCTTCTTTTATTTTCCATCTGTAATCATTCAGCTTGATTTGCGCTCACTCTTGTGATGCATGAAGTGTTGTGCAAGGATTTATAAAATTCAGCGACGGGACAGATGCTTGAGTTTAAGACATGTGAAAAGTGAGAATTGTCTTTAAGTGTCTGTTTATACGATCGCATCACATGATCACTTTATCCTCCGCATCAAAGTCGAAGTGTTTAATATCACATTTGTAGTTCACTCTGAGAGCTCTGTCTTCTTCGTGGACGAGAAAAAAAAAAGCCTCAAGACATCCAAAGCAATCATTCTTGTCTTGTTTGCTGTAAATGTTTCGGTACATATGCAGAATGTTTATGTTGAAGTACGCTGTAGCGCGCATTAGGGATGCTCTTAATGGGCTACAGTAAAAGCCCTTGCTAGTCAGGAGTTCAGGCAGGTGCAGACTCTTACAGTAGATAAAGGAGCCTGGCACTGCAGATGAGTTCACGACAATCACTGTGAGGCTTTTAGACGCCTTCTCCAAGCTCAATCTTCATTTCCCCTGACACTGATTTTGCAATAAGGATCCGGAGAAAAGGGGAATGTCCATCTATTCATTTTAATGATCCCTCATTATTGACTGCTGGCAGGGAGGGGGCGGGCAAAGGTAATGATTCTTTGTCTTTGCTGGCCAATCACTCCTCTTAAAGGAATAAGACTCTAAATAAGGCCACTAATGGATGCCCAGAGTGACCTAAAGCTGACCCCAGATGCAACCCCTGCGATCTGACTTCCCGAAACGATGGACTGTGAGTTTGCTTCTTTAGTTATTTATTAATTCGTTTGTTGTTGTTGTTTTTTATACTTATAAAGTTTTAAAACCCAACATAAAATTATCAGTAAAAGTCTTGCCACAAATTCTTTGTCATCTGTGAATATGAATTTAAACTGCTCCCTAAACTAACATTAAAAGTTACCATCAGAACCAGTTGAGTTTAATTAACCTAAAGACTGAGAACAATAACAGAAGATGTTAAAAATATTTTT
Organism: Rhamphochromis longiceps; assembly: GCF_057381845.1. Classification (NCBI taxonomy): domain Eukaryota; kingdom Metazoa; phylum Chordata; class Actinopteri; order Cichliformes; family Cichlidae; genus Rhamphochromis; species Rhamphochromis longiceps. The sequence goes on from NC_140567.1 coordinate 16,335,689, forward strand.
AAAAACTGAAGTATTTTAGATGATATGAACGTTCTTAAAGATATTTTAAAGAATTTTTAGGGATGTATGTTTAGATCTTTCATGGAATATAACTCTGAATTCAAACTAGTTCCTACAAGTTGGAGAATTTAAGCAGGTATTAGTCTGGCTTCAGCTGCTAATATCTGTGTAGTAATCTGGTAAGGATCTAAGCTAGGCTTAACAATAAGAGAGCTAGCCACCATCCCTCCTCTCAAATAACTCAGCATTGCCTCTCTAACCTGAGGTGTCCCTCTGATGTACTTGTTTCTAATCTTGTCCATCCTGGTAACATCCAATGAAATCTCTTTCTTGATGATCCACATGTTTGAATTGGCAAAGATTTTATGCCGGATGCCCTTCCTGACGCAACCCTCTCCGCCTATTCAGGCTTGGGACCGGCTACAGGAGTACCCTAGATTGTGCGAGTGCACTCCTAGTAAACAGCCTCACCCTCTCCAAAGCTTCTTGTGTCTTAAAAGTCACTGAAATGAAAATAAGAAAAAGTTGTTTTACTGTGTTAATTTGTGATGTTCGTGATCATGCTGTTTTGCTAGGATAAGAACTATTCTGCTTTCCTGTTTCCAGTATTTACTATGGCTAATCTCCTTGCCTGCTGGTAGATGTGATGTCAATATACTGTACTCACCCAACGTTCAGCGACAAAATAAATAAAATAAACTCTTTGGCCACTAAAACCTTTTCAAATGCAAACCTAGCATATTTACCTCAGAGTACATTTCAATGACTTGCTCATCACCACATCTCAGTGAAAGCAGTACTGACTGTAGCATCTCGGGCATCATTTATGCAAAATTCTACTGTGCATAGCACAGCATCACTGATAGCACATTACTGAGCCTTTATATGTGTGTGCGTGCACCTCAGCCATTCTTACTGTAGCTGTCATCAGTCTGTCAAGGTAATGAACCCTACTTTACTGCTGCCTCCAACAGCTCTTTAAGGCATACTTCACACCCCTGAAGAAATACACTCAGGTATTAGCTGCTCTGCCTGCATTCTCTGGTAGCTGATGGGTGGGCAGGGATGTTATTAGGAGCATTCATCTACAAGACTCCCCAAGCAATACTATACAGAAACTGACCACAAGACAACCCTATCATCCTCAAAGATTACCTGTCTCCTGCACTGTATATGAATGTTTTATCATAAAAGCTTTCTCTTTTTTGCTAAGTGCCTCCTTGAGTGTTTGCTTTTAACTTTTGATTACTTTGTCTTGTTTGCGTAGAAGAAAAAAGAAAAAGATAAAGAAAGAAAAGGCCCCGCCTATTTGAATATAATGGACTTAACGGGAAAGGTAGCCTCTCCTGCTTCACTGAGAGGATATATAGCAGGGGTTTAATCTTACTCAGAGGGTGTGAAAGCTTGGACAGTGCAGCAATATCAGTGCCTCAGAATTTCTGCCTTGACATTGTCAAAGTGAGCCAAGCAGGTGAGGAGAGAAACGCAGAAAACAGACATGACACAATCACATAAATAAAACAGTGTGGCAGGCTTTGTATGGGATCCACATGTTTCCATCTGTCAGGAAATATAGGATGTCATGCATTACAGTGTAAAAAGACTCATTTACAACCATTGAAAGCAATCCATCTCTGCTTTTGATGTGGCCCATCACATCTTGTTTGGCTTTATACATATATATATATAAATATACATGTGTGTGTGTGTGTGTGTGTGTGTGTGTGCGTGCGTGCGTGCGTGCGTGCGTGCGTGCGTGCGTGTGTGTGTGTGTGTGTGTGTATGATAGCCAAGTTTCTCTTTTATGAAGTCTTGAGTCGTTTAGAAGAAAAAATGTTTTTCTCTTTTTTGGTCTAGACGTTGAGGTTTCCAACCCTTATCCAACCCCCTCCTCCCTTTTCCTCCTGCTAGGTTTTACCAGACGTCGCGTTGTGAGAGGGGAATGGTCGATTGCATAACGTCAGGCGAGACTTGATCGTTCCTGGCCTTCTCACAAAATTCAATCATTCTCTGCATACTCCAATCCCATGACGGCCCATTAAAGAGCAGCGCGGGCTAGGATTTCCCCTCATGTGTTTTAAATTTAAATTACTGTCACAAAGTCTGCCATATGCAAGAATCGAGGAAGACAAGGAGCTTGGGGGAAACGGAGATATCACAATATTTAAAGGAAAAAGAGAGAGAGAGAGACGAAGATAAGAAAGGCTGCACTCTTACACTTTTGCTTATTATGTTGCCTAAATCATGCTTCCCCCTTCTCACCCCACCCACAGTCATATAGAGCAGGCTTTCTGATCTGAAGTCTTATCTTAATCTCAATGCATTGTTCTTTGGCTCGTTTGGATCATTACACAGTTTCAGAAAGAGTGCATCAAAAAATGCTTCTCCGTTTTCAGACAGTAAGCTGTTGTTGAGATGATTCCAAACCGTTGTGCAGCTTTTAAACTCTGCACACCATAAGTCACAGAAACTACAGGAAGCGATAAGGAGAGCAGGTGAAGTATGAGACAGCAGGAGATGATGACCCCAGATGTTCTCCGGAGAGCCACTGGGATCTGAATCAGCCTCTGACTGGCCATGAGTTCCTCATTCCTGTTTGTCTATGTGGAATAGAGGAAGGACAAACACACGTGTGCAATGCACACGCAAAACAACGCACGCACACACATTCTCGCATCCACCTACATGCATAAGACATTCTCTCCCGATTTAATGTGACGAGCATATGATGCACCTTGACTCTAATAAGCTGGGGGAGATGCATACTGCTGATGTTGATTCATATATATATATATATATATATATATATATATATATATATATATTTTTTTTTTTAATATATTATATATGTATATATAATTTATACATATATATATATGTATAAATTATATTTTTTGGGGGGGAAACCCCAATATCTAGGCAGAATCAGTATTTCAGCACAGGTGAATGTCTGAACATCTCAGTGCTAATTTAGGTTTGCTTAATTTATCCAATTTAACCACAGAGGATCTTCCGTCAGTGCCCCATTCACCAGCTGAGGTTCAATAAAGCGACACTGAGAGTTCTTTTTAGAGCTCACACCCTCAAATCAGACCACAGCCATTTAAATGTTAAGCCTTGACTGCAGCTATGAGAAGTTCTTGGCGATATATTTTTTTTTAATCAAAAAGTGACATCTAGTGGTGATTTTGTGAATTACATAGATATGTAAGATTCAGATCAAAGAGTTTTTGGTAAATTACAACTATAAATAGGCAGCTAATTGGCCTAAAAATATTGTCTTTTTTTTTCTCTAAGCCAGCCATTTTTCAGTGTTTAGCAGACCAATGTGAAGGCATTACCTTTTAGATTTCATAAAACAAAATTCATGTGATTTGAATGCCTTTGATCTGCATTTAAACACATGTGACCTGTGGAGTACATCAGTGCTGCCAACTGTCGACGATCTGTTGATGATATTTTTTTTCTTTTCTGTTATGAATGTAGTCTTTTACATCATTGGCCACTTCATTAGGTATAGCTGCTACACCAGGTTCAAGTGCTAGTTGATGTTGTATCTAATAAACCAATGACATGGCAGAAGCTCAGTGCCTCAGTGCAGTCAGAAGGGGAGGTTTATAACACTTTGAGTTAGTGATAAAAGTAAAATATAATAAAATAAAACAAAAGTTTGTACGCCTTATGTATGAAAACAGACCCATTCATCGACAGTGTGCCTTATGGTCCGAAAAATACAGTAAATTTATGAATAGATATAATTTATCTCAGGGCTGCAGACAGCTTGTTCCAAAGAACAGGACCACAATAACTAGGAACAGTTAAAAGATCTGCACGTGATTAACTGAGGGGTCTAACTCAGTTGTAAACGGTGAGCAACTCAGCAAAGTATTGTTTGGCCAAACCATTGAGAGGTTTTTTAGCTAGTAAAAATTATTTAAACTTTGAACATGGCATCTGTTGCTGGTGCCAGATGTGCTTTTCTGAGTCTGAGTATTGGTCTGAGTATTTTAGAAACTGCTGGGATTTTCCTGAACAACCATCTCTATGCTTTACAGAGTCATTGGCAGTTTCCTGCAAGAAAATGGCCAGACTGCTTAGAACTGACAGCAATTTATTTAACCAATCATTATAAGAGCATCTCTGAATGTGCAACATGTACAACATTGAAGCATATGGGCAACAGCAGCAGAAAACCCACATCAGGAGACACTTCAGTCAGTTGAGTCAAACAGTCAGTGGAGAAGCAAAGTTTGGAAAAACATCGGCTGGTCTGATGAGTTTAGATATCTGCTGTCACATTATGGAGGATGGGGTCATAATTTCGATCAAACAACATGAAAGCCTGGATCCATTGTGCCTTGTACCAGTGGTTTAGGTGGTGGTGATGTAATGTTGAGGCCTTGGATTGGAAGAAAGCTGGTATTAAGGCGCCCAAGTTGAGTGTCGTTTAAACAAACTGAGTATTGCTGCTCAGGATTGTCCATTCCTTTATGATCACATCCTCTGATGGCCACTTTCAGTAGAATAATGCACCAGAACTCATTCAATTCAATAATGTTTCTTGAACATGATATTAACTTTAAGGTATGCAAATGTACTCCACAGCTACCAGATCTCAAACTAATAGAGTACCTGTGGGATCAGAATCAGAATCAGAATCAGAATACTTTATTGATCCCTGGGGGAAATTATTTTTTGTTACAGTGCTCCATTTTAAACCAACATTAAGACAAGACAGACAATATGCTAACTAAGAATAGTACAATATATACATATATATACATACATACATACATAAGTCACTTATAAATAAATATTTGGAAAAGAAACATGTGTAGTTGTAGCAGCAAACAGTGTGTTAAGTGGATGCGTTGTACAGGGAGATGGCCACAGGCAGGAATGATTTCCTGTGTCGTTCAGTGGTGCTTTTCGGTAATCTCAGTCTCTCACTGAACGAGCTCCTGTGACTGACCAACATGTCATGGAGTGGGTGGGAGGTGTTATCCAACATTGTCTTTATCTTGGACAGCATCCGCCTCTCCGACACCACCTTGAGGGAGTCCAGCTCCATCCCCACAACATTGCTGGCCTTACGGATCAGTTTATTAAGTCTGTTGGCATCTGCGACCCTCAGCCTGCTCCCCCAGCATGCAACAGCATAGAGGATCGCACTGGCCACCACAGACTCATAGAAAATCCTCAGCATTTTCTGGCAGATGTTGAAGGACCTCAGTCGCCTCAAAAAATAGAGACGACTCTGGCCCTTCCTGTAAAGTGCTGTGGTGTTTTTAGCCCAGTCCAGTTTATTGTCAATGTGTACTCCAAGGTATTTATAGTCCTCCACAATGTCAACACTGACCCCCTGGATTGAAACAGGGGTCAAGTGTTTCCTGGTCTTCCTGAAGTAATCCCCAGGGATGTGCTGCAACAGTAGGTGGCATAATCAAAAATCCACTGATACATATGATATTCTGTGTCCACTTCATTAATTTTACATTATTTTGCCTCTCAAAATTTGCCTAAGATGCAAATTAGCCTGAATGTTTAATTTTCTTGCCTTAGTCCTGTTAAGGACTGGTGGCTGGTCCAGGGTTCTTACTGCCTGCGACCCTTGGCTAAATAGTTCAGAGGATGAATAAAATGTATGTATAGAGCTCAGTGTAGGGATGAATTACAAAAAGAAGAAGCAATTTTCTGGATAAAACAACATGCAAATTTGCAATTTTTTTAGACAGTAATTAAACAAATGTTTTATTTGGTATTGTTCAACAGTTTCTCCACTTCAGTAACATATACAAAGCACATTGTAGTTTTATTTAAACAACACAGTAGTCTATCCCCCAAAATGCCCAGGTCATTTTATAGAATTGAGGCACATTTTAAAGGCGACAGTACCATAACTTCTTATAAAGCAAAATCAATAAAGTACATGTTGAACATCATCATCTGACATGATGCTCAAACTTCAAGTAAAATAGCTTTGACCTTTTGAACCAACAAGGTTTTGTATATTATATTGATATATTCAGTGGCAGAACACTATTTAGTTTGGTCTTTTTGTAGTCTGAGACACTATAGATGGATATAGTGCTTAACAAATTTATTAGATCACCATCCAATGTAAGGTTTGTGCCACAGCAGCTCTATATTAATAATACTGGTAATTACCAATATCATTATTTTATGTTTCTTTAATGAATTAAAGAGACTGCATCAATTTTTGCAAGTAGACTTTTCAAATTTTGTGTTTCACAAAAAATAAATAAATAAATAAAAATAAAGCTTGTCTTTCAATTATTTTTCAAAATTAAGATGACAAATTATACTCATTTACTTGTATTACTGAACAGAAAAGTTTGTTTTAGTGGTTGAATGTTGTGCTTGATTCTGACTTCTCAGATAAGGTCCAGTTTGTCCGTTCAGATTTGGGTATAAAAGTGTGAATTCAAACTTTGTGAAATTATTTGTGTTTTCTTGTTTTTATGAGAGGTGGTCCAAAAAATTTTCTAAGCATTGGGTGTATGTGTACTTCATACATCATTAACTACTGATAAAGTATATGAAATTTACAAACAGAACTTAGGTTAAAAAAAAACACGGAGTGATACTGTGGTGGATTTTCATCTATAACTTGCCAGCTCTCTTACAAGTTGGAATAAGTGCAGTTCTACTAAAACAAGTGCAATTAATGCTAGAATTCTGTACAGCAGAGTTGAACTTAGACACATTTTACATCTATGTTGGACACTTAGTGTTGCAAGCATCACCCGATTTAAAAAACTGATAGAAACCAACAAGTGGAAACATGGTTAGAGCACCAAGCATTGAACCCAGCTGCACTACAGCTCCACACCACACGAGGGCACTGTGGCCTTCATCCCTCAGGATCACCCCAATGATGACTTTGACATAAGACAGGGTGAGGACAAAGAGTATCCAGGCCAGCACCTGCAACAGAGAATTTGTTAGAATTGTGCATTGAATGACTTACTCTTACTGCTACTACTCTTACTGCTGTAAGTAATAAGTAGGAGCTCAGAATATCCTGGTTGGAGCTTGGTTAGCTTAGTAGCATTCAGTGCGTAGCCGCTTGGTTTCTTATTCAGTTTGGTGACTGAAAAAGTATTTTAGCAGTTAACACCATTTTAGTATTAAGTACTTTTGCTCCGAAAAAGTGTATTAGGAAAGGCACATCTGACAGCAAAGTGGAGGCATAGTTGCCTGTGCCAGTGCACAAAAACAATGTACTCTTTTTGAATGTTTGACTCATTGACTCATTCAATGGACTTTCACAGCTCTTCCATGACAGCATCAAGTAGATGAGACTAAGCTGACTTAACATTATATTGTAAAACCTGTCAGTCACACTACACACCTTAATCACAGGAAATCTCATAAATGCTAAGTGAGTATTGCAAATGGGTGGTGGCTTCATGCTTTTATAAGATGCAAGATAGAGCATGAAGTCTGAAATTTTATTCTGTGTACACAGTAAGTACATGCAAGAAAATAAAGAGTCTTACTATGACTACAGTTCCAGAGGTACTGTGGACCAGCAAAGGACAGGGACTTAGAACAGCCATGCCCATAATGTAGGCTCCAAATCCAGTCCCAAAAATGGTCAAAACTCCCATGAAGACAAGAGACCTGGACAGAAAAGATTTACAAGCTATTGGTGACTTAGAACTTATTTCTTGGATCTATGGTCTTGATTAGTATTTTATAATTATTGTAGTTTTTCTATAGCTCACCTTATTGGTATGAACATGGCGATGAAGCAAGCCACAGGGTTAGCAACAGCTCCCATGGTGGCAGCTAGATGGTAAGCCTTGTTCCCGTAAGGCATGCATGAGTAGGACTGCACTGAAGGCAGCACTGCATTGGTCAGAGCATTGACCCAAGCCAACACTACAAAGATAAAGACCACCTCAAAGATACTATATGTCCCCCTCCCGAAAGAACTCCTAGGTTCCCTCTTGCCAGCCTCCGAGGGGCTGATCATGGGCTTTTGCTCTGGTGTCTGGGCATTCAGAGATAGGCCTTGTTCTTTCTTCTCACGATCAAGTTCCCCACTGAAGTACCGTTCGCTTTTTCTCTCACGAGCCACAGCTGGGTGGTGATTGAGTAGGAGGAAAGCGACCAGACACACGACCATCATTACACTAAGGAATATGAAGAAGACCTGTGCAGAGAATTTAGCAGGCTGGTAGATGGCCTGTAGCATTCCATTGTCAGTTATGTTGGAATTATTAGATAAAGTGGCATTTTCACAGTGAACTACACCAACGCCTTGAATAAGTGCCACCACTGCAGGCACGAGACCACTGAGGCCCTCACCTGCAAAATACGTTGTGAGATATTGTGGACGCAGCCGCATCATGAAAGGAAGAAAGGTAACAGATGAGGTGCAGTCCACCACAGATAGCAGGAAACTCAATGTCAGCAGTGGAACACTATGCACAGAGTTTCCGAAGGTCACTGTATGCTTCCAAAGGAAAGCCAGAAGGAATGTAGCAACGATGCCCAATCCTACAATGCCGTAGATGACCGGCCGCTCATCGAGCACCCCTGGGCGGAAGCGGTGCATCAGCGTGATGAAGAGAGGGCCTATGTTGGCCATTTGGATGAGGACTGTGAGGTAGGAGGGCAGCAACCAGTGCTCTGGGATATCATTTACGATCAAGGGGAGCTCCACCCACATCCCATTGATGGCCACCCAGGAGCCCATTCCAAACAGACATGCCAGCACGTGAGTCAGCAGCGACATGATGCAAGCAGAAGTGAGCAAATGAAGACCTACAGAATCTGAAACATAGAGACACAGCATAAGCGCGACTGATTAGTGGCATTTAAAAGAACAGTCATTAAACCTTCAGGCAAAGAAATGTTTATGTGTATTTTGCATGCATTTGATGGATTATTGCTTTATTGCATTTATGTACAAATGAGCTTCAATGAAGTGAGTTGTAGAGTGTATCTTTTTTAACTGCAATTAGTTTAAGAGGCTTCATCGGTAGAGGTTGATTACAGTGGAGCTTTGAGCAAAGGTTGTCACTGATGTTCAGCATGTATGATGTTAGTCATGTTCATCGTGATTTAGGGTAACATTTACTTTTGAACAGTTTCTAAAGTTATCTTGTAGGGAACATGAATTTGTGCACTATATTTCATACCAATATATCAATTCCTGAGCCAAATAGTATATGAAAAGAAATAATACTCCATGGAAGTCTTTTTCTGATAGATTTCGAAACAAGTAAAAAAAAATTCTCTCTGAAACAAAGCCTTCAGATAAGGTGGCATAACTAAACAACAGCAAAAGGACAATGAGCTTTTTCATCATCTTTATTTCATTGTTTCGACACAAAAGTTAATAGATGAGTTCTTCTATGGAAACAGCACATAGAACATTGGTGTCATAAGTTAATACTGTCCCCTTAAGCAGAAATAACCTTGAGAATCTTGTGAATTATTTTCAACCAGCCTCTGATATCCTCTAGGTCTCTGATATCCAACCAGGTTGATAAAGCTTTATATTTCTCTTTATTGCTTCAGTAGCAATGCGTTCAAGAGTTTTTGTGCATGGACTTCCCATTTCAAATCCAAAAGATTTCAAATTGATTTAAAAAAAAAAAATTTTTCCTGGCAAGGCCTTAATACTCTGCAATTTTGCTGTAATAAGGGTCACATGTTAGAAGAATCTTTTATGACATCTTGGTCAAACTGTCTGCTTGTAAGCAAAAAAATTGGAAGGGCTGTGGGCAAAGAGAATACCAAAGAGAACACTTCTCTATCTCCCTGACAGCTATGTTCTCATGTTATCTGACAATCTTGGATCCACTTCATCGTCAGTTCGCCCAACTGTAAGAAATCTGGGTGTAACTTCATCGGACATTCAGTTATGATTAGCAGGTTGGTTGTCTTGTACAAACTTGTTTTTATCATCTGCAGAACATTGCCCATCTTAAATATCTGAAATGGAATTGAATTTACATGCCTGTATTTAATCACGCCTCGATTATTGTGATTTTGGTTGTGAGAGTTTTTCATGATCAGATGCCTCTCTGTGTTAGTGAACGACTATACCCATACATAACTACCAGGTCTCTGAGTTCAGCTGTTCAATGGTTGTTGTTGGTATCCAGGTCTAAGTTCAAGACAAAAGGAAACTGTTTGTGGTTCCCAAGTTATAGAGCTTGGTTCCTTTGGACTAAAGGGACCAGAGTTATTAAGGTGTTGAGATGTGTTGCAAATGTGGCAAAAAGAAAAAAAGTACAAACATAAAGCAGTGACAAAATTGCATGCAAGAAGTGGAAGCTGATATTTCTGCAACTCATCCTGTTGCATTTGGTTTGATATTGAAATGAGCTGACAATTCCTTTGTTTAAGAAATGCGCCTCTTTTCTAAATCATCTGTAAAACTAAACACACCTATAAGCACTATTTGGGATTGCGCTTACACCCTGTTTTTGCCCATTTAGTAAACCTGGCCCAAGATCTTTGTACATGGATGATACCCTTAAAACGTTTGAGATGCACTGTGTAGGCTTGGTCTTATTTATCTTTATATATTACTAACATTTTAGTCATTGTATCTTATTTTATATTGTAAAGTGTCTTGTGATCTTTTTTCTTGAACAGCACTATATAAATAAACTTTACTTACTCTACTTCTGTCTACGCCGGCTCTCTCTTACCCTTTACCCGCCCTGTTGCTTGTCTCGTGTTTCTATGGTGTATTGATAGTCATGTGCTTTTGTGCTGAGGTGTTTTTTCTTTTATCAAACTGTTCTCCCACTAGGAGCTCAGTCTGAGTGGAGTTTTTTTTTCTCCTCCTCTTACCTCATGTAGTGTATTTTCGTTGTTTTTTTCCTATCAGCCTACCTTCTGACATGTCTGCCCAATGTGATGTTTGTGTAAAGTTGGTCAGAAGGTTCCTTTGTGAGTGCGCATGCGCCATTAGCGTGCTGCCTGCTGTAACCCCTAATTTCCCTCGGGATGAATAAAGTATTCTGATTCTGATTCTGACTTCTACTTGGCAAGCCCATGGAGGTTCTAATCACTAACCCCTAATCTGGAATCCCTGTTTTTTGGGGATTTCAATATGCCGTCATATACTGTGTTACTATCCTGTTCACCCACTTAAATGAAATCATGCATCATTACAGCTTAATTTGCCATTTGATTACACTTTTTTAAAGTCACTGTTTCAAGTAGGAGCCATTGACCTTCACAGCATTTGTCTTTCTAAGCTTCTTCCATCCTTCTCACATGTGCAGTCTAGAAATGGATGCCTGACCTTTCGCACACTGACACGGTGCTCCCATAAAAACACCATGTGGTTCTGACATAAACATATTTATCAAAAAGAAATCATTGTTAAGTAACTTTAAAAATAATGTAAGTCTTGATAATGACTATGAACAATTAGTGCCAATCAATTAAAGATATAAGCATGTTTTACGTTTAGGGTTGGCTATATAGCACAAACGCAATATATTGTGTCAAACTTCTAAAATACACAAGATTATATGTCATGTGAATCAGGAACAAGTAAGAATCTCTGGCTGTTACGTCAGGTTACCTTGATATAACTTCCTGATCTTCCTAATCTTGATCTGCAATCTAAACTTAATTATCTGGTGCCTTTTGTAACCATTTTTATATGCATTTTTTCATTTCTGTTACCTTTTAATGCTGGAGGGAAGCAGATGGACTACAGCACAGAACAGATGGACTGAAAGACTTGAGGCTTTAGGATCTAAGATAACCAGGCAATTCAATCACCCTTACTTCCGTCATACATCATTTCTATGCTGCTGTAAGTACACAAAATCAATCATCCTACCTGTTTCAGAACAAGGAACAAGAAACCACTCTCCCCTGGCTTCTCTCCTTCCAAAAACCTTCACTCTTGGCTGATTCGACCTTTTTTTTTGTTACATCTGCCGCAAATGTGTGTGTGTGTTTTTATGCCCTCCCCTTTTCTAACCTCTCTACACACACATACAGGCTTGCATTCTGCTTCCGTTTTCCTCTGCACTTGCCAGGGGAGGGACTGCACAGGCGCACATGTCCTCTACCACCATGAGTGAGGTCGGTTTCATAACCAGGCAGCCATGTGCTCGCTCTGTGTTTCAGGGAGCTTAGGAAAAGAGAGCCGGTGGAGGGGGAGGTGTCAATAAGAACTCCTCCCTTTCCTGTTTCCTCCTCCAACCAGCTTGGGACTTTATGGTCTCCCCTCCTTTAAACACACAGGCAGCAGAGTGAGTAGGAAGGTTACGGCTGCCTTTGGATTCACAGTCAGTAGAGTTATAGTTTATAGTATACAGTTAACTCCATGCAGCTGGGGCTTCATTCTTCTGCTCTCTAATTTCTAATGCTTTCACTGTATGACTATGGATTATGGATGACTGTTTCACAGTCATAGATGGTGTAGATGCAGTGATTCATCTAAGCAGACCAGTTTGTCAAGTTCAGCATGACATGGCACTTTAGCAGCCAAAACCTTCACTCTTGGCATATATAATTTGAATATATGGAAAGACTGCTAAAATAGGAACGGGCCAAATGAAGTAGTGTTCCAGTACTGCATTGCAATATTAATATCACTATCTTTATCATTGTCTTTATTTGGTTCATTTATTTTACACAAAATTAAATGAAAAAAAAAATACATAAATAAATCAAATGACAAATCAAAAGTGAGTAGGTTGGAGCTACAGCCTATGTAACACATACACCTGACACAAAAAAAAATCAACGTAAGGAAAATGAAATCATCCACATCTTTAACATCTAATTTAAATACAGTTATGTCAGGGATTATATGAACTCCAAAGAACTATCAGCAAGTCTTAGATTAGCAGCTGCAGACGCAACTTTGTGGGAAAGCTGCTATGCTGAAAAGCCTTATTTGTTTATTAAAAATGAAAGAATTTTTCCTGTATTTCTAAAATGCAGATTATTAGTAACAATAATCTCTTCATCTACTAACCTTTCACATAAATCAAATACACTAAAAACTAAAGACAGAAAGTGCTTTCCATTAATCACTTTATACCTGTTTATCATTCTGAATTACAAAGGGAACACCTACCTGCTTGTGGGAAGCAGAGTCAGTTATAATGAAGGTCGCTCAGACGTGTAACAGCGCAGTCTCCTTCTGATATACTGTCTATAGAGTATGAATGCACAGTGAGATGTGGGCTTTGTACTTTACAAGAATCTGTGTCATGTGACCACTGAGGAGGGCTGAGCCAGGGGTTCAGTTTGGGAACCAAAGTTCTTAGCAGTAGAAACAGTTGGATAACAGGAAAAGGTACACACGGAGAAAAGAAACTGTAGAGAAAGGGGTGGAAAAGGCAATTTATATGTCATATAAAAACCTGTATAAAATCTTCTATGGCATTATTACAGCAACATGAAGGTTTTTCCCAAATTGGGTAGAGTAAATTCTGGCAGTCTAGCCAACCAGAAGATGACTTTGGACAGCTTTCTGACTGGCTGGTTCGTTGGGGTCAGTCTTGCTTTTGTTCAGCGCAAATTCCAGCTCAAATGAATGACCCCTGCTGACTACTAACGTCACTGGATGGCTTTTCATTTGAGTGTCCTTGCACCCACCTCAGCACTGACTGGTATTATATGCTCCTTTCCTGAAAAACAAAATTCTTTGTAATTTGATGACTGTTATATGAAACAAATTACTTTTGATACATGATAATTCTACATAAGAAAATCTCTCCTGTCCCTTAAATTTCTTCTCTGTTTGCCTGTCCAAAAATATATAACATGTCACCATTTCTTTAGTTGAATCTGTGAAAAATGCCAGACATGACAACAGCTGACAGTCATAAAATAGCAGTTTTGCACCAACGAGATGATTCCCAAATGGCTGTTAGCTGAAAACGGGATATATATTGGCATGGTGTGAAGGGTGTCCTTGAAAAAAAATTGTAGAACCTGGACAAGTGGAGGACAAAAGAATTGGCGGTGGCGAATAGCCTTCAGTAATAGTAATAAATCACACAGCAATAGTAAATCCAAGATACTTTAGTGGCACATCTCCCAGGTAGCTAGCACAACTAAAACAAGGTAGTTGCAGTAGGCTTAGGCTAATGTTAGTTTTTTAAAAATAAGATATTTCTTTAGGTTGGAGGTGGAGTCTTTTGATGCTGAGAGCAGCTTGGTTGCAGGCAAACAGAGTTTGCATTGCATGGTCAGCTCTCGCCCATCCCTTTCTTCTTTAAATGTGAAGTGATGTCGGAATTTCCAAGTAAGAAATAAATTCCTGCCCATGCACTGCTGGCTCTGTTGTCCTGGCTTCGGGTCCATTGTGTAACTAACGCCACCAACATTAACAGGACGCTTACATTAGAGCCTCTTATTGCGTGTTTTGTTTGGATTGAAGGAATAGCCAAACATATGAAACAGGAAAAGGCCGCCGTGTAATCAGTTTATTTCAACAGAGTAACTGTATTCTAATTATCACCTTTTTAAATGGTAACTGTAGCGGAATGGACGATCTGATTTCCTCGTGTCAGCGTTGTTCCCACATCATCATAATTAATGTTGTTCCAGGTTCAACATTGCAAGTGACCAATCACCTTCTTGTGACGTCATTCCTTTGCGACTTCGAACACCGGTACATGCATTCTATTACTCCCCAACACTGTTTGTAGTTAACACCAAGACTTACTAACTTCTGTTTTCAACCTATGCGCATACTTTTGGAAGCAGAGGGCTGACTGATGAAGAAAGGATTTTACTTATAATGGTAGAAGGAGAGTCAGACTTTTAGACATTAGAGCAGGAAGGAGGGAGTTCCAGAGCACATACCAACTTGTGGAGCTCAAGCAGGGATAAAGCGACAGCACGCAACATCAGTTATTGATAGAAATCAAAGTGTAACCTTCGGCTCTGAAAATCTTTTTGGCATTACGATATTCAGAAGGGGAAATAAGAGCCTTTTCAGTTTATTACTCACACACAAACACACACACTGTTTTCTACAGTCATTGACACACACACATGCATAAATGTGGAGTCCAAAATCAGCTAAATATTTCTTAAAGTGTTGAATTATATCAATTAATATTTGCTGAAAGTGCAGAAAACTGTGCCTCTCCTTTCTTTATCAATTCATTGTCAACTCTATAAAAACTGGGGCGAAAGACTTCAACAGAACCATGCTGGCCACAATCACCAAACACTACTGATTACATCAAGCATTAAATAGGCAACCGGGTTTTTGAAAATGTCAAAACACACAAACCACAGAGAGGTGCTCATGTCTGAAAGCACCCTTAAAACTTAAAACATTCTTATAACCAGTTAAAGAAATGTTGCCTCATGATAAATGTGTGTTTATCACTGGGAAATGAAGACTGATATCCAGTCACAGGACAGAAGTTGTTTTGAAAAACAAAAAAAGAAAAAAAAACAACCAAAACAAAAAGCCACTCAGGACTGGAAGTAGGCTAAAGGGCACTCCTGTGACCTGGATTCATAATGAATATTTGTGTAGAAGTACAATACCCTGCTTTCTTTTTCAAAACAGCTGGGCCCCATGTTTAAATAAATATGTCTGTGTTTTTGGTACTGCGTGTACTCTGCAACGGAGTCTGAAAGAGTCACCAACAGGAGGGCAATGTTCCTGAGAATCAACAGATTACATTTCTTTGAGAATCTATCATAAACACTTGACCTTCAGACACATTCTGTAGTTAAAGTGACTGACATGTTCTTTTAGCCTAATATTTAGATGTTTCTTTGTCATACCATGTCAGGTAATATGGCAGATTCAGTTTAATGTTATCAAACAAAATGTTTTTTGGAATTTAAAAGGAAATAATTAGCCAATCAGCTTATACTGCTATTGAATCTTGTTTTGAGCATCTGGTGCCCACCTGTAAGCATTGACCCAGCTATAGCGGTCAGTTGTCCAAGCATGCCTTGACAGAGAGGATTTGTCTTTCATTGATGCAACCCACATCCTCAACTCTGAACTGACAAATGCATCAAATTTGGCACCATTTGAGAAAAGCAACGAGGCTTTCCAACAGTGTAAGATGTTCTGGGCCTACCCTGAGATCTCTTCCCAGTCTGGCATGGTTGGAAAACCTTCATAGGGAGCAGCCCATAAAACATCTTAACTTAATACCTGAACCACCTCAACTGTCAATGAATATGACAAATAGGATTAGAGATAAAGTTCAACCCTGGTGGAGCCCAACATCCACTGAAAACATGTCTGATTTTGTGCCAGAAATGTGGACAGCTCTGACTTTGATTATACATAGACCCCGTGGCCTGTAACAACAGACACACTCCATACTCCCACAGTTCACCCCAGTAAACTTTCTCCAAATCCACAAAACACATGATTGAAGGGAGGGTCAAACTCATACGATCCAGCCAAAAGTCCTGTAAGGGTGATGACCTGGCCCACTGTTTGGACAGAACTGGCAGTGTTTTTCCTGAAGATCTGGACCGAGGTTTGACAGTCAGCCGGAGAATCTTTTTCAAGATCTTGATACCCTGAAAATTTAAGCACACCCACTTTTTGGTAAATGGCAACCACCACTCCACTCCACAGGCATTGTCTTAGACCTCCACGTCAACCAAGTGTCAGCCAAGACAGCCATACAATGGCCAGAACCTTTATCATCTCAGGATTTTGGAATCTCATCCTAGCCTGGCAACTTGGCACCACGGAGCTTCTTAACTACCCCAGTAACCTCTGCCATTGTAGTTGGTCTTCTGCCTCCTCCACAGAGGGCATTTTGGTAGTATTAGCAAATGTAATAATATTAATAGCAAACTATTTCATATTTTTATACAAAAGTTTTATTTTTTATACAAGTGGATGTAAAATTATTAGTGACATTCATCTAAAGTTAGACATCAGAATGAGTGCTGGGTATAGAAACATTTACAGTACAGAAAGATCAGGGTGCATAGCAATCGAAGTGAAATCTGGCTGTTGTAATTTTTTACAGTACAGTAAATTATCAACTGTCTCCAAACACGAGGCAAAGAGAAAATGTATTCCATCACGTAAAACATTTTTGACTTTAAAAAATTTAGTTGACAACTGCATAGACCAAATGCCATGACATAAGCTACTGAAGCTACTCAACCTCAGGTGGATCTAGTACAAAGGGACACTTACAAACATAGTGGTTACACATATTGTAAAGTATTAACTGGTCTATCATTAACCCGCAGAATAAAAGCTTTGCAACACTACCAGTGGATGATGATGATGATGATGATGATGATGATGATGGTGGACTTGTAGTTGATTATTTCTCAAGATAAATGTGGTTTGTTGTTTATTGCTGAAACAATACATACTGTTATGTCCAGGCTCATGTGTTGTTATTAAGGAAACTAGTGTTGAATGTTCTTTTTAACATCTTTGGAAGGCGAATAATGAATTAACAAATGTGAGAGTTTCTGAACTGATTGAATGGCAGAAAACAAAACAAAAAAACGATACTGTGTTGCTTAAAATGCCAGAAAAGCATAGAAACTAATAGAAATATTAAATATACAACCACTGCATTCTCATGACATAAAATTGTCAACATTATTTTTTTATGAACCCCAAACTAAAATTATAGTTTGTATAAATCATATGTAAGACATCCTCTTACTTAGCACGACATATCTACAGTAGTTGGACACAGAAAAGTGCATATTTATAAAGACAAATGCGCTAAAGAAATTTTTCTAAGTACAGTGTTATGAAGAAAAAAACACATCTACATGTTCACAGTAATGTTCCATAGAAACATACATCGAAAGACACAACCAGTCCTGAGAAAAAGAATCTCTACAAATCAACAATGGCCCGTCGTACTTCAGTGCATTGTTCGTTAAACAATCTCCAGTGTTTAGAGCATCCTTACAATAAAGAATAAAAATACATTTATATGAAAACATGCTGTCCAAAAAAATTAAAAGACAAAAGAAAGTGTGGCCCTGCCAACAATATCCTCATCATGGAATGACATAAAAACAAAAAAAAATATTACAAAGCTGACGGACGGCATACTGTACCCTTTATATAGTTATGATTTTGGTATATGAGTATTTTTTTTGGATGTTGATAGCAGAGTCAGATAACACAACACCTTTCAGTGCCATCATATGTGAGTCTTAGCACTATGTCACCTTGAATCAGTAACAGAGCGTTACTGACATCTCCCGACACCGTCCGACTTTAGCTCATCTTTAGCAGGCTTGGAAAATAAAAGCAGTTCTGATTAAAGCAATGCTCTGGCTATCATGCAGCAAGTATCCATGCAGAAATTCTTACTCTCTACGCAATCAGATACAAATATATGAAATGAGGAAAAAAGGGACAAAAAAAATCTCTGCCTTGCATCTGGACTGACCCCTCATTGTCCACACTGAGACATTCTTCTCACGCAGATTACCTAAAGCTGCACGCCTGTTAGCAGCACTTTTGGTGACCTTTCCTGTATTTTTCCTTCATTTTCACCTGGTCAAATGTGAATGATTCCATTATTTTCAGGCCCCTTCTAGCACCTAACTTTTGCTTGTCACTCTTTTGGGGCTTCAAGGCTGTGTTTGGGTTGAGCGCTGCAGCATACTCAGGGTGCTCAGAAGGAGAGATAATCATGTGGGCAACCTCTCAGTTTCGTCTAGAAGGTGCAAAAGAATGAAAACAGACAGAATCGGGTTAACACAACAAGTTTCTCAAGTTCTAAAAGTGAATGTTGCAACTTTACTGGATGCACGAGAAAGCAGTTTGCCTAAAAAAATCAAGCAAAAAATAAAAAATAACCTGGTGGTGATGGAGAGTTATCCTCCCCTGTTGTGGCAAACTGTAGGTCAGACCCCAAAGCAGCTATGGAGCTCCTGGGGCGAATGCAGCGGTCACCTGAGAAACTCCTACGAAGTAATGCCTAAAGCCAGATATGTTACACCAATTACTGATAAATGTCTCCATAATAAAATACATTTACATTTTTTCTGGTTGCTACTGTTCTTCATTTGAGAGGTAGACAGGTGCAACTTGATCCTACATTGTTATGGAAATTCTCTCATTTCAATATTAGAAAGATAGGAAGTTGCTTTACCCACAGCTTAAAGCTTACCTTGCGTGTCATGGGGCTGGTGGGGGCAGAGGCACTGCTGTACAGGCTGAGGCTTGAGTTGGACCTGCTGACAGTCAAACCTTTAGAGGTGCTCCCAGCTGGGGACAAGTACTTCTCTTTTATCTTCAGGTTGGTCCGACCTTTTACTGTTGGAGACACAACAGAGGGATTTTACAGAAAATGGCAAAACTTCTCATTATTTATAGATACACCTATTATTATAGTCAGCCAACATGTAGATATTAATAAGACTAAAGTTTTTTCACATACGCTGTGTTAACAACCCCTCCAACCCAACAAAAACTCAGTGAAAAGATGGCTAAAATATGTTGAAGACAACTTTGCAAGATGTCTAAAGAATGTTGAGATTTGGTTGAAGGGTGAAAAGAAAAAAATGCATATAATTATAGTCTAAGGAGCTTGGAAAGAAAAGCGTCAAATGGTGGAGAGTCCCAGATTTAAACCCAGTGGGAGTTTCCCCCCAAAGAGGGACAAAGGACCCCCTGATGATCCTCTACCTAATCACATGAGCCAAGGTGTGAAAGCGGGTGTGGGTCACAATCAGCCAGGGTTTCAGGTGAGCTCATTATGAAACCTGGCCCCACCCTAGCATGTGATTTCCTGAGGTCAGATGGCCCAGGGTGTGAGTGGGCGTTTAGGCGTCTGGGGAGGGATCTCAAAACTGGATTATAGATGGCAGACAGTTGGTGTCGTAAACCATCGCCTCTGTTCAAAGATGGTCGCTCACAGTGGACATAAATGGCTTATTTCACTCCTCCTTCAAACCATCTATCCTCTCTGTCCAAAATGTGAACATTGGCATCCTTGAAAGAGTGACCTTTGACCTTTAGATGCAGATGGACTGCTGAGTCTTGTCCTGTGGAGGTGGCTCTTCTATGTTGTGCCATGCGCTTGTGAAGTGGATGTTTGGTCTCTCCAATGTAGAGGTCTGGGCATTCCTCGCTGCACTGTACAGCTTACACCACATTGTTAAGTTTGTGTTTTGGAGTTTTGTCTTTTGGGTGAACCCACTCACACCCTGGGCCATCTGACCTCAAGAAATCACATGATAGGGTGGATCCAGGTTTCACAATGAGCTCACCCGAAACCCTGGCTGATTGTGACCCACACCCGTTTTCACACCTTGGCTCATGTGATTAGAGGATCATCAGGGGGTCCTTTTTCCCTCTTTGGGGGGATACTCCCACTGGGTTTAAATCTGGGACTCTCCACCATTTGACCTTAGAACTGAAGAAGCTTCTCGGATGAGAGGTGAAACGTCTTCAAGCAACTTAAAGAAGTCCAGACGCTTTTCTTTCCAAGCTCCTTAGACTACACTGACCTGGATGACTGAGAACCTTCACAGACATGTATAATTATACACTCTTCCTCATAAAGACCTTTACAAAGTCTTTCCATAACCAACAGATTCAAACCTGGAATCTGCCGTTCTGTCTTTCCACATGGGAAAAATAATGTTTTAATGTCCACAGGCTTGTCCTAATCAGCTTACCATGTGACAAATAACAACAGGAGCCCATCAGAAACAGAAAGTTTGCATTTTTTTCTTTAAATATAAGAGGTCAACAGCCAGCTGTGATCTAGTCATCTATTTGACCTTTACTTTTGACCAGATTTAACCCGATTTTAGCCTTGATGGCTCTACATGTAGATCTTTTTGATTGCAAAAGGATTTTTTTAGTGCTAAACATGAATTGGTCAGTTCTTGATATTAGTTTGTTTCACCTTTCACTTTTTAATCTAATTCACCTGAATGTCAAATGAAAAGGCCATTATTGGCCAACTAGATATAGCTGAAAAAGCAATGTTAAGAGATGTTTTATCCTTTATGGTTTGTAACAGCTTGTCTTTGAAAGAAAGGCATTTAGTTATGCAGGAAATAATGACTATTACAACCTCTGCAGGGATCATTTTTAACCAGGAATTCATCCAGAGCAGTCCAGCCTCCTCCGACTCTGACCATCAATGTGCTACGCAGGATTCGAACCATCCTCAGTTGTTGGGAATCTCCAAACTGGAGCAAACATTAAATAATATAATATTACCGTGTTACAAGTACTGATGGACAGAGGAAATCCATGTAAGACATAAATTTCCTCTGTGGTCGAGGATTTTAGCATTTTAAATATGAAGTTGCATATCTTTTGAATCAGTGACTAACAGTTGACTCACCCTGTATCTGTTGGCACTTATTTGCTCCACTTGAAACCTCTTGGGACAGTTACACTGTGCTACCTGTCGGCTCACCTAATAAAGGCAGGATAATGACAGCATGAGTTGAAAAACCTCATAAGGAGTACATTAGTTTAACTTTTTCTTAATTATTCCTTATGAACACGCTCTTCTTACCTCTTCATTGATCTGATCGGCATCCAGTGTTTTTCTGTAGGGATCTCTGCTGGGATGGAGCGCGCTCACAAACTCATAGTAGTCGATGAAACCGTCGTTGTTCATGTCAAAGATGTTGGCGACAGCGTTCATCTCTAGAGAGCTTGTGGGGAATTCTACAGAAGGAGTACAAAGCCTTATCTTGAACACCAGCCATGCAGATCTTAACGTAAAGAGTTAAAGCACTATAATCCAGAATGAGAGCTACATTAGTATCAGCAATGAACTGATTATTATAGGTAAGAAAGTCTCACTAGAGGCAAGAACATAATCGATGAACTCCTTCTGGCTAATCCGTCCATCCTGGTCCCGGTCGATGCTGCGAAACACGTCCAAGATCCGAGACTTCAAATGACTAATCCACTGTATGTAACGCTTTCGCCAAATGTTAAAGTCAAAGTTTGCAAATTCTTCCATCTGTGGGAAACAGCAAAATATCACAACCTTTTTAAATCTTTGAATGTCAAAATGTCTCTCCTAATAATAATTTCAAAAACATTTTTATTGTTTTGGCCACCTACAATGGTACCAGAGTCTCTCAACGTTATTACAGTTATGTTGCAAAAAGCACAATGACCTCTTTGAGCATTTGCTGGTGTTGTTCCAAGCGGTTTTGTCTCGCCACAGACAGGAGCCAAAGTTTCTGCCACTCACTGACCAGCTGACTGAGCTGTGGGGTCTGAGGGTCAAGGTGCTCCAGGGGGACTGGTATAGCAGGCTGCAACTTCATAGCGCTCCTTCTCTCTGGACAAAGAAAGTCATCATTCATCTCAGTCAAATGATACTGTATGTGCTTGACAGGTCATTAGCAGTGAGCTACTCAACCTTTAACCCTTTACGAATGCATGCACAGAATGCTGTTTTCACAGTGGCTTACTGGTGAGGGGCCGTTTGCTTGGGGAAACTTGCTGCTTCGAAATGCTCTTGTGTTTGCAGGATTTTGTGGCATGTTCTACCTCTGGGAACTTTTTATTTAACTCCTCCATGAATACCTGCGGAGAGGAGTCCATAACTGAGACTACAAAGTACAGTAAGCATGTTGTAAAACTGGGGGTTTTGCAGTGCAAACATGGTAAATAACTCATGCTCTCAAAGAAAAAGAACTCATACTGTGTGTTGCTCAATGAGTTTTTGGTTATGCTCTGTGGCCTCAGGCAGAGGCTCTTGATCTCTGAGGCTGAGGGCTTCCTCTGCTGATGAGATCCAGTCCAGCAGTCTTTGGACTTCCTCTCTCTCTGTCTCCAGTGCTGTCAAACTGGCTTGGATCTTCTGGCCCTGCTGCTGGGCCCAGGTCTGAACCTGACTCGGAAAACAAAAGAGGGGGAGAAAATTACACAGCTCGCTGTTTATACATTGATAAAATGTCTTCCAGCATTCAAGCCATTTTGGTGACTGATAGCAACAGTTACCTAAACAATCAAATGATTTGTTTTTTAATATAATTAAAGGAAAATAGAACCTTGTGTGTATTACTTTGGCACAAAGGCACTCACTTCCTCGTAGCGTGTCTTAGTGACACTGATCCACGATTTTAGGGTGATTATGGAGTCTGGATGGCAGGAGGCAAGAATCTCCTCACCCAAACACTGGATGTTCTCAAGCTCCACTGCCTGAGCCTGCAAGGCAGACAGCGACTCCTGTGGCGGAGCAATAAAAAGACTTGGATGAGTTTTTTGATGCTCGAGGTAGCCGTCCTTACAGCTACGCTCAAGCACAGCTTTGTTTAACTGACCTTCAGCCAAACACTAAACTCTTATCAGCACCAGCTTCTTCTGTAGCAGAGTCTGTCCTCTGCACTCACTGGAAGCTGATAAGCTGGAAAAAAAATAATTTCTCTACAGGGAGTGACAAAATTTTATACTGACCTCATGCTGTTTGCGGAAGGAAAGCAGACCTTCCTCCTCCTCTGGTATGACCCCGTATTTTAGGATCCTCTCAGCCTCAGTGAGCCGCTCCATGAAACAATGAACGAGCCCGTCGAACTTTTCAGCCTAACAAGAACGAGGAGGGGAGTTTAGCTCCTTATTAGTGCTTCACATCATGTGTTTTTTCATGACTTTTGACAAAACTTAAAGAAACACGACTACCTGTCAGTTTTTGTGCAGAAGCTATCAGTATCAGTGCAAAAGGTTATGTCTTGACAGATTAAGTGACACAGTCGAATCAGCATTTAATACCGAATGTCAAAATTCCAGCTTCTACTTTTAAAACAGCTGTTGCACACACAGGACAGCCTCACAGCCTTTACTATTCGTGTACAACACCTGCTGAAGCGCAGCCTCCAGCCTGTCCTGCTTGCTGACTGACAGTTTGCACACAGCTTCCCAGCGGCCCTCCAGTTCATCCATCTGCTCCTGCAGCCAGTGAGCGTCGGCCGTGCTGCTCCTGGTCAGATCTCTCACAGAGCGCTTCAGGGTCCTAATGCATCCGGCTCGCTTTCCCAACTCCTTCTGGAAGGCCTGAGAGAAAGAGAAAAAAAGGCTAAAACCAACTATTTTATTTTACTCATGAGGAAGGACTGTGAAGAATGAGCTGCAAATTCAGAGTACAACAAGTAGCACTTAACATTAATTGTACGTATATACATTAATAATACATGTGATATACAACTGTTAGTAAACACTTCATGTACAAGACTGCATTACACCCTCTAATATGAAAATGAGGAAATGAATAACACTGCATTTAGAATGAAAACATTAGAATAAGTCCTGTGGGTTGGTTGCAAAGGCTGATTTTTTCCAAACTGTATTTGTGGGTACCTTGTGTTTGTCTATGAGATTGTTGACCATGTCTTTGTCTCCACCAACAGGTACGTCTTCAGCCAGTTGGGGTTCTGCTCTATACAGCCAGTCGTTCAGTGCCTGCAGAGCATCAGTGAATCTTCCTGAGAACAGCAGTGCTTCCTCTAGCTTGTGTTGCCTAAAAGAAAACAGAAAACACAAACACTTTGAGTACACTTTTTTTTTTGGTTATTTATCTGTATTAATGTGAATGTTTGGCTCATTTATTGGTAGAAATTCAGTTGTATACGGTATACAGTTCTGTACCTCTCCATGGACTTGCCACTGATGGTGTCCCATGTGTCTTTGAGTTCAGCCATTAAGTTCTCCAGATGCTGCCTATCGTGGGAGGTTTGAGCTCTTTCATGCAGACTGCGACCGCTCTTCAGTGTTGCCTCGTACATGGGCCTCTTTGATCTCAGTAGTTTCTGGAACTCCTAATTACAAGAGCGATCGGCAAATGAGTGACACATAAGTGAACAGCAAAGGTGCTTACACACATACAGCATATCACCATGTTTATAATGTACCTTTTGCTCTGTCAATTGTTGCTTAATCTCTTCGTGGGACACCGCAATCTCCTTATGTGTGTCTAATGTCTGTTCGACTTCTGTCATCCAGTCCACCAGGAGGCGCCAAGATTCATTAAACTGAATGAGATAGAAACATTTTATACAAAGCTCTCCGTGGGTGTGGCACATTATATTCATATACACGCGTGAGAAAGATCAAGGTTACATATCTCTGTATATTAGAGATGAAATATACCTGCTTGGCATTCTTTTTAACATCCTCCAGCATCCTTCCTCTTTCTGAAGTCCGCTGCTGTAACTTTTTGTATCGATCCTGGACGGTCATGATTAGGTTATGAATAACATCACAGTCGTCCTTTCTGCTGAGCTCAGTTAGTCTGAGGCCTGCGTTCTCCACTGTGGTCTTCTTCTCTCCATAATTGTTTACCTCATTCACCAGTGTCTGTATAGATAAAAGCATTTCATAAATGAAAAGCCAATACATATTACAGGGTTTAGATCTCTGGATTGGAAGCAATAAAAACAAAAATACAACAGGTATTTAAAAAAATAAATAAATAAAACCTACTCTGTGACTGTGCAGCTGTGCACAAACTGTGTCCAGAACAAAGCTAGGAGCTGGCAGGTTCCCCATAGACTCTTCACACTTGCTCATCTTAGTGAGTAGCTCCTGGACACTGCTGTGAAACTCCTTGGCCAAATTGAGTCCCTCTGTGAGCTGTGCCTGTAGAAAAAAGTCCTACACTCTGATTTACTGTAATAACATGTATTTGCAATAAAACACACTAAATAAAACACACTGGAACTGAAAACAAATCTCAAAGAGGCAGCGTGTTGACTGTGCTACATTAAAGGACCTTTCGCTCCTGGACTTTGCTGTAAACAGACGCCCATTTCTGTTCAAGAATCGACAAGCTGTGTTCGGTGCTCGATCCCCGCACAACACCGCTGCTCTCCAGCATCCTGTGAATGGCATTCTTCACATCTGTATAGGTGTGGAGCTTTGACTCCATCTCATTACACAACTCCTGTCACATCAAGTCAGGAGAGCCAAAGAATTAGAACCAATATCTTCACATGTATGTTTCCAGGATTATAGTTGACATTTTTAATTTTAAACTCTAATCAGCCTCACCAAGTGGGCATTGAGCCTTTCACTTGCAGAGTCCGGCATGCCCCACATGATTTTAGAAGAGGACAGTCTCAGTTCTGTATTCTCCAACCACTGTAAAAGGTCCTGAATCTCCATTGTAACATCTTGCACCTGTGCCAACACAATATACATATATCGTGCATCAACATTTGTTATAAATAAACTGAATCGTGTTTTACAATCAAAAAGACTTCTGATCCAGTGTAACAATATAATTCTGTCTTCACCTGACTCAGTCTGTTCTCTAATTCCAGCTGCCTTCGTTCAGTCTCACAGCGGACAAACTCCCAGCTTTCATTGAGATGCTCCAATCGAGATTGCAGACCATGTGGACCTTCTGCGGACCCAACCTCCAGCAGCCCCCTGCCTGCCTTGTTGAGGGATTCCACTGTGCGAACATGAGACATAACATCATTCCGCAACACCTTTGAGAAGGAAAAAGGAGGAGGGAAGAGATTAATGCATATGTATAGTATTTCCGCAATGTATTGCTTGGATTGTTTTGGGCTAAGTGTTTTCTGGTGTTAGTTATTTCTGACTCTTATAAGATGACTCAGATAGGTGGTGTGTAAGCATACAATAAACAAGACACACACATACACACACAAAGTTTCCAGCGTTGACAAAGTAGCCTACTGAAAGGCTGGATTGAAATGTTAGTCACAGTATATCTGTATTTATTAAGGCCACCACCAACCTTGTGTTTAGCCAGCTCTATTTCACATGCCTGCAGGTCAATGCTGATTGGCTGGCTGCCCTGCAGTTGTTCAGTGGTCCTGGAAAGCCAAGTGTGCAGCTCATCCAGTGTGTTTTGGAACTGACCGAGACCCAGCAGAGCACACTCTAACTGATGCTGTAAACATTAGAAACATTGGAAACAGATCATTTTTACACATTTATTACAGGCTAGCTCACCTTTGTTTCAGTAAAATGTCTTTTGAAGTTGTGGCACAGCAGATATAGCAGCTAATAGCCACATTAGCATTAGCATTGCATCACTCTACCTGCTGTCATCTTCTTACCTGTCTGTTGACAGTCTCTGACTCCAGACTGTCCCAGCGCTGTCTGAAGTCACACAGTGGCGAGATTGAGCCTGGACGCTCTGAGCCTGGAGACAGCCGACACACAAACCGATGGTTCAGACTTTCTATCTCAATCTTCTTTTGGTAAAGTTCCCGCTTCAATTCCTAAAACAAGGGATACCGTACGCAAACATATACCAAGAGAACACATTACTTTTAATAGGCAAAGGTGCCGTTATGAATGAATGTAATTGCAGGTTCTAGGGCAGTATGGAGAATGAACCCACCTTGAGGTCACATAGCTGTTCTTTGACTGACTCCAAGTCAGTTCCTACCACGAACTCCTCTGCAGAACTCAGCTCAGCTGATTTCAACCACTCAAACAGTCCCTGATAGTAAAAAGATGTGGTGTGTTATTTAATATAGCTGTGATAATGACATGTATGTTATTATAAATTTATGCATACCATATAAATGGTTTTGTATTGCACTTGGACACATACCTGCATGGTATCTTGATAATGCAGTGCCATCTGCAAGGAGTCCTCCAGCTTTTTGTGACATTCATTCCATAGTTTGCTTAAGTTGTTCCACGTGCAATAGAGCTTTAAGCCAGCAAAAATATATGGTTTTATGTCAGTGCACAGTTTAATCAGCTGAAAAAAATTACTTTCAGATATGTTTCATACTTCATCTAGGCTCTTTGTGACATCTGGTTTGTCAGTATCCCCGCATGCTGACATCAGCTCCATTCCCAGAACGCCAAGACTGTCCAGATCTCCCTGCAAACTGTCTATATCCTCCCTGAGAGTCTATATTTTGAAAAGATGGAAAAAGTTACAACATGTCTTTCTAACAATATGGGTTCTTCACGCACGCTTCCTTTTAAAGTCTCCAGACCAACCTGCATGGTTTCAAGGCTCTGACGTATTGTTTCAGAGTCTGTTCGACTAGCATTGAGATCCAAAACCGCCTG
Source organism: Rhamphochromis longiceps (assembly GCF_057381845.1). Taxonomy (NCBI): domain Eukaryota; kingdom Metazoa; phylum Chordata; class Actinopteri; order Cichliformes; family Cichlidae; genus Rhamphochromis; species Rhamphochromis longiceps. The sequence goes on from NC_140567.1 coordinate 16,363,695, forward strand.
CTGAGCATCATTAAGAGCAGCTGTGACATCGCCGACATCGCTCCAGTATTTAACGGCAAGGTCCAAGAGTTTGAGCAGCCAGGTTTCCCTCTCTTTAGCTTGATTATGTGTCTCATCCCAAAGCAGGGACAAGCTGGACACTCGCTCTTGAATTGCTGGGATCACAAGGATATGGCAAGCAAACTGCTTAGAATTTAAACTTTTCCACATAATTAAAAACATTGCAGCTTGTGGTTTTGTGTGTTTTCAGGAGATCTGAGAATATGGTCACCTGTGCTGATTGATCCATCCCCGGCAGCCCGAGTGTTAGCCAGTAGTTCATCTGCCTGTGTTTTGACGCTGCTGAGGCCTAACTCAAGTTTGGACAACTCAGCCAAGGTTTGCTTGTTGTCCTGCAGCTGCTCTTGGATTCTTGGCGTGAGACCTTGAAGTAAGGTGGGTGTCTGTATGCGACTGAGCAGGCGGTGTAGACTCTCTTTGATAAGAGTCATCCTCTCGTTCAGCTAGAGGAATAAGAAAACATTAAGCTGTGAACCAGTATAGGACAAACTGGTGAACATTTCCAAACAAGGATTCTTACCTGAGTGAATCGAGGCAAGGACTCCTCCAGTAGATTGGCAGTCTCTCTCACGCGGTCTCTAATAGCTCTATGCTGCTCCTCAGCCTCTGTGGCCTTGCGGCAGAACTGATCCCCCTGAATGGAGTTTAGTTCTGACAGGCGTTTTGCCAGAGAGCATAAACGTGCAATCAAAGGTCTATGTTCAGCTATAGATTCCCGAAGACCCTAAGCACAAGAGAGAAAAAAAAAAGTTTAACAATGCAGAGAGCACTTTATTTACCAGAAAGCATTTGAAATGAACAGGGAAAGGACAAAAAATCCCTTTGTGTCACTTGCAGTGACAGGCCTGACACAACAGACCTGTCATGAAGTAAATTACATTAATGAACTATGGTTTAACAGATTAGCACATTTACCCAGAGAAAAATAGTGGCAGTGGCTATAAAGTCTGAAAGGACTTCATTGTTCACCAGCACAAAAAGGGTGATGAAAGAAGAGAAAAGCTGGCACTCTGATATGGGAAAGCAGGTTTCTTTACCTGTAAAAGGTCCTGTTGTTCCCGAAATGCCTCATAGCTAATTGTGGTGAGGGACAGCTGGCCAATCAGGGTCTGAGTTTCTTCAAGCCACGGTGAAACCTCAGCAAAGCCCTCAGAGAATTGATGGAGGAGTGACTGAGCATGCTCAAGCTGCAGGACCACGTGGGAATTGGTAGCTGAGGTGGTGTTGCATTGTTCTTGTAAAGCCTCAATTGGGGTCTGCAGGAGATGTAACAGTGGAAAAAATACATTCAAACCTCCCGAGTCATGTATGTGTTTGCTTCATTGATGAAATTTTAGTTCAGAGTGTACCCGAAGATCGCCAGTTTCCCCTTCATCGCTGTATGTCATCAAGATTTCAGTGATTTTTACCATCTTCTCAATATTGAACCGATGTTGTAGAATCTCAACTGCTAAAATCTGTACAGGTAACATTATATCAAGTTAAAATCAAGTTAAAATCAGTTACCAAACATTCCTATTGATGGACTTATAAAACTGTAGCATGTACTGTATAATATATCGTGTCTGTGTGTGTGTGTCCTGACCTTTTGCTCATAGACCTGTTCTGCGATGAGCTCTGGATCAAGATCAATAGTTTTCAGCTTCTCAAGTTTGGCTGCTGTATCTTTGAACCAAGCTATCTCCTTTACCACTGCTTTTTCCAACTGTTAAAAATACACAGTATTGTCACATAAACAAAATAATTATCATTCAAATACAAATAGATATGTTCTGAAGGCTTCCAACATCTTAAGTAAAAAACACCATGTGACAATAAAGAAATTACACAAAACCTAATGGCTTTCTCTCAGAGTCTTCAGGTCTCAGTTAAATCTTAAAGTTCATGAAAGTGCAATTAGAGCAAGACTGTCCTACAACAACACTGACTTGACGGCAGCTAATGCTTGGTCAAAATTAGATCAGGTGACAAGACAACAATCCCAAGAACGTCAAGAAACCTACAACAGACAGTCCCAGTTTCTTCTTGGGAAAATGAAATGCCAACCCCAGCTCCACAATAATATGACAGATTGATGAAGTCATACAGAAGCAATTACTTTATTGCTGCTTAGATGGCTCTTTTGAATTTGGTGGTGTACTTAGTTCTTCACATTACTTTTACAGAGTCCTGTGAAAATGTTTTTTTTTTCCACATATTACATTAGCTTTGCACTTCCACTTTTCAATGGCGATCAAGTGGTATTTCCTTGTATAAACCCTAAAAACCTTTAATTATGTGTAAACATTACCCTTTGTCTCTCAGCTGCACATAGTACTGCATCTCCAGCATGAGTCTGTGCCCCTGCTGCCCCCAAGAGCTCCCGCTCAATGCGACCCAGCCACAGGTGGAGGTCCTCTTGGCTGGAGGTACAACGACTGGAGGCCTCAAGCGCTTGTTCCAGTCTCTGCAGCACGTCCAGACTGCTCAGACTCAGCACAGAGCAACGAATACGCAAAGCATCCATCTTCTCCTGTACTTGCTGGGCTTCCTCCTCTGAAAGAAAAGGTAAATCCAGATTTACACAGTAGCCATTCATCAAAATAACCACCAGCATCACACTTGGCAGGTGTACTGCTGAGGATGCAAGGAAGTGCAGTGTTTGGTTTGAAGTTGTTTGAACGAGTGGTAGATCACATCTCAGTCTTCTCATATAATAGTGTTGATTAATCAAGGAGTTATCAAACAAGCGACAAGGGACAGACATGGGCAGAACTTCTATTATTAATATATCCATCTACAATAACTAATTTAAAGATGTATGTAAACATTACCTGATAATGCTTCCATTAGCTCATGACCTGACTTCTGTATTTTCCCTAGTTCTGCAGTTTTAACTTGAATTTCTTCAACAACAGCCTGAAGGAAGAAAAAAAGTGTTTAAAATGTATTGTAAAATCTATTCTTCTATTTAAACAATACAATCCACCTTTACTTTGCATGGCAGTCCATTCGCTTTAGATTTCTAACCTTGGCCCGGTCGGAGGCCTCTGTGAGATGCAGCATTACTCTTTCTGCATTTCGAAGTTCAGCTAGAGTCTGTTCCATAGATATGAGCCATTGCTGCAAGCTGTCCACTCCTTCCTGGAACAGCTGGGCCCTGGGAAGGATGAGCTCCAGGCTTGCCCTCCTACGAAAGTCCCCGTAATCAGTGAGTGATGTTTGTCTCGTGATGCAGTCTTGTCAAATCAATATTGATAGTAAGAGTGGTTCACCTTTGTTCTGCTTCCTGTTGTAAGGCCTCCCACTTCTGATTAAGAGTGGATAGTTTGACCTTTACTTGCTCCCCTTCTTCTCCCACATGGGCCTCCACCAGCTGAGTGCCTTCTGACATCATGGAGGTCATACTACGCCTCCGGTCTGTTAGGAGACGCTGCAAGAGCTGTGAAACAGCTGAATATCTCAGGTGAAGTGATATTATGTGGAATCACAAACACTATTGATACTGCTATACAGAAAACCTATTCTTAACATTTTATGTACGATTTCTGAGACACGACATTGCTTGCACCTGTTAATATTTCTTAAATCCGCCTCCCCTTTTATTTTTGCTTTTTTTGTTTTTCTTCCTGTTTTTGTGCCAGTCAGTGAGGGGGGAGTCCGGTTTCACAAACCTACATTATCAAGAACCAGACAGGTTTCACCTCCTCCAAAGAGCGCACAATGGGTGTGACTGCCGCTGAAAGGTGAGAGACTTCCCTGCTTTTATATGCCCTCAGGACATGTAGACAAAGACTTACTGAAGCTCATTGTGGTGATAAACACCACCCATTCACTGCTGAATAGAGCAGATTTACCTTAAAACGGAAGCACTAGAGCATTTTCCATGGATTCAGGACATCTTCCTATAGGTAATTCTTTTTGCCCACTGCAGAACTCAGTGGAAACATGAAACTATGATGCAATGTTGAACGTAACAAACCTTTTGTTCTTGGAGCTGTGCTTTCACCACTTTCACCTCTGATGATGGGGGTTTCTGATTTGCTGTGAGCTCCTCTATTTCTTTGACCCATTTAAGCAAAGCTTCCAGGTTTTGGAGAAATGTTTCAGAATCTGTAGAAACATCCTTTAGTGCCAAGGCAGATCTTGTTCCCTTGACAAAAGACCACAACATATCAGTATCAATTTCTTAACTGTGAATAAAAAATGTTTTCTTTAAAACAAGGTTGTTTCACCTGAAATATAATCGGCGTAACTACAACAGAAATATGATATGGGTAAAACCTACCCTCCATTTATCCAGGGTGGGATCCTGATCTGAGCTTGAACTTTGGAGCTGCAAAGTAAAGACAATCCTAGTGTTTTGTCAATTCATAAAAATTTTGATATAGAAATACCCAAAAAACATATTGCCTGTACAGACAGAGAGAGTTCTAGGATAGAAAGAATAATGGAAAGAGTGAAAAGAAAACCAGATACAACTTCTCATATTTGAGAGTCGTGTTGTTTTCAACCTCTGCAAGTTCCTCCGCGACACCATTCAAGACTCTCACGGTTCTGGTGACAATCGGGTTCCCTCCTTTATCTCCTGGTGGATACTCTGTCACTTCCACAATTTCTGTTACAGTTGTCTCTGTCACCTCTGTCACTTCTGTGACCTCACGTGATGCCACATTCTTCCAGGACCAGGGGCTTCCTTCTCTAGAGTCTCTCCTCTGGAAGCTGGCCCTCCTCTCTGCAGAGGTTTTCTCTGGGTGAGCCAGAGGTGATCTGGCGAACTCAGGAGGCACTGTCCTCCTTGTCAAGGTGCCATTTCGAGAAGTTTTTATGGGAGACGGGCTGCCTTGCCAAGCATTTTCTAGAGTACTGGTACTCCTGATTGTTGACGCAGGAGAGCTGTGAAGGGGTTTATCTGAAATGGGAGTTTCAGCTCCCTGCTCCCTTTTAAGATCAATTTCCTGGGGTTCCTTGTAACTCTCCACCTCTCTTTCCTTGCTCGCATCATCGTTGGCTTTGTCTTTGATAGTCTCTTCCTTTTTGGTCTCCCCATGTTGCTCTGCGGGCTGCCACTCTTTTCTTCGTTGGTAGCACTCCTTCAGAAAGTCCTCATCTGACCTGACATGCTTGGACTTCTGGCCCAGGCAGCTGGGCCGGCTGATGAGGTTGCCCATAATCCTTCAGCCCAGTGGCTAATGAGGTAATAGGTCAGGTAAGGGCCAGCGGCCATGCATGCGGGAGTTTCTTCAGCTACCTAAAATAAGACAAGGGGGTCATCATGCAATGAATAATTGCTCAGTTTGTGAATCTACAAAATAATACTTATTTTAAAAGCATAGCTTCCCAGTTTCAAAGGCACGAGTTACTCCTTGCATAGCTTACACGTCCAGAAAACTGCTAACAAATAAAGTAAATCAGTGTCTCACATTCTCCATTTGCTACATTTCTTTGCCAGTGTTGCCCTTTTCTTGGCACTGAAGGACCATAGGAAAATGCATCAGAGATACTTTGCCAGGATACTCCCCATCCCTTTGTCTAGATTTCACATAAACACCCGCAAACACACGCACTCCCCTCTATGTCACATCACCAACCGAAATATTCTGGGCTTAGAAATCAATGTGACAGGCTTGTCGAGGATCCCACTGTTGAGCCTGGCACAGAAAAAGCAGTGGCAATCAGCCAGCGCTTTCTGTAACTCAGCCTGGACCAGTCCTGGGAAAGCCGCTAAGGATCTGATCAAATATGACAGCCATTAACACGCAGACATCGCCTTTCTAGAGGGTGACAACAAGAGGAGGTGCAGGAAAACTAAGCGGCATGAGAGTAGTGGGGGAGTTGTTGGTGTAACAGACACCAATCAGTAGCATACCTTACAGTATACACTGTTATTACACAGACTGATAGCTGGTGACCTTTATGGAAAACTAAAGCCCGACTCTCTCCTATTACCACACTACTACTGCAGAATTCTGAATACAAAAATGATCTGATCACCATCTAACCTGATCAAAATTACTACATGAGTGACAGTTTACGGTGTTAGCCTGTCTGCCTGTCCCTCAGCTCAGAGCCTTCATTGTTTTAACAGGAAGGTTAAAGGTGAGAGTAATTATCTCGGTCTAGTGGAGCTGAGGTGAGCCCATCAGGATAGCACAGGGAGGGGTGCTGTTGAAGTTAGGTCCTCCTCTGAGTCATGATTGGACTGGTCCATTCAGAATTATTACAGGTCATTTCAGGTCATGCTCGGTGACTAAAGATCTGTGGGGGGCCTCTATGGGTCATCAAAGAGGAAATTGGGATGTTGGCTCCTCAAACTACTGAGAATGCGGAGGATGTGGATGCACAGTGCTATAAAGATAGACAGTTATTCTGTATATTACACCCATAATCGATTGCTAAAATAATAGCCTGTAGATGCAGCTTCTTTATTTTTGCAGCTTCTTAGACAAAAAAGTCTACAGCCAAGGAGAACGTCTCTCTACTGTCAATATACAAAACAAATTTAAATCAGATCTGCCTTAGGCGGGCTTTTTAAAGTCCTTCATTTGGTTCTCCTTTTTTGTTTGACTCAATTCTTATTTATTATATATATATAGCTGTATGTGTGACGATGTTTATGAAAAGTTTCATTCAAATTGGCACACCCATAAAGGAGCTAAGGTTACATATGCTTGATCACTGTAGTAAGATGAAATCTGACAGTGTTTAACTGGATGGGAATCTAAATATGACCTATGTTGGTATGATGCCTCCATGTGCATTAAGCTAGCAATTACCTACATCATGCATGTTTCTGCTGAGCAGATGATGCAGTTAAGAAACCACAGGGGAGTACACAGTCAGATCAGAGAGTAGTGCCCAGACAAAGCCCCAGCCTGAAGATCAATGATTACCCAGTTAGGCCAGATCACTGCCCAGCAGTCTCCCGAGGAAGCGAGAGAGTGTCTGTGGCTCTGTCCATATGGGTTAACAATTCAGCAGAGAGGGTGTGCCTTCTCTGGTTACCGCACCACATGTGTGGTCATTTACTAAACTACACGGCTGCTCTTACAGTGATCTCACAGCACACTGTGTGAGGATATGCTGAGGACCACTTTCATCACATGCTACAGTAAAAAGGAGATTCTGTTTGAAATACACAGGCTTATGTACTCTTATTCTCATTATGTTGCCTTGACCCCTTAGACCTGATATAGAGTGAAAAAACCCCCAATAATCATTCAGTTTTTAAGGAGGACATGTACTAACACAGTGACCTACATTATTTCATGAAAGAATCCCTTCTCAGCATCCCTGGATCTGATATACACCTCTCACCTTTTTGCACAATGGTAGATGAAAGGGAGCCAGGCAACCAGAGAGCCACTCTACTATATAACTGATATTGACCTAACCATCCCATCACTTAACCACCTTTAAAATGGCCCTTAATTCAAATGGCCCTTTCTCTGCTCTCAGCTGTGATTTATGATACACGACCGCAGTCCATTTCCTGATGAATTGGATTATGACTATAGTATAGGGACTTGTATATAGTATAAAAGCACGAACATCAAAATTAGCAATATTCATTTATATGTGTGTATGCATTATGAGCATCTAAAATACCATATAGAGGATATTTGTATTGTATGTTTTTCATCATATTTATACACTGATTTGGTGTAATAAGCTCGATACGAGTGGACTGGTAATTAGTGGCGAACAATAATCATCAATCAGAACAGTAGAGCCTTAATGTTGTGTCACTGTTGTGTGCTGGTTTCTGTTGAGGGAGGTCCTGAAGTAGTAATCATTGTAGTGGTCCCTAATCAGGGATGGCAGCTGTGCATTCACCCATGAGACTCATAACATTTTAGGGTGGATAATGTACAAGGTTGCACACTGTCCTCTAAATGTGCAATACAGCACTACTATATAAAATACAATGTGCTAGTTGTAGCTGTTGTAAAAGGGGCATGTCTCCATACAAGGAATTGAGAAAATGTTCACAAAGAATATATAGCTGAACTAAATAAAATACACTTATGTACTTACATTTGAATGATCCATTCATATTGATGCTTTGGAATATTTTATTGCCTCTTGAACTGAGTAAATGCAGAAAATCCTTCAGTTGGATCTCTCACTGCTACGACCTCTTAGTTTAATCCCTGACCGGCAAAGTGCAAAACCAAAGTCTCTCTAGGCCAGCCCTGACTTAGTGGCAGTTTTGGCGGTTAGAAGCTTACGTGAATTACACTTACCCCGAAGCACAGTCGAGCCCAACAGCATGAGTAAAGGAATCCAGCTACTCCTCAATCACCGTTCAAAAAGAAGACAAAGATAGAAAAAAAATCCAGCTTTGTTTGAGCATCCCTTGAATGGCCTCCCACCTCCAACATCCTGAACTGAAGGCTCCCCGAATGCATACACATGCATGCTCCCTCCAGCTCACACTCAATCAAGTGCACTCATTCACACATGCTCGCATACAAACACACTTTCTAAACACACTCACACATGTCCTGATAACTCATGCTTTTCCGTTGCCCACAGTCACAGGCAAACAATGCCCTCCTCTCCCTTCACAGTGCACCCTTCCCCTCCCGTCACTTCACTTCTCCTCCCACCAGCTCTGCTCCTCTCCCTTTCTTCTTTGTTATGGGAGCTGCGATGGAGGAATTCTTTCCTTGTTAACGCCACCGATGGGATAGTGCGCCCAGATGGAGACAATGTATTCCAACGGCTCAGTTGAACTCCCACAGTTCCCAGCCAAGAGCAGTTTTCACATTGAGGTCAAATTGTGCCAGTTCCATATAACGGCGTGGCAGCGCTATTCCCACCAGTGCTGCTGATGCTCAGGTTGCTCCTGTACCGGGCAGCCTGGCAGCAAAGTGCCCCCTTTACCTTCCCCAGGCTTATTTTTTCTCTCTCACTCTCCCCCTTCTCATCCAACAAAGCCCCTCCTCTGGGTCCGACTGTGGCTCAGAAACTCCATGCTGCTTCTTCATGAAAAATGGGGTGGGGGGCAAAAAAAAGGAGAGTTTTCTAAAGACCCCTGGGTCGCCCTTGAAACATTCACATGGTAAGTGACAGCTGCCTCGGCCCATTCCCTCTCTCGACGGCGAGGGAGAGTAGTGCAGGCTACAAAAGAAGGGACCCACACCCACCCTGCCATCCACCCACTTACACATTCACCCCAACCCCCTTGCAGTCCCCGATTCCCCATTCTGAGGCAGTACAGCAGTCTCCACAGCAGCAATGAGGACAACTAATTACTGTAAAACATCTCAGATTACTTTTCAACTCACTTCCAGCCACTGCAACTCAACCCTGTAAACAAAGAGGCTGGAAGCAAACACAAAATAGAGAGCAACGGGAAGATAATACAGAGTCTTTTCTATGCTTTTGGCATGGGAAAGCAAGGAAAGACCCCTATGGTGGAATTCTATCATGCCCCATTTAAGGAAGTCACAATATTTGCCTTAGAAATGCAATACACCAAGCATTATGTATGCCAACGCCATTACAAAAATACATCCTTATCATTTAAGGTGAATAATCTGGGCAACCATGTTTTAACACATTTCTGGTATTGCTTCAAACATGACCAATGCCATAAGTAACACCAAAAAATGTCTGGAAATGATGTGAAAGCGGGATACATAAACACATGCATTTATGCGAGTACCTTAGTAACAAGGCCAAGCTCTGCCCTCTTTATCATTTTTCCTTCTATCTTTCTCCAGCCAACCAAACAATCAAACAACTGACTAATTCTCCAAATGCACACATGCATGCACCTTGCACACACACTCTTTTTCACTCTGTCTCGCCTGTACACATCCACTCAGTCGTACATGTAGATACCTGCCACTCAGCCTGCTGCCTAAGCCACACTTCTCAGCCAGTGTTGCCATGAACTGCAATATCTTAACAGCAGCAGGAATGTTAATGTGCATTCACTGAACAGGTACTTATATCATAAAATCGATATCAATTGTTCTCGTGTGAAGTGCCTACTGCGTTACACGTGAGTAGAAATGTCTTGGAAGCTGTCACTGTAAACTTTGTTTGCATGAAATGTGCGCCGAGTCCTGGTTTATTCAGTTTGTGTCTCAGAGCGACAACGTAACTCCGTTAACAAAGAGTTACAAGCGATTAAAATAAGCAATATACTTTTTTCATCCCTTTAAAATGAAACACATTGCCCGGCCCAAGATTACCGTTTTTGATAATCTACTTTCACTTTAGACTAAACACCAGACAACACAAAACTGGTCTAGAGTCAAACCAGCGGTCTAAATAATGTTAATTTCTGCTAAATGTTATCATATGCTAACAGCTTCAGCATCTTAGCCTTTATTTAACATGCTAATAACCATGATAACTAACAATTATTGTAGCTGCTGGAAATATTTCTGACTTTGTCAATCAACCCAGGTGCAATCACTATTTTCTTTTTCCTAAATTAATTCAGTATTTATTAAATACCCCAACAAAACCAAAAACCAAAAAAAGGTCATCTGGACCCAACGCAAAAGTATGAAAATCACCATGAGGATTCATCCATATTAATGGAGGTAACGAATATCTTTAGAAATATCTTGTGAGATGTAGCATGGACTGACCAATAGTTGGTAGTATATAAGCTGTTTGATAGCATTACTACAACATATACAGTAATAATATGTTCCTGATTCAAGACCGGAAGGAGCCACATAGCCAGGATATGGGGAGTGTCACAAGCTAGTCTACTCGTAGTGCTGGTCCCAAAGCCCAGATAAATGGGAGGATTGCATCAGGAAGGGCATCCGGTGTAAAATCTGTGGTAAATGAAACAGGGAGAGCCATCCACTGTGGCGACCCCATGGGTAAATAACCTAAAACGTGCCATTAAAACATATAATGTGAAACTGCTCTGTTGGGTCTATTAAAAGTGGATGTGGTGAGGTTGAGCTAACAGTAGGATTCTGTCCCTCTGTCTTCTGACAGCTAACACGGCTATGTTCTGTTTCTAAAATCTTTCATAGTGAAATTTTGGTTAAACAGTCATTGTTCTATTGTGCTCAACAGCATTCAAGACCTTCCTGTGTTAATGACACATGAAGAGTCTTGTGATGGTAAAAATAGGCTGTTTAATCTGCTTTGAATGTGTTTCAGGTTTTCGGTGATCCTCAACTCCTACAACAGTGCCCCACTTCTGACCCCCAGCCCTCTACAACTTAAATTTATGCAACTGGTGTTTGGAAAAAAAGGAAAGAAGTAGACGATGTCATAGAGGGAAAAAACTGGGGGAAAAAAGCCTGTCACTGTGGCCAGTGAGAGAGTGGCTTAATTGAATAGAATGACCTCTGAAGGTCAAGTTATTTAACCTCTGAACACTCCAGTGCAGATTCAAAGCTTCGCTGTCTTGTCTTATAGGACAAAAGGCTTTCTGTATTACACACCCCTGGAAATGTACAGTAATACAGAAAGCAGTCACATACCATGAACACCTTTAGCTAACGGTTTAGCAGTAAAAGATCCACACATTCATTGATAGCTGTTTCCTTAGGTCACTTTGAGAGCTTTTGTCTTTAGCTGCTTAATGAGAAAGTAAGTCCCACATTCCCCGTCCCCCCTTTCTTCTTTTCTGAAAGGAGCTGGCAGTAAAGGGGCACTACTTTGCCAGGAAGACATTGTTGTAAATCCATGACACCTGATCCCTGCTTTCACCATCCTCCAGTCCCCTCAGTACTAATTAAATACTTTGCCAAAATCTCCCCTCTCCATTTCACAGTAGGTGCACATAGAGCTTCAAATAGTTCTCAAAAAGAAGGCTGGTGTGGTTAAAGAGCAGCTGGCACTTTGAGCTATGCAATGATGCAATAAGCTGGTGAAACTGTAGTGAAATCATCTCATTTTTCCTTCTGCCGAATCCAGATTCCCAAAATGCATGTGATAATGGAGTGGACACAGGTTTGAAAATTGATTAAAGCCCAAATTAATGTGATATCAAATTAGTGTCCAGTGGAAGCCTAAATTTGATCACAGATCCCGTGTGCCAAAGGACCTGAGAGAAAAGATTAATTTTACAGGCTTGTTTTCCCCCCTCCTCCCCTATCTCATCCTCTCTGCTGCCTTCAAATTAAATAAGACCTCAATAGCTCTTCTACAGAACATGGTAATTAGCCCTCTTCACAAGAAATGAAAAAAAGAGAAGGTCCCTTTTGAGGGTCAAACCAGAAGCACTATTCAGCACACACACACTGTCATTTATCACCAAAGAGGTCCTTTCCAAGAAAAGTGGATGAAAAGCTGATGGGTTTTCCTGCTGGGTTGCTTGGGCCCTACTGGGCTGCCTGGATACTGGAAATCACACCCGTGGGTGAGAGAAGGATTCAGCCACTCGAGGATAGAGGAGTTCAGCCACATCATCAAGTATGCATTTGATTCAATCGCTGCCAGGAGGAGAAAATTTAAAGCCATAAGTCTGCATTTTATACTGAGAACAGGAAAGCATGGGCAGTAAAAGAAGAGACCCCATACTGCTGTGGACAAAAAGTCTGTAATGGACGAGATTACCCAAAGTGCATTAAGATGAAAATGAATTAGATGTGCTACGAGAACAAAACAGAACATCAAATTGTTTTCAAAATAAGATTCAAGTTAAAATAAACAAATTTACTTCACGGCCATCTGAGCCTAATGGATTATCCGTTTGCCTTTTCGGCAACAAGCCTCGTCTTTCCTAAAGGTTATGACAGCGTCAGAGGAGGGTTACTGTTTGCAAGCTGTCAGGGACAGAGAGGCGCGGATAATAGGTTCTGATCTTTCACTGCCTTTCCTGAGTTTGTTTTGTTGTTTTGAAGTCGTCCTCACGGGGTTTAGTTGGGATGCAGAATCTGCCAAAGTCTGAGCTAAACCAGAGACCTTTAAAACACAAAGTGTCTTTATCTCATCAGCATGGACTGGGGGCGGGGGGAGGGGGGGGTGATGGAGAGAAGAACTTTTGACCTTAACCTTTATTGACAAAGCGTTGTCACTTTGACGTGTCAATCACATTTTGTTCTGCCACCGTACAAAAGGAAAGTTGAAATTACCATCGCTGCAACTGCGGTTTTCAGCCTCTCTGATGCGTTTTCATTTTTAAAGTGCTAGTGTAGTGGGTAAAATTATTTCTACGGTGATATATGTAAAGAGAAATGTAGAAAGTGCAGCGATTGTGCTAATAATTTCATTAACACGTTAATCAACTTGCTCTTAAAGTGGCATTATAGGTTCAGAAGAGAGATGAGAAAAAGTGCAGGTAAGGCAAAGTGGACGGAGAAGTGTATGAAATTACATTCAGTTTCTGTCTTGTTAAACAGATTGGAAATTTTGCCACTTAATTAGTTCTATAACTTACAAGTTCAGATAAGCATGCAGTTCAGATTAACCATCCTGTGAGTCGGACAGAGTAAAAAGAGGTAGAGAATGATCTGCTGTGGTGTTCCCAAAGAAGTATTAATCCATTTAAAAAAACAATTTTTTACACTTGCATATCTCTGGTTGTGCTCAGTTGTCATGGTCCTGGGCCATGTTGGCCCAGTATTCTTAGTTTTTGTGTGTTTTGTATTTTGTTCTCTATTTATGCCTTGGTTCCTAGGTTGTTTAGTTAAGATGTTCCTTATTTGGTTACCTCCTGTGTGCCCCTTTATGTATCTGTGAACCCTTGTTTCCCCTCCTTGTGTTTATTCCATGTTTTCAGTTATGTCTGTGCTCTCTCCTCCTGTCTGAACCTCTGTGTACTTCCTGTTTTACTTTGACAGTCTCTCGTCAGTATGCGTCATGTTGTGTTCACCCCTGCCCTGTCTCGTTACGATTATCTGTGTCAGTTGTGTTTCCCATGTGCTCTCACTTCCCTCGTTTACCCTCTGTGCATTTATGTCCACATCTCCCTCAGTTCAGTGTTGTGTTCTCCCTCATGACTGTGTGCCCCTCCGTGTGTTTCCTTGTAAGTCAGTTCCTTAGTACTTCCCAGTTCAGTTTCATATTATTTTGTATCGCCGTTATCTTTTGTCAGAAATAAAGCTGTATTTTGAGTTCAGTCCTGTTTTTTTTCTGTGAGTTTGCGTTTGGGTCCTCATCCTGCCTGCACAAAGCCTGATCATGGCATCAATGTTAGCAAATAACTTGTTACGACTGCCAAAATACTACTACCAACTATGTTCAGGTTTCTCTGGACTGTAAGAAACAGATGCACAAATTCCATTTAGATTTTTATCACATTCATAATTTACAGTGTCCAATTTAAAGCTTAAGGCGTAATTGAGAGTTCATGGGAAAACAGAGTAAGATGCTTCATTGCTTGTTTTGTGTTAAGGAGCAGGTGTGTAACTCTCTCCTCTGCTTTGGAGAAGGGTCTGTATTGTGGCGGAGGGGATGCCAAGGGATGTCCTTATTCATGCTGCTAACTAACAAGTCCCTCAGGCCAGACTGGAACCAGCAGTGCAGCAGACTAACAGCATTACCATGACAAAGGTCTGTGGTCGGATGCAGTATGATAAAGGAATGGTACAGATAAAAGACACTCCTTTATTTCACTCCTTTATTTATTTCTCTCGCTGGGGTTCAGACTAAAGCTTCACTATGTTTCCTTTTGAAGATTAAATAATTATTTTCCCTAGAGAAGACATGGAGACTGAGATTGTGTTGGACGGCTGCATCAGATTTTAAGTTAATATGCGGCTAATCTGAATGATGCTTCTTTCTTGTGTCTTTGAGTTTTCTAAACAACACTGAGATTGAATAAGACCCTGAAGCACCGTGAATTTATTTGCGTCATTTATTGTATGATTTGCCCCTGTTGGGCAACTCTTGTCCAGCTGAATTGTAGAAGCAACAGAGTCTTTCTTCTGGAAAAACTTGAAGTGCTTTTTCTTCTTTTTCAGGCACACTTCCTGCAGATCTTTGTTCTGTGCTGTGAGCTTTGTCATCTCTTGGAAAAGCTCTTCATGCTGCACCTCAAGGTTTTTACACTTTTTCTCCAGTTTTTCTAATTTTTATTGCTTTTCCTCATGCTTTTCTTCCAGTTCCTCATATTTTCCTTCTCAAACTTTCTTTTCCTTGTCATTTTTTGTTTGTTGTACTTTGTCATGGACGGCCAGTAACTCTTGATGTCTGCTCTGCAGATTGTGAAGCGTACACGGGATGTCTTTATATGTTTTTTCCTTTTTCTGATCTGTAATATTTCCTAAAGTAATGTTTGTGTTTTTGTATTTCAATTGCAATTGTATTTGTTTATTTTTAATCATTTTAAATCCAGATATGTATAAAATTCATGCTCTACATTAATATAAATAATGCAAGCTATGTCTCAGCCATTGGAAGTATGAAAAATAAAAAAGGCTGAAGCTCACCAAAACCTTCCAGCTATGCGATAAGATGTGGCGCCGTATCTTTAACATTGGTCCCCAAGGAAACGGTAGCTGCTTTCAGACACAAAATGTAAAATGTCTGAAGAATGAATAACTAAAAAGAGCTTCTGTTTTAAAAAACAAAAGATATACGTACAGGTTTATTCTGTTCCTTTTCAGTTAATCAATGCCTTGAAAATTCAGTCAGGACTGTGAAACCCATGCCCAGACTAAATCAATCAAATCAAACACCTCTTAATCCTTGTGTGCAACCGATTCACAGATGATTGAAAAGGTGCAGTCACCCCTCACTAGGAATAATCACATGAAATATTACCGTGCCTTCCTTGTACCCCACAGAGTCGTAATATGTTAATGTTATGAGCAGGGATAGCTTTCATTTACTGGACAATAGGGTAACCAAAATGAAAATGTTCCTTTATTCAAAGCTGAATTAATTATTTAAGTGATAATAAAGCACAAAATGCTGTGAGACAAGCAGAAATAGTAAATTAGCAAATTTAGATTCACATTTAGAGTTTAGCCATACATGGTCTCTTATAGTTGTATAAAACTGAAGTAATTTGACTAAAAAGTAACAGTTGATGGAAACATGACAAACTTCATGGGCAGCTAGACTGAAAGGAAACCCTTACATTTTAATAGCATTAACATTTATCGATAAAAGCAAGAGAGAGTCCAACATTTGAAGAGCAAAATGGCATTCCACTATGACCTGCATTTTTCTAATACTTGTTTGGTTTTTTGATTATTATCTTGCAATTTTCTCAATCACCAGTAACCCAGTTAGTAAGCCTGGTTGTAACTGGCTAACTGTAACTGGGTTCGGTTGCGACAAGTTGCATTTATAAATATTTGTAAAAAATTTGGTTGTATGACTAAATCTAATTGTGTTCAGTAAATGCCCACTTAGTTAGATCTGAATGCTTTTACCATAAAAATCCTGCTTTCCTTTCTTTTCTTTTTTTTCCTGCCCCCTTGCCTCTTCCTCCCATCTGAGTCTGATGTCTTTTCAATGTGTTCGCTCATGTGTGCAGAGGGCCTCCAGTGCCAAGCACTTCTCTAGCCCGGTTGTCCAGGCCAGGCACAATAGGGTCTGATTCCCCAGCCCCTCTGTCCTCCTGTGGTCTAAAGAAGTCTCTCTGCAGGAGGGGACGAGGACCACCTTAGTGGCCCTCTGAGTATTTTGACAAACTTCCACACTCCTGCTCCTCTCTTTCAGTACACTCAAAGGTCTCAGTATAGTGACTTGCATGAGTCATTGGTTTAGCTTCCCTTTGATTTCTTTGCTCTCTTAGTCTCCACATCGTTTACAAGATCCAGTATACTATTGTTAAAACGGAGCCTAATCTCCATTAGGAAATTGAGCAGCTGAAGTAGAAGACATAAAGACAGAGTGACATTACATGAGAGTGATAGACAATAATGAGGGAAAAGGGCACAACATTGAGTGACAACACAATTGATAGTGATAAACAATAAAAATGATGTTCATGCATGGGAGTGTCTCTCTGACCTTGGGGGGAGTTGATTGCTTGTGTAAGTATGGACAGAACTGAATCTCTCATTTTCTGCCTACTCACGTAGTTGCCGGCCGCTACAACTTCAATTTATTAATTATTATAATTTTTTTTATTATTATTTATTAATCTAATACAATTATATTTATATAGCACAAGGTGCTTTATATTGTAAAGTAAAAACCGTAGAATAAAACAGAGAAAACCCCAACAATCAAATGACCCTCTAAGAGCAAGCACTTGGCGACAGTGAGGAGGAAAAACCCCTTTTAACAGTTTTAACAGGAGGAAACCTCCTAAAAAAACCTCCTAAAAAGCCGCAACACTGCCTTCAAGTCAGGGGACAGGGCTGCGTATAGGGCGGCCAGGGCAGACCTGAGTAGAGGCATCAGGAAAGCTAAGGCTGCCTATAGGAGGAGGATTGAAGATCACTTTGCTGACAACGACCCCAGAAAAATGTGGCAGGGGATCAATCACATTACCAACTACAGAAGCAATAACCAGGCAACATCTAGGACTGATGCCTCACTGGCTGAGGATCTAAACCGTTTCTTCGCCCGCTTTGAGACGACCAAGCCCTCAGCTGCCACACCACTTCCACCCGCCCCCAGCACTGGCACACTAACACTTAGGGAGCACCAAGTGAGGTGTGTTCTAAGGTCAGTGAATCCCAGGAAGGCGGCAGGTCCTGATGGAATACATGGAAAGGTTCTCAGAGCATGTGCTGACGAACTGACCGGAGTCTTCACTAAAATCTTCAACCTTTCCTTGTCATCAAACACCGTCCCGCCCTGCCTCAAAACCTCCACCATCATCCCCATCGCCAAGAAGACAGCTGTGGCCAGCCCAAATGACTACAGGCCTGTTGCACTTACGCCTGTAGTGATGAAGTGCTTTGAGAGACTGGTCTGTCAGCACATCAGGGCCGGTCTGCCTCCCACTCTGGACCCCCACCAATTTGCCTACAGGACAAATCGTTCCACCGAGGACGCTATCACCATAGCGCTCCACACTGCGCTGAGTCACCTGGAGCACCGAGGAAGCTATGTGAGAATGCTCTTTCTGGACTTCAGCTCAGCATTCAATCATATCATCCCGGAGATCCTGGTCCAGAAACTGTCTCACCTGGGACTCTCCACCCCCATCTGCCTCTGGATCAAGGACTTCCTGACAAATAGACCACAGTCTGTCAGACTCGGCCCCCACCGGTCCAGCACCATCACACTCAGCACCGGGTCTCCACAAGGATGTGTTTTGAGTCCCCTCCTGTTTACGCTCTACACATCCGACTGCTCCCCTACCCATCTCTCAAACACCATCATAAAGTTCGCGGATGACACCACAGTGGTTGGACTCATCTCAAGGGGGGATGAGTCGGACTACAGAGATGAGGTCAACAGACTGACTGAGTGGTGTTCAGTTAACAACCTCCAACTGAACACCACGAAAACTAAAGAACTTATCTTGGACTTCAGGAAGGGCAGAGCAGACCCGGCCCCACTTTACATTCACGGGAGCTGTGTGGAGAGGGTACACTCCATGAGGTTTCTGGGCGTGCAGATATCTGATGACCTCTCCTGGACTGCAAATACTACAGCGGTGGTTAAAAAGGCCCAGCAGCGTCTCCACTTTCTGAGAGTGCTCAGGAGGAACAACCTGGAGGAGAGGCTGCTGGTGACATTTTACAGAGCCACCATAGAGAGCATCCTAACGTACGGCATAACAACATGGTATGCAGGGTGCTCAGCTGCAGACAGGAAAGTACTGCAGAGGGTCATCAACACAGCCCAGAAGATCACTGGCTGCTCTCTGCCCAGCCTGGAGGTCACTGCAAACTCTCGGTACCTCAGCAGAGCTGGCAATATCATCAAGGACCACTCTCACCCCAGCAACCAACTGTTTGAACTATTACCATCAGGCCGACGGTACAGGTCACATAAAACCAGGACAAACAGATTCAGGGATAGCTTCTTTCCCAGAGCTATCACCGTAGTAAATAAGCACAAAAACAATTGAACCTATTCCATACCGTCACTGTCATTATATTAATGCTGCTATCCTGTATATATTGTACATACTATTGTTTGAGTACTTACGATTGTTTTTTTTGTACTTTTTATATTTTACATTTATATTTATTATTGAAACTTGCACCAAGGGAGTGGCACTCCAATTTCGTTGTACTCTGTACAATGACAATAAAGGCTATTCTATTCTATTCTATTCTGCAGAACCAGGCTCAGGGAGGGGCAGCCGTCTGCCGTGATTGGTTGGGGGTGCCGAGAGGTAGGCAGGACAAAAGATTAATTTATTTGACTTCCACGAGTGTCTCTTCTTGAGCAATGAAATAAAAGTCCTCACCTTGTATTTCTTGTTCATGTGCATGATAATATGCTAACAAAATCACAATACCCTTCGTAAGCTTGCTAAACATTAGCATTGTCATAGCAATCATTTAGCAGGGAGAGATTAGTGCAGCTCAAACTGCACTGAACTAATAAATGAAAGTAGAATGAGAGTAGATTTTTTTTTATTCTAATCTTGTGACCTGATAATAAAGTAGCATTGCTGAATTGTTTTCATGTGTGATTAAAAATGGAATCCAAAACATATTTTTGTAAAAGTACTGTAGCTGGCATAAACAGGGAGTCAGGGAGAGAGAAAAGGAAGCAGAGGGACGACAGATGGATTTTAATTATGTAGACTTGCTTGGCAGGAAGCTCAAAGATGCTACAGATTTTAATAACAACATCAATTAATTAAATATACTATTTTTTCCCCTTTATAAAAGTGCCAAACACCTCTTTTTTTCTTCTTCCCTGGAAATCAAATACTGCTCTTTTGTCACTGATGTCTCAAAGTTACATACAAGGTGTCCTTCAGACCTGCAAATAGTCACTATACATTACATTTAACTGCTATTGTGCAATTACACACTTTTGGTGCTCAGCACAGAGCTCCCAGAAGTGAACCTACTTGCTTCACTATCTGTGAGATACCAGTGGCATCTAATGAGCATTACAGTGTTCAACTCACTGGGATATTAACACAGTATAAACATACGCAGAGGTGCATTTTTTCACCAGCCCGTGTCATACGATGAACTTTAGAATGCAGGCAACAGCATGCAAGCAGACACACACACAGTAAGGCAAACTGACCCTGGGGTCCAGAGGAGGTAGCCTCATCTCCATGCTCTTGAGCCACTGTCTCAGTGCTCTGATTTGACCCCTGAATTCACACTGCCATTGGCTCATGTCCTCTATTTCCCTGCTGAATCAGAGAAGAACAGGAGAAAACGTTGCATTGATCACATTTTAGTCAAATACTATTACCACTGTAATTTAGAATCATGCACATAAGGATTGTACTAAATGAACTAATGATTGCAAACACAGCACTCAAACAGCTAACATCATTAATATTCATAAGTAAATACAGTTATTCATTGGTAATATTTAAATATTCATATACAGACCTGCCAGATCTTTTTTTTTTTCTTTTTTTTGCAGTTTTATGACTACTTTTACTGGTGTGTGTGAACTGATGGCCTGTCTTGGTTGGTTATACTTTTTCATGCTAATAACAGTATTCATTTTGCTATATCCTGATAATGACACAATACACTGCTGTTTGTGGCTCATCATTTTATTGCTACTTATGTGTTACTGTTATTATAATGAAATTACAGCTACACAGATCTAGTATCAGGATTTCTTGGTTTAAAAACTTTCCAAAATAGATCATTAGGAAGGCATGTGCTCTCTCTGTCTGCTGGGCTGGAACTTTGGTTTTCTTGTTTAACTATGTTCCAATCAGATGCTTTACACTTAGTGCTTACTACACAATTCAAGACCCTGTCTTTGTGTCTGTGACAAATGGAAATGCACTGGTCCACAAAGCTGCTACAAATGACCGTTGTCACAGGCTGTTGGTGGCCGCTGTCAATCTGGCAGTCATTCTTTTTTCTTTTAATGTGCCTAGATTGTTATCTGTTGTGGTCCAGAGTATTTCATTCATTCCTTTTGCTTTTAAATTCGTTTACAGTAGCATACCCATAGCTCTGATCCTGTGAAGTAGCTCCTGGTGATCCAAACAAGTAGCAGCCTTTATCCTGCAAGAAACCAGTGGGTAAAATATACAAAATGATCCCTGTTCCAGTCTCTCTGCTTTAGCTGAGACTGTTAATGGAGCAATTCATTATTTTATAGCATTCTGTATACAGTGGGTTTTATTTCTCTCTGTGTGCTTACCTCCCGCTCATCAAACGCAGGGAGAGTTGGGGTCAATTCAGAGTAGTCAAGGGAGCTAAGTGAAGAATTCAGGGTGGTGAATGCCCCGGAGCTTCTGTTGGCAGGCTCTTCCATCAAACCCACTGGCTAATGTTGGCACACAGAGCAAACATCTGTATGCATGTAGTGTGAAGGACTTTGGGTGTAAACAAACATGCATACCCTGAATTCAGAAACCCCATTCTGGGGTCTTTTCACTCTGATTTATGAAAAGCTAGAAAAATAGAAATTGTATAGAAAATTGACTGTAATTAGTCGTGAAATGCCTAATGACAGAAACTCACTTATGTGATAAACAGAATAAACAGTGGGTTTAGGGCAGAGCAGGAGTTGGACCTGTGGCGCTTTCACCTGACTGAGCTGCTTCCTTGCAGAAAGTAGGTCTGTCTAACACTGCCCTCATGTGGTTGACTGTTATTTATTTTTTCCTTCTCTTCTATCAGTGATAAGGTACTTGTTTCAGGTAATAGTATCATATCACATAGGTAATAGTATTATATCACATCTACAGGCGTATTAAAGCAATTGTTCTATATAGAATACATACTTATTTAATCAAATATTAACGTAGTATTTATATTAATGTAAACTGAGGCAGAAGCAGTGAAAAAGTACTCTTAAAAAACTGGGTACTGATATACAAATGACAAGAATGCTTCTTCAGAGCACGTTTATTTACAACATAGTGTTAAGTTCACATACAAGAGGTTTTTTTGCCATGTCGCTGAAGCAACATCTGCCCCATAACAAAATCCAACCAGTTAGTTTGTCGTTTTATATATTGCTGAAACTTAAATTGGCACACTTAACACTTACTGAAGTTGCTTTTATTTTACACCAACATTTTTCCCCCCCAATATCCTTTAAAAAGTTAGTAAAACATGCAAGACATTCATAATATCAAAACCATCATGAAAACAAAAAGATTTACAGCAGTAAAACTTTAAAGATGCATAACAGAAATAGGTCATTTGAGAAAATAACTAAGCACAATTATTCTTTGTGCTGTCTTTGAATCTGCAAAAAAGGAAATTTGCAGCAAAAAAAAAAAAAAAAGGCAAAAGAAAGGAATTAATTTGAAAAAACATAAATTCATGCAATGTGGTGCTGAATCAATATCTCAGTTCTCTAAATTACTTTCATAGGTACTTCAGTTGAACTGGATATGTAGTCAGGAATAGCAAAAAAAAAGTCTAGATGTATTGTTTCGATTGAAATGTACACATAAATGTTTTTATTCTGAGTGGCTTTTCTCTAAAAATGCCAGGATATAACATAAATATCAGTATTAGCATTCAAGTAATAAATACATGGCAAATGGTAATAAATGAAGTGTTCCTAGAAAGGCTTCCCAAGATGATGTTGACTCAGCCTCAGCTTCCTTCAACAGTGATGTACAATGGAAGAAAGGACATACTCAATGGTATCTAGAAGCAAAAGGAAAAAAACTATGTAATCAAAATAAACCAAACAATGCAGCGAGAAATTAAAAAGAAAGCAATGAAATGAATACTGCAAAACAAATCTTGATGAAACAAAGCTTAATCTTTGAAAAACAATGATGCAATTATGCTCTGTACCTGTGTTACAGCATGAGGCTGGCATGGACTCACAGATCCATCCAAGGTTAGAAGATCGTATTCTCCAGCCAGTTGAGTACATGTGACCAGATGTTGGATTCTGAGTGACTGAGGCAGCTGTGAAAAAACAAGGAAGATGGTGAAAAACAACAATAATGAGAATAAACAGAGAAAGTTGACAAGTGAAATGACACCAAAGGCAGTGTTTGGGACTGGCTATTAGTTGTGATCAAAACAAACAGAAGAAAATGGGCAACGAAAGAAAAACAAATACAAATAATAAATTCAACTTACAAGAATCAAAATAACAGGAGCAGGTCTGTGGAGGGGATCGGGATCGAGTCTGACATCATCTTGGGATTTAGTGGGAGCACTTGAGTGATGATGGTTATGAGCAGTGTGTAAAACAATGGTGCAGTTAACTCAAAAGATGAAAAGACATACTGAATATAAATGGGTGTAAAAGCAAAGTAATGACAGATCTAAAACTGATTTCAGAACAGTGTACATGGATTTAATTGTGGAACTTGTTGCATTCCTATAGTGTCTCTTTGTGTAGTGTCGCAGATGTATTCTGTGCTGCAAGTTACTGGGTGCATAATGCAGTAACCCAGACAATTTGTAACATTAAAAAATTAACACATACTCTGTGCATACTCTTTACAAACATTCAGGAATTTTAAATGCATCCAAATATTTTAGTTAAAAACATTAGAATTATGTTAACATTTGGTATCTCTTTACCAGTACTGTTGAAAAAGATAAAAAATAAACAAAATTTCTAAGGAAACATGAAATATTCAAGAAATATTTCTGTTTGATATACAGGAAGTATATATTAGTTTCAGAAAGTATAAAGTATACATCTTTTGAATTGTGTTATATAAAAACTATAAACTCAAACAGCAGAAAAGGCATGCTTTGCTTTGAAAAATATAAACTCACTTTGTCATCTGTACCAGAAGATATGAATATTTTATATATTTTGCAATGCCTGGTTATGTTTCTACATCTAGAGCGCATGTTTAGACTGATGTTATATGAAAAAGTAATAACCTAGACAATTCTTGTTTTGGCCACATGCAGGGAAGAACAAATAAATTATATTTTCTGTTACTTTAACTATTTATTTCCTGTTAGAAATGCAACTGTAAAGTGCATTAGTACTGCTGGTTTCTAGTCAATATATAAAATCTAGAATCTGCGGCTGTAGCCAGAAGAAGATGTAAAGGAGGAAGATGAGAAGTTCATGCTAAAGCCAGAGCCAGCATCAATACTGCCTCTCCTGGAGCCTGATCGTGATCCGGTTCTTGAGCCACTCCGGGAGCCATAAGCCGATCCAGAGCCACTAGCATTGTAGGGACTGTAAAGGCCTTTGCTAGACTGGGAAGAGGCTTCCAGAAGCCTTAAGCCGGAGCCTTCCTCAACCATACTTTTGTCCATGGCATCTTTGAAGGAGATTTTCAGTTTGGTTTTTGGGCAGGTCAGATATTTAGAATAGGCACCGACATCCCTCAGTTTCTGGGCAGTGCGAGCATCGATCGTACCCTTCCTAATGGATTCATCTATTGACACCCTGCCCTCAACATCAGGCTCAATGAGTCCACCAGTTAGATATTGGACCTCAAGGAAACGCTGACCAGCCTCATAATACAGCCAGCCCTTTTTCAACGCCTGGGAGGCAGACATCTTCACTTTAGTTCTGGGGTCTTCAAATCCATTGAATGCTTTTTGAGCCAGGTTCAGACGATCAACCATGATTTTGTCCACAAGACCTTTTTCTGTGGCCTCTGCAATTGAGTATCTCTCTCCACTTGTGGGGTCAATTATTCCACCTGTACATGCCTGGGCCTCCAACAGTCTTTGACCAGTGATGTTATCTACCAGATTTCTGTGGATTGCCTCAGTGACAGACACTTTTTCCAATGTGTCTATGTCTAATATTCCTGCTACAGGGCCAGTCTCCTCTGTTGGGTCATTCCATATGACTGCAGGTGGTTTAATTGATGGTAGGGGGCTCATTGAAGAGGAGTAAGTGGAACCAGTGGTAGAACCAAATGAGGATGATCGTGAACGGAAGCCTCCCATGTTTCCAGAAAGCAAGTCAGCAAACTCTGTGATGGACAGGTTTCCAGCTCGGTATGTTTCAAGAGCCTTCTGGTCAATAAAGCCACGTGCAATAGCGTCATCAACATCATACTGTCTTCCTGACTTCCTGTCAATAATGACGGATTTTACAGTGCCATCAGAAGAAGTCATTGTGATTTCTTCCCATTCACACTCCTGCTCAGCAAGCTCCAGGTAGGTTTGGTGGTCAATGAGCCCCTTGCGGTAGGCCTCATACACAGTCATTTCTTTGCCAGTCTCTGGATCTACAATGACAACTCTGCGTTTACGTACTGAGGATTTGGAAGAGGTCTTTCTTTCCCGCTTCTTCTCTTTGAGTAGCAGAAGCACCAGGCCGGTGTCAGGATCAGTGATACACCTCTCCATCAGCTGGAGGTAGGTTAGGTTTTCCTCAGTGTTGGGATCAAAAAAGCCTTTGGTATCATCAGATGGATCTGTCAGTATCTCATTCATTTCCTCATCGAAGAAGCCACGATTGTAAGCCACCTCAACTGGCAGACGGTGACTTTCCTCCGGGTCAATTATTCCGCCAGTGGCAATCTGAGCTTCGAGTAGACGGATACCATGATCTTTTAGGATAAGCCCTTTCTTCATGGCCTGGAACAAAGAGATTGTCTTGCCTGTATAAGGATCTCTATATCCTGTTACTGCACGCTCAGCAGAGAGAAGCTTGTCTTTGAATTCTGGGCCTACTATTCCCATCTTTACTGCTTCATTGACAGTCAGTTTGAGGTTTTTGATTGGATCGATAACATATCCTGTGGCTGCCTGGGACTCAAGGAGTTCAAATGCAGTGCCTGGCCTAATCATGTTCTTCTTCATAGCCTGGTAAATTGACAGCCGTTCCTTTGTGGACTCCAAAAATACACCAGCAATACAGCCTGTGCCCTGCAGGTACCTTGATAGCCTATTACTAATCTCCTCTACTGAAACAAGACCTTCATTCAGGTCAGTGACGGTCTGCTGATCAATGATTTGTGAGCGAATCAACTCCTCAATTGTGATTTGTTTTCTCAGACCCTTGAATGTCAGCCGCTGGTCTCCCAATGAAAGCAGGCGCAATCCACCATCCAACTTGCATCGTTTGAGTAGCTGTGCATAAGACAGTTTCTCATCAGTGACAGGATCAATGAATCCTTTCACATCATCATTCAGTTTCTCATTGGTTTCCTTGTTGATATAGCCTCTTTGCATAGCGACATCTGTTGGCAGGTGGAACTGGAATTCAGGATCAATAATACCACCAGTGGCAGTTTGTGCCTCCAACATTTTGAGAGCATAATCCTCTGGAACGAGATCCTTTTTCATGGCCTGGAAAAGTGCTATGATTTTTCCACTGTAGGGATCTTTGTATCCTGTGACAGCTCTTTCAGCTGAAAGAAGTTTATCATGGATCTCAGGGCCAACAACACCCTTACGGACAGCTTCATCAACAGTGAGCGTTTCGTTCTTCAGTGGATCAACAATGAATCCTGTAGCAGCTTGGGCTTCTAGGAGGGTGAGGCCTATTTCTGGTTTAATAAAACCTCTCTTCATTGCTTGGTATATGCTTAGCTTGGAGGTCGAGTCTGTTGTGACGCCTGCGACACAGCCTGTCCCATAAAGATACTGCTTTACACTTGTCAACTCCATTATGTTACGGATGTCTCTCTTGCCCTGTTTAAGAAGGTTGTATGTTTCCAAATCAATGATGCGAGCATTGTAGAGCTCCTCAATAGTTATCCTTCTCCTTATAGTCATATATGACAGTGGACTATCATTTCTGATGATCTCTCTTTGCTCCATGATCTCAATAATGATGATGATCATCCGCTCTTTAGTGATTTTACCAGAGCGATATTCATCTAGGAGCTTCTGCCTCTCTTGCTCTGGAAGCAAATTTGAGTTCATGATATCCCAGAGATTCATGGGTTTATCAGCAAGCCCCTCAATAGGAATGTCAAGCTGGGTACTGGACAGCTCACTCTGTGTTTGCTCCTCTGTGTAGAGGTATGTCTTCTCTACAACAGTTGGAGACTGCGGCTTGGAGAGTGAGAGCATGTACAGGCCGGTGTCTTTATCTTTTTGGCATTTGTCTTTAAGTTGTCTGTAGGTTATAGTGTCATCAGTTTCTGGGTCAGAGAAAACTTTGTTTTCATCACATGGTTCAGAGAGGGTCTTGGCAATATCTCTGCTCAAAATGTTCTTCTGATATGCAACATCAGTGGGGACACGATGGCTTTTTACAGGGTCAATAATTCCTCCACTCACAATCTGGGCCTCCAATAGGGGCATCGCATGTTCCTTTAAGATTAGATCTTTCTGCATTGCTTCAAAGAGGGAGATTTTGTGGCCTGTGAATGGATCTTTGTAACCAGTGACAGCTTTTTCTGCAGAGAGGAGTTTTTCATGTAACTCTGGACCAACAACTCCTGACTTTACTGCTTCATCTACTGACAGGCATTGGTTTCTTACAGGATCTACAATGAACCCACTTGCAGCCTGAGCCTCGAGAAGTGAAAGGCCAGTGTTATGGCGGAGAAGCTTTTTCTTCATAGCTTGATAAATGCTGAGTTTCTCTTTTGTTGGTTCCAGGTAGAGTCCAGCAATGCTACTAGAGCCCTGGAGGTATTTACTGACATTGGGATTTTCACTGACTTTCTTGGGTGTAGTTTTGCCTTGTTGAAGCAGGTCAAAGGTTGGTTTGTCAATGATTTTAGACTCATACAGGGAGTCTGCTGGAACAGGAGCTCTGAGTCCCTTGAAGCTGGACTGTTCTTGTTTCTTGGCTTCTTTCTCATCTACAATTGTGATGATAATCTTAATTATCTTTTCAATTGTAATTTTTCCTGACCTAAACTGTCTGAGCAGGTCAAGTCTCTCTTCCTCAGTGAGGTATTCAGAGTAGATAATTTCCCACAGGGTCATTTTCCTGCCCTTAAATGGTCCAGAGTTAACTTCTACAGTAGCCTGAGTCATAGCCTCTTTGGTCTGGGCTTCGGTGTATGCTGGTTGTTCCTTAGCATTGATTGCTTCATCAGAGAGAGGGAGGACCCGCAGACCAGTTTTCTTGTCAGTGACACATCTGTCAAAGAGCTGAGAGTATGTGAGATTTTCTTTTGTGTTGGGGTCAAAGAAGCATTTAGTTTCATCATTTGGATTACTCAGAGCCTGCTTCATTTCATCATCAAAGTAGTTTCTCTTGCAAGCCACATCATGAGGAATGTGATGGCTCTTTACTGGATCTATGATGCCACCAGTTGTCATTTGGGCATCGAGTAAGCGGAGTCCTTGTTCTTTAGGTATGAGATCTTTTTTCATTGCTTGGAATAGAGATACAGCTTTTCCAGTGTATGGATCTCTGTAGCCTGTAACAGCTCTTTCTGCAGACAGAAGCTTTTCATGCAGCTCAGGACCAACAACACCTGCTTTGACAGCTTCATCAACAGTATACTTCTGATTGTGAACTGGGTCGACCAAGTAGCCTGTACCTGCTTGGGCTTCAAGCAAGTTCAAGGCAGGCCCGGGCCTCATCATGTCCTTCTTCATGGCTTGATAGAAGGACATTGTCTCCTTAGAGGAGTCAATGACTACACCCGCAATACAGTTCGTGCCCTTCAATGCTTTGTGGACAGGCTCCATTTGAGACACCTCACTGACAGTCATGTTGCCATTATGCAATTTGTTGTACAGATCTTTATCAATGATTTTGGATTCCAGAAGGTCAGTAGCAGGCACGGGTGCTCTCAGACCATCAAAGGTAATTTCATTTTTCTTCTCTTTTTCCTCAGCAACAGTGATAACAATCTTAATGATCTTTTCAATTGTGATTTTGCCTGTCTTGTACTGACGGAGGAGGTCCTTCTTCTGGTCTTCTGTAAAGTATTCTGAGTTGATTATCTCCCAGATCGTGACAGTCTTTCCCTTGAATCTACCAAATGGTACAGACACAGTTGTTTTGCCGAATACATCTTTGGTCTCTTCCTCTGTATATATACTAGAGCACTGCGCAGCTTTGTCTGTGATTGGCAGGAGTAACAGACTGGTCTCAGGGTCAGTAGTGCATCTTGCCATTAACTCAGAATATGTCAAAGGTTCCTGAGTGCTGGGGTCAAAATATCCCTTTGTGTCATCTGATGGGTTCTCCATGATCTTATTCATTTCTGCATCATAGTGTCCTTGTTTATAGGCTGTTTCAGTGGGCACACGGTGACTGTTGATTGGATCAATGATGCCACCAGTAGCAAGCTGAGCCTCAAGGACTCTGATTGCATGATCGTGTTCTATTAGCCCCTTTTTCATGGCTTCAAAGACTGAGATCTTTCCACCAGTGTATGGATCCTTGTAGCCAACAACAGCCCTCTCAGCTAAAAGCATTTTGTTGTGCAGTTCTGGGCCAATCAGTCCTTCCTTGACAGCTGCATTAACAGAAAGTTTCTGGTTCTTAATTGGTTCTAACATGTAACCTGTGGCTGCTTGTGCTTCAAGAAGGATCATGGCTGTGCCGGGAGTAATTTTCTTCTCTTTTGATGCTTGATAGATTGACATTTTTTGATTGGAGGGTGTCAAAACACCACCAATGGCATTCTTTCCTTTGAGAATGTTTCTTAGACTGTCAGTCTTGCCTAACTCTTCAACAGTGGTTTCACCATTTTTCAGTTTATCAAACTCCTTCTTTGGTAAGACACCAAGCTCATGAAGTCTGCTTGCAGGTACTTTGTCACGGATGCCATCAAAAGCCAACAGATCTGGCTTTTTGTCTATACCATCTACCACATCACCAACATTCTGACCATTGTAAACTGTCTTTGTTGTCTCAATCGTTGTTAGATGGATAACATCTTTGTGACGGACAGTTTCTCTAGTGTGCTGATCTTTTTGAGCATCCTCAAGCTGCTGTAGCTTCTCACGCAGTTTCTGGTTCTCTTCTGCCAGAATCCTTTCCTGCTCTAGTCTCTGCCTCTCGAGTTCTTGCATTTCTTTTTGCTTTCTAAGCATTTCTTCCTCAGCCTCTTTCTGTTTACTAAGGGCTGCATCCATGGTAGCCTGGAGTGTCTTTTTCTCCTGCTCCATCTGCTGTTTCTGGCGTTCCTGTTCATCTTTGAGAGCCTTGGCCTTTTTCACTTCCTCTTCAAACTGGCTCTCAAGCCTCTTTTTCTCATCTTCAATGAGTTTCTCTTTCTTTAATAGCATCTCCTTTTCTGTCATGAATGTCTGCTGGAGGACTGTCTTCTCATGCTCAATTTTTTTCTGCTGTGCATCAGCCATCTGATGGAAAAAAAAAAACATAAAAAGATAAGTTACAATATGTTCACAGCTGTGGCACCGAACTACGTTTTTTATTTTTATTTTGTTCTGTTTAATAATTGCAACAAATTTATACAATGCACTCTGCTTATGCTAATGGCGCAAAATACTAAATGAAATTATAATGTGAACATGTGTGCGTTCCTGTTTTTTCATGATTATGTTATCATTTTTTAGCCAGTCGTCTTCTTCTATCTATTTTTAGTTACCATTTTAATAAGATTATGTAAAAACTGTTGTCACTTCATATTAGCATAGCTAAACCTGAATCTAATGTCTGATACACATTTTGTTGTAACCTGTTACCCCTGGTCATGTGTATCCACTAGAACTCCCACTGTTGTTCAAAAGTTTGGGGTCCCTAAGAGATGCTTTTGTTTTTACAGAAACGATGTGTTAGCTCTGATCTAATTTTTTTTTTTATCTCATTCATCTCATTTAAAGAACACTAAAACTGAACTGAAAAATGTTAATCATATTTAATTATTATTGATATCATACCAATTGTTTTAATGGAAAGATTTTTAATAGAAAATCTGCATGGGTGTCTAGGGGGCCATAGAGGCTGAACCTGTTGGGGGGAATTAAAAAGTAATACATTGACCTGAGCAACAGCCTTTGAGAGTTTGATTCAAGTTTCAAAAAAGAACTTGGTGGCCTCGGGATTTCATATCTGCTTTTTGTAAATGATGTGGTTTTGTTGGCTGTATTGACCTTGCGCTAAGGTACTTTGCAGCCAAGTGTGAAGCAGCTGGGAAGACAATTAGCACCCCAAAGTTCGAAACTATAGCTTTTGGCTATAGCCGCATATACTGCTACTGTACTAATATGTGCAGGTTTACACTTTTTTCCCCTTGGAAACAGCATGCCATTTCAGAGCAAAGAGAGGTAGCTACAGGAGATTCAACATGTTTTTGAAAAAATGTTGAATTCGTCTGTTAGAATTTGTTTTTGACATTTTGGAGGTTGAGAGAGCCATTCTAAGGATTAATCTGACATATTTATGTCATAACAAATGCGCGAGCATAAAAATGATCCGAGCAAATAATTTCATTGCAGGTAAATTCCTCGCATTTAAATTCAGCAACCCACAGACGTAGAACTTAGTAGCTGCACCCACAAAAGGTACCATCGTGCGTGTAAGAGTGTCTGCTTTGCACATGCTTCTACAGTTTTACAGACAACAGTGCAGAGGCTTCAGAACCTTCCTTAGAACCCTCTGGTTTAAAATATTTCTTCAACATTAAAGTAATACAGTGACAGTTGTCGGTGTTTCCACTACTGCATTGCAAACAGTAACTGTTGATAATTAACCCTCTGTGGTCGACGGATGTGCCGACATGTCCAAAACACATGACCAATTTAAGCAACTAATAGCAACAAGATACAGCCACACTGTGTCTCCATTTCAACTTGTGTTGAAAGTGTGGACTTCAACTTATATACCAGTTTTTAAATTGTGTTGATAGGGTTAGGGTTGTTGAATCTCCTGTAGCTGCCCCTCTTTGAATTGGCATGCTGTTTCCAGGGAGAAAAATAAGTGTAAACCTGGACTCACACAGCATTATTTTTGTTACATTACTTGACTTGTTGTACAATGTGACTTTCTGATTTGTGCAAAGCTCTTGCATGCAAGACGGCTTCTTTATGCACGCGACTGAGTTCTACTTGACAGGTTGTTGAATTTAAACGTGAGGAATTTAATTGCGCTTGTGAAATAAAATTATTTGGTCTGATTATTTTTTTTGCTCGCGCTTTTGTTATAATATAAATATAATTTCACACAAGTGAAGCACAGAATTGCATTAGTACATATAACATTGAAATCTGTGTATAACAACTGACCTCTAGAATCTATCCAAATGCTGGCAATGCTCTTTTATTTTTCTCAAAGCTTTGTGATGCTACTTGTACTTATCAAAGTCAGTATTAGATATTCCACTGCCAGTCATGAAACTGACACAGTGCTTCTAAGTTGGGTCACAGTGGCAGCAGGCTAAGCAGAGTATTCCAGAGATCCTCGTCAGCGCAGTCGCCCTATGAAGAAAACTCATTTCGCCCCCTTGTATTCGCAACCTTACTCCCTTGGTGATTACCCAGATTTCATGACCATAGGTGAGGGGGCTTTAAAAATATTACAAAAAATACTCCTACTAATTGGAGTAAACAATGTAAACTCATAAAATATACCTGACAAAACTATAATTCCAAAACAACAGATCGGTTTGTTCTTGGTGACTGCTGTTAAAAAAGTAACACGGTATATGGGAAATATGTTTAACAAACTTAATGTGGATTATTAAGCAATCAGTTAGTTTGTTATCAAGTTATTATGGTAGCTTTTTAAATAGATAATACAATTATTAGGATACTGGGCTTTTGGTGGTAATAATGACAAAGCGACCAATCTTGCTAACTATAGGGAATTTCTATAGATATTGCAATATCATTATTATTGTGAGGTTTTCTTTTGGGAGGGGGGCTTGAAAAACAATTATTATGACTGGACATACAGGGCTCCATATATTAAGTCAGCTCTATGGCAGATGTACTCTTGGCCTGCAGTGGCAACACAGTATTCACAATGAAGGTTATACTGTCCCTCGAGTTAGTGTAGATCTTCTCTATTTCCCTCTGTTGCTCAAATTGCTGAACAGTTCATCTGGTTTTCGAACTGTATTTATAATAATGTTTGTTTTTAATTTTGTCACAAGCTAAGGGATAAATGAGTTTTGAAACTGAAAGAAAAAATGAAGCATGTCAACATTGCATGATACGGCTGCACATTCAGGTTGTTTTCTGCATGAGCACAGTGCACTGTGAAAAAAATTAAATCATATTCAGTAAAAAATATGGTGATATGATTAGTGTAAGGAAGGAACAGAGGAAACTTTAAGAATGAAGTGAGTTAGCTTTTTGATAGAGTTAACAATGACATAAGCTGCTCTGTTATGCCATTTTTGACACAATACCTCTTTAGACTTATTTTGACGTTCTTCAGCCTCCTTTTTCAGTCTAGCCTTCTCGTTCTCTAGGTCTGCAATAGCTTTGCGTAAATCATCGGACTCTTTGCTGGTATTTAGTCTCTCAAATTCCAGTCTTTCCACTACAGTCATTTTTTCTTGGGTAGCAATTTCAGTCTCGTGAAGACGGGCAGCAACTGTATCGGCTTGTTTCTTGAATTTTTTAGCCTCTTCTTCAGCTCTGGCCTGGGCTTCACTGAGCTGAGAAACCTGAAGTCTGAGTCTTTCAGCTTCAGCCATGATCTCCAATTGCCTTTTTCGCTCTACTTCCAGTGACTTGTGATATTCCTCGGATTCCTCCTCCAGGCGCTGCTGCATTAACTGTTTATCCTCCAGCAGCTTCTGAGCCTGCTCCTGAGCCAAGTCCTTCTGCTTCTGGAGCATTTCTGCTTCAGCCTTGAGTCGAGATGCTTCTTGAATTGCTTGCATTTTCTCTTTGAGCATCTTTTCCGCAAGTGCCCGTTGCTGATTAAGGTCATCTTCTGCAATTTGTCTCAAGCGTGCAGCCTCTTGCGCTTCCACACTAAGCCTAGCAGCGTCCTCTGCAAGCTTTCTCATGTTCTCAGCCTCTTCAGCAAGCAGTTTTTGTGTGCTGTCTTTGTCCTTCTTAATCAGACGCTGATTTTCCTCCTCAATTTTATTTTTCAGTTTGAGCAGTTCCTCCATCTGGACCTTGACTTTGAACAGCTCCTCCTCCACCTGGCCCCTTTGTTTGACGGCATCGTCGACCTCGTCTTTGAGGCGCTGGAGTTCTTCATCTAGGACAGATTTTTGCTTATCAGTTTCATCAAGCCTCAGCTTAACCTTTGTGAGCTCTTGCTCCACTTGGAACTTCTGTTTTAACGTTTGCTCGGCCAGCTTTTTGTGCTTTGCCATTTCAGCGTCAGCTTGCTGCTTCTGCATGAGCGCTGCAGCCTCAGCTTGGGCTCGTTTGGCAGCTTCAAATTCAGCTTCCTTCCTCAGTCGCTCGGCATCTTCCTGAGCCTTGGCTTGGTTTGCGGCTTCTTCCTCAGCGGCTGCTTTCTGCCGTTCTGCCTCCTCTGCTTGCTGACGAAGGAGAGCTGCCTCTCTTTCTGCTTTCTCCTTAGCAGCTTCGGCCTCTTTGGCCAGCTTCTTGGCTTTCTCATACTCTTCCTTGAGCTTCTTCTGCGTGATGCTGTCTTCTATCTGTTGGGCAAGGACGCTTTGAACCTGTTGCTCTGCTGCACTGCATTTGTGGGCTGCCTGTTGGGCCACAACAATCTGTTTTTCAGCTTCTTTGTCAGCCTCATCTTTCTGCTTTCTGGCTTCTTCTGCTTTCTTCCTCAGCCGTTCAAGCTCTTCTAGGGCTGCCTTACGCTGCCTGGCGGCCTCTTCCTCTGCAGCAGCAATCTTCTTCACCTTTTCCTCTGCTTCCCTCCTCCTCTTCTCCTCCTCAAGGGCAAGCTTCCTCAGTTTCTCTGCTTCCTCTTCGGCTCTGATCTTGCTTTGGTGGGTTTCATCTGCAATGTTTTTCAGCTTGTTCAGTTCCAGCTCCAGATCCAGTTTTCCAGATGAGGCCTTTTCAAAGTTGAGTTTAAGAATCCGGATTTCTTCTTCGACAATTCGCCTCTGTTTGAGTGTGTCATCCACTATGGCTTTCTGTCTTTCCATTTCTGCCTCAGAGGATTTTTTGAGTTGCACAATCTTTTCCTCAATCTCTTGCTTGTGCTGGTTGGCCTGGTCTTCAAGAGCTTTCCTCTGGTAAGCCTCATCCTCAGCTTGCCTCCGGAGTCTCTCATTTTCTGCCTCCTTCTCTTTCAGGGCAATTTCGGCCTCTGTTTTTAAGCGAGTGGCCTCACTGATCGCAGCCAGCTTCTCTTTGAGAATTCTCTCAGCTTCTGCCCTCTGACGAGCTGCCTCTTCCTCAGCAATCTGCCTCTGATGCTTAGCCTCCTCTGAAATGGCTCTAAGCCTGCTTGCCTCCTCAGCAAGGTCCTTCATCTTGGCAGCTTCTGCCTCAAGTAGTTGCTTGCTCTTCTCTGTATTAGACATGGACTCCTTTTCTGCCTTAGTCTTCAGCTGAATGAGGATATCCATTTCACTCCTAACTTTGGCCAGCTCATCTTCTAGCTGCTTCCTTTGTTGCTGAGCTGCAGCGACTTCATTCTTCAGGCGGTAAAGTTCATCTTCAAGGAGGGATCTCTGCTGTTCTGCGTTGTCAAAGTCCGCCCTGAGTCGAATGAGCTCCTGCTCGGCAGTGAGTTTCTGCTGGGCTGTGCTGTCGGCTATCTTCCTCTGCCTCTCAAGCTCTTCTTCAGCCATTTCTTTCTGCTTCAGGGCTGACTCCTCGGCTTTGGCTCTCTTTTTAGCCTCACGCTCTGCCTCCTCCTTTTGTTTCTCAGCTTCCTCTTGAGCGAGGGTCTTTTTGTGAGCTTCTTCTTCGGCCTGCAACCTCAGACGAAGAGCCTCATTAGCCTTCTGCCTCCATTTCTCGAGCTCTTTTTCAGCCTCTTCTCTGGAATTTTCTGCGTCTTCTTGTTGTTTCTTGAGGCGTTCTGCTTCCTGTTGCAGCTGAAGGACAGCACCATGCTCCTGCTTGAGTGATTCCTCCAACTTTGAGGTCTTTTCCGCAAATGACATGTGCTTGCTCTGGAGTTCAGCTGCAGCACTTTGCTGTGCAGCCTCATGAGCGACCTTGATTTGTTTTTCCTTTTCAATCTCTGCTTGCTTCACTTGTCTTTCAGCCTCCTCGGCCTGCATCCTGAGGTTTTCAAGGTCCTCCAGAGCTTTTTGCTTTTGTTTAGCAGCTTCCTTCTCTGCCTCAGATTTGCGCTTGAGTTCCTCTTCAGCCTGGCGCTTTTTCTGCGTCTCTTCACTTACTTGTTTACGGAGCTTCTCAGCCTCATCTTGGGCAAGCTTTCTGAGTTTTTCTGCTTCAGCCGCTCTATCGCGAAGCTGCTGGAGCTCAGATTCGGCGGTATACTTTTGTTTTTGTGTTATCTCGAGTTGGATCCTGATGAGGCGGATTTCCTCTTCGATCTTAGTCCGGCTGTGAAGCGCTTCATCTACCTGTTGACTTTTGTCCTTGATTTGCTGCTCTGAGAGATTTTTGAGCTCCTGCAGCTCCAGCTGGATGTTGGTCTTTTGCTTCTCTGCATCTACAGCAGCAATTTCTCTCTTGCTTACTTCTTCCTGCATTTTGAGCTTCAGCTCTTGAGCCTCTTTCTCAGCTTTGGCAATAGCCTTCGCGTGAGCTTCAGCTAACTGCTTCTGTTTGTCTAACTCTGCCTGCATCTCGGCCATTTTTTTCCGCTCTTCTGCTTTGAGTTTCTCTGCAGCTTTCTGCATTAGTGGAAGCAAATGGTAAAGAAAGGATTATAATCAAGCATGACAGGTTAAAGGTAATACATCACATTTGACCTGCTCGAAGCAGTGTGAATTAAAATTGTAAGTACTGTGGTAATCACAGCCAAAACACACACTGCAACAAGCATCTAAATGTACTGTATTACCCAGGCAATGTTAATGTTAAAATTAGCTTAGTAAAAGATCATTCACTAGTTGCAAATTAGATGCACATTCATCAAAGTCATGTTAAATTCATGATGCAAGTAAAACGATTCAGATGGCAGTGGATCTATTAATGTATGGGAACAAAATATCACTTCACAACACAGCAAGAAAAACATGGCATGTGACTGTAGCTGTAACTGAACTATGTCAATCTGTGCCATAAAATTGGATCAATTAAACTGTTTAAATTAGCACTATAAATGGATTCACCACACTCATGAATAGAATTTATGGCGAGCTTCTAATGCTCATGTTTCCTGCATTTGAAAGTTTGTGAGAAAACTTAAGTGAGGTTTGTTGAAATAGTTTAATGTTAGAAATCACCACTCTTTTTTTTTTAATCTTATCCCATGCACTGGGGGTTCTTTAAATCACTATTTGTGACAAAATGGAGAAAGCAAAGGCGAAGTCAATGATAAGAGGCTCAAGTCAACCCAGTGTATATTAGGAAGCTCGCTTATGGCTGTGTTAATTTCAGGAAAAGTTGTAAATTTACAGGATGAGCTGTTAGTAAGAATATTAGTGACTTTGAGACAGTATGAATGGCTGCAGTGTTTATATAAAGAATGGAGTGAAAAAAATGTCCGATGGAGTTTGACAGAGACAAAGGATGATGAAAGTAATAGGGTCGGTAGGTACCCCAAAAACACTGAATAATTTACCTCTTTAATGCACAGGTTAAGCATTCATCATGGCAAAGCACTGGCAAGCAGTTAAGAGAGGCAAAGAAGGAAACAAAACATCAGGGTTAGAAAATAATGTAACACTTTAAAGTTGTGTTACTGTGGAAAAAGAAAGAGAGCTGAAGATCATGATAACCAGGTTGAACCTTAGATCAGAACTTTGGGTTTGACCTCGGGAATTAATGCGAAGGAAGAAAAAGGAAGCTTGAAAAGAGTGAAAGAAAGAACCCCTCGTTCTAAGTCTATAAATGACACAACACACAGAATGGATGGAAATGGAGAACCTAACACTCCAACTTAACAAATCTACTTTCATACTGCATCCACGTGGGTGAATGAGCTTTATACACTGTTTGTTTTCTGGTATTTTTAATAACCTTAAATACCATTTTAACTAATCCCTATTAGATATTAGCCTTACGTGTGTATTTCACTGGAAAAAATATCAGCTACAGCAGGCCAATGTTTCACGCATAACCAGTGTAAAGAATCTATTTGTCACCTGTACATTAAATATAATGTATATATGGGTTTGTGTGTGCATAAAACACACAAAGAAAAGTGCGTGCTTGCATGCCTGTGGTTCAGTGACTGGCAATTTCTCATCTGTGTTGGTTAGATGTCAGTT
This sequence comes from Rhamphochromis longiceps, assembly GCF_057381845.1. Classification (NCBI taxonomy): domain Eukaryota; kingdom Metazoa; phylum Chordata; class Actinopteri; order Cichliformes; family Cichlidae; genus Rhamphochromis; species Rhamphochromis longiceps. The sequence continues at coordinate 16,401,790 of NC_140567.1, forward strand.
TGATTGGTTTGTTAGGTTAATGTTAGATAGAATTTAGTTTGTTTGGGATCCTCGGCCAGTTGTCACGCACCTCGTCGTCGTCCAGGCGGCGCTGCGTGTCTGTGATGAACTTGATGTACTGACTAGTCAGAGTCATCAGTTCGCTGTACCTGGTCCTCAGTGTTACATACTGATACAGGAGAGAAAAAAATAACATTTAGAAATGCAACAGCTTCAGGAATATTGTTTTCACAGGGTCAGTGGTTAGTGGTAGAGTTAACCTTCAATTAAAAAAAAAAATTACCTTTTTTCTGTAATGATTTCCAGTACTCATAAACTCACCTCCTGAATAATGTTGTCAGAAGCTGAATCCAGTTTGGTTTTCTTGAGGGGCGAGACAAGAGGTTCCACCTGAGCTTTGTAGGCAACCAGTTGGAGTTCATAGTCCTATTAGCATGAAACACATTACAGGTTATTTCAGTAAATGCTCTAAACTGCAAGATTTATCGAAAAAATATGCAGAATAGTGTTATTTCAGGCTCGCCTTGATAGTATCAATGTATGCTTTAGCGTATTTTTGACACTCATCAACTTTGTCTTTGTTCTGTTCGATCTCCTCCAGCAGTTTCTGTGTTGAAAGGAAAAGGGTTCAAATAAAAGTTAATCTCAGCAGTTTCACTCGAAAATAAAGCAAATAATGGTGCTAATATTAGATCGTTGAACATACTTTCTCCTGGGCAAGTTGCTCCTTCAGCGTTTTGCTGTCGGTGATAGGCACAGCCTGAATCTTCTCCTGTCTTTGCTTAGCATCGGCAATCCAGCGGATTAGCCAATCATAGCTCTCACGATAGTAACCGAGCTGGCGGCCGAGCTGCTCTAGCTCTCTCTGGCGAAGGTCGATCTGGGTGAACACGGCCTTCCAACGATCCTGGAGGCTGGACAGCTGCTGGCGGAAGTGGTCGAGCTCAACGTCGCGCTCGCTGTGCACACGAGCCATCTTGTCGCTCACGGCAGAGGCTTTTTTCAGTTCTTCTTCCAGGGAATCAAACACTGGCTGTTCACCCTCAGCTTCAGTGCGCATTTTCTGCAAGTTTTGTACAAAGAACACCAATAAACAGTCTGTAAATACATCAGAACCGGGCAAACCTACTATTAAAAGTGTGACTTCTATTTCTTAAACAGAATCAATTGAGAATAGTTCTTTGTAACATAAGTAAGATTTCTGTAAAAAGAGGCTTGGCAAGAAAATAAGTCATGTATTGTTTACCTTAAGCTTTGCTCTGTAAGTCTCTACTTCCTTGACATCACTGGGCACAGTGTGAACTTCACGCAGACAGTCCTCATACTGCTTGAGAACGCCTTCAGCACCCTGTGTGTTGCGGATGACCATTTCCACAGTCTTTAGCCTGAGACAAGGAGCAATAAATTAATTAAGGAGATCTAAGTGCACTAGAAAACAGCACATTTTCTCTTTGCAGTCAGTTTTTAGGGACTTACTTCTCAAGATAAACAGAGGAAAGAATGTGGGCATGATCCATCTTCTGTACAGTGAGGTCGAGCTCTGACCGCAGCACAGGAGCTGAGGTGGAAGGCTGAGGGGAGGCCAAGACTTCTTGTGTCTTAACAGACACCTTATCAAGGTCCTTCTTAAGGCTGTCAAGTTCTCCCTGAACTTTCTGTACAACAGAGAAGACAAGCATGAAGAACAAAGAAAAACCCAAAAAAATCCAAGCCAGCCGACTATGAACAACTGAAAGAAAAAAAGGAACATTTAAAATTTTAATTAAACTAAGCTCGAGGAGAGCAGGAACCAGAGGCACATGGCAAGTTTTCTGCCATCGTTAACAATTTAACCCCATTTTTATGTGTCAACCAAACTCAAATAACTCAAAACTTTTATTTTTGCACAAAGCCCTAAGCTGAACTTCACCTACTAGCAGGGCTGTACAGCTGCTGGATTGACGCCAGCATCCCAGCTCTCATTGAATTACATATAAGCTGTTAAGTAGGGCTGGGCCATATTATACCGTTCACGGTAATACCGGTATAATGTTAGGCAACGATAGGAAAATGAAATATCGCGATAGAATGGGAGTAAAACGCGCATGCGCAGTGCCTTTGTTTTCATACGCACATGGCCGATTGTTGAGTGAAACAGATGAACCAGAATTGGTTTGTAAAAATGGTGCAACTTCCGTGATGTGGAACTGGTTTGGTGTTTGTCCGTCAGATACACAACAAAGCACATTTTTTTGCAGAACATGCAAGCGGCCGTTATTGTCGTATTTGTCGGACTAAGATGCTCTTAAATCTGGGAGTAATCTGGGTCCTAAACTCCGTATACTTCAGGTCAAACAACACTGCAGCATCACTTAGAGTTAAAAACTGTCTAAATTCTTTCATCTTTAATAAAACGATCAGCATTGCTGCTTTACCAGGTGTAACTATAAAGTTTAACTTCCAGGCATCCATGAAAACAAAAGTAATTACATTTAACGGAGTTAGAAGTTAGCAGGAAGCTAGCGGAAGTTAGCTCGCTAGTTTCGCTAGTTACCTAAGCACGATATTGCATGTTCTGACTGAGAGATTTCTGAAAAAAAATCAAACGTACAGCTCTGCTATCACTTCCAACATAAATGAAGACAGGAAACTAAACAGCAGTGACGTTTGTAGGGTTACTGAAGTTGGGCTAGCTGGTATATAATGATGTGCTACGTGATCGCTAGCGACACAGCTATGTTAGCATAACATAAACAGTGAAGCTGGAGGACGAACACTAACACTTTTCCACTTATAAAAGTTAACGTGAAGGTTCTTCATGGTTAGAAACAAATGCAATCGCATGGCAGGATGCTGTAAACGGACCAAACTTCAGTCAGGAGAACAACTGAGATAATCCATCCACAATACGAGGTTAGTCATTAATATACTGCAACAACATGGGAATAGAGCAGCTGCCAGAGAATTCAACATTAATGAATCAATGGTACAGAAGTGGAGGAAGCAAGAAGAATGAGTTTAATAAAGTTTGATTTATCTGACTGCTTTGTTTCGCTTAATGTGCCTTATAATCCCGTGCACCTTATGGTCCGAAAAATGTGTACTGCACACTGCAGTTTAATGTTGCAAAGCACCTCTTTTTAACTTCAGTGGATATTATACATGGTTATGCTCAGGATATGTCAGCCCATTTCTACTGGAAATGCCTTTTGGTTAAACTTTCAGCAAGGAATTTGCATTTGCACTGTTACATTTTTATAAAGCTTTAATGTACATAAAAACCAGCTTCTTGTTTAAGTGAAAATAAATGGAAGGTTGTCTTTTTGCGCTAGTAATGTTGTGGAGTTGTATTTTGTCTCGCATCAATTATATCGTCGGTTATATCGTTATCGCAAATTTTCAAATATATATCGTGATAAATATTTTTGGCCATATCGCCCTGCTCTACTGTTAAGCACTTAAATTGATTTTAATTCTCTGCTGTGTTTCCACATTTTAAACCTACTGCAACGATTCATTAATTCAACCCCCACTCCATCCTTCTGCATGGATTCTGGTTCAGTTAGCTACTTTTGCTTCTCATCAATAACACATTTAGTCAACTATCCAACAAACCTATCCGTCTTTTAACCACAGCACAGCTATTTTTGGTTTCATTTGATGCCTCATTGCCATTTCTGCACAGAACACATTTAAATTTGAGCTCTGTACCTTCTGCTCTGTGGTCTTCTGAATACACTCTTTGAGAGGCTCTTTTTCCACAGGTTTGCGAATGCGTGCCACAGTACCAGCCTCGCAGTCCTCTATACGCAGACGCAGGTCCTTCAGCTCAGAGATGTAGTTCTTACACAGAGTCTCATTCTGTTGACCTGTGAACACATTTGTATTAGTTTAGAATCGTAGGAATAGAAAAGATCATCCGTTTTGAAAAGGCTATATTTGAATTTCCCAACTCTGGGACTAATAAAGACTATCGATAGTCAAACTCATCCCATACTTTTGCATGAATGTCGAGTCGCAAAAGTCACTGCTGTTGTTACGCTACCTACCAGCAATGGCTGTGAAATTAAAGCACTCTGAAATTGAACTATTCTTGTTAGTATGAAACATTCAATTCAATTTTAATATGACACATCCTAAGATGTCATGTCCACAAATAGATAATGCTGTACTGCTGCACTGTAATGTTTTCGATCACCTGTGTCACACCTTCCATGCAGTTCTTCATATATGATGTGTAAAATACACGCAGCTCCAGCCATATCTATAGCATACACAACATCTGCATTACCCAAGTACCTAAAATCAGAACACATATTCTACTTGGTGCAGAGCTGCCACAAAAAAATGCATATTGAAAATCAAAGCAACGTGCACTCACACATGACTAAAGACAAACACGTGTTTTGGGACATTCCATCAAAGGCTGGAAGGCGTGTACACATATTAGTTTGGTGAGCAGTAGTTTGTGCTTGCTTTAAGTCACTCACCTTTAACCCTAACAACCATTATTCCTGAAAGGTGAATTGACAGTTATATACTGTTCAGTTGCTACACACTTGACCTCGGTAAAACTATGAATCATTAAAATCAGTTTGTTAAAATCAGATCTCACCTTTCTCCATGGAGCGAAGCAGGTTGTCGAAATGCTGGGTGGACTTGGTGTAGTCGTCCTCGACCTGCATGCGATCATCGGGGCCGAACAGCTGCGAGTCCTGGCTGTCACGCATGAAGTCCTGGTAGTGAAGCTCCAGATTCCGCATGATCAGCCTGTACTCTTCTGGCTTCATGGTCTTTAACTGCACACAATGAAGAGAAGCAGTGGAGGAATTAGGAGACAGGACTTGGCGCAATGTTGTCAAAGCACAAACAAGGCCCCTTTTATCGTCAGCTACACCAAACTTGGTACACACTGAAATGGAATTTCCATTTCCAAACATGGAATGAACCACAATGAAGTTCCCCTCTTTGTCAGCTCTACAAGTTTTAGGTGATACTTTTACTTTAGTACCAACCAATGTTCCCTCTAATTTTTCACGTGTCTGAGCGAACACACAAACTCCCTGAGCGATCCCTTGGACCACTGTGAGCGACATCAGACGTGTGCACTGTGGTCACGCCGGCATCTAATCCATCCAAGTTACATGGTTTATTAAAATTATCAAATTACAGCATTTATGTTAGACTACTTTTAATTAACTGCTTTAGCCCACTTGCAATGAAAATGTAAAAAAAAATCTAGTCATTGACCTGTGTAGTATGTTAACACTATTGGAAGTAAAAATAACTTGAACTCCAATTTTGAAAACACAACTTTCTTTCTTTTTAAAGTAACTCAGTTTGGCAAACAAAGTTTTTTGCAGCTATTTTTTTTTAAATGCAGCCAAGGCGGTTTTTTAAATAAACATTTCAAACTATTTTTAGAACAATCAGCTGTTCTGCATCAAATCTGATGCCACACAATTTGTGCCACTCCAAAAAAATAATTTCTGTCCACTATGAGATAAAGGAGAACAGCCTGAAACCTGCAGGCCTGACAGCAGGAGATGTATCACTGCTGTAACACCTGTAACATTCAGCAGTCGCCTCATTGTTCTGACACACACAACAAAAACTACAGTACACACTAACTACACAAGATTTGCGCTAAACGTCTCAAATCTCTCACATCTCAAAGCACCACCGTCACTCCTAAAACTTCCCCCCGTTTCTTAACAACTAGATACCACGTTGCCATATCATTTTTTGATTGGTCGACATGGTACTTTTTTGGACGAATAGGAAAGGGAGAGGGGGTGGAGTTTGTTTTTGCTCACAGGTGGAGAGCGCTTTCGAGCCTTTTTTCTTATAAAACGCCGTTTTTACCGTTTATTCCCGCAGTAAATATAAACAACAATAGTATTCAGGAAAAAACAAACAAAGATTGCATATATTTTTATCATAACTCTGGTTTTACGTGGCCTATCAACACAATTTAAAAACTGGTATAAAGTCCACACTTTTTCCGTTAATTGTTTCGTCTGTCCTGCTCACATCTCCAATGGTTGTACACGTTGTCATTAATGTGGCTTCACTCCACATCAGCCACGCCGCTTTGCTAGCTAAAACACCGGCGTCGGCACATAAGGACGCTGTCATAGCCTGTCAACCATGTTGATTAGCTGCGTATATACGAATGTAAATCGCATCATTGGCTGGACTATGGGATAAGGTGGCATCGTTCTAATCCCATATGGGAGCAGCCAGTCACTTACTGACTAACACTGCAAAACAGAATTGTTAAAGTATTAATTTTAATTTCAATTCAGGTTAGATTTTTGTTGTGCGCAACACAGATTTTCTCTGCACAGAGACCCAATTGCGCACGTGCGCAGCTTAGAGGGAACATTGGTACCAACCATTGTGATGTTCCAGGAGCGTATCTGTGTGAAGTCTCTCATCAGGTACTGCCATGACAGTAGACTCTTCATGTTTATATGGAGCATCTGCCACATGGACACCATTCCCTGATGACCTGCATCCAGACTACAGTAGGACAATATTGTGCATTATGGGAACAAAAGAAAAAACAAATTAAATAATTGACATGATCAAGCCAAGATGTCGTCGTCACATAGGGGATCAATTTTATAGCCACACCTGGACACACCGTCCACAGCCTCCTTGTTGACAGGAGGTACAATGAAGCAGACAGAAGGCACCATCGCCTCGTGTCCAGAACGGTTCAAGACCTTCCACTTGAAGGGCTGAGAGTTGTTGAGGAGTGCACACTCATCTCCTTTGTGGACAGTGATCTGAAAAGAAGCCAGGATATATTAAAGTAGATGTAGTCTCAGGATCTGTGGCAATCATGATTGCAATGGTGAATGATTAAGCATTTCCACAGTGGAATTAATCCAACCTCCTGCTGTTTGAAGTCACAGACAGCCTGAATGGGCAGTTTGCCTTTGATGGAAGTGGTGGGGTTTCGTGGTTTCAGCTGGATGATTGACCTGGATCTCTTGTTCAGGCCGGCCACCACAGTCTTGAATTCATTCAGCTGTTCTTTCTCTTCCTGTTGAAAAGAAGATTAAACTAGATTACAGTAAAAGAAAGCAGACCCCTATCTTGATGCTTTTATTAAAGTGTGTGTGCGGTACGATGCATTTGAACATGTACATACCGCAGCATCCTGCAGCAGATCCTCTAGGCGTGTGGCTGTTGTAGAGCGATCACAGCTGTATTTCTTTTTCATGTTCTCTTGCATTTTCTTCATCTTGTCCTGAGCCTCTTTAACGTCGGCAAAGAACTGTAAAGAAGGAGATCACATGAGACGGACAATATTCCTGACTCTATAAATATGAGGGATGATTATCCTGGAGATTTATATTCCTAAATGTCTGTGTTCCATACCTGGTAGTAGGCTGTGTTTTCTTTGAGATGAGCCTCTATACAGCAGCACAGCTGGAGGATCCAGCTCCACTGAGTCTGCAGGGCAGCTGTGAAGGACTGGTAGAGATCAAGAAGATATGACAATGACAGTGCATTAGTTTGGACACATTTAGGTCTATATTCTGCATGCAGATGTCTTCTGCTCAGCTGGATTAACTACTGCAATTACCTCAACGGTCTTCTTGCCTGGATGTCCATCCCTGACAAGTCTGTCTCCCAAAGTCTGGATGTCATTGACCTTCTTCTCCCTCAGCTCCAGTTCTCGCATGAGACCCTGAAGAATTGAACAGATGTAGTTGAAAATCTGCTTATTTGTTGAACATCTGTCAGTGAATCTACAGGGCAGGATTAGGGGATAAAAATGAGCAACTGTGAAATTTTAGATTTGGTTCTACTTCTTAAACGCACCGAGTAATTGTCTTTCTTTGCTGTCATGTTAGTGTTCCTGTCACTCCAGTCAAAGTTGACCTCTTCCTCTTCTTTGTCATTCAACCACATCAGCTCTTTAGTAGCAGCGCTGACAAAGGCATGCAGTGATTCCAGATTTCTTAGGCGGAACTTGGAAGAGTTCTGAAAAAAAGAAGAAGGAATATTTACAGCTGATTAAAGATCCATAGCTTATATTTATAGCTTCAACCTTTTGTGCTGAGTGATTAAAATCTGAAATCAGATTATTTATGAATATTTACCAGTAGTTTGCCATACTGAAGGTCCAGTTTTCCCAGGTATTCTCTGTATGTGGCCTTGCTGACAGGAGATAATTGGGTCTATTGTATATGAAAACCACAAAATGACATTATTAGGAAATAGGGAACCACTTTTATACATACTTAAAATCCGTATGTAGACTTTTTAGTGGTCCGATAGAAACACTACCTCATCAGCCTTAGCCCGTTCGATTTTGGATTTGAAGTCCTCCACGGTCTGATGCAAGCCTCTGTGGCTGCCCAGCTGGGACTCCATCGAAGGCAGATCAGATCCCCACTCTGCGTTATCGATGCGGCGCTGGTTCTCCTCCACCCAGGCCAAGAGATCTTGAACATAACGCAAGGTTACGTCATCCAACTCGGGCCGTCCCTTCACGGAGGTCTGCTGGACGCTCTGGGTAATTGGGACCTGGGCAGTAGTCACGGCAGACTTCAGACGAAGATTGTAGTCAGTGCGCAAATTCACCAAGCGCTCATGGAGGCGGTAAACTCTGTCAATGAAAAATAAAAACACAGACACACACAAGTACAGACAGACAGCAGTTAGTTGACAATGCCCTTGCTTTTTCAACTTTCTATTTTGAAAGTTCACTTAAATTCAGCACACACACAGCACTCACCTGCGGTACATCTGTTCAGCCTGAGGGTGGCGCCCATCCTTGAGTACCTGCACGTCATTGAAGAGCAGGCGAATGACATTGTCTGCCTTGTCCAGCTCCCTCTCCACCTCTGCTGCGTGCTGAGCTGGTTTCCCTGCGTTCAGCAGACGGATGTCCTGGAGGAAAGGAAGCCAATTAAAGTATTAATCTTAGCCTTGTTCTTAGTTGGTCACGCACATCAGGATACAAAAAAATGCTAATGACAGTGACTGGAAAATGCATTCCTGTGATTTTTTCTTTCCCTTTGTACACTAATCACTCGGTTTCTGGATTTCATGTCAGTTTGTCAACTCATACTGCAGTAACACATAGCAGTTTAACTCACCGTCTGCAGCAGGGTCTCCAGGTGGGTAAGCTGCTCATCACACATTCCTGACTCCTTCTGGACTTTACCACAAATCCTCTGAAGTCTCTCGAGTCTAGATATGATCAGAGCAATCAAATTAAATCAAGAGGAAAATGGATAAACTGTCCTCCCCATTATTTAATAGCTAAACGCCCATCGTGTAACACACGCCAGAGCTCACAACAAAACCTTCACAACACTTACGGGACCCTGCGTTGCAGCAGATACTCCAGTTTGTGAGGGTCAGTCACAAAAGCCATATCGCATTTCTTCTCAACAGATTTCAATTCAAGCTATGAAAAAGTTGGCTCTTCTTGGCTCTCACACGCCCATTACTCTGCCACGTACGTGCCCAGAGGGGGACAAAAATGCCTTTCTTACAAAGAAGTCCGGTCAGTCCATTCAGTCATTCCACATCCCAGAGAACTCCATAAACAAGGCTGCGAGACTGCAACATGACGGGGCTGTCTTGTGACAAGAAGCCACCCCATTTTGTCCCAAGCGTGACACAACGCTGTTCTAAGTACATAAAAATGTACAATTTTCTCATACCTAATTATGTCTTTATGTGCGTCCAGTTATGGGGAACACAACCCTTTTATCTCATTATAGAGCAACCCACAAATGCAGAAAAATACTCTTAGAATGTTTTAGCTACCAGAAAAGAACAAATGTGCTAAACAATTTGGCTACTCGAGAGGGGGAAAATGAAGGCAATTGTTTATTTAACCATTCAAATATTAATATATAATGAATAAAATGCAACTGGATATTATTTTGCCATTCCCCAATGAACATAACTGGCTAATTTAATAAAGCTAAAGACAGGCAACAGGCTCACTGCCTTTTGTCAATTATCATGAAATGCCTTTGATAAAACTGTGTCTTTGTGTTTTAAATGGATTTAGTTTACTAGCCTATGATCATCTGTTTATTCCAGTTGAAAATATGTCCCTTACCAGGATTTAATGTTAGCTTAGCTCTTTTCCCAAAGTTAACTATGAAGAGTTAAACTCTTTATTATTTTTAGAAAAACAAATGCGTCACATGTGTTTTATTTATAACTTGGTATATTTGTGCATTATTCCCAGTAAGGTTGACAATTATATCACCACCTTCTTATTAAATATGGCTCTCAAGGGATTTTTCTTTTGCAGTTTGTTGTTGGCACAGCAGTCCTTGCTAAAGAAAAACTGATGCAATTCAATCTTGATCACAATCATCATATGTCTTATAAATCTGTCCCAACCTCTCAAACTCGATCCTGAGGAGTCGTTCTCTCTCAAGAATGGCCACGTGGAGTCGACCCCACTCCTTCTCCACATCAATGGGATGGTAGCCTGGAGGGACTTTGACCTGACCAGCATGCACTGCACTCTGTATATGGAAGTAGAAAGCATTTAGTTGTGAAGCGTTGGTATAACAGTGCTGAAGGAACGGAACAGAATTCAACTTATTAAATTAAATGATTGTTGGTTAACTTGCCTCAAAGGACTGGTAGATGTGTTTGGAGTGGCTCTTATCAGTCTCTTTCACTGGCAGCTCTGTCTCTTTGAACTTCAGGAACTGGCGCCAAAGAAGCTTAAAGGGAAAAAAAGAAACACAAAGAAATTGTTTATTTTTAAATTAGATTTCCCTTTATTCATTCTAATAATTTTATAGACCTCAAATTATCTATAAAAGTTCCTGGTATTTTTTTTTAAATCAGAATTGTCAGATGGTAAAACCCTAATTATATGAGTATGAATACAATAAAGTAACACATCCTGTGACAGCTCTGTGACCAGCAGTGGGGTGAAACAGTATTCACACATTCCTGTGACCACAATAAACTCATTTAGCCTCGGAAATCTTTCTGCCCCAAAGTGTCTAAATGAATTTGATTGAGTATATTAAAAAGAACACCCTAGCCTGCTACTTTTAATACAAATATTCTACTAATACAGACGTTCAAAGAAATGTAGAAAAATACTAAAGTCACGCTATGCTTTTGTAAAGGGAGTGCTGACAGGGAGTGGTGATTCTCCCGAGGATTAACTTAAGCATTATCTGCCTTATGGCTGTCTTTTCTCAGCTCCAGCACTGCCCCACCTTCAGTACAACAATGCTTGTGAGTATAGTTGTCTCTATCTGCCTACAGCCAGACATTATGTAAGCATGTCCTTTGATCCAATAATGGATGGCTGCAAACGTATTCCCATTTTTGAGACAGGTGCTATGTTTTAATTGTTTCTTAAGAACATAATGAGAACTTATCGGTGTGTCTTTCGATATTGCTCAACTGCAAACATGCCTGTAACAAAATCCCTGGCCTAGAGACAAAATAAGCGCATATCCTTAGCATATCGTCTCACCTCTATCTCCTCGTAGCTGGCAGGAAACTTCCTCTCTTCGAAGATCATGACATGGTGACGGATCCACTGGAGCAGAACAGTCACCAGCTCGTAGTACTCCTGCCAGCGCAGCTCCAGCTCCTGCAGCCAGCACAGCAGAAAAGATAGCTGCGAGTTTAACAACAAGAAACAGGAGGGCTCTTCTCCTGCATCTCCATTTTAGTTCACTCACACACAACCCTAAACTCAATTAGGTGGCAACAATCCAGGTCTTATGCGAGTAGACAAAGAAGCAGAGGCTAGAGGAGAGGTTGTTAAAGTGTGAACTGCTGAAGGAGGAAAGTGGGAGAAATAATAAGTGGGGCCAGACAGAAAGGAGCATGGTTTTTTTAGCGTTTTTTTGGATTTCATGTACGTGGGGTCATAGCCACGCCTGTGAGGACAGTAATGTGAAAAGAAAAAGTCCTCAGATGTATTCAATATTCACTATAACACAGCTCAACTTTAAACTCTGGACACTGAATCAAGTAAACGAGTTTGTGCGTGTGCGGAAGCTACATGTTTTTCTATAAACAGACAATGGGTGACAATAAATGTTCAAATCCTCACTGTCTTGGTAGCTGTAAACACCACAGGTTGTTCATTTCCTGTGATACTTACTTTCACAAGACTTCAATTTGTCTTTGAAGCTTTAACAGGATAAGAATAAAACTGACTACAAAAGCTAAGTTTAGGCACAGTCACAAGCTTCTTCAGTCCTGATTAAATCTGATAGAGCATTCCATCAGATCAAATTAAAGTGCGCGTTCATGTTGCGACGCTTTATTTTTTTATTTCACTGTCTCCATGTTTTCCTTACGTTGGTTCTCATGCCGTCGTGTACATCAGTGCGAGGCATGGCATCATACAGGGAGGACACGTAAGTGATGATGGATTTCTCATCTGGGTGTGGGACATCAACATCTGAAAGGATATGGTAAATTTATGTGATGTGACATAGTCACCAGGAGTTTGTGAGTAACAGAATTACTTCAGCTGAAATCGGTCTTAAAAAAAAAAAAAAAAGGTTGTCTGTGTCTGTTTGAACACATTTTTGAACACTTTTACCTTCAGGGTCCAGCAGGCGGGTCACACCCAAATCTTTCTCAGCCACACTGAAGGCTTGTTCTAGATTCTCCAGGTTGGTCTGTTGATACACTTTGCCCATGTTGATGAGTCTGGGACTACGGAACACAAAAATGCAACTGATTACCCACAAGGCCACAAGGCCCGCGAGTCCAATGTTCAGAATAACTCCCAATAACATTTGATTCTATATCCTAACGTGTAATAACATCAGACTTCTCAAAAGCACTGGTTTTGAGAAGTCCCCAGTGGGTAAGTAGGATGTTGTCTTCAAAAAAGCTGCATTTGAAAGGACTAGAAACGCTTCCAGCTTGGCGCACATATAAAATGACACCACCAATGCCTCAACTCAGAGGAAAATGATAGGAAGATAAATATCACACCTGAATGCATTTGCAGAATTAATGCAGTCTCTGCCAGCACGTTTCATAAACATGACCCCAATACAGCATATTAGCAGTAGAACCTCTTAGACCAGGGGTGTCAAACATAAAGCCCGGGGGCCAGAATCGGCCTAGCAAAGACTCCAGTCTGGCCCACTGGACAGCTTTAGAAAATGTTAAGTGGGGCATGGATTCCACAGTAAACATATTAATGTGAATGAATGAAAACTTTATATTTGATAATAAAAGCACAGTCAGAGCAATGAACTACCAGAATATTTTCTGTAGTTTTACACATTTATCATGTAGTTTCACTGGTCCGGCCCACTTTGGACCAATGTGGGCTATGTGTGGTCCACGGTGTAAAATGAGTTTAGCGCCCCTGTCTTAGACCCTCTGCCTGTGGCTGAATGCTGTAGGAGAGCCCGCCTGTTCAGTTTCTGACAGAGCTGCATGAGCACCTGCCTTTTTGTCCTCAGGGTGTTTGACGCTTTCTGGCAGATGTCAGAGCATCTATAGGTGGAATGTAATTTACAGAGCAGCTAACATAATCAAAGCTGACACAAGTTAGGCTGGCAACCAGCCGCAGCTTCACTCCCACAAGAGGCAAAAGTTCAAATTTCCAGAGTACAGAGCAGGATGATTGAATGCCTCGCCTTATCTCCTTATCTATCATGCACGCAATCCCCATTACAAAATTTTCAATCGGCAGTTTTAAAGACATTTCCAAATCTACAAATTCGAACGTGCAAGCAAAAGAGAGTATATGCAGATACATACAAATCTCTCATCGTTAGAGTGGAATGGTCCCCATTGTATCTGTACACAGGAGAAGACACAGCATGACGGATTTCTCGAACAGAGTATTGTTTTATTGGCGTTGGTGGACTGCTCATGCTCTGACCCCCTCTTCCGTGAAAGCTTCGGGACCTCCATCCATGCCCCAATTCTTCGCTGCTTGAGCGGGCCCCTGAGCTATTAGAGCCCCGTCCTGAGTCCCAGGAAGATCCCTCTGATGGGATATCCTCACACAACATGACCACCCTGTTGTCCACATCGCTGACACTTTCTGACAAGTTCCTGATGAAGCCCAGGCTTCCCTTCTTCTTTTTAGACTTCTTCCTCACACTGAGCATTTTAACACCAACAAGAAGGTCCAAAAGCTGTATCGACTGTAGTTAACAGGTGCGTTAATTTGAGCAAATCTTTTTTAAGGCTTGCCCATTGCATGTAAATGCATCCTGGCATTGTCTCAGGTGTCCATCATCTTCAGAGGATCTGCTTAATCCTTTAGCTGTGATCCCTGCTCGAATTCTTTGCCCTGAAACCTAACTTCAGCTGCGTCTCTGCAAATCCACGCTGGAAACCATCACACATGTGCAGAAAACCTGGAAAATCTTGAATTCGCCGGATGAATGACAGTTCGACAGTAGATTACCCTGAGTTATGCCTCAGCACCAAGTAACGTTACACTTTTCATGTAGCAGACACAGAGTGCTACAGTTACGCCCACACACCACACCCCTGACCTGCATGAAAGGCAGCAATGAGCCAGCCTCAGCAGCCTCCTACAAAAAGAAAAAAAACAAACAGTGCAGGTACGAGCTGAAGTTCAAGAAAACTTGCCCCTGCAAGAGTCTTTTCTCTTTTCTTTTCTAATAATGGATCTAAAGAAATACACCTCTGTCTTATGAAATGTAGCTTTTGTCCCATTTGTACTCTGGAATTATGTATGAATACCGTCATTTTAGGACCAACAAAATACTTCACTTCATTTGCGGATATCCTGAGAAATGCACGCATGTTCAATTCCCAGGATAATAACACACAAAGCACCCACTAATTCTACTAAGAAGACCCACAACAGATTTGTGGGATGTAGCATATTTAGGCTTCAACAAAAAGAGCTTTGGATTTAGCTTTTCAAACTTAGGTTCCCAACAATTTAACAAGCCAGCTGCATTTAACGCAGGAATTACCATCTTATAACGCAGCCAAAGGAGGCACAGAGTTACTCGGGGCCAACACCTACCAGTGGTATTCTAAGCCTTAAGGCTTGGAATCTGCATGAAGGCTCTTTATTGAAGCAGCATGAGCATGTGCACAGTCAGGTGCGGAAAAGTATCTATAAGAGGCATTTTTAAAGGGAGATCGTGGCAAAAATAGTCCAACTGTATCACTGAGTTCAAACAAAGTAAATACGTTTGCAGCTATGCACAGTATGTTGAGGCTCTGTATGGAAGGAGCTATATGCTGTGACTTATTGTCTCTTAGTTAAAATAAATCAGCCATAGTAGCTTTTAACAGCCACTTGTGCTTATCATGTCTAAAAAAAATTCTTTCTGTCAATGCTGAGGCCGAGTTTAATTACAGTGCAGGCTTAAACTGGCACTATAAAGTGTAATTTGACATCTGAAAGCGTTCCAACATCACACTCCTGCTCCAGTGCACTCTATACTGAATAAAACTTATGGATGGATGGTTGTGTGTCATGACAAGACCGTGCAAAAAAGCTATGAGAAAGTGCTCCATTCTGGAGACAATGCTATTATGTCAGTCTTAAATATGTTAAGTCTTGTTATGTTGGCAGTGCAGGCTTGGAACAGGGTCGGTACAGGGACCTGCAGCGGGCTTTTCAGTTTGTTCTATGTAATACTAGCATATTTGTTGCCATTGGCGTTGGGCTTATTTTCCATAAAAAAAAAAACTGTGCACACTCACTAGTGCTTGTGTATGACAGCATTGAAGAGTTTGCCATCCCTCCAGCTGGTGGTGAAGTTGTCACAGCGGATGCCCTGGTAGCCATCTGTCATCCTCTGAGACCAGAGCAGCAGCTTCTCCTTGGCCGTCATGTCTTCTGACTGGCCGTTGACCTGAATATCTGAGATCTGTAACAGTTTCATGCAAAAGAGCGTTAACACTTGTGGAAGACAGAGAGGATTTGTGGCTAACGCAAGGAATGTGGAAGCAATCCATCATTAGTGGAAACCCAAAAGATGCAGTTTAAAGTGGACCTATTATGCTTTTCTTAAATATAGCTGTTTTCGAGAGGCAGCCAATCAGAAGAAAGCTGGTTTGAAAGAAACTTTAGTGGAATTCAAGTTAAAAAATGGAACTGAAAATAGTCACAATAGGTCCAGTTTAAACAGAATTGCTCAACACCACCTTAATTGACACCTTAGTCATTTCACCTTTAATATATTTCATGGCTGAGAACAGAGTGTCTGTGTTTCACAGGAGGTAGTCGAGTTTTGCCTGACGGATTGCTGGAAAACACCACTGTGTCTGTGGCATCTGGATAACGTTTCATTTGGGGATTTTGATGGTAGGAAAGATGAGTCATAGCAGTCTTGGTTTTTCTCTTTTTTTCCAATTTAACTGAGGGTAAATGAAGTGTAAATGGGCGAGCTAAACTCAGATTCTTCTCTTCTAATAGCTCTGTTCTACAGATGCGATAACACTTTAAATATTCAATTCAGTAAAAAAACAAAAATAAGAAAATAAAAAGTATAAAGCCATCATTACTTCATTACTAATACTCACCCCATTACTGTATCTCGAGACTGGCAATTAAATCTGCAATTAAAATCATCCTCCAAAGATTTCTTGGATCAAACCATCTTCTTTCCTTTGTGATCAAGTTAATTTAGGATAATCGGATCAGATTTGTGGGGAGTAGTTTTTCTCTTCCCTTTTAGTCTGGAGCCTTTATGACTCATCAGCAGCCACAGCCCAGCTCTCTTATTTTGCCTCTATTGTATAAAAGTATAAAGACTCTGGGAACGCAGTGTGTATCTAGAGGGCACAATACTATCTTTACCAGAATGCCATAATCAAACCACGCCACTCTCACCTTTTTTTCCCTCTCTGCTTAGCTTCAGCTTTCTGCAATCAAAACCTCAACCATTTTTATATGACTGAGGGTGAGGCCGTGACTATTAGGCTATCACCCAGGGATTTCTGCCTGGCAGCTTTTGGCGTACACAGGAAAGGCAGAAAGAAAGGCCTGGAAAGTATGTGGTAGGGCGTGGAGGATGCCATCAAGCTGTGCACTCCAACCTGACACGCCCTCCCCCTGGGAGTCAGGGAGAGATTGACTCACACTAACACACCCTGACAGTGTTATATTTGTTTAAACGGTTCGTATTAGCTACTAAACTCTAAATACCTGACTAAAGTTTTTATGTTAAAATAATACTTCTATGAGGAATATGATTTAATGAGAGCAATTGATTAAAAAAAAAGTCCTTTATGAGAGGTTTTGAAGAGCAGAGTCCCCTCTGATTGGCTCCAAGGAGATGGGAAGCAGCAGCCGAGAGGTTCAAATCCCAGAGACAGAGGTAGACAGCAATAATATAATGAAACATAACACTGACAGAAGAGGAGACCTGGAAGTGGAGGATGATGGTCCATATTAACCCCAGGGTCAACTTAGGGTTCCCATCAGCTATGTCATCGTTTCTGATGTTAACCAGTTTGACCTAAGAAAGCAAAACACTCACGTTACTTGCAGGATTACAGCTGAAACTATCAGTCATCTTCTAACGATTGATATTCGCAGTCTGGTTTTTAAGGGTTTGATGTATCGTTATACATATCATACCTGCCGATGTCTGAGGAAGTCCAGTGCTATCTGTACATTCTGAAGTTTGTGGAATCGCATGCGGCCTTTCTCTCTAGGCTGAAGAGGTGAAAGAACAGATAAAGAAGTGTTTAGTTACATTGCAGACACTCGGTACTCAGTGCTACTGCCATTAGAAAGGACCAATAGCAACAAATAAAAAACAAAAAATGTATGATGTAAAAATCAAAATGAAAATGAAAAACATTTAATAGAGAGGTGAAATTGTTCTCCTTTCTCCGTCTTAGTCCTTTAGTTTACCAGAGAAACAAAAAAATAAACTTATGGGAAATTTGCATTAGCTAAGCCAAATTTAAGCCATCTGTCAGGAAGCAAATATATAATCATGTTGCGTGGCTTGTTTCTGGGCAGAAATCAAGGAGAAATTCTCAAACAAACAGAAATCAAACTAAATATTTTCTTGTATACGTTCACAGCAGCTACATGATGAAAGCAAGCCTGTCAGCACAAGAAACAAAAAAGTCCCAGCAACAGAACTCATCATGGCTTGAAGTTCGTGGATACCATGCGCAGCCAAAGAACCGGAAAAGTGCCGATAAATCATTAAAACAAAAACATAATGCCTACTGTAAGTTCCAAACCCACTCACCAACCGAACGCTCCTGGCCATGTCTCTCTCCCTCGGCTAGCCCCAGCAAGAGCAGTGCAAAGGAGAGGAGGCGAAGGCCAGACGGCAATGATCAGCACACACAGAGGAAGGTTAAAGGAAGGCAAACGGGAGAAGGAGGAGCAGAAAAGAAGAACCGTCGATCAGATAGGAGCACAGTTCACAAACACGCACACAGTCTAAAGTGGTAGCAATGTGTTATAGCTATGGATGCATTGTGAAAATGAGCAGAGCTGAAGCCGGTGGAGGGCAGCAGCAGCAGAAAAGCTTTGTGTACAATTTTGAACCCCAGGATATGAAATACATAAGCGTTACGCAAAACAAAGAGAGAAGTAGAAGAAAGTAATTAAAATATATCGAGTGAAATAGGAAGAAGAGGACGGTACACTGAAAAGGAAGTTAAGAGGTGTTTGCTTAGCGTAGTTCAGCTCAGGTTAAGCTCTTGACTGACAACTTGGCTGCTAATATTTTACATTTTGTTGCCACAGGGGTGGCATTCCAGGTCGACCTCATTAAAGTAATCCTTGTGTAGTTAGTCGGGATTAGGTTTGGGTTTGGATGCTGGAGGACTGCGAAAGAATAACTGACAAAAATCAAGAGACTGTACTCACCAGTGTTTCTCCAGAGAGGACCTCCAACAGCGAGATCAGGTTATGTCCATCTCGAAGGTCTTCATACAGGTCTGTCACATGACGCTGTGACTGTCACGGTGGGGAAAAAAAAAAGGAAAACACAGCAGAGAATATGTCAAAGGGATTCATGATGATACAACTTGGAATAACCTGTTCCACGTGAGATTTGCAAACTCAAATTGTGGTGCAGTTTGCTGAAAGCTGACGGCTTAAAACACCTGCAGAGTCACGTACTGTAAGTTCTCTACAGTGCTTTGAGCACAATTCTACACATGTCAAGAATGCATAGCCACGAGCAGCCAAGCCCGACTGCTGGCAGCTGGCAGCCTGACACATGATGAATAGGACTCTAAATAAAATAAGAGACCATCAAGGGTTAGAAAAAATGATTTAACCTTTTGGATTTCAGTTAACTGAATTCATTGTTTATGCAACAGATGCGCTGTGCTTTTGCAACCAGACAACAAAACAAGTGAGGGAAAGCAAAAAAGACAAGGGAAAGATGTGATGGTGCACAAACATGAGGGAGGGGAGACAGCCTCCATGCAGTGAGATACTGACCAGCTACATATTTACTGCCAGCACCTACCTCTACCCTCGAATGCTGGTGGTAGAGAAGAGAAGAGATGATATGAGTAATGGGGAAAAAGGAAAGGATAGAAACAAGAGAACGAGAAAAGCGTATGAACAGAAATTAAGTGATAGTTGGACTTTGGAGGATTTGATGGTGGACATGATGATAAACTGATGAAAAACAGAATAATTAAAGTACTCTCTTTTTTCGTAGTCTGCAGATATATTGGTCTACTGGGTGTGTTTTCCATGTGGGAAATGGGCCTCAGCCCTAAAATGGAATGAAGGCATATTTTCCCTTGCAAGTTGCAACAGTGACTGATTTATCTTGGCAAGAATTTCCGCACCTTCCTACCATCCATCTATCCATCTTATGATATGCTCCTCCCTGCCTGCAGAGAGAGATGATTAAGCGAAGTGCACCACAGAGCTAAATTTAGGGAAGGGAACCAACACTGCTGCCACTAGAGTTCACTGTTTGCACAATAAAAGCTCTTCTACTTTTTAGGATGGGCCATATTGTTAAAGTCTGCACCCTCTGAAACTGTCTGTCAGGGCTCTCTCCAATCAGATCAGTACCTGTTTACACAATTAAACGATGATGATCCGGTCTTTCTTTGTCAAGTAATGCTGTGATTTGTCCTCTACCTTGCTGAATCTAGCACAGCCATCTATCGCCACTCCTCGGTTACTTTGTCCTGCTGCTGAAAGTTTACTAGGCAAACTGCAGCCTCGGCAGTAAAAAGGAGCTGCTTTCAAGGACAAAGTCATTAGTGCACATGCCTTACACCGGTCCCTCCAGTGGTCTGTGAGCCACTGTCTGGAAGCAACATGCTTAACATGCCTCAGGTTTTATATCATCTTGTGGAGTTCCTCTCATTTTCTTTATCCTTTTTCCTGATAACCATCCTTACAGAGTAGCCTTGATGTGCAACAGTTCAAGGTTCTAGACCTCATCACAAGCAATTTGTAGGCATCTACTAGAAAACAGATGTTCATCCCATAGCTGGTTTGATGTTTCACTCTTGTCTTACGCAAGATGAAGAGATTTATTGAGCTAGGTGGGGTGGAGGGCATAACACTCAATGGCCCTTTACAGCTCTTCATGGTTGCACCCAACCTCCAGCCTATCCCACTCAACCATTAAGCCATTAAATCAGTTTAACAGCGGTTTAACCTCACTAGAGCAGATCAGCACATTCGCACACATACTTTAACGCTTTCCCTCCCAAACGTGTGCATTTGCTTCAGTGAGGTTCTTTACTATGGGCTGTACGTGGTGATAACGCTTCTTTTTTTGCTGCTAATAAACACAGACTCAAACTTTTCTATTAGAATACTGATATAATTCGAATATATACGGATTCATGTTGTCATCCTGAGAAAATAAGTGTTATCTAATGAGCACCTCTCCTTTAACTACACTCGCTTTCAAGTCATGGCAGAAAGTAGTCTGCAGAAAAAGCAACAGACTGAAACTGTACCTGGAAAGGGCACAAACAAATTCTTAAATTCATGTAGTGTTGCAGTATGCGGGTAACTGTAACAATAACTGGATGGGAGTACTTATGAAACTCCCCATGCATCAATGCATGCCTTTCAGTTTAAGGCGTGCACTGATGCCAGTACAGCCACCCCTACCGAGCAGTCTGTGCAGCACATGTGCTACCGTTGGCCTAACCCACCATGGGCTCTGAGCCCAGACCAGAATTTGCCTCTTCAGAGGGAGCTAAGTGAGTCCAGATGTCTGTGACTCACCCTCGAATATTCACAGTGGACACTTAAGAGAAACAAGAGGGAGGAACTGAACTAGGTTCTCATGCAGTGGTAAAAGAAACCGAGCTCTGCACATTTATGGAAAGGATAACACTTTCTTTGTGCTCATTTGTTTCCTCTTTCTTGTTCCATTAAAAAAAAGAAAGAATGGGCCTTATGTCTGTGGAGTGGAGCACTTAATGGTTGTAAATGTAGTGCTGCCAATTGGAGTTTTCTGGAAGAAAAGTGGCACAAGCAGGAATATTTTTAGCACTCTGGGAGAGCGGTATTGTGTTACACGGGGCTAATTTGTCAACCTTAATATGGAGGTCTGAAATGAGGACTATAGTCCTTTTGACTTGACTCGCCTCCTGACCTGTTCACGTGAGCCTTCGGGCCATATTTTGCGAATAGAGAGTGAGACAGGTGAGATTTGAAGAGTGCTGATGGACGGCTTACACACTCTCTCAGCTGATGACAGATGAGACTTCTGGTAAGCCTTCCGATCGCGGTGCCGTGTTAGCACGAAACAAAAAACTGTCTAGCTAATGTATGTTTATGCAAGAAGGGAGGGGGTGAGGGTCGCGGTGGCGGTGTTGGTAATGGTTTCTGCAGAGATGTTAACAATGAACACACGCTGACACTCGTTCAGCTGCTGTAAGATTTTGCTGTTATGTGGTTCTTTGTTCACCTGAGTTTGTGATCTTTAAATTGGCACAAATCTTACAGACTGCTGGAGCTCTGTGTGGATTCGACAGGTTCCCCCTGTGCCTGACTGAGCTCTCTACAGGTACTCATTCTTCCAACCGCAGTACAAAAACACACATGTTGGCTTGGCTTGGTGCATAAGTCTGAATGTTCTTCTCTGTGCTAGCCTTATAACAGCTGCAATAGACTCCAGCAACCCTGAATTGTAAAAGCAGTTATATAAATGGATGAATGGAAGAATGCATGGAGTGACGTATGTAATGATCATACGTGGACATAATCCCAGAATACATGAGTTGCAACATTTATACAGCTTTATTCAACAGCCTCCTGTTGTTAAATGAGGGTCAGGGCAATCACTCACTATGCAAATATCTGCAGTTTGACACTGACAAAAGCTATGCTTGTTGCGACAGAAAACACCCGTACACGTGTTTGAACAAAAGGAAAATTTGTTGACACTCTTCTGTGACGTCCACACTTATGTTTCTCCGTCTTTGTACCTTAAGTCATGCTATGGATTGAGCGAGTGTGCGTACAAAAACTTGACCGTCAATGTTGCCTTAGTTACAACACAGAGAAAACCCAGAATAGGTCCTCACCTTTATCAAGTGCTTGTTCACCCACTTTGTGAAGGTCTTTTTCTGGACTCGGTCTCGTTCATCTGCAACACAGAAAGAGCACAGTTAAACATCGGACTCGTAAGACGAGGAAAAGCTAAAACTAATTTCAAAATGAGTAGCATCAGGTGTGCGATTAATGTGTTTCTTGAGTGTATTTCCAGCTGCATGCTAAGGAGGAAATCCCCAAGACTGACTGACAAGACTATTTTTTCCTCCTGTAGAATAAACACAACTCATCTCTGGGTGGAAAACGGCTCTTGTGCTCCTGTTCAAGCCTGCATCTGAGTCAGGGAACATTTGAGACCATTCACTGTCTGTAGATGCACTTCTGTTGTCTAGAACACAGGTTTGTAAGGTCATGTCTCACTCTATGACACCACTGGCAGCTGTGCTCTTAAGACGTAAACAAAAAGGAAAGGATCGAGGCTGCAGAAGTGAAATATTATTAAAGTGTGAAGATACTTGGGCGTGATAACCGTGCGACATAATAGCATAACTATTAGTCTGCAATTATCCGACAAGAAAGAACAAGGCCTAGGCATGGAATTCACCCTCTAACAAAACAAACCTTCATACTCCCTCTTATTCCTGTTCAGTTCAGGTTTAAATAAAAAAAAAAACAAAAAAAAACATACACACCTACACAAACACAAAAAGGTGTGCCACTACAATCATTTATTATGGACGCAGTAGATAGATGAGTCTGTTTGCTTTCACGTTACCCCACGTGATCTAAAAGTTGTGGTTTACTCAACTGTTCAGACAGGTTCAGGAAGTGCACCACCCAACTTCACTGACCCACTCAGCAATTCCTTCAGATTATGCTAGAATGTCCCACAGACATACCACAAAATCTTATCAGTTTTAATGGGAGTGACCCATCCACGCCCAGCAATGAAAAGCAAAGGGTAGTGATTCAGTGCTAACATAAAATAGATGCCCAGAGGCTACCTTTTTTTCCTCTTTAGAGGAAGTTGCCAGCAACTTCTGGACAACTCTGTTATGGAACTGAGTTGCCATGGAAACATCATACTGAGACCACCAGACCTTTAAGCCTGCGTATTTTTCATCTGTACCAGCATTGGAGATAGTTCCATAAACTATCTCCACGCTCATACTTCCTGTCAAAGATGCAAAATTCCACATAAATAGGAAGTGTTACGAGTTGCACCTTGACCTGTGATTGGCTGTGCCCTGTTTTACCTTTTATAATTAAATTACAACTCTTTTCATGTGCTTTTAGAAAGTAAAGGTGAAGGTGAAATTTTCACATGTCACCACACATAAACATGCTTGATTGAGGGGTGGAGTTTATGGTCCAGAAGAGCATATGACTATAATAGAAAACACTCTTTGGAAAAACTACATTTACTGAACTATAATTAACGGTACTTGAAGATGCTTTAACTACATTTCAGAAGAAAATATTTTATCTTCTTTTTATATTTGCAGGTAATAGCACTTTAAGATACATTTTAACACATAGTCAGTGTATACTAGCGTATACTCTGCAAAGGCTCAGTAAAACTGTAAACGGTAAAACAATAGTGTAAGAAACGCTTTTATTTTGATATGTCATTGAAAATAAATATAAAATGTAGTAAGATTTGGTATTAGTACGTGACTGAATTGATATTTTTACTTGAGTAAAAATTGGTAGGTTTACATGAGGACATGCGCAGGATGAAGCAAGGCTTTTACTGAGAAATGACTTTGTGGAAACTTTCAAAAATATCCATCTTCACAGGAATAAAGAACAATTTGAAGGAGAAACAGGAAAAAGAAATGTGATGCATGGAGTGACACATCGTTCATTTTGGCTGCAACCGAGGAGAAACAGTCTGTAGCTGGAGTGACTCACCCCCCCCCAACAAAAAACAACAAAAAAAACACATCAAGCACACCACACAGCAAAAGTTGTGAATGGGCTCTGCTGACCAATGTGAAATGAGGAAGCTGCTGATGGAAGGAAAGAGTGGACAGCACAGCCCAGCCTGACTAACTGCCACTGGATGTGGAATAATATGCAGCACATGATGCACGCCTGCCACTACAATAAAAGCAAACAATAAGCAGCAAAATAAAAAGATTATCATCTGGCATGCACGCAACGTTTAAAAAAAAAAAAAAAGTTTCACACAAAGCTTTTCAAGCTCTCGCAGACAAAACGTCTGCAACGGGAACTCTGCCCAGTTTGGGAAATTAACTACACATCTCACCCCTTCCTGGAAAAAAAACACTTAATTTGTGCCCAGAGGCTCCTCACACATGTGGGAACAAACAGATCAAGACTTGCAATTCAGCTATTTTACACTAAGTGCCACCATACTGGTACCTTTCCTGCCGTCCGTGGCCTTCAGCATCCCTTGGTAGTAGCCGTCATCTGAAGGCACCCTCTCCCTGCCAAAGCTGTCAGAGGAGAAATTCCTGTACCTCTGCTGCTGAGAGGTCATTGTCGCCGTTTGTCAGGGCACAAAATAATATTCCTAAATGATAAAATATCCGTGGTGATCTTCCCCTTTGACAGGATCTTTTGCCTTTTACTTGTATCTATCCCTCCAGCGCTACAGTTGGTCCCAGAGTAGGCAGTCCTGTGGCCACAATCTCTTCTTTTTTTCTCTTCTTCTTCTTTTCCTCTCTTAACCTCCTCGCTCCCTCACTGGGTTCGGCTCTGCCCTTCTCTTTCCTCCCTATGTGGTTTTTTTTTCACTCCCTTTTTTCCTCTTTTTCTGCTGCTCACTCTGTTCCCGCGAATGGTGCCTGTGGGCTATGACGTCTGGGCCTGTCCTTATGTGTGATGTGCAACTGTGCATTAGCGGTGGCCCTAGTGTGTAGAGGACACTCTACACACTAGTAAGGTTTGTGGGTGGGGCTCTAAACACACGCCTACCTCTTGCAATGTGAGGCAGAAAAAGAAGAAGAAGTAGGAGAGGCGAGGTGTGGCAACCTGCATGTACAATTACTTATTCACCCAACTTGCGCAAGAAAAGACACACGCACATGCACACACACCAGCTGAGTAAGAGGACGCAATAAAGAGCCATAAAAACTGATGCTCATGACCTTTTATGCTTAAGAGTGAATTAAATGTCATTTAAATGACTAAAATGTCCAACAAGAGCCTAAAAAGTAAAAGAGAATTTTCTGAGTATTGTACACACATCTCCGGTTAATCATTATTTATGATTCATGCTGTCAGTCACTGTGATGTAAAAACAGTAGAGATGAGGGATGAAATAGTTTTGAGAAATGCTCTCATAAACCACGCCCTAAACATCTCAGATTTACTGAGAGATTATGACTCCATGTTTGAATGTGCCTGTGCGTGTAATTATTTTCTTTTTCACTACTGGTGACGGAAAAATACATCCTTTTGTTTATTTAAGTCTCCATGTAGAGCATGAAGTGCTGTCAAGTGTTGTATTTCACACTTCTAATCAAACAACACGTCTGTCTTTTCAATTCTATTTCAGGAATCAAAAAAGTTTTTTTGTGTGTGTGTGTGTGTGTGTGTGTGTGTGTGTGTGTGTGTGTGTGTGTGTGTGTTGGGGGGGGGGGGGGTGTACTTAGCCAAAGTAACCTCCTTTTCTCAGCTTCACTACACATTTCCTGCTGTATTTAAGGGAACAAAAGATGCATTAATTCCTGCTGTATAAACTAAATGATTTTGCCAGGCAACAAGAGGTTTTTTTGAACAGCAAATTTCATAAAGCGAGCGAAAACATCCCTCTTTTTTTAAGAAAAAAATAGAAAAAGAAGTCACAGGTAAAAATGAATTCTCTTTGACATTTTTTTACTCCAAGTTCCACTAATGTCACTCTGCTTTATCGCCCTGTGGCAATAACTGGAAAGCAATTATTAGAATACACCCTAATGATAGCGCCACAGAAGACGCAGTACAGTTAGCAAAACAACACAGTAATACTGTAGCGTTAGAAACTATGAGGTAAGACTGAAGCAGCAAAATGAGTGGGCCTATTAACATAAGCAATGTCATATTTACTTGATCATGTCTTACTTATTAAGAGGATGGTTTCATTATTGATTACTTTAAAAGTAACATACTATCAGTATGTAGTTTCACAGAGTTCCAGCTCTGTGTCTAAAGTTCCACAATTATCAGTTGATCAGAAAACTTTAGACCCTGCTTTCATAACAGTCCCCTATAGAGTTGCTGTACTATGTGCTGACAGCTAAGCTAGAGGCCAGGGTGTGTCTAAATCCTGCCCCCCTTCAGCCTAAGGTTGGTTATATATCCCATTTGCCCCACCATGGCTGACATCACTTTATCAGGCATCTGAAAGTACATATTTTTTCTTCAGTGTAGTCAGCATGGCCTGTGTGGACATGCAGGCACTTAATGTGTCAGTGTGAGTGTGCTTGTTTGGAGGTGTGTGTGTGCAAGCGATGCCTGACTCATTTGAGCCCTGCTAGCAAATTTGGAGACACACCTTTCTAGTTTCTACATTGTCTAGGCAAGCTGCAGAACTAAGGTGCGGTATGTGGGCAGGTAATTAAATCTGAAACAGGAAAGGAATCCTATCAAAGGCAGAACGTGCTGTGAAAATACTCAAAGGATATGATTTTGAAATGGATGGAAAAAGGTGTTTTTCATCTCCTAACACAAGTTAGAAAAGAAATTGATTTACAGTTGATCTGAGATGCAGAGGAAACGGTAGATGGTAACAGATATCAGTGACGATCTGGCGGGCAAAAGCATACAAGCACCTACTTGACCTGCATTTCTGTCAGTGCGCCCCAGGGTGGCTGTGGCTACAATGTAGCTTGCCATCACCAGTGTGTGAATGTGTGAGTGAATGGGTGGATGACTGGATATGTAAAGCACTTTGGGGTCCTTAGGGACTAGTAAAGCGCTATATAAATACAGGCCATTTTACCATTTACTCTCACTGGAAACACTATAGCAAAGGAGACCCAAAGGAAAATGGGCGAAAATGTGGAAAATCTTAGTCCTTAGATCTTTCCTCTAAAAAGGAGGCATATCATTAACGTCTCAACATGCTTATTACACTGCTCCTTCATCTGGCTTCATCAAAAACCAGATGGAACACTTGGGTTTTTTATAAGAACGGAGAAAGTGTGGTGAAAATATAGAGAGTTGCTTTTTTTTTGATGACAAGTTTGATGATGGACTTGATAAGGGCAGTGGTCATAGTAGTCCCGGATGCAGTGTTGCTGTTAGCATGACTACTAGCAATATAGTACAGTATCTGCTATTCTCTGCCATTAAGATGAGGCTTAGGCTGTCTTTTGTATATACAAAAATCAGACACAAATAAGCTAAACTAAATTTGGGAACATGGTACATATCATGCCTGCATGGTCTGTCCACGACCTGCATGTTAGCATGCTAATGCAAATGCAAATGTTAAATTTTGATTAAAATGTATTTTTGTTATTGATTTTAATTAGAATTTTGTGCATTGTTTTATATTTTTCTGCTATGGTCTTTCTAACCATGTGTTAAAAAGTGCTTTACG
This sequence comes from Rhamphochromis longiceps, assembly GCF_057381845.1. Taxonomy (NCBI): domain Eukaryota; kingdom Metazoa; phylum Chordata; class Actinopteri; order Cichliformes; family Cichlidae; genus Rhamphochromis; species Rhamphochromis longiceps. The sequence goes on from NC_140567.1 coordinate 16,429,794, forward strand.
AATTAAATTTAGCATTATTTATTATTGTGCATGCTGATATAGCAGAAAGCACCACTAGCATGGCTTTTGACCCTTACTCCTTTTACCACTAATATACTGTATCATCGTGGAAATGGTTTGGTATAATTATCATAAACACATGTGACAACCAATATAATGGGGTTAGGCAGTTCTGTGTGCTAGTGGTCCTGAAACGCTAACTTTGTGTCTTTTAATTAATGGTTGTGTCATTTTAGTTTTGCCCTGTTTGCTATCCTCTCTCTATGCCTGTTTTTCCTCCCCAATGGTACCAGGTTGTTACATAGCTGGAGTTTTGATTTATAATGTTGAAGGCTCCTTGTTTTACAATATAAGTGCCTTGATATATGAAAGTGAACTGAAATTAATAAAAAGAAATCTGTATTTTCACATATATAGATGTAGCCTCGCCAGATGGTGAATTCAAACCCAGGACCTTCTTGCTGTGAAAACTGAAACAGGACCATCACACTGGATTTATGTGCTTTTAGCTGATCCCTGTGACACCGCTAAGCCTTCCACCACTTAAAACTACAACAACCTTCATTTAAGCACTATGGAGCAACAAAGCAAAACAAATTAGAGGACAAAGGAATTCTAGGAATGTGTCATTATGGTCTTTTCTAAGTGCTGAAGCGCAGGGAAAAATAAGGGTTTAGACAGAGGGAGGACGCACAACACCTTTCTTTGCAGAGGATGAAAAAGCTGCGAAACAAGGTTTGCTCCAACAGTTCAGGTTACATGCCTCTCTATCTCTCTCTCCCATGTTTCTCATCGTTGTTTTTAACCCCATGGCTGAATCACAGCAAACGCTATCTCATATTTCTGATACGGTTCGGATACATACAAAAGTCATCAGTGGCATGACCATCCTTCAGAAGGTTCTGATTCACACAGATCACAAGCTGTATTATCCAAGCTGCATACTGAGTACATGACTCAAACATTTAGGCAAGCAGCACACCAAAGCAAACACACCTTAAACCTGTTTAATGTTACCTGGATGAACTCCTGTAAACATTCAGTTGAAATAAAAAGAAAAAAAAGACATAACACAAACTATCTGGCAATTTTAAAGTCATGGAAAACTTATGAGAGCACTAACTTTATGCTATCAAATCCAGTGGTTAAATTGGCCCCTAAGTGTGATAAATGCTGTATTTCTAATCCTGTTCTATTAAGTGAAAACTGAAAACTATGACCAGAGATATCTGTATATGTTTTTACATTTTTACACTTTACATCTTTATTCAGATATAAACAGATGTTATGCAGAAGTTAATGATTGGCAATGTAATTTTAAAAAGCTACATTACACAAGTAAGACCCATTCTAATCACAGTTAGTCATAGCTGTGCTGTGACACACCGTACAGTTATCACTGCCAGCCATCATCAGCCTGACAGCAGACTTTGGATGATGTTGTCAGAACCAGCTCTAGTGATGAAACTCCAAACCCAATTTAACTCAGACTCAACAGGCCTTCAGATTAGCCACGGCAGCTGAGGTTTAAAATAGCTCGGTCCTGAGCTTTGCAGGAGTCTGTGGAAAGCACCGCATCTGGGGTCATGTTACTTGTTAATGTGCAATTCTGGTGACTGAGATGTAACTTAGTTGACTGACTGGCACGCGGCGGCTAACGTTTAAAAGCAGCATGTGTCTCCCCCTGCAGGTCACAATGCAGTCATTTGGCTGACAATGTACACATTAACAAAAGTACCTGAAAATGTTTCAGATAAATCAGATAAATAAAAGTTAAATAACACAAGATAGTGTAAATGGAACTATTTAAATTCTTGGCAATCATATAAAAAATGTAACTGAGTGTAAATCAAAAAAACATTTGATGATTGTCAAGAAAATAAAAGATTTTTTTTAAGTACTAATCGGCTGAAATTATTTTTAGGAATTAAAAAAGAAAAACAGTCAGTATCACATGTGGTATTTCCATCTGCTAAATCACCCTCAACACTTTTTTGAAAATGTGGAGAGAAAAAAAAAGGGAACTTGAGAGACGCTTCTATGACAGCATCCACAAATATACAGCACTGTGTTTCTCAGTGGTAACTATTACTGAGTCTTACTCATGGGTGTGTTTTTAGGCAGAGACAGAGGGGTTTCCCATAACTGACTATTTGACGAAAGGAAAACGCCACCCTCGCCTCACATGACACTTTGGTCCTCCACTGGCTGAAGGTAGTGAAATATTCTGACCACTAGATGGCACCAGAGTACAACCACACCCACCTGCTTTACACTACATTCAGTCATCCACCCATTCACACACTGGTGATGGCAAGCTACATTGTAGCCACAGCTGCCCTGGGGCACACTGACGGAGGTGAGGCTGCCGGACACTGGCGCCACCGGGCCCTCTGACCAACACCAGTAGGCAACGGGTGAAGTGTCTTGCCCAAGGACACAATGACCGAGACTGTCGGAGCCGGGGCTCGAACCGGCAACCGATTACAAGACGAACTGCCAACTCTTGAGCCACGATCGCCCATAGAGGGATGGACATGGTCAGCAACAATACTCAGCTAGGCTGTGGTGTTTAAATGATGCTAAAATTTGCTCTAACTGTGCCAAGGAAATACACCAGTACACCACCAGTATGATCCTGAGCTGCTGAAACAAGGCAGGATGGATCCAGGCTTTTGCATTGTTTCTGCCAAATTCTTACCCTAACATCCAAATGTGACATTAGAAATTGAGGCTCCGTTAGCTGAAGGAGAGGCAGCTGGTGTGGTCTTCTGCTGCTGTGGCCCATCTTCAGGGTTCGACATATTCTGTGTTCAGAAATCTTACTGCATGTCATAACCTTGGTAATGAGAGGTTATTTGAGTCACTGCTCCGTCCCTATTAGCTTGACGCAGTCTGGCCATTCTACTCTGGCATCAACATGGCATTTTTGGTCAGAGAACCACTGCTCACTGGATATTTTCTTTTTTTCAGCCTTCTCTCTGTAAATGCCACTAGATCAGCAGTTTCTAAAATACTCAGATACATTACAACTCAGAAGCATGCCACATTGAAATCACTTAAACCACCTTTATTCCACATTGACATACTCAGAACTTCAGAGGGTTGTTTTGACCATTTCTACATTTCAGTTTCTGGCATATGATGAGCCACATGTACCTGAGAAAGTTTCCAGTGAGTGCAATCCAGAGAAAAGAATGAAATAAATCAGAGGTGCCAGAGAAATCTCTGAAGTCCAGAAAACAATATTGCAGCCCTATTCAAAACAGACACTTTAAATTCGTGCAAACAAATTACTCCATGGATTCAGGAACACTTCAGAAAACTATCATCACTGAATAAAGTTCATAACTGAATCCACAAATTAAACTTAGAAGTCTGTCTCACAAAGAAAATACATGTATGAACAAGATTCATACATGTCTTCTCTGGGCTGCAATAAGGTAAAATGAGGGAAACCATAGACTTCCCAGGGTTATCCAGGTTATTATTAATGTATAGATAGGAACCCAGCATCAATCATGGTGTCAGGATTCAACAGTGCACATTTGCGACATCTGCAAAAGAACCATTAATGCTTAACAATATAGGTTATGGAGCAATTCGAGCTGCCATCCAGACAAAATCTTTCATTTCAGCAAGATAATGCAAAGCTACACTACGACAGCATGTGTTTGTAGCACAACAGTCCTCATGCTCCAATGGCCTGAGCACTGTCCTGACATGTTACCCATCAAAAACATTTGACACATAATGAAATGAGGCTTCAAACTTTTGAAAAGCTAAAATCCAATCAAGTAAGATAAAGACGTTACGCCAGAGGAATGAGATAAGGTCAACATCACATTACACAGCAACAACAAAACACTTTTAGAAGATAAGAGCACAGGTTGCACGAGTTGCACAAGCATTTCCAAGTGTTATAACAGAAGTGATGGTGGGAAGTATTAATTGTATTGTTTTATGGCAGATGCATATGAAAAAAATAAATAAATACACACACACACACACACACACACACACACACACACACACACACACACACACACACACATATATATATATGTCATTGCAAAGAGTCTGTAATTAGATCTGTTTCAAGTCATACAACTATGTTCATAATTGCCATTTTTGAAATATCTTCTAATTGCATCTGGACTTGAAATTTTTATGTGAAAGTAATTCCATAAACTATAAATGTAGTTTACCCCCAACCTTCCGTCAGTCTCTCTGAGCAGGACTGTCTTGTACCACCCATGGAACATTCAACACAATGAAAAACACAACACACCAAACTCCTCCCTACCGTGTCCTATAAATCGAGTCTCACCACTCACCTGTACAACACATCTTGCTGTACAGGTATCTGGTTCGTTCTCCATGCGAGCTCATCTCATGCAGATAATTCCCTCGCTCAAAGTTCCACATCCCAGCCATGCTGATGCGAATGGAAGTGTACACAGGTAGCCTTTTGTGTTTCAGGTAAACTGTGCCAGCTGGTGTAAATAGTGGAAACAGGAATGACTTTCAAACAGAAAGTCGTTTCTTTGAGGGGGGCAGGGCCCAGCCCAGTGCTGGGCTCTTTTAAGTACAAACACAATAGACAGCAGACTGGTAGCTCAACATAATTTTCATAGTTTAATTATGACGTCCTTTGACTTATTAGTCATTTGGTTGAGCATATCTGCTCCATGAGAACCATGACAAATGTAAAACTGGAAGCAAAAGCGCTTTGTTGCCCTACAGCCATCCATTTATCAGACTGTCACTCGTCTAGAGTCAGTTTACAGTTTGTACAAGCATTTAAAAAAGAGGTGTTTGTGCACCTGCAGGCACGTCGGTTTGTGAGACTATTATGAGGCTTCACTGCATCTTTAATGCTAATCCAAGATAGCAGACTAGACTTCTGTTGTGTTATGATTAGTATTTAGTCCAACTGCTTTAACCTGAAACTTTCGTCTCTCACTGCTTTTTTCACCTTGCAAAAGCTGAGTTTCAATAGCCTGCATCTTGCCAGAATACAATGTATTTATTCAGATTAGTCCCCAGTGCTGTCTGAAAATCTTCAAGCTTAACAAATCCTAAGGCACATAATCCTGAAAGTAAATACAGTGAATATGCCCCTACCCATTACCGGTTTACTTTAGGATCTGGATATTTAGGACGGGACAAAGCGCAGTAAAATGTTGAAGGGAAAGTGCAGATCACTGATCTCTGACCCAGGACTACCTGTGTGCCAGGATCTTATCACACTGGACGCTGATACGGATACTTTCACTTGACCTCCTTGATTTTATTTTACAGGAAACTTTAATGTTTTGACATCAAATAAAAAGATAACGATAATGTTGACAGGGACATTAAGACCTTCACACTGACAGCTAGCATTTGCAGTGCCACACTGGATTCTTGGACTCTACTAAATTAGCATTATATGACTCACTGTACAAAATAACACTTGTTGACTTAATTCTGGGCCTATGAATTAATATATCATCTCAAACAAGCTGTTTTAGCTCCCTTCACTGTCCCTTTATCCACTTTTCTTTGAAAAAAAAAAAGATTTGTATAGCATGTTGGTGACGCTTCTGTGCTATATGACAAAAAAAAGCATAATTAATCTGCCTTAAGGAGGGGGTCAGATCATAGAAATCGTATTTGTTTCTATGATCCCTGTGCTGCTCATAAATAAATCAGCTCTATACGAGCTCCATCTGACTGTGTGTCTCATCACAGCTTGTTCATTATTCCCAGAGAACATGAGAGCTGTATCCAAACCGGCTTCCATAAGCCCCTAAGGAAAAAGTGTACTGTTTAATTTATGACTCATGCCCACTGGTTTACCAGCACCAACCACAATGGTGGAGGCCATTTAGACTTTTTTTTTTATATACTCACGAGCCCTGGAAAAAACAGACACATACAGACCCACACACACTGCTGTACTGTATTGTAAGTAGTAATTGGATTGCTCCAGAATAAAACTCCTGCCTGTTTCCAGGAAGAATGCTGGCTTTTCCATGAACCAAGCCAAAGCCATAACCAGAAGTCAACCATCACAGCCCACACAGCTATGAGAGGGCCCCACATGTAGCTCTAAACGAGCATTTGCTTGGCGATTGAATGTCATCCATGCGCTTAGCGTGTCAAACCGGATGTTACACTTCACAGCGTTCTGTAAAAACTCTGACACCTTCTGGGCGACTGCAGAAGAGTGCTGGAGCAAGAGCTTTCCATAGCTACAGCAGCTACATGTTACGCCTGAAAATTCTCAACCGATCATTTATGCAAAGCAGTTTAAGCAAATTAACAGTCTGGTTCCAAAACAGCCATCAGCCAATGTAAATAGTGCGACAGATCTGGGTTCTGTTGCACCATAAAATATATTCATCCTGATTTTGATTGTCTGTGTGAGGGCAGACAAACAGAGATGAAAGGTCAAAGCTCAGGAGGAGAATGCAGAGTGAGGCACCTTGTGTGTGACTCACAGCATTTTCCCCCCCGCCCCCACCCTTCTCACGATCTTTCTCCATACTGGTCATCGATGGAGTAAAATGCCAGCATCAGCGTTTCCATATCTGCACATGCAGCCTATCACGGTCAATAGCATAAGACCAGAAGCTAAATCACAAGTGGTCAGACCGTGTGGTGTCTGCTCTCACTCCTGTATAAGTGATAGCTCGAGCCATTGAGCTAGTGAGTGGATAGAGGACAGAGCTGTCATCATGAAGAATGGGTGCCAGTGAAAAATAGGACAGCTAAGAAAAAAAAAGCCCCCCGATGGGTCTAGACCGAAGGGGACAGATCAGCAGGAAGAGCAGCTGCATTAATGCTTCAGTATCAAAGACAATAAAACATTATCCAAAAGGACATCATAGAGTAAATGTCAGGGCACATAACACGAAACTACAGCCAAAGCAACTGGGCATCAAATATTCGTCTTCGTGTCCTTAGAGTAGTGAGTCAACTTTGAAGAATATTACATTTTGCGTAGTGTTGTGTAGGTCAATGCATTCTTTAGTGTTGCCTAATGCCATTTTAGCCATGGGAAATGAAGTTAACGTTTGCTTTACGCCCTGCATGAAAGCATCTCGGCCAGCTTTCTTTTTCGAGTTGTCTCACAACAAGCGCTTTCCTTTTACTCCTATCTTAGACTGATAACATTAACACTTCCCATGAGCAAGAGCAAGATACCACGCTCTCTAACTTTAAACTTTATCATGATAACAACGATGAGCCATGGCAGCTAAACTACAGACACTTTGGAAATCACTCAGGACTACTAGTGACACCTTAGACATCTTAGAAACCTGGGTTTTGAACAGGGTTTGGACTGATCAATAACCAGACTTGCACAAGCATGTCTTAAAATTTAAGCAATTGAGTACTTTTGGGGTATCGTGTCAACAACGACTCGTGTAAAGGCATTGGATCAAACAAGATATTATTTAGTGTAGGACTGTATTATCTGTTAGCTGTTCTGTGCACACAAAAGCTACATTTATCCAGGATAAACCAAAGAAAAAGTCATCAAAGTGTTGACTCATGGATGCAGCATCTCTTTTGTAACACTGCTAGGGTTTCAAAAGCTACCGGCTGGTTTGGAAATTGGCAGTGCCTCAAACCAAGCAGGTGTACTGAACCACTACCGGACTTTTTTTAAAGAAATACAGGAACAACCTTCAGCAAGAACACACATCCACACTCAAAAACAGACAGAGACATATTGATCTGAAAGCAAACATGGCCCAACAGGTTTGGGAGGGGCCTTACCAGCAACTGAATTACCAAAACACTGCTCAGCTACAATACCGTGCAGCAAAAGAGCTTCTGTGGAAGTTCAGCTAGGTGGAGAAAGGGCCAGTACGCATCTATGTTGTGTGACCGGTCAGACCTACGTGTCTCAAGAACCTGCAACAGGCTTCTCATGCTGTCTGGGAAATATGGCGGTGTAAAACTGGCACATTATGGCCTGGTGGCACCTTTGACCTGTCACAACTGACAAATTTTCAAGGTTCCACATGACCTATACAGACAGTAAACATGCTAAATGTGAAGCTGCGCAGAAGAGAGTTTTAGGGTTAGTAATGTGACCTCTTCAGATCAGTATCACCAATGCAACAGAAAATATCTCTAGTAATCTCTTGTCAGACACAGAGAGGAAGAGATGAGGCAAATATATTTTCTGATATCTAGCTGCTTTACCCTGAAACTTTAGTATCTCACTGCTTTTTTGTGTAAACTTTGAAAGAGCTTCAATACCTTACATCCTGCCACAGTTATGGTTACTAAATGCCCCAAAATGAGCAGCCTGGGAAGAGCGGGTCATGGGTGGCTTTCCAGCATTAGTCTGGACAGAGATAACGTAAAGGGTGTGAAGAAACAAGCCTCGTGACAGGTGGGCCTTCATTAGGAGGGGGAGGGATGGCAGAGGCGTGGCAGGGACATTTGAAACTGCAGGGTCTCTCTGCCCCCCCCCCCCCCAAAAAAAGATGTTTTCAGAACTTAAAATCACCTCAGTGATTATAATCATTATATCATCAGGATTTTTTTTGTTTATTAGGAAAAGGGATTTTGTTATGATTACAGCATCCTTCAAAAGTTTTATGACTTAAAAAAGACTGAAACAGCACATGATGACAATTCAATTTGTTGTATGGCAGGACCTAAAAAAAACAACTCAACAGGTGACATGGTGATATAAACAGTAGTACAAATCCAGGACTTTAGCTGCCACCTGCTGACATTTCTTAACAAAATGCGTTGGTATTGTGCTGGATGCCAACAGGTGTCCATGAATATGGAGACTTTGGAACAGGTGGACTTGTTTAAACACTCAAAAAAGGCAGAAGTTATCTTTTTAATTTTGTGGATTTCTTTCAAAATGTAATTCTAATTTAACTGAAGAGGATTTAGAGAATTATTGCAAAACAAAACATGGCGCAATGCTAAATGGGTGGATGAAAAAAATGTAAATTAAATGAATTACACAGAGCTAGTTTTACAGCAATGTGAAATAGCCAGGAGAGACCCACAACTATCTGACACACACAAGGGCACATTTAAACACGCTGTATGAGCCGCTGCTGATTGTTGACTTCCATCAGATGTCACAAGAGGTAATAGCAGGGGTGGGGGTACTGCAACCCCCCTCCTCCCAAATTCTCACCCTCACCCTCCTTCACTTACATACCATCAAATAAATGAAAATACAGAAGGCAGCCAAGAATTTCCTCACAACAGCTCAGTCACACTGTGAACAACTATGAAAGGCAATCCATGCCGCAGTAGCTGTTTGTGATGGGAATGTGTGTGCCTATGTCCTGTTAGAGTGAGTGTGTACGCACAACAACACATTACCCACTGCCTTTGCCAAAATCCCAACAACAGTCATCAGCCAGGAAGACAAGCACAGTTAGACACAAAGACACAACACAGAAACTTCAATTGTGTGACCTACCAGGTATGATCTTCATCTAAAAGAAGGTATGTGGAAAGAAGAGGAGGACAAGGGTGAAGAAAAAAACAACAAGCTGGACAGAGGGAGAATGAGGAGGACAAGCGAGCCGCGTGCTTGTTTGCCCCGACTGCCTTGTTTCTCCCTGGTCTTGAATTTTGACAGGCTGTGCCTGCTGCTTGAATCCGTCAGCCTGCTCTCCTTTGGCCAGGGGAGGAGGGATGACACACCAAGCCTGGGGAAGGGGGCAGGGGTGAGGGGTTCTGAGGGCTGCCAGGGGGGAGAAAGAGGGCTGGAGCTGACTGGGGGTTATAAATATCCACTAGAGCCAGATGATCACACAATGCTCACACTTAGAAACTGATGGAAGCGCTCTGGCGGGACACTTGGCTGTTCTCGTCCTTTAGAGACACCCTCCACAAGCAAGCCCTTCCATCCCCCCTCCCCTCCCTCTCTTTCTCTCTCTCTTCGAGGATGATGGTGGGAACTGTTTAGGTCACACCTCTCACCCAGAAAACACATCACATGTCAGAGCTCTCTTAGGCTTAACATAATCAAATCATTTGAGTAGTAAGTAAAGTACTCATCCCAATTAAACCACAGGAAAGTGTGACACACTGATACAACCGAATACAAGCTGAATTTAAACACACAGAAATACTGCGGCTGGAAAGTCTGGCAGTAGATGAGATGGATTAAACTGGATCTTATTCAGTAAAACACAGTTTAGTGATGGATGCTCTAGAGAGCAAGGCTGGTGACCTCAGTGTTCATCCCCTTATTGCTGCGGGATCATATCAATGCACGATATTCTCTAAATATAGTAAGTTCTAATATATGCATTTGGCTTGGGCAATTGTAGTGCTGACGACTGGCTCCACTTCTCTACACTGCTAAAAGCAAACCTGTCTGGAGAGCAGAGTGAGGACTGCATTCTGTTGTGAAATGCTGACATTATGTATGGATGTTCTATAGTGAAATGAAAGCAGCTGTACTGAGAAACCATTGAGCAGAATTAGACAGGATTGCAGGAAATCCTTCATCAACAACTTTATGCGCAGCAATCCCAAACTCCTGAACTCAACAGGCTTTCTACACACACATGAATCATGTCAGGACACATGGCTGAAAGGTATTCTAAGCTTATGTCCCTGGGGAAAATACCAGTAGCCTTACTCTTCAACCACACTGTGTAGTGCAGATATTCATTCTTGTAAACAAGAATGCTCCTCCTCTACTCACTAAGCTGGTGAGAAAATACTGGATAAAATTAGGGTTTTATGAACTTTAAAATGAAGGCCAAACTCGCATCCCTCTCACTCAACTGTAGTCACATTAGTTTGGTCTTCTAATAAGGTCTAACATGCACCCTGGGAAATGACTAACGTCATAACCAGTTTGGCCAAACCCTCAATATATTCCACATGTTATCAATCCTGTTTCCAAAGTTTGGCCTATTGTGAGTTAACCATTACACTGCCACAAGAGATCCTCGATCCTGCATCACTCTCCAGCTCCTGCTATAGCATACCATTTAATCTGATATCAAGCACTCTGCGCACGTAAATGCGGCAATTCAAAGTAGCAATTTGAACGCACAAACAGCTGCTGGAATGGGATTCTGTTTCACTTTTCAAATAGGCCTCATAAATATTCACCTTTTGTGACTCCTGTTCTATATTTGTGCCATCATTTTTCCAAAAATTTGCACTTAAGCCAAGAAGAAATCATCTCAGGTTTCATTTCAACATCCCTTAATGATCAAAATGTCTGTTTGGTCTGCAGGTGTCATAAATTTTGAAGTGTACTCCAATATCTTCTGAGACTCCGAACTAAATATCAGAAGGGGTTTCACAGGCAGAGTCAGCAGTTAGAGACATGCAACAGCTAAGGTCATTTACTTTGTTTTGAGCAAAACAGCACCGTGGGCCAAGCGGCAAAAGCGGCAGCAGGAGATTAAGTTGCCAGTTTGCAACACAGTCTGCTGACAGACGCCAAGAGTTTGTCTCTCACTTTTTCCCTAATTTTTTTTTTTTCTTTCAACAGAGAGGTCACGCACATGAATCAACTCCAAAATTTGCAAATCGCCCGGGGTGAGTCACGACATTAAAATGAAGTGGCACCATAATGAGAGACACAGAGCTGAAGTTCACTGTAGCTGTTCATTTATCCAATCACACAAGTATGCACCGGGCACCATTTCAAAGATGAAAACATGGAAGACCCTCAGCGGCACGTCTGTGATGTGATTTACTCAAATTGTGCCTGGTGCCATGTCCGCGCCGAGTTTAAACAGTGTGTACAGTCCACACAAAAGTGCTTACTACTCAGATTTAGTTTAAGTGCATCCGGAAGGCCACATTTGATGAAAACTGTTACTCTGAAATTCAAACCAGCTTATAGTCGCTGCTTTGAAAGCAACATTTTTGTGGCATAAGTCACATTTCATTCAGTACGTTCCTCCTTCCTAGTTTCCGCATTACTGATGCAAAGTAAGCTTGTAACAGAAACTGGAGGAGCACAAAAGTATGCATACTTAACTGCAAAAATATCCAGTGATGAGCTTTGTCTACCGACTGCCACTTAATAAAGCAACATACCAAGAATACTAAACTCTAGGAATAAAGGTAGTAGAATCAGTATTTCTGGAAACCACTGCTCTAACAATCCATATGAGGTCAAATTAAAAGCAAAAAAGAAAAAAAAGTGGCTTTTTTATTACATGATAACAAATCTGAGCTCCTTTCAAAGACTTCTGCAGTGGAGTTGCAGCATTAGGTCTATGTGACAGATGAATATGGTTGTTAATGGACAGCAGATGTCAGCAGTGTGCTGCTGTGTCTGATGTGTGAAAACGTCACAGATCAGAAAGACCTCCGTAGTAAAAGTCAAATTAAAATCTTTGCGATAGTTCACCATGGCAATGATCAGCTCTTCATCTACAATTCAGGTTTCTTCTAGATACCAGAATGCACTGCAGAGAAGCAGAGTTCTGCTTATAATGAGCTCTATAAATGACTGTGTTTGTGTACAGCTGTCATGAAGTTTTTAATCGAACTTATTTTCCTGATGAGTAACACAGACTGGCTCAAGGAGCCAGGCTTCTAATTGAATCCAGAACGTCAGTCACGTGTGGATCCAAACAAACACACCCATGGATCTGTGAGCAACTTATTCCAACTTTCTGACTATCTGCATGCTGTTCACACCCTCAACAGACAACGCCCGAAAAAAGTCTGTCTTGCACACCCGGAGATATAACATTTTACATGGTGGTTTCAGCAACAACTTGCTTCGCTCGTGGAAGTTATGAGACGTTACATATCATATCCAAAACTCTGGAGTCACATGAATGTGCCTCAGCATCATCAGGATTTAACATGAGCCATATGAGTTTCACTTCAACAAAAGCTAACCGCAGCATCATGTGCCACTTTTATTTCTCTAAACCAGCAAAGGAGGATGGCGCACAGTACTGTGTTGACTTTACCCACATAACTCCCGTGTTAATGCCCTTTGCATAATGGAATGCAAAGGGCATGCATATCTCTCCAAAGAAAAAACAACCCTAGAACACAAACCAGAGCCAAGAACACAGCCTGACTAGAGCAAAGAGACTACTAAAGACTAATACTCCCAAAAGGACCACACCTCTCTTTTTCTGGCTTTAACTCACGGTTAGCCGTCTCTGCAGGGAACAGGCGAGGCTGGATCTCACTAAAACAGCCCCACCTAGTTGGAATGGCTGCAGATCTCACTAATCCTGCTGGCAAACACTCAGATAGCTCCAGAGATAACTGTTACCACTCACAACAGTGAGTATAATTGATTACACAATTCAATCACAATTCCCCACCCTGGAAATGTGGGAATTTTTCTTGTCATTTGAATTGTTTGTTAAAAATAAAAACTGCTGCTGATGCATGTGGAAACTTGAAAGAATAGCAGTAAATTATTTTTTGAGTGTTTACCACAGCAAAAAACACAGGAACCTGTGAAATCTGACAGCAGGAGGACAACAAGGGGCAAGCACTGTGTCAGACACTTTATCTCTTCTAACACAAAGCTAATTCAATCACAGCCACATCTCAAAGGTCTCCTCACCCTCTCACTGAAACTGTTCCTAAAAGAGGCTCCCTCTGCACCACATCACAAAATAGACTCTGGGCTTGGTAACATGTAACTTTAAGCCATAAACTGTAATCACAACACCCCAAATAATACTTTGAATGGGAAGTCAAAGACAATTACAGAATGGTAATGCTATTCAAGGTACATAAGTGCAGAGCACCAACAGTGCACCCTAAAACCTCAAATGCTTTGAAGAAAGGTGGGAATCTAGACTCAAGAGTGGTTGCATCACAGAGACATTAGAAGTAGGTAAGCTGGCATGCATTCAAACAAACCTTCCATGAAGTTAGGCCATGTCTTCTCCTCTGGCTCCCCCAGTGAGTGGTCCCAGTCTACCTCTGGTGAGGCTCCTCGCCCCTTGCCCATTGCCACCTGTGCAAAGACTGCCCGCTCTATAGCAATTTCTTGCAGAACATCCAGGTCCAGCTCCTCGCCTTCCTCCTCAGACTCCACAGGTGGAGGTGGTGACTGCTGTCCAGCTGCCTCCGGACTAAGGAGCTGCTTTACTTCAACAATCTCCTCCACTACTACTATTTTCCTCTTCATGGTGGCCTCGTCTATGTCAGATGTTTCAAACTTGCAGGTGTCCCGCTGGTGAGGCTGGTCAGGACGGGTCACGGGCGTGGCGGTGGCAGAGGGTGTGTCCTCTATCAAGTCCCTCTTCTTCTCTCCCTCCTGCGTTAGGGCCTCAGAAACAGAGAGCCTTTCCTCTGTGCTGCACTCTGCTGCCCGAGCGGCCGAATGTTGTGCAACTGTGGGAGGCTCCTCTTGCTCGAAGAGTGGGCTGGCCTGTGCCTGAGCTGCAGCTGGCTCTGCTGTTAGCGCTCTTGCTGCTGACGCTAATTCTCCGGCTGTGGGTGCTTCCCTCACACTGGAGGATGTTTCTGGTTTTGGAGCCTCCCGCTTGATTTTTTCTGCAAAGAGCAGGGCTGGCTCCACCTCCCTTTTGTCTGCTGGGGCCTCAGAGAGCACAGCTGCTGCCTGCCTGACTTCCTCACTGCACATTCTTTCAAGAGTCATCTTTAAAGAAACATTAGTTTCTGTCAGTCCGGAGGCCATGTCAGGGCTGTCTTTAACTGCAGCTTCATGCAGGGGTGTAGTGTCAGTTGATGGCAATGTTTCTGCTTCAGGCAAAGGGACAGGATTTGTGTTTATATCCTCTAACTCTGGTTCTTTAGGCTGCTTTCTACCTTTTCCCTTCTTCTTTCCCTTTAAAGGTTCCTGTGTAGCTTTCTCTGTATTTATGGCGGATTTAGCCTCAATTGTGGGTTTCTGAGGTTCTGACAGTGGGGCAGGGTTTCCCTGCTCAGATTTAGGGCTTGCTTGCACGAGCTCCACTCCACTTATTTTCTGCACTGTCACTGTTTCCACTTTGGTCACAGTTATTTCCTCAGATTTCACTGGCTCCATATGGGGCGACGTAACATTTGACTCGCCCTTAGGGGATAATGGTCCCTGTGCAATCTTTCCGGCATTGCTTTCCTCAGACTTCTCTTTTATTTGTCCCTCCACTAGGGGCGCTGCAGGAATCTGTCCTAGTGGCAGTGAGGCTTCTTCTGAATAAGCTGTTATTTGTTTGGGGACATCTTCTGTTTTCTCTCTGTCAGTATGTAATTTAACCTCGTTTGTCTTTGTTCCCTTTGAGCAGGTAGACACAATTAAAGGCTCTGATGAAGCCACTGGTCGGAGTTCAGTCTTATTTCCAGGTGATCCCTCAGCACTCTCCACACTCTTCAAGGCCTCAGCTTGAGATTTCTTTTTCTTTCTTTTTGATTTTGAGCCTCCCTCGACCGCTTGTTTGGTTTCTTTAAGCACCTCTGTGGTGACAGCATTTTGAGGAGGCTGAGATGTATCTGATTCATCTTGTACTTTTACTGTGCGCTCCTGCACGGAACCTTTAGGGGCTTCTTTTCTGACTGGGGGAATCCCTTTTGAATTAGTTTTCTTCTCTTCTGCAGTCATCTCTGCAGCTTTTGCTGTGACAGGCTGTGCATCTTCAGCATTGGTCAAAGGTGCTGCGAGAGTTGCTGTGGTAATGGTGGATTTGACTTCAAGTGTTGAGGATTTCTGTACTGTAGTAACTTCTAGGGACACTTCATCAGTTTTAGAATCTTTGACCTCATTAGTGGAGCCCTTTGGTTTGCTTGTGGCGCTGTGAGGTTTGGCTTTGGCAGTCTCCTGAGTGGCAGCTGCATCTGTAACTTTTTCTGCTTTATCATTTATAATTTTAGACTCAGCTGAAGCTGGAGGGGCCTTCACCTCAGTGGGTTTAATCAATTCCTTATTTACTTTAAGCTTCGTTTCTTTGACAGAGCCTGTTGAAGTGACAGGCATTACTTGTTGGGGCTTTACTTGATCATTGGCTGCTGTAGCACTCACATTTGCAACTTTAACTGGATCCACAACCACCATTTTCATTTTGTCTTCTTTGGCATCAAAATCAGGAAGCATTGTGAGAACTGGTTTGCTTGTAATCATTTGAGTAGGCTTGATTGACGTTTGTTCCTCAGCGATATTAGGCCAGTCCTTGGTCTTCATTTCCTCGTTTGTTTTGGGAGCAGAGGGCTTAGCTGGAATCTTTGATGCTGCAGCACCTGTGGCCTGAGCAACAGCAGCCACAGCTAATGGTAGGGCTGTTTTGGAGGATGTCAGAGTGGTCTGTGACACATCCTGCTTCAAAGCTGCTGTCTGAGCGGGAGCAGAACTTGTTGGCTTCTCTTTTTCGACCTCCAGTGCTCTCCTCTTTTGTGGTGATGCTATGGGATTCTTGCTGTAAACATCAAGCTCCTGGTGAGTGGCTCTTTTCCCCCTGTTATCCTCCATCATTGCTGTTTCACTTCTGAAGCTGCTGGTCTTCCTAAAAACGTCCTGAGGCTGGCCCTCCACTTCCCATAAGGCCTTTTCTCTGGCCGGTTCTCCAGCCAATGGGCGACCCCTGAACCTCGGGGTCCTATCGGGGTTATTCTCTCTTTCTCCAGAACCCACCATCTTATGGCGGTAGCCTTGGCGCTCTGCTAGTTCCTCTCTTCTTTCTGCTTCAGCCCTGCGTCCCGGCTTAGGAACATAAGACGTTGGACCTTCTACAGATTGGACCCGTGCAGCTCGGTGAGCAATGGCCAGAGTGGCGGCCGGCTTCCTAATCCTTTGCAGGGTGGCAGGAACAATTTCAGTGGGCAGGTGGAGGTAGTCACGCAGGTAAACAATGCCATCATTGGTCAGGTACCAGTAGAAATGTTTCCAAGCAAATGTTTCCTTTACATAGCCCCTGGACTTAAGAGACCCCATGGCACGAATTACTTGTAGGTTGCTTACACTTTGTACTTCTGGGTGTTTGATCTGCGGCCTCTTATCCTTCTTAGCCACCATGACACCATCTCGAAACAGGATCTCGTAGATGGCCCTCAGGTCATGCAGGGGCATCAGCATTCCAGCAACCATTGTTGTTTGATTCAGTAAACTCTCTCAAGTGAAACTAAAATGCACAATGCCAAACAAAGAGAACAGCACCTCACGCTGTGTTGTGAGAAAGAGTCAAGTGCCAAGACCGGCTGGCACGTGTTTCTTAATTCAATAAGGGTAAGAAATCCCTGTAATGATTTTTCCTTACTGTCTCTTCTCCTTGCTCTTGTCGATCCTTTTGTTATAGTGAAGAAAATAAATATTCCTCTGTTAATAAGTTTAATGCCCCCCCTACATTCAGGGTGGCTGAGAATGAGCAGTCTCTGTTCGGGCCGAGATGGCAATGACAGAATGGAAGAGAGGGAGTGTGTGTGTGAGTGTGAGAGAGAGCGAGAAAGAGAGTGAGAGAGCAAGGCACACACTTCTCAGTCTGGCTCCTCCTACCTTCTCTCTCTTTCTCTTAGGAAAAAACTGTCATGGAAAAAAAATCTCACTAGAGTAAATAGTACAGCAGGAAGCTAGAAAGAGGGGGGGGGAAAGAGTGTCTGCAATAAACTGAAATAAAATTCGAGCAAAGTCAAATGAATGGATCAACACACCTATGGAGGGAGCACGTGATCTACAACTCTATGACTTTTATGAAGAGTCCCGCCCACAACCAAAAGCAAATGGCTCCTACTCACATGCAAACACACACACACACACACACACACCTCTGAACGCACACTAGGACTGAGTGGCACACACCCTCTGGCGTGTGATGCACACCGGTCCAATGAATGGGCTGTTCTGTTCAGCGAGTAGATATCAGAAAGGAAGATGACTAGCTGGCATCCATCCGATCCTGCCCATGCAAGTTATTAAGTACAAGGTGTCTTTAGCTTTACACATTTCACGATCAGGTTTCAGTGAAGAGCTTTTACTATTCATGCAGGGCATGGTGCTCACATCTCATATGACACAGTCTTAGAATATATCATGAAGGCTGGTGACATTTCAAGAGAAACTACATAAATCACAATAATGTACTCTGGCTGGACTTTGCAAGGATATGAAAGGAGATGACTAAACTCTTACTAATTATCTAATATGACCCATGCCTATATAATAATAGCAAAACTAACGTTAAGTTTAATTCTATTCTTATCTTATGTATTCTTATCTGTGTTTGTTTTGGGGGTCTCCAAGCCGACAAGAAAAGAAGGCTAGACGGGCCAATCGGTGTTTCCTTTGCAGCTCATTAAAGTGATGCAACAGGCTGTAAAGCAGCCTAAAGTTGCACTGCTACTTCAGACAGTTAATATTAGAGCTGGGAAAGAAGAATCTATCTTGCACAACTATATAAAGAACTATGCATTATAGCTAACCTTTTCACCACTCCCAGAAACATGATATCAGTTTTCTATCCAGAGATCACTTCTCTCCCCTGTACATCTGTCTCCTGTTCGTGGGCGTGAGGTTCTGGGGGCGCTCCGTCTCTGGGCTGGGGCCCGGGCCGGGCCTCGGGGGCTTGGGTCCTGGTTGGTGTGTTGCCGGGGTTGTGGGCGGGTGGGTGCATGGGGGCCCGGCCCTGGAGCAGGGTGCCGCCGGTGCGTCGAGCCGCCTGGGGGGCTCTTCAACTGGTGGGGGGGATGGTCACATCTTGCAGGAGCTTTCTTCTCTTCAGGAACTCTCTGCAGGAGGGGGAGATACAGGAGAGGTGGAGGAAGATCTCAGCCTGGGCGTTTACCGTCTTATGTAGTCTGGAAGATGTGTGGATGGTGGGGTGGGTGCAGTTTTCTCTGTGGTGGGGTTGGGTGGACTGTCCAGGGCTCTGTGGAGCCGGGGGGCGCTACTGCACTGGGCCCCGGTCTGATGGGCCTGGGCCCCCCTTCCCTGGCG
Source organism: Rhamphochromis longiceps (assembly GCF_057381845.1). NCBI lineage: Eukaryota > Metazoa > Chordata > Actinopteri > Cichliformes > Cichlidae > Rhamphochromis > Rhamphochromis longiceps. Next base: position 16,448,662 of record NC_140567.1, read on the forward strand.
GGTCGCGAAGGGTGGGAGTGCCTACTGGGGTCAGCGGGGGAGCTGGCCCCAGGGAGGGGTTACCTGCCCCTCCCTTCCTTCCCTCCCCATCTCCAGCTGCCTCCCTCTTCCCGCTCCTCCACAACCACCCACACATGCAGGGCCTTGGAGTAGGGGTATGTCACCAGGGTGCAGAGGAGACTACCCCCCCCCGTCCCCTTCTGGCTGCCTCTGCCTCAATTTTATCCCACAACTTAGACATTCACATTATTCACACTCTCATTACACATACATATAGGATCTTGGGGGTGGGCACAATCACGGAGTCCAAATTACCATCAGGGTGTATACCTCACCCCTGACGTCGTTGCCCACCTCTCAATTTTAAATACACTTAGTCATTGAGGGCTAGCAGGAGGGACTATGCGCTTACCTGCTGCTCCTTGGCAGGTAGCTCCATGCCCTCCTGGGTTTTAATTGCACCTTAGAACACACATGCATCAACACTACAATGAGCGGGTGGAGGGAGGTTTGGAGTCTTCTCCCACCCCCATTCTCTGCGGCCTGCTGGAGCGGGAGGGCTAGTAGGAGGAGTTGGCCGTCCGACTGCGGTCTGGGGTGTGGGGCCTCCCTGCTGCTGCGGAGTCGGGGTGGTCTGCCTCTCTCCACCGCAGGGAAAAGGGTAACACCACCTGGGTCTGGGTGCAATTCCCCCCTCCAGGGGCAAGGGTACCTAGACCCGGTTTGTAGAGTACGCTTGGGGAGTGTGATTGTGTGTACAGCGTCTCTTTATGTCTGTCTCCACGTTGGTTGAGTGTGGAGTGAGTGCATATGAGAGCATGAGGGTGGGAATGGATGTTTGTGTCTGTGTGTGCCTGTATGTCTGTGTCTATATGTCAGGTTGGGTATCAGACGCCACCTCTCTGGGGACACCTCAGGCCCTCCAAGGTTTGGAGGCCTATCTCCACCCACCACCACTTCCCCTGCCGGTGGCGGACTCCCTCAGGTGTCGGTGTGTTGGTGGTTCTTTGTGTCTGGGGGTGGGCGTCCGGGTACACACCGGCTCACTCCTTGGCGGCCGCTTGTCGGGGCCTGGGGCCTGGGGCTCGCTCGGGCCCCCTTTGGAGGTGGGGTGCCCCCGGCCTCTCGGCCTGGGGCTCGGTCACTCAGGCACAGCTGGGGGCCGGCGGAGCTCACGGGCGCGTCACTGCAACTCCCCCTGACTTCTGCTCCGCGGCTGCTGGGCGAGCCCTCATCTGGGACTCTCCTCGGCTCTTACTGGAACAGTGGCGCGGCTGCCCCTCTGTTGGTCTTCCATGGTCTCTTGTGTTCTGGGGGCCTCTGGATGTCTGGAGTTTTGATCTCCTCCATACCCGCTTCACACCCTGGAGGACGGGGCTGTGGCCCCCCCACACTCCCTAGCAGATCATTACATGGAGAAACCTTTGGAATGCAAGCATGCTGATCCACACAGGTATGCACACATGGGTATTCACAGACGCGGACTAAAGCTTTCTTGGCTGCTGCCTCAAAGCACACTGTGCGCTGTCTATCTTGCGTGCTGCACAATATCGTTTATTATTTAGTAAATATTGATATCTATGACTAGCTAGTTTATTGTGATGGTGCTTTGTTTTCTCTATTATTATGTTACTCTTTGTTGTTTGCTGTCTCCTCTGTTTGTTTTTTTTGTTGTTTGTTTTTTTTTTTTTCTCCATACAGGTGACCCAGGAGTTCTTTTTTTTTTTTTCTCTCTCTTCCCCCCCCTTCTCACCGTCTCTTCTCCCCTTTGGTTTTCTTTCTTTCTCTCCCCCTCTTTCTCTCATTCATTCCCCCTGTCCTATTTATTAAAAAAAAAAAAAAAAAAAAAAAAAAAAAATGACAAAGGATGAACTGAAGCTCTGCCATCACGTAATGTCGCATACTGCTGTTTCTGATGTCATTTAGAAAAAAAAAAAAAAAAGAAAAAAAAAGAAGAGCTTTTACTATTCATGCAGGGCATGGTGCTCACATCTCATATGACACAGTCTTAGAATATATCATGAAGGCTGGTGACATTTCAAGAGAAACTACATAAATCACAATAATGTACTCTGGCTGGACTTTGCAAGGATATGAAAGGAGATGACTAAACTCTTACTAATTATCTAATATGACCCATGCCTATATAATAATAGCAAAACTAACGTTAAGTTTAATTCTATTCTTATCTTATGTATTCTTATCTGTGTTTGTTTTGGGGGTCTCCAAGCCGACAAGAAAAGAAGGCTAGACGGGCCAATCGGTGTTTCCTTTGCAGCTCATTAAAGTGATGCAACAGGCTGTAAAGCAGCCTAAAGTTGCACTGCTACTTCAGACAGTTAATATTAGAGCTGGGAAAGAAGAATCTATCTTGCACAACTATATAAAGAACTATGCATTATAGCTAACCTTTTCACCACTCCCAGAAACATGATATCAGTTTTCTATCCAGAGATCACTTCTCTCCCCTGTACATCTGTCTCCTGTTCGTCTCCTAGTGTCAGAGAGAGTGATCACTTGCGACCAGCGTTCAGCGAAAGCCGAACTGGAAGGAGACCTTACAATTGTCGCTTACAGCACAGTAGCATGCGTTCGTTTGTCTGCGCTGCAGACAGTGATATACTCATGAAATTATAGTGGTGGTGAATGGGCAGAGATGAAATGACGCATTCCCCCCGGTGTTTGAAACCACACACACTATTACACATACAAACACAGACAGAAAACTGTTTTAATTTTTTTTACCATGGCAACAGTCAAATGAAGTAAGCCAGTTCTGAGTAAGCCACATATCCGCTTTCAGAGCTGCAGTGGAGAAGCTGGCCATAAATCTGTTGGCTAGGCAGCTGGACCACTGTGTCAACTTATTAGACTGCTATTTGCAAGGACGTCATTATCTCATCATTATCAAACAAGTTATTATCAGGTTATCAACCTTTCATCAGTAATCATGAAAGCAAAAACATGTCATGGCAAAATAATAGTTTCTTTTTAAAGACTATATACAAATGTAAAATACTGACATATTAAAATAAGGGAGACACCCCCCTCATAACTATTGCTGGACCTCTTGTAAACCCAACTAACGCCTTTACTAATCTACTATCTAATAACAATTCCTTTCACGCAGGATTTGTGCAGTTGTCTGTTTTGACATCTCTCTCAGACTGGGTGAAGCCTTAAGCCATGTATTCCACCTACAGTATATACCCTGTTATCTTATGGTATTAACTTTAGAGATGTATGTACAGTCAGTGATTCAAAAAGCAGGGAGGAGCATTCATTCGGAGAACATAGAGACTTTTTCGGTTTATGGAACAAGGAAGACATTCCTCTGACTTGCGAAACAAACATCTGCCTGACAGGGAAGTGTATGTGCATGAAAGAATCCTAAGATATCAGTGCGAGTGAGCATTTAAACCACATTAGGCTGCAGTCTAAGGCCGTGTTTGCTTCACCAAGGCAATGCCAAACCATTTTGCATGTATTCAAAAGTCTAGCAAAAAAAACACAGGCACTAATATACAATGGAAATGAAGAACACCAAAAAGGACCCAAGTAGTTGAGCAGATGAAATCCTACATCAAGGAGGAATCTGCTTTCTAAACTTACAGCAACTACTTCCTTACATATCTTACTTATTTAAAAAAGATATCTCAGTTGTTGTTGGGTTGTTTTTAATTAGGGATTAAATGCAAATCACAGTTTTTATATCATTTGTAGCCACTACGATTTAAATTGCAAGCCCTAAAACAATCTCACTGGGGGAAATTGGCATCAGTGTGTAGGGGTGCCTTGCCCTCTGTGTTGCATATCACTGTGATTTCATGCACTGTTTATGCACAAAGTGTTCAGTGAACTTCAAGCCTCTGACAGTGACCCTTATCCTGGCTCAAGGCCAGACCTCTTCGGCCATCCAAATATTCGATTGTCACACTTCAAAAGAAACAGTGTATCACCAGGATTTGCTGCTGCTGCTTTTCAAAGGGAGTTGCTGGTTGCAAAAGCTATTTACAGGCTTGATGTGGCATTGTCAATTTTTCTAATAAGAAGCAGACTACCAGAAGGGAATGTCATGGCAATACAGAACTAATCTTATTCAGGCTATAAAAAGAACAAGAGCAGACCAACTACAGAATGAATGCCAATGTGATTGACTGAAATGGAGAAATAGGACTTTGGGGAAGAGTTCCCGAAGAGTTTCCTGGTTAGGAGTCTGCTCCTCCTGCTATGTTTCAGGCCTCCACCAGTCCCAAAATAGACTTGTCAGCACCAGCTGATGGTGGCTGGCTCATGGCCCAATGTAAAGGGCTTCACAGGTGCCCTCCACCCTCATATCAGATCCAAGCCACTCAAGGGAAAGCAAAGGTCAGCAAGGCCTTTCTTATCCACCAATGTAAGAACGCTCATTACAATAAGTTAAAAAAACTAAAAACACCTTCTAAGCTGCAGCAGGAAAGATAACTCGTTAAATTGACTGATCCTCCAAATAAAAAACACACATACTGTTTCATATGAAATGTTATATTTGAAACTGAGCAGAGACAACTATCACGTTATTATGATTCAGGGTAAAGTCCACAACCGGCTGTAAAACAAAAAGTCCAAAATACTGTAAGCTGGTAATGAAAGCACACTGATGCATTTGAGCTGACTGCGTTGCCAGATGAAAACGTAAAAAGTTACAAAAGCACAAATCAAAATGTGGCCCTAAGTCTACCCTAAGTTATGACTTGTGTCTCTGTAGTTGTGACAAATTGTTTTGTGATGCACGAGAGCTCATTTTTATCCAGATGATAAGCCCGTTTTTATTTGAGGAGCTTGCCTCTTAGCTGTGTGTGGTTAGGCAAGTGACTCCATAGTCTGAGACAGCTGTGGCCCCTGACATAACTGGTGCATGTTAGAGCCCAAACACCCGACCTAGGAATCTGCTAAAGTTAGAGGTTGTTGTGAACAACTTTATATGGAGGTTTCCGACTGCCGCCAGTGTATTTATAGGCCTTCTAAGTAATTAGAGTAATTCAATTAATGAACTTGGTCATAGCTGAATTATTTTGCCCTATCTTTTTGAGCTACCTCCACAAATACATAGAAGGATGCTGGCCAAGTGGTTTCCGTCACAGTCAAGTTTGATTCTTTAGTTTATGACCAACAACATAACCTGCGGACATAATCTGTATTTAGCTCTAACTGTTAAACGTTAGCTTGCTCACATGCTAAAACAAGATGACAAACGTTCAGCACATACCTGCGAAAATTCACTGTGCCAGAATCGTCACTGGGAGAATGTATTCATGCAGAATGCTACATTTGGATCTGTATACGTCAGATAGAAACATCTGGAACTGAAAACTGAAGTTAATGTGGACTCGCTGGCTCAAAGAGTGAGTTAATCCCCAATAACACTCCTGTTAAAACTCACATTTTTGTAATACTCCTTTTTATAACAATTGTATGATGGTTAATTTAAAAAACAAAACAAAAAAACCCCCAATAATAATAGTAAATAAACGTTTTAAACTTATCCCAAAAGGTTGATTCAGTTCATCTGGACGTAGCGTTTTTCAGATAACTGTGCTCCAGTTTGGGGGAAAACTTCTAGGATTTTGTCGAACTACTCAGCAATGAGTGGCCAATTTTTATGTATTCATATATTCACTCATAATATATGACTTCTATGCCCAAAAATAAAGCTATAAATAAATTATGTAGCCAATCTATACATAAATTTGTCTTTACTATTGTGAGAACCTGGCATAAGAAGCCTTAATCGTATCACTAATATAACCCATCACTAATATAACCCTCGCAACAACCTTGACTGATTTCTGGATGGGTCAGCCTGAACAAAAATTAGTGCTTAAACAGGCAGACAAACAAGCTTTTGAAATGCAAGAAGAGAGAGGCTGAAAGGATTAACCCCTGGAGGTGACGGCGGGTGGCTGAAAACTTTGAGCGCATGAGACTAAGGACTTGAAGAGAACTGTGCCTCTTGTGCAAAGCCAGATATAGTTGGAGGGGTGGCTAAGAGAAAAACCCCAAACTCTTTATATTGTAAACAGAACAAGCAAACACAAAGCCACAAAAGTCAGTAAACCGCAGAACTGCTCCATACAAAGAAGCACTTTGTGTTAGGGTTTGCTGAGCATGGAAGGAGAGGGGTGTCTTTGGCATTGCCTACTCTGCTGCAAAAATAAATAATCAACTGTTCTTGGATAAGCTGAACTAAAAAAGGGGGGAAATCAAAGTGGAGGAGGAAAAATGTTTGCTTTGTTGCACTGAGAACAATAGACAAAGTTCTGAAATAAATCAAGGCACTATGGGACCTGCTGCTTGTTGCTCTGCCAATCCAAACTTTTGTTGACTTATAAATATCTCTAGTGTTCAGTAAGCCTTGTTAAAAGCAACCGTGTAGTAAGACAACCTTTTTTTTAAATTATGGCATGAGTAACTAATAGAAAGAACTAGAAAAAGAAATTCTTGAGAAAAGCTTGACCAATAAAACCTGCAGAGACGTCACAAGTTAAAAAAACAACAGACTACTGTGAGAGCGTAGTAAGGAAAGCCAAGTTTTGGCTTCTGTCTTGCCAACATACACGTAAATGCACATGGAAAAATCTATAAAGTGATGAGTGTCTGAGGTAAGAAAAATGACAGGCATTGCTTGGGTCTTAGGTTCCACCAGTCTCGGATCACACTGACTTTTCCTTTTCCAGAGTGGAAAGAAATTAAGTCACAGATTGTGTCTCCTGTCGCCCGCCTCACCAGCCAAAAAAGAGCAGGAGCACCCAAAAAAGTTTTGCCAAGTCCCGTTCATCCCCGCTTACTCTCACTCTAACAAGCTTTTTGTCACGTCTTAGTGGAGGGTTCCTAATTTGCCCAACCTTACAATGTCCCTGGCAGCCTCTCAAATTTGGACAGCAGCCCGCCAATGACGGGGTAAGAGAGTCGACTGAAAGCAAAAAAAAAAAAGCAGCAATCTGGCAGACAGTCCCTACGACTGATGAAGAGGACACATTCGTTTCAATCGGCAACAATAAAATTTGCACTAAAAGTAGAGCATGTTTTGTGACTGTCTGATGTAAAAAAATGTAATAGACATCAGTCTTTTGTGTTAAATTCTGCAAACAGCCAGCAATTACAAAAAAATCTTTGTGCTGTAAATAAGTTCCAGCCGTGAGATCTGGACAGAAAATTTGAACCAGCTCTCAGCTCTCTTGTTCTCTCTCTTGTGAGAGGCGTATGCCAGCTCAGCTAAACAGCAGCCAGGGATCCGACTCAGCACGGAGAGGATGTATTACGCCATTTAGGAGCTAGAAAGGTTTAAATATTGCTGCACAAACCGGGTGAGAACTTTCAATTTATCTGTTCTGATTCGAAGATCTGACAAAAGATGTCTAGCTTACTTAGCCACACCTCTTTATGACATAAGCCTAATGCTAACCAGTGCACAGAATCATTAACTTGCTGCCTCTGTTCTCAGCTTCAAGCACTTATTATAAACGCTTACCTTTTTTTGGGCTCAGCCAGAACCGATCTCCAAGAGGATCTCCTATCTCCATGCTGCTTTGATCTGATCTATCATACAGAGAGGCCTCAGAGGCTCCAACAAAACACCTTCCTGCTTTTGCCACACACTCAAATCCACACTGCTACTCCCTTCTTTTCACATAGAGACCCACTGCCCGGCCAGCAGATCAACATGGCATACAATATGGGGCTAAGAAAGAGAATGAATGGGAGTGGAGGGCTACTTTCAGGGCAGGGAGGGTGTTTGTGAGGGAAAAAAAGGGAACAAGGAAATCTTTTCATCTGTCCCATAAATGCAGAGTAACATCTACACTATAAATCTGAGGGTCTTGCCAAACTGGACACATCCTCTCTGCTGCCCCGGATACCCTGCAACACGTCCCATACATCTGTAGGCGCCCACGCTTTATTCCATTATCAGCCAGCTGAGGGATGAACAGTGGATACCTTGTTCGAGAAACCAAGCAAATTACAGCCCCAGACATTAAGATGAAGGGTACACAGGAGGGTGAAAAAGGATAGACAAGAGAACTATGCAGAGACAGAATACAAAGAACTATAAGTCAGTCTGTAAAAGGCACACCAAGGCACCCGAAATACACCCAACAACAACTCTTACTTCACCTCTTGTATATTTTGGTTGACATCAAGCAATTAAGCCTTTTGTTAACTGTTAAAAAGAAGCATGTTAATCTTAAAACTGCATTCAGATACGGGCAATCCAAAGGAGAAATGCTATCAAACAGCCAACTGCTGTACATATTTCAAGAGACTAGAGATAATACGTTTACGATTTTATTGTTTCTGGCATGTTTCCAATGGGCCTAAAGGCCACCACAAAAGTATGAAGCTGCTGAACTGAAAGAGAATACACAAGGTTTCAGTAAAGGAGTACGTTCACACAATGATGCATTAAACAACACATTTGTCTTATTACAATACAACACTATTTAATTTTTTTTTTAATATAGGAAGAATTTGTGACAATTGTGTGTGACTCCATTTGCCCCGTTTATGATGACTGTAAGTTTTCTCATAACTCATCCTCTAAGAAGACTTACAGTTTGCATAAACCAAGATGTCTGCTGATCCAAGTCACAGAACAGGAGCTCTGACATAACATGGCTTGCTGTTTGATTAAAATCGTACTGAAACAATCCAACCATAGGCTCCAGTTTTAGAGACAGCAATTCTAGTTTAATTTGTAGGTCACTCAGCGCTAATTAGCAGGTATCTGTGTTTATTTAACGATACTAACCAAGCTAGCTAACATTAGCTAGCTTGATGCTTTATTTGCTAACTAGCTTCAAACTTTAACAAGTTTTAAAACTGCATTTTCATAAGTAACAAGACATTAAAAGTGGCTTAAAAGAACGTATGTATAAGAATTGTTCATCTCTGACTCTCTTCCGCAGTATGTCTCCCGTCTTACCCCCAACTGGTCGTGGCAGAGGGCTGTAGCACTTGGTCATAGGGGGATTGTTGGGGTTTTCTCTGTATTATCGTAGGGTCCTTACCTTACAATATAAAGTGCCTTGATGCAACTGTTGTGATTTGGTGCTATGTAAACAAAACTGAATTGAACTGAATGTGAGTATTGTATGAACAGAAGTAAATAACATACATTTAAATACATGTAGTCCTGGATGGTAGCGGCATTTTCATGCTAAATTTTCCAAATACTACTGTTTCAGTGAATGTGCGAAAAGTAGGCTTTAAATTTATTGACTTAATAATATTGGCTAGCTGTATATACTTTTTAGCTCTGATAATAAAAAATCATCAGACAATAAAAGAAAGAAAATAAGAAAAAATAAAAAGATAAAAAATAATAATCTAAGGATAAACCAGGCAAACATGACAGCACACACACTCGAGAAAACAAAAAAATCTGTAATACTAAAAAATAGAAATGTCCAAAATTACATATCTGAAGAGCATTGTGGGTAATGCTAGCTAGTCAGGTAGCATAACAAGGTGTTAAAAGCTGGAAGGGGCTCCTTGGCGTTATTAATAAACAGCAAAGACAGACATAAGATGAAGAAACGAGAGCAGAGATGCACTAAAATAAGAGAGAAACTTTCTGTGCTACTAAGAGACACATTTTGTTTTCAATTCTGCTTGTGTTGTGCTCCCAGTTCTTCCTGAATGTGAGCTGAACCTATGCCAAATACTTTTTTACTGCCCTGTCCTTATCTTCAACGTCATGCTTTCTGATTCTGATTACTTTCTTTATTTTATGACAACATTTAAATGCCCGCTCATTCAAAAAAACTACCACTAATTACATAAAAAACGATATGCTGACGATGATTTGTGGTCATGACATCCATCAGTAAGTACCCAATAGTTTGAAACTGCATTTGAATAAAGGCTGGCCCTTCACAAAATGGAGCTCCAAACTGGTGAGTGAGGGTATAAAATGGCTGTAGGGAGTGCCAGGACTGGCAGTGCCAGCCAGCAGGGGCAAGTCCATTTGTGCCATCAGAGGCACAGACAGCCACTGTACTGTAACTCATTTATGATATGAAAAACAACCAAACAACAGAAGGTGTATCTGAGAAAATCTGTAAGACATTCCAAACAATGTGTAACATTTTTATCAAAGAGAGACAGAGAGAGAAAAAAAAGATGAATATCTGCTTCATGAGTCAGCAACTGCTAACCACATATAGGAGTGGCCATGCAGGCTTTGGTTGCTGCAGCAACACAGCCCACAGGTTAGGCAAACACCATGTGCTGTCCACGGCTGAGGTCCCAGGGAACATGGACTTGCTGCTGCTGCTGCCACGGGCAACCAACTATCAAACAGCAAAACCTGTCACAGGATCTCGACTCTGGCCTTCCTGACTCTGTCACAGTGTGCAGATTTGCATTGTAACCTGAAGAGCCTCGGCTTTATTTTTAGTCAGGCATCCTGACCCACAGAATAAAACAGACAAACACAATACAGGTGACTCCTCATGCACACCCATATATATGAGCCCTCACACACACACACACACACACACACACACACACACACACACACACACACACACACACACACACACACACACACACACACCACCACCATCCGGGCAGAATGAATCAGTCGCATTCTTTCGTCCCTGGGCAGAGAGAGACACTAAAATGACTGCATGAGTCTTTCTTTCACAAAAGAAAGACATGCAGTAAATTTAGTGTGTGTGCAAAGAAAAGGCCCATTCTGCCACAGCTTTAGAGTCCAGTTACAGACACAGTGGTGACTCATTACCACTATTATCTCCGTGACTTTCATAAACTAGATTTCAGTGTGCCAAAGTACCCACAAGAGGGCTCTTTATTAATGTAGGAAAGAATTGCAGCAGAGGTGGCGCTAAGGGTCAGTGTGGAGTTTTAGATTCAGGCCGTTGTTCTTCCTGACATATATTACTACTGAGAGTCTGAACTCTTTTTTTCAGGTTATCGGAGGGAACGGGAAGCGATATATAATACTTTTCTTCCTGAAATCCTGCCATTCCAAGACAGAGCACTGCCCCAGCAACATAACAGACATGAAGTCAATCAATGAAAATGAAATGAAAGAAAACATAGCAGGTGATGGACATTTTAGTGCTCGTTCAAGTGTTTTTCTTGTTTTTCTTTTTTCCCAAGAATTGCATAATCTTAGGAATGCTCTGGTTGTCTGGTATTATGGCAGTAGAGTATAATTACCCAGAGTAATAAACTATCCAACATGTCCTCACATGCAACAATGCAAGGACAAGAAGTAACTCAAATCCAGACACTATAATGCCACAATAAAAACTTGCAAGGAATGAAAGCCAACTCTGTGCCTGCAACAAGGCAACGGTATTAAAAAAGAAATTATTTCGTGTGCAGGTTTGGCGCCTCACTTTATGGGTGTGGTAATACATGCGAATTAATGACTTTATATTGTTCTCTTATGCCCATGGTTCTTGTTTTGTTTCACACAGCATTCCCAATAAGAATGGCTAGGCACAAAACCACAGGAGAAATAATACACCACACCCAGCGCTGCACAGCTGCAGGATTAATAAAATATCAGCTGACACACAAGTTCAAAGTACAATAGGCTGGAAACTACAGATGCACTGCTAGTGAAAATCTAGGGTCATATTTGATTGGTTACCAGTGCTGATACCAATTTTAGTAATCAGCCAGAATTCCTCTATACGTGCTTTTCATGAGCCAAGTCACTCCACCCCAAAATTCACATGTCTTCACTCCTGCAGGAGATGGCTTTTTCTTTTTTTTGCTTGCTTGTTTTCCATCTGCAGGCTTTGAGTGGTTGGAGTGGTTCTGCATCCTGTTTTCCATTGTGACATCTAAAACTAAACCTCCTGCCTTTAAAGACAGAACAGGAGTCCAAACAATAGGCAAGCTTCCCGTCCCCAAATTATAATAAAACCCAGATGAGTAGGCGCTATTCTAGCTGTGCACTCGTTAACCAGCATTGGTGCATTTCTGCGTGAAAGAACTGTGATTTAGAAACGATTACAAAGAAGCAATTACAGGTAACCATTAAAAAAACAAAACAAAGTATCCTGATAGTTTGTCCTTGAGGGTGTATGTCCCACATTGAAATCAAACAGCAGAGTAACTACAGCCAACAGCCTATCAGGTTACTCCCCTGACAACTGTAAGAGCTGCTTAACATTTATGCAGCCAATCTCGCGATGCAGGCTTTGCAACAGAACCGCACTATGAGCTTTTAAAAGGTTTGCTGTGGTTTAATCAATCAATCAATGCACTTTTAGAAACATGTGGGACCACTTGTGCAAGTTGAACACAAATAGCAATGCGCTGCACTTAAAGTGTGATCTTGTAGTGAAGGTGAAGCCTTTTGTAAACGTTGCTTTGCTGAACTAAAGGTGCTGCAGGGTAATTAGACGTACTAGACTATCAAATGAACTGAACTGGAGAAAGAGAGAAATACAAACCAGTTGGATCACCTTTAACAATCATGCAACCGGCTTTGTCAGGATCTTAGGACCTTTATGCGAGGTGTGGCAACAGTAATAACTCCCCCTCGGGTAAAGAAATGTGAACCGCCGTGCACTGGAGGCCACTGAAAAGTTACAGGAGGGCCATATCTCTACTAATACAATGAGATCCCTTACCAAACATCACCAGAAAGAAGTGTGGAAGCACAAGTTTGCTATTGTCTCAACACTCGCTGAGCACACACACAAGCACAGACACACGTTTTTGGCATTTTTGCTTTGTGAGTAACGTTGGGAGTAACTGAACAAGCATTGTTTGCCCCCACCCATGCCTCCAATCGCACATCCACACATTCACTTCATCAAGATCAGAAGCACAGCTCATCCTTTCCATGGAACACTTTGAGCTAAAAAGAATGAAGCAATGTGATGAGGTGGCCTTCTCGTGAACAGGTCACACCCAGGTGTTACAACCCCTGCATGCATTTCTCATACCTTGTGCTAAACATTGCAAATATACTTTAGAGGAAATGACCCCACCCTTGTGATTCATAGAGTGATGATTCAAGATTCAAGATAAAATATTATCTGTCATAAAATAAGAGTAAAAGTTTATTACACCACTAAACTAGTAATATAAGCACAAGTGTGTATCCAGCTGCGCTCCAACTCTGTACTAAGTCAACAAAACATGAAGCTTTTATTCATGTGTCAGCAGAAAATAGTTCTTACAATATCAAGCTGCACGCATTTCCTGTGTTTTATTCCACTCTAACACTACAACTGGATTGATGCAATCAGAGTACTTATTGGTTCATAGCTCCAGGTGTTCTGGACCATCATCAGTCAGCACGACAGAAGACAGAAGAGAAGATGGGACTCACCTGAAAAACAAAGAGAAACAAAAAGCAATGTTAATTGTGTAAGGCACATGCTATAGGATAGAAAAGTCGAGTTTATTTGAACTCCCTAATAAACGCACAAGGCAAACTTTAAACAGGACAGTTAAAAAGACGATGGAGAAGAACTGGTTTGTCATGTGGACTGCATTAGCAGCGCATGCCAAAAGTAAATGTGCGCTCTGACACTTGCAAAGACTTCAAACTAACCGGTCCCACATGCAGGAACATTCTGTTTCAAGAGTCGGCCTGACAAAGAGCTGAATTATATCCTCATGCTTCAACTGTTATGCAAGCGAGTTCCTTCTTTCTTTTTTGCACAAAAGAAAGGGAACATCTTGAGCCCATCCATTCCGATTCAGAGAATTCATAAAAAAGCATTCACTGGGAATGAGCGGCTAATTCAAGTTTACTGGGCAATAGCACCATCTACTGGAGAGAGAGAGGACAAAGGCACATGTTATTAGGACTCATCCAAACTGGTTTTAGGGTTCCTATAATGATTGTAATCTGCACATCCAAAGCACCTGTACACCATTCAACGTATGAAACACGATACAGACTGCATTACAGTCAAACCATCTCCACATGTTTTTGCAATAATAAGAGTAATAATACCATGCAAATTATTATTATTTTTCTACCTTTTATACTGAACTTTTATTTTTTAGTATTTTCTACACTTAAATAAATATTCAGAGAACTTTTCTGCCTTTGTATTCATCAAAGTTATAAAGTGAAGTTTAAAATTTCACAGTAAATACAGGCCAACGCTCTTGGCTTGAAAGTATTCCAGCCTTTAGGGACAGGACAGATCAAAGGCTCGAGCTCCACAGTTGTCCTTTATTCTGATGTCACGCCACTCTGCCCCCACCCAATCTTTACCACCCACATCGCCCTGCTACTGAGTAGGACATTCTCCTCAGCAGCACCACTACAGTTTCCAGTCTATAACAGTAACGCACAAGTACCGACTACCAACTTGCCACCCTGCTAGTGTTTCTCATGGGGAACCACAAGGTCGTTAAATCGTCACCCTTTGACACAGATGAACCGAGAACTAACCTGCTCTAAAATTGGACCTGTCTAACTTATGGTATGGCTTCTAGCAGCTGAACGTAACTGTTTATGGCGAATATTTGCAGTAAATGCTTGACATGATGTGAAAAATGACTGTGTTAATGGTGAGGGCAGTAAAGTTTTAATGGCAAATTTTAAGATTTTATGGATTCACGTTTTGTACTTGGTTTATGGCTTTATCTTCAGGAACTACATTCCAAGAAACAAGACGTTACTGAGACATGCAATCAAGAGGAGATGAAAATTAAAAAAGGTTTTGTCATTTGATATACTTTTTTGTGAAAATAGACATTTTCCAGTTAATAAAAAACTTTTAACTTCAGAATTATCGTCTCTTTTAATTTCTTAATCCATAAATTAGAAAACAGTAAACTGCACCCATCAAAGATTCTAACAGAAATATTACTAAGTTGATCATTTATCTGTTAAAAACACAAAGGTTTGCTGTAACACCGATGGTGTGAGCGAACCACTATTTTGTTGATGTGCATGATACAAGTTTTTCGATGATTTTTTATAGCAGGAAATCCATTTACAGGAAGTCACAAAACCAAAAGTGAAGGAAACTAAATTCAAAGACAACAGAACAACAGGATATGAGAGGAAGCATCCTGCAAGAGCAGGCAGACTTTCCTCTGGAGCAACCTCTGGTCACATTTCCTGCATGGACAGTCTGCTGACAAGAAACTGCACAGAAATATTTCAGGAAAAATATTGTAGGTCTCTTTGGTGCCTCCTTGGTGAGGCGTTTCAGGAATGTCCTGCTTGGAAGAAGCCTGGGGTACAGACCCAGGACAGCCTAGTGAAATTATGTCTCTCAGATGGCTTGGGAATGCCTCGCTGTCCACTTAGAAGAGCTGGAGGATGATACCACCACAGTAAATTGTAATTTAAACACTCAAGATGTGGCTGAAGTCCAGACTTGTGGCTTTAATTCACTGTGTTTTCCAAAATATTGCATTAGCTGCTGCCTGGTGAACCCTGCACCCTTTTATTGTACAAACAAATTAACAGATTAAAGCAGATAATTTATTATCATCCCAGACCTTACTTTATGTTCTCAAGGACACTTCAACAGGTAAAGTAAGGGCAGTAGGTCAAAGTTTAGAGATTCTCATTCTTTCATGCTACGTCACTGAGTGTATCATAAGTGTTACTGTAAATACAGTGAAGGCTACAAGCTGGTTCAAATGGTAATCATGCCTAACATCATGTGTCAAACACACCGCCTATTTTAGCTGCAAACTTTCCCATCTCTGCCTAAGACATGTCAGTGCAACCCAGGACTGCAGGCCTATGTTTCCAAGCCTCCCATGCTCCATCTGTAAGCTCCAGGGAGATATTTACTCATCACTCCCCATTTTCTACAAGTGACGTATTTGAAGTGAGTGATGAGTTTGGTGCCTAGACTCCAAGTTCTAACTATATTTTATTGCTGTAATACATCATTTTAAGCATAAGCTGTCTGACTAGACTGCTATTATGCGCTAATAAAAACTGAACACCCCTGCAGGTCGGCTCGACGAGTGCAGGACCAACGTAGCAGGGCGGAGCTTTCTACATCACCGCCCTAGGCTCGGTTTTACCCTTATCCAGATACTACTGTATCATAAAGGCCAAAATAACTCTTTTCAAAGAGACAGAGAGTCTAAAATCATGTGTTTGTTACTAAGCAAGCTTCATCTGCTAACAAATACAGCGAGAAACTGGTTTCCAGAAAAAGATTGCATGTGTTGCATACTGCAGCTGGACAGTTTGTCACAAGGTCTTCCTCATTACTTCAGGTTAAAGAAAGCCTAATGATCTGATCAACGACAGAAGCATCGATGACATCATCCAACTTTAGGGAAATTCCACAAGAAGCTTTCACTGACTAAATAAATCTAACTATGTTACTAAAACAACCCACAAAGACACTGACTGAAACTTTAAGCCTATTTAATAATACTCCATTGCACACCAGCTGATAGTGGCTACTACCAACCCCTGCCCAAAAACAACACACCAACACACATTTCCATCAGTGAAAACAACCTAAGAAACCTGCCCTGGGCTTTTACAAATCTCCAGTGCAAAACTGCTCACCGCCACACAGGCAAGCCTTCTTCTGCCAAACACTCAGAAGCACCAACATAGTGCACCACTTCTTCACACTCTGTGGGAGGTCTTTGAATCATGCTGTAGCCTGATGGAGGCTCAGTGGGAACGTTTTTAGCCTGTAATCCCTGAGACTATGACAGTAAAAAGGCCTTTGAGTGCAAGAAAAATCCCTCCTTTGTGGGTTCTCAACTGAGAGTCAGCAGCACGGCAGCATCGCACTCAGCACACTGCACACACGGAGGGTAAAATACTGCTCGGGCTGCTGAAACAGGGACGTAAAGTAGCATATTAGGGAGCTGCTAGCAAGGACAAGGCAGTAAATCTCCACAGGAGCACACGGCCACAGTCAGCATCCATTTATTACACTCTAAAAGCTTAATACATCTTCAGCACTCTGTTACAAGATCAGAGGTTAGCAAGTGTTAGTGCATCACTTACTGTACAACAGGTAAAGTCCAGTGACATGAGTAACTCACTAAATTCAGCTCTAGCATTTCAGCAGGTAACTGCACTGGCTACAATGCACCCATGTAAGAAACAGCATGCTATAAACCATTGAAAATGAATTGAGGATAGCATTGGTTCTGGCAGGCCAAGGAGCCAAGCTCCGTTAGCAATCGTGTCAGATCAGTTGATCTCAACACCTCATTCAACCAGGTGTGCTCAGCTGATCCCAACCTGTTCATCCTATTGGCACACCTCATATGGGCTATGCTATTACAACTCAGCTTGCACAGAGTTTCTGCAGCCTTTTCAGACCACTTTGCAACCCACCACCACCCTAACTGCTCCAATTCAGGCTTTCAAAGGCATTTCTGACTGAATCAGTGGCATACTTGTTGCCTTGTCTGTTCTATGAGTAATTCTTGTCGCACCTTAGCTTTTTGCACATGAAAGTCCCACAACACAGCCAATACTGGCAAATATGGAGATGGAAGATTGATTAACAGTCTTGATTACTATATATTTTTGTTTTTGCACTCTTTGATCCATACATTCTCACATGTTTGCAGACAGACACCTGTTACACATTTTCTACTGTTGTAGTTTTGCCCATGTGCAGTCCCACCCACTGAAATCCTCTTTTTGCCAGCCTTGCACCTGTATCACGTTACCTCTTAGCTTTGTTGCCTGTCTCCTTTCTCTCCTTTCAGCTGCATGTTTGTTCACTGCGTTTGCGTACCTTTACTCGAGTAGAAGGACTCCATGATTCAGACGCGTTCAAGAAGAACTTTGGAACCTCACGGCTTACTAACGGCGGCTTTTCCCTACAGCTATCTTCTTCTCTCCTTTCCGCTTTCACTCCAGATTTTTGACTTTCTCTTGCAGCCTATGTTCTCTGTCAAACACGTCACGCTGCGTAGATCAACAGAAGTCCCCCCCGCCAGTCTCCTCCTCCTCCTCACAGGTCAGAGCCGCCCTCCATAATAATACCTCTGTGTATGTGTGTATGTGTGTGCATACTCATACGTGAGTGTGTATGGAGCTGAAGTGTTTGACAAAGAGCTAAAATTTCAGGGCAGCAACAAAAGCAAACAAGGGCATAAAGATGAAAGAAAACAATAGAACACAAGTTAAATTCAATTAAATCAGGCAGCACTGCTCCATGTTCCCGCTGGACTGACAAAATAAATGTTTAACTCAATAATTAATCTCACATTAGAGTATGCATAAGGTTTAAATATAATCATTTCATGCAGCTTTGAGTGGGATGAAAAGCCCGCATTGGGATAGGGTGTGAAAAGACTATTAATCTGCTGATTTGGAGACACAAAAATGCTGGACTTCAACAGCAGCAGGTTTTTCTAATCGAAAAGTCACTGAACACACAACAGGGAAATCAAAGAGAAATGACTATATTGCATGTGCACTGTGTAAAACACTGTGAAGATAAAGGTGGCGAGTGTTTGAGGTCCACGAGGCGAAAGGGAGTCAAATTTATATATAGCATATGTATGCAAGTGGGCCATTTAACTGGGTCTTCTAAAATGTAACCACGCAAGTGACGGCGTTAGCCAACATGCATGATGAATTCGATCCTGCAGTGCAGTGTCAATGCTAGCCATAGCTGCATTTAAAGCTTGCGTGTGAAGCAGGCATTGGAAGCCATAGGGTTAATCATTAACACTTTTTCCTGAATTACAGCACACACTCACACACATTAACCCAAGCTAAAAGTATCCGGAAGGCGTGGGAGGAGAAAAGGAGAGAAAACAAGGAACTTTGGCTGCAAGTTGTTGGATTTTTTTTTTAAATTACTGTTATTTTCAGTATGAAGATAATGAACAGTACTTTTATGATATTAGAAGAGAGATTAATACTAATGGTTAAATGTAGAGTGGTGCTATAAATACACTAAGAAAAGAGGTGAATCATCATGGAAAGCCCTTAACAGCCTAGGTATATTGCAGCATAGCTAAAGAGAGGATTCAGGGTCGTGTAATCCATCCCTAAATATAACCTTTGTCAAAAAGGAAATATTTAAGCCTAATTCAGATAAGAAAGTAAATAGAGCAGAGAGGGCTGGTTCTGTCCCCTGGCTTCTGTTTGTTTACCATGAGGGAGACACTAAGTCATTTCACAGCTGTTGCTCTCATTAAGTATACTATAAGGTCTTTCCCCATAGCGCTAGAAAGCCATAACTAAAAATAGCTCAACAACAGAGAAGGGAAACTACCCATGATGCATTTCCTTACAGGGGAGCAGGGTTAACTATACGACAGGAATGTCTTGAATTGTGTGCAAATTGCTGTAAAACATTGTGGACATGAGTGTGAAATGATTCCACAGAGCGCCTGCTTCAAACAGTGCAGATGTCCCAGATGACAGAAGCGACAATAGGAGCGTGGAGGCTTTGCAAACAGCATAAAGCACGCCCATAACAAATACTGCTTGTGTTTCTGAATTCAGGGCTGGGTCGACAGCTGGAAGATGCCGCACAGAAAACAGTTCAGGAATTTGATAACTCCCATATGGTATTTTAAAAAAGGAAAAATGGGAGAAAAGGATGGAACGGTTACAAGTAAACAGATTTAAAAAAAATGTCCTGTCATATCTTCTAAAACAGACCACATGGTTCGGACCACACAGAAATCATCGCCTACACAGTTAGGTTCTCATCAAATTACCCTCCTGTGCGAAGCAGACTGAAAGATTGTAAACAAATTTAGGCCTTGGCTGCTGAATTCGCCCATCACAATGGGGAGAAGGGGGTGATAATAAATCAGTCTGTCTTTGTATCTGCATTGTTTTGGCTTGTTCTTAATGTTCGGGGGTGCGGAGATGTCGAAAGAGATCAACAGCGGTCGATGGAGCAAACTGTATTTGAGTGGAATTTACTGACCAGCTTCATTGTGACATTTATGTGTAGCCACAACATTTGAGGCAAGCAGCCACTCCTGATTTACAGCATGGCAAAAGCATGGTGTCACAGATAAAGAGAAAACCCCCTGT
Organism: Rhamphochromis longiceps; assembly: GCF_057381845.1. Lineage (NCBI taxonomy): Eukaryota > Metazoa > Chordata > Actinopteri > Cichliformes > Cichlidae > Rhamphochromis > Rhamphochromis longiceps. The sequence goes on from NC_140567.1 coordinate 16,468,673, forward strand.
TAGTATTATATATTGTGAACAGACTGTGTTTGAAGTTTGTGATTGGAGCAAAACTAAAGGATAATTAAAGTTAACTGTAGTTTAGCAGTTCTGTTTCACTGGATGGGACAGTAAGGTTTAGGTATTCATTATTTTCTGTCTGTCTTAAGTCACCAATAAGCTGACATTTTTGTTATTGTGTAAGGCAAAATATGAGGTCTGAAAGAATATTTAACACCAGGAAGCTAAAAAGTTTCGTTTATCAGTTACCATGACTGATAATATTGCAGGAGGTTTGTTATCATTTTAGGAGAATTCACGAGGACATCGTGCAGCCAGTTAGCATGCGGTCCCAAAAGATGAGTCATTTGCTTGTGGTCAGAACTGTGGCCTATGATACTGTGAGTCATTTCTTGATCAGACATCTTTTGTTGACATAGAAATTAAAGCAAACAAAACACAGATTGGCAAGTAACTAGATGAGTCATTTCCTTTCTGCACTATACATACAGTTTAAGAAGCTGTTGTTCAGCCGTCATTCTCTGTGCCATCGTCAGTTGAAGGGAAATGAAACACAGGTGACTGAATGGATGTGGATGGGAGAAAACACTCGAGCTGTGTAAAGACTTGTCCTTACTTCAAGTTCAAGGGCCTTGTTGCTGATCATTAAGTTCTGAGTCCATGAGAATCATTTGTTTGCCAAATTTCTGGAAATCCTACACGGTTTTTAATCTCTTCTTTTCAGAGATGTCTCATTCCATTCCTCTGACACGAAGCACTTATCAGACAGTTTGCTGCCTTTTTTGGCAGCTAGCTGTCTCTGATCAAAGACCAAATGGTTGTGGCCAAAGAAACATCATTCCTGACTTAAGAATTGCAGCTAAGATGGGTTACAATGATTTCATCTAAGCTACTGTAATACTGAACAAGCAAATATATCAATTTCCACACAGCAGAATAAAAGCAAGAAAAAAAGAATTGTTTAAACATTATATCAACAGTACGCTTTAAAGTGGCTATGATTTCCTGAAACTTGAAGAAAACCGTTTGTAATTTTCATTTCCTGTCTTTGTGCTCGGTCTTCAGTTCTATCATCATGGTCCCAGAAAATGAGACTTGGATCCAATACAACAGCAATTATGATAACAACTGTTAATAAAACAAGACAAGAACGCCAAACATCAGATTTTAAAACAGTATCTAGAACCTGTGTTGTTCAAACACTAGCTATACTGATAGAGACAAACGAAACTCAGATAATGAAAAACTTGCTATAGACTTACAGGAAAAAAAAGGGTGTCATTTAACAGATTTTTAAAAACCCACTATGCCACAGCTTTGTGATAGTGGTCGATTGATGTAATACAAAGACGACACTGATCTGCCAACGCGCATGTGCCAAAATGTTACGCCTCTGGATAATATCCTGTTGGTCTTTCTTGTTCTGCCAAAAAGTGCAAACTGCACAAGCAGGAAAACTACAGGGGCTCTGAAGGTGTGCTATGTCATCAGGTGTGGAGATAATAACAACAGATCTTTTAAAGCAAAGTTCCAGCTGCCAGGTGGAACAGCTACTATCAGATGTTCCCTTTCATCAGACCACCGCAGATAGGTATCGACTACTGCTGAACGTTAGTATCATATACTGAACTATCTGTTTTCTTAACTGCTTGCCTGTATCAGGGCTGTGCGGGCAACTAGAGGCTATCATATAGTAAAAGGCACATCATGAACAAGCCACACACATAGAGATAATCACCCTCACCCTCTTCCACATCTACAGCCAACACATATCAATAGAGAATAAAGTCTAACCCATGTATCAGTGCTGCCGATATCAATATCTACTTTTATAGTGACCTTTTTATAACAGACTTATAACTGAACTCTTTATGTTTTCTTCATCTCAAAGGAAAAAAAAAATGTATATCAAGTCAACAAATAGTTGGACTATACTAGAGTGAACCAAACAGGGAGAACACGTTCTTCTAGAGCAAAGAAGAGATATGAGATAAGATAAAATAGTGATTTTACCTCAGAGAAACCAGGACTGGCTGGTCTACTTTATGTGACTTTTACATTCTAATGTGTTCTTTTCAATCTAAACTACCCCATTCATACACCAATAACAGGAAGAAAAATATTAAGACATGATATTTCAGTAATCTAAGGCAGCGGTCCCCAACCCCCGGGCCTCGGACCGGTACCGGTCTGTGAGTCGTTTGGTACCGGGCTGCGAGAGTTGAGGCTCAGGGATGAAATGTATAGTTTTCAGGGTTTTTATCGGTTTTCAGCGTTATTTTGTTATCGTTTTTATCATTAACTCGGTTTTCCTGGGTCTTTTCACGTGTGTTATGGATAAATCTTCTTTTTTTCGGTACCGGTACTAGTTTTATTTTGTTGTATTTATCCGCGACACCTTAAAGGCCGGTCCGTGAAAATATTGTCGGGCATAAACCAGTCCATGGCGTAAAAAAAGGTTGGGGACCGCTGATCCAAGATATTTCCCTTTTTAACTTCAATAAGGTGTTCCCATTTCTCTGGTATCCAACATCTTAACCATGAGAACAATCTCACTAGTAACACCCAGTCATCTCCAGTCCCAGCTGCCTGATAATAAAAGCATCTCTTAGAGTGAATCTCATAAGGCGAAAACCAGAATCTGTGATGAGGGATGAATAGATGGAAAGTATCACTACAGTGTTATCAAAAGTACGGTAAGGGCATGATCCACATGAGAAAAACACAGACAAGCACACAGCTGCAGAGCCTCGAGTATGCATCAGACATGCACGCACTACAACGCAACACTCCAGGGTAAACATACTGAGAGGATGTACTACCTCTCACTCTGCTGTTAAATGGGAATATATTCATCATTACCCCATGCTGTGGCGCCGCACTCATGACAGGCCTGAAACTATCCTGAATGCAAACAGTGTTCTCAGCAATCAGCAAAGTGGTGACAGAGTGACCAGCCAGTTTATACCTGCCACTCTGTCGTGTCACTCTGTGAGCTACATTTCCCACAAAATGTTGTACATCTTTGTGTAATGTTTTTTGTAAAGGAGACAAATCCAGAGGAACAAAGAAGGTTAACTCTCAGAGGCCTGAGGTAAACAAGTGAAGAACCTCCCAATGCTCACATTTGCTACTCATTAATTACACTATAATGTGGAAACCCACTTGCGCTGCTTCTCTGTTTATTTTACCTCATGACAAAGAGTGCTGAATGTCATATTTTGCCACTGGTTTTTTTTCTCATCAAAAAAGAGAAACTGCAGAGTGGAACAGAAGGAAAATCAGTGTACGTAAGCATACGCTACATTTCAGAAATGCGGATGCAATCTGTCCAGAAAGGGTCAGGGACAAAAGAAAAGGAAATTAAAGAAATAAATGCAAGGTTATGAGTGAGAAGTAATTCCCAAAATACCTACAAGCAGGTCATGGAATTTCCTCTAACCGATTCATGTGTGTACAGTGTGGAGCATGGCCCATCCAGACACTATAGAGACCATACTGCTTATAGAACAAGGGGAAGGAAGGGATCTGTTCAATCCCTCTATAAGCTTACCCCTAACATTTTCGGTCAGTCTCTACAGACAAGAACAAAGTAAAGTAAACATTTCATCTCTGAACGACTGTGTGCAGGCTCTTCTGGTGTTTTAGCCGGCTGGTAGACAAAGCTTGAAATAAAAACCGTTTCAATCTCTTTTTTCTTGAAACACGTTGGAAATGCAAGCAGATTTGCAATACTAAGAACATTTCCTGCATTACAAAAGGTATTTCCTTCAGACAATGGAGGACAGGGGGTCGCAGGATGCAGGGACCTTGTGCTGATTCTCACTTTTTCTCAGGTGACTGGAGTGTAAACTTGGTTGCTGACCACCTTTTTGATTTTTTTGAGCAGTGAGACCAATGTTGCATAAGTATACTTGAATGAAACAGTTATTGTATTTTGTTGTCACAGATTGAGCATAGCAGACATTTAAGAAATTGTTGCTCAACTTGAGATTATTGTGTAACATTTGTATTCAACTAAATGTCATAAAAGCTTTCTGTATTCATAAATATGTGATGTGTGACCGGATTGGCTGGTGAAACAATCAGTGTGAACTGCAGCATTAAGATATGATTTTATTAAAAGTATTATGATGGGTTAAAATAGACTGAGGTCACCATCAGACATGCCATGAATACCAATTTAACAGTTGTTAATTTGCACTTTGGCATCGCTAACCATATGTGTCATTGCACTTTAAAAGGGAACGTCGAGATTTAATCAAACATTTTTAGTTCTCTTAATTGAAACAGCACTTTTCAGATAACGACTAACTTACCTTCTCTGATTACATTACTGATATGCAATCACCTTGTTTGTCTTCTTTTATTTGCTGCTATTTGTTGCTATTTTGGTAAACAGAAGGTTTCAGGTGACAAATATGAATATGTGTGTTACTGAAAAGAGAGGAGAACCCAGTTTATATATATATATATTATTATATGACAGCCATGGTGGAGAAACTGGGGTTTGTATCATCGCAGTAGCTTATAGCATGAACACTACTGCCCTGTTAGCCTAGCATTAGATGGAATACACACAGCTTATGTGAGCTTTTTTGTAAAATAAAGAGTATATTTCGTGTTGGTGTAAAGAACATGTATGTAAATATAGGCCAAAAATAGTTTTGATAACTACATATAGGATGATACGTGAGTTAGCAATGTCTTGTGGCTTATGCTAATTAGCAGGGTTCACTACTCTCATGCTTCCACACAAATTTAATGCCAAATAAATACAAATAAATAAAGATGAAAGCCAGTACTTTGTGAAAAAAGGTTAAATAGGTTAAATAGGTTAAATAGGTTAGGTTAGACAGATTAAAATGAGCAAGCACCTCAAACAAAAACACAAACATTTATTGATAATGTAGCAGCATGCTAGGCCAGAGTCTGTGGGTTGGGAAAGGCCTCACTGTGGATCGGTGGCAACTACCAGGTTTGGCAGATCCCCAAGGAAAGCATATGCTGGGTGGTTGTGAGCATATTTCGAATAAAGTTTGATGAGTCCACAGTCCCTCTCAGTAAGTCTGGTCAATTTTTCTTCTTATATTTCTGTTTTTTTTTTCAGTTTTCATGCCTAAATTCAAAGACAGTATTTGTAGCAGTGACTACTACAGAGTGAGCGTGCATGTCTACCTTAATTATCATGATGTCTAAAATCGTTAGTATGTAAATTTTACGGTCTTTAGAGGTGTATAAGAGGAAAACACATTAAACAAGCGTCAACACAGAAAACGAGCAGAGACCACAGAGAGTCAGTGACTTCTCGCAACGGGAGAAGAGACTGTGGGCAATGTGAACTGGGTGTCCTGAGTTAAACTTTCAGCTTCTAGATGAATGTCTGAAGTATGCTGGCATATGAAGCGAGGTAAATACATTAGAGGGTAACCTAGGCAACCAGACCCTGGAATGTCCAACAAGTGAATCGCTTCCTGTGTAGACATTCCTTTTATGGCTGGCATATATTTGTTATACACTACACTTCTATAAGCGTTTGCTTGTGTTTTTTAGCAACTAAAACAGCATTGCAATATGTTTCCTGGTAACAACGGCAGTACATTTAGCTGTTTCATAACCTGCTGAGGTTAACCATGCCACCCACCCAATCTGATACTTGACAGCTGGCAACCCTGTAAAGTCACGCTACTACCAATTCATACAGAACTGCATATCCGCTTGAAAAGCCAGACAGAGCAGTGCAACTGCACGCACAGTGTTCTGGTTTTATGGAATTCAACTCATTACCTATTCTTGCAAGATCTGACCCCAAAAGAAATACAATACAACCCAAAACAAAAGAGACAAGACTTGAAAAGAATTTATCAGAGCAGGAGACAGCCCTACGGCTCTCATCCTCATAAGCACACATAGTCTGTGGCTATGTGTCATGAAGTAAAACGGGGGAATTTATGGCTGCATGACTCCTTCAGGAAATGCAAACTAAGGCCGAAATCAATCTAGAGATGAGATGGAGAGACTCAGACGCGCAGAGAGAGAAAGCCTACCGTTGAGATCACATTAATCACACTGCCTGAACCTATGACAGCTTCTTGGAATTGTAGCTCTCATTTGCACTGATCTCTCCTGGTAGCGTACTGTGCATGAACGGGCCTGTTTTCTATGCAGCAGTGTGACATTACTGTTCCAAGTGTCTCAATGCCACAGATAAAAAAGTCTGATGATTGAGCGTCACACACTGAGGTACTCTGTCCACATAAGTGGAAGCAATTTCTGCATTGCAGCGGGATCCAGTAGTTTCTTATTAGTGTGACTGTGTGAAAGCTCACACAGGCCGTCTAAAGAAAGAACCAAAGTGTCAGACAGTGGCACAGCTGTAATTACAAAAGGATTTATTATGGGAGAAGCTGAAAGAGCTGAGAGCTGGGAAGAATGTGTAAAGCTCTGATCATACATACTGTTGGTAATTTGGTAAAATCATGCTTAAAGACACTTCCTATAAAAAACTTGAACAGGAGAGGGATGTCTAGAACCATTCCTGTTTTTCATTAGATATAATTAGATATATTTTTTTAGTCAGCATGGTGCTCCTTTTACAACAGAAAATCAATGCTGAACACCTCAGTCCCCTACCATTTTTTCCAACCCTAACAGCTTGAAACAAATGAAAACATAAAACATAAACTCTAAAGAAGAAAAGCAAACTGCTAGAATTCTGCATTTTGCATTTGTTCTGCATACAAAAATATTCATACACTGTTTCTATTTGCCACCACATCAGGCCAGGCAGCACTCATGTTTGTTTGAACTGCCTCTCTTGTGGTTGTGCTCTAGTTTTCATCCAAGCCTATAAAGAAAAAAGACTGTGTTCTAAGCAAATAAACAGAAGGTGACTTACTGCACCTATCTGTCTGCTATTAGCCTGTCTAATGAAGCATTTACGTATATAAAGCCCTGTTTAAAGACAGATAAGAAATGCACTTGTTTTTCAGGTTATACTTAACATGCTGAGCTAAGAAGTTGCAAAACTCTTCTCTATTATCTTTCTGGTCACTGTCTTCCTCTTCATTGTTACTATCAGTTTACCAAGCATATGGCCATTCATAGTTTACGCTAACTCTAAGTCATTCATCAACAGAAACTACACGCAGCACGTGTGAATAACTGGTTCAGAAAGGTAAAACCTGACAGGTCGCATGCTGAAATGATGCAACTATGAAAGATTTACTGTGATGGAAGGAAGCAAACACTGAAAACAAGCAAGAAGCATGGCGAAAGAAAAGGTGGACAACATTCCTCGTATTCCCTGGTTTGCGTGATAGTCAAAGAATGCTGTGCTACATTTTCCATCACTCTTTCACGGAGCTACTGTACAAAAATAAAGCCCAGCCTGTGTAATCATTAAGCACAGTTTCACCATTAATTTTAGATAAGCCAAGAAAATGGATATTCCAGGTTTGCATAGAGGGTTTGCATGGCAAATGTGAGGTCCAAGTGTGTCTATCAAAATACCAGCCTGCTTTACTCCTTCAGTATTTATCTGTTTAACAGACGGTGAAACAATGGCACACATTTTGGAGCACAGACAGGCAGATATTAAAACAGCCGAACACAGGTAAGATTATTATAACGGTAAAATGGTATCTCTCAGTTTAAAATACAATTGTGAGCGGCTAGTTAAACATGCCTGAGCTTCCACTGCTTTTCAAACAATGACACCCCTCCCTTCCTATAGATAGACTGATACAATCAAATGTGACCCTCATTCTTTGCTGCCTGGTATGTTAGCCTGTCGATAGGCACTTTTTCTGTAAATCAAAAACTGAATGTTAAATACCTTTTAGAGACGTAATCTCATTCTGGATAGACCTAGGGTTGCTCATTGTCACTGTTAGGCCTCCTTTTGAATGGTGATGATAACAGATACTGGCAATGCTGATGCTGATTCAAGAGCTTGGACTCCTTCCCCTCAAATGACGACAGGACCAATGGTGTCTCTGACTAAATTCCTGTGACTGACGTCTGAGTAGTACAGAGTCTTTTCTGGCTTACTTTGATCACTTTGCTCTTGCTACTGCAGGTCTGCTGACCGGGACTCTCCTCTGTTTTGGTTCCTGTGACACACCATGTGCATGCACACACACTCATTTACACACACGCACAAACATCCTGTGTGTGCCGGCATCTGTTCGTGCAAAACCCCTCCCTTGGCCCCTCCTTTTCTTCCTCCACCTTCTCTTTTGCCCAAGACTGGGTGAAGAATCTGCCACAAAGACTTTGGTCACAAACCAGCGAATCGTGACACAGAGTAGAGTATCTATCAATCAGCCTGCTCCAAAAGATTGACATTAGGAAGTAGTTTGTACAGATGATACAGACAAGAGAGCAGGAGTAGAAGCAAGTGAACGTTTAACATGTATATGCGTGTGCATGCCCATGTAGTGACACAGAATCCCAGCACCACCCCCAGATCCCTGTAGTAATTCCCAAGTTTAGCCAGTGCTCACTCAGAGCATCCACAAATACATAAGAGGATAAAACAGCTCTTGCTCTAAATCCTAAACAAACTAGCTTTGTACTAATTGCACATGTAGCAGCTGTATGAAAACAAGGGTTTTTCTGTGAGCGTAACGCTCCAGCAACACACTGTAGCTGGAGTACAAAGGAATATTCTTCTGAAATAGATGGGAAAGTATTTTACAAGTTGTGTAATTTTAGCAGAACAAAGAAACATAAATCTGGAATTTTAAGTCACCAAAAACTACTAAAATTACTGTGACTGTGAGTAAACTTCTTCTTTTTTAATCACCAGGGGGCAGTCAAAAACAGTCATGTTAGAAAATAGTTGTTATTGTTTATTAAGGAACAATTTCCGGAGCTAAAATAAAATGAGGCCATTGCAGGAAACGCTAACAGACTGCAGGGGCCACAAAAGGCTGGCTTCAAAGGAGAGTCAATCCCCACCCACTCCCATGTTAAGCTTCACAGCATAAAAAAAGATGAAAAAGCATATTTTAGACGCTGGTACAAAAAAACCAAAAAAACCCAAACAGTTTTGGTCCCTATCGAAAGTTTTTTTTATACCTTTTATGATCTGGATTAACGCATATCATGGGAATTTGGATTTCTAATAAATCTTTTGTAAAATCGTATTATTTAACCAATAATAGTTAAATGTGTGATATGTTCATGCAAAGTTTCATTTAGATTGTCCAACCCTTTAAGGAGGAGATGAAGTATGTATACATGCAAACCTATATATAGCAATTACTGTAAAGATGGTCATCCAAGAAGTTTGTGAGGGAAATTTTAATATTTTATTTTGTTTCTTAGCCCCAGCCAGCAGACATGTGTGTCCGTGGCACCTTTACAGTTTGTGGATGTAGCTGCTAACTAAGCTAGCTAGCGTTAGCGGATAACTTTGCACTCCACCCTCTTGTCCAGATATTTCCGGCTCCAAAAAACTGACTTGACAGCAACTAAAACACCGAAGCTCCTAAAACCAATGGGTGAAATTGTGGTAACTACGTCCATCTTTTATACGGTCTTCTGAAAAACTCCTTCTAGGGCAGGGGTCGGCAACCTGCGGCTCCGGAGCCACATGCAGCTCTTTAGTCCTTATTGGTTTGTGAAAATAAATTAGAAGTATTTAGCTGAAGTGTATTTTATTTATATTAGTTCTTTTTTAACTTGTAGTTCTAAATTGGAAGATTATTGTGATATTGAAATACAAAAAAATATATATTCTATAATTTTTTTCATCACTCAAAATAAGCGTCACACTCGCGGAAGCCGGTATACCCGCCGAAACGCCATGCATATATCGAGACTTTCAACCCCAAGTAGGCCAATTATGGCACTTCGGATCCACATTATGTCAGCAGCTATTCTCCAACGTGAACTATGTTAAAAACAAACACCGCTCACGCCTCACAGATGACAGCTTACAGTCCTGCGTAAAGATGAAAGTGACTCCGTATAGCCCCGATTTGCAGACGCTGTGCGCAGAGGTTCAGGAGCAGAAGTCCCATTGTAAACATATCACGGCAGACCCGATGATGTTTCCATGAACATGCTTTTCAGCATCTACCACTTTTCACACACAGTTGCTGTACGCATACAGCCGGCTGTAGCTTTTCAGCTCACAGCCCGACACACACCAACACAACAGCATAGATGGCACAGACGTTAAGGCGGCGAGGCGTGATTGCGGGTGCGCTCAGGTACGTCCGCCTCACCTGCAGCAGCGCTGCAGGCCACGCCCCGCCACACACATTAACCAGGTAAAATACATATTTAGGCAGAATTTTGTAAATATTTTTTTCTTTTTAGCAGCATAGTGCTTTTTTCCAATTATTTTTAAAAGCCAGGTCAAGGCTCCAAAAAGCCCAAAGGCGATATAAGGGTGGCGGCTCACAGCAGTTTTTGTTTGCTACATGGATCATTTTAGTTCCTTTTGTTATATTTCTTTAAGAGTTCAAAATGTGTTAATTACATAAATAAAATGTAATTTTCTCTGTAGGACTTCATGGATTTCACAAGCAACACACCTTAGTTGTTCACACAAAGCATAAAGGTAAAAAACAACGTATACAGTGTTATCTTCATTTTAGATGTCAAAAAGTATTTGCGGCTCCCAGAGTTTTCTTTTGCGTGGAAACCAGGTCCAAATGGCTCTTTGGGTGTTAAAGGTTGCTGAGCCCTGTGCTAGGGTAAAGACTTTCACGTACCCTGAGTGTAGGTCCCCATTAGCAAAATTTGCTCTTTCATACCTGTTTACCTTAAAGAAAATGTATTTGATTAGCTAAGTACATTAAAACTCTAATCTAATTTGTAAAGTAAGAAAAAAAACAGAGCCCTCCCAGTATGACAAGCTAGGCTAGGAAAAAAATGAAATAGCTGAAGTGCTTTCAAAACTGCCCAATTTATAAAAAACAAATACAAATCCTGGCTACCTTATCCATGTAAACTGAAGTTGTTTGCCCAGCATGCTAAAGCTTGCACCACAGGAAGAGGAATGATTACTGGATGTGCTATTTCATATCTGCAGGCACTCTAAAAATGCAATAAACCTGTGTTTTCTCCTTCAGTGGGCACAAGCAACAGAGACACAGCACAAGCAAAAAATAACAGCTGCTAGTCTGCCAAATTGAGGAAAACAAAAAGCAAAAGACACTCCCAGTGCTATGTCCCAAATCAAACATCTACTTCCCCAAACATAATGAACTCACAGTATTAATAACTTCCTAAAATCTGCTGAAAAGCTTTAATATCAGAATGAAACTGATGAGAGACTAACTTGGCTAAGTCACTACATAATCAGTGCCTCATGCGACTAAATCAATAGCAATCCTTAGTCAATAAACCGCATTGACTTCTGTCGTAAGCTTAAACATCAACTACTAAAGAAGCCCTGCCGATACCCAGTAGAACAGGCTGTGGTAAAAGCCACAGGAAATGGACTGGCGTTTACCAAAGAGAAATTAAACAAAATAAATGATGGCAAATCAATCCACCCACTAGTAATCAGTTAGCCTCCATCTCCACTCAGACAGTGGGTGGCCTTGTTGCAGTGCTATTATTTGATTCAGCTCTTGTATGGCCTCTTGCACATAATAAAGGACGTCTGGAGGAAATGACTGACACATTTTTGGCAGCAGGGGAAATGGGAGTCTTGCTGTTCTTTACTGTCAAGGAGAATTCAATCATCTGTGTATATTCGAGTGTGTGTGTTTTTTCAGAGTGTGTTCAAGAGTGTGCAGCTCTTGGAAGCAGTTGAAGGAGATTTCGGAGTACTCCTAGAGAATTTGTTTCCATACTTGTCTTACAAGAAAAAAGACCCATGCAAGCATGTTTTGTGAATTTACAGAAGGGCACAGCTGAGTGTTTCTTGCGTATAAAGTGTTTGACTGCTTGCTTTGGCTGACATCAGTAGCGCTCTGGATCTGTGCCCATCAAACTCTTTCCACTCCCATCACTTGTGACTATGACATGTTCCCTTAAGAAAAGCCAGGCATTGCAACTGAAGGATGTTTACAAGGACCTTTAAACAGAAGACCCTATACTTCTAGGTATACATACTAATACACCAATCAGCTTTCCACCTATTCATCTTTTTTCTTAACCACTTATACAACTTATGGTTGTGGGTGGGCTAGAATATATTCCAGCTGACACAATGAAAGGTGCAGTAGATCCTTGATGGGGTTCTGACGAAGACCAGGGAAACTCCACACAGAAAGGCACAGTATATGCTTTGCTATGCTTCTGTCAATGAGATTAACAGGGATTTTGTTTTGTTGTTTTTTTACATTTGGTGACTGACTGCAAGTAGTTGCTGTGATCAGCTGGTCAGCAAGAGGTCAAATGTGCAATACCTCCAACTTCCAGGGCACAAGAAGGTGATTGCACTGGTCACCTGGCTGGAGGTCCAGCTCAGAGTCACTGCAATTATCCACAGAGAGGTTTGCAGTCTAATTTATAAACAGCAAACAGTCAATACGTCCTAGTCAGACTGAGTCAGGCTGCACCGATGAGCATGACCCAGCTCATCAGTGCAGCCTGTTTTTGCACTAGTTGCAATGGGCAACCATGTCAAAGTTAATATGGATTAAATTAATCCACAGCTGCACTCAAATAAGCTGCGAAAGAGTTATTTGTTACAGTTATGAAACCTTTAGTTTTTAAAACAAGTAACATTAAAGTTAAACATAAATATTGCACACATTGTGACAATACGAAAGGAACGAAGATACTCTAAGAGTAAGAGTAAGAGTACAAGAGGTGATTGGTATTCACACCAACATTTTATAGGTTCTTCCTCCAATAAGTTTCATAATACTCGGCTTCATAGTTTTGGCAAACTCTTGGTGACAGACACAACATCAGGATAGTTAGCTTAGTACAAGTAGGAGCAAAAAAAAAAAAGGACGTGCTAGCCAGAATCAAAATATGTTGTATTTCTAGACAGATGAGAATACATGAAGTTCTTTTCTTAGTTTGAAACCTCACCATCACTGTGAAGATGTCAGATCCACATCTAATCAAAGTAAGCTAACTACTAGCAGTAACTACACATTTGTCCTAAAATTCTAAGAGAAAGCATATTTCTTAGACTAATGTCTACACCTCCACGCCATGCTGCCTGCATTTAAGCTTAGCTACAATATTTTAAGTCAGAACATAATCTTGATTAAGTTCAGAAAATAAACCAGAAAATGAGCAAAAAGTGTTTGTGTGTTACCAGTATGATTAAAAATGAGCCAGAGGTTTGTAGTCAGGTTGAAGATTTTGTTATATTAAATCTAGAAAACATTGTCTAAGGCTGTTGTCTAAGAAATACCTGCTTTGAACTTTAACTAAATACAATACATAAAAGCATAAAACACATACTGTTCAGAGGTTCAAGCATCTTAAAATCCTGTTAAGTATTTAGTTCCTGGCATTTGGATCAGTGCAGTTTCCTATGTTATATTTTCAAATATTTTAGAGAAATGTAAAAAAAGAAAAAAGGCCTGCAGCTGCTCATGCGGTTACAAACTAGAACAAATACAGGCTACAATGTCAAACGCACACTCTTCAGCTTTTCAAGGTTACACAGGGATGAATCTCTCAGCCCCTAGCAGTGTTTCATAACTCGTTTCGAAAAGGAATGAGAGTTATGAGGAGCAGGGCTTTTGTAATGTCTAGGCAGAGCTCCTGTTCAGTTTGTGCTGCTCTGGCTTTAGAAGTATCCTGCCAAGCTACACGAGCATTTATTAGCCACAGGACAGCCTGTAAATTGCTAAGATTTATTTGTCAAGGCCTGGTAAGGGAAATTTCTCTTGACCTTTCGCTAACAGTCACAGTCACTTGTTGGCTTTATCTGTCCATCTGTGATGAGTTTATCATTGCAATGCATGCCTTCCAGATTACTTCCGCTGCCTTTAAACCTTTCCTTTTTCAGAAGAGCTGGAGACAACGATTTAAAGAACTACTTAAGACCACAGTAATAGTAATACAATACAGTTGCTTTTAAATAGCTTTTGGTCAAGTAACTGCTGACACTCTGAGACTGGTCAAACAATAAATCATATCACATCACACAGACACACACAGACTGGCCATTGTGGTCATAAAAAGCTGTGTAAAGCTGCCTTCAAATGGATCTTGTGATAGATGTCATGGAAGGCAAGTCGTTGGTGTTACGCTGGATCACCTCTGCTGCTGGACCAGGCATCACACGACATATTTGTCTCAAACTACAACTACAGCCAAAGTTACTTTGCCACAGATGATGCTGTAAGACAAACAACTCTGGCCCCAAAGTCACATAAATGATAGGGCATTATCTACCTTTATATATACTGAAATTCCTTGTGTGCTCTATTAGGAAGGGCAATCTGCCAAATCAAATGTTCTTGTAAATAAGGGAACAGCCAAAAGAAGCTTTCAGGACTGAAATGTTCATTTTTATGTTGTTGGTTGGTTTTTTTTTTTCAATTTTACATCCTTTGAAAAATTAGCTTCAGTGGCTTCTGCTATTTCTGAAAACATTCATAACCCCGAGCTTTCAAAATATTTTCATTTCTGAGGTCATAAAAGTTCTCATGAAGATGATAAAGATGATCCTGTCCAAAGACCTCATAAATATTACTTTTTTCTGCCATGGCATTTCTGCTATACATTTAATGTTTTCAGTATCCTGAAAATCTCATATAGACCAAAGTCACCTCGAATGATCACTAATGGAAAATATTTCCTCTGAACCAATAGGATTACATTTGATTGTGCTACATAAATGTTTACTATAGGTAAAGACTTTTGTGCTTGCTCCATGAGCAATAAGCTACAAAAACACAACAGACAGCTTTGCCTCCCCTGTAGTGATGCAGTTGAAATTTCATTGCTGATCAGGTTAAGCAAACACTTGTTTCTCAGCAACAAAATTAGGTGCAACTGTGTGGCTACAAAGCAGCACGTGGACAGCTGTTTTTCAGTGATACCACTTTGATAGTTTGTTTATTTCCTATGTGGCCTCTTATTGTTCCATACAACTTTACCAACCACAATTTTTTTTTCTTTTTTTGTGTCCCGTTTGGATCTTTAGCCATCAGAATTGTTGTGTTAAGGCCAAGAAAGATGCCAAGCGGATTTATTTTACCAAGTGGATCATCATGGCCTTGCCATATTGGTCCATTTGATTGACCTTTATTATAATTATGAATTTATTTTATTTTCAGTTGCTACAAACGGGACAGACATGACTGGGGGATAGGACAGGGAGAAAGAATGAAAGAAAGAGAGGGAGAGAAAGAAAACCAAAGGGGAGAAGAGACGATGAGAAGGGGGGGAAGGAAGAAAAAAAAAACAAACAAAAAAAACAAAACACCTGGGTCACCTGTATGGAGAAAAAAAACAGAAGAGAAAGCAAACAACAAAGAGCAACATAATAAAAAAAAATGGCACCATCACAATAAACTAGCTAGCAGTAGATATCAGTAGATACTAAATAATAAACGATATTGTGCAGCACGCAAGATAGACAGCGCACAATGTGCTTTGAGGCAGCAGCAAAGAAAGCTGTAGTCCGCGTCTGTGAATACCCGTGTGTGCATACCTGTGTGGATCAGCATGCTTGCATTCCAAAGGTTTCTCCATGTAACGATCTGCTAGGGAGTGTGGGGGGGCCACAGCCCCGTCCTCCAGGGTATGAAGCAGGTATGGAGGAGATCAAAACTCCAGACATCCAGAGGCCCCCAGAACACAAGAGACCAAGGAAGACCAACAGAGGGGCAGCCGCGCCACTGTCCCAGAAAGAGCTGAGGAGAGTCCCAGATGAGGGCTCACTCAGCAGCCGCGGAGCAGAAGCCAGGGGGAGTTGCAGTGACGCGCCCGTGAGCTCCGCCGGCAGCCAGCTGTGCCTGAGTGACCGAGCCCCAGGCCGAGAGGCCGGGGGCACCCCACCTCCAAAGTGGCCCGAGCGAGCCCCAGGCTCCAGGCCCCAATAAGCGGCCGCCAAGGAGTGAGCCGGTGTGTACCCGGACGCCCACCCCCAGACACAAAGAACCACCAACGCACCGACACCTGAGGGAGTCCGCCACTGGCAGGGGAAGTGGTGGTGGGTGGAGATAGGCCTCCAAACCTTGGAGGGCCTGAGATGTCCCCAGAGAGGTGGCGTCTGATACCCAACCTGACATATAGACACAGACATACAGGCACACACAGACACAAACATCCATTCCCACCCTCATGCTCTCATATGCACTCACTCCACACTCAACCAACGTGGAGACAGACATAAAGAGACGCTGTACACACGATCACACTCCCCAAGCGTACTCTACAAACCGGGTCTAGGTACCCTTGCCCCTGGAGGGGGGAACTGCACCCAGACCCAGGTGGTGTTACCCTTTTCCCTGCGGTGGGGAGAGGCAGACCGCCCCGACTCCGCAGCAGCAGGGAGGCCCCACACTCCAGACCGCAGTCGGACGGCCAACTCCTCCTAGCCCCCCCGCTCCAGCAGGCCGCAGAGAACGGGGGTGAGAGAAGACTCCAAACCTCCCTCCACCCGCTCATTGTAGTGTTGATGCATGTGTGTTCTAAGGTGCAATTAAAACCCAGGAGGGCTTGGAGCTACCTGCCAGAGAGCAGCAGGTAAGCGCATGGTCCCTCCTGCTAGCCCTCAATGTCTACGTGTATTCAAAATTGAGAGGTGGGCAACGACGCCAGGGGTGAGGTGTACACCCTGATGGTAATGGTAGCCTCCTCTGCACCCTGGTGACATACCCCTACTCCAAGGCCCTGCATGTGTGGGTGGTTGTGGTGGAGCGGGAAGAGGGAGGCAACTGGAGATGGGGAGGGAAGGAAGGGAGGGGCAGGTGACCCCTCCCTGGGGTCAGCTCCCCCGCTGACCCCAGTAGGCACTCCCATACTCCGCGACCCGCCAGGGAAAGGGGGCCCAGGCCCATCCAGACCGGGGCCCAGCGCAGCAGCGCTCCCCGGCCCCACAGAGCCCGGGACAGTCCACCCAACCCCACCACAGAGAAAACTGCACCCACCCCACCATCCACTCATCTTCCAGACTACATGAGACAATAGACGCCCAGGCTGAGATCTTCCTCCACCTCTCCTGTATCTCCCCCTCCTGCAGAGAGTTCCTGAGGAGAGGAAAGCTCCTGCAAGGTGTGACAATCTCCCCCACCAGTTGAAGAGCCCCCCAGGCGGCTCGACGCACCGGCGGCACCCTGCGCCAGGGATGGGCCCCCATGCACCCACCCGCCCACAACCCCGGCAACACACAAAACAAGACCCAAGGCCCCGAGGCCCGGCCCGGGCCCCAGCCCAGAGACGGAGCGCCCCCAGAACCTCACGCCCATCCCGGACCCACCCAGGGGCAGACAGGCTACCAGGTCAGTAACCCACGTCCGTCAGCACAGACCCTCCCCTAGCCCCGCTGCACGCAGCCACGAGGAAACAGTCACCCGAGAGCCAAAAGAGCCCCCAACCGGACATGACCGCTACCCCGGGTTGAGCCCCCCAAGGAAGATGCCTCCGGGGAACCCCCCGACGCCCTAAGCCTGTCCCTACCCCCACACCAATCACAACAGTGAAGGCGGGACCAAACTATGACCCCCCACCCCCACTAGGTGATGGAGCTGATCAAAGGAGCCCAGAGCAATTGATCTGATGTGGTGGCAGAGGCTGTATCAAGACTAATGTAATCTAATAGATAATTTCTATATTGGTTAGAATTAAGATTATTTTTATTTTTCCAGTTCATGAGGACTGTTTTCTTGGCTATGCATAGGGCAGTGAAAACCATATGGGCGATATTCTTTTCTGAAGTGACATTATCTAAGCTGCCCAACAAACACACTAAGGGGGAAATTGGAATGTTACATTTCAGACACTTTGATAAGTCTTCACATATCTCGCGCCAAAACTTCTGCACTGGTGGACAGAACCAAAGAGCGTGAATGTAATTGTCTGGTGTATTGCCCTGACAGTGTGAGCAGTTGTTGGAAGATGTAAAGCCCATCTTGAACATCCGATGACCTGTATAGTGCACTCTATGTAGTATTTTGTATTGTATTAATTGCAGACTGGGATTTTTAATCAATTTAAAGGTTTTTAAGCATACCTGAGACCAGAAGTTTTGGTCTAAGCTGACTGATAAATCTGCTTCCCACTTTGCAATAGGAAGGGATATTGATTCATCTAATTTAAAAAGTGTTCCGTACATTTTAGATAATAATTTGGGGGATTTAAGAGTAAGGAAATGTGCCGCACTTGGTGGTGTTTGTAATTCAACTTGACTGAGGTTAAATTTCTGTTTTACTCTGGATTTAATTTGTTGATATTCTAAAAATCTTTTCTTGTTGATCCCATATTGTGCAACTAGTCTGTCAAATGGAATAAATTCTGTTCCCTCTAATATATGTTCTAAGTATTTAATTCCTTTACAACTCCATTCTGGGAAATTAATCATATTATTGTTTTGTAATATGTCAGGGTTATTCCAGATAGGTGTACGTTTGCATGGGATTAATGAAGACTCCGTTATTTTTAGAAACTCCCACCATGCTGTCAGAGAGAAGCTGATGTTGATACTTTTAAAGCATTCATGTCTTTTGATGTTTGAGCTAATAAATGGTAGGTCTGAAATCTCTAGATCCTTGCATAGTGCCTGTTCAACATCTAGCCAGGGCTCATCTAAGAAGGTATGTTTTGACCATTCTGAGATGAACTGAAGCCTGTTGGCTAAGAAGTATTGGTGAAAATTAGGCAGATCTAATCCTCCTCTAACCAACCACAATTTTTGATACTTTCACCCTTTGAGTGTTTCAAAGTCCCGCTGGCTCTCAGCTCTGCTGCTCCACCGACATCAGACCGGTAGCCCTGCTGTGGACAATCCAGACAAAACATTCCTACTGTCTGAGGTCACCCAGCCACTCAGACCTCCGGCCCAATGTACCGGCTTAGAGCACAAGGCAGCAGTCAGCAGGAGACCGGGCTCCCCATCAAGAGAGATCGCCCGCGTGTTTGTCTGTGATAAAATAGTTAAGCCAATGGACTGAACCTGACAAAACACAGCCTGTCAACAGTGCCAGTGTGATCTCAGCAGATTTTGTTTTCCATAGTTTATCACAAGTTTCCTGTTATTTTAATTTGATTAAAAACCATCTCATCATTATTTTTTTGTGATTTCACAGGCTATGTATATAACGCAGGAAAATGCATATACGGGAGGTTTTCTTTTTATCATTAATGTTGACAGGCAAACAGCAAGCAGCCTGCAAATGTCTTCAGGGAGGGTGATTTTTCCTACCATACTGCTACACACAAGACTCCTGAGGAATTCTAAGAATTGAGACAACACGACCTTAAAAACAAGGCAGCTAAAGACCAGAGATCAGCTCTCGTGTGGACCTTCGGCTGCAGCAGGTGGCTCCCTTTATAATTTTCTACCTTCTTGAGATTTGGAAATATGATTGATGGAGAGGCGAGCACAAGAACGTTATCTCTGAGTCACATTCTATTTACAGAAAGGAGGAAAAGAGGGAGTCATTTAAATGAAAAAGTATAAGTGGTTGACATGGAGCAAAATGGGTCCCCAAAGGTCTCCCCCTGCCCCCCCACTCCACCCCACCCACGCTCTGACTCACTGGCTTCCACTGAGATTCACTATGCTGGAACTGGACTAAGTAGCGTCACTGGAGCGATGCAGTCATTTTAGCTTTGTTTAAACGAACCCATCAGCTATTGAGACAGAGGACATTAATCCAAAGCCTGGAATCCACACACTGATCTCCACTCTGGAATACAATCTCCGCTATTTCAGCTACTGTTCCTGATGTCAACCCAAAGCTTTTTTTAAAATCCTTGGGGATTTCCTTAAAAGTCCATTTGTCAGCTTTTTTGATCATCAGGTCTGTTGTTATGAGAACAATGATCCACCAGGGGCTGTGCTTACTCTGTAAAGCCATGATGCAGTCAGCCAACATAAGCAGAGAAGCAACAGTGGGGGAAACAATATCTAGCTCTAGGATATTAATACCGTGACACATATGTTTCTCTCCAAACAATGTGAGTATAAATTGGCTCATGCATCATGTCGGTGAATTGGCAGAAACAGCCTTTTTAAAGGCCAAAAATTAAAACCAGAGGCCTGCTGCAACAACAGGTCCCACCTTACACGCCGCTTCATCTAAACAAATTGCTGCCAAGCGTGAACCCAACCACGACTGATCGATGCTTAGTGAGAGGAGAGAGAATCCAATCCTCCTCTCCCCTTACCCTCTACTTTATCTGCCTCTTAATTTCTGCTTGTGAAAACTGATTTGTCTTTCAGCACTTTGTCTCTCTCCTTCCTGTCCTGCTGCTCTCCCACACTCTCAGAGTGCCTCATCATCTTTTTCTGTCTTCACCACACATGACAGGGAGTTTCTGCTTGAGGCATCTCTCTGGCTACTGCCCGTAATGCTCCTTTCCCAGGATGGATGGTGGGACTTTCGCCGCATGTCTGACAGATTTAAATCGATTCGTCCAGAGCCGCTTTCAGCTCTCCTAAAACTGACACCAGTGAGTCTGTCTCTATTCCATGACCGATGCCAGCAGCCCACTGCCTCCTACTGGAAGCCACAGAGAATCCTTGTAGTTTGGGCCCCCAACAACCTTTTACCATGACTATAACTTAGCAGATCTCATGACCAGAGAAAAAAGTAGTGCTTCTGACTGTTCCTTGGCTATGTTTCAGATGTTAATTCAGTTTCCTTAAACTTGATTTATGTGTCCTTCTGTGCAGTTTGGCAATACAGGACACTGGTTCTGATTGCATGTGAAGTGCACTTCCTGTTGAAAACACCCTCATATGTCAGTTGCCCCCCCTCTATGAAATTCAGGTTATCACAAATTTTTAAATGTAATACTGTAAAGTTCAAAATCAGTTGAAATTAATCAGATCTATCAGTTGACAGTAGAATTAAAATGCTGCAACTGTACCACGAATTTAAGCACATTATATGCAGTATGTCAGTTGGCTATGTTAATGTGCTCTCACATCTCTCTTGGCCTTCAGCTGTGAATTCATGGAATGATGGTAAAGGCCAAACATAAATAATGTAAGCAGGAGGTCATGGAATTGGCTTTAGTCCTTCTTTTAACAATGTCAACAGCTGTAACAACTTAACTAAGGCTAAATTATTGCGCACAGAGCTCATTCCAAATGCACTTTCCAAACATTTCAAACGCAGCCCTCACCAGGCTCGAAGTTGCCCTGGAGCAACTGGAGCGTCTAAGCCGTGTCAAAGTGTAGCTACAGCCCTACAGGAGGGCCAGAATTGGCAGTAATTTGAACTTTCAGATAAGAAAACAAACAACAGGCAGTTTTTTCCAGGGTTGCTGTTGACCTGTGCTTCCTGGGAGGGCAGACACGCCCCTCAGAGAGCCAGCGGGCAGGAGACACACAAAAGCATAAGAGGCCGTGTTTAGTTTTACAGCAGTCTATCATCTGATAAGCATCTTTATCTATGAAGCAAGTCGTGCCTTTTACGTAAGTCCAGTCTGTGTAGCTCCTTTTTCAGTGAAACGGAGGAGTCGAGTTTGCCATTTAGGGTAGTTTTTTTGCATATTCTGTCAAAGCCTCACAGAATCTGACTGTGGAAGGCTAACAAGCTTCACTCCTCCATCTTTGGTGTCTTCGACCAGGAGGAGATTAAGTCAACCGCTAACAGAGGAAAATGCAACGAGTTACTCGTTGTGGTAGAGGGAGAGCGTGTGCATGTGGAAAGATCAGTGAGAAACCTAATGTGCAATGACAGTGTGTGCACACGTGGGACACATTCCCCCCACTGTCAGCTGTGTGGGGTGACCTGCCGTGACATTCCTGGCTTGTGTTGGTGACTGTCACACAATCTAGCTCCAGTTGCTCTGAATACCACTGACCAGCAATAAACTCACTGCCTTTGAGTGTCAGGAAATGATGGAAAGTTATACACATTCACAAATGATTGCTCACGAGCATCATTACTTGGTAATATGAATTAACAGGTATCAGATCATGTGCTAAGGACTATTTTTACTATTACTCACTTGGAACATAATAAGCCTGAAGTCTGCTTGGCAAAAAAAAGGAGTTTTTTCCACTTACTCAGAAAAAATCTGGAAAGAGTTCAATGTGAACGTAATTGCTCTGGGCTATCAAAAAGTTCTTGTCTTCCCTCAACAGAGTGCTCCTTCACACTGGACACAGAGATTTCTGTTAACTCCAACCACGGTGAAACAGATGGGACTTTGGTTTCTGTGTGTGCTCTCAGCTTTCAGTTCTGTTTTTCTCTGCTTTCTTTCAGCCTACGTTTGCAGTAACAAGGTGGATTCAGGGCCTGAAGTGAAATATGTAACTGTGCTCTGAATCGTAACATCCAAAATGAAGACACATAACAGAACTAGCAACAAGATCCAAGTGAATGCTTAAAGAAAGGGAAAAATGTTCCTAAAACACTTGTGTTTGAGAGCAATCTGTCACATAAATGCACAATTATGCAAAAAAAAAAATCCAGTTTCATTCTTTCTTTTTTCCAGAGAAGGCTGGGAAATGAGGGGGAGGGATGGTTTTCCCTGTTCTCTCTGGAAGTGGAGGCTCTGCTTTTAAAGCTATTTTTCCATCTATACTATGTGTACAATATGGTGTAGCCACGGTATGCTTGCACAACACTGTGTCAGGTAAGCTGCAGCACAGTGCTCCAGGATGTTTTGTTCTCCTCATTAAGTTTTTCACAGCTCATTGGAGCCTTGAAGCTACAGTCCCAAACTAATACTGGACTTAATAAAGCCTCACAGCCCTGCCGTCCATTATAAAGCAGCAGAGACAAAGTCTCTTTGTGTCAGACAACCCAGGTGTTAGAACGTTATTATTTTCCACACAAATGTGTTTTCCACACTGACTTTTCCCTCTCAAGCCGCAAAACCATGTGTTTCAAAGTCCTTGTAAAAATCATGGAGAAGCTATAAATGCTTTAATACCACAGGACTCCTTATTTGTTTAAAAAGAGAAGCAGTAAAGCCGTCCAACCCTGGTAAGCTGTGAGCTGAAAGGTCTGGAGCTCCAGTATATGAGAAGACAGAGTGAGCTGACATTTGCCACTCAATCTGCTGTTTAAGCAGATCTCACGTCGTCTAAAAGCAAACAAGATGTCAGATTAAATAGGATCATCAGGACAGTTAAAAGCCACAATCATCCGTCTACTGAACTGCTGCGCAGCACTGAGCACATCCACATCTGTCTGACTCAGCATGTCAGACATTCAAAGAGGAGAATGACTTTGAAAGGTGGAATCTAACTGGGTTTTGACCAAATGCATGTAACGTATTTATCCAGAGGCGTCATTTTAACTTTTGAAGCTAAAGGTCGTCCAAAGTCTCATTTGAAGCGTCAGGTTTAGCACTATTGCTGCCGCCATTTGAATTTTAGACAAGAAGTGACCATATTTTGGATGAGATGGTAGCAAGGTGCAGTCACAGTAAGAAACACCTCCGTGAAACTGACAGAAGAGGTTACAATTAGGGAGTTTAAGTCAATTTCAAAGGACTAAGAATATAGTGTTAATGAAATTTCACTCCAATTTGGATGCTGTTTTTTCCCTTGTCTTTGCTGCCAGGTCACTCTTAACAAAGAGATTTTACCTGGATAGAATAAAGTGTCAGAGTAATAAAATATTACAGTTTCACACACTAAAACTGAATAACTGACTTCTTGGCTGGGTTGTTAGTACAATTAACCACGAAACTAACTAGCATCCTAGCTGCCACCCACCTGTTGTTCAAAGAATTCTACTAATGCATAACTTTTATGGATTGGCAATTTACTAACATATAGTGCTTTTCTACTCTAGCTGGGCACTGAAAATGTATCTTCCTAAGTTTCTCATTAACCCAATCTCACACACGCAATCATACAGCGCTGTTACTCCAGTCAGGGTTCAGTATCTTGTCCAAGGATATCGAACCCTGAGTGTATCAGATGTCGACTCACCGACCTGATCAACAGGTGACCTTCTGTACCACGTGAACCTCAATCCGACCCACAAGAAAGATCTGTGTGACCTAGTTAGTCCTCAAGAAGTCATCATATTTGGATGAAATAGTAAAGTTTATATTCATAAATTATATATATATATATTTATTATTTAAATACAGTTCCCAAGAAGACAATAAAAATAAATAATAAAAATAAGAAACCTAAACCATTTTTTGCACCAGACCGTAAACATGCACTATAGAGAGGTGGAGAGACACTAAATGTATTAATGGTTGTAGAGCCTTGAATGATTAGGATGTCAAAAAAAATTCCAGTTTACTGCAATTTCTGCCTTTATTTTATAGCTTTAGCCATCATTTTCTTGTGAATTAATACTACACAGTATAAAAATAAAATCACAAGTCATGAGTGCAACTGGAGAACAAGCAAAAGAAAATTAGGTGCATATCATGCACCTGCAGCTGAAGCCAAGGGTAGACCAGTCTGTCAGAATGCTGACACTTTCAAGGTCCCAAAAACTTTAACAGATGCAACATTTCAAGGCTACACGGTCACTGGCCTTGCCAGACATTCCCCTCTTCTTTCCCAAGTAATAAAAGTTAAATGATTAGATAGTGTGCAAACAAAGCTACAGTTTACCCTGATTACCGAAACCAGTTAATTTCAAGATAAAACCCAAATTAATAGACAGAAACTCTCTCTCTCTCTCTTACAGTTCAAGTGTAGCCAATCCAGAGGTTTGTGTAAATACTCTGTGGTTCCCTACAGTTTGTAGTCTACCTTACAATATAAAGTGCCTTCAGGCGATAGTTGTTGTGATTTGGCGCTGTATAATTGAACTGAATTCATGTTTCTTAATCATCTCATTTATTTTTCAGACTGTGAGTGGAGCTTTAATATTACTCACTGAAGTGACTGCCAAACCCACAAAAATTCAACCAAGAGTTCATGAAGGCTGACATCATTCTAAATGATTTTCTACAAAGCAAAACATCCATCCCATTCAGCATAAATAAACACATCAAATGACATTGTATCGCTGTAAATATTAGCATCCAATCGCACTCCCTGCCTCCTGTAAACATACTTTCTTTTAAATGTTCTCCTTTCTGTCTCTCTATTTACTGCTCTCATTACTTCACAAACACAGACAGGCAAAAAACACAAGAGATTCAGGCATAAAGGAACAGCAGCTTCTCTTCTGGAAAACTGTTGACTATTTGACAGGAAGGTCGACAGACTGGGGAAACATCCCTCTGAAGCTTCTCACTCTCTCCCTTAAAAGGCCCTAAAGGGATCCCAGCAGAGTTTTACTTATCAAGCCCTGCCCCAAAGTAACCTCTCAATTGAGTTGTGTGTCACTGCTGATCTATCCCAAGCAACAGGAAGCTGACACACACGAAAAATATAATAACTAAAAAAAGAAAAGGAAAAACCCACCCAAATGTAGCAATTCTCACAGCAGCTTAGCTAAAGGGCCTTTGTGACCCTCATGCTAAACAATGTCACACCCTGCGGTTGAGTGTGGTGCTATTTGGTGGAAATACAGTAACAGTAAAGTTCCATGACCTAGATTTTTCCTTTTGGTTTCATTGGTGGATAATTGGCAACTGAAAGCACTAAAAGGGCTCCATTTGGCTACACTGATATTAGAGGAAAGCCCTAAAATGTCATACATTTGTAAACAGACGCACATAAAAAAAAAGCCAGATCAACAGATTTTATACCAACGGTCTATTTTCCACAAGCACTTCACCTGGCACTGACATCTGCGTATGGCTGACTTCAAAAAGAATTCAGCATTTTCTGTTTGTAGAAGTGGTAGCCAGAGTAGTTTCCAGTGAAAAGACAGCCAACTGCATCAAGAGAAGGAAAATAAATTGCCCACATTTGATGTTACCGCTAGCCCAGAATACCATATAACTGATGTCATAGTAATTTAAGATTCTAAAAGTTGTCCATGTGTGGCAGAAGGTAGGTTAAATCATGTGAGACAGCATTCTACCTTTGGGAACTGCAAAGTTGTGCCTTGCTGGGTGAATGAATGAGTAAATGAATCCATCTGTCACTTTGATGCTAGAATACCTAAATTTCTCCAGTGAGGGAAAATGAAGGATATTTCTATTCAATTCTGTTCTAGAATTGAATGAATGACTCAAAAACTGATACTGAACGAAGTTTTCATAAAGCTAGTTCAAAATGATCAACGAAATATGGACAATGACAATGACAGTGCTCGATAAAAGATGTAGCCATGGAGATGTCTTCACAAGGCTAGCGCAAGGAGCATATTGACTTTTTGGCATTTTAACTGTTGCCATGATGGACAATGGATGTGAACATATTGATATGACAGAGTATTGCTTGGGGAGTTGCCGTCAACCCAACCTAGCATTTGCTAGCTAGCTTAGTTTCTGTACCAGTCGTTAAACATGCTTTTGGAGCAGCCTCAAGTGGCCATTCAAAGAAGTACTTTTGCTTAGTTTTTGCCCTAGAGGTTCCTGCTTGAGTTGCTCTTTGTGTTTAGTGCTAATTATTAAATGTCAATTCACTATTTCAGTAACTTAAAACAAACACTGTTGGTAGGTTAGCATGCTAACAGCTATGCTTCATTCATTTATTTTAAGTTAAACATTTTTTTTACTTGTTTAGGATTTTTAAATGTCCTTTTATATCCTTTAAATATATAGTATAGTATTTTTTGCATAGTAGTTTTAATTGCAATGCTTGCACAACCAAACAAATTACAAAAGAATCTCTCTACCCTTTCCAAAACATCCAACGTGACCTGAACTCGTAATTAGTACAGTCTCACAGAGCAGCTGGTGTGGCTGTAGACTAAGTGTAGAGATAATACCTGGCAGTTGAAGGAGATGCAAATCCTCCATAAATGAAACAGAGATATCAGTATCTACTCTTGTGCAAATTTCAGAACCAACAGCTGAAAACTGAGAAAATTAAGCTAAAGTGAAGACGTGGCGAGTCTCATTCTGCCCAGTTTTGTCCATTTTGTTTCAAATCAGGGCTGTAATGAAAAGAATTCTAGGAAAATCAATGACTGGGACTCAATGGTGAACCAATGTTAAGCAAAGAGGTGTGTAACCATAGCACAGGTTGACTAAATGTTGCAGAGCATTAAAATATATATATAGATATATAGATACACGAGAAAAATGTGGGCACTTGTAAATGTGTTTATAGCACACTATTACAGTTGAAGTTGATTTAAAAGTACAGACACTCAACAACAGCCTCACAGAACCTCTAAGCAACTGTACTCATATCTAGTTGTTGTAGGTTAAGTGCTTTTCTCAAAGGCACTCAACAGATGGCAACCAGCTGAAACAAGCTGAGAAAATGTTACGGAAACTGTCATTTAAAACTTTTGAGATCTGACAAGTTATTAGTGAGTGTGTGCTAGATAAGAATGACTAACACATACTCAGTGGCTTTAAACAGACATACACTTAACACATACACTCACACACCAATTTGTCATTTGGTTTTTTAAAGACTTCATTCATCACAAACCACTTCCCATACTGCTTCTCACGTCACGCATACTGGAAATAGAATTTGCTGCAGTCATTCATAAAGACATATGCTGCATGTCTGCACTGTAAAGTCATCTCCGTGATATGTATGGCAAAAATAAAGTACTACTTAATAATTCCCAACTGTTTGATGTTTTTCAGCCAAAGAGAAACTGCAATTTAAATTACCCATAGCAACTAATCAAGCTGGCCAAAAATAACAGTTTAATTGGTTGACTGAACATTGCCACGGCTATATTTAGGGTTTATTTTAAGCCCTGCAGGGCATAGGACAGGGCCTTCTAGGACACCCACTGGGGCAAAAATGCATGCCAGCCATGGCTGCGCACCCTCAGAAGTCCACCCGACTTGCACAGGGCAATCCCCCACTCAGGCGGCCTAGTAACACTGGCATCAGCTGCTGCCACAAATTGCATTAGAGGACAGTGGGATGACAGCCAGGCCTTTACCATCCAACCAGCTGCAATTCAGAAAAGGCAAGGAGACAGCAGTGAGTAACATTAGAAAGAGCAGACTGACTAATAGACTATAATTTTATTTTAACCCATTCGGAAAATATGGCTGATCCCAAATCCAGTGTCATGCTCTAGTCCTTATTCTTTGTAAATTAGGACCACCGGAGATGTTTATCGTACTATCAACAAATGAAAGATGATTCAAAGGTTCCTAGGAGTTAGTAGTAGGTACAATTGGATCTCTTGGTCAGCTGATGCCTCTCTGTGTTGGGCCTGTATGTTCTACCTGTGCCTGCATGGGTTGTTTTTTGTTTTTTTTTATTATTCACACAGCACAAGATATGCTTTTCATGTTAACTGGTGATTCAATTGTATATGGGGATAGGAAGATCTGTGGTTCTACCTCATTGTGTTACCCCTAGTACAACTTCTCCAGGATAAGTATTAAACCATTTCTATCTGCGGGTTTCAGTACGTCATATTCTGGATGAGCTCCAAAAGCATGCTATTCATTTACAGAGATGCAAACCTATCCAGCAAAAATAGACCCAGCATGTAAAGATAGAGGAACCACGGCTTATGGAACCAGGACACACATGCACTAGCTTAAAATGGCAACTGAATGAGTGGTGAAGGGGTTTCCTGGGGGTAAAAAAAAGCACACGAATCTAGCTAAGCCTCTGTGATGCTGCATATAGGTTGAGTTGTAGAGTGTGAATTTTCAATGCACCTTATATTCCACAAAGAAGTGTATCCATATCCGTGGGACAGTCTTGTAGATAATTGTTTACTGCATCTTACAAAACAGTCCATAGACTTTTTACACCATCATACTTCACTTTAAGGATTTGTTTAATTCCATGAATCTATCGTC
The DNA here is from genome assembly GCF_057381845.1 of Rhamphochromis longiceps. Taxonomy (NCBI): domain Eukaryota; kingdom Metazoa; phylum Chordata; class Actinopteri; order Cichliformes; family Cichlidae; genus Rhamphochromis; species Rhamphochromis longiceps. The sequence goes on from NC_140567.1 coordinate 16,497,572, forward strand.
CCACGAATCCTACTTGCTGGTATTTGCATTTTTAGGGCTGCACAGCCCACAGACATCATGCACTGGTCTGTTGGCTGAGATCGTGCAGAACTTTGAGCTAAACGATTAAGCCATACTCACAGTGAAAGTGCGAACATATTGATGATCAGCAAACACAATCTTAGCACTTCCTTCTTCCTATAACATCAGTTATGCCAATGAGGAGAACGATACAACAGCAAAAGGTTGACCGCATCCAGGTGGGTATAAATCTACACCTGGAAAACCGTGTGCTGTATCTCAAAGGTATCAGTGATTACACAGGCAAATGATTCTTTGCATGGTTGCATATTAAAGATGCCACGAGGCAGCCTTCTATGTTAAGTAAACACCCGCAGTCATGAAAAAGCTTTTAGCATGAGCTATTGCAAAATGCATAGAGCAAATATCCACATTAGCATGTCTTTTGATCCAGTGTAGATCTTGCAGGGAATAAATCATTATTGTGGGGGAAAAAAAGACAAAGTGGCTGATTTGTCTTTAAACACAAAATGGGGTCAGTATGCAGAGAATATGGAGAGGGACGGGTATTTAGAACAGTGTGGCTATGTTCTGCAAAGATACAAATAAGCATGTGAGAAACAGACTTTAAAACTGCTGGGTACTGCTTTACAAACCTAATAATTTTCATAATTAAGCTCTGGGAGGTACAAACATACACGCAACCTGTCCAACCATGCCGCATGGAGCCAATACAGACACGTAGCCTATTCTATTCATAGGAACTACAATACAGTACTTTCTAAAGCCTTGCAGGTTCTGCATAAAAATTGCTATTGTTATTTACATTTGCAAGATATCCATGTCTAAAAACAATATGAAAAAAATCAGAGATAGGAATGTGACAAAGTCGGAGAGTTTTGTGCCTTTATAAGGAGAGCAGGATCTGCAAGGAGCACAGACGCTGTTGAGGTAGGAACACAAAGGAACGTCTGGAACATAAACACCTGCCACAGAGCCAGCTTCTGCTTCCCATTACCTCCTGGTTCAGAAGCAGCATTACAAACACACACTGAAACATACAGACCCATGCACAAATGAGGCAAATCTGGTCCAGCGTCTGTGTTTCCGACATAGTTTTCTAAACTTAACTGCTAAAAAGTTCTAGCGCGTCTCCTGTCCTGTGGCACGTTCACTACGCTTTGAAGACAAATTCTTATCAGTCTCTATTTCAGCAACAGCGTTGCCGAAACCCATAAAACGTTTAGACTTGATAACAGTAGAGCAGCAGTTTTGTGTCAAAAACCAACCTGTCTGAATTCCCAGCTAAACGCAACCAATTCCCACTGGAGAAGGCCAACGGGATGTCTTACTGCCAAAGTATTCGGTCATCGCCGAAGTATTCTGCACTCATTCCATTTGTTTACAGTAATTACACAGACATTGAAAATCAATACAGTGAAGGTTCAAAGATGTTAACAATGCCAAGTTTGGCAGCATTATTTTAAAGATATGGAACGTGTACACAAAGAGACCCAGACAAAGAAAAACATGCTGATACACAGAAAAATGAGCAATGGTGATTCAGCACAAGCACAGCTGCCAGATTCTCACAACAAGAGAGAGGCAAAGGGGGAAAAAACTGGGGCAATATTTATAGAGTAGCTCTTGCTCTTCCTGATGATCCTTTGGAACAGAGGAGATGAAACACACAACAGGAAAAAACATTTAGCGCAAGGAAAAGCGAAAGAAGACAGACATATGAGCCGCAGACAAGAGTGGCAGCTAAGGAAAACTTTTAAAGTGAAAGCACCTGGAGGATGCTGCTGACTTCCTCTGATGTGGAGAAAGTGAAAGCAGTTGTGGAGATGTGTTGTTGTGACAGATGACTCTTGTATGGATGTTTTTTTTTTTTCAATTTATCCTCCTCATCTTGATCTTTGTTTGATTAACCTTTGTGACACATTACATTTCCAAATAAAGTAAACCATGTGAAATATTAGACATAAGGCAAGGCATGCAGCACACTTAGGGGGAGATAATGGGATAAAATTTGAGAAGAAAAGCAAGTTCTTCCTGTGGGGCGTTAATGAATTTCACTGTTGCTTAGCAGCACCTGTTAATGCCCTCTGTTGTGCTGGACGCAGGCTGCAATGGGCAAAGTGCCGAGACTTTAAAATAAAGTCTCATAATGACATCAAGGTCAGAGGTGAGCAGAGCGGGCTGTTTGTTAGCACTGATTGAAGCACTCCTGTAAATCCACTGCACTCTTGCAATGCACACAAACACACAGCAGAGATTGTGTGGAAAAGTGACAGCCAACATGTGTGGCAATCAATAAAAAACACTCAGCAGTCAAGAGATGGAGCATGCAGGACTACTGCTCCAGAAACATGCACGGCAGCCGGCACATTTTAAAAGCACAGCAGACAGGCACATGCATCCCACCTGTGCTGAGTCAGACAAATGAATGGGACAGATACAAACACAAAGACACATGCTTGACGATCACTTAGAGATGTGCGTATGCTGTTATTCCTATAACACGAGCGCACTCTCCCACCTTTGTACTTCTCCCTGACGTTCTCATAAGCCTGGATGAAGTCCTGCTCCTCAGCGTTGGGAGGCAGATAGGCAGGTTCATACATGGCCATCCCAGCACTTCCTTCCTTCTCCTTCTTCTCCTCTTCTTTCCTTTTGGGTCAGCCCTCTGTGTGTTTGGATGTATGTGAGGCAGACCGGTGCGGTCCTCTGTCTGGTCTCTCAGCTGTGTGTGAACCCTCCACGGCTCGAAACTTCATTCCACAGCCCAGCGTCACCACACATACACACACCCCTTTGCCTCCCTTCTCTTCCATACCCTCCCATAGTCTGGCTCAGAAATACTAATATAAATGTCAGGCTCCTCCTCTTAAAGACACACAGGCTGGAAGAAACAAGCACACACTCACAGAGAGCAGCAGGAACAGCAGCAAAGGGCTCTCTGGTTCAGATGAATTCAACTGTAATAGATGGCAAGCATAAGATTTCCCACCACCTTGTTTATGTAACCTCATAAAATGCTAGAAAAATTCTGATATCATGAAATAGTAATTAATGAGGGCTCGACTGAAACGACACATAAATTTAGGCAACAGAAGCTCCCATAATCATCAGCACTTGCAGAGTGGAAAAAAACAATATTGAATGGCAGCGTGCTTTTAGGGAGATTAACTTGTTTTGTATCACAGTAACAATCATTAACCATACAGTAGTATTCAGCCAAGCAGATAACTTCTTTGTTAGTTCAGAATAGTAATCATAGGTTACAATCAGGTGAGAGAAGGAGGTTCTCATCTACTGTGAAATATTATAGTACTTGGGTTGGTCCAATGTGGTGAAGTCGTCCTGTACCTTTAGCAGAAAAACAGCCCCAAAGCATAATGTTTCCACCTCAGTGCTTCACTGTGGAGATGATGTTCTTTGGATCATACTCGGAATTTCTCTTCCTCCAAGCGCAGTGGTTCAGAGTTGATGCCAAAGAGCTCGATTTTGGTTTCACTTTTTCCTGGCCATCTCTGAATCATTTAAATCAGAATCCTTTTGTCGTCATTGAACATCAGATGTTCAACGAAATTTGAAGCAGCTCCTTGGCAGCAGCGTTTGGAATACCAACTACACAAATACACAAATGCACAAGGCTTACACAGATGTGCAAGGTTGCTCTGAAGGTTCTGATCCACCACCTTTCTCATGGTCATCCTCACCCAATGCATGGAGCTCTAGACCAAGGGCTGATTGGTCATTTTAGATATCGCCCACTAACCGAACAATCACACCAACATTAACACTATTAAAATTAAACTACTATAAAACTTTGAGACAGTTCATTTCTTTGTAAGTGACCGAACTTCAGCAAGAACTCAAATATTTAATGTATTGTGAAACTGAAGTAAATGGTGTATGGTAAAGCAAATTTGTTCTGAACTGTGATTTTAACACTTTCCAGGTTGAAAGTTGCCTTGCTTTCCAGCCCATGCTTATATTTAGTATTTAGTACTTGCTTATCATGTCCCATCAGAGAAGTTGGGGCGCAGCCACAGAGCTTTTGGGGGTGTTCTGTGGAGTGCGCCAGCACATGCTTTGGATTCTGTGGGTGGATCAGACCTTCTGTAGATCTTTGAACACATTAGGAATTCAGAAAATAGAGCTTTTTTTGTGCAACGTTTCATTTCGTGTCTTTCAAAGTAACTTCCACATGAATGCCAGAACCCAAGGTTTGCACTCTAACAAGATGATCCATGTTATTCTCTTTACTAGTGTAGTTTTTTTTTTTTTATTTATGCCATCTTTAGAATGAGAGCCACTGTTGTGTGGCATTGATGGCAAACCAAATATCAGAAGAACAAACATTATTTTCCACATTAGTTTTTTTTTTGTTTTTTGTTTTTTGTTTTGTTTTTTAAATAAAATAAAATAACATCCATTAAAAAAGTTAAATTCCTCCAAATATCTTTGAACCCAATCTGGCTGAATACTTCATCCTTCCTCATTAATTTAAAGAGGTTTCATATCTTGTTCTATAATGCCATACCTTAATCAGATTTCTACATTCAATACATTTAGTCCACGTCTACAGGACATAATCTCATAACAAAGACATTGTCGACCCTCTATGTGCTGCAGAAACACACTCCAGCTGGTAGCTGCTGTGTTTCAGCTGGTCTCTCAGAAAGTTGACACCTGCAACATGATGAATAAATACATTCAGTTGCAGTTGCAGTGCAGATATGCCCTTGACATCCACTGGGAACATAAACTATGCACAGAAAATGAAGTAAGTTGCTGGGATCTAACAATGCTGTCTTGTTGAGCCGTTTTATGATGGAGAGCCTCATAAAAATGGAGGAAAGTGAACACTGTATCACACTTGCACTGTTTCCATGTTGGATTTTGCGTAGGAGTCTCCTGTAGCACAATGGTAGGGATGTGATGTAGGAAAAAGGAAAATCCCTGCAGCTCAGCCTGACTGTCAGACGTTTCTTTGGCCAAGGCCACACTGACATCAGCCAGGACACTTTCCTGGGAGGAAACGCGATAAGTTCACTCCAAACTCTTTGCTCTTGCAGCTGGAGAATTGCGACAGTGTGTGTGTGCGTCCGTGTCCTTTTCACTAGATCCAAAAGGAAATTTCATTATGCTTAACTCTTGCACTGTAAGTCTTCTGTATCTTCTGAAGAACAAAGCTCACACACTGCCGTTTTTTTCCCTATAGTCATATTTTCTAGTCACTATTTTGATTAACATACAATGTATTCTTTTATTATTCTTGACAGTTTTTCACCATTAAAATATGAATTTTTAAATGTGTAAAAAAAAATTGAGCAGCTGGCAGTCAGGTCATATTGCATAAATTATGTAATATCGCAGAAACACACACATTTTTGCTTTATCTTGAGTGCAAATTCCACTGTGGTTACTGACTTCCCAGAAATCCAAGAAGAGAAAAATATGATAACTGCAATTACAAATATGCTCGGCGAACACATACCAGCTAATATGTACTTGGCATAACCTCCTTTTAAAAAAGATTACGTATCTTAAAAAAACAGGGAGAGGTGCAACAGAAGGATGACATCAGCATATCCACTCTGAGATCCAACACAAAAAAAATGAAAGGAAGGCGAGATTAGACAGAAATTTTTTCACTATGACAGAAGTTAGTAGAATTTAATTTGGGGCTTTACAGTTGACATTAATATATGCATGTAATGAATGACTCAGTCAGACTTGTGATCATGTTAGATATTACTATGACATTAGATTTGAGTGTTTGGAAGTGGGGAGTGAGTGTCAACTACACGACTGCCAAGGCTAAACCTTTAACACATCAGCTACTATTAACGATCAGTGACGCTGGCTCTCATGACCTCATTCTCACACGCGCAGTGGTGACGCATGGAAGATAGTGTCTCACTCCGAACTTGCTAGATCATTCTAGCTCCCTGTCCACTCCCCAACAGTTGGACCACTTTATCTGGCTCCATGACATCTGTTTGTTTACTCAAGCTGGTACTTTTAAGAGCTGATAATCTGGTAATGTGAAGTCAAATAAGAGTTGAGGAAGGATATAGAAAAAGTATATGAACGTGTGTGTGTGTGTGTGTGTGTGTGTGTGTGTGTGTGTGTGTGTGTGTGTGTGTGTGTGTGTGTGTGTGTGTGTGTGGTCATGGGCGCCTGTGTGTAGTTTGTTTTCCAGATCTCCTTCAGAAATACCCGACAGGTGCACACAGGGGCCTGTGTGTCCAGTGTCCATTCTTTCATTTACACACACAAGCTTTCCACATCAGGAAATCTGAAACTGCAGTTGGATGTTTCAGTGTATGAACAGCTTAACCTGCACGTGGACGTTTTTATAATGTATACAGTGAATGCACTTGCATTTCACTTGATACTCTGCTTATTACTCAGAGTACAGAGTCTTTTGTCCTGTCTCCCTCCCATTTAGCCCAACCGGTTGTGGCAGATGGCTTCCCCTCCCTTAACCTGGTCTGCTGGAGGTTTCTTCCTGTTAAAATAGAGTTTTTCCTTCCCACTGTCACCAAGTGCTTGCTCAAACGGGGTGGTCTGATTGTTTTGTAAGGTCTTTACCTTACAATCTAAAGCACCTCAAGGGGGCAGTTGTTGTAATTTGGCGCTATATAAAATTAAATTAAATTGAATTAAGGGTCACAAGAAATAAACTGAGAATAAATAAAATAGAACAAATTAAAATTCATCAAAATAGTATTTTACAATTGAAAGGTAGATATACATTTTTAATATACAAAATGCCCCACTGAGACAATTTCTTGCAATCTTCAGTGGTTAAAGAAGCTCCACGGCTGTCCACTTAACAGCCTGTAACGTGTGGGGGTTTTTGCAGTACGTTCCTTTTATTTGATATTCTAATGGGGCCAACTCAGAGCGACGGCTTTAACATTAATAATGTTTTTCACACTGCTCGGTTCCCAGAATGAGACGGCAGTCACACAAATCACAGCACATCTTTTTTCAAGTGTCAAGGGCAGGGACGTGCAGAGAGGTTTAAAGGGGCGGGTGCTCAAAGTTAAAAAGGGGCACATTGAACCATGCTGAATAACAACAACACACATTCATCAAGAATCTAATATGGGAAGGGCAGGGCTGTGTTGATCTGAGACTGTAGACATTAAAAAAGTCCACAGGAGAGATGGTAGCTGATTAAACAAGTGTCATGAGATAATAACAAAATGCAAAGATTGGTGACAGCACTTGGAACCATAAGGCAACGAAAAACTGTGACATAAACTCGGCTCTGCCTGTGAATCACTCTTTGCTTCTCTTCTTCCTTCCTTCCCATCATTTCATATATCACTCTCCACTTGCTGTCTATCTGAGAACAAGGCACAACTTGCTATTGCAATAAACTATAATCTTCCACACCTAACAACTCTTGCACTTAATCTATAATAAAATGATGACAGAAAAATGTTATAGCCCTGCCTTTAGTAGCCTCACACAGCTCCTGCTGTTTCCTCCTCATGTCCTTACCAGCCATGTCTGCACAATGTTATATCATGAGTAATATTTTTTTAAATCCAGCTAAATAAAACACACACATGCACAGACAGTGACATTTTAGACCTTCTTCAGAATACTGTATATACTATGGGCATCCTTACATTATTATTTATTACTAGAGCTACAATAATAAAGCAATGAGGAGGGGGAAGTAATAAATATGAAATAATGTATTTATGATGATTCCATTTGTTTCACTATCCACTCTGTGCAGGGCAAAGCTTATTACATTTTTAAACTGTAGAGATACAATCATTTTACTGCTGTAAAATCCAACTTTTGTCTTATTTAAAATATAAATCTAATATAATCTGCTTCTTAATGTATGTTCTTTAAAATACAGCGTGTGTTTTTTAATATATTATAATTATAATTATTATTATGTGGACATGCATATTAGATCGTTTTTTAGTGAAATATAATCCCTCCAGAAAGGCAGGAAATGCCCAGAAACTTACTTTAAAACTAAATATGTTCCCTAAAACGGTGACAGAGCTACAGACCCATGACAGCCTTACACAGGTAGCCAGCAGCTATGACCAGCACTACTTGTGCAGTTAATAAAAGGACAGGTAATGTTTGTCACGCTGTTGCACACACAGCACGCTCGTTTGTTTCAGTTCGTCAGTTGCAACAAGACAGCTTACCAACGTGTACGTAATAAGCTAATACTCCTGTGTGCTACACACTACAGTGTACGCTGTACACCTACTTACTGGTTTTGTCGCATCAGTCCGTGTCTCTGAGTTAACTTGTGTTTCTCCTACAGCTCCGGACCGCAAAAAATGCGCGTGCTCTTTGTGAGCTCGTTCCCGGCTCGTAACCAGCGCGTTCTGCCGTCGAGGGCGATCATTGGTTAAATGTGATCATGTGACTGATGCAAGCCAGATCCTTTTATTTAGCAAAACTATGATTAATAGTTAAATATTATTGTTGAGGGGCACAGACAGGACTCCGCACGCACACACACATAAAAAAAAAAAATTAATAAATTAAAAAAATTTAAAAGTTGCCTCAACAAAAGGGCACTTTGGGCACTCATCAGGAAAGGGGCGGGTGCTCAAGCCCCTCTAGCCCCCCCCCCTCTCTGCACGTCCCTGGTCAAGGGGATTACCGAAGCACAGCTCACAGAAAAAGGAAAAAAAACCATGGGGGAAACAAATAACACCTGGACTGTGCACACATGCACAGGCAGGAGTTTAATGCTGACCCACAGCTAGACTGATCGGTCTGGCTGTGGAATATGACACAAAACCCAACAGTAGTGTGGCAGCTCCTATTAAGGGAGAATTTATGGTCCATTTTAACTAAGCCAGGGCTTATCCTCTGTTAGATTTTGATGAACGGAAATGGTTTTGTCTGTAGAGACAAAAGAGCAAAATCTCACAATGCTTTCTGCCTTCATTGTATTGTAATAGTAGCCTTTCAAAGTAATTACTTGTACACTTGGGTATATTTATCTATATACTCTTATTATACAGTCTGTGAGGATGTGATCTTTAGTGTCTTTTCACTTTTGACTACTTTTGTCAGCTGATGATCACCAGGCTTGATGCTCTTCTCTGTCAGTTATCCAAGCCTGAAACAATTTGAGTATGGTGCAATCCGGGTGCAATGCTGCTGTTACGGTTGCCCAGTAAAACTGTGGGTAACAGACAATCATAGAAACAGGCCTGGCTCCCTCTTCTGGATATCCACAACAGAAACACATGTAATGCGCAGCAGTGGATCAGACATGCTGCTGTTGACTGCCCTGACCTTTTCAGCCCACCACGCTTTTCCATCATGGCTCATTCACAGAATCTGAAACTGATGGTGAGAAGCAGCATTCCTTCCCTAGAATGAGGAAGACCATGAAGGTCAAACGTTTAAAAAGAAGAAAAGTGTTTTGTCCGGAAGGGTCTCGAAATGAGAATGAAAGCATACTGTCTGGTGAAAAAGGCAGAGTTCTGTAATACCAGACACATAATGAACACACAATGTAGTTGATGCTATTTGAGACGGGTGTCGAATGAGAACCATTTTCCAGAAGCAGTGACGACTCTTTAGTACGAGCAGGCCACCAGCTAGTTAACAGAAAGTGCCACCTGCTGGGGAAATGGGTTATAGCTGTCTGAAGGGAAGCCAATAGCTGTGTTCACACATGAGCAGGGAGCTACAGATGTAAGAATAGAGGACATTTAAGAAGCTATTGCAATCACAAGCTATTATAAAATCTGAGGAATACAATTAGGCACACAAAAGAGGCAGGCCAGCTCAGAGTGCCTTTCATAACTGAATCAGCTCAACAGTATAAAAATCCAAAGCTTATTATAATAAAATGTCAATGCATTCAGCTCGTATAAAATCCGCTACAGGGCAAGAGTCTGAGTATGTGTCTGGAGTAACTGTCAGCAGTACAAAAACAGCATTTGTTTGGAAGATGAGTCATACTTTTAAAGGCGCTTCTCTCACTTAATAAACAACATCGGGGGCTAAAAGATGACGTCAAAAGTGCCAAAAACTGAAGTTATTTGAATTGCGACTACACATTTGTTACAAAAGCGACAAATCTCTAAAACACCAAACATTACATCAGACATACACATGTTTACAGCATAGTACAAATACAGTTGGCCGTTACAGTTAACTTCTCTTTTGGTAAATGGTAAATGATGAATGCCCCTTTAAAATGTATTAAGTTGTGTTTAATTAAGTGGCTCCAGGTGGGTCCTGTTGTATTGCTTATAATGTTTGCACTCCGTGCTTACTGTCCCTTGTGGTCCACCGTAGTGGCAAAGGGGAGTGTTTGTTTTCACGAAAGTGGGTGTGTTTTATGTTGAACTGAACGAGCGGCAATAAAGATAATGGTGGCTCACGAAGCAGAGTATGAACACGTTATTCATAAGTTTGAGACAGAACATTACATGGTGTCAGAGTAAATCAAACTAAACGCCCACTGACAGAGCGAAATGGATTCGTCGGGAGTTCCTGCACCACGGATGGACTGGGATTCAGCCAATCTTCCCGATGCCTGGCGGAGGTTTGTACAACATGTGAAGCTAATGTTTAGCGGCCCACTAAGCGGCAAGCCCGAGGAGACCCAGTGCAGCTATCTTCTTCTGTGGGTAGGAGAAAGAGGCAGGGACATTTATAACACATGGCAGCTATCGGATGAAGAAGCTAAAAAGCTGACCACATATCTCGACAGGTTTCAACAGTACCTCATGCCGAAAACAAACACCATTTTCGCCAGATACAAGTTTAATGAAAGACTCCAAGGTGAAGGGGAGTCATTTGAGCACTTTGTGACCGAGTTAAAGTTACTCGTCAAGCAGTGTGGCTATGTTAACAGTGATGAAATGGTCCGAGACAGGATTGTCTTCGCAACCAGTTTCCCACAAGTCAGAGAAAAGCTGCTGAGCCAAGGGTCAGATTTGACTCTAGAAAAAGCCATAGACATTGCACGCTCCTATGAGATCGCACGAGAGCAATTGAAAGCCATGGTTGACCCACACACTAGCCTGCAGGGAGCAGCGCCCGCGCATGCAGTATCCGCTAAGCGCCAGAGTACGCAGCAAAAAGATAGGAGGGCACCTCATTATAATAAGATGGGAAAAATGTGTGGAAGATGTGCACGAGCACACAGCCAGAAGGAGGAGTGTCCTGCAAAAGGGAAGAGGTGCAAAAAGTGCAATAAAATGAACCACTTTGCCAAAGCATGCCGTTCACAAGCACCACACCAACCCAACCCAGTGTACTCTATTAACCCTGACACTCCAAGCGATGAAGCGGAGCTATTCATAGATTCCATAACAAAGTGCAACGAAGGGGAGGCCGATGAACAGGCTTACGCTGACGTTGAAGTAGGCTCACTGCATCACACCGTGAGTTTTAAGCTTGACACAGGAGCCACTGCTAACGTCATTCCTGCCCGATTGTTTAAGAAGTGTTTTAAGCAGGTTAGCTTGGCACCGCCCACACGCACACTATCTGGCTATGGAGGAGAAAAACTCAACATCAAAGGCACATGCCAGTTGAAGTGCAGGTGGAAAGACATTCACAAGATGCTGACTTTTGACATAGTAGACACTGCAGCACCCCCCATCTTAGGGTTGAGAGCATGCCTGGATCTAAACCTAGTCAAGCTGGTCATGTCAGTATAGATCACAAACGTCATGGAGGAGTTTGCCGATGTGTTCGAGGGCATAGGGAAATTCCCAGGAGAATGCGACTTACACATTGACCCAGACGCCATGCCCGTTGTGTGCCCCCCCCCCGGAGGATCCCTTTCACACTGCGGGAACGACTGAAACGGGAGTTGGATGACATGGAGAAAAACGGCATAATCATCAAAGTAAAAGAACCCACAGAATGGGTAAACGGACTGGTGGTCGCAGAGAAGCGTACTGGGAAGCTCAGAGTATGCCTCGATCCTCGCGAGTTAAACAAAGCCATCAAAAGACCTCATTACCCGCTTCCAACATTGGATGACATCACACCAAAGCTGGCAGGAGCACAGTACTTCAGTGTCATGGATGCTCGCTCAGGCTATTGGGCCATCCAACTAACCACCAAGTCATCGCTCCTCACCACCTTCAACACAACCTTTGGCAGGTACCGTTTTCTGCACCTTCCTTTTGGGATAATATCAGCACAGGACATTTTCCAAAGGAAAATCGATGAGACGTATGAAGGGCTCAATACGTGTCATCGTGGATGACATCCTCGTGTTTGGCAGGACAAAGGAGGAACACGACGAGAACCTCCGTGCCATGCTTGAGCGCACACGGGAGCGAGGAGTACGTCTCAATCCAGAGAAATGTGTCATAGGCGCCACAGAAGTGAGTTACTTTGGACACAAACTCACCCGGGAGGGCATCCAGCCAGACCCAAAGAAACTGCAGGCCATAAAGGACATGCCACCTCCTGAGAATAAGAATGAGCTTGAGACAATCCTTGGAATGGCGAACTACCTGTCCAGATTCGCACCACGACTATCAGAGGTGAACGCACCGCTGCGTCAGCTGCTCAAACAAGACTCAGAGTTCATCTGGGATCAGACCCACGACAGAGTCTTCCAGCAAATGAAAGATCTCATAACCAGAGAACCAGGCCCCATACTGGCATACTACGACACGACCAAGGAGCTACGGCTACAGGTAGATGCATCGAAGTATGGTTTGGGAGCTGTGTTGATGCAGGACGAACACCCAATAGCATATGCTTCAAAGACACTGACCCCAACAGAAGTCAACTATGCACAGATCGAAAAAAAGAGCTCTTTGCAGTGCTGTTTGGATGCAAGCGTTTCCACACCTACATATACGGCAGGAGAGTCATCGTCGAGTCGGACCACAAGCCGTTGGAGCACATACTGAAGAAACCAATCTCTGTAGCCCCGGCTCGTCTGCAGCGCATGCTGTTACAGCTGCAGAGATACGACATAGAGATTGTGCACCGGCCCGGAAAAGACATACCTGTGGCCGACACACTGTCCAGGAAACCATTGCCCGACCAAGACAGCACGCTGAGTGAAGGCATGGAGGACCAGATCCACTCAGTGATAAACAGCCTCCCAGTAAGTGACAAAAAACTCTCAGAGATACAGGCTGCAACAGGATGCGACCCGCAGCTCACCCTGCTGAAGCAAATTGTGCAGGATGGCTGGCCTGAGGACAGAAAAAAATGCCCCAAAACCCTTTTGGACTTCTGGAATTTCAGAGATGAAATTTCACACTTCCATGGCATCATCTTCAAAGGTGACAAAATTATAGTGCCAATAGCCCTAAGGAACAACATGCTGGAGAGAATCCACACTGGGCACATGGGGATTGAGAGGAGTAAGCAGAGAGCAAGGGACGCCCTCTTCTGGCCAGGCATGGGCAAGGACATAGCTGCCACGGTGGAAAACTGTTCCATATGTCAGGAGAGGCGCGCGGCGAATTCCAAAGAACCTCTCATCCCACACCAGATCCCTGAGAGACCATGGCAGGCAGTGGCCTCAGATCTCTTCACATGGCGTGGACGGGACTACTTGGTAGTTGTGGACTATTACAGCCGCTACTTTGAGGTCGAAAGGCTATTCTCTACCACTGCAGGGTCCGTCATCAAAAAGCTCAAGGCCATATTCGCCAGACATGGTATACCAGAGAAGCTTATCTCAGATAACGGCCCACAGTACAGCTCTCGAGAGTTCAAGGATTTTGCAGTCACATGGGACTTTGTCCACACGACCTCAAGCCCTTTGTACCCGCAAAGCAACGGCCTCGCCGAAAGAACAGTCAAAACGGCCAAATCAGTTCTGGATAAAGCTCATGCTCAGGGAGTAGATCCCTACCTGTCCCTATTGGAGCAAAGGAACACGCCAGTCGATGGCTTCAGGTCACCCGCGCAGCTCCTCATGAGTCGACGTCTACGCTCAGTGCTTCCCATTACCGGATGCCACCTGGTACCTCGCATCATAAGCCCGACGGTTGTGCAAAAAACACGGATGGAAAGACAAGAGCATCAGAGGCGTTACTACAATCGCAGCGCCACACCACTACCGAAGCTGCAGCAGGGGGACCACATTCGCTTTCAGCACGAGTCCGGAGCCTGGAAACCGGCTGTCATCATCCGACCTGCAGAAACTGCCCGCTCTTTCGTGATCCGCACTGGCGAGGGACAGAGTATACGGCGTAACCGACGGCACCTGAGAGGCGCCAAGGCGTCACCGGCACCTTCAGCACCAGCATCCGATCTGGTCACCCAGCCAGATGGTGCAGCTCAGCAACAAGCAGAGCCCCTGTCGCCATCTAGAGACACTAAAACGCCAACCATGGACACTAGCCCTGCACTGACCACCAGATCAGGACGAGTGGTCAAACCGAGGGTTATTCTTGACCTGTGATTGTAAAGGGTGTAGGCGGATCGCTGCCCTAAAAAAAAAAAAAAAAAAAAAAAATGGAAACATGTCAAATGTCCATGTACTAATGAGTGCATATCCCGCATTGCATTGTTGGTGTTAGTTTTATGCCCCAGTAATTTTACACATGGCAGTGTTGAAAAACTGTTCCTTATCCTCATGTTCAGGATGTTCTATTTTGAAATGTATACCAGCTGTGTCACTGGCGGACATTTAAAAAAAAAAAAAAGGGAGATGTTGTATTGCTTATAATGTTTGCACTCCGTGCTTACTGTCCCTTGTGGTCCACCGTAGTGGCAACGGGGAGTGTTTGTTTTCACGAAAGTGGGTGTGTTTTATGTTGAACTGAACGAGCGGCAATAAAGATAATGGTGGCTCACGAAGCAGAGTATGAACACGTTATTCATAAGTTTGAGACAGAACATTACAGGTCCCAGTGCTCAATTGTATTAAAGACCTCAAATTATTGGCTGGCTATTCAGTCTTTCTGGTAGAAAACATTTTGGCCAACCAAAATTAGTAAACATTTTAACATCATAGTGAATTTCAGATGAACCTTGCTAATTTAAGTAGCTAGCAGGCAAAAGCAGCATGTGGCAAATCTCCAGCTGTACGTTCTCATCCAAATATTTTTGAAAACTTTACATCACAATAACATACAGTGCATACACAACATAACAGTAGCTTCCACAAATTAATGGTGTAATGTACAGTAACAGTATGTACCAATAAACTGAAGGAAATGGGATGTGGATGACTCATGACTCAAAAACAAAATGTGGATGATTTTCCTGTAACGTAGGAGCTCGAAATTAGAATAGATCTTTATGCTTGTGTTCACATGCACTGATCATTTCCAAAGAAAATCGCTATATTAAACTGTAATGCGTGTGTGCATGAGAAAGAGATAGCAAGAGGATGTGAGTGGAAGAGAGATGGAGTCTGAGCCTAGCATCGTCTAAGCATCAGATCATAGCCACTCCAGAATAAATTATTGAAGAGTACTCTGCAGGGATGTTTGCCGTTTAAATACAGCTAGGGCTCTAAAAGCCAACAGCAAAACACACACACACACACACACACAATTCATGTGCAGTTCAGTTAGCAAAAACAAACTTGATCTGCTTAAAATAATACAATTAATTATAAAGGCTAATGAGATTTTAAATTTTTCACAATAGTCATTAATTTTTAATTACAAGAACAAGAAAACATTTAATACCATTTTCTATATTATAGTTTGGAAATGACAGAATGACAGAAAAATCACAAAATTAAGATACATAAATGCACAAATATTTTTAATAAAGATTAGATCAACCATCTAAACGCCATCCAAATGTATTTATTTCTTCTGCTTCTGGTGACTTGGCACCATATTTTTGCTTTCCATAAGGTACAGAAGGCGACCACTGTTTCTGTGTAGCAACTGGTAGACCTTTATCAGGTCCAACCTGGGACTTTAAAAAGTATTATGTTTCTCTTAAACACAAAAAATGTGCTTCCTGTTAAATGAACGCTTCCTATTTAGAAGATAATGTTGATAATGTTTGCTTCTTAGCTCCCACATTAACATTATAGTATTAGCCTTACATTATATAATAAGTTAGCATATGGCCAGTGTGAGTAACTGCTAATAGTAAATGGCTAATGTTAATGCATCCGCTGGACACATGTTTATTACCGGTTTAACACTTTAAAGTAAATGTGAGTATTAGTGACATCAAAATTCATCACAAAGACCGTGTTGTCAGTCTTTAAAATGCTTTGCTAAGTTTTTTATGCTACTAATTAATGTGTTCAGCTGCTAGTGACTGGGGGGGGCTGTGTGCACGCATGTTTCCAGCGGTGCCATGAGAAGTTGTCTGTCAGCTGGAGAAGGTGAATATGGCACTGTTTGTATCAATACTACTGCAAATGAGTACCTAACCCAATAGCAATTTTTTAGTATTGATCAGTATCTGAGTATCATGTCTTCTGGAGTCAAATGTGAGGGCAGAATCCTTTGAAAACTCTCTTTTCCATATGGCTATATAATCATTCTATTGGACCTGATCAGTGAAGAGTGCTCATCTTCCAACAAGAACTGTGCATAGTCTATTCTAATCCCCCTTCTAGGACAGGCCTGTACATCTGCATACAGTCAGGAAATCTGTAGCAGAACCTCGTCATTCATCAGAGCTTACTACAAAAGCTCAGCCTCACCCACGGGTGCTGATATTGCCTGACATGGCCTTCTGATTGCTGGAAAAAGAGACGTACAGGATGTGGATGTAGGCCTTTTGTAGACCTGCATGCACATCCTGAGTTATACAAACTTCCTCCTAGACAGGAGCACAATTTTCCAAAACTCGATCACAGACGTATTGTGTTCAATCAAAGACTTGTGCTAAGCTGGCACACTGAAAATTAGTATATTCTGTGCTACATTAAACCGGGTTTTATCCTTGTTGTGCTGTCTGCTTTGGTGATTGAGGATGAGCATTCCCTGCCCTTTTTTCAGAAGGGCAGGGAATGCATAGTAGGAGTGAAACAAGAGGAGTGTTACATCCTGCCCATATAGCAATGACTGAAGCTCAAGGAAGGCGCTTGTATGTGCCTGTTTTTCACTGACATTTTATAAAGTACAGTTATTTCTCGTTGCCATGTGTACATTTACTAACATTAATTCGTTACTTAAGGAATCCAGCAGTCAATATTTCAGGCCACAATATAGGTGGCACTTTATGCAGAGCGCTGAAGATGACAAACTGTCTACACTTTGTCATCTTCCATGCTCTGCCCAGAGTGCAAACAAGAATATTCCCACAGAGGACAATGGCTCTGACATAATTAACGCAGGCTTTCTGTACTGCTTTTCATAAATAGAAGAGTCAACATGATGAATAATGTTCTTTCTTTGCTGGTTCTAAGGTTTGACATTTAAAAAGGATAGGCGGCCTGGCATCCACTACATCCACTGGTACACACATGGAAGAAGTCACATGCTCCACATTACTCCCGTAAAATCACTAATTTTTTATTCATTGCTGCACATCTGTTCCACAGTCATAATGATCTGTTGTTGCATATGATTTGTGTATTTGTGTTCACTACACTGAATGCCAGTTGTATTGATTTCTTGGTATATTGTTATGTGTTACAGCCTCTCCTACCTCTTGGCCAGGTTTCACTTGAAAAGAGATTTTAATCTCAAAGAGGCTTTTACCTGGATAAATAAATACATACATAAATAAATAATAGTAATAATAACATTATTAATGCGACTGCAGCATAGTATTGAGTTCTTAATGCATTTAAAACTGAATTGAAACACCAGACCATTATTATTTAATAGCTCCATATTGAAAATAAAATATTTCATGTGGAGTTCAGTTTTAATGACCTCTGACATCCAACTTGGCGTTGTTAGCTAACAGCAGGCTAACTTTTCAGTGCCAACATATAGCAGAATGGACAGTCAGAAAGACTATAAGCAACACATAGCTGTTTTGGAGCTCTGAGTGCTAGTCGCTCTTCACTTGCTCTAAATCACATGACATACAGGTATAAGAATAAAAGCTTATGGGGAAAACAGGTGGAGTGCAAAGGAAATTAGCACTAGCATATTCATATTGGGTTAGCTTAACTACTACAAGGCTTCATTAGCTAGCCTTTTCAGTTTTCCATGTCAATATGTCTGTAACAACTGAAATACAAGATTTAAGTTTGTTTTAAATGTCTGCTTTAAATAAGTAAGCACTCTTTCACGTGCATAGATATAACTCTGTTTAGTCCCCCTACCTGCAATGCGAATTACAGCCCTGTCAGCTGGATCCAGGACCTCCGCTGTGGCGGATTTGGAGCGTTTGACTCTCTGGTGTTTGGACAAGTTCCAGGGCAGGGTGTCTCCAAGAAAGGGGACGCCACTCTTCTCTTCATAGCTTTCCTCCAGTGGGGTTCGATCCCTACGTCTGTCTTTACGGGTCGCCATCACCCACTTAAGAAAGAGATGGATAGGCTTAGTTAGGGACTGATTGCATGAAGGTGCACACATAATCAGAATAAATGTTTTGCTACGTTTACACTCAAATATTAGCACACCACCAGTGGTCAGCTATTTTCTTCTCTGTGCTGACCGACCTCAGCATACTAACATTTAACTGCCACCCAAATGTATAACAAGATTAAACTCAGGTCGCCTAATGTTCGAGTGCTATAAAAATGCAAACTGCACGGCCAGACACACCATGTACTTTGTGGAATACTATCAGTGTATAGAGATGGGAGAGGCTGCATGATCAAGATAACGGTACCACATGGAGCTTCACCTGTTGGTGCAAGGAGTAGGGGTAAGAAATGGCAGCAACAGACACTTGGAAAGCTTGCACGACTGTCCTTCACTAGAAATGCTTAAAAAGGTACAACTGCTTAATGCAGCTGAGCATCCTTGCTCCTTGTTTTCATACTTCCTCTGTGTGCCCAGGTTAACGTTTACTGTTAAATATTTAGCCTATACGCACAGGGCAGCATCAGTTACAGTTAGTTCTAACGTTTTACATATCAGGACATAATAAAAAATTATCTAGCCCTTTCCAGGTTTTAAAATAAGGTACATACAACCTCAAATGAGCAACGGCACATGACATATTACACTATTTCATTATTTATTTATTTTTTAAACTAAGCCAAAATCCAGGAGCAGTGTGTGAAAAACTGTAGCCTGTACAACCACCTATAGCAGTTATAACTTGAGGCAATTGTTTTCTACATTGTTGTTGAGTGGTTGTTGCCCACTCTTCTTTACAACCTTGCTTAATTTCACTGAGATTTGTAGGCATTTGTTTATATGCACAGCTCTCTTAAGATCCCACTACAGTGTTTCCATGAGGTTGAGCTTTGGACTTTGACTGGGCCATTGCAACACTGTTATTCTTTTCATTTTCAGCTATTCTGTTGTAGATTCGCTGCTATGCTCATCATTGTTTTGTTAAATGACTCAGTTTCAGCTGAACCTTTGCTGTTAAACAGATGGCCTCACATTTGACTCTAGAATACTTTGGTATACAGAGGGGTTCATGGCCAACTCAATGCCCAGGTCCTGTGGCTGCAAAACAAGTCCAAATCATCACCACTCCGCCACCGTGCATGGCAGTTGGTATGCAGTAAATGGGCTCATAAGCTTTGCTTGGTTATGACCAAACGTGGCACTGTACATTTAAGGCTAAACGTCTCCACTTTGATCTGTTCAAAGGACGTAGTTCTGCAGGTCTTGTGGTTTATTCAGATGCAACTTTACAAACCTAGCTGTGCTAGAACAAAGAGGTAAATAACCCATACTTGTTCAGTCTTTTTATAATCATACTGTGAACTTCAACATGCTAAGTGAGGTTTGTAGAGTTTGCGATGTAGCTCTTGAGGGTTTTTTTTGCTGTTTCTCTGAGCATTGCACAGTCTGACCTTGGGTTGAATTTGCTGGGACATCCATTCCTGATTAGACTGTCTTGAATCTATTCATCTTCCACTTGTGAATACTCTTTCTCAGCACTGAATTACCTTATTGATAGGAAAAAACAATTGCTTCTCCAATTCCATTGCTGACGTCTTTCCTCCTTGGCGCTGTTTTTATACATACCTGAATGCTGAAAAGGCCTTCTGCTCTAATAGAGGTCACCACACTTCCTGATCGCATCTGATTATCAGCACCGGGCTGCTGTTTGCCCTCTTAACTCTGGAAGCAGCAAGAGTGTATTTCATTTTGCCCAAACTCCTATGTTTTGGATTCATTTTTTGTTAAATTAATAATGATATGGCATGACGTTGTTTATCTGAGGTTGTATTTACCTACGTTTAGGAGCTGTTAATGAGAAGATTGTTTTAGTATGTCCAGAAATGTAAAACATTAGAGCAAAAAGATAGTGACAGTGACAAAGCTGATTAGAAAACATTTACATTATAACTGTCACTTCTATTGTACTTTTCCTACATTAAGTGGTGTTAAATGCCATGGGAAGACAAATGGTAGAAGAAAGGATTTGGTTTCCTAAAACTTACAGACTGAGGAGGTTAAATATGGAGATAAAACTAAATAAACAGCTATTAGGTCAATGACCAACATCATATTACTGAAAAGGTATGAAGCTCACATGGTAGTATACACACATTGGTAACGATTACTGATTTAACAAAAGCACGAGCTCAGTCAACACATAGCAGTTAACTGACTCATCAGAACTCATAAACTCTGTCTGTAAGGATGCCAAATAAAACAACGAATGGTGTCACCTGAAGTGACAACCCACCTTCTCAATTGAGGCGTCACTTTCTCCTGTCTCATCGTCTCACTTAACTTAATGTCAGCGTAACTATTTTAAAACGCCAAGAGATGCATGCTTTAATTTAATAACAACATGGAACACATTTGCCATTACTGACCACCTGACTGAAGAAATAGCTGTGTGTGAGTGTGTGTGTGATGACACACCCGCTGTGAGAGATAACTCTGGTCAATAATCCAAAGCTCAGCAGTGATGAAATGGTGTCACATGCCTCTAGTAGTCACAGCTGACCTGAGAGCAGAGCTCAGTCCCCTGTGAAGTTATCATGCTGCACATGTAAATTCCTGTCAAGCTATCCAGCCTTTGGATACTGATGCCATGACAACACAGGCTACTGTAACCAGGTTAATAAATGGGCTGCCAAGTTATAGCATCGAAGCTGGTTTAATTAATCTGTTTGTTTCCATGTCGACACAGCAAATATTGTCTCTGCAGTAGAGGTTTACCTTTTTTTCCCTGCAGATTTACTCAAGGTAAGAATTGGAAAACACTTCAAAGCAGGAATATACTCCTTCAGCGATTTCATTTTAGAAATGTTTGTTTTTGGACTGTTTCAGTGTTTACCTGTGGTAAAAAAAAATGTTTCCACACTAGAGAAAGAAAGTCTCACTTCAGCTTGCCTCCATTACAGAACACACACACACAGTTTCCTGTGGTGTTGGATTACAGTATAAGTCAGGCTACCACCGATACATTTTCCATCTGAAAATACTGAAATGTATCATCGGGAGCACGCTGTCCTCTAGCTCAGGATTGTAATGATGTACGGTTTTGCTGAGTACCTTAAGCAACGCAGAATTTCTCCACAAGGTGGACGCACCTGCAACAACCTAAGCCCAAAATCTCTCTGCAAAGCTCACTGAGTCAAGTTATTGCTACACTCCTGTGCTGTCACCCAAACCTACCAGTTTCTTCCAACCCAACCCACGCACTACCGGACACCGGCATTGTCTTACCTTACTGCTGAGCTGGATCAGTGCGTAAACGCCTGTTAAACAGCCATGAGTGCCAGTGCTTCACTATGCGCCCTGCAGGATGTCGCCAACCAAAACAAATAAAGTCGCCGACAGCCACGATAGCCACACCTTTTACAGGAGGCAGGGCTGCTGCTGGAAGAGGCTGAAGAGACAACCCGCCGTGCAGAATCCGCATCATCTGTGATATTTCTCCCGCCCCGCTCGCTCTCTTTCATCCATCCTCCACTGCATGGCGACACCACTGAATTCAAAGGTCGGTGATCCTTCGCGCAGTCGTTAACTCACACCCCCTCAAAAAAAAACAAAAAAAACCCAACAACAACAACTCTAAAGTGCAGCTTCCGATCTTAATTACTCCGAGAGAAACTGAACAGTCCTTCTCTAGACGCTCAGTCCGCACGTCGGAGCTGATGTTGGGTTTGTGCTCCGATCCAAAGCAATTAACAGCTTTCCTCCACCAGCAGGGTCTGGTGCTGCGGTGAAACGCTGCATGACTCACTGTTCGATTAGTTTGCCTGCTTGTCCCGGACTGAATAGTGTATTGTCTGCAGGCTACTGCAAAGGAGAGAGTAAGAAACTGTGATGACACAGCCGCTGTCTGCGAGGGTTTAGACTAATGATTAACTAGAAGAAAAGCAGTTAACTGGTTTGATTTTACACAGTAAGTATCACAAGCTCCTATTTTACTGCACTGAAACATACATGTCGCTGTAGTCTATTAAGATGAGTTTTGGACCATTCAAATAATACACTGTTACGTAATGCTAGGGTCATTATACAGTAAACAAATACAGAAACAAAACATGTGAGTCTCTTAAGGAATAGATCCATAACGATTCGCTTGGCACTCCCTTTCTGCATTTTTATGTACTATGATTTTAAGAGCCCGTCCTTCCCAAAACAGTAAAGTGTTGAAGGTTAAATCAGAGGTTCCCAAAGTGTGGGGCAGAGCCTTACTAAAACAATATATAAAAGTAATGAGAAAGTGGCCACTTTCATGAGTAAATCATATAAGCCTTATATGATTCACTATATGAAGTAGGCCACATCTTATGCAAGTCTTTTATAAGTTTCTTTTCCATTTGGGCTAAAGGTACAAACGCATATAAACAGCTGCGTTTTAAAAAATACCTGTGTAGGTGTGGACGTAGCGTAAAAGACTTAGTAGTTACTACCTGTAATTTATTGCAGTTTACTTTTATTTGCTTAATTGTTTACTAAATGTTTGAGTTGTGAAATAAACCGCAATGGAGTTTGAAAACAAATATGGGCGCGTGTGCCTTAGAATATGGGGACTCTTTTTGTGTGCGCACGCGCGCGCGTGTGTGTGTGTGCTCTATCTAGCTTTAAATCTGCATTGTGTTGAGTCACTGTATGTTTGGAAGGTTAACTTAGTGCAAATTAGCATTGAGTAGCTGGATTTCAGTGGAAGCGTAGCACAAATTTAAGCTGAATTTCAGCGAAGTCTGAGAAAGATAAGACTCCATAACACACCAAGGTCACCACTTGACTCTGCACCACCATCTGCTCAGCTGTGATGCTACTTTGCGCCTGATATGCTAAAACGTATCACGGCTATGAAAGGTCCAGGGTTTAATGAATTTAATTAAATGGATTTATCGAACAAGCTGAGTTATTGTCTGTTGAAGCTCTGACTCACATCTGGAAAAAGGGGAACACAAAATAACACAAAAGAGTAATATCATGTCTACGTGTGTCTGGACTCAGCAGGGATGATAATAAATGACAAAATTTGAGAATATTTGTTCGAAAGCAATAGAGAATGACTCACTGCATTATATATCAGTATGTATTGCCACCCGGAGCCTCATTTCCTTCATTTATTGATGCAAAAAGGCTGAAAGTGGTGCATAAAAATTCACCAGAATGGGGGGGGGGGGTCACTTCAGGTATCATAATCCTGTATCTCATGTCACAGCACCACTAATGCATTAAGAGGCTTGTTAATGCAGACTAATAGGAAAAAGTGCTGAAACATCAGGTAGTTTACAGGTAGTAAAACATGTTTTTTAATGTTTTCACATTATTCTCATGAATACATGCTTGCTTTATGAAATGTGGCAGGTCCAAAGCACAAAATGTAATCTTATCCTGGATATTACGCCATAATCCATATAAGCAGTATTTCAGGCGCAGAGAGAACTTTGTGTTAGTGGTAATATAAGGAGAAATACTCTGAGACAGTACAGATTTAAGCTGTGTGGACGGTAGGAGACAGGACCCAAATGCAGGACATTTGATGATCTAAGGGAGGCAGCTTTTATTGTGCTGTGGAGAACTTGAATACAGGTAAACAGCTGGGACTAATCAGACATAATGAGACAAGGCGAAAGCAAAACTAGACACACTAACACAGGACAGGGGCTATCAAAATAAAACAGGAAGCATGACATAAAGATGCAGACTAGACACTGAGACGTGGAAACATGACAGACTTGGGAACAGAGGAAATATGAACCACAGAGACAAAAGGAACTAGACACGGAACACAGGGAAGACGTAGTGGCAGAAAACCAAGACAAGCATACAACACACGGAGACAAATAAGGAAAATAAGAATACAGAACAAACCCTTCACTAGAGACATGACACCAGGAACACAGGGGAGGCACAGAAACAGAAAACCTAGAAACCAGAAACTATAAATACAATACAAACAGAAAACCATCATTCAAAGAGAATAACTAACCCAAAACCACAAAACACTGGATCACCAACCCAGGACCATGACATAAGCTGTTTATAGGAATACAAGATTTCAGATATACCAGAAAGAATGATAGTTAAGCAATAGATCTCAGGAAAAAGAGTTTTCAGTCAATGAAAATCTCTGACAATAGGAAAAAAAACTACTCGAAAAAGATGAACAAATCATCCAGCTGAAGCTGATGGCTGCTTTCAAGACCCACTGTTAGTATCCTGCTCACCTCTGTTTGTCAGTGAGAACTTGGTTATCTTTTAAGTGACAAATACCTCAGTCTTCCTATCATCCAGATTTGTACATGTCACTGCAGTTACACGTGCAGGATGTTCAGGTGAGCTGGAAAGAACACTAGAGCTGTGGACTTGAATGGCATCAGACTAAACATTTCATAGACTGCATTTTGCTTTTATTTGACAACAGCTGTTCTCATTAAGGTGGAGTCTGAAACCACCCTTTAAATTCTGAGTGTACCGAGCTGCTATAACTATCAAGACAGAAGTAATACTGATCTAAAAAAAACTAGATTGTATTGATAATAAGAAGATTAGATATTAAACACTTTATCCTTAAAAAGAACAGGTTTCCAGTCTTATTTAAAATATGGCCTTGATTTTCTCGCAGCACACATGCTGACTTAAAACACAAAAGCTCCTCAACTACAGTTCTTATCTCAAAGACCTCGGACTACAAAGCAAGAGTCGCATTCATTGCTGCACAACGATGCTACCACTGCATGACAAGCTGAAACTTGTGTGTATCCACTATAACAGTTGCTGTGAATGAAATTTTCTAGTGCATTGCCTGCACTACTAGTTTAGTGGTTTAGCACGACAACTGAGATGAGATGAGATAGCCTTTATTTGTCAGTTGCAGGTCTTTTGCCCACAACCGAGATGACAGACCTTGCCGACCGTACATACAACACACAAACATCACATTGGGGAGACAGGTCAGGCTAGGTAGCGAGGAAAAAAACATCGAAATGTGTAACACAAAAGGATAATACAGGAATGCACAGATATCAACACACCATAGCACAATAAACACAGACAAGCAACGTGTGAAAGTGTTCCAGTTTGTACATCTGATCTGGGACCGCTGCAATCTTCGACTGCGCCTCCAGCTGACCCGATGTCCACATCAGAGGGGAGGTAAGCGTTGGAGGTGGCGTTGGATCCAGGGTAGGGAGGGTGATGCGTCAGTGAGTGCTTATCAGTATCAGTATATGTATGTGTTTGTGTGTCCATAGTTCAGCTGAGACAGTGTCCTTCGCCCTGCCAGGCTAAGTAAACAGTCTTCCAGCCAACCCATGTGGCCTTGCATGGGACAGTCAGGGACAATGGCAGCATGAAAACTGAGCCAGGATTAAGGTCATGTGACTTGGTAATAGCAGTCGTAGGGCCATTAAGTGACACCTAGCCTTTTTATGTGTTTAGAACTCACTGGATCTATACTTACAGAGATTTTGATTGGCTCTTACTGTAAGGTTGCACGTACAGCGAAGAGTATTGAGACTCCTCCTGGGTTCATTGTGTCAGCTGCAGCTGCTTTGCTGTCTCTAGAGCTCCAGTTCACTACTCAGGGTGCTACTTTTGCTGCCATTTAACATTTTTGACACACCAGATATTTTCTAGTTGTTCTAAATGTATTTAGAAAGCTAAACTAAGTAATCAGTGTTTGGATTTTTTAACCATTTTTTATTTGGAATGTAGAGTTTATAAACAACTATTCATAATAACATACTAAAAGTCATGATATGCATTTCCTCAGTTGTGTGAGACATATGGTTTAATACAGTGTGTGTCCCACAGGTATTGACAGTAGATTTCACAAAGTATTACCCATTACAAATCCCATATTAATCTTTTTGGACAGAACTCATAGACGGAATAATGAGCAACATTACTATGAAGATAACTACATTTGGTGATGCAAAAACCATTTAAAAATAGAACAAAAACAACAAAAAACTTTTTTAAAATTATTTTAATACCCTTGATTTATGGTCAGTTCTGTTTTTTCTCAATTGCAAATGGAAGAATTCCTCCAGCAGACATTCAGCTTCTTAATAAAATTAGGGAAAAAAAGAGAAAATACGACATTAAGTTTGTGATTTTGTAAGTCCTACTATAGATTTACAGTAAAAGTAAATTAAAGTAACTGTCAGCAAAACACAGGACACAGTCAGGAGTCTCTCTGTTAGCCATTAGGGTTTTTCTGCTGCTTGTTTGGTGTCTCCTAGCTACTCATTAGATGTCCTCACTCTGCATCCAGTTGAAGTTTTTACTTGTTGTTTTTGTCTCTGCATTAATTACTCCTGGAATTATTCATCAGTCCACAGATGTTGTGCATTTTGTACTGCATTCATAATTTATAACTGAAACATTATCTGCATTACATCTAAACGGACTCTGACAGCAAGTAAATGTATTTTTTTCTTTTAAGTTCAGCAGTGGCCTGATTTCCTCCTCAATGTCCCTTATTTGTCTCACTGCTGGTCGGTCTGCATGATTACCACAAGCGGTTTAGTGGTCAGATGTTCCTCAGTACCAGTAAATTTGTGTTAAACAAGAAATGCTGGGACGGGTGCCAGCAGGTCAGATCAGATCAGCTGTTTTACAAGAAGCTCACGTCACCTCCACCCACTCAAACAGCATGTTTTCATGTGGACAGATTATCGAGAAACAGTCTCCCACTTATCTGGAACAACTCTATCAAAACCAAAATAGAAAATTGTTTGCAGGTGTTTTGTGTGCCATTACAGCTTTATGTGTTATGTTTTCATGTCATTCTCCTGTTATTTTGTCTATTTTTATAACTGCTTTGTGTGGCTCTTTTTTTTTCAGTTAAGTAAAAAAGAAGGTTTTTTTTGTTTTCCTTTAGTTTTTTCTGTGTCTGCAATCATTTGTATTGGTTTGTGTTCATTTTTCGTGTCATTTTTAAGAGTTCCATTTTTTTGCATTCTGTATTTTTTCCTAATATTTACCATTAAGTCTGATTGTGCAGTGGCCTAAAGCACTTGAAAGAGAAGGCAACTTGACCTCTTTAAGTTTTTTTTCCACTTCTCATCCAAGAGGCTTTACATCTTTACATAAAGGATAAAGAATGATCTTTTGAGGATATCAGTGTTTACATTCTGGACCAAGAAGAAGTTTGAAAAAGGAGTAAAAGAGGCCTATGTCCATGCTAACAACCATCAATAGAATGGTGGCATATGTACAGTGTAGTCTTGGTAAATGAGTTTCCTCCACTCAGACCGTGCTTCAGGTGACCTCAGTGGGTTACATCACAAGGTGGGGCATCGTACACTAGTGCTTACAATTCTGTGTAAAGGTCAGGAGTCAAGTGGTCTTGAGCAGTACTTTTCTGAGCTTTCTAAAGGTCATTCAAAGTTCTTATTTGGGCATTGGGTGGTTTTTCACTCATTTTCAGATAAATATTTGTTTGTTAAGCCACTTAACACTCACCTATGAATCACTCAGGCATAAAAAAGCCTCCTTGTTGTGTTGTGTTGTTGTCTACACATAATAGGAAAACTAAGAAAAGAACCAATTTTAAGTTGTGTCTTAGGTACTTTGTTGGTAGCAGCCTGTTACAAAGAAACTGTTCCAATTTATTTATTTTGATGTACAAAAAAGATAATAGAGTTTGACAGGCATAAAACAGTATTTTTGCACCAACAAGGTGATTCCCAAAGAGCTGCTAGATAAACTTATCTCACTCAGCATGGTGTGCAGTGTGTCCTTAAAACACTGGAGGAAGCAGAACACACAGACAAAAGAAGTAGCAGCTCTAAAAATCATAATGCAGTAAAAGCATACACGGATAGAAAAACACACAATGAAATATTATCAGTCATGGATTGGCCTTCTCACAGCCCAGACCTCAGTATTATTGAAGCAGTGTGGGAACGTCTTGACAGAGAACAGAACAAAAGGCAGCCAACATCCATAGAGCTTTGAATGTCCACTATTGCTGAAGACTACTTAAAGAAATGACAAGAAAGTTGAGTGCTGGGACTGCGCCTTGTAGGCCTACTGTGTTTTAAGATTAGACAAGAAAGAACAAAACAGACTGCATCTGATGATGTCTCTTCTTTTACAATCACACACACAAAATTCACAGTCACCTGCAGCAGCCAAAAATTCTCAGGCAGCCATCCAACACTGCCCTCCAGTGGAATTTTGAAAAAAAATTCCTCAAAAGCTACAAAAATTGGGACTAAGTTCAGTGCAGGTCATGGATTATTTAACCAATTCCTCATGAGAACAGTCTTATTAAACCAATTGGAAGGAACCTTGTTTTATCCTCAAAGCCTCAGACATAACATTTGCCACATCAATAAAGATCATCTTATTCCTCAAGCACTCAACATTCTCCAGGCATCTACTTCTTCACCCAGCGGAAATACCACCTTACCCACCGTGAGCCTTTTTCTGCTTAAAGCATCATAAGAGTCTTATTTTTTATGTGTTTGTGTGATGGAAAGCACATATTTTCAGACAGCGATCACGGCAGTAAAGCCATAAAGTAATGACGGAAATCTGGAACGGTATGGCAAACGTTATGTTCAAGTCTATATGATTTACATAAACAACAAATGGAAAGACTGAACGCGTCTCCGCAGTGAGTCATTTTTGGAGCAGACTGCATCATGGGAGAGTTTGCGCAGGCAGTAAGAGGGCAGCAGAGTGCTTTGAGATATGTTTGCTGTAAGGTACGACTGGGTATCAACAATATTAAAGTGGATATATATTGTACTTATTGCTAACCACCAAACACACTCGTGCGCACATAGTCACACCACACAGGCATGCAGGATGCGGCGCCGGCCAGAGTCATACACAAACACGCGTAACCCACACACATGGCTGTATATACCCACGAGTCCATACACATATACAGGAGTTTAGTGCGAAACCACATATACACACACAGGAGCGCTCACTCGCCATAAACCACACTCATACACACACGCACACTCCTGCAGTGCATACCTCCCTACTACTGGTCCAGACCCAGACACCGCATGCCAGTGCACCTCACTCCCTGAGCCACAGGCCGCAGGAGTAGAAGAAGAAACAGATGGGTACCAGCTGTTTGGATCAGAGCCCTGGGTACACAGCTACTGTATTGCACCACACACACACATACACACACTTCCACTGCATACATGAATACTTGAACTCATTCAAGTTGTTTAACTGCAGCTCTGCGTATACTGTTTCTAGCACTTATGCAGAGAATTTACAAGTAATGTATTGTTGCTGTACTTTTGGTCTGTTTAACAATTTGAGCTTTCTGCTCTACTACTAAACTGTTGCTCTTTATCTGTCTGCTGATAATTCAAATTACTCACCTTTCCTGGTATTAAATGCTACACGGCAACAACACATTCAGACATTGTACAGTTTGTCATTGCAGCCTTTAAATATGAGAATAGCTGATATTAAGGCGCTTACATAGTCCACATTAAATGGTGAAGGAATGATACAAAGAAAAGCAAGGTCAGACACTGAAATAAGTAAACTCATTAAACAGGCAAAGTGGAATCACACTGATTGGAAATCTGTAGTTGCAACAAGCTGGTTAATAGGTCAAATAACTTGTAACACAAGCGGGGGTTGCTGGCAGTGGTAATTACACACAAATTATCCCAGTGCTAGCATTAACAGCAGGCACACTATCATAGCTGTTAACACATACAGCATTAAGCTTTTTCTTTCTGTGTTAGCCACTGTGACGCACAAAGTTCAGGGTGCCCCACTTTTTGCCCTGCGACAGCTGGCATTCAGCCCCCATGTGGCCCTGAATTAGATAAGGGCAAGAATGTGGATGGATGAAGTAAAGTCATCACATATAAATAATTTTTGGTTGCATGAACATGAAATTGGATTTCTCTTCTGTCCACCTGCTCGATCTAAGTATGTTAGATCTCTGCATAGATCTGCTTTGATCTCCTCCTGAGAAATATATCAAATAAATAAGATTCTTAACAAATGCACTGCTCAGAAAATTAAAGGAACACTTTGAAAACACATCAGATCTCAGTGGGGGTATCTATGCCCTAAGGAGACTACTGATGGTGTCCTAAGGGGTCTCATCTCAGATCTGTACCAGGGTATCACTGAGCTCCTGGATTTGTCTGAGGTGCAATCTGACTGCATTGGATGGACTAAAACATAATGTTCCAGGGGTGTTCTATTGGATTTAGGTCAGGTGAGCATGGGGGCCAGTCAATGGTAGTAATTCCTTCATCCTCAAGGAACTGCTTACATACTCTCGTCACATGAGGCTGTGCATTGCCCGGCAACAGGAGATACCCATCAAGAATTTCATCCTGATACCTAATGGCAGTCAGGGTGTTGTTGCCTAGCCTGTAGAGGTCTGTTAGTCCCTCCATGAATATGCCTCCCCATCCCATCACTGACCCACAATAAAACCAGTCATGCGGTCCTGGAAAAGCACAGGGCACCAGTGGTCCAGCTGCTGATTCTGGTATTCTACGGCAAATGCCAGACGGTGCTGTTCAGTGAGCACAGGGCCCACTAGAGGACGTCAGAACTATGTTTCTGATTGTTTGGTCAGAAACATTCACACCAGTGATCTGGAGGTCATTTTGTAGCTCATCCATCCCTCCATGGAAGAAGGAGCAAAATATCCGGTCCTGCTGTTGGGTTCAGGACCTTCTGCGGCCCTGTCCAGCTCACCTAGAGTAGCTGTCTGTCTCCTGGAATCTCCTCCATGCTCTTGAGATTGTGCTGGGAGACATGGCAAACCTTCTGGTAATAGCACTTATATTAATGTGGCATCCTGGAGGAGTTGCACTACCGATCCAACTTCTGTGCAATCCATGAATGGCCTAATGCTACCAGTAGTGACACTGAGCCTAGCCAAATGAAAAAAAAAAAAAAAAAAAAAAACAGTCATAAAAGATGTGGAGCGAAAAAATGTCAGTGGCCTCCACCTGTTAAAGCATTCCTAGTTTGGGGCTTTATCTCACTTTTGCCCATATAGTGCACCTGTTGTTGCTTTCATTAACATCAAAGCAGCTGAAACTGACATCAACAACCCCCTCTGCCACTTACTGACTTGATGCTATGCTCTGATGAAAAGTATTTTTGAACAATGTATCATGTTTGTAGGTGTGTTCCCATTCATACCTACTGCCAATTAACCTAACCCATGCATGTCTTTTGACTGTGGGAGGAAACCAGATTATCTGGAGAGAACCTACGCAAGCACGGGAAGAGCATGCAAGCTTCACACAGAAAGGCCCCAGCCTTTCTGTGGGTGGATAAGAACTTAGCATCGTCTTGCTGTGAGTCAACAGTGCTCAAGTATCCACTGGAATATACTGGCTTTCACAGTCTCACTGTCCAACTTTAATCTAACGCACTGCTCGACAGAAGCGACATGAAACACACAAAAATAAGTGCAAAAGGGGTTTATGAAAAGAATGTATCTTTACTCTCAGAGACCACCGTTCCCTAAATAGCTGTCAAATTAACTCATCACTGGCATCCACAACGAGGTCAGGGGTTGATTTTGATCATCCTCGACTCTCATTTCTTTTCTTGCGTTTTCTCCAGGATCCCAGCAATTTCGGATCCAACCTCAGCTATCAACTTTCTTCCTATGAGTCAACCGAGGTGGTGACTCCTTCAGCTCATTACAACATGACTTACCCAAACCAAACCTCTCCTTGTGCTCACTGGGAAGCATGTTTCTCCCTGTCTGAATGCTTTTAGTTACAGTTAGCGGTCGCTCCCCCTTATTACTCTGACTTTAAACAAAGTCAAAGTCTCATTAAATCAAAATACAGCATTGTGTGAAGTACAGTAAAGTTGGGATTTATCAGTATTTAATGCTTCTGTGACTGTCCTGCCACTACAAACGTGACATTAAACATCACAGGAAGCCATGTGCACAGCTTACAGCAGCAGTCTATACTGGATCAGCTATTGAATATTGCACACACACCACAAATGAAAATGGCATTGTGTGTACGGTTGCCCACGATTGTCCTGTGATTTCCAGCTTCAGCGCTGATGTGGTCTGGCCATTGTGGTTTTAGAGGGCAGACCGGAGCAACAGCAGGCTGGTTTGGAATCTTTTTTCCCTCTGGAAGCCAACAGGATGTCTTTAATGAACCACAGCGTGTTTGAACTGTCGCATCTCACCATACTAGGAACCCAGCCCTCATCGTTGGCGTGCACAACAAGAAAAAGGGAGAAACACAGTGAAATGAGAAACATGCAAGAAAAAAAAAACTGAACATATATCAAATACAGGAAATGCCGCCTCCGAGACAAAGACCACAAATCAAATGTTGGTCATAACAGCGGGGAACGTCTGGGTAATTTATCATAGAGGATTCAAGAGCCCGAGGCCGTCCTCTTCTTGCTGTGCCGGGGCAAGTGTTTCTCCTCCCCATCGCACACATCTTCATGTCACGTTTGATGCAGCTTCACGATCACATCACAGCCAACAGTTCAGTGAAGTTTGTAGCTCCTTGTTGATTTACTTCTGAGGGTTTTAAAAAAAAAAAAAAAAAAAAAGCAGACACTGTTGTTTACCACAGGCTACAGATCGCTGGGAGTGACCGGCTTGATTAGTAGTTGCCAGTGTGTTGAGTGTACCTGCTGTGTCCACAAGATGGTGTTGCTGGCGTATCGTATAACTAACCGAAGCCGCAATGCCGCTCGCTTTGGCAGCGACAGAGAGCAAACAGAGCTCACATCATTTTCACGATAACTGCAAACTGTGGTGATGGTTCAGTAACTGTGAGTGTTGATATGCTGCATATTGTTTCAATTATACCAAACTGTTGTTCCAGACCATGCCATAGAAAAATGCTGAAAATACTCTATGTTTGATCTTGTGGGCTCTTGTGAAACTGGAAATGAACGGTGATTAACTATAATGATGAAGAAAGGTTATGTGCCACAGGTTATTTGACTATTTAAGCCAGTCTACATAGAGAAGGCCGAGAAGGAGGAGCCCTTTTAAGCTATTTGCAAATGGAAGAGTCATGTTCTACAAAACTTATTATTTAGGATTGGAAGAAAGCTCTTAAGTATTTAATAGATTTTTAAAAAGTGGGATAGCAATAACTTAAGCACACAGTCTTGTAAAAGTGACAAAGTTGTTTTCCTTTCCACATCGCATGGCAGCTAGAACTGCTTCAGTCTAGCTCAGTTTTATTTGTAGTATGTGTGTGTGACTGTGTGTGTGGTGGTGAAGTGGGAAGCTTTGTAGTGCTGAGTGAGAAAGACGAATATGGCTATGATTAAAGTAGGCACTAAAGCAAAGGTGGTAATTGGGATCATAAACACTCACTTTTCCATTTACCCCTCTAATGAAGCGTTCCTGTTTATTCTGCGCAAGCGATTCATCAGAAACACAGCATCCACTCTGAGCCAGCCGGAGTGATTAGCACCCCTCAGATCTGTTTACATTGTCTTGGTGGCATGATCAAGGATGTCAACAAATATGGTACGAGTGTGCAGTAAACAAGTGGCGGAGGACTTTCCGGGGTACCGTAGACTCCACGTGAAGATGGAGTTTACCGATCTTTTTGCAGACTTACCGCGAGTGTTTTGCGAATCAGCAAATATTAAAATAATGCAAATTAAAGTGCGCATTATTCCCCTGCTGTTAAGCGATTCAAAGCTTAGGGCAACACGATGAACAGCTGGTGGCACTCATTCAGATGCCAGTGATTGCTTGTGAGCACAAGTGAAATGAAATGATGAATGAAAACTGTACAGAAAAAACATGATGCAAACGTTTTAGTGCTGTAAATGCTTTAGGCGCTTGATTTTGGTTTTCCTTGTTTACCCAGTGATTCAGAAGTGGACAGATCAGTGCAAATATCGATAGTATCGATGTCATTGCCGGTATTGGTATCAGCTTGATACCAGCGCGACAGAATCGATACTGTGTTTCTGTCTTCTAAGGTTAGTATGTAGCCCACTGAATTATGTTAAATATATATATATTTTGGAACTGAAAGAATATACCTCAAACATGCGCTGTAAAAAAAATGTCAAAAACCCTTTTGCCTTACCTATCGCCTCTATTTTCATGAACCTATAGCACATTTAAACAGCAGAAGCAGACCCAAAGTGCTTTAGAGGCAGATGCATTTACATTCCAGCTCTACAAAGAACCCAGTTACAAAATACATGAAAAGCTGAAAGAGACAAAAGTGTTTTGTTGTGTTAACGAATTACTGTGGAAAGTAAAAAAATACCAATCACAATTATTAAAATCATTATGTGATTCAGCTTATAAATCAAGAAACACTGATTCCTTACATAAGCTACTTTTTTTATAGGTTAAAAGTATTGGTATCGGTATCAGTAGCACTGGCCCTGTATTTACTTGCTATCAGATTGATACCAGAATCTGCATTCTTGCAGTGTCTGTAGTATAGATTTAAAACTATATAGGAGATCAAGTGTCATGTATACATCAAGTTTTAAAGGGGGATCCAGAATCCTTGTCCCTTGTGGGGCCGTGGCCTGAGGAGATTGTGATAGTGTGCAAACAGGAAAGAGTCCTGGCCTACGTACACAGCCGTTAAACAACAGCCTTAAAGCCTCACTGTCAGTTGCTTGGAGTCGGGCATAGAAGCCTGCACCTCTAGTTTATTTAATTACATTTGTTGACCCAAAAGTGGTCTAACCACTGCCCTCAGTGTTAGCTCTCTTTTTTTTCCTATTTATTTTTGGTGTTGCAGTTTTCTACATGGTTCTTCTTTGATCAGTTTTCCAGCCATTATATTAAACTTTACCAAGTTCTTCCTCTGTTTATTTCAGAGATAAAATGTGTAGAACGGAGCAGCAACAGATGCCGGAGCAAAATGCAAAACTAGCAAAGATTGAATCACTGTTATAGCAGCAGTCAACAGAAACGGCCATTTAATCGAGAAAGAAACAACGGAGGGTAATTAGGTTTTGGCAGTATGAACCGGGTTTTAATTGCAGGTTTTACAAAAGGCCACCTCCTGAAGTTGTTTAACAAAACAGGGAGGGGAAAAAAACGAGTGAAATGGAACCTAAACATATCTGCAAACATAGATGTTTGATCTTGCACATTTTTAGCATGTACAGGCTTAGGTCAAGTCAAAACTTTGAGGGGTGTTGTGAAAGGATTAGATCAAATTCTTAGCTAAGCAGCAATTCGACATATATATATATATATATATATATATATATATATATATATATATATATATATATATATATATATATATATATATATATATATGCATCTAATCAGCTCTGGTGTATTTTCACAGCTTTAACAGATGTTTTATTAATGACTGGAAGTGTTTAACTAAATATTACACCTGCCTTCTAGCTGCTTAGATTACAATCAGTTTAACATTCTTCTCCTTTCTCTTTAAAGAAAATGAGAGGCCGTTTGCATATCCACTTCAAGCCCACTTTCAAACAGGATTCCTTTTTATCTTTTCCCCTCACCCAGTGAATCTATCAATCCATCAGTGGACCCAGAGGAAGCTCACCCAGTCAGTGCGTTCCCTTCATCTTACTGAGTCGAAATACTTTATGGCATGTTTGACTTAGCAAATGATAGGAATAATGCAGGCTGTCAGGTAGGAAAAAGCCAGGCTACAAGGCCACAGCAATCAGGAAAACTTGGTCCGGTGCAAGGCATGACTTCAATAAAATGCCACCAGTTCTTTCTTTCTTTCTTTTTTTTTTTTTTTTTTAAAGCATTAGTCCATGGCAAATTAAAAAGTAGAGTGCAATTAAAAGAAATCACTGTGTAAATGTTAGCATGTGGAAGTTTTTCTTTTCCTTTCCCCTTTTTCCCTTCCTCCTAGCCGAACAAAGAATGCCCCTGAGGCAGAGCGGCGCAGCTGTTGAATATTACTACATCCATGTGTTTTAAATAAGGCCCCATTATAATCAAAATCATAAAAAAGCTAATGTGGCTCACTTAAACATTTAAATTTAAGTTAACCAATGTAGAGTTGGATCCTTTGTGTGCATTTCTTGTAACTGAAAAAAAAAACAGCTTAAGCAACCATCAAAGAAGTCTTTATTGGTAGCAAATATTTTGTTATTGAAAGTATTTTAAGTAGTGATAGTACAAATAATTAACAGCTTTTGCCAGCTGCATTTTTCTAAACATTTTTCATTTGTCATTTTAGCCAGATTACACATCCAGGGCAGTGTATCTGTTGTGTTTAACTCTGAGTTTACTGAGCAGACAATCAGCTGCAGCACTGAGAAAAGAATATGAAGTACTATGAGTTATCTTTTCCTACAAACTGAACTGCATGGACTGCATGGAGGTAACATCAGAAATATAGAATTAATCTATGGTGGCAGTTGAATTATGAGTGTCCTTCCTAAATGAATTTTTCCTATAATTCCAGTCATCCCTCCACTGCCTTTAAGAAATATTTGATATTAGCAAGTAATGCTCTTTGGCGTATGGACCCTGGGATACTAGGGTAATTTTACTGTCTGTCCTATGTCCAGTGTTCACCACTGGACCTATTTGTATGCAGCGAAAAAACTTTCCTCAATCAGAAGCTGCACTATCGGGGCCCACAGCAGTCTATCAACTCAGTTGTTTTTAGTCTTATTGCCACAGGTGTATAAAGCCAAGAACCTAGTCGTGTAGTCTGCCTTCACAAATGCTCACTGGAATCCAATATGATCATGTAATAGAACAAAGGCAATTTGTGAAATTTCTTCCTAAATATTCCACAATCAGTTGTAAGCGGTATTTTTGCAAAGTGGAAGGAACCACATGACCTCAGAGCAGAGTCAATGAGTCCTGACGCAAACCTCCTTTTGCATGAACATCAGCACAAAAACTGTGCACCAGGAGCTTCATGGTATGGGTTTCCACGGCTCAGCGGCTCCTGTAGGTGTTATGATTAGACAGGCCAGTATTTTTTGTCTTTTATAGCAGCAGATATTGGCAGATCAGCCGAAAAGAGATCATGTTTATAGGTTTGAGGTTTGAGCATGAGTATTTAGAATTCTGTAGAGTACAAAAGAATGGGAGCATGAATGAATACAATAACATTGTGCATTTCTATTTGTACTCTATCCTTATATTTTACCCCACCTCCTTTGTTTTGTCTCTTGGCTGTATTGCCTTAGACATCGTCATACTATAGCACTTATAATTCAATACTTGAAATAACACAAATAGAAATGAAAAAATAAACAGATAAAAGATTTGCATGAAAAAGAGGAGCCTGTAGAGATGTAGCTGTTCTTGCAAAAGCAAAATGTGTGGCACCACAATGCATTTAGATCACAATCCTGATTGCAAAAGCGGCCAGACAGGATGGGATTAAAAAATAAATAAATACATTACATGTTGTCAAAAAGGCTGATTTATTTAGAGAAAGTAAAGCAGTCAGCAGACTGAGGAGAAAACTGCAGATACATTCTGTGGAGCCGATTGGTGTGAAGAAGTCTGCTGCGCTCAACCCTTTGGTTAGAAGTCAGGGTGAGGGTGTCGCCTCACACCAGGACAGATGGGTTTCCATGGAGGGATGAACATGTCTGGCCAAATCCACTTTTCCCCCTTATTAAAATGGATATTTCCGAGCTGTCAGAGGGTGAAGTCTGGTTTTGCAGAGTATCTTGCTTACTTCTCGCTGACAGTGGGCTTCCTTTCCCCATACGTTCAGCATCTTCTGAGGCTCTCGCTCCCATTATGTAGCACAGCAGCTTCCCTATGGGTCCCAAGCCAACACAGATCTGGCAAGTGGTTCACTTTTCACTTAGCGGCACACACTAATTTACTGAGACTCGACACTGTTTTGGGTCCGCGGTGCAATTCCCACGTTCCAGCTGAGAAAATATATCATTAGTCCCTCATCGTGTAATGCTTGCCACGTTACGTTATAAAAGCTGGGGTGTAAAGCGACATGGATAAAACAGGAGCAATTTCCAGTGTGCCTCATTTCGACCGCCTGCTTGGAATAAGTGGTAGGCGTTAAGAAATTTGAAAAGGGGACAAGATGCGGTGTTGAAAAGGCCATTTTGCTTACTAAATACTCCTGGGTGGCTGGAAGACTAAGCATTTCCATTGCAAAAGTCTCCAATAACGTATTACAGCCATATGAGCGCAGGTCTTTACGAGCCTTCCTTGAAAGTTATGTGGATTAATTAATTAATTAATTAATTACTAAATACTCCTGGGTGGCTGGAAGACTAAGCATTTCCATTGCAAAAGTCTCCAATAACGTATTACAGCCATATGAGCGCAGGTCTTTACGAGCCTTCCTTGAAAGTTATGTGGATTAATTAACTTTCCAGCCAAATTAAGATTCCATGCTAATTTTAGTCGAAGTCATTTTAATGAGATCTGCACAGAAGATGGCCAATTCACAATTCCTTCCCTCAGTTATACACACTCGCTGTTCCAAGGGTTAATAAATAAATAATGAAAAGAAGTTTGTTTACAACACTGAGGCCAAGTTACTTCATAGTAGACCAACATCCACAGGACTGTCACCAAGTGCAACCTTGCTCTGTCATTACATACTCAGTGAATGAAGACCCGTTTTTGGCACAAGACCACAGCTTTCTGGGCTTTTCGCTTCACAAACATTTTTACAGGCGTAACAGGCTGCGACCGAGCACGCCGCAACAGACCTGTCACCTCAAGGCCACCCCGCAGGGCCACACGAGACAGCTAAATATATCGCCTCCCAGGAAGCACCAGAGAAACTCTTGGTTCTGACCGGCTATCGTTCGGCTTAATTAACAAACACAGGTCAGAGCCAAAGCAAATTAGAGGCCAGGGCATGCTTTGTAGGCACTACCACACTGAAACCACAATACAAACCAGCTCCTCATATCGTATCAATCATCGATGCCCTTTTGTACACCCAGCTACCTCACTTCATATTTGCTCCCTGTTTACCCTTCTACTTTGTGCTTCTACCTATCCAGACCAGTTAGAAACCCTCTTCTACATCTTCGTCCTTCTATTTTCTTTTTAATCACACATGCACAACTCATTCATGTGGCAATGGTTTAGGTCGGCCGACACCCAGTGGCAAATGTGCCTGACCCCCTTTCTGCCCCCTCGAGCCTCCCTCCCCAACACCCTCTGGAAAAGCCACATCTATCGCTGGAGCTTTGTGGGCCCTGACTGGGAGCCTGAGCCCATTAAAGCCACGCTGAACTGTGTGTGTCTGCATCTCCGAAGTGAAGGGATTACAGCTTACAAAATGTTGTTCTGGGCCTCTCTGGGACGAGTAATGAGCGTGGCAGTCTCCTGTGCTGTATTAAACACTTCAGAAGCTCTGTTATCCTGTTTAACCAGCCTCACTGAGCAATTTATGGAAGTTTCTAACAAGCATCAGAGATTTAATGAAAGTTATAAGCATCCGTGTTATTTAGCAGATAATTAAAGAAAATTAAACGAGAATGTCACTGCAGTGGAATTCTGTTATTTATATCGTTTATAAGTGCGAGTGAAACATGATGAAAAGAACTTAAATTTAAGCGCAATTCATCAATAAATTTATTACATCCTCACGTTAGGAAATAGCGATGCCGTTTCACTTCCTTTTTTCTCTCTCTCTTCTACGGTAGCAGAACATAGGGTTTTGTTGGTGCAAAGGCTCCTGTTAAATTGTTTCACTGGCACAGAAAAGCAGCGCCCTTTGACTCTGCGCAGAAGACATCATCCGCTTACAAGCTCTCGCTATTAAACCCATGCGTGTCGTAATAAGCCCCGCTTTGTTTCTAATACATCCGAGTGAAAACATTTATTGGACTAATTACAATGGTCTCGCGTTGGATTTTCTTCCTGTGTTACACATGCTTTGGCACAGTTCCCAGTATTGTATTGAAATGTCTCACTACTCATGAATGTGGTATTAACTGCCAGGCAGGCAGCAGAAAGGAAAGAGGGAAAAGCACCTTGGAGGGAAACAAGGAGTAGGGGACTACATTTTTTGACCAAGACATCCTCTCTGATGGCGTTTCTTAAGACTCGCAAAGTCCATTTGCTTTATGATGGATTATGTTGCAGTCGAGGATGTATGAAATTACATTTACATGGGAAAGTTGATGAGACGTGGTTAGAGTCAGAAAAACAATGATAAAGTGGCAAACATGGTAAAGTTAAAATGGACCAATCTGTCAGCTGAGGCTCCAGTATCTTTGTTTAGCCAAAATTCTGTTAGGACTCTAAGGTCGAAGTTCTTTCCAGCATTTTTGCTGCGAAAACATGAGCCAGTTTTTGTGGCCTACTAGAAGGGAGTAGTGTTCCATCCTTGCAGGAGTCCACTCTGCAGGTGGGGGAGAGTTATAGGAGAGGTGGAGAATAAACTTAACCTGGTTGTCTACTGTCTTGTGCAGTCTGGGAGATGATTGAATGTTAGGGTGGGTACAGTTTCCTCTGTGGTGGGGTCGGGTGGGCTGTTCTGGGTCCTGTGGGGCTGGTCGGTCGTGCTGCCGTAGGCCCCCAGTCTGGATGAGCCTGGGCTCCCTTGCCTTGGTGGGTGCCGAAGGACAGGGGTGCCTACTGGGGTCAGCGGGGGAGCTGGCCCCAGGGAGGGGCATCTTGCTCCTTCCTTCTTTTCCTCCCCATCCCCGGCTGCCTCCCTCTTCCCGCTCAACACACCCACCCACACAAGTAGGACCTTGGGGTGCGGGTGTGTCACCAGGGTGCAGGGGAGGCTTCCCCCCCCCCTCTGTCCCCTTCTGGCCACCTGTGCCTCAATTTTATTCCACAACTTAGACATCCACATTACTCACACTCTCATAACACATACATGTAGGGCCTTGAGGGTGGGCACGTTAACGGCGTCCAGTGTATTCAACCCCACCTCTGGCGCCGGTGCCCACCTCTCAATTTTAAATCCATGTAGACATTGAGGGTTCTCGGGAGGGGCCGTGCTAACACCTGCTGCTCTCTGGCAGCAGCACCATGCTGTCCCATGTTTTAAATGCACCTTAGAACAACACGCAGCAACACTACACAATAGCAAGAGGAGGGAGGTTTGGGGTCTTCACACACCCCTGTTCTCTGCTTGCCATCAGGGCGGGGGGCTGGAAGGAGGTGTTGGCCGTCCGATTGGGATCTGGGATGCGGGGCCTCCCTGCTGCTGCGGAGCCTGGGGCGGTCTGCTTGCCTCCACCCCGGGGGAAAGGGTAACATCCCCTGGGTCTAGGTGCCGTTTCCCCCTCCAGGGGCGAGGGTACCTGGACCCGGGGTATAGAGTTTGTTTGGGGAGTGTGATTGTGTGTACAGTGTCCATGTATATCTATCCCTACATGGGGTGAGTGCTGAGTATTTGTATATGTATGCATGAGGGTGGGAATGCATGTTTGTGTCTGTGTCTATATGTCAGGTCGGGTCTTGCACTCCACCTCTCTGGGAACTCCCAGGCCCTCCCTGCTTGCTAAACAACAACGTTCAATATTTAGTATTTACTGCTGTTTACACTTAGCTAGATTAATGTGATTTTGTTATGTTTAGTATGTTGCTCTGGGTTTTTTTTGCTTGTTTTCTCTTCTTTTTCTCTCAACAGGTGATCCAGGAGATTTTTTTTTCTTCTTTCTCTTTTTAAGTGCCCTTTCTCACTGTCCCTCTTCCGTTCTGTTTTTCTTTTCCTTCATCTTTCTTTCTACCTTTCCTATCCCCCAGTCATGTCTGTCCCGTCTGTAACAACTGAAAATAAAATAAAATAAATAATAACAACAAAGGTCGATCAAATGGACCAATACAGCAAGGCCG
Organism: Rhamphochromis longiceps; assembly: GCF_057381845.1. Classification (NCBI taxonomy): domain Eukaryota; kingdom Metazoa; phylum Chordata; class Actinopteri; order Cichliformes; family Cichlidae; genus Rhamphochromis; species Rhamphochromis longiceps. The sequence continues at coordinate 16,539,800 of NC_140567.1, forward strand.
TGATGATCCATTTGGCAAAGTAAATCCATTGGGTATCCTTGTTGGTCTTCAGACAACAATTTTGACGACTAAAGAACCAAATGGGACAGGCAAAAAAAAAGAAGGGAAAAATGACATTATAATCACTTTTTTCATAAGCAGTATTATAAGACTAGAAATGGAACACTGTTCCACCAAAGATTAGCAGAATTGCACAATCGTGCGATAGTGGCAGGATGATGTAAAACTGGAAAAAACAAAACAAAACAAACAAGCAAACAAAAATCCCTGTTGATTTAAACCCTGTGGGAGTATTACCCTCAAGAGGGACAAAAGGACCCCCTAATGATCCTCTACCTAAGCACATGAGCCAAGGTGTGAAAATGGGTCTAGGTCACAATCAGCCACCTTGGCTCATGTGATTAGGTAGAGGATCATTAGGGGGTCATTTTGTCCCTCTTTGGGGGATACTCCCACAGGGTTTAAATCTGGGACTCTCCACCATGTGACCCTAGAAATGAAGAAGCTTCTTGGATAAGAGGTGAAACGTCTTCAAGCAACTTTAACCCTCTCGAGGCAGGCGTTGCCGATTTGCAACAGTTAAAAACTAACAACCTGATTACCCCACATACATATTTTATGATTTTTTTTTTACTCAGAAGTACCACTGCAGGACTTGGTTGTGCATTAACAACAAAAAGTTTAATTTGAGAGTGAGAGGGTTAAGAAGTCCAGACGCTTTTCTAAGCTCCTTAGACTACCATGAGCTGGATGACTGAGAACCTTCACAGACGGATGGATGGAAGCCATTTTTAAACAGTTTCCTGTTTTCAGACTCAAACATGATTGTGCAATTGATTGACAAGCAGTTCTGTGGCCAGCCGAGGCGGATCCCCTGATTACTCCATAACAAATTAAGCAGATAAACGAGCTGTGATTGATTCCAAGTGTTGAGCTTTCATTTAATATCTTTTCTCTGGAGCTTTCAATATGAAGTCCAAAGAGATGTCAGTACTAGCGAACGAAGCCATTGTTAGGTTTATTTGGGCTTTGCAGACTATCAGACAAGCAGCAAAAACTGTGGCCAAATCAATAATCTGGTGCATCCTTAACAATGCAACGACCAGGTCAACAACACCAAAAGGCTTGAAAGACCACATAAGACAAATACAGCAGATTACTGGTCATGAAAAACCCTTTCACAACATCTGTCTAAGTCAAGGACAGTCTGAAAGATATAGTCTAGGTTAGACTTAAACAATATAATTATTGTAAATACAGAGAGTTTACTGAGCAAGAATTGTGTCACTACCCAAATACCATTGCACCAACACTAAATTGGCTGTGTGAATAGGTGTCTCGGAGTGTTGGCCATTTGATGGGCTGGTGACCTGATTTCACCTCATACCCCACGCCAGCTGCACCACTGAATTACACAAACAATTAAGAATTAAGTTAAATAGAAATTTCTGTCTCAAGGTGATTTTTGTGATTTATCTGTAGGTAATATGCAAAGGTGGTGAAAATTCTGTTCCATTTTAGTGCCTGTAAAGCCCCCTTTTCCTAAGCAAAAGATATTACCTTTCTCTGGAGCAGGACTTTCCATTGACTGTATAGTGACAAAACCATACAATCCGGTCACCATACTGTGGAGTTTAGCTCTTTTTGTCACAGGTAAACACGCAGTTACTGAAAATAAATGTCATGGTTGATGTAGTGGAATAGGAAATATAGCCAAAAGTCAAAAGCATCAGTGTCATTCGGGAAGCATGCAGGTTCTGCCAGTGATGACGCAGCATGAACTTAACAGACCAGCTGTTTGTTTGAAACAAACAGGCAGAACTCAAAACTGCTCTGAAAATAAAGACGTTGAGGGTTGCAGCTGCAGTGGCTGCCATCCTAACATTTGTCTACAATTAGAAGGGTTCTGCTTTTCCATTTCTTGGAGTGAGATTACATTACATTACAAAGTTTTTTTTACAATGCTAAAAGGAAAATTATGTTTCGGCTGTGGTAGCCCATTAGCAGTCCGCTGGCAGCTTCAGACCGTCCATCTACCTGCAGAGAGTATCTGTTGTCAAATGGGGGCAGTGTCAAAAATAAGTGCTTGCGTTGTTGTAAATTAGCCAGCCATGGAGAACAACTAATTTATAACATACAAAGAACTGAAGTGAAACCGAGTGTGCACTGCAGCTACTGTCTGTACTTTTCATGTCGTATTCTTGGTCTTTGCCGCTGTCACTCCTTTCCTTGTTCCAGCTCGATTGTTAACCAATTAGCATTTGGCTAATGCACCACATCATACACGTTGTGCAGGAGTCTCTGTAGGCAAAACTACAACTGCAGTACCATAAATACAAAATATTGGGTATATGCAAAATTGTTTGATGGACACATGAGGGGGAACCAGTGAAACCTTCAAAGGTACATACAAGTAGCTTGGAGAAAGCACGAGAGCTGAAATAGTTCATGGTGTTTCTGTTAATCTGAGATTATTTAATATTGCATCTGAACGATATGAACCTCCAGTGAAAAACTGGAGCAATAAAAAAATAGAAAACTGTAGTAGGTCAGCTTGATGAGGAATTTTTGCATCAGTGTAGAGCAGCTATGCAACACCTGATCTAGTGCTGGCTTGCTCTTTGCTGAGTTGTAACAGATGCATATTTTTACTTCACATGCAGAACCCATCATACAGAAATGATTTAATTTAAAAGTTGTGGTTTGATTTGATTTAGTTACAGACTGTTCAGCCAAGAAAATCAAGAAATTCTCATTTCCCATAACCATTCACTGCAATTTCCAAGCCCCCTCCTGGAGGCAGTTACATGCTGCCAACAATGAGGCTGCCAACAATGAGGCAACAGTGACCCAGCTGAATGTAAATAATGTATCAGCAGACTCTACCATACGTCAGGAGAAGAAATCTCACTACTTCATTCTGTGTGTAAATTTTAAGAAGACATTTTTTTTTTTTGTCAATTTGCTATTTTTAATCATGTTTCTGGTGGATTTGGTAATCACCCACATGTAGGCTACAAACAAGCGTTTGAATATCTGTTATTTATGTCCTATTGCTACTTTCCATAATCCCATACTTCTAAATACATAATATGGTTTCAATCTTTTATAGTTCATGTAACATATTCCGCTATAGTTTCGTTGTTATATCACTGATAACATTTAAAATGGTGAATTCACAAAGGACCCAACTTCAAGAAAAATGTAGACATTCATATACAGATTTATACTTTTATCAAACAGAGTATCCAATCTTAAATTACAAATCCCGAACTTTAATGCAAAATTCTTTTTGTCAATTCTTTTGTCTTTTTGTTTATCAGTAGTTTACGTATTCATTAATCTCGGAAAAGTGAACTTTATTCTTTACGTCATGCTGTTAATGTCAGAGATGTGGTAAAAGCTTTATTATGTGGCTGATAGTATATTCAGCAGAGGTTCAAAGATAAGTCAAGCTCCTGCTTTATCAAAAAACATTTCATCATTTGTTGACCATGACATTGTAGTCAAGCACACAGGTCAAAAGGCTTTGACACAGTGAAGCCAGGGATTTTAGTCATTGCAAAAACTGCAGTAATTGTTAAGATAGCAGTCCAATGAACAGAGTCTGCAGTTAGGTTCATTTTTCACAGACATGACAGTCAGAAAGAAGTTAATGATTGAGCAGACACGAGTAAAACATGAAGAAATTCCAAATTTACCAGTCTTTGGAAATTTTTCACCCATTTTCCCGAGCGTCTCGTGTATGGTGCCAGTTATGAGGCAACAAAAGCCTGAGGGGATATAAATACTGGCACTTTTTCTATACTCAGCCATCGGATCAGAAAATCTCAAAGAGCTGACAACAAGAGACATCAAAACATCAGAGAAGAGCAAGAAGTTTAAGCTAAAACCTCTTAAGATGAAGACACTGACAGCTGCAGTTACAGTAGCCATTGTGGTCACAATTATGTGTATTCTGAGGAGCTCTGCTGTCCCTGTTGTTGAAGTAAGAAATTAACCTTTACTATTACAGTATTAATAACTCTATTGTGTAGTAAATTTTCTCGCTCTAAACATGACAACTCATTAATAGGAGCAATTGCTGGTGGAGCTAATGAACACTGACAATCCAGCTGCAGAACCTGAAGAGATATCAGTGAACTCGTGGAAGGTGAGCAGGGATATTTGAATGAATCATTGGGCTAATTTAAAAGTGCCCAGCAGGGAGCTACAGAGCACAAACAAGAGTGAGCTGTAAGGCTGAAGATGAACACTGTGCTCATGTTTCTTGTCTTTTACATAGATGCTGCATAATGGAAGACAAAAGCGTGGTATCTTTTGCGGCAGGTGCTGTAATGGCAAAGTCTGCTGGAGGTGCTGCTATGCCTAACTTGATTTGGTTTTACTCCTTTTATCAGCTGACAACTTTAAATTGTTAAAAAAAAATGCAGCTGTTTTTACCCATGCACAACTGTCTATCTATGCACAACTGTGTAACATGAATTGCTTGCAAAAATAAATGCCTGAATAATAAAATGTAGCATTACTATAATACATTTCAGTGTTATTTTGTATGTCTACAGAATTTTTTCTATAACGTATATGTTAAAAAAAAAGAGTTACCTCACTGATAAACACCTTAAATAAATTAGTTAAATATTTAAACTCCAGTTAAGGTACGTAGTTTGGAATAATTGGAAAAATATAGCAGCTATAGCTAAAAACAAAATTATATAAGCAATAGCTTAACAAAGCATCTTCAGCTAGCTATACTTCTCCAAGTCTCGCAGAAAGTCAGTTATACAGTAATTAATTGATCTGTTTGTTTTTGTATTAGTCAGCTCGAGCTTGTAGTACAAAATAATATATAATTTCAGGAACACTAGCTTAAAGCAAACTCTGTATTAACTAATTAGCAAGCTAGCATGCTAAGCAAGCAGGTAATATCAGAATATCAGACTATCAAAACAATATCAGTATCAGTTAGATTCAAAACAAATTTGCTACACCAAATTGAAACAACTACCTGAACGTACTTTTTTCAGGTCACTACTGCTGAATGCTGATAAAAACTGTTTTATTTTTCAGCAAAAGAAGAATTAGCATTGGTGTAATGGCTCTTGGTGACAGTTATTTGACTAATAAGGTATGTAAGGGTGAACGTGTAACCCAGGGTATTTTCTGCAAAACACAGCAAATTTACAGATACCCCATAAAAAACTCACATGCAGACATTCAACTGTAAGAGTACAGTCACTGCAAGCATGACTGCTCATAAAAATAGCACACATAAAGGGAACCTGAGCAGCAGCTAATGCTAACTAAGGAAGTCTTTGCAGGAATGGAATGAACTAGGTCAATGAACATAGCACAAAGATAGTTCAACAAAGAGAGTGAACATGATTTTTTTGATATACAGAATTTAGACAGAGGTATTTGGCAGTCAGACTCCGATGGCCCGTCGCCACGGAACAGAACCCCAGCGGTAGTAGGAATTAGAGCAGGACCCCTGGAGTCTAGTAGTGGAGATTAAGATGGAGGCTTCAGAGGACCCTGAGTGATGAGAGGTGGGGATGAGGAGGAGGTGGACTGGACAAAGGCATCTGCCAATGAGAACGACTAACGCACAATGAGATTTAAAGTACGCGCCATGAATGCTGATTGGCCTGTGGATTGGAGTAGACCAGTTATGTCACAAACATCAGATACCATAAATCATCCTAAGGGAATTTATGCATAAGCTTCTTTAATACATATGTGTGTGTGTGTGTGTGTGTGTGTGTGTGTGTGTGTGTGTGTGTGTGTGTGTGTGTGTGTGTGTGTGTGTGTAAGGAAATTTGAGAAAAACAAAAAACCTTGATCCAAAATATGACACTAATGGTTCATTCCATCTCAAATTAACATGGAAAAAAGTACGGGCACAGTTTCACATATTTGAGATGAAAATGAAGACTGATAAATGACATGATAGTCCAAAAAAGTGTTATTTTGAAAATGTTGGAAAAAATATTTGTAGTCGGTAATGCAATGAGAGGTATAAAGGTATAAAGATAAAGATAAATTGTGAATGTATACATAGTACAGTTTGTTGTTTCTGAGACAAGCACAGAATTCAGAAGGCTTTTCAGTAAACGTGACTGTAGTTTGGGATTTGAGTTATTGCAAAAGATGCAATATTTGTAAGCACAGCAGTGAAACAGCTACAGTAAGAATGTAGAAAGCCCACAGTGCTTATAATCCTTTGTAGTGGTATGTGAAGGGGCATTTACAATGACAGATCAATTCATGCCACATTGTTAAAATTCTTTTAAAATAAAATTTTAAAAAAGCCAGCTGTCATTTTCTTTTGACGTGTAAAATGTACTTTCATAGACAAGAAATTAAAAAGTATGATTGAAGAGCCACTGTTCATGGTATGTAAACTTTTGCAGATGTTTCCGGCTTTGGTTAATTTTGCAGTCTGTGATCTATTTACAATCGTGTAACTGCATCATCCAAATATTTTCTTAATAAATGTGCAGATCTTTCCCGTCTATAAATAACAAACTTACTAACTAAACATTACTACAATATAATGCTTAAATATATTTGTGTTATTTGTGCTTGCTTTATATATAAATGTTATTTAACTTGAATAACTAAAATGTGGAGATAAACATATACCTGTGGCGACTGCAGGCCTAGTTAAGTTACTAAATAATATTTCAGTCATCATCATTAGGCCAAAAACAATTTAGGCCCGTTCCTCATGTACAAGGTATTTTGGAAAACATAATGAAAGCAGAAAATCTTCATTTTAAAGAAAGGCCGATGTACAAAGTCTAATAAGTATATCTTACCATTGGACTGCACACTGAATTCCCCATTCAAGCATTGGCACTTAAGTACATCAGCAGATCTTGCTGAAAGTAAGTCATATACTAATTAATTAGTAGTGCACATGTTTAAACCCAACAGTAGCTATAGCAACTAACAAATTATCATTAAATAGCAAGTAAACTGAATGAAATTAGCTAACAATTATCATAGTGATAAACAACAGAATATGGTTATATGGTCCCATCTCGTCATTGCTGATGGAAATACACGTGAAGGCAATTTTGCCCTGCACAACAGGACTTCCTGAGCAGTAACAAACTTGGTTTGGTGGGTTTCCTTGACATTTATATACTCAAAAGTCTGTGGTCCTTCAGAAAATACTAGAATTTTTATCATGATTTGACTCAAACTAATAATAATCTTTCAGACTTTGCTATCTTAAAGAACCTTAAGCAGACCTGCAGATCTTTGGCATTCTAGCTGTCAGTTTGTTGAGGTCATCTGGAGAAATTCTACTCCATGCATCCTGAAGCAGCTCTGACCCCTCCCCCACATTGGAAAATCGGACCATCTCTCCCTGTTCCTCACACCTCGGTATTCACCACTCATCCAACGTGTGAAACCTGCTGTGAGGACAATTAAAGTGTGGCCAGAGGGGACAGACGCAGTGCTCCAGGACAGATTTAAAAACACAGACTGGAATATGTTCACCCACACAGACCTGGACCAGTACGCCTCATCTGTACTGGATTACATCTCCAAAACCACAGACAGTGTCACCACCCAGAAACGGATCACCATGTACCCCAACCAGAAGCCTTGGATGAACCGGGATGTTCGTCTCCTCCTGAAGGCCCGCAACACTGCCTTTAGGTCAGGAGATGCACACGCCTACAGCACAGCCAGGGCTAATCTAAAGAAGGGCATCAAAAAAGCCAAACACCATTACAAAAAGAAGGTAGAAGAACACTTCTCCAACTCCAACCCCCGACGCATGTGGCAAGGACTCCAGACCATCACAGACTACAGGACCACCAAACCCTCCCCCGCATCCTCTGATGTCTCCTTCCTCAACGAGCTCAACAACTTTTATGCTCGTTTTGAGCGAGGGAACCCCACAACCACAACCAAAGCAGACATGACGCCAGACCACCAACCTCTGACTCTCTCCCCCACCGATGTAGGAGCGGTGCTGAGCAGGATCAATGTCCACAAGGCTGCAGGCCCTGATGGCATCCCCGGGCGTGTTCTCAGAGCGTGTTCTGGGGAGCTTGCAGGAGTGCTCACAGACATATTCAATCTGTCCTTGGCCCACGCTGTGGTACCGGCCTGCTTCAAATCCACCTCCATCGTCCCGATACCCAAAAACTCCAACCCATCTTGCCTCAATGATTACCGCCCAGTAGCACTCACCCCCATCATCACTAAGTGCTTAGAGCGACTGGTCCTAGCACACTTCAAATCCTGTCTCCCCCCCACCCTGGACCCCCACCAATTCGCATACCGCCAGAACAGGAGCACAGAGGATGCAGTCTCCATCGCAATGCACTCTGTCCTCTCACACCTGGACAACAACAACACCTACGCCAGAATGCTGTTTATAGACTTCAGTTCAGCATTCAATACAATCCACCCCTCACAACTCATCAGGAAACTGACAGATCTGGGCATCAGTTCCCTCATCTGCAAATGGTTACTGGACTTCCTGACCAACCGCCCCCAACATGTCCGGCTGGATAACCACTGCTCATCTACCATCACAATGAACACCGGTGTACCACAAGGCTGTGTGATGAGCCCTTTCCTCTACTCCCTCTTCACCCACGACTGCAGACCTGCTGATGGTTCCAACACCATCATTAAGTTTGCAGATGACACCACGGTGATTGGCCTCATCAGTGACAACGATGAGGCCGCCTACAGGGAGGAGGTGGATCGTCTGGCTGAGTGGTGCGACAGAAACAACCTGCTGCTTAACACCGAGAAGACCAAGGAGCTCATCGTGGACTACAGGAGGAATGCTGACCCACATCCACCCATCCACATTAAGGGGACGGCTGTGGAGCGTGTGAGCAGCTTCAAGTTCCTGGGAGTCCACATCTCCGAGGATCTCACCTGGACGACCAACTGCTCCAAGCTGGTCAAGAAGGCTCACCAGCGCCTCTTCTTCTTGAGGACTCTGAGGAAGAACCACCTGTCCTCAGACATCCTGGTGAACTTCTATCGCTGCACCATCGAGAGCATCCTGACCAACTGTATAACAGTCTGGTACGGGAACTGCTCTGCCTCGGACCGGAAGGGGTTGCAGAGGGTCGTGAAAACTGCCCAGCGCATCGCCGGAGCACCACTTCCTGCCATAAAAGACATCTACAGGAAGCGGTGTCTGAAAAGGGCTGGGAAAATCATCAAAGACCCCAGTCACCCATCGCATGGACTCTTCACCCTCCTGCCCTCTGGGAGGCGCTACAGGAGCCTCCGGACTAAGACCACCAGGTACCGGAACAGCTTCTTCCCCACAGCTGTCAGACTCCTGAACTCTGCCTCCTGACATCTGACCCACGTTAAACTCATGGACTGAACATACACACACCCACAATGGACAACTGTACCCTCAAACACACAATAATAACATGGACTGAACCACCACTCACAACCACTAGCACTTTATATAGCCTCTGTAGAAACTATCTACACCCTCACTTATCTTAACTGCACTACTGTATAGCTCTGTGTAAATAATCATTCTGTACATTCGATAATCTTTAATCCTACAACTGTTTACAACTTGCATAGTTCCCATTCTGTATAGCTGTATATCTCAGATTCTGTAAAGTTATTTATTTCATATTCTGTATAGTTTTTCATATTTATATCCTGTTCATATCCTGTACATAGCTTGTACTCACTACAGCCTGTACATACTTATAGTTATAGAATATTCACAACATACTTCATACCGTGTACATTATAACATACCATAATAGACCCATTTCTGTAATATACTCACATATCTATATTATTGCTAATATATATTGTAATATATCTATATCACTAAAGCACTTCTGGATGGATGCAAACTGCATTTCGTTGCCCTGTACCTGTGCATGTGCAATGACAATAAAGTTGAATTCTATTCTATTCTATTCTATAAGTTGGACAGCTTTGATTGAGATGTTTTGGTTACCTTATCATTCTGTTCCCACAACAGCTCAAGAGGGATGAGATCCAGTTGCAGTCCAGTCATGTTAGCTAAACGCTTCTTTTCTAAACATGTCTTATATTTTTAGTTTTTCTGTGATGTCACGTCATTAGACTAACAAGACTTTCCTTTGGTGCTTCTCATGTATTTTTAACATTTTTGTTTATCCAAAATTACAAAATATAAAACAGGTGCACAAAGGAATATCTATCTTTTGCTTTTTTTTTCACTTCCCTGCTTCACAGGGTTCAGATGACCAACCACTGTCCAGGTTGTCAGTAGTTGGTCATCTGAACTAGGATGAGAAATAAGTTTTAAATTGATTAATATAATCAAAAAATTGTAAACATTTCAATTTTCAAAATATTAGGGCCTGCCTAATACTGTCCCAAAAACTGAGAATCTAATGATAGATTTCTTAGCTAGCTAAAATCAATTATTTGAATATTACTTTTGCTTTAAAAATAAGTTTCTTGTCCTTCACTTCCTAAGCAGTAGCATTAGGGACAAAGCTACACTTTAATTCTGGAGGCAGTGTATAAGGAGAGATTACCCTCAACAAAATGCATTGTGTTAGCTAGTTGGTGAAACAACTTGATCAGCTGTCTTATTGTGTCCTGTGATACTTTCTCTTTATTGCACGTGGATGTAACCATCAGTATCCTTGCATATGTCCACTTCCAGCTGTTTCATTTTGTACAAATCCAGCCAACATTTCCGAGTTTGTGTGGTTTATCCGTCTGACTTGATGCACCTCTCTGCACCATCTTTTCAACAACCTTATACTTATCACCACACTGTGTTTATGTGCTAAGAGAGAAATCATTTAATTGCAACTCAAACTGATTCTAAAGTACGATTTCTCTAACTCATCTATGCAAGACATTTTATATAGGGTGTAGTGTTGGAGAAAGTGGCATGGTGAAATATGTCTGCCAGCTATTTGGAGTTGAGTACAGGGAGTAGTTGATTGATGATGATTTGAGCCCTTCTCTATAAAGGGGAGAGAAAGAGGAATTGAGAGAGAGAAACAGGAAGGGAGAAGGTTGTAGGACACAGTTGTAGCAGGGAAGCTGGTTAAACTTGGAGACTCTGGTGAGGGAAAATGACATTTTAAAAGAAAATAGTTTTAACCTGGCCCGAATGGTTTTGCTTTTGAAGTTGTACCGGAAGGAGGATTCATTTTAATTAAGATTTACGTGGATTTGTTGTACTTAAAGCCTGGATTGGAAACTGTTGGACCGGTGGATTTAGGGAGTTGTAATGGAAAGTCTCAAGCGCAGCCATTCGGAGCAAACTCACATGTTACTACAGTCATAAAAGAACAAAAACAAAGCTATCCTTTTTCTGGTTTCTTATTCCACCCCCGTATCCATGTCTAAGCTTTCTCCTGAACGCCGCACAGCGACATCTGCAGATTGGAATGAAGACTGCACATCACAGGATTTTAAGGAGGAAAAGCCTACTCGGTAATTAGGAAGTGAGCAACCAGAAGAAGTCACTTGAATCTGGAGAGGAAGAGCTCTAGAGTGGTATTCGCAGGATCTGGTGTAGAATCACTCCGTACTGACGCAAGGCAGGTTAAGATGGGTGAAAAGCCTTTCTCGGGAAGATGCAAGACTGATATGTGATTGCCTGCTTGTTCTTCTGAGTGACCACCTTTTCCTGTTTGTAACCAAGTACATTACTTTGACTGTGGTGGCTTCAGAACTACGCCTTCAGCCCACTAGTCTGCTTCAAAGAAAAATAAGGCTTGTGTAGCCTATTTTCAGTGTGAGTGTGGTGGTTTTCTACTGGTCACTATTAGAACTTATTTCTTGCACTGAGGCCGTTTGTTTCCCACTTTCAAACAACAACTTTGATCTCCACATTTCGACTTATTTTTCAAAATAGTATTGAGCTTAATATCATAATTTTGACTTTATTCGCAAACTGAACAAATACATTTTTTTCTTAATGTGGCCCTAATACTTCTTCATAGAAAGAATGTCTGTAACACACCGATATTTAACCAATCAATCACTCACCTCAGCACTCTGACATTCACTTAACTTATTGTGGTCTGACCTGTGTGACATGCAGCAATAATAAACACCAGCTGTAAATGTTGTATCAGTTATGATCTTGATAGGCACTTGAATTTTGTCTAACTTCCAACAAACACAGAACATTTATTGAAGTATTTTTCTTACAGATGGATCAAATTAGAAGTCTGGCGTTAAGTCAAAGAATACACTCTTTAGTAAGCTAATGGCTTTCTTCCAATAGGCTATTAAAATTGGATCGACATCGTTTAGAAAATAACCAAGAAGCTAATGTGATCGTTGAAAAAACACTTTCTTTCTTTCTGTTTTTCCAATTTTTAAATATTGCGGCTTTCGATCACAGCTAGAATTTGGCATACATAATGGCATGTAATCACTGTGACTGGTAAAGATGTTCTGGCGAACATGGCTGAAACCCTGATGTCAACTGGTCAAAACTAAAGTATGACTGCAAAAACTGAACCGCAGTTTGGACAGATGTTGATGTCTCCACAAACAACATAGGTCCTACAAAGTGAGAAGTCTAGATGTGGTTATTACAGTGAAGGGAATAATGCATCCGTCTTCATATAGTCTTTAAACAATGACAACTTAATTGGTTAGTATACCTTTGTGAACAGGAAACCACACACCATCTTCTCAGTGTTAACAAAGTTCAAAAAGAGTTCCATCAACCACTAAAATATAGTTGTACATGTGTTCTTTAATATGTTGTAATAAAAAAGCTGTTTAGCGATGACATTTATTTGTTATTATTTAAAAAAATCATCTGACTGCTACAGTCACCTGGAATAAAGTCATACAGTTGGTTTGTAGATGCCACTCAACATCCAAATGTCTTAGTTTTTAGTTAGCCAAGAAGCGCAGTCAATATCAGATCTCTGCTTTTCTTACAAAAACTTTTAAAAAATCAACATTAAAAAGGAAAAGTCTTAAAGCAAAATGCTGAAAGTGGTTCAGACATAGACATGTGGTCAGAGTGCTTTATTCTAATGTGCTATTTTCATGGAAATGCTTAATTTAGAAGCATCTACTGCTGAATAATTAGATGCTTGTAAATTAGATGTTAATTTTAACTCGTAATAAAACGTTTTGGGGGGTTTTTAACTGGAAGGACCTTAACAGGAACTTGATCTACTTGAGGTTTTAAAGTGGTGAAAGACACTACTTATCATGAGAAAATCAAACGTCAGTAATATCAAGAGTGAGCATCACTGTCAACAGTGGTAGACTCAGTAATAATTCCCAGGTTACTATAATAACCTATACCAGGGAGAGAGGAGGGAAGCTTTTGATGTTACTGCATATGTGAATCTGTTAGGATCTATTTAGGTTCAAGTGATGCCAATTTTGTTATTGGATGCTGAACGCAAGGGTCGGGGAAGACATCTGCATACCAACCAAATGTTTGTGACTGTGCAGACTTGACTGCAGGGACTCTACATTACAATCCACCGACTGTGAATGTGCTCGAGACAGTGAACTTCAAATAGTATAACAGCAGTGACTAACAGGGTGTGGTGTCTTCTGCTGTTCGTGTCAACAACAGAGTAGAATCAACCTTATAGTGCCAGCTTAAACTCTAAGCTAAGGCAAAAGCAGGCTTGTTGAAATGACATGCTAAAATTCTGCCTTTTGTAGCACAAACTGTGGTCATAGTTAATGTTTTATATATGAATTTGAGCCAATGAGCATTTGAAATAGTCTTTTAGTCTTTTTTCTGCTGACATAAAAAAAATACTGGATAGCTCAGCTGAACTACCAAGTTCAGCTTCTTCCCTATGTGCTCATGAACAGATGCAGACAGATCTTTGGATTTTAAAAGAAAAAAAAAATTGTTCAATTTAAGCAGGAATTCCCTTCCGATGAATTCTGAGGAGACTTTTTTTTAAGAAGGGTCATCATTGTAAGGTTACAATAATTACAAAATTCATCATGTCAAAAACAGACACGGAATGATAAAAATACGGAAAGTCAAAACAAACAAGGAACATAATGCAAAGTCTAGTTTAGCAACAGAAGCTTTGCTCTAAAAGTATGAAGAGCGTTAAATTCTCCCAGAGAGACAAAAGCTTTCAGTTTTTTTCTGAAGGTTTTTTGTGACTGAGGTGCAAAATAACACGACTCTGTTCTACCTAGTTCAGAAAACATCCTGGGTACCCCAAAAGAGGAACCACCTGGAGGAGTGAATGTCATACCAGCTGTTGGAGAGCGATAAGAGATCACACACATAAGTTGCTGGGTTCACAGTATGCCCTGGTGGATAAAAATATATCAACGCTTTTGTGTCCTTAGGCTAAATGAAGGCCACGAAATCACATCATAACATAAACAGCGATGTGTTCCGACTCTAATTTTACCTTCAGATTTACTGCTGACCCTCCAGTTCACATGCGTTTTTGCCCACAGACAGTCCAGTTTTTTCAAATGTTTAAACATGTTTCCAGAAACTGCAGCTTAGTTTGGTGAAGTTTTTAAAATGTTGTCTATTTCACACAATATGTAACAAAACTCTGTCATTTCAGCCTGGTAATTTAAGTACAGTAAAAGAAAGAAAATCAATGCAGAGATACAAAAAGGTAACAGGAAATATTTGTTTGTTACTGTAATACAAATGACGCAGTTGAACTGACAATGAATAAATATGTAATAACTACCTTCTGCCTCCTAAGCCCCCCCGTGCTCTTACTCTCACTTTTCTTCTTTCTCTCTGTTCTTGCTCACCCATCTTCTTGCCTAATATTACAAACTTTAGTGAAACAAAAAAAACAAAACATATGAAAACTGACAAAATGTGACTTGTTGACCTGTAGCAGCCAGTTTGAACAAAGCTTTTTTCATAGAAATGTTATTACTTTATGCAAATGCAAATGTTTCTTTACGATTATTTATCCTCTTTTTATCTGATATATCTGAATTAAGTGTAGTAAATGGTGCAGTAATTCTGCATGGTTTTCTTTGTTGAAATGGTTGCACAGATGCTCAAATATCTTCTGACTGCATTTTGAACAAACCTGATGGAAGTCGATGAAAGATCATGTCCTGATTTGTTGCAGTATTATTATTCTCTGACTCTCACTACATGTGCTAAAAAGACTTGTACTGTACTCCTTTCAAAAAAATTTACAGCCTCCTCCAGAGTAAATAGACGTGGACTCCAGCTAACACAGTACACCGACAGCATGCACTCATTATAGACAGTGTTGGGTAAGTTACTTTAAATTAGTA
The DNA here is from genome assembly GCF_057381845.1 of Rhamphochromis longiceps. Taxonomy (NCBI): domain Eukaryota; kingdom Metazoa; phylum Chordata; class Actinopteri; order Cichliformes; family Cichlidae; genus Rhamphochromis; species Rhamphochromis longiceps. The sequence goes on from NC_140567.1 coordinate 16,555,073, forward strand.
ACTTAGTTACATTACTAGTTACTTCTATCAAAAGTAACTCAGTTACTTCAAGTTACTCGTTACTTTCAGAGTAACTAGTTACTAGGGAAAGTAACTTTGGTTTTACTCAGAATTCTCTTGTTAATGTGTTGCTTCCGTAACTGGATACCCAGCCAGACTGCCAGTATTCTAGCTTGCTTACTTGCCATAAGTGCACTGTGCCACCTACCAATAGAAAGGAAAAAATAATGTGCACATTTCCACAAGAGAAATCCCACGCCTGGACCGTCGTTGACCGCCGCATGATTCTAGCCTGCTTTTTACATCCAACACAAAAACTGCAGTCGTGGTGCTTTCGATGGTACTCAGAACTTGGAAATTCTGCCTTCTGAATAGGAAGATGTAGGTAACACCAGACTGCAGATGAGCTGCATACAGGGCTGGACTGGGACAAAAAAAAATCGTCCCGGGGGATTTGACTAGAGACCGGCCCACCATTATAGGAAAAATCATAAAGCCTTTGAATGAAAACAAACGCTGTTGTGACAGTGATGTACACTGTTCTGATGGTATATATGCATCAATTTATCAATCATTTGTTGTAAGACTCAGATAATTATTTTTTTAAAAGCTAGACATTTTAAATGAGAATAAGAAAGAAAAGTATTTCCTTGTGCCCCCCTTTCCCTGTTAATGCCCTACCTGCCCCCCTGGCAACACTTTGCTAGACCCGCCCCTGCACAGTTACCAGCTATCAGCTAAGTAAAAAAAGGATCCTGGTGTTATTTGTCTCTCAGAAACAGTTCATAACTTCCCTTCAACTCATTCATGTCACCTAAAAGGTAAACCTGTTTCTCCATCACCTGTTCAGCTCTGATGATTCAGTAAGGACATCTCCTGGTTTCATCTTCATGTTTCCCTCTCACCACATATCCAAACCGACATCATGACCAGCAGGTTTACAGCTGTGGCTCCAGCAAACATCAGCTGATAGTAGAAAGTAATATTAAATAAATTCTAACAACAGCTGATCAAGCTTAAACGTACTGCTGTTGTTTAGACTGCGGTCAAGTGAGCCCTCACTTACGAAGTCGCAGTCAAGCTAGCCGCCCCGCCAGCCGCACCTAAAATGTTGTTGCACTACTCTTACGCATATTACGGTATAGGTGCCGACTGGCTTAGAAACGCAGTGTTTTCTGTCCTGACACTATTTTACTTCACAATCCACTCCCAGTTTTGGTTAATCTCCACTTTCCCCCCTGTGATCCACAGCCCAAATTACTGTATGATTCAGAGAAAATTAACAATAAAATTTACCCAATTTACTCAACTATACTTTTAATGTCCTCATCTTTGAGCTCAGATTACAGGAAAACTGAAAGAGGTGACGCAGATATCTCACTGGATTCTGACTCTGGGTGACCCCCACTCTGCATGCTGTGATCCACAGCCAAAATTACTGTACAGTTTTTGAGAAAATTGATAGTAAAATCTTCCCATTTTGCTTTACTGTACTCTACATATTGACATCTTTGATCTCCGATTACAGGAAAACTGTAAGAGGTGACGCAGATATTTCACTGGATTATGAATCTAGGCCATCTCCAGTCTTCACCCTGTGATCCACAGCCAAAATTACTGTACGGATTTTGAGAAAATTGATAGTAAACTTTGCACAATTTACTCTACTGTACTCTATATATTCTCATCTTTGAGCTTAGATTACAGGAAAACTGTAAGAGGTGACGCAGATATCTCACTGGATTATGACTCTGGGTGACCCCCACTCTGCACCCTGTGATCCACAGCAAAAATTACTGTACAATTTTTGAGAAAATTCATAGCAAAATCTTCCCATTTTGCTTTACTGTACTCTACATATTGACATCTTTGAGCTCCGATTACAGGAAAACTATAAGAGGTGATGCAGATATTTCACTGGATTCTGAATCTAGGCTGTCGCCACTCTGCACCCTGTCATCCACAGCCAAAATTACTATACAGTTTTTGAGAAAATTGATAGTAAAATCTTCCCATTTTGCTTTACTGTACTCTACATATTGACATCTTTGAGCTCTGATTACAGGAAAACTGTAAGAGGTGACGCAGATATTTCACTGGATTATGAATCTAGGCCATCTCCACTCTTCACCCTGTGATCCACAGCCAAAATTACTGTACGGATTTTGAGAAAATTGATAGTAAACTTTGCACAATTTACTCTACTGTACTCTATATATTCTCATCTTTGAGCTTAGATTACAGGAAAACTGTAAGAGGTGACGCAGATATCTCACTGGATTATGACTCTGGGTGACCCCCACTCTGCACCCTGTGATCCACAGCAAAAATTACTGTATGGATTTTGAGAAAATTCATAGCAAAATCTTCCCATTTTGCTTTACTGTACTCTACATATTGACATCTTTGGCCTCAGATTACAGGAAAACTATAAGAGGTGACGCAGATATCTCACTGTATTCTGACTCTAGGCTGTCGCCACTCTTCACCCTGTGATCCACAGCCAAAATTACTGTACGGATTTTGAGAAAATTGATAGTAAACTTTGCACAATTTACTCTACTGTACTTTTAATATCCTCGTCTTTAACCTCAGATTACAGGAAAACTGTAAGAGGTGACGCAGATATTTCACTGGATTATGACTCTGGGTGACCCCCACTCTGCACCCTGTGATCCACAGCAAAAATTACTGTACGGATTTTGAGAAAATTGATAGTAAACTTTGCACAATTTACTGTACTATACTCTATATATTCTCATCTTTGAGCTCAGATTACAGGAAAACCATAAGAGGTGACGCAGATATTTCACTGGATTATGAATCTAGGCCATCTCCACTCTGCATGCTGTGATCCACAGCCAAAATTACTGTATGGATTTTGAGAAAATTGATAGTAAAATCTTCCCATTTTGCTTCACTGTACTCTACATATTGACATCTTTGAGTTCCGATTACAGGAAAACTGTAAGAGGTGACGCAGATATTTCACTGGATTATGAATCTAGGCCATCTCCACTCTGCACCCTGTCATCCACAGCCAAAATTACTGTACAGTTTTGAGAAAATTGATAGTAAAATCTTCCCATTTTGCTTTACTGTACTCTACATATTGACATCTTTGAGTTCCGATTACAAGAAAACTGTAAGAGGTGACGCAGATATTTCACTGGATTCTGACTCTAGGCTGTCGCCACTCTTCACCATGTGATCCACAGCAAAAATTACTGTACGGTTTTTGAGAAAATTGATAGTAAACTTTGCACAATTTACTCTACTGTACTCTATATATTCTCATCTTTGAGCTCAGATTACAGGAAAACTGTAAGAGGTGACGCAGATATTTCACTGGATTCTGAATCTAGGCTGTCGCCACTCTTCACCCTGTCATCCACAGCCAAAATTACTGTACAGTTTTTGAGAAAATTCATGGTAAAATCTTCCCATTTTGCTTTACTGTACTCTACATATTGACATCTTTGAGCTCCGATTACAGGAAAACTGTAAGAGGTGACGCAGATATTTCACTGGATTCTGAATCTAGGCAATCTCCACTCTTCACCCTGTGATCCACAGCCAAAATTACTGTACGGATTTTGAGAAAATTGATAGTAAACTTTGCACAATTTACTCTACTGTACTCTATATATTCTCATCTTTGAGCTTAGATTACAGGAAAACTGTAAGAGGTGACGCAGATATCTCACTGGATTATGACTCTGGGTGACCCCCACTCTGCACCCTGTGATCCACAGCAAAAATTACTGTACGGATTTCTGATAAAATTAAATCCTATTCCATTACCAAACAAAATGAGTTCATTGAAGTATTTGCTTAACTACAAGAAATGTCTTTCCACACACAATTTAAATTTTTCAAAATGTCATTCACACACCACCTCAAGTATCAACTTCAGTTTTAGACATTATTTATTCAGTGCTTAATCACAACAATAGTCAACTTAAGGCACTTACATAATAAGTTAAACCTTACAATAATACATACAGAGAAAAACCCAACAATCATATGACCCCCTATGAGCAACAGTGGGAAGGAAAAACTCCCTTTTAACAGCAAGAAACCTCCGGCAGAACCAGGCTCAGGGAGGGGCGGCCATCTGCCTCAACCGGTCAGGGTGAGAAATTACATTTCTCAGATTACTGATTTCTCATATTACTACTACACAGTTTAGATACACTCAACAAAAATATAAACGCAACACCTTTGTTACTGCTCCCATTCCCCATGGGATGGACGTAGAGACCGAAAATTCATTCCAGATACACAATATAACCATCCCTCCCAAACAGTGGTCACAAATCAGTCCAAATGTGTGGTAGTGGGCACATCTGCCATATTGAGATAATCCATCCCACCTCACAGGTGTGCCACATCAGGATACTGATCTGACATCATGAGTAGTGCACAGGTGTACCTCAGACTGCCCACAACAAAAGGCCACCCTGGAATGTGCAGTTTTTTTGCGCTATTGGGGGTCTGGGGACCCAGAACCGGTCAGTATCTGGTGTGACCACCATTTGCCTCATGCAGTGCAACACATCGTCGCATGGAGTCTATCAGATTGTCAATTGTGGCCTGTGGAATGTTGGTCCACTCCACTTCAATGGCTGTGCGAGGTTGTTGGATATTCGTGGGAACTGGTACACGCTGTCGTATACGCCGGTCAAGCACATCCCGAACATGCTCAATGGGTGACATGTCCGGTGAGTATGCTGGCCATGCAAGAACTGGGACATTCTCAGCTGCCATCTGCCCTGAACAATGTGAACCATGATTCATCCGTGAAGCGCACACCTCTCCAACGTGCCAGATGCCATCGAATGTGAGCATTTGCCCACACAAGTCTGTTACGGCGACGAGCTGGAGTCAGGTCAAGACCCCGATGAGGACGACGGGCATGCAGTTGAGCTTCCCTGAGACGGTTTCTGACAGTTTGTGCAGAAATTGTTTGGTTGTGCAAACCAATTGTTCCAGCAGCTGTCTGGGTGGCTGGTCTCAGACGATCTTGGAGGTGAACCTGCTGGATGTGGAGGTCCTGGGCTGGTGTGGTTACACGAGGTCTGCGGTTGTGAGGCCGGTTGGATGTGCTGCCATATTCTCTGAAACGCCTGTGGAGACGGCTTATGGTTGAGAAATGAACATTCAATGCACGGGCGACAGATCTGGTTGACATTCCTGCTGTCAGCATGCCAATTGCACGCTCCCTCATTGCTTGTGGCATCTGTGGCATTTTGCTGTGAGACAAAACTGCACATTCCAGGGTGGCCTTTTGTTGTGGGCAGTCTGAGGTACACCTGTGCACTACTCATGATGTCAGATCAGCATCCTGATGTGGCACACCTGTGAGGTGGGATGGATTATCTCAATATGGCAGATGTGCCCACTACCACACATTTGGACTGATTTGTGACCACTGTTTGGGAGGGATGGTTATATTGTGTACCTGGAATGAATTTTCGGTCTCTACATCCATCCCATGGGGAATGGGAGCAGTAACAAAGGTGTTGCGTTTATATTTTTGTTGAGTGTATCTAAACTGTGTAGTAGTAATATGAGAAATCAGTAATCTGAGAAATGTAATTTCTCACCCTGACCGGTTGAGGCAGATGGCCGCCCCTCCCTGAGCCTGGTTCTGCCGGAGGTTTCTTCCTGTTAAAAGGGAGTTTTTCCTTCCCACTGTTGCTCATAGGGGGTCATATGATTGTTGGGTTTTTCTCTGTATGTATTATTGTAAGGTTTAACTTATTATGTAAGTGCCTTAAGTTGACTATTGTTGTGATTAAGCACTGAATAAATAATGTCTAAAACTGAAGTTGATACTTGAGGTGGTGTGTGAATGACATTTTGAAAAATTTAAATTGTGTGTGGAAAGACATTTCTTGTAGTTAAGCAAATACTTCAATGAACTCATTTTGTTTGGTAATGGAATAGGATTTAATTTCATCAGAAATCCGTACAGTAATTTTGGCTGTGGATCACAGGGTGCAGAGTGGGGGTCACCCAGAGTCATAATCCAGTGAGATATCTGCGTCACCTCTTACAGTTTTCCTGTAATCTAAGATCAAAGATGAGAATATATAGAGTACAGTAGAGTAAATTGTGCAAAGTTTACTATCAATTTTCTCAAAATCCGTACAGTAATTTTGGCTGTGGATCACAGGGTGAAGAGTGGCGACAGCCTAGAGTCAGAATACAGTGAGATATCTGCGTCACCTCTTATAGTTTTCCTGTAATCTGAGGCCAAAGATGTCAATATGTAGAGTACAGTAAAGCAAAATGGGAAGATTTTGCTATGAATTTTCTCAAAATCCATACAGTAATTTTGGCTGTGGATCACAGGGTGCAGAGTGGGGGTCACCCAGAGTCATAATCCAGTGAAATATCTGCGTCACCTCTTACAGTTTTCCTGTAATCTGAGGTTAAAGACGAGGATATTAAAAGTACAGTAGAGTAAATTGTGCAAAGTTTACTATCAATTTTCTCAAAAACCGTACAGTAATTTTGGCTGTGGATCACATGGTGAAGAGTGGAGATGGCCTAGATTCAGAATCCAGTGAAATATCTGCGTCACCTCTTACAGTTTTCCTGTAATCGGAGCTCAAAGATGTCAATATGTAGAGTACAGTAAAGCAAAATGGGAAGATTTTACCATGAATTTTCTCAAAAACTGTACAGTAATTTTGGCTGTGGATCACAGGGTGAAGAGTGGCGACAGCCTAGATTCAGAATCCAGTGAAATATCTGCGACACCTCTTATAGTTTTCCTGTAATCTGAGGCCAAAGATGTCAATATGTAGAGTACAGTAAAGCAAAATGGGAAGATTTTGCTATGAATTTTCTCAAAATCCATACAGTAATTTTTGCTGTGGATCACAGGGTGCAGAGTGGGGGTCACCCAGAGTCATAATCCAGTGAGATATCTGCGTCACCTCTTACAGTTTTCCTGTAATCTAAGATCAAAGATGAGAATATATAGAGTACAGTAGAGTAAATTGTGCAAAGTTTACTATCAATTTTCTCAAAATCCGTACAGTAATTTTGGCTGTGGATCACAGGGTGAAGAGTGGCGACAGCCTAGAGTCAGAATACAGTGAGATATCTGCGTCACCTCTTATAGTTTTCCTGTAATCTGAGGCCAAAGATGTCAATATGTAGAGTACAGTAAAGCAAAATGGGAAGATTTTGCTATGAATTTTCTCAAAATCCATACAGTAATTTTTGCTGTGGATCACAGCATGCAGAGTGGGGGTCACCCAGAGTCATAATCCAGTGAGATATCTGCGTCACCTCTTACAGTTTTCCTGTAATCTAAGCTCAAAGATGAGAATATATAGAGTACAGTAGAGTAAATTGTGCAAAGTTTACTATCAATTTTCTCAAAAACCGTACAGTAATTTTTTCTGTGGATCACAGGGTGAAGAGTGGCGACAGCCTAGAGTCAGAATCCAGTGAAATATCTGCGTCACCTCTTATAGTTTTCCTGTAATCTGAGCTCAAAGATGAGAATATATAGAGTACAGTAGAGTAAATTGTGCATATTTACTATGGATTTTCCCAAAAACCGTACAGTAATTTTGGCTGTGGATCACAGGGTGCAGAGTGGAGATGGCCTAGATTCATAATCCAGTGAAATATCTGCATCACCTCTTACAGTTTTTCTGTAATCTGATCTTAAAGATGAGAATATATAGAGTATAGTACAGTAAATTGTGCAAAGTTTACTATCAATTTTCTCAAAAACTGTACAGTAATTTTGGCTGTGGATGACAGGGTGCAGAGTGGCGTCAGCCTAGATTCATAACCCAGTGAAATATCTGCGTCACCTCTTACAGTTTTCCTGTAATCGGAGCTCAAAGATGTCAATGTATAAAGTACAGTAAAGCAAAATGGGAAGATTTTGCTATGAATTTTCTCAAAATCCATACAGTAATTTTTGCTGTGGATCACAGGGTGCAGAGTGGGGGTCACCCAGAGTCATAATCCAGTGAGATATCTGCGTCACCTCTTACAGTTTTCCTTTAATCTAAGCTCAAAGATGAGAATATATAGAGTACAGTAGAGTAAATTGTGCAAAGTTTACTATCAATTTTCTCAAAAACCGTACAGTAATTTTGGCTGTGGATCACAGGGTGCAGAGTGGGGGTCCCCCAGAGTCAGAATCCAGTGAAATATCTGTGTCACCTCTTACAGTTTTCCTGTAATCGGAGCTCAAAGATGTTAATATGTGGAGTACAGTAAAGCATAATGGGAAGATTTTGCTATGAATTTTCTCAAAATCCGTACAGTAATTTTGGCTGTGGATCACAGGGTGCAGAGTGGGGGTCACCCAGAGTCATAATCCAGTGAAATATCTGCGTCACCTCTTACAGTTTTCCTGTAATCTGAGGTCAAAGATGAGGACATTAAAAGTATAGTTGAGTAAATTGGGTAAATTTTATTGTTAATTTTCTCTGAATCATACAGTAATTTGGGCTGTGGATCACAGGGGGGAAAGTGGAGATACACTAAAAATGGGAGTGGATTGTTAAGTAAAATAGTGTCAGGACACAAAACACTGCGTTTCTAAGCCGGTTTTCACCCATACCGTAATATACGTAAGAGTAGTGCAACCACATTTTCGGTGCGGCTGGCGGGGCGGCTAGCTTGACTGCGACTTCGTAAGTGAGGGCTCACTTGACCGCAGTTTGTTTAGCGCGACATCCGCTGGTTTCCTCTTTCTGGCGCAAAGTGAGCGATAAACAAACAAGAGAGAAAAGCCGATCAGCTGATCACTGATCAGTTTCATGATTGAAGTAGCAACAGGAGAGGGAGGGGCAGAGGATGAGAGAAGAAGAGGCAGCTGTGCGGCGTAAACACAGAATAACTCCAGCTTTGTGTCTTTTTCATTGTAGCTGAAGTCCGGGACAAAATGTTCCTTTTCACCTCAATACAAAACCCGTAATATTTTCTCTGAATACCAGACGATTCCGTTTTTACGGGACGGTTGGCAACTCTAATAATTAACCGTATGAACAAAATAAAGTTCAACATCAGTAACATAGCACCCACCCAGCTGTATAGAAACTCCGTCATGCTAGCTAGCACGCAGTACGAAAAAGTCAGCATAACGAAAATAAACTCCACCTAAACTTGGTTTATGTGACTCAGATAGACTGCAGGTCATAACTTCTTACCTGAAGTTCAGTTCACCTGATACTCGGACCGGCGGCTGCTTCAGGTCTCTCCTCTTGCCTCCCTTTTCCTTCATCCACCTGCTGGCTTCCACCACTTGCTAATGTTATTGAATCTGTGGAAGCTCCGCGATAGCCACCACACGAAGTAACGAATAACGAGCCTATCTAAATCCCAGTAACGAGTAACGCGTTCCTGGTTTTGGCATAATAACTAGTTACCGTGCTCGTTACCACAATAATAACGTAGTTACTGTAACGCGTTACTTAATAACGCGTTAGTCCCAACACTGATTATAGATTAATGTGGTTGTTCTACAGCAACCACCAGAACTGGGATTATGCACTTGACTTGAGAGGAGTGAGAAAACAGAATTTAGTTGACTGCAATCTACAGTCTACTGACATCTAGTGGTGAGATTTTACAGACTGTGCCTTTAAACCCTGGAAAAATAAATCAATTTTTAAGACATGTTGCTAGAAAAGTCCAGCGTTCGTGTAGGTGAACAAAGCTTGCTAAATGATCCAGTCTGTGTTCAGAGATTAAACAGAATGATTTTTGAGTGAGACCAGTGGAAGTTGAATTGAAGTGTTACATTGACCATCATGCTTCCAGAATTGTGTTCACATTTCCACTTTCATTTCAGATCATTTTTTCTCATTTTTCTCTATTCTTAGTACACACCAAAGAGCAATGTTGTATTTATGTAGAAATATGTGCAAACCACCTCTTTACTGTTCCATGACTACAAGAGGAACATGAAGTATTCAAGGTGCTCCACCGAAAGATAAACATTTGCTTAATGACTGGGTGGATCAGTAAATTAAAACACACATTACACACATTTCCATTCACCTGCGCTGATGACAGATTAACTGTTTTAAATGAAACACACACTGGCAGTTTGGGTGAAATTTTATCGCATAATTGTTGAGTGTGTAAAGAGGCGTCCTGCTCTGACGTCTCCACTCCGCTGTAGATATAAGCAGTTACTCTGCAAGACTCTGACAGACCTTTTCCTCCATCCTCAGAGGAACCAAACTGCATCTTTTCTTTCAAAGCATGTTCAGTTCGACCTGCAGGTGAGTCCACACAGGTGAGTCTGCGACATCTCACGCAGCTCCTAAAGGCTATGTCGTTTTTATCTCAGTCTGAGTCTGTGGTATATTAAAGTAAGTGCCAGTAACATGTAAACTATTATCAAATAAATAATAAAACAAATGTAATCAATTGAACTCTATGTATTCTGTATATATATATATATATATATATATATATATATATATATATATATATATATATATATATATATATATATATATATATTTAATGTTAAAAAAAGTGAAACTTATAATCATCTGTCTGCTTCTGTCTGAAAGGTAACAGCAGCGCTTCAGTGTCAGATCAGAGGTGAGAGGAAAATTAAAAAAAAACCAAAGTTACATATCTCCAAAGTCATTAATATGTGTATCAATTTCTAACATCAATAAGTCATTGTTTTAAAGGTGCTTAGAAATATAGATTAAATAAATATAATTAACACACAAATTTATATTTGTGTGTCTTAATTCAATTCAGTTTTATTTAAACAGTGCCAAATCACAATAACAGTCGCATCTTTCTAGCATCATTGTAAGGAAGAATGTAAGATACAATAATAATAATGCAGAGAAAAACCCAACAATCATATGACCCCCTTATGAGCAAGCATGTTGGCGACAGTGGAAGGAAAAACTCTCTTTTAACAGGAAGAAACCTCAAACAGAACCAGGCTCAGGGAGGGGCGGCCATCTGTTGGGGTGAGAGAAAGAAGACAGGACAAAAGGCATGTTGTCTCAGACATGTAGCACATTGTACAACAAGTGTTTAGAAATCATCGAGTACTAAAGATGCTAAGAAACTCTCCATTAATGTTACTGGAGTGGAGATATCAGGGATAGGCACGGTTGTGGCACTGATTCACTCTTTAAAAATATGGTCACCCCGGTGTGTCGGCCAGAACACCACCTAAGGCCAAATTGTCAAAAAGTATGGAAGAAGGAACTTGAGGTTTGGTTTGAAGCACTTTATACTTACAGCTCAATTCCTGTGGTTGTAATCACAGGGGGGGGGTGTGTGGCTTTTTATCATTCACGCACACATCACATCCCACAGGAATCAGTGCACCCCCACCGGACCAACACTGCTCGTCCGACATGAAACTGGCCATCTTACTAACTGGATGATGTCACCAGACAGTGGGCTGGATCAAACTAACAGAAGGTTAAATATTAAATGAACAGTTTATAAACTTATATAAACTTACAAACACCTGTATCAGAATTTAAATAGAATTGTCCTGTGAACTTTGGGCCCTTTTATACAGTTACAGATATATGAACATCATAAGAGGTGAAAAGGCTGTTATCTATTCAGTTTAAATTCTTTTTTTTCTTTTTAGAATATATATATATTTTATAGCCAACGTAAACAGCTGAATGAAATTATACCACCCTGTTAGGTCAGACCTGAGCACTGCACAGCCTCCTGTACAACACTGCTGAAGGATACATGCTTTCAGAGCAAAACACTGCGCAGTTTAAGAGTACTGCTGATGTAAGCTGGTCGTGAAATGCTACACTGTGACTAATGAGGCACCTTGGACCAAATGAGTATAAATACCAGCACCTTTTACCGCAGCCAAGCATCACAAAGGAGCTGACAGAAGCCAGTCAGAGGATCTGACCAACATAAACCATTCAACCTTCCTGAAAATGAAGACATAACATGTTGCAGTTGCAGGGGCCCTTCAGGAGAGCTCTGCTACATTTGCCGAAACAGGCCGACTTAAATTCATGAATGAGCAGCCAAGACACTAACATCTGGTTTTCTTTAAGCAGCCACAAGAGCTATCGGGGGCAACAAGCAATGACAGTCCAGTTGCAACTGTGAGTCAGCTAACATAAGGAGATGTTAGCTGACTCACAGTTGGTGTGCTCAATTCATTCAATTAAAACAATGACTGTAAAATCACTCAAATATAAGTGTGTGCGTGCGTGCGTGTGTGTGTGTGTGTGTGTGTATGTGTGGTTCTTTTAAAACATATTTTCCCAATGCCTCTCTCCACAGGAGAAAAGGGGGGGCGGGGGAGGGGGGGGTATGCTAAGGGATCGGCTCATACTGCAGGCTCTTGACATTTTGCTCTTGTCTTTCGCACAAAATCAAACAGAATCCTGTTAGGTGTCAGGTGTTACTTTTGCTTCAGACAGTAGATTGTTTTATCCGTGCTTTTACTGACTACTGAAACTTATGGAAGCCCGTTTCTGCCACAAAAAAAAAAGTATCCATAACTTGGAATTTCAAGTTATCTTTCTCAAGATTTCGACTTATTAACTCAAAATTTTGACTCATTTTCTTGAAATTTCGACTTATAAATTCAAAATTTCAATGTATTAATTCCAAATTTTGAGAAAAGTAAGTCAAAATTTCGAGTTAGCTCTGCCAATCAACAATCTACGTGGAATGCACACTCAAAACCGGATCACAACTAATTGGCGCTTTCAGGAGTACGTTTGCTGATCGAAACGCCATGTGATTCCGCTAATAACTCAAGGATTTCATCATTTGTGAAGTCACGCTGAAAATAATCAGCAATTTGTGCATTCACGACTGGCTGTAACACTGGTAGCTTAGCTGTAGCATTTGTAGCTGAGGGCTTCAGCTTCCAGGTAACAAGGAAAAGACGTCATTCACGTAGATTACTGATTTCGACTTATTAATTAAAAATTTTGAGCTACATTTCGAGTTAATGAGTCGAAATTTTGAGTTATGAATACTTTTTTTTTTGGCAGAAATGGGCTTCCATAGCACTAGCTTCTGTGGGGGTGAAAAAGTTGTAAACAGGAAAATAAACAAAGCGGGTGGCTTATGAATGCTCATATGATTTATCACATCATTGGACACTGCACTAGTACTGCTACTTTACAGTATACAGTATACACAAAAACACACACACAGATTCTTGGATTTATTCGCAAGGTGTTTCAGCACATAAATGAGCTGCTCCACTCACGGTTTGCAGGTGCACAGACCCCGAACCAAAAGGCAAAAGCCCTAAAATGAAACCCATTACACAGCTATTCACAATGAATGGTCAACAATAAGCTAAATATAGGAACACCATAAGAGGGTGGATCGATTAATAGATGGAGGGATGGACTCAATAGTGAGCAACTGCAATACAAACAACTGCAGCACCATTATATATCCATCTTCTTTAAAAAAAAATAATTTTGTGTGTTATGCGTGTTTGTCATTATATCTCAAAGAATCAGCATTACTTTCCTTTTGCTTTGGTATTTGAGGACAAACTATGGTGAACAAGCAAATGCAGGCTTGCCTTTCACTTGGAATTTCCAAGCTGCAGGCTCAAGCATAGATGCTGGGAATACAGAGTGTTGCAAGTTCACCCATGAGAGCAGGCTGAACCATTGTGAGTTATGAGCGACAAAACGTGTCCTAGCTGCTTAAACAACATTGAGCAGCACACCAGACAGGTTTCAGAAAATAAATACAGCAGCCAAGGAAGAGTTAAGAGATAATAATTCTGTTTAGATGTAGGCCTTCTTTTGTTTTATGTACAGTAACTGTAAATGTTGCTTACACTATGGTTCTATGAGGCACTTTTACTGTGAGTCTGACAGGTTTTAGAAATTAGAACCAGCAACTAAGACAGAGTTAAGATGTAATATAACAACTTAGTTTATGCAAATGTAAGCCTGTCTTTGCTGGTTCACACACAGCTGTAAATCCAGTAGTAGTCCAGTGCCTAATACAAATCCAGTGCTTGTATTAGGCACTTTATACTGTGTATGAAATCTAAACATAGAAGAAAGAGTTTATAGCTTTTCTTTAACTCAACTACAGAAGCGCATTTTCTACAGGACTCAACACGTCATGCAGTGCTTTCAGAATATTGGTTATATGCTTATCTCATCATTCTTAAATGAACTCACAAATGACATCCACAGTTTGACGGATTGAATCTGAGTATTTAAAAAGTTATTATCTGCAGCAAATAAACATTCGAGATCCTGATCTGTTTTCATCCGTTTGGTTGGTTTAAAGAATTCTTTCATGAGCCATTAAAATTTTTGAAGTTATTATAGGGAAACAACGTATCAATGATAATGATATAAATAGTACATATTTTGGTTCTTCAATAAAAGTATCAGAATGATGCTTGAAAAAAGAAACTTGGAGTTGTAGAGCAAAGAAACAAACATGGATAATTTCCCATTTCCGATGCAGTGGAATTTCCCAGTCCCACTGATGCAAGACTGCTCCAGACATAGCTTTCGTACTTTGAGTGCTTGTTTCTCTGTGTGTGAACACTGTCCAGCCCACCCCACAAGAAAGTGGTTATGTAAATGGATAGATGGATGGATGGCCATTTTTAAAGGTCTAATAAAGGAAAAAGCTACATTTAAAATGACAACAAAAATGCACATTGCACTTAAATTAAAAGTTTATTGTGATAAACTGTGCAATACAAGCACGTGGTTGAGGCAGTAACTGAGGACACAATGTGACTAAAACAGTAGAATCTCACACATTAACTGTGACATACAGTTTGTTAATACTGAGTGGTTGTTGGAGCAGGAATCCTCAGAACCTGCAGCAAACTCCACAGATACCGGGGGTGCAGCAGCCACAGCAAAAGCGACACTTGATGCCACGCTTGTGTCTGCTGTTATACAGCGTCTGTAGGAAACACAAGAGACATGAGCACAGAGTTCATCTGCAGCAGCATCACTGCTCTTTATTTTCACCTGCTCTAACAAACACTTTCATTTAGCTGAAGTAATTTGGCCACCTTCACTCAGTTAGTGTTACTTACCTTCCATGAGTCCACTAATATCTGCTCATGTGCTGCTGCTGGATAGTCCATGCTCATTGGCTCCTCCAGCTCCTGCTCCTGTTAATGAATTGAGTGCAGTAGAAACCACATTGTAGCACTGAAACAAACATTTGCAGCTTGTAAGCTAATACACTTGGTTAAAGTCAAGTTCTTACTTCAGTGACTGGGACAGCAGAGCTCTGCTGAACACAAATGAATGTGGGCACGACGGCCACTGCAACTGCAACACTGAACGTCTTCATCTTAGGAAGCTTTGAGAGGCTCAAGTTCGACTCTTTCTCCTGGTCCGGATGATTGTTGTGAGCTGAGTCCTTCTGTCTGATGGTTAATGTGTGCAGAAGTGCTGATATTTATACTGATTTGGGCCCCTGCTGCCTTGTCACTCACAGCTCTTACTCTACCTGATTTCAGGAACATTGCAAAACTCCATATTTTCCTGTGCTATGAAATTGTAGGAATGGAAAATTCCTGAGGAAGGAGAAAATCTGTACTTTTCTCAGTCGGCATGAACTTTGACCTTCGGATGTTTAACTATATGGGTTTTCCCTGTCCTATTGATGCAAGCCTGTTCCCGACAGTAGTTTCTGTACTCTAAGTGACGAGGCAGCAGTGGAGCAAATGAGTATAAATACCAGCACCGTTTCCCTCAGTCAACCATCACAAAGGCGCTGACAAGAGTCAACGAGAGAGTCAAAGGATCTGACCACCTTAAACCACTCAAACCTCCTGAAGATGGAGACGTTCAGCGTTGCAGTTGCAGTGGCCGTTGCACTCATGTGTATTTGCATTCAGCAGAGCTCTGCCACATTTGCTGAGGTTACATACTGTGTTAAATTCATGTAATGTGCTTCTTCTGCATGAATTTGTTGTGAAGATGCTAAGATCTGTTTTCTTTCTCTACAGATACGAGAACTGCAAGAGCTACAAGAGGCTGTGAGCACTGACAGTCCAGCTGCTGAACATCAGGAGGTATCAGCTGACTCATGGGTGGTGAGTTTACTTCAATAAATGAATGAAGACAGTAATTGTGAGATCTCTCAAATGCAGGGAGATGTTTAAAATAAACTGTGCACTCACAACTTTTCATAAAATTAGAAACAATGAAGTGACTTGCAGCTGAAGATAAACTCTCTGCTCTTCTCCTCTTTCACACAGATGCCGTACCACAGACAGAAGCGTGGCATGAAGTGTCGCTTTTGCTGCGGCTGCTGCAATGCTGGTGTCTGTGGATTGTGCTGCAGATTCTGAGAATATCTACCTGCGATTCTCACATCAACCACTAAGTATAGACTGTTATACATGAAATGATTTGACTGCTTAGCATTTGTTAAAGTCTGACAGTGTTTCTTCATCTGGTCATCCTGCTGTATCAGTGAACAGTGTACCAAGCATTTGGAACTACAGTATGTTATTATATTAAAAAGTTCAGAGTCACTATACTACAACATGTGCTGTCTGTTTCTGTTTCTGTCTGACAAGAATTAAACATTAATGGAAACCAGTGACATGAAGCTCCTGATGTACAGTTTTTGTGCTGATGTCAGTTAAGAGTTGTTGCCTCATACTCTTGCCCATGTCGTATGTGGTACAACCTGTTAATAGAGCCAAGCCATTGATAGCAAAAGTAAAGTGAGCATATTTTCCCATATTTGTAATTATATGAGTGGGGAGCATCTCATCATCATTCAATTTTACCACTAATTATGACAAAAATGCAGTAATGTACAATAGCTTTGAGCTGATGGACTGGTTCATTGGTTATTTGAAAGTTAAACCAAGCATACTTTTTTTTAAAGAATGTAGAAGTGTTAGATAATGTTTCCTAGAAACACTTTCTATACAAGTTCATTCATAAATGTTTTAGACAACCTTATCTCGACAACCTTTCACTGAATTTATTTGGAGGTGTTTTCACGGTGTGCATATGAAGTTTCTAAGCTGCATGATTAATGCAGGAATCCCTCACACAGAAGAAAAAGAGAGAATAGAAAGATTTGCGTACAGCAGAAATTTGATACTGGACATAATAATAGAAAACATCTCAACAATACTGAGAGACGTTGCACTGTGGTGAAACTGTAAAGTAGGTGTAACACTGTGTAATGCTGTTTCAGATAATATCTGTACTGTATGTGCGCTGCATCCGTTCTGCAGAACATTTAAGCAAAATATTTCACGACACTTCAAAAAAAGCTAGAGTAGCTGTATCATGTGGATGTAGCGTATCACAAACAGGCTCAAAGCCAGTACAACCAAACGTGATCAAACGTCAGGCCAAGGTGGAACTGATTCCTATCTTCTGTAACTTCTACAACACTGTCCAATAGAGACACATGAATGAAATGCAGTGTCGTTAAAAACACTGATGATTTTTTTCATATTCTTCATTTTAAGAATTTAATATATTTACATCAGAATAAACTTTTAGGCATTACGCTGACTGATTGATGCAGAATTCCCGTTGGACTGTTCCCATCACGACCCAGGTGATCAGTCTCTCGATAGCTTTTCCTCTGGTTCCTGCTCTCTGCTGACACTCCTAGCTGCAGCCACGTTCTCCATTCCATCTCTTTAAACAAATTCTTATAAATAGTTTAACCATGTGCATTTAGTTCAGTATTACCTGTTGCCTGTGTCCTTGTCTTTTGGGAAAATACTTTACACAAATAATGGCTCAAAAAGGATTCCTTTTTTTTACTGTGCTGCAATTGATTACTGGATTATTTGTACCATTAATTAGTGTCAACTAATTTTTATTCAGTCTCCACATAGGATATTCTTGTGAAGATGGAATATGGGGGAGAGCAGAAGTGCGTTGAAGTTCCACAAAGGGATGAATGAAGGACATGCATATTGTATTGAAGAAATAAGTGATGAGAATGCTGTTATTTGCATTTACCAGCTCACCTATGTCAGACCTTTTGATAAACAAAATTCTAATGAAAGTGAGAACATGTATACTGTTACATCTTTCAGAAAATGTTTTGAAATTGTGGTGCACAGTTCAGAATAAATGTTTTTCAAAAACCATTGCGTCTTTTTAGTAAATGTTTATTTCCAAAAGAAATTTCTAGAAGTTCAGAACAGTAAAATTCCCACTTTTTAGAATGAATTAGAAGATAACTCTTACGTAGTTAAACTAAAATACTCTTTTGAGAGTTAATATATAAACTCTTAACACCAAGTGTTAAATTATCAACTCCAGACAGATTTGGTGTTTAACACTAAATCAGAGTTAACGTACCAACTCTCCAAAAAGAGTTAAATTTTAAATTCAATTCAATTTTTTTTATATAGTGCCAAATCACAGTAACAGTCACCTCAAGGTGCTTTATATTGTAAGGTATACTTACAAAGAAAAACCCAACAATCAAATGACCCCCTATGAGCAAGCACTTTGGCGACAGTGGGAAGGAAAAACTCCCTTTTAACAGGAAGAAACCTCCAGCAGAACCAGGCTCAGGGAGGGGCGGCCATCTGCTGCGACCGGTTGGGGAGGGGGAAGGAAAACAGGATAAAGACATTCTGTGGAAGAGAGCCAGAGGTTAACAACAAGTACAATTCAGTGCAGAGAGGTCTATTAACACATAGTGGGTGAAGAAGAAACACCCAGTGCATCATGGGAATCCCCCAGCAGCCTACGCCTAATGCTGGACATACACTGTGCGATTTTTGGCCCATTTTGAGCCGATTTTTCAGTCGTGCAACTGTTTTGGGGATCGACCCGAGTTTGGCCTTAATCGTGTGTCGTGCATCGTATACATGGGGTAACGAGAAGTGATTAACACCTCATGATCAGCTCCTGATCATCAGTCATTTGGTCGTAAGAAAATCAAACCTGTTTGAGGGTCGTGAGGGTGTCAACGCAGCGTCTCTCACTGCGCACGCGCAAACACAGAGATGAAAGCGAAAAGACAGAACAGCACGGCAGTGCAGCGTGTGATCCGGACACAAGCGATGGAGGCACAACTTGTAGAACTGCCAAGCTCATCCGAGCCTTTTCGATGTGACTTCACAAAATTATCGCGACCACAACAACCGTGAAAATAGTGTAAAATTTTGTGTTATAACCTTCATGCTATGGACGAACAGTGTGAGCACTCAGGTTGCACAGAGCATCGGGCCGTATAGTATGAGACCCTGCATCGTGACCTACGAACTTCTAACCCCTACGAGTCAATTGGAGAGTTTGAACAGGAGCTGAATAACGCGACTGAAAAAATTGCACAGTGTATGCCCAACTTCTGGCAGCAAAACCAAGGGAGGATTCAGGGTCACCTGAGTAGGCCATCAGCCTACTAAAAGGATACAGAAAAATCACGTTGAAATAGTGTTAGTTGTCATCACAGGTGCTGGTGGACTCATTTGAACACCTCCGAAATTTGCAAATGCGCAAGCATTCCTCTTCTTCTTCCAAATCCTCTCTGGACCTTTTCCTCGAGCCTCCAGTTTCATGGTTGTCAGTCTCTTCATGGGCATCTTCAAAGAGTTCATCACTACTGCTCTCAGAGTGATCATACACAATTGAGCTGGTCCCCGAATCAGAGTTTGCGAGCCTGGATCTTTTGCTATTAGGCTCTTCTTCATCTCCATCTTCCTTTCTGGACCTTTTCGTGGATCCAACAGACAGCGGTACCTCATCAGCAATATTACCAAGATGAGGACAGCCCTCGCTATCAGTATCACAGGCAGAGATGAAGTCAGAGTCATCATCAGAAAACTCCTCGCTCCATCTGATTCTTTTGTTGGGCTCCACATCTTCCACATCCATCACTCTAGACCTCTTCCTGGATACACCTGGCTGAGGATCCTCTTCTGGGATGTACGGGTGAACATCCTCACAGTCTTCAAATGCCTCATCAGAATCGTCATTTTCAATGCCGACAACAACAACAGCATTATGATCATCATGCAGTTCATTGTTGTCAACATTGGCATCATTGTCTCTCACATTAATATTGTGATTGTTTACATTGTTGACATTGCCGTCATTGACATTGTGAAAGTCAATATATAAGACATCATATCGATCCTCTAATTCATCTAGTATCTCAGTCAGCCTCCAAAAAAAGATATCATAGAGAGTAACATAAAGTCTTTCCAGTAAACCCCAGATTCCACCAACAGGTTCGTAAGCTGGCTCCTGATCTCCTCTTGGAAACATTTCTGGGTTAACCTGTCGGCCTGCAAGATCATTTTATCTTTTAATTAGCATTCATAAACATCTGCTGAAAATCAGTTTTTCATCAATTTTACGACTGAGTGCATGTGCTTACCATTACGGTTATTTTGTGATCCATCTCCGCTTCCATTCATTTTGACTACAAGGAACAGAAAACAACAATGATCACTAAACAACTCAGAATGTTCAGCGAATTTGCTTTTTTTGTGATAACTTTAGGCTACGTCCACACGTACACGGGCACTTTTGTAAACGGAAATTTTCCTTTTTCGTTTAAAAAAAATCCCGTCCACATGTGCAGTTTTGAAAAAATATCTCCTTCCACATGTAAACCCTAAAAACAAAGTCAGGAACATGCCAAATCCTAACCGTGTAGAAATGTTGGCCAATCAGAAGTCTAGAAGCCTGGGAGGAAAACCTCACAAAACCTTACATACTATACTTCTGAAAGGTTTTTGTCTTTTTCTGGAAAGGCAGCTAATGTTGTGTTACTTTCAAGTGCCTTCATCATTTCAAATGTTAATAGCTAAAGACAGCATTTTGGCTGGTATAGACTCACAACTTTGGAATGGACAAAATGCATATAGCATACATGAATGTAAATTTTTTAAATTACATTTATTGCAAACCGACGTCAGGATTTGTGTTGTGAGAGCGTCTGTGTTGAATGATGCTCACTCTGATGCCTCTGTCTTTCTAAATGGAGGGACAGTAACTGCGTGTGTTTGTGTAAGCGTGTAAAAACTGCAGATACTAAGATTAACAGCAGAGCTTCTGTCACTCTAAGATATGATTAAGAACATTTTCTAATTTATGTATAATTTGTCAAATATTACAACAGCTGACAAATAGTTAAGTCTTCATTTGTTTTCCTGAATAATAGAGCCACATCATCCTCTCTATGATGTAAAATATAGTCTAGACTTGCACAATGTAAAGTACAGAAATACTGTCCTGGCAGGCAGGAAAATCAGGCTTTATATTTAAGTAAATGATCTTAAGTCTATAAAATGAAATTTGAACTTACTTTAGTTCTTGGTAAGTTACAGAGCAGTTAATCCTCAGGGAAATGTAGAAATTTCACTAAATAGTCGTCTTCCTTCATACGGTTGCAGTGTCTCTTCAGTTGTGTTTTCATATGCTGATGTTTTCATTCAAAACATGTTTAAATGCTGCGATGCCATTCTAGCATCATAGACTGCGGAATGTACATAGATTATTTTTACATCAAGTTGTATGCACAGATTTTGATATCTTTTATATGGAGACAAAAAATACTTAAGACAGAAGTGAATCTTAAAAACTAAAGCAGTCAATGTGTGTTTTTTTTTTATTCTAATAGTTACTGTAAAGTTCTACTCTAAGAGATTCATCTTGGCCTTTATGCAGGGTTAAAGCTCAATAATGAGGACACACACAAAATATAATACATTTCTTTATGATTGTTAGGCAAAAACAAAGAGAACCCAAAGCTATCAAAACATATATCCACAGTCTTATTCTTGCTCTGCTCCCTAATTTTCCCCTGGAGGCATCACTATGGCAACAAAACAACATGCATTAAATGACGTTCCAAACAACAACAACCAAACTGTTTTCAGTGCTTAATATTTAACATGTCTTCATTATAAACTGTATTTGTGCAAATCAGTGAGGTTGATGTGCACAAGCTGGGATTCAGACTTCGGAGGGTTAATCCAAAAATTAGGTTTACATTGTTGTTCATGACAGTGCAGATTTCTGACGTTTTGTGTGCTTTAAGCATTTAACAATTTGATTATTTTCTAACAAAAAACAGTGTGAAACTCAAGTTACACTTGTGTTTGTAAATGAACTGCCCCATGTCGTGTAGCTTTCTGGATTTTATACTTATTGGGCTACATCTTTATTTATTACACAGGCTATACAGTACATAACATCAAAACTCACATGTTTTATCTAACTAAAGTGTTTAATTATGTGGGCTACAGACAATAATCAAGTTATGGACTCTATTTATATGAAAAATGTATATATTTACTGCATTTGAATCATTTTAACCATATGTAACCAACTGCGTATGTGTTTGAAATAAAAATAGAATATTTTGGAGAGTCTCCCCTCAAAGTCAGAACACTTTGGTGTTTGGTTAAATTGTGATTTTGAATCAGTTACAGGGGTTACTGTGATCATGAATGCTTTTCTCTCTATGTGTTAACACTGTCCAGGATATACCCTGCCTGTAGCCCTATGGCAGCTTTGATGGATGAATTGATGGATGGACGGTGCATAGCAGTCAGTTTTACAAATGTAACAAAGGAAAATACGACATTTAAAATGACAACAAAAATCCACATTATATCTACATGACCATAAAGTTTATTGTGATAAACTGTGCAATACAAGCACGTGGTTGAGGCAGTAACTGAGGACACAATGTTACTAAAACAGTAGAATCTCACACATTAACTGTGACATACAGTTTGTTAATGCTGAGTGGTTGTTGGAGCAGGAATCCTCAGAACCTGCAGCAAACTCCACAGATACCGGGGGTGCAGCAGCCACAGCAAAAGCGACACTTGATGCCACGCTTGTGTCTGGTGTTATACAGCGTCTGTAGGAAACACAAGAGACATGAGCACAGAGTTCATCTGCAGCAGCATCACTGCTCTTTATTTTCACCTGCTCTAACAAACACTTTCATTTAGCTGAAGTAATTTGGCCACCTTCACTCAGTTAGTGTTACTTACCTTCCATGAGTCCACTAATATCTGCTCATGTGCTGCTGCTGGATAGTCCATGCTCATTGGCTCCTCCAGCTCCTGCTCCTGTTAATGAATTGAGTGCAGTAGAAACCACATTGTAGCACTGAAACAAACATTTGCAGCTTGTAAGCTAATACACTTGGTTAAAGTCAAGTTCTTACTTCAGTGACTGGGACAGCAGAGCTCTGCTGAACACAAATGAATGTGGGCACGACGGCCACTGCAACTGCAACACTGAACGTCTTCATCTTAGGAAGCTTTGAGAGGCTCAAGTTCGACTCTTTCTCCTGGTCCGGATGATTGTTGTGAGCTGAGTCCTTCTGTCTGATGGTTAATGTGTGCAGAAGTGCTGATATTTATACTGATTTGGGCCCCTGCTGCCTTGTCACTCACAGCTCTTACTCTACCTGATTTCAGGAACATTGCAAAACTCCATATTTTCCTGTGCTATGAAATTGTAGGAATGGAAAATTCCTGAGGAAGGAGAAAATCTGTACTTTTCTCAGTCGGCATGAACTTTGACCTTCGGATGTTTAACTATATGGGTTTTCCCTGTCCTATTGATGCAAGCCTGTTCCCGACAGTAGTTTCTGTACTCTAAGTGACGAGGCAGCAGTGGAGCAAATGAGTATAAATACCAGCACCGTTTCCCTCAGTCAACCATCACGAAGGAGCTGACAAGAGTCAACGAGAGAGTCAAAGGATCTGACCACCTTAAACCACTCAAACCTCCTGAAGATGGAGACGTTCAGCGTTGCAGTTGCAGTGGCCGTTGCACTCATGTGTATTTGCATTCAGCAGAGCTCTGCCACATTTGCTGAGGTTACATACTGTGTTAAATTCATGTAATGTGCTTCTTCTGCATGAATTTGTTGTGAAGATGCTAAGATCTGTTTTCTTTCTCTACAGATACGAGAACTGCAAGAGCTACAAGAGGCTGTGAGCACTGACAGTCCAGCTGCTGAACATCAGGAGGTATCAGCTGACTCATGGGTGGTGAGTTTACTTCAATAAATGAATGAAGACAGTAATTGTGAGATCTCTCAAATGCAGGGAGATGTTTAAAATAAACTGTGCACTCACAACTTTTCATAAAATTAGAAACAATGAAGTGACTTGCAGCTGAAGATAAACTCTCTGCTCTTCTCCTCTTTCACACAGATGCCGTACCACAGACAGAAGCGTGGCATGAAGTGTCGCTTTTGCTGCGGCTGCTGCAATGCTGGTGTCTGTGGATTGTGCTGCAGATTCTGAGAATATCTACCTGCGATTCTCACATCAACCACTAAGTATAGACTGTTATACATGAAATGATTTGACTGCTTAGCATTTGTTAAAGTCTGACAGTGTTTCTTCATCTGGTCATCCTGCTGTATCAGTGAACAGTGTACCAAGCATTTGGAACTACAGTATGTTATTATATTAAAAAGTTCAGAGTCACTATACTACAACATGTGCTGTCTGTTTCTGTTTCTGTCTGACAAGAATTAAACATTAATGGAAACCAGTGACATGAAGCTCCTGATGTACAGTTTTTGTGCTGATGTCAGTTAAGAGTTGTTGCCTCATACTCTTGCCCATGTCGTATGTGGTACAACCTGTTAATAGAGCCAAGCCATTGATAGCAAAAGTAAAGTGAGCATATTTTCCCATATTTGTAATTATATGAGTGGGGAGCATCTCATCATCATTCAATTTTACCACTAATTATGACAAAAATGCAGTAATGTACAATAGCTTTGAGCTGATGGACTGGTTCATTGGTTATTTGAAAGTTAAACCAAGCATACTTTTTTTTAAAGAATGTAGAAGTGTTAGATAATGTTTCCTAGAAACACTTTCTATACAAGTTCATTCATAAATGTTTTAGACAACCTTATCTCGACAACCTTTCACTGAATTTATTTGGAGGTGTTTTCACGGTGTGCATATGAAGTTTCTAAGCTGCATGATTAATGCAGGAATCCCTCACACAGAAGAAAAAGAGAGAATAGAAAGATTTGCGTACAGCAGAAATTTGATACTGGACATAATAATAGAAAACATCTCAACAATACTGAGAGACGTTGCACTGTGGTGAAACTGTAAAGTAGGTGTAACACTGTGTAATGCTGTTTCAGATAATATCTGTACTGTATGTGCGCTGCATCCGTTCTGCAGAACATTTAAGCAAAATATTTCACGACACTTCAAAAAAAGCTAGAGTAGCTGTATCATGTGGATGTAGCGTATCACAAACAGGCTCAAAGCCAGTACAACCAAACGTGATCAAACGTCAGGCCAAGGTGGAACTGATTCCTATCTTCTGTAACTTCTACAACACTGTCCAATAGAGACACATGAATGAAATGCAGTGTCGTTAAAAACACTGATGATTTTTTTTCATATTCTTCATTTTAAGAATTTAATATATTTACATCAGAATAAACTTTTAGGCATTACGCTGACTGATTGATGCAGAATTCCCGTTGGACTGTTCCCATCACGACCCAGGTGATCAGTCTCTCGATAGCTTTTCCTCTGGTTCCTGCTCTCTGCTGACACTCCTAGCTGCAGCCACGTTCTCCATTCCATCTCTTTAAACAAATTCTTATAAATAGTTTAACCATGTGCATTTAGTTCAGTATTACCTGTTGCCTGTGTCCTTGTCTTTTGGGAAAATACTTTACACAAATAATGGCTCAAAAAGGATTCCTTTTTTTTACTGTGCTGCAATTGATTACTGGATTATTTGTACCATTAATTAGTGTCAACTAATTTTTATTCAGTCTCCACATAGGATATGCTTGTGAAGATGGAATATGGGGAGAGCAGAAGTGCGTTGAAGTTCCACAAAGGGATGAATGAAGGACATGCATATTGTATTGAAGAAATAAGTGTTGAGAATGCTGTTATTTGCATTTACCAGCTCACCTATGTCAGACCTTTTAATAAACAAAATTCTAATGAAAGTGAGAACATGTACACTGTTACATCTTTCAGAAAATGTTTTGAAATTGTGGTGCACAGTTCAGAATAAATGTTTTTCAAAAACCATTGCGTCTTTTTAGTAAATGTTTATTTCCAAATGAAATTTCTAGAAGTTCAGAACAGTAAAATTCCCGCTTTTTAGAATGAATTAGAAGATAACTCTTACGTAGTTAAACTAAAATACTCTTTTGAGAGTTAATATATAAACTCTTAACACCAAGTGTTAAATTATCAACTCCAGACAGATTTGGTGTTTAACACTAAATCAGAGTTAACGTACCAACTCTCCAAAAAGAGTTAAATTTTAAATTCAATTCAATTTTTTTTATATAGTGCCAAATCACAGTAACAGTCACCTCAAGGTGCTTTATATTGTAAGGTATACTTACAAAGAAAAACCCAACAATCAAATGACCCCCTATGAGCAAGCACTTTGGCGACAGTGGGAAGGAAAAACTCCCTTTTAACAGGAAGAAACCTCCAGCAGAACCAGGCTCAGGGAGGGGCGGCCATCTGCTGCGACCGGTTGGGGAGGGGGAAGGAAAACAGGATAAAGACATTCTGTGGAAGAGAGCCAGAGGTTAACAACAAGTACAATTCAGTGCAGAGAGGTCTATTAACACATAGTGGGTGAAGAAGAAACACCCAGTGCATCATGGGAATCCCCCAGCAGCCTACGCCTAATGCTGGACATACACTGTGCGATTTTTGGCCCATTTTGAGCCGATTTTTCAGTCGTGCAACTGTTTTGGGGATCGACCCGAGTTTGGCCTTAATCGTGTGTCGTGCATCGTATACATGGGGTAACGAGAAGTGATTAACACCTCACGATCAGCTCCTGATCATCAGTCATTTGGTCGTAAGAAAATCAAACCTGTTTGAGGGTCGTGAGGGTGTCAACGCAGCGTCTCTCACTGCGCACGCGCAAACACAGAGATGAAAGCGAAAAGACAGAACAGCACGGCAGTGCAGCGTGTGATCCGGACACAAGCGATGGAGGCACAACTTGTAGAACTGCCAAGCTCATCCGAGCCTTTTCGATGTGACTTCACAAAATTATCGCGACCACAACAACCGTGAAAATAGTGTAAAATTTTGTGTTATAACCTTCATGCTATGGACGAACAGTGTGAGCACTCAGGTTGCACAGAGCATCGGGCCGTATAGTATGAGACCCTGCATCGTGACCTACGAACTTCTAACCCCTACGAGTCAATCGGAGAGTTTGAACAGGAGCTGAATAACGCGACTGAAAAAATTGCACAGTGTATGCCCAACTTATGGCAGCAAAACCAAGGGAGGATTCAGGGTCACCTGAGTAGGCCATCAGCCTACTAAAAGGATACAGAAAAATCACGTTGAAATAGTGTTAGTTGTCATCACAGGTGCTGGTGGACTCATTTGAACACCTCTGAAATTTGCAAACGCGCAAGCATTCCTCTTCTTCTTCCAAATCCTCTCTGGACCTTTTCCTCGAGCCTCCAGTTTCATGGTTGTCAGTCTCTTCATGGGCATCTTCAAAGAGTTCATCACTACTGCTCTCAGAGTGATCATACACAATTGAGCTGGTCCCCGAATCAGAGTTTGCGAGCCTGGATCTTTTGCTATTAGGCTCTTCTTCATCTCCATCTTCCTTTCTGGACCTTTTCGTGGATCCAACAGACAGCGGTACCTCATCAGCAATATTACCAAGATGAGGACAGCCCTCGCTATCAGTATCACAGGCAGAGATGAAGTCAGAGTCATCATCAGAAAACTCCTCGCTCCATCTGATTCTTTTGTTGGGCTCCACATCTTCCACATCCATCTCTCTAGACCTCTTCCTGGATACACCTGGCTGAGGATCCTCTTCTGGGATGTACGGGTGAACATCCTCACAGTCTTCAAATGCCTCATCAGAATCGTCATTTTCAATGCCGACAACAACAACAGCATTATGATCATCATGCAGTTCATTGTTGTCAACATTGGCATCATTGTCTCTCACATTAATATTGTGATTGTTTACATTGTTGACATTGCCGTCATTGACATTGTGAAAGTCAATATATAAGACATCATATCGATCCTCTAATTCATCTAGTATCTCAGTCAGCCTCCAAAAAAAGATATCATAGAGAGTAACATAAAGTCTTTCCAGTAAACCCCAGATTCCACCAACAGGTTCGTAAGCTGGCTCCTGATCTCCTCTTGGAAACATTTCTGGGTTAACCTGTCGGCCTGCAAGATCATTTTATCTTTTAATTAGCATTCATAAACATCTGCTGAAAATCAGTTTTTCATCAATTTTACGACTGAGTGCATGTGCTTACCATTACGGTTATTTTGTGATCCATCTCCGCTTCCATTCATTTTGACTACAAGGAACAGAAAACAACAATGATCACTAAACAACTCAGAATGTTCAGCGAATTTGCTTTTTTTGTGATAACTTTAGGCTACGTCCACACGTACACGGGCACTTTTGTAAACGGAAATTTTCCTTTTTCGTTTAAAAAAAATCCCGTCCACATGTGCAGTTTTGAAAAAATATCTCCTTCCACATGTAAACCCTAAAAACAAAGTCAGGAACATGCCAAATCCTAACCGTGTAGAAATGTTGGCCAATCAGAAGTCTAGAAGCCTGGGAGGAAAACCTCACAAAACCTTACATACTATACTTCTGAAAGGTTTTTGTCTTTTTCTGGAAAGGCAGCTAATGTTGTGTTACTTTCAAGTGCCTTCATCATTTCAAATGTTAATAGCTAAAGACAGCATTTTGGCTGGTATAGACTCACAACTTTGGAATGGACAAAATGCATATAGCATACATGAATGTAAATTTTTTAAATTACATTTATTGCAAACCGACGTCAGGATTTGTGTTGTGAGAGCGTCTGTGTTGAATGATGCTCACTCTGATGCCTCTGTCTTTCTAAATGGAGGGACAGTAACTGCGTGTGTTTGTGTAAGCGTGTAAAAACTGCAGATACTAAGATTAACAGCAGAGCTTCTGTCACTCTAAGATATGATTAAGAACATTTTCTAATTTATGTATAATTTGTCAAATATTACAACAGCTGACAAATAGTTAAGTCTTCATTTGTTTTCCTGAATAATAGAGCCACATCATCCTCTCTATGATGTAAAATATAGTCTAGACTTGCACAATGTAAAGTACAGAAATACTGTCCTGGCAGGCAGGAAAATCAGGCTTTATATTTAAGTAAATGATCTTAAGTCTATAAAATGAAATTTGAACTTACTTTAGTTCTTGGTAAGTTACAGAGCAGTTAATCCTCAGGGAAATGTAGAAATTTCACTAAATAGTCGTCTTCCTTCATACGGTTGCAGTGTCTCTTCAGTTGTGTTTTCATATGCTGATGTTTTCATTCAAAACATGTTTAAATGCTGCGATGCCATTCTAGCATCATAGACTGCGGAATGTACATAGATTATTTTTACATCAAGTTGTATGCACAGATTTTGATATCTTTTATATGGAGACAAAAAATACTTAAGACAGAAGTGAATCTTAAAAACTAAAGCAGTCAATGTGTGTTTTTTTTTTTTATTCTAATAGTTACTGTAAAGTTCTACTCTAAGAGATTCATCTTGGCCTTTATGCAGGGTTAAAGCTCAATAATGAGGACACACACAAAATATAATACATTTCTTTATGATTGTTAGGCAAAAACAAAGAGAACCCAAAGCTATCAAAACATATATCCACAGTCTTATTCTTGCTCTGCTCCCTAATTTTCCCCTGGAGGCATCACTATGGCAACAAAACAACATGCATTAAATGACGTTCCAAACAACAACAACCAAACTGTTTTCAGTGCTTAATATTTAACATGTCTTCATTATAAACTGTATTTGTGCAAATCAGTGAGGTTGATGTGCACAAGCTGGGATTCAGACTTCGGAGGGTTAATCCAAAAATTAGGTTTACATTGTTGTTCATGACAGTGCAGATTTCTGACGTTTTGTGTGCTTTAAGCATTTAACAATTTGATTATTTTCTAACAAAAAACAGTGTGAAACTCAAGTTACACTTGTGTTTGTAAATGAACTGCCCCATGTCGTGTAGCTTTCTGGATTTTATACTTATTGGGCTACATCTTTATTTATTACACAGGCTATACAGTACATAACATCAAAACTCACATGTTTTATCTAACTAAAGTGTTTAATTATGTGGGCTACAGACAATAATCAAGTTATGGACTCTATTTATATGAAAAATGTATATATTTACTGCATTTGAATCATTTTAACCATATGTAACCAACTGCGTATGTGTTTGAAATAAAAATAGAATATTTTGGAGAGTCTCCCCTCAAAGTCAGAACACTTTGGTGTTTGGTTAAATTGTGATTTTGAATCAGTTACAGGGGTTACTGTGATCATGAATGCTTTTCTCTCTATGTGTTAACACTGTCCAGGATATACCCTGCCTGTAGCCCTATGGCAGCTTTGATGGATGAATTGATGGATGGACGGTGCATAGCAGTCAGTTTTACAAATGTAACAAAGGAAAATACGACATTTAAAATGACAACAAAAATCCACATTATATCTACATGACCATAAAGTTTATTGTGATAAACTGTGCAATACAAGCACGTGGTTGAGGCAGTAACTGAGGACACAATGTTACTAAAACAGTAGAATCTCACACATTAACTGTGACATACAGTTTGTTAATGCTGAGTGGTTGTTGGAGCAGGAATCCTCAGAACCTGCAGCAAACTCCACAGATACCGGGGGTGCAGCAGCCACAGCAAAAGCGACACTTGATGCCACGCTTGTGTCTGCTGTTATACAGCGTCTGTAGGAAACACAAGAGACATGAGCACAGAGTTCATCTGCAGCAGCATCACTGCTCTTTATTTTCACCTGCTCTAACAAACACTTTCATTTAGCTGAAGTAATTTGGCCACCTTCACTCAGTTAGTGTTACTTACCTTCCATGAGTCCACTAATATCTGCTCATGTGCTGCTGCTGGATAGTCCATGCTCATTGGCTCCTCCAGCTCCTGCTCCTGTTAATGAATTGAGTGCAGTAGAAACCACATTGTAGCACTGAAACAAACATTTGCAGCTTGTAAGCTAATACACTTGGTTAAAGTCAAGTTCTTACTTCAGTGACTGGGACAGCAGAGCTCTGCTGAACACAAATGAATGTGGGCACGACGGCCACTGCAACTGCAACACTGAACGTCTTCATCTTAGGAAGCTTTGAGAGGCTCAAGTTCGACTCTTTCTCCTGGTCCGGATGATTGTTGTGAGCTGAGTCCTTCTGTCTGATGGTTAATGTGTGCAGAAGTGCTGATATTTATACTGATTTGGGCCCCTGCTGCCTTGTCACTCACAGCTCTTACTCTACCTGATTTCAGGAACATTGCAAAACTCCATATTTTCCTGTGCTATGAAATTGTAGGAATGGAAAATTCCTGAGGAAGGAGAAAATCTGTACTTTTCTCAGTCGGCATGAACTTTGACCTTCGGATGTTTAACTATATGGGTTTTCCCTGTCCTATTGATGCAAGCCTGTTCCCGACAGTAGTTTCTGTACTCTAAGTGACGAGGCAGCAGTGGAGCAAATGAGTATAAATACCAGCACCGTTTCCCTCAGTCAACCATCACGAAGGCGCTGACAAGAGTCAACGAGAGAGTCAAAGGATCTGACCACCTTAAACCACTCAAACCTCCTGAAGATGGAGACGTTCAGCGTTGCAGTTGCAGTGGCCGTTGCACTCATGTGTGCATTCAGCAGAGCTCTGCCACATTTGCTGAGGTTACATACTGTGTTAAATTCATGTAATGTGCTTCTTCTGCATGAATTTGTTGTGAAGATGCTAAGATCTGTTTTCTTTCTCTACAGATACGAGAACTGCAAGAGCTACAAGAGGCTGTGAGCACTGACAGTCCAGCTGCTGAACATCAGGAGGTATCAGCTGACTCATGGGTGGTGAGTTTACTTCAATAAATGAATGAAGACAGTAATTGTGAGATCTCTCAAATGCAGGGAGATGTTTAAAATAAACTGTGCACTCACAACTTTTCATAAAATTAGAAACAATGAAGTGACTTGCAGCTGAAGATAAACTCTCTGCTCTTCTCCTCTTTCACACAGATGCCGTACCACAGACAGAAGCGTGGCATGAAGTGTCGCTTTTGCTGCGGCTGCTGCAATGCTGGTGTCTGTGGATTGTGCTGCAGATTCTGAGAATATCTACCTGCGATTCTCACATCAACCACTAAGTATAGACTGTTATACATGAAATGATTTGACTGCTTAGCATTTGTTAAAGTCTGACAGTGTTTCTTCATCTGGTCATCCTGCTGTATCAGTGAACAGTGTACCAAGCATTTGGAACTACAGTATGTTATTATATTAAAAAGTTCAGAGTCACTATACTACAACATGTGCTGTCTGTTTCTGTTTCTGTCTGACAAGAATTAAACATTAATGGAAACCAGTGACATGAAGCTCCTGATGTACAGTTTTTGTGCTGATGTCAGTTAAGAGTTGTTGCCTCATACTCTTGCCCATGTCGTATGTGGTACAACCTGTTAATAGAGCCAAGCCATTGATAGCAAAAGTAAAGTGAGCATATTTTCCCATATTTGTAATTATATGAGTGGGGAGCATCTCATCATCATTCAATTTTACCACTAATTATGACAAAAATGCAGTAATGTACAATAGCTTTGAGCTGATGGACTGGTTCATTGGTTATTTGAAAGTTAAACCAAGCATACTTTTTTTTAAAGAATGTAGAAGTGTTAGATAATGTTTCCTAGAAACACTTTCTATACAAGTTCATTCATAAATGTTTTAGACAACCTTATCTCGACAACCTTTCACTGAATTTATTTGGAGGTGTTTTCACGGTGTGCATATGAAGTTTCTAAGCTGCATGATTAATGCAGGAATCCCTCACACAGAAGAAAAAGAGAGAATAGAAAGATTTGCGTACAGCAGAAATTTGATACTGGACATAATAATAGAAAACATCTCAACAATACTGAGAGACGTTGCACTGTGGTGAAACTGTAAAGTAGGTGTAACACTGTGTAATGCTGTTTCAGATAATATCTGTACTGTATGTGCGCTGCATCTGTTCTGCAGAACATTTAAGCAAAATATTTCACGACACTTCAAAAAAAGCTAGAGTAGCTGTATCATGTGGATGTAGCGTATCACAAACAGGCTCAAAGCCAGTACAACCAAACGTGATCAAACGTCAGGCCAAGGTGGAACTGATTCCTATCTTCTGTAACTTCTACAACACTGTCCAATAGAGACACATGAATGAAATGCAGTGTCGTTAAAAACACTGATGATTTTTTTTCATATTCTTCATTTTAAGAATTTAATATATTTACATCAGAATAAACTTTTAGGCATTACGCTGACTGATTGATGCAGAATTCCCATTGGACTGTTCCCATCACGACCCAGGTGATCAGTCTCTCGATAGCTTTTCCTCTGGTTCCTGCTCTCTGCTGACACTCCTAGCTGCAGCCACGTTCTCCATTCCATCTCTTTAAACAAATTCTTATAAATAGTTTAACCATGTGCATTTAGTTCAGTATTACCTGTTGCCTGTGTCCTTGTCTTTTGGGAAAATACTTTACACAAATAATGGCTCAAAAAGGATTCCTTTTTTTTACTGTGCTGCAATTGATTACTGGATTATTTGTACCATTAATTAGTGTCAACTAATTTTTATTCAGTCTCCACATAGGATATGCTTGTGAAGATGGAATATGGGGGAGAGCAGAAGTGCGTTGAAGTTCCACAAAGGGATGAATGAAGGACATGCATATTGTATTGAAGAAATAAGTAATGAGAATGCTGTTATTTGCATTTACCAGCTCACCTATGTCAGACCTTTTAATAAACAAAATTCTAATGAAAGTGAGAACATGTACACTGTTACATCTTTCAGAAAATGTTTTGAAATTGTGGTGCACAATTCAGAATAAATGTTTTTCAAAAACCATTGCGTCTTTTTAGTAAATGTTTATTTCCAAAAGAAATTTCTAGAAGTTCAGAACAGTAAAATTCCCGCTTTTTAGAATGAATTAGAAGATAACTCTTACGTAGTTAAACTAAAATACTCTTTTGAGAGTTAATATATAAACTCTTAACACCAAGTGTTAAATTATCAACTCCAGACAGATTTGGTGTTTAACACTAAATCAGAGTTAACGTACCAACTCTCCAAAAAGAGTTAAATTTTAAATTCAATTCAATTTTTTTTATATAGTGCCAAATCACAGTAACAGTCACCTCAAGGTGCTTTATATTGTAAGGTATACTTACAAAGAAAAACCCAACAATCAAATGACCCCCTATGAGCAAGCACTTTGGCGACAGTGGGAAGGAAAAACTCCCTTTTAACAGGAAGAAACCTCCAGCAGAACCAGGCTCAGGGAGGGGCGGCCATCTGCTGCGACCGGTTGGGGAGGGGGAAGGAAAACAGGATAAAGACATTCTGTGGAAGAGAGCCAGAGGTTAACAACAAGTACAATTCAGTGCAGAGAGGTCTATTAACACATAGTGGGTGAAGAAGAAACACCCAGTGCATCATGGGAATCCCCCAGCAGCCTACGCCTAATGCTGGACATACACTGTGCGATTTTTGGCCCATTTTGAGCCGATTTTTCAGTCGTGCAACTGTTTTGGGGATCGACCCGAGTTTGGCCTTAATCGTGTGTCGTGCATCGTATACATGGGGTAACGAGAAGTGATTAACACCTCACGATCAGCTCCTGATCATCAGTCATTTGGTCGTAAGAAAATCAAACCTGTTTGAAATCCTGTCGGCCGTCGTGAGGGTGTCAACGCAGCGTCTCTCACTGCGCACGCGCAAACACAGAGATGAAAGCGAAAAGACAGAACAGCACGGCAGTGCAGCGTGTGATCCGGACACAAGCGATGGAGGCACAACTTGTAGAACTGCCAAGCTCATCCGAGCCTTTTCGATGTGACTTCACAAAATTATCGCGACCACAACAACCGTGAAAATAGTGTAAAATTTTGTGTTATAACCTTCATGCTATGGACGAACAGTGTGAGCACTCAGGTTGCACAGAGCATCGGGCCGTATAGTATGAGACCCTGCATCGTGACCTACGAACTTCTAACCCCTACGAGTCAATCGGAGAGTTTGAACAGGAGCTGAATAACGCGACTGAAAAAATTGCACAGTGTATGCCCAACTTCTGGCAGCAAAACCAAGGGAGGATTCAGGGTCACCTGAGTAGGCCATCAGCCTACTAAAAGGATACAGAAAAATCACGTTGAAATAGTGTTAGTTGTCATCACAGGTGCTGGTGGACTCATTTGAACACCTCCGAAATTTGCAAATGCGCAAGCATTCCTCTTCTTCTTCCAAATCCTCTCTGGACCTTTTCCTCGAGCCTCCAGTTTCATGGTTGTCAGTCTCTTCATGGGCATCTTCAAAGAGTTCATCACTACTGCTCTCAGAGTGATCATACACAATTGAGCTGGTCCCCGAATCAGAGTTTGCGAGCCTGGATCTTTTGCTATTAGGCTCTTCTTCATCTCCATCTTCCTTTCTGGACCTTTTCGTGGATCCAACAGACAGCGGTACCTCATCAGCAATATTACCAAGATGAGGACAGCCCTCGCTATCAGTATCACAGGCAGAGATGAAGTCAGAGTCATCATCAGAAAACTCCTCGCTCCATCTGATTCTTTTGTTGGGCTCCACATCTTCCACATCCATCTCTCTAGACCTCTTCCTGGATACACCTGGCTGAGGATCCTCTTCTGGGATGTACGGGTGAACATCCTCACAGTCTTCAAATGCCTCATCAGAATCGTCATTTTCAATGCCGACAACAACAACAGCATTATGATCATCATGCAGTTCATTGTTGTCAACATTGGCATCATTGTCTCTCACATTAATATTGTGATTGTTTACATTGTTGACATTGCCGTCATTGACATTGTGAAAGTCAATATATAAGACATCATATCGATCCTCTAATTCATCTAGTATCTCAGTCAGCCTCCAAAAAAAGATATCATAGAGAGTAACATAAAGTCTTTCCAGTAAACCCCAGATTCCACCAACAGGTTCGTAAGCTGGCTCCTGATCTCCTCTTGGAAACATTTCTGGGTTAACCTGTCGGCCTGCAAGATCATTTTATCTTTTAATTAGCATTCATAAACATCTGCTGAAAATCAGTTTTTCATCAATTTTACGACTGAGTGCATGTGCTTACCATTACGGTTATTTTGTGATCCATCTCCGCTTCCATTCATTTTGACTACAAGGAACAGAAAACAACAATGATCACTAAACAACTCAGAATGTTCAGCGAATTTGCTTTTTTTGTGATAACTTTAGGCTACGTCCACACGTACACGGGCACTTTTGTAAACGGAAATTTTCCTTTTTCGTTTAAAAAAAATCCCGTCCACATGTGCAGTTTTGAAAAAATATCTCCTTCCACATGTAAACCCTAAAAACAAAGTCAGGAACATGCCAAATCCTAACCGTGTAGAAATGTTGGCCAATCAGAAGTCTAGAAGCCTGGGAGGAAAACCTCACAAAACCTTACATACTATACTTCTGAAAGGTTTTTGTCTTTTTCTGGAAAGGCAGCTAATGTTGTGTTACTTTCAAGTGCCTTCATCATTTCAAATGTTAATAGCTAAAGACAGCATTTTGGCTGGTATAGACTCACAACTTTGGAATGGACAAAATGCATATAGCATACATGAATGTAAATTTTTTAAATTACATTTATTGCAAACCGACGTCAGGATTTGTGTTGTGAGAGCGTCTGTGTTGAATGATGCTCACTCTGATGCCTCTGTCTTTCTAAATGGAGGGACAGTAACTGCGTGTGTTTGTGTAAGCGTGTAAAAACTGCAGATACTAAGATTAACAGCAGAGCTTCTGTCACTCTAAGATATGATTAAGAACATTTTCTAATTTATGTATAATTTGTCAAATATTACAACAGCTGACAAATAGTTAAGTCTTCATTTGTTTTCCTGAATAATAGAGCCACATCATCCTCTCTATGATGTAAAATATAGTCTAGACTTGCACAATGTAAAGTACAGAAATACTGTCCTGGCAGGCAGGAAAATCAGGCTTTATATTTAAGTAAATGATCTTAAGTCTATAAAATGAAATTTGAACTTACTTTAGTTCTTGGTAAGTT
This sequence comes from Rhamphochromis longiceps, assembly GCF_057381845.1. Classification (NCBI taxonomy): domain Eukaryota; kingdom Metazoa; phylum Chordata; class Actinopteri; order Cichliformes; family Cichlidae; genus Rhamphochromis; species Rhamphochromis longiceps. The sequence goes on from NC_140567.1 coordinate 16,592,265, forward strand.
ACAGAGCAGTTAATCCTCAGGGAAATGTAGAAATTTCACTAAATAGTCGTCTTCCTTCATACGGTTGCAGTGTCTCTTCAGTTGTGTTTTCATATGCTGATGTTTTCATTCAAAACATGTTTAAATGCTGCGATGCCATTCTAGCATCATAGACTGCGGAATGTACATAGATTATTTTTACATCAAGTTGTATGCACAGATTTTGATATCTTTTATATGGAGACAAAAAATACTTAAGACAGAAGTGAATCTTAAAAACTAAAGCAGTCAATGTGTGTTTTTTTTTTTATTCTAATAGTTACTGTAAAGTTCTACTCTAAGAGATTCATCTTGGCCTTTATGCAGGGTTAAAGCTCAATAATGAGGACACACACAAAATATAATACATTTCTTTATGATTGTTAGGCAAAAACAAAGAGAACCCAAAGCTATCAAAACATATATCCACAGTCTTATTCTTGCTCTGCTCCCTAATTTTCCCCTGGAGGCATCACTATGGCAACAAAACAACATGCATTAAATGACGTTCCAAACAACAACAACCAAACTGTTTTCAGTGCTTAATATTTAACATGTCTTCATTATAAACTGTATTTGTGCAAATCAGTGAGGTTGATGTGCACAAGCTGGGATTCAGACTTCGGAGGGTTAATCCAAAAATTAGGTTTACATTGTTGTTCATGACAGTGCAGATTTCTGACGTTTTGTGTGCTTTAAGCATTTAACAATTTGATTATTTTCTAACAAAAAACAGTGTGAAACTCAAGTTACACTTGTGTTTGTAAATGAACTGCCCCATGTCGTGTAGCTTTCTGGATTTTATACTTATTGGGCTACATCTTTATTTATTACACAGGCTATACAGTACATAACATCAAAACTCACATGTTTTATCTAACTAAAGTGTTTAATTATGTGGGCTACAGACAATAATCAAGTTATGGACTCTATTTATATGAAAAATGTATATATTTACTGCATTTGAATCATTTTAACCATATGTAACCAACTGCGTATGTGTTTGAAATAAAAATAGAATATTTTGGAGAGTCTCCCCTCAAAGTCAGAACACTTTGGTGTTTGGTTAAATTGTGATTTTGAATCAGTTACAGGGGTTACTGTGATCATGAATGCTTTTCTCTCTATGTGTTAACACTGTCCAGGATATACCCTGCCTGTAGCCCTATGGCAGCTTTGATGGATGAATTGATGGATGGACGGTGCATAGCAGTCAGTTTTACAAATGTAACAAAGGAAAATACGACATTTAAAATGACAACAAAAATCCACATTATATCTACATGACCATAAAGTTTATTGTGATAAACTGTGCAATACAAGCACGTGGTTGAGGCAGTAACTGAGGACACAATGTTACTAAAACAGTAGAATCTCACACATTAACTGTGACATACAGTTTGTTAATGCTGAGTGGTTGTTGGAGCAGGAATCCTCAGAACCTGCAGCAAACTCCACAGATACCGGGGGTGCAGCAGCCACAGCAAAAGCGACACTTGATGCCACGCTTGTGTCTGCTGTTATACAGCGTCTGTAGGAAACACAAGAGACATGAGCACAGAGTTCATCTGCAGCAGCATCACTGCTCTTTATTTTCACCTGCTCTAACAAACACTTTCATTTAGCTGAAGTAATTTGGCCACCTTCACTCAGTTAGTGTTACTTACCTTCCATGAGTCCACTAATATCTGCTCATGTGCTGCTGCTGGATAGTCCATGCTCATTGGCTCCTCCAGCTCCTGCTCCTGTTAATGAATTGAGTGCAGTAGAAACCACATTGTAGCACTGAAACAAACATTTGCAGCTTGTAAGCTAATACACTTGGTTAAAGTCAAGTTCTTACTTCAGTGACTGGGACAGCAGAGCTCTGCTGAACACAAATGAATGTGAGCACGACGGCCACTGCAACTGCAACACTGAACGTCTTCATCTTAGGAAGCTTTGAGAGGCTCAAGTTCGACTCTTTCTCCTGGTCCGGATGATTGTTGTGAGCTGAGTCCTTCTGTCTGATGGTTAATGTGTGCAGAAGTGCTGATATTTATACTGATTTGGGCCCCTGCTGCCTTGTCACTCACAGCTCTTACTCTACCTGATTTCAGGAACATTGCAAAACTCCATATTTTCCTGTGCTATGAAATTGTAGGAATGGAAAATTCCTGAGGAAGGAGAAAATCTGTACTTTTCTCAGTCGGCATGAACTTTGACCTTCGGATGTTTAACTATATGGGTTTTCCCTGTCCTATTGATGCAAGCCTGTTCCCGACAGTAGTTTCTGTACTCTAAGTGACGAGGCAGCAGTGGAGCAAATGAGTATAAATACCAGCACCGTTTCCCTCAGTCAACCATCACGAAGGAGCTGACAAGAGTCAACGAGAGAGTCAAAGGATCTGACCACCTTAAACCACTCAAACCTCCTGAAGATGGAGACGTTCAGCGTTGCAGTTGCAGTGGCCGTTGCACTCATGTGTGCATTCAGCAGAGCTCTGCCACATTTGCTGAGGTTACATACTGTGTTAAATTCATGTAATGTGCTTCTTCTGCATGAATTTGTTGTGAAGATGCTAAGATCTGTTTTCTTTCTCTACAGATACGAGAACTGCAAGAGCTACAAGAGGCTGTGAGCACTGACAGTCCAGCTGCTGAACATCAGGAGGTATCAGCTGACTCATGGGTGGTGAGTTTACTTCAATAAATGAATGAAGACAGTAATTGTGAGATCTCTCAAATGCAGGGAGATGTTTAAAATAAACTGTGCACTCACAACTTTTCATAAAATTAGAAACAATGAAGTGACTTGCAGCTGAAGATAAACTCTCTGCTCTTCTCCTCTTTCACACAGATGCCGTACCACAGACAGAAGCGTGGCATGAAGTGTCGCTTTTGCTGCGGCTGCTGCAATGCTGGTGTCTGTGGATTGTGCTGCAGATTCTGAGAATATCTACCTGCGATTCTCACATCAACCACTAAGTATAGACTGTTATACATGAAATGATTTGACTGCTTAGCATTTGTTAAAGTCTGACAGTGTTTCTTCATCTGGTCATCCTGCTGTATCAGTGAACAGTGTACCAAGCATTTGGAACTACAGTATGTTATTATATTAAAAAGTTCAGAGTCACTATACTACAACATGTGCTGTCTGTTTCTGTTTCTGTCTGACAAGAATTAAACATTAATGGAAACCAGTGACATGAAGCTCCTGATGTACAGTTTTTGTGCTGATGTCAGTTAAGAGTTGTTGCCTCATACTCTTGCCCATGTCGTATGTGGTACAACCTGTTAATAGAGCCAAGCCATTGATAGCAAAAGTAAAGTGAGCATATTTTCCCATATTTGTAATTATATGAGTGGGGAGCATCTCATCATCATTCAATTTTACCACTAATTATGACAAAAATGCAGTAATGTACAATAGCTTTGAGCTGATGGACTGGTTCATTGGTTATTTGAAAGTTAAACCAAGCATACTTTTTTTTAAAGAATGTAGAAGTGTTAGATAATGTTTCCTAGAAACACTTTCTATACAAGTTCATTCATAAATGTTTTAGACAACCTTATCTCGACAACCTTTCACTGAATTTATTTGGAGGTGTTTTCACGGTGTGCATATGAAGTTTCTAAGCTGCATGATTAATGCAGGAATCCCTCACACAGAAGAAAAAGAGAGAATAGAAAGATTTGCGTACAGCAGAAATTTGATACTGGACATAATAATAGAAAACATCTCAACAATACTGAGAGACGTTGCACTGTGGTGAAACTGTAAAGTAGGTGTAACACTGTGTAATGCTGTTTCAGATAATATCTGTACTGTATGTGCGCTGCATCCGTTCTGCAGAACATTTAAGCAAAATATTTCACGACACTTCAAAAAAAGCTAGAGTAGCTGTATCATGTGGATGTAGCGTATCACAAACAGGCTCAAAGCCAGTACAACCAAACGTGATCAAACGTCAGGCCAAGGTGGAACTGATTCCTATCTTCTGTAACTTCTACAACACTGTCCAATAGAGACACATGAATGAAATGCAGTGTTGTTAAAAACACTGATGATTTTTTTTCATATTCTTCATTTTAAGAATTTAATATATTTACATCAGAATAAACTTTTAGGCATTACGCTGACTGATTGATGCAGAATTCCCGTTGGACTGTTCCCATCACGACCCAGGTGATCAGTCTCTCGATAGCTTTTCCTCTGGTTCCTGCTCTCTGCTGACACTCCTAGCTGCAGCCACGTTCTCCATTCCATCTCTTTAAACAAATTCTTATAAATAGTTTAACCATGTGCATTTAGTTCAGTATTACCTGTTGCCTGTGTCCTTGTCTTTTGGGAAAATACTTTACACAAATAATGGCTCAAAAAGGATTCCTTTTTTTTACTGTGCTGCAATTGATTACTGGATTATTTGTACCATTAATTAGTGTCAACTAATTTTTATTCAGTCTCCACATAGGATATGCTTGTGAAGATGGAATATGGGGGAGAGCAGAAGTGCGTTGAAGTTCCACAAAGGGATGAATGAAGGACATGCATATTGTATTGAAGAAATAAGTGTTGAGAATGCTGTTATTTGCATTTACCAGCTCACCTATGTCAGACCTTTTAATAAACAAAATTCTAATGAAAGTGAGAACATGTACACTGTTACATCTTTCAGAAAATGTTTTGAAATTGTGGTGCACAGTTCAGAATAAATGTTTTTCAAAAACCATTGCGTCTTTTTAGTAAATGTTTATTTCCAAAAGAAATTTCTAGAAGTTCAGAACAGTAAAATTCCCGCTTTTTAGAATGAATTAGAAGATAACTCTTACGTAGTTAAACTAAAATACTCTTTTGAGAGTTAATATATAAACTCTTAACACCAAGTGTTAAATTATCAACTCCAGACAGATTTGGTGTTTAACACTAAATCAGAGTTAACGTACCAACTCTCCAAAAAGAGTTAAATTTTAAATTCAATTCAATTTTTTTTATATAGTGCCAAATCACAGTAACAGTCACCTCAAGGTGCTTTATATTGTAAGGTATACTTACAAAGAAAAACCCAACAATCAAATGACCCCCTATGAGCAAGCACTTTGGCGACAGTGGGAAGGAAAAACTCCCTTTTAACAGGAAGAAACCTCCAGCAGAACCAGGCTCAGGGAGGGGCGGCCATCTGCTGCGACCGGTTGGGGAGGGGGAAGGAAAACAGGATAAAGACATTCTGTGGAAGAGAGCCAGAGGTTAACAACAAGTACAATTCAGTGCAGAGAGGTCTATTAACACATAGTGGGTGAAGAAGAAACACCCAGTGCATCATGGGAATCCCCCAGCAGCCTACGCCTAATGCTGGACATACACTGTGCGATTTTTGGCCCATTTTGAGCCGATTTTTCAGTCGTGCAACTGTTTTGGGGATCGACCCGAGTTTGGCCTTAATCGTGTGTCGTGCATCGTATACATGGGGTAACGAGAAGTGATTAACACCTCACGATCAGCTCCTGATCATCAGTCATTTGGTCGTAAGAAAATCAAACCTGTTTGAGGGTCGTGAGGGTGTCAACGCAGCGTCTCTCACTGCGCACGCGCAAACACAGAGATGAAAGCGAAAAGACAGAACAGCACGGCAGTGCAGCGTGTGATCCGGACACAAGCGATGGAGGCACAACTTGTAGAACTGCCAAGCTCATCCGAGCCTTTTCGATGTGACTTCACAAAATTATCGCGACCACAACAACCGTGAAAATAGTGTAAAATTTTGTGTTATAACCTTCATGCTATGGACGAACAGTGTGAGCACTCAGGTTGCACAGAGCATCGGGCCGTATAGTATGAGACCCTGCATCGTGACCTACGAACTTCTAACCCCTACGTGTCAATCGGAGAGTTTGAACAGGAGCTGAATAACGCGACTGAAAAAATTGCACAGTGTATGCCCAACTTCTGGCAGCAAAACCAAGGGAGGATTCAGGGTCACCTGAGTAGGCCATCAGCCTACTAAAAGGATACAGAAAAATCACGTTGAAATAGTGTTAGTTGTCATCACAGGTGCTGGTGGACTCATTTGAACACCTCCGAAATTTGCAAACGCGCAAGCATTCCTCTTCTTCTTCCAAATCCTCTCTGGACCTTTTCCTCGAGCCTCCAGTTTCATGGTTGTCAGTCTCTTCATGGGCATCTTCAAAGAGTTCATCACTACTGCTCTCAGAGTGATCATACACAATTGAGCTGGTCCCCGAATCAGAGTTTGCGAGCCTGGATCTTTTGCTATTAGGCTCTTCTTCATCTCCATCTTCCTTTCTGGACCTTTTCGTGGATCCAACAGACAGCGGTACCTCATCAGCAATATTACCAAGATGAGGACAGCCCTCGCTATCAGTATCACAGGCAGAGATGAAGTCAGAGTCATCATCAGAAAACTCCTCGCTCCATCTGATTCTTTTGTTGGGCTCCACATCTTCCACATCCATCACTCTAGACCTCTTCCTGGATACACCTGGCTGAGGATCCTCTTCTGGGATGTACGGGTGAACATCCTCACAGTCTTCAAATGCCTCATCAGAATCGTCATTTTCAATGCCGACAACAACAACAGCATTATGATCATCATGCAGTTCATTGTTGTCAACATTGGCATCATTGTCTCTCACATTAATATTGTGATTGTTTACATTGTTGACATTGCCGTCATTGACATTGTGAAAGTCAATATATAAGACATCATATCGATCCTCTAATTCATCTAGTATCTCAGTCAGCCTCCAAAAAAAGATATCATAGAGAGTAACATAAAGTCTTTCCAGTAAACCCCAGATTCCACCAACAGGTTCGTAAGCTGGCTCCTGATCTCCTCTTGGAAACATTTCTGGGTTAACCTGTCGGCCTGCAAGATCATTTTATCTTTTAATTAGCATTCATAAACATCTGCTGAAAATCAGTTTTTCATCAATTTTACGACTGAGTGCATGTGCTTACCATTACGGTTATTTTGTGATCCATCTCCGCTTCCATTCATTTTGACTACAAGGAACAGAAAACAACAATGATCACTAAACAACTCAGAATGTTCAGCGAATTTGCTTTTTTTGTGATAACTTTAGGCTACGTCCACACGTACACGGGCACTTTTGTAAACGGAAATTTTCCTTTTTCGTTTAAAAAAAATCCCGTCCACATGTGCAGTTTTGAAAAAATATCTCCTTCCACATGTAAACCCTAAAAACAAAGTCAGGAATATGCCAAATCCTAACCGTGTAGAAATGTTGGCCAATCAGAAGTCTAGAAGCCTGGGAGGAAAACCTCACAAAACCTTACATACTATACTTCTGAAAGGTTTTTGTCTTTTTCTGGAAAGGCAGCTAATGTTGTGTTACTTTCAAGTGCCTTCATCATTTCAAATGTTAATAGCTAAAGACAGCATTTTGGCTGGTATAGACTCACAACTTTGGAATGGACAAAATGCATATAGCATACATGAATGTAAATTTTTTAAATTACATTTATTGCAAACCGACGTCAGGATTTGTGTTGTGAGAGCGTCTGTGTTGAATGATGCTCACTCTGATGCCTCTGTCTTTCTAAATGGAGGGACAGTAACTGCGTGTGTTTGTGTAAGCGTGTAAAAACTGCAGATACTAAGATTAACAGCAGAGCTTCTGTCACTCTAAGATATGATTAAGAACATTTTCTAATTTATGTATAATTTGTCAAATATTACAACAGCTGACAAATAGTTAAGTCTTCATTTGTTTTCCTGAATAATAGAGCCACATCATCCTCTCTATGATGTAAAATATAGTCTAGACTTGCACAATGTAAAGTACAGAAATACTGTCCTGGCAGGCAGGAAAATCAGGCTTTATATTTAAGTAAATGATCTTAAGTCTATAAAATGAAATTTGAACTTACTTTAGTTCTTGGTAAGTTACAGAGCAGTTAATCCTCAGGGAAATGTAGAAATTTCACTAAATAGTCGTCTTCCTTCATACGGTTGCAGTGTCTCTTCAGTTGTGTTTTCATATGCTGATGTTTTCATTCAAAACATGTTTAAATGCTGCGATGCCATTCTAGCATCATAGACTGCGGAATGTACATAGATTATTTTTACATCAAGTTGTATGCACAGATTTTGATATCTTTTATATGGAGACAAAAAATACTTAAGACAGAAGTGAATCTTAAAAACTAAAGCAGTCAATGTGTGTTTTTTTTTTTTATTCTAATAGTTACTGTAAAGTTCTACTCTAAGAGATTCATCTTGGCCTTTATGCAGGGTTAAAGCTCAATAATGAGGACACACACAAAATATAATACATTTCTTTATGATTGTTAGGCAAAAACAAAGAGAACCCAAAGCTATCAAAACATATATCCACAGTCTTATTCTTGCTCTGCTCCCTAATTTTCCCCTGGAGGCATCACTATGGCAACAAAACAACATGCATTAAATGACGTTCCAAACAACAACAACCAAACTGTTTTCAGTGCTTAATATTTAACATGTCTTCATTATAAACTGTATTTGTGCAAATCAGTGAGGTTGATGTGCACAAGCTGGGATTCAGACTTCGGAGGGTTAATCCAAAAATTAGGTTTACATTGTTGTTCATGACAGTGCAGATTTCTGACGTTTTGTGTGCTTTAAGCATTTAACAATTTGATTATTTTCTAACAAAAAACAGTGTGAAACTCAAGTTACACTTGTGTTTGTAAATGAACTGCCCCATGTCGTGTAGCTTTCTGGATTTTATACTTATTGGGCTACATCTTTATTTATTACACAGGCTATACAGTACATAACATCAAAACTCACATGTTTTATCTAACTAAAGTGTTTAATTATGTGGGCTACAGACAATAATCAAGTTATGGACTCTATTTATATGAAAAATGTATATATTTACTGCATTTGAATCATTTTAACCATATGTAACCAACTGCGTATGTGGTCACCTACTCCCCCACTCACCTACAAACAACACCCTCTATTTCTCCATATTTTCACAACACGATCACGTAAACACATCCGCTCAACGGCAGCACATTCACAACAGCCTCACAGCACGCACAGACTTGCAGGACACATAAGGAAGCCACGCTTGTTCATATTAGTGAATATTCACACACATAGTCAGACTTATGGAGTCTCTCACCACACTTCTTTTTCTCTTTCTATTTACAAACAAGGGATGTTTCCATATTCTCTCCACCTGTCTAAACGAAACACCCAGCATACATCATTAAACATAAACGCACAATTAAGGGCATGCTGAGGTTTGTCACATGGAATGTAAATGGAGCTGGCACCAGAGGAAAGAGGTTAAAAATATTTAACCAGCTTAAAAAACTACAGGCAGATGTTGTTTTATTACAAGAAACTCACAAACCTGTCACAGGTTTAAATGAACTTAAAACACCTGAGTTTCCTAACGTGTTTGCAGCCGGTTATAATTCTAGACAACGGGGAGTAGCAATTTTAATACATAAAAATGTTAATTTTACAGTACTCGATACAGTTATAGATCCAGAGGGTAGATTTCTAATTATTAAACTATCAATATTGAACAAAAAACTATGTATTGTTAGTATATATGGTCCAAATGTTGATGAACCCTCATTCTTCCACGGTTTTTTTAGTGCACTCTCTGAACACCTTGATTGCACACTCATTCTTGGCGGTGACCTCAACCTTGGACTAAATGAAGAAATGGATAGGCTCAACACAACAGGAACTCAGCGTAATTGGCAGTCCACAAATATAATCAAACAGTATATTAACGACTTTGGTCTTTGCGATGCATGGCGCTCTCTTCACCCCACCAGTAAGGAATATACTTTTTTCTCGCATGTTCATCACTCTTACTCTCGTCTGGATTATTTTTTGGTCAGCAGCTCACTGCTGTGTGACATTTCAGACACTGAGATTCATCCTATAGCTGTCAGCGATCATGCTCCTGTATCTTTAACACTAATGCACAAGAATAATACTACGCCAAGTAAAAACTGGAGATTTAATATATCACTACTTAAAGATGAAGACTTTATTAAATACTTTAAAAAGGAATGGACTTCATATTTAGACTTTAATGACACTCCCGGAATATCTGCTTCTGTTCTATGGGAAGCAGGGAAAGCTGTGATGAGAGGTAAAATAATTTCTTTCTCATCACACAAAAAGAAAGAAGAAAACAAAAATATTCAGGAATTAGAAAAAAACATCAAATCACTAGAAGAAGCCTACGCGTCCCACCAAGATCAGGAAACATTGAACAAAATATGCAAAACAAAACTAGAATTAAATGAAACTATTAATAAAAAAACACAATTCCTTATACAAAGACTTCGCTTGCAGAATTTTGAACACAGTAACAAATCAGGTCGATTTCTAGCTAACCAGCTAAAAATAAATAAAGAAAAAACAACTATATGTGCTGCTAAAGATTTATCGGGGAACACAATATATGATCCTGGAAGAATAAACAACATTTTTAGGGATTTCTATGAAACTTTATACTCACCACAAATAAACCCATCTAAAAATGAAATTGATCTGTTTCTTGACAACGTAACTCTTCCAAAATTACTAGACAGTCAAGCAATGGAACTGGATTCGCCACTGACGCCAAGTGAACTCCAGGAAGCCCTGATAAGTATGCCCAATAATAAGGCTCCAGGTCCAGACGGCTTCCCTGCAGAATTCTACAAAGAATTCTGGACAATTTTGGCACCAGTATTCCACAGCATGTTGCAGGAAATCGAGGAAAAGGGCAGACTACCACCAAATATGAATTCTGCCAACATTAGTCTCCTGCTAAAACCAGGCAAAGATCCTTTATTTCCCTCAAGCTATCGTCCAATTTCTCTTTTAAATGTAGACCTTAAAATAATCTGCAAAGCTCTCTCAAAGAGATTAGAGAAAATGACCCCCCTCTTAATTCATCCTGACCAAACTGGTTTCATAAAAGGTCGGCACTCCTCAACAAACACTCGTAGATTACTTAATTTAATAGACTACTCATACGATAAAAACATCGAAGCCATAATATTATCTCTAGATGCAGAAAAAGCATTTGACAGAGTTAATTGGAAATTTTTATTCGCAACTTTACACAAATTTGGTTTTGGAAACTCTTTCATAAACTGGATAAGAATATTATACAATTCCCCAACGGCTCGTATCAGAACAAATGACCAGACATCCTCCAGCTTCTGTCTCCTGAGGGGCACCAGACAGGGATGCCCACTCTCCCCCTCACTTTTTGCAATTTTTATCGAACCTCTAGCAGCAGCATTTAGACAGGCTACAACAATTAAGGGCATAAAATGTAAGAACATAGAACATAAAATCAGTCTCTATGCGGATGATGTGTTGCTTTTTCTGCAAAACACACAAACCAACCTCTCTGAGGTAATTACTTTAATAAACTGGTTTTCAAGAGTTTCAGATTATTCAATTAACTGGCCAAAATCTACAGTTCTCCCCATTAACTGCTCCTTCCATAATTCTTCCTCTGCCCCACTGCAATCCGGAAATATTAAATATTTAGGTATTAATATCTCTCCTAAGCTTTCAGACTTAACTAAACTAAACCACATCCCACTTCTAAAAAAAGTAGAAGGCGATCTGACTAGATGGAAATCTTTACCCATATCACTCATGGGAAGGGTCGCCACTATAAAAATGATGATCTTGCCAAAAATAAATTACTTATTTTTGATGATCCCTAACAAACCATCACAAGATTGGTTCAGATCTCTGGATTCATATATTTCCAAATTCCTTTGGAAAGATAAACCCCCGCGTATTAGCTTAAAAACGCTACAAAGAACCAAGGATAGAGGAGGATTAGATCTGCCTAATTTTCACCAATACTTCTTAGCCAACAGGCTTCAGTTCATCTCAGAATGGTTAAAACATACCTTCTTAGTTGAGCCCTGGCTAGATGTTGAACAGGCACTATGCAAGGATCTAGAGATTTCAGACCTACCATTTATTAGCTCAAACATCAAAAGACATGAATGCTTTAAAAGTATCAACATCAGCTTTTCTCTAACAGCATGGTGGGAGTTTCTAAAAATAACGGAGTCTTCATTAATCCCATGCAAACGTACACCTATCTGGAATAACCCTGACATATTACAAAACAATAATATGATTAATTTCCCAGAATGGAGTTGTAAAGGAATTAAATACTTAGAACATATATTAGAGGGAACAGAATTTATTCCATTTGACAGACTAGTTGAACAATATGGGATCAACAAGACAAGGTTTTTAGAATATCAACAAATTAAATCCATAGTAAAAAAGAAATTTAACCTCAGTCAAGTTGAATTACAAACACCACTAAGTGCGGCACATTTTCTTACTCTTAAATCCCCCAAATTATTATCTAAAATATACAGAACACTTTCTAAATTAGATGAATCAATATCCCTTCCTATTGCAAAGTGGGAAGCAGATTTATCAGTCAACCTAGACCAAAACTTCTGGTCTCAGATTTGCTTAAAAACTTTTAAATTAATTAAAAATCCCAGTCTGCAATTAATACAATACAAAATACTTCATAGAGTGCACTATACAGGTCATCGGATGTTCAAGATGGGCTTTACATCTTCCAACAACTGCTCACACTGTCAAGGCAATACACCAGACAATTACATCCACGCTCTTTGGTTCTGTCCACCAGTGCAAAAGTTTTGGCGCGAGATATGTGAAGACTTATCAAAATGTCTGAAATGTAACATTCCAACCTCCCCCTTAGTGTGTTTGTTGGGCAGCTTAGATAATGTCACTTCAGAAAAGAATATAGCCCATATGATCTTCACTGCCCTATGCATAGCCAAGAAAACAGTCCTCATGAACTGGAAAAATAAAAATAATCTTAATTCTAACCAATATAGAAATTATCTATTAGATTACATTAGTCTTGATACAGCCTCTGCCACCACATTAGATCAATTGCTCTGGGCCCCTTTTATCAGCTCCATCACCTAGTGGGGGTGGGGGGTCATAGTTTGGTCCCGCCTTCACTGTTGTGATTGGTGAGGGGGTAGGGACAGGCTTAGGGCGTCGGGGGGTTCCCCGGAGGCATCTTCCTTGGGGGGCTCAACCCGGGGTAGCGGTCACGTCCGGTTGAGGGCTCTGTTGGCTCTCAGGTGACTGTTTCCTCGCGGCTGCGTGCAGCGGGGCTAGGGGAGGGTCTGTGCTGACGGACGTGGGTTACTGACCTGGTAGCCTGTCTGCCCCTGGGTGGGTCCGGGATGGGCGTGAGGTTTTGGGGGCGCTCCGTCTCTGGGCTGGGGCCCGGGCCGGGCCTCGGGGGCTCGGGTCCTGGTTGGTGTGTTGCCGGGGTTGTGGGCGGGTGGGTGCATGGGGGCCCGGCCCTGGAGCAGGGTGCCGCCGGTGCATCGAGCCGCCTGGGGGGCTCTTCAACTGGTGGGGGGGATGGTCACATCTTGCAGGAGCTTTCTTCTCTCAGGAACTCTCTGCAGGAGGGGGAGATACAGGAGAGGTGGAGGAAGATCTCAGCCTGAGCGTTTACCGTCTTATGTAGTCTGGAAGATGTGTGGTTGGTGGGGTGGGTGCAGTTTTCTCTGTGGTGGGGTTGGGTGGACTGTCCAGGGCTCTGTGGAGCCGGGGGGCGCTACTGCACTGGGCCCCGGTCTGATGGGCCTGGGCCCCCCTTCCCTGGCGGGTCGCGGAGGGTGGGAGTGCCTACTGGGGTCAGCGGGGGAGCTGGCCCCAGGGAGGGGTTACCTGCCCCTCCCTTCCTTCCCTCCCCATCTCCAGCTGCCTCCCTCTTCCCGCTCCTCCACAACCACCCACACATGCAGGGCCTTGGAGTGGGGGTATGTCACCAGGGTGCAGAGGAGGCTACCCCCCCCCCCGTCCCCTTCTGGCTGCCTCTGCCTCAATTTTATCCCACAACTTAGACATTCACATTATTCACACTCTCATTACACATACATATAGGATCTTGGGGGTGGGCACAATCACGGAGTCCAAATCACCATCAGGGTGTATACCTCACCCCTGACGTCGTTGCCCACCTCTCAATTTTAAATACACTTAGTCATTGAGGGTTAGCAGGAGGGACTATGCGCTTACCTGCTGCTCCTTGGCAGGTAGCTCCATGCCCTCCTGGGTTTTAATTGCACCTTAGAACACATATGCATCAACACTACAATGAGCGGGTGGAGGGAGGTTTGGAGTCTTCTCCCACCCCCATTCTCTGCGGCCTGCTGGAGCGGGAGGGCTAGTAGGAGGAGTTGGCCGTCCGACTGCGGTCTGGGGTGTGGGGCCTCCCTGCTGCTGCGGAGTCGGGGTGGTCTGCCTCTCCCCACTGCAGGGAAAAGGGTAACACCACCTGGGTCTGGGTGCAATTCCCCCCTCCAGGGGCAAGGGTACCTAGACCCGGTTTGTAGAGTACGCTTGGGGAGTGTGATTGTGTGTACAGCGTCTCTTTATGTCTGTCTCCACGTTGGTTGAGTGTGGAGTGAGTGCATATGAGAGCATGAGGGTGGGAATGGATGTTTGTGTCTGTGTGTGCCTGTATGTCTGTGTCTATATGTCAGGTTGGGTATCAGACGCCACCTCTCTGGGGACACCTCAGGTCCTCCAAGGTTTGGAGGCCTATCTCCACCCACCACCACTTCCCCTGCCGGTGGCGGACTCCCTCAGGTGTCGGTGTGTTGGTGGTTCTTTTGTGTCTGGGGGTGGGCGTCCGGGTGCACACCGGCTCACTCCTTGGCGGCCGCTTGTCGGGGCCTGGGGCCTGGGGCTCGCTCGGGCCCCTTTGGAGGTGGGGTGCCCCCGGCCTCTCGGCCTAGGGCTCGGTCACTCAGGCGCAGCTGGGGGCCGGCGGAGCTCACGGGCGCGTCACTGCAACTCCCCCTGACTTCTGCTCCGCGGCTGCTGGGCGAGCCCTCATCTGGGACTCTCCTCAGCTCTTACTGGGACAGTGGCGCGGCTGCCCCTCTGTTGGTCTTCCATGGTCTCTTGTGTTCTGGGGGCCTCTGGATGTCTGGAGTTTTGATCTCCTCCATACCCGCTTCACACCCTGGAGGACGGGGCTGTGGCCCCCCCCACACTCCCTAGCAGATCATTACATGGAGAAACCTTTGGAATGCAAGCATGCTGATCCACACAGGTATGCACACATGGGTATTCACAGACGCGGACTAAAGCTTTCTTGGCTGCTGCCTCAAAGCACACTGTGCGCTGTCTATCTTGCGTGCTGCACAATATCGTTTATTACTTAGTAAATACTGATATCTATGACTAGCTAGTTTATTGTGATGGTGCTTTGTTTTCTCTATTATTATGTTGCTCTTTGTTGTTTGCTGTCTCCTCTGTTTGTTTTTGTTTGTTTGTTGTTTTTTTTTTTTTTTTTTTTTCTCCATACAGGTGACCCAGGAGTTTTTTTTTTTTTCTCTCTCTTCCCCCCCCTTCTCACCGTCTCTTCTCCCCTTTGGTTTTCTTTCTTTCTCTCCCCCTCTCTCTCTCATTCATTCCCCCTGTCCTATTTATTAAAAAAAAAAAAAAAAAAAAAAAAATGACAAAGGATGAACTGAAGCTCTGCCATCACGTAATGTCGCATACTGCTGTTTCTGATGTCATTTAAGAAGAAAAAAAAAAAAAAAAAAAAAAAAAAAAAAAAAAAAGAAATAAAAATAGAATATTTTGGAGAGTCTCCCCTCAAAGTCAGAACACTTTGGTGTTTGGTTAAATTGTGATTTTGAATCAGTTACAGGGGTTACTGTGATCATGAATGCTTTTCTCTCTATGTGTTAACACTGTCCAGGATATACCCTGCCTGTAGCCCTATGGCAGCTTTGATGGATGAATTGATGGATGGACGGTGCATAGCAGTCAGTTTTACAAATGTAACAAAGGAAAATACGACATTTAAAATGACAACAAAAATCCACATTATATCTACATGACCATAAAGTTTATTGTGATAAACTGTGCAATACAAGCACGTGGTTGAGGCAGTAACTGAGGACACAATGTTACTAAAACAGTATAATCTCACACATTAACTGTGACATACAGTTTGTTAATGCTGAGTGGTTGTTGGAGCAGGAATCCTCAGAACCTGCAGCAAACTCCACAGATACCGGGGGTGCAGCAGCCACAGCAAAAGCGACACTTGATGCCACGCTTGTGTCTGCTGTTATACAGCGTCTGTAGGAAACACAAGAGACATGAGCACAGAGTTCATCTGCAGCAGCATCACTGCTCTTTATTTTCACCTGCTCTAACAAACACTTTCATTTAGCTGAAGTAATTTGGCCACCTTCACTCAGTTAGTGTTACTTACCTTCCATGAGTCCACTGATGCCTCCTCATGTGCTGCTGCTGGATAGTCCATGCTCATTGGCTCCTCCAGCTCCTGCTCCTGTTAATGAATTGAGTGCAGTAGAAACCACATTGTAGCACTGAAACAAACATTTGCAGCTTGTAAGCTAATACACTTGGTTAAAGTCAAGTTCTTACTTCAGTGACTGGGACAGCAGAGCTCTGCTGAACACAAATGAATGTGGGCACGACGGCCACTGCAACTGCAACACTGAACGTCTTCATCTTAGGAAGCTTTGAGAGGCTCAAGTTCGACTCTTTCTCCTGGTCCGGATGATTGTTGTGAGCTGAGTCCTTCTGTCTGATGGTTAATGTGTGCAGAAGTGCTGATATTTATACTGATTTGGGCCCCTGCTGCCTCGTCACTCACAGCTCTTACTCTACCTGATTTCAGGAACATTGCAAAACTCCATATTTTCCTGTGCTATGAAATTGTAGGAATGGAAAATTCCTGAGGAAGGAGAAAATCTGTACTTTTCTCAGTCGGCATGAACTTTGACCTTCGGATGTTTAACTATATGGGTTTTCCCTGTCCTATTGATGCAAGCCTGTTCCCGACAGTAGTTTCTGTACTCTAAGTGACGAGGCAGCAGTGGAGCAAATGAGTATAAATACCAGCACCGTTTCCCTCAGTCAACCATCACAAAGGCGCTGACAAGAGTCAACGAGAGAGTCAAAGGATCTGACCACCTTAAACCACTCAAACCTCCTGAAGATGGAGACGTTCAGCGTTGCAGTTGCAGTGGCCGTTGCACTCATGTGTGCATTCAGCAGAGCTCTGCCACATTTGCTGAGGTTACATACTGTGTTAAATTCATGTAATGTGCTTCTTCTGCATGAATTTGTTGTGAAGATGCTAAGATCTGTTTTCTTTCTCTACAGATACGAGAACTGCAAGAGCTACAAGAGGCTGTGAGCACTGACAGTCCAGCTGCTGAACATCAGGAGGTATCAGCTGACTCATGGGTGGTGAGTTTACTTCAATAAATGAATGAAGACAGTAATTGTGAGATCTCTCAAATGCAGGGAGATGTTTAAAATAAACTGTGCACTCACAACTTTTCATAAAATTAGAAACAATGAAGTGACTTGCAGCTGAAGATAAACTCTCTGCTCTTCTCCTCTTTCACACAGATGCCGTACCACAGACAGAAGCGTGGCATGAAGTGTCGCTTTTGCTGCGGCTGCTGCAATGCTGGTGTCTGTGGATTGTGCTGCAGATTCTGAGAATATCTACCTGCGATTCTCACATCAACCACTAAGTATAGACTGTTATACATGAAATGATTTGACTGCTTAGCATTTGTTAAAGTCTGACAGTGTTTCTTCATCTGGTCATCCTGCTGTATCAGTGAACAGTGTACCAAGCATTTGGAACTACAGTATGTTATTATATTAAAAAGTTCAGAGTCACTATACTACAACATGTGCTGTCTGTTTCTGTTTCTGTCTGACAAGAATTAAACATTAATGGAAACCAGTGACATGAAGCTCCTGATGTACAGTTTTTGTGCTGATGTCAGTTAAGAGTTGTTGCCTCATACTCTTGCCCATGTCGTATGTGGTACAACCTGTTAATAGAGCCAAGCCATTGATAGCAAAAGTAAAGTGAGCATATTTTCCCATATTTGTAATTATATGAGTGGGGAGCATCTCATCATCATTCAATTTTACCACTAATTATGACAAAAATGCAGTAATGTACAATAGCTTTGAGCTGATGGACTGGTTCATTGGTTATTTGAAAGTTAAACCAAGCATACTTTTTTTAAAGAATGTAGAAGTGTTAGATAATGTTTCCTAGAAACACTTTCTATACAAGTTCATTCATAAATGTTTTAGACAACCTTATCTCGACAACCTTTCACTGAATTTATTTGGAGGTGTTTTCACGGTGTGCATATGAAGTTTCTAAGCTGCATGATTAATGCAGGAATCCCTCACACAGAAGAAAAAGAGAGAATAGAAAGATTTGCGTACAGCAGAAATTTGATACTGGACATAATAATAGAAAACATCTCAACAATACTGAGAGACGTTGCACTGTGGTGAAACTGTAAAGTAGGTGTAACACTGTGTAATGCTGTTTCAGATAATATCTGTACTGTATGTGCGCTGCATCCGTTCTGCAGAACATTTAAGCAAAATATTTCACGACACTTCAAAAAAAGCTAGAGTAGCTGTATCATGTGGATGTAGCGTATCACAAACAGGCTCAAAGCCAGTACAACCAAACGTGATCAAACGTCAGGCCAAGGTGGAACTGATTCCTATCTTCTGTAACTTCTACAACACTGTCCAATAGAGACACATGAATGAAATGCAGTGTCGTTAAAAACACTGATGATTTTTTTTCATATTCTTCATTTTAAGAATTTAATATATTTACATCAGAATAAACTTTTAGGCATTACGCTGACTGATTGATGCAGAATTCCCGTTGGACTGTTCCCATCACGACCCAGGTGATCAGTCTCTCGATAGCTTTTCCTCTGGTTCCTGCTCTCTGCTGACACTCCTAGCTGCAGCCACGTTCTCCATTCCATCTCTTTAAACAAATTCTTATAAATAGTTTAACCATGTGCATTTAGTTCAGTATTACCTGTTGCCTGTGTCCTTGTCTTTTGGGAAAATACTTTACACAAATAATGGCTCAAAAAGGATTCCTTTTTTTTACTGTGCTGCAATTGATTACTGGATTATTTGTACCATTAATTAGTGTCAACTAATTTTTATTCAGTCTCCACATAGGATATGCTTGTGAAGATGGAATATGGGGGAGAGCAGAAGTGCGTTGAAGTTCCACAAAGGGATGAATGAAGGACATGCATATTGTATTGAAGAAATAAGTAATGAGAATGCTGTTATTTGCATTTACCAGCTCACCTATGTCAGACCTTTTAATAAACAAAATTCTAATGAAAGTGAGAACATGTACACTGTTACATCTTTCAGAAAATGTTTTGAAATTGTGGTGCACAATTCAGAATAAATGTTTTTCAAAAACCATTGCGTCTTTTTAGTAAATGTTTATTTCCAAAAGAAATTTCTAGAAGTTCAGAACAGTAAAATTCCCGCTTTTTAGAATGAATTAGAAGATAACTCTTACGTAGTTAAACTAAAATACTCTTTTGAGAGTTAATATATAAACTCTTAACACCAAGTGTTAAATTATCAACTCCAGACAGATTTGGTGTTTAACACTAAATCAGAGTTAACGTACCAACTCTCCAAAAAGAGTTAAATTTTAAATTCAATTCAATTTTTTTTATATAGTGCCAAATCACAGTAACAGTCACCTCAAGGTGCTTTATATTGTAAGGTATACTTACAAAGAAAAACCCAACAATCAAATGACCCCCTATGAGCAAGCACTTTGGCGACAGTGGGAAGGAAAAACTCCCTTTTAACAGGAAGAAACCTCCAGCAGAACCAGGCTCAGGGAGGGGCGGCCATCTGCTGCGACCGGTTGGGGAGGGGGAAGGAAAACAGGATAAAGACATTCTGTGGAAGAGAGCCAGAGGTTAACAACAAGTACAATTCAGTGCAGAGAGGTCTATTAACACATAGTGGGTGAAGAAGAAACACCCAGTGCATCATGGGAATCCCCCAGCAGCCTACGCCTAATGCTGGACATACACTGTGCGATTTTTGGCCCATTTTGAGCCGATTTTTCAGTCGTGCAACTGTTTTGGGGATCGACCCGAGTTTGGCCTTAATCGTGTGTCGTGCATCGTATACATGGGGTAACGAGAAGTGATTAACACCTCACGATCAGCTCCTGATCATCAGTCATTTGGTCGTAAGAAAATCAAACCTGTTTGAAATCCTGTCGGCCGTCGTGAGGGTGTCAACGCAGCGTCTCTCACTGCGCACGCGCAAACACAGAGATGAAAGCGAAAAGACAGAACAGCACGGCAGTGCAGCGTGTGATCCGGACACAAGCGATGGAGGCACAACTTGTAGAACTGCCAAGCTCATCCGAGCCTTTTCGATGTGACTTCACAAAATTATCGCGACCACAACAACCGTGAAAATAGTGTAAAATTTTGTGTTATAACCTTCATGCTATGGACGAACAGTGTGAGCACTCAGGTTGCACAGAGCATCGGGCCGTATAGTATGAGACCCTGCATCGTGACCTACGAACTTCTAACCCCTACGAGTCAATCGGAGAGTTTGAACAGGAGCTGAATA
The DNA here is from genome assembly GCF_057381845.1 of Rhamphochromis longiceps. Lineage (NCBI taxonomy): Eukaryota > Metazoa > Chordata > Actinopteri > Cichliformes > Cichlidae > Rhamphochromis > Rhamphochromis longiceps. The sequence continues at coordinate 16,612,832 of NC_140567.1, forward strand.
ACGCGACTGAAAAAATTGCACAGTGTATGCCCAACTTATGGCAGCAAAACCAAGGGAGGATTCAGGGTCACCTGAGTAGGCCATCAGCCTACTAAAAGGATACAGAAAAATCACGTTGAAATAGTGTTAGTTGTCATCACAGGTGCTGGTGGACTCATTTGAACACCTCCGAAATTTGCAAACGCGCAAGCATTCCTCTTCTTCTTCCAAATCCTCTCTGGACCTTTTCCTCGAGCCTCCAGTTTCATGGTTGTCAGTCTCTTCATGGGCATCTTCAAAGAGTTCATCACTACTGCTCTCAGAGTGATCATACACAATTGAGCTGGTCCCCGAATCAGAGTTTGCGAGCCTGGATCTTTTGCTATTAGGCTCTTCTTCATCTCCATCTTCCTTTCTGGACCTTTTCGTGGATCCAACAGACAGCGGTACCTCATCAGCAATATTACCAAGATGAGGACAGCCCTCGCTATCAGTATCACAGGCAGAGATGAAGTCAGAGTCATCATCAGAAAACTCCTCGCTCCATCTGATTCTTTTGTTGGGCTCCACATCTTCCACATCCATCTCTCTAGACCTCTTCCTGGATACACCTGGCTGAGGATCCTCTTCTGGGATGTACGGGTGAACATCCTCACAGTCTTCAAATGCCTCATCAGAATCGTCATTTTCAATGCCGACAACAACAACAGCATTATGATCATCATGCAGTTCATTGTTGTCAACATTGGCATCATTGTCTCTCACATTAATATTGTGATTGTTTACATTGTTGACATTGCCGTCATTGACATTGTGAAAGTCAATATATAAGACATCATATCGATCCTCTAATTCATCTAGTATCTCAGTCAGCCTCCAAAAAAAGATATCATAGAGAGTAACATAAAGTCTTTCCAGTAAACCCCAGATTCCACCAACAGGTTCGTAAGCTGGCTCCTGATCTCCTCTTGGAAACATTTCTGGGTTAACCTGTCGGCCTGCAAGATCATTTTATCTTTTAATTAGCATTCATAAACATCTGCTGAAAATCAGTTTTTCATCAATTTTACGACTGAGTGCATGTGCTTACCATTACGGTTATTTTGTGACCCATCTCCGCTTCCATTCATTTTGACTACAAGGAACAGAAAACAACAATGATCACTAAACAACTCAGAATGTTCAGCGAATTTGCTTTTTTTGTGATAACTTTAGGCTACGTCCACACGTACACGGGCACTTTTGTAAACGGAAATTTTCCTTTTTCGTTTAAAAAAAATCCCGTCCACATGTGCAGTTTTGAAAAAATATCTCCTTCCACATGTAAACCCTAAAAACAAAGTCAGGAATATGCCAAATCCTAACCGTGTAGAAATGTTGGCCAATCAGAAGTCTAGAAGCCTGGGAGGAAAACCTCACAAAACCTTACATACTATACTTCTGAAAGGTTTTTGTCTTTTTCTGGAAAGGCAGCTAATGTTGTGTTACTTTCAAGTGCCTTCATCATTTCAAATGTTAATAGCTAAAGACAGCATTTTGGCTGGTATAGACTCACAACTTTGGAATGGACAAAATGCATATAGCATACATGAATGTAAATTTTTTAAATTACATTTATTGCAAACCGACGTCAGGATTTGTGTTGTGAGAGCGTCTGTGTTGAATGATGCTCACTCTGATGCCTCTGTCTTTCTAAATGGAGGGACAGTAACTGCGTGTGTTTGTGTAAGCGTGTAAAAACTGCAGATACTAAGATTAACAGCAGAGCTTCTGTCACTCTAAGATATGATTAAGAACATTTTCTAATTTATGTATAATTTGTCAAATATTACAACAGCTGACAAATAGTTAAGTCTTCATTTGTTTTCCTGAATAATAGAGCCACATCATCCTCTCTATGATGTAAAATATAGTCTAGACTTGCACAATGTAAAGTACAGAAATACTGTCCTGGCAGGCAGGAAAATCAGGCTTTATATTTAAGTAAATGATCTTAAGTCTATAAAATGAAATTTGAACTTACTTTAGTTCTTGGTAAGTTACAGAGCAGTTAATCCTCAGGGAAATGTAGAAATTTCACTAAATAGTCGTCTTCCTTCATACGGTTGCAGTGTCTCTTCAGTTGTGTTTTCATATGCTGATGTTTTCATTCAAAACATGTTTAAATGCTGCGATGCCATTCTAGCATCATAGACTGCGGAATGTACATAGATTATTTTTACATCAAGTTGTATGCACAGATTTTGATATCTTTTATATGGAGACAAAAAATACTTAAGACAGAAGTGAATCTTAAAAACTAAAGCAGTCAATGTGTGTTTTTTTTTATTCTAATAGTTACTGTAAAGTTCTACTCTAAGAGATTCATCTTGGCCTTTATGCAGGGTTAAAGCTCAATAATGAGGACACACACAAAATATAATACATTTCTTTATGATTGTTAGGCAAAAACAAAGAGAACCCAAAGCTATCAAAACATATATCCACAGTCTTATTCTTGCTCTGCTCCCTAATTTTCCCCTGGAGGCATCACTATGGCAACAAAACAACATGCATTAAATGACGTTCCAAACAACAACAACCAAACTGTTTTCAGTGCTTAATATTTAACATGTCTTCATTATAAACTGTATTTGTGCAAATCAGTGAGGTTGATGTGCACAAGCTGGGATTCAGACTTCGGAGGGTTAATCCAAAAATTAGGTTTACATTGTTGTTCATGACAGTGCAGATTTCTGACGTTTTGTGTGCTTTAAGCATTTAACAATTTGATTATTTTCTAACAAAAAACAGTGTGAAACTCAAGTTACACTTGTGTTTGTAAATGAACTGCCCCATGTCGTGTAGCTTTCTGGATTTTATACTTATTGGGCTACATCTTTATTTATTACACAGGCTATACAGTACATAACATCAAAACTCACATGTTTTATCTAACTAAAGTGTTTAATTATGTGGGCTACAGACAATAATCAAGTTATGGACTCTATTTATATGAAAAATGTATATATTTACTGCATTTGAATCATTTTAACCATATGTAACCAACTGCGTATGTGTTTGAAATAAAAATAGAATATTTTGGAGAGTCTCCCCTCAAAGTCAGAACACTTTGGTGTTTGGTTAAATTGTGATTTTGAATCAGTTACAGGGGTTACTGTGATCATGAATGCTTTTCTCTCTATGTGTTAACACTGTCCAGGATATACCCTGCCTGTAGCCCTATGGCAGCTTTGATGGATGAATTGATGGATGGACGGTGCATAGCAGTCAGTTTTACAAATGTAACAAAGGAAAATACGACATTTAAAATGACAACAAAAATCCACATTATATCTACATGACCATAAAGTTTATTGTGATAAACTGTGCAATACAAGCACGTGGTTGAGGCAGTAACTGAGGACACAATGTTACTAAAACAGTAGAATCTCACACATTAACTGTGACATACAGTTTGTTAATGCTGAGTGGTTGTTGGAGCAGGAATCCTCAGAACCTGCAGCAAACTCCACAGATACCGGGGGTGCAGCAGCCACAGCAAAAGCGACACTTGATGCCACGCTTGTGTCTGGTGTTATACAGCGTCTGTAGGAAACACAAGAGACATGAGCACAGAGTTCATCTGCAGCAGCATCACTGCTCTTTATTTTCACCTGCTCTAACAAACACTTTCATTTAGCTGAAGTAATTTGGCCACCTTCACTCAGTTAGTGTTACTTACCTTCCATGAGTCCACTAATATCTGCTCATGTGCTGCTGCTGGATAGTCCATGCTCATTGGCTCCTCCAGCTCCTGCTCCTGTTAATGAATTGAGTGCAGTAGAAACCACATTGTAGCACTGAAACAAACATTTGCAGCTTGTAAGCTAATACACTTGGTTAAAGTCAAGTTCTTACTTCAGTGACTGGGACAGCAGAGCTCTGCTGAACACAAATGAATGTGGGCACGACGGCCACTGCAACTGCAACACTGAACGTCTTCATCTTAGGAAGCTTTGAGAGGCTCAAGTTCGACTCTTTCTCCTGGTCCGGATGATTGTTGTGAGCTGAGTCCTTCTGTCTGATGGTTAATGTGTGCAGAAGTGCTGATATTTATACTGATTTGGGCCCCTGCTGCCTTGTCACTCACAGCTCTTACTCTACCTGATTTCAGGAACATTGCAAAACTCCATATTTTCCTGTGCTATGAAATTGTAGGAATGGAAAATTCCTGAGGAAGGAGAAAATCTGTACTTTTCTCAGTCGGCATGAACTTTGACCTTCGGATGTTTAACTATATGGGTTTTCCCTGTCCTATTGATGCAAGCCTGTTCCCGACAGTAGTTTCTGTACTCTAAGTGACGAGGCAGCAGTGGAGCAAATGAGTATAAATACCAGCACCGTTTCCCTCAGTCAACCATCACAAAGGCGCTGACAAGAGTCAACGAGAGAGTCAAAGGATCTGACCACCTTAAACCACTCAAACCTCCTGAAGATGGAGACGTTCAGCGTTGCAGTTGCAGTGGCCGTTGCACTCATGTGTGCATTCAGCAGAGCTCTGCCACATTTGCTGAGGTTACATACTGTGTTAAATTCATGTAATGTGCTTCTTCTGCATGAATTTGTTGTGAAGATGCTAAGATCTGTTTTCTTTCTCTACAGATACGAGAACTGCAAGAGCTACAAGAGGCTGTGAGCACTGACAGTCCAGCTGCTGAACATCAGGAGGTATCAGCTGACTCATGGGTGGTGAGTTTACTTCAATAAATGAATGAAGACAGTAATTGTGAGATCTCTCAAATGCAGGGAGATGTTTAAAATAAACTGTGCACTCACAACTTTTCATAAAATTAGAAACAATGAAGTGACTTGCAGCTGAAGATAAACTCTCTGCTCTTCTCCTCTTTCACACAGATGCCGTACCACAGACAGAAGCGTGGCATGAAGTGTCGCTTTTGCTGCGGCTGCTGCAATGCTGGTGTCTGTGGATTGTGCTGCAGATTCTGAGAATATCTACCTGCGATTCTCACATCAACCACTAAGTATAGACTGTTATACATGAAATGATTTGACTGCTTAGCATTTGTTAAAGTCTGACAGTGTTTCTTCATCTGGTCATCCTGCTGTATCAGTGAACAGTGTACCAAGCATTTGGAACTACAGTATGTTATTATATTAAAAAGTTCAGAGTCACTATACTACAACATGTGCTGTCTGTTTCTGTTTCTGTCTGACAAGAATTAAACATTAATGGAAACCAGTGACATGAAGCTCCTGATGTACAGTTTTTGTGCTGATGTCAGTTAAGAGTTGTTGCCTCATACTCTTGCCCATGTCGTATGTGGTACAACCTGTTAATAGAGCCAAGCCATTGATAGCAAAAGTAAAGTGAGCATATTTTCCCATATTTGTAATTATATGAGTGGGGAGCATCTCATCATCATTCAATTTTACCACTAATTATGACAAAAATGCAGTAATGTACAATAGCTTTGAGCTGATGGACTGGTTCATTGGTTATTTGAAAGTTAAACCAAGCATACTTTTTTTTAAAGAATGTAGAAGTGTTAGATAATGTTTCCTAGAAACACTTTCTATACAAGTTCATTCATAAATGTTTTAGACAACCTTATCTCGACAACCTTTCACTGAATTTATTTGGAGGTGTTTTCACGGTGTGCATATGAAGTTTCTAAGCTGCATGATTAATGCAGGAATCCCTCACACAGAAGAAAAAGAGAGAATAGAAAGATTTGCGTACAGCAGAAATTTGATACTGGACATAATAATAGAAAACATCTCAACAATACTGAGAGACGTTGCACTGTGGTGAAACTGTAAAGTAGGTGTAACACTGTGTAATGCTGTTTCAGATAATATCTGTACTGTATGTGCGCTGCATCCGTTCTGCAGAACATTTAAGCAAAATATTTCACGACACTTCAAAAAAAGCTAGAGTAGCTGTATCATGTGGATGTAGCGTATCACAAACAGGCTCAAAGCCAGTACAACCAAACGTGATCAAACGTCAGGCCAAGGTGGAACTGATTCCTATCTTCTGTAACTTCTACAACACTGTCCAATAGAGACACATGAATGAAATGCAGTGTCGTTAAAAACACTGATGATTTTTTTTCATATTCTTCATTTTAAGAATTTAATATATTTACATCAGAATAAACTTTTAGGCATTACGCTGACTGATTGATGCAGAATTCCCGTTGGACTGTTCCCATCACGACCCAGGTGATCAGTCTCTCGATAGCTTTTCCTCTGGTTCCTGCTCTCTGCTGACACTCCTAGCTGCAGCCACGTTCTCCATTCCATCTCTTTAAACAAATTCTTATAAATAGTTTAACCATGTGCATTTAGTTCAGTATTACCTGTTGCCTGTGTCCTTGTCTTTTGGGAAAATACTTTACACAAATAATGGCTCAAAAAGGATTCCTTTTTTTTACTGTGCTGCAATTGATTACTGGATTATTTGTACCATTAATTAGTGTCAACTAATTTTTATTCAGTCTCCACATAGGATATGCTTGTGAAGATGGAATATGGGGGAGAGCAGAAGTGCGTTGAAGTTCCACAAAGGGATGAATGAAGGACATGCATATTGTATTGAAGAAATAAGTAATGAGAATGCTGTTATTTGCATTTACCAGCTCACCTATGTCAGACCTTTTAATAAACAAAATTCTAATGAAAGTGAGAACATGTACACTGTTACATCTTTCAGAAAATGTTTTGAAATTGTGGTGCACAATTCAGAATAAATGTTTTTCAAAAACCATTGCGTCTTTTTAGTAAATGTTTATTTCCAAAAGAAATTTCTAGAAGTTCAGAACAGTAAAATTCCCGCTTTTTAGAATGAATTAGAAGATAACTCTTACGTAGTTAAACTAAAATACTCTTTTGAGAGTTAATATATAAACTCTTAACACCAAGTGTTAAATTATCAACTCCAGACAGATTTGGTGTTTAACACTAAATCAGAGTTAACGTACCAACTCTCCAAAAAGAGTTAAATTTTAAATTCAATTCAATTTTTTTTATATAGTGCCAAATCACAGTAACAGTCACCTCAAGGTGCTTTATATTGTAAGGTATACTTACAAAGAAAAACCCAACAATCAAATGACCCCCTATGAGCAAGCACTTTGGCGACAGTGGGAAGGAAAAACTCCCTTTTAACAGGAAGAAACCTCCAGCAGAACCAGGCTCAGGGAGGGGCGGCCATCTGCTGCGACCGGTTGGGGAGGGGGAAGGAAAACAGGATAAAGACATTCTGTGGAAGAGAGCCAGAGGTTAACAACAAGTACAATTCAGTGCAGAGAGGTCTATTAACACATAGTGGGTGAAGAAGAAACACCCAGTGCATCATGGGAATCCCCCAGCAGCCTACGCCTAATGCTGGACATACACTGTGCGATTTTTGGCCCATTTTGAGCCGATTTTTCAGTCGTGCAACTGTTTTGGGGATCGACCCGAGTTTGGCCTTAATCGTGTGTCGTGCATCGTATACATGGGGTAACGAGAAGTGATTAACACCTCACGATCAGCTCCTGATCATCAGTCATTTGGTCGTAAGAAAATCAAACCTGTTTGAAATCCTGTCGGCCGTCGTGAGGGTGTCAACGCAGCGTCTCTCACTGCGCACGCGCAAACACAGAGATGAAAGCGAAAAGACAGAACAGCACGGCAGTGCAGCGTGTGATCCGGACACAAGCGATGGAGGCACAACTTGTAGAACTGCCAAGCTCATCCGAGCCTTTTCGATGTGACTTCACAAAATTATCGCGACCACAACAACCGTGAAAATAGTGTAAAATTTTGTGTTATAACCTTCATGCTATGGACGAACAGTGTGAGCACTCAGGTTGCACAGAGCATCGGGCCGTATAGTATGAGACCCTGCATCGTGACCTACGAACTTCTAACCCCTACGAGTCAATCGGAGAGTTTGAACAGGAGCTGAATAACGCGACTGAAAAAATTGCACAGTGTATGCCCAACTTATGGCAGCAAAACCAAGGGAGGATTCAGGGTCACCTGAGTAGGCCATCAGCCTACTAAAAGGATACAGAAAAATCACGTTGAAATAGTGTTAGTTGTCATCACAGGTGCTGGTGGACTCATTTGAACACCTCCGAAATTTGCAAACGCGCAAGCATTCCTCTTCTTCTTCCAAATCCTCTCTGGACCTTTTCCTCGAGCCTCCAGTTTCATGGTTGTCAGTCTCTTCATGGGCATCTTCAAAGAGTTCATCACTACTGCTCTCAGAGTGATCATACACAATTGAGCTGGTCCCCGAATCAGAGTTTGCGAGCCTGGATCTTTTGCTATTAGGCTCTTCTTCATCTCCATCTTCCTTTCTGGACCTTTTCGTGGATCCAACAGACAGCGGTACCTCATCAGCAATATTACCAAGATGAGGACAGCCCTCGCTATCAGTATCACAGGCAGAGATGAAGTCAGAGTCATCATCAGAAAACTCCTCGCTCCATCTGATTCTTTTGTTGGGCTCCACATCTTCCACATCCATCTCTCTAGACCTCTTCCTGGATACACCTGGCTGAGGATCCTCTTCTGGGATGTACGGGTGAACATCCTCACAGTCTTCAAATGCCTCATCAGAATCGTCATTTTCAATGCCGACAACAACAACAGCATTATGATCATCATGCAGTTCATTGTTGTCAACATTGGCATCATTGTCTCTCACATTAATATTGTGATTGTTTACATTGTTGACATTGCCGTCATTGACATTGTGAAAGTCAATATATAAGACATCATATCGATCCTCTAATTCATCTAGTATCTCAGTCAGCCTCCAAAAAAAGATATCATAGAGAGTAACATAAAGTCTTTCCAGTAAACCCCAGATTCCACCAACAGGTTCGTAAGCTGGCTCCTGATCTCCTCTTGGAAACATTTCTGGGTTAACCTGTCGGCCTGCAAGATCATTTTATCTTTTAATTAGCATTCATAAACATCTGCTGAAAATCAGTTTTTCATCAATTTTACGACTGAGTGCATGTGCTTACCATTACGGTTATTTTGTGACCCATCTCCGCTTCCATTCATTTTGACTACAAGGAACAGAAAACAACAATGATCACTAAACAACTCAGAATGTTCAGCGAATTTGCTTTTTTTGTGATAACTTTAGGCTACGTCCACACGTACACGGGCACTTTTGTAAACGGAAATTTTCCTTTTTCGTTTAAAAAAAATCCCGTCCACATGTGCAGTTTTGAAAAAATATCTCCTTCCACATGTAAACCCTAAAAACAAAGTCAGGAATATGCCAAATCCTAACCGTGTAGAAATGTTGGCCAATCAGAAGTCTAGAAGCCTGGGAGGAAAACCTCACAAAACCTTACATACTATACTTCTGAAAGGTTTTTGTCTTTTTCTGGAAAGGCAGCTAATGTTGTGTTACTTTCAAGTGCCTTCATCATTTCAAATGTTAATAGCTAAAGACAGCATTTTGGCTGGTATAGACTCACAACTTTGGAATGGACAAAATGCATATAGCATACATGAATGTAAATTTTTTAAATTACATTTATTGCAAACCGACGTCAGGATTTGTGTTGTGAGAGCGTCTGTGTTGAATGATGCTCACTCTGATGCCTCTGTCTTTCTAAATGGAGGGACAGTAACTGCGTGTGTTTGTGTAAGCGTGTAAAAACTGCAGATACTAAGATTAACAGCAGAGCTTCTGTCACTCTAAGATATGATTAAGAACATTTTCTAATTTATGTATAATTTGTCAAATATTACAACAGCTGACAAATAGTTAAGTCTTCATTTGTTTTCCTGAATAATAGAGCCACATCATCCTCTCTATGATGTAAAATATAGTCTAGACTTGCACAATGTAAAGTACAGAAATACTGTCCTGGCAGGCAGGAAAATCAGGCTTTATATTTAAGTAAATGATCTTAAGTCTATAAAATGAAATTTGAACTTACTTTAGTTCTTGGTAAGTTACAGAGCAGTTAATCCTCAGGGAAATGTAGAAATTTCACTAAATAGTCGTCTTCCTTCATACGGTTGCAGTGTCTCTTCAGTTGTGTTTTCATATGCTGATGTTTTCATTCAAAACATGTTTAAATGCTGCGATGCCATTCTAGCATCATAGACTGCGGAATGTACATAGATTATTTTTACATCAAGTTGTATGCACAGATTTTGATATCTTTTATATGGAGACAAAAAATACTTAAGACAGAAGTGAATCTTAAAAACTAAAGCAGTCAATGTGTGTTTTTTTTTTATTCTAATAGTTACTGTAAAGTTCTACTCTAAGAGATTCATCTTGGCCTTTATGCAGGGTTAAAGCTCAATAATGAGGACACACACAAAATATAATACATTTCTTTATGATTGTTAGGCAAAAACAAAGAGAACCCAAAGCTATCAAAACATATATCCACAGTCTTATTCTTGCTCTGCTCCCTAATTTTCCCCTGGAGGCATCACTATGGCAACAAAACAACATGCATTAAATGACGTTCCAAACAACAACAACCAAACTGTTTTCAGTGCTTAATATTTAACATGTCTTCATTATAAACTGTATTTGTGCAAATCAGTGAGGTTGATGTGCACAAGCTGGGATTCAGACTTCGGAGGGTTAATCCAAAAATTAGGTTTACATTGTTGTTCATGACAGTGCAGATTTCTGACGTTTTGTGTGCTTTAAGCATTTAACAATTTGATTATTTTCTAACAAAAAACAGTGTGAAACTCAAGTTACACTTGTGTTTGTAAATGAACTGCCCCATGTCGTGTAGCTTTCTGGATTTTATACTTATTGGGCTACATCTTTATTTATTACACAGGCTATACAGTACATAACATCAAAACTCACATGTTTTATCTAACTAAAGTGTTTAATTATGTGGGCTACAGACAATAATCAAGTTATGGACTCTATTTATATGAAAAATGTATATATTTACTGCATTTGAATCATTTTAACCATATGTAACCAACTGCGTATGTGTTTGAAATAAAAATAGAATATTTTGGAGAGTCTCCCCTCAAAGTCAGAACACTTTGGTGTTTGGTTAAATTGTGATTTTGAATCAGTTACAGGGGTTACTGTGATCATGAATGCTTTTCTCTCTATGTGTTAACACTGTCCAGGATATACCCTGCCTGTAGCCCTATGGCAGCTTTGATGGATGAATTGATGGATGGACGGTGCATAGCAGTCAGTTTTACAAATGTAACAAAGGAAAATACGACATTTAAAATGACAACAAAAATCCACATTATATCTACATGACCATAACGTTTATTGTGATAAACTGTGCAATACAAGCACGTGGTTGAGGCAGTAACTGAGGACACAATGTTACTAAAACAGTATAATCTCACACATTAACTGTGACATACAGTTTGTTAATGCTGAGTGGTTGTTGGAGCAGGAATCCTCAGAACCTGCAGCAAACTCCACAGATACCGGGGGTGCAGCAGCCACAGCAAAAGCGACACTTGATGCCACGCTTGTGTCTGCTGTTATACAGCGTCTGTAGGAAACACAAGAGACATGAGCACAGAGTTCATCTGCAGCAGCATCACTGCTCTTTATTTTCACCTGCTCTAACAAACACTTTCATTTAGCTGAAGTAATTTGGCCACCTTCACTCAGTTAGTGTTACTTACCTTCCATGAGTCCACTAATATCTGCTCATGTGCTGCTGCTGGATAGTCCATGCTCATTGGCTCCTCCAGCTCCTGCTCCTGTTAATGAATTGAGTGCAGTAGAAACCACATTGTAGCACTGAAACAAACATTTGCAGCTTGTAAGCTAATACACTTGGTTAAAGTCAAGTTCTTACTTCAGTGACTGGGACAGCAGAGCTCTGCTGAACACAAATGAATGTGGGCACGACGGCCACTGCAACTGCAACACTGAACGTCTTCATCTTAGGAAGCTTTGAGAGGCTCAAGTTCGACTCTTTCTCCTGGTCCGGATGATTGTTGTGAGCTGAGTCCTTCTGTCTGATGGTTAATGTGTGCAGAAGTGCTGATATTTATACTGATTTGGGCCCCTGCTGCCTTGTCACTCACAGCTCTTACTCTACCTGATTTCAGGAACATTGCAAAACTCCATATTTTCCTGTGCTATGAAATTGTAGGAATGGAAAATTCCTGAGGAAGGAGAAAATCTGTACTTTTCTCAGTCGGCATGAACTTTGACCTTCGGATGTTTAACTATATGGGTTTTCCCTGTCCTATTGATGCAAGCCTGTTCCCGACAGTAGTTTCTGTACTCTAAGTGACGAGGCAGCAGTGGAGCAAATGAGTATAAATACCAGCACCGTTTCCCTCAGTCAACCATCACGAAGGAGCTGACAAGAGTCAACGAGAGAGTCAAAGGATCTGACCACCTTAAACCACTCAAACCTCCTGAAGATGGAGACGTTCAGCGTTGCAGTTGCAGTGGCCGTTGCACTCATGTGTGCATTCAGCAGAGCTCTGCCACATTTGCTGAGGTTACATACTGTGTTAAATTCATGTAATGTGCTTCTTCTGCATGAATTTGTTGTGAAGATGCTAAGATCTGTTTTCTTTCTCTACAGATACGAGAACTGCAAGAGCTACAAGAGGCTGTGAGCACTGACAGTCCAGCTGCTGAACATCAGGAGGTATCAGCTGACTCATGGGTGGTGAGTTTACTTCAATAAATGAATGAAGACAGTAATTGTGAGATCTCTCAAATGCAGGGAGATGTTTAAAATAAACTGTGCACTCACAACTTTTCATAAAATTAGAAACAATGAAGTGACTTGCAGCTGAAGATAAACTCTCTGCTCTTCTCCTCTTTCACACAGATGCCGTACCACAGACAGAAGTGTGGCATGAAGTGTCGCTTTTGCTGCGGCTGCTGCAATGCTGGTGTCTGTGGATTGTGCTGCAGATTCTGAGAATATCTACCTGCGATTCTCACATCAACCACTAAGTATAGACTGTTATACATGAAATGATTTGACTGCTTAGCATTTGTTAAAGTCTGACAGTGTTTCTTCATCTGGTCATCCTGCTGTATCAGTGAACAGTGTACCAAGCATTTGGAACTACAGTATGTTATTATATTAAAAAGTTCAGAGTCACTATACTACAACATGTGCTGTCTGTTTCTGTTTCTGTCTGACAAGAATTAAACATTAATGGAAACCAGTGACATGAAGCTCCTGATGTACAGTTTTTGTGCTGATGTCAGTTAAGAGTTGTTGCCTCATACTCTTGCCCATGTCGTATGTGGTACAACCTGTTAATAGAGCCAAGCCATTGATAGCAAAAGTAAAGTGAGCATATTTTCCCATATTTGTAATTATATGAGTGGGGAGCATCTCATCATCATTCAATTTTACCACTAATTATGACAAAAATGCAGTAATGTACAATAGCTTTGAGCTGATGGACTGGTTCATTGGTTATTTGAAAGTTAAACCAAGCATACTTTTTTTTAAAGAATGTAGAAGTGTTAGATAATGTTTCCTAGAAACACTTTCTATACAAGTTCATTCATAAATGTTTTAGACAACCTTATCTCGACAACCTTTCACTGAATTTATTTGGAGGTGTTTTCACGGTGTGCATATGAAGTTTCTAAGCTGCATGATTAATGCAGGAATCCCTCACACAGAAGAAAAAGAGAGAATAGAAAGATTTGCGTACAGCAGAAATTTGATACTGGACATAATAATAGAAAACATCTCAACAATACTGAGAGACGTTGCACTGTGGTGAAACTGTAAAGTAGGTGTAACACTGTGTAATGCTGTTTCAGATAATATCTGTACTGTATGTGCGCTGCATCCGTTCTGCAGAACATTTAAGCAAAATATTTCACGACACTTCAAAAAAAGCTAGAGTAGCTGTATCATGTGGATGTAGCGTATCACAAACAGGCTCAAAGCCAGTACAACCAAACGTGATCAAACGTCAGGCCAAGGTGGAACTGATTCCTATCTTCTGTAACTTCTACAACACTGTCCAATAGAGACACATGAATGAAATGCAGTGTCGTTAAAAACACTGATGATTTTTTTTCATATTCTTCATTTTAAGAATTTAATATATTTACATCAGAATAAACTTTTAGGCATTACGCTGACTGATTGATGCAGAATTCCCGTTGGACTGTTCCCATCACGACCCAGGTGATCAGTCTCTCGATAGCTTTTCCTCTGGTTCCTGCTCTCTGCTGACACTCCTAGCTGCAGCCACGTTCTCCATTCCATCTCTTTAAACAAATTCTTATAAATAGTTTAACCATGTGCATTTAGTTCAGTATTACCTGTTGCCTGTGTCCTTGTCTTTTGGGAAAATACTTTACACAAATAATGGCTCAAAAAGGATTCCTTTTTTTTACTGTGCTGCAATTGATTACTGGATTATTTGTACCATTAATTAGTGTCAACTAATTTTTATTCAGTCTCCACATAGGATATTCTTGTGAAGATGGAATATGGGGGAGAGCAGAAGTGCGTTGAAGTTCCACAAAGGGATGAATGAAGGACATGCATATTGTATTGAAGAAATAAGTGATGAGAATGCTGTTATTTGCATTTACCATGTCAGACCTTTTGATAAACAAAATTCTAATGAAAGTGAGAACATGTATACTGTTACATCTTTCAGAAAATGTTTTGAAATTGTGGTGCACAGTTCAGAATAAATGTTTTTCAAAAACCATTGCGTCTTTTTAGTAAATGTTTATTTCCAAAAGAAATTTCTAGAAGTTCAGAACAGTAAAATTCCCACTTTTTAGAATGAATTAGAAGATAACTCTTACGTAGTTAAACTAAAATACTCTTTTGAGAGTTAATATATAAACTCTTAACACCAAGTGTTAAATTATCAACTCCAGACAGATTTGGTGTTTAACACTAAATCAGAGTTAACGTACCAACTCTCCAAAAAGAGTTAAATTTTAAATTCAATTCAATTTTTTTTATATAGTGCCAAATCACAGTAACAGTCACCTCAAGGTGCTTTATATTGTAAGGTATACTTACAAAGAAAAACCCAACAATCAAATGACCCCCTATGAGCAAGCACTTTGGCGACAGTGGGAAGGAAAAACTCCCTTTTAACAGGAAGAAACCTCCAGCAGAACCAGGCTCAGGGAGGGGCGGCCATCTGCTGCGACCGGTTGGGGAGGGGGAAGGAAAACAGGATAAAGACATTCTGTGGAAGAGAGCCAGAGGTTAACAACAAGTACAATTCAGTGCAGAGAGGTCTATTAACACATAGTGGGTGAAGAAGAAACACCCAGTGCATCATGGGAATCCCCCAGCAGCCTACGCCTAATGCTGGACATACACTGTGCGATTTTTGGCCCATTTTGAGCCGATTTTTCAGTCGTGCAACTGTTTTGGGGATCGACCCGAGTTTGGCCTTAATCGTGTGTCGTGCATCGTATACATGGGGTAACGAGAAGTGATTAACACCTCACGATCAGCTCCTGATCATCAGTCATTTGGTCGTAAGAAAATCAAACCTGTTTGAGGGTCGTGAGGGTGTCAACGCAGCGTCTCTCACTGCGCACGCGCAAACACAGAGATGAAAGCGAAAAGACAGAACAGCACGGCAGTGCAGCGTGTGATCCGGACACAAGCGATGGAGGCACAACTTGTAGAACTGCCAAGCTCATCCGAGCCTTTTCGATGTGACTTCACAAAATTATCGCGACCACAACAACCGTGAAAATAGTGTAAAATTTTGTGTTATAACCTTCATGCTATGGACGAACAGTGTGAGCACTCAGGTTGCACAGAGCATCGGGCCGTATAGTATGAGACCCTGCATCGTGACCTACGAACTTCTAACCCCTACGAGTCAATCGGAGAGTTTGAACAGGAGCTGAATAACGCGACTGAAAAAATTGCACAGTGTATGCCCAACTTATGGCAGCAAAACCATGGGAGGATTCAGGGTCACCTGAGTAGGCCATCAGCCTACTAAAAGGATACAGAAAAATCACGTTGAAATAGTGTTAGTTGTCATCACAGGTGCTGGTGGACTCAGTTGAACACCTCCGAAATTTGCAAACGCGCAAGCATTCCTCTTCTTCTTCCAAATCCTCTCTGGACCTTTTCCTCGAGCCTCCAGTTTCATGGTTGTCAGTCTCTTCATGGGCATCTTCAAAGAGTTCATCACTACTGCTCTCAGAGTGATCATACACAATTGAGCTGGTCCCCGAATCAGAGTTTGCGAGCCTGGATCTTTTGCTATTAGGCTCTTCTTCATCTCCATCTTCCTTTCTGGACCTTTTCGTGGATCCAACAGACAGCGGTACCTCATCAGCAAGATTACCAAGATGAGGACAGCCCTCGCTATCAGTATCACAGGCAGAGATGAAGTCAGAGTCATCATCAGAAAACTCCTCGCTCCATCTGATTCTTTTGTTGGGCTCCACATCTTCCACATCCATCTCTCTAGACCTCTTCCTGGATACACCTGGCTGAGGATCCTCTTCTGGGATGTACGGGTGAACATCCTCACAGTCTTCAAATGCCTCATCAGAATCGTCATTTTCAATGCCGACAACAACAACAGCATTATGATCATCATGCAGTTCATTGTTGTCAACATTGGCATCATTGTCTCTCACATTAATATTGTGATTGTTTACATTGTTGACATTGCCGTCATTGACATTGTGAAAGTCAATATATAAGACATCATATCGATCCTCTAATTCATCTAGTATCTCAGTCAGCCTCCAAAAAAAGATATCATAGAGAGTAACATAAAGTCTTTCCAGTAAACCCCAGATTCCACCAACAGGTTCGTAAGCTGGCTCCTGATCTCCTCTTGGAAACATTTCTGGGTTAACCTGTCGGCCTGCAAGATCATTTTATCTTTTAATTAGCATTCATAAACATCTGCTGAAAATCAGTTTTTCATCAATTTTACGACTGAGTGCATGTGCTTACCATTACGGTTATTTTGTGATCCATCTCCGCTTCCATTCATTTTGACTACAAGGAACAGAAAACAACAATGATCACTAAACAACTCAGAATGTTCAGCGAATTTGCTTTTTTTGTGATAACTTTAGGCTACGTCCACACGTACACGGGCACTTTTGTAAACGGAAATTTTCCTTTTTCGTTTAAAAAAAATCCCGTCCACATGTGCAGTTTTGAAAAAATATCTCCTTCCACATGTAAACCCTAAAAACAAAGTCAGGAACATGCCAAATCCTAACCGTGTAGAAATGTTGGCCAATCAGAAGTCTAGAAGCCTGGGAGGAAAACCTCACAAAACCTTACATACTATACTTCTGAAAGGTTTTTGTCTTTTTCTGGAAAGGCAGCTAATGTTGTGTTACTTTCAAGTGCCTTCATCATTTCAAATGTTAATAGCTAAAGACAGCATTTTGGCTGGTATAGACTCACAACTTTGGAATGGACAAAATGCATATAGCATACATGAATGTAAATTTTTTAAATTACATTTATTGCAAACCGACGTCAGGATTTGTGTTGTGAGAGCGTCTGTGTTGAATGATACTCACTCTGATGCCTCTGTCTTTCTAAATGGAGGGACAGTAACTGCGTGTGTTTGTGTAAGCGTGTAAAAACTGCAGATACTAAGATTAACAGCAGAGCTTCTGTCACTCTAAGATATGATTAAGAACATTTTCTAATTTATGTATAATTTGTCAAATATTACAACAGCTGACAAATAGTTAAGTCTTCATTTGTTTTCCTGAATAATAGAGCCACATCATCCTCTCTATGATGTAAAATATAGTCTAGACTTGCACAATGTAAAGTACAGAAATACTGTCCTGGCAGGCAGGAAAATCAGGCTTTATATTTAAGTAAATGATCTTAAGTCTATAAAATGAAATTTGAACTTACTTTAGTTCTTGGTAAGTTACAGAGCAGTTAATCCTCAGGGAAATGTAGAAATTTCACTAAATAGTCGTCTTCCTTCATACGGTTGCAGTGTCTCTTCAGTTGTGTTTTCATATGCTGATGTTTTCATTCAAAACATGTTTAAATGCTGCGATGCCATTCTAGCATCATAGACTGCGGAATGTACATAGATTATTTTTACATCAAGTTGTATGCACAGATTTTGATATCTTTTATATGGAGACAAAAAATACTTAAGACAGAAGTGAATCTTAAAAACTAAAGCAGTCAATGTGTGTTTTTTTTTTATTCTAATAGTTACTGTAAAGTTCTACTCTAAGAGATTCATCTTGGCCTTTATGCAGGGTTAAAGCTCAATAATGAGGACACACACAAAATATAATACATTTCTTTATGATTGTTAGGCAAAAACAAAGAGAACCCAAAGCTATCAAAACATATATCCACAGTCTTATTCTTGCTCTGCTCCCTAATTTTCCCCTGGAGGCATCACTATGGCAACAAAACAACATGCATTAAATGACGTTCCAAACAACAACAACCAAACTGTTTTCAGTGCTTAATATTTAACATGTCTTCATTATAAACTGTATTTGTGCAAATCAGTGAGGTTGATGTGCACAAGCTGGGATTCAGACTTCGGAGGGTTAATCCAAAAATTAGGTTTACATTGTTGTTCATGACAGTGCAGATTTCTGACGTTTTGTGTGCTTTAAGCATTTAACAATTTGATTATTTTCTAACAAAAAACAGTGTGAAACTCAAGTTACACTTGTGTTTGTAAATGAACTGCCCCATGTCGTGTAGCTTTCTGGATTTTATACTTATTGGGCTACATCTTTATTTATTACACAGGCTATACAGTACATAACATCAAAACTCACATGTTTTATCTAACTAAAGTGTTTAATTATGTGGGCTACAGACAATAATCAAGTTATGGACTCTATTTATATGAAAAATGTATATATTTACTGCATTTGAATCATTTTAACCATATGTAACCAACTGCGTATGTGTTTGAAATAAAAATAGAATATTTTGGAGAGTCTCCCCTCAAAGTCAGAACACTTTGGTGTTTGGTTAAATTGTGATTTTGAATCAGTTACAGGGGTTACTGTGATCATGAATGCTTTTCTCTCTATGTGTTAACACTGTCCAGGATATACCCTGCCTGTAGCCCTATGGCAGCTTTGATGGATGAATTGATGGATGGACGGTGCATAGCAGTCAGTTTTACAAATGTAACAAAGGAAAATACGACATTTAAAATGACAACAAAAATCCACATTATATCTACATGACCATAACGTTTATTGTGATAAACTGTGCAATACAAGCACGTGGTTGAGGCAGTAACTGAGGACACAATGTTACTAAAACAGTATAATCTCACACATTAACTGTGACATACAGTTTGTTAATGCTGAGTGGTTGTTGGAGCAGGAATCCTCAGAACCTGCAGCAAACTCCACAGATACCGGGGGTGCAGCAGCCACAGCAAAAGCGACACTTGATGCCACGCTTGTGTCTGCTGTTATACAGCGTCTGTAGGAAACACAAGAGACATGAGCACAGAGTTCATCTGCAGCAGCATCACTGCTCTTTATTTTCACCTGCTCTAACAAACACTTTCATTTAGCTGAAGTAATTTGGCCACCTTCACTCAGTTAGTGTTACTTACCTTCCATGAGTCCACTAATATCTGCTCATGTGCTGCTGCTGGATAGTCCATGCTCATTGGCTCCTCCAGCTCCTGCTCCTGTTAATGAATTGAGTGCAGTAGAAACCACATTGTAGCACTGAAACAAACATTTGCAGCTTGTAAGCTAATACACTTGGTTAAAGTCAAGTTCTTACTTCAGTGACTGGGACAGCAGAGCTCTGCTGAACACAAATGAATGTGGGCACGACGGCCACTGCAACTGCAACACTGAACGTCTTCATCTTAGGAAGCTTTGAGAGGCTCAAGTTCGACTCTTTCTCCTGGTCCGGATGATTGTTGTGAGCTGAGTCCTTCTGTCTGATGGTTAATGTGTGCAGAAGTGCTGATATTTATACTGATTTGGGCCCCTGCTGCCTTGTCACTCACAGCTCTTACTCTACCTGATTTCAGGAACATTGCAAAACTCCATATTTTCCTGTGCTATGAAATTGTAGGAATGGAAAATTCCTGAGGAAGGAGAAAATCTGTACTTTTCTCAGTCGGCATGAACTTTGACCTTCGGATGTTTAACTATATGGGTTTTCCCTGTCCTATTGATGCAAGCCTGTTCCCGACAGTAGTTTCTGTACTCTAAGTGACGAGGCAGCAGTGGAGCAAATGAGTATAAATACCAGCACCGTTTCCCTCAGTCAACCATCACAAAGGCGCTGACAAGAGTCAACGAGAGAGTCAAAGGATCTGACCACCTTAAACCACTCAAACCTCCTGAAGATGGAGACGTTCAGCGTTGCAGTTGCAGTGGCCGTTGCACTCATGTGTGCATTCAGCAGAGCTCTGCCACATTTGCTGAGGTTACATACTGTGTTAAATTCATGTAATGTGCTTCTTCTGCATGAATTTGTTGTGAAGATGCTAAGATCTGTTTTCTTTCTCTACAGATACGAGAACTGCAAGAGCTACAAGAGGCTGTGAGCACTGACAGTCCAGCTGCTGAACATCAGGAGGTATCAGCTGACTCATGGGTGGTGAGTTTACTTCAATAAATGAATGAAGACAGTAATTGTGAGATCTCTCAAATGCAGGGAGATGTTTAAAATAAACTGTGCACTCACAACTTTTCATAAAATTAGAAACAATGAAGTGACTTGCAGCTGAAGATAAACTCTCTGCTCTTCTCCTCTTTCACACAGATGCCGTACCACAGACAGAAGTGTGGCATGAAGTGTCGCTTTTGCTGCGGCTGCTGCAATGCTGGTGTCTGTGGATTGTGCTGCAGATTCTGAGAATATCTACCTGCGATTCTCACATCAACCACTAAGTATAGACTGTTATACATGAAATGATTTGACTGCTTAGCATTTGTTAAAGTCTGACAGTGTTTCTTCATCTGGTCATCCTGCTGTATCAGTGAACAGTGTACCAAGCATTTGGAACTACAGTATGTTATTATATTAAAAAGTTCAGAGTCACTATACTACAACATGTGCTGTCTGTTTCTGTTTCTGTCTGACAAGAATTAAACATTAATGGAAACCAGTGACATGAAGCTCCTGATGTACAGTTTTTGTGCTGATGTCAGTTAAGAGTTGTTGCCTCATACTCTTGCCCATGTCGTATGTGGTACAACCTGTTAATAGAGCCAAGCCATTGATAGCAAAAGTAAAGTGAGCATATTTTCCCATATTTGTAATTATATGAGTGGGGAGCATCTCATCATCATTCAATTTTACCACTAATTATGACAAAAATGCAGTAATGTACAATAGCTTTGAGCTGATGGACTGGTTCATTGGTTATTTGAAAGTTAAACCAAGCATACTTTTTTTTAAAGAATGTAGAAGTGTTAGATAATGTTTCCTAGAAACACTTTCTATACAAGTTCATTCATAAATGTTTTAGACAACCTTATCTCGACAACCTTTCACTGAATTTATTTGGAGGTGTTTTCACGGTGTGCATATGAAGTTTCTAAGCTGCATGATTAATGCAGGAATCCCTCACACAGAAGAAAAAGAGAGAATAGAAAGATTTGCGTACAGCAGAAATTTGATACTGGACATAATAATAGAAAACATCTCAACAATACTGAGAGACGTTGCACTGTGGTGAAACTGTAAAGTAGGTGTAACACTGTGTAATGCTGTTTCAGATAATATCTGTACTGTATGTGCGCTGCATCCGTTCTGCAGAACATTTAAGCAAAATATTTCACGACACTTCAAAAAAAGCTAGAGTAGCTGTATCATGTGGATGTAGCGTATCACAAACAGGCTCAAAGCCAGTACAACCAAACGTGATCAAACGTCAGGCCAAGGTGGAACTGATTCCTATCTTCTGTAACTTCTACAACACTGTCCAATAGAGACACATGAATGAAATGCAGTGTCGTTAAAAACACTGATGATTTTTTTTCATATTCTTCATTTTAAGAATTTAATATATTTACATCAGAATAAACTTTTAGGCATTACGCTGACTGATTGATGCAGAATTCCCGTTGGACTGTTCCCATCACGACCCAGGTGATCAGTCTCTCGATAGCTTTTCCTCTGGTTCCTGCTCTCTGCTGACACTCCTAGCTGCAGCCACGTTCTCCATTCCATCTCTTTAAACAAATTCTTATAAATAGTTTAACCATGTGCATTTAGTTCAGTATTACCTGTTGCCTGTGTCCTTGTCTTTTGGGAAAATACTTTACACAAATAATGGCTCAAAAAGGATTCCTTTTTTTTACTGTGCTGCAATTGATTACTGGATTATTTGTACCATTAATTAGTGTCAACTAATTTTTATTCAGTCTCCACATAGGATATTCTTGTGAAGATGGAATATGGGGGAGAGCAGAAGTGCGTTGAAGTTCCACAAAGGGATGAATGAAGGACATGCATATTGTATTGAAGAAATAAGTGATGAGAATGCTGTTATTTGCATTTACCATGTCAGACCTTTTGATAAACAAAATTCTAATGAAAGTGAGAACATGTATACTGTTACATCTTTCAGAAAATGTTTTGAAATTGTGGTGCACAGTTCAGAATAAATGTTTTTCAAAAACCATTGCGTCTTTTTAGTAAATGTTTATTTCCAAAAGAAATTTCTAGAAGTTCAGAACAGTAAAATTCCCACTTTTTAGAATGAATTAGAAGATAACTCTTACGTAGTTAAACTAAAATACTCTTTTGAGAGTTAATATATAAACTCTTAACACCAAGTGTTAAATTATCAACTCCAGACAGATTTGGTGTTTAACACTAAATCAGAGTTAACGTACCAACTCTCCAAAAAGAGTTAAATTTTAAATTCAATTCAATTTTTTTTATATAGTGCCAAATCACAGTAACAGTCACCTCAAGGTGCTTTATATTGTAAGGTATACTTACAAAGAAAAACCCAACAATCAAATGACCCCCTATGAGCAAGCACTTTGGCGACAGTGGGAAGGAAAAACTCCCTTTTAACAGGAAGAAACCTCCAGCAGAACCAGGCTCAGGGAGGGGCGGCCATCTGCTGCGACCGGTTGGGGAGGGGGAAGGAAAACAGGATAAAGACATTCTGTGGAAGAGAGCCAGAGGTTAACAACAAGTACAATTCAGTGCAGAGAGGTCTATTAACACATAGTGGGTGAAGAAGAAACACCCAGTGCATCATGGGAATCCCCCAGCAGCCTACGCCTAATGCTGGACATACACTGTGCGATTTTTGGCCCATTTTGAGCCGATTTTTCAGTCGTGCAACTGTTTTGGGGATCGACCCGAGTTTGGCCTTAATCGTGTGTCGTGCATCGTATACATGGGGTAACGAGAAGTGATTAACACCTCACGATCAGCTCCTGATCATCAGTCATTTGGTCGTAAGAAAATCAAACCTGTTTGAGGGTCGTGAGGGTGTCAACGCAGCGTCTCTCACTGCGCACGCGCAAACACAGAGATGAAAGCGAAAAGACAGAACAGCACGGCAGTGCAGCGTGTGATCCGGACACAAGCGATGGAGGCACAACTTGTAGAACTGCCAAGCTCATCCGAGCCTTTTCGATGTGACTTCACAAAATTATCGCGACCACAACAACCGTGAAAATAGTGTAAAATTTTGTGTTATAACCTTCATGCTATGGACGAACAGTGTGAGCACTCAGGTTGCACAGAGCATCGGGCCGTATAGTATGAGACCCTGCATCGTGACCTACGAACTTCTAACCCCTACGAGTCAATCGGAGAGTTTGAACAGGAGCTGAATAACGCGACTGAAAAAATTGCACAGTGTATGCCCAACTTATGGCAGCAAAACCATGGGAGGATTCAGGGTCACCTGAGTAGGCCATCAGCCTACTAAAAGGATACAGAAAAATCACGTTGAAATAGTGTTAGTTGTCATCACAGGTGCTGGTGGACTCAGTTGAACACCTCCGAAATTTGCAAACGCGCAAGCATTCCTCTTCTTCTTCCAAATCCTCTCTGGACCTTTTCCTCGAGCCTCCAGTTTCATGGTTGTCAGTCTCTTCATGGGCATCTTCAAAGAGTTCATCACTACTGCTCTCAGAGTGATCATACACAATTGAGCTGGTCCCCGAATCAGAGTTTGCGAGCCTGGATCTTTTGCTATTAGGCTCTTCTTCATCTCCATCTTCCTTTCTGGACCTTTTCGTGGATCCAACAGACAGCGGTACCTCATCAGCAAGATTACCAAGATGAGGACAGCCCTCGCTATCAGTATCACAGGCAGAGATGAAGTCAGAGTCATCATCAGAAAACTCCTCGCTCCATCTGATTCTTTTGTTGGGCTCCACATCTTCCACATCCATCTCTCTAGACCTCTTCCTGGATACACCTGGCTGAGGATCCTCTTCTGGGATGTACGGGTGAACATCCTCACAGTCTTCAAATGCCTCATCAGAATCGTCATTTTCAATGCCGACAACAACAACAGCATTATGATCATCATGCAGTTCATTGTTGTCAACATTGGCATCATTGTCTCTCACATTAATATTGTGATTGTTTACATTGTTGACATTGCCGTCATTGACATTGTGAAAGTCAATATATAAGACATCATATCGATCCTCTAATTCATCTAGTATCTCAGTCAGCCTCCAAAAAAAGATATCATAGAGAGTAACATAAAGTCTTTCCAGTAAACCCCAGATTCCACCAACAGGTTCGTAAGCTGGCTCCTGATCTCCTCTTGGAAACATTTCTGGGTTAACCTGTCGGCCTGCAAGATCATTTTATCTTTTAATTAGCATTCATAAACATCTGCTGAAAATCAGTTTTTCATCAATTTTACGACTGAGTGCATGTGCTTACCATTACGGTTATTTTGTGATCCATCTCCGCTTCCATTCATTTTGACTACAAGGAACAGAAAACAACAATGATCACTAAACAACTCAGAATGTTCAGCGAATTTGCTTTTTTTGTGATAACTTTAGGCTACGTCCACACGTACACGGGCACTTTTGTAAACGGAAATTTTCCTTTTTCGTTTAAAAAAAATCCCGTCCACATGTGCAGTTTTGAAAAAATATCTCCTTCCACATGTAAACCCTAAAAACAAAGTCAGGAATATGCCAAATCCTAACCGTGTAGAAATGTTGGCCAATCAGAAGTCTAGAAGCCTGGGAGGAAAACCTCACAAAACCTTACATACTATACTTCTGAAAGGTTTTTGTCTTTTTCTGGAAAGGCAGCTAATGTTGTGTTACTTTCAAGTGCCTTCATCATTTCAAATGTTAATAGCTAAAGACAGCATTTTGGCTGGTATAGACTCACAACTTTGGAATGGACAAAATGCATATAGCATACATGAATGTAAATTTTTTAAATTACATTTATTGCAAACCGACGTCAGGATTTGTGTTGTGAGAGCGTCTGTGTTGAATGATGCTCACTCTGATGCCTCTGTCTTTCTAAATGGAGGGACAGTAACTGCGTGTGTTTGTGTAAGCGTGTAAAAACTGCAGATACTAAGATTAACAGCAGAGCTTCTGTCACTCTAAGATATGATTAAGAACATTTTCTAATTTATGTATAATTTGTCAAATATTACAACAGCTGACAAATAGTTAAGTCTTCATTTGTTTTCCTGAATAATAGAGCCACATCATCCTCTCTATGATGTAAAATATAGTCTAGACTTGCACAATGTAAAGTACAGAAATACTGTCCTGGCAGGCAGGAAAATCAGGCTTTATATTTAAGTAAATGATCTTAAGTCTATAAAATGAAATTTGAACTTACTTTAGTTCTTGGTAAGTTACAGAGCAGTTAATCCTCAGGGAAATGTAGAAATTTCACTAAATAGTCGTCTTCCTTCATACGGTTGCAGTGTCTCTTCAGTTGTGTTTTCATATGCTGATGTTTTCATTCAAAACATGTTTAAATGCTGCGATGCCATTCTAGCATCATAGACTGCGGAATGTACATAGATTATTTTTACATCAAGTTGTATGCACAGATTTTGATATCTTTTATATGGAGACAAAAAATACTTAAGACAGAAGTGAATCTTAAAAACTAAAGCAGTCAATGTGTTTTTTTTTTTTATTCTAATAGTTACTGTAAAGTTCTACTCTAAGAGATTCATCTTGGCCTTTATGCAGGGTTAAAGCTCAATAATGAGGACACACACAAAATATAATACATTTCTTTATGATTGTTAGGCAAAAACAAAGAGAACCCAAAGCTATCAAAACATATATCCACAGTCTTATTCTTGCTCTGCTCCCTAATTTTCCCCTGGAGGCATCACTATGGCAACAAAACAACATGCATTAAATGACGTTCCAAACAACAACAACCAAACTGTTTTCAGTGCTTAATATTTAACATGTCTTCATTATAAACTGTATTTGTGCAAATCAGTGAGGTTGATGTGCACAAGCTGGGATTCAGACTTCGGAGGGTTAATCCAAAAATTAGGTTTACATTGTTGTTCATGACAGTGCAGATTTCTGACGTTTTGTGTGCTTTAAGCATTTAACAATTTGATTATTTTCTAACAAAAAACAGTGTGAAACTCAAGTTACACTTGTGTTTGTAAATGAACTGCCCCATGTCGTGTAGCTTTCTGGATTTTATACTTATTGGGCTACATCTTTATTTATTACACAGGCTATACAGTACATAACATCAAAACTCACATGTTTTATCTAACTAAAGTGTTTAATTATGTGGGCTACAGACAATAATCAAGTTATGGACTCTATTTATATGAAAAATGTATATATTTACTGCATTTGAATCATTTTAACCATATGTAACCAACTGCGTATGTGTTTGAAATAAAAATAGAATATTTTGGAGAGTCTCCCCTCAAAGTCAGAACACTTTGGTGTTTGGTTAAATTGTGATTTTGAATCAGTTACAGGGGTTACTGTGATCATGAATGCTTTTCTCTCTATGTGTTAACACTGTCCAGGATATACCCTGCCTGTAGCCCTATGGCAGCTTTGATGGATGAATTGATGGATGGACGGTGCATAGCAGTCAGTTTTACAAATGTAACAAAGGAAAATACGACATTTAAAATGACAACAAAAATCCACATTATATCTACATGACCATAAAGTTTATTGTGATAAACTGTGCAATACAAGCACGTGGTTGAGGCAGTAACTGAGGACACAATGTTACTAAAACAGTATAATCTCACACATTAACTGTGACATACAGTTTGTTAATGCTGAGTGGTTGTTGGAGCAGGAATCCTCAGAACCTGCAGCAAACTCCACAGATACCGGGGGTGCAGCAGCCACAGCAAAAGCGACACTTGATGCCACGCTTGTGTCTGGTGTTATACAGCGTCTGTAGGAAACACAAGAGACATGAGCACAGAGTTCATTTGCAGCAGCATCACTGCTCTTTATTTTCACCTGCTCTAACAAACACTTTCATTTAGCTGAAGTAATTTGGCCACCTTCACTCAGTTAGTGTTACTTACCTTCCATGAGTCCACTAATATCTGCTCATGTGCTGCTGCTGGATAGTCCATGCTCATTGGCTCCTCCAGCTCCTGCTCCTGTTAATGAATTGAGTGCAGTAGAAACCACATTGTAGCACTGAAACAAACATTTGCAGCTTGTAAGCTAATACACTTGGTTAAAGTCAAGTTCTTACTTCAGTGACTGGGACAGCAGAGCTCTGCTGAACACAAATGAATGTGGGCACGACGGCCACTGCAACTGCAACACTGAACGTCTTCATCTTAGGAAGCTTTGAGAGGCTCAAGTTCGACTCTTTCTCCTGGTCCGGATGATTGTTGTGAGCTGAGTCCTTCTGTCTGATGGTTAATGTGTGCAGAAGTGCTGATATTTATACTGATTTGGGCCCCTGCTGCCTTGTCACTCACAGCTCTTACTCTACCTGATTTCAGGAACATTGCAAAACTCCATATTTTCCTGTGCTATGAAATTGTAGGAATGGAAAATTCCTGAGGAAGGAGAAAATCTGTACTTTTCTCAGTCGGCATGAACTTTGACCTTCGGATGTTTAACTATATGGGTTTTCCCTGTCCTATTGATGCAAGCCTGTTCCCGACAGTAGTTTCTGTACTCTAAGTGACGAGGCAGCAGTGGAGCAAATGAGTATAAATACCAGCACCGTTTCCCTCAGTCAACCATCACAAAGGCGCTGACAAGAGTCAACGAGAGAGTCAAAGGATCTGACCACCTTAAACCACTCAAACCTCCTGAAGATGGAGACGTTCAGCGTTGCAGTTGCAGTGGCTGTTGCACTCATGTGTGCATTCAGCAGAGCTCTGCCACATTTGCTGAGGTTACATACTGTGTTAAATTCATGTAATGTGCTTCTTCTGCATGAATTTGTTGTGAAGATGCTAAGATCTGTTTTCTTTCTCTACAGATACGAGAACTGCAAGAGCTACAAGAGGCTGTGAGCACTGACAGTCCAGCTGCTGAACATCAGGAGGTATCAGCTGACTCATGGGTGGTGAGTTTACTTCAATAAATGAATGAAGACAGTAATTGTGAGATCTCTCAAATGCAGGGAGATGTTTAAAATAAACTGTGCACTCACAACTTTTCATAAAATTAGAAACAATGAAGTGACTTGCAGCTGAAGATAAACTCTCTGCTCTTCTCCTCTTTCACACAGATGCCGTACCACAGACAGAAGCGTGGCATGAAGTGTCGCTTTTGCTGCGGCTGCTGCAATGCTGGTGTCTGTGGATTGTGCTGCAGATTCTGAGAATATCTACCTGCGATTCTCACATCAACCACTAAGTATAGACTGTTATACATGAAATGATTTGACTGCTTAGCATTTGTTAAAGTCTGACAGTGTTTCTTCATCTGGTCATCCTGCTGTATCAGTGAACAGTGTACCAAGCATTTGGAACTACAGTATGTTATTATATTAAAAAGTTCAGAGTCACTATACTACAACATGTGCTGTCTGTTTCTGTTTCTGTCTGACAAGAATTAAACATTAATGGAAACCAGTGACATGAAGCTCCTGATGTACAGTTTTTGTGCTGATGTCAGTTAAGAGTTGTTGCCTCATACTCTTGCCCATGTCGTATGTGGTACAACCTGTTAATAGAGCCAAGCCATTGATAGCAAAAGTAAAGTGAGCATATTTTCCCATATTTGTAATTATATGAGTGGGGAGCATCTCATCATCATTCAATTTTACCACTAATTATGACAAAAATGCAGTAATGTACAATAGCTTTGAGCTGATGGACTGGTTCATTGGTTATTTGAAAGTTAAACCAAGCATACTTTTTTTTAAAGAATGTAGAAGTGTTAGATAATGTTTCCTAGAAACACTTTCTATACAAGTTCATTCATAAATGTTTTAGACAACCTTATCTCGACAACCTTTCACTGAATTTATTTGGAGGTGTTTTCACGGTGTGCATATGAAGTTTCTAAGCTGCATGATTAATGCAGGAATCCCTCACACAGAAGAAAAAGAGAGAATAGAAAGATTTGCGTACAGCAGAAATTTGATACTGGACATAATAATAGAAAACATCTCAACAATACTGAGAGACGTTGCACTGTGGTGAAACTGTAAAGTAGGTGTAACACTGTGTAATGCTGTTTCAGATAATATCTGTACTGTATGTGCGCTGCATCCGTTCTGCAGAACATTTAAGCAAAATATTTCACGACACTTCAAAAAAAGCTAGAGTAGCTGTATCATGTGGATGTAGCGTATCACAAACAGGCTCAAAGCCAGTACAACCAAACGTGATCAAACGTCAGGCCAAGGTGGAACTGATTCCTATCTTCTGTAACTTCTACAACACTGTCCAATAGAGACACATGAATGAAATGCAGTGTCGTTAAAAACACTGATGATTTTTTTTCATATTCTTCATTTTAAGAATTTAATATATTTACATCAGAATAAACTTTTAGGCATTACGCTGACTGATTGATGCAGAATTCCCGTTGGACTGTTCCCATCACGACCCAGGTGATCAGTCTCTCGATAGCTTTTCCTCTGGTTCCTGCTCTCTGCTGACACTCCTAGCTGCAGCCACGTTCTCCATTCCATCTCTTTAAACAAATTCTTATAAATAGTTTAACCATGTGCATTTAGTTCAGTATTACCTGTTGCCTGTGTCCTTGTCTTTTGGGAAAATACTTTACACAAATAATGGCTCAAAAAGGATTCCTTTTTTTTACTGTGCTGCAATTGATTACTGGATTATTTGTACCATTAATTAGTGTCAACTAATTTTTATTCAGTCTCCACATAGGATATGCTTGTGAAGATGGAATATGGGGGAGAGCAGAAGTGCGTTGAAGTTCCACAAAGGGATGAATGAAGGACATGCATATTGTATTGAAGAAATAAGTAATGAGAATGCTGTTATTTGCATTTACCAGCTCACCTATGTCAGACCTTTTAATAAACAAAATTCTAATGAAAGTGAGAACATGTACACTGTTACATCTTTCAGAAAATGTTTTGAAATTGTGGTGCACAATTCAGAATAAATGTTTTTCAAAAACCATTGCGTCTTTTTAGTAAATGTTTATTTCCAAAAGAAATTTCTAGAAGTTCAGAACAGTAAAATTCCCGCTTTTTAGAATGAATTAGAAGATAACTCTTACGTAGTTAAACTAAAATACTCTTTGAGAGTTAATATATAAACTCTTAACACCAAGTGTTAAATTATCAACTCCAGACAGATTTGGTGTTTAACACTAAATCAGAGTTAACGTACCAACTCTCCAAAAAGAGTTAAATTTTAAATTCAATTCAATTTTTTTTATATAGTGCCAAATCACAGTAACAGTCACCTCAAGGTGCTTTATATTGTAAGGTATACTTACAAAGAAAAACCCAACAATCAAATGACCCCCTATGAGCAAGCACTTTGGCGACAGTGGGAAGGAAAAACTCCCTTTTAACAGGAAGAAACCTCCAGCAGAACCAGGCTCAGGGAGGGGCGGCCATCTGCTGCGACCGGTTGGGGAGGGGGAAGGAAAACAGGATAAAGACATTCTGTGGAAGAGAGCCAGAGGTTAACAACAAGTACAATTCAGTGCAGAGAGGTCTATTAACACATAGTGGGTGAAGAAGAAACACCCAGTGCATCATGGGAATCCCCCAGCAGCCTACGCCTAATGCTGGACATACACTGTGCGATTTTTGGCCCATTTTGAGCCGATTTTTCAGTCGTGCAACTGTTTTGGGGATCGACCCGAGTTTGGCCTTAATCGTGTGTCGTGCATCGTATACATGGGGTAACGAGAAGCGATTAACACCTCACGATCAGCTCCTGATCATCAGTCATTTGGTCGTAAGAAAATCAAACCTGTTTGAGGGTCGTGAGGGTGTCAACGCAGCGTCTCTCACTGCGCACGCGCAAACACAGAGATGAAAGCGAAAAGACAGAACAGCACGGCAGTGCAGCGTGTGATCCGGACACAAGCGATGGAGGCACAACTTGTAGAACTGCCAAGCTCATCCGAGCCTTTTCGATGTGACTTCACAAAATTATCGCGACCACAACAACCGTGAAAATAGTGTAAAATTTTGTGTTATAACCTTCATGCTATGGACGAACAGTGTGAGCACTCAGGTTGCACAGAGCATCGGGCCGTATAGTATGAGACCCTGCATCGTGACCTACGAACTTCTAACCCCTACGAGTCAATCGGAGAGTTTGAACAGGAGCTGAATAACGCGACTGAAAAAATTGCACAGTGTATGCCCAACTTATGGCAGCAAAACCAAGGGAGGATTCAGGGTCACCTGAGTAGGCCATCAGCCTACTAAAAGGATACAGAAAAATCACGTTGAAATAGTGTTAGTTGTCATCACAGGTGCTGGTGGACTCATTTGAACACCTCCGAAATTTGCAAACGCGCAAGCATTCCTCTTCTTCTTCCAAATCCTCTCTGGACCTTTTCCTCGAGCCTCCAGTTTCATGGTTGTCAGTCTCTTCATGGGCATCTTCAAAGAGTTCATCACTACTGCTCTCAGAGTGATCATACACAATTGAGCTGGTCCCCGAATCAGAGTTTGCGAGCCTGGATCTTTTGCTATTAGGCTCTTCTTCATCTCCATCTTCCTTTCTGGACCTTTTCGTGGATCCAACAGACAGCGGTACCTCATCAGCAATATTACCAAGATGAGGACAGCCCTCGCTATCAGTATCACAGGCAGAGATGAAGTCAGAGTCATCATCAGAAAACTCCTCGCTCCATCTGATTCTTTTGTTGGGCTCCACATCTTCCACATCCATCTCTCTAGACCTCTTCCTGGATACACCTGGCTGAGGATCCTCTTCTGGGATGTACGGGTGAACATCCTCACAGTCTTCAAATGCCTCATCAGAATCGTCATTTTCAATGCCGACAACAACAACAGCATTATGATCATCATGCAGTTCATTGTTGTCAACATTGGCATCATTGTCTCTCACATTAATATTGTGATTGTTTACATTGTTGACATTGCCGTCATTGACATTGTGAAAGTCAATATATAAGACATCATATCGATCCTCTAATTCATCTAGTATCTCAGTCAGCCTCCAAAAAAAGATATCATAGAGAGTAACATAAAGTCTTTCCAGTAAACCCCAGATTCCACCAACAGGTTCGTAAGCTGGCTCCTGATCTCCTCTTGGAAACATTTCTGGGTTAACCTGTCGGCCTGCAAGATCATTTTATCTTTTAATTAGCATTCATAAACATCTGCTGAAAATCAGTTTTTCATCAATTTTACGACTGAGTGCATGTGCTTACCATTACGGTTATTTTGTGATCCATCTCCGCTTCCATTCATTTTGACTACAAGGAACAGAAAACAACAATGATCACTAAACAACTCAGAATGTTCAGCGAATTTGCTTTTTTTGTGATAACTTTAGGCTACGTCCACACGTACACGGGCACTTTTGTAAACGGAAATTTTCCTTTTTCGTTTAAAAAAAATCCCGTCCACATGTGCAGTTTTGAAAAAATATCTCCTTCCACATGTAAACCCTAAAAACAAAGTCAGGAATATGCCAAATCCTAACCGTGTAGAAATGTTGGCCAATCAGAAGTCTAGAAGCCTGGGAGGAAAACCTCACAAAACCTTACATACTATACTTCTGAAAGGTTTTTGTCTTTTTCTGGAAAGGCAGCTAATGTTGTGTTACTTTCAAGTGCCTTCATCATTTCAAATGTTAATAGCTAAAGACAGCATTTTGGCTGGTATAGACTCACAACTTTGGAATGGACAAAATGCATATAGCATACATGAATGTAAATTTTTTAAATTACATTTATTGCAAACCGACGTCAGGATTTGTGTTGTGAGAGCGTCTGTGTTGAATGATGCTCACTCTGATGCCTCTGTCTTTCTAAATGGAGGGACAGTAACTGCGTGTGTTTGTGTAAGCGTGTAAAAACTGCAGATACTAAGATTAACAGCAGAGCTTCTGTCACTCTAAGATATGATTAAGAACATTTTCTAATTTATGTATAATTTGTCAAATATTACAACAGCTGACAAATAGTTAAGTCTTCATTTGTTTTCCTGAATAATAGAGCCACATCATCCTCTCTATGATGTAAAATATAGTCTAGACTTGCACAATGTAAAGTACAGAAATACTGTCCTGGCAGGCAGGAAAATCAGGCTTTATATTTAAGTAAATGATCTTAAGTCTATAAAATGAAATTTGAACTTACTTTAGTTCTTGGTAAGTTACAGAGCAGTTAATCCTCAGGGAAATGTAGAAATTTCACTAAATAGTCGTCTTCCTTCATACGGTTGCAGTGTCTCTTCAGTTGTGTTTTCATATGCTGATGTTTTCATTCAAAACATGTTTAAATGCTGCGATGCCATTCTAGCATCATAGACTGCGGAATGTACATAGATTATTTTTACATCAAGTTGTATGCACAGATTTTGATATCTTTTATATGGAGACAAAAAATACTTAAGACAGAAGTGAATCTTAAAAACTAAAGCAGTCAATGTGTTTTTTTTTTTTATTCTAATAGTTACTGTAAAGTTCTACTCTAAGAGATTCATCTTGGCCTTTATGCAGGGTTAAAGCTCAATAATGAGGACACACACAAAATATAATACATTTCTTTATGATTGTTAGGCAAAAACAAAGAGAACCCAAAGCTATCAAAACATATATCCACAGTCTTATTCTTGCTCTGCTCCCTAATTTTCCCCTGGAGGCATCACTATGGCAACAAAACAACATGCATTAAATGACGTTCCAAACAACAACAACCAAACTGTTTTCAGTGCTTAATATTTAACATGTCTTCATTATAAACTGTATTTGTGCAAATCAGTGAGGTTGATGTGCACAAGCTGGGATTCAGACTTCGGAGGGTTAATCCAAAAATTAGGTTTACATTGTTGTTCATGACAGTGCAGATTTCTGACGTTTTGTGTGCTTTAAGCATTTAACAATTTGATTATTTTCTAACAAAAAACAGTGTGAAACTCAAGTTACACTTGTGTTTGTAAATGAACTGCCCCATGTCGTGTAGCTTTCTGGATTTTATACTTATTGGGCTACATCTTTATTTATTACACAGGCTATACAGTACATAACATCAAAACTCACATGTTTTATCTAACTAAAGTGTTTAATTATGTGGGCTACAGACAATAATCAAGTTATGGACTCTATTTATATGAAAAATGTATATATTTACTGCATTTGAATCATTTTAACCATATGTAACCAACTGCGTATGTGTTTGAAATAAAAATAGAATATTTTGGAGAGTCTCCCCTCAAAGTCAGAACACTTTGGTGTTTGGTTAAATTGTGATTTTGAATCAGTTACAGGGGTTACTGTGATCATGAATGCTTTTCTCTCTATGTGTTAACACTGTCCAGGATATACCCTGCCTGTAGCCCTATGGCAGCTTTGATGGATGAATTGATGGATGGACGGTGCATAGCAGTCAGTTTTACAAATGTAACAAAGGAAAATACGACATTTAAAATGACAACAAAAATCCACATTATATCTACATGACCATAAAGTTTATTGTGATAAACTGTGCAATACAAGCACGTGGTTGAGGCAGTAACTGAGGACACAATGTTACTAAAACAGTATAATCTCACACATTAACTGTGACATACAGTTTGTTA
Organism: Rhamphochromis longiceps; assembly: GCF_057381845.1. Taxonomy (NCBI): domain Eukaryota; kingdom Metazoa; phylum Chordata; class Actinopteri; order Cichliformes; family Cichlidae; genus Rhamphochromis; species Rhamphochromis longiceps. The sequence goes on from NC_140567.1 coordinate 16,647,982, forward strand.
ATGCTGAGTGGTTGTTGGAGCAGGAATCCTCAGAACCTGCAGCAAACTCCACAGATACCGGGGGTGCAGCAGCCACAGCAAAAGCGACACTTGATGCCACGCTTGTGTCTGGTGTTATACAGCGTCTGTAGGAAACACAAGAGACATGAGCACAGAGTTCATTTGCAGCAGCATCACTGCTCTTTATTTTCACCTGCTCTAACAAACACTTTCATTTAGCTGAAGTAATTTGGCCACCTTCACTCAGTTAGTGTTACTTACCTTCCATGAGTCCACTAATATCTGCTCATGTGCTGCTGCTGGATAGTCCATGCTCATTGGCTCCTCCAGCTCCTGCTCCTGTTAATGAATTGAGTGCAGTAGAAACCACATTGTAGCACTGAAACAAACATTTGCAGCTTGTAAGCTAATACACTTGGTTAAAGTCAAGTTCTTACTTCAGTGACTGGGACAGCAGAGCTCTGCTGAACACAAATGAATGTGGGCACGACGGCCACTGCAACTGCAACACTGAACGTCTTCATCTTAGGAAGCTTTGAGAGGCTCAAGTTCGACTCTTTCTCCTGGTCCGGATGATTGTTGTGAGCTGAGTCCTTCTGTCTGATGGTTAATGTGTGCAGAAGTGCTGATATTTATACTGATTTGGGCCCCTGCTGCCTTGTCACTCACAGCTCTTACTCTACCTGATTTCAGGAACATTGCAAAACTCCATATTTTCCTGTGCTATGAAATTGTAGGAATGGAAAATTCCTGAGGAAGGAGAAAATCTGTACTTTTCTCAGTCGGCATGAACTTTGACCTTCGGATGTTTAACTATATGGGTTTTCCCTGTCCTATTGATGCAAGCCTGTTCCCGACAGTAGTTTCTGTACTCTAAGTGACGAGGCAGCAGTGGAGCAAATGAGTATAAATACCAGCACCGTTTCCCTCAGTCAACCATCACAAAGGCGCTGACAAGAGTCAACGAGAGAGTCAAAGGATCTGACCACCTTAAACCACTCAAACCTCCTGAAGATGGAGACGTTCAGCGTTGCAGTTGCAGTGGCCGTTGCACTCATGTGTGCATTCAGCAGAGCTCTGCCACATTTGCTGAGGTTACATACTGTGTTAAATTCATGTAATGTGCTTCTTCTGCATGAATTTGTTGTGAAGATGCTAAGATCTGTTTTCTTTCTCTACAGATACGAGAACTGCAAGAGCTACAAGAGGCTGTGAGCACTGACAGTCCAGCTGCTGAACATCAGGAGGTATCAGCTGACTCATGGGTGGTGAGTTTACTTCAATAAATGAATGAAGACAGTAATTGTGAGATCTCTCAAATGCAGGGAGATGTTTAAAATAAACTGTGCACTCACAACTTTTCATAAAATTAGAAACAATGAAGTGACTTGCAGCTGAAGATAAACTCTCTGCTCTTCTCCTCTTTCACACAGATGCCGTACCACAGACAGAAGCGTGGCATGAAGTGTCGCTTTTGCTGCGGCTGCTGCAATGCTGGTGTCTGTGGATTGTGCTGCAGATTCTGAGAATATCTACCTGCGATTCTCACATCAACCACTAAGTATAGACTGTTATACATGAAATGATTTGACTGCTTAGCATTTGTTAAAGTCTGACAGTGTTTCTTCATCTGGTCATCCTGCTGTATCAGTGAACAGTGTACCAAGCATTTGGAACTACAGTATGTTATTATATTAAAAAGTTCAGAGTCACTATACTACAACATGTGCTGTCTGTTTCTGTTTCTGTCTGACAAGAATTAAACATTAATGGAAACCAGTGACATGAAGCTCCTGATGTACAGTTTTTGTGCTGATGTCAGTTAAGAGTTGTTGCCTCATACTCTTGCCCATGTCGTATGTGGTACAACCTGTTAATAGAGCCAAGCCATTGATAGCAAAAGTAAAGTGAGCATATTTTCCCATATTTGTAATTATATGAGTGGGGAGCATCTCATCATCATTCAATTTTACCACTAATTATGACAAAAATGCAGTAATGTACAATAGCTTTGAGCTGATGGACTGGTTCATTGGTTATTTGAAAGTTAAACCAAGCATACTTTTTTTTAAAGAATGTAGAAGTGTTAGATAATGTTTCCTAGAAACACTTTCTATACAAGTTCATTCATAAATGTTTTAGACAACCTTATCTCGACAACCTTTCACTGAATTTATTTGGAGGTGTTTTCACGGTGTGCATATGAAGTTTCTAAGCTGCATGATTAATGCAGGAATCCCTCACACAGAAGAAAAAGAGAGAATAGAAAGATTTGCGTACAGCAGAAATTTGATACTGGACATAATAATAGAAAACATCTCAACAATACTGAGAGACGTTGCACTGTGGTGAAACTGTAAAGTAGGTGTAACACTGTGTAATGCTGTTTCAGATAATATCTGTACTGTATGTGCGCTGCATCCGTTCTGCAGAACATTTAAGCAAAATATTTCACGACACTTCAAAAAAAGCTAGAGTAGCTGTATCATGTGGATGTAGCGTATCACAAACAGGCTCAAAGCCAGTACAACCAAACGTGATCAAACGTCAGGCCAAGGTGGAACTGATTCCTATCTTCTGTAACTTCTACAACACTGTCCAATAGAGACACATGAATGAAATGCAGTGTCGTTAAAAACACTGATGATTTTTTTTCATATTCTTCATTTTAAGAATTTAATATATTTACATCAGAATAAACTTTTAGGCATTACGCTGACTGATTGATGCAGAATTCCCGTTGGACTGTTCCCATCACGACCCAGGTGATCAGTCTCTCGATAGCTTTTCCTCTGGTTCCTGCTCTCTGCTGACACTCCTAGCTGCAGCCACGTTCTCCATTCCATCTCTTTAAACAAATTCTTATAAATAGTTTAACCATGTCCATTTAGTTCAGTATTACCTGTTGCCTGTGTCCTTGTCTTTTGGGAAAATACTTTACACAAATAATGGCTCAAAAAGGATTCCTTTTTTTTACTGTGCTGCAATTGATTACTGGATTATTTGTACCATTAATTAGTGTCAACTAATTTTTATTCAGTCTCCACATAGGATATGCTTGTGAAGATGGAATATGGGGGAGAGCAGAAGTGCGTTGAAGTTCCACAAAGGGATGAATGAAGGACATGCATATTGTATTGAAGAAATAAGTAATGAGAATGCTGTTATTTGCATTTACCAGCTCACCTATGTCAGACCTTTTAATAAACAAAATTCTAATGAAAGTGAGAACATGTACACTGTTACATCTTTCAGAAAATGTTTTGAAATTGTGGTGCACAGTTCAGAATAAATGTTTTTCAAAAACCATTGCGTCTTTTTAGTAAATGTTTATTTCCAAATGAAATTTCTAGAAGTTCAGAACAGTAAAATTCCCGCTTTTTAGAATGAATTAGAAGATAACTCTTACGTAGTTAAACTAAAATACTCTTTTGAGAGTTAATATATAAACTCTTAACACCAAGTGTTAAATTATCAACTCCAGACAGATTTGGTGTTTAACACTAAATCAGAGTTAACGTACCAACTCTCCAAAAAGAGTTAAATTTTAAATTCAATTCAATTTTTTTTATATAGTGCCAAATCACAGTAACAGTCACCTCAAGGTGCTTTATATTGTAAGGTATACTTACAAAGAAAAACCCAACAATCAAATGACCCCCTATGAGCAAGCACTTTGGCGACAGTGGGAAGGAAAAACTCCCTTTTAACAGGAAGAAACCTCCAGCAGAACCAGGCTCAGGGAGGGGCGGCCATCTGCTGCGACCGGTTGGGGAGGGGGAAGGAAAACAGGATAAAGACATTCTGTGGAAGAGAGCCAGAGGTTAACAACAAGTACAATTCAGTGCAGAGAGGTCTATTAACACATAGTGGGTGAAGAAGAAACACCCAGTGCATCATGGGAATCCCCCAGCAGCCTACGCCTAATGCTGGACATACACTGTGCGATTTTTGGCCCATTTTGAGCCGATTTTTCAGTCGTGCAACTGTTTTGGGGATCGACCCGAGTTTGGCCTTAATCGTGTGTCGTGCATCGTATACATGGGGTAACGAGAAGTGATTAACACCTCACGATCAGCTCCTGATCATCAGTCATTTGGTCGTAAGAAAATCAAACCTGTTTGAGGGTCGTGAGGGTGTCAACGCAGCGTCTCTCACTGCGCACGCGCAAACACAGAGATGAAAGCGAAAAGACAGAACAGCACGGCAGTGCAGCGTGTGATCCGGACACAAGCGATGGAGGCACAACTTGTAGAACTGCCAAGCTCATCCGAGCCTTTTCGATGTGACTTCACAAAATTATCGCGACCACAACAACCGTGAAAATAGTGTAAAATTTTGTGTTATAACCTTCATGCTATGGACGAACAGTGTGAGCACTCAGGTTGCACAGAGCATCGGGCCGTATAGTATGAGACCCTGCATCGTGACCTACGAACTTCTAACCCCTACGAGTCAATCGGAGAGTTTGAACAGGAGCTGAATAACGCGACTGAAAAAATTGCACAGTGTATGCCCAACTTATGGCAGCAAAACCAAGGGAGGATTCAGGGTCACCTGAGTAGGCCATCAGCCTACTAAAAGGATACAGAAAAATCACGTTGAAATAGTGTTAGTTGTCATCACAGGTGCTGGTGGACTCATTTGAACACCTCCGAAATTTGCAAACGCGCAAGCATTCCTCTTCTTCTTCCAAATCCTCTCTGGACCTTTTCCTCGAGCCTCCAGTTTCATGGTTGTCAGTCTCTTCATGGGCATCTTCAAAGAGTTCATCACTACTGCTCTCAGAGTGATCATACACAATTGAGCTGGTCCCCGAATCAGAGTTTGCGAGCCTGGATCTTTTGCTATTAGGCTCTTCTTCATCTCCATCTTCCTTTCTGGACCTTTTCGTGGATCCAACAGACAGCGGTACCTCATCAGCAATATTACCAAGATGAGGACAGCCCTCGCTATCAGTATCACAGGCAGAGATGAAGTCAGAGTCATCATCAGAAAACTCCTCGCTCCATCTGATTCTTTTGTTGGGCTCCACATCTTCCACATCCATCTCTCTAGACCTCTTCCTGGATACACCTGGCTGAGGATCCTCTTCTGGGATGTACGGGTGAACATCCTCACAGTCTTCAAATGCCTCATCAGAATCGTCATTTTCAATGCCGACAACAACAACAGCATTATGATCATCATGCAGTTCATTGTTGTCAACATTGGCATCATTGTCTCTCACATTAATATTGTGATTGTTTACATTGTTGACATTGCCGTCATTGACATTGTGAAAGTCAATATATAAGACATCATATCGATCCTCTAATTCATCTAGTATCTCAGTCAGCCTCCAAAAAAAGATATCATAGAGAGTAACATAAAGTCTTTCCAGTAAACCCCAGATTCCACCAACAGGTTCGTAAGCTGGCTCCTGATCTCCTCTTGGAAACATTTCTGGGTTAACCTGTCGGCCTGCAAGATCATTTTATCTTTTAATTAGCATTCATAAACATCTGCTGAAAATCAGTTTTTCATCAATTTTACGACTGAGTGCATGTGCTTACCATTACGGTTATTTTGTGATCCATCTCCGCTTCCATTCATTTTGACTACAAGGAACAGAAAACAACAATGATCACTAAACAACTCAGAATGTTCAGCGAATTTGCTTTTTTTGTGATAACTTTAGGCTACGTCCACACGTACACGGGCACTTTTGTAAACGGAAATTTTCCTTTTTCGTTTAAAAAAAATCCCGTCCACATGTGCAGTTTTGAAAAAATATCTCCTTCCACATGTAAACCCTAAAAACAAAGTCAGGAATATGCCAAATCCTAACCGTGTAGAAATGTTGGCCAATCAGAAGTCTAGAAGCCTGGGAGGAAAACCTCACAAAACCTTACATACTATACTTCTGAAAGGTTTTTGTCTTTTTCTGGAAAGGCAGCTAATGTTGTGTTACTTTCAAGTGCCTTCATCATTTCAAATGTTAATAGCTAAAGACAGCATTTTGGCTGGTATAGACTCACAACTTTGGAATGGACAAAATGCATATAGCATACATGAATGTAAATTTTTTAAATTACATTTATTGCAAACCGACGTCAGGATTTGTGTTGTGAGAGCGTCTGTGTTGAATGATGCTCACTCTGATGCCTCTGTCTTTCTAAATGGAGGGACAGTAACTGCGTGTGTTTGTGTAAGCGTGTAAAAACTGCAGATACTAAGATTAACAGCAGAGCTTCTGTCACTCTAAGATATGATTAAGAACATTTTCTAATTTATGTATAATTTGTCAAATATTACAACAGCTGACAAATAGTTAAGTCTTCATTTGTTTTCCTGAATAATAGAGCCACATCATCCTCTCTATGATGTAAAATATAGTCTAGACTTGCACAATGTAAAGTACAGAAATACTGTCCTGGCAGGCAGGAAAATCAGGCTTTATATTTAAGTAAATGATCTTAAGTCTATAAAATGAAATTTGAACTTACTTTAGTTCTTGGTAAGTTACAGAGCAGTTAATCCTCAGGGAAATGTAGAAATTTCACTAAATAGTCGTCTTCCTTCATACGGTTGCAGTGTCTCTTCAGTTGTGTTTTCATATGCTGATGTTTTCATTCAAAACATGTTTAAATGCTGCGATGCCATTCTAGCATCATAGACTGCGGAATGTACATAGATTATTTTTACATCAAGTTGTATGCACAGATTTTGATATCTTTTATATGGAGACAAAAAATACTTAAGACAGAAGTGAATCTTAAAAACTAAAGCAGTCAATGTGTTTTTTTTTTTTATTCTAATAGTTACTGTAAAGTTCTACTCTAAGAGATTCATCTTGGCCTTTATGCAGGGTTAAAGCTCAATAATGAGGACACACACAAAATATAATACATTTCTTTATGATTGTTAGGCAAAAACAAAGAGAACCCAAAGCTATCAAAACATATATCCACAGTCTTATTCTTGCTCTGCTCCCTAATTTTCCCCTGGAGGCATCACTATGGCAACAAAACAACATGCATTAAATGACGTTCCAAACAACAACAACCAAACTGTTTTCAGTGCTTAATATTTAACATGTCTTCATTATAAACTGTATTTGTGCAAATCAGTGAGGTTGATGTGCACAAGCTGGGATTCAGACTTCGGAGGGTTAATCCAAAAATTAGGTTTACATTGTTGTTCATGACAGTGCAGATTTCTGACGTTTTGTGTGCTTTAAGCATTTAACAATTTGATTATTTTCTAACAAAAAACAGTGTGAAACTCAAGTTACACTTGTGTTTGTAAATGAACTGCCCCATGTCGTGTAGCTTTCTGGATTTTATACTTATTGGGCTACATCTTTATTTATTACACAGGCTATACAGTACATAACATCAAAACTCACATGTTTTATCTAACTAAAGTGTTTAATTATGTGGGCTACAGACAATAATCAAGTTATGGACTCTATTTATATGAAAAATGTATATATTTACTGCATTTGAATCATTTTAACCATATGTAACCAACTGCGTATGTGTTTGAAATAAAAATAGAATATTTTGGAGAGTCTCCCCTCAAAGTCAGAACACTTTGGTGTTTGGTTAAATTGTGATTTTGAATCAGTTACAGGGGTTACTGTGATCATGAATGCTTTTCTCTCTATGTGTTAACACTGTCCAGGATATACCCTGCCTGTAGCCCTATGGCAGCTTTGATGGATGAATTGATGGATGGACGGTGCATAGCAGTCAGTTTTACAAATGTAACAAAGGAAAATACGACATTTAAAATGACAACAAAAATCCACATTATATCTACATGACCATAAAGTTTATTGTGATAAACTGTGCAATACAAGCACGTGGTTGAGGCAGTAACTGAGGACACAATGTGACTAAAACAGTAGAATCTCACACATTAACTGTGACATACAGTTTGTTAATACTGAGTGGTTGTTGGAGCAGGAATCCTCAGAACCTGCAGCAAACTCCACAGATACCGGGGGTGCAGCAGCCACAGCAAAAGCGACACTTGATGCCACGCTTGTGTCTGGTGTTATACAGCGTCTGTAGGAAACACAAGAGACATGAGCACAGAGTTCATCTGCAGCAGCATCACTGCTCTTTATTTTCACCTGCTCTAACAAACACTTTCATTTAGCTGAAGTAATTTGGCCACCTTCACTCAGTTAGTGTTACTTACCTTCCATGAGTCCACTAATATCTGCTCATGTGCTGCTGCTGGATAGTCCATGCTCATTGGCTCCTCCAGCTCCTGCTCCTGTTAATGAATTGAGTGCAGTAGAAACCACATTGTAGCACTGAAACAAACATTTGCAGCTTGTAAGCTAATACACTTGGTTAAAGTCAAGTTCTTACTTCAGTGACTGGGACAGCAGAGCTCTGCTGAACACAAATGAATGTGGGCACGACGGCCACTGCAACTGCAACACTGAACGTCTTCATCTTAGGAAGCTTTGAGAGGCTCAAGTTCGACTCTTTCTCCTGGTCCGGATGATTGTTGTGAGCTGAGTCCTTCTGTCTGATGGTTAATGTGTGCAGAAGTGCTGATATTTATACTGATTTGGGCCCCTGCTGCCTTGTCACTCACAGCTCTTACTCTACCTGATTTCAGGAACATTGCAAAACTCCATATTTTCCTGTGCTATGAAATTGTAGGAATGGAAAATTCCTGAGGAAGGAGAAAATCTGTACTTTTCTCAGTCGGCATGAACTTTGACCTTCGGATGTTTAACTATATGGGTTTTCCCTGTCCTATTGATGCAAGCCTGTTCCCGACAGTAGTTTCTGTACTCTAAGTGACGAGGCAGCAGTGGAGCAAATGAGTATAAATACCAGCACCGTTTCCCTCAGTCAACCATCACAAAGGCGCTGACAAGAGTCAACGAGAGAGTCAAAGGATCTGACCACCTTAAACCACTCAAACCTCCTGAAGATGGAGACGTTCAGCGTTGCAGTTGCAGTGGCCGTTGCACTCATGTGTGCATTCAGCAGAGCTCTGCCACATTTGCTGAGGTTACATACTGTGTTAAATTCATGTAATGTGCTTCTTCTGCATGAATTTGTTGTGAAGATGCTAAGATCTGTTTTCTTTCTCTACAGATACGAGAACTGCAAGAGCTACAAGAGGCTGTGAGCACTGACAGTCCAGCTGCTGAACATCAGGAGGTATCAGCTGACTCATGGGTGGTGAGTTTACTTCAATAAATGAATGAAGACAGTAATTGTGAGATCTCTCAAATGCAGGGAGATGTTTAAAATAAACTGTGCACTCACAACTTTTCATAAAATTAGAAACAATGAAGTGACTTGCAGCTGAAGATAAACTCTCTGCTCTTCTCCTCTTTCACACAGATGCCGTACCACAGACAGAAGCGTGGCATGAAGTGTCGCTTTTGCTGCGGCTGCTGCAATGCTGGTGTCTGTGGATTGTGCTGCAGATTCTGAGAATATCTACCTGCGATTCTCACATCAACCACTAAGTATAGACTGTTATACATGAAATGATTTGACTGCTTAGCATTTGTTAAAGTCTGACAGTGTTTCTTCATCTGGTCATCCTGCTGTATCAGTGAACAGTGTACCAAGCATTTGGAACTACAGTATGTTATTATATTAAAAAGTTCAGAGTCACTATACTACAACATGTGCTGTCTGTTTCTGTTTCTGTCTGACAAGAATTAAACATTAATGGAAACCAGTGACATGAAGCTCCTGATGTACAGTTTTTGTGCTGATGTCAGTTAAGAGTTGTTGCCTCATACTCTTGCCCATGTCGTATGTGGTACAACCTGTTAATAGAGCCAAGCCATTGATAGCAAAAGTAAAGTGAGCATATTTTCCCATATTTGTAATTATATGAGTGGGGAGCATCTCATCATCATTCAATTTTACCACTAATTATGACAAAAATGCAGTAATGTACAATAGCTTTGAGCTGATGGACTGGTTCATTGGTTATTTGAAAGTTAAACCAAGCATACTTTTTTTTAAAGAATGTAGAAGTGTTAGATAATGTTTCCTAGAAACACTTTCTATACAAGTTCATTCATAAATGTTTTAGACAACCTTATCTCGACAACCTTTCACTGAATTTATTTGGAGGTGTTTTCACGGTGTGCATATGAAGTTTCTAAGCTGCATGATTAATGCAGGAATCCCTCACACAGAAGAAAAAGAGAGAATAGAAAGATTTGCGTACAGCAGAAATTTGATACTGGACATAATAATAGAAAACATCTCAACAATACTGAGAGACGTTGCACTGTGGTGAAACTGTAAAGTAGGTGTAACACTGTGTAATGCTGTTTCAGATAATATCTGTACTGTATGTGCGCTGCATCCGTTCTGCAGAACATTTAAGCAAAATATTTCACGACACTTCAAAAAAAGCTAGAGTAGCTGTATCATGTGGATGTAGCGTATCACAAACAGGCTCAAAGCCAGTACAACCAAACGTGATCAAACGTCAGGCCAAGGTGGAACTGATTCCTATCTTCTGTAACTTCTACAACACTGTCCAATAGAGACACATGAATGAAATGCAGTGTCGTTAAAAACACTGATGATTTTTTTTCATATTCTTCATTTTAAGAATTTAATATATTTACATCAGAATAAACTTTTAGGCATTACGCTGACTGATTGATGCAGAATTCCCGTTGGACTGTTCCCATCACGACCCAGGTGATCAGTCTCTCGATAGCTTTTCCTCTGGTTCCTGCTCTCTGCTGACACTCCTAGCTGCAGCCACGTTCTCCATTCCATCTCTTTAAACAAATTCTTATAAATAGTTTAACCATGTGCATTTAGTTCAGTATTACCTGTTGCCTGTGTCCTTGTCTTTTGGGAAAATACTTTACACAAATAATGGCTCAAAAAGGATTCCTTTTTTTTACTGTGCTGCAATTGATTACTGGATTATTTGTACCATTAATTAGTGTCAACTAATTTTTATTCAGTCTCCACATAGGATATGCTTGTGAAGATGGAATATGGGGGAGAGCAGAAGTGCGTTGAAGTTCCACAAAGGGATGAATGAAGGACATGCATATTGTATTGAAGAAATAAGTAATGAGAATGCTGTTATTTGCATTTACCAGCTCACCTATGTCAGACCTTTTGATAAACAAAATTCTAATGAAAGTGAGAACATGTACACTGTTACATCTTTCAGAAAATGTTTTGAAATTGTGGTGCACAGTTCAGAATAAATGTTTTTCAAAAACCATTGCGTCTTTTTAGTAAATGTTTATTTCCAAAAGAAATTTCTAGAAGTTCAGAACAGTAAAATTCCCGCTTTTTAGAATGAATTAGAAGATAACTCTTACGTAGTTAAACTAAAATACTCTTTTGAGAGTTAATATATAAACTCTTAACACCAAGTGTTAAATTATCAACTCCAGACAGATTTGGTGTTTAACACTAAATCAGAGTTAACGTACCAACTCTCCAAAAAGAGTTAAATTTTAAATTCAATTCAATTTTTTTTATATAGTGCCAAATCACAGTAACAGTCACCTCAAGGTGCTTTATATTGTAAGGTATACTTACAAAGAAAAACCCAACAATCAAATGACCCCCTATGAGCAAGCACTTTGGCGACAGTGGGAAGGAAAAACTCCCTTTTAACAGGAAGAAACCTCCAGCAGAACCAGGCTCAGGGAGGGGCGGCCATCTGCTGCGACCGGTTGGGGAGGGGGAAGGAAAACAGGATAAAGACATTCTGTGGAAGAGAGCCAGAGGTTAACAACAAGTACAATTCAGTGCAGAGAGGTCTATTAACACATAGTGGGTGAAGAAGAAACACCCAGTGCATCATGGGAATCCCCCAGCAGCCTACGCCTAATGCTGGACATACACTGTGCGATTTTTGGCCCATTTTGAGCCGATTTTTCAGTCGTGCAACTGTTTTGGGGATCGACCCGAGTTTGGCCTTAATCGTGTGTCGTGCATCGTATACATGGGGTAACGAGAAGTGATTAACACCTCACGATCAGCTCCTGATCATCAGTCATTTGGTCGTAAGAAAATCAAACCTGTTTGAGGGTCGTGAGGGTGTCAACGCAGCGTCTCTCACTGCGCACGCGCAAACACAGAGATGAAAGCGAAAAGACAGAACAGCACGGCAGTGCAGCGTGTGATCCGGACACAAGCGATGGAGGCACAACTTGTAGAACTGCCAAGCTCATCCGAGCCTTTTCGATGTGACTTCACAAAATTATCGCGACCACAACAACCGTGAAAATAGTGTAAAATTTTGTGTTATAACCTTCATGCTATGGACGAACAGTGTGAGCACTCAGGTTGCACAGAGCATCGGGCCGTATAGTATGAGACCCTGCATCGTGACCTACGAACTTCTAACCCCTACGTGTCAATCGGAGAGTTTGAACAGGAGCTGAATAACGCGACTGAAAAAATTGCACAGTGTATGCCCAACTTCTGGCAGCAAAACCAAGGGAGGATTCAGGGTCACCTGAGTAGGCCATCAGCCTACTAAAAGGATACAGAAAAATCACGTTGAAATAGTGTTAGTTGTCATCACAGGTGCTGGTGGACTCATTTGAACACCTCCGAAATTTGCAAACGCGCAAGCATTCCTCTTCTTCTTCCAAATCCTCTCTGGACCTTTTCCTCGAGCCTCCAGTTTCATGGTTGTCAGTCTCTTCATGGGCATCTTCAAAGAGTTCATCACTACTGCTCTCAGAGTGATCATACACAATTGAGCTGGTCCCCGAATCAGAGTTTGCGAGCCTGGATCTTTTGCTATTAGGCTCTTCTTCATCTCCATCTTCCTTTCTGGACCTTTTCGTGGATCCAACAGACAGCGGTACCTCATCAGCAATATTACCAAGATGAGGACAGCCCTCGCTATCAGTATCACAGGCAGAGATGAAGTCAGAGTCATCATCAGAAAACTCCTCGCTCCATCTGATTCTTTTGTTGGGCTCCACATCTTCCACATCCATCTCTCTAGACCTCTTCCTGGATACACCTGGCTGAGGATCCTCTTCTGGGATGTACGGGTGAACATCCTCACAGTCTTCAAATGCCTCATCAGAATCGTCATTTTCAATGCCGACAACAACAACAGCATTATGATCATCATGCAGTTCATTGTTGTCAACATTGGCATCATTGTCTCTCACATTAATATTGTGATTGTTTACATTGTTGACATTGCCGTCATTGACATTGTGAAAGTCAATATATAAGACATCATATCGATCCTCTAATTCATCTAGTATCTCAGTCAGCCTCCAAAAAAAGATATCATAGAGAGTAACATAAAGTCTTTCCAGTAAACCCCAGATTCCACCAACAGGTTCGTAAGCTGGCTCCTGATCTCCTCTTGGAAACATTTCTGGGTTAACCTGTCGGCCTGCAAGATCATTTTATCTTTTAATTAGCATTCATAAACATCTGCTGAAAATCAGTTTTTCATCAATTTTACGACTGAGTGCATGTGCTTACCATTACGGTTATTTTGTGATCCATCTCCGCTTCCATTCATTTTGACTACAAGGAACAGAAAACAACAATGATCACTAAACAACTCAGAATGTTCAGCGAATTTGCTTTTTTTGTGATAACTTTAGGCTACGTCCACACGTACACGGGCACTTTTGTAAACGGAAATTTTCCTTTTTCGTTTAAAAAAAATCCCGTCCACATGTGCAGTTTTGAAAAAATATCTCCTTCCACATGTAAACCCTAAAAACAAAGTCAGGAATATGCCAAATCCTAACCGTGTAGAAATGTTGGCCAATCAGAAGTCTAGAAGCCTGGGAGGAAAACCTCACAAAACCTTACATACTATACTTCTGAAAGGTTTTTGTCTTTTTCTGGAAAGGCAGCTAATGTTGTGTTACTTTCAAGTGCCTTCATCATTTCAAATGTTAATAGCTAAAGACAGCATTTTGGCTGGTATAGACTCACAACTTTGGAATGGACAAAATGCATATAGCATACATGAATGTAAATTTTTTAAATTACATTTATTGCAAACCGACGTCAGGATTTGTGTTGTGAGAGCGTCTGTGTTGAATGATGCTCACTCTGATGCCTCTGTCTTTCTAAATGGAGGGACAGTAACTGCGTGTGTTTGTGTAAGCGTGTAAAAACTGCAGATACTAAGATTAACAGCAGAGCTTCTGTCACTCTAAGATATGATTAAGAACATTTTCTAATTTATGTATAATTTGTCAAATATTACAACAGCTGACAAATAGTTAAGTCTTCATTTGTTTTCCTGAATAATAGAGCCACATCATCCTCTCTATGATGTAAAATATAGTCTAGACTTGCACAATGTAAAGTACAGAAATACTGTCCTGGCAGGCAGGAAAATCAGGCTTTATATTTAAGTAAATGATCTTAAGTCTATAAAATGAAATTTGAACTTACTTTAGTTCTTGGTAAGTTACAGAGCAGTTAATCCTCAGGGAAATGTAGAAATTTCACTAAATAGTCGTCTTCCTTCATACGGTTGCAGTGTCTCTTCAGTTGTGTTTTCATATGCTGATGTTTTCATTCAAAACATGTTTAAATGCTGCGATGCCATTCTAGCATCATAGACTGCGGAATGTACATAGATTATTTTTACATCAAGTTGTATGCACAGATTTTGATATCTTTTATATGGAGACAAAAAATACTTAAGACAGAAGTGAATCTTAAAAACTAAAGCAGTCAATGTGTGTTTTTTTTTTTATTCTAATAGTTACTGTAAAGTTCTACTCTAAGAGATTCATCTTGGCCTTTATGCAGGGTTAAAGCTCAATAATGAGGACACACACAAAATATAATACATTTCTTTATGATTGTTAGGCAAAAACAAAGAGAACCCAAAGCTATCAAAACATATATCCACAGTCTTATTCTTGCTCTGCTCCCTAATTTTCCCCTGGAGGCATCACTATGGCAACAAAACAACATGCATTAAATGACGTTCCAAACAACAACAACCAAACTGTTTTCAGTGCTTAATATTTAACATGTCTTCATTATAAACTGTATTTGTGCAAATCAGTGAGGTTGATGTGCACAAGCTGGGATTCAGACTTCGGAGGGTTAATCCAAAAATTAGGTTTACATTGTTGTTCATGACAGTGCAGATTTCTGACGTTTTGTGTGCTTTAAGCATTTAACAATTTGATTATTTTCTAACAAAAAACAGTGTGAAACTCAAGTTACACTTGTGTTTGTAAATGAACTGCCCCATGTCGTGTAGCTTTCTGGATTTTATACTTATTGGGCTACATCTTTATTTATTACACAGGCTATACAGTACATAACATCAAAACTCACATGTTTTATCTAACTAAAGTGTTTAATTATGTGGGCTACAGACAATAATCAAGTTATGGACTCTATTTATATGAAAAATGTATATATTTACTGCATTTGAATCATTTTAACCATATGTAACCAACTGCGTATGTGTTTGAAATAAAAATAGAATATTTTGGAGAGTCTCCCCTCAAAGTCAGAACACTTTGGTGTTTGGTTAAATTGTGATTTTGAATCAGTTACAGGGGTTACTGTGATCATGAATGCTTTTCTCTCTATGTGTTAACACTGTCCAGGATATACCCTGCCTGTAGCCCTATGGCAGCTTTGATGGATGAATTGATGGATGGACGGTGCATAGCAGTCAGTTTTACAAATGTAACAAAGGAAAATACGACATTTAAAATGACAACAAAAATCCACATTATATCTACATGACCATAAAGTTTATTGTGATAAACTGTGCAATACAAGCACGTGGTTGAGGCAGTAACTGAGGACACAATGTTACTAAAACAGTAGAATCTCACACATTAACTGTGACATACAGTTTGTTAATGCTGAGTGGTTGTTGGAGCAGGAATCCTCAGAACCTGCAGCAAACTCCACAGATACCGGGGGTGCAGCAGCCACAGCAAAAGCGACACTTGATGCCACGCTTGTGTCTGCTGTTATACAGCGTCTGTAGGAAACACAAGAGACATGAGCACAGAGTTCATCTGCAGCAGCATCACTGCTCTTTATTTTCACCTGCTCTAACAAACACTTTCATTTAGCTGAAGTAATTTGGCCACCTTCACTCAGTTAGTGTTACTTACCTTCCATGAGTCCACTGATGCCTCCTCATGTGCTGCTGCTGGATAGTCCATGCTCATTGGCTCCTCCAGCTCCTGCTCCTGTTAATGAATTGAGTGCAGTAGAAACCACATTGTAGCACTGAAACAAACATTTGCAGCTTGTAAGCTAATACACTTGGTTAAAGTCAAGTTCTTACTTCAGTGACTGGGACAGCAGAGCTCTGCTGAACACAAATGAATGTGAGCACGACGGCCACTGCAACTGCAACACTGAACGTCTTCATCTTAGGAAGCTTTGAGAGGCTCAAGTTCGACTCTTTCTCCTGGTCCGGATGATTGTTGTGAGCTGAGTCCTTCTGTCTGATGGTTAATGTGTGCAGAAGTGCTGATATTTATACTGATTTGGGCCCCTGCTGCCTTGTCACTCACAGCTCTTACTCTACCTGATTTCAGGAACATTGCAAAACTCCATATTTTCCTGTGCTATGAAATTGTAGGAATGGAAAATTCCTGAGGAAGGAGAAAATCTGTACTTTTCTCAGTCGGCATGAACTTTGACCTTCGGATGTTTAACTATATGGGTTTTCCCTGTCCTATTGATGCAAGCCTGTTCCCGACAGTAGTTTCTGTACTTAATGATGTCACAAGACTTTAAACTTAACTATAACATAGATCATAGGTGTCAAACTCTGGCCCGCGGGATATTATCTGAAACAGCATTACACAGTGTTACACCTACTTTACTTTACTTGGTTTAACTTTCAAATAACCAATGAACCAGTCCATCAGCTCAAAGCTATTGTACATTACTGCATTTTTGTCATAATTAGTGGTAAAATTGATTGATGATGAGATGCTCCCTACAAATATGGGAAAATTCCACCAGATGTAAAACTCACTGTGGTTCTGTCCTCCTATTCAAAAATATTGTCGTCTTGAGTAACATATCTATAGAAATCTGAATAATGCTGTGAGTGTAAAACCTTAGCTTTTCATGAAAATGGTGAAATAATGAAAAAATGGTGAAAAACTTCATGAAACAACATCAGTTTAGAAAAACACCAAAGGATGTCTTCATGATGACTTAATTAAAGAGCACTAGTAATAATTGTTTTGACAGTTTTTGACAGTTTTGGACAGTTACTGTAAAGCTGCTCACTTTACTTTTGCTATCAATGGCTTGGCTCTATTAACAGGTTGTACCACATACGACATGGGCAAGAGTATGAGGCAACAACTCTTAACTGACATCAGCACAAAAACTGTACATCAGGAGCTTCATGTCACTGGTTTCCATTAATGTTTAATTCTTGTCAGACAGAAACAGAAACAGACAGCACATGTTGTAGTATAGTGACTCTGAACTTTTTAATATAATAACATACTGTAGTTCCAAATGCTTGGTACACTGTTCACTGATACAGCAGGATGACCAGATGAAGAAACACTGTCAGACTTTAACAAATGCTAAGCAGTCAAATCATTTCATGTATAACAGTCTATACTTAGTGGTTGATGTGAGAATCGCAGGTAGATATTCTCAGAATCTGCAGCACAATCCACAGACACCAGCATTGCAGCAGCCGCAGCAAAAGCGACACTTCATGCCACGCTTCTGTCTGTGGTACGGCATCTGTGTGAAAGAGGAGAAGAGCAGAGAGTTTATCTTCAGCTGCAAGTCACTTCATTGTTTCTAATTTTATGAAAAGTTGTGAGTGCACAGTTTATTTTAAACATCTCCCTGCATTTGAGAGATCTCACAATTACTGTCTTCATTCATTTATTGAAGTAAACTCACCACCCATGAGTCAGCTGATACCTCCTGATGTTCAGCAGCTGGACTGTCAGTGCTCACAGCCTCTTGTAGCTCTTGCAGTTCTCGTATCTGTAGAGAAAGAAAACAGATCTTAGCATCTTCACAACAAATTCATGCAGAAGAAGCACATTACATGAATTTAACACAGTATGTAACCTCAGCAAATGTGGCAGAGCTCTGCTGAATGCACACATGAGTGCAACGGCCACTGCAACTGCAACGCTGAACGTCTCCATCTTCAGGAGGTTTGAGTGGTTTAAGGTGGTCAGATCCTTTGACTCTCTCGTTGACTCTTGTCAGCTCCTTCGTGATGGTTGACTGAGGGAAACGGTGCTGGTATTTATACTCATTTGCTCCACTGCTGCCTCGTCACTTAGAGTACAGAAACTACTGTCGGGAACAGGCTTGCATCAATAGGACAGGGAAAACCCATATAGTTAAACATCCGAAGGTCAAAGTTCATGCCGACTGAGAAAAGTACAGATTTTCTCCTTCCTCAGGAATTTTCCATTCCTACAATTTCATAGCACAGGAAAATATGGAGTTTTGCAATGTTCCTGAAATCAGGTAGAGTAAGAGCTGTGAGTGACAAGGCAGCAGGGGCCCAAATCAGTATAAATATCAGCACTTCTGCACACATTAACCATCAGACAGAAGGACTCAGCTCACAACAATCATCCGGACCAGGAGAAAGAGTCGAACTTGAGCCTCTCAAAGCTTCCTAAGATGAAGACGTTCAGTGTTGCAGTTGCAGTGGCCGTCGTGCTCACATTCATTTGTGTTCAGCAGAGCTCTGCTGTCCCAGTCACTGAAGTAAGAACTTGACTTTAACCAAGTGTATTAGCTTACAAGCTGCAAATGTTTGTTTCAGTGCTACAATGTGGTTTCTACTGCACTCAATTCATTAACAGGAGCAGGAGCTGGAGGAGCCAATGAGCATGGACTATCCAGCAGCAGCACATGAGGAGGCATCAGTGGACTCATGGAAGGTAAGTAACACTAACTGAGTGAAGGTGGCCAAATTACTTCAGCTAAATGAAAGTGTTTTTTTAGAGCAGGTGAAAATAAAGAGCAGTGATGCTGCTGCAGATGAACTCTGTGCTCATGTCTCTGGTGTTTCCCACAGAAGTTGTATAACACCATACACAGGCCTGGCATCAAGTGTCGCTTTTGCTGTGGCTGCTGCACCCCCGGTATCTGTGGAGTTTGCTGCAGGTTCTGAGGATTCCTGCTCCCACAACCACTCAATATTAACTTATGAAGCTTTAAAATAGTCAGTTTTAACTGTGTTCATAGGATGAAACATTTTGATTTGGTAAGGTTGTATTTTCTATGTCTTCAATGATGTGACTGTATCAACATATTTAATCACATGTGTGTACTCATTAATCAAGTCTGTCAAATAATAACATTAAACGGTACTTCAGAATAATTCTTTTGCTCTGAAAAACAGATTTTATTACACTGCAGCCGATAAAGAGCAGCTTTAAGTTCAACAGTAGTTAGACTAAACGTGAAGTAGAACATTACTTCACGTTACATTTTTACATGGATGGCCTATAACTTGAAGTCATTATAAGATAAGATAAGATAAGATAAGATAAGATAAGATAAGATAAGATAAGATAAGATAAGATAAGATAAGATAAGATAGAACTTTATTAATCCCTCGGGTGGGTTCCTCTGGGAAATTCGACTTCCAAAAAAAGCACAGCAACGACCGAAGTTACAGTTACAGAACTGTTATATATATATATATACACACACACACACACACACACACACACACACACACACACACACACACACACACACACACACACACACACACACACACACACACACACACACACATATAAATACAGAGACAAATATAAATAAAATATACAAAGGGGATAAATAGAATAAATAGGAATAAAAAATAAAAATACAAGTGAATTGCACATTTCAAGTATTGAGTCTATTGCACTGTTGACTATTTACAAAAAGTATTGCACAAGGTATTGTACAGTGAGGTGCAGAGGCACTACAGCTTAGTTGTTCCCTCCTTTGTCCTCCTGTTTCTCCTCCCTCTCCCCTCCAGAGAGGAGTTAAACAGTCTGATGGCGTGTGGGACAAAGGAGTTTTTAAGTCTGTTAGTTCTTGTCTTGGGGAGAAGCAACCTGTCACTGAACAGACTCTTCTGATTGTTTATGGCCGTGTGCAGAGGATGCCCAGCATTGTCCATAATGTCCATCAGTTTCTTTAATGTCCTTTTCTCTGCCACTGTCACCAGAGTGTCCAGCTTCATGCCGACCACAGAGCTAGCTCTCCTGATCAGTTTCTCCAGCCTGGATGAGTCCCTCTTTGCTGTGCTGCTCCCCCAGCACACCACAGCATAGAAAAGTACTCCAGCAACCACTGACTGGTAAAACATCCTCAGGAGCTTCCTGCAGATGTTAAAAGACCTCAGCCTCCTGAGGAAGTACAGTCGGCTTTGGGCTTTTTTATACAGGTGCTCTGTGTTGCATGACCAGTCCAGTTTATTGTCCACCCACAGCCCGAGGTACTTGTACTTGTTGACCACCTCCACCTCCTCCCCCTCTATCTGAACTGGCAGTGGACCTTCTCTGGACCTCCCGAAGTCCACAACCAGTTCCTTAGTCTTTGAGGTGTTGAGTTGCAGGTGGTTTGTGTGACTCCATGCGACAAAGTTCCTCACCAGACTTCTGTACTCCTCTTCCTGATCATCCCAGATACACCCCATGATGGCCGTGTCATCTGCAAACTTCTGAATATGGCATAATTCAGAGTTGTAGCAGAAGTCAGAGGTGTACAGGGTGAAGAGAAGAGGGGACAGCACAGTTCCCTGTGGTGCTCCTGTGCTGCTGACCACTGTGTCAGACGTGATGTCCTTCAGCCTGACGTACTGTGGTCTGTCGGTGAGGTAGTCGGAGATCCAAGCGACCAGGCAGGGGTCCACCTCCATCCTGTTCAGTTTTTCCTGAAGCATACAGGGCCGGATGGTATTAAAGGCACTGGAAAAGTCAAGAAACAGGATCCTGACCGTGCCTTTTCCCCCATCCAGGTGTGAGTGGGCTCTGTGTAGGAGGTACAGGATGGCATCCTCCACTCCGACACCCACCTTGTATGCAAACTGTAGTGGGTCCTGGGCATGTTGTACCTGTGGTCGGAGGAGGTTGAGGAAGAGCCGCTCTAGAGTCTTCATAAGATGTGACGTCAGTGCCACCGGTCGGAAGTCATTCAGCTCATTGGGCCGGTTCTTTTTGGGGACCGGGACGATGCAGGATGTCTTCCATAGGGCGGGCATTATGTGGCACTACATAACATTTTATATAAATATAACATAGACAGTTCAATCGTTACTCAGTAGTACTTCTCACTGTATAAGGACCCAATGGTATATGACAGCAAATGTGCTATGAAGTGTTGATTCATCCACTTTATGCAGCTATAACTACATTTATATAGATGGCAACAGCTGAAAGCAGTAACCAGCTAAACTGGTTCCTGCCAAGTCTGTATTTGTGCGTCAGCACTTTAGACTTTAGCCTCTCCATGCTTGGGACCTTATATTTATGGCATTGTTGTTTGGGTTTTTTGATTTAGAAGTTAATTTGTAAATTTAACATGGAAGTCTATGGGGACTGGCTTGTTTTTCAAGCAGAAAAATAGTACCAGCTAGTGGTTTTTGGCACTAACATCTTAGCTTTATTTTTTAGCCCTGGAGTTTGTTTGTTTTTTGTCAAACATTTATATAGACTCATTATGGACATAAATTGAATTTATATATTTATATACACAGGCTCTAATATATCAATAAATTCAAGCTTTTGCAACTAATTCTTGTTTTAAGGATATTTTCTGTACAATCATTCCACCCTGGAAAAACAACAGTTCAAAGAAAGCATTAAAAGCCCAAAGTTACCACGACATTCATGCCCATGATGAGTGCATGTAAACTTTAGACCACATCTTAATTTCCCGTACAGATCTTTTGATCTGATGATGGATTAGACTTTCTCGTTTTGTTTCCATTTGTTGTTCTTAACAAGTTGGTTAACAATTCACAGTGTAGGTTTGGCTGTTATGTAGCTGATCATTTTCAGTGATCATTTATTGGTGTGAAGTGTTCAAACTAAACTTGATCACATTAAGTAATGCATAGGAGGGAGAAGAGGGGGACTACTTTTATCAGGACTTAGAGGAAAAAGGTAAACAAATCCCAGCTGTGTGATCTCCATTAATGACAACACTGCAAGAAGCTCTTGTTTTTCTGCACAGGTACTTTAACACTGCACTCATTACTCCAGTGCTGAAAGCATTACTCCTCAGGGGCTGGAATCTTTTTAAAAATAATGAAATCATCCATCAATTCATCAATATATTCGAGGTGGATTTGTAGCTGCAGTGGTCCTTACAGCTACTATAAATGAGACCAAAAAATGAAGTAATTATTCCTTATAGTCCTAAAAAAACAGTTAAAAAGGCAGAATGTATTCCTACAGAGCCAATAATCCTACTGTTGTTGTTGACACAGATGTGCTCATTAAGCTAAAGCTAACAGGTCAGCGAGGTCACGGTACGTGAGACAGAGTGGAGATAAGGGATTTTGGTTATTGCACAAGATGTTTAGTAAAATTCAAAAGACCCTTTCAACCTTTATCAGAGTAAACACAACGTGCACTCCTGTCATTATTGATTTTGGTATTTCCCTACAATTTATTTCCTTGAACAGATTTACATTATTAAAGTGGTTGTAATAGAGTGACAAAATTTAAAGATAAGCCGTTTGCTCTGTGTTTAAGTTGACAGTTACATGACATTTGATACTGATCCATTTGAAACCCACTCAGTCTAGCATCTTCTTATAAGAAAGTTCCAAGCACTGGACACGTTGATTTGAAATAATAATTAGTGTATTAGTAGCATAGTGCAGAATATAGGTGACAAACTGTGTGCTGTATTAAACTGTTGCACTCATGAAAATTCAATACTATGGCTGAATTAAGGAATTAAGATTATTGAACAAATACTGTTCGCACCAGTGCAAAATACTTAACATTTTGTTGTTTGGGAATTTCCTATTACAACACCCAGCATCATTTAAGTAGTGTTGCAAGTCTTTCCCAAGAAGGAATAAAGTACTGCCAGTGACAAGGTAACACTGTATAAATAACAGCATGATCAGCAAACAGAGCCATTATGCTCAAAAGCGCTGATAGCAGAAATGAAAAATTCAACCTCTTTGACAAGTTAAACTGCTGAAAATGAAAACATTCGCGTCTGCAGTCATCTTGGCTGTCGCACTAACTATTTACATTGAGGGGAACGCTGCCTTCCCATTCACAACCGTGAGTAGCCTGCTTGATGTAAATTAAGATTTATTCCTTTTTATTCAATGCTCATCAGCTCTGTGTGTTTTACTGTGTTTCTGAATGTATGCAACTAATCAACAGGTAGAAGACATGGAGGAAGAAAAGAGCACTGATGATCCTGCTGCAATGCAAGAAGAGACGTCAGTAGAAACATGGATGGTATGCTGAGTTGATCAAATACTTAAAATAAGTCATGAAGCTTGAGTTCATTCAATTTCTAGTCTACAGTGTTTTCAAGTAGCACTTCAAAATACAGCCGACAACCCATCCTGTAATTTTACAGGGCAATTTTTTTATATTTAGGGTGCATTTTCAGTACCCAAAAAATACTTCAAAGAAGCAGAACAAAGCAGTAGCAAACTGAAGTTTTAAAGGATAAAAAGACAAAGAAAATATACGTCAAGTGTATTTGAGGAATTAATAACTGAGATATTTTAGAGGAAAGGACAAACGGTGTTGCCCAATCTTACATTGCAATTTTAGGGGAGAGGGCTGTATTACTGTATCATTACCCCAACCACCCTATATTACACTGCAATTACTCATTATTTTGGTGTCCACATTGTTGCTAGAAATATGTGCCAGTAAACATTGGATTTAAAGCCACTCACACTACATAAAAACACAGTAGAATTTCGGCTTCTTCTTTCCTTTAAAACCTCTAGTTGTCACAGCCTTGACGTACTGTACCCACACCAGTATCTGGGGAAAATTAAACTCTAGGTCAGGAAAATTCAATTCAATTCAGTTTATATAATGACATATCACAGCAACTGTCACCTCAAGATGGTTTATATTGTAAGGTAAAGACGATACAATAAGACAGAGAAAACCCAAACAATCAAACAACACTCTGTGAGAAATCACTTGGCAACAGTGGGAAGCAAAACTCCCTTTTAACAGGAAGAAACCTCTTTGATGTATTTATTGTTCAGACGTATTTCAATTTTTTTTCACAGATGCCGTTTGACATCGGGGAGAATCGCAACACTAGCCCCGTCAGATGCCATCATTGCTGTGACTGCTGCCTGTTCAGTGGCTGTGGCATATGTTGCCAGTGAGGCTCAGATTTGAGTAGCTTCCATCAAAAGCAGCTTTACTTTCTCATCTTCAGCTAAAAAAACATGATGTATGTATTTATCCATGCTGTATTTACTATTATGTACAATAAACAACTGTGATGATCAGAAAGAGGGAGTGTCTAGGGACAAACAACAGAGGCGGCTATATTTTCCGAGGGTGGTCTGCTGTCCAAGTGCAAACCAGGCTCAGCTCTGCAGTGGTTCACTTATTATCCAGTACAGAACATGGAGGTATGGCATCCAGCCATGGTGGTGTGCATGCTATTGTGTAACTTTCAGCATGGCTGGATCGTGCCTCACTATTATAATGACCACAAAGGTCAAATAAATGATGCGGTGTTAAACCGGTGTAGAAATAATTAGGGAACACACAGACGCAGGCAGTCTATCTGACAGAGTTGTGAATGGATGGAACAATATGCAAAGAAGTCAACAGATTGCAAGTGACATGCAGAACAATGGCAAACCCTGTGGTTGCTGTTTAAGCCTGTGTGATTACAATTTAATTACCCCCAATACACACAGAAGTGCAGATACACAAAGAAAAACACACACATTCGCTTACACGCATGCACAGACTACCAGTCTGGAGCCTGGTAGACTCCTGCTCTGATCCCACCCTCATTCAGCCTTGCAGGGGGCTGAGAGGCATGCCAGGCTTGCCTCACGTCCAGACGGATGCCCGTTGTACGCCCCCATACCGACAAAGCTGCTGCCAAACCACACAAGGAGATAGTAAATGAGTGCACAGAGCTCTGTTCAGCTTCCTTACACACACAGAGACACGCACACACACCATGTGGTTTATTTTATCTGACTCATACCCACATACACATATGAGGCACAGTGCAGGCAGGTAGCAATTAGGGCCCTGTTCATCGGTAAATGCAGTACACTACGTCTATAAATCTTTTAAACTAGTGATATTTAAGTGTGTAAACTAAACTTCTCGGGTGGTAAGATGAGGAAATCACACAGTGCTGCTTTTTGTTGGTGATTTGATTTGCAGGGGAAGGCGTTTAGCCAGAAAAATAATAATAATCATACAAAAGAAAGCCACTTTAGATCTTTAAGACAAACACAACTGGAACAAAGAGCTTTATGTAGCACATAATTACTGGGCTACAAACTCTTGACCTGATGGCAGCACTTGCTGAAATGTCTGGAAATAAACATGGGCATCAGAATTCAAAGGGGATGCCAGCCCATCTGATAGTAAATGTAATTTACAAATAGTCAGTAACTGTTATTTGAAGGTTATTGACCTGCCCGTGAGTCAGAAAGCTCCGCTTTCTGTGTCTGCACTGTCTTGTGTCTGCATCATTCAGTCTGCTGTTGCACTGTTTTTGCAATTTTTGCACACTTGCACTTTATGTAGTCCTGTAGCATGATCTTGGAGGAACGCTGTCTCGTTTCAGACTCTTAACTGACAAATCAGTTATCACTTTCTCCAGTTAATCACTTAAACCAGCAAAGAGCAGAGTGTCAGCCACTGACTCCACTGCAGGTCACGCTCGACAGCAAAGGCACGCACACACGCACGCTCAATCTGGGCTGGAAATGTCTGCGATGAGGTCAAGACCTCCCCTATAGCTGAGTTGATTAAACACGTTTCTACAACCCACACACTGCCCAATAAAATTTGCTGTGCTGAAGATGATGACTGTGCTGCCCTCACTGGGGGCATCACTGGCTCCAGTCTTCCCAAAGAGCCCAGCCCAGGGACTTACCCTCAACACCCTGCTTCAGCGGCTCCACTTCCACCTACTCACCACGGGCCTTAAGGGAGCAATCAACCTGGCTTCTTATTAGAAGGATAACAACCATTTGCACGTGTGTGTATATGTATGAATGAATATTCCTTCCACAGACCCTCCAAGTGGAGCCAAAGGTTGCTTCTGAAGCATGCTACTGCATAATCCATCCCTGAATCAAGGAGGGGTTGGGGATAAACATTCCTGGACAATGAGAGCCTGCTTTACCCCCTGCTGTATTCATACCCACTTAAAATCTGCTTACCCACAATGCAATACCTGGCTTAAGCGAATAGCCCCCCAGGAAGGAATGCAGTGCCACTACAGAACAACATATCCCTACACGTAGAAGCCACTAGTGTCAGCTATGGCTCACATAAAGCCCCTCTGGGCTCTGACTGAGTACATTATATCCCATTCAACTGGTCTTAATATACTTTAATAAGACCTGTTTTTGATTAATTCTCCCTTGAAACCAGTAGTAACGCAGCTACTAGGCAGTGGGCACATATAAAAATTGAATGAATGGAGCAGGGCTGCCAGAGAGTCAGAAGAGGGAAAATAGGAATCCTTGTGGATTTGTCCTCACCAGCTGGCTCTTGAGTCCAATATAATGGTTGTGCCCATGGCTCTCAAAGCACCAGTTAGAGGAAATGTTTGCCCAGCCTGTAATGCGTTTAAGGTGTGCAGTATGATTCATTTCAGGTCATAAAGCCCTTGCGTGTCACATCCTGAGTGGTATGAGCGAGTTGCTCTGCCTATGACTGAGCAGGGACAATGGCTTTGTGTTGCATTTGAATCCCAGTGAAAAAGAAACAGCTAGGTATTCCAGAAGAACGCGGGGTTGAATCGGCCAGGAAAAACAATAGTTACGGCACCCTTAGGAATCGCCACGCTGGGTAGGTATAGAAATGCCTGTCTGCTCCATGTAATGGATGGTGATAAAAATGTCCCATGTTCACTTCTGCACCTGCTGCAATGAAGCTCAACTGAAACACTACCAGCGCAAGTGACTCATAAATATCCCCATCTGTCATCCAGAAATTTAAACAAAAATATATGTGTGTCAAAGCATGGCAATATTAATGCACAAGGTGAGCATTATGACAAAGGGCCTACGTTTCCTGTCCCGCAGGTGAGGCCGACATAACGGGGCTACACGACTGCGATCATCCACGCAGGCTTAACTGGTGCACCGCTACTCCAACTTTGAATCTTTTTACAGTTTCCCATTTTGAATGTTTCTGCTGCAAAGCAAATGACTGTCACAGACAATTAGCTTTTATTGAAGACTGTATTTATTCTAGGGATTAACGTGTTCCCTAGCAACTCCAAATGAAGCGAGTTCCTGCTTTGAGAGTTGACTTTGGATTGCATTGTTGCAATTAGGAGCGAGTTTAGTAATAAAAGTCACCCATTAATGCCACCATTTCGCAGCCTTGTACACATCATGATGTCTAACATATGGCAAACTTGTTCAAAATATTAAGATCTGCTTGTCCTTTGACACCAGTATGTTCCTACTCAGTGCTGTTTCAGCCCGTGCCAAACACCATGGCTAACCCACCAGAAGATTAATGATTCCAGATTTCCGTCAACTCGCAGGGCAAAGCGATGGCTCATTATACAGTTATTAAAAACAGCAAATTATTGCAACATTTATTATCCAGGGCAATCTTATTTGCCCCACCAATGTCATAACTTCCACTTCTGCCATGCACATTGGAACAAATGTGTCACATATGCCACAACTGCTTACTCGCATTAAGCTGCAGCATGTTTAATATAGGGCAGAGGTCTCAGCACCCCTCCTGTTATCCTCCTACTGTCTTGTGAGCTCCATACATGGCCGACAGCAGATACGCTTAAACGCCATCCCAACCTGCTTTAAAAGCACTGATCTATCCGAATTCAAGCCCACTGGGTCATTTCCTGTTAGTGGTTTCACTTGTTGTGCCTTTGAAGCAGGCTTTAATAATAGGACCCAACAGAA
The DNA here is from genome assembly GCF_057381845.1 of Rhamphochromis longiceps. Classification (NCBI taxonomy): domain Eukaryota; kingdom Metazoa; phylum Chordata; class Actinopteri; order Cichliformes; family Cichlidae; genus Rhamphochromis; species Rhamphochromis longiceps. The sequence goes on from NC_140567.1 coordinate 16,676,104, forward strand.
CTAATGAAAATGCTCTCTGTCAGATTAAAAGGGAGCTTCAGTCTCAGCCACCTAACCGCATTCAGCACAAACATTAAAAAAAATGCGCACAAAGGAAGGCATACACACACTCACACACTTTACAGAAGTGGTTTGCACAGGGAGGACCATTCCTTCTGATGTGTGCATGACTGTTAACCTCCTCAACAATACTGAGAATTGCAGCAATGTCCTTTTTCTCACAGTCACAGAAAAACAAATGAGTGGAAAGGGACAGACCGATATTAAAGAATAACTATAAGAGTTTGATCGCATCGCATCAAATGTGCGATGTGATTCTTTGTACTTTCTTTTTTCCACTGTGGATGCTGCAATGTGTGCTTTAGTGGTGGTCTTGTGCTTAATGAATCCACTTCAGTGGAGTTCCTCTCCGTAAGCTGTAAGGTTTAATCCCCAAGTCTGGAGTAGTGATAGTCTGGCCCGGGAGATGACATCTGTGAATCGTTCATTAACTTGGAACCAGCAGCAGATGTCTTTAAAAACAACTTACTCAACCTCTATGACATGTTTAATTCCTTTCAAAAATTTATTTCATTTTTGCTTTGTTTCATTTATTCATTGGCCCAACTGGTTGTTTATGGGCTCCCTTTTGCCATCTTTAAATACATTTTTTAGAAAGTAAAATTTTACGACAGCTCTAGATGGAGGCCTAAAACTACTTAATACTACTTGTCTGTCAAATAAAGGCTTGCATCTGGGTAAGTTTGTTAGCTAGAGTTAAAGTTAGCTACCTTTAGACGTGCATTAAATTACATATAAGGTATTAAAGGCCATGGGTTGGCCATTGATGTTATTCCCCCCAAAATTTGGCTGCTTCCAAAAGCCCAAATAACAAGACAGAAAATGTGGATTTTTTAAAAAAAAAAACTAAAGGAAAGATCTCAATGGGAAAAAAATCATGCTAGAAATCTATACTGATACGGACTGGGTAATGTCTTTGGAACAAAAGGATGCCACACTGTTTGCTTGAAATGAAAATAATCAAACTACAAAGTGCAGATTTGAAAGTCGCTCTTAAAATCAGAGTGAAAAAATGATGAGGCAGGCTAGTCCATTATACTGGAATTTCACTGCAGCAGCTCACTAGTTTGTATGGCTCCCTAATGTTCTTGTACACATGCTTGACAACATCAGGGCATGCTCCTAATGTAACGACAGGTTCCTGGAGATCTACTGCCAGATCTGGAACAGGCTCAGTGAGTCCTATCAGTGACCTGGCAGCACCTGATCTGGATCCTCTTTGTGAACTTAACATGCTAGCCAAAAATGATTTCTTTGCTATAGCCATACAGGGCTTATTTAAACAATTCTGACATTTTGTATTGCGTTTGATTAAATGTTTCTATTCTCATTGTTCTAATGTCATGGTAACTAAAATAACCAAACGTGTTAGCTATTCTTTTGACTTGATAACCTTTTACTACATGTTGGTTTTGCGGCTCCACTGTTAAGCTTTGAAAAGCCTCCTGGGTAAAGTCTGCCGTGTCACTTGGAACACCTGTGAAAGATGTTCAGGCACTTAAAGCTGCATATTTGGCCTTAAGATAGACATGGAGCCCATAAACTGAGGGGTATTTCAACACTGACAGGCTCCCTGTGGAAATATCATTTGTGATTTCAGGGGAGGTTAAGCAGAGCAGGAAGACTGTGGTCTCTTTCTCCCAGGATGATATATGTATGTGACACAGCGCGATTCATCTGCTACTGGGCATCCATAAGCTGTCTGGCAGATTTGAATTTTTTTTTCTTTCCTTCATTTTTTGGGATGGTGATTACGCAGCGTGGACCTCGGGTTAAATTAGCCATGACTTGCATTAGAACATGCTCTCTTCACCCATATACCAGATAGATTTAGCATAAAGCTAAATTTCTCTGTGATTATTTAATGTTTTGAAGATCACAGAAGTAAGTGCGACGTGCATCACTTAAGTTGGTGATCGATTGTGTGTCGCATGACAAAAGACACAGCCAAACGCAAGTTGTTAGGAAATTATAGTGTAATGCTGGAGATGGATGAGCCACCAATGACATCCGCTGGTTTTGTAGCTTTCACGAGGCTACGTCATAGTGAATTACAAACCCTTAACGGTGCTGTCATGCCGTTAAGGCCTAGTGGACCATATCCAATCCTTTGGCTGGAGATACCACTTGTCTCATGCAGTATGACATGACGGATTTCACAAATGTTTTTGAAATCACTCAATGGTACTCGGAAAAAAAAGACAAGAAAACTACAGTTTCAGAGTTTAGCCACATATATTATAGCCACAGACAATAATGAAAGGCTTCATCATACAGTCACATGAAATGTTTTTTAATAAAACACAACGTACACATATGCAGTCCTATGACCATACATTTGCTGGATCCTAATCAATAAACCTAGAATATGTCAAAGCATAGTTTTATTAGTCTTGTTTTTTTTTTTCTTCTTTAAAACATCAAAATCAGTAGATGAGGTCAAATGAAAGGAATACAACACCTGCGTGACAGACGAGAAAGCGTTTCCACGTGTTAAAGATATGCACTGTTATAAGGAACGCAAAGAATATTTCAGCATATAAGAGTAACAGTATGAGGCAAAAATTCTCACTGAACCAAAAAAAAGTACAAAACAGAATTAATAAATAAATCAAATATATACCATATAAATGAAATAGCTATATGGTGGCTATGTTTATTATTTGTTTTTAATCATTTTAATCTGTAGCTTGTATTACAACCTTTTTTTCTCTAAAACATTTAGAACGATAAACGAGTCAATACTGAAAATACAGTAATAAGCTTTCAATATTAGATCAACTATGTACACGAGTCTGTTGCCATGCTAGTTGAACAACTAAATTTATTCTTTTCTTCTTCTTCTTTTTTAGTTTTTTAACCACACTATACAGTTAGAGCATAAAGCGGTCTGAACGTAAACAGTTTGTGCTGAGAATAAAATACTTTGCAACTATGCATGGTAATTTCTTTTAATATTACTCTCAAAAATGTACATAACATAAAGGCCACAATGGGAACACTTGTCTCCATGAATAAGGAAGGTAAGGATAGCGTTGACATAAATATAGGGAACAAAAAAATAGTCTCTCTCTCAGGTCAAGATGCCATTTTCTTGTCCATCAGCATCATTTTGCTTCCTCGAGCATATTTTTAAATCTCTCCCGAACAGTTTATGTCGCCAACTCCCTCACAACCTCACCGTCCCCTTCCTGGCTCCTCCGCCTCCGCGGTACCTCTGGTGGCTCCTCCGTCTTCCGTCACCCCAGACGTTGAATGACATGGTTAATGACGATGAAATGAGTTCGGTAATGTCAACTGTAAAGATCCACAAGGTAACAAGGCTGGGAGAACAGAGTCACCTGGCTGGTCACTGCAGCTCGGGGAGAATTAGCAGGAGGCAGAGGCATGAAAGCATGTGTTTGGTGTGGTTGTGGTTTAGTGTTGTACTTATATCACACATTATATGCTGTATATTGTTGGACTGGCAGATTTATGAGTCCTGGTTGGCAGGGCGAAGGTGGGATAGGGCTGGGCAGCAGGACGGGAGGTGGCGGGGTTCGTGATAGTCGTCAGTCAGAATATAGGTGCAGCAGCGGCTAGCAGCTTTGCGTTGGTTCTTTGTTCACTGGGTAGTTTCAGTCCTCACTGGCTGGAGCGTTTAGAGGCCAAGTGGTCACTGTGCTGGTTCTGAGCTCGAAACCGCAGCCTCTGCTTGTTCTTCTTCTTTGGCTCTTTGGATCGATGCTTTCCTGAACCACCTGAGCAGAAACAAGAGAGAGAAAAGATTTTTCATTTTAATCATTACCGTCAGGTGTGAGATTCTCTGAGTGAGAGCGATTTTGTATTTTACACTGCCTCATGTCAAACTCGTTCTCTTCTTTAGCCTAAGGTTGGCAGGTCATTTCAGTTAATTTTATTATTATTAACCTCCGGCTCTCTTCCACAATGTGTATTTTCTCTCGTGTTTGCTGACAATTGGCTTGTGAGGGCCTTAAAAAGGTACGTATGTGAACTTTTGCCAAAGCCTGCATTATGTAAAAAGTGAGTCCTACGTTAGGAAACATCACAAATGAGGTCTTAGCTTGCTCCAGCCCTCAGAACTGAACCCCAATTTTAAACAAACGTCTGTACAGCCCAACACTTCACTGTCACTGCAATAGAGAGCAGCAATAAGTATGGGAAGTTGCATAACTCTTTTCCAAGTTGGAAAGGTCCCCCAGCCCAAGGTTAATCCATCCCAGGTTTCACTGGGATGGGCAAAGCATGCTGGGAACTGACTTCCTGCTCTCATGGAAGCGTGTGTGGTGAAGGATCTGCACCCAAGGCTCTCTGTGACAGAGAAAACTGGCTACTGAACCACAAGGCAACCAATCTGGCTGCCAAGGCCACAAATAAGATAACGAGGTGTGTGTGCAAGATGTATGTGTGCAGAGGGAGGAGAGGGGAGGCGGGTGAGTGTGAGGGAATTTAGGGGGAAAGAAAATCTAATGGGGGGAAAAGTGGAGTAAGGCTTGGATGATGAGAAAGATATCTGGATCCTGATCTAGAACACAAAGAAACAAGCCACGCTCTGGTTCGCTGACATGGGAAACACAGGAGGAAAGTGCTACAGAAAAACAAGTCTCATATGGTGGCCTTCACCGCTTCGACATCTTATTACAGCAGTTGTTTAAGCTTTTGTCTTGAAAGGAAGGTAACGGTGTGTAAAATGTGGCCCCATCTCTAATTGCCTTCTCATACTGTATGTGCTGGTGTTGCGTTGGCCCTTCAACGCACCCATACAAAAGACTGTTTTCCCGTTCTCAGGGCTGCTCTCTGAGGTAGATTTGAAAATATTCACTCATTTAAGCTGACACGCATGAGAAAGCAAGATATTGCTCTAGTAACAGGGTTTCCCAATGAATAATACAGATGCATGCAAACATCAAACCATCTCTGAGTTATTTCCTGCAATTAATCTAATCTTGTTATTTTCAGTCACTTTGCCAATCTGAAACATGGCAATAAAGTTTCTTGCACACAGCTCCTAGTTAACATCACCCTTTGAAAACAACTTTCACATCTCTTCCATCAAACTCTCATGCCCTTCAATTGAAAATATTGCCAGGGGACTTTGTACACTTGCTTAGCTGATTCTACTCTAGATTTTCTGCGTGACTTAATGTAGAATAATATTAAAGTAAGTCTGGAGCTCAAAGGCATTTGGCCTATAGGTTCATTTTCCTAATTGCTCTTTAAAGAGGTAATTTTCATTCAAAACAGTGTTGCTAGGTGCCTGATAAACATGGCTTTCAGTGCAATCAAGTCAGGATAAATTACATTTGACAGCAATAAAGTACACGGTGCTGCATTAAACTCTCGTGGGCCATTCCTTGGACGCAAGGCTGCATTTAAACTGAAAAAGCCTGCATTTACAGCAATTGCTTAAAACAAATAAATATGTGAGAGTTAAGTTAAAAGGCTCTTTTCCTGGCTAGTTCAGGACTGGGCAGGGGATCTGTAATCCAAAGAGTTTTACGCTCACAAAACACACACACTGAAACAAACTCAGCAGCTGCACAAGCAGGCTGACTTATAGAAAATCAAAACAAAAGTTCACAAATTAATAGTTACGCTAATTAATTACAACCTGAAATGCCTGATTAGTACCTCTTCTACATCATGCACTGCTACTATCACATATTTTATTGAGCAAACTTGAATTTTTTTATTGTTTTAAATGATTGTGAAGAGAATGAAAATTAAAATTTTTAGTGACAACAAAACTGAGCTACAATCAAAGGCAAAACAGAACCTGCAGTGTAATTCTACATGTAATGCCTAAAGCTAGTTTTCTTAGCATTATTTTTTCTGCTCGCTGTGCCCCTGACCACATTTTCACTTGCGCTTCTCTTGAGTGCTTATTGTTGCCTGGTTACAAAAAAACATCGCCTGCCCAGTTTTTCTTCTCCTCCTGCTTGATTTTGATTAGTTAGTGTGAACACTGGCATTGTTCTGAAAGTTTAAGTGTTGAGGCCAACTGAGTAAAGACAGTAAACACACACACAGACAGACAGACACTGATTGCATTTATTTCCCACAAAGAAACAGCTAACTAGCTAAACAATGGGAATGGTAGATACGGCGCTAAATAGGGCTAAAGCTAAGTTTGCTTATTACATTCCTGTTGCAAATTAGGAATTTGCCATCCTTAATATCATTATAAATTTTTACATGGTATAAAAAATGTCATATCACAATACCAATGATATTAGCAACACCATGCATTTACATTCCCAAGCTGGCACAACAGCACAAGCCCAGACATGTCTGACAGCGAGAGCCACATGTCAGTCTAGGGAGGAAAAGGGAGGTACTCCAATAAAGCTTTGCAAAATATGCAAGAAAACTGTTCTCGCTAAAGGAGGAAACAACAAATTGTTTTGCCACTTGAGGCACGCCATCAAGTACAACCACGCAGTAAAGGCAAGAGAGCTGGAGATATGCCACCCAGAAGTAAACAACTGGACCCCATATGACATGATGGAAATTACTGACTCGGTTACACGGTGGTAAAGGCAGGCTTTGAGCAAATGGTTAAAAAACCCGGCCCAGGTTACAGCATCCCAGATAGGAAATATTTTTTTAATTTCGATTTATTACGTGACATTGTGGCAGGTTCCTGAAGAGCTCCATTATTAGATCATTTCAGTCCCTGCTATTGTAAACTAAAGAGTTAAACAGTTGTGTTACAATTTTACTTAAAATTTACACAGAAAACACTATCTAGGCTACTTTACTGTGTCACTGGATATAATGCCGTGTCAGTATGGCTGCATTGCTAATGCTGGCACCTTGTTGCAATATGTTCAGACTTTGAATTAAATAGTCTATCATCAATGACAGTAGCTCGCAAAGGATGAAAAGAAAAGAAGGAAAAGAAGGATGGAAAATTCAATCCATTTTGTTTGCACTAATAAATGCTGCTACCTATAAGCTCCAATCACTGATATAATCACCAGTTGCACACTTCCAATATAACTTTGGATGAATTGACATTCACTGTGCGTTTATACACCACTGTGCACTGAATAATTAGTTATTATTAATCTGAATGCTTATTTAATAGAACTTATTCTTTATGGTTGGTAACCTTTGCATTCAAAGTCTCAAAACAGTGCCTCCATCGTTAGCACCCTCTTGCAACGTTGTTTCAAAAGCTTTTTTTCCTGTTCAGTCTTTTGGTGTGTGGCTGTGGCAAGTTGATGACAGCCATCAACAATGAGTACAAGCAAAATCATCATCCTCCATATGGAACACAGGAAGTAAAATAAACATGGGGGCCTTCACAGCAGAAACCAAATACACTGCCTTCTAGCCTGTTCCCTAGCTTTGGTACCCAAAAAACTTTACTTTAGCATTTGCATGAATCCTGACTCTGTCCACTGGCTCCTTGTTGTTTTTATTATTAATTGAAAGGCTCTCCTCTCACTTTCTTTGTTTTCAATATTTTACCTGTCTGTGTTCCCATGTTTTCATCCCAAATGTTTCTTTTGGGGGTTTTTTGGTTTTTATCTAGCAGATATTGACAAGTTCAGACTTTTCCAAGCCACTAGTGACTCCTTCCAATCATACTCCTTCACATCAACATTACCAGTACATTTCAAAGCTAAGCTCACGCCCCCAAGCTAACTGATAGTGCTTCATAAACACACCTCAACAGAAAATTAGGACCATATTTCATAATCCAGTCTCAACGCTGACAGCTAGAGGGCAACCACTCCCCACATAAGCCCCTTCCCCCCTGCATCTGGTGCGGTCCCAGTGTGATGTTTTATCATATCTACCCTATGAACTCCCATTTAGCCTTTCCTCAGGGTACAGTGCACACTGAGCTTTCATCATCTCATATTTACGACCGATGTAATCACTTAAGCTGATTACTAGGGTTCACAGAGGAAACAGTTTAATTTGCATCAATTGCTTTCAAAACCAAAACCAAATTCATAAATCTTACAGCATGTAAAGATAATTTTCTCTTGGAAGGCACAGTGGCCTTCAAATCATTCTCCGTCTTTGTTTTGCATTGAAACTGGCACAGCAAGGATCAAATCAAAAGAACACGACTTTTATAAGAAAATTATCTCCATTTAAAAAAAAATAAAAAATTCTCTTTCCATTCTGGCTGCATTTACTATCAGCAGAGCAAAACCGCAACTTCACCAATGTTTGGTTCTCCTCCATAGATACAGTCTTCTTTGCCAACTTGACGTTCGCATTCGGGTTTGAACTGAAAAGTGAATCAAACAAACAAACAAAGCTCTCAAGAGCAAATCAAAATGTTTTTGCATTTCGGAATCAGAAGCAGAGCCTGCGGTGGGATTGTTATTTACCGCTGTCAAAAGTGACCTTTGTGGAATTCTTTTGTGTATCAGTCAGCGTGCGAGCACATGTGCGAATGATGTGCGGCATATGCCCTGTACGCTTGCGAGTCCATGATCGTGAGCTTCTATATCACCTTTGTGAGCTTGAGAAATACTTTGTGTCATTTCCAATTTTTTCAGCTGCCAAACCAATGAGCAAAGAGATATTAAACCTCTCCACAAGCACCGTAGAGGACATTCCTCAATAACCTCTTAAAGCCATTGAGGATCTGCTACTTTTTCTTTTTCTTCCCTATCCTTGCTGTTTCCCCTCTCCATGTCCCCGACTTTCTATTTGAGGCTCTCAGTATGGTACAGCTCCAACTAAGAGTTAAGTGCTATTAGACGTATCATATTATTAGGATCACACTCCAGAATAATATCTTCTTGCGGAATGGCAATATGACTACTTGTCCAACTGATGCACTGAAAGATAATCAGTCAAATCCATATCCAAGGGGAAGGGGGCCAAAGCCAAAGCTCCCTTCATCTATGTCAAAGCCAATATCTTTGTTTTGGAAAGGGGAAGCAAATTGAAGAACATGTATAAGTTTACATGAGAGAAATCAGACTTTTGTTTACTTTTGTCACCATAAAGAGATTTTCCCGTTAAAGTAAAAAAAAACCAAAAAACTACTTTTTCACTGTTTGCTCACGCGTTATTGTGAGGCTACTGCTATCTTACCCTATCGTCACAGAGGCCGCAACCTCCTAAAAAGAAGCAACACACCAACCAATGGGCAGGCCAAGTGATTTCATCCACTCACGGCTCCGGCAGCAGTGCAGGAATCAAAGGCCTAATCTTATCTCCTTTGCTTTGCGGTTTGAGAACAAAAATCGATGGCTGACCTCGAGAAGGCATTAAGACATACGGTAAATGGGATCCTACGCTGCTGAAAACTTGCCCCTGCTCTTCTGTTACCCCATCCTTTCACTCGACACAGACGGTCAATTAATAAGTTTCGAAAAACATGGAATAGGGACTGGGGGCAGAACAAAGAAGAAAAACAACAACAAAACAACAACAAAAACATTCAAACAGTTTTGAAGAAGATTCAATGGGACTCAAGGAAGGTAAAGCCGGAATTTTTGGCGGCTCGTCTTTTTCATAAACAGGCCAAAGCGGAGGCCATTATTTGTGAGGGAAGGAGAGAACTACTGGCGCCAGTGAGATTTGATTTCAGTGGAAGAAATTGGATTAGCAGCCATTAAGGGCCTCCTCACACATACATTTATAATGCTGTGAAGGGGAAAGGATCTGCAGCCAGCCAGTACTCACACACCGACAACTCCTCTGTCTGGGAAAAGGTTACGGACTGACACTGCCCTATATTGCCGCTGAACTCAGTTTGCAGTTGATTTATAGGTGGGACATAGCCATGTGACCTCAGCTGACCCGTGGTTCATTAAGGCGTGGGCCTGATAGGTAAGCCAAAACTTTTAATGGCGCTTTGTGCTGTTTGTGTCCGCCTGTGGGGGAAACGCTGCAGAAGGGTGATTTGACATTGGAAAACAAGGAGAGCGTGCTACAGGATGAAATTATGTATAAAAAGAGGCCACAGTTTGTAACAGATACAGATGCGAAAGGAGAAAAAGCTCCAGTATTTGAAGTACTGTGGCAGAGACACAGAAGTCAGATAGTAGGAAAAAATAAATCAGCCCCTTGACAGAGAGGACAATCATTTACAAGATGCTCATCTTGCCAGCCAACTGACAAAAGGCCCTCTGCACAGCGTCACTTAGCCCTAACAAGGTTATTCTGGATCACACTCTTTCATTCACTTTCGTTCCGTCCTCCTTCCCTTTCACCCCATGCTCTGCTTACTATCACCACGCTGCTGGCAGAGAATGATTTAAAACATACGCATTCCGATTTAAAAAGCTAATGTTGGGATTAGGTCGCTCATTATTTTCTCATCTATGACCACGGCAGAGGATAAGCGCAGAGATTTTAAAAAGCAGGTTAGCTCTCTGCTCTGCTCTTTGATGCCTTATTTCACTGACAGTAAGTTAAAGCGAAAACCGGACTCGGAGATTAGCGTCTCTAAGCAGAGAAGTCCTGGCAAAATATGCATGACTGACACGGTGATTAATGCGCCCGATGGTCAGCACAGACAGTTTTGTTTTTCCCCCTTGGGAGATGAACGATAACACCAGCAAGATGCAGCCGCAACCTGCACAGGTCGGCTACAGAAGCAATGAAGTTCTCCTCCATCAGTCTACTCAGGGTTCAAAGTCATGCTCAACTTTGCCCAATACACTAACTGTTCCCCCGGGTTACGACTGCTGCTGGCTCGAGCACTCACAAACAAGTTATTAACAAGAGACCTTGACAGATGCTTAAATTAGACTATCTTCCAAAGAAACTCCAAAGTCAAATCTTGCCTTCCAGAGATCTTTCTTCACATTTACTCACTTAAAACATTCCAAAATGTTGGAAAGTCAGGAATTAGTTCTTCCTGCTGTACAAGAAAGCACACAGTGGATCGATTCCTTAGGCCAGATTTGAAAGTTGGAAAATTGGAGCACGTATCATTTCCCACGTTTCTGAGATACAGTTTACTGGCACAACATAACATGATAATCCTAGAGCTAAGGTAACTACTCAGGACAGAGAAATAACATGCCAATGAATATAATAGGAGCCAGCGTACAGTATATGCCCATATGAAATTTATCTTAAAAGATGTTTAGCTAATCATAGTAAAGTATGACTTTTCTAACTATTGTTTACGATGGAGGCTAATTACATTAGTTTACCAATTCATAAACAAATTGAATTAGATTTTTTACATTATGTGGCCCATTTACAAACAACTGCAAAGCCTTCAAAACTACACATCTTTATTCATTTGTAGAAAGAGAGGATGGGTGAAGTAGCCTGTTTAAAGCTGAAGGTGTTTTTATTACAGAAAATCAGCAGCTACTGTATCTCAGAGGCATGAGCCACCACCACCATTACTGTCTATTATGTCAAAATGTAATGTGTGTATATTTGTGTTCATCGTGTATTCATCATGCTGAGTGTGTAGCAGGGATTTATTAAATACAAGAGGATTATTTTGAAATGCATCAATTTGATCGATGTTTTGTTTGCTCTGTTAACTAGTCAGCTAAAGATGCCAAATACCACAACAGGAGCTGTTGACTGATGTATCCATGGTTTTATACAAAGGTTTCCCAATGTTGCACGACCGAGCACACCAAAAAAAAAACAAAAAAAAAAAACGGTGGAACAAATGTATAATCTACAACCTTGAGAAGAATGCTATTTTCTCATCTGGCTACTGGGCTTAAGAACAGACATGATTTTGGCAGGTTGTGTTGACTGATAGAACATCAGTTCAAAAGAGGTTAAAGTGAACCACTAAAAGAGCAGGATGTTCTTTCACTTTAATACTGTATCACAAACACTCTTGATTGAAGAAAAGAGCCCCACGCAGGAGCAAGATGGTTCCTTACCAGTCCCTTTAAGAGCTAATTGTCTAAAGCTGATATTGAAAACTACACCTCGGTTCTTTGCCTCAGTTAGCATCCCGTCACTGGACAACAGGTCATATACACCGCACAAACACTTAACCTCAAACTATAAATGCTTCCTCTAAACTGCACTGAGCAGATGCCTCGTCAGTAGACAACCGAACACAGTGATACAGGGATAGATTTCCTCATCCTCAGTGGTAAAGCGGTTCAGTCATTATTTCTAATCGTTTGGTGAGCGTACCAGACACAGAAAAGGAAAAATTAGGTCTCAGGGGTTAAATTACATGACGTAATCTGGTTTCTGGTCTGTGACATCCTGCAAACTGTTACGGTTTTCCCACTTCCACTTGGGGTTGCCAAAATGTAACAACTTGGGAGCAGGGATCGTACGCACGCTGTCGCCCCCTGCAGCAATGAGAGGCTGTCTGAACATAGGCATGCCGCTAATGCGAATCAGCCTCCTCTCAACTCGGAAGACGTGCCTGCTAGAGAGGTACGATACTCACTCTTCATTTTTCTGTTTGAATTAGGGCTGTATAACTGATCATCATTGATTTTTTTTTCTTTTTCTTTCTGGTAAATGGAGCCTTGCTGTATTGCGGTAGCTTTACACGGCTCATGGTGTCATGAGGGTAACGTCAGCAGCCAGTCTGTGAACAGGCATTAAGACCAGCCTGCTGAGTCTGATGCCCCTGGAAACCGCAGGGCCCAGAGAGAAATGAGCAGCCCCCTCTGCGGTCTGCTATCTACCGACTGACTCATCGACACATCTGGGCCTAAGTATACGGGGGCTGCGCTGGCCCGTGGGCTCTTGGGTAAATGATGGATAATTAGCTCTAGTTGACTTTAATGAATGGCTTAATGTTGTGTTTCATTTCTGATGACAAAAATATAAAGCACAGCAGTTATCAAAGGGAGGCCCCTGCACCAATGTTCCTGAAGGCTTTGCCACTGGCGTGGTCTATTTGCTTTTGAATTTGTTGTGCGCATGGGGGAGTGAGCTAAAGCGAGCTACAGTGTTCAGCAGTGTAAAATATAAACATGGATCCAAAGATCGGGGAACTTGCTGGGATCTACAGTACAGTAGCAAATTCATTATTCTAGACAGTAAGCTATTACAGATGTCAACTCTGTTTGTCTTTACTCAAAGATAGGAAGAGCTACAGCACTCCAGTTTAATTTCCATGCCTTCTATATTAAGATGAGATCTCTATAGAGTCTTTGATCCGTCTTATAATTTCCACATGCGGTGATATAAAGCAGGAAATGTGCTGCAGAGTTATCATAGTCATCCATCTTAGTTTCCGATAAGTGCTTTGCATCGAACTGATGAAATTAAGCTTTTTCAGCAAACACATGATCGAGCATGGATTCATTTATTCTACTGGACACTCGATAACAAGATTCTCAGAAGCTTGTGTAATATAACTGCCGTTTACATTTCTGTGTCTTTACAGTGATGTACTGCTGCTTGCTGCTGTAGCTCTTGATCTTATTTGACGGTTCGGTTTCATGCACTTGTACACCATCCACCTTGTCCTTGATACAGTTAATCAGACTTGCGATCCACAGGCAAAAGCAATAAAAAAACCACTCACTCCAAAGAACCTCAGCAATCTTCCTCTCTGTGCATAAACAGGCATGTCAGCAGAATTAAATGGGCACCTCTAAACGGATCTGGGCAAGAAAAGGAGATCAAACTATGGAGGTGATATAAGTATTTGGAGCATTATTTGTCTGAGGAGGGGAATCTGCATCTCCAGGATTTGTTGAGAGTCTGGGGCTCATGTAACGCAGGGGGTCAACCCCCAATGAAGCATCCTGGCTGGGGGATTTACCTGGATCAGCCACCTCCTGTGAGCCTGGAAGGCCTGAGCAAGAATCTCTCTGCGTAACAGTTCCCCAGCCTCCTTTATAGACAGGAATAAAATGGGTGTTAGCATACGCACGAGGGGGCACACAATAAGGTGTATTAAGAGTGGAGAGGGCTTTCTGTATCCCTGTTTGCCAAGTAGCATTCATCCCAAGTGTTTCTAGGCTTAAACATGAAATCGATAGCATAACCAGCTAACTAGCGTACGCTAAACAGCATTGCTTCCATCATAAAAATAAACAGTAATTTAAGGAATGTCTGATCTTGTATTTGTGCTTACTGTGCTTACAGTATTTATTGACTCTTTTCTTTATTTCTAAGTGTATCGTCTGCTATTGAATTTGGCTTACAATCACCTTTTTAACAAGCCAGCTAATCATCTATGGTCAACTGTGTCATTGAGTGTTTTCCAATGTGTTTGAGTGCACATGCTCCTCTAATCAATACATCCTCCTGTCTCTCTAGGTCTGTAAGGGAATGGGGAAGGATATAGAAAGAAATTGTTCAGCAAGACTCCCTTTTTACATCTCAATTCTGCACAAGCCTTTTCATCCCCCACCCCTTCTCTCTACTGGGAAACTTCAGGAGGAAATCCCTCACATGTTTGGACATGGAGCACAACTGTCCCAAAAGAGGACCAGACCCTAACAAGCGGGGAGCCAAACTAAGTCAGATGGGCTTAGGCACAAAAACATAGACAGGGGCCATCAGGATCATGGTGCAATCCCTGTGCAATGGCCAGTGATGAGAGAATCAAGGCTGGCAGCCACTTTTTTGTTTTCCTTGATTGTTCACCTAACTCTCAAAGGGTGCTGTTGTTCAATCTCCTCCAGTGATCCCACAGACGGCACATATTTTTTGATAAAAATAGTTCATTAGTTCACAAAGGAAGGAAGGGGGGAGATGCGTTTGATGTTCGCTGAGCTCCTGTTGCACAGGGAGAGAGGTAAAGCCAATTCAGGAAGGGCTTGATCCTCTCTAAGGCCTGTGCTGCATCAAACACTTGTCAAACACCAGACAGACAGACAGCTGAGTGGCTCTGACAGATCCGATCACAGACACGAGCAATAAGAGTCACTGCCGGCTCAGCTCCTCTATCCAGGCACCACTCACTCCCTTGTCAATAATCCCCCTTAAATTCACAAGAACACAAACAGAGGGCTTTTAGGCATATGGCAGACATTTTCTTGTTGTTTTTAGCTGTGCGTGATTACAGTGCAATTTCAACAGTCGTTTCATGGTCTCACCTCACCAGGGAGAGAGAGTTGTGTACTCCAGCATCTGTCATAGATGCAGCAGGGGCAAGAGAAAGGAATCGAATCAAAGAAAGACTTAAGCGCTCTCTAATCTGAAAGAACTGTCTCAAGGCCTGCTGGGATCATGGTCCTGAACCTTGCCACCCAGTGAGAAGGAGCATTTACATTTGAGGGGATTTGATATGGTACCTGGAATAGGTTGACTTTCGTTGAATGGCCCATTCAGTCATTTCTTGACATTTTCTTTGGAGCGCTATCATATTCTGTGCACTAAACGGACCATTTTTAACATGACAGAATATTCAAACTCTGAGAAAATGCCCTTTGCGCCACTAAAGCCAGTGTGCTAACACAGTCTAAAAGAGGTCTGGATAAGCACCATTTGCTCTTCTGTAACTTCTCCAAGTTTCAAGAAATTCAGCCAGATCATTTCTGTTGTGTAATTTCAGTGACAGACAAGCAGACTAAGAGGACTGAAAATGTATTATGTGCAATCAAAAATGTAAATTTGCCCGTTATTCTCACCAGGATTGTCTCTGTGAGCTTTCCAGCTCTTCTATTGCACTTGGATTGCTGACTGATAGTCCCATTCTGACCATCTGCATGTATGCATTAGCAAATTCACCATCCTTAGACCTCAAACTTGAGCTGAGAACAAACCTCAAATAACGTGTCAAATTGGCCCAACTTTCATGTCAAGGATCATCACCGATGATGAGATCTGGGTCACTGGCTATGACCCAGAGACCACACAGCAGTTTTCAGTGGAATAATCTGAAATGTCCAAGCCCGGAGGCGGTGAATCAGATCAGGAGTACAACCAGAAAACACGTTCATCTTTATTTTCGATTTTGGACTCTGGGGTCAAACTGTCAACATGGAGTGCTAGTTTAATGTCCTAAGTCATCTGAGGGGAAGAAATTTGGCGCATGCCATCGTCTGACCAACGGCATAGCACTGATTAGGAAGACGTTTTTCAGTCACACAGACATAATTGTCATTCAACACCCACCCTGCTTGCCCTTAAAATGAAATCCAAGCAGTAGGATTGCTGTTTTGACACACTGGAGAAGACCTTAAATAACCTTAAAGTGTAATTTATGGTCCTGCAAATGCGTCCGTCTGCGTCCGTTTCCTTTTGGGCAGCAAGCGGAGAGGGGGTTTTCACCCACCGCAGACGTGCTCGCGTGCAGTACTCCAAAATCACAACTGCACGTCGCTGGACGCGGATGTCGTACGCATGTGCCAAATGCTGATTAGTTGAAAAGTGGGCCGAAACATGGAAGGGAGCCACAGAGGAGTTCCGTGCAAATAGGAAAACCACGGAAAAAACTTCAAAGATCAAAAAAATAAAGCACGAAAAGTACGTTGTGTATTCATTTTCAGTTCAGCTTTCATCTGTTGCAATGTCGGTCTTCTCCGTGGATGGCTCACAGACCAATGACAGCAGACCGGATATACTACATACTCTAACTCAAGAACAAAAACTTCCAGTAGACTGTGAACCATGAATTCTACTTAATGATCATAGCAGCGTTTAGATCCAAATTGTGCGTGTTACTTTATAAGTGCAATGTTCGGTGCCCTTGCATGGTCAAACTAACTGTAACTGTAACAATAAAAAATAAAAAAAACCTCTGCAACAGCAAAAACACAACAGAAGTAGAAAAAAACCCAAACTCTCACAAAACACAATGGAAGTGTTTCTGGGGACACAATAATGTGACGGACCAGCTGCCGAAGTATCAGATAAATGTTTGCTATTAGCCGTTTACTCACTTTTGGAGCTGTTCCGTCACAGTATTGTTTCTTCCAAAAAACTTTTATTTTGTGATTTATTTATTTTTTGCTTTTGCATTATTTTTTCTATGTTTGTGTTTTATTCAACTTCTGTTGTGTTTTGTGAGCTTTTGTAGAATTTCTCTCTTTGCTGGTGTTTTCTTAAGTTGCAGTGAATTTGACCCCTCAGGAACACCGTCAAAAAGTAGTTACAGAAGGATTATTGCACTTTGTTTACATCAAAGTGCTGAAACCCTAAATCAAGAGGAACGTGTCATCCACCCAAAGAAATACAAAGATGCTGCATTATATTATTCTTGTCCTCTAATATATTGCTTACAAAATAACAAACCATGGTAACATTGCATGAATTGCTATTTGCCTTTGAAAATTCATGGTCTGGTGCACTTATGCCACCTGCAATTGTCTAACAATAAAGAAATACTGGTGAGTCCAGGCTGTAAAACTATTGGACATAGTGAAGAAGTAAGCTTTAACAGAATCAGATGCTTGACCTATTTCTTTTTCAAAACTAGACTCATCAAGTAGTCAAAAACCTGAACCAAAATGCATGGCAACAAGGCTCAGTGTCTGCTGGGATGGAAAAAAAATAGGCAAAAGCTTGATAACATGCTAGCATTTCAACTTTAATAAGACACTACTTAGTCAGTATTAGCTTATATTAGCTTACAGCTAGATCTGTCCTGGACAAGTGGCTAAAAATCAATCAAGTTAAATACCCTACCTGCCACTCGCTCCAAACTAAAAGCATGTAAGAAGCTAATAACTTCAGATTGGCTCGTGGAAGCTACTTTGTGCTTGTGTTTTTTGTTCTTAGTCTGAGCATGTCAGGGTCACTAACATCCTGCATTCACTCATTTAAGCTGACATTGTTAACCTGTGACATTACCCTGGCATTTTGCTTTTAGTTGTGTGCTGATGAGAGTGCAGTGTTCTTCAATGCTGGTACGCTGGGCTTGGCCTCTACTTACCACCGTAATGGCTGTGCTTTTAGTCTGCACCCCCTGTATTTGTCACTTAGTTCACACAGACACATAGAAAAACACCCCAGACATACACGCAGCCAACGGCCAGCAGGTCTATACTTGTTCTTTGTTGTGTCTACATGTCTCTGCGCTGGGTCCACGTTCATGGACATGAGTGGGTCAGAAGCCACAGCCTCTCTCTCTGAATCACTAGCTGTAATTAAACGCTGTGATGGCTCTATACAGACACTCGGCAGCAATGGAGAAATAAAGTGAAGGCGATGGAAAGAGGAGGAGAGGAGTTGAGTGGTGTGGAGTGGAGCTGAGTGGAGAGGGATTCTTGGAGGCTGAGCCAGTGCAACTGTGGACCAGATGTTTTCAGGCTGTCCCGTTCGGCTCCTCGCCTGCCTTCTATTCTCCTCAAGCCAGACCGCTTAGAGAGTGAGGACCACAGAGTGCCGCTTCAAAACAATGTGCGCCACGCGAACACGTCCTCCTCCGTGGCATGCACTTTATTCCCGCACTGTGATATGTGATACACGAGCACTAGCGTGTCATTCGAGTGCGAGACAGGAAAAGAGAATGGAAAGAGGGACGAGGGAAAGAGTAGATAATGCGGTGACTTGTTCTGCCTGTGAGGTCTGTTTTACTGTTTATCGGTGTCTATTACACGTTTCTCACACTCGGGCGGTGTAAACGGGTGTGCGCACGTGTGCATACGCATCCTCATCTGTCTGGCGTGTTGTGGATGTGGAGATGAAAGCGTTCGTGGGCCCCACAGGAGAGCTGGCAGCAGCGGCGGACTGGAGGTCTGGCAGACAGAGAGGCGTTGCAGGGATGGGGCGCGATCAGACAGATCACTGTTTGACCAGTTCGGGTTATTTAAATATGAGGTGACAAACCCCAACACGGGCCTGCTTCAAGCTATGGGTGCTTCATATTTTCAGACTGGAGAAGAAATGATGGCTTTACATTTTGCCTTGTTTCAGCTTTAAGAAATTACAATAAATAACAGAGTTGACTCTTATACTCCTATAATTTCATGCTGGAAAAGCCTCTAAAACCATAGTAACCTCCAAATACATAGCAATGAACTTCAATAAACATTTTTTTTAGAGGGCAAACAGGTTCCATATAGTCACATATTTTACAAAAGGCCAAGGAGTGCTACATATATGATCCATCACAACTTCAAAGATCAAATCAGAAGCTGTTTCCATCTATCCTTGTAAAGACTGTCTTGTCTGCAGTTAAAAAAATAATAATAATAAAAAAAAAAAATCACAGGGTGTAACGGCACCAATCAAGGGGTCGTTGGTCGTTTTATGGTCATGACCGTTTCATGGGTAATATCAGCCCATACACTGCACAACGGGGGGGGGGGGGGGGGGGGGGGGGGGGGCATGAGAACATGAAAACATTCCACTACTGTAGAACATTTCCCCTCCTCCCCCTCTTCTACCACCTCCTTCTCTCCCCCCACCAGTTTGCTGCCACTTTGTTTGTTTGTGTACGTCTGTTTTTGATGGGGTTGTTGATGTCGGCCCATATGCCTCATTTCCTCAGCCAGAAGACGACAACGGAAGCCGCGCAACCGACGCAGCGTCCCCTCGTCCCCGACAGAGTTCCTCTCTGAAAACAGTGTGATTGCAGTGAAATGCTGTCTGCAGTCACGGGTGAGCGCAAGCATCAACTTTTGGCTGTCGCCATCAGCTAGCTCGCATCAATGGGAATAAGGACAGCAGTAATGCACATTTCAATAAGCCCAGTCAAACAAATAAGAGGACGTCTGTATCTAATGTGCGTACACGAGTCTACAAAAGGCAGTTCAGCAAAACCACAACTTAACTGGGCCAAAGAGTGTGAAAAAAAACAACAAAAAACCCTCACACCCCTCCTCTTTCTTCCTGCTTGGAAAAGACCAGATGACAATAATGTGGAGCACGGAGCCCCAGTGAGTGCCACTGACCCCTCCTCTTCCAACGCCCTCCCCTCCCTCCATCCCCCCGGTCTTTGAAAGGCCTCCACATGTTTATGGTTCATGCCTGTGGTATGACGATGGATTCTCCATATAAAAGCCAGCAGGATCATGGGTGTTTCAAATATTGCTCTCTGAAGACAGTTGCAGACAAAATGACAGCAGCCATATTTATTTTGGTCAGAGAGCAGGGACACTTAGTGGGAAGTTAATCAGAGACACCCCTGTTTCCCCGCAGGGTTCCAGCATCACCCCCACATGCCCTATAAGGAATGTACCCAGGGAAGAGAAGTCTCTAAGAAGACTACCGGTAATGACTTTCTCCTGCAGTGGAAGATTTAACACCACCACGAGAGGCCAGAAAAACAAACCCAAAGGTTCGGTTTGAGACCATCGGCATAAAGCACGTGTTGATGGTCTGTCCAGACAAGAGCCTAGACAATCAATTTTAGGGAGATATGAAACACAAGCGGAGAGATGGGGAGAAAATCATGGCACAAATGCGCACACGTGATAGATGAAGTGTTAATTTGTGCGTGTGACCGTGGTGGTGACCGTAACTGCCATTGGCACTGAGATGCCGGAGACCTGGCCAAGGCAGTGACAGGTTGATGTGTCTGTCCTCTTCACCCACGCTCTTATTCACTCCAGCACAGCGCAAAACTTCCAAAACACGCTCACCTCAGTTTTACAGAGCCACAGCAATGTGTGCAACACATGGAATTTGTCATGTTTAAATTAATTCGCTTTTTTTTTTTTCTCGTCTTTCGTCTGCCCCAGATTTGGTAAGAATTTAATTAAATCAATGATTGATGAGTGTTTGTGCAGTGGGTGGTGGTGGCAGGTGGGCGTCATCACAGTCAGACACCAACTCAAGCCCATGTGACCGCAGCCAAACCATCAATGCTTTCCAAAGAAGGCAGAGTGCTCCTGAGGCCCCCTCACCAGCTACTGTGTCAGCCCCTATGGAGCAGCCTTATTAAATGTAGATTAAGCCGTGGCTCCATCAGTCACAACAGGCTGCACTGAGAGGCACAAATAATCACTATGACAGGGTGGCTGCCAATTAGGGCTCTCCTTCTGTCCTGGGAAAGCGCTCCTCACTCCACTCCCGCTGGCGGGAAGAACTGATCCAGATTGTCCGTGATGTTACCCGGGCCAGAGATCGCCATTAATCACCACCTGCCATTGTAGTGCGGTAGAAATCAGAGCGAAACTTGTCATCTGTGCACCAGCTCCACTGACTTCCTGTAGCGCACACCCGGCGAACATTAATTGGAATAATGAGATAAGTACACAAAGGGAGAGGAGTGCAAACCTTTACTGTCGAGAGCTTTGGGTAGAGTTTAGAGCGGTGTCTCGAGCAGAGCTCTGTCGTTGTTTGGCTTGGACCCACTGCGCTGTGAGCTTTTCTGCTGAGCCGAGAAGACCACGCTCCATCAATTAGGCTCAAGTTGAAAGTGTGCATCTGTTTTAGAAGCAAAAAAAAAAAAAACAGGAAAAAAAAAACTGGCCTCATAGTCGAAGGCTACATCCGACAAAAACACACACAGAAATGTGTTTGGATGTCGGGTTTCCAAGCCAAACACAGGCCAGACTCAGATGTGATCATGCTGAGTGCGTAACTCAAATACTCAGAAGTGAGTGGCATCTTTCGCCAGAGCTTAAACCCCTTGGCTCGGTGAGTATAAACACCAAAATTGTGTCTCACACGCTCATAGGCATACATATAAACTGCTCGCTTAAATGCGAGCGCTGGCAGAATCCAGAATTGTTTGGGGTCGCGAGCGGTGTTTGCCACAGACAAAGCAGGCTGAGCTGAGCTTCCTCCAGATTGGATTTAAGGCAATCACCATCCCTCTGTGCATCATTTTACAGGAGCAGAGACTTTCGAGCAGATGGTTCGCAGACGGTGAGGACTAGGGGGGTCCGCAGTACTGTGGATTCACCGCAGAACCAGACTGGGTTCAGACAGAACCTGGCATAAAATCCCACCAGTCAACCAAATCTTCCTGGAGTCTGGTCTATCCAGGGCGGATCTGCGTTCCTTTTAGTCTCGTACATCAGACTGTTGGTAGTGTGCCACTGCTCTGTCACGTCCAATGGCTTAAATGGAGACAAAGGACCTCAAAGGCCTAGAGATGTCACACTGCAGAGGAGTGATGAGGTGATACACTGATTCTAAGTGGGTTTATCCTCTTCTACACCCCTGCCTCAGAATGTATTAAAAAAAAAAAACCCCTCAAGGTTCAAATTGATGGCATTGGGAATGGACTGAGCAGCAGGAGCAGAAGAAGTAGTAATCACAGTTACAGTATAAACATAAACTGCACAGTTAAGTTATGACAGGCAGTATTAGTGGTGGCTGGATCCAAGCACTTAAATGACTGATGGGATGGAGGGCTTGGCCTCAGCTGAGCCCTACAGCAGAAAGGGTTTCTCTGGTTACACATACGAGAGATCAATACTCTCACTAAGGCCTGCAGCTCTCCCAAGTGCAGGTACATAATCCAATGGCCAAAGATAATCATTATATGCTCCTTCTCTCTTAGTCTTCCTCTCTCTGCCTCTTTCTGTTTCTCTCTTTTTCTTTCCATGAGGTCAGCGATGTGCCTGCGAGTCTTCACGGGCTCAGAGTAGCAGTCGTAGAAGCGTAACTGTACACTGAAGCACATTGTTCTAAAAAGCCAGATCCTAAATGTCTTTTGGTTATCACTTCCAAATATTTGCAAAGCTGTAAATTTTTACTATTTCATAATTTCATATTGTAAATTTTTTGTGCTTGTTCGCTTAACTTTGGCCTTGGCCGCAAATATCTACCTTTACCTAGAAACCTAATAAACACCTATGGAAATACAGCTCTGAGAGCTGATTTGCAGAAACGGTTGGACATGAGCCCGAATTACAATGGGCCATTTGTGTTGGATTTTACTCCCTCTTAAATGCCAAATCGGGGATAAGAGTTTTGAAGGCTTTATGTTGTTTACACAACATTTAATGTCACTGCCATCGCCGAAGCGGCCATTGTTCAAAGATTACAGTAACATGACTGGGGAAAGAGAGAAAGCTGAGGCAACTCCAAAGATGGTTTGATAGGCAGAAGGAAAATGAACTTCAAATGGGCATCAAACTCATCGCACACATCTGCTTGTAAACCAGTGAATCTGATGACAGGGGGCTGCTGGGAAATCTCTGTAGGGAATTCCTTAAAGACATCACCTATCCTCTATTCCCATCAACACACAAGTCAGGGAATGGGAGGAAGCCAGTGCTGATAGTGTCAGAGCTGCTATTAATAATGTCTCTTTATTGTTTCTAGCCTGGTCAGAGCAATGCTCCAGGGATCCAGGGGCTATAAGAGCATTTTACCATCTCAAAGGTACAATGCGTTGCCATGGTGGTCCAAATGTAGGTTATTTTTGCAACTTTTTTCCGTCATTCCCACCTGGAAATGACAGGATTTCACTGTTATTTCTTGTAAGTTTGGAGAACTACGTGAACGACAACCAAAATGTTCCTGGCTAAACAACGTGGCTCCGGATGCTGAAAATATACACTAATTATCTGTCTACTCATTCTATGTGTTGTCATGTATGCAGTACAGCTGTAATGCTGCAATAGCGTTTTCTTTAACAGAACCCTTCACCGCATGTTTTGTCTGTCCGTGCGCCACAAACCTGCGTAATCAGGATCCTGCTTTCCTAGCAAACACTGGCCCAAATGGATCCCAGCAGTGCGAGTGATATACGGTGTTTACACTGATCGGCAACACCCACTGAAGACATCAGACGGTGCGTCATGTTCAATGTGAAAACTCACCTCTTCACTTTATCTGGGCTTTACTTTTTCCTCTTGTGCACATTTTACAGGGGGATTAAATCTCTGCAGACACAGAAAGGGAACGAAGATCGCTCGTGTAGCGTCTGTTTGTGCCCTGCCTGAGCTGGGAGACAGGGATCTGTCTGTGACGTCCAGTGTAATTTAAATACGTGGCTGTGTTGAAATGCATCCATAAATAGCATATAGATACATGCTTCCTATTATTTTCTGTCTCCATTTAATCCATAGCATCTTTACAATGTGCAGTTATACAATCCTGTGCTGATGTCTATGTGCTTTATGTATAAATAAAACATTGATTACTGCATTGCAAGGTTTATCATGTGCATGTTTCTGACTAAACTGTCAGAGACAGACTCCATGACGGTCCGACATCCTTTAGTGGGACCTGTGACCAATTCTGGTATTCTTTGGTGAATGCCAATTGAGCTACATGGTGCTAAACTGACAGCACAGGTCCCACTGAAGGACATCACGCCCCCCTGTACATGAGTAGCCCAGGACACACTGGAAGTCATTTTGTTGGGCTCTGGCAGCCCTCCACTTGAGAACAAGAGAACAGATACTGGTCCTGTTTTTGGTCGATGCCCTGTGCAGCTTTCTTTCTGCATCCTCCAAAATTTAGAGACTGCTGAAAGACAGCAAATCTTCTTGCAGCAGCACATATACAATGTGTTGTCCTGAAGGAGCTGGACTACCTGTGCTAACTGAATGTACTGGAGGTATTGTCTCACGCCACCAGTAGTGATAAGGATGCCAACAAAAAGAAGAACTTAAGAAAATTAGTCTGAAGAATGGAGAGAACAATGGACTGTTGTCACCATCTGTATTCAAGCAAGGTGAAATGATTTCAAAATTCTTTATGCTTCTTTACTGTACAGATTTATATCAATGATCATTAACAGACTTTTTGTTACACTTTGATGATCGAGTATCATTTTCTGAGCAATGTATTTTCTCAGATAATTGCATTAAAATCAGGCCAAGAAGAACAGGCACCATAAACTCTCTAAAGGTCCAAGTTCAGTGATTGAATCAATTTCAAGCATCCTCTGCCAGCACTGGTGAATGTGGCCGTGCCCTTAACTTTAAGCACTGATGCAGTTTAAAAGCGTTAGCTGAAACAGTCCGAAGATGTTTGGCAGTAAAAATTCTCTTTTTACGCCTGTAATGTTAGCTATTTTAACATGGGAAGCTATGTGGACTGAGCTGTATTTGGAGCCCCCCTCAAGTGGACACTTAAAAAACTGCAGTTTCCGCCTTCTTTTTCAGTCCCGGATGTCGCTGCTTGGATTTCACTCACGGACGTGATTATTTGCCGGCGTCTGTCGGCTGAGCTCCCAGGCAACAGTTCTAGATGTGTGCACTGCTTCTCCTCCCATTTACTTCAGCAGCTTCCATTTTCACATTGTATTTATTTGAATTGTAGAGTGTTGCATTTCACCGGCCTTTGCCAAGAAGGGATTTTTCACAAGCAGTGAGGAATTAACAACACATGCCTAAGTCTGAAATTTGCCTTTATTTAACGGGCCACCGCAGCACTTCACAAGCCCAGAGAGCCCCAAGATGCACACACAGTGACACTTTAACACACGTTTTGTAACCACTAGAGATGTAACTCAAGTCACTGGAAAGGGAACTGTACTGAGAGGTTTACAAAGACTGGATCATCAGTAGCGTTAACTAAGATGGACATGGGCAAGTCTGGTGTCGAGTTTTTAAAGAATCCAAAGGGGGGAAAAAAGCTTCTGCTACGCACTCTGTTCATAATTAACAACTCTCCATCACTGACTTCATGCTTGAGATAACTGACGACAGTAACCATGTACAAAAATGCCACATTTTAATTAAAGGAGGTCATAAAATTTCTTGGAAAAGGTCAAGCAGGCATGGCAAAGTCATGAAGAGGTGCGTGGGGGTTGGGAAGAATTTCCCTGACAAACAGCAGAGCGCTTTAGGAACTAAATGTGCCATGGAATCACAGTTTCCAACCCAGACAGCAGCAACCGCCTCGGTACTGCTGAAATATGAGAAACTATCAGGGTTTATTTCGAGTTTATTTACTCTTTCACCACTTCGCTAAATGACCCTCCCATTCAACGGTCTAGGCCAAAAATGGAGAAAAATCCTCAAGGTTAGAATATTTTCCTCTTTCTGTTAAACACTGTTTTGACAGGCTGAATGATATCTGCCACTGTAATTGCTTCCTTATTTGGTGAATTAAATATTTACACTTGGCCTATTCTAATCCAAAGTTTATGAGAGACGTAAAAGCACATTAAGGGAAAAGACATTTATTTTAAAAGCACTACTAACTGAGGCCGTCACCCCAAATGGTGTGTTTGGACCATCTAAGAGAAAATGGTTTACTTTTTGAAAAAAAAATATTTCCTTTAGCTCTATTTGCACACTGAGAATTTCCAGATTTGACTTCTCATTTAATGGCCTGACATGCATGCAGCACGCACCGCAAATATCTCTCAAGTTGACGGGAGGAAACAGAGACGGCCATTGAGGAAACCTGCAGTTTGTACTTTGAAGAGTTCCACTGAGGAGATGGAAGAGAGGGGCGAGGAAATATACCCAAGAAAAAGAGCAGGCTATCTTATGGCCGCCATGGAAAAACTGTGATATTTCACGCAAGGAAATGTGACGGCACACCTCAAAAAAAAACAGATTCTGAAAACACAGGTACAGGAGTTACATGAGACAGGTGGAACTCTGACAGGATGGGAAGAATTCTCCTTTGGGATAAGTGCACTGTTTTCTTTAATATTGGCCCGAGTAGAGCAAACCTTAAAGTGAGTGTGGATAAAATCGGGACTGACTGACAGAAAGCCTTTCTCATACACAAAAAGCAACACATGGCTGTGTAACTTCCTCACCGTTCCTGCAGTGCCGCTTGGCCATTTTGCACATCCTGGACTCGGCGATGGTGGGACAGGGTATTGTGTCCTTGGGTGGTTTCTTTACAATGTGCCGCGTTCGGGTCTCCAGACCCCACTTAAAGCCACAGGTTTTGTTTCTCCTGGTGCAGGCTCCCCATTCGCTCCACTGACCCACCTCGCAGCCCTCTGCAGAGAAAGACAGAAAAAAGTGATGTGCCGTGAAACCACAGCGCTATTAGGGGTCAACACAGATACCCCGGGGTCAAGATTAATGCAAGCTGAAGGAGCTTTTACTTGGATGCCATAACTTCTTTGTGTGTGGTCCCATTGTTTTTTCTTTAATAAGCAACTCACACTGAGAAGTTATAGAATACTGTTTACAGATAAAGAAAGGTGTAAAAGAGAAGGAGGCATTTCCATTTTTTCTACATATTTGTTTCACTTCACATACCTCCACACTCCATGGTATCTTCCAGCGGGGCAAAGCCCTCGGGGCACTTATCAAAGCAGCGCCCTTTGTGTAGGTAAAAACCCGATTTGCACTTGGTGCAGAAGTCTTTACTGAAGCAGGACTCGCAGTTCTCTATCCTGCACCCTGGAGGGAGAAGCAAAGAAAGAGGGAGAGTCATCAGCAAGCCTCTCATCTGGAGCTGATCGAGAGCTAAGGGGTTTTGGGGAAAGAGGGAGGCCTTGAAGGAATTATACTGTCTCTCCCACAAAAAAAAGAAAAAGTCGATAATGCTTTGTGATTCATTTCTCTACGGAGCTCTAGTCTATATCATAGGACTTGTTTTCCCTGACATCAATGTGTTTTCACCTTCGTGTTCTTGTTGCGCAGTGAGCGAGCAAACAGTGTGAAAACGCAGCAGCAGAGCCGGTGAGGAATTATGTCACGCTGACCTCTTTCAACAGGATGAACTGACATCCAGCACATGAGCGCACATGTTTTCAACTAATGCTCGTGCTGAAACAGGAAGAACACATCCCGCCGGAGCTCTGAACCTCTGAGTCCTTAATATGCTGTCGTATCACTTCACACGCTTCCGATCCGCGTGCGTTTCCATAGCTAAAGATCATTCGGAACTCGGGTTTTCATTAAACGGCGAATAGTGGCTCTTGATCACAAAAGCGGACGACTCTGTGTGGATGCTTTGGCTACAATATGAAAGGGTGGCAGTGCGTTTTTTGTTTTTATTTTTGGAGTGGAAGGTGGGACGGGGACGACAAGATTTTCTATTGCACAGCTAAATAAATGCTGAATCCTTTAGTCAGCAAAACCAACAGCGCACTTATCCTCCCACGCCACACCCTGGTGCTGCACATGACACCCTGTGCCGCGCTTGCAAAGAAAGGCAACGGCAATGTGTCATCAAGCTCTCTGCAAATAACACATCAGGCAGGGCGAAATTACAACAACCACACCAACGGGGCGACGCACAGGCCCACATGATTAGTAGGAGCCTCCCCGGGGCTGTCTAATTTATGTTGCTACTCAGAAACATTATGTGGCTCTTTTGCCCAGTAAATTCAGAGTGAACCAAACCTTTAACCTGCAGGCACCATCCACCTCAGACTGGAAGGCTGGGTTCTTGTGTAGGGTGTCGTCTGCTCTGCTGATTGTGTCCTGTATGAGGATGCATAAGCTTACATGCTTTTTCTCTCACGTGTTAGTGGTGGAGGCTGAGGGCTGCTCTTTTATCTGTGACCCTTGCAGGGCCCAGAGATGGGAAGGTTCTCACAATCACACCCCTTAATTACACCATCTTCAGCTAACCATCAGGCCTCCTCCTCGACATTCCTCCAAAACAAGGGGGTCCCTCCCGCTCCACTTTGAACCCTAAAGTATGGCCTCTGCCCACTCACTCTGGTCTCACGCTTTCCCGACCAGTCTAAACAAACCATGGACACACACACACACACATATGCACAAACACACACATACCAATAAGATAAGGCTAGTTATAAATGCGATTCCACAATAAAGCTGCACTCCACATTCTGAAAAATGAAGGTGGACTCATCATCAATCACTCGCTCCTTGAGCTATTTCCTGCTTTCACACATCGCTTTTGCTTTAATAATTCAATCATCTGATATTATTGTATTATTATTATTATTCATCTACATATTTTCTAGTTTCATTACGGATTTTCTGGCGTTGACCAAGCGGTTCTGTTATAAATGCACTCTGCTGTTCTTTTTAAGTATCCTGCCTCTGTCTGGATAAGGAAGTTAAATCAGCAACGCTTGGGTCTGATACAAAACAAGCCCAATACAGGGAGCGAGCAAATAAATCACAGCGCTAATTGGAAAGCACAAAGCTGTCTTTTTACCCCTCACACTTCCCAGGCCTGTCATCACCTGAGAGACTTTTAGCTTTTGGACCAAAAAATAAAAGAGGGAGCGGGAGAACAAGAACATCTGGCAGCACTCTGAAGCACTGGGGCTGTTGTGCAATCCTTGGTTATTGACAGTAAATATGAGCAACCCAGATGTGCGGAGGTTTATGTCCTTGCAGAAGCAGCATAAGCACTTGACAAGGTTTTTGATTAAAACATCACTCTTGGTTTCAGTTTTTCAGATGTAGCCAGGCAAAGGCTCAAACACCCAGGTATCTAGTTTTCTAAATAGCAGATAAGCAATGATGTCATGCTGGGAAATGGATGAGGTGGACGACAACATCAATGCAACTGCATGGGAGTTAGAAATGAAAGTAGGCAAAGCCGGAGGGTCAGAGGTCGTCGGCATGAGGGGCAGGTTAGGAAGGGAATCCCTGTGACAGACATTCAGAGTCCAGCTATCAGCCAAAAGGCTATCTGGAACAGCGTGGGCTATCTGAGGCACCGGAGAAGCCCCTATACTGACCACCGACCAGCTCAGCAGTGAGAAGGCTAGTCCAGCAGCTCCAGAAACAGATACAGGGGAGTGGGTTCACTCTCCCAGCGGGATTAACCTCTGGACCACCTTTAAAGTCTTCATCTAGGTGCCACAGGGAAACTAATGAGAAATAATGAGGTCATCAGATCCCAGAGAAGGCCCGGTGTTCCTGTGACTTAAACTTATTATCATCATTATCTCCCAGCCTGGTTCTGGCTGTTACTTATATGATGAACACTGGAAAGTGTGTGTGTGTGTGTGTGGTGGGGGGCAGTGGCTGAGGATGCTCAGTTTTGAAGAGATTTCGTCAGTGCTTCACCACTGTTACAATGTCACTGCTTCACTTTTCTTTTTTCTTTTTCATCTGATTTTGCACTTCAGTTGTACGCGGTTTGCACGCCAAGTGCTTTTGAAGTCAAGACATGAGTCACCGAGTGTCCCTTGTCATCTAATAGCACATGCTTGGCAGAAGGAAGTCCCTCAGCTGTGGTCTGGATGGGGAACCCACTGATTTGATCATGGACACTTGAAGCTCCGTGTCAGATTCTGTCAACTTGCTCCACTGGCTCACAGCAACATGTGTAATCACTTCATTTATTGACACGAATCCTCGCTGTGCAGAGAGAGATGGTGTTAAATCATATTGTTCCTCACAGGCTTATAGCTGAGCCCGGAGTTGGGCTGTCAGGCCAGTCATCAGTCTACTGAGAGAGCCATCTCCACAAAACTAACCAGACTTGATGATGCACAGCAGGAGTGTCCATGTTATAAAAAGGGCCTGGCAGAGTGAGGGGGAAAACAAGCCCTCTTTTTCCATCTTTCTTATCCAGCCTAAGTCGAACAGCTCTAACCTACTGTAGGGGCCCTGAATTTGGCTGACATGGAAGCTTTGGCTTGCCCGCTGCCACCCAGCCATGTCGTGTGGGGCTGCGGACGGCAGATGTTCGTGGCAACAGCCAGCGCTGCCATGTTCTTCCCGACACTCTCCGTGCGTTTTTTTCCCCACATGGCTGCACCTCCGCACACAAGCGCAGAGCAAGGTGGAGCAGAGGTGATGTTTCTGTCAGTCAGTATCTCCCAAAGAGAGATCAGGGATGACAGACATGTCAGCAGGTCCTCGTAGTTTCACTCCAAAAGGCACAATCTTGTGATATGCTGGGCTCCTATATTCCAGCATGTACTCGCAGACAGCTCAAGCTTCAGACGGTGGTCAAGCGTAGACAGCCCTTCCACTCTTGCACTTTGGCATGCATAATTATGCAGGTCTCTGAGAACAAACCCAATTCAACTCTGTGTCTGGGTGTAAGGTCCTGGGAGCGGGCTTGGTTTGGTGGGCCCGTTGTATTGTCTGGCAAATCTGAAAGTGCGGTTAGTAAAGCTGTGATGATTAAATGTCCCTTGGTGAAGCTCAAAGGCCAAAAGCAACTGGTCTTTTTGTTGGTTAGACTGCAATGGAAATACCCACATGCTCAGAAGCAGAGCGAGGAAAGGGGAGCTTAAAGGAAAGACTCCTGCCACTGTTGAAAGCTAAAGGCAGCAAAAACTTAAGTACCTTTACGCACACTTGTGCCCATATGGTTAACGATCATGATGCATAACGGATCTGCAACCCAACAAATTCCCAAAATGCACTTTAAAATTCAAATGATCTTGGAGAGGTTACATCCAATGAGCTTTTATTTTGACCCATAACAAAAAAGAAAGAAGTCTCTAGAGCACAACAGACTGGCACTAAATTAGGGGCAATTTTTAAATCACATTTCCAGGATACTGGATCTCAGGCCTTGATTTGACTGGTTGGTGGTTGGCAGTGAACGCAGCGTGGGGTTTTTAAAGCTGCTGCATTGGGGTAAGGCAACTGTGCTGGCAGCTAGAGTATGTCTAGCAGTGGGGGGTCTGTAATACACCCCGAGGGAGGAAGTCTTCAATGCAGCCCTGCACTCATGCTGACTCTCTCAACACTTTGTCTCATACAGAAGACAGCTCTGATAGTCGCCTTTCAGCTCATAATTCTTTCAGCCAGTGAGCTCGCTTGTGATAGCAAATGACAGAATATGCTTTGGATGAGGATTGTATATTAAAAGCAAAGTGATATGAAATGTGACTTTGCAGAGAGCGTGACTTCTCTACATTCATGCAGATTTGGCTGTACACAAAGCAGCGCACTGTGTGTCCGTTGCCACAAATCTTCCCTGCAGAGCGGTGGGCTGACACTCACAGACACCGGTGTGGGGCCTGTTCTGGGCGACTGATAAGAACTCCCGTGGATAACACTGGAGTTATAGCATATGGTTTATGGCTCATATCAACCCATTCATTAGCTGCTGAAAGGAGTTTCAGGGGAGCAGAGGTCCAAGAACATAAAATATGGTCACACAGAAAGATATTATGCAACAAAAAGACATTACTGACGAACCAGCTCCATCTCCGTGATGGCAGTAAACACTGTGGCTCCCATGTCTCAAGCCTCTTTGGAACCTAGCTGAAGTGTAGCTGCAAATGGGCTTCCAGTTACGTTACGCCACAGAAAGCAGAGCTCCCATTGTTTCAGTCTCTAATTATGGTGTTATCTTCCCTGCAGTGAATGGGAAACCCCCCAGAAAAGTGTGCATTAAATTTAAAATTCATCATACGGCACAGTTTCTCAAGGTATTCAGAGGAAATTCAAGGAAACATTTTAGTAACAAGGAGCAGCAGTCAACGTTGAGTTCTTTGCGGATTTGCAAAGAGCAAAGATTTAAATGATCATACATTAAAGTATTGCTGTTGGCTTCAATTTTAGTAGAACCGCATTATCACAGTTTTTGGCGAGCACTTTCCCAAGACATGCTAGTCAGGTGGACCAGACTGTCTGCAGTGCACAGAAGCTGGGTGAGAATGTGATCCTCTAAAGAATGAAACGCGTGAATGACGACCTGTTAGAAGACCAGAAAGCCACAAGAAACCTGCTTTCCAGATGAGCCAGCTGACCCTAATAGAGATCAACCATAATAGTGCATTTGGAGGATCTTTAACTAACAGTTGTAGTCAAGGATCTCTATATTTATGACCAGGAGCTTGATCCTGAACAGCAGAGAAAGTACATCTGACATCTAAATTTACAGTCTGAACCATGACTTGTTCAACATAACAGTATACATACGATTTTTGTATTTGTCTTAGATTCCATACCAGTGAAACTACAGCCCTCTGTCTAGCTATCCTTGCTTTATATTGCATAACAATGTCAGTTTACGGTTTTCCTTTAGAAAAAGTGAACATTAGATTTCAGAGAGAGTCCCCAATCCTATCGACCTCTTGCTTAGTAGAAGAATTTCAGAACAGCCCTCAAAAAAATTCTTGAATGTGATAAGATCACACAGACAAACTCGGATTTAATAATAAACAGCTGTCCTCTAAGTGATTTCAGAGGCAGTGCTTAAAAAACACCAAAGAAACAGGGCACAGAGAACCCCTCATCATCGCCATTCATGTCCACTGTGTCTGAGTTCCAGTTGCCTGCATTAGCTCACAAATATTACCTTCCAAGTCGATAAAATGTCCGCAATAAAATGATCGGATGCCAGCTGTTTAGTGGAAATGACACACAGAGCGCAGTTGAGAGTGAGACTCGAATAGGAAACCGGATTAGAGAGCCACAGCTGAAGCAGCGATCACATCAAAGTAGTTCTCGCATTAAAGTCTGATGCTACCTGACAATACAAGATGTTGTTCTATGAGCAGTTTGCATGGCCAGTGATCCAGATTAACTTCCCACACATCAGGATCCGTTAAAGTCAAAATTCAGCCTGTGTGGGGCGGTGCAGTCAGGAAAGCAGGGTTAAAAAGTAACGTTTTAAAAGACTTTTTTTTTCTCTTCGACCAAAAAACAAGATGTCTTTCACTTCTAGCTTTCTCTGAGTAATGAAAATGGGATAAAGTGACTTTGGAGCCTTTAGGATTTTGCCTCTAATGTGGGAAAACTGATGAACTATGAGCATGCAAAGAGCAAGGGTTTTGTTTGTGGGTATCCAATTGATACCAGCAGTCTGCTAAAAGAGACGTTCAAAGTTTCAAACTGCACTACAGGATATTTCTGCAAACCTTTTGTGATCTTGTTATCCTAAATCCAAAAAAACATCCTACAAAAAGGAAAAACCGCCCATTTCGAATAATCTCAATCTCAATGTATTTCCTCAATATTTTTAATTTTATTTAGTTAGTAAAGGTTTAGCTTTATGTTTGGTAAGAATGGGAACAGGCTGACCCACAAAACACTGTTAGTAATTAAGAAAAACGTTATTTTAAATTCATTCATGAATTTATATTTTGAACCTTTTATAGTACTAATTTCTGAACAGAGCCTCAAAGACTGATGAAGAATCACAACCTGACCAGGTAAAAATGAACATGCGCTGATGTTCCACTGCCAGATTTCTGGACACTGAAGTTTCACTTTCAATAGAGGCCGTTTATGGCTTGAAGAAAAAAGAAATTGGTAGTTTGGCTGTAATATGCTTTTATTTTAATATCAAAATGAGCCAATCTATATATTTGCATCTAGATGGGCTACGGTTGCTGCATGTCAGAGGCAAAGGTACGGACATCCTCATCTGGGACTTAATTTCAGTACGCCTGTCAGAAGTTTGGCCTAGGATTTAAGTTCCACTGTTTTTATATGAAACACTCAGCCAACACCTATAAAGGTCCTCTCTATTTCTCTCCGGCCATATTTCACGTTCGTAAAGGTTAAGTTACGAAAGTGAAACATGAAGAGGAGAAGGACATATTTGATTGACGAGCTATTGTTAATAGTATAATTTAGAGTATGTAAGACCAAAGGTGTGGTCCAAAACACTAATATGCCTAATGATGAGGGGATATTTAATATGGTTTCATTACTCAAACAGTAAATAAAAGTAAGTCAAGTTCTGAATTATATTGCCTTTCTCTAAATACTAAATACAATATTAGTCTAAGGTGTAGTGCCACTTTTATTGCTTTACTTTTCTTAATCAAACTCTCCAGTCAATGCACAATATATTGGTGGGTGGCCTGCTTTCTGTTCACAGGCAAAAAAAATTTCTTTGACTCCCAAGAAATTACACTGTCTAATGAAAACCTCAATCCACAAGCTCCGGCAATCAGTCGTTAAAACAAGTAAGTTTCCTTCCCTTATTCTAACATATAAACATCTTTCTCCATATTGCATAGTATCTCGAAAAGGACTGCTTTACCGTACTGCTGTTTAATGTGGCCCTAAAGCTAGTTTTGGCCTAATTGCATTTGCATTTTGGTTGCATTTGTGGTTCGATTTCATGCCTTCAGACAACCTCGCGTTACAGAGGCTGCTAAGACAAGGCTTCACCAGTTACATCCACCTGTGTGAACGGATGAGCCATTCAAATTGTCAGGCATGTGCGTCTCCTCTGAGTAAGTCGCAATAAATCATTCGCTGTGGGAAAATGGGAGGTGGTATTGTATGTCTGGCTAGGGAGCCAAGGGTGGAAGGAGATTTTGGGGAGTGAAGGTGGAGTGTATGAGGGATGCTGGTAGGTTAAACTCGATAGGATCTTACTGGAGCACATGTTGAGTTCGGGGCTGCGCATGCCGTAGTATCCGGCCGGACAGTCGTGAAGACACTCCCCATACTGCCTCATCCTCTCCCTCCGCAGAAACAGGAACAGTTTGGGCTGGCAGTTCACACAGCCGTTATCCCTGGAGCACACCGAGCAGCCTTTACAGATGGGGTACGCACCATAGCTAGCTGCAGGAAGGACAAACAGGGGGGGTGGGGGGAAGAAAGAGGGTGACATAGGAGCAAGAGTTGATTAGAATCCGGAAGAATCTGTCACTTTTTTTCGATCAAAGATTTTGTTCACACAAAACACACAGATTTATATTTCCTAAAAACTTTCTGAAATCAGCATTTGTGATCGATCCTTTATTGAACAGTGAATTTACCATCATCAATCAATGATCATCAGACACAAAAAATAATTTTTATTTTCAGTGCGTGTGTGTGTGTGAGGTCAGTGCTTCTGTTAGCTCGACTACCGCTGGAAGATGTAACTTCCACGGTGGTTCAGATGGCTGTTTATTCTGAACCAGCAACAAAGAAGCAGGATTCCTTCAGATCCTTGTATCATTACTCATCTGCGGATGACCGTAAGTTCACCCTGTGACAGGGACGAGGTGAACAAGAGGCAACACACTCAACTGTGGGAGGGCTGACCGTTAGAATAATACCTAAGTACAAGAGTAAAAACCCAAACAACCATAATAGATATATCAGCAGGATATCCTTCAATTCATAGTAAATATGTCCAATTCAACAATTTGTCATTCATGCAAACTCTAGTTCGCCTCTCAGCGTTCGAATGCTGATTGGTTATGAATGTGAATATTGCATTAATTCTGGTCAGAGCTGGCCTCCTAAACGATTGTGTTGAGACAGCCGATGAAAGCCCCCAGAACCGCAGCAGCTCTAGCCTCAGCTCGAGTTGCCTGTGGAAGACAAAGGAGCCAGTAAAAAGACAGTCCTTTCTACAATTAAGTGACTTTCAATCTAAACTCCTTAGCATCCCGTTTACAGGAAAATATCCTCGGGCCATTCCAAACAAGAGACACTTCAGATGTTCTTCAAGCCAAGTCTTGAATATCACAGGCAGGGACTGGGTAACAGCGGTGCTTATACTGTGCGACCTACCACAACGCTTAATAAAACGCTGTGTAGCAAGCTGGACAGCCTGAGAGACAGAGCAGAGCATGCCTGCATTACTGGCCATAGATCCACATATTAGATTTCTCTGAAGGGATTCAACCAGAAAAAGTGAGAGCTAAGTGGGCCCATTGCAAGCATCAGTTTGTAATCATGTAAAAAATAAGTCAGCGCATGTCGGAGGCTGCCTTGGTCTCATCTTTTTTTCATTTGTTTTGTTGGAGCGCTGGGAGACAGTCTTTAGAGAGGTATGCTGGCTCTGCCAAACTGTGCTCGTATTCCTGAAGCCAGAGTGGATGGAAGTAAGATTAAGTGCTAATCAGAATGTGTCTCTGATGGTCTTTAGGGATGAGGTTTACAGCGACACTCCATCGATCACAGCAGCGCCGTGATGTGCGCTCCAACTCCATTCATCACACAGACTGGGGATGGTTCATCTCCAGTCAGCACTTGCTCAGTAAGACATGAATGAAAACCCCAAATTAATACTAGCGTTGGCTCTTCCAATTCTCAGATGGAAAATCGTGTCTTATATTCAACTGTCAATCCAACATTTTAGTTGTGCCAATGCAGCTCCAAGATGGCATCCTCAAAGTCATCTGGCGGATACAGGTGCGCCTTACCTAGCATCTAGTACAACTGGACAAATGTCAAGTGCTTTCCTTACCTTACAGAAAGTGCTATAATAACGTGCAGGAACTTAAAGCCGACTTCTATTTCCCGTCAGGTAACGCTATCGCTATCACGAGAATCACTCCCCCGAATATATCTCATATTTCATTCTGTCAATCCTTCCATTCTGTAAGACTAAACTGCATCATTAGACCCAACCTCAATACTCAACCATATATTCCTGTAGAATACACAATCTGGGTGCATTTACAGCAAACTGACATTCGCATTAAACCAGTCACATGTACTCCCGTCTGCCCTTGCTAAATCTGAGCATAGCACTGACAGAAAAGGAAAGCCAACTTGGCAAAGGTAAACCTGTCAGGCTGGAAAAAGTTTATTTCTGCAGCGCGTTTCAAGCGGGCTCAAACCTCTTAACACTATGCTAACAAAACTATCCTAACAAGAATGAAAGAAAAACACTATCCGGGCCTGTGGTCATCCCAGACCATTGGCAGGTCAATCAACAGAGAAATTATCAGAATCAGAATCAGAATCAGAATACTTTATTGATCCCTGGGGGAAATTATTTTTTGTTACAGTGCTCCATTTTAAACCAACATTAAGACAAGACAGACAATACGCTAACTAAGAATAGTACAATATATACATATATATACATACATACATACATAAGTCACTTATAAATAAATATTTGGAAAAGAAACATGTGTAGTTGTAGCAGCAAACAGTGTGTTAAGTGGATGCGTTGTACAGGGAGATGGTTATAGTTATTGAAAGGCCTTTTGATGAGCCTGGCTCAAAGTTCCCGCTCATTCTTTGCTCTCCGTTGTTTCTGCTTGTTGCTAATCTCACGGTGTCGGCAAGTGAGGACAGCGCAGTATACGTTGTTTGAATGAAGCATTTCCCGTGTCCTGGAATTACCATATGACTATGGGGAAAGTAGGGAAGGAAAGGCTGAAGGCAGTGGAGAGAAACTCTTTTGGTCCAGATCTTGGGGAGATTAGCTTGTGTGTGTGCGTCTGTGGAAAGGTTTGGAGGTTTAGGCCACAGGTATGTCAGGAAAGAGGCCACAATTCACAGTGTCTGGAGCTACGCTGTCCAACTCACGTCCCACACTACCGGCATAATGTCTAGTGCACTTTACATCAATCTGCCGACTGCCAGCAGGTTTCAGCCATTCTTAAGAAAAACATCCAAATGTACTTAGAGCAGAAGAAAAGATACTGAAAAGTAAATTAACAGACATCTCCATATATTACAGCAGTTTAATTTAATTTGGGAGGACCGTATAGTTAGTTTGCTAGAGAATATGTTCCAAATTGTAAATGTGGTCCCTTTTTCTTTTGGCATATTATGTCTTTCCTATTTTCAGACACCAGGTCTACTTAAACCCAGTCTATCTTAATGCTAAGTGTGTTCAGACACATGTTCCATGTTCTTCTTCTGTTCTTCACGCCCATGCTCTTCTTCTGTCAGTCACTTTGAAATTAAACTGACCCACAGATGTAGAACAAATGGACCGAGTGGTCAACATCTCATTATGGATACCAGGTTTAACGTATACGGTATGTATTTTGAGACTTCGGGAGAGGACTGCACATCATTAAAAGCACCACTCCTTTCACATGATAAAGTGATGTCGTTTACGATTTCAACCACAAAGTGCTTATTACGTGAAACAAAACAAATCCGCAGTTCCCACTTCTGACAGCTGAGTAAAGATCCCCCTGGGCTTCAAGTACTCTATTTACAAAAGCCCAAATCCATACGAACATCGCTGAAAAAGCCTCCACGAGGACATTTTAATACAAAAACTTAATAAGTGCCTCAATGTGTCATGTCTACAAGGCAGAGCGCTGTGCAAAGTTGCTGTTCTCATACAGGAACCACATGAAGGACCCCTCACATATCGTCTACCTCAGCCTTCACAAATGTACTGTGACAGCTAAACCCTGGTAAGTCCCGAGGGAGGAAAATACCTTGAAATCATTTGCATTTATAAAGAGAATTTACATAATGGGTACATTTTTAAAAGAAAATGCTGGCAGTTTGGAGAAGATTACGTCTGTGTGCAAGTTTAAAGCAGAAGCCAGTTAGCTTAGCAAGATCTAACTTTCCTCATTACAAAAACTGTCCAAAGTTTAAACACAGTACATGGCAAGTTAATTTATAAATAATTTATAAATTTCTGGACAGATTATTGATATGGCTAGATTATGATTATGCTGTTTCCCTATGCCCCAATATTTATACTAAATTAAGTTAAAGACCTGCTAATTATAGCTACATATGTAGCTTACAATATGAGCGCAAGACTGGCCCAAACCTTATTTAACCTTTGTCAGAAAGTGTACTTTCCAGTGTGCCACTAAGCAGTGTCCTTTCAGCTAATTTACAGAGGATTTTCTTTTTCTTCATGCTTCATGCTTCTATCCAACTAACTATCCAAAAACCCAACTGCACCTGGCATCTTGTGGGCTGTCTTCTCTAGAGTGAGATGGCAGCCAGTTTGGAAATACTCTCATGTTATAAAAATATAATAATCACCAAAATTAAAATTGATCATGTTACAGTGAAATATGCCATGCAGTTCCAACACCTGTTTTATTTTAGATCAATAGCAGTTAGCTTAAAGGTTTCTGAGAGTGACAAAGGCAGGGTGTTATTCTGGAATCCCCTTGAATTGCATTACTTAGACATCAACCTTCTCCAAATGAGGAATGACCAACTTGATGCCCCAACACAAAAATACAGTGCTGTGAAAATGTATTGAATGGTTGGTTACAATTACAGTGGAGATGACAGATCTTGTAACGCAAGTTTACATGTTTGGCTAGCATTAGCGCTGTCAATATGCTCTAAAATCTGCCAAATCTATCTTTTAAATCTCATGTCAAAGTAGAAGAATCCACAAGATCAAGATTACCCTTCATTAAGATCCCATACAGGAAGTTTGGCCATAAAAGTAAATACATAGGAGTAGAAGCAGTAACAGCTAACTAGCGCAACTGACTCTTGACTTCATCCATCAGTTATGCATCTACTATAGGATGCCACTCACATATTTGACTGGGAAAGTACCCAGTCAAGAGTCATAGCTATGCTAATCAAGTGGTCAAGGCTGCAAGAGAACATGTTTTATAAACCTGCTATTAAGTATGTATGCTGTTCATCTTAAGTTTGTCGAACAACAGTTAGAGTCACAGCATAAGAATGACAGCGTGTTTGGAGCGCGGCAGCTTTCGTTTTGCAGCCTGGGAAATTTAACTGCATGCAGCTCAAGAGTAATTAGGGCTGCTTTAAGATCAAGTTGAAAAAAAAAAAAAAAACACAAACTCCATTGCAGGTAGATTTTTATGAGTCCAAAGCCAGCGTGACAGATTATGCTCATGGCTGCCAAAACCATCAGCATACGCCATGAGGTTCCACCCACGGTCAGCTAACTTCCTGCCTTGCACTCACCTACCTACTGTTACCCATGAATACATTCATATTGAAAGATTCCAACTTTCTGCACTCCAAACCCCTAACAAGGCAAACTGCATATAATTTTTGTGTTTCTTCAAGAGCGGTGAACTTCACAAAAAGAACAAAAGACATGTTTTAGTAGGCTTCAGTGATGTAGGTCTTTTTTTTAGATTGACTTTGTTAACAAATCTTAGGTCATTACTGATGAAGACTGATTCTCTGTAACCATTTTCAGGCCCTTAAAGATATACATTTTATTTTCATTTCCTTTAATTTTCATAGGATCCTTGTATTTATGTTTTTTGGGATGTCATTTTCAGATGCAAGGATTTTTTTTGTTGTCTGTGGCCAACAACATTTAGAACAAAGCAGTAACATGATTCTGTTTCATGCCTCGGCTCCTCAGTTCAAGTCACAGTGTCATTCACTCAGCAAAAAGTAACAGACCATAGTTTACCTTGACACCTGTCATTTTAACCAAGCACTAAATAAAAAACCAGAGAGTGGGCTAGCAAAAAGCGTGTCCCGGTTAACTGCTGAGGTGATGCAGAAATGCTGCAGACTTGTATCGGTATCATAACACGGTGGTGAATTCCGAACTCAGCAAAACTGAAGACTGGTGCTTATATTAAAACACAACTCTTTCTATTCTCATAGTTCTGCTTCATTTCTCCAAGGGCCCCTGGTATGTAAATCTAATAATGCAGACTGTGAATGCAGCTATCCAGCACACTGTCCATTATTTGGAAAAGGCACTTTACAGTGCAGGACACATATATACATACGGGGAATCTTGACATCATCCAGTAACACGGCAAAAATATATCAGCCGCTTCATCTATATTATCCATAAATGTCACATGGTCAAGAGGCAGTGATGGAAAACCTCAGCTTTTGGAGTAGCAGCAGGTCACAAAGACTTGCACTCTCATGTGGAAAGCGCCACATTCACCAACAGAATTATACGCTTTCCTCGTGGCACTGGGACTATTATTGTTTATTGTCTACCTCACTTGTTCCCCTTAAATGCTGGTATAAGCTTACTGCTGTTCCACTTAAGGGGAAAAAAGAGAAAGCATGGGACAAGGAAAGGGCATATACAGGACAGCGCAGCAGCCTCCAGCTGACTGGCGGCGAATCGTACCAGAAGGAGCAAAGCAGCCACTTTCTGGATCTCTTCAAACCACCAAACTATCGAGGATTACGCTCCATAGCTGTAGCAGTGTCAGCCCTCACACCCGCAGTTCACAAGCGGTTGTAACATCTCAACATTGTTCGAGCATGGAAAATGACATCAAACGACCTGCTTTTCGGGCCCGTGACTTTGTCATGAATTTGGAAGTCGCACTTAGCTAAAAAATTGCGGAGTAAAAGCAGAAGGGGTAAAAGAGGGGGGTACTTTGGGCCTGTGTGCTGAAGGCGCATTTCTGTTCCAATTTAGCAGAAAATATATTGGACTTGCCTCTGACTCTGTTCCAGCTGGAAACAGTCAGGTTTTAGGATCTATGCCTTTTTCCCCCCGGTTTACTTTAACAGATCATACTGTAAGCACATGTTTATAATTTGGGACAGTCCTGCTGCTTATAATGATTTTGCAGCATGAGACTGAGCAAACACATTTTGCTGTCAGACATATTAGCCCCAGCCAAAGTGTTCTTGTGACACAGATCCACCGTGTGACGCAGGCAGCTCGGGGATTTGAACCCTCACTTAAAAGCGTGGTTGTTAATGTAATGGCGAATGGGTAAAACAGGCAGCTATGGTTCAAACAGGCAAGTGGAAAAATGGCAACATGAAGGCAACACTTTTTAGTGCGTAATAAAACAAAAAGTCAAACTAATTTAATTTGGTGTGACTCAACAGGTCGGGCCACAGTGCCATGCAGGTGAGAAAAATAGATTTGACTCACTGGATAACCACGGATGCAAATGAATGGAAGGAATAGTTTGACATTTTAACAATTTTTTGGAGTTTTTTTTTTCTGTTTGTGTTTTTTCTGAGAGTTAAATAACAAGATTGATACTGGTAGGGTTAATGTGTACATGAGAACTAACATGTTAGAGTCTCTGGTGGTTTCCCTATTTACTGCGCTCAGCCAAGACATACATAAGTTTCAAACTTCCCATAAAAAGACAATTTATTTGCTGTACACGCATAGATTCAACATGATTACACAAGATAAAACACATTAAATAGCCTAGTGAGCTTTCAAGGGAATGTTGGTTGTTTTGCAGCTTTAAAATTCAATGTGGCCTAGCTCTATGTCTCTATGTCTCTGTCACGTCAGAGTAAAAACAGGACAACAACCTCTTTGTGACTAGGAAAACTTGGTGGTTGATTTTTTTCTGCTGTTTGCAACCAAATGAGAGTATGAACAACAGGTCACCCAGAGATTGAGCAGTCAACATCCTCAAACATAATTTAACGACAAGTTGCCTGATGGGAGGCAACCTATCTACAAACCATTGCGGCTCAACACAGACTAATTGCAACCACTCTTAGACTCTAAGTGAAGGTTTTGGTGAAGGGTTGCAAATAACTAACATCTAATTTATAAATGCAGATAGACAGAAACATGCTGTAATCAGTCTGAGTGAGTCTGCGTCAATGAGTTTAACTCCCCTGCAACACAACCCTTTGCAAAAGGAAGCTCAACACCTGCTGTTGTTCTGGTTATATTCCTACCGGTATATAAAAGCAAGGCTGCCAAGAATCTATGACTCCATCTACTACTGTTTTATCACCATTATTATGCACCAAAGTCACTGTGAACACAGTCTTCAAAGCAACATTTTTAATGCAACAAGGTTGCAAGTTCATTCAAAGTGTGATTTGAATGTCCTTCCTGATTTTGCAGCTGGTCAAATAGAGATACATTGAGAGTGCTTCCAAGATTATCTGGAAACACTCTGCACCTTTAGCCCATCTGTCCAGTCGAACTCTCAACCTTGCACTCCTTTCAAGTCTGTATGAAGACCCCAAGTTAGTTCACTTCCTAATATCTTTAAGACTTAAGTCCCTTATTCAGGTCAGACACAACATCTGGATTCCTTGATGTGAAAGAGACCTTGTAATTCCTGTTTGGAAATTCGTAATAAAAGATGAATCACTAACCTGCCTCTCGCAGTGTTTTCACACTTTCAACCACAGTGATGGACACTTACACCCTTCAGCCAGTGGAAAGCTGCTCAAAAGCTGGTCATATATGAGAGGGGGAAAAAACAGAATGACCTTGATGTGGTGGTCAACTAACGGCATCGCCTCTTCATTGTGGGTTGCGGTCCCATAAATGTTTTACAATTTTGCCTTGCCATGAAAACAGCAGAATATCTGTTTGCAGTCCGTGTCAGCATTATTTAAACAATGCAGTGAAACAATGCAAACCTCTAATCATGTTAAACTTTTGTTCCAGTGGAGTAAGAAAACAAAAAAAGTCAATTCTAAAAGAGTTGTGACACTTTAAAAAGCATTTGTTAGGAACGCTGCATTTATGGGCCTATTTTATTTTTGGTATATTTTATAGATTTACAGCACAGCTTTAAAGTGGTTTAGAAAAAAATGAACCAAAAACAACAGTGTTAATTGTAGCACTTTGACACTATTAAATGCACAAAATATTCCCTATTTAATGCACATGAAATCTGTTCTCTTTCTTGCCATTGTTTCAGTAAAAATGGACAAA
Organism: Rhamphochromis longiceps; assembly: GCF_057381845.1. Classification (NCBI taxonomy): domain Eukaryota; kingdom Metazoa; phylum Chordata; class Actinopteri; order Cichliformes; family Cichlidae; genus Rhamphochromis; species Rhamphochromis longiceps. Next base: position 16,719,994 of record NC_140567.1, read on the forward strand.
AAAAAAAAAAATCAACCTGTCTGCTGCCTGTGATGGGTCATCATCTGTTTTTCATTCTCTTGGTGGTTAATACTTGTTTTATACATTTACACTAGGACTGGCCAGTGCAGGTGCAAAAGGATCTTGTCATATTTAATCACTGGGGCACTGCAGGAGTTAATTGATGAGTCACGAAGATGGACTTTATCACCCCCTAAACAGGCACCATGAGATGAACATGTGGTTTGCATTTCTTGCTGGCTCCATTGCTTCTTCTTGTCTATCTTTTTTCAAAATTTCAACAAAAGGTGATGATGTTCTTGTGAAACACCAGAGTTATTTCAACCCATTTTCAGTAACTCACACCAGACTAACGATGGTGCCAAGTGAAATCGACAGGTTCAGAGCACATTAACAAACAAGCAGTTGGATATTGGAGATTTTATCAATAGCAAACATGTTGTTTAAACCAGTGAGGTGATGGAATGTGGACATTTTTATGCTTTTTTTTTAAAAGGACTGGCCTGGATGAATTATGGACCTCTACGTAAATTTGTGCCAACACATTGACCTTTAGTTGCAAAACTACATGGAGTATAATAAATTGTTTTATGGTTTTTTATTCGTGAGACTCCAGAGGTGATGCATAGCACATTTGGAAAGGATTAGATCAATTGTCCAGGATGTGGTTGCAAAATACAGTTTAAAAAAAAAAATCTGCATCATTCAAACACGGCAAGGTATGTAGTAAGCTAATTGCAGATGATGGTCCATTTTCAGCCCTTGTACCAGATAATTCTCAGATCTGGTTTTTGCTTTTTGCGAAGCTACTTAACAATGACAAATTATTCGAGCATAAAAAAAACGCACCTAAATCAAGCGAGTGTGTCGATACATAACAGACAACTTAGCCAGGCGACAGTTTTAATAGTGTCCTTAAGGACTTTGTTACTAGCAGCTTGTCACAAAAACATATAATTTTTGTCCCACTTCTAAAGTAAAATCCAGAAATAAAACAGTATTTTTGATTCCCAAAGAGATTATAGCTGAAAATCTGGCATATCTCAGCATGGTGTGCAGAGATGCACTGGGCCCTTGAGTTGATCCATGTACTGTCCACTGAAGCCTCATCAGAAATGGTGTCAGTGGAAGTGTGGCTGTCAAGAAGCCATTATTAAAGAAGGCAAACAGAGAGGAAAAATCTGATTTTTTTTTTTTGCCAAATTAGAAAAGAACTGGAGTGATAATCAGTGGAAACAGGTTTTTTGTAGTGATGATGTAGTGTTTTGATCAAATCATTGTATCAAATCACATCTATGGAGGACATCGGGAGAGAGGTACAACAGTGAGTGTCTACAGCCATCTGTCATGGTTTTGGGCTGCAGTTAAGCCAGTGATGTTTATCAAAATTGTTGGAATTATACATGCAGAAAAGTACAGTCGAACTTTGATCCACTATGCAAAAATCATCTGACAAGTGTCTGATTGGCAGCAAATCCCAAACACACTGCCAATGCAACACAAGCATACATGGATGGTAAAACATACAATGGTACACTATCAGTCATTGACTGGCCTCCCCAGAGCCCAGACCTAAACGTTAGTGAAGCAGTGAGAGATCCAAAGAAGAGCTTTGAATGTCTTTCAAGATCCCTGGGGAGTTATTCCTGAAGACTGCTTAAAGAAGTTCTAAGAAAGCTTGCCTAAGAGAGTTCAGGCTGTGCTGAAGAATAAAGATGGTCATACCATTGACTTTCAGGCTTGTTAGAACTGTACAAACTTTGTTTTTGTTTTACATTTCAGTGAATCACGGCACCCATTCCCCATTTTCCTAACAAAATATAAAGAAATGAGGAGAAGCTGATAACTGATAACCTAGTGTATATCTAGGCAGTCTGATATCAGGAATGTCAGTACATTAACAGTTTTTGACACTGACTGAAAGAGCATAAACTACTTATGAAGTATAAGACATGCAAAATAAGAAGTAATTCCCAAAAGAAAGAAACCCATTTGGAATTTGTATAGTTCAGTATTTACACTCCCTCAAATTCACTCAAGCTGTGGGAAAAATGTGTTCTCAGAACAGAAGGAAGAAATGGCTGAGGGGAAAAAGCTGGGTGGAGGGAAAGGTGGAGTGGCTGTGATTAGCCACATGTTGGTAATTTATCACACATAAACCTCACACCTAATTTTCACACCTGTAGCTCACCGTGTGGGTAGTCTAGTAATTCACTCACACACGCACCTCCACACACAAATACACACTCTTACACCGCTGGGTGGGACTTGGCTGTGGGTTTTCCCAGTGCAGGAGGCGACCGAGGACATCACAGGGATCAGCAAAGTCATCGGGCATATTTGGCATATTTGCACCCCATGTAGCTTCTGCTCCATCTCTCCCGCCCTAACCCGTGCACACGCTCCCCTCCCCATGTGTCATCACCTTGACTAAACTCATCTCCACTTCTAGCTCACACATCTGAAAAACAAAAAAACTTGGACGTGACTTTTTCGTACTTGCCAGAAACATATTTTTGGAGCTCCAGATGGAAGATAATCATCTTTTGCTGAAGTGTCACGCAAAAACAGACCGTAAACTTAAGGTTTTGTTACTTCCTATCACTGGCTCACAAAGCTGGGAAAATAAATTATTTTTTTAAGTAGAAAAAGCTGGATGGATCACAATGAACTGCTAAACGTGGAACTCTGAAATAAAAATATAAGAAATTGCCATCAATGCTGTATTAAAAGCTCAGATTTTTACTTGAAAAAATTAGCTTACTTTCACGCTTTTTAAATGTTTAGCAATTACAGTAAATTGTGGAATTAGTGTTAGTGAATAGTAGCTGAAGGTAGGGCAAATTCCATCATTGTAAAATTTGATTACTTGGCTTTACTTTAAATTATACAAACTTACTCTCTCTCAAAAACATTTATTAGCCTCAACTTAAGATGGTCAAGATATGCTAACTTGGTTTTTTTTGTGACCATTACTCAAGGTCAAAGGTGTAAAATAAAAGTTCTCCTATCAAGTTAAACACACTCTATGCAACTTCAGTTGGATATGAAATATTGATCAGATAATGATGACGATGACTTTAATATAAATGACGCACTGTGCCCCATACACCGCACAGTTTAAGAAATGCTGGTTATACGAAGATAAAGTACAAAAGTCACATATTCAGATTATAACAAAACAGGAGTTTTGTTTCCTCATGGATAATTGTGACTTTGTTTTAGTGTCAGAGCAGGTCGCAGGAGGGGTCATCTTAATATTCTATACAAATATAGGTTTTAATATTAAATTCTATACAGTGGAACCCCGACTTACGAAATGAATTCGTTCCCGAGGGTCTTCCGTAAGTCAAAAAGTTTCGTAAGTCGAAGCACCCATTGCGCCTTTTGAGTGAGGTGATGCTGAACGATAGGCTATAGGCTAATTGCTAACTAGAATAACAATATGTCGTTCAAGTGGAACAGCGAAGCGCAATTACGAAAGCCAAGGGGTTGTCACATCATTCGGAAGGCATTCTGGGCATTCTGGGCTCGGCCAATCAGAGCCAGCGGATTTCGTAACACGGACATTTTGCTGTAACACGGGCAGAAATATTGCCATTCAGTGCCTTCGTAACTTGAATTATTTCGTTCAATGGGGTATTCGTAAGTCGGGGTTCCACTGTATTGTGTAACTTAATCATGTTTTATATACAATTATTCTGCTAAGGAACTTTAAAAAAAAAAAAAAAAACATACAGTATGTTTTATCTTAAATGAAAAAGAATGAAAGTTTAAAGGAACAGTGAAAAGAAACATACTGGTTTCTTTTCACTGGTTTTGGACGTTAAGAAAACACACTGAATGTTAGATCCAGGAAAAGACTGCCAATTGTGAGGACTCGCATAAATCAGCCAGTTACTAAAAGCTTTGACATTTTCTGTTCGCCTCACAGAGTTTCATTATTTATTTTCTTAGGGGTAGCCAAATTTTGGGAGACGGGAGCAGGAGCAAAGAGCTGCCACCTGATGGAATCTTCATTTTCACAGAATGTGTTTGAATCAAGTCATTTATCATTAAAAAAAAAAAGAGAAAAAAACGAAAAGAACATGAACAGCTGTTGAAAAATTATTCCTTATTAAGTGCTTAACAAGATACTACTTCACACTCGCACTTCACCCACTGAGGCCAAAAGGGAGATCTGACGTGCTTACCGGGGTCAAAAGTGGAGAGCACCACAGGGGGCAAATGGCAAAGACCTGGTCTCGCTTTCAGTTGTGGTGCCTGACACTGAAAAAAAACCTAAAACTCCTAAACATCAAAGCCACACTTTTCTCTCTCTGTCAAAAAAAGAAAAACTGGACTGGATCCAATATCGACTTTTTCACGGGAAAATACCGCAACCTTGTTTGTTTTCTCACTTAACTGCCTGCTGCCAGCTTTTCGACGAGAGAAATGGTCACAGCACAGGTCATTAGAAGGCTGAGACTTATATTTCTTTCACTAAAGCTGCCATTATTTTGTTAAGTTCTCTTTAACTTAATTACCAGAAAGCGCACACATACACAAAGAATCTTTAAAGAGAAGTTCATCTGAGGTACTTCTCAAGTCTGCGATGTACAGTTTTGCGTAGAGCCGCCTGCTCCTGTAGCAGGTGCCTGGGTCACATCTGGCCTCGTGTTTTCACACCACCACAAACCGGCACCTGAATGGTTGGCACTGCCCAGATTTCTTAACAGAAACCGGCTTGTGTTGGCTCTGAGAGGCCAGGACTCAGCCCGCGGGAGGACATGTTTCTTTTCTTATATTGCCTTTTGAGAGAACCTTGGAATAAATGCTTTCATAACGCATGAAGGAGGGGGGCATTTTGCTGTAGCTGAATTTTCTTTCAGCCCGAATACTGCACGTGCTCTTCAGTATTTGACTACTGCACCCAAAAAAAACAAAACAAAAAAAAGAACACAGGCTTCCAAGGTATGTGTTAGATGTTTCAATAAGATTTAAGAAGCCGATACTCGCATCCAAAACCCTCTGGGTGGTAGGAGGGTTGTCAAGTCTATCATTACATGCAATGGAGACAGATGAATGGATTGAATGGCTGTGCCCGCCTTTTACCTGCACGCCGCTGCGTTTGCTGCTACAGCTATGAGCAAATCAACTCAATAAAGATTCAGTATCTTCTTTGTTACATATATCAAATAAATGTTGAGGTGAGATCATTTATTTTTCTTATTCTATTTCACTAAGGCTTTCACCCTTTGAATACAAATGTGTGCACTCATCGTCATTGCTGATGCTAAGCAGCCCCATGCTGTCCATTACACTTCACTAGTGTTCATTACCGCACCAAGGCGGTACCATCTCTGAAGCCATTAGCTGGTAAACATATAAACTACACATGACCCTTGTCCACAGATACCTATTAGTTATGACTCCTGCTGGTGACAGCTGTTTACACAGCTAAGGCCGCATGCTCCTGAGCCCTGGCACTACTCCAAATCAAATAATATCCAGTTAAGGAGAAGTCAGCCAAGATGTAACACAAGTGCATAACTAGAAGGGGGTGGGGGGAGGGTGAAGGAATTTGACAAATGTTAATGGACCTCTTTCTTTCTTTTTTTTTTTTTGTTCTTTTGAAGCTTATACTTCTCTGTCTAGCATTTGTCTCTACCACAGTCATGTCTCATTGTCTGCATCCTAAAACAAGATTAGTGAGAAACCCTAATGGAGAAAGAAAAGTCAAAGGGCAGTCACCACAATTGATGTGCTGTTTGACAAGGCGCAACATAAAAATGCGCTGCATTAAAATCATAACAGCTTAAAAATTTTCTCCCGCAATTAGACTTTCACTCGTGTGTGTGCGTGTGCATTTGTGTCCAAAGCCCATGTGGCATGCAGCCAGAGGAAAAAACAACAACAAGACAAACAGCGACAAAAATGTCCCCGACCACAAAATACAACGCTGCATACAATACAACAAAATGAACTGTATTACAGTGAACACAGCTGTGCCCATTCTGTGAAACAAATGGGACTGCATCTCATTCAGTGACGGACAGCGTTACCCAAAGTGTAGATTTGACTGAGAGGGGAGGAAACTACACCTAACTTGTCGTTCTCATATTAGTTCGGGGATAATCGAGAGCGCGCTCCAACAAACTGCTTCAAAATCTCAGAGACTTCACAATTTGCTCTAGTCATTTAAAGCATCAACCTATTCTGTGAGTCCCACATGGATGCATTTTCATTTGTTAATTTGTCAGTCATTCAGCCAGGTTTTTCCTAATATTTGTAAGCAATATCTAGGCCAATCACAGGAGGACATCCGGTCCAAGTGTAGCCCACTTAGACTGTCAGAAATAAACCTTACTGCTGCAGTGCTTACAATGAAGCTGCTTTAAGCAATATCTTTTAGACTAACAATGGACTGAATTGGTATTTGATGAAACAATCCCTATTTTTAAGCAAAGCGAAGAAGTAAACAACTAGAAACTTAGTGCGTAAAATCTGCCTGGCTTAAAAAATTTACAAGGCCTGACATTAGCAGCTTAAGTGTTGCATATATTCTGTAGAAGTTTGCAGAGACCCCAGCACAGTAAAAAGAACTTGCTACTCTGGTATTTGTCACACGGTCAAAAACAAATCTCAAACTGATCACTAATGATTTAACCGGACAGCTGGAAAGTCTAGATAGCAAAAGTTAGTTTTGGTACTTCGATTGTTCAATCACACCTTAAACCAGATTTGTTCTGCACGCGTGGGAAAATGCACATGCTTCCTCTTACTGCTTCAGTTTAAAATTAATTTGTTTTCTTTCTCACACTGGGTTAAAGTGTGTATGTCAATGACTTTTATTGTGAAATGCATGAAGAGGAAGAAGCCCACAACAGAGAGCATTTACAGAGAGCCTGTTGATTGCTAGTACTGGTGTTTCATGAAAAGCGGCAACTACTCGTGCTCGAAGGATAGTCAGTGAAAATGAGTGAATGAAGCTACAAGGCTAACATAATTATTTATATCTGCTTCTAGAGAAAACAGCTAAAAAATACTGTCGTTACATGACATCACACTATTACATTAGTGTAATATTTAGTGTAACTTTCTTTGTCTTTGGGCGTCATTCATAGACAGTTTAAAGGATGGATATCATCCACTGGTTTCTGAAGTCTTGTTTTAAAGCCTCAAGATTAGCATTTTCACTGTCATCGTCTTGGTTTAAAGAAATAAAAATCAGATGTGTTGAGGGGGTGCACACCTGACTGTGAAACTACTCTTTGGCATGTGAGTTGTCAATAATGAGTTGGCAGCCAATGAGCATGGATAATCCTTTTTTTTTTAAACAAAGTATGACAAAGATTTGCAAATGAGACAGTTTTCTATTCAATACGTCCCAAAATGAGTGACTGAGCCCATAAACCCACCAGGAAAGTGTTTGCAGAGGTAAAGACAGAAAACGTAATTAAACTTAATTGTGACTGGAAGTCGTTTTGCAACCACAGCTATTGCCATCTTGTGGCCTTTAGATGGAATAAAAGTTTATGCTTCATTTAACCAAACCAATGTCTAGGGTTACTTTTACAGTAAAATACTAAATAAATAAATAAACAAATAAATAGTTTAATTATTGATTAAACCAATTTCATTCATTTTTATAGTTAATGAAAGTTTCTTTTTTCATTTTGTTTTCTTATTTTTCTTCTTTTTTTTTCTTTTCACCAAAACAGTGTATAAGCAGAATTTTCTATGTAATTTGACATTCTTAATACAAATAAGGATCAAATTTATTCAGAAAAAATATTTTTCATAACTAGTCAAATAAAATATAAATTTTAATCCTAAAATGTTAAATGAGAGTGTAGCAATTTTATGTACATCAGTCACACAGTGTACGTGTTGGTGACTTTTATTGTGAAATTCACAGGAAGAAGCCAACTACAGATCCCATCTATAAAGAGCCCATTCATTGCTAGTATCACATGCTGCATGTTCCAAACCTGTCAATTCTGATAAAATAAGCACATATAAAAATAAAACACTGTTATTTGGGAAGGCTCGGGGGGATTTTATGTCAAAAACACATCCTTTTTCCAACAAATAACCAGCTCCCCATGGAGAGTCACACCTACGGCACCAAAGAAACTCATTGAGCGAAAACTTAAAAAAAGCCAACACAGATGTTTTGTTTTTCCAAGCTCAAGGTTGGGAATGAGCTCAGATACTGAGCGTACATACTTACAGTTTGACAGCTAGGATGCTAGCCGTTTAGCGAGGAGTTTAAAGACACACAGAGGTGCTCTGTTATCTCGGATATAATCTCACAGCTCATCAAGCTGAGTGACAAGTATTGGGGTGTGAGACTGAATAAATCTGACAGGAGAAGAAGTACACTTCACTGCCTTGAGGCTAATGTTGCTGTTACTATAGCTTCCATTACAAGATTGACCTACAATCTTGTTGCTTTGCTCTGATAAGAGACAGACCAGATCTTATCCAATCCTTCCTCTATCGTGCACTCTCTGTTCCCATCACTCCTTTTTGCTCCTTCTACCCCGACCTCATAAGTCTACAGGGTATGACCCTCTAAGACCTTTTTAAATCCGACACGCAGGCTACGTTGCTGTTGGTCTGTTTCCTCCTCCTCGTCCTCTGCCTTCCTTTCTCTCCACAGAGGGAGTCAAAGAGACAATGAGCTAAGCATCAAGGCCCAGTAATGACTCCCAGCCCTGTTTCTGATTAAAAACACACCGGGTGCTTCTGCACTCCACAGGCAGCTATGAGGCCTTCCTCTCCTCACACCATGAGGCTTGAGAGTTAGATGACAGAAGCACAGGCCAGCCTCAACACAGCTCCATGGCCAGGAAAACAAAACCAAAAAATAAAATAAAAAATCCGGTCTAAGCATGACACGTTGTATCATTCAAAGCTCTTGTCTCAACTAGTCCAAGCCTAATTCCACAGGCAAGTCCTTATTTAGTCTGAGGGTGCCCAATTACCAACATTAACCTCAACCTCAGCCAAAACCATAACAAAGCCATAACAGAGGGTGCTTACAGTCCCCGCCAACGATGCATCAAGGGTGGGGGTAAAATATCTTGTCACGGTTATATGTAATTGAAAGTGCATTGGTTTTGTCTTTCACACAGTATACAATGATACTGGCAAACCAAGATAGCAAGAAAAGCGGATTTTGTTGAGCGTTCTTCAATAAAGCACCTCAGTGCCACTCCATAGATGGCTGTACCGCACCACGCACTCAGCAGGCGGCAGTGGGGACTTCCCTACCTTTACCTCTCCGTGTCCATACTCAGGCCACCAAATTACAGACGTGCCGCAGAGAGACGCTTTATTGCATCTGACCAGCTCACTTCCTCTCCATACCAAAGGCATTACATGCTGAGCTTTATTTTGATGTGGCATGTAAGCATAATTAGAGGTCCCATAAAAGAAGGGAGGGGGGGAGAAAAAAAAAGAAGGAGTCTTGTCCATCTGTCGAGTGTTAAGGGGTGGGCTGGGCACGGGGGTAGCAATCAGAGAGCCCCATGCCTCCTTCTTGTTAGAGCCATTCTAACAGGCATTGAAGCAGACCTTAGCACCAAACTCGAGTCAGTGTGTGTGTGTTTGTTTCTGTACATGCTGGTGTATTTTCTCAAGGGGCCTCCTTGAGTTTCAGATTTCCGGGCTTTGCAGATCAATGCAAAGTAGGTACTAGTCAACACGCACACAAAGGATCATATCAATATGGTAAACAAGAGCACATACTGAGTGTGGCTTTTTCTAGAAACACTATACATTAGCCTTCCTTCCAAAGGCTCTTGGGCCCTAAATGATCCACTAAACATTTAGAGCCAGCCGGCTATAAAGAAATGGAATATTCATAAAATATCTTAAGGAAAATTACATGTTATGTGTTGTGAAAACACATTTTTTGCTTTCTGGTTGTCATTTTATGCTGTGTAGTGTTGACTAAGGGCACCCTAACCCTGACCATTTCACATATTGGAGTGATAAAAGCACACGATGTGATAAATGTGCTCAATATTCTATTATGTATGCTATGTACGTTTTCCAAAAGTGACGATTTCTATCGATATACTTTTGATATCTGGACGTTTAACATAAAACTTATCATCAGACTCAAGCTAGCTTAAAGCTAGCCTGAAGCTAGCCTGAAGCTAGCCTAATTCAATGGTTCTCAAAGTGTGTGTCGCACCCAGCTGGTGGGACCCACAGTTCTGGCAGGTGGGGCGCAAGTTACCTGGCAGAAAAGTCAGGTTTAACATCGGAATCCCTTTTACTGCGGAACAAAGAAATTTGCGGCAGTTACGTTAATAATATGCGCATCCGCTGAAAAGCTGCACCCGCGTGTGTAAGTCGACAGCCGCAATAAAGAAGTGTACTGAAAAGTGCGAACATGTGGTCAGGTCTGTCGTGCATCATTTACAGTGGTGCCGAAACCCAGGATTGGAGCACAACAGACCCGGCCACATGTTCGCACTTTTCAGTACGCTTCTTTATTGCGGCTGTCGCCTTACGCACGCAGCTGAAGCGTTTCGGCTACAGCCTACATACAACAACAACAGGACCCACTTAATTCTGTTTTAAGCCGCTCAGGTGCGTCTGCCTCCCCCGCAGCCGTGCCGCAGACCACGCCCCGCCACAGCTCTGCAGTCAAAAACAGGCTCACTGCAGCCACTAAGAGTGAAAAGTATTAAACTCTCACTAAATCCTTTATTTTTCATCTCTGTTCACAAGTTTCTGGATTTCTTTTTTATAAGGCTAAGACCCAACTTTATTTTTCCATGTTTGGGAATGTTGACATTCTGTTTAACTTGTTGCTTTTTTGAAGAAGTGGTGCAGACGAATGAAGCAGTCTAGTGACAAAAGTTACAGTTGTTTGTTTAAAACAAAAGTTACTGAAGGATTCATTGTGAATGAGTTGATCTTATGAATAAAGCTGCTTTTCTGTCATTGTTTTGTTTAGATGGGGCGTGAAAGTATTTCTTCCTGCCGTGTGAGGAATGATGTAAAAGTTCGAGCACCACTGGCCTAATTTCATGTAATAACTAGAAGAAGGAAAATAGGAAAATAATCAACATGTAAAGAAGGAAATGTATGTTTTTATACAAGTTTTTATACTTCTTAAAATGTGAAAGGACAGCTCAACACTCAACCTATTCCTTTTTTTCGTGGAGGTCATGAGAACATTAGGTATCACTGCTATGTGTATTATGTGAACATACAGCAGCAGTCTGTCAGCTAATAAAACAGTACATAAATATTTACACCATTTTACAATTTTATAATAATAATTACATTGTTGTAGAAACCTTAAAGAATACTGTATATACATATGTAATTGTAATAAACTAGAATAACTGCAAATAGCGAATCCAAGTGCAGTAGTTTACTGCAGTTTAACACAAACCGATGTTACAGGGAAAATATAAAATCCCACTAGTGTAAGTGTAATTTTTACACTTTCTGTAGTGTGTTAAATTACATTGTGTTAATTAGTGAGCTTTGCGTGTGGTTTTGTTGCCTTTGGACAGAGTCAGACTGACTGTTTTCAGCACTTACACTAAACTAAGCGAACTGGCTGCTGGCATAAGCATGATCTAACTCATGTGAATGAACACATTTCTTAAAATGTCCAGCTTTAAGCCTAATTTTAATGCTTTGTTTTGTGTAAAGCGAAAGGGGAAATGGCTCATTTTAACAATTCCCATGATTAGATTCATTGAGGAAAAAAAAAAACACAATAGATGCCTATTGTGTTCACATCATTACCTCTAAACAGCTCTTCACTGGATTCTTTTAGAGGTGTGTATTAGTAACGTGAGAGGTAAGCAGCCTGGAAATGCATTCTGGTGTAAGCTCGAGGGGCTCCATCCCCAGCTCTGGGCAGCTCTCCCACCTGGAAGGACCTTGTATGTGTTTTTTTTTTTAAATACTCTTTTTGTTTTGTTGTTTTATGTGTGGCACTTAGAAATGATTCCCAACATTAGAATCTTTTATGGCCCAATAAACTTGAGAGAATTGGACCAAATTGGCTGCTCATATTTAGAAGCTTTATAAGGAAACGTATTAAGGTGTAATTGCTGCGAAGGAACAGGCATAGGTGAGGGATGCAAAAAAAAAAAAAGTCTTCACACTCTGGACAGACACTGTAGTTTTTGTCTGCTGCTGAGAGATTCCAGTCACCATGAGGAAACATGGAGTGTGTTCTAAGATTTTATATAATAGCTTTATTTTATTTCACATTTCCGAAAAAAAAAAAGAAAAAAATTTTACAGCGTGGTAACACATCGCCTAAAATTGAAAACATCTGTTTGGCATTTAGCTTTGCCAGTATATGGGATCCTCAGATGACAATAGTTGAAAGTTGGAAAGGAACATCCCCATGCGTATCCCCCTCCTAACCCTCCAACCCAGCCTCCCTATCAAAAAAAAAAAAAAAAAAAAAGCCAAAAAAGGTGGGGAGAGAATTTATGAAAGAGAGCCCGAATCTGGAGATGGAAGAAGTTGATAGACGAATATGAGTACATCTCCTACCTCACGATCACACGCTCATAAATAAAAAGGTTATTCAGCAAACTCAATTCATTCATTGGGATTTACTGAATTTTTCAGATGGTAAAACAGTGGAGAAAAAGCAGATCGGATCATCCTACTTTGTCGTGGAGCCCAATAAAGAATCCAGATCTGTGTCTCCCTACAGAAGAAGGTTCATGCCACTGCATGTTTTTTCCTCTTGCTGGGGGGTTTTCAGCAGTGTAGCATGGCACGAACACACTGAGGAGCCTTTCACCGGCTTCACCTGATACCGCTGGGACTTGAAGTGGGAGCTGCACTACAGGCCGGGATCGACGTGCAGGTCAGACGAGGAGCTAGTCTTTCGACAGAGTTCGGAGGCTGGGTCAGACTAATGTGATTTATCAATATAGTGCATAAGTGAATCATTGTCCTTAATGGCCACGATAATCCCCAAGACAGACCGTGAACATGATTAGTTGAAGAAGTTGGGGTGGGTGAAGGGAGAGGATGTGTGTTGTGGACCCTTGATCATCGGTAACATGCACCTGCAGGGTGTCCATGTATCTGCCAGTACTCTTCCTCTCTCGCTCACACTCTCTCTCAGACACACACAAACACACACACACACACACAAAGATTTACACTTCTCGAAGCTTAGCTGACAGGGCCTGGGAGAAAAAAGACAGAGCTCTGTTCCTTGACGCTGGAGCTCGAGCTCAGGTCAAGACTCAGCCCGCTGTAATCCCTCTCAGGTGATGCTGTTCACATTCAGCCGCTTCCAGCTGATCTGCTTAAATATGCCTTCCTCATCCCCTAAAAAGCCCCCTCCTCTCTCTCCTCAGCACAACCTCCAAGGATGGTGAGTGAGAAGGACGGATCTCTGCTGAGATCAGATCCGATGGCTTTTCAGCATTTTCCGGAGACCAATCCCGAATAAAACAAACACACTTTCAAGTGTTAGCTATGGAATAAGAAAGAAAAAAAAACAGACGAGTGAGGCTGCAGTGCTAACATCACCTGGAGTAGAGTGGCATCATGTGAGAAGGTCTTGTTAACAGACGTGCCATCAGGCTTTTTCCCTCCACACACACTTTTTTTCCAGACTAGCGAGGGTTGGTTTAAAAGCAGCTTCTTGGAGCGTTCCCTGTCATTCCCCTTAAACACTTAATCAACAGATTATATTGCGCTGAAGTGCTGTGTTCCAACATTAACACTTACACCCACAAACCTGGGACTTTGTGCAAGCTTTCAGCACACACAGGTCCACAGGCTGATGTGCAGGGCTCAGAAAAGAGAGCGCACTATGTGCAAGTAGCTAAGCTGCATCTAAAAAGAAAATCCACCAAACTTTTGCTGTATTATCAAAGTAAACCATAGAATCAGTTAAGAAGAGTCCACTACCTGAGAGTATCACGTTTTCACTCATTTTCAGTAACATCTTGTGATTTTTAGCACTAAAACCATATTCCCCCCCCACACACACACAAACACATCCATGCTGCAAGTGTCATGCATCTCTAGCCTCGCCCCCTCCAACTTTGCATTGGTTTAATCTAATCACTTTGGTCCTTCAACAGAAAACACGCAAAAAAACAAGCATCTGGGAACCCAGTTAACACAGTTGAGTAACAGATTCCACAGCTGAATCTGATCTGAACCATGCTATGACCTGCAGGGAATTCAAATTTGGGATTTCTGGCTTGATGCACAAAGGGTTAACAGTATCACATGGCAACTTTTCACCACTCTCGACTGCCATTACCTATTCATTACCAGTTAAAACGGCTTAGGGCCCCACTGTGTATCCCTGTTCCTTCAGGCAGCGCTCCTACTCGAGCCTGATTTTATGGAGTCAGCAGGTGGCATCATTAGCCAGAGAATAAAAATGAAAAGTAATACCCTTGTGTCTAGCTATGATATCATAGCAGGGCTCATTGGCATCATTTTCCTATTTCTAGTGGGCACGATAGGGGGTAAGGAGGTGTAAATTTAATATATTCTGTCATCTGTTTTACTTCTTTTTTTTTTTTTTAAGTGTATATGCACAATTGCCACAGTCAAAACAAGAGGCTGGTTCATGCCATGCAGTGTGTGAGCAACACCAGACCAGCCCAGAAAACCACACAAAGATCCCAATCTTGACCGCGCGCCGGGGGTCACATGCAACGGCAGCGTTACTCCTTGACAAACCCGCCCGCCCCCATTCCCCTCATTATGATGGCATCTCCATTCCTTACACCTCGCTCAGTTATGCGGCTACGTGTGCCATAGCATGTCAGTGGCAAAAAAACTCTCTTTTCTTTTGTTTATACTCATCAGTGTTTGGTAAATTAAGCAGGATGTCTTTCATTCCACGTTACAGCAGTTTCGCCTGGGGGAGCCGAGCACGGCCAAACTGAGTTTTAAACGTGCCTGGGTCTCAACACTCCTGAAAGCTTTGGATAGCTTCCCCGTGCATGCCAGACAGGCTGTATATAAAACTGTCACAGGAACCTTGAGGGCTAGAAAAATATTCAAGCATTTCTAGGCCTATTGGACAATGATCTCTTACACATGCTTCTTTCAATATAACCGTGATAAATAAAGGAAGGAAACAAATACTGAAGACTTGGCTGACTGCCCACTGCTTGCTAGGATGGCAGTTTTGGCCCAAAGTGCTGTATATCCACCCCCCTCAATACAGACGCACACACAAACACACACGTATACTTTAAACATTACAATAAAGGCCAAACCTGTGCATATTTGCACGGGGTTAGCATGACAAGTGTAACATCCGCTCTGAGAGTGAGCGGTAACAGTGTGTAGCTTATCGTCCTCAGCCTGAAGCTGTTCTTGAGGTCAAATGTGTAAGTTAACCTTTTGATCTCGTCCCTGCTGGTTAGGCCACCCCCCAGCTCTCTTCCTTCTTTCTCTCTCCGAACTCTCCCTCACACACAAACAGACAGCAGCACAGATAAAGAGGCACCTAAAGACAAATGTGCACCGCTGGATTTGCTGCTTGACCATCCAACCCTGCAGATTACAGGCGCTCTTAAGGGCGAAACACTGCTCTTACCACATAAATGGCACTCCATATCTTGTGTGCTATCTAAAAGTTGCACGGTGCAATGAGAGAGAGAGATGCAGAGAGAAAGAGAGGGGCTGAAAAACGTGTGTGTGCCAGTACCCCGCAGTGATTGCCTGATTATTTGCAGATGGGCAGTGGAGGGCTTGCAGAGTGTGGAGGTTCCCCCTGGCACGCAGCGCATATGATTAAATATGTGATTGCCTTACAATTTACATGAACCCACCCCCCCACCACCACCACCCCCCTTTGACTTTAAATGAGTTTTTCAAGTGTCCTACCTTTAGACGTGGGTTGTTAGCGCCATGCGCAAACTGGACCACATTTCCTCTCACGGTCACCCTAAAAAGGATCTCGGCAATGTGTTATGTCACAGGTCTGAGGAGGGCTCCGCAGGGGCCACTTTCCTAATCCGGCTGGCTCCTCATTCATACAGAGTAGAGAGTGGTATTTACGAAGGTGCTGCTCCCCCCCTCCTGCCCCCGACCCCTCCTCACAGCTCCTGCGCCTCTGCAGGGTGATTGTTATGCGCTTTTCCTACCAACTGTTTAAAGTGGTTATGAGATCAATTAAAACCAGCTTAAGAGGTGGTAGGTGGGAGGGAGGGTGGAGTTGAGATGTGGCATCCATAAGTGTGAGGACGGGGATTCCGTATCTGTCCACTGAATAAGTCACCTCCTGCTCGCTACAGACCCAAAGCGCTATTTATTTATGTAGCGCTTTACGATTTATGTAGCGCTTTACGTGCCTCCAACACACTGCACCTTTTCTGGTACCAGAACATCCACAGATAGCCTGAATTAACGCTAATCCAGTTCGCTCTTTGTCATTTTGGATGCGCGTGGCCCATTTTGCGCACATTTTACGCACCAGTTACCGGCTCTGAAATCATTAAACAATGTGGAAAATCTTATTTTAGAGAGGTCAGTAGGTTACATGAGATGCTGTAAGAATGAGCTGTAGCTCAAACAACTATTCATTTTTTCTCCTTTTTGCATGGATTTCTGGAATGTTCTGGTTTGGATCGACGGCACTAAGTTACGTGCGTTGAAAACAAAATTCAGATTTAATTTCATTTTCTAAAAGAAAAACAACAACAACAAAACCCAACAACTTTCCGCCCGCGTTTAGTGCGCACAAAACAGGGGCTACAAGTAGGAGCGAAGAGGACTTTTTACAGAGTGTGTGAACAACCTTGTTTAGGCTAGTTACCTCCCCGGACACACACAAACTCTTTGCGAACCCTTAAAAGTGATGCTCCTGTAATACTGGAAGGTTTTAACCTTCTAGTTACCTCTTTTGTTTCTCCTCCAGCGGTGCGACGGCGCCTGACAGTTGCTGTACTCCATACAGTTCAATATGATCAGGGCAAATGAGAAGAGTCGAAACTGCATCTGGACGGCGGTGTGTAGCTCGGACTCCAGTTAAAATCTCGAAATCTGTGAAACGTCCTCCTCCACGTTTCTTTAGCTGGTCATCGGATGTGTCAAACATAAGACGAGATGTGACATCGTATCAAGTCGCCGACTGGGATCATTTTATGGAGCGCGCTGATCCTCACTGAGTAAAAGTGTCCGTGCGCTGAGGGGGAGAATGACAAAGGAGGTTACTGTGATAACAGTGTAACGAAATCAACACCTTCCCTAAACACTGATGCGTGGGGATGATAGAGGAGTGCACTGAAGCCCCCCCCCAAAAAAAAAACAACAAAAAAGCAGAGAAGCTTCTGTGTGTTAATGTGTCGGAACAATCGCAAATGTAAAGCTCAAAGGGCACCCCTCTCTAAAAATAAAAATAAAAATAAAGGCAACTGTGCGTAGTGGTCGCCAAAAAATAAAAATAATAATAATAAATAATAATAACGCTCCGTGAGTAACGTGATGTTGTGTACCTTTCACAAGATTAAGTGCAATTCCGCTCCGGTTCCACTTTCAGCTTCCCACCTCTGAGTGCAAGTGCGAATGGGGAACGTGCAGCATCCCTCTGTGTGTGTGTGTGTGTGTGTGTGTGTGTGAGTGAGAGAGAGAGAGAGAGAGAGAGAGAGAGAGAGAGAGAGAGAGAGAGAGAGAGAGAGAGAGAGAGAGAGAGAGAACTTGTGTCTCCAGAAGAGAACAGAGGTCCGAGGAGGAGGAAAAAGGTGGTAGCGGTAAAGAAGGGGAGGTGGTGGAGGAGAAAGAGGAGGAGGGGGTCCTTTCCTCCTCTCTGTAAAGAAAGGGGAAAAATTGGGGTGCTTAGATTCCGTTTACCTGCGTTTCCTCTCTCAGGCTCGTCCACTTGGCTTCCAGCAGAAACACATGTGTTGCTTGTTTGAGAGCGTAAAACGAGAGCCGGTGAAGTGAGTCTGCGTTTTGCGCGCTGCTCAGACTGAGCGGTGACTTGGAACTCCCGATCGGTCCTGATGCTCGCTGCTGCCTTTTGCCAGATATAAGCGCCGTGTCGCTGTCACGTGTGGAGACTCTTCGCGTTGTGTGTTGCTCCTTATTTCAGATGTTCGAGATGACATTTCTTGTATTCCCCCCACCCTCCCTCCTCTCCCCTCCTTCCCCTCCTTCCCCTAGCCCCCTAGCGCAAACTCGGCCACACTGGCCAATCCGAGGCTGCCTCTGGGTCCTAGTGAGCATTAAGAAAAAAGCTGGATCGTCATTCAAGAAGAAAAGAAAAAAGTTGATGTATTCGTTTCTGGATAATGGGATTGCAGTCCGTATACAATGGACTTTTTTTCTGCCAAACGACAAGATTATTTAGGACCCAAATCATCATCCAAACACGCCCCTTTGCCCTTCGGCAGAAGTTTCAAATCAAAGTTTTTGACTCCTCTCAACTGGAGATGTAATTGTTGCACAGCCAGTCTATCTCGGTTGAGCTTTATTCCACTGACGATGGCCCTATTTAATAATTAGAGGTTCACCCCACGAAAAAGAAAAATTATCTGCATAATTTATGGTAATAGCATGGGTAAAGTCAACCATATGGTCACGCCTATTTTACTCCAACCCCCACCCCCTCTCTGAAATTAATGCTAATCGTCGGAGAGGCTGTAATTGTGGAACTTGGATCAATCATTCAATCGTTTCTGGGAGTTTTTCCGCTTTTCCCCTCATGCCGGGCCTTCCAGGGTGACCCACGTGACCCCAAAGAAAGGACATATCCAAGTCGGTGAGCCTTCTCCTTCAGTCAGGAGCGTCTCACCTCGTGGGGAAAAGCTGGAGCTCGTCCACTACCCCCCCCCCGACATTCAGACTGCCGGCTGACCTGCAGATGAGTGATTACAAAGGGCAATGAACGTATTAAAGTTGGTGACGGAGGGCTTCAGGTAAAACAGCCACACACATAAACGTGGCCGTGTGCAGAATACCATTTTCTCCTGATGTTTTCTGACCCAGTGGAATCCAAGTTGTAAATGCTCTACCCCCTTCAGCCACTAGGTGTGGCACTTAATCTTTTATTTATTTCAGGAAATTATTTTCATGTGAGAGCAGCTCCGTTGTCCACGTCAGTGATCCTACAAGTGGGAGGTCAAGAAAAAGGAAAAAAACAAAACAAAACAGGGCAGATATATTTCTTACACTTCAACCAGCAGAGGAGCCAGGTAGTTTAAAAAAAAAAAAAAAAAAAAGAACACATTACTACTCAAAAACCCGGTGGTACAAGGCATGATTTGGTCACTAGAACCGAAAAAATGTGAGTGAGGGAAACCCTATGTTTAAAAAATAAATCCTGAAACTTATGGTGACCTTTGTCCTCACTTTGTTTATTTATTTATCCAGACATTGTGGTCAGGAGGCCTGTTAGCCACAGGCAGAGCTGCTGGTTTGGATTTGTCTCTAAAACAACATCTAAGAGTGCACGGTTAAGGTGAATGTGATAATTTAGGCCTCCGGCACTTTTATTTTCATGATGTGTCATGGAGAAGGGGGTCGGTAAACCAATCACTTTATTCTCTCCATCCCTCCCCTCCCGCTCCTTGCAGTGCACAGAAGTGGGGATGAGGGGGGGTGACGTCAGCATTTGGATGGTCTGGCTTAGAGCCCTCAGTGCCATAACAGCAATGAGGGGAGCTGCTGTTCACTCTGCTAATCAGAGATCCAGGCTAGATGGTCTCCATCGTGGGTTTTTTGTCACAGTTTATTTAGTTAGAAAAGGAAAAAAAAAAAAAAAGCCACTCCACAGTGGTCATCTACAAATCGGAATATCCAAAATGTCCAGGGCAGGATGAGAGTGAGGCAAACTGAGAAAGTTCAATCTGTTTTTAGCAACTTTCCATGTTTGTGGCTCCAAATGGAAAGAGGGAAACTTCAATATCCCAAAATAATCCAACATGACATTCACAAACAGAGCTGAAACATTACAGTCCACTTGTGCAAACAGTTTTAGAATCACCATAAATCTAGAAAACAAAACCGTCTCCCCTCAGGGTTCACTTTAGGAGCTCTTCCATTAGATTTAACTGAAAACGTGAAATAATCTAAACAACTACAGTTCACCTGCTGGTGAAGATCGATGAAGTTTTGGAACAGCTGATAAACCTGACCTCTAAGGGAGACTGCGTTGAATAACATGATCCTATGTATGACAATGTGCCCACGTCTGATCAGACTTGTTTTGCATGTGTTTTATCTAGGGACGGATTGGTTTGTCATTAATCTTTTGTGTCCGTTTCTGTGGTGTTTCGAATTCCAGTTCCTTTTTTTAAATGAATAAACCCAAGCTCATTCAAAAACAATAATGAAGGGCTGAAATGCTTCAAAAGTGGGGTTTTTTCTGCAATGAAGACATTACATTTCCCTTTAATAAAATGGAAACAGACCAAAAATCCTTTTTTGAAAATCCCCCTGGCATCAGCTGTTGATTATCAACAGTCCTGTTAAAAATTAAGTGCATCCCTACTGTTTCCATAGGAAATGTGAGGGTTAGTAGCAGCCAGGTGCAACTAATCAGCTGCACCTAATTAACTGATCATCAGTTATAAAAGACGTTGTTGTGGCAGTTTGCCGGTCTGGTTTATTCTGTTGTGTTAATACAATGCCACAATCTTCACAGTAACGTCACCCAAAGGTGAGACTGTGCAGTGCTCATAGAAACATGTTAAATCTTACAATTCATGACACTACAATGGGAAAAAGACTGAACAAGTATGGCTTGTTTGCAAGGGTTGCAGGGAAAACCTCTTCTTTGTAAAAAGAACATGGCAGCATGACTTAGATTTTCAGATTTGCATGTGTTTGGAAAAAACTAAAAAAACTAAACAACCCCTCCAGCATATCAGCACATATACCTCATACCAACTGTCAAGCACAGTGGTGGAGGGGTGATGATTTGGGCTTGTTTTGCAGCCACAGGACCTGGACAGCCTGCAGTCATTGAATCAACGATACTAAATAGTGTCGTGAAGTAGACAATAATCCCGAGCACAGGAGAAAATCTACAACAGAACGACTGCAAGAGGGGAAAAAAAAAAAAAAAAAAATCAAGGTGTTGCAATGGTCCAGTCAAAGTCCAGATGTCAACCTCAACGAAATCCTGTGGGGTGAGCCTGTGGCTCTGTATAAACAAATACCCACCGACCTCAATGAACTAAAGCAACACTGGAAAGAAGAGTGGGCCAAAATTCCTCCACCATGATATGAGAGAGCGATAAAGTCAGACAAAAATAATTAGTTCAAGTTATTCCTGCTAAAGGTGGTTCATGAGATTTTGTTTGTCTGCACGTACACATACATTAATACACACACACACACACACACACACACACACACACACCTACCTATCTATATATACAGACATGCAGACCCTTTCCAAAAAATTAGAATATCATGGAAAAGTTTATTTCCATACTTCCATTCAAAACATTAAATTTTCATTGATTATAGATTCATGACCCACAACTTAAATGATTTCAAGTACGTAGTTTTTTTTATTGGTACATAATTTGGGCTTCCAGCTCATAAAACCCACAAAAACAGGAATTCAAAAAATTAGAAGCAAATTTTACAGGGCATGAATGTTTTAACAGTGTCACACACAAACTCATCTACTAAACTAAAAGCACCTGCACAGGTTTTCCCAGGTGTCATTAAATTGCTTCAGTTTATTTCAATTGTCTCAGTTAGGTTCAATATAGTGAAGACTGCAGACTTGACAACTGGCCAGAAGAGCATCACTGATACCCTCCATAGGATGGGTAAGCTACAAAAGTTCATAGCTAAGGAGGCTGGCTGTTCACAGAGTGCTGTGTCTGAGCATATCAATGGAAAGTCTAGTGGAAAAGCAAAATGTGGCAGAAGATGCACCAGCAGAAGAGATGACAGTGGCCTTCGGCAGATTATCAAACAGAAGATTTAAGAATATGGCAGAGATCCAGCTTCAAAATCCACCACATTCAGATGCATCCAGGATATGGGCTATAACTGTCGGGTTCCTCGGGTCAAACCACTTCTGAGCCCGAGCCAACGTCGGAAGCGACTCAACTGGGCCAAGGAGGAGGACTGGACTGTTGGCCAGTGGTCCATGGTCCTCTTTTCCGATGAAAGTACAGTGTGCCTTTCATTTGGGAATCAAGGTCCAAGGGTTTGGAGGAAGACGGGTGAGGAACAGAACCCAAGCTGCTTGAGGTCCAGTGTGAAATATCCACAGTCAGTCATGATTTAGGGTGCAAAGTCCGGTGCAGGTGTTGGTAAACTCTTTTTTAAATCCAAGGTCACTGCAGCAGTCTACCAGGATGTTTTAGAAAACTTCACAATTCCTTCTGCTGAGGATCTGTACAGAGATGGAGATTTCATCTTCCAGCAGGACCTGGCCCCTGCCCATACCACCACAAGCTCCAAAACCTGGTTTGATGGCCATGCCATCACAGTCCTTCACTGGCCAGCCGGACCGAAACCCCATTGAGAATCTATGGGATATTATCAGGAGGAAAATGAAGTCCACCAGACCCAAAAACCTTTAGAGCTGACAGCAAGCATCAAGGAAATCTGGGCTTCCACGACTCCCAGGCAATGCCACGCCGCATCGAGGTAGTGATTAAGGCAAAGGGATTCCCAACCAAGTATTGAAGATTGACATATCATTTTGAAAGTACGCCATTTTTAATTGACTTGATGTGATCCTTTTTTTTTTTTTTTAATGCAAAAACTGAGAAGTAAATGCTAATGTCTTCATGGTATTCTAATCTTTTGAATTCCGGTTTTTGTGGGTTTTATGAGCTGGAAGCCCAAATTATGTACAGATAAACAACTAAGTACTTGAAGTCATTTAAGCTGTGGGCCGTGAATCTATAATCAATGAAAATTTAACGTTTTGAATGGAATTATGGAAATAAACTTTTCCATGATATTCTAATTTTTTGGAAAGGGTCTGTATACATACACACACATACATATAGTTCAGTAGTCTTCACTTTACATGTTGGTGAATTTAAATGTGGCTTTAATAGGCAGCTTTTTTTTATTTATTTACCTTTTCATTTATTCTGTTTGTAACTGTGATAATCATTTCCAACCAAAGAAGATAAATCTACATTTTAGCAGATGTGTTTGTGTCTAAAACTTGAAGTATTTTTTAAATTCTGCTAGTTTTTTTTTGTGTTTGTCTTGATGAGAACCATTTCAAAAGAAACAATTCAATCATAGTTAAATTCTGATATCACACCTTTTCCAGCAAAGCCCAGAAGGGATCTCAGTTAAAAATAGAACCGATTGTGAAACCCTGCTCCGATACCTATGTTTACAAAGCACGCTGAATAAATAAAATGGGACATGCTGTGTACTTTGAACAAACCCACTTAAAAAAAAAAGAACAAAAAAAGAAAAAACAGGTTTTCATATTTCACCTCTAAATGTACACAGTGCACTTGTGTTTGTCAACCGAGCTGGTCTGTGACGCATTATGAAAGAAAATAAAAAGAGGGAAAGCGCCTATTATCGGTCTGTCCTGCTGCTTCTTGGACAGGACAGTGTCACTCAAAAGGAGCATGTTTACGGGTGAAGCACACATACGGGTGATCAAACACTCGCTGCACTTTCTGGAAAGTGCAGGTGTATTTTTTTTTCTTTTTAAACATAGAATTCCTTGTTTAGCAGTTCAGTTGCATGTAGGAAGAAAATTAAAGGCACATGAAGGATCGACACCCTGTTTGTGAGCAATAAAGAGGGAGTTAGGGAGAGTCAAAGGACTTGAGTTATGAGAAGGTCGAAAGCAGAGAAAAGTGGGGGTGGGGTGGGACATTAAAAAGATTGTGTCCGTCTGGCTAATGGTTCTTTATGGCTCCCTCATGTCCTCAGATGGACAGGATGACTGGCACACAGTATGACCACTGGTAACTGCACATCACCTCCATTGCCCCCCCCCCTCCCCCCCCTCTTTCCTTCAGCTGACATCCCACTCAGGGAGGCTGCCTGCCACAGTGAAGTGAACCACTAAAAACACCATAAAACCAACAGACTAAACAGCCATTCATCATTACACACGCACTAGTCTTAACTGTCCCACTCGGTGACTCAATGCGAACATTAAAACTTCATCAAGTATTACCGGAGCAAAAAAAAAAAAAAAAAAACAAGGAAAGAGAGAGAGAAAAAAAACAAAGTTCTGACCACTCAAACCTCAAGTGCAGAATGTAATGTCCAGAAATAAGACAATCATGGGTGAAAATGGTTTTGTTGGTCACTTTTATTGAATTGGTGATGACTTGAACCAAGTGCAAAACAGTAATCTGCTCTTTGAGGGACAAGTGTGGGGGGAAAAAGATGCAACACCACAGGGCACGGGTGATCCATCAAAATCCGCTTTCCTGACCTGCCCAGCTCGGTGTCTGCAAGAGAAGCGTGAAGAAAACATCACATTTAGACCATTTGCACATCACTGTGAGCGATCAAAACAAATCTTTCTTGTTGACTGTGGGAAATGTAAAAAAAGTAACATACATGTGCAAGCAGTTATATGATGACGTTTTCCCCTTGTCGGGTGTGTGTAATGTGTGTGTTCTGTTGGTGAGTGCTGGGTGGCTGTGAGAGCTGACAGGGACCCTAAGCAGCTGGCCCACATGGTAGGGCTGTAAATGTTCCCTATATGCAAGTAATTTGTAGCCTTAAGGACAGCAGGATGCAATCGTGCTCTGTGAGTTGTTTGCAACCTCTCTTTTTTGGTCTAATTACAAAAACTCCTTAATTGGGGGGGGGTGCTTTTTTTATAGGATAACTTTAGGGTTGCACTCCCGCTGCAGACATTCAAACAATAGGGAGGAGGCTAATTGAGCACATCAAAAAGATACTCAAGAGGCGCACGGTTATCATGAATGCTGTAACTGCCTGGTCTCGGTCGTGTCGGGCTGCCCGTCAATCCGCTCTGACAGATGTCAACTTTTCAGGGAGTTCGGAGCATCATTTTAGCATTGCGCGTAGTTGCAATGTTTGAACTGCCTACATAGCGCCATAACGTGCAAGGTCAACATCAAGAACAGACTTAAAGGGGATGACTGGACCCCGAGCCAGACATCTGTAACAGGTCCTAAGTGCAGAAAACTCCAGACTTTGACTAATGTTCACCAAAGCCAGAGTGAGGGTCCACCTTATTTACGCTGCTGAGCTGAGTCACTGAGCTCGGG
Source organism: Rhamphochromis longiceps (assembly GCF_057381845.1). Taxonomy (NCBI): domain Eukaryota; kingdom Metazoa; phylum Chordata; class Actinopteri; order Cichliformes; family Cichlidae; genus Rhamphochromis; species Rhamphochromis longiceps. Next base: position 16,745,175 of record NC_140567.1, read on the forward strand.
CCTCGTTTTATGGTTGTTTGGAATCTACCTTGTCATTAGGCCTTTGAAGAGCAATGGAGGGATGAAAGCATTAGCTCTGTTAAACTTGCTCTTCCGTGTAAAGAGAGCTTTTGTTGACGGTTGTTCATCAACATTCTTGAGCCTTGTTCTTCTGAGCTGATCATTTGAGGTGCTTTGAACTACCCTGAGTGCACGCTGACCTTCAGTCTGATCAGTTAAGTGAGTTTTGCTTCCCCTACAGCGACGAGCAGGGAGTGGAGATTTGTGTGAATTTTTATTTTAATGTACACTTTGTGCATTACTCACCTCGTTTCTGCTGCTCTGGGCCTGCTTTTTCTCAATGTTCATGGCCAGCATTTGGCTGCGGAACGAGAGGCTCTTAGTCTTCTCAATCACCTGCTGGTAAGGCGATATGGCGTTGTTCCCCATGACCACATGGCCCTAGAAGAATGGATAATAGCCTCATAATAATGCCAATAACTTTTAGTCTCACAGGCATGCTATTCTACAATGACCAACCAGAAGTATCACATAGGTCCTATTCGTTTCTACTGTAGGCACATCTAGATAATTCTATGTCATTCTGGTAGACTAAGCTATGATTTACTGATTACAGAGAACTGTTGCGATGGGTATGCCATAACATGTAGGATCAACATAGAGCCTCATAAGAGGATATGTAACAAGGCTCAGATACTGCGGTTACAATGTCCTTATAGCTACCCTTCCATTTTAAAAAAAATAATAAAATTTTAAAAATGAGGATAGCGTTGGGCTCCTTTTCCCTCCTGAGGTTACACAGAAGTGGTTCTGAAACAGCCCCCAATTTGCTGAGATTTGTTTTAAAGGATTTGATTCATTACTTAAGCACAGAGCTGACTGATTGAGGAAGAAGACAGAGGGTCTCACCAGTTTGGAGTCTATCTTGGCATCCAGCCTGGCGTTGCGGATGAGGTTGACGATCCATCTCTCGGCTTCCTCGGGAGTCATGTTCAGTTTGTCTGCCAGCATGCTGTTGAGGAAAAGGAGACAGTGAGCTCTAACCTGGTTCGGTTGAAATAATTCAAAGTAACATTGATATTAAATGTTCTAGAGACATTAAAGAGTTCCCAGAGGATGTGTCTTTGGTCAGCAATCAAGTTAGAATTTTAATTTGACCAATACTTTTAGCCAATGACAGGATATCGGCAAAAATCAGCTGTTCTTGTACATTAGTGTACGTGTGTGGAATAGCACGTTCAATACCAATGTATGTAGATCGAACTGTCACGACTTCTGCATGAGTCTCAATTGTTGTAGCTTGAAGCACTATACTGAGCCACCAACAGTCTAGCAAAGTCTAAAAAACAGCTGATAAAATCTCACACTTTAAGAGGGATTTTAATATAAAGTCACGTGAAAAAGAACATTTTCACAGAATTCCAAGCAGACTTATATAGCAGTAAGTACACATTTACTGCTTCCATAGGAATTAAGAGGGTGCCAGGTGCTTCCGATCAAATACACTTGATTCAGCAAGTGTGAGCACCTCTATAAAAACAGAAGAAGAACACACGAGACTTCTGGAACAACATGCTTTGGACAGACGAGATCAAAGTGGAGATGTTCGTCCACACAGCTTGCACAGTGGCACCTTTAGTAAAAACCAAACACAGCATATCAGCACCAAGACCTCATGCCAACTGTCAAGCACAGTTGTGGAGCAGTGATGATTTGGGCTGATTTTCGGAGTCATGGGACTCATGGAGTTGAACATCAACAGTACAAAAGTATTGTAGAGTCAAATGTGAGGCCATCTGTCCAACAGCTAAAGCTTGGTCTGTATGGGGCCATGCAGCAAAAGAACGATTTCCTGCACTGCAGCAAATCTACAACAGAATGGCTGAAAAAGAAAAGAATCAAGGCGCTGCAATCGCCGAGTCAAAGTCCAGATCTCAACCTGATTGAAATGAGAGGACTTTAAGAGAGATGTGCATAAATGATTCCCCACAAAACTCAATGAAATGACGCAACGCTGTATAGAAGAGCAGGCCAAGACTACTATGCCAGAGACACAGACAATTTCATACAGAAAAGTGTTACTTCAAGTTACTTACACTAGGTGGTGAGTCTAATCTACTAAATCATGGAGCTATACTTAATTTTTGAAAACTGCCATTTTCAAATAAAATAAATAAAATACCCCAACTGAATTTTACTGTTAATTCTCAGGTAACATTTAGCTTCTGGAAACCCTGACTTCAATTAAATGTAGCTGCTGTGTGTGCTGATTCATGCATGAAATATGTTCTAACACCCAGTAAATCGTATTTAATGCTACTCTATGTTATGACCGATGTTGCACATTAGGTCCCAAATGACTGGTTATTATTTCCATTTGACAAAGTTTATAAATGGCCAACACATTGCACTTCAGGCAAAAAATATATATAACACACCCAAACACTTCTAATGGTCCCCTGCTAATGGGAGCTTGATTTACAGACTTGTATGAACAACTCAATTTGAAGAATGGGTACTACCCCATGTTGTGAACCTCTGTAATTATTTAACTCTTTCTCTTTTTTGTCCAGGAAACACTCTTTGTCCACCTGGCTGCTAAAGCTCATCAGACAACTCCAAACAGCAAATGTCCCCTGAAGTAAAAGCCAGGTAGGAGACCGGGCTGCTCTTTGATAGAGCTGGATGTAGATGTGTCACAGTATAAGGAGGGGGTTATGAGGGTGGCTGGCATTCTTTGATCCAAAGCTTTCCCCATTGCAGCTGGCTTCCCTTGTGGCTTTCAAAATAACTAGACCCCCTCGATACCCCCTTCCCCCTACATTTCCTGCCTCTTTCCTCTTGTCTGACCCTCACCACCCTCCACGCCTACCACATTTCATATCAGGGCCCCAATAAATATTCCCGGCCGCTTTGAGCACTACTCAGAATGACTACAGCAACTCTCATCTCAAAACCATGAAACCAGCCCCTCCCTTGAGAAGCACAAATCCTGCTGGCACAAATGCGTGAAATCGGTATTCCTGCAAAAAAAAAAAAAAAAAAAAAAAAAAAAAAGCAATAGCACAGGTTAAAAAGGCCTGTATTAAACAACTGACTTTGTTAATGATCGCTTCCTGGTCAATTAACCCCATTTCGCGAGACCCCTTCAATATAAGTAAGAATCTGCCCAGACAACACCACTTTTCACTCCATGCCTCAGCAAACAAATTCAACCACTAGTACAGATTTCAACTGTCTCTCAGAGGCTTATTTAAGACATTCTTTTAGTGGGAAGTAATCTTATTTTGGATTTGTGATATGTCCGTCTTACCTCAAGGCTTAAAAACTTAAAAAAAAAGACTACCACTTTCTAACCCATGAATGTTGGTCAAATGGTGGCAAAACCACATAAAGAAGGGAAGTGAAATGATGTCAGTGTCTGGATGAGGCATTAAAAGTATAAACAACAAATAAAAGGCATTACCTCAGCATAATGAGAAAAATAGGGTTTGGTCTCCAAGTGACAGTGCACATCTCTCAACACTTACACCACAAGTGAAGTGATTGAGAAGGTGGATAACAGGACAGAAAAAAAGGCAGTTGCGAGGAGTTCCCAGCAGCCCAGAGGAGGGGAAAGGATATGAGGAGACTGATGAAGCTGTCACTCATAACAACAAACCTTGTAACATTAGCTCTGCCGGACAGCTGATTACACTTCAGCTCATCAAACCTGTGGAAAATGATCCATGACAGCAACATTGCTCTGATGGATCATTGTCTGGAACGTCACAAGTTTGTGTGTAGGCTGTCTAAAGACCCAAGTTTAGGTTTGATGGTTAACACATGTCGGTGATCGCACTGACACCATTTCACATCAGCAAGTGTTAATTTAAAGTAAATGATGCGCTGATGAGTAGCTGCAGCTCACACTGTCAACTCGGAAATTCAGGATTTCGATTTCATGCTCTGTGAGGCAATGTGTTGCAGGATCTTGAAGACAGTCCTTAATAACTCTGTATGTGGGATCATTAACGTGGTACAGGATGACTTATTCAGTAACATCAGGCAGGCAGACTGGAATATAAGGGGTATAGGCATCAAAAGCACCTAAAACCTTTGAAGGGTACTATACATCGCACTCTATCAAGCTGACTGATATTAGTAACAATTCTTCAACTATTTATTTAACAATTAATCTAACGCAAATTCAAAAGTAAATTTGAAACTGGTTCTAATTTCACTCCAGTGAAGGTGTTTGCTGCGCAGGAATAATGTGGGTGTTTTGTTTGACAATTCAGGAAAGTCGGGACGCATGTCAGTCAGGTCCAGGTCAGATATGGTGATCAAAACAAACATGATCTGGTTTCCTCGCTGGGGACTTGAGCTAATCCTTAACCCTTCTCGCTGTTGTCTTTGCAGTATAACACAGGAACACAAAGTGCCCCAAAAGGCCCAAGGCCTTGGCCTGTACGAGTCAAAGCCCTCTAATCTAATTTATAAAATAAAGTCTGGCAATGTTTTGCTCCCAGGAAGCACATTTGTATATCAGAGCAGGGTAACTTTATCTTATGTTCTAGTGACAGTGTTCTTCAACAGCTAGCCTTACTTATATCTCAGAGAGAAGGAAGATCAGAGGGAAGGGGAAAAAAGACAGAAAAGGACAGATGTGGGAGCATGCAGTGCGCAGGTCAGAGTTAACAACCCACACTATTGACATCTTTTGGCCTTAAAGCTGAACAGGCAGCTTCCACGCCTGGTTTTATTTTACACAACCATGATCCTGTTCCTTTGGGGAGAAGGATCACTTTCATTTCGACCCCTTACTCACTCTGGCTCCTGAGCTTTCGACTTCAGGCTAGGGGACTCCTGTGAGTCTCAATACCAAGCTCACACTTGAACAGAGAGGTCAGGCATTGGGGTCTAATTCAGTTAAGGGAGAGAGGAGGATTTTGGGGGGGGGGGTTCTTCTCCAAAGTAGACCCCTTCTTAACATGGCTGGCCTAAAATGAATGCATTGTTAAACACTAACATATGATAGTGTTTAGGAGAGTCCAAGCCATTTGGAGCAACCTCGTTTTCGGCTTGGGGTAAAATTGATTTTTCGGAGAAACCGAAATGATTGTGTGGTCTTTTTAATGACTCACTTGTGAGGTGGAAAGCTCTTCAGTGTTACTTCCAAATACACACGACACCCCTTCCAAATACCAGTGAACTGTTGTGTACAACACAATCCAGTCATGAGTGGGGGTGGGGGGTGGGTGGGGGGGGACAAAACTTCCCCAAATGACCACGTCTCAAGCATTTACTCATAATGTCAAAGGACAAGTGTGCATTTGAGGTCACAGCAGGGTCTGAAACATTTATGGAAGGACTAAGGAAATAAAGCCTGTAAATCAAACAAGGAACGCAAAGCTAAATTGGAAACACGCACGCACACGCACACACTCTTGAGACACTGAAAAGTCTAGACAAAAAGACATGTGTGTGTGTGTGTGTGTGTGTGTGTGTGTGGGGGGGGGGGGGGGGGGGGGGTGTTGCAAGTGTGGGCTAAATCACATTTTCTACTACTTTTGTATCTCAAGCTGTGGGCAAAAGGCAAGCTAAATATCTGTGAAACCATCATGGCCAGCAGCTATAAAAATGTCCTCATTAAAAACAGCCATCAAATTCATTTGAGTCCACGCTTGGGTGCAGAGGGCTTCTGGGTAGAGGACTAATGACTTGGAATTTAGTTGTCTGTCAAAAACAGACATGTTCTGTCCATCGTCACAACACCACCAAAAATAAACACGGAAATCCCTAAAACGACCCTTGGTTTGTGTTCCTGCTTCAGAAACCTCAACAAACAAGAGAGTTGAGGACACACAAAAAGGTGAAAAGTAGAAAAATCACTGTTCAACTTCCTCTTTCAATGTTACCACTAACCTTTTGTGGTCCTTAACAAGTAAATGGATCCAATTGCACTAAGTCTGCCAAAAAGAACCAGGACTCCTAATCAATTCCAGACAATCTGCAATTGGAGATTTCGACAGGGCCTGATCATGTTCCATAGTTCAACCTTGACTACAGACTTCCACAGCTCTATGTAGCAGTCAATGCAATCATTTTCGTGTCAGAAGAAGTAATTCATTCCCTCTTTCCACTGAGCATCACGTGTTTGTGAACCATACTTGGAAATGCAGCCTTTCCTTCAAATCTTTAGCAGTCACAATAGGCCTGAGGGACGGCATACTGCTGTGTGAAAGCAGTGGAAAATGTGTACTGTAAATTAGTCTGGAACAGTATGAACAACAGAATAACATATGCACTTCCTAACGTCAGAGATAACACTTACAAAGACAAGCGGGATTTCTCTTTATCTTTATAACTCTCTCAAATTGATGCCAAATCCTATAATTTTTCTTAATTACAAACAATTACTATAATCTTTTTTCTTTCTCGCCGCTAATGCTCACTATAATTAGCATTTACTAAATTTCTTGGTTTCGGGGATGGATCCAAGGTCAATTTTATTTTAATGTAACTAAATTGAATTTCAAGCTAACAGTCAAATTAAGACCTACAGAACCCCCTGACCTCCATTTACCCAGCCGAAGAGAGCTGAAATGTTTATGTGTACTGGAGCAGCTGGGAACATCTAAAGCAATCCAAACCCTGACCTCTTACTGGAAGACAACTTGTAGTGAACTGGCCTTGACAGGTGGTCTTAAAAGTTTAGTAAGCACAGCAACCTGTAGAGACCTGGAAGCAGTTAAACCCCATAATACTTATCCCCAAGATGTGTGGGGTTAGCATGGCTGTGCACGGAGAGGCCAATAAACACTCATTTCAGGAAAATTCCTTTAATCGCAAAGCAGCTGTTCTTACTTCCTGCATCTTGAAGTGTAGCGATATTAAACAGTATTTCCTGTTAATCATTAATGATGTCAGTCAGTTTTCCTGTCAAACATATTCTACGTAGCAGCACACAGGCATTCACAGCTTTCAAACCGGCCAGAAGTGGTTTTTGGTTACACATCCTCTTTGCAACTGACTTCATGTAGCAACTGCCAGCAACTTCCAGGAATTACTTGCCAACTAGTTGGGGAATACACATCCAATACAACAGACAACTATTGAGCAATGTGTGTTACTAACCTGATGCTAATGCACTGGTGAATTCTGCAGAAGGTCTCAAAGATGAAGAGCCGTGCGTTCTCGATGAAGTCCTCCAGGCAAGCAACCAGGAAGAAGTCATTCACAAGAACCTAAGAGACGGAAAGAAGTTCATGTTAGAGCACTGTACAACAGGTATGAAAGCAATGCTTATTTCTATCAATCTAGGACACTGGCCTAAAATACACACAACTCTGAGTTTGGACCAGACAGAGTGGAAAGTCATGAGTGCTTTGTCTGCCTCTTTTATTTAATGTCATATGTAATAAGGGGGAAAAGAATTCAGTTCACTTAAGCCCAATTCCAACTTGGTTTTTGCTGTAGTAAATAGGGTAGGAAGAACTACACTGTCTGCATTTTTGTTTCAGAATAAAGTTCCCTCTCTAAGTAATACACTTCAAAAACAACCACAAATCTTCAGATTCTACAACCACCACATTACACCATTCAGTAAGAACAGATGCAGCCACAGAGATGACCACCCTGTCAGCGACTTATCACCGGTCATCTAGGCTGTTGGTTCAGTGTCAACTCTCTCTCTCTCTCCTCTCTGTAGGATTGTCAAATTTCACAGCTACTGTCGTCCAGCATCTGCAACACCACAAGCTAAATTCCATTCACAAATGACACTGATTTTTTTCAAAAATATGTACTGGGGAAAAAAAAAAAAAAAAAAAAAATCACCTGTGGCCGGTTACAATAACAAATGCAGCCTCATTTTGACTCTTTCTTACTGCTGCATATGGCCTATTCATCCATTTATCTACTATAAATGTTCATGTTCCAACTACGGTCCCAGAGGTACTACTGTATGAAATGCTCCCATTTCCCAGTGCTTACTGCATTCCAATGCACCAGTGAGAGCTATTTCACATCACAGACCTCTATCTTCAAAAGTTCTGTAAGGATTACCAGCTCTTTGTTTTCTTAAGCCTAGAAAGCTGCTATCTGCACAAAGTTCTGCTTGAATAAATCCCAACTACATGGCGCTATCAGGCAACACACGTTTTCAGCTATGACAATGCTTATCTAAGGCTGATAAACTTTGAACAGCTAAGTGCCCTAATTATTGTCATCTGGGATTCAGACCACAAAGCTTAAACAAATTCTGGAAGGGGCCCGAAGAGCCCATTTATGTGCAATCTGAGGGCCGGACTATAGGTAGCCCTATACTTTTCATTCTTTTGCCATGCAAGCATCTAACATCTGACAGCGATTCCAGATTTGGGTGGAGTGGGAAAGAAACAAATAACAACTTGTACAGCCTAACCAAGCTAAACTCCCTATTTGAAAGCACTTGGCTCATACTTTTGTACCGGCTGCAGTGAACTGAAGTTGGGAGAGCTGAAAACAATACGCATGTCGTGCTATTGTGGCAATCAGCAAATAAATGGGTGCCACTGTTCTCAGCGGATCAAACGTGAGGCACTACAAATGTTCATCAAGACAAAAACCAATTGCAGTGTGTAGTGGTTTACTTCAATCACTCCATGGTCTGTGAGATCCTTTAACCAATGAAACTATTCTCTTGCGTGTGACTTTTCTTTCCCCGCACAAATGTCTCACCGACTTCAAACAAGACCATTTTGGGAACAAACACATGTTTGCATAGCATCACAGTAATGCATTAGAGGTGCTGTTAAACACTTTGGAACCACCCAACTCGTTGTGAATTGGACAAGGTTAATAGAAGCCTTTTGTGCCAACTGGACATGCTCTGATAAGACTGACAGGTAAGCTAGTGTTAAAAGCACCTGGAATAACTTGGGCTCTGAGAGGAAATTGGGAGTGAGCATCTGTTTCAAGCACAGTCGAGTATGTAAACAAAACCCCACGAAGTGAGGTCAGGACCTACCCAGAGAGCTCCTAAAAAGAGCGTGCAAGTGTTTAACAAGGACGGCGGTGTCATATTTTAGTCAGTGTAGACCTTACAGAAAAATATTTTTTTCCCCACGTTGGATGTGTTCTTTTTTTTTAAGTATATAATCACATAAAAACAAATTTGGCTAATTAATTTCATTTTAAATTTCTCTAAGTAGCGATATGGTGAGGCAGATGACTCCATATTAGAGAAAAGAGAATAAATCTAAATGAAACAGAACCTTAAGTATACCACTGACATGAGTTATAAACATTTTCTCCTAAGAAAGAGCCATTTGATCAGGCCACATGTTTTTCATTTATCTGCAAGAGGCAAAAGATGAAACGGGGGCCAAATAGCCCTAAGTTTAGTCTTTCAATCCTCTGCACCTCCAAATTAGCACGTCATCTGGGAAAGCCAAATTGCAGTGTGTATGCAGAGAATGAACTAAGAGATTAAGTTCTACTAAATAAACACACAATATGTACATAGCAAAACAATCAGGACACCTGCTCCGTCTTTAAATTTGATTACTTACCACAGAATGTGTCCAGAATATCCTTTAGAGTATCCATGTATCTTATATACAAAGGTCACTAATGCAACAATCTTTGATAAACTGTGGCAACTGTCTAGTTTCAATGTACCTATTATTTTGTCTGTCACACACAAACCTGACAGAATTCAAATGTAAAAATTGCGCAAAATCTTGAATTAACCTTAAGAAAAAGAACACTGCTGGCAATATTTGAGATCAGAAGATACAAATTAAGCCAAATAACTCAATTATGCACCACAGTGCCCAAAATTAAATTAAATTGACCTTAAAGTGAAAAATGAGTCAGAAGAGCCATTATTTCTTATTCACCCAGTCTAATAACGCTTTCAAACAAAAACCTGTGGCATTTTTAAATCTCTAGTGGTAGAGTGGGGCCGTTTTTTAAGAGTGGGCTCCTGTTCTGCTCGTCTCACACTAAGCAGCAACCTCCAGAGCTAAAAAAATGTAAACAATGCGAAAGTGCCCGAAAGAGAATTTCATGTTAAAACGATCAATTTTAAAGCGTTAGAACGCATGTTTACAATCTGGTGCTGGCCTCTATAGATGGTTTCCCCCTGTAAAAAATAAAAACAAAACAGAAAACAAAAAACAGGGGTGATTTTTTTTTTTTTTTTTACTTTTTTGTTACTCCACCAGCCCAGACATTGGTGTGACCTCTTTGCATGACACGTGTCCCAGCAAAGGCAGCTGTAGCCAGTCTTTTGTATATAGTCAGTAATATAAAAAGACTGGACCAAGTTGTGTGCGTTTCTACTGCAAATTATTGAAATTGGGTGTATGACATGAAGGAGAACATGGACTAAATTAGCACTATTCTCTAGAAAAGACTGAACACAGACCTTGAATAGGTTTTGGGAAAAAAGAGGGCAGAATGTTATTTTTATTTTGCATCATGTCTTTGCGGGTTTCTTCCGCAAAGTGAGCTGTAAATCTTATCTTGTTCAAGGACAAGTTCTCAAATCATCATGCTGTTCAGTGTGTTAAGCTTTGTAGTCAACACACAAAGAAGACTTTTACTGTAAGCTACTCATATTTCATATTAAGTTACATTTCATCATTGCAAACCGAAATTGAAACAAATGCTCTGAACAGTGGTGTTATGACAGATCTCCCTCTTAAACCGAGTGTCTGCACGCCTCTGCAGAGACTTGTGCTTATAAAGCTTTTATTGTTAACGACTAGGCTGATGGGTCAATTACAGGACATAGCATAATCTGACTGAAGCCTGAGTCATACAGTGTCCAAGGAGACCTCTACATATCAGACAGTGAGATACAAGGCCCAGCCTATCACTGCTCTGCCTCACTGGACCCACGCAGAACTGTGGCGAAAAGAATCGCTGTGTGAACGTGCAGAAGGTCACACACAGATGACACGATTACTAACCATTAATACTATGATGCTCTGTGTGAAAGTTCAGGGGTCTGACCCACAAATCAGACGTCCTCAGAAGACCCCCATATTGTCACGCAGATGAACAAAAAAACCAAAACAACATTTCTTCTCCATTTGGGAGCAAAATGATGAATTTACTGTTGGTGAGATGACTGAAGTGGGTACTCACCGATTCACATTCCCTGAGCTTCTTCTGAGCACTGTCAAAGTCAAAGTTCACGTACAGGCACTCCACAAACTCTGTAATCGGATCTTTGTAGGTGTAAGATTCCTGAGAACATAAAAATCACAGGTACAAACATATTTGTGTGTCTAAGTTAGAAAGTTAGGGCTCATCGACAGTAAGGTGCAAGTAGTTTATACAGTTTATTTAGAAATAAATACGACAAATATAGCAAACGTAAATCACTATCTGTATATGAAGTTCAAGCGTTTTACAATGTAGTCAGAACCACCACCTGCTGGACACAATTGCTAAATAAATGAAACCATGCTCTGAACTCTGAAGGGCTCTAAATTTCTTAACTCACATAAGGCTATAGAGCAGACAGTACTGAGGACATCTTTTATTCATTACCAACAGCCAATCAAAACAGTGCTTAGATCTCTGAACCAGCTACTGTCATTGGTAGATAAGGCATGGGCACACAACAGTTAATCAGTTTACTGCCATTCATCAGGAGTTCAAGGCTTCTCTTGCTTGACTCAAACTATAATATATTTTGTGCTTAAAGTGAAGTGTTAGCAATGCTATTGGGTTACATGATCAGTTACCCACCCTTCAAAGCCAGTATGGCCAATAAGTAATGACCTAATAACTGTGCACTCTGTGACAGATTTTTTTGTGTGTTTTTTTTACCTGTTGTATGACCTTCACCAAATCCTTCAGAACTTGCCGACGTTTACGGACATCCTTGTTTGTAATGACCGCTGTAGTTAGGTAACGCAAGATGTGGGGGCACATAGTCTGGATAGCATTGAGGTATCTGGAGTGAGGTAGGATGAAAGCAATCACTTTTAAGACCAACGTAAGCATAGATGTGATCTTTACAAGGACACATAATATAACATTTTGGGATTCTTATCAGGCTCCTGGCATTTTCAACAGAGAAAATCCTTTTCAGCTAAACAGATAAATGTCCTAACGGGACCTTCATTGGGTCGGCCTGGGTTCAAGTTTTAGCCATTTCTTTCATTAGCATCTTAGGGGGGGATTCTGGCAAGAAGATACAGATCAGTGAGCAGGGACCTGCCCAGTAGCTGAAACTCAATCCAAGAGGGACTGATGCTCCAAGCACAGGTCAACTTGCTAAGGGCTGAACACGAGAGAGACAACACTGTTTCAGGCTCATTATAATCCCACACCAACTGTGGAGATACTGTTTCTGTAAAAACATGCTGCACGCACAACAACTGGACGCAATATTAAAACCACCTGCCTAGTATTTGTGACATCAAAACAAATCCAAATTAGAGACATGGACATTTAACTACACTTCTTTCTGATAGCACTTTGTGGTATTGAGGGAGTCGGGGGGGGGGGGGGGGGGGGGGGGGGGGGGCTAGCATCAGGTCCTTTAAGTAATTTGAGTTGCAATGTTGAAACTACGTGGACTTGTTTTTAACAACACAACCCACACATGTTCAAACAGATTGAGATCTGGGAAATTTGGATGCCAAGACAACATGGTCATATTCCCAAAACCATTGTTGAAAAATGTTTGTGGCAGAATGTAATATCCTGCTGGAAGAGGCCATTTCCACCAGTGAATGCCACTGCCATGAAGGGGTGAACATCTTCAGCAATGTTTAGGTAGGTGCTATGTGTCAAAGTAATCTTAACATGAGTTCCAGGACGCAAGGTTTCCCACCAAAACATTACTCCAAGCATCACACTACTTCTGCCAGCTTGTCAGCTTTCCATAGTGCATTGTGCTGCTGTCACTGCCTCAGGTTAAGGACCAGCAAGCTCTTTGCTGTTCACATGGTGTAAAAGTAAATTGTGATTTACCTTCTTTCATTACTCCATGGCTGAGTTCTGATCTGCTTGCATGCTCTTTATAAATAGTTTTGACAGTGGACTGGAGTCATCGTGTACTCTGCCCAGTCTGTGGCTATCCAAGAAAATATGCACCAAGTTGCAATTCACTGTGTGTTCTGACAGTTTTGTAATACCCAGTATTAAAATGCCCTTATCATGACTTTAAGAGGGTTTGCAATCCTTTAGTGTGCAGTTTAATTTTTTTTGTAAACGGTTAGCAGACTTTTGAAAGCCACGGTCCTTAGCCAACTGAATTCACCTAATTGTTTAGCCCAGGTAGGTTCCTTCAGTTCTCCATAGCTAAGGCCAAAGGAGCACATGTTACTCAGAGGAGCGGTTCTAAACCAGGCTTAATTATCAAAATCAATTAAAGGGACAGGGGAACCTGTGGCATTTGTGAAGTTCAGTCTAAAAATGGCAGTGGGCTACCTTTAAAAAGCCACTGTTGGCCTGGTTTTAGGAGAGCTCCCTTTCTTGCTTTGTAGTTGCTTGACTCCCGTGAAGAAGAAGGAGAAAAAAAAAAAAAAAAACCCACAACGCTCCCTGCTGTGTTCCTGATTAACTTACACCTACTCATTCTCCTGGGGGCTCCAATAACAAGCAATCTTGCATGAATCACTGTACCATAGCCTTCTTGGTGCATTCACTCTAACCCACTTAGGAGACTTGTTTTTTTTTTTGAGTTTTCAGGCAACAAGCATCACTGCACTGGTTTACTGAAGATGCTACTGAGGCATGCAGCCAAGAAATCAACTATGAGTTCAGGTTTCCTCTATTTAAGGAGTCTGTGTGAGAACACAGGAACAGGTCCCGTTTTACAGCTTGTAGGAAAAAGAAAGTCATGTCAAACATCCCAAGGAGGGATTTCAACAATCAAGTAACACAGGGTGTACTACTGCAGTACTGTTTGACTATTTTGCACCAGTCTTATACTTTGTTACTGGATATTATTTCCCCTGAGGTCTGCGCACTCTGTCAATAGTACACAAACAAGGCTTTGGACCAACATTTGCTGACTGCAGGGGTAAGGGAGGTCAAATGTGGAGCTGAAGGCCAACCACTGGTCACCAACTTCAGCCAAAGGAAGTACTGGTCAAGAGATGGGAAACAAGAGCCAAGCCAAGCCTCAGCGGGGAAAACATGAGGTTTCAAGACTGTGAAACTGCAAAGCACACAAATCTACCTCAGTTTGTCCAAACAGATGGCTGGGTGAGCTTTTCATGAGTAATTATTGGGCAGGCCTCCTTAATCATCCACAATAAAATTAAAAACTGAGTAAAATTCAGGGAACCAGACATTTGAGTGTGCTGTGTTGTGGTCGCCTGTCATACTGTCTGTGGAGCCCAATCATCTGTACAATTATACAAGCCTGCAATCAGAACAGGGGAGGGAGCTAAGACATCAAAATAGGTGGTGTGCAAATTTTAACACAGTGTATAAAGTTTCCGATCTGCGATACATATGGCCTGGTTCTCGACTTGGAGAGTAAACAGACCACACGAAAACACACTTCAGAAACCACTTTGAAAAAACCAGCAGTGTTTCATGAGGAAGCCCACCACCAAAAAAAAACGTGTCATGACAGAAAACAGTTTCCCTCTAAATCAAGTTCAGCGTGTAAAATGTTTTATGAAGCATTTTGATATATACAAGTCAGATAACACGTTAGAGGGTCAAAATATAACACTGTAACCACAGCATATCATTTTTTTTTAGTCACGGCCATTCTCAAAATGCAAAAAAAATAAATAAAATTTTTTCGAGACATTATCTCATTTTCATTTGCATTTGTAATGCTAAACCACAAAATGCCATTCTGAGTGTAGTTTAAACAGCCAACAGGGCCGAGTCTCAACCACACTGCAAAACTGTGCCTTTCTTCTTTTAGACATTGTTCAGGGGAAATGTATCTGATCTTTTCAACTACTTCCTGGGATTGTTTCAACAATTTTCAAATTCCTCTCTAAAAGAATGATTGAAGTCAAAAGACTGAAAAAATATATAATAAAAATGGTACTTACTGTGGCTGATACAGAAAGAGCTCAATGATATTGTCCCTGCCCTTGGGGTGGTTGAAGAAGACAAACAAAGACCAGTGAATGAGCCACGTCCTTTGCTGAAGAGACTGGAGAGGGGAGCTGACGGTCTGGACACAGCCAAGGCCAAGGCAGAAACCCAGTCGAGCATGAAGACAGACACGAAAGAAGGTCCAAAAGAGACCACCAAAAGGCAAAGAGAAAAAAAAGAAAGTAATTTTATGTCACAAATATGTTTCAAGACAGTTATATTAATGCTCTTCTCATCTTCAAAAAAAAGAAATCACCTCGGCTTCCAAAGAAACACCGATAATGACTTAACACAAATCCAAGTTCTTAAGCAGTCAGATGAGTGTGTGTGGCAAGAAATAAAACGCCACAGCAGAGCTGTACTGCAAGTGAAATGTCAATACGGGAGTCTATGTAAGGGAATCTAAATGTGGTATCAAATTCTGAGAAGTGGGGCATTTACGTTGTTATCGATAGTCTCTCTCAGGCGGGTGAGATCCTCCATGGCTGCCTCCCAGTTCTGCATCAGGATCTCAGAGGCCAGTTTGCCCCACAGCGAGTTCAGGGCATTCCTGTCTGTAGATGGGACCTTGAAACGGACAACATGATACATTTGTTAAACTGATGACACAGTCCCACCTGCAAAACAAGTGTTTTTCCACATTACTTGACAGACCAAATACTAATTAAGGTTGTTCTCATACAGGCTGGCAGACCAAGCGGCAACATCTGCATCCATACGCAGCAAGCCAGGGCTTGTCACCATTTGCTTGGCTTCAGTAGCAGTGTTGTATGATACAGTAACTTTTCTCATTTATACCCTTCAAACCAATTAAATTATGTCATGGCAGGGGAATGGAGCTTGACAGACAAGAGAAATGAATTATGAAAGACTTTAATAGAACCACATTCAAAGCACTTTTGGGTAAATTGCCACATTAAGGACATATTTGAAGAATGTGTCACTGAAATTTCCTGAACAGTCCTACAGAATTATAGCATTTGGTTGGAGAGTTCATTTGACTGGGTAATGCCAATAAGGTCCTCAGGTTTAAAAACGCTTCAGCAAGATGAAACATTGTTTAAAATTCGAATTGTATTTATTGCAAGGGGATACTTTTGACTTGTTTGCTATCAGAACTAATCCAAAGATTATATCTCATAGATTGATAAAATCAGGGCACAAATCGGAGACTGTTCTAAATGAATGTGGCACATGGGTCATGACTTTTTATTTGCTAGCATGGCTGTGTAGTTAGGATGTTGCTGAATCAAGATCGCACTGCCCAAGTCTGTGCAACAGAGCGGCACAGGAGTGATAAAATAAGTCTTCATTAATATTTAAATGATCCAACTTCAAAATATCCAAGAAAATTGGAGTTGTTATTATTTCTTGCAAATATTGCTGCTCTTTAAACAAGAAATGAAAAGTGCCACCCATCACCTTCAATAAATCTGGACAACTCTGTCTTAATCACAAGGTAATTAGGCTGAAATATGAACCAAGGCTAACAAGACATCTTTGAGAGGATAATTACTCTCAAACGTGTTGCAGGCTACAGTTTCTGATTCCCAGAACCCAGCTAAAACAAACAAACAAAAAAAAAGAAAGAAAGAAAAGAATCCTGTAATGAAACGCAGGTTGAGAATGCCTCTGAACCTCTGCGATGCAATCACTCTGTAGTGGACCACTGGACTACACCCTAGGGCTCATGGGAAACTGTGCGCCACAGTAGTCCACGATAACACCAAACACCAGACGCATTGACATGAGTCAAGCAGGAAGTCGGGGTGGGTGTCTGTGGAGCGTCCAGAGAAACCTAGATGCTAACCAAACGCCCCTGTACAACATCGGACAGCTGCTGTAGTAGACTGTGAGACACGACAGATGCACACACGCAGGAAACGCTTCAAACAAAAAGGAAAAATAAGAGAACAGGTTTCCGCTGAAACTGAAATTGGTGATTATTTGGCTATAAAGGGATTTCTTGCTTAGCAAAAAACAGCTACAGTCTGATAACATTTCATCAAGCTGTTATAATATGAGATGATGGCAGGTAAAGGGAAAATATTTGGAAAATCTCTTGTGGTATTCCCCCAAAGGAGAAAACAGTAAGATGCTGTGTGCATCCAACCAGTCGGAGCAGCGCTCTTTGATCACAGAGCACGTCTCTGGTCTATAATGAATGATTTTTTTGAAGGGGGGTTTGCAGAAGTCACAAGAAAGATCAGCATTGTAGCTCTGAGAAGAAACTGGCTATGCTGCCGATATAAAGGTCAGCGTTTCATCTGTTCTAGTGTTTTGTTTTGTTTGCTATTTTTTCTCTCTTGGAAGTCCCTGCCTGCTACGTTTGGCTGACCTCCAGGTCATTATGGCAGCTTTCTACACACACACACAGTCTGGCTTTTCACTAGTCGCCACGCTAGAAAAGTTTCAATACCTGGGTTTTTCCAGCAGTTACCTTAAGTTTCCATTGGTTTGTGAAATGGGCACATTTTCGCTGACTGACCAGCAACAATAAATTTACTGTGCTGGGGATCCGTCGGGATACTCAATCTTTATTCTTAACATTCAATCCCTGCATTAAGTGATGATATGAATAAGTTGCTCTTTTCGGGCTAGGCCACACTGTAACAAGACCTGAGGCATGGATTTTGCAAGGCTGGCTTCTTTCGTTTAATTGACTGGGTTTCCCACGTTAAATGACTTTATGGAACCTCACCTCTCCCATACGGAAGGGGGGGGGGGCAGACAAGGGGCCTGTGAGGATGGGAGGTCCACAAAAACACAAAAAAAAGACAGGAGGAGGAGAGGGAGTAGTGCACAGAGTCTCACTAATGAAACCCATTTCTACCTATTCCCCTTTCTAAAAAGCCTCTCGCATTGTCAAGAGTAAGCAACAGATATCCAGTTACAGAGGCTGGAAATGAGGAAACTAACAATTTGAGGGTTAAAAAAAAAAGGGACTCTGCTGGACTTTGAACAGCATACCTCAATTAGAGCAATTTTGGTTTATTTAGACTGAGTTGCAACGCCATAAACAACTGTTGTTGGGATAGTGGGTCATACGCCTTGCAAGCTTTTGAAGACTTTTCTTACACGCTACTGATTTGTCTCTTCCCTTAACAGATCTGAGCACATCAGTAAAATACCCAACTGCTTTGGGCTAAAAGAGTTGTTTGTAGGGAAGAATCGTTGCCAAGATTTTCAGGAGGGGAACAGAGATGTGCATGACTAGTAGGACTGCCACGATTAGTCGACTAGTCACGATTACGTCGACGAATGTAATAGTCGACGCGTCATTTGAAGCTTTGAAGCCAAGATCCCAAAAGACGCAGGAATAAGTAGTAGGATTTAAGAGTGTAATAACGGACTGAAACAGAAGACGGCAGCACTGCATGCACAAGGATGCCAACTGCCGTTAAACCCCGAAGAAGAAGAAGCTGTGTCCGGTATCGTAGCTGTGTCCAAATTCAGGAAGCGCATCTTCCTGTGCCTGCATTTGTAGGCCAATTACATTACAGCGACACAACGAAGACTGTCCAAATTCCAAGACTCCGACAAATGCGGCCTTCATTTCCCCAGATTGGGGATGGGTCGGGTGTATGCTTCATGGCCCAACCTATCGACCATCAAAATAATCGCTTGTGGCAGCCCTAATGACTAGGCAGAGTCACTGACATCCAAAAGACAGGATGCAGTGCCGTATCAAATGCTAATGAGGACAGAAACAACCAAAAATGGTCTTAATATTTTTCACTCTAATAAACAGACAAAATGTTGATATTATTCTGCCTGGCCTGCTTTAGCACAAGTCCTTGCTTTACCACACAGCTAAATGCTGAAACAAAAGAACAACAAAGCTAGAGGACAAGTGAGTGACACTGTGAAACCACCAACTATGCAGGCTGCTTCCATCGCTCATTATAGGACATTCAGCTCCAAGTTTAACTCACAAACACTTGATCTAAGATCACACACAAGGAGTAACAATAGAGTTTAATTTCTGCAGGGCATTTTGATTTATTCCAAATGACTTTAGTCAACAAATTGTACAAGCTTGGAGAGTCCCCTACGTGTCACAAAAACACCACGATCACTGATCATTGCACTTACCAAAACTTGGCAATTGTGATTTTTTTAATGCATCCAGGTGAGTCCACTCTCATTTTCTGATTCTATACACAATATGTCTTTGTGTTTGTAAAGTAGAGGCCACCCGATATGAGGTTGCTTTCTTTTTTTCCCTTTTTTTTTTTTTAAAGAAACAAGAGTGATACTAATATATCCTCCTGGGCATTTAAAAAAAAATGTTTATGGATATTTTTTCTTTCAGACAAATTAAACATAATCAGATTTCCCAGGCATTTATTGGGTGTAGTTATAATTCCTTAATAAGATAACATGACATTGCCGTTTACCCCCCGCCTTTTTATTTTAATTGTCAGAACATCCAGTGGATTACTCATTTATGCTCTGCCCAACTCAGCTAAGATCAACTGTTTGTGTTTCTGGCGTTCCAAACGTGTGTTGTGTTGCCAACAGGGAAGATGCAAAATTCCTTTCGCTGGACAAAATAAGCATCATCAAAATTCATAATATGGTTGAAGGGTGTTTCTCGTCTCTTTTTTACCTTTTTAATTTTCATTTATTAGCGGTTTTAAATACTGATACCACTACATTGGAAAAACAGCTAATATCAGCCAGTACATCAGCCTCACAAATATGTCAGTCAGGCTCCATTATAGAGAACATAGAGAGCGTGCATGTACATAAACTGAATACTGGCAGTGGTCTCGGTGAACAGTAATTATCTTTCTCTGCGAGACAATCACTGGACTTTGAAACATCTTGAAAACTACTTAATAAAACTTTGGCTTTGTCCTCCAGCTCATCACTCCAAATTCAAAATAGAAAGATAGCTGTATGATGAAGACAGCTATTAATTACGTACAGTTAATTTTCATCCCCCATGATAATCACACACCCTCTTAGAAACACCTTGCAAATTGCATGAAACCCTCTTAATGGTAACTGGGAGATGCCTTGCATAACTAAGTACATAAGCTCAGAAGTCGTGACTAGCGACTCTCTGGCCACAGCACTCAAATCAATAAGCTGTCTACTGAGTCCCGCCCCGTGAGAAGACTACAGACAGATTATGCAGTCCGCCACTGATCACTTGGCCCAGTAAAAGATCCTACTCAAGTCCTAGAGCAGCAGTCTCCTCCTAATACAGAAGACGTGCAGGGAATTGAACAGGCAATGACGTAAGCTTTTCACATTCAATTACTTCTAAGTGTTCTTTTCCTCTGCTATGCAAGCACTGGCATATGGAGGAATTAAAGCTATCTGGCAAACCTAATGTGACGTTCAATTTTAATATATCACACGAACGCCTTGAGCTAGTATATAAATGAGGATAGAAAAATAGTACTGGCACTCTGTTAAGTGAAGGGGTACCGGTTATCAGCAAATGCCACCATTCATGTTCAATAGATTGTAAATGTGTTGAATGTGTGCGACCAAAGCTGAAAGCTTACCAAGACACGGAAGAAGTAGAGGTACTCTGCAGCACCAGAGTAGTTTCCACACTCGTACTGGAACTTGGCATACCTGTACAGGGTGTCTAAATACTCCTGACGAAACTGCAAGAGAAATACAGCATAAACACAAATGTTACAGAGACAACGTGAATTGCTGACAACGTGAAATGGTAAGACTAAAACTTTATAAATACCATTTCTAAAGGGGACATTGGTATGTATTGAGACCTTTTCTACAGTAAAAAAAAAGATGAAATCATTGAAATGTTGACCGATTATCAAAATTATATGATAATTCTTTACAGAACATTATACAGTTGTAAATTATGTTTATAAAGCTTTTGATCATATAAGTAAACAGGTGATGTGGTGATGGTGTCCTGTTTCACTCACTCGTTAGCATTTTCACCACTTGTTCTCTTTTACTTTCTCTAGTTGTTTGGTTCAACTGAGAAAACATTGTGGCTTGGGTTAAAATGAAACAAGTTAGGAGAGACCGTAGGCGAGGCCCCAGTTTCACTACTGCCACAAGCAGTGTGTCACAGGAATGTGCTCAAAGACAACTTCCATGTATCTCAGGTTTTAAAAAAAATGGCCGCATTTCATGCTATTAGAATCATGATGTGAGCTTACGATCAGGAACAAAATAGCAATGTCAAGTTTTAAACCATCATTGCATTAAATAAAAAGTAAATAACATGAGCTGGTATCATCAGAATGTAATCAGCTGAAATACAATATATATATATATTAACACATTATGGATAAAATTCTGATTTTGTTTTGTTAAAAGTAAAATAAACACAAAAGTTTAACAACAGTCATAACAAAAACTCCAGAGAAACACAAATGACCTATAAATTAAATCACAAATATGACAATATTCCATATTTATTTGTTGCATCTGAATAATTCCCTGCTGTGGTGGCACACTGCTAAGTCATTTTTTTCCCCCCAATGAAAAGGAAGGGACTATTTAAATTAAAAAAAGCAAAACAAACCAAAACAAAATGCCTTCCAAGATGTGGTTATATGAACTATATATTATATATGGGGCTATCATTTCAAGCCTACATGTCTTCCTATATTTAAATGTCCTTCCTGTCCAGTATTTCAGAGCAGCGTGAGCTAACGTCAAGCCATTCAAGAAGATTCAGAACAACCGTGACAGGCAGCAAGCGCCTTTTGCCGCCCAAGCCTTTCCCAGTGCATACTGAGGGGCTCTGAGCTCGGGCTGTGTCGAGGTGCACTGAGGACAGCATGCAGGTCAGCGGGATACCGGAGTAGGAGGGGACCGATGGAGGGGAGGGTAAGAAGCCAAACATCACGGTAAATATAGAACCTCCGGCATTCTTGCGGCTCTATCCACGAGTCCCGAGCTACTCCGTTTATTCTTAACAATTCACCACAGAATGTAAATGTCCACAGAATTTGTGCAAGCCATACAAACCCCGAAAATGAGTTAAGGGTTTTGGGAAGTAATTTTGCATTTCCCTGCTCGGCCTGTCCCTCCCGCTTTGCCCCTAAAACAACCATGAGTTCACAAAAGAGCCATGGGAAATGCAGCGAAGAAGTGAGATGTCAGCAAATCAGGCCAACTTACGTTATGTTTCTCTGCCAAATAGTCAAAGAGCATTCGTCCATCTCTGGAAGACAGAAACAAAAAGAAGAAAGCAAGACAGTTCCTTTAGTTAGAGACCATTTAACTTGAGTTGCCGTTTGGCTAAGGAACTGGCATTTAGACCATCATTCAGGTATATTTTTCCACTTTTGGGCCAAATCAAGAACCATACATAAATGAAGACCATTTCACTTTTAAAATGGTGTGATAGGCTGTTTATTACATTTGGTTTGGCCAACATAAATCTATGTTAGCCATGTCAAACAAATGATGTCTGGTGAATAAAGTGAATACTGATTTTTCAGCACAGCCTCTGTGTCTCTATGGGTTTGCCAAAATAAAGGAATGCACTGGCTTCCCTTAACTGTTCTCTCCTGAATGCATTTTACAACTTTGCCTGTGACCTAAAATCTATTTATGTGAACACCACATAGAAACTATGTGTGTGCCTGGGTTGAGTTCGCTTTCACAGTGGGAATGAATGAGTGTGCATTTACTGGCACAAGTGTGATGTTTGTTAAATGAAGTTGATTTAGGCTCTGAAGCTAAAGATCCTTTATATCCACCCTCTACTGTGAAATTTCAGCCCGCTGTCCACGCTAGTAACACATATTGCGATCAATTAACACACCCACTAGCATGTGCAGTTCTTGCCACAAAACACAGTTTCTTAATAAGGTTCCACATAAGAAATATCCTGAGGCCAGAAAAGATTTACTCAGGTAAGACGACTGGCCAGTGGCTGGGGCTGATCAGGCTGAGGACAGTTATATCATTAGTGGGGATCCAGTTAACCCTCTATTAACCTTTATTTCCTGACAAGCAGTTTTCTTGTAGGGTTCTTGAAAAGACTGTTGTTGCTGTCAATTGGTGCGGCATAAATAAAATAGAAAACACAGTACACCTGAGTTGAGGACAGAGGCAAAGTAACAATTTCAATTTGCTGGTGATTAGAGTTATATAATTACCATGTACCAGGCAGACATCCTCCTACTCCCTGTCCAGTGGGCTACTTCACACTAACAAAACAGTCTGTGTTGACAAGTAGACATCTGAACAGCAGCTCAGATTGCATTTAAAAGCACATCCACAGCTTACTGATGGTTGCTTTTATACACTAATAACCCATGCTTGTATCATTTACTTAATTAAGTATGTCGTTTCTATATGCAACCCACGTGGGGGGAATAGACAGATCCATTTCTCCTACTACGTGTGATGTGATCTTACTAGATTTTTCCACATATTGCTCATGTTTGTGGTCTTACATGCAAAAGACTTGTTGCATATGTGGCAACAAGTGTGACTATACTCAAGTGTAACCACAGCTTTCCCAATCCTCACTAAGAGCAGGCTGTGTGTGTCTGTTGGATGGCGGTGCTGCTGCTCCTGCCCTTCACACAGAAGCTCCAAAAGAGAGATCTCTCTTCTGGATTGGGAACATGCATCATAGACAACCGTCTTAATCTTAACGTAAATTAGAAAAGAAATTGGTGAGATAAAATTTTCGAGATAAATTTAATGTAGTAAAGTTAAACAGGAAATGTCTTATTTATTTCTCCAGTATCAAGAGTAAAACTGACAACATTACAACTTCATGGCACTCCAGTGTTTAATCATTGAAACCCTAGGCTGTTTAACAGTGCTTAACAAACTGATGATGTAAAAGATCCAATCTGTCGCTTTGCACCCATCAGGAGATGTTAGCACACACACACAAAACCCCCCACCAAGCAATCAGTAGCTTGTCTACTCAAAAACCCCAAAGTGGTTTTCAGTGCTTTAACAACTCCAAACAAATGAGAACATAAATCACTGGTCATCCTAATGGTGATTATATTCCACAGAGTGTATCCAATAATGACAGATTGTTTATAGATATGGTAAAACATGATTTACTATGACAGCTGAGTTTGGATTACGGCTTCAGAAGAAGTCTTAAAAAAAAAAAAAAAAGCCTGGTAAGTGGTAACTTCAATACAAACTATAGGATGAGAGTTTTAATCTAACACACTTGGGGAAACTGTTTGATGTGAATCTTCTGTTAAACCATTTAACCCTTTATTTCCAGCACCAGGTGATCCTATAAACGAGGCATAACGTTAAAAACAAGCAACTGCATTAAGCAGAATTTAGTCCAGAATCGTGGGATAAAACTGTCATTTTTAATTAAAGACAACTAACCCCCGGTGAGTTTCCTATTGTTTTATAAACCAAGAAAAGATTGATGTAAAACATAAGACAGAAACTTTCTTCCTCACTTTGTGCTGACAGCAAACGAACAATAAAAAGACAAGCGCTAATACACTGTTGCCACTATCAGGCTTTGAATCTCACACAACAGTTTCTACAAGTATGTGGCTTAAATAAATAAGTGCAGCCAAAGCACAAACCAGAAAGACATTAAACTAGAAAATGATCTTGATAAACCCTACACACTCTTGCCAAGAAACAAATGAACAGATAAAGCTGGATATGACTGTTTTAATTGAAATTACCACAAAACAGTCCCGATAAAGTTAATCATAACATTATCCATCTGCCTTTTTTTTTTTTAACTTATGTCTTCCTGAGAAGGCTAAGTACATTTTTTGTTCAATGTGCAGCTCCTTGGACTTCATAAAATCCATTAGCTATGCTGCTGTGCCGGTTTTACTAACCCAAGAGCCAGTAAATTTTACAAACTCCTCATGTTTGGCATAAAATCTGTTTTGGGACACTAATTAAATACAGCTGAATGATATGTTTAGAGTAGGAAATAACAGATTCTACCTGGTTGACTGCATCTGCCTTGTTGTCTCAGGGTCTTCAAACATCTTCACGATGGGTTCGGTCTCTGACTGCAGCTGCTTTAGCTGGGCCACAACCTCTGTCCTCTTCTCCTTCAGCGCTGACACAGGAAAGAGAAAGAAAGTCATTAGATGCAGCAACACTATAAACTAGCAATCAATACACCAGTACTAAAAATGGCTGTAAAACCAAGTTTACTGATAAATCAATTTTTGAATAAGTGTGTAGAGTAGTGTATGTTTCAGCTCTGGAGAAACCGGGATAAGCCACTGAGCACCACCACTTACTATGGGGAATTTCCTTCTCAGCAAACAGGCTTCTGTACACATCCATAGCAAAGTCCACCATGTTTGTGTCACTGAGGAGGTCCAATTTCCCACGAAGTAATTCCTGCTCATTGTAGATCTAAAAAACATGTCAAATAATAGGAAACAGAACAGAGGACAGAGTGTTTTGTACATTAATTCAAACCCTGAGATTCAAAGTTACAAAGACTGATTTTCTTTTAAATTATTATAAAGCACAATGTACTGAATAAATTTAGCACATCTCCTCCATAACGTCGGGCAATACATTAACAAAAGCTGACAATTATTTTGTATTTGTAACAGCGCACTCTCTTTGTTGGCTATAGCCGATTCAACTAAAGGCGGCAACAGTTAAACCAATAACGTCTAGTATGCTATTTTCCGTAGATAAATAGTTTCAGACGACCGGGAAAAAACTTGCTCGTCTTATTAGCTTTCTGCATCAATCTGCTGGCCACAAACGTTGTATTAAGTGAACCAAAACGTCCAAACTAAATGACTATTTCAGCACTGGGCATGATTTTTTTTCCAGTTGTTCGCTTTTTCAGGTTTTGGGGTTTAGCTTTACCGGAGAGAAAGAGGACTACAGTATGTTTCATCGCCCGGCACATTCACACGGCAATAACACTGAACCGAATAAGGACAAGTCTGGTACCACCGCCAAACAACTCTGTAAAACCAGCTGCTTCGAGTTTAGAAAACGTGGACTCATACACTTAGCTAAACTTAAAACTTGCATTTAAAACTTCAAAAAAAAAAAGCGTGGTTTTACCAGTGTAAAGTGAATCACAGTCAAATGCACAACTTCCGACTCGGGTCTTTCAAAATGGAACAAATTGAATTCTTAAGTGTGACACTATAGCTCATAAAATCTTGTGTTATACGTTTTTCTTCAGCCATATACATAAATCTTTACGCTAAACGTTGATCTTCTCTTTTTAAAAACTCCTCGACGTTTACAGGCTTTGTTCAAACGGTAACTTTAACTTTATTTATTTATTTTACTTTGAATGTCGTTCCTACATTTCACACTTCCGGTTAAATGTCGTTTCTTTACAAAGCGGCAAACAATGTGGCTCGTGGAGTACATGGGTTTTTACAGCAGCTTAAACACCGACATCTGCTTGTTAAAACACCAAAAAAAAAATGTACCGAAATGTTAAAGTTTTCATCTACTTCGTACCTCTTTGACAGACAGGAATTCCAGCAGAGGAAAAACGAGATGTCGGTCTAAAAAGTGGGCAATTTTGGTAGTGAGGTCGTACTCCGCCATGTTTGCTCCGGGGGAAAGGGAAGTAGTAGAATGACGCAGCTGTTTGCTGAGAAACTAACCAATCAGCGATATCCTCACTGAGGGGAAAAAAAATCTAGCAGTGGGTTTAGAAGTGTTTCCAAAGGCCAATATGATTTCGCGTAAAATTCTGTACATAGTATGAATTTATGTTACCAGTATACCATTTTGAGGAGAGATAGATAGACTGTTGAATTTTGTTGGTATTGTTTTACAGCAGCAGGATAAAGAATAAAAATAGTAGCTTATAATAATAATAATAATAATAATAATAATAATAATAATAATAATAATAATAATAAAACGTTAGAGTGATATGTATGAATTTAAGACAAATCTTATTCCTGACAGGTGTGTTTACCTGTCACAGGAAGAAGCCTTATTATACAGTTTAATAAAGAATGGCAGGAATAAATTGCTGAAGCGTTCTTTATGGGTTGAATCAGTCTGAGGGAGAAGAAGTTCTGCTGCCTCAGAAGTGTGGAGTGGAGCAGCTGTGATGGATTGTTCATGATGGAGAGCAGTTGTCCTTCACTGACACAAACACCTCCACATACAGGCAAACGATGGTTCCTGCCTTGTGAATCATTTTGTTGATCCTGCTGGCATCTCAGGCACTGATGCTTTATGATGATGAATAGCAAACAACAGGAAAGTAGATGGCACTTGCTACTACTGACAGGTAGTAGATCTCCAACATCTTGCTGCACAGATTAAAAGTTCTGAGCTTCCTTAGGAAATAGTCTACTCATCCCTTCTTGTACACTATACTGCCGGTCCTTCAGTCTGTCAGTCAGGTGAATGCCCAAATGTAAAGTCATGGTTCTCAACTATGTTCCCTAATGGCAAATACATTATTTCCAAGAAACGTGCATGATTTTTAAAGTGTAGTACTTCATTTTATTACTCCATGACAATATGGTTCTTTGTCATGGAGTATAGGACATGAGTTTTACATACATTTTTACCCTTTTACTGTGTTGTTGCTTATGTGTGGAAATGAGCAAGGTTTTTTTTGTCTTTCCTTCACTGGTTTCTGAGAAGGATACATGACTGTGACCTGTAATACTTTCAGAATTCCAATAATTTCCTTGTGGTGTTTGTACAGTGAAACATTTCATTTATAAAGAGGGGTCCATGTGAACATATTGTTGAATGTGAAAACATGGGCTTTCCTCCAGACACCACCAATATTTCTGCTGTATGACTTCTTTATGGGACGAGAACGGTTTGAGGGCAAATAAAGTCATATTAACCACCACTTGCTTGCCATCTAAATTTTAATGAAAACAACCGCATCATTTTCCAATTATTTTCCTTTTCCTAAAGGTTAGAATGTCTTCACTGTGCATCAAAACTATCCCTTGTCCACCTTCATTTCAGCAGCTGCCTCATAAAGGTGCCCATGTGTCTACCATACCCGGTCAACAACAGCCAATATCAGCTACTGAATGGCCCATCTCTAATGGGTTTCACTGCTACCTTGTTTTCCTGACAACCACACGGCGCTGTCTTGTATCCCCACACAATTCTCCCCTTGTTAGCGCCAGTCTCTCCCTCTTCCCCTTGCACTTCTCCCTGCCGCCTGACTGCAGGTAGAAATGAGTCATAAACAGACACCACTCACCGTGGCCAGTTTCTGTTTTACTGGGTGCTTCTGACACAGCCAGCTCTCGCTCAGTGGCAGCACGCTTTAAATGAAAAAGAAAAAAGAAAACACAGCTTCGACTCTCCTCAAACATCTTTTTTGTTGTCTGCTTGGTCTCACAAATGGTTGCAGTAAAAAAAAGGTATCCATGAAAATTATTCGGTCTGTTTGGCAAGTATGATTAGGGAATTTGTTACTGTTAGCTCATTCATAGATTTAATATGAGGCCAGTTTGGCTGCCACTTAGCTCGCTTTATAAGATCACAATAAAATACCTTCTGTGTTACAATATTCTTTACTAGATTTTGCTGATATAAGCAGGCAGCAATGCTTCTTTTCTTTTCTTTATTGCTGTATTCATATTTTTACATACTTCCGCTTGTACGCTTTTTTTTCTTGCAGGAGTTCTTCAGCTGTTTGAACTGATCTTTTGTTTAATCCTTAAGTCTATTTCACTTTTAGGAACAATAGACCTTACGCTTTTTTTAGAAACCACGCTTCCAGTAAATATTTTATTTTTCCTGTCAAAATGTTAGGGACTGCACACAAAAAGTGCAGGAGATGGGAGAACAGGTCATAAAGGGGGCAGGGGTAATTTTGGATCTTGAATTAATATTTTTATTTCAGCTTTCCTTTACATAGTAATGCTGCTATAAGTTCAATGTGAGGTACTCGATTAAACGTAATGTACCAGTATATGACAGAAGCAATATAGCATCATTATTCTGACATGTGAGAGTGGTTTTCTGTGTCTACAGGAGAGTTCAAAGAAGACCTTAATCGCCTCGAGAACAGGCTCACTTTTTCACAAAGTGAAGCGTGCCTTCTCACAGCCCTATTAATTTTCATCCAGTTACCGTGAAGGAAAAAACCTCCGTATGGTCTTCCAACCTAATTTATTGCAAAATGATCAAAACGCAGTAATTGCTCCTTCATTAAACATAAATATGTGGAATATATTGTCCATTTAAAGTGTAATGTGAGTTGTGTACTTGCATTTTATGTGCAGGCCATAATACTTGTTATTACACAATATTGAATTAGGAAGCAGTGGTGAAAAAAAAGTCTTCACTGGGGCAGACAAAGCCAATAAGCATTCTCGGATAGGTTAAATGATGTAGAAATGATGTAATTTAAACAGGGATTCAAGGGCCAAGTTGGATTGGTTTCTTTTGCTTCAACTAGCCAATCCTCACAAAAAAAGGTACTTGGGAGGTAGTATTTTGGGAAATGTGAAGGGGAATTCTCTTTCCTCTCTTTTGACTTTGTTTCAGTTTTCTTCTCCAAAGCCACAGTAATGTTATTTTGCTAATAACATATCGATCTCGCAAAAATATGTTAAACCGGTTCTTCCATCCAGACCTGAGAGTCTCTGAATGGTCATAGTATAGGGCATAAAAGAAAAAAAAGATTTTCTCTTTTACAGTGATCAGTTGCTATCATTTTTCTGTTGAACATAACCTCAACCATTGTTTTTTAATTTCAAACAGAAGTCTCAGAATACATAGCCGTGAGCATTAAACAGCCCAAGACAGTGAACACAGAGCTATGTTCAACTCATTTCTTTTCAAATGTCCACAAGTAATATCACCTTATAATGTGTGATCTACATCAGATGTACATCAGTCATAGGATAAGTAAACCTCAGTTAGACAACCAGAGACAATAGATGAAAATGTGCTGAAAAAGGGAGACAGGCATCAGATGTGAATCAGAATCACAATCAGAAAGGGTTTTATTGCCAAATGTTGAGCAGGTTTAAGATAAGATAAGATAAGATAAAACGTTATTAATCCCTCGGGTGGGATAAATAAACTATACGAAGGGGATAAATAGAATAAATAGGAATAAAAATAAAAATACAAGTGAATTGCACATTTCAAGTATGGAGTCTATTGCACCGTTGACTATTAACAAAAGTATTGCACAAATGTTTACAACATTAGGAAATTGCTGCGGCACTTAGTGCGAAACGTGCTGTAAGACAAACACTTAAATAAACATGAAAATAAAAATTAAAAGTGCTAAGCAGATTGATGTATACATGTACGCAGGTGATGATCAGTGCAAAAATGGAACAGATGCAGAGAACACAGTGTAGGGTCATGTGTTTGTGGTGGGAACAGTTTTATGGTTGTTGTTCATGAGTCCAACAGCAGAGGGGAATAAACTGTTCTTAAGGTGAGAGGTTCTGGTCCGAATGGACCAGAGCCTCCTGCCTGAGGGGAGCAGGTCCAACAGACTGTGTCCAGGGTGAGAAGGGTCAGCTGTGATCCGAGCTGCACGCCCCAGTGTCCTGGAGGTGTACAGGAGGTGTGAGCCACCGTCATGGCTGTCTACTGAATATTAAGCTGGAATTAGAGTTGACTATCTTAGCTTAGCTTAGTTTAAATGATCTTTGTTTCATTTAGCTCAACATGAGAACTACAAATGGGGAAAATGACTGTAATTGGCATAAATGATTATATCAAGCCACAGTTACTTCGCGGAAGTCATTGCTCAAGGAAAAAGGAAAATTCAACACAAACCGGTATGAAAGCTAGAGTTTTACACTTGAGCTCTGTATGAACTGAAGAAATAAGATACGTTGTGTTTATTGGTGGGACTTTAGCAGCTCTAGTAGGAAGATTTTATTACCTTGGCACAGAGGCTGGGTTGGCTAGGCGTTTCCCTGTTTTTTCCAATCATCAGCCAGAGCTAACCTAGCAGGCAGTTGGCCGTAGCTTCATATTTACCAAACAGATATTAGCCTGAATCTATAAAGCCTGAACCATGAAATAATTACCAAGAAATAAATCTAATCATTTTTAACCTTTAGTGTGTTTATTAATCTTTCTGATAAATAAAAAAATATATGAATTTACATTTATGAGTTTTAATTTCTATCATTTTTGCTACATCCACCACCTTTGTTCAATTTATGGTTTTAAAATTAAAAAACAGTGCAATTTATTTATTTATTTTCAGGAAAAAGGTCACAAAAACTAATTACAAAGTTAGAAATGTGTCATTCCCCTCATTGTTATTAACAAATGGAAAGGATTTCTTTTCTGAGGTTGAGGCTTGTTAATTGTTTTTGCACCCAGTCCTACTGTGATAGTTGTCTCTCAGATTTAATTCCGATCCTCTGTGTGGATATATTTCATGGTGGTCTGCTATCTAACTTAACTATGTCCTGCCAATGTTTCTTCAGCTTTGCCTTCTCCAAGCCAAGGTGCTTCACGGTCACCCCACCCAACAGAGTAACTAATGATTTTCTCCTGTCAGCTCTCAATGGTACACAACCAGGGGTAGTGAATGAAGAGGTCTGGGCTCAAAGGATTATCAAAACTTTAAACAAAGCCCATAAAATGTGGAGTAAATATAAACAGTCATCCACCATTTATGCCTCTGTAAATCAAAGCATGTGTGTTTTTGTAGGATGAAGCAGTTGCAGGCAGTGACGGGTTTGACCACACGTAACATCCAGGTTCAATACTGGGATGTTGTCAGGAACAGCAACACATTTCAGCATGCACACGTGCTATCTATCACTCTACATGTTTGTCTTGCAGAAAATACTTTTCGGCCTTAATGGGATAAACTCAAAGGGCGCTGGAGAGATGGGCCAAATATTCCATGAAAAACCTCAGCTCTTTGGTTCCCTGAAAGCTTTCTTGGTCAACAAATGAATCCAAGAGTGGGAGAGGAGATGACAGTGCCAAAGACACCCACCACTGGCCTCAGTCTAATATCTGTCAAAATATAAATCAATAAGATCTGAAGACAAATGACTCGGTGCTGGAGGTTGCAAAGCCAAGCATCCCTGAGCTGAATCTGAATTCCGGCATCTCATATGAATTTCAATGATTATTTTTGTAAACTTTTTAGATATGCATCACCTTGCTCTGTTTGCATGTCAGGTTATAAATCAGCAGCCCACACTCCTGATTCAGGGCCCAGTGCTGACTTCAGCACCGTCACACTCTATGGCAACGAGATGAAGGTTATCGACCAGGCCCATGGGCCAGAAAACGATACAAACTCCCAGTGTGCACCCAGTGGCACCGGGCAGAACATCTGTGCACAAGTCACCTTGATTTGTTTTCAAAACACATCAGCAATAACACAGAGGATACACAAGGGAGCTGATCAGTTTTTGACCCGTGTAATCCTTCCTCAACAAGCACTGTTTCCATGTTTGCTCCTTTTGTTATGCACAGCTTCACTTTTCCTCTCTGTAATTTTCTTTGAAAACATGACATTAGAGAGAATGCGGCACTATCTCCAAATTTGCGGCCATGATTATTCTTACCAGAAAGAGAAAAAAGGGAAATCTGATAACTCCAGATTATGTTGTAAAGTTATAGGCATGTGCTGCACTTGGGCGATTTGAATTTCTTTTTTTTTTCCGTGGATTTGAAATTCTGTAATAACTGCTATCGTGTGTATTTGTGCACTAGACAAAAAAAATTCTCTTGCAGCCATGGAAAGAAAGTAATACTGGTGAACAATACCCGTGCCTTCCATGATTGGCAAACCTCAACTCATACCCCCTGGGAAGTTGTAGAAGTGCTTTATATTTCAAATTCTACCCACACACACAAAAAAAGAAAAGAAAATGCTGCTGGAATGGATGAGCTCCACCAGCTGCCGAGACTTAGAGTGAAGATGATGTGATTCTTGGATTGGACTGAGAAGACATTTTCAATATTTGGCTCGGAGGTGTCAAAATTGTCATGCCACTGCCAAATGCTCTCTTAGAGATCAAACATTCTCTTTAATAAGACTGCCCGAGGGTTATGTAAGCTTAAACTCAAATATAAAGTCTTCCAATATGACTTCTTTCATTATTATTATTACACATTTCAGGAGGAGCGGAGCTACATGCTCATTTGGAAGTGAATAGATGGAACTGTCAAGAGTTTGTAGAAATCACCTGCAGACTGAGTTGAAGTCTGCTGGAGGTAATCTCACGCACAGTAATGTGGATTTAGCAAGAAAGGATGATTGGATGTTAAACCAATCCAGCAATACATAATATACTACATGTGGTAATACTCCAATCCACAATGAGCAATCAGGCTACTACACAAGGTGTCAGGGGAGCAATACATCTTAAGGCCCGTGCTGTGTGAGCACCGTCAATTACCAGTGCAGTGCTGCTCTGACATGAGACTGAATATTGTTTTTGGCATCGAAGGCAAGAGGGAGAAGAGCAAGACAGTGAGCAAGCCTAATTGTGATGTGCCATAATTTCCCGCTCAGGGCCTCTCAGTCATATGGGTGAGGTCAAAGGTGCAATAGAGGGAGTCCATCAGAGGCAAGGCGTGCTGAAGTCATCTGTACAGAGTTATTCGGTGTGAGGTGAAGTCAACTTGGTCAGACAGGAGACCTAATCAGATTTCAAAGTAAATACAGTGCCGCCGGCTCCAGAAGACTGAGTCCAAACATTGCTGCTAATTGCATCTGTCTTCATTTTCCGCATCTCACTGTACAACAGCAGCGAAAGAGAAACCTAGATGGAACAGGGACTATTTCAAAACCGCAGAGAGCACCTCAACGTTACCTCAATTTTTAGGTCGTAACTGTTCATTTTAGAGATTGCCAACTCTGATTGCTTCTGTCAGAAATCAAAATATAATGCCTGTGAAGTGTTTCTACTGGAATATTTCTTTCTTCTTCTTCTTCTTCTTTATACACGGAGACTGAAAAGGAAAATATATATAGTCTTGTCCCGTTTGCCTTATGTGGGACAGAGCATGGAAACCTACGTAAGCACAGTCAAGTAGCACAATTTGCTGCAACTGATCTCCTGTATTGTGACATTTCTGTACAGGAGAGCTGCTCCAAGTTAAACAGACGCCTTATGTCAAGAGGCTTTTTTTTTTTTTTTTTACCATCACCACATCCAGCTGCATCTCAAAGTTATGGACAGCTTGTTCACAGAGTGCTTTTACCATCATGTCCTGAAAGTCCCAAGAGTTACGCCCGCCACATGGTGTTTATTGTAGGTCACCATTAGGGCCCTGGCCCTCAGTGACACCTTGGCAGACGGGGGAAGGCTTCCACCCCAGAGGAGCGTGAGTGACTGTTTTACTGTGGCGGTTTCGGTATTCTGTACTCCAGCAAAAACCCAACCACATATCAACTGACTGCCATATGCAGACTTGAAAATTACAAGTGCACAAATAGTCAGAGCTGAGTGTAATTTAAACTGTACATACAATGTTATTAATTGTGTCTCTGACAGGCATGATGACATTTCATTGTTGCCCTATACTGGTGAAGCCAGACTGTTTTTTTTTTTTTATAAATCATATCAGTGTCCTACAAAAAAGAAGAAGTCATGGACAAATAATCATGTTGCCCTCTCACCGTTAGAGCATCGGCAAAGTATGCATAGCACTAGGCTATGGTCAGTGAGCAGCACTGGATATGACATCAAATCTCTGAAATGTCTCTGTAAGCAAGTTTGTGCTGAGTCCACATCAACAAGTGTGTAATGTGGTAAGAGAGAAGTGTGCGAGCAAGCATCCACAGCGAGGGGATGAGATTCACAGAGGCTCCTGAGGGAAATCAGAATAAAACGGTAGATTTGCTTGGAAAGCACATTTCATATTTTCAGAGGAAACCGAGATGCCGATTATCCTACCCGATACTTAAAAGGGAAACATAAAACCGGCAATGGAGCGCGAAAACGACATCATCTGGATTGTAAATGCCTTCTGTACCTGCTATTTATTTTGGGATGTATTGCTGAATACTGCAATGCAAGAGAGGGACCTAATTTACCCTAAGGCTAAGTCTAGACAAAAACACTAAGGATTTTTTATTGTATGAATAAAAAATACGTAAGCTGTTTGGATGAATTATAGCACATCTCAAGCGTTATGAAAGACTTGGACTTAATAATAATAATGCATAATCGCAGCAGGCATGTCCATGACGTAAGCACGGCGTACGTTATCACAAAGGAAAAGATGGCGTCGGTAGCAGAAATGTACGATGTAGGATGGGAAGGTAAGATAAAATATAAAATAGCTACTCTTCAAGTGTCACACAGGCACGTGTTCTTACTTTTTGAAAGCTTCTGGCGTTATCTTGCGCACTGACATGACGTGGAGTCGTCGCTGTTCCAGACTTAATATACGAGCTCTCAAGCTACCCTTTAAAGTGGTTAGCTAAACATAGTTAGCAAAGTGTGCTACCCAGTCAGTTTTATGTTCGCAGTAGTCAGTAACCGCTTCATTGTCCCTAGCTTCAGCGTAATGATGGCGTGAAAGCACCGGGAGTGTGCAGTGGAAACCGACGTTTGTCTCTTTGAAGAAAAGACACAGGGCTTGTTATCATTTTAGCCCGGGTTGGCCTAATGCAGCGGCTAACGGTAGCCACCACAGACTACGCAGGTGTCGGGTCCTGTAAAAGAGCTGGAACACGGCGACAGTAACGCAGTACCGTACTAATGTTGATGCTGCCTTTTCTCCGCCTGCACTTGTGTGCATTCATAACGTCTCCTAGTTGCTCGAACATTTTCGTGTCATGCTGTCAAATCTGTTGAGCTAAATACATGCATAGTATATGAAGTTTGGTGTGTGTAATGGTCCTAATATCGTAAATCTCTTCAGCCACACCGGTTCAAATGCCGGACAGGTTTGAGTGCATTTATAGGTAATAAAGTGTGATTTAGAAAAGCTGTATGCCGCTCACACTTGACAATCGTGTGGTAGAGTGCTACAGAAGTGAAGGTCTTGAAATAGTGAATTGTGTTGCAATCTGTTAATTTTCTCATTTTGCAGTTGTCCTTATTTTTCATTGTCTCTGTCCAAAGAGATGAGAGATAAGCTGCGGAAATGGCGAGAAGATAACTACAGAAACAGTGAACAGATTGTGGATGTTGGTGAAGAACTCATCAGTGAACATGCATCTAAACTGGGAGATGACAGTAAGTGTGTCAAGGCTGAATAAATCTGAAGATTGTCATCTTATGTCATTATAGACATGTTTTTTGTGTGTGTGGTTAGGTGGAGTGTTAGACTTAAGAATACTGATTATATTATATTATTTGGTAGTATTAAAACAGGTAACTAAACATAAAAGCAGAGAAAATTTTGTCTTTGTATGACAAATTCAAAACAACAGGAAAAACTTTATACTTGTAATAAAACAGTGAGTTGTTTGTTCCTTTTCACTAGTGGCGACCTTCAAAACTGCAGTATTTAGGCAATAGTTTAGGATTTAGACTTTGTAGTGACTAAAACTACTTAATAACCCTCAGTAAAATTTGTCAGTAATAATTTTCTTGTTCTTAGAGAGAATCAAAACGTTGTGGACTTTTTAATTTCTGGACATGATCTTGAGCTTACTGTGATGTGGATCATGCAGATAAGCAAAGACAGTTCTGAGAATACAAGTCTGGACAGGGGATAATGCTTAAAATGAAAAAGGGTGAACGGAAACCAGTTCATATTTTAATGTCTTTGGTTTGATGAGTAAACGTCGATACAGAAATTAAATTGGTAGATTGTCAGGAAAAACACTAAAACATGATTATTTTCCAGAAATACAGTGAGCAGGAATACAGCCCTACACAGTTTAATAGTGTAAAGAAAAAAAGAATAAGGAGTGTATTCAGTTACCTTTCACAGTGCACACCATATTGTTATTCCTGCAGATTTTATTTATTGTTTTAGCTGCCCTGCTGCACTACTTCGTAAAACTCTCCCTTTTCCTCAAATCATAATGATTTACAAACCCCTTAAAAGAATCGGACGCACACTTGACATGCTATGCTTTTATTGAAACCAACTCCTAAATTGGCTGTGAAATGAGATGGCAATTATCAAAACATGAGTTGGAATCATTAAAGTGAAGAAAAACTAAGGGCATTTGTTTGTTTTGGCATAAAACCTTTTGGGTGGAGGCTGGGTGTATTTCATTTGGCTGAACATGTCTAGTTTATTTATCAAAGCTGCTGGCTTAACATGTTGCGCTGATTTCCATTAGTCGACTTGTGCAGGCACTCTGTTATGTGTTATAGAATGTTGTAATGTCACAGTTGACTTAAAGAAAAATTGTCAATAAACATTTCATATTTTTAAAGCTCACCACAGAGTTAAACATGTTAAAGGGTTAGTGCGTGTTATGTTGGTGAGGCTTAGCATGACTTGCTTCACAAGCAAATAAATATAACATGGAAGAAAATGCAGAAAGTGTTGTCATATAACCACCTATAACACCTATGTAAATTTCCATTAATAATTTTATTGGTGTTGAAAAATGTTGCAATGTTTGGATTGTTTAAGAATTAGCGGTATAGTTATATAAATGTCACCCACTTATCAAAATAATTTTATATCTTATTTCTTTAGAAACTGATATGTACAATCTTTGTATTTGTAATGAAAACAGTCACAATATGTTGTTAACCCGACCACATTTAGCAGATCAAACTTGCTTTGGCACAAAAACTACAGTCTGTGTTATAACAGTCATACAACCCTGAGCGAAACATCTCAGCATGGAATCTACAGAATTGTTAGTTTAACTACTTTAGTTTCACAATGCGTCAGCACTGTTTTTAAGAATATTAGTAATATTTGCAGGATTTTTTCTTCAGAATATAGCTGCACCCTTACTAAACCGCCCAAATTGTGACTGTTGTTTTTTTTCCCTGATGCCTCAAGAGATAATTATATCCATACTAACACTTTGTATTGTATTATTAAAGTAGAATTTATTTGGAAACTGTAAACAGACTGGTTCTTATGTAGTGTTTTTCTACTTTACTTAAGCACTCAAAATGTTTTATGTCTCATTTCCCCATTCACAAATGCTTTTTCTATGCCTATGTGTTTTCTATCTAGCGTTCACACAGATTCACACTCTGTTAAATTGGAGTTCAATATTCTACCCGAGGATGCTTTTGGAATACAGATTTGAGCGGCTAGGGATTGAATCACTAACCTTATGATTAGTAGATGACCTGCTCTACCTCTTGAGCCATAGGCACCATTTCAACATAATGAGGAAAGCAAATTATGGGGTTGAGTGTAACTTTCAAACAGTCTAACTTAAGGACCACCCGGCACACAAAAATGAATTCACACAAAACCATATTAAGATGTTCCACCTGTGTTTATGGTTGTGTAAATGCTTTCAAAGTGATCTGCAAAGCTTCTGCATCTAATATGCATTTAAAATGATTGTTAGGACTAATAAAAACATAGTTTTAAATAAATATATTTATTTATATTTGTTGTGCAGTCAAAGTTATTTTTAGGATCATTCCATCTAACATAGTAAAATCTGAGAAAATTCCCACTTGACCCCCATATAAGCTTTTTTCACTACTTGGAAATCTATAGTTCAGTTCCCGTCCAGATGTCAATTCCACATGTTGAAGTGTCCTTGAGCTAGATACTGAACCCCAAGTTGTCACTCTACTCACTGGAGTGTTGTGTGTCTGTGTGATAGTTATAAACCATGCAGTATAGTATAAACATAGGTAACATTTAGTACAAAGTACTTTTTTATGCTCAAAGTAAAAAAGCTGTTTAAGTAATAATCCATTCCCCACTTACTTACTTACAAAAATTAAATTCAAAATCTCACATTAAATCAGTGACATTTTTTGACACTCTGAAAATTGACTGAAATTGAATTAACTGAAACCAGTTGAATCCAGTTGTTATAAAAAAGTTTTATAATTTGAATGTACATGTGTGTTCCTGCTCTAAGAATCTTCCTTAAATGTAAAAGTAAAACTACTGAAATTGAATACATTTTATGACCAGTTCACTGCTAGCAAATCAATAGTATGCCTGTAAAATTTTTCAGAAGGGTGTTTATGGATGTTAGTAATACAGCATGGATGTTTTTAAGTAATAGTCAGTGTATGTCAAAAGGAAAATAATAAATGTTCCATGATGTATTAAATGAAACAGAACAGTTCTTTTAATAATAGTAATAATAATAAACTCTTGGTTCTCATTGTGGAAAGTGGGGAAAAAACATCCCATGCAGTTGTTGGGGACAGACTCTTAAGTCTCTATGTCAAGTGTATAGTTTAATATATCAAGTTTTAGATGTTATGACAGACAGTGGAATGGAAAGGGCGTCAACACTTTCTTCTTTGTCTGTGTGTTTTCTGCCCAGTATGGATTATTTATGAGCAGGTGATGATTGCAGCCCTGGACTGCAGTCGGGATGACTTGGCTCTGGTAAGTTTTCGTCGCACTTCCTCACACACCCAAAAGCTTCACTCTCTCACAACCATTACTACTTTGCAGCACCTGCGCTGCCAAATGTGAAAATCTGATTTTTATTTGGCCAAGTGGTCTTTACTTTGTCTGTACTTTGGAAAAACAGTTTAATAAGAACTGGAGTTAGTGGATGTAACAAATACATGGAGATGCACGCTTCAAGTGTTCACTGAACTTGGCATCTCTAACAAAGTTCCACCTTTTTTTTCTCTTTAGGATTTATTTGTCACGTAGTGTCACGTAATTATTCAGAGTTTAGGTTCAGAAATATGAAAATGGTCAAATCTGCATGCAAAACTAGAAGGGGTGGGGGGGACAGTAATTCAAGTAGTTCATCTCCAATCAGTATGGATGTGACAGCTCCCTTTGGCTAAATGAGTGACTCACCGAGTACAGAGAAGGCTCGAACTCAATCATTAGAATTAGTTGTCTGTTGGCTATCCTCTCAGCACTTCTGCCAGAAAAAAAAAAGCAGAAGGACTAGACTTAAGCTGATGGATAGCAGATACGATCCAGGTCACACTGCAGACTTTTCCATCTCATTCATGATAATGCTGAATGCTATTGTTACTATTGTCTTCTCTTTCACAAATTCAAACTTTGTGTAGAAGAGGAAGAAAAGGTGGAAGTAGGAGAATCTGCACTTTTAAAAAATATATTTTTCTTTTTTTAAATATAGTGATGTGGCTGTCCCAATGTGTAACAGAGAAATAACAGTTCATTTAAGACAGTGAAGTTTGCCTTATGGGAGAATGTCTGTATTGTTGGTTGTTCAGTTAAGTCCCAAGACAGACCGTTTGTATCAAAGAAGCTTTGGTATTTGCGTGAGAGTCAGCGTAACATAAAGTTTAAATACTGCCATCTATAATTGGTCTCCCTTCTGCCCACATCCTTGCAGACCTGTCTACAGGAACTGAGGAAGCAGTTTCCAGATAGCCACAGAGTGAAGCGATTAACGGGCATGAGGCTGGAAGCTTTGGAAAGGTAAGCATTGGGAGAGAGGGCAGGCAGAAAAAAGCACGGCCTTACTGTTATGTATGGTACTTTGAGAGGCTTGGGGACAAGAAAATGTTAGCAGATCCTAAGTGGTACAATGGTCTGGGTATATGTAAGTACAGTGTGTGGGGTAATGTGTGTTTATGTTGGATCACCCAGCATTCCTTTTGGAGAAAGAAGGGAATGGAGTGGGGAAAGGTTCAGTGCTGGGTAGTCCTGTGGCCCTTTAGACTGAGGTAAGGATTCCCGGGAAGGAAGTGGTTAGATCCCACTGTTATTCTGGGGGTCTCTCAGCACTCTCTGGTTTCTATTCTGCTGTTGTTTCCTTATTTTGTTACTTCTTATTCGCCTCTTTTTTTTTTTCTCTTTGCCTTCCCTGTTTTGATCTCAGTGCTTTAAGAGCGTCTTGGCTATGTAAATATTGAAATGCCACCACAATCAGAACAAGGAGTCTGAGGAAGGAAGATAAACAAGGGGGTATTTTAGTTTGTACTGATCTGAAGTCAGGGTAATTC
The DNA here is from genome assembly GCF_057381845.1 of Rhamphochromis longiceps. Lineage (NCBI taxonomy): Eukaryota > Metazoa > Chordata > Actinopteri > Cichliformes > Cichlidae > Rhamphochromis > Rhamphochromis longiceps. Next base: position 16,786,172 of record NC_140567.1, read on the forward strand.
AATCTGTTTACTACCTCACTCACATTCCCCACCCCGATTACCATTGCTGGTTTATCGGTTATGTCAGAGTTTATGTGATAATTGAGAGTGATTGCTTCAGCACTGTCAGATTAAATAAACTCCACACTGGGATCTAATTGGCAGCAGACAGAGCTACACTTCAATGACGCAGCTTCAAACAGTAAGGGCCTTCCCCTCCACACATGCATATGCTTGCCACACATACACACACATGCTTGGTCCCTAAATAAATAAAGCAAATCAAAGTGGCTTGTGAGTGGTTGCCTGGTGCCATCTGAAGTCTCCCAAAGTGTGGCTGAGTAATAAAGTGAATGTGAGGGAAGCATCAGTGCTGGAAGTAGGGCTGCTCATTGCTAATGGGAACCAGAGGTGCTTCTGTCTGTTGCGGGATTAACCATTTGTGATCAAGGAACCATGCTGTTGTTTGCTAAAACATCAGTGCTGCAGATTACTCCTTACAAGCAAAAAAACATTCTTTGGCGCCTGGTTTCACATCATAAGTGAGGAGCACATGCATCCGATTGCAAGATTTTTATTTATTTGTAACCATGTATCCATTATTTATAGCTCATGTATTTGTTCTTGTTGGCCCTGTCCAACAGTCTGAAGCACACTCTTTGGGATGCAGCAGGCTATCAGGTTCATATGCATGTTTTGTGGTAATATGTGGGCCCAGAGAGAAAAAGACTGTTGCAGACACAGACAGATGTAAAGGCAGCATTTTAATTTTGTTTAAAGGTGAAAACAACTCTACACAATCAAATGAAAATACAATCTGAAAAACAGGGAGTTTTATTTGTATTGATGTCATGAGCCATTGTGAAATTATATAAGCCACCGTATGACCAATAACCTAAACTTAAATGAAGGTTTTTCTTTCTATAGATTAATACTGATTTCTGTACAGCCTCATTGTAATCCTAGAAACCTGCCATAATGTGTACAGAAACTTAATTGTTTTGAACTCTTTTTTTTCCAAACCATCTAATTTTACTTGACTGGGAATAGGGATTGGTTTAATTTTTAATAAAATGTTTTTTCTTCCCCCCACTTTCCCATGCTGAAGGTACGATGAGGCCAACAAGCACTATGATGCCATTCTCCAAGACGACCCCACCAATACGGTAAGGAAAGAAAAAAAGAAAAGTCCCCTGCTTAGCGCTCTACTTTGCTTCACTTTGTGGTTTCAGCTTTTTGGAGGGCTTTAAATCTGTCGAGGCAATTTGGTGTTAGCAAGGGAGTAGCTAAGTTAAACTCCAGTTGGCCTCTGGCCTCAACCACACTGCTGATCAGCCTATCACCCACACAACTAAAAAGTGTTTAAGGGAGGGGGCTGGGTGGCTGGGGGGGTGATTCATAGTCTTAGTCAGTGGCAGACATGTTTGGTGGAAGTAAAGCGTAAATATAGCTCCGGTCTTTGAAGATGATGATTTACTGGGCCTTTTAGACCTCCACCCCAACTGAACAGGGATAAGCTCCCTTCCCTTCACCTTTGCTCTCTACTGGCTTCAGGTGCAAAGTGCTGCTGGATGTTAAGCTGGTAATACAAACAAGTCTGAAGTAATTCTCTGAAGCCCACCCCTTGCCATCTTTTCTTTTCAATTTACTATCCATCACTGTAAAATAACTTGCAGAAACTTGTCTAGCCAGTGTTCTGCCAAACCCACATACCTTAAACACAATGTACCTGCTGGTAATTGTTTCCATAAGGACATGTGGCCAAGCAAGAAAATAAATCTTTTAAAGGGTTTTCAGAAGAAAGCAGCTTGTTTATTTTGGCTGTAGCCTCCCCCCCCCCCCCCCCCCCCCCCAAAAAAAAAAAAAAAAAAAAAAAAGATGTGCAAAAAGTCCTGTGCCATGGTGCCATATGGATTCCTTTAGATGCATTAGATATTTTCTTTCAGCAGGCAGTGTGCTAGAGACACATCATAGGTACTTTGGATTTCATTTCACAACATCAGCTTTGTGCTTTAAACAGGAATAAGCTTGTTCTCCGTGTGTCATGGAGAAATAGCCTCCCTATCTTTATCTTGCAAGAGCTGCTGCCTCCCATCAGTCTCTGTCTGTCTCGCACTCACTTTATAATTATTTGTCGCTGTTTTACACTGAGATTGTAAATCATTTTTGCTGGTTAGTATAAATATAATTTTGTTTTACATTACAATTATAAATATACATTTTTATTTATCCACCCTTATGCTGGATTCAGACTACATAACATTGACAGAAAAGCTACAGAAAAAAATAACTTTAGCATTACATCTTCCTTTAAATCTTGCATAACAGTTCTGTAACTACTGTAAGGCTTACCAAGGTAAACATGGTGGATTCTGCCAGCTGCTGAGAACTTTTTACACCAGTCAGCTGTGTAGAGCTGTAAACATGACAAAACAAAAGAGAAATTATACTTCTGTTGCAATTGGTTTAACATTCTTTTCCTGGAAATTGTTAGCTGGCACCTCCTTCCTACCAGATGACATCATGCATATCAGAAACACTAGCTAGCATGATTGATTATGGAGCAGTGTGTTGTCTTTCAGTGTTCAGTGACTGACCGTGACTGTGTGTCATAACAGCTACTAGTTCAATGGTATTTTAACGAATACAAATTAAGCATCAGATCAAACGTCAAATTCAAAATGTTTTAGCTTTCATTAAGGCTAGAAATAACAAGAACTTGAAATTCAGTTTTTCCTCTCACTGTGATGATTTGTTGGTTGTTAGAAATAAAAAAAAAAATGCAACTTTTTCAAGAGGTAGTGACAATTTATTTTAAAACCCGAAAACTACCCTGAAAATAAGACACTCAGCAGGAGTCATATAAGGTTTATTGTTGGATTGATAATAGTTTTGCCATACATAATGTAAAATATGGATATAGTGAAGTGCCTAAAATCCTGCATTCTATCTGAATGCCACCATATGGTGATAGCTGTGGTTGGGGAAAGAGAATTCAAGTCCAAGTCAAGTCTTTGGGAAAAATGTTTTTTGTTTTATTTTGTTTTGGGGTTTTTTTTTTGTCACGTGACATCTGTAAACATTTTATTGCTGAGTAAATCTTGGTCATACTATGTTTCAATTGAAGGATTATCTGTGGTATGAAGCTGCATGTTTACTGGCTAATGAGTTGTCAATCACAGGTCATTAGACAATCCCTCCTCCTTTTCAATACATCTGGTCTTTTGCAACCAAGATGGCAAAAAAAAAACTTATCACAAGGCTTCAGAACAGGACTTTATAAACCAATGGATGATGTTATGGTAGTGTTATACTGTCTATGGGTTGTTCTGAAAACAATGAAACAGATACACAGCTGTTGCTTGATTGAGCAGTAAGAAAGATAAAAAGTTTAATGAGAGGTTATTAGATTAGTGTCTGAGCTTAATGAGTGCAGTTATTGAACCAATCCGGAACCAGACATGCTCTGGATCCAGCAATTGCAAGCATGGCTGCAACTAAAGCACAGAGCAAACATTTTAAAGATGGGTTACCAACAGTGATTAAATTTTTCAGTCATGATGCCTACCAATATTTGGTAGCACAAAAGTGTCATTGACATTTTTGTCATAGCCTGCTCTCCTGAATGACTCTGTCGGTCCGTTTCAAACAAGGAAATAAGACTCGGGTGATTGCAGTGAATATTCTGACACGCTAACGAAAATGAGATTCAAGTTGCAAATTCTGTGATTTTCTTCCAACGCTGTCATTGTCACGTACAGTGATTGGCACTCAGCCAACTTATGTTTGGTTATTAGAATGATCTGTAGTGAATTGTTTAAATATATCCACTGTTCTGATAATGTGAGTTGTAATTTCAGTGAGTCCCAGGACACCTCCCAGACATGGCACAGATCTAATGTAGATTGCAGGGACATACTCGGAAAGGGAATGGTCTGTTTCCTGGTCTCTGCGTGCTAGAGACTGCCACCCTTTCAAGCGTAGGCTGACATTCAAACCTGGGACTGGGAGTGGAACAAAACAGACAAATATGTCCTCTGTCTCTGAGATGTTAACCTTAAACCTTTTTCCCAAAATCCTTGTCCTCAATGGGTGTAGTGATGCAGGGTGGAGCGACGATTCAGTGACATCACTTAGGTCACCTGTCTTATTGTGAGGGCTGCCTCCTCCCTACATGTTCTCCAACATGCTCTTAGGATTCGGGCAGGGGATGGGCCTGAGAAATGGCGGAAAATTGGCGACCACAAGGAAGACTTGCGAGGCATCCCAGCATGCGAAGCACAGATTGGAAACTGAGCTGTTGTAATTACAGGCTGTGGAATAGATGTGGTACCCATTAACCAAAATTGTTGAATCAACAAAAATTGCTCAAGGTTTTTTTTTTTTTTTTGCCATGGCGCTGTCCAAAAAATGTTTCAAACTCTTAGCCCTTCCATTGCTTGCTATGTTCCAATACCTACAGCAATGAGCTGGCAAAATTCTTGTCTGCGTGCATAAATGCGATTTTTCCACCTTTTTATTTCTTCCTGTGAGTATTTTAGATTATGTGGTGCAAACAGCATTTGCAAAAAAGGATGTGCTAGTTTAGGATTTGTTTAAGAATGAGTGGACTTAGTGATTACGTTAATATTAAATTCCAACGCTCTCATTTCACCCTAATTGTTCAATATAAAAAGCTAGTATTTCTTAAATAAGCCGCTGAGGTCACACAGACGACTTCTGAGGTTGACCCACAATCATATGCAATTAGAGATTCATTGCTAGACAAGAGTTTATTTGTGCGGGAAAAGCAATGTGAAGTTTAAAGCCTCACGTCAATGTTTATTGACCACATAAATGTGAAGTATACTCTGAAAACTCTTGGAAGCGTTTGACTTTCAGACTTTAAAAAACGATTCGATAGTAACTTAAACAATCTGCTGTGTATGGGTGCAAACATACCTGTGGGGAAAAAATAAATAAATAAATGCATAAAATACATTTTTAACCTGTTTCACACATGTCAAGTGTGCCACCTGTGTTGTGTGTTCATGTCTCATCATAGGGAACGAATGCTGTAGGTCAACTCATGGTGCAGTGTTGACACAAATATGCTAGTCTGTACTTTTTGAGTGTCCTCAGAGCATTAATTAAAAAAAAAAAAGTCATAACGACAGAGGGATCAGATAGTCAAATGCCAGGTTTTTGTTTTTTTTCTGGATCAGTAGCTAGAAAAGAACAGGGAGGAGTAGGTTGGAGTTACTTTATGTTTAATAAAGTGCTCTGAAATGTCATAGCACTTTATTAAACATAAAGTGCTATGACATTTCAGAGCAACAAGTTCCATATGTTGTTTTGAGCCCAAAGATGTTCTTTATCCAAGAAAAAAAAAAAAGGGGGGACAGAGAGAAGTGGGTGTGTGTTGAGGAAAGATCTTATTTGTGTCTTTAATTTGAAGTGAGTATAAATTCTAATTTCATGATAGACTGCAGATTAAATTGGCGCCCTCTTTGTTTTAATAGTCTGAATACAGGTAGGCAATAGAATTGTGATGCACAATGTTGCTGTATGGATACAAAGCGTGTCACTCCAACTCGAGAGAAGAGGCCCAGCCTTCTTATCTCTTCTCAGATTTTATTGGGAAAGTGCTGACCAGATGTAGTGAGCACATCTCTCTCCTTTGAAGAATTTCAGGACACTATTCTTCATCTGTCTTGTTAGCTTCTTGAACAATAAGTTGCAGCTCAAAGATGCGCAGTCCAGATCATCCAGGCTTATTAAAGAAGAAGGTATTAAAAGGAAATAATTAGCCATTCACGGTTCACTGCTGGTTGATAAATTCATGAAATGTTAATTTTCTCTCAACTTGCCTGCCTTCTGCTTATGTTAAAATATTCTTTCCTTTATGACGATGATGTCTTGTTGCACAGCGCTCCTTTTATTTATTTTTTTCGGTTAAAGCTGCTGTGTGTCAGCAGGTCTTTGTCCCAGCTTGATGGATAAGTGGATTTCTTACGATGGCATTGTCAGAGGAGACCCAGATTTACAGCCCCTAGACATGACTCATACACAGCCCTCAATGGCTTTGGTTATGAGAGGAAGCCCCACTCAATCAAGTGCCAGTCCATAAATAAAATAAGCTGTGGCAGGGCAGTGCACTCCTAATGGAGCAGCAGCCCCTGTTAAGGTTTTCACTTACTATCAAAAGAGAAGAAGGAGGTGGTCTGGGGCGAGTCTAACATTTGGAAAAGTCAGGGCAATACTTTCTAATTCAGATTGATGAGAATCTAATCCACCTTAAGGTCAATTCAACATCAAAATGAAGCGGAAAGCAATTTTCAGCTGATGTAAGTCAGGCTGGTGCAGCGCTAGATGCGTGCTGTGCCGGCAGGAAGACAGGCGTTGGGGTTTGGAGGAGTGTGCCATTTTCCCCACTTGGTTAGGGGATGACTCACCACTTTATCTCAGCCACTGAGCTCATTCCAACTTCCAAACATTGACTCATAATGTGTGTCCGTATCCCGTTGGACATGGTCGCTAACTATCTCCAATTATGATTAAAGTCCCGCAGTAATAATATGAATAAACTTAACAAAGTTAACTTGACAGAGTCTTGTCTTTTTGACTCTGTGGCTGTTACTTTGGAAAGAAAGTGCAGTTTTTTCTTATAGAAAATGATTCATTGTCATAATGGAACTTTAAGAAAGCTTGTGGTACACTGAAAAGTGAAACACTTAGACTCACAACTCTTACACTCCCTCATGCTCTTTACCCTCTCAACCACTTGAGAAGCTGAGTTCCTAATCCTGTTTACACTCTGCTCTATAGGCAGCAAGGAAGCGCAAGATCTCCATACTGAAGGCCCAGGGGAAGAGCACTGAAGCCATCCGGGAGCTCAATGAGTATTTGGAGCAGTGAGTGTTTGTTACAAGGGGGGGGGGGGATCAGCCACCCCTTCTCTTCATCTCCCCAGATTTTTATTTTAATTAAAAACGAACCTGCTTTCAAGAGTGCTGGCATGATTTGAGCATAAAATGCCAACAAATGCTGTCAGCTGCAAGACTGTCATTGTTATTATAATACACAGTGGTTGCTTAATCCTAATATTTTTTTTTCTTTAATATGTTAGTTTCATTTATTGTTTTACTCCTCTGGAGGAAGAGAATTTAATGTCAGTATTTGTTTACAGGTTTGTTGGAGACCAGGAAGCATGGCATGAGCTGTCAGAGCTCTACATCAACGAACATGAGTAAATGCATTTTTATATTTTAACCAAAACTATTGTAGTATTCACTTCCCTGAAAGCAGAGCCAAATTTCCTTGTATATATACTTTTTCATCTGCCTGTTCTATGTACAGCTTTAAAAAGCTTGCATTCTTTGTGGTTATATTGGGACCCACCTTTGCAGTTACAATACCCAAATCCAAACACTATTCAAGTCAAACATTTGCTATGGTCATTATGATCAAACTGATGCATTGTTTTATACAGTTGGAGCATAAACAAACCCTTTTCTTTTAGATAAAGGATTCTCCAATATGTGATTTTGTAACAGTTAACACAGGGAACAGCATCACCATGTTCATCATAGTTTATTAACAAATGCACATGGATTGATCTAGACATCTTGTGTAGCAAAAATTTGGTATTTAATTGTTGTTTAAGTGTGAGTTGTCGTGTCAAGGTTATCAGACAAAAAGTGACTTGGTACAGCTGCTTCATGTTTAGGTTGCTTGTGTCAGGACTTCACATCATTCTGATGGCTTGATCTCCAAAGGGCCGTTGGATGGCCACAATGGAAGGCGTTGAGATGCCAAACTCAGCCAGGGGTCTGAATAGAACCCTGGCTGAGTTTGCCACATAAGACTGGTTTAATAGGATTTCAGGCTTAAGCCCCCACCCACTCCTACATATGAGAGCAGAAAGACTCCCCAGCCTGATATCTCAGTTGCCAGGGAGAACTGCCAGACAGACAAGAGCACTGTAAGACAAAAATAATTTTGTTTGTGTCACTGTTCATCCTTCCTTAATTGTCTGGGGCTCAGAAGTTAGTCAAGCGGTGTCTGTAGTTTAACAACATTTTTTTTTTTAAATATATATATATATGCGTGTGTGTGTGTGTGTGAGAGAGAGAGAGAGAGAGAGAGAGAGAGAGGGACTTGACTGTTGTTGCTCTGGTAGGAAGGCAGCAGCAGCAGGAATGTGTAGCACGGTGAGAAGGCTACTTATTGGATATTTCATGCTTTGTCTGGGAGGCTTTATTGCTGTAGTAGCCAGAGGAAATCCTAGGGTGAGCGGATTATCTCCAAGCTTATCCCAACACTTCTAATATCACACCATTCACTCCCACAGCCCTCTATCTACAGGCGTGTCAATTTCTTTTCTTTGTCTTCTTTATTTTGGGTTACAAACTCCCTGTTTCCCCTCCTCCTCCTCTTCCGGATAGTGAGGCATTATCACCACTCTTTTCCACAGGGATAGATCAGGAGGCAGAGGGAGAGGACACTTGCTGTGAAATTCCCAGGAGAAGGTGGTGGCACTTTAGCCGCCCCCCTGCCACTAGAGAAAACAGAAGTTGATGGAGAAGCAAAGCAAGAGAAATAAACTCTCCTCCTCTCACTGCACAACACCCTGGAAGCTTAAAATAAACAAAGCAGTCTGTCTCTGCCTTGCTGCTGTTAGGGTTGTAGTAGACAGCATTAACAGATTAAGAATGTAATTAATAGCCTCTGAGCTGACACTGTTAAAACAATCCGTATGCCGCTGATGTTTAGACAGGAGATTATTTTGTCTGTTGCAAGTATTGCTCATAGCCACTGTTGGAATCTGCTGCTGGCTCTCATTCTGACCCAAGTTATGAGCCTGTTCAACCAAATTGGACTGGTCATCCAAAATTGCAGGATAAATAGTAATAATTTTTTCAAGCATACTTTGAATCCAATTTTGTCCAATGCATAGTCAGAATGTGGTATTAAAATGGGGGGTACGCCACTGCTGATGGTTTTACTAACCTCCAAAAGAAATAAATACAGAGTCTCACACATGATGGTGACACTACCCTCGCTCAAGCACTGTGGTGTAGAAGGAGCTTAGAAGCTGCCATAAAGAGCACATTGGGTTAGAAGCTTTCGTTGAAGAGTAGAAGAGGTACAAATTTGGCTCCAGTACAAGACTGATGGAGCAGGCACTGGTGTAGGCCACAGCTATTGCACGAGCACATCTGAAAGTCTTTATAGAGAGGAAGTAGTAATTGTAAGCAGCCCCCAACCTCCCAAGCCCTCTGATCTCCCTTTCTACTCAGCCCCTTTCCACTGTTTTTTTTTTTCTTCTCCTTTCTGTGTCCCCACCTTTCTTTAGCTCCTATGCTCTTAATTTTTCAGCTAGTTACCATGGCAGACTTCAGGTATACTGATAAGTTTTTCATGTTATTTCAAGCATCAGTCGGATCATTTCATTTCTCACAAAAGCAATAAAAAAAGCAAAATGCGTCTTTGCATTTTGCTTTTTTTTTATGAAGTGAGAAATTTGAGAAGTCTTTAACAGGGTAAAAGCCTGTTCACACAAGCAAGATTTTTGTTTTTCAGCTTATTCTTTGATAAAGTTTAAGTTATATGTAAAATCTTGAAAGGCAAATAAAAATACAGAATTCCTTAAGATATTAAGGCTTGACTACAAAACTTTGCCCATTTTCTGTTGATAGGTCTGCTCTCTGTCTCGGCTATGTGCCTATGTGCTAGCTTGCATTTGGTTAGGTGTGCAGACGTTTTATGGCTTTGTGTCCAATGATATACTGTATCTTAGCTTGTCTTGGCCTGGTCCTGTGAGGGGGGGAAACTGTGTATTAGAAGTGGAGTGGCAGCAGATTAGGTCAACAGCTCAGCAGTCTGCTGCTGAGAAGTGATCTCATCTGAGTATAGGCACAGTGTGCCAGCTCTTACTGTAGTGCTGACCTCAGGAAGGTAGTTAACTACACATTAAAGACAGGAAAAACACACAGATGGACACAGTGTCCCCAGTGGAGAAAGAATCACCACACTAGATAGGCTTTTACCTTAGCAAGCTGTCTAGACCAAATACCCTTTATTGTAAGCGTCTGAATAAACCTCTCATCTGGTGGGCCTTTATATATTATAAGTCTGTCACCTGTGAAATGACGTGTACCCTGTGCAGTCTCATCTCAGACCTGTGAATTTACTGAGCGTACCCGTTGTGCTTCACAGTTGAACAACCTTAAGGATGACACATCCACAGCTGTATCAAGCTTACTGTTTTCTTTGTCGCTTCCACAGCTATGGAAAAGCTGCATTTTGCCTGGAGGAGCTGATGATGATCAATCCTCACAATCACTTGTACTGTGAGCAGTACGCTGAGGTAGGTAACCACCTGGATGTCTGTCACCAAATACAGAGCTGATCATATGTTGTTTATTCAGATGTCATGTTGTCATTGCTTGAGCTGCCCTTTAACACGGCTTGTTGCTTGTGTTTAATGCCTCCTCACACAGGTGAAATACACTCAGGGGGGGCTGGAAAACCTGGAGCTGTCCAGGAAGTATTTTGCCCAGGCGCTGAGGCTGAATAACCGAAACATGAGGGCATTGTTTGGTCTGTACATGGTGAGTGCTGCTTTGAATGAAGAGAAAGTGGGAAAGAAATACAACAGTGGTTGAGCCTTTTTTTGTAACACTGTGGTTTTTCAAGGTTGAGGCTGGCCACAGTGTGTCAAGACTGTACTTTCTCTATCTGTATGTGTGTGTGTGTATGTTTTTGGGGAGAGCTCTCAGACGGGTCAGCTCGCTGCTGACTCAGACGGTGAACTCCAGCACTGGAAAAGCCTGCCCCTCTGGAGCCCTTTATTTTAGTAATAATACCCCCTTGGTGAGACTTTTTCATGTTTATGACTTGAATAAATAAAGTAGTTATGGGCTAAAAAGGAGAAAAGCATAAGGAAGAGAGCAGCACAGCTGTTGCCAGTATTTTGTGACTGCACTGGCAAATTATACAATCAGGTTCTAGTTTAATTGGAATATTGGCCAGATAGCCCATTCATCTACATATTTGTTTAAACAGGATATTGTGTGCTAGTGCCAGTGCATCATACGTAAGGGAGATCTGACATAAAAACACAAACAAAGCAATGCAGGGAGCAATAGGCAGAAAGTGGAAGCAGCTCTTTACGCAGCGAGCCCTGGTATTTTCCTGTTTTCTGGACTGGGATTCTTCATTTAGTCCAAACACCTCACAGCAACCCACACCCTCTGAAACATCACAGGTCTAGAAGAGGAGCAGTGAAGGTCAGATCCAAGACATTTAGTCCTGCTAATTCTCAAGTCTGACTGGCGAGAGAGCAGGTTTCTTTTTTCATGATTATTATTATTATTATTTTTAATATATCGTCCAAAGACCCTTGGGTCTTTAAAGGATACTTCAGGTGGTTATTTATTCTTGTAGTAGTTAAAGAACTGTCTTAATGTGTTTTGCACATTGTTAGCTAGCCTCGATGGTCCAAACAGTGACAGGTGCAAGTTCAACATAAGGGAAAACTTTCACCATCTTACACCATCTGAGTCAGTGTGGCACAAGACCTGGTAGCACTGACCACAGACTGGTTGTGGACTGGTAACTTACACCACTCACTTGGGGATTCCCCTCCACAGTTGTGCACACAGTTATTCAGGGATAGCCTGTCTGTGTTGACATCATCTAAATTGAGGTTTCTCTTGAGCTAAAAAAAATAGAAATAAAAAAAAAAAGCTTACTAAAAAAATACAGAAGCCAAACCATTTTACAGAAAAAAAAATAGGGCCAGGTTGATTGGTGCGTAGCTAAAGTTTCAGCACACTGGTAGGTTGGGCTTTGAAGTGCAGGCAGGGTAAGCCCTCTGGGGTTTGCTGCGTGGAGATGATGGCAGGAACATGGGAAAGACATGGGATTTGTGGTTCGGAGGGGAGCTGTCGGGGCAGGCAGAGACCGTGATTCACATGGCGCTCCTTTCATTTCACGTCAGGCTTTTTTCAAAACATACAAGGTCCTTTCATCGGCGGGAATCAATGGTGTTGGAGAAATTAGGCCCTGTTAAGTGACAATTTACGTATGAAGCATTAAAATGCTCACTTTTTCCTCTCCGTAAATGATTTCCCCTGTGTCATCAGGCCAAGGTCTGTTTTTTCTCTTCATTCTGCCACAATGACTAGTGGAGTGGTAGATGGTAAGAGTGGTTGCACATTCATCTCCATTACGCTTTTATTGCTGTTTCACCAAGTTTTGATATAAGAACACCCCTTCCCCTGTTCTCTCCTTTGCATCTTCCTTCCATCTTGTTTTTTTCCTTCTAGTCTGCAAGTCACATCGCTGCCAGTCCTAAAGTTAGTGCCAAGGTGAAGAAGGACAACATGAAGTATGCTGCTTGGGCTGCCACTCAAATAAATAGAGCCTATAAGGTGAGTTACAAATAGACTTTAATCTAATGTGATGTGAGTGCACCTAGCTTTTAATTTTTCTTTCTTTGGTGTCTCTTTCCTGCTGAAAAACATTTTTCCCCCACATCAATCTTCACTCTACCAGACACTGAAAACCACCGATCAGAATTTTCTGCTATGTTGCAGCTTTCATGGAGTACTTGCACACAATATTCAGAGATCCTAAAATCCCCCTTATTTGCATAGAATGTGAAAAGTATTCCCTACCCAGTATTGACCCTTAAATGCACAGCAGTCCTGTAGGATGCCTTTGACTTGCATGGCTGTAATAACAGCCCTGACGTCTTTTACTGTGTCTGGGTACATTTACTGTTAATGTGTTGACTTAAGGCCACAGCGTCTGCTAAGACTTTATCCTGCAAACTGGCTTCACAGATGAGCTTCTTGCAGAGCCACAAGCTGATTCTCAGAGGACAACACTAAACTATAGCGTGAGAGTAGTCTACTTCAGTCTTTCTCAAAGTGGGATATAGTGACCCGTAGCTGGATTTGAGGAAAAATGTAGGAGGTTCATAGCAGTTCCAAAAACCGTTTACGTATGTTGTCTGATTTCTTCAGTTCCAGTGTTTAACTAGCTGCTGTTTTAATATTTTACAAACAGATTCAGTCTTCCCTGTGAGGCGGTCTTCCATTAAGTATTTGCTTTGCCCTATTACTGTAGAGAGCAAAATTTGGGAGAGAGAGAAAGATAAAAAGGAAGCCATAAATAAGGTTAATAAAGGATGGATGTGGACATGCATGCATGTATTTGCTGCTTTAGCAAGGAAGGGGCAAAAGTAAGGAGTTTGTCAGATGGTATCACTAAAATGGTTTACAGTGTCGTCCTGGCAACCAAAGTACGAAAGCATAAAGATTATTTGCCATACTTGCCAGATGTATTGCTTATTTGGGCACCAAACGATTGTAATGTAATAAGTGGTTCCTCACTCAGCTTCTGTGGGTCCTACAGAAGCTGAGTGAGGCTTCCTGCTGAGCCTCTAAAGACCTTGTCTCACCACATTTGACTCTACTTGCCTTATAGGCACGTTTCACATGTTGAGCCCTCAGTCTGACAGTTCTGTTGGAAAAAGTGTGCATGTAACATGATGGTGAACTTTTTTGCAGAAGTGTCACAAAACGGCTCTAAGCTGTCACTTGCTCCTTTGATTTGAGTGAAAAAAGAATAGAAATAAAATAAAAATAGAAGAGCTGTCGTTGAAGTGGTACAGCTTATTTGGTTTAGATTAGCACTTTTATATTTGCAGAATGTCTTGATAAATTTAAAAAATGTTGAGCTGGCTTAGTCAATGCAGAATGTCTTCACTGAAGTCAAGTGCATACTACTTTTCACTTTGATTTTTGTGCCTACTGACCTTATCCTGTCTTAGAAAAGCTTTGATCTTAGCAGGGGAAAAGATGAATATCCCACACTGATAGCATTTTTTTTCATATATCTAAGACTTAAAATAAGAAAACAGCCCTGATGGTTTTTTTGGTTAAAATAGTGAAACTGTATATTCTTGGAACTTTCATTCCTAAGAAAAATAGCATCTTATTGGGCTTTACCAGAAAGTTTTTAAATGTTGTTACACAGTAGCATAACAGGGAGTGTGTTAAAGGCTTTAATCAGAGACAGAAAACACATCTGTAATATAACTAATGAAAGAAATTGATTGATACATGATACACTTTCATAGTGCCTAACTGTATAAAGTTTTTATTCTCATTAGTTTTATAGGAAGAAAAAAATCTTTGGTGTATTTTTTTCTGAATTGACCAGTTCTGCAACAATTTATATTTTTTCCCAGGGATTTAATGTGCTTGAAAAAATAATGGCCAAGATGAAAATACTCTGGGCCAAGTTGTAATAGCAGGCTAAAGTAGTAGCTACTCTTAAAGGCCATTGGACAAGTGTGTAAAAGCTAGATTATGTGTGATTTTGACCCTGTGCTGACGATAATGAAACACCTCAGTCAGTCACACCTTTATCCTCCAGGGAGCATGATGTGAGATTCATCGCAGCCCTCTGCTTCTGCCCTGCTCTGCAACCTCCTAGTATTTGTTTAGTTGCTTAGTGGAGTTGTGTGGATTTCAATTCAGCTGTGAGCGTGCGACCACATTACGGGTATGCATACCTGGCTGCCACCATGTGTCACGTGTGCTTCTTTTTTTCCCCCTTCTTCCCTTTGTTGTGTGAGATGAGTTAAATGACAAGGTGTGAGGTTGCCTCTTTTAGTTCTTCGATCTCACCTCGGGTAAAATGACTCTTGAGATGCCCTCCATCAGACAGCTGCTGGCTGCTGTGCGCTTGTGCTGGCTGATTGATTGCTCCTTTAAAGCGTCGCCCTTGTCAGTCGTCCACTTTTATTAGGCTCCGGTACCTGGTGATTGTCATACCTTTGTGTGAGGAAACTGTGGGCAGGTGAGTGTACGAGGGAGCAGACATTGGTGAGGGGTCATGACTGACAGGGTTGCATTTCAAAAGAGAAAAGAAAAAAAAGTAATTACTGTGGTGAAGTTGGATGTGCAGGAGACCTGGAGATGTGTGGGTTGTTGTTCCATCAGGGGTGAAAGTAGTACTACATAGCCTGGCCTCTTTTCCTAACTCTCTAAACAAATTCTCTGATTAGCTCTTCTGTCACGGACAGAGGCTCACACTGCGTCATGACTCCATTATCAGATGCTCTAAATAGATGTGGAGCTGTCTAGTCTGCTCCTACTTGTAGAGCAGAGCAGGAGTTAATGTGGTGGTCTCACCTCAGGCCGAGGAGATAATTGACTACTGGGCTCAGAGTAATGGCGCATTAGACAGCAAAGCAATGAAATGCACAGATCATTATAGCTACCCCACCACACAAACACACACACACACCCTAAATCTAGAAGAATGAGTCACCCTTGGAAATTACACACCCAATTGTACACCTTAGCCAACTGCCCTCTCTAAGTTGGAGTTTGGCAAAAGGAGAAGGAAAAAGCTTTTACCATGGAAATACAGTATGGACTAGGTTAAGCCTACATTTATTTCCTGTTTGTAAAGGCTTGAGAAGGACCAAACGTTGAGTGACTAAATATGTCACAGCAATAAATCAGTGCTTTATGGTATATGTAGAATTTTAAATAATCTGCTTAGCGGTGTTATTCCTCAAACATCCCAAGCATCATTTTTTTTTGGTCACACCAGCCTTCTTCATGCCTTTCTTCACTACATCCATGAACCTCCTCTGTGGTCTTCCTTTTTTCCTCCTGCATGGCAGCACCATATTCACTGTTCTTTGTTCCTCCTCTGTACATATCCACACCATCTCAGGCTTACCTCTCTAACTTTGTTTTTAAACTGCTCAGACTGATTACAGCTGCATGTGTCAGCTCAACTGTCAGTAAAAGTGGCTTTGTGCTATTACCCAATGGATTAGCTATGAAAATATGAAATTAACCATCTTATAATTGTTATGAGACTGAGACCACCTCTAAACATGTTAATTTCATTACTGGAAACAAGACTCACTTTTAGGGATGGCGTTAAGTGGGCCCTTCAGGAACTGCAGTTCTTCAGCATGTGTTGGCATGCTAACATGCCAAATTTGATTGGCTGATTATTAGCATTTTGTTAATCTGATTTTGACTCTATTATTATGCTTTTACATTTTGCATGACCTCAACCTGCTGACTACATGAATATAGAGCCTTAGAACTGTTTACTCTGGATTTATTCACTGCATATATGTTGTAGTTTACTATACAGAATTGTCATAACATACAGTAACTACAATTAAGTGAAAATGAGCAGGGCACATAACTTTTATCAGCTGATATCATTTGCCATGTATGTCTTTCTTTAGACATGGTTACAGACAAAATTAAATCTATGCCTGTATAGGTAAAGTTAATTGAACTGACTCATTTTGGGCCCCTGGTTCCTTGCCGATGGTTAAGGAAGGCGCCTTCCGTAGTGGTATTTTTTGAGGGGGTGCCTTATCCATGGCAAAGTTAAATTGGGTAGAAAAAGTGTGTGCTTCTGTGTGTTTGCATGAGTAATCTGATACATGTCTGCGGATTATAATTTGCAGCACTTCCTGCAAAACCCTGTGGACACAGTGCAGAAATTAGAGTAGGGTGTTACATACTTCTATACTAGAGGCCATGGAAGAGGACTAATGTGGGCATCCTGTCTTGGAGCGCACTCAAAATGAAAATGGCACTTACGCAACAGTTGAGGAAAAATCCTGATTGGAGGTATTATTTTACTTTGCATGACCCATTTACCAATTCTATTTAATGACCACTGTTGCGTCTCTGATTATTTCTGCTTCTATGCTTCTCCATTCTAAATGGGGAAAAGGATGTTTTTGGTTAGTTGTTGAAGCATGCTACTGGGTGGATGAGGTTATCTCTGATTCTGTGAAGCTGTGTTTAAGTGTGTTTGGCTCTCCATTACGTTAGTTGGCAGAGAGATCTAATGAGTTGATGTCCTCTTTTTCCCCCTTCTCTCCGCCCTTACTCTGTCTCTGCCACTCACCTTTGTTCTCTGACTTGCAGTTGGCTGGTCGTGGGACCAAGGAGAACAAATGCTCCATGAAGACGGTGGAGGAGATGCTGGAGTCGATGCAGATCACAATGTCCTAGACGCCCTTGTGTACATCGGTCCTTGGAGCAACATGGCAGCTCAAGTAGCCTTGCAATGTGACCAGAGTGGTTGTAGAAATTATTATTTTTTAATCAGGTTCGGTTCTGTAAGAGGACATTTGTTATGCTCAAACACATTGATTTTGCCACCTGCCTGGGAGTTAAATCCACATATTTCAAAATGACTAACAAACATACAAAGTGTCTCCTGGACTGTACTAACCCTCCCATTTCTAGGTTCTTTTAAGTTCAGCTAATATCACTAATTACTACATTTGCATTAATGATATGACTGTAACCAGGAGAAAAACAAGCTGTACAGTAAATGTTATTTTTAAGAGATCCCACATGTCTGCACTGATGTCTGCTACTGTCTGTTTCCATTCTATCTGTAAATGAAAAAAAAAAAAAACTAATTTAATAAACCAACTGTTCCCCCCCCTATTTTATTTTATTTTTGTTAAATCTTTTAACGTGTTTTCATAGAAGTTGAGTATAAATTTTCTACCCATCTGTGTCAGTTTAAGAGCAGGATACGTAGGTTGTTTTTGGATTTCTGTTTGTTGGCAAATTTGCACCTGCAATAATTGTCCTGGACGATTTAAGAAGGGCATCTGTCATTAAGGCAGCAGCAGGATCAGAGGTATGACATATTCCACTGCTTCTCAGTTACCCCTCTGAACAGCATTTGAAACAGCTTTAATACACTTGCGATTAACTCTGTCATTAACATGTGGCATCTTGTTAAAAACAAAAAACAAACTGTTCATAAAGAGAGTGCATTCATAAGAGGAAGGGAAGAAAAAACATCTTAGTTCTGGTAAGTTTTGTTACTTCTGCCGTTCACTCAGTTCACTCAGTTCTGTGATGGTTGAATGTGAATCCCATCCAAATGTGCACCTCAAGTTGTTGCTCACCCGTGCAGGGTCAGCTGTTACTTCCATTTCTTTTGTTTATTAAGTCAAGGCAATTGTCTCATAATTTCACTCTTCGGCGGATGGAAAACTTGAGTGTCGAGTTTATGGTCTTTTTTTGGACAGCGTTTAAGCTGAGAGAGTAACTAGCCCAGAGATGGGAGTGTGGAAAGCCATTTTCTCAAGTTTTTAATACTCTCTGACCTTGGTCAGTGGATGAACGTGTCTGCATTTGATTTTTCTCACCAATCTGATGGAATCGGTAAAAACCAAGGGACATTTGAGAAAATGCGGACATGAATTCTTTTTTACAGGAAAAGCACTGAGGCTAAATTGAACTCTTGTAGTTGCACAATTGGAGTAATTTGATTTGAAGCTCTGTGTGTGTGTGTGTGTGTGTGTGTGTTTTTTTTTTTTTTGTTTTTTTTTTTGGGGGGGGGGGGGGGGGGGTGTTATGTTTAATGCTCCCATGCACCCATGTAAATATTTCAGTACTTCAGAAGGTCATTTATGAACTTATAAAAGCTGAATAAAGGTTGTCAATCAGTGTGTTTGAAGTCATTATTATCATTATGAGATACAGGTCTTTAGGTCTAGCCACACTGAGGCAACAGTGCCATCTGTAGTCTAGATGAAGAATTTGGGTAAAGCCTTTGCAATACAGCAGTGAGTGACATACATTGGAAAGAGGCTGTGAATGTCATGCACTAACCTTAACCTGTATGTAATGTTATTTTTAGCCTGTCTGCAACCTTGATTTGTAGAGGAAGAAAAACTGTGTTACACACCATTTAACAGTCTTGAATCTGATAAATCTTTTCCTTGTGTTCAGCTGTGCGGTCCAAACATATCCTTGTAGAGTCAAGGAAAACAGAATCTTGGCCTGTGCTTGTATTAAGTCAGACTAAATCTTAGCATCACTTCTACAGAAGCACCTGCTCATCAGTGTTTTCTCCCTGTGGTCTAGGGTCTAGGAGCATGACTTTAGTGCATACCTGATCCTAAAGCTTGAGGAGAGAACCTTCTAATCCCTCTAAGCTGCTGGCTCAGCCTGGTGTGTATAGTGAATTCACTGTTAGTGCTGCTCATAATCCTGGATTCTCTGGGAGATTAGCCCTTGGAAAGGGTTTGCTTGTCCTTGGCTGCTCTACAATGGTCAGGTTAGCTGAAAAAGGATGAGCCTGAGGATGAGGAGCTTATGAGGACTGGATAAGAACTGTGCCTGATCAGCCTATTCATCAAAAGCTGGGGTGATGACAGTGATTTACAATTAACACTTGCACTGAATGACAAAGATTGAATTAGGTTATTTCTCAAGTAATATTACTTTTATTACAGGACACATTTTTTTATTTTGTGATCATCAAGTGCTTGGGCAAAGGCAAGATGCTTGCTGGTAAACCATTAAAGCACTGTCAGATATGAAAAATGTGCCCCCTAAGATTGAAAGATGCGCCTAAGAGTTTTAACAAAATTTCTTTTGGTAACCCAAGTGTATGACTCTGAATGGCAATGCTCATCAACTGCCCCCGCTTTGAACAATATATTTGTAAAACTCTTGGATGGATTTCAATGATAGACACTGGATGATTCCCACAAGTATTTTTTAAAACAAAAGCAGATAAAAATGTTGGGGTTTAGTTAGCTTTTTGGCTGTGACGTTTTCTTTTTAAAATATTCATCATACCCACACGATAAGCCCACTGACACAGGTGATCGCTGGCCTTTGCTACTGCAACACTGGGACTGACATAGTAACTGGCTGGAAGAACTGGAACAACATGTTGCAAAAACACGGAGAGTTCCCAGAGGATGAAGCTTAATGACATTGGGGATCCCTCGAGTTTTCCTGTAACACCATTATGAGGTTTACATTTTTGGTGTTTAGCCTGAGTCTTGACCACTTGAATGGATAGCCCCATTCATTTTGAAGTATCAGTTGTCACATACTTTCATTATAACTAAGCACTGATCTAATGATGTTCCCAACAGCTATACAATATATATGATGCTAACTAGCAAATGGAAATATGCCAGATAATGCTGCCAAATGTTCTTGATGCCATTCTTGTGCCCGTTGGCACAGGAGGCCACAGGCACACGTAGCAAGATTGACCCTTTTCTATTCTATTTTCAGTTGCAGTTTGGTTACGTTTACATAACAAAATTAAGTCAAAAAATGGTTTGAGCTAAAATGCAAGAATGTTAACTACATTTCTCTGGCAACAACCCGTAAAGAAAAGTTTTGACCATGCACAACTGTTTGAAGTTGTCTAGTATTTTAACAAGTTGAATAATATTATACTGCATCTAAAGGGCAAGGAGCTAGCCTGTGGAAAAGACCATGGGATTGGGACAAGAGTTTGTAAGAAGAGTGACTGTGCAAGATCAAAGTAGAGGAGACGAGAAAAAAATATGAGTGTAGGTAAGGGGCAGACAAATGCAAAAAGTGCAGCAGGGTAACTTCCCCAAGGTGAGGGAGTGAATGGAAAGAAGGAGTGAGGTTTCCTGAAAATTCATCCATCTTTGTCTGATTTAGGGAGAGAGACTGGAAGTGCCAAAGATGGATGAGGCATGCAGTGCTAAATCCAGCCCTGTCCAGTCACACAGCCGGGCTTGGCGATGAGATAGTGTTTTGGCCAAGAGCAGGGACGACCTGACCCGCTCCTTTTTTTCTTTTTGGGATGCAGAAGAAGTAAGTAGCTGGATTGCTTAAGATGGATCTGTCAAGTAGTACCTAACTTAAAGACCTGCAATGAGATGTCTTTCATGCAGTTGGCCCATCCGGGGCTCAGTTAGCAAATTTGCAATAATCTGCAACTTTGAGCGCTTTGTTCCATCTCAGTTACCTTTGAATATTAACACGTGTACACTGCAATAAATGACTTTCCTTAATTCTGTGGTATTTGCATAGATCTGCTTGGCTTGTCATGTCAATATAATGCTGTTTTCGCAATGAAATTCATTTTGTGCACAATGTTTGACACGCGTATATTCATCAAAGCAGTTTTTATTTTTTTTACTTAGATCCAGCTGAAAGCATCTCATTCACCCATTTGCATAACATAGTCAAGAACTGCTTCAATACATGCTGATAAAGAGGTAAGATGGTTACATTTAAAACTGAAGGGATTGCAATACATAATACATTGCAAGCATTGCTTATGAACTAGTGGTGTAATCTGGAAAAACTTTTTTTCTCTGGCTCCTATTGCACAATGTCTCCTTGTTGGTTCTGTTTTATTTTTCCTGTACACAATTGCACAGGTATGAATGCAAAGTTAATTTTTTCTCCAAGGGCATCAATGCTGGGAAATAATTTCCTCTCAAGGCAAGAGAACATCCCTGAGAAAAGCATGTGAGTGTGTGAGAGAGGGAAAGAAGACGAGAATGTGTGGTTATGAAAGTGTGATTATGAATGTGTGGACAATGTGCAGGCATGCCTTTGTGTCAGCTTGAGTTTGCGCGCACATGCAAGCGAGACTATGTGGTAATTTCAACAATATGAGGAACTTTTGCCCGTGGAATTAAAACTATTGGCCTCAGGCGATGCTTGTACTCCAAAGCCTCTTGACCAGGAGGCTCCAGACTGCTGCTATCTTCTTCCAGAGGATATTCTGCGGCCTCCGCACTCCTTTCTGGTTGTTGCGCTGGCTTCTCAGCTCCAGGCTCTCTGGCAGAGGTCTCGACTGTGCACATGTTGAGGCTGTATCCTGTCTGCAAAGTCTGTCACAGTGTAGGGCATGTGTCAAATCGGAGAGGGGGCAAGTCGTTGGCTCCAGCAGACAGTTGTTCTTTCCAGCCCAGGCTTCCCAAACCACAAATCCCCTCTCAGCATGTCTTCTCAGCCAGAATGCACAAGCCTACCCCAAACAAGGCCTGGGGCCTAATTACAAAAAGGAGGGAAAACCAGAATTGGCTACTGATTGAGCTTCCTGGGTGAATGTTAATGGCAACCACAAAAGGATATTTTATACTCTGAGAGTGATGCAGCAGAGATTGGAAATATATGTGGAAGCTGGGGAGGCTGCACAGGCAAAGCTTTACATGCTTTTATGAATGCAAACAAGCAATAACATGTTCTTTGATTCCATAGGCATTGTGAGACATCATATTTGTGTCTGCGCTGCCATCCAGGAATGGTAAACATTACTGTGCTACAGTTCTGGTCTCAGAGGAGTTCCAAGGCACTTTGCCAAACCTCATTCCAACTGGGAACAATGGGACACACATATTCCTTCACATTGCAGCTTTAGTGGTGTTTGAGCACTTCCTTCTCTTGAGTTTGAGTACCTATATATCATGTCAACAGTGTAATGCCTGTCATTCAAATACTGCATTTTATCGCAGTCATGTATTGTATATTAGTAGAGCCTTAAACCAAACTTTATTGGACACTCATTGAAGTACTTGGAAAGTTCAACCATATTACATATTACAAATTATTATCAAGAATTTATAGACTTTTTTCCAAAATGTTTCATTTTTATGTTGCAAATGGTTAGTTTGGGGGCAGGGAGGGGTTATATGCCATCTGTGACATAGCCTGATCTTCCCTAATTGCCTGTGAGAAACCCACGGGGCACTAGGAACTCATGGAAGCTGTTTTTTGTGTTTGTGCTAAGCTAGGATAACAGCCTTAGCTTTGCACAAACTTTAGGCTTCTATGGAGCACTATGGAAGTGGAATTCATGGCATATTAGCTTATAAATGACCCAGGTGCTTTCCTACTCATTGTAAATTAAGGACACAATAAATGATTTCTTCATGGGTCCTAAATGAATGCTCGACTGCTAACTGCTGTTACCTACCTACCTGTTGCATTATGATGCGCTAGGCCAAGGATCTTGCTTTAAGGCATGACCAGTAGTATCGTTATTAATTACATCCATCTGAGCCCATAAGAGCTGCACTTGTGTGTGGTTTAATTTATTCTCATGATAGCTTGTCCATTCCACTGCTTATAGGGTGGCTGACCATCAGTCTTGGGGTCGTTACTCAAGAAATGTACTCTAATACGCAGTATTCATTACTTTTCTTAAAAGTAAATCCATATGTTGCTTACTCCTAAAATGACCTGAAATGCATTGTCAAATAATTACCAGTTAACAGTATAAACATTAGGCTACAGTTCCACACAATAAAACAAATGTGAATCCTAATGAGGACACACGTACAGTCTTTCTTTTAGTGTTTTTACATGTGAACACAAAGTTAAGCTGCAAACAAAGGAAATCAGATCTTGAACTTCTGAAACATGTAAAGGTAGAAATGGAGGCTACAAGCCTGACTACTCATCACTGCCTTTGTTACCTGTTGAAGATCAGGCTCTGCCCTGACGGCGCTTGCAGTTTCCTGATACATGCTAATTATGGCAGTGAGAAACTCAGAACCCCGACTGCAGGATATACTGATATGCAATGTGGTCCACTAACTCCCTTTGTATTATCTACTTCACACTATTTGCCTGAATCTCATTTTGTATTTTCTAAGGTTACAGTACATCTTCCTTTTACATCCATCCAGTCAAAACCCATCACACCCTTTCCCTGTGACAGGATTTGTAATAGACATGAAAACACACCAGTACACTCTTGTTTGTGGACAACAGGGGGAATTTTTGAGTAGGTTTTCACGATGAATAAAAATCAACTCTAGCATATTATTGCCGCGTACAATTTTATGTGTGGTCACGTACACATATGTACACCAATGGATACTTTGGTCACACAAACGCATTCTTGTCAGCACAAACTTGGCAGACTAGCAATGCTACCATCTGCTTGCAGAGAGAGAGGAGTATGGCAAATGGTTGACCTCAAACATTCAAGGTAATAGTGATGGGTTCCATTCAGTCTCTATCTCCCAGACAGCACTAGAAACCCTGTTCCACTGCAGTTGGATGTCATGCAACATGAGCCACAGCACAATGACAAAGTGCTTCTCCAGTTAGTTGGCAGTTACTGTGATATTTCTCAGACATTTACGTAGTTTTGTGTAAACCTGACAGACTCGTTTATTCATCCAGTTCTTACATATGTAAATTGTGGAGCCAGTTTCCAACAGTACTTTAAGGTAAGATTTTTTTTTAATGATAATTGGGAGTAAAGTTCTACTGGTGGAGGATTCTTTGTCCTTGAAAACAGCATAAAGTAAGTAACAGATCACAGAGAGAAAGCTTGAAGCAGTGGGGCGTTGCCAGCAGACTAATAGAAAAACTGAAAAACAAAATAAAAGTACTTGGTTTATGAGTTGGGTCCTCATCAAAAATGAATAGTTAGAATGCTTGCCAGAGTAAAAAAAAAAAAAAATCCATTACCTATGGCAGCATTTTAATGGACTCTTTGTTCATCTGGACTTCGAACAGCCAAAAGTTTTAATTATGCATTTCTCCATTTCAGAAACACTAAAACATGCATATATTTTGGGAGTCACTAATAGTACTTGTTAAATCTGATTTCCAGTGGCCATGTTAAAGTTAAAAGTGTGCATGCAACTTTATGATTCCCCAAATCTAATAAACAGTAGGTGTAAATTCTTGCATATAAATCAGTACATTTCCTATATTAAATGACAAAGTTGATCAGCTAAATTGCACTTGCCCCCGTGACCTTCCCTCGGTATTAGTGTTGGCCAAAGTTTGAAGGTTTTTGGCAGAGCCAAACCACAGAGTCTAATTTCAGCACATATTCCTCTGAGGTCAAAGTGGGATCTTTCACATGAAAACAGATTATGGAGATACTTCTTCCACTGTCACATTTTACATTGCAAATTGTGTTGATCTGTGCAAAAAGCATAATGTATTTCAATCAGTACTGGCAGTGATCCGCTTTGTAAACTTTTAATTATTCATCAGTTATCAAATCTTGCAGAGGAAGTAACTCAACAAATATGCTGAAAGGCAACAAACAAACACAATAAACAATTGTTCTTGATCAAGAATGCTTCTATAGCTAGTAAGGCTGCGATGATGGTTTTAAGAACAACAGTTTATTCCACTAAATGCAATATAATTGTATAAATAATGTCAATAAACTCCCCAACATTTGTGAAACTATTGAAACTATTGTACTTTTGCATGTATCCACTATTACCTTTAAGATTGCACAGCATTTGACAAACAAAAAAACATAGAAGAGGATTATGTTATGGCTTACTCACACTATATGAAAAATAGGACAGCAACCTCCCTGTCTATGACAAACTGGTGGTTGCCCAGTGATTGCGTTGAATTTTTTCCCATTTGGTGACTAGATTGTTTACATATTGCAATCAGTCTGAGCACAACCACAGCTCTGTTCTGGTTTTATTACTATATAAAAGCAAAGTACCTACACTGAAAAAAAAAGACCATGTTGGATTTACTTAATTCAGTAGTACTCAGTTAAACTCAGTTAACTTATTCATATTCAATAAACCTGTGCATTTTGTGTTGATAAAACGTGATTGAAACATGTTTAGATGAAGTAAGTTGAGCTCTTGGAATATTTTAATCCTTCAATATTTTGTCATTTTATTCCAACACTATTCAATAACTTTTACCCCGATACTACTTGGTCATTTAAATACTACATACGTTCAACAAAGTCTAGGGTCTGGTTAACATAAAAATTGAATGGATTTACAACGACTACTATCTTTATCCAGGTTGCGGGGGCATAACCCTGAAGTGATCGGTTACGAGGCAGGGTACACTCTGGACAGCTCACCAGTCTATCACATAGAGACATACAACCATTTGCACTTACATTCATGGGCAATTTGGAATCACCAATTAACCTAACTCAAATAACTACATGACTTTTAACTGTGGGGAGAAGCCAGAATACCCACTGTCAACTAGCTAGATTGTGGATTTGAACCCAGGGCGTTCTTGCTGTGAGGCAACAGCACTAACCAACACGCCACCAATCCAGATGAAACTTGAGGCTTGAAATCTGTACGTTTTTGTCCTTGACAGGCTAAACCACATTAAAAGGCAAGGCGATAGCATACATGTGGTGTGTGTCTAGTTGTCTGCCTCTTATAACGCCAGTGATTTTCCTGCAGTTTGAAATCTCATGTGATCTTGTGAATTTCATGAGTCCAGCAACTAACCACTCTTACTAGATTGTATCATGTCATCTCAACAAGAACAAATTAAGTTGTTGAATTTCATATAGATCCTACATGATTTAATTACATTCACCATAGAAACATGAAATTATTTTGTTCAAATTACAAGTTAGACTTTTGTAAATGTAACAACCACCCAATTTTCTTTTTTTGGTATACCAAAAAAGTAAAGGCTGCTGCTCGAATTGACTGACATGGATGCCTTCCTCAAACCACGATCCAAAGCGTGAAATCATGTGCGGTGTTGCGAGATTTAACATTTCTATATTGTTGACTTACTTCACTCGAACATGATATGAACAATTTAATATTCCCTCTCTGCATATCATGTAGTTTCTGCACAATATAGTTACACTTAACTTTAAAGCATGAGGGAGTTGTGTTGAATACACGCAAGACGCTCACATAAATCCAAGAGATGGACAATCCCTTTTTTTCAGTGTATGTCGCTATGCAGTTACTTCCCTGTCTTATAAATGCAGAATGTAACATCACACTCACAGTGGAATGATGTGTGTTCTTTGTGGATGAATGCATGCATTCAATGCATCGTTGCAGATGCTAACATGTGACTGGATCAGTGTTACAGCTGGAGAATTTATTGGTGAAATAATTCAGTTATAAAAGCCCCAAAACACACCAGCACCACCACTCATGTTTTAGCAGTTTGCTATTGCGAGTCAACGACAATCACACTATATCATCAAATAATGGTAAGCTAACATTTTGTGTAAGGCTTGAAGTGTGAAGATATTAAATTGTTACATTTTAATATAGTTGATCAACTTACTCTAAAATGTCTGGCATGTCCAATAATAGCTGACTGGCTCCTGCGACTAGCAACAAGCACTAATATTCAATATTTAAACTGAAATGTGACTCAGTATTTTATGATCAGATGGAATGTAACCCCTAACCCTGCCCCAAGCATAAATTATGCGTATGCTTATTTATGTATTGCCAGTCCATTTTTTGCAAAATGTCAGTTACTATTGTCATTGTTTTATCATTTCATATTGTCATATAATTTATAATTTATCAAGTCCAATTATAAGAGTATCCCTTTTTGCCTTTAACTGATTTTTTCTTGTTAAATTGCTGCTTTTCTGAGCAGTGGCTCTTTTTCCACCACTGAATAACACAGTGCAAAAGTTCAAACCACCTTCTTCAAATATCATCATCACACTGGCTTTAGGCAGAATTACTTAAATGACACCAGTCTGGATATTGTAGCTGTGTATCAGCACGTCCAGAGGAGCATCAACAACACCACAGCAGACAGAAAGGGCAGATCAAGTTCTTCTTTAAGCTATCAAATTTTGCAAGATCCAATAAAGTTTACCTTCTCTTTGGCAACTGAGACACTTTAGTACAGCTCAATAATCTCAATTGCCACTGCCTGCTCACATTAAGCCCACTGTATCATGCAGCAATGCAACACTCGTAAAGATTTGGATAAGTAATACATATCACATGCTGAACGCTGCATGCTCTTCAGAAGGGTTAGGTTACCTTTGTGGTGAAAGCTTGTCAATAATTGCTGTTTATACCTCTGGAAACTTTGTGCAAGAATTTTCTCTTCCCTTGGAAAATAATCATTGATGCAAATTTGATTTGTTGTGGAGGTAATGATTCAGTCCAAGATCAAGGCTGGTACGATTTCCTTTTAGCCCAAATTGGGCTATTTTTCCTTTTAGAGGTCTAAGCAACCGGGATAACAACCCAGAACTATTACGTTTCTCGACTCTTTTGCCCTCACGCCTCAACACTCTTATGGTTCTTATTTTGTTTTGATACATGGCTGGAATGGTATCAAATCCTTAAAGTAGCAGAGTCTGCAAGTCTACCTGAATGTTCTGAGGGTAAACCAGGAGAGACAAGAGGCCTGAATTACAATTAGACCAGTTGGTAGAAAAAAACTTGGACTGTGGTATATACATATTGGAAAAGCTGAGGTATTTGTAAGAAAAGGGGAAGTAAGTTGAACTTAATTGGTACAGAGGGAATGAGTAAGATTGTGGTTAATTTTCTTTCTTCCACCAATGAACCAAGCTCATATATGGTAAGTCATGAATGGACCCATTTCCATACCCAGATCCTTGTCCCTCAGGGCTAAGCATAGTCCCTGGAGATTAATAACCCTGGTTTGAGACTGCAGACATTAAACCACAGACACCACCATCATATAAGCTTCCAGATTGAGGGTTGGCACATTACATTTGAATAAATACCTATCCTTGGCGATACATTCCATCTCATTACCCATCCTCACTGTTACCACTGACGTCATTGCAAGCGTCATCCAATACTGCAGCCACAGCAAGGTCTACAGAGGTTAAATATGATGTCTTTAGGTTTGGATTGAACAGCTCCTGTCTGTTAGCAGTGGAATAAGGAAAGCAAATGGTCCGTCTTTAAAAAGGAGAGAAGCAGTGATTTGTTCGTGGCTGCAGAGTCGAGGCCTTTGCCTAAATCATCCAGAACAGATGCCCCGATCCAGCTAGCTGGCATCTCAGCCTGCACCCTCTTTTCCTCCTTGCTGGCCAGCTCTGGTGTCTGGGAATCTAGGATGCTGTAAGTCATCATCAGCCAGTCAAGTGGGAAGCCAGAGCTTTATATGGATGCCGAAGTGAGAGGGTTAGGATGATGTGCCAGCGCCTGTGAATTCAAAGCTGCTGGTAGTGTTATTTTTAGTAGTAGCAAAAAGTGCGCTGTGATGGTAGCAGCAGGAGTTGAGCCAGCAATAATGCTACTTCTGACAATATCAGGTTACAAGATCTTATTTACTACTGTGATTGTAAGCATATTTATGGTAATTTCATGTGCTTTCAAAAGTAGGGGCAAATAACACTATAATTTATTAAAGATTGAAGGCAGGATACATGGTGAGTTCCTGTGCTCTTTGGGACCGTGTGTACATAATTTCGTTCCACCTCATGTTAACATGTGATGCGAATGACAAATAAAGCTTCTTGAATCCTTGAATTCATAAAAACAAATGAAGCATAACCCTAGTAGTGCTTGATAACAACAACAGAACTAACTATAGCCACCATGCTACTAGAATTACAGTTAGGTCCATAGATTTTTGGACAGAAACAACTTTTGTCTAATTTTGGTTCTGAACATTACCACAATGAATTTTAAATGAAACAACTCAGATGCAGCTGACATGCAGACTTTCAGCTTTAATTCAGTGGGTTGAACAAAAGGACTGCATAAAAATGTGAAGAGCTAAAACATTTTTTAACAATCAATTTAACTGCATTTAGCTGGATTTGAGCTGACAGTATGTTTCCAAACACCTCAGAATTCATTCGGCTGCTTCTGTCCTGTGTCACACCACAGTAAACACTAGTGCCCACTGTGTCACACCACAGTAAACACTAGTGCCCACTGTGTCACACCACAGTAAACACTAGTGCCCAGTGCCACTGGCAGCCATCCACGCTCAAGCCAGCACACTGCCTCCGCCGTGTTTTACAGATGATGTGGTACACTTCGGATCATGAGCTGTTCCACACCTTCTTCATACTTTTTTCTTGCCATCATTTTGGAAGAGGTTGATCTTGGTTTCATCTGTCCAAAGAATGTATTTCCACAACTGTGCTGCCTTTTTAAAAAAAATGTTTTTAGCAAAGTCCAGTCTAGCCTTTCTATTCTTTGGTCGCACTGCACCTTGCAGAGAACCCTCTGTATTTATTTTCACGCAGTCTTCTCTTTATGGTAGACTTGAATATTGATATGCCTACATCCTGGAGAGTGTTGTTCACTTGGTTGGCTGTTGTGAACGGGTTTCTCTCCACCATGGAAATGATTCTGCAATCATCCACCACTGTTGTCTTCCGTGGACATCCAGGTGTGTTGCTGAGTTCACCTGTGCTCTATTTCTTTATCAGGATTTACCAAACTGTACATTTAAGGATGGCTTGTTTTACCTGCATGAAGATCTCCTTTGACTGGATGTTGTCTGTTCTCAGCAAAATCTTCCAAATTCAAACGCCACACCTCAAATCAATTCCAGGCCTTTATCTGCTGAACTGATAATGACATAATGAAGGAACTGCCCACACCTTCCCATGAAATAGCCTTTAAGTCATTCGACCATTTACTTTTGGTCCTTTTAACAAGAGGGTGGCACATGTTAAGTAGCTGAAACTCTTAAACTCTTCATTCAGTTTGAATGTGAATACCCTCATGTGACACACCATGGACCCACACAACATTCGGTTATAGTGCATCAGTTTATATTTACAGGGTGTCAACCACTAGATGCTTTTCTTCACGGCAGCTCTGCCACAGAGCTTCCTGTTTGGCACCTTGACTGCTCTGGACAGCTTCCCAGCTGCCTCAGCAGACACACCCCTCCCTGGTCCTCAGCGTCACTTCAAAAAGAGGGACATTCCTTAGAGAAATCCCCTCCAATATTACTGTAAAATGTCCAATATATATGGACCTAACTGTATATAGTATAGCATATAGTATATAGTACAGTATAACTGAGTTTTCAAATGTTAAGATATTGAAAAGATCAATCGGTTACACCCAAAATAATATTTTAGATAATAGTAAGCTTATAAAATAAAAATTGCTTTCTCCAGTAATAATGTATTTTTTTAAAAATCGTATGAGGAATGTCACTACCAATCACTGATGTTCTGCACTTCAGCTAATTTGGTGAGCAAATTTAAAATGATCTAAAGTTGTGAATACAGGAAAAGCAATAATAAAAGAGTGACAAAGCGTTGTTTGTGACAAAACGGTTAGGTACAAGGACCTAAATTATAGTAAGTGAAAAAGCAGTCAATGTCCAAAAAAACTTTGAAAGACCTTCACATAATCTCTACAGCTATTGCTCAAGATCACTGGAAAATTTTAAGTCTGGCTTCTTGGAAACAAAATATAAAGAAATGAGGGATGGCTCAAGAACCTATTCCACAATAAAAATGTTTTTTTTTGGTAGTCAAAATTTTTCATGAGAGCCAAAAAAAGTGAAAAAAAAAAAACCCAAAACAAAAAAATACAAAAATATACAAATACAGATAAAAAAGATAAGATAAAAAACAAATAATAATATAAATTCTGAGTTGACTGTATAGCTACTTGAAACATTGCCCTGTGCATATTATGCTGAACAATTTTAGAATTTTTCAACAGAAGGGCAGATATAAAACTGCCACACACTTGACATAACAAGAAATAATTGATTAGGAGGTCCAGGCAGTGACTTAGGCTTGATGACTCCTGCATCACAAATTGTTTCTAATGACAATGAATATCACCATTTAGGTTACAGTTAGAATTAATGCATGTAAGCATTGCACAGTTCCTAGTAGAGATGGACCGATCCGATATTACGTATCGGTCCGATACTGACGTAAATTTTTTCTCAAAAATCGGCTCATATCCTAGTAAGCTGTAGTACTTTTTCCTTTGGGAAGGTACCATCTGTGCAGTCTGCAATTCTGTTGAAGAAAGATGTTGAATCTATTTAATTATTCTTGAAAAATAATTGATTTCTGTGCATTTTTTTCACACTGCATCAAATTATAGTTGATTATGTTGATTAAGCATCATGTTGATTATGTTGATTAAGCATCATGAGGTGGAGGGTGGGTGTTTCCCCATCTTTTTTTTTTTCTTTTGCTGGGAGTTTTAGAACCCTATTATTTAGGTTGCTTACTCTTTAAAATACCAGAATAGGGAGGATGGAGTAGGTTTGATCAGTATTGCTGAACTATGAAATATTTGGGTGCTGTGTATTTTTTGCATACAGGTATAACAGAATAGTTTTAGTGTTTTGTTTTGTTTTTTAACTTGAGTATGAACTTATACAAAAACAGCAAGATATTAAAAAAAACCGTTTTATTGATTAAAAATACACTATATCGGCTTCATATCGGTATCGGCAGATATCCAAATTTATGGTATCGGTATCGGACATAAAAAAGTGGTATCGTGCCATCTCTAGTTCCTAGCACTAAATTCCTGGAGAGTGCCTGGACTCTTTTCAAGAATGGAACACATGAAGGTACAAGCTGGGTTTGGCCAGTAGTGTTCACAAACTCCCACTGTGTTTAGATACTTTCCTGAATATGAGAGAGTCATTTATGTGTGATTATATGGGGAGATTATGAATGCTGTATGTTCTTACAGACTGAACAGTACCTCAAAATATTTGGCCCCTGTGAAGTCTCGAGGCAGTGTTCTGGATGGAATTCAAAAAAGGAACTCTATTGTTCTGTTGAAAGACTTCAACACTTGTGGGTGATGACAGAAAAACCTGGAGTTGACTGAATAGGTGGAACAAGAAACAGAATGGTTCTCTCTAGCCTGTTAGAGTATTTATTGCTGGGGTCATTATGTGTACAAATGGGTTAAACTACTGTCAGCTTAAAAAAAAAATTAAACATGTGCTATAGTAGATTAAAAAAAAACATACTGCTGTGATGACAAATTCTTTTTTCTGCAGCATGTAGTCTGCAGCATGTCGCTCCGCTTTTACTCCCGTCGGCAAATCTCCACACAGGAAATGAGGCTCTGTAGTGTGCTGGCAGGTGATGGTCAGGTTAGGATTAATGTTTTGAAACAGAAGTGTCTCTGTTCCTCTCTATCAGCTCATCGCAGCAGCTACAGTATTGGCAGCAAAGCCAGAAAACCATGTCTGTAACATTTCCTTGAAGAAATAGCAAGAGTTTCTGATTGCAGGATGCAAGACAGCAACCCTAAATAGCTGCAATTCTTAAGAAACTACAGATTGCATCTTTGAAGGGCATTCTGATGTAGGGTGATCAGCATATACACTCAGTAGGAGTGTTTTTGGTTAAAATCCTTTAAAATATGCTGATCTGACTCTGATCAATTTCTCTTGTTTGTTGGCTCATTTGTTTTCATGTGGTGATGGTTTATTGAAAAGGTGGGTTGTAACTGAATCCAGGTCATCCCTTTAATGTAGTATCACCATTGGTGTAACTGGGCTGCAAACACTAAAAGTGTTGTTTGTGCTGTAGACAAGATGCAGTGCTGGCAGTCAGATGGGGCGAGTGTGTAGTGTAGTGTATATATTTTTCTTATCAATGAGGATACATTTTTTTTTTCCAAGTAAATCCAGCATGTCCAAATTAACACTGTCGGATTTGATTTCAACACTATTAAAGTGTCTATATGGGTCCACACCAGAGAGTGTTAATTTAACTCTTTTTGGAGAGTTGGTACGTTAACTCTGATTTAGTGTTAAACACCAAATCTGTCTGGAGTTGATAATTTAACACTTGGTGTTAAGAGTTTATATATTAACTCTCAAAGAGTATTTTAGTTTAACTACGTAAGAGTTATCTTCTAATTCATTCTAAAGAGCGGGAATTTTACTGTTCTGAACTTCTAGAAATTTCTTTTGGAAATAAACATTTACTAAAAGACGCAATGGTTTTTGAAAAACATTTATTCTGAACTGTGCACCACAATTTCAAAACATTTTCTGAAAGATGTAACAGTATACATGTTCTCACTTTCATTAGAATTTTGTTTATCAAAAGGTCTGACATAGGTGAGCTGGTAAATGCAAATAACAGCATTCTCAACACTTATTTCTTCAATACAATATGCATGTCCTTCATTCATCCCTTTGTGGAACTTCAACGCATTTCTGCTCTCCCCCATATTCCATCTTCACAAGCATATCCTGTGCGGAGATTGAATAAAAATTAGTTGACACTAATTAATGGCACAAATAATCCAGTAAACAATTGCAGCACAGTAAAAAAAAAAAAAAAAGGAATCCTCTTTGAGCCATTACTTGTGTAAAGTATTTTCCCAAAAGACAAAGACACAGGCAACAGGTAATACTGAACTAAATGTAAAACCTCAACCTTTTTAATTTTTACCTAAACCGTGTACACAAAACTCTGGAGGGATCTAAATGCTAACGTAGAATCCAGTCAGGACATCTGCTACTGCTGTATGCTCGTTTTTTTTTTAATGGGCGATCGTTTTCAGGCTTCAAGTAGCACCATTATACCAACATTTCACATTCTAGACATTGTTTTAGGTGTATTTGACCAAAGGTTTGACTGAAAATTCACATGCAAGCTTTTTTTCAAGGCTGTGGTATTTGCCCGCAAACAATACCTTTCAGCTAGCTAAGACAGAATATTATGCTATCACCAAGCAACACGGCTAATGCCTTTCACACAGCTTTGTCTCAACTCCAAAGAGCCACAGAAGTAAAAGCTCATAATAATAATTGAAACAATCTTTGAAAAAATGACTTACCAAGCATGGCAAACAACTCAAATATGTAGAGCAAAATGTTCTGAAACGGCTTCACTTCAGCTTCGATTGGAGCCTATGGTGCTGGGGGCGGAGTCTGTCAATTTACTCTGTTGGTGTCATAGCCCCTCTAGGAGTTCAGAGTTAAGAGGTCAAGAGTTAATGTTTCCATTGTAACACCTCCAGATTTGACAGAGAAACACTCATTTTTAACATCCGAGTTTAACTACTATCATTTTACACCTCAGAGTTACATTAAAAGAATGTGACTCTACTTAGAGTAAAATTAACTCTACTTTTGCAAGAAGACTATTAACACCAAAAAATTTAACACTTTTGAATTTGCTGTGATACATGCAAGTTTTTTTTGATGGGGGCAAAATTGTAATATTTTGTAATTTATTTATTTTTTAAATAGCAGAAGCATGGATGGTGGAATTTTCTTCATACCAGAAAACCACACCTTGTTTTGCTCATAGTAAGCTAAATCTTTGGTTACGATAAGGTGTGAGACAAGGCTAATAAAATCAGTGGCTGTCAGGGTCCTTCAGCAGATCTGTTGGCTCAAAACTGGAAGATATAAAGTTCTGTCTGTGGCTTCATTGTAGTTTTCCTGTAGTACTTTATGATGTCTTAATATAAAATCCCCAGTTATTCGTATTTGCACTCATCCTCAGAAAAGTATTTTATATTTCTAGGATTCAAAATATTGAGTTTTGCCCATATGAGCAAATATTTGCCTGCCTTAAGCAAGATATCAACTTGCTGGTATGTTGTACCAGAGAACAGTAGAGTTTAGCCGCATGTAAAAGTCTGTACAAAATTTTTGGGTTATCTATCCAGTGGACATCGAGATATTTACTTGCTAAGGAAAAACTTTGGGAGGAAAAAATAATCTGATCTCCAAAGTCAGATACCAATATACACGAATGCTTAGAAACATATAGATATCATGGCAGTTCAATCAATATGAACCATCCTTGAAAACAAACCTTGAAAATAAAACTATGCAAAAGTGAAATCAGCTGTTTTCAGCTCAACATCATGGTAAGAGCTAGTGGGAAACTACGGTTCATTTGAGTGGTCCCTGATTGTACCCCAGATCTACAGACCCCATATGAAGCCTTTTTAAGAACACAAAGGCTCTGAGTTACTAAACAGAGCCATTAGTGTTGGGTAGACCAGTGGTCTGGCCTGAGGGCCTGGTTGAGCGGCAGGGGTCCTGTGGTAGGAAGTTGTGGTCTGTAGACGGCAGGCAAAGGGATTTGGAAGCGTGAAGCCCAATTCACATGGCCTACTGGCTGGACCAGGGTATGAAAGAGATAGGGTGTCTGGGAAAATATGTGGATATTTTGGATTCATCACATTTGGAGACCACAGAAGACACTGAATCTTACTATCTATCTTCATCCAGGCATCTTGTGACAAGCATAACCCTAGTATTACTTTTGTAGAATATGCAAATGTTATTTCATCCCCAAACAACAGTAAATGTAGGTTGATACTGCAGATAATGTATGTACTGTGGTTCATCCACAGTACTGGGGAGTAACGGAATACATGTACCATTGTTACGTATTTAAAATACAAAAGACAAGTAACTGTATTCGGTTAAAGTTACCAGTTAAAAGGGTGATAATTAGAATACAGTTGCTTTGTTGAAATAAATGGATTACATGGTCTTTTACTGTTTATGCTAGGCTATCCCCTCTCTAATTTTGGTAATTTCACACATTGCTGGAGACCCAAACAAAACACGAAATAAGAGGCTCTAATGTAAGCGCCTTGTTAATGTTGGTGTCATCAGTTACACAATGGACCTGAAGCCAGCACAACAGAGCCAGCAGTGCATGGGCAGGAATACATTCCTTACTTGGAAATTCCACTTCGTATTTAAACAACAAAGGGATGGGCGAAATTTGACCGTTCAATGCGAACTCTGTTTGCCAGCAACCAAGCTGCTGTCAGCGTCAAAAAACTCCACCTCCAACCTAAGGGAAGTAAGTTATTTAAAAAAAAAACAAACTAATGTTAGCCTACTGCAACTACCTTGTTTTAGTTGTGGTAGCTACCTGGGTTATGTGCCACTTCAGTATCTTTGATGTACTATTGCTGTGTGATTTATTACTATTACTGAAGGCTACTTGCCACCAAGCTAACATTGTTAGCTGCCATTAACTGAGGTTAGTTCATAGACTGCAGACTGTTATACTTGATGGATAGCATTAACAACCTCCTACCCACAAATAATCATGTGCAATTCTGAAAGCAACGTCTACAAACTTACCTCAGCTAACGCCAGCTTGGTGGCGAGCAGAGATGGACAGTAACGCGTAACGCGTTACTGTAATCTGATTACTTTTTTCAAGTAACGAGTAAAGTAAGGGATTACTATTGCAAAAACGGTAATTAGATTACCGTTACTTCCCGTAGGAACGCTGCGTTACTAAAACCGTGATTTTTTTGCGAGAATGTCTCATGACAGTGACGTAAGCGAGTGCGCCGTTAGTGACAACAGCTGTGTGCAGATCAACAATGGATCACATATCGATTGTGAGAGAGAGTATGAG
This sequence comes from Rhamphochromis longiceps, assembly GCF_057381845.1. Taxonomy (NCBI): domain Eukaryota; kingdom Metazoa; phylum Chordata; class Actinopteri; order Cichliformes; family Cichlidae; genus Rhamphochromis; species Rhamphochromis longiceps. Next base: position 16,823,081 of record NC_140567.1, read on the forward strand.
CGTGCAGCGTTTAAAGCGTGGAAGTACTGACCTTACTTTGAGTTTGATTCCATAAAAAGTGAAAAAAACATTAGCGTCCATTGTGCGTGGGAAGAAAACTTCTTTTTACAGCGAAAAAAACCCCTAAACTTCCAAGCAAGCACCGAGTGCGCAACGACGTAATGCGCAACTGACCGCTGCACACCTGCACCAAGGTAAACCTCCGCCTACTGCAGTCCTGCTTTACAGGTGAAAATAGAGCAACAGGACCGCTGAGTCTTTGACTTTATTTATTTTCTGCTGTGTTTTACTTGCATCTATTTGAAAGAGTGAGTGTAAACACAAAAAATATTTTATTTTATGTGCTGGAATGTGTAGAAAATAGGTTTAAATGTTAAACTAATTTATTCAAGTCAGAGAATGTTGCATATAATTAAATTTTTGCTTGATGCATAGAGTTAAAAGATTAAAACTGATAAAACAAGTTAAAAAAAGAGACTTTTCCATTTGATTACATTTTGTATGATGGATTATGCAGAAAAAGTAGAATTGGGCTGAAAGATCTATCGCTTTATCACCTATTCAGGTTGTAAATCGTGTTTTTAAAAAGTAACTAAGTAACTAAGTAATTAATTACTTTTGAAAATAAGTAATCAGTAAAGTAACGGGATTACTTTTTTGGGGAAGTAATCAGTAATTAGTTACTGATTACTTTTTTCAAGTAACTTGACCAACACTGGTGGCGAGTAGCCTTCAGTAATAGTAATAAATCACACAGAAATAGTATATTCATGTAGTTGTAAAAAGCATGACAATATATCCAAAGTATTCAGATTACGTAGGCACTTAACGGCAATATTTCTGCCCGTGTTACGTGTAACAAAATCCACTGGCTCTGATTTCCTGGGCCCAGAATGCCTACAATGCCCAGAATGCCTTCCGAATCATGTGACAACCCCTTTGGCTTTTGTACTTGCGCTTCGCTGTTCCACTTGAACGACGTACTGTTGTTGCAGTTAGCAATTAGCCTATAGCCTATTGTTCACTCAAAAGGCGCGATGGATGCTTCGACTTACGAAAATGTTCGACTTGCGAAAGAACCTCGGGAACAAATTAATTTTGTAAGTCGGGGTTCCACTGTATTAGTGTTACTAATTACTAATTACTAACTACTTAATCAATATTGTATTTAAAATACTTATCTAATTACTGTGTCTGAAAAGTAACTTAATTACTCAATAAGTTATTTAACTAAATACTTCTTAAAATCCCTATAAACCTTGAGTGGACAAACAATAGAAATTAAACTCTTTAAATAATAAATAAATTTTTTTTAAAGACGGAGACTCTACAGTACGCAGCGATAGCATCTCTTCCACAATGTAGTCTGCATTCATTTTTTAAGCTCACCTTCAGACGCTTTCTGTGCTGCTGAAGTAAAATCAGGTTTTGCCTGCTTAGCAGGAGTTGCCGCGGTGTTATCCATGGATGATGAGCAAGGATCACTCAGAAGTGTTCGTCTCTGCTTTCGTGTCAGGCGCTTCAGTAGATTACTTGTGCTATTAACAGCAGCCGATATTTTTTTCTCCCCAGGACATAGCTTACATATTACTGTAATGTTCTTGTCTGCTTGTTTCAGAAAAGTGAAGAGACGGGAATATGTCCATTTCATAAAACAGGCATCCGACATCTTCTGCTTTAGAATACGACTATGCAGCACCTGCACTACAGCGATGTTAAAGCGGCAGAGTTTACTTTTACCTTTAGAAGATAAATTATTGAAATTAAATAATGATATTCAGCGAGTTTAATTATTTTACAATGTAACGCAAGTACATTGTAAGTAACTGTAATTAAAATACCTAAAAATGAACAGTAATCAGTTACTCTACTTTTTCAGTGGAAAAGTAATTTAATTACTGTAGTAACGCGTTACACCCAACACTCCTCGAATGTGGGTTAAAGCTTTTATTCTAAATGTTGTTTTGGTCTCCAGTGTAGTGAATGTATGTCTGTCTCTCTAAAGCTGCTTTCAGTATAGCCCTTATTGACAAGAGATCAACACAGCAGATGGCTCCCCATGTTTAATTTGGCCAGTTTTTTATTTCTGTCTCCTGACAGAACTGCATGGATCACTACACTATGAAACCATTTGTTTTCTCTTCCTGTCTTTTACTCAGTAAAAACGTTATAAATAAATTAAAAAAAATTAAAATAAGGCTTTTAATCAATTCTGAGATATTGTTCTGGTCAGTTAAGTAGCACAGAGGGCTGTTAATAGGTTTGAGGTGCACTAGAGGGGCAACAATGACAAAACCCCTAAAACAGGAATGGTTTTATAGGTGGAGATTACTATATTTTTCCCTTTTTCTTTTTTGATTGTTTTTTCACTAGTTTTGCATTTGGCTAGGCTCAATGTCACTACTGGTAGCACGAAATCATACCTGGACCCTACAGAGGTTACACAGGTAGTCCAACTCCTCCACAAAGAAATCCTTGGACCCATTGTCAGACCCTTCACTGGTACAGTGGTTCCCGGGTGCCTCCTACTGTATGACAACATCTGGCTTCATGTAGTGAGAGTATGGAGGCAGTTCCTGAATGATCAAGAAATTTATACCATTGACTGACCCTCAAGCTTTCCCGACCTAAACCCAACAGAACACCTCTAAGGCATCCATCCAATGCTCCCAGGTTGCACCTCAGACTGTCCAGGAGCTCAATAATGCCCTGGTCCATATCTGGGAGGAGATCCCCTGAGACACTATTCATCATCTTATTATGGTAAATGGTAAATGGCCTGTATTTATATAGCGCTTTACTAGTCCCTAAGGACCCCAAAGCACTTTACACATCCAGTCATCTACCCATTCACACACACATTCACACACTGGTGATGGCAAGCTACATTGTAGCCTGGGGCGCACTGACAGAGGCGAGGCTGCCAGACACTGGCGCCACCGGGCCTTCTTACCACCACCAGTAGGCAACGGGTGAAGTGTCTTGCCCAAGGACACAACGACCGAGACTGTCCAAGCCGGAGCTCGAACCAGCAACCTTCCGATTACAAGGCGAACTCCCAACTCTTGAGCCACAATAGCCCCACTTATGAGCATGTTCCACATTGTTCGGCATGTATAAAAGCACATGGGGACCATACAAACAACAGAGTACCATTTTGAGTTGCTGCTCATGACTTTATCAAGGCTTAAGACTTTTGCACAGTATACTAACTATATTCTGAGTAATTTTAAGAATGTAAATTTGACCCTTTGGGTTACACTTTAACAAAGCCACAGGGACAATGGGAATCCCATTTTGCTAGTAGACTATCCCATTCTTTGTGTTTGAGCTGTGGGTCTGGACATAGTGAGTTCTTGCTTTGCAGAGGGCCAGTGGTTATCACTTCAAACACATACCACATCATTCTCTATCCAGGACCCTTTTTACCTGTGGTTGCATGTTCTTCCAATACTAATTAAACTCCACAAACCTAAGGGCAACACAAAAAGCCAACTGCTAATTTGTTTACTTTCAACAGCTCCACTCCCTTTCATGTGATATGTGTCTTGGGGAGCTTCTGGCACCTGCCAGGGGCTTTCTTTAACGTAAGGGTGAGCCAGACTGTCCTCATGAACCCAGCAGCTCGTTTCAGTTGCAGTAGACTTGACGAGGAAAAAGAACTCAAACTGTGGTTGTGTTCAAGTCTTGAAGCACTGACACAGTGATATCTTTGAAATACTGGCTGTGGTGAGCAGAGAGATGGTGCTATCTGTCAAATCCTGATTGATTTTATGATTACATCAGTCTTCCTGATTGTCCATTGTCTTCTCAACCATTCACTCATACTCCCAAAGCGTACACACACACACACACACACACACACACACACACACACACACACACACACACACACACACACACACATTTTTGCAATGATTCAAACTTTCTGAATAAAACAGTGCTAAAGAGAATCTCTACCTGAGACAAATTTTAATCAAATAAACTCAGGAAGTAGTGTATAAAGTGAATGACCCAGAGACTTTGATAGTTTCTGATTCTACTGGTTTCTTTTTCCATTCTCCACCCTTATTCTGCTGTCTCACTGTCTCCAGGGAAAGGGAAGAACATCTGAAGATGATCACAGAGGGCATGTTCATACGTAGTCTTTCAGGGCCCCAACTATTGAGAATATAGTGAAGCAGAGAAGGTCATCATATCTGTGGGCGCTTGGCAGGATGACTCATGCCGGGTTATATATTGGTCACAGCGGGGCTTCCGTTCTGGAGTTTACACACTTTTCACAGGATCATCTTTCCAACCACCATGGGGCTAAATTCCACATGTGCATGCTAACTTCTGTTACTTTTGCCTAAAGCAGGGGGTAAAGTGGACACGGACCAGCAGGTGTGATCTTTTACTTAAAAATGAAGGTAACATTCCCTCGCCACATGATGTAGGTAAATGATTTGGATCAGAAAGACAGCATTTACCAGGGTATAAACATTTGTGAGCTGGTCTATATGAAGAGGTTGAGAAGATAATTGTATACAAATGCATGCTAAATTGAAAACTTCAATATAACCCCAAGAATGTTTTTTTGCTGTTATGATTCAGCCAAACCCTGCACACATATTGATAACCATAAGCAAAGCTCACCCTTGTGGGTATTTTTTATTTCCAGTATGAGCATCAACTTTAACTGAGCTTTTGCTCTACTTCAAACTTCAGTTAGTTCTTGGATAGTATTAGTACAACTTTTTTCTTCTCAAGGGGAAGCACTTGCTTAAATCACGTCTAATTAGTTGATGCACCCCTTATGAATGTAATACAGAGATGTACTTTGGTCTGGTGTCCTCACTGCTGGAAAAGACTGCAGCCGATCGGATGAGTCACCCGTCAATAAAATCAATGGAACCTTCATTTTCCTAGTGGCATCAATGCGGCTGTTATTGCACGCATGCAAAAGAGATATTAGTTGTTACAGGACGTACTATGACTATAGCAACAAGGACATTTAGTTAGTGCATTGAATAGTAACAAAGATATCATACATATGTTTAAGTCAAATCTGAATAAGATAAGAATAAGATACTATATACAATAGAATGAAATACAATGTTGTCAGAAAAAGAGAATTGCAATTAGTGTTATTGCACATGTGTGGATGTGTGTGTTAGATCCTTGTTGTGGAGTCTGAGAGCAGCAGGAAGGAAAGACCTGCGGAATCTCTCTGTCCCACCATGCCTTGTAAACCTGCAGTCTCTCTCTTGCTATTACACATAGCCCTGACTCAGACCTGCGTAATGCAAATGTGTAACTTGAAATAACATATTTGCATTACTAGATCAGTAATTAGCAAAATAGCACCTTTGTTGTTATTTTTATTTCTCCCCTCTTTTCACCTCTTGTGATTAGACGCATCTCCTTTCTTATCTTCACCCTCTGTGAACTCTGTGTTGACTTTTGATCCATTTAGCAGCTCATTAGTTGACTGGTACTGCAGGCCAGGAGTGGAACCAATATGTATCAGGTTCCTGCAAGCCCCCAAATTGGAAGAAAATTAGATTTTACCTTTATAAAACTGATAAAGTTGATAACAGGTGCTCTTCAAACTCAAATTGATTGGGTTTGACATTAGGACTTTAACAGTATTGAACTGAGGTAGAGTTACTTACAGTTACTGGGTTTTAAAATGGAGTGAGGCTCTGGCTCCATTGATCTGGATACAAGTGCTTGGTGATGGAACATACAGTGTGATGTCATGACAGTGGGGTTGACAGCCTTTATCCTTGTGTCCCCTCTTGTGGCTAGTTGCACATGGACACATATTTTTGTCATTAGTTCTGGGTCTGCCATGAATGCATTCAGCACTTTGAATAATTTCTCTCCTGATGTTCTTTGATGCAGTTCTTTGGAGAAGACAAAGTCTCCCAGTATTTTAGCATCTCATATTAAATTATATAGTGAAAAAATGGTATGTACAGGACTGCATAAAGTCCTGTGAAAAACTAAGTACACCCTTACTAATCCCATAGAAATTTAGAGTATAACTAGCACCAGGTCCTAATAATCAAATGCACTTGATTGATTTTCTGCAAGTGTGATCACTTCTATAAAAGAAGAGGTTTAGCAGTTTGCTGGCAAAGGTGTTCGTTACCACAATGCCACAATCTTACCAGGAGTGAACATCCCAGCAAATTTACCCAAAGGTCAGATCATGCAATTCTCAGAGAAATTGCCCAAAACCCAAGAACTACGTGTCAGATAATCATTCCACTATACTACGTGTCAGTTAGCATGTTAAATGTTAAAATTCATGACAGTACAATAAGAAAAAGACTGAACAAGTATGACGTGTCTGAAAGGGTAGCAAGGAAAAAGCATCTAAAAAACATGGCGCATGACTTAGATTTAGAAAATTGCATCTGAACAAACAACAGGATTCCTGGAATAATGTCCTTTGGACAGACAAGACTGTTACACATTTGCAAAAACCAAACACAAAATATCAGCACAAACACCTCATACTGTAACAAAACACAGGTCCCATGTCTGTGTTTTGCAGCCACAGGACCTGCACTCATTGAAGCTTTCACTGAGTTGACCATGAACTCCTCTGTATGCCACTATGTTTTAGATTCAAATGTGAGGACATCTGTCTGAGAGCTAAAGCTTGGCCTGCATGGGGTCAACCGAACCAGATAATGATCCCAAGAACAGCAACAAATCTACAACAGAATGGCTGAAAAAAGAAAAGAGTCAAGGTGCTGCAATGACCCAGTCAAGGTCCAGACCTCAGCCTTATTGAAATGACAGGATCTTAAAAGAGCTGTCCATAAACGAATGCCCACAAACCTCAATAAAGGCTGTAAAGCAAAGTGTGCCAAAATTCTTCCACAATGATGTGAGAGATTGATAGAATCATACTGAAAATGATTACTTCAATTCATTGCTGCTAAAGGTAGTTCTCAAGCCTCTGAATCATGTGTTTTAGTTTCACGGGACTACAAAGAGACGTGTGGAAACTCTCTTTTCACATCACTGTAGATAATGGTTCAGCTACATCTGTTAGTACAGTTTTGCTCTTAATCAAGTCAAGCCTTTCCTCCTTCCTCTTCCTTCTTCCTCTTTATTACAAATTTAAACAAATAAACACTAAAAACATGCTTTTTACTGGTACATATTTCACATTAAGAATTAATTTTGAGTTACAATTTAATATTCAAGATGTAAAGTAAACTGGACTGAAGAGAATTTCAGGCAATGATTTTGTCCTCACTTCGTTACAGACTGTAGTATATAGCATCATTCACACTCATTGACCTTTAGTTGCTTTAAAAATTGCCCGTACAGTTAAATCTCCAGCATGTGCAGGAGATTCCTCTGAACCTCTGCAGTTCCATACATTTTGTCACTCTTGTAGCTTTCACTTTAACGTCTGCCTTCAACACTTTAGGATTTATGGAGGAACCATTCTAACATCCATGAGAGGTTTATGAACCCCAGTAAAATGTTATTTTGTTCCGTCTCCCAAATGGTCAGACCACAAACCATTCAGTCGTGGCATTAACAGTCAGTATTGACCTGTTTTTCTGCTGCGGCCTGCTCCCATGGCATCCAGTCAAGACTGTGAAGACAGGCCTCCAGCCCAATCCTTTGCTCAGATGGAGAGAGCAAACTGAGCCAAGCACTTCTTATTCTACAATAGTCGGGAAAATTTGGATACTGTCCACAGCCTTTTATTGGTTCAGGCCCTCTGGGCTCTCGCCTTGATCACAGCATCAGACTTTTTCTGGGATGTTTTCGTGTGAACCAAGGATCACACAGGGTCAGACATTTTAAAGCATTGCATGTGGTGTTTGTCATTTGTGTTTGTCTGTGATCAAAATCAATGTTCAATATGGTTGCGCTGAATGGTTGTTTATTCTGACTGAAGTGAATATGGATGCCGACAGCCATCTTGGCTAACCCACTGTATTTTATGATTTTAACATTGAACAGAAGATTGAACTCTATAAAGTTCTCAGAATATTAGATTTCAGTAAGTATTAACTTCTGAATTGTCTATCATTATTTAATTATAATTCTGTGTTCTATCAGATTGGACAAAATAAATTATTTAACTTGTCAGCTTCAAGTCCTGTGTGAGTTTTGTAGCTAAAGATCATTACTATTGGTCCATTATTTCTGCTTTACTGTCTCAGGTGATGTTTACTTTGAAACCACACATAATAATATCTTTACTCAACTGTGGCTCGTTCTTGTTATTCAAAACTGTATGACTGGAGACAAGCTAGTAATGTGCCCCCACTGAAACACATTCATTCATTCAGTTCATGTAGTTACTGACATATTTGACATTCCCCTTCAGATCATTGACATCTAACATGTCTATTGTAATTGTTTCATCATATTTTAGGACTGAGATTTGCTTTAACCCCAAGCCTATTTGGCTGTTTCAGATGCCACTGAGAGTGTCCAGCCTACCTATCTATTCCAATGAGCAATAAATCCTGTGACGAACCTATGAATGTGGTTTCCTGAAATTTGGTGGAAAGAGTGCATCTTAAACTGTACAAGGGAAAAATACATTTTCCCACCACAAAAGAATTACATGAAGGAGACATGACTAAAAACAGGCGGTGGTTTGACATAGGAATAGCACAGTGGAAAGTAAGGCTGTTGTGGTTGGAGCAGTGGAGAGCTAGGTACTATGCTATGTACTTTTGCCTGTAAACCAAGGGCTAAATTCACAACTCGTTATCATGGGGTGGGGAGTGTGTGTTTGTGTGGTGGTGGTATGAGGGTCGACCATAAGTTTTAAAAAAGTTACTAGCCTTTTAGAGAAGCAGGTTCACCTTTACGAAATTATTATATGACTAACAGCATGTCATAGGTTTTATTTAAAGCGTTTTGCACAATTCTGACCTTAAATCTGTAGCTTCACTCACGTTTTTTTCACTCTCTCTGTTTTTATATTGCACTCCATATCCCTCCCCTCCCTGAGCCTGGTTCTGTCAGAGGTTTCTTCCTGTTAAAAGGTATTTTTTTCTTTCACACTGTCACCGAGTGTTGGTCATAGGGGGCTGTATCAACAGCAGATCAAATAACTGGACAATGTCAAAGGAGTCTTTCACATGAGGAATTCACGTCTTTGCAGTTTCTCACAGAATCAAAGATTTTAAAAGAAGCTGTCATTACCATGTAAAATCTGAATTGTGTAAGTAAAGTAAAGTAAAATTTTATTTATATAGCATCTTTCTAGATAAAAAGATCACAAAGTGCTTGTTGGAATTTAGCAAGAACACAGCCTTAAGGCACTTTGGATTCAAGCTCCAGCCTCCTTATGACAGTGCTAACAGCGCATCACCGTGCCGCTAACTCAGATAATATATAGTCAAAATGCAAGTTTAAAAAGGTGGAAAGATAGTATGTACAACTGGATGTAACTATGCAACTCGATCGCTATTGCTAGATTATTTACTTGATCATATTTAAGTTATTATTGTGACATTCATCGATTTACTTTGTTGAATATTACCACTGATTACCATCATTATTTGCATGTCACTAGACCTGTTGATAATATGTTTATCTTGTATATGTTCAGCTTTCCTGTCCTGCCCTCTGGCAATACGAATAAACGCCACTTTGACACTAGTCAGAGATTATGAATGTTAATACTGATAGAAACACTACATACTGGAAAACAAGCCTCAGCCCTCTATTTGTCAAAGTTGAATGTTTTGTCTTCTTTTTCTAATGCGATTGGATGCCTTGAGCATTTTTTCCTCATTCATTTCAGTTGACGTACATGTTAAATCTTTACATGATAGCTAGATATACGAGTCGCCTTTCTCGCTCGCTGTGTGTTAATAGACCTCTTTGCATTCAGTCATTATTTGTTATTAATCTCTGGCTCGCTTCCACAGCATGTCTTTTGTCCTGTCTTCCTTCTGTCACCCCAGCCAGTTGCAGCAGATGGCCCCTAGTTGACCCTGGTTCTGCTGGAGGTTTCTTCCTGTTAAAAGGGAGTTTTTCCTTCCCACGGTCGCCAAAGTGCTTGCTCATATGATTGTTGGATTTCTCTCTGTATGTATTACTGTATTACTGCCTTGAGGCAACTGTTGTTGTGATTTGGCTCTGTATAACTAAAACTGAATTGAATTGAACTAAATATATACTAATTCGAACAACAGAAAGGATAAATGTTGCCTTTTAACACAGTTGTTACATGCTGTGATGCCACTTGGCTGAATAAAAATGCGTGTTGTGTTTACTTGTGCACTTGTTATCCTGGTTATGATTTTTGAGGGACATGCACATATAAAATTACATCTTAATTCCTGTTACCTACTGGACTGATTTTGTGTCATAATGTCAGCTCAAAGCTATAACACAGGAATCTATATGTGAGCAGCCTCTGTGAAAAAGCTACCCAGCCGCTATGCAATCACAAATTTAAAATGCATGACATTTTAATACAAACTAAAAAAAAAAAAAAAATCACAGTAAGCTATATGCAGTCATTGTATACAATTTGCACCATCGGTACTACAACTTTTACCTCAATCTTAACCAAAATGCACATGTGGTACAGCAAGATGGAGGTTAATCTGTGGAAACTGTGCTGCCACAGTCACCAGCGCTGTGACAGGTATATTTCCACGTGTCCTCTTCTCAGGGCAGTTAATCAATCAAACCTACATGCAATAAAAGCAAAAAGGGGGTGTGATTATTATTCTACTAAATGTGATGCTGTCAGGGTGCCATTTTTTTCCTCCTTTGCTTCATTGCTTTTTTTTTTTTTACAGCTGGTCATAGATGAATGTTTTATGGCCCCCCCAGCTCCTAGCACACGGGCGATTCGGTAATGGGGGCCTCATATTCCCGTAAGACTACTTTTTAAACAGACTGACATTGTAATTATTGCTGGAAAAGGGCTGTGATACAGCAAAAAAAAGGAGAGCGTATCTTTGTGTGGCCTGTGTAAAAAAGCTCTCCTGGAAGCCTGGGGCCATATGACTGCATGAAAAGACCTCGGCACCAAAAGCTCGCACGACCCTCACTGATGGCTCAGCCTGTGGAAACCATCCTGAATGTCTTATTTATTTTTTTTTTGGGGTTCTGAAATAACAATGAGGAACAATGGAGGCGCCAGCCCGCAACCCATGCTAATCTCGACACACCTAGTTTAGTGTTTAACTGACGCTCGACGCACCACTCGGTATTAATGCAGCTATGTAGCGTTTTTGTGCTAAAGAGAGAAGGTTGACAAATAAAAAGAGTGTTAGAGAGTTATGGGGTGGCTTATTGGACCCAGGCTGAGGACCCTGGCCTGAGCAGAGGTCTGAGCTGTGAGGTCATCCAGACAGAAGATTAAGATTTTACACGTTAGCGGTTGTCGCTCTGTGGGTGGTGCGCAGCAAGGACAGGGGCCAACGTATTAGCTGTCATACTTGTACCCACATATTGGATTTCTGTGAAATAATATTTGGGTTTCTGGACTCCTCTGCCCCACATTTAGTCCAGACTGTTCACATAGCCTCAAAACCCCCAGAGAAGCATGTGAAAATCTAAAAGATAGCACTTCAAAACCAAGAAGAATGTGTAATAATACCCAGAGGCCAAACTCGTGTTTCCTTCCATATCATTCACTGCATTTCTCGTGTAGTCTGATTTATTTATGATTTTTTTTTCTGAAATGACAGAAGTAAAATAAACCACATAAGACTGTCATGAAACTTTTGAATAAATTTCACAAAGAAGTTGTCTTGATAACATTTTAAAGTATGTCTGACTGCAGCGCTAATACAATTCTGAAAGACTCTCTCCATTTACGTTTAAAATTTTAATATGATACTCAGCTATGGCGTTCAGTTGTCTCTTAGCTTGGCTGAAGAATGTGGAGGGACTTGTCTGAAATACGTTTTCCTTTTTACTGCTTCCTAGAAACCACGGTGCATATCTTGTGGTCATTCTTTAATTAAGACAATTCAAAGAAAACTTTAAACTTTTTATTCTTCGTGCATCTGTCAGAGTAGCATCCCTCATGTGCCTGTTCTGAAAAAAAAAAAGTTAAATGGACAAATGTTAAATGCTATGAATGCAAGTACATGATATCGATTTTGTTCATTTTGGTTGAGTGAATTTAGTTTTTAGGTTATTATTATTATTATTATTATTATTATTGTTGTTGTTGTAGTTGTTGTTGTTAATAATATCGTTATTAATATTATATAATTAATTGAATATAATTATGCTCATATGCTTCCAAGTCAATCATTCCATCCTGCCTTTTATGCATAGGGCATCCTAATATAAAAGATGATGATTTCAGAACGAAGCTGATTGCTAATGCAAAAAAAGGGGGAAAAAAGAAAAAAATCATGAAAAAGTTATTTTTTTGTAATTAAATTCAAAAAGTTATATTTCAAATGTTTCAAGTCTTTTAAAAAAAAAGTTGTTCATAATTATGGCATATACCTCATAAAATCAGAAATCCACTGTCTCAATGTCTCAATGTATAGCTCTTAATCTAGTTTACTGCACATGAATACAGTCAGTGAAAAAGTGTTTTTTCTGCAAAGTCTGGCTGCTCACAGAGTGCCGTATCAAAGCATATCAAAAGAAAGAAAGATGACTGGAAAAACGTGAAGAGAAGAGGCGTAAAAACAGAAGGGATGACTACTGCCTGCAGACATCTTTAGGAAAGGGGCTACAAGGGACGATTATTGACTTGCCTTTCAGAACTCTGACCTTTCTGTGCTGTACTGTAAAAGTCTTTGTCATTGATCTTAGGAAATGTTCTAATCATTTAATTTGAGATGTTTCTGTAAGACAGAATCATAAAAAATGAAAGCAAAGAAAAGACTTGAAATATTTAAGTTTAGATGTAATAGATATAGTGTATGAAAGTTTACTTTTTTAAATAAAATTTTTAAAAAATCTGATATTCTGATGCACTAGCACATCAGTCTCTCACACCTTAGTTTAGAGGTTGCAGGCCCAGATAAGTTGATGGTGTTTCCTTTAGGTCTTTTTTAATGCACTGTTTTAACTTTGTGTTTGTGAATGCAGCAGTGACTGCAATGTTCTAGGTGTGTTTGCTGACATTAACTTCATAATGGATTCATATTCGTTTTTGATGAATTGCCTGCTGGGAGCTGAAAATCACAGGGGTTAACTGACTTTTTACAGATCTTTGGATTTCTCTGCAAGATTTCTCTGACAATTTGAATGTTCTCTAAATGATGAAAAAACCCAAATCTTTGCATTTTTAGGCTGAGATATGTTACTACTTTTTTGAACTATTTGTTCTCTTTGTCATTCTTAAAGGCTTATTGTAACAGGCTTTGTTTTTACCCAGTCATGTCACTCAATTGTTGCTAAACAGTGCTAAATAATTTTCGAGTGAGCAGCTGGGTCTTTCTTTAAGCATCACAAAACTCTTTCACATCCTTTCCTGAGTTTTAACATTAGTTCTCTTTGTATTACTTGCTAATAAATAGGTTATTTTATGATTTGCAAACTACAGTTACGTTCCACACATTCCACAATTGTAGGCATTTGGACAGACAGAATGGAGAATTCATACATTTTTTAGAAGCAAAAATGAAATAAGATACAGCCATCTTTCTACATATAAGATGTTTTTCCATCTTATTCTTAGGATCACATAGAACTGAAAGACAGGTAGAAACAGTGAAGCTTCACAGAGGAATTGCATAGACATTTTCTAGATTGCATGAACTTTAATGACAGATTTCATTTAGTTATTCACAATAGGGCTGCCACAATTAGTCGACTATCAAAATTGTCGACGACTAATTTAATAGTCGACGCGTCATGTGAAGCTTTGTAAGATCCCAAAAGGCGCAGGAATTAAGTATTAGGATTTAAGAGTGTAATAACGGATGTACAAGGAGTCCAGCTGCCGTTAAACCCCGAAGAAGAAGAAGAAGAAGCTGTGTCCCAGATTTCATAGCGCGGCCCTGCTCAGTTTCCAGCAGCTAGTTAGTTTTAATATTACTGTTATTATTCTTCCTGGGTCACAAAATAAACGTTTAACATGTTTTCAGGCAAGAATGTAGCTGTGTAAACCTCAAATATCTGCTCAGTTTATCAAGACACCACATATTTTCAAAAGCGCTCCGATGTTTTTGGATACGTCTGTTACCCACTAGCTCGATAGCTAGCAAGGCTCACTGAAGCCCGTGAGAACACCGGACTCTGGGCAAATCGTTTTCAAACCCACCGCCGTCTTTTGCTATCCAGGTTAAACATGATATATAAGTCACTTAGATAACTTAAAAATTATATTGTTTGGCTTTTTTTTAGTGTTTTATTTGTTCCTGAGTAAATCGGTTTGGCTGAAATTAAAGTTATCGTTTTTACACAGCTGAATAAACGTCAAGCAGACAACTGATTACCAGAAGTGTGAGCTGCTCAAGAATATACTCCGGTGTCCTGTTATATTTTAGATAGCAAGGAGCAGACGGCTGAGTTTATTAAACTTCACCGAAACAAACTGCAAATTTCATTAAAATTTAATAAACTATCATCTTGTCTTTATTTTTAGTTAGCACATACCTTAAACACTTAAAGCTGTAAGCTAATTATAGTTATAGAAGAGCAGGTGCATGCTGGTGCAATAAGCTGTATGTTTTACGTCCAATGGATGCATGATCTGATTAGCCGACTAATCGCAAAAATAATCGGTGACTAGTCGACTATCAAAATAATCGTTTGTGGCAGCCCTAATTCACAAAGGTGTAACAAAGTACACTCTAAAGAGAGCCAAAGACTGTTAGAATCAGTGGTTAAATCAGATGTCTGAGCCGTTTCCCTTTAATTATAGCTTCAGTTTTGATGAAAATTTCTGGTAGAAAGTCTGAAGCTGCCAGTAAGATGTACATTTTTAATGCCTTCTACTTTGAATCCTAGAGAACAATCCGGGTCTTGGAGAGCATGAATACATCCATGACTGGAGCCAACAGTAAGCTCCTGAATATTTTAACATATTTTCAGTCAATTTTCTGTTAATGCAGGCTAATTAGGAATTGCTTATTCGTTGCAAAAAAGAAAAGAAGTCACTCATTTGGACCACAACACCGTTGATAGACCTCACATTCCACCTAGTAATGATATAATGGGAATTACCACATTTCACTGACTGTGAAAACAGTCATGGTTAGCAGTCATAACAGAACAAGAGCAAACCTCCGCAGTCATAATTCTGCCTCAGAGGCAACGGAGTCACTGGCACGAACACAGCCACTGACGTTGAATAAAAACTGAACACCGTCAAGGTCACAGTGCCACAATCCTCTCAAGCACATTGCTTTGGGAAGTG
Organism: Rhamphochromis longiceps; assembly: GCF_057381845.1. Classification (NCBI taxonomy): domain Eukaryota; kingdom Metazoa; phylum Chordata; class Actinopteri; order Cichliformes; family Cichlidae; genus Rhamphochromis; species Rhamphochromis longiceps. Next base: position 16,838,418 of record NC_140567.1, read on the forward strand.
GGAGATGTTGAAACACATGTTTTTCATATTGGCTTTGTGGCGTGGAGTTGATGAGTGCTCTGTTACATTAGCACAGCATGCAGCGCTGCTGTAGGAATCGCATTCAATTTCATCTCTCCCTAATTACTCGCAATAAGCTCTCACTCGATTTACACGAATCCCTCTCAGGAGCCGCACTGCCATAAGAGTCATCAGCGACCTGGTATCCTTTTCAGTGGTAATATTAGTGTGTTTCAGTACCCTCGAAAGGTCCATTAAAAAGGCCCTTCAACAACATCATTAAGACAATTTACATTTGAGGATCAAGCAAAAGCAGCATGTGTTTCTTTTTTTTTTTAAAGCTTAAAGTTTTCCCATGAGAAATGGAAATGGAAACCAAACATTAAAGCCCTAAAACAAATAGCCTTTTATGATTTACTTTATTGACCTGAAGCAGAGGTGGGAATATTAAGGACTTTCCGACCTGGACACTGTCATAATCTCTCAGCCTTTGCTCGCCAGGATATTTTATATTTGCCCTGCCTTGCCCTCAGTGCACCTGGCTGTGTAAATAAGATGGGATTTGTGCTGGGCTTGTTAATGATGTTTGGAAGTATGTTATGGTCATGAAAGTAGTAGTAAAGTAATAAATAATGAGCAGATCTCGTCCAAAGTATGCACGCTCTCATGTGGATGGATTTGACATTGTTCAGAGCTGTCAGATTAATTTGTGTTTGTCCTGTCTCCTTTTCCTACCCTTTTCCCCGTACACACATGCACACACACACTGTACTATCCTCTTCTAGGAACAAATGAAAATGGACACATAGTTAATGATATTAAAAGGAGTCCAACATTGGCTATCTTCAGTGCCCTATACCTCAGTCTCCTGCTTCGTCCGACCCATTGGTTTCAGTGATAAAGCAGGTCGTTTCCCAATTACACCGCTGCTGTCACTGCAGAGTAGCCAGAGAGCAGTTTCATGCACTCTCCTTCATTTGTCTCCATCAGAGTCAAGGGCACATATGTGTAACATTGCAGCATTTCACTGGCTCTTGATTCTAAAGTTCATGGCAAATGTCTGCTGTATGTACAGAAAGCAGTGCACCTATGCATTTGTCACATTTTATTCATTAAAAAAGCCCTTTGGCATTTCATGATACATGCATACACCTACTTGTCATGGCATATCGCCACTTTCTAGGGATTACCATGATCCATCGAAAGTGGAACAGTGAACCTAATCCTGTCCAGAGATAAGTAAACAATGCTAATCACCATTTAATATATTATCTCTTAAGTTGCACAATAACTGTGTATATTTATACACCCTGAAGAGTTTTATGCTAGTTATGTAGAAACTTTGTTCTATAACGCTGAGGCAAAAGGGAAAGACCCTGCATCCTTCCAAGTTATAGTCATACATAAACCCCTCTGATCTACTATAAAAGCCATAATAAATCACTTTTACATGTTGGTTGTTTTTGTAGATTTAACCAACACTTAGTGAACTTTAACTGTACTGGTTGGCGGATTGTTTTTCTTCTGCTTTCCTCTGTTTCTGGTTCTTGTATGGAGGATCAGAGCTGTGTCTTCAACTATAATGCAGCAGATTGTAGTTGAAGAGTCTGCAGTTTCCAAGCTCAAAGGCTTTGCATCAGGTCTGCAGTAGAATCGGTTCTGGAGTAGTCAATGTTTAGACCAGTGAGTGATCTCAAAAATAGCCTCGCTGGAAACCATCCAGACATGCATGAGAAGATGAGCTTCAACAGGAGATCAGCCAAATTTAAGAGATGAAGAGAAAATAATAATGGGAACAAACTAAAGAAAATAAAGGAAATAAAGGACAAATAAAGCAAATTTCCAATAACAACTTTGAGAGGTGCAGTGGAAAATGTGCTGTCTTTGGTATCATTTTCTGCAAACTCTCTGGCCAGTTTTTGGAGGGCCAATGGAAATAAGTGCTAGACTGGACTCCCAGAGATCACAATATTGCTGTGTTTTTCAAAATAAAACATGCCAAAGCTGCAACCAGCTACCCCATTATCTTCATATAAAGTTACACATTCTCTTTATCACATGCATTTTGCAGTAGTTGTGACTGACTCATCATTTTTATGGAAAGCATCCCCTGCAAACGTCAGAGTCCTCCTCTCCTGCCTCTCACCCTTTCACCCCAGAAGAGAGTTTATATTCTTGTTTACAGCAACATGCCAGCAGCCCTCTAGCCACACAAATGCTTCTTATTTTCACTGCAACCCTCTCTCTGTCTCTTTTTGTGAGGCTTTTGCCAGAGCAGGACGGCTCTTTGGGTTTAGGAAAGAAAAGGCCTGACAGCTGCCAACAACCATCGGTGGTTGAGAAACAATGGCACGCCCTGTGTGATTCTCACTGCTCCTCGAACCTAAGACGTCCTCCCTGCTGTAATCCTCTGTTTCTTTTATTCGTCAGATCACGGTTGCCTCCTCTGATTGGTTGTGTCAGCTTTGGCCCAGGAACACTGAGACGACCTGACCAACATGGTCAAGCCCCTTGCCAAGAGGACAGAAAAGAAAGAAAGGGGGAATGAGAGAAATGCTTTAATTGCTGCAAGAATCTAGACAGTTTGGGAGAATTTCCTTAAGAAATGTGTGGTTAATAAGACAGGCGAAAAGTGGCGGTGCGATCCAGCGGACTCGAATTTGCTCCACTTCCTGTTCTGCAACTTGTGTGGCAGATGCTCTTGGTTTTGGCCCGGCTGGGACAACGGCTGAAGAGTCATGAGCAATTTTTAAAGTGCGGCTGGGTGGGTGGGGTTAGGGGAGGGTTGTGTTTGTCACAGCAACAGAGGTGGTAGTGGTTATAGCGATGTAGGGGAAAGCCATGGGTAATAGATGTTGACAGATGCGGAATGGGTCGACATGTTCAAGATGCAAAGGGAAACAACTGAGGAAAGATGACTGAGCATGGGCGGTCCCCAAGTCCACACTTTGCAGCCGGCTGATAACAACTGCAATTCTGACATGTGTTTTTTCATCGATTTGAGATTTTTCTGAAATACCTCTACTATTTCCCGATATTGGAAGATTTGTTCACACAGTAGCTATTAGTCATTTCTGTGGATATGTGTAAAGCTTCTTCGAGCCCATTGCTTTGGCCTGATGCTTAGAACTGTGAAAGTGATCAGCGCTGCGGTTTCTGTCTGCATTTCAAACATCTCCGGCAGTTTAATTCAGTGTTTGATCCTGACAGAAAATATTTAAATAAAGCCCAAAATTGTGTCATCAAATACCAACACACATACAGTTCACTTTGGAGAGGTTTGGAGCAAAGACACGTTTAGGCCCATTTTAGTGAGTTTATTGGAGTGGACGCATGGGGAGAACAAGATTAATGGCTTCAGCTTTATCTTGGCAAATCAAATTCCAATAAAGCTTAAAGAAAAATTAAAATCTGGCCAGTGCGAGCACTAAACTGCCACTTGATTGATGCATGAGGCTAAAAGTAGTTCCAAAAAATCTGCAGGTGATTCTTTTACAGCCCAGACATCCAATCCAAACGCAGGAGTTTTTATTAGCGGCCGATTGTTGATACAGGGATGCTCATTTCCTAAATGAAATGCAGCTCATCTGTGCGTGCCTGTCAGAGAGAAAGATTTATAATGACCTGGTTGAACATTTCATTGCTGGACATTTAATTAGAACTCCTTATTCTTTGTTTAAAACCAATAATTCAAGTAAAATGAGTCCAACAACCTGCACTAAGGATCATATTCAGAGCTTCCTTTTGGCTGCCTATTACAATTCTTTTATGCTGTTACTTGAGATTGAGTCAGTCATACAAACCGAAATCCCGACGTGCTTTTGAGGAAAATGAAACAGTTTCTTATTCTAGATCGCTGCAGTCAAATAACATTTTTTCCCCTCACAGAGTTCACACAGTTCAGAGAAATTGAGAGACACTTCAACAGGGAGAATGCAAAAATACCATTGTGGGACTGGAGCTACAAGTTGGGTCTAACCAAACAGGACTTTGTTCCAAGGACTCGAGCTTTTCACAAAGAGAAGGCTTTGTTTTTATACTTTGATAGTTTGAAAAATCAGACATCTCTGAGTGAAGAAATTATCTCTTGCCATTGTGCAGAATCTCTGAGGGCAATTCTCCAGCAGAAGAATTTTAGAGATTCTCACTCTATAGCTGTTTTCACGGGTGAACTTCAGACAGTAATGGGAGGATATGTTGCAGCGTTTTCTGAAGTTGCCCTTTCTTATATGTAGCAAACAGCTGAAAATGGTACACTTTCAACTAAACATGTGTCCTTGTCCTTTGATTTAACCTCCTTTGGTTTACAACCACAAATCAAAAAAGTTGGGCCTCTATGTAACATATAAAATAACAACAAAGTGCAAAGATTTGCAAATGTATCAAACACATATCTCATTCACAATAAAACATAGAAAATATATCAAGTGTTTAAACTGAGTCATTTTACTATTTCAGGAAAAACAGTGACTCATTTTGACTGTAATGTCAGTAACACATTTCAATGAAGTAAAGGAGAGGAACATGTTTACTACTCTGTAGCATGCCCCCCTTGACAGTCCCTAAATACCTGGGAGACCATCTGTTGGACTTTTGGGAGAGGAATATTGTCCCATTCTCGTTGCTCAACAGTCCTGGGTCTTCTTTGCCATGTTTTCCATTTCACGATGCTCCAAATGTTGCAGCTGATGAATGGTCTACACTGAAGGCAGGTCAATTCAGTACCTGGACTGTTCCATTATGAAGCCGTGTCGTTTTAATAGATGCAGTGTCCAAGGCCACCCCTGAAAGCGCTGTTGTCTGGATGGGAGCATATGTTGCTCCAAAACCTGTGTATTCCTTTCAGCACCAGTAGCACCATTCTAGGTGTGCAAGTGCCCATTCTTTAGGCACCACCACACCATCAGAGATGCAGACTTTTGATAACACTGGTAACAAGCTGGATAGTCCCTCCCTTCCTTAGTTTAGGTGATGCAGTGCCCACTTTGTCTCAGTACATTTGAAATGAGTTTGGTCCAGAGTAGCCGGCAGCGTTCCTGGATCATGCTCACATACAGCTTCTTCTTTACATAATAGAGCTTTAACCTGGGACTCTCTGGCAATTTTCCTTATATGCAGTGTTTTCTGAAAACATTCTTGAACCCAAGCAGTGAAAACAGGGATGAGATCAAGGGCAATATTACTTTTCTGCCTTGTCCCTTGCACACAGACAGTTTTTTGATGATACTATGTAGCTGATGAGATATTCAAAGTCTTTTACTCTGAGAAACATCTGATAATGTCGCACAATTTGTAGACACAGTTTATTTTGTAGATTTGTCTGCTTCTTCACATCTTTACTTTCGAGAAACTGAGTGCCTAAACGCCTCAGTTAGATGTTTTTTCCTACACTTTATGCAGGATCCCAACCATGCTATCCTTACCTTGTCGCTAATGGCCATCACATCCAGTTTATACTTGGCTGGTTAGACGCAGCTGAATTTCCAACTGTGCTGCATCAGACATTTGCGTTCTCACATGAAACCCCTTTGGGAAATGAAACAAAACTTCAGGACTGCTGTGGATGTGGGAAAACAACTTATTTTTATTGCTGTGACTGTCTCATTTATTCTCTGCTCTCACTTTCATTCCTGCTGCCCTCCTAATATCAGTGCTGTCTAACATCCATCATTTGCATTTTGTACAATCATACAATAGATTAACTTCAGGCTATATCTCCTGTACCTCATTCACCGTAGGATACCCTCCTGACCTCAGGGTTCAGCATAGGGCCAACATATGGCGCTCTTACAGGTACTGAGAGCTGAGGCTGCTAGAGGGAGGCAAGATGGATGGAAACTATTATGGGTCAAGCGCTCCTTGAGGCCTGTGTCATAAAGCCTATCTGACTATCAGACTAGATATATATGGGTGACAGGACAGGAAAACATGATATCGTCTTCTGATATTTTGGACTCATTACACATTTTTTGCCACAATACAGGGCAAAAATGTGATACTTAAGCAAAGATTTGTAAAAAGAAGAACAAAGACACACACAACCACCCACACAAAACTTTTTTCTCTTTTAAATAAACATGACAATATTTTCTCGCTTCATACCATTAGCTGTACTCCAGGATAATGCACATTAACACCAGTGTAGGGTCATGAGACAGAGCCAGGGGAATGTATGGGGCTGGTGTGGTGGCCTGTGGTCGTGTGCCAGTCAGGCCATCATCGAGAGAAGGCCATCCCCGCGAGAGAAGATATCACCATAGCCTGGTTGGCTGACAGTTTCAGGGCCCTTATTGAAAAATCAATGTCCATTTGTGCGTCCAGCTCACCTGGCCGTCTGCCAGCTCGGCTGAAGTCACCTAATGAAGCCTGATCCCGTTACCTGATTCCTGATTCACTGAGTCAAAGTGACTTTGCAGCTGAAGTCATCCACCCATCAGAGACCTCGGGGATGAGTTCAACGTGAACCAGGCAGCATGCTGTTGTTGTTGTTGTTTCAGTTTGTATCCTCCTGTTCTTTTTGGTGTAGAGCAGCGGGCAGACCTGCATATCTGCAGGCAACATGAATCATTCATAGTGAAAGCTGATGGTTAGCTTAATGCTTGTTAGAGCTTATCAGAGCATATTTTGATTAAATTAACACAAACATACTTTAAAATCACTTATCATTTACAGACATGAAAATATTCTTTTTCACAAAGTGAAAAGAAAAATTGATGTTTCAAACATCCACTCTTATGCTGCATCAATGGCATCTTGAAGTGACCATAATCACCAGTTTTCTGACTTGTAAATAGCATACACATCATGTGAGTTGAAATCATGAGCAGAAAATTCTTCTGAAAGTTCCACTTTTCTGACTTAATGATATAGTAACAATGCAGAAGTGCCCGAAAAAGCAGATGATGTCTCACATCAGCCAAATCCTGTCGTATGAGGTAATTAAACACAAATCTAATAGACAGAGCAGTATTATTGCGCATTATTCATGTCAGGAAACAACTTTACTGTACTGCCTTGATGTGAATACCGATGGGAATTTTACCAAACTTTACAATCCAACCTATATACCATGAATTTTAATGCTCATGCGTGAGCCAAATACTGCAAGAAATCAAATTCTTCTCATTCCTGCTTCTTTACAAGGCAGGAATCCTGGCTGCCCACTCACTGGCTACAAATACACTTAACAAACTTTCAGATCAGTTTATAGTTTAGAGGCAAGTGCGAGAACAGTTAGAAGGTGTTTAATTCGCCTATATTTGACCACATTTACAAATATTTGTAGGGATGAACGTAAGTGTGTTGTATATGGAGGGAGAGAAGCTGAGTACTAAATTATTAAACTGTTTCCTCAAAATAGATAAGGTAGGATGAGATACATTCCTGTAATCATCCTGCAATCATTCCTGTTTTAGCATTTGGAAAACTTGGGTAACCCTCTCTCTAATAGCATACCGTAAATGACTCACACCAGGATGGATGGCTAAAACCAAAATGCAGCCTGTTTCCTAGACTATACACTGTACAGTAGATTGTAGCTGTGGTCATCTTTTCAAACTCTGTGGATAGACCACTGTAATATCACAGCTGAGACTGAGGCTTTTCTTCCAGTCACTCCACTCATAGTTTACCATTAGATGGATAGAAGGACTACACTATGGTATTGTGCATTGTGATTCATTTTTAGCCCATGCAAGGACTGTGGTCTAATTGTGTCCGGGAAACCTTTCCTGTGTGTAAACGCTCGGCCACTCTGACTGATCATTATGTTAAATGTCAGCTGGCTCTAAAGTTGTGGCTGTGGCAGCTGAGCAGTAAAGCCACCCTACTTCGGTGGATTACTGCTCTCTGAAGTTTCATCTATCCGCGGATGAGTGGCCAACAGCGGCAGCAGGCTGTAATCCTTTGGGCCACAACAGCAGTGCCTGATCTAAGGTGGAATGAAACATCCAATCGTAAAACTCCAATCAGCAGGCTGGGGGCAGCAAGCTGATCTTGCAGCCGGTGACGCAGATGTACAATCCCTCCCCATTTGACTGGGCCCTGCGCTACTCTGTCCAACAATGGAGAAAAAAAAAACAAGCTGGGGGGGTTGATGATTAAGTGTTTCGAAGAGCATTCGTGATGTACCTTCGTGAAAGGTTGACTCGTGTTGGGCAGGACGAACGGCGGGAGGAGGAGTAAGGTCAGTGAGGATGGGGAGACGAGAATGATGAGGAGGAAGTTGTTGGAGTAGGAAAGGAGGAAGAGAAAGAGGGGAGGAAGGCACTGCCGAGGGCATTGCACATGATAAGAGACAACATCGTCCAAGAAGGAGAGTGCTCTGCCTTTAAAGCAGCCGATGCTCTCAATGTTGAGCTGGCATTCATTACCAGAATGACGTAGTCTGTCTGTGCGCCATGTCTGTCCCCAGTCTGACCCTGAATTCACACTGGCCCCTTCCTCCTCTCACTGAGTGGGAACCGACACTGCCTGGGCCTGTGCTGCACCAATTCTTTAACATACATGCATCAGAAGGTTTTCTCTAAAATTCCTTTAGATTTTGGGAATGCCCCCTCTTGGTAGTTCCACCACCCCAGATCAGCCACCCTCCAGTCCCCCTTTCTTCTGCGCCGCGGAGCCTCGTGGAGGAGGCAGTGTGTAATGCAATTTGGTTGATTAAAAGAAAACATTAAAGCACTACCTTATTGAATTTGACGGCACGTACGGATCCGGATCTCACCGGCCACTCTGTTTTATTGGCCGGAATAAAGGGGATCACGTCATTCCTTGTTGCCCCCCCTCCCTCCCTCCCACCTCCACACCGCCCTCCCCACCCTGTGGCCCTGCCTTCCCAGACAAACCTTGGCAGGAGGACGTCCTGGCAGGACAGAGATTTGTTTAGACCTCGTCTCCCTCTTTCCTAACTCCCCACCCTTTTCTCATTGCACCTTTCTAACCTTGCCACCGCGACAGAGAGAGTGGTGGTGGGAGTGGTGGAGGAGGGGGGTGATGGAGCTGGAGAGAAACACACAAATGGAAAGACAAAGTGAGAGAAAGACCCTTGGCGTAAGCGAAGAGGAGTGATTTCATTTCTGTCAGTTCACAGGCTGATAGGTCATCAATCTCATGAGTGGCATGGGTTAGAGGTATTCACCTCCTTATCTCTCGGTGCAAGATGTCTTATTTGCTGTTCCTAACAAGTTACAAGTACTGTAGTCTATCATTTAGACTCTGAAGTGCAATTGTGTTAGGGAGATGGGATGGGTGGTGGTGGTAGGGGACAGAGATGCATGGGGTAAGCCTTCCGTGAATATCAAACACCTGCCAATCTCCTCAGTAAAGGCCAAGTACACTCTCAGCTTGCCATATCCAGTCCATTTATTAGTTATGGTGATGGGGCTAGTCTACCCGATCGTGTATGGGAGCAACAAAACAACTTCTGAATGGAAGTCCTCTGTTTAGATGACATCATCTGTGGCTGCTTCAATTACGCTGCAAGAAATGAATAACAGCACACAAGGGATGATGTAATGCATCGGCCCTGTGTGCAGCCACTGAATTTAGACTTTTAATCTATATCGGTCTCGATGCATTGTTGACTCCAAAACCCTTATTACATCATCCACAGTCTGTCTTCAGCAGAACACAAGAAAGAAACTTTTTTTAATCCAATAATGGTGCGACAGCATACTTAAATGAGCAGAATTTGGTGTCCACTGTAAACAAAGATGATGAATATATTGTTGCGTGAAGGTGATTCAGGCAAGTGCTTGTTGGATACCCCCTCTGCCCACGCCTTCGAGGAGTCACAACTAGAAGGGCAGCATCCAACAGTTTTTGCAAATTTAGTACTGGGACCTCAGCGGCAGAGCTGATATCAACCTCTGGATGCACAATACACAAACAGACTTATAACTTTTAAAGACATGAGTTTGTTTTAGATTCAGCGTTTGGCAGATTATCAAACAGCGTCTGGAACCCTCACCCCCAAACCACTCCAAAATTTGATCTGGATAGGCTGCTTCCTATAATTACAATGGACTAATTCCAGTAATTTTCCAACCCCCCTCAGTCCAGCAAGCATCCCCTCCTTTATGTAGCCATTAGCAAGGTAAGTAAGTGACTGCCCTTCCCCACGGAACTAATTCTGCATATATTTGTGTATCACCATGCCTTGCGCTTTATTTTAGGCTAATGTTGTTAGTGTCCAAACTTGATAAATCTGTCCTGTTTGAAACAACCAGTCTGTTGCCTTGTCTTTTCATAGTAGAGGGTATGTGAGGGGAATTGTGTCATTTTTTTTAAACAAAAACTAATCAAAAAGCAGAAACAGTGCAGGAAAAACTAAGCACACCCTAATATTCAGTAACATGTAGCTCCACCTTTAGCAGCAATTACTTGAAGTAATGGTTTTCTGTATGACTTTATCAGTCTCTCACATTGTTGTGGAGGAATTTTGGCCCCCTCTTCTTTAGAACCTCGTTTAAATTCATTGAGGTTTTCGTTCATGCACAGCTCTCTTAGGGTCCTGCTTCAGGAATTCGATCAGGTTGAGGTCTGGTTTTAACTGATTCTTTTCTTTTTCAGCCACTCTGCTGTAGATTTGGTGCTGTGCATGACCCAGTTTGGGCCAAACATTACCTGACAGCAGAGATGGGCAGTAACGCGTTACTGCAATCTGATTACTTTTTTCAAGTAACGAGTAAAGTAAGGGATTACTATTGCAAAAACGGTAATTAGATTACCGTTACTTTCCCGTAGGAACGCTGCGTTACTGCGTTACTAAAACCGTGATTTTTTGCGAGAATGTCTCACGACAGTGACGTAAGCGAGTGCGCCGTTAGTGACAACAGCTGTGTGCAGATCAACAATGGATCACATATCGATTGTGGGAGAGAGTATGAGCGTGCAGCGTTTAAAGCGTGGAAGTACTGACCTTACTTTGAGTTTGATTCCATAAAAAGTGACAAAAACATTAGTGTCCATTGTGCGTGGGAAGAAAACTTCTTTTTACAGCGAAAAAAACCCCTAAACTTCCGAGCAAGCACCGAGTGCGCAACGACATAATGGGAAACTCACAGAGACACTGCCGTATCCTTCCACTGACCGCTGCACACCTGCACCAGGGTAAACCTCCGCCTGCCCCACTCCTGCTTTACAGGTGAAAATAGAGCAACAGGACCGCTGAGTCTTTGACTTTATTTATTTTCTGCTGTATTTTACTTGGATCTATTTAAAAGAGTGAATGTAAACACAAAAAATATTTTATTTTATGTACTGGAATGTGTAGAAAATAGCTTTAAATGTTAAACTAATTTATTCAAGTCAGAGAATGTTGCATATAATTAAATTTTTGCTTGATGGATAAAGTTAAAAGATTAAAACTGATAAAACAAGTTAAAAAAGAGACTTTTCCATTTGATTACATTTTGTATGATGGATTATGTAGAAAAAGTAGAATTGGGCTAAAAGATCTATTGCTTTATCACCTATTCAGGTTGTAAATCGTGTTTTTAAAAAGTAACTAAGTAACTAAGTAACTAAGTAATTAATTACTTTTGAAAATAAGTAATTAGTAAAGTAACGGGATTACTTTTTTGGGGAAGTAATCAGTAATTAGTTACTGATCAGTAATTAGTTACTGATTACTTTTTTCAAGTAACTTGACCAACTGCCTGACAGACAGATAATTGATTTCAGGTGTTCCAATAATTTCCATGGTCACAGGTGCATAAAATCAAGCATCCAAGCCAAACATCACCAACCACAATGCAAAGTGTTGGATGCAGTGGCGCAAAGCACGCCAACACTGGACTCTAGAACACTTCTCCGTCTGGCAATCCAATGGAGGAATCTGGGTTTGTAGGTTCCCAAGACAACAGTACATGTCGGACTGCACTGTGCCAAGTGTAAAGTTTGGTGGAGGAGGGATTATGCTGTAAGGAACTCTTAATGTTTCAGCATATGAAGACATTTTGGACAATTTCATGCTCCCAACTTTGTGGAATAACTTTGCAGATGTCATCTTCTTGTTCCCACATGGCTGTGCACCAGTTCACAAAGCAAGCTCCATAAAAACAGTCAGCTTGGTGTGGAAGAACTTGACTGGCCTGCACAGAGTCCTGAGCTCAACCTGACAGAGCACCTTCAAGAGGAATTAAAGCAGAGCCTGTGAGACAGACCTTCTCATCTAACATCGGTGAATGACCTCAAAAATGTGCTTCTGGAAGAATGGTCAAAAATTCCCATAAACACTTAAACCTAAACCTGTGGAAAGCTTTCCCAGAGATTTGAAGCTGTTATAGCCAGGGCTGCACATAAGTGGTCCGCAGGTGAGCATTTGCTGTCAAAATAAAAGACGCGCACCAGATAAGAAGTTGGAACGCGCGTTTGCGTACATAAGTTGTTCTGGAGGAGGACAGACATTTGTTCAGAACTCTTAAAGATGTCGAAGAAGCAAGCTCCGTAAGCAATTACTTTGGTGTCCCTCCACCGCAAAAGAAGCTGGCCGACATCATATTAAACCCTATGGATTAAAAATGGGATGTCAATGAAGGCAGACGAGCAAATACTTTTGGCAACATATATCATTTGTCAATATAGATCAGTCTGTCTTACAGTATCTTGTTCTTTTCATCTAGCAAACCCCTGGTAAATTCAGAACTCTGCAGTGTGAATGCATGTAAACCTGCTCCTGACAGTTAAAGGCAGGAGTGCTAAAGAAGTGCAGGACTTGCTGGGATAAGCTAGCGGTTGGCCTACGGATGTTCCCAATGGTTGACTGGAAGCTTATTAGTCATCATACTAATAATCAAAATCACATTTCTTCTTCAGTGTTACACTCAGTCCTCCCCTGAATAGTTGCTTTTACTTGAATCACAAATTGATTGTTACAGGAACTTTGGATGTTGAGGCATTTCAGTATTAAACTTTGTCAGTGAGATATTTTCTGTTATGTAAAACAGGACTAACATCTGCTTCTCACTAAACCCACATGTTTTGAATTGACAAGAGTAAAAGAGAGGATGAAGCATTAATTAGCAAAGGATGAAAACTTTATAAAAGCAAAATTCCAAAGTCATAAGCACCTCCTAGGTTTATATACCAGTTTTTAATGCATTTACTGGCCGTTTCTTAGGTCAGACCTGCGCATGCATGATTTCAAACTCTGGCTGTCACTTTTCACCATTTCAGCTGCATCATTGCAAGGTGGACCATGAAGTAGACAAATACAGGGAAGGGAAACATGAGAGGAAGAGAGAGGAGAGTTCCAGAAAAAGAGGGGGAGGATGAGATTGCAGTGGCGGTGAATGTAGAGGAGAAAAGCAAATTTGAAGGTTAGGATGATGAGAATGCACTGACTCACATCGGTGCGATGTGCCACTGAGAAACTCGAGATGCGAGCAGATACGATTGAATGCTAGAGTTTCCCGCAAAGAGCCCCCTTCACAGCAGAGCATTGAGGGAGGTGGGGGGGGGGGAGGTTAGGAGGGTGGAGGTATTATTGCGTTAAGACATCAGATCCAAGGCATCTTCATCTGTGTATCAGTTGCATCAAACTTTGAAATTGAAAAATGAGAGACATGGGAGATAGAAGAAGGAAAAAGGTGGATTAAAGTGAGGAAGTGCAAAGGGGTTGGAATCTTTACAGTGAGGTAGCAAAAAGCCATGAGCTTAAAATGGGAAAGACAATAAAAAAAAGTGTAAGATCTTTGGGAGGTAAAGGAGCATTTTATAACCTCTCACCATTTCAGACTCGTGGTATTCTGAGGAGCCACAGGCCTGGATGAATTATTCAGTTTCTGGCTGGAGGATCTCCTCTGGGACTGCCGTTAGCTCTCCTCTAACGTTAGAGCACCACTTGACGGTAAATGCTCGCTGGGACAAACAAGAGGTCCTTAAAAAAAGACCTATGCACTTAACTCACACTACAGCAACCCTCCTCCCCCACAACACACACACACACACTCACCCCCTCGTCTTGACCTCAGCCAAGATCAATACGCAGCCAGAGCCAGATGTTGCACAATACCTCGGCGGGGAAGGAAGGTTTCTAAGAGGAATCCTCCAGAGGAAGTTGTGTGCCTGCATTTATAAATGTACCGAGGGGCATGCCAGTAGATTGTAGCGCTGTGAGAAAAGGTAGGGTGGCTCGCATTCAATTTTCACGTCACTTTTTATTTATTTATTTATTTATTTTTACAGAACAGCAGTGATTTGCAGAGCTCAGCGCTGTAATCCAGGGATTTCACACAGCCTATCCTCAGAAAGTCAGACCTTCGGTGCTGACAGGGCAATAAGTGCATGGGCTTTGGATTTCATTGAGAGGTCCAATGCTGCCATCTTCAGGCAATAAGGTGAAGCATCATCATCACTGACGGCAATATTACTGTATATGGGTGATTGTAATTCTAGCACAGCGATCCTTTTCTTGGTGCATGTAACTGATATCGCTCTGAGGACTCTATACTTATACTGGTACAAATGAACAAGATAAGCAGAAGTGACTGTTCATGAAGATAAACGTTTCCTCTGCTGTAACATCCTCCAACGATTTCCCCATCATAATGTTAATAATATTATTGGTAAATTGGTTCGCTGTTGAGCATTGGCTTTCAAACCAGCTGTATATTTTTTTCATGATGTCCAGTTTCAATAGGTTGCACAAACATTTTACTGTTCACAGGTTTCTCCAAACCTTTTTTGAGTTTGAACAGGTTCAGCCTAAAGTGCTCACATCAAATCAGATCTGCTCGTGAAGTCCCAGCTCTGGCCTTCTTCGGCCTTTTAGGATAAATGTTTAAAATAAACAAAAATATAATAAATAAAAAGAAATGTTTAACTTCTTAACTTCCACACATGCACATGGTGTTTGGGATATTGGAATATTGGAATTTGGAGTTCAATTACCATGCCCATATATATAATTTTCACCAAGCATGTGGTTAAAAAATCTAAACGTACTTGTGGCATTGGTGACCTGGTGGAAAAAAGTGATACCACAAAAGTTATATCTTAGTAAAGGTTATATATTAGTAAAGAATTAGCATTGAGCTTGCAGCCAACTACTGAAGTTATATGACACAAGATATCCCCTCTAATGTCTTAAAGTATAGTATCAATCTCAATTTGAAGACAGAAAGATCGATTGTGGATTTGGAGTGTCAAACTATATATATATTCTCCTCTCACCCGCCACTGCAGGCAGTTTTTCTCTTTCAAGCTCGGGTCCTCTACCAGAGGCCTGGGAGCTTGAGGGTCCTGCGCGGTAACTTTGCTATTCCTAGGACTGCGCTCTTCTGGACAGAGAGCTCTGATGTTGTTCCTGTGATCTGCTGGAGCCACTCGCCTTGCTTGGGAGTCACTGCACCGAGACATTGCCATTCAATAATGGTAATATGGTAATGTCTGTTCTCCCCCCCACAGCCCCCCCTTTTTTGCCTTTTTAACTGTTTTCATTTTCTTTGTCCTCACAAGAAATAAATGAAAACAACAAGCTCATTATTTGGTCCTCTCTGTGTTTCAGTTTATCAAGCTGTCCTTTCTTTACATTTTGTTCAGCTTTGGAGAGCTTGTTGGCTTGTTGGCTGTGGGTTCAAGCTAAGGCTCAATTCATTGGAAAGCTACCACTCATGCAATATTTGTTTTATAATTCTTTGAAAGCTTGTAATGCATAATTAACCCAGAGTAAGGCATTTTCACATAAGGCTTTTTAGTTTTTAATGTAATATATTTACTTACAAATTTGTAGCTTCACATTTATGTTATTGCAAATTCACTTAAAGTAAAGACTCTGAATACCTCTTGAAAAAAAAGGGAGCTCTTTTTATTATTTAGATTCTCTCTTTTTTTCTGGACCCGATCTATTTGCTGTTGAAATGACCGACTTTGCACAACATAATCAATAAAAGAGGTCTTATTTTAAGATTTCAAGGTGTATTCACCCTATCGACAACCTCCCTCCCTCCACCAGTCAGTATCATCTCTCAGCAGACTGATACCAATCAGTAACACAACACTGCAGGGAAAATGAAATGCAGTGCTGCAGTCAGCTTTGCATCGCCTGCTTTTGGTCTGGGCCTCAGACCAAACACTGCTGCTGACTCCCTCCAGAGTCTATCCTCTATCTGCTGCTGAATTCCAGATAATGCTGATTTCTGTTTTTCAAGCGGCATGTAGGAAGAGCTGAAACTGCAAATGAACAAATGAACACAAGGAGACTGGATTTATTCCTGGAGGTGGAAACAGTATTATTCTTTGAGTTAAACATCTGTGGATGTATCAGCAAGCTGCAGTTTTCATCCAAACATGGAAATGTAATTATATTGGCAGGCTTTTATGGCAATAGTTTTGCTGTCAGTAGAAGCAAAGACAACAAGCTTGCTGATTTGATCTTGAAAGGTCAGCTTCCTGATTTTTTTTCTTGCGATACTAGTCACTATGCTCTAGGGATAGACTGATTTTATGCACATACACATGCTCACCAGATCCTATTTCCATATCTTCTTGAGTTGCGTTTTATGTTTAACCCAAGCAGAATGCATGCTATCATAAGTATAATAAACACGATACTAGTTACACATCAGCATACATAGTAACTGTGCACATGCTAGAACTGGCATTTAGCTTAAAGCACAGCTGAAAAAATAGAAACACACAATCATTCGAGGCAGTATAGATGTAAATGTGCTGAATATTTCCATTGCATTGTTCCAACGTCGTAGAAGAAAAACAAACCGCTTTCTTGGCTTGGTGAAATTGTTCTAATTTGATACAAATTAAATCAATAGATCCCAGCAGTACTGTGTGATTTACAACAGAAGGGGCTAAACAGCGAGGTGATCAAGAGGTGAACAAATCCTATGATTTGTTGTGCAATACGTCTGCATTACAGGCATCTGCTAAGCTGAGGAGGCATTGAGCGCAATGCAAATCTCATGGTAATGGTATTGTTAAAGCAGCCACTGTGTAACCACATCACTGGCAGGGGCACAGCCTCTGCCATTGCAAACAGCGCATTAAAAATTCACTGTAGTGGATGATCAGAGAGGCTGAGAGAGACACAGGGAGAGAGATGTAACCTGCATTGCCTCCTTGCAGCGGCTGAGTGGTTTTACTGTAAGATTGATCTAACCGATCACCTCATTTCCTCTCTCATCCACCATAGCAGCCAAAGCACTGATAGTTTATCCGTCTGAGAAAGTGATTTTAAGGTGCCAAGTACAACACAGGAAATGGCCCTGCAGACGTTCTTGTATCTGGTTATGGCAAGCCTTATTGCCGACTGTGGGATGAGGCAGCTAAAGAGGCATCACTGAGGTTTGCCAGCGAGGGAGTGACAGAGCAATTCTGAGGACTGTTTCAGTGTCAGCCATGCAGAACACGGCTGACCAGAGACGTAAATCGATTTGACATGGAGCAGTAGTTGTGGTATTTTCTTGTAAGAATAGGGTTTTGTTTCAAAAGCTTTGATGTCATCTAAAAGTGAAACCGTGGGAAGGGGCTTGGATGAGCCTGAACAAGGATGTTCTTGGAGTCTAAATGTAAAACAGCCCAGCTAAGTGCATCCATAGCAGTGAGCTTTGCGGACAATGAGCTTTCCAAAAAATCCAATATGCATATTGACTAAAAATATCCTGTCTTAGTACGGTGGTGGAGGGAAGAACCAAGAATGAAGTCATATCCCCGAAGAGTTTGGCTTTAGCTTTCTCCTCCAAAGCAATCAATCAGAATGGAAATTTTTTTTGTGGGCCTCACTCTCCACTGATAGACAGAGAGCAGACACAGGATAGCCATGAATGTACAGTATCTAATATGTATGACCAATGAGAGCCAGTTGTTTCTGTTTTTTCGTTAAAAGACACAGAAACCACCAAAAATTTACACAGCCAACAATTGAAGAAGAATTAAACGTTTTAGGAATTAGCAGTTTGATCACCAAGTTCTGTGACTTTGCCCATAAAAATCCCAAATCATATCCAATTTAAAGTTGGCTAATCTCCCCTTGTCCTTGTGGCCCTCTGGTCCGCTTCCAGTGCGGTGGGTGTGTTCTGATTGCTCAAACTTGCACACAAAACTGACCTCTCGTGCACGTTCTGTGTGGAGAATCTGATGTGTGGAGAGGCCAAAGAGCAGTCTTCAATGGAAAAGTCTCCAATACTGGAAGCTAGAGAAGGGGCATCGAGGCAGCAGGTGCATGCTTGTCATTTTGTTGACATTTACGATGTTTTATGGTGTTGTGCAGCATGAATTTGACCCTGCAGTTCAGACTGGTAAAATGTATTTCCACTATGACATCCTAATACATCTAAAGGAGAACATTTGATGATGGACAGACATAACCGAATATATATGTATACATAATATAGCTTTCTCATCCACTGCCTGCATTTAAAACCTCTGTAGACCATCTTTGGACTCTGTGTCCACAGAAACAGTTTGAAATGAAATTTTCAGGTCAGCAACTCTTTAATCTAGAAAAGGTGACATGTAACACCTATGCCAACTCATATAAATACACCCATACTCACACACATACGTGTAGTCTTAGCAATGACAGGATGGGGAGTGTAATATCACCTTTGGGAAATTAGCTGATGGCAGCAGTTTGACTGCACCTCAGCCTTACCCGAAAGGATCGACTTACGGAGAAGTCAACCAAATATCAATAAGGGTGATTTAGCTGTGCACTGCTGAAGGATAAAGAGCTTATGCATGAAACCTCTGGAAATACACTTGAGCTTGGCGTGTAAAATGCTGTCGCTTCAAGCAAATCCCCTGATTAAATCCCCCGAACACATTTAGTTGGCTGTATGAGGGGAAGCCCGGTGTTGGCTGTGAGGAGGAGGACAGAAAGAAGAATGGGAGATACAGAGGAAAAATGGGAGCAGGAAAAGAATAGTATGTGAAAACCTACAGCATAATGCATTATATACCACACATGATGCTCTTTGATGTGAGTTTGATGTGTGCCCCCCTCTGGGATTTATGGCCTTCTGTGTGTTACAAGAGTGACATTGTCACAGATGTTGCAACATTTGTAAATTAAAGGCAGTGCAGTGTTATATTTCTGGATTTTGATCCAATTGCTCAATAGTATCATTCAGAATTTTTGGCAGTGGCTCCGTTGGTGTTGACCTATCAGTGATGAACAGGTTTCATTTTATGTGGAATTACTGGGGAGTGTGAAAGAAAGAGGAAGTGGGAAGAAATGAGAATCTAGCAACCTAACTTGGATGTTGCACTTCACCTCCTCAGCCAACGAGACCAGGAAAGCCCTCTCATTGAAATATGATTAAGATTTACAGCTCCTATGAAGAGAACAGGACAATTTGCCTTATTTGGATCATTAATTTTTATTACCTTTCCTGGAAATGTCTGCATTTAGTGTTTTATTGCAATTTTGAAATGTAATGGTTGCTCTTCAGGGATGTACACACAGGAAATTAAATGCTCTAATAACAAAAACTTGCATTAGTCCATTGTTGACAAAATCCGGGCTCATACATAAATGTCTTTTGCTTAATCTTACCATCTCAGGCCATTTTTCCATCATCTCCCATCTTCCATCAACTGAATGTCATTCAGAATGCATGTATATGCTCTGACAGTATATAGAAGCAATACAACCGAACAAAAGCACAGCAACAGCCCCGAGCTGTTTACCATCGACTAATAAGCCTCCGCATCTCATTAATAGAGGCTGACTCATGTCGTTTTGAATGTAAGCCTTGAAATAGGGTCACACAGCCCGAGAAAAGAAAGGACAAGAAACTAAGGTAACAGTAAGAGTCACTTGAACTCGTCTTGCAGAATGCAACATTTGGCTGTTCATAAGAATATATGCAAATAAGAATTAGCGCTTCATGCATGATTTATGAGCCTTAAGTGCAAAAAATGACTTTTTTTTAAAGACAATTGTGTGAGATTTTTAATAGGTTTTTTTTCAGCCTGCATTAAAAACCATCAAGGAGAAACATAAGGTTATTTTAACTCAGACTAAGCCTAGACCAAAGTGAATTCCTCCTTAACCAAGAGACAGAAGCAGGTCTTCACCTTGTCAGGTCACTAGAGCATTAACATTTTTAGCAAGTCTGCACAGGATAAACCTCTTTTCCTAAGCTCTATGTGCTCACCTGCATTTCTTTTCTCTCTCTCTTTTTTAACTCAGCAAATCAGTGTGATAACATCAAACATAACCTTTTAAAAAAGAGTGAGACATCACTTAAGAGAGGTAATTAGCTCTTTGAAGTAGTGACAGCTTTCCGTTTGGGAAATAGGGCAGCGCTTTCATCTGTGATTAGCTGTTCTTAAGTCCATCCTCAGGTAGCAGAAGATGGAAAGAGACTGGTAAGCACAGGCTTGCTCAACCTTGAAACGTAACAGGCACTTGGGTTGTGGTCTTTTGGGACCCCTCCCGCAGGCGTGTAAGTCTAAAATATGCTGAAGGTCTGCAGGGGGAGGGGAAGTCTGCTGTGGCAGCGAGAAGGTGAGGCAAGAAGCTGAGAAAGAGGAGCAGGGCAGATCAACAGAGAGCAGAGGAAGGTGCAGAGTGGATGTGATGGCTGTCAACTGCAGTCAAATTTGTCATAACTATCAAATCAATGTGCAGCTTTGGCTTAGATGCATGAAGCCAGCCTTACTGGCTTACCTCAGCACTGCACCAGAGAGGGACTGTCACTGGATATTACCATGTGGACTGCTGAGCCTATTCGCCCATGTGACAGTAAACAGGGACAACGATACATCCCGTCTTACTCCCACTTTCCTGCTCTGGGGACACAAGCATCCCCCTACTTCCTGAAATGTGCCTATGTGCAATTTTGGTGTTTGCATTATATATGAATAACCAACGGAATAACCTTAGTAATAAATGGAAGCTCTCAGGGATTGTATCTTGAGCCAAAAATAAATAAATAAATACAATGTTTGTGGCACAAAGCTCTTAATGCTCTCCCTGCACTTTTTTTTCTAATAGTTTAGTCATAAAAAGATCATTTGGGAATAATTTAATTCCAAATAATAGATTTCTGGTAATAACTGCTTTGGATGCTTTTCTTGTTCACTCTTTTTGCCACGTGGAAATGTAACTGGAGGCTTGATCTGTTGCTACACTATTAGATAAAAATGTTGCAAACTTACAGTTTGAAATTATAAGTACAGTATATGTTAGAGAATGACAATGTGAATGGTATTATATCCCAGTTAATCACAATTCTTTTATATGCAGAGCAGCAGCTTAGGTAATAGTTTCCTCCACTTCATCTTCTAAGGAATACTGCCCGGATGAGTGGCTGGGACTGGATCTAGTTTTCAGGTTGATCGAGCCGTACAGTTTGGCCGAACGCTTGGAATAAGCGATGACCTTTCTTCTATACATCTCTCCCTTCCACATGGAGATCATCAGCAGCGTGGAGAGCACCACGCCGCCCAGCGTGAGCAAGCAGAGTCCCGCGATGACGCAGCGATCCAGGTGGGCACCTATCCGGGCGCTTTCCATCTCCAGCTTCTCCATCTCTCTCGCCGACACGCTATCGCGGTCCACCACCACATCCCTGGGTACAGCGTAGGAGATGATCACCAACGAGATCCCGGTTACCAGGAACGTGACTGCACTGATAAAGCCGTAGTCAATAGAATTCCCGGAGCCCTCCCCGAAGGAGAGATCATCCTCGGACATAAAAGAAAACTCGGGGAGAGTCTCAGAGCAGGGCTCGCCGTTGCGCACGGCTCTGTGAGTACTTTTGCAACTAGACTCCGGGCTGGCCAGTCGCAGGTTGACATTCTCGTCGATATAGGTGAAAGATGTCTCTAATTCCTCGTCGCAACAAACTCGAATTTTTTCCTCACCGAGGTGACCAAGTTTAATCTCCGCGCCCGCCTTGCGCTGCGCTGTCCTTGGTGTTGAAAGACACCGGCCATGGCAGCTGCGGACCGGGTTACAGGCGCCCTCCCCCGGGATCGCTCCTCCTGTTGATCCACTCGACTTGCGGGCATGCAGCTTGGCCGAAACGCGGTCAAGGGCGTCGGAAATGTCGGGCTGTTTTCCTCCCTCCTTTGCGGGAAGCAGCTCTGGGGAAGCCATTCGTGTTTCACCACCCGCTGGTTCACTCTGAGCCTTCCTCCCACGATGTTTTCACTCCACAGCATCCCTATTAAGAACACACACCACGTCTAAGTTTAACGGTGCTTATAAATGAGATTCATGTCATTGTAGATAGCATTCTTCTTTTTCTCATATTTCATAATTCACGAATGCGCTAAAACTTGTGCGTAAAATGAAGAATACACATATAGTTAAAATAGAGTAATGCTGACGAAAAAACCACTTTAAAGTTGATGAGATGGTTTAAGAATGGACCTTAAAAGGCGCTTATATGCCAGTGCTTAGCCAAATGACTCTTAATCCAATTAGGTAAGCAAAACGTACAAATCGAGATTAAGCTATCTATTTTAATTCTGTTTTAAAATATACAGTGCTTGATCCATAAACACCTTTGTGAAACTGAGCTATAACTAATCCCTGCAAGCAGAGAGATTCATAACCACTATCAGCCCGAGTGCATATACTTACAGTAAAAAAGCATCAGTAGCTTTAAATAAAAGCACCACTAAGATATACCCTAATCGTCCTGCACACTTAATTTGGATTCAGCGTAAGATATGAGATGCTCCTCTGCATAAGGGTTGGACCAGCGATGCATATTTTTTCTAATCCCTGACTAAAAAAACACACACAAAAAAAACCCCTCAATCCTCCTCAAGCTGCATTAATAAACAGAAATAAACTCACCGCGTTACTTAAGCATCCCTTTCGACTTCTCTCCGTCACAGCGGATGATACCACACAACGGAGGCAGACAAAAAAAGCCTTATCGGTAGATATGCTTTGAATATATTCTGAGCTTGCTCAGTGCTTTGGCAGACCGGCTGCACTGAGGGGAGCTCTCCCCTTAGTCCCTCCCACACACACACAGCCTGCGACGCCCACGATGTGGCGCTGAAAGGAGCGCTGCTATCTGTGAGTCGATTGCGATCGCTGTCCGTCAACAGAAACCAAGACTTGAAGGGCTGAGGGAAATCCTTATGAATGGCACCGAAATGCCAGTTAATAGTTGTAAAGCGCACTATACTTGGAAATATCGTAAATAATGTATAAGCTCAAATGCCATCAACAAATTGAAAAAGAAAAGTCTCTTGGTGAAATTAGGAGTTTAGGAAAGATTCCCAAGGTCTCTATGAAGGCAATGTTAAACCCCCACAGAGACAATTCATACAGAGATGCTAATGCAGTAGAGATAAGGGAATTAAATTAGTTTACAGTGGGGACTCCTCGGCTTACTGGGATAGGTCTGGGCACTAGGTCAGTACTCTGGGCTTCTTGTTGTTGTTCTGCTGAGGGGAGCTTCTGTCTTTGGAAATAGCCTTTGCTGTGATGTGTGTATAACTGTTCTGCAAACAAAGGCTGGGAGGGTCAGACTTTTCAAAGTGTTACTGTTTTGTAACAATGATTGATGTCATTCATGTCACCTGCCAGTGCTTTTAATGTTGTGGGTGACCACTAATGATTTATATAAAAACAAAAGTTTTTTCTGTTTGCTTTGCTTTGGCAATAAGGCTCTAGTGATATTTCAGCTGCTGTTCTGTCTGCTAATCATCTTTGCTTTCCAGCAGTGATGCATCCTTTTGCCAGGACATCTCTTTTTAAACCACACATTTCATGTGTTGACTTTTTTAAACTAGTGGCAGGCGAAATGTGGGATGGAAAGAGGGGGAATAAAATGCTGTAGAGTCCCACATAAGGTGGGGCACCTGGTCACTCTAGATCCCATGTAGCCTACTCTACAGGAAAAATACAGTACAGCATTTTAATATTTCTGTAGCCACACAACTGAAGATCATAGACAAACATAGAGTAATCTCTTCTGTATGTCAATTAATGGCATCATCATGCCAGAAAAAGCTATCCAGCTGTGTTTTGTATATCCATCTGTTCTTTTGAGCTCTCTCAGAAGATTACTGGTCACTATTTCAAAGCGCTCCTAATCCATGTTTAATCTAGACATATAATAGGTCCTCTGATCTGTGACCCTATGTAAATGTTTTGAAAGGTTTATGTCATTCATTCTACATCTTCCACGTACTCGTCTTGGTACCATACTCAAGGATTCATATTAATCAAATGACTCTTTGAGAGTGTCACTTTGTAAACGAAATGCTAAGTACGAACTACCAGCAACTGTTTAAGTGCCTAATCCTATTTTAAAACATATATTAATTTGCTGACTGTTCCACCTTATTTGGTGCAAGCAGACAGCAGCTATAAATATAGTTGCCACATTTTCCTTGGGTCCTGGTGGCTGGGTGAATCGCTTTGGCTCATTTCCCAACAAGACTTCCATTTAACAGATGAGTAAGGAGAAAGGGACAGGAGTGGGAGGGGGGGGAAGAAAGAATGGCAGGAAGAGGCAAAGATTTACTTTACCCTTTTTGTTCCAGAAATTAGTTTTCAGAGGGATGTGAAGCACAAATCCTCCCAGGTCACTGACTGATAGATCATAATGGTTTATCATAATGGTAGTCAGAGCCAGTCCTGTGCAGAGAATCAGAGGCAGCAAGCTGAAATCTGTAACAACAGCCAACATGAGATGCTATCTGTCTGCAACAGTGCACCACTTTTCCTGCTGGCAAGGACATCACGCCTGCAAGAGGAGGGGCAGCAGGGGATTCAGTGCTCCTAAAGGGTGGATATATCCATATATCCTTGTAGCCTCTTCTACCAAAGGCACAGACCCGCACACAAGAGTAAAGACTATGAAAGATGGATGTTCTTTTCCTTTAGTCAGTAGTGGATGTCATGGTTGGGATAGAGGGGGCAGCAAGAGGGACAAGAAGAGCTAGACACATGTGGGTGTGTGAATTATGAAATGAATTCATGAATGAGAAAATAACTGAGTTCACCTTACTTGCAGCTGCTCCGGGAGCTCCTGGAGTTATTTAGTGTCCAGGAGCAGCAGACTGCAAAGCAACATAGTTAACAAAATCGCATGAGATGTGAAATAAGCTGCTACCAGAAAAAATGCCCAGAGGGTCTTTGTACCTTCTTGCAGGTTTAATCTAACAACGTTCTGCATAATGAAGTTAAAACAGACTAAAAAACAAACACGTTCCTAAAGAGAAATCATTTATTGCTGTATAATGATATAGGCTGTAGTGCAGCTTTTGTAGTTTACGCTCCAACACAGTACATGTCATCAGGAGTTGTCCAGGGCTGAGCTCGGGCATACTCTTCAAGAAATGTTCAGCCAAATGAGATTCCAAATAATAATTAAATGATTAGATTCAATCAGTCTAATACACTCACCTTTACACACCACTTGATTCAATTCAATAAGATACTATTTATACAGCTCCAAATCACAACATCCTCTGCCACAAGGCGTTTTATACTGTAAGGTTATTACCATGCAATAATACAGAGAAAACAGAGGAAAACCGCAGCAATCAGATGACCCCCTATGAGCAAGAACTTGGTGACAATGGAAAGGAAAAACTCTTAAAAAACTGTTGAAAGTAAGAAACGTCTGGCAGAACCAGGCGCAGTGAGGGGCAGCCATCTGCTGTGACCGGTTGGGGGTGAGGAGAAGAAGACAAGGTAAAAGACACTGTGTGGAAGAGAGACAGAAAATTATATTAACTAATGATTAAATGCAGAGTGGTACATAAACACACAGGGAGTGGAAAAGGTGAGTAAAGAAGAAATAGTGCATCATAGGAAGCCCCCAGCAGTCTAAACCTATTGCTCCCTAAGGGAGGGTTCAGGGTTACCTGATCCAGCCCTAACTATAAAACAAAGTTTTAAGCCTAATCTTAAAAACAGACAGGGTGCCCCTCTCCTAAATCCAAACATGGAGCCGGTTCCACAGAAGAGGTGCCTGAGCCGAAGGCTCTGCCTCTCATTCCACTTCTAAATATCCTAGGAACCACAAGCCTGCAGACTGACAAAGAAGTGCTCTATTTGGGTGATATGGTACAATGAGGTCTTTAAGAAAAGATGAAGTCTGATTATTTAGGATCTTGTATGAGAGAGCTGTGAGCAAGGCCCACCACTTCAGCTGCTTTTTAATGCATATATCTTCTCAGCCAATCACGTGACAGCAAATCAGCGCATTTAGACGCTCAGACAAGATGACTTGTTGAAGTTCAAAGTAAACATCAGAATAGGAAAGAAAGCTGCCAGATGGACTGGACTAAGTATTTCAAAAACTGTTGATCTACTGGGAATTTCCCAGTACAAAACACAACATTTCAAACCTTGAAGCAGACAAGTCATAGCAGCAGAAGAACATATTGAACAGAAATGGGATGACAGTGGACTGGTCTGATGTGCCTTGATTTCTGGTGATGGTAGGGTCAGAATTTGGTGTAAAGAGCACGAAAGTATGGAAACATCTTGCCTTGTATCAACAGTTTAGATTGCTGTTGGTGGTGTAATGTTGTGGGAAATATTTTCTTGGCACATTTTGGGTCTCTTGGTGCCATCTAAGCATTGTTTAAATGCCGGAGCTTACCTGAGTTTTGTTACTGACCATGTTCATCTCTCTGTGATCACAGTGTGCCCATGTTCTGATTTCCAGCATTGCTTTGACTAAGGTGTACCGATAATATAGTCTCCATTAAGTGCATATAAAATATGTGAAACAAAGCAATTTGCTAGCATTAGCTTGCTAGCTTTAGCATGCTTTAAAAAAAAGTAGGCTTTCTCACAAATAATGATGGAAAGAAGATTGCCTTATAAATTACTTTTGCAGGCTGAAAATTTTTCCTGCTTTGTTTGACTTTAAATATTTTCCATAAATGTAACTTGTGTTGTGGCTGATGTTGTCTTGGAACAGTGACAGTCACAGTCGTATAAAGAAATTGTTAAAACTATAAAATGTTTAGAGATGGTTCTGATTATGGAAATATAATGTCAAGACTAACAAACTGGGTATTTTAGCTCTATCCATCTGGACAAAAACATATTATTAATTTGATGCACCCTCATTAAATTATTTCCACTGAACTGCTCGAGTGTTACCGTGGGGCACAGCAGTTTGGCTCAACATGCAATCATTTGTGATGGGGAAGCGTTCAGCTGTTTGACAAATGTTTTACCTTTTCTGAGTAAAGTTCATTTTTATTTATTAGCTTTATTGTATGATGGTAGTACTTCTTTACTCTTAACTGTAAGAAATAATATGAGTGCTGTATGTTGACCAGCAGTTGAGTATTTTTTGTTTTTGGTATTACTACATAATACTAAAAAAGAAAGAAAAAGCACAGTAAAGATGTAGAAACTGTGAACAGAGGAGAAGTTAGTGCAGTTTATGGAGGTGAGATCACAGGAGTTCAAAACAGATTCAATGGTCGGAATCACAAGAACTGGAAAACCAAAATGCTCAGCTCTCTGCTGGGATATGAGCGCTCCTTACTTCATGGTTTATCTTTTGTTTTACTTTTTCTGCACATGATATCCAATGGAAAGTTCAATACCACCAGGAATTTATTCTACCAGCAAAGGGGTAACTTGGGCTAGGGCTATCCCTGGTTAAGCATGAGTAGATTCATTCTTAATAGACATTAGGTTGAATCTCAGACTACTTCTTTTTCATCATCATCTTGGTCATGAAACTTTTTCCAGTGAATTCGTCAATTACTTTTGAGCTTCTGAAAATCTGAGCTAATATAATACTTTTGTTAAACCCTTTGAATTAAAGCTGAAAGTCTGCACTTCAATCACATCCTAATTGTTTCGTTTAAAATCATCTCTGATGATGCACAGAGGCAAAATAATCAAAACAAAACCAAAAAAATAAATGTGTCTCTGTCCAAATACCTATGGACCTAAATCTAGAAGAGAGGAAACTTCTCCCACTAGCTCTAGCCTTTCTGCATATGTATTTGAAGGTGTTTCTGTGTGTTTTTGTCAGATGGAGTTGTTAGCAGAACGACTGTTGGTGCAGGTGAACTTCTCACAGCTGTGAGCGCTGCACCAAATCTTTGGCCCCATCCTACTGCTCTTCACTGAGTCCTCACCCTGAAAAAAATTCTGGTAAGCTTTGCTACTATTTCTTATCTAACAAAACAGAGGTTAACTTGGGGAGTCGAGGATAGTTGCCCAACACAAGATCCTTTTACAGTGATCAGAGTGATCGCCAGTGTTTTTTTAAAAACATTTATCTAAGTGCAAAGTTTCTATAGAGACAGCGTCCCATAATGAAAACTGCAGAGAGCACGAGAGCCTGTCTGTGTTTCGCTCAGCAGTACACACACAGAGCTCTGTAACATTACAAAATTGACTAATTTGCATCATTTTTAATCAACTTTTCTCCCATATTCCAAATATTCCAAATAGTATGTATAATATAATTCACCGGAGAAGTATGTCTGATTTAGTTATTCCTGTTTTAAGCTATTGTACTCTGATAAGGACTTGTGTTTCATGAAAGCTCCTGTAGTGTGTCTGATGTGAGATTTAGGGTTGTCTGTAGTTATAAAGTTTTCTGTTTAAGTGTTGATGTTGTTCATTGTTTTGGTTACCAGTGAATACTGGTAATAAAAAACCCCAACTCGGTTTAGACAGCAAGTCAGCATGAGGCATCATGGTTACATGTGTGATCAAGCACTTGTCACACTGCTTCTCAGTCTGATGGGTAACTGAAGTATAAGCTGAAGAAAGATCTGGAGATATGGATTATTAAGGTAGATTATAAGTCCTGAATTTCTTAAGCTCAATACACTTTCTTTAACTGCATGAGGATTTGCCAGTAAATTAGCAAGGACAGCAACACACTCCCACTGCCTGCAGTGAAAACTTTGTTCCTGTAAGTGCAGAGAAAGGCATTGAAGTCTCTGTTCTCATATCAGCAAGGCCTGGAGGACTGGAGGGCTGCCCCAGCCTCAAGCAAAGACAGTTTTCCTGGAAACCTAGAGGGACTTGCAGGTGTCTGCTCTCAGAGTCAAGTGGCCCCCTCTATCCCACATCCTGTGGAAGACATGTTTTCCCCTCTCATGGGGGATCTGCTAGAGCTGAGAGCCTTTAAGCTTATCTTTCATATAGCCATGCTTTATAAAATCCCAGGGGGTAATGAGTAGAGCAGCATAAAACAGATTTGGCATAGATGAAATTACCGTTTTGAAATTGGTTGGCTGATTTATAACTGTTGAATGAAACTTCTGAAAAAAGTTAAAGAAAGCAGAACTTTCCTATAAATGTATGACCTACACTTAAAGTAAAACTCCAGTATTTATTGTATTTAACTCAAAGTCGTCTTTAAATTACAGTGTCCTCTCTCAACCATGTAAAAATGCAGATCACGCGATCCTAAACAACATCTTTCGTTTTCTAATCTGTTGTCCTTAGAATCAGAAACGAACATGTTTCTATGCAGTACAAGTATATTTACAGCCTAAAGCTATCCGGCAACTAAGCTCTTACAAACGTCCTACAATTCAATCTTTAAGTTTATTAGAATCTTGCACTATTTAATAATCAGACAAGCTGGTCACACCGCTGAATTGGGCCCCTAAACTCCGGCTCCTAGAGTCAAAAATCACTAATGTATTCTGTCATATTGAACATATTCTGCAGGCCCTTCAGCACACCTCCGCTGACCTGTTTAGTGCAGTTCTTGTTCAGACCATAGCTCTTGGAGATGACGAGTCGCTCCATTATCTGAGCTACCCGACATCTGATGTGGGTGACACACTCGTCCTGCAGGCAGGCGTTGATACTGTGACACTTGGTCAGCACTCTCATCATGCCCTGGAATGTGCAGGGCTGGTTGAACTGATCCCTCCCGGCTGTGGCTTCAAAATTGTGGTCAGGCTGGTCATCAGTAGCTGTAATCTGTAAAACCACAATATTCAACATGCTTTACTGTGTTATGATTTCTACTTTTTGGTATGTGTCTGTCACTGAATGTTCACTGACTGTTCGTGGAGACAGCTTGAACTGTAAGAGCGATACAGCTCAGTGAGCCGTTGCTCATAAAAAACATATTTACATACAAGGAATATGGATGTTTATCTGCACTTATTTGTGAACTTTTTCCCCTCATCGATTGTATATTATTTTATATTCTTTTGTAGATTCATCGCCCCATGAATGCATGAGAACAATAAAGATCAAAGAGCAAATACTGAGGCGGGGAATATTACGGTATATGAATCACACAATATGGTTCTGCAGCAGACAATCTTCTGCAAATTGCACCATTATTTAACACTCACAGAAAAGGATGTCTTTAATCATCTGCACCTGACGTCACTAGTGGGAGAGTATTTCACTCAACTAGTAATTGCTGCAGGTGGACGTCTCACAGCGTTGAGCAAAGTGCTAAGACAATGAATCCAACCTGTAGCTTATCACTGAGTCATCTCACCGTAGGATCACACATATGTCTGGGCTTTTACTGTTATATTAATGTTACAGAAGTTGAGTTGATGCATCTGATAGAGGGGAAGACTAGTTTCCCAATGCAAGACATATTCAAGTAATCCACGTATCACATGCAGTAAGTTACATTTTTGCAGTATGCTGAGCAGTTTTTCAGTTATTTAATCACATTTTTGCATAAAGATTGACCATCATATAAACTGCAGCTTAATGTGACTCACACAGAACTGAAGTGTCTTCCATTCATGCATGAATGTAGCAATACTGTTGTGTCAGTGAATGTAATTAGATTAAAAAAAAAAAAAAAACGTAAGTAGACCTACTGATGGCATGTTTGCTGTCCACAGCCGGATGGGTCATAGGTTTTTCCTTTGACTTTGATAAATACCTGCAGCATCAAAAATCAGTGTGGCATGTATG
Source organism: Rhamphochromis longiceps (assembly GCF_057381845.1). Taxonomy (NCBI): domain Eukaryota; kingdom Metazoa; phylum Chordata; class Actinopteri; order Cichliformes; family Cichlidae; genus Rhamphochromis; species Rhamphochromis longiceps. Next base: position 16,869,259 of record NC_140567.1, read on the forward strand.
TTTATCCACATGTTTGCCTTGTTATCGGCTCTCAATTCCAAAGTCTGCATCTCTGATGGCATGGAGGTGCAACAGTGTGTATGGAACTGGCAGCTTGTACATATAGAAAGGTATCTACAGGTTTTAAAGCAACACGTTCTCATCCAGATTACAGCTTTTTCAGAGAAGGCTTTGCACATTTCAGCAAGACTGCTAACATGGCTTAGTAGTGGATGACTCGGGTGCTGAGCTGACCTGGCTGCAGGCGACACCTTTCATCAGTTGGAAACATTTGATAAATCATGAAAAATGCAAAATATGACAAAGAAGACACAGGAGTGTTGGCAAATGAGAATCTGATATCAACGAAAGACTGGGACAAGATATCTCTCCCAAAATTCCAGCAGCTGGTGTCCTCATTTCCCAGATGTTTAGGGTCTGTTGTTTAAAAACGAAGGGATGCTGCATAGTGGTAAACATGGCCAAGTGGGTCCAGGCGATGTGGGAAAGCAACAAAAAGTGTCCAGGTCGGAAAAAGGAGACAGGGAGGCAAAAGGGTTAAATAAAAGAGTTTTATTAAAGTTTCTATTAATAACTCAGCTAAAAGAGACGGGCAAGCCGCTATCACCATTTGAAGAAACAAACAAAGACTCAGGCATCGGTCAGTAAACTGAAAAGTAAGTTAAAAAAAGTTTAGTCAAGAAACACTCCTCTCCACAGAGCAGGAGTAAACCATCACCGAACACAGCTCACTAGCTGCAACCACCAACATGACTCTCTGGCACCAGAGCTCACTTTTCTCTGGCCTTAAATACCTTTAACTGCTGATGTGAGTCAGCTGTACAAAAGAAAAGGGTGGTAAATGGCCTGCATTTGTATAGCGCTTTTCTAGTCCTTAAGGACCCCAAAGCGCTTTACACTACATTCAGTCATTCACACACTGGCAATGGTAAGCTACGTTGTAGCCTAGGGCGCACTGACAGAGGCGAGGCTGCCGGACACTGACGCCACCAGGCCCTCTGACCACCACCAGTAGGCAAACATGGGGTTAGTATCTTGCCCAAGGATATTTGGCATGCAGCCAGGAGGAAGCCTGGGATCGAACCACCGACCTTCTGATTAGTGGCTTTTTTTTTGGATCCGCGCTTGTAGGTTTTAAAGGTGCTGCAATAACAACCTTGAAAGATTCCCAATACATTTTCTGAAACAGTGGACAGAAATACAATTCACCCATGACAGAGGAAAGACATAAGTTTGAAAAAATGTTCATACTTTTTGTTTTCTTTCTTGTATTTCAACCCCATTCAGTAAATCACTGGTTTCAATGTCTACGTACATTTAGTAACCAGTTTAGGAAGAGCTCTTTCAGGCCATGTCCACACATTTCAAATATAAATGGCAGGAAAATCTTCTCAGTTATTGTGGGTGATTTTAGGAGCTGCCTCACAGCTTGAAAATAACAAGTGCAGTCAAGTTGTAGGTCAAACTAAGCCATGAGTACCATATGCTTCCTGCAGCTAGAGGTCATGCTAAGGTCTCTTATGATGAAGTGTGCCACATGGCAGGGAACAGTAGATTATTAATAAGCAGGTGTACACAAGAGTTTGTTTGGGAAATCTGGCACGCAAACCCTCGAGCAGCTCTTAAAAGGCCTTCCAGAGAGGAGAGTGCTGGCAGACAGCGGGGTGACGAGGGAATTAAGTGGAAGGCCTACTGGGTTAGTTGGGATATTTTTTTATTTTATTTTGAATACTCGATGTAGTGGTGGCAGCAGACACTGTTATAAATTATTTAGCACTTTAGACCTTAAAGTAAATTTGCAGTGACTTTCTTAAATGACGCGGTGTGTCTGGTTTCAAGACAGACACTGTGGGATAATGGAAGGATAATAATGGCTTTCCTACTGGCTTGTATGTGTTTGTGTGTGTGTGTAGGCAAAGATTTATACTACATGCAAAGATTAGCCTTCATACACACACACACACACACACACACACACACACACACACACACACACACACACACACACACACACACACACACACACACACACACACAAACAGCCTTTGTAATTAAGAAAGGCAACTCAGATAATTCATTAAATCCACCATTTCATCGACCCCTCTTCTCTTTATCGTCTCTTTATCATAATTAATGCGATGTTATCCCTTCACGCCACAGCTGCTTTTGCATTATAAAGCTCTCAGTGCTCTTGATGATAATGGTCTCTCCTGTCTTCTGCCTCTGTGTCTCCATCTGCGACACTGATTATCTCTCACAGCTATTATGCTGTGGCCTAATTAAAACACAACAAACCGCATGTTTTAGCGTCCGGATCGCATATTTCTTTTAACAAATACATAGTCAACGTCAGTTAAGCTCTGGGATCTCTGTGTGCAGGCAAAGTCACAATTGCTATTTAGTATGGGCAAGGCAAACATTTTTGAGAAAATTGAATGAGTTTTATTCATCGGGCAAATGGGAAAGCCTTGTGTTTGAGCCAAAGAACTCATTTATATTTGGTGAATACAGTGAGCCAAGCACTGAGTAGTCTACTGGCACCACTACCATCAGTACCGATTTTTGCTTCTCAAGTTTACCTTGAATTTTCGAGTTGGAACAAAAGGACCTCTTTCTTAAAAGCTGCAGCACATGAATAATGGATTGCATTAACACAGAAGCGACTGATGTGAATTTGCGAATGTGCCCAGTGATAAGATATTCAGATATCCGTAGCCACTCGCATAACAGTTCTTTTACCTCCTGGGCAAAAGTAGATAGAGAGACCCCTTTACAGCATCAGATGGCTGGCTCTCCATCACGATTTGTTTTGTGTCCTGTAATCTTTCAGCAACAGCCGGCTATTCCTGGAGATGAAACATCAACCCAAAGAAACACTGAAGGGATGCGTTTCATAAATATGAATTATGGAGACAAAGGAAAGAAAAGCATTTCTATGTAACCCAAAGGAAACTGTTAAAGGACTCTATAGCACAAAAACTGAATAGATATCAAATTCAAACAACATTAGGCCTTTGAACTTCTTTTAAAAAAACAAACAAATAATACAAAACTAGATAGCAGCCACTTGCTCACACTTTCAAGCATCCAAAATGCACTCACAGACCCTAAGTACATGTGCATAGATCTCTCTTATCTTTAGTTAATAGTCAGTCATCACACATTTCTGGCAGCTTAGCTCATCTTGTTCATTTAAAGGCAGTAGCACACCTTAACCACCAGGTGGCATTGCAGACCCACAATAAATGATGGTGAGAGTTGGAAACAGCATCAGGACATAGGTGAAAGTTATGAACTGGTTAGCTGTGAAAAGTACAGTTTGTTCAAGTACTGAACAATGTTTATTTCTATTTATGCCTTTATGGTATTTTCAGAGAAAAACTCTTTGACTTAGATTTATTTTTGAGTGAATGTGAATCATGATCACATGATCATATGATGCACAGAGCTGATGAACATGAACTTCACACTGTTATGACATTGTGCAGTAAAGAAAACAAACATCATTAGCCTGCTTTTACTTGAAGGGATAGTTTAAGATTTTGTTTGGCAATGAGTTATTGTTATTGTTTGTGTCTAATATGATGTTATGATCGTGAGAGGATTGTTGTTGTAGTTGGATGGCTATCTTCAGACTCTCTCTCCCATGGCCACCAGCTCATTCTTTGCATCAGAAATCAAATTCTCTAAAATGTCAAACCGTTGTTGCAAATAAGAAAGGGACTGACAGTAACATTTCCACTTCAGTGATAAATAAATAATCTCCCAGTTATGATCCTGAAATACCTACAACAGAAAACAAAAACAATGATCAGATTTGATTCACACATGCCTGACTAATGATGATTTGGTACGCAGTCAGCAGAATGCAGCTACATCACAGCGAGCATGATCTTGCACATTACTAGAATCAATATTCGTTAAATGCAAGCTTGTAGGCCTGGATGTGTTCTTCAGGGGAGTAATTACAAATTTTTTTTGCCCACCTGCAAATTGTGTGATTTTACCTCTTGACCCCTCTGCCGTGATGAGTGATGATCTGTCGTGGTCTCCCACCTGAACCAAAACACTTCACTTACCCGGTGGTGCAGCGTAATAGCACAGAGAAAATCAATACAGAGGTGACAGTGAATTAAAGCCACTGGATAAGGACACTGATATAAAACCTTTGCAAGGATGCTGGGATTATCCCAAGAAAGCCAACTGGCTAAAGACTGCGACAACTCAGGAAGCCTAAAACCAAGATAACTGCTGATCCTTTTACACTGTCTTGCTTTTTATCCATACATCCTGTGGACAATCTAGCCACGGTGTGGAAAGTAGCTCTTTTCCTACACGCCTTTCAGCTCTTGTTGCTGAACAGGCCTTCTGGGAAGGTTATCCACACAGTGATATAAACAGCTGCATTGCCTACTCTGCTAATATCTGAGTAATCCATCCTTCTTTTACTCAAGCCTGTGCAGCTTTCCTGGGAAAACAATCAGTATCACTGTAATCTGGACTAGTGATGAGCAACTGCCTCAGCTGGTTTGCTCATCCTTTTTTGTCTGCGGGGCCTAAAAACACCACAGGGATGAGAGGAAGAGCGCTAATCAAAAAGAGTTAAATCATGCCTGCGTCAGTTTGATAATCCACAGTGGATTTCCATGCAGATGGAGATAGAAGTAGACAGTAGAGGACTTTTTTCCCCCTCCTCTCCCTCTGAGAGGCACTTCACACACACGCACATACAACTCCACCTCAGCTCATGTTACAGGTGTTATCCCCTAGGAAAATTGTTGCTGGTGGGTTCCCGCCTTTCTCTCTGTCTACGTAGCAATGTAGACAGAGAGGTATAATGGAAAAGCAATGCTGAACAGCGTGAACCTTCAGCTCCTTTCCTTCTTGATGAGAAAATCATGTTGATGCAGGTAGACAACAGAGAGTGAGAAGGAAGCAGCGACAGCCCTTTCCCCTGCTACGCTGATCACAGAGTTCACCTGCAAGTCAATTTGAATAGAGACGCACTGTGTAATACAAATCTCAGAGACATAAATGAGCTTAAAAACATGTAATATGGTACAGATATGCTGCTGTCAGACATTAGATAGCTCCGAGTCATGCTGCCAGTATTTTTGGAACTACCACAGATGACACAATATTGCACAATATTGCACTACGGAGATATTAAAGTCACCTTTTATATATTTGAAAATTTTATATCCTTATACTGCCATAACAGGTTTTCTTTGGTGCCTGCAGGACTCAATAACATGTTTAGTATTATCTTATTGCACTTTATGGGATTATGTTTTATCTTTTATTACATTACTATGTTCACGTGGTTCCAGGTATCTGGATATTGACACTCTGTGTAGCTTTTTTTACCCTCTCTCTTTATGAATATTACTAGGCGTAAGGAAAGGTAAGGCATAAATGAATAATGTGCTGCATGTATGTGTCAGTTTTCTGGTGGTGGTACTGATTGGCACTTGGCTTGTTCAATGATATACTGGGGTTTTTCCTGCACAAACACCTCTATGATTAAGAGAGAAAATATATTTCCCAATGGGAATCAATTCCTTGGGCAAAAAGTGTATTCAGAAGTAAAGATGTCATCAGAGTATTGTCCCTGACTATGCCCATCCCTTTATGACCACAGTATACCCATCTGTTTTGGCTGCTTCCAGCAGGCTTACATCCCATGTCACACAGCTCAGATCATCTCAAGCTGGTGTCTTGAACATTGTGGTTTGTTCACTGTACTCAAATGATCCCCACACTCACCAGCTCTCACCACCTTTGGGATGTGGTGTAATGGGAGTGTTTAATGAGAAACAAATCTGCAACAAGTATTTGATGCTGTCATGTCAATATGGAGCAAAATCTCGGAGTAATGTTTACAGCACCTTTCTTAAGCTACACCATTAATTAAGGCAGTCCTGAAGGCAAAAAGGGGGTTCAACCCACAAATTATCAAGGCATACCCAATAAAGTCCCTGGCAAACTTATATTTAATATGTAAAACCTCCAATGTTTCTGTACAAGCAGAAGCATTAAAATATTATGAAATGCAAAAATGACACATTTCTCACTGAAATAATGAAATCAATTTGTTAATTACAGTAAATTTGCCGGTTTTCTTTTCATTTTTATGCAATTGCTGGTTGATTCAATATAGAACACTTACAGTGTAAAATGGGAGTTTAAAGGTGAAAAGGAGCTATTTATGAAAGAAACAAGGCTTTAGAGTATTAATGTATTAATGGCTTATAAGTGTGCTTTCCTCCTAATCATTAACAGTCAGGGTTATCTGTTCACTTGTTTAACTTTCTTTATTATATGCATTTTAAGGAGTACATAATTATAACACAGTACAATAATATTACAATTAGATATGACGGCATAAATAACTCTAGCAAATGAGTGCCTAACACAACTTGATCTTTATTATTATTAGATATAATAAATACATTTCAGTTCAATGTATCCCGTGAATGAGGTGTTTTATTTAAAAAAAAATCTGACTCTTCACTATGATTTGTTCATATGCGAGAGCATTGATTGGCTGTTAGCTAATCAGCGGTACAAACATATAATAAACAGAAAATACATTAAACAAAGATGAAAAAGCATCATTGGCTTCTGGGCTATAAAGAATAAAAAATATAAAAGAAAATTTACATGAGATTTGTGTGTGTGATGGGCCTAAGTTTGCCACATTAGGTTCAACATAGATGGGAATAATTAATTAGGCTTAAGAATATGGGGATTTTTCTCTCAGGTTAAAACTCTGGATATGTTAAAATAGCATAATTAAAACAAATTAAAAAACAAAACAAAAAATAACTGCGTCACATACACAGCAGAACACTTATTGTGGAGGTGATGATGAAACTGATCTAGTAAAGCAAAATCCGAGTTTAACTGGAAATCACTCTAAAACCTTTATTGGTTTTCCCTCTTATTAGAACTTTTGTCTTAGTTTTACTTTTTCTTGGAATATTACTTTCAAAATTAGCATGTATTTTTAGAACGGCCCCACGGGAGTCCCTGGTTTGAAAAAAAAAAAAATGTTCGTGGCTCCGGTGCGTCAGCCTGTGACTTCACTGGGCTGGAAGGAGCAGAGATGCTCTGCAGGAAGCTCCCAGTCATGACTGTGTGAGCGGTGAGACGAGAGCGAAGCGTGGAGCCTGCAGCACCTCCTCTCCTCTGGCTGCAAACTTCAGACCTCTTTATGATGTGTGAAGGGAAAAGCGCGCTGGAGTTTGATTTGATGGCTTTTCGATATCACAAAGTGTAATGGATTTCGCTGAGAAGAACAGACAATTTGACTGGATCCTGTGCGGATGAAATTAAGTTTTTAAAGGATTTATAGAAAGGGGCTCTTGGTGGATACAGTTCGTACTGTGGCCCTGCAGAGATTTTTCACTGTGTAATGCATGTTTCTGAAAGCTCGGTGTAATTTTCTTAAAACTCCAAAGAGCGACAGCTTCCTCTTGTCATGAAAAATCTCACCATGGATAACATGACTGTGGAAAATGACACTTCGGTGCACGACAACCAGACCCTTGGAGTGTGGACTGACTATTCATTTGAATACAAGGTGGCCAGCGTGTTTTTGGTGACTCTAATATGTGGGGTTGGGATCGTGGGGAATGTGATGGTCATACTGGTAGTCCTGACCACCAAACACATGCGGACTCCCACTAACTGTTACCTTGTGAGCCTGGCGGCGGCTGACCTAATGGTCCTTACGGCCGCCGGGCTGCCCAACATCACCGACGCCCTGCACGGGCAGTGGGTGTACGGCTACGCGGGCTGCTTGGGCATCACTTATTTCCAGTACCTGGGGATAAACGCGTCCTCCTGCTCCATAACCGCCTTCACAGTGGAGCGCTACATCGCCATCTGCCACCCTATTAAAGCGCAATTCTTGTGCACTCTATCCAGGGCTAAGAAAATCATCATGCTGGTGTGGGCGCTCACCTCTGTTTACTGCATCATGTGGCTCTTTCTGTCAGACACTAAAAAGTTGATCTATGACAACGTGGTGCTGCTCACCTGCGCCTACAAGGTGTCCAGGAGTCACTACCTGCCCATCTACTTCACGGATTTCACGGTGTTTTACGTGCTCCCTCTCATGCTGGCCACGGTTCTGTACGGACTGATCGCCAGGATACTTTTCATCAATCCACTGCCTTCGGATCCGAAGGACAGCACCAAGAAGTGGAAGAAGGAGACGACTCAGGGAGGGAGGATGATTAGCACCAGCTCCTCCAGCAGCACCACGGCTGCCTCCCGCAGACAGGTAGCTCATTATCGTCACCATCATCCCTGTAGCACTTTTCTGCGTGAGTTGGGTTGCGGAGGGACTGTATTTCGTTCCAATTAAAAACAAGTTAAATGTTTCATTTCCAGCAGATTTATTCTGCTTCTCTGCTTTTTCTTCTTCTTTTTAAATCCAGATAGATAGTCTGACAATGAAATGTAGCCCTGCGTTCAGTTATGCTAGTCTAAGTTTATGGTGACAGGAAAAAACCTGTCTGTTTGGGATTTGGAAGATTTTGTACCGCATGAAACAGAATGAGAACACCCAACCTGGGTTCCTTGGCTTATAAGCGTTTCTTTAAATAGAAAGAACGCTTTTTAAAAAGCCGTTTCTTTAGTGAAAGATCCACAGCTTCGTGGATTACAGACATTGAGAGAAATTAGACTATGTCTTCTCGTCCTTATCTCCGTGTGAGGGGGTAAAATTTTAAAAATCCTGCAAAAAACAAAAAAATCTCAAAAATCCTCAACTGCAATTCCATCAATGCTGCACCCATATCAGAGGCGGGGCTACATTCTTAATGGTTGTATTTCAGGCCGACATTGCAGGCACACACGTGTCTGCAGTCACGGTGCATGAGTAGTTGGTGGATTGTTGCGTTTCAGACACGTCTGTAGGGTGAGACCTCACCCTCTCCTGACGAATTTTCACTCGGACCCAAGCAGACCATGCAAATGCCTAAACTATACTGTCCCTCTAGCACAACAGGGAGGGCCTGTCTTAGTAAGGGGGTTTATGGAGGGGTTTAGGACAAATTCATATACCTAAACGCAGCTTCTGTTAATCTTATTTTATTCTGAAAACTTTCCATTAATCTTTAGTTCCTAAAGTACTGGTAACTGAGCCTGGTGGAGTGTAAAACCAGCCAGTTCATTTCCCTTTCTTTCTTTCTTTCTTTCTTTCTTTCTTTCTTTCTTTCTTTCTTTCTTTCTTTCTTTCTTTCTTTCTTTCTTCGTGGAACAGAGGAGATTCTATAGCTTAGGACTGAATAAGAAGCAGAAATTTTGAGATAGTCCATCCTAAATATAGGCCAAAAAATGAATTATCTTATCTTATCTATGTCTTTTGTTAAACACACGGCCACATGCAGTACTGCTAAACAGTCTAAAACAATTTCACTATCTATCTTCTGTTTAGTTTTTTCTTTTTAACATTTTAAAAACAGTTTTATGAATAAAACTGAATCCTCTAAAGGTAAGGACACCATGCCAGACACCTAGGTAGGCTGCAGGGAGAGATGTTTGTTTATCAGATCAGGGGAAGAAGCCTTCCTGGAATGACAAGGGGGTGTGGTAACCCTGAGGGAGCTCCATGCTCTGCTGGGTAGTCAGATCAGTTAACCCTAACTCAAATAGACTTTTAGTCCTTTTCTCCATCAGTGGGGTTTTTATTCTAACACATTTCTGCCAAAGCACAGCCAGATTTGCTTGTTATCGTCAGCATTCACAACTCAACACTGACACAACCAACAACCCCTCCCTCCTACCACATACCTTACCGAGTTACCTAAATGTCAACAGCAGCTAAGATTAGGCACTCCACTTGCTGATGGCACTTGCTCTGCCCCTATCCAAGTCAATTAGACTCACCTCACTGCAGCTGAGACAACATGTCATGAATATGGATACGGGTTGATTACATGCACGTTTAAACATCAAGATGTGGTGTAAATTAATAAATCCAATCTTTGTAAAGTTGTGATTAACGATTTGATCCAGTTACTTAATAAATTATATAAACATTAAATAGGTGTTCAAATAGGTCACTAATATTGACGAGAGACTTTCAAGCTGGAAAGATTTTTATCTCATCAAATCTTTTCATTTTTTTAACTGGATAGTTTGGTATGAGCCACTGATGTGTAGCATCAATGTTGCTTTGATTAAGTGATGCACCAATTGAGCAACAAGCTGATCAGCAGTATACTTGTCCCTCTTTCCCATGTTAGAATCATGGTAAAAACTATCCAGTCCCTGAGGGGTGTGCTTATGTAGCACACCCAAATTTTGTATAAATCCGCTGTAAAAAGGACCCATTTTCACTTTTGTTTTTTCTGATGTCATTATCCTCGGGTGACATAGGAACACACTGTACATGTAAACCTAATAAGCTTGCTTCACAGTACACCCATCTGGTGTGTGCTGCTAATTCAGGTGATTTTTGTACAATGCGAGTGACTCCACCCTAAAACACTTACCAGATAAATAATTGGCAAAACCCCAGTGCAGCAGTAAAAAGGTCAATCCACGCCTCGGTGTATGTGTAGCCTTGTTATTTGTTGCAATGTTCGAGCAGACCTGCTGGCATTTTCACAGCTTTTACGATCAACAAAGTTCTCAATTCAAATTATACCCCTAGTATATACAAGTGCAATCAGGTGAACGAAGAAGAGTTTTTGGCTTGAAACAGGTGATTTTCTGGTACTATAGCATGCTGTATTATAAGTTAGACCATTTTTGGCAACCTTTTCATGAAAATGTCCAAAGGTTGTGACAGTGTCTTGGTTTGCTGGTTCCAGATGATCAAAGTTGAGCACAAAGGTCTAAAGACAAAAGCAGAGTTCTGTATTTGATAGGGACTCAGAATTTCCAATCACCAAACTGGAAAAGTCGAAGAAAACACCCACTTGATAACTTGGACACATTTACTCAGCTCTGACATTCAAATTTTGTTCATAACCACTATGGTCAAAGGAAACTCTTATTACTGTCCACAGTAATCCATGTTTGACAGTAAGGCTCAGCGCTGGCACCTTCCTGCCTTTGCATTTGCATGCGTGAAAAGCTTTACGCTGAGAGGTGCAGCATGACCCCTAAGAACACAGATCCGAGCAGGCATCAATGGCATGACATTGATGAAGTCAGACACAGCATAAAAATGAGGAGCTAAGCTGGAGGTGGGTCACGTTGTATATGAGATTTGCAAGTGGGAAACACAGAAGTGTATCAGCTGAACCACCAGCTGTTTGCTTAGCTGTTATCAGCTCATATTGATACTGATATAAATAAATGGTCGTGACAAGTTTAAAATTTTTTAAAACAAGGTTTTTTGAAATTTAGTGTGGGGCAGCTTTCCTCTTCTGAGCTCAATATTGTTGTCTTTAAATATTGTAGTAACGCTCCACCATGTGGGAGCAGGTGAATGATGACCCCATATATGCTGCAGTTTTAAATCTTTGAACCCTGGTCAGAAGTTTTGTCATGAGTTTTTAAATCATGGCGTGCTGTTTTTAAGGACATTTTTTGTGCCATGAAAGCACATGTTGAGCTTTTTGTTTGCCATTTCAGGCTGTACCCATTGTAAAGAGATTAAATAACCAACACAGTGGCTGGGTGGAGGTGGCTTAAAGGCGGGAGAACAAAGGTTCATAAGGTCAGGAGGTAAACTGCTTATCCCCGCCTCAGGATTTGATTTTACCTTTTTTTTTCTTTAGAATTTTACATTTTGCCTATTCAATTTGGCAACACCACCAATTTTCAAATTATCCCAGTGCCTTCACATGAACCTTGAAATTAAAAAAAAAAACAACTTAGATTATCTGGTCAGTTGGTGACACCTGTGGTCACTAATAAGGATTTGTTTTGTTGTTGTTGTTGTTTTGTGTAGAGGTATTTTTAACACATTGTACTGTGCTCTGACATCTGAAACAAATAGGCTGTTTCACAGGAAAAGCCACTTCACCAGCTGAATGTTTCCAATGAGAAGCAGAAGTGTTTGATGTTCTGCAGCTGTATAATAGGGATGTTGATAGGCTGACCACACTGAGAACAAATTTGTAGATGAACTACAGAGTTGCATACATTAAATAAATTAAATCCCAAAGGAATCACAGTCAAAACTATGCAGAGTGTTAGTTACAGACAAAAACTAATATTAGCAAAAAAAAAGTTAGGGGTGAAATTTCATACACCACATAAAGATGTTTTTTCATTTAACTGTGGGGAAGGCGCAGCTGCATGTAAAGACAATGTCGATGCATGATAGGGTGTTGGTTTTGTGCATGCTGGCTCATAGCTTACTGGGTAAAAAGCTGTTGAACAACCCTGTGCAGTAGTGCAATGTGTTGGGCTTCATTTACACCTGATGAGCATTTAAAAACTTTTTATTATGCTGTCCGAAACAGGTTCGTCTTGTAAATGAGTTATTGAATCTCAGTGAGATTACCTGTAAAAATAAAAGTTAAATAAAAAAAAAAAGCTTCTTTAACACATGAATGAATTTTTTTCCCAGGTGACAAAGATGCTCGCTGTGGTGGTGATCCTGTTCGCCTTACTTTGGATGCCCTATCGTACCTTGGTGGTGGTCAACTCTTTCCTGGACAAGCCCTACCTGGACACCTGGTTCCTGCTCTTCTGCCGTCTCTGCATCTACCTAAACAGTGCCATCAACCCCATCATCTACAACGCCATGTCTCAGAAGTTTCGTGCCGCTTTTAAGAAATTGTGTCACTGTGGCCCTCAGCGCATGGAGAAGCCTGCTTCCTACAGCGTGGCCCTCACCTACAGTGTCATCAAGGAAACGTCCAACGGGGAAAGTCCTGACCACTTCACCACAGTTATGGATGAGCTCCACACACCGTCTGCTCAGTACCTACCTGCCAGCATCCTGCCAAATGCCAAAAAGATGGTATATGAAGAGCCTTCTCCGTCGAGCAGGGATGTCAAGGCCTGACTAGAAACAACCTTTTTTCACCTTGTTCACTGCAAGTGAACAAAAAAAGGAGAAACTCCAGAGTGTGCCTGAAACACAGCTTAATCCCTAGTCCATTCCCTCATTATCAAACAATACTTAAATAGTCAGCTTCAGACAGAAGTATATACTAAATGGACGTTCACTCATTTTCATTTCATTTTCTTAACCGCTTGTTAACTTGGGTTTGCAAGCAGCTGGCGCCTATCCTAGCTATCATATGGTGAAAGGCAGGGTGCACCCTGGGAAGTTCGCCAGTCTCTTGCAAAGCAATCACACGGAGACAGACCACCATCCACGCTCACCTTTACAGCTAAGAGTAATTTAGAATCACCTGTTAGCACAACACACGTCCTAGAGGAGTACCCACAGTGACTCCATAGAGGCACAGCGAGAACATACAGTGGATTCAAACCTAGGAACTGGCTGTGTGATGAGACCTTGTTTATGTACAACTGTTCTTCATATTTATGGCTGATCACTTTCTATTCGCTTGACTCTGCCCAGCTTCCTCTCCCTGTTCTGGGAATGGAGCTCTTATTTTCCTTTGACCTAAAGTGGTTAGTAACAGTCAGACGATTACTTTTATCACCACAAGTATGCCATAAGCATACCACATTGCACACTGACAACTAATCATAGTAGTATTCTGTTACATCGACAGTTCGGTTGATGACTTTCTGTCAGTCTAATGACATTTTGATATAATTTCATTCTCTGGCCAGGTGTGTGTTAGCATGGAGCAGGTGCCCATGTTGTATTATTCCTTTTGTTAATCTTATTCACAGCACACGGCAACATTCATGAGTAGACCAAGAGGATGTGAACCCTCTACCATGACATGCTGTCACACTGGACTATAGTTGAAATAGCAACACACTAAACACACTAAAATAAAGATAAATTATTTCAGTGGGGTGGACAACTAGATGCTAGCGCAGGTGTTCAAGAGTTTACAGTGAACCTATAAATGAGGTTCATTTAGATGCGTCCCAGCAGATTCCTGGGTTCAAGTTTTCATTTTATTTATCATCAAGCATTTTATAAAGTTTATCTGTAATGTAACTAAGTGCTTTTGCTGTAAAGTAACATTTTACTTTCTTTTATGTTTACATTTTTGAGTGTTCTGTACAATATTAGACTTTTGTTTTGTTTCTGTGCTTGGACTGCATACACTGTATCACCTGTACATCAAAGCCTCTCATTTCTCAGTCGTTAAAATGTTCTGTCATGATAAATATTTATATTGTCTGCATTACGCAGCCCCATAGGATATCGTTTTACCAACCCTACCATACACAAAAGCAAATACAAAACTCTTTTTCCGTTGCTAATGTACCACTAGAAGGCTAGTACAGGATTTTACATAAATCCAATGCACATGACATTTTAGTCTTGCTACAGCACTACAGGGAAAACACAGATGTGGAATTATGTGACCTTTTAAAAATAGGTCTAAATATGAGAACAACTTTATCTTGCTTTCTCAATTTAAAATCCACTGATGGCTAACGATTTCTCTGTGGATTTCAAACTAAACAGTGACAAACACTAAAGTCTTCTGTTGGCTACTGTGACTATGACAGCTGTGGAATCAGAGCCCGTGGGGGGGGGGGGTGAGTGGCCGGTGTATCATAATGATAAGAGAAGAATGTGTAGCTCTGATGTGCAGAAAGAGAGGCTGTTTGTTAAAGGGTCTGGTAACAGTCGTGACAGTAATTCACTGAAACTGCAGATTGCAGCACTTTTGTGGGATTTATCCGCTCAGCAAAACCCAACAGAGCAATGATGGAAGGTGTAAATAGATCGCAACGACGTGCCATACTTGAGCTGGCGCAATCCACACTGTGTATATTGCTCACACCCCACTATTAAAGGATGAATTTTCTAGTGTTTCTTTGAGCTACATGTACAGTGTGTGTAAACTGAAGACGGCTCAAGGGGATAAATAAGTAAGGAGCTCAGTGAGAAGGGCCTTTTTTGTGTTAATCTAAAGGCTTTTTTCTGTCAATATTGTGAAGTTGCTTGAAATTGATTGTGCAGTGCAATGTGAAATTCAATTGGTATTGTGTTTTCAAACATGTGGCAGCAAAATGGAATTTGTATTTTTCATTTTTAAAAAAAATAATAGCTCATTTTGATCTATTGTTCCATCAGTGTGTTTACCATCATTTCACAACAGCGGGTGGGGGCTGAACTCCAAAGTGGAAGAAAAAGACCGTGGTTTGTAGTAGTTGTAGCGTAAAGTACCTCTTATTCGTACAAGTTTCAATTTCTTCCTTTGTTCTCGGTTGAAACATATTTCTTTGACAAACAGCTGCGATGGAGATTTTTTGTTCTGCACGGTGCACTGTCTGCAGCATGAACTCAGGCTTTTGTGAAGTGCTACCTGATGAGTTTCCATCTGATGCAGTGTGGGGTTTTTTGTGCACTTTTCTTTCTGCAGGTGGCTTTTCTCTGCTTTATCAGTTTGATGGCTTGTTTTGTATTTTGTAACCTTCTTTGTCAATAATAAACACAGATGATAATTACACGACGCTGGAGATGGTGCATTATTGCTACGTCGATATACGCTCTTTTGTTCCCGATTCTCTACAGCTCCACCACTTCTGATCTATTACCAGCAGCCATTGAAGAAACTGCCTCATCCAAGATACCCTTATGAATCAGGCACAGATAGCTCTGCGAGCTGCGATCACACCGAGGACATCAATCACAGGTGTTGATTGCTTCGTTCTGAAACCACTCAGCATGTGGTGGCCTCGTCTCCTCTCGCTGAAAACTATCAGAACCCAAATGTGCTCAAAACAAATAATGTGACAACCGTGTGAAATTTATGTTTACTGTAGGTAATGTCACTAAATATCTGATCCGTCAAAGCTCCCTCAATTTTGTTAAGTGATAATGCCACCACTGGAGTCACACAGTAATTTCCCATGCACTGTGGTGGAGCTGGAAAGAGCTTAATGTGCCAGGAGAGAATGTCCCTGGAACACGGAGGCACTGTTTGCCGACTGCATTTCATCAGCTGCACGCACTCTAGCTGTAATCTGACTGGCACACAATTGTTTTCACAAATGCATGTGAAGACACAGATTTTATTTTAATCCCCCTACTGTTTGTTGCTCTGTGTCTAATTTGTAAACTTATTTGGAAAGCTTTCCGCTTGTGGTGGAACTTGAATAATGAAAAAAAAAAGGTCTTTTCAGCAACTCCCTTATTCAGAAAGCTCTGCATATTTGAGTTGGCAGGTTTTATACTGGATGCCATTCCTGAAGCAACCTTAAAGGGATTTGCGTCTTCTCAAAATAGCGATCTTTCACATCTTAAGTGAATGTGAAAAATGCTAAACTATGGAGCTACTAAAAGTAAGAATAATATTATCCATCAAATTCATCTGTAGCTTTCATTATTGTATCTTTTTTGATGAATGAAATTACATTCTGGTGGAAGCAGAGAGTGTTCTAACTGGACAAGCAGGAGGATGACAACTGATGCGTGAATTTTGAGATGTCTACCAGCTCATCCCTGCTTGTTATTTTATCACTGCTCCAGCTGGCTGTTCTTGTCAGGCTAAAATGACCCTCTGGCCACTGGTAAATGTCCCAGTGCTCCAGATAGGCAGTCTGCCACAGAATGTTTTAAACTATGGACTCAGGCTCACGTTCTTCAGTATGCAGATCTATTCCTTTTTAGCCTGACTTGTCAAACTGACTTGCTTTTCTTTTTTGATTGTTACCTGCAACGTGTTCTAACTAGAAACTGCAACTAAATATTTTTGGAAATGGGAGTATAAATATAAGCTAAACAGAATCAAACAAAGTGTGTCTCAAAGCTATAACTCTTTCCTTTCTTCAGTGTCTTTTAATGCTAAAAAAAAAAAAAAACTCAAGCAAACTAAAATGCAGCACTGCAAACCATGTGAGAAGTTCACACTGCTTTTTGCTCAGATGTTCTGGGGGCAGTAAGTAAGGAGAAGGAAAGTCTTGTGTTTCTGAATATTGCATATATCTGTGATTAACCTCTGCTCCTTTCCAGGTCATCTGCTACTTCAGCTAGTATACAGGCTCACAGGTGTGAAAGATTACCTAAAACTAATACTGAGATCAGATTATGGAAAGTATGTATGTGCAACAATTATTTTCCCCTATCACACTCTGTCCAAAAGAAAAAAATGCATATGACTTTAGCAATGTAAGCATTGTGGCCTTACAGTGATAGTGCCTCTGTTCCAGACTGCATAGTGCTGATATTTCTCTGAGGGTGGATTGCCTTAAAAGTTTGCGCATGAATCTCAGAGGATAAATCGAGATGGCTTTGATGATCACTGGTCTTTTTTATCTTGTGCTGCCCTGAGGTTCAAGTATGTGGCTCTTTGTGAAATGTCCTGACAGCTATTGAATGAATTTCCATAAACTTTCCAACAGACATTCATGCCTACTTAGGATAAATTATTAGCACTTCAGCTCAGAATTATAGCTTGTTCAATAATTCAGCTCGTGATCTACTCCAATGAGTGAACATGGCAAATAATTGCCAAACATTAGCATGTTAAAGATGAGAACATGCCACACAGATTTGAAGAGTTGTCTGTACCTAAGTATGGCTTAATAGCACAACCTTTAATCTTTACTCCTGCTTCTTTTTTTATGCTTGACAATGGTAGAACTTGTTCTTGCGCAATCAAAAACACGGTGATGGGAAAGCCGAATGTTTCACAAAATTTCAGTGAGTTCGTCATCTGTCGGGTTCAGATTTGAGGGTCGGGAGTATTATAACAGAGCTGATTACATATTCACACTGCCCACCCATTCGCCTAGTTTCTTTGAACTGGAATAAAAATGCAAAGCCCACCTTCACTGCCAAGTGATGGTGAAAGGTTCAGTTGTCATTTGTAAAACCATTTCAGCCATTGCTGCAGCTGAAAAGAAGAAACCATTGAACAGCACCTTCAGGGCTCTAACACAGGTCAAGGTGAAACCTGGAAAGTCAAAGAAACATGCAAACAAATAATTCCAAGAATATATGCACATAATCAGTGACCTCCTCAAAGAAGGAACACATACATAACTACCACGCAAAAAGGATGAAGCGCTAAAGAACTTGTCTTTCTTCTCATTCCCTCATTCAAACTCAAAGAGTTTGGGGAGTTTGCAAGTGAATTTCCAGTTTAGAATAAGCTTTCTGGCATAGAGGACAACCTAGATGTCTGTGAGGTGAGTCCAGTGGCAGAACCCCAAGCCAGGCAATGCAATGAGAGTGTGAGGTATTAATTCTGAGTCTATCTGACAGACATTTAATTGCCGTGGCTCAAACCTTTTCCATTACAAAACAAAGACCAAAAACTGATGATCAGCCAAGTTTGCAACTCATGCAGGTAGCACCACCAGCTGCAAAGTGACTTACTCTGCTCAGTGAACTCAGTGTACAGTTTTGAACTGCATTAAATTGTTTCTAATGAGAATACATTAAATCCGGTGCCCCAGTACCCAGATGCTGCTGTCTTTGAGTGCTTTCCACCTCATTTACATCACAATAATAGTAATTATGTTACAAGAAGGTCAGGATAATATTTCCATATTCATGGAGTTCAAATGTGAATGAATCTTACGGTGATTGAAATATCAACTGACATTAATTGGTGCTACCTTTTATACAGTTAGTCCCCAAGCATATTTCTCATGTGTGACCACTAAATCAAAGCTTCATTAGAGAAACAGCTGAGTAAACCCCAGCAGTTGATATACTGACATGCAACTAATTCAAGCTTGCCAAGACACCTGCCTTTGATTATACTCCTGTCAGAGTATTACACTACTAAATAGGAGTAAAAGCCACAGAGGTACCAGCTTTTTCCACCGACTGTTTCTAAACACATTTATTCAGTGAAAAGGAGTAATGATAATAAAGATGCACTGGCCTGGGAGAGCCACATTGCTTTGACAGAGTTTCAAACTATTGAAAAGTAGACAGGAAGTCAGACTGAAGTAGCCAAGAGGATTAAACGCCTCAGCAGTGGGCAGCTACACCGATGGCATGTTCCTGGCTTATTCCCTGCTCAGCTTTCTAGCCCTATTACATATTCAGTGCCGGGTAATTTTCATGTCCATTTTGAATATGAGGAGCAAGACGGGAAATTATGTTTCAACCCTGAGCAGAATGCCAAGAAAGAAATTTTAATGGGCAAAGAACACTGTTGTGATAATTTAGCTCTTATTCAAATTAGAAGAATAGAATAGAATAATCCTTTAATTGTCCCACAAGGGGAAATTTGGTTGTAACAGCAGCCAAAAAGACAAATATACAAACAAACAGTACACAGGACACGGAACAGAAACATACACAATTTTTCTTACATATTTACATTAAGATGTAAATACAATTACCATTGTAGGCTGGATGTGAAAGGATGTGAAATATTGTAAAAGTAAAAATAGTTGAAATACAACAGCACAAGTGTGCACATAGAAATATTGCTTTGACCACAGACAATATGAGAGAGTCAGAGTCAGATTGATTTCTAATTGAAATGAAAGGTTTTTTTTCATTTTCATCTTAATAATAATTTAAAAATAACTGTGCAAATATGTGTCCTGAGGCACTTCAAAAACATTTGCTTCTAGAAAGGCGTTGCTTTGACTTAAAGAGGAATTCACTGAGATGTATATGCTACTGCTAACTAGCTAGCAACAGTAGTTAGCCAAGACAAGCTACACCTTATGTGATCCTGATCAAACTGTCAATAAGGATATTAATATAATAGAATAAAAGCAGAATTATAAATTCACTAATTTGTGTGTATCAACATTTTGAGATATGTGCACATAAATATTTGTTCTCACTTTAATTTACCTCTCATTTTCAGAGTGCAAATGATTAGCAAAACAACTATGGTGGCATTTTGAAAAAAATAGGGATTCATCACATCACAACCAGGAAGTAATTCCAAAAACATAAAAATACAAAGTTAAAGTGAAAAAAAAAAGAGAACTATACAACTCAAATAGCAGACAGCAGTAGGATGGTCAAAGAGGTTGGAATTATGGCTGTTCTTTCCAATCCAGTAACTCCGCAAGTGGCAGTCATTATGTATCTGCTAATTGACTTTAAGAAACAAACTTTAACTGGTCCGTACACTGACTTTGTCTGACATCACACATTTGCCTCCTACTGATTCTGATGATCATCTTGGAAATTAGTAAAGGCTAAAAAAGTGGAAGAGCTTATCTGTTGCCAAGGCCATATGTGTCATGGTCCTGGGTTGTGTGACCCAGTGTTTGAGGTTTTTTTTTATATATCTTTGGTATTCATTTGTGCCCTAGTTTAGTTCATCTAGTTAATTTCTAGGTTGCTGTTTACTCCTTTGTTTCTTAGTTGTTTATGTCATCTCCTCCTGTACTCAGTCTCCCTGGTTCGTGCGTCTACCTGTCATGTGTCATGTCTGTGTGGTTATGTTAAGTTCATGTCATGTCTAATCTCCATGTTTCCTGTTTTACTTTGAAAGTCTGTGTCCAATGTCAGTGTATTTAGTTTCACTTCTCCTGTCCTGTCTTTAGGTTCATGTGTGTCAGCTGTGCTCCCATGTGTGGCCACTTCCCTTGATCATCCCTTGTGTGCATTTAGTCTCTGTGTTTCATTCAATCTGTGTTGCGTCGTCTGTGTTCCACACCCTATGTCATGTCAGATTCCAGGTTTAAAGTTTATTTTTCTGCTCATCTGTGTCCGCACCTGGGTCCTCCAAACACTCTCCACACGGTCAGCCACTGCGGACCATGACCCATATCTATGATATTGCTGATAAACAAACATCAGATTGCCTCTTGTCTTTCTGGTTTTTCTCTGAAGACTTTTAAAAACACACATTGCTTCTTGGAGTATTTATTAATGTCAAAGTATTTATTAATGTCACCTGTCTTTATCCTGCATGCAAATGACCAAATACATTCTAAAACCTATGTTAATATGTCCTCTGATGGGAGTCTATTTCCCCCTTGCAGACACCTTTTCAACACCACAATAAGATGGGCAACTTTATCAAACAGTGTGAGACTTAGTGCCTCACTCTGAATGTCTCTAAATGAAATGCTCCTTGATGCAGGGCAAGCTGTTGACTATACGCAAGAAGTTATGACAAGAAGTTATCAAAAAAACAAATTGCCCCGAGATAATCCACACGTATACGGAGATAACATGCAAACTCCACCCCATCTAATGCTTTTTTCTTATTTTAGCCATATTGTATGTTTAAGCTTCTGGGTTGGATTATTATATGAAACACTGGTAAGGTTTCAAATTGCTCAGGCTTCAGACTGCTTTGAATTCCCCCTTTTTAATGTTTATTTTCTACTGAAGCTGATTTACCTGTATGGTCATCTGTTCCCACAGCTGTTTAACCTTTAATCATTTCTTCTTAGCTTCCAGAGTGAGTTTGCTCATTTCGGTTTAGCTTTTACTGTTTAAAAATGTTTGATTTTAGTATCGTCAGTGTTTTAGTCTTTTTCATTATTAGGATATAATTTGTTTGAGTTGGGGGGGAGATACAGGGAGGGTTTTTTTTCCCTGCAAATCAAATACTAGAATAAAGATACAAAGGAGCACAAAAAACCCCAAACAGACAACATGCTTTTAAATTTAGTGGTCCTCATCTTAATGCTCTGACATTCAGAAAAAAACATCCACAGCATGCACAAAAAATGCAACAAAATGTTTCATTTTGTTTTAAGACACTTGAGGCTGTATGGGGTTAGGAGTTACATCATGTTGATGTGCTGTTGCAGAGTCCTAGAGGGCGACATCAGAGAAAGTAACCCGACAAAGCAAATGAAAAGCAGGACCACCAGCACAAAACAGCAATAAAGGTAATTGAAATGAAGGAACATAACCACTTATAGAGGCTGTTTTTGTTTGTTTTTATTTTGTCCCTTCATTAAGCTCCTGAACTCCAATGTTAAAGATTAGTAGAATATGGAAAGGCATATATGCTGGAACAATAAAGCAATTTGCAACACTACAAAAAATCCTTCTTTTCATCTTTCATGTTTTCATCTTTCCATGTATGTTTTCTATGATTTCTGTGGTTTTATTTATAGTCAGATACCAGATGTAAAGCAAGGAGTGGTGCCATACAGACTATAACTTTCTCAATATGCTGTTACTAAAAACCTTTATGGTATTTTGATGTGAAGTTTTGAGACAATATTTCCTAAGCTGGTGTAAAGTGGAAAGAGATTAGATAAGATTAGATTAAGATATAATAAAGTTGTGAATAAAGTATACATGTTGCCGTTTTGTGAGAGCTAAGATCCTGTAGAATTTGTTTGTGGTTAAAATGAATCCCAGTGCTCCCTATTCGTCAGTAGCGCAGCTTCTGCAAAACTGCTCTAAGGCGTAAGCTACAAACCTTGATGGTACATACAAGCATCAAGCGAGGCATGAAAAATCTGGACTGAAGAGGGGAAAATAAGACCATGCTGGCTAATGTTTCCATTACCTCAGCCAATCAAAATGTGAAGAGAAAGAGAATGACTGTGGTATGAAAGAAGCTGTGTAATCACAGCTAGGCGCCTCAGGAAATCTCTCAGGAGTGCAGCCTTTATGAAACAAGTCAGTGGACAATAAAAGTAGAGGGAGGATGCTGAAAACAATTTGCGACAGATGAGCTGGTCACCTGTAAGGTAGACTTCGTAGAAGACGACTTTACGCACTGTTATTCAGCACTTTTACACATATCTGTGAAATTAGCATTGGGATATGGAGTCTTTCCTCAAATTTAACGAACCCTTTCTACTTCAATTGCTAATTTCAATATCGTGTCAAGTCAGCCAATTTTACCTGTGTTTTAACTGTTTCCTCAGGTTAAAAATGTAGTGTTGGGTGTTTAACTGATCTGCATGCAGAGAGTCAGAGGATTAGGGCGGGATCCCCTGAGCACCTCACACGAGAGCTAGCTAGGGAGGATTCTTGGTTTGCTCCCCCCCCCCCCCGTGGAATTAGGCTTCTTTTGAAGGGACTGTTTTTGTTTGCAAATTGACTAGTCATACACTCACCGACCACCTTTTTAAGTAAACCTGTTCAACTGCCAATCAACCAATCACATGGAAGCAACCCAATGCATTTAGGCATGTAGACCTAGTCAAGACAACATCCTGAAGTTCAAAATGAGCCTCAAGAGTGGACAAGAAGTGATTTCAGTAACTTTGAACATGGCATGGTTGGTGATGCCAGATGGGCTGACCTGCTGCTGCTATCTGCTAGGATTTTCCTTCACAATCAGGTTCTCTATGGTCTAGACTCTAGACCATAGAGAACCTCTCTAGACTCTAGAGAGAATGAGCCAAAAAAGAGAGAAACTATTCAGTTCATGGATGACAATGTCTTGTTGAAGCTAGAAGTCAGAGTGAAATTGCTAGACTGCTCTGAGCACACTTTGGGCCCCTTAGTACCACCTGAGCATTGATTAAAAGCTAAGGTAAGGTATTCCCAGACCAGCTGAGAGATATAATCTCTCCAGTGTGTCCTAGGTCGGCCCCGGGGCCTCCTATATTTTTTACAATTTAAATTATTATTTTATAATGAAATTCTACAGAGATGACCCTACATAGTGCTTTCTGCCACCTGTTTGGGTGCATTAGCTGTTTTTGGGGCCAGCTGTGACCTGCCATTGGGCTGTTTCTGGCATACACACAAACCGTGTTAGCCAAACTTGAACAGAAAGCTGCATTTGTTAGACTAAAAGTTACACTTTAACAATAAAAACATACAGGTGTGTGTAGTATTTACAAATCAAAATACAGTTTGTCAAGCATGATCAACTGACGGTGTTTCCTGCCATGTAAAAACATACAATCCAATTGTGTAACAGATGACAGTATTGCAGTAATGATGACTAAAATCTGCCTAATTCACCATCACCTCATTAAATTGGAAATGTACTAATATTTCCAGTTTGATGGCATTTATATTACACATTTCTAGCCTGATTAATCACTGGACAAGCTACACACTGTGAGCCACGTTCAGTCATTTAGGCTTTCATACAGCTCTTTAGCAATTTTCTTTAATCTAGGGTTGAAAATGGATAGATGGATACTACGACATTTAAATAAGGAGCTTGGGACTGAACCAGCAACTTACTAAATAATGATCATTCCCATCCACTGTCAATCTCCACCTGTGGAACTAGCAACAAGCATACATCACTGCTATCATTACCTCGCCAGGCACCAAGATCTCATGGAGCCACTATGATAAGGCCTAAATCTTCTCACGATTATCATAAACCCGCCGAGAGAGAGGAGGAGAAGATAGATGGAGAGCTTGCTAAAGTGATTGCCAGTGACCTCCAGACATTCAAAACTGTGGAAGGAATGGATTAAAGCAATACAGCAAGACTCTCAAAACTTTTCCATCAAAAGAATCATGGAAAGAAGGGCATCTGAAGTGTCTGCAGTTTGAACATCAAGGGCTAAAACATCATTTCAGTCAGTGCCTCTATTGTCAAAAGAAAATGTATATGTTGTGCAATAATTTGTATGGCTTTAATATGCACTGCACTGTTACAGACCTTCCTGCACTTCCATGTGCAAACATGGAACATCAGAGCTGGTGAACAGAGAACCCAGTCGTGATATTTGCTAAGTCTGAAAAAGCATGAAAGGATGAGTTGGGTTGGAAGTGGGTTGCAAAGCGACTTGCAGAAACTGGTGGTGGGATGTCTCTTACAGCCAAACTTTTTAGCCAACTCCCTGTCCCTCTGTGTGTGTGTGTGTGTGTGTGTGTGTGTGTGTGTGTGTGTGTGTGTGTGTGTGTGTGTGTGTGTGTGTGTGTGTGTGTTTAAGGATATATTCAATCTTCAGTGATGCAAAATACTGAAAAGCTCAGAGTGCCAATTAAACAATAGCTGGACAACATGCATCAACATTATGTTTACAGTCAGCATGAATCAGCAGATAAGATGCTTATATTTTTAGCTTTTTAAAATGGGTTTTCTTTTACAAAGAGGGCTGAAGTGTTTCCTCAGCTGGTGCTCCAGTTTCTTTCTTGTGTGTGAAAAGTTCCATATGGATGCGTATTGAGCTTAGGGTCATTTAGCTCATGTTTGCTGTGGGGTGGGGGGTTGTACAATTCAAACACCACAGACCTGAATGTAGTGCTTTGTAGTTATTTGCTCAAATTGTTGCTAACACTGTGTGTTAACACACACAGTGTTTGAAGGAAATCAGCCAGTTTGCTAAACAAAGAAAGATAATTGATTTAACTTTTTGTAGCAATCACTGAACATAAGAAAGGCAAAGAATAAATGATTTAAAAAGCAATGTGAACAGAAAAAAAATCTGAGAAAATATTTTGGTCAGTTGATGGGAACAAGGTCAGGTGTGTGTGTAAAGCGCAGCACATTTAATTTCCAGTTCGCATTCCCGTCACATTGCTGACGAGGTGAGCAACATGTAGCCTTGCTGACCTTGGTCCTGCCTTTCTTCTTCTGACAGATGATAGCAACGTTGCTGAGCAACAATGGCTAGCTGTACCTTCCAGCCAGGACATAAAACTGATTTTAGGAATTTAAATGACCATTTTGTTGAACTTTGTATTCATATCCTATACACCGTGCTAATAAAGAACACATTTTTTTCTAAACTTGTCAGAATAACTTTTTGTGAATCCCAACTCAGTGAATGCATAAAGCAGATTACATTTACCCTAACTTATTTATAAACTTTCCATTTAATCCAAAGGTTATTTCATCTTTTTTCCAAAGCACCGTCCAGTATTCAGAAACTAACAGTAAATGGTTTTGTAAATTTATAGCATATTGCTTCTATCTCTTTTTTAAATTATGATGATTGTGCATGCCATTTTGTTTACAGTTCCAGCTGAAGGTTTGCATACTATGCATATCTCTTGAGCTAGCACTGTTAAATTGTATCCCCAAAGGAGTGAAAATTAAGGGAGTGTACAGAAAAGGAAAGGGAATGTAATTTCATCAGTCAAGGTTGTCTAAAATATTCCAGATTAATTTCTGTTGTATTCTTACCTCGTGAAATTCACAGTAAAAGCTCAGATAAAGACACACTTTTCCATAATATTGAGTTGCCCTGTTGTTGAAGCCACTTCAAGCAGCATAGGTTCTTAAAATGAAAAGACAGCAGTTGTTTACGGTCCATGCCTGAATCAAAGTACCAACAGGAGAATCATGACCCTGTCATGGCTCACCTTCACAGAAGAGCACCAGCACTGAGCTGAAGGAAGAAAGAAAAAAAACTTGGACCAATAACAGGTACACAGATATGACCTCCACCCTGCATCTTTATAGATTCAAAACCACATACCAGGTTCAATAAACCTTTTTGTGCATG
Organism: Rhamphochromis longiceps; assembly: GCF_057381845.1. NCBI lineage: Eukaryota > Metazoa > Chordata > Actinopteri > Cichliformes > Cichlidae > Rhamphochromis > Rhamphochromis longiceps. The sequence goes on from NC_140567.1 coordinate 16,895,614, forward strand.
CTGACATAAAAAGGACTTTAAAGATAAGGTTTGAAGTCACTCCTGGACATACGGATTTATGGAAGAGAGGGACATTTCCTTTTTGTGGTTAATTTTTACACTACTTGTGTTGGTAGGATTGTATTTTTTTTATCAACTTTGGAGTAGAGAGTGTGCTTCAAATCTAGGCGCTGTCAGTAAAAATGATCAAGAAGCCAAAATGTTGCCAGGCAGTGCTTCTTTTTAAAACAAAAAGACAACCTTCACACAACCTCACAGTCAAAACCAGTAGATTTTTCTAAGCGCCTCACACATCTAAGCAGATTATAAAGACTACGCAAAGCCCCATCCTGGTTACAATTACAATGTCGGAAATGCATTGCAATTGTAGAAAGTGGTATTACTACTGTTTTCAGGGTAATCTTGTCTAAAAAAAAAAAAAGAAAAAGAAAAAAAAAGATTATGTTTTATATTTGGATTCTACTGAATATCAAGAATAGAAAACCTTTCAGGTCAGAGGCTAGACCTGAAAGTCCTAAGGTCATGCCTTTAGCATTTTAAGACTTAGTTGGGAAGTTGGTCTAATAGGTGGCTCATTGTGTAGTAGTTTACACATTTGCTTGGCAAGCAAAGAGATGCTGGTTGGGTTTTTGCTGAAGACACAAATCCCTTGAGGCCTATATATGGAAGGGCATCTGATGTAAAACTCTGCCAAGTCAAAACATGTGGGCCTACCTGCTGTGGCAACCATTGTGACAAGGGAGCAGCTAAAAGCTGCAAATTATTATCCAGTTAAAACTTCAACCCACAAGCCCACTACTTAAAGTCATCCATCCATCCATCCATCCATCCATCCATCCATCCAGCCAGCCATCCATCCATCCATCCATCCATCCATCCATCCGTCCAATTCAGGGTCAAGGTGGCTGTGAGACTATCCCAGCTACCATAGAGTAAGAGGAAGAGTAAACCCTGAACAGGTCATGTATCTGTCACAGGGCCAAACAGACAGAGAACCATTCACACTCACACTCATGAGCAATTTACAATCACTATATTAATCTAACCCCACAAACTGCCAACGCAGAAAAAACCCAGCCAAATGGTGGATTCAAATGCTACAGGACATCTTATTTCAGTGAATACAAAAGTCTTCTCTTTTTTTCAGTTTTAATACAGAAATTAACATTAACATTTTTCCAAAGAACATTTCTGTTTTCAGACAGAAAACAGACCTAATTTTCATGATTTGTACGTGTGTGTATTTTAACCTTATTTTGTATAAACCAGTTAAACTGTTACCTTTCCCTTTTCACAAATACATTTGAGCTGACATTTGGAGTATTTGCAATACTTCTACAAGGCTGTAACATTATCAAAACCCTGATATCTGTATGTGTGTAACAACACAAACAGTAGTACTTAATGGTCAAACAAAGACATGTTCTTTCATGAATCTTCTAAAACCTGCACGCTGGACACTTTATTAAAAAGGACAGGAGCTGGATCAAGTCTTTACATGCTGAATGCTGTCCAACACAAACTAAACCTGATATACCATCACCACCACCAGCAAGCACACACACACACACACACACACACACACACACACACACACACACACACACACACACACACACACACACACACACACACACTTCCAGAATAGCTTCCAATCATGCACTGAATTGGCAGATAATTGCATGGATGTCTGGAAGTCAGGCAGGTGGTGTCTCATCCAGAGTAATGTAAATAGCACTGAGAAGTGAATTTGGCTAGCTCTCCTGAAACCAAATCATTGATAGGGTTACTTCATGATATTCACATAGTGTTTGTCATTGCATGTGAGATGTAAATGGTAAATGGAGTTGGTCGTATATAGTACTCTTCTAGAGCATGGCTTATTCACCCAATCGCAAGAACTTTTTCTATGCTTAAGTGCTTTCTATCTAACATCCACAGTCCTATACATGAATCAGAGAGTAACTTGGGGTTAGTATCTTGCTGAAGGCATGCCCACTGGAGCATCCAGGAGTCAAACTACCAACATAATGATGAGAAGATGACCTGCACCACCTCCTGAGCTACAGCCATCCCCTATTTTTAATATGTGATTGAATCAGCCTTACACTATCATAGCAGTACTCTACATAGAGTTAATTTAAAGAAAACACACTCTGAGCCATGAATAAGGCAAAACTTATTAAACACTAATATTACATTTACAGTAGTTGGACCATCATAACAGATGAAATTTCATCTCAGAAATGACCTAGTCACGCTCCCAACATGAACTTTGGCTGAAATCTTTCTCATTTTTTTTAAGGATTTATAGCACGATCTGTTCAGAAAGTACTTACAGTTCTTCCTTGACTACAATTGATTACCTTTATAAAAGAGCTGGCATCTCTTAGTCTGTGGAGAGATTCACTTTTCCCATAAGCTGCTGCCTTCTTATTCAGCAGTAAAGCAGGATGTGAAGGGAAATAGTGGCTGATTTGTGAGCCTTGTTACAGTTGGCGGGTAGCAGCTTCTGCCTGCCATGGAGTGCAATTAAAGCTGAAGGGAGAACTGGTCTGTCTAACTGGCTTTGCCCATAAATCACAAACTATATCTTGTATAATTGCATATATTACCAATGCAGACTGCATGCTTTCTGCACAGTATTATGAATTAGACAGCTTCATCGGAGACGCTGTAATAACTATTTGTTTTAATAGGATTCTCATGGACTCAACTACTCGCACAGTCAATGGATCTTTAAAGTTGCACCAATAGATGTTTTAAATAAAACACGAGCTGGAAATACCCTGTAAGGTTTCTTAAGTCTAAAATAGAGCACAGAGGAGAGGGTGTAAAGGATTTGGATCCATCTCATGGCCTGAAACATCTGTTTAAAATTTTAAAAATGTTTGCCAAAAAAAAAAAAATAGTGTACTACTTGCTAGACAAATATCTAATCAGCCACATGGCAGCATTTTTGCAAATAGACATGGTCCAGATGACCTGATGAAGTCCAAACCGAGAATCAGAATCAGGAAGAATAGTGATTTAAGTGCCTTTGAATGTGCCATGATGTTGCTGGCAGATGGGCTGGTCTGAGTGTTTCAGAAACTGCTGATATACTGGGATTTTTCCAAACAACCAACTGATAGGTTTACAGAGAATGGTCTAAAAAAAACACCCAAGAAACGGAAGTTCTCAGGCCGAAAATGCCTTGTTGAAGTCAGAGGTCAGAGAAGAATAGCCAGACTGCGTTGAGCTGATAGGAAGGCAACAACCAAGGTATGCAGAAGAGCATCTCTGCATGCCAAGCCATGAAGCGTATGGACTACAGAAGCAGAAGACCACACCAGATGCCAGTCTTGTTAGCTAAGAACAGGAAACTGAGAGTAGATAATCTCATATTGTGGTTAATTAAAACTTTGTGTCACTTTACCATCTAGCTGCCACAGTGCTGACCTTTATCCATTATATCCACAGTATACAAATCTTCTGATATCTGTTTCCAGCAGGATGCCATGTCACGAAGTTCAAATCATCTCAAGCTTGTTTCGTACACATTACACTTTGTTCTCAGATAGCCTCTACAGTCACCACATATCAATCCAATAGACCAAAAGGCCTTTGGGTTGCTGTGGAACTGGAGATTCTCATGAGAGCCAAATGTGCACCAACTCTATGAGCCTCTCATGTCAATATGGATCACTGAGAAATATTTCTATCACCTTTTTGGAATCTGTGCCATGAGGAAGCAAGACAGCCCTGGCAACTGGTAAATGGGATCAACCCGATACTAACAGGGTATACTTAATGAAGCGGCCAGTGAGTGTAGAACTGCAGTTAATTAGAAAACAAATTTGGTCCAAAATTACGCGTTGATGGTAAATAGGAGCAATTTTATTACAAACATTGCCTTTAGGGCAGCCTTATGAGTCATAAGGCCTGCGTGGTCACTTTGTAAACATTAAGTGTAACATCTAACATTGTACTGAACCTCACAGATGATGTGTAACTGAAAATGTAATTTCACAAACATGTTACGCAACATTACAATAATTGCCAACAATTCTTCCAATAGCATTTACGTATTCAGCATGGTGTCACTACAAAATCATGCCCGGTGTAGGCTTATTACCATGTCTGAATATGGCCCTGCCATTTCCTTTGGTGTTAAGGACCTTTTTTTTTCAATGACATCAAAGTAATAATTACCTAAGGAGAAGCCAGAGGAAAGGTCATATAAGTATGCAGCTCCGGACACGATTCTCCTAATCACGCTGTTTTTCTGTGAGTTGGCCAAGGCAACTTTGGAGTCGTTTTCCTCTTTTTTACTATTTCAAAAGCTAATTTATTTAATGATACTCATCACCCCATCACCATGGTGATGCCTGGGGACAATAGATACTCACCAATTTCTATGTTTTTCTGGAAAACAGGCAAACATAAGTGTCTTAATTCAGCCGTAACTCATCAATATGCTATTTTAATTTCAGTTATTTTTATTTACATTTTTTGTTTTCTAACAACCTTTTCATTTTATTTTTACTTTTTTAATGCCTCTTATTTACATTGCTTTTGTGTCTTAAATGGTGCTCCTCAGTTTGTGACTTACCGTCTGGCATTTTATGTTACTGTCTTGCTCCGAGACATCGGAAGTTCTTTGTCTGATAAATGAGGCATTCACGCCTTTATACGAAACTTCATTTGAAATGATTAAGAGCTTCTCACACAAGCAAAATGCAATCCTTTCAATTTAAGGATTCAGCCACTGCATCACCGCTTTTCTCTCTGTTCCAGCTTCCCAGAGGAGTCGCCTGTCAGCTGCTCAGCACTGGCTCTTTTTCAGTATCTGGATGGGGGTGGGGAAGTCATTTGATAGCACAGTAACTGTTTTTTTTTAGAGGAATTTTAAAAACCACACAGTTCAGTTAAAGCTACACTGTAATTCATCCTATGTCAAAAAAGCTATTTTGCACAAAACAAAAAGCTTAAATTCTCTTTCACTTTTATGTGGCATAAGGAAAGAATTCATCGTATAATCAAATCATTTTATAGATATGTGTGCTTGTTTATGTGTGCTTTTACATAAAAGCACAATAGTGAAAGCACATTTCAAGTATTTTAAATTAACACAGGTAAATGTCGGGGGTTTTATTGTTTTGTATAATTTAAATGTGGGAAAAACATTAGATTACATAAATGATCAGATTTGGACTTTTTCTTCAAACTGCAGTAAAGTTACAACATGAAGGGAAAAAAAGTCTTAAACACAGTGGTGCAGCCTGAACTAAAGACATGCATTTCCTCACTCATATTGGCCAATGTACTCTGAACAAAATACGCTTTTATAGCAGTATTTTATGAACAGTTACATAAAAAATAGCACATCCAGGCTTGAACATTACCTGAAGAAAGTAGATCTGTGCTTAAAGGATAACAAATTTACCATCTGCTTGATAGTTCTCACTCACACCAATAAAGAAAATCTCTAGTCACCTATAATTAAACAAATGAGCTGGAGCCTGAAGCAACAGGTCACCAAATCTATAATCAGTTTAAATTCAGGTTGTTGTTTTTTCTGTCCACCATATACAACTATTTTAGGATGTGGATCCAATACTTTATATTTCTGAGCAGCATAGCAGATTTTTTTACAGCCTGGTTACTAGTCGGTACAGGTAGCCCATCTGGGCTGTAGATAGAGAAGACTGACAGCTAGGATATGAAATAAATATCTTTTTCATTTTCCTTTTTAAAATGTGAGACTATACTATGATATTATTTATTTTCTCATTAAGGAAGCTTCTTTGTTTTTCAAATGACAAGCAGGTTCTTCCTAGATCTGACTGTTCCAAGTGGTGATTTTGATATAAGCTACAGCTACACAGAATGAATCAGTTTGCTCAGAGATCTCAGAGGCCTGCTATTGTGAAACAAGGCATCAGCATGAGCGCTGAGAAAAATGTCCTGACCTTTTTGAAAACCACTCACTTAACAGGCACCTGTGGCTTCATACAGAAACCTCTTAGTGGAGACTCAATATTTCTTGTTGCGATTAGAGAAAACCTCCTCCAATGAGAGCTCGACTGTGTCTGCATTAAGGTCAGTATTTAAGTGCATTTTCTATACTAAAAGAAAACTTCACAAACTAAACTTCATGTGGCTCTGTAAGAAGGTAGCATCACTCACTATATATGGGGAAAATTTATAAGGCTTTCCTATGATCTAAAAATTTTCCGTGACAAACAGCATGGTAACCTCAGGGGGAAATGCTACTCTCTTTTAATACAGAGACCAACAGGTGTGATCTGCCTTGACAGCCAGGAAAGGAAAATAACCTCAAACTCTCAGGTCTGTGGTTTACTCTCCATGCTTCACCTGAGTCGTTATGCCCAGAGCAGCTTTCACTTACCTCACCCATCCATTCTCTTCAGTGGCTGAAGTGGTACCTGAAGGGATGAGACGAGTTATTTTGGGTTCATGCTGGCTTCTATTGGAGGAATGTGAGGCTCTCAGTTTGATTTCATACATTTAATTTGGACAAGCTCAGGCATGTCATTAGCCCCTCTGACACCTAATAAATGATTCCACAACTTATCATTTTATGGATTACACATGATTTTATTGCTTTCCAAGTTTCATGAGCTTGTTGTTTTCGATTAGCAGAAGTGACCAAGCAAAAGACCAAAGCTGAGATCAAATTGTTTGTCCTCAGACAGGAGGAGCGACTGAGGCAAGACCCCAGAGAAAGGTTGCACTTGTGTTCGCAGGTCTGACGTAAATGGACAGCAAAGCTCCATGTCAAAACCTCTGTCCTTTATGGCTCATTAAACCCTGCTGGTCTGTGGCCACCTACAGTCAAACTGGCAGACAGGAGGGGAGGCTTGCAGGTAGAAAGACGAGTAACCAGGCAGGCAAGCATGAGCACAGTGCAGCAGGCTCCTGACAGAGAACATTAACATACCCTTGTTCTTCATGCTGCCTACACGCTTGATTAATGAGGACAAACCCGATGGATGGCTGAGTGAGGTGGTGAGCATAGGCAGAAGGGGATAAGGAGACAAAGAGAGGGGGATAACTGAGAGGCAGAGGTAAAGAGAGTGAGGCAGTAAGAGGAGTTTGGAAATAGCAGACAGAAAATCAATTACAGAGCTTAGACACAGTGATCTTTCTTTCAGAGCTTCTCACTTCAGAAGTTTGAATACTCTAAGCTTTATTGTAGACAAGGTTTCTGTACCTAATGCCATCATAGATTCATTCATCAAAAAGCTTTTCCCCTTTTAATAATGGTGCTTTTAGCCTGAGTGATGGTGAAATGTTCATCCTTATTATACACGCCGGTCACACTGAAAAAGTATCACTGTCACCACACAATTACATGTCAGATCATTCCATAATTTAATTTTACACAATAACAGTGCGTGCGCTGAATTAGCTAAAAAAAAAAAGGGCTGAGGGGAAATCAGTCATGTATGCATTGTCATATGCTCTAACCTCGATGTCTGTAAAGTAAGGTGAACGATTAAGCAAAGATGTAGTTATGCATACTTGATGCTTAACATTTAGTATTCATTACCATATCTGTTACTGACGTCAAGTCCCATATGGAAATGATGCAGATCAATTTTCAGTCTTTCAAATGAAACTTGTAATAATAATCAAATTTGTGTAACATGAAACTTAATTCACAAACTTATGTCTACTATATCTGACACCAAAGCCACATCCCATTATACTAAATTATATGTTTATAGTAGATTTGTGTTGTATGAAAGTTAAAATTTTCTGACTTCTGCGTGTTATACTTGTATAACTATGCATGTGACGAATAAAGAATCTTGAATCTTGAAGGAGGCCTATGGTTTGAAGGCCCACATCTGGATCCTGGAATGGCTAGAATCTTACAAGATCAACAGGACGCTAAGAGGCTTCATCAGGAACTCAGTGGGGATGTGGCGTTCAACACTAGAGGCCAACTTCAAGCCCATGGCACAGGCCATCATCAAGTGTGGGGTCTAAAAAGGAGATGCTCAAGCAGTGTGCCAAGGGTAAATGAGACATCAATTCACTGATCCACACCACCAGAATCTACATCCTATAACTTTAATTGAAACCAGCTAACAGTTTTCTTTCATATTTCTGATGGAACAACACGGTTATACAGTCGAATGGAGGAGACTAACATCACGTAGCTAGCGCACAAACGTTACTAGTGGTACCCATGGATAACGTGAAAAAACTCTCATATTCGGTCACATTAAACATCTTATAAACAAGAATTACACTCCAAACATGTTAAATAAGTATCAGTTTTACATAAATGTACGTAGTGCTTGTATACTGCTCTCTGAGACTTGAACACATCTGAGACTTGTTCTTGATGCTCAAAATACTCAGGGTGCCACACAACTACCAAGTACCTCTGCAGGTACTTGGTAGTTGGAGCTTTCCTTGAAGCCTCTTTATGGTTCCGATTTGCCTGTGGGATCCCCAGGTATCTGTAGCTGTCTTCTATGTCTGCAGTGTTGCCTTTTGGTAGTTTGATATATACAGAAATGACTACCTTCCCTCTCTCCATTATCATCTGACTACACTTCTCTAGTCCGAACGACATTCCGATGTCATTGCTGTATATCCTGGTGGTGTGGATCAGTAAATCGATGTCTCGTTCACTCTTGGCATACAGCTTGATGTCATCCATGTACAGGAGCTGGCTGGCAACTGATCCATTCTGTAGTCAGTATCCGTAGCCAGTCTTGTTAAAGATCTCACCGAGGGGGTTCAAGCCTATGCAGAACAGCAGTAGGGACAGAGCATCTCCTTTGTAGATCCCGCACTTGATGGTAACGTGTGCTATGGGCTTGAAGTTGGCCTCTAGTGTTGTCCACCACATCCCCAATGATTTCCAGATGAAGGCTCTTAGGGTCCTGTTGATCTTCTATAGTTCTAGGCATTCCAGGATCCAGGTGTGGGGCATCGAGTCATAGGCCTTCTTGAAATCAATGCAGGCAATGCACAGGTTAGTCAGCAAGTAAGTCAGGAAGCTGGTCTGCAAGACTAGGCTGCTCAGTAGCTGGTGTTTTGCGCCTCTGGTATTCCTGCCAATCCCTTTCTGTCTCCCACTCATGTATTGAGCCATATGCCTGTTCATCTTAGCCACTATGATGCCTGACAGGAGCTTCCATGTGGTACTGAGGCAGGTTATTGGCCAGTAGTTGGATCGGACCGGTCCCTTCTGGGGGTACTTGAGGATCAGGACTGTCCGACCTTCAGTTAGCCATTCCGGGTGTCTCTCGTCAACTAGCAGCTGGTTCAGTTGTGCTGCCAGACACTCATGGAGTACAGTCAGCTTCTTCAGCCAGTAGGCATGAATTATGTTGGGGACTGGTGCTGTCCAAGTCTTCATACTGGAGACCAACTCTATACTGTGATGGTTACTGGACCCTGTTCAGGGAGGTTACTGCGGTCTGCCCTCAGATCCACTAGCCACTGAGCATTGCTTTTATGGGTTGCGTCGTTCACCCATATGCCCTTCCAGTATTGCTCCGTCTCCAGCCTTGGTGTTGCCCTTCTCATATTGTTCCCCTGCCACTGACAGTACACCTTGGCTGGTTCCGGGGAGAACCACTGTCTTATTCTACTGCCTTCGATCTCTCTGGTGTATCTTACACTGGAACTCCTTCTACCAGGGTTACTTGCGTAGTAGCATTCAAACAACGCCCTATTTTTTGTCTCTTGCCCAACGATGCCTTCTTGTTCCAGTAGCCCATTTCTCATCAGGGTGAGGGAAAGGGAAAGTGAGAAAGCTAATCATACTCTTTTATTAGGTGGGTTGTATATTTTTGACTATAGAAATTTCATATTAAATTGTATACATTTGACCAAAAAATTGAAACTTTAGCATTAAAATGTAGAAAAAATCAATTCAAATTAGACACACTTAACATAAAAATGTAATGGCAGATATTTTTACTGAAAAATGGTCTTTAGTTATGAGTTATAAGCAGACATTTTTATGTATTGTAGTCAGGTCAGCTGTAATTTAAGAGGGAGGGCAGCTTGTCCACTAATTGCAGGGTTAGTCACTCCCTGACACCTCTGCTGCCACGAGTGTATGAATGAATAGGGGTGGTTAAAACATTGTAAAGTGCGTTACCATGGTGATAGCTGTATGTAAAAACATCATTTAAATATTTAATCAAAAAGTACAACTACTATATGGAAAATATATGGAAAAGATAATTTGCCTAATTTGCACTTACTCTCTAAACAGCATACATAACGTTTACTTAATTCTTGTTTACAGGTTTCTTTGATGACTGTGATGCTGGTCTGACATGAGAAACGTCATTCTCAAAACTCTTAATGCAGTTCTCAAATCAGTAACGCATTTCCTCTCCCACATTAAGATTTCTCATTATGTTTGTACACACTGCTATTGTTTCTACACAGCACTACTAAAGATTTTTTCATCATTGTGTTGGTGCATTTCTCATCCTTCTCTGACATCTCATGAAAACAGTTTGTGCTTTTGTCAGTCAGAACTCTAAACTCTCAATTACCTTTATACTCTCCCATATTGCATCACTGTTTTCAGTCAATTCACTTTCTTTTTTTTTTAATATGCATAAAATAACAAGGCATCTAACACATTGTTAGTGCCAGTCTTGAAATTGTCCTTCAGTTGAAAACAAATAGACATGCTATCAGCCTTGTTTTATAGGTGCATATCATGACACTGCTAATTACACTGAAGCATATACTATACATTTACTATGCAGTGTGACTTTCCTGTACTATACTGTTGTTTGTGATATGTTCTACAGCAGGTTGTAAGTTTGTATACTTTGTTCTGATTTCTGATAGTGTGCACAGATAGTGTAAAAAATGGAAACCACTTGCTCTTTGGCTAACAATTTCAATCACAAGTTGTTAGCCAATTAGTAGACCATAGATTATACTCCTTTTTGACTAATAGTATGACCACAATTTACAAAATAAACTTAAACTCTGTTTTCAATGTATAGAAACAAAAATGAATTCATTTAATGAGTTCAGTCACTCATTTTGTCTCACGTGTTATGTTTTTCTCAATCGCTTTGGCGCATTTCTCACAGAATAAAAATCATTCTGACTACTTGTAATGCAGTTCTCAAAACACAGAAACAGAAATCTAATTGGCCTTTCTCATTGTTTCATACACACTGCCATTATAATCTCTTTTGTTTACAGTAAATGTTCTGATAAAGAGAAAACATCCAGTGAGCAGCAGTTCTCCGGGTGTAAGTGCTTTGGTGATGTCGGTGGTCAGAGTAGGATGGCCAGACTTTTTTGAGCTGATAGGCAGACAACAGTATGCAGAACAGCTGTCAGCTAAAAATACGAAACCGAGGCTACATTTTGCACGGTTCACCATAATTGGGCAACAGAAGATTAGAAAAATGGTGTACTCCAGCAGCCTTCAAGCCACCACATCTCAGTCCAGTAGAGTACCTCTGGGATGTGGTGGAAGGGGAAATTTGGATGAGCAGATGATAAATCTGCAGCAACTGTGAGACGCTATCATGTCAATATGGATCATCTCAGGAGAATATTTCCAGCACAATGTTAAATCAGTGCAATGAGGAATTATGGGAGTTCTGAAGGCTATAGGCCTGTTTGTATGTAACTAGCATTGTCATGACGTGCACATGTGAAACAGTAGGATGTGTTTTCATTTGTTTCAACTTAACCTCTTCAAAGAACATGTGTTTAGATTTGCTTTCCATTGAAGAGCAGTTTCACTGCTACCACTGACAGTGTGTTACTGATCTTACTGTTCTTTCATACATATTTGAAAACATTTTTGAAGTAATTTCACTGAAAACACTAGTGCAATACTGGACAGTATTCAGGAAAGTGAGAGAACTAGAGTTCTGAGTGACAAAAGTGTAAGCTATTGTGATGACTGAGATGAATAGTGGATCAATACAACACCAAATACCAAATCTCCTCTACCAAATGTGGTAGGAAAATACATGTTTGAGAACTGCAATAGGATTAGTGAGACTGATGTTTCAGATGTGAAACCCGATCAGAAAGTGATTGCCCATTAACTGTAAAGCAAAGGCTAGGTCAAGAAGCTGTTGCTGTTCCTGTTGACTACCATAGAACTTTTTGCAATCACAGCTATTGCCATCTGGTGACCTTCAGATACAATGCAGCTTTAACAGTTTTCCAGATTTTACACACTCGTTAGCAAAAGTATCACTCACCCCTCCAAATTATTGAATTTAAGTGTTTCGGTCGCTTTCATGGTCACAGGTGAAAGCACCTAGGCATGGAGACTGCTACTGCAAACATTTGTGAAAGAATGGGTCGCTCTCAGGATGTCAATGAATTCCAGTGTGGTACTGTCATAAGATGCCCCCTGTGCAACAAGTCCAGTCATGAAATTTCCTTTCTGCTAAATATTCCCCAATCCACTGTTCCATTACAACAAAGTAGAAGTGATTGGGAACAACAGCAGTTCAGCCAGAAAGTGGTTGATAAAATCACACATAAACACATAAAATCACAGAGTAGGGCCAACGGAAGCTGAGGCACATAGTGCACAGAGGTCACCAACTTTCTATGGAGTCAGTCGCTTCAGACTTCCAAACTTCATGTGGTCTTGAGATTAGCTCAAGAACAGATGTCTTCTCTGGAGTGACAAATCCTGTTTCTCCATCCTGCAATCTTACTGATGATTCTGTGTTTGGTGGTTGCAAGGAGAACAGTCCTTGTCTGACTGCTTTGTGCCAAGTATAACATTTGGTGGATGGGGAATTATACTGTGGGGTTGTTTTTCAGGAGTTGGGCTCGGCCCCTTAGTTCCAGTGAAAAGAACTCCTAATGCTTCAGTACACCGAGACATTTTGGACAATTTCATGCTCACAACTTTGTAGGAGCAGTTTGGGGATGGCCCCTTCCTGTTCCAACATGACTGCACACCAGTGCAAAAAGCAAGGTCCATAAAAACATTGATGAGCAAGTTTGGTGTGGAAGAACTTGACTGGCCTGTGCAGAGTCCTGATTTCAACCTGATAGAAGACCTTTGGGATGAATTAGAGTGGAGACTGCAAGCCAGGCCTTCTCGTCCAGCAAACCTTGTGGAAAGCCGTCCCAGAAGAATTTAAGCTGTTATAGCTGCTAAGGATGGCTAGTATCATATTAAACCCTATGGAGTAAGAATGGGATGTCGCTCAAGTTCATATGTGTGTGAAGGCAGACAAGCAATTCATTTTGACAGTATAGTGTATCACCTTCCTTTATAATGTCTGCAAGTTTCACACCTATCATTTTTCAGCTTCAGCAACATATTGTGTAAGGTTTGATTGAAATTTAAATTATTTAAATAAGTGAGTAAATGTTTGATAAAAATATAAAAACATTAATAAATGAACTGGTACTCCTCTACTAAGTGCTAAAAGCAATTACTACTACAAGTCTCATACAGCCTTTCATCCTCTCCTAAGCACTATATGTAACAGTCACATGCACACTCATGCTCTGATGAATCCATCATGGGCATCTCAGGGATTGGTATGTTGCCCAAGGACACGTCAACACCTGGACATAAATTGATTGGGAATTGGGCCACCGACCTTCTGATTGATGGACAACCTGCTCTAGCACCTGAGCCACAGCCACTTGCCTGCTTGTGTCACAATATTGTAACAACTTTTAGCACACTGCACTAGTCTGACTATCACCTTTTTATAAAAGGCATAGACATTTACACATCTTACATTCCTATTCAAATGTAGTGAGCAAACATTTTAAGGTAACCAAAAAGCAACCCTGTGTTGTGCACTTAATTTAAGACAAAGAGTGAATAAAGCAGTCAGGAGGGAATGCTTTCACATCTAGAACATAACCTATCTAATTCTAATAAAAGATGTAACACAGTGTCCCACCTGCCAGCGAGGCTTTCCAGCTGTGGATGGCGCTGGCATGTTTCAGCAGGTGGTGGCTGGATGTGGACTGCTTCCCCAGGCTCAGTTTAGACCAAACTACATAGCGTGACAGGAGAAATGTCAGCCACCGTTGAATCCCAGTGTGCTCACTGGCTGCAGTAGAAAAATATAGATCTCTAGTCACTACTATGAGAACAGACAATGGTCAAATGTTCATATCCCAAAGCTCTGAGCAAATGGAAAGACTGATCAATATGTGACCACCCATACAGAAAAAATTAACTTTTTTTTCTTGAGAAATATCAATATAGAGTAATACTGTAGTACATCCACTCCAAAACACACTCCAGTGTGTGAATGACGGTTTTTCAAAGCTTTTCAGGCCTATTTGCCATTACTATGTGAGGCACGCATTAACAAATACACATCTACATCTTAAGCAAATGTTTTCAAAAGAAGAAAATATGGCATTTAGTTTCTACATAACAAGAGCACATACACTACCACATGTAGTCCACCTGTTTGCCACGTACCATTTTTGCTGCAAATGAGCCGTCAGCCTCTTTCACCTGCACTTGAGAAGACATGGGCTTATCACAACAGTGCATGACAGAATAAAATGTTAATGGAGGGCAGGCCATGCAAAGGGAGGCTGCTGGAGCACTGATGAGCCTCTTGACGCTCCCTCACCGGGCAGAGCTGTCACGGTTAAGGCACAGTGTTGACAGAAATGTGCCTACTGACATTATCGCTCTTCTTTTGGCTTTCATAAGGATTATGAAAATGAACTCAGCAATCATAGCAACAGCTTTTCTCTGTTTACGTACTGATGGGCGGACTTAATGCAAGTCCTTCAGGGACTTGTAAAACAGTAGTTGCCAACAGTTTATAGCAGCTGGCAGTAGCTTTTGTTATTAAGAAGTAGCAGCAGTGGGATATTTTAGGTTGTTACTGCAAAAAGAGTAAATCGAGTAATACTTTGACATTATGGGGTACCGGTATATGCGGCAGCAGCAAACCTTTTTTTGAAAAATCAAATACTCTTCTATAATAAGATATGACAGATATAAAAATTTTAAGGAAATTTAGTGACCAGATAACAGAACTAACCTGGGCAAATTGGATCTTGATCAGCAGTGTTGAGATTTTGGGTTAAATCTAATCCGTCCGTGTTAAAGTAAATATTTCTAACTCTCTAATTGAACACAGAGTTCATGAATGTAAAACCAGAGTGAGTTTTTTGGTCACTTACAATTCTTTTTTTTGTTTTTTTACCAATTTTATAAACATGCACAAGATTGCACAAAAATATGGAAAGTGTGATATGTAAGTGTGATGTGTAACCTAATTGTAACCTTTTGACCTACTCATGATGGGGGTGGGTTGCTTAGGGAATGTGGAACAGTCCACCTGTGTGGATGTCAAGGGTTACTTTGTCTTTTCCAAAACATTGCTAAGCCACCTTTTGTGGGATTCATATAGACCATCCTGTCTGTTTTTTCCCCCTTTTTGTTTAGTTTTTTTCTGTCATTTTCACCTTCTGAATACAACTTACTGTGCATTGTTGGCGGCACAGCTGAGGTCCATTATACTTTTCAAAAATTGATATTCCCCATTGGGCAACAACTACCTTTTCATACTCTGTCACAGTGGGAGCAAAAAACTGCAAAGGAAACTGATAATTGAAATTTCATGCTCTTGATTAAAATTTGGTTTGATTTATAAAAATATATTCAAAAGAGGCAAAATTTAAAAGAATTGTCTCCAACGCTTTATCTGGCGTGAAAACAACTCTATTGTAGTCCTTTGTCAACCTTACTTATCACTCAAAACCATTTTGACAGCAGTTGCATGCAAGCTGGATTACCCAAAGAAAACCACACAAGAGGGACAGGAAAAAATGCAAACAAGAGAGGTGACAAAGCTAGACAGGAAAGTCACACTGCAAAGAGGTGACAGTGAAGACACACCTACAGTCAACACCATAACTATTAATGTGAACATGTGTAACTGCTCCTGTATTCTCTGTGTACGGATGGCAGGGACAAAAAATGAAAGACCCAAGTTCCACGCAGCCCCAAGACCCACTGAGGTAACCTTACCAATAGAAACCAACCAAAATACAGCAACATACCTCCATAACTAATATAAAATAGAGAAAGGTGTTCAAATTGAATGACAGCCTGCCACACAGCAATATATCATAGTTATTGGTGGCTGGAATGCCAAGTGAATAAATCCTCTGAAGAACTTGCTTCTTTAAGTACGGTGTGGTCATCAGTTTGGAGCCAATCATCTTCAAGCTGTATATTGCAGAGGGTAATTAACACTGCCCATCATCATCATTGGCTGCACTCTGCCAGCCCTGCCAAATCATCCTGTGTCAGGAAACACTCGCTGCGTGAATTCAATCACAAAGAGGGTGTTGCAGCCAAAACGTCCTTCAGATTCTTTGGTTACTAGCAGTTTGCTCATAGTTTGCAATAAAGATGCTGACTTGTCTGCAAACACCTGTAGTTTAACTTAAAAAAGTGAAATGAAACCCGAAGCTGAAAATGTTTGCCCTGAAGGTAAAAGCTGCAACCAACACATTTAAAACATCCAGTTTTTACTTTAAAGGCAACACGGTTTCTGGTTTGCGTCACACTTTATACGGTCCTGGTGAGTTGTTGCAATCACCCACCAACTGGTCATAGAATATACACTTTTCCCTGGCAGTTGGGTCACTGACTGTGTGAATGGGGCTTTAACATTTGCTTTCACAGCAACCTCCCGCAACCACTCTCTCAACCAGTGGTTGGCTGATGGTTGCCAAGAGGTCTCTGGGCCTTAAGCAAAACATCCAGACCTTTTTATGAGAATAAAAGAAAAATGCACTAATTATGAAATACAACAGCAGTTGCAACACCAGCCATAATAATAATAAAAAATTACCAGGAATGTGAACTAAATGGCTGTGTAAATGTGTTTGTTAGAGCTCAAAGATTGAAAAGTTTGGGGAAGAGGTCAGGGTTAAAAGATTATAAGAAAAAGAAATAACCCCAATAAACCCGAAGATATTCTTACATGTGTTTGTTTTGTTATTATCTTGTTTTTTTTTTTATTAATGTTTTCTATCCACAAGGGCACAATTATAATCAAACATTAATCATAAATGGTTTGACGTTCTGGATCAGACAGAGCAGTCTGAATAGTTTTCTCTATTATGTTTTTTTAGTCAATAAAAAATGTGAAAAGAACACATGTCTGTGTGTGCGTGTGAAAGGAAGCTGTTTTATGTTTATTTTTCTGTTTGTCTCTTGGTTTTTCCTTTTTGTTAAAAAACAAAACAAACAAAAAAAAAACATAGTGTTGGGAAAATTGCCATTCTTTTTCTTCTCTTCCCTTTCACCCTCCGTTATCTTACCCATCAATCCTGCTCTTTAAAGATGCATGAATTATATTTTTTGTTATTGCTAAAAAAGAAAAAAAAGTACAAAAAATTGACATTTTTGACGCAGAAATGACAAAGCATTCTGGATGGATCTGTGATCCACAGCTGCTTAATAAGGCAGATATGATAGAGCTTTTCCTTCAACATTTCCCCGGTCAACATGTTTCAGTGTCCCTGTGTTGCTGTGAAAGCACCGTGAAAGTGCTGTACAAATGTGTGCGTGTGAGTGGATGAATGTGGCTTGAAGTGTATTAACAATGAGCCATGGTCAACGATTGTAGAAGAGTGGAAAGGAGCAGGATGCAAGTGCTAGTAAATCTGCATCCTCTCTATCCTTAGATGTACTACATTGAAGGACAGTATATACCCAGATGCAACAATTTCACATTAAACCATATGCAAATGACACCATTCAGTTAAAACCTAGCCATATTCAATACTACACATATCACAGCGGCTCATTATTCATTACCCTGCATTCTGCATGAATAGCACATTATTAGCACATTATTGCTGTGTACCACTGCCTATTATTTCTCGAAAAAGTAGCATTATGTTCTTGAACTGCATAACACTGCAAATGCTGTTGTTATATATAATGTAACATTTTGATAGGCAAAAGCATCACAAATGCAACTGAAATAACCTAACTGGTTATGTAAAATATTTACTCCTATCATCATTGTGACAGTTCAATAAAACCCTGTAACATCTGCCTCTGGATGTGGATTTGAGGTGGTGGTGTGTGTTCAGGTCGTGGTGTTCCACAACAGCACATTTTAGTTGAGACGCCCCTTTTCATGTGCTTACGTCACTCATACAGCTGTTGCACTGCAAAGAGACCAGCGATGCGATTGTGTGAGGGTGAATGTATTAATCACCAAACCATCCAATTTAAGGTCCACTTCATCCAGTTCTTTTTGCACTTTGCACTGCTGCACCTTCATTAGCCAAAATAGCAGCTGTACTTGGAGACGCCCACGCAGTCCATTCACCCGGTCCACTTTGAGCTTGTCGTTGAGCTTGCGTGGTTAACATCGAGCCCTACAATTTGCGCAGTTCGTGAGAGGCACTGCTTGGCAAAATTTGTTACATTTGGACAGAGGCAGGGTATCTGTTTATATATTTTCCCTCTATTTATATTGAGCTGAGCTTCAGACTGTATGCAAAGAATAAGAGCCGTATGATTCTCTTTTTGTTGTGCTCAGCAAGAAAGCAAAAAATTTCCCCAAATGTTCTTTATTTAAACATTGAAGTTTTCTCAAAATGAGACTGCTCTGAGAGAGTAAACACAAATGTGTTGAAGACTGATTTATTACAGCTAATATTTGTATTATTAACATTAGATATCATATAACAACCCTTGTTGACCCCCCGGCTACAAACCTGGTAGCAGACTGACTGCATCTTATTGACATTTTATTACCATCTTGTTGAAACAACATTGCTTTGCAATATTGTACTTGTACTCTGCAGTACATTATCTTGGCTCCACACACTTAAACACTGAGGATGATATTCATTCTTTTTTTTTTCTTTTTAAATCAAGACTGGAAAAGGCTATGAATGCCAGACGAGAGCAGCAAAGGAGGATCAAGAGTGTTATCAGCAGCAGAGGGAAATGAGATGCAAGAGAGGTGAATGTGGGTGATCTGCTGGAGTGGTGAAAAACAGCTGGCCATTGGGGATACTATCCTCTTTCTATGTAAACAAGACAGTTCCATCCCAATCCGTGTGACATATCAAAATCCTACTGGACAGCTTAAAAAAATGTTGTTTTAAGAGTGAAAGTGTGGCAGACATGCTTTTATGTGGGAGGTAAATTGCGCTCTCTGCCTGAGTGCTGAGCCACTGCCAAAGCCTGTGTGTAGCTGGACTACAGAATCTGGTTATTGGCCCGAGAGCTTCATCAGTGCTGCAGTGCCTTTTGCAGATGATAATTTTGTCCCAGCGTGTTATCTTGCAGAATTAGTAGTGATATACTTTAAAAGGCTTTAGACAGGGACATACAAATGGAAAATGTTTTTGGAGAGGGCAGACAGAGAACCAAAAATCAATGAGAAATGTCACACTGATACATTTTTTAGAAACCTTGGATCCCCAGCAGCTTTAATCTATCAGATTTCATCTCAGTCCTGGAGTTAAACACAGGCGGTGACACATATGAAACCATGTAAGAGAGCCACATTTTCCATCTTCAACTGCTTTTCTTTGATGGAAGACTTAAGATTAGAGAAAAGGGCAGTATGCACAGTGAGAGCACAGTAAGTAAGATCATTGTGTAGGAGTTGATCATTATGACAGCCATAAATGCTATTCCATAAACAGTGTGCCCTATTATCTCCTAATGCATTATTCATCAGTAAATTGACTCCCCTGTGATGCGTTATTAGGATTCCGTGAATGAAATGTCACCAGCAATATGCTTACATACTAACATTAGATGACACTATCAAATAAGGATATCATGCTTTTTAATGCGCAGGTAGTTTGCAGCTCAGATTGAGTTGGCACCATAAAATGATGTACTGCAGCTTAGCTGACAGTCGTCCAAATGAATTTCAAGAAGCTGAGATCAATATCAAGCGAGCTCAAGAAGTGAGCATCTAATCAGAGTCTTTAAGAGAGGCATAGTGGGATTTTATCACATCATAACAAGCGACAGAAATTGACTCAGTGCCAACTGGGATCACCTTATGCCTGGATGCAAACACATGGACACACACACAGTGTATTATCAGATCCTGTGTAAGCAACCCTAGATTAACTCTGTCCACAGTTTGAAGAGCAGCTTCCATCCTACCACCTCACTACAAAACAGATGGGCCTCAGGCCACAACACAGACTGCTCTCTTTAACAATTTACCTGATTTACAACCTCTTATACCAGCTGCAGTTCAGGCTGAATAAACAAGGAGCAGATGGCCACTTGTAGGCACAAGTGTCAATCAAGGGAGATGGAGCCAACAGGGGATGCTGGAGAATCTTAAGACACCCATGTGTGAACATGCAAATGTATGCATGCACATACACACATGCTCAAATATTGTGAAGCATGCACGCACAAGGGTCATGCAAGTATTTCACACCTCTCGTAGCGAGCCAGCCTTCAGTGTTAGTATTTTTCTTTGTCACTTTAACTAGTTACTCACATTTAAATATGAGGGTACAAACTCTTGTTTTGATATCATCATTTTCCAAGGCAGATGTTTTCTAATATGGGTATACACATTTAGTTGACAGTTCTGTCTTATTTTTCCCTCCCTTTTTTGTTAATAATGTACTTTTTGGGTTTCCCCCAGCTCCAAAGAACCAGTCAGCTGTGCGAGAGAACCTTTTATACAAGCAGGAAATGGAAGGATTCAACAAGCAGGGGACATGGCATTAAGTTAACCTTAATGGGGTTTTTGTTTAGTTGACCTTATCTTGACATGAGGCCTGTTTAGTAACTAATTTGGATTTTTTAACACTATTTTGGATTACATGGACACTGTTAATTATCTTTCATTCAATTAAAGTTTAAAAAAAAGAAGCTTTTTATTGTACACATTTGTCCTTGTGCCTTACTGCTTGGTCTCTGACACCACTCATTTAATAAATACAAACATAAATAAATACATAAAATAGAATAAAATCAATCCCACTATTTTTGGTTTTGAAGAAATGTCTTTCACTGGATTTACTGATCAAACAGTTTTGTTTTGTTTTTTGTTTACTTGAGTCATTTGTGTCTTTTAATTAAATACTGTGCACATTAAAAAAATTATGTGTTTTTTCCCTTGTGTTTTTTCCAAAATCTACTTTAAATATCAGGTGGTTCCAATCAATTGTGGTAAGCAACGTCTAAAAAATTAATAGTTTTTTTACTCTAAAATGTTCAACAAAAAGCCATTAACCCTCTCAAGGCAGGCGTTGCAGATTTGCAACAGTTAAAAACTAACAACCTGATTACCCCACATACATATTTTATGAGGTTTTTTTTACTCAGAAGTACCACTGCAGGTATTCTTTTGTGCATTAGCAACAAAAACTTAATTTGAGCCTGAGAGGGTTAACTTAACCCACCAAAACACAAATGACACACATAATTCAAGTCAACTTAAATGTTTTTACAAATTGTGTGGAACCACTTGACTTAAGTTTTTTTTTAACACTTTAAAGCCTGAAGATCTGAATAATAGCGAGAAAATGCACATTTTTTTAAGTGTTTATTGAACCTTCTGATACATTAAAATAAAAATTTGAGAGTTTACATTTTTAAATAACAATTGCTACATCTGCCTATTTTTTAAAAAAATGTATTGCTTAAATATGTATTGTACAATTTTTTTTTTAGTTTTTTGGGTGGAATGTACTGTTACATATTAACTGTACGAATGCATTGTTTTTAGGTAGCTATGCTGCCTGAAAACTCCCTTCCCTTCAAATCTCAACTGCATCATCAGTTAATTAAGCTAAAGTAAACATTACTTTCTCTTATAAAACACAGTACTATTAGAAAAAAGTCTTTCTAAGGACACTGGTGATGGATAAGGCAGAAGACCTTTATCAATCGGATCATGGTTGTGGGTTGAACAGCAAAATTTTTAAAAAAGTAAATTATATTTTAATGTTCTGTGTCTTTTCCTAAACACTTTATTTTGAGCTTAGCAGAAAAGGAAATGAAATGTGAAATTAAATTCAAAAGGAAAAAAAATCTCGAAGGATAGTGCTGAGGGAATCCAGCTGCAGTTACACTAGGCTGCATTATAATGCAATGGTTGATGTTGTTGAAATGTGCTTCTCAAAGTCAGACCAAACAGTATGTTCACTGCAAAACGAACAATCAACATGAAGGAAAGGGCAGTTCCTTTCTTCATCAGTTGCTCGAAGCTCTAAATAATTAACAACAGTCAAAGCTTCTCCACAGTTTTCTGGGTTACCAGGGTGACAGGTAGCTTCCTGTCTAATGCATCTACTGTAAGATAGATGATCAGAGAAAGACAGATGGCAGGAAAGCATGAAAATGAACTGTAAACACATTTTTGAAATGTATTTGTATTTACTTTCATATTTAAATTGTAGAAAGAAAATTCTTTGGAGACAGGGTTCTTTGGACATAATGTCCAAATGAAGCTGGTCAATAACATCTGTGATGCGGATCTGTAGCAGCTGTAGCAACGACTGTGTATCCTAAAATACTGACTCATTTATGATTGTTAGCTTCTTATTCCCTGTCAACGTTAAAGGATTTTTTTATTTGTTACTACAGCCAGAGGGTGATCAACAAGTCAGCGTGGATTCAGAAGTATTTGTATGCACGCATGATGACGCAAACCATCATAAAACGGCTGCTTTATAACACTGCTAGCATTCAAAATCTCTGCAGGGCATCTCTAATATTAAATTGTGTTAGATTTGTTCTCTGGGCCCATTATTCTAATGCAACAGTGCCGCAATTAAAATTTCTGTATTTCATTATGGCTGAACTCCAAATTTTAAAAAAACAAACAAACAAGTTAATGACATTAAGGCATCGACTCACTGCCCAACCCTTTCCAATTCCTCTCCAAGATCTGCAAGATCTGACAAAAACAAAATGTTCAGTAATCCTTTAAAACTTTAGGTTTTCATATGAATACTAACTCCACACAGATAGCATTTGTTGATTAAAGGCTGAAAAAAGTAGGTCAATGTCAGTATCACTGGATGGTATGAGTTCTGTAAGTGGTGTTAATGATATTTCCTGTGCAGCTTCTCTGTGCTGCTCTTGTAACCTGTTTCATTGCAGTTATAATGTCTTTTTAATGCTCCTTAAGGAGAAAAGCATACATACACAAGGTGGACAATCACTATAGCACACAATGAATGGCTTGCCACAGCTCAGTCCAGTTCACACAGGTCACAGAGCCACCTAAATTATTTAAGGAAAACAAGCAGTTCATACATCATTAAAATGCACTTGTCACACTAGTCAACAGTTTTTTTCCTTTTATTGAATGTATTCTGACAGAAACATACACACACTGCCTTTGTAGACAGAAGAAGAAGGACAAAAAAGAAAAAAGTAGATTGTGTCCAGAGGGACTGCAGGCACTCAGGCAGTAACATAAAAATATATATATAAAAAATACAAAGATAGTTGTGCATGGGGTGACAGTGAAATTAAAGCAATGGTTTTTACTTTACTGGCCTACTCTTCACTTTCTCTTTCTCTTTAATCTTCACTTTGTCATTTTCAAGTGTAAAACCTTCAGTCAGACCCCAAAAAAAGTAGCTGGTGTCGCTGGGCGGATCCTCACAACCTGGAGGTTAATTCTAAGTGCAAAATAGAAATAATAAACCCAGTATCAATCTGACAGTGAGCAATGTGTGGTCATTATTATGTCCATTTTTCTTCCACTAACTAACCATTAACATTCAAGTGCAACAAAGTTATAACTGTGTTTACAAAATAAATATTTTTATTCATGTTTTAATTTCTATTTTTCTTAGAAACTACTGAAACCCAAAACATAAAAAAATATACATTTATGATGGCAGCTCACTCATTTGAATTGTATTGAAAACATAAAAAAGAGGTCTTTACCTTTGGCGCTATATAAATAGAATTAAACTCAATTGAACTGAGAATGCAGAAATGAAGAAATTAAAAATGCAGAAGAAAATGAACACATGAACTATGCATAAATGAATTTAAAACATGAATGCATTCATACTACTTAGTAATTAATAAGAGGAACAACAAATACAGAAGCAAATAAATAACAGAAATATGACTTGCCACAAGTCATATGGGGGGGGGGGGGGTGTCCTCCATATTTTGCAGTAATGAACTGACTGTATCGACAAATTGTTTGATTTGCTTTGGAGACTTTGGGTTTACACACTAAGTTGGACAAAAAGTGTACATTTTTTGTCTTTTCCTAGGAAACATTTTGACATGTTATAGTATGAAAGACACAAGGGGAAATAATTACATTAACGGTGACATCCCAGTAGGTTGCAGTATTAATAATAATAATAATAATAATACATTTTATTTGAAAGCGCCTTTCAAAACACTCATGGTCACTGTACACAGTAGAATAAAAGCAACATAAAAGCAAGCAGTTTACAGAATCATAAAAGCACAAGACATAAACAAATAAAATAGCAGATATGGAGGAGAGAGATGATGAATAGCCTTTAATGTGTACAAGAGTATTTTGAAATTGATGCGATATTTGACCGGGAGCCAATGAAGCTGCTGCAAGGCAGGAGTGATGTGGTGGACAGAAGGGGTCCTGGTGATGATACGGGCAGCAGAGTTCTGGACGCGTTGGAGCTTGTGGATGGATTTTTGAGTAAGGCCAAAAAGAAGTGAATTACAATAATCAATCTGGGAAGTAACAAGGCTACGGACAAGAATGGCAGTGGCATTGTAACAAACCTTTTGGGTTATAGCACCACTAGAGGGGGTTGCCCAACTATTGTAGTAGCTATGGGGGTCTCCTAGTGGGTGTGTGAGTTGTTAGCGGCAGCCATTCCATGCTGCTCATGTTCCATGCTCCAAGAAAACACCTTACTTACTGTTGTGACAAGCTGGCGCTGGCGGTACGAATCCCCGCACATGTAGGTTCGGACGAGTACAGCCGAGGAGACCTGGCTTATAAAGTGTAATGTTGCTGACGGCGAATAAAGGTCTGTTATTGGATTTAACTGACTAGCTCCGTGTTATCCGGCTAACCTCCAAACCACATGCCCGCTGGACCTGCTAACCGCTCCTTCCTCGCCAGACTGCTGTTACAGCATGTGGGGTGAGAAAAGGATGGAGACGATTAATGTTGCTTGGTTATTGGTTATTTTTTATAAGTGCTGTTTCAGTGCTATGGGAGGGACAAAAACCAGACTGGAACTGTTCATACAGATTATTATTAGTTAAATGTGAGTGGAGTTGTGTGGCAACTATTTTCTCAAGAATTTTTGAAAGGAATGGTAGATTGGAAATAGGCCGAAAATTCTCAAAAATATTGGGATCTAGACCAGTTTTTTTGAATCATTATGCTGAATGCAGACCTGCAGATCACACATTACCTGCATCTTTTTGTCCTCCCTCACAACACCAATGAATCCTTCACTTCTTTAAAGCATGTCTCAGGGCAGTCCTTCACATGTTTTGGTTTCCGTCACTGTTGCTGTTGTTCCATCACGTTAATCTCTCACAAAAAAACACTCTGTTGTGTTTATGAGATTTTGTTGTTGTTGTTTTTCTACTTTTATTTAAATTTTATTCAACTTTTGCCTTTATTTATGTGCTTTTGCAGCGTTCTACTTGCTGATGTTCTTTTAAGTTACAGTGCATTTGACCTCTCAGGTCTACCATACATTCATTATCACACCAACCTTTAAAAAACATGGTTGTGTGGGAAAATGCCAGTATTTCAGTGGTTTGTAAAATACTCAGATCAGCCCATCTAGAATGAGAAATCATGGCATTTTCAAAGAGTCTGTTGATCATCATGAACTTCAGCAGGCTGGTTACTGAAGGGTCTCTTTTGGACTCTTAACTAGAAAGTACAAATAGCCTTTTTCACATTTCAAGTGTTTGTTTTTATTATTTCTGGCTCTGCAGCTGTCTGCTGCTGCAGCCATTATGCTAATGACTGAATGTATAAATTCACTGAGATTTAGAAATAGAAGGGGCTGCTTAATTAATATGAACAGGTAAATTTTTTTAAAAGTATATAACATCCTTAAAGTGCAGCATAAAGTAGTGTTTGGTATTTCAGTCGTTTTAAAACACCTGTTTTTCCCCCCATAAAATGGAGACTCTGAAGTAATGACTTCATCACGTAGCCTTCTTAACTCTGCTTTAGCTGTTTTGTTTGTCATTTCTTTTCACATTGTTTTTAAATGCTGCTCTTAAGAGAATGTGTTAAAAGCTAGTCCATTAGAGTAAAAGAACAAAAGAGCAGAGCAATAATGATGTGTTGTGCACTGCAGTCTTGAGGTGAGGTAGCCTCTCTCCCTAAAATTCATTTTGTCTGTGTCCTGGTAAGGTTTAGTGGTTTTTGCCTTTTACAACTCATACTTTAAAGAAATATAAAGCTGTATGCTTTTCGGTCTATAGAGCTTTGGAAATGCTCCAGCGTATAGGCAGAATTGATGAGGAAGGCCACGTTTCATTAACAGAAAGGAAATCAGGGCAGTGGTAGAAAACGAAATGAGCCATAACAGCTCTGTTTGTTTGTGACATTAAAACCAGTCTCTTCAGCTCTCATGGCATAATAGGTCACTAAATGAAGATAAAGCGCGCGCTGGAAAAAGCTGGGGGAGGAGAATTATTAAGGCAGTACATTAACCTTTTCAGGGAATCCGAATAATGACAGATACTCACTGACCTCATTTCAGCGAGTGTACAATGCGCTGCACTGTACAACTTCCGGCACACCGCCATTTACAATCATACACTTGGCTGTAACTGTGGCAACCTGGTATACAGAGTAGTTAGACAGTTTTAAAGTGGCATGTTGTGGTTAAACAGGATGGTATTTGTGTATGGGTGCAGAGCTCAGTCTCTAAGCTTTGAGATAAGGAGGAGGAAATTTAGAAAATGTACTGACTGTAAAGGCTGTCTGCACCGGTGCTGTGATTAAATGTCATATTTCATACAGTTAAAAACATTAATCTCCTTTTTGCAAATTTCAGAAGGGGCACTGATTTGGGAAGCAATTACAATTACGTTTTCATCCACACATGGTGAAAAACTACGATGAAATGCAAAGCAGCAAGCTCACAGATGTCATCAGACTGGTCGAGCTGCCTAACTTAAAGTGAAGCAAGTCCTCTTTAATCAGACAATCACACTGTTTTGTTATGTTAAAGCAGCATGTAAGCCACTGTTTACTTTTTGGGCTGATTGTGTCCTGCCCTCAAAGTCAGAAACAGAGACTCGGGTTTGTTAAGAGGGTGTGCTAAACAAGATTACCTTTATCACAGTGAGCAGACACAAAAACTGTGTTCACACCAGTGTCAACTGTTATAATAATACCCAAATACTGCACGAAGTGGGCAAGAGCGTTCAGCCAAAAATAAACAAATTCTAAAATAATAAACACAGCAAGTTAGAAACTCTTCAAGGGAAACTTTCATCTCCTTGGGACCTTAATAGTTTCTCTAGATTTCATGGTAACTCATCAAGTGGTTATTTTTAGAGATATTATTGATGATTTTTAAGAGAGAGATATTTTAATCTGAACCAAACTAAGCTGCAACGCCAGAGACTGGCAAAAAGGAGAAACAATACTAATTAAGTGTCTAATTAATAGATTGTAAAACAAATAAACTGCTGAATCAAAATGAATAGATACTATACATACAGGACTGGGCCACCTACATATTATATCCTTAACTCTTTACTTTCTATGCTAGACTAATCAAATTATTAGGTGTGTTTTATTGCATGATTTGATGTTGTAGACATCAAATAAAATGATGTGTCATCTTTTTGAAAGTCTTGATGCCTAAACTGTCGTGCTAATGGCATGGGTACTATCCAGTGCTGGGGTAGCAATGTTCTTACCCAGATGTTTTTACCTGGTCTCTGTTTCTTAAAAATTAGAAGACACTGATGGTGCACAAACTACTCTCATGTTCATAAAGCTGAAATGTAACAGCAAGGCAAAACACAAAAGATCTCAGTCTCATTTTATAATTTTTTAATTTTAATAAATAACATGCCAGCTGAGTCGTGTAAAGTCTTAAAGGGCAGGTGTGTAGGAATGGATATGTATCAGCTAAACTGGAATGAAAGTGAAAGTGTTCATAATGCTATGTAATAATAGGATTGCTTAATAAGAGCCCTTTGTGTTTACTTGGTAGATGTACAGATAAATCAAACACTTTCTGTAGGGACTTTTACATTTTAATGTTGACACGAAATCTGACCTATACCATAGACCCATCCGTCAGTCCATCCATCAATTTTCTTCTGGTATTCCAGTTCAAGGTTAGAGTTTGTCCCAAGCTGTCATAGGGTGAGAGGCAGCGTACATCCTGCACACGTCACCCTATAGTCTCATCTAAATGATTAAAAACAGCGAAGGAGGTACATTTAATTGGTCTCAGCCTGTAGCTTTACCAGATGTCACTGAATTCTACACAGCAGTTGTTTAAAGTGATCAGAACGTTTCGGGTGAAGAAATGTAAAAGGCTTTTACAGCACCAAGTTTGAGGGCACAGAATTCCAGGAGATGACCAGGTTGTCTTTATATTTTTAATTCAGTCTGTTCCTTATGTTGGACATCAACCTTTTCAGTTTCAGGGTGAATACCACTGAACCCATGACCCAGCTCACAGAACAGCTCGGATATAGTATTTCAAGGAGAAGTGATTCTGAGCCCAATTCTGAAATGCACTCAAGTAGAAATCTGACCTATACCAAGAAGAAGGAGGGAATTAGATAAGGCTGACTGCACTTTTTAAATCACTAGTTATTCTTTAAAACCTCTACACAGCTGCGATCTCTGATGACGTTACATTTATATTTATAGTCACATGTCGCACGTTTTAGTGAAACAGGTGGCGTGAATTAAGAACATAATTTTCACTTAGAGTTCCCTGCAGCTTTCATCGTTATTTCTGCTCTTATGCAATTAGCTGCGTAAACAATTTCCTCATTCAAGAGGCTGTGATTACCACAAATACAGTGAGGAATCTTGTTTGGAAAGGAGAGTAGGAGCATTTTGATAAATATATAAGGGAGATGAGATTTTTGTTGCAATGATGAAATTTCTGTTTGCCAGGCATAATTTGAATATACTCTGTCTTTGCTGTGTCCTCCCATAAATCCACATCCAGGCATCCTAGACTTTAGCCTATCACATCAGATCTATTATGTCTGTCTCGAGGGAGATTTCCCAAACTTGTTACCAGCTACTGGCTAAAGATGGATATATTTCATGAAACTGTAATACTGCAGAAGAATATAGTAGACTGTTAAGACTGAAATTTTCATCATCCTTGACAAAACAAAAGTGCTATTGACATTTAATTATTGAAGGAAAAGTGTTGATTCCATGTGATGGACTGGCAATATATCCAGTGTGTAGCCTGCATCTTGATGCAGGGAGGCCATGTGCCCGGCCCCCCACAAGGCTAAGGCGGATTAGCTGTTAGAAAATGATGGATGGCCACATGTAAAAAATGCTGACGCACTCTAAAGTAAAAAAGCAATGCGACTGATCCTTATTTTTCATCCTCACACACATAGTGGTGTCGAAACGCTGAAGCACATCAATATGCAGTGATGAATACTGAGTTGTGACAACAAGTCCAAATACTTCAGCACTGCTCGTCCATCCCTGACACCATGATAACTGCTTCTGTCTCCCTGCAACAGTGATCATGACAGAACTGCTCTGTCAAAGCTCTGACTGCAGGTGCTTGTTTTTCTTTACTCACCAGAAACAACATGAAGCCACATATCTGTGTGTCTGCATACATGTGTGTGTTAAGCCATGACTCCTTGACTGTGTGTTATATTTTAAGGTGACGAATGTTTCTCACAAAGCGAACAATCTATTAAGTGCGGCTGCCCTTCTGGTTAATGAAGTCAGGGAGCTTCAGAGCACACAGAGCACTCTTCACCACCAACAAGAACAAACAGGAACGCCTGAGCGATCACATCACTGTGACTGCTACCCCTCCCCCACCCGACCATACCAGTTCACCAAATACAACTAAAACTCAGCACCACATCATTTCGAAGAAGCACCTGTGCCGCACGCTGGCAGTTCAGTCGCTTCCAGATACAGCTGCTCAGTATAAACTCAATTTAGGGTTTTCTGAGCTCATTAAGGAGGAGAAAATAAGTACACCTTTGCAACATGAGTCACACTTCAGGGAAATGATTGGAGAAGTGGAGTCCAAGATTTAAAAAAAAAAGACCTCCTGCCTTAATGCCCTGATCTGGAAATAATTACAAATGAGTTGAAGTTAGGTCTGTAGAGGCTATTAAGATTAATACATTTTAAAAAATGTGCATTAAGTGTTAGAAGTTGTGAGTTATTTCTTAATTTCTCTCAATATTTCTGTCTGACATATCAAAAATGTAAACAGGTGTTGGGCAGTAGCACATCGCAGAGCAATGTAATGACTTTTCCCAGTGCTGACTGGTCCAGGCAGGCTACGATGCGTCAAGGTATCCAGGTGTCCTGTGGTTTGCCATCTTACCAAACGATGAGATGCTTAACAAGGGTTCTTGTCTCCTGTCCATTGCACGGTTTATCGGTTACGCCCTCTGGCAGCTCCCCTTTGCAGCGCAGCTCAGCTGTAATTCACTTAGTGAAACTGGGCCTGGCTGCATGTGGTAATTTAACCATTGTCAACCTCAGCTCAGAGAAGAATCTAGTTTGGAAGAAAAAGAAGGGGTTCCATTGTAGGTAGAATTCTATTTTCTACTTACCTCCTCCCACATGGCAAAACCATCTGAGGGCACATGTCTTTCCCTGAAAATGCTTAGCTGCTTTCACAGGGATATGAGCATTTTCTTCCACTTCTAAACTGAAAATCAGAAATTTACAGGACGAGTCTCACTGGTCTGCAGATGTGAAACCTGCTTGTATTTTCAAATACTGTTCGAAGTTTTAGAACCACTCCCATTTCCTTCAAAGAAGAGTCATCTCCAGAACAAAACGATGCCCTTGCATGGCAACTAAACAGAGTCAGTTATACTTTTTTTGACACAAATCAAAGGTCACACTTCTGTTAAAAAGCTTTTAATAGTTTGTGTTCATCATGTCCTGACTATCCTTCGCTGCCCATATGGAAAAGATATATATAAATCTTATAAAGTTTGTATCTGTCTTGTGTGAAACTTGTATGAAAAGCATATAAGAGTGAAAACAGATATAAGATCCCTTGAAAAATTATATAAATGAAACTTGTATGTTTTGGATACTTACTAAAACAATGTATGAAAGTAATGAGAAAGTGGCCACTTGCATGAGTAAATCATGTAAGTTTTTACTATTTCTTTTCCATGTGGGTGGCTACCTTACTTTAGAATGAATTTACAAGATTTTCCACTTCACGCCTGAGTACGGCCCCAAACTATATAGCAGAAATTCTGACCCCATATAAGGCAGTTTAGCTTTAGATCCTCAGCCCTTCTGGCTGTTATAAAGTCAAGGGTTCAAGGGCCCTTTGTCACGGTTCTGGGTCATGTTGACCCAGCTTTTCTAGATTATGATTTATGTTCTGATTGATCAGTGATACTGTTTTGATTATGATTATTATTCAGTAGGTTTTGGTCAGTGTCAAGTCTGTCTCTGTCTAGTCCGTGTCTTAGTAAAGTGTGTTTTGTTTCCTGTTTTACTTTGAAGGTTTTTGTTCCTGTCTGATGTCAGTGTTCCAGCTCCCTGTCTCTTTAGGTCTTATTCCTCCCAGCTGTGTTCCCTTTCTGTCTCCAATTCCTTGATGACTCCTCAGTGTATTTAAGCCCAGTGTGTTTCTGTGTCAGTGTTGCATCGTTAACGTCTACTCACCCTCACGTTAATTGTGCCGCCTGCCTGCCTAATTTCTGTATTCCCAGTTTAGTTAAGTTTATGTTCCTTTTCTGCCCAGCAATAAAGCTGAGTGTTTTGAGTTTACATCTGCCTCTGAGTCCTGCATTTTGGGTCCTTTCTCCCTGCCTGCCTGCACATAGCCATGACACCCTTAGGCTTTAGGAACTTGAGGATACAAAGCGTGACATATTTTTTTAAGTGTTCCTTAAAATTCACTTTCATAGGGTTGCATTTATGTGATGTTTAAAGGAGCTTGGAAAGAAAAGTGTCTGGACTTGTTTAAGTTGCTTGAAGACGTTTCACCTCTCATCCGAGAAGCTTCTTCAGTTCAAATGGTGGGGAGTCCCAGATTTAAGCCCTATGGGAGTGTCCCCAAAGAGGGATATGGACCCCTTAATGATCACACAAGGTGTGAGCCAAGGTTTTTCACACCTTGGCTCGTGTTTGAAACACAATCAGGAACAACTAATAATGAAATTGGGGAGATCATTAACTAGATGAAAAGATTAGCCAAGTACTTATGGCCTGTATTTATATAGCGCTTTACTAGTCCCTAAGGACCCCAAAGCGCTTTACATATCCAGTCATCCACCCAATCACACACACATTCACACACTGGTGATGGCAAGCTACATTGTAGCCACAGCCACCCTGGGGCGCACTGACAGAGGCAACTTATGGAGTTGTTGTTAAGTGCCTGATTTGTTCACTGCTCATTTTTAGAGGAACATCAAAACCATGTGGTTTTAGCATATAGGTTTTGTGTAAAAAGTAGCAGTCTTACTATGTGAGATTGCATAAAATGAAAAAAAATCCAGCAAAGTACATGTACCTCTAATTTTTGCGTACTTGAATATTTAAGGAAATGCATTTAGTTACATTCCAACACTTTTAATCAGTAAAAACATCAACATTCATGCCACAAAAGAAATAGCTGCTAAAAACAAGGATTTTAGAAGAGGATGCTGACTAAACATAAGCACCAGCACCGTATAGGCATAGAGCAATCTCTGATGTGATCAGTGGGCAGCACAGTGGAGCAGTGATTTGCACCATCACCTCATAGCTCATCCCACGATCCAAAGACATGCATGGGATTAGGTTAATTAGGGATTTTAAACTGGCCATATGTGTGAATATGTTTGTACATGGGTGTCTGTCTCTATCTGCGATAGACTGGTGTCATCCTGTGACAGCTGGGATGGTTTTCTCATTTTGGCTAGCCAAAATGAACATCATTAGCCACTCTGGTGGAAATCATAAATTCAATAATCAGCACGATGAAGTGAGTTCTCAATAAAGTTGTGTTGATATCCTAAGTAACAAATTTATGTATCTTACCTAGCTTGTGGGTTTTCTTTTGCAACAGTGAGTTACTTTTGCAAAACTACAGAAGAAAACTGCTTATTATGACAGACAGAAGTAGTGAAGGCCCTGGGAAATCACTGAGATGATGGAGCCCTGTCTCTCTCTAGACCTGACGCAGCACCAGCACAAACCCTCTTTTTGTTCTTTTGTTCTTTTGCATTAAAAAAAACACTATTGGGATTTACTGAGGGTGCATAGTAACAACACAGTTAAATTTTTGTGGTGGGCTTATTTAATATCGATTTGTATGTCTTTCAAGATGTCAAACCCTTGGGGAGGAAAATCACCCCCCATCGGTGGGGGGCCCCCCACCGATTTAGGGCTGAAGATGCTGAAATATCACAGCAGCAAAATTCACTAACATCTGCATACATGAACATACAGCATGGGCGAGAAACGAAAAAGTAAGATAGTGACAAGTCAGTGTGAGCCAAGGACCATGGGGTCATTTTAATTTCCTATGTCACTGGCGTCAGTTGGAAGGAACGCAAAGTCCTAACGCATGAAAAATGAAATCACTTGTTATCATTATGTGTTTAGCTGCCTGACACTTAATAACTCGTTAACTGAACGTTGCAATGCAGTTCTGGTCCACTTTAACCCCTGAGGAGAACATGAATCATGCAAGGTGATTAACTATGGCTTGGGTAACCAGTTTTGTGCTGATTGCAACTGTTACTAATTGCTGAAAACTGTGAGTCATCACTGTGTCATCACCACACCTGTTTCAGGCTAAGTCACGTGTATTTCTGGTTTTCAGAGGGTGGTTTCAGGTAGTTTTGCTTATTTGAAGAGGTATGCTGGATTCAGATGAATAACAGGCATTTTTTAGAGAATGAAGTCGTTAGCTGTGTTCAGATTGTTCTGCAGAGTAAACCAAAGCCTCTATTTGGGTGTCTTTACTCAGTAACAGTACGCTCACACATATCTCCAGCATCTCAAATCAGCTTTCTCGTATTTTGTCTCTTTCACTTCTCTTATCAAACACTGACTCGTATCTTGTTGATCACATACTGTATCATGCTAAAATGTGTGTCAAAATACAGATATTATTCTTACCCATGCAGATATTAAACATATTACATTACTGTCTGATTCTTACAGTGCTGTCATGCAGGTTTAATGAATGAAATTAAGAGTCTCACAGCAGTACTGATGCAGCTGGCTGTGTGGAAGATTCTTTTATTTGACTTTAATAAATGCATGCAGCATCACACAACATGCAGAAACAATAAGTACCTCTTTAAACTGATGCTGATGTGCATATTCAAGCATCTGGCACAGCTGCAACGGTTTATTAAAACTTTAATTGTGAAGTAACTATTTTTAAACATAACTTTATTGGGTCGTGATTTGACAGAAATAATGTTCTTTATTCTTCTACACATTCAAGAAGGTTTATATAAGTGAGCAGTTTGGATTGAAGTTAAAGCATTGTGGAAAAATCCCGAGCTCCATCATGACTGTCGGAATGAAGAGTTTGCCGGATTTTGGGACAAATGGATAAGATAAAGTGGTCAAAACAGCGATGATCCTCCGGGTTCAGAGACATGCAAAAGCAAGAGCAATTATGGCAGTTAATCTGCAACTGATGTGCCACCATGGGTGCTGAAAAAAACACAAGAGTCCACACACAGAACAGAGAAGATGACGTAAAAGAGACATTGGTGAGCAGAAGGAACATTAACCTGGAAATTTCTTTGATGCCTGTGCAGAAGAGTGACGAGGGGTACCGAACTGTAAGAGAGCTGTCATCTAGACTGTGCTGATGCTTGCTGTATGTCTTGGAAAATGTCTGAGAAGCAGATGGCAGCAGGAAATGATCTCTCGGAACTTGGGTCACACCAGAGGTGATTCGGTGAGTGACGGGAACAACGGAGACACTTCTGGCATCACTGCAAACGTCGAAAGACATTTTTATGAGTTCATCATTAAATTGGTTGTTCTGACTCTCTTACTACAGTTGTTCCCCCAATGCACTACTTTGCATTCCAAGCTAAAAGGACATCACAGAAAAAGACAGTCATGGTTCTCCTAGTCGAACTCAATATTCCACATAACATTTTGAACTTATTTTTACTGGGCAAATGCAGATGGTTTCCACCCCTTTATTTCCTGTTGCATCTCGCAGCCTCTCCTTATGCCAAGCATGAAGTGCAGTACAACTATTATTAGCACACCCAACACTGAATTGACTTCTTGCGGTGGTGCAGGGTTGTCAGCTAGAAGGCAAAGCCATATAAACAGCTAATTTAATTCTGCACGCACAATTTTAGAGTTCTAGGACAGAGTCACGGGGCTTATGACCAGTAGCAGAGCTCAGGGAAGTATCTTCAGCTTTTCATTTAAAGAATTATCCAGTTTTAATGCCTTCTCTCCTGTGTGTCTGTGTAGATTCAGTGA
The DNA here is from genome assembly GCF_057381845.1 of Rhamphochromis longiceps. Classification (NCBI taxonomy): domain Eukaryota; kingdom Metazoa; phylum Chordata; class Actinopteri; order Cichliformes; family Cichlidae; genus Rhamphochromis; species Rhamphochromis longiceps. The sequence continues at coordinate 16,931,265 of NC_140567.1, forward strand.
CCCAGGTCATGATAGTCTTGAGAGCTTGATAAAAGAAGGCTAGTGGACTTTGTTAGGTTTGCGAAGACATTTCCCATCTTATCCAAGAGGCTTCTTCAGTTCTAAAAATGACAGAGAGTCCCAGGTATTTTCCCCCAGGGGGAGGAGTCATCCCATTTGGAAGTGGTTCTGAGGGTCATTGGCTAGCATAGCACCTAGCCATTGTGGATGACACTGGGGTCTCACACACCCTTATGTAGCAGGTTTCCCAGAGAAACTCAGGAGACTTTTCTCCAAGCATGGCATCCCAGTGCCCCTATCAGCCACTTATACTACAGTCTTGAGATCTCTTCCCAGCTGCCTCAACCTCCACTCACGTCTTGCCTCAGGTGGCCTCAATAGGTCACATAATAAGGTGGGGCAAGGTTTCACAGTGGTTTCACCTTTAACCCCCGGTGATTGTAATGACCCATGCTTTTTTTTCACACCTTGGTTCATGTGGTGACTCACATGATCAGTAGTGGGTCAGTGACCCTCAGGATGCAGCACAATCATGTAGCGGGAGTTCTGACAACCAAGAAAATAATTATAGAATCACAATAAACTGAGCAAAGAACTATAAGTTCTTCAAAAAAGCCCAATACTGAACCACATCTTCTGACTTATGGTACCCAATTTAAAAAAAACAACAACTTTAAATCCCTGTAGGTCCTGTGCGTTGCTAGAAGCGAAGCACATCTCTTCAGCTACCTGTCCAGCGGCCCCAGGCTGCTCCAGCAGAGATAAGTGTGGTAATAGACCAACACTATGTCAGTATTAGAGGTGAGGAGGGAGAGAAGATAAAGAGTCTGAAAATCTCTGATTGGAAGGGAAAAAAAGTTATAACCAAGCTGTGGAGACTGGAGCTCTCCCCCTCTCAAGCTAAAGGCACATGTGCTTGTCTACAAACATAAACAGTAGTATGAACTCCTTATAGTGTCTTTGGGATGAAAAAAGGTCAACAGCAGCAATGAAACCCTCTCTATCTTTTCATTTTCTTTTCATCTCACTGACCAAATGTCAGCAGAGAAGAAGATAGTTAACCAAGGCTCCCCACACAGACAGACAGACAGAGAGGTTTTCTCTGTCATGCAGTCCTGCATGCACACAGAAGACCATTACTCATCCCAAAGCAGGTACTGCATCAATCAGTCTGACATAAGGCAATGCAGGGGGAGGAATTTCCCACTCAAACAAGTAAGGGAGTCCTGCTAAATTCTCCCCTTAGACAGTTCTTGGTCAGAACTCAAAAGGCAGTCTCCCTCTGGGGCATAAGATTTCTACAGTCCTGCTCAGCCTTTGACATGAGGTCCTGTAGCTACCCTGTCATTTTATTAAAAAGGTTTCCAGACTTCTCACACCGTCTATCCTGCAATGAGAGTCTATCAGTTGTGGCTGAGTGTGACTCCCCTAAATTTGAGGAAACAGCAGCAGCAGTTAAACTTATGCAAGCAACTGAGCAGAACTGGAGTGGTAGCTGTGGTACAGTCTTTTATAATCATAAAGGAAAGAAAAATCTTTTTTTTTTTTACATTTATCAGTTATTTTGAAGACATATCCTGACTAAAGTTCCAGCTTATTGACTGGGTAGGACAAGAACTGGTAACATCTTATCAGATTTGTGCAGTCTTCTTTTGGCATGAATCATGACCTTTGAATTTGCTTTATTTTCCTGTTTCTCCTCTCCCTCTCCATCCCCTGCCTTATTAAAAGACTTTGTATTCTACAAGTCTGCTTCATTAGCGTTGGAAAGTTAGATTTCTTCACTCATCTGTGCAAGGCATTTTGTGCCCTTAAAACTTCACTTTTACATTTCTTCTCAGTGGAGCTATATCTGCAGGCTTCTACTAACTTTTACATTAATAAAGCTAAATCCATTTATCATTCCTCTCTCATACAAAGAACTCTGGAGGTGGGGAGCACAGAAAAATGGCTGCAAAAGATTGAACTGCTTAGGAAAAGGAGCACTGCTTGTTGCAAATGAAGATGCTTTTCACTCCTGCATTAAAATGATTATCAAAAATATAGATAGATGCTTTTTTTTAAAGTAGCTATGCATCAATGTGCCTGAAAGAACAACAGTTGTAAGTTTATTTGGCATTGCCACTTCTTCACAAAATGAACACAAAAATGCTTGTGCATCCTTTCTGCGACATAGTTATGTTGTTGTTGTTGTTTTAAGATTTAAATGTTGCTTAATGATGTAAAATGAGCAACAGAAGGGAACTTTAAATGATCAATTAGTGACGCCAAACAAGTGGGGATAATTACAGCTCCTCCTTTTGAGAAGCAGGGCTTCTTTGGTGGTGTCACATTTTTTAAGATCCGACGTATTCCAAGTTCAGGTTAATAAAAAAACAACAATGGAAGTCTGCAATATGTGAATGAGCAACTGACCAAAAAGTAAATGAGTGAATGTAACATATTAGGTCAGTCTGGAGAAGACACAGGCTGACCATTCAATGACTTCTTTCTTTCGTTTTTTTTTTTTTTTTTTTTACTACAATGCTGGGAATAAAAAAATGATGTATGCCAATGAGGTTCACCAGAAGCTAGAGGTCTTTATGTGAGACAGAAAACTGAACATTTCTGCAGAAGTCTCTGGGGGAACCAAAAAAAAAGGTTTTCAAAGGCAATGCTTTTTTTTTTTTTTTTTTACAAATTATGAGAAGAAAAGGCAACACTGGATGCCCAGACCTTTAAAAAAAGTGTCATGTACCAGCCAAGTCACAGGTGGCTTTATTGCAATAGACAGATGCCCTATGTGCTAGTGTTTTGGGGGTATTTGGAGCACCACTTGTGCTCAGCAGAAAGAACGAACTAGGTATTCATTTTCGTTTTCAACTCTCTGCATGAAAGCATTTTTCTAGGCCCCACCATCTGAACTCTGATGTGTGCTCTCCAGGACACCAGTATTATTGCTTCCACGCCACTCCTGTGCAGCGCCAGCTTTGTTTCGCATTGTCATTTTACAGTGGCTGTTTCTGACTAACTCTCCAACTATTTTTTCCTTTTTCCCCCTTTTTAATATTACTCTTCGTCTCGCAAAGTAGAGGCAGTTTAATGTGAAGCTCAAAAAACTCAATTTGGCTGTTATCAAACCTTCATCTAGTTTTCAGAGTCTCTCAGGTGTTATCAAAGATGTAACAGCAGGCGAATATGTTCACTGTGGTATGTAATGAGTATATGAACAACATCAGACATGAATAAACAACCACCAGGCATCACTTACTGGGCTTCTGTGCACCATAAAAAAGCTGATCTGGAGAAGCCTCGTTCATTTTGCATCAAGTCACATTATCGAGCCCAAACTGAGAACACTCAGGCTTTGCTTTTGTTTACTATCCAGACCCTCCATCATCTGCATGCACCATTTTCCCTTAGATACTTTTCATTACTTGTTAATATGAATTTGATTAAGAATTGTATTTTTAATTTGCCCTGCTTAACATTAGCTCGTAGCTGGATGCAGCTGTCATCTGTAATCTAAAATCTGAACACTTGCACTTAGTATTTAAGCTTTAATATTTTCTATATATTGTATATATAGAAAAATATTGACTTTTTGTCTACTTTTTTAACTAATATGTATACACAAAACACACTGACATACAAAATAGTACTTGCAATGTTGAGTAGAGCCTATTTTGGAACTTTTGTTTACTACCATATCAGAACGTATACAGTGATAAAGATGTAGTGGGTTTTACAATTTCTGGATGTGTGATGTGACACGTGCAAACTCAGACCAGTAGTGTCTGAGTAGTGTGTGTGCTGTCTCTCACACACACATGAAAAAGCATCTAACTGCAGAGCATTAAAGCTTCTTTCTTTCTTTCTTTGGCATCCAATTTGAGACTGCTTTCCAGCAGCAGACCTCTTCTACAAGACCTGTGCTGAAGAGATGTTGTGGAAGAGTTAATGCTGCTCATAGAAACTAAATGAATAATACTTTATTTGCCCCATCTCAAAATACCACTGATTGTGCTTGCTTCAAACAATACTTTTAACTGCATTTCCAATACAACTACGAACTACAGTCAACCAGCTATCATGTTTTTAAGATAAACAGATGCTTAACTAAATTCCTTAAACTTGTAAATTCTTTTAGTGCTATTTCTTAAATTTGTAAATTCTGTAACTTATTGTATTATTTACTTAGTTTAGTCTGTTAATGTTACTGTCTTGGAGCAACTGTAACACACATAATTTCCTTCGGGAATAAAGTATTCTCATTCTGATTCTAATTAACCCATCCAAGTCATGTCTTGAAAAGCTGGTGACCAGGTCAAGCTAATAAAATGCATGTAAGGCACAGTATACAGCAGCAGGGACCAATAGCTGAGGAGCTCTAAAGGTCAAAGTGAGCTGCAGATTTCGATTAGAGTACATATCGTAATCAACACCGCCGCCGCGTGACCTATTAGAGTATTGCACTGCATGGTCTGCGAAGCGTAGGAACCATTGAACGCAGCTGTGTTTCCTCTCGGAGTGTAATACGTGATGGTTAAATCCGCGAAGTAAAAACAACTTGTGATTCTTTTCGTGGATCTCTTGTGGAATCGGATATTTGTTACTTAAAGCACAGCTTGTTAGCGCCGTATAGCGCCATTTCTATTTTTGATGTAGCGTATGCTTACCGAATCTGGTAAAGACTGAGACCTCTGTCATTCAACTTTCTCCGGAGTGTAAGTAAATGTTGACTTTTGACTTCGGTTGTGAAGCTCACATTTTTACTGGCTTTAAAGACCTGAATGCTGGGAATGGGAACTAATGTGGTTTAAAGTACTTTAGTAACGTGGGTGTAACGTGGTAACGCGCGCGCGCGCACATTCACGTTCGGGTTACTGTTGTTAATGAACTAACATGGCTACATTAGCCCGATTTTCCTCTGGATTCACTATACGGTGTGTTCTTTGTTGTTCTTAGGAAATCAAAGATTATGAGTAGGGAGTCCAGAATGAGAGCAACAATAAACCAAAAGTTGACCGAGATGGGAGAAAGAGAGAGGTGAGTCGGTTATAGCCCTTTCTTAATAATGATATATTCGTATTTGTTCACTGTAACTAGCTGAATCCATGCATGTGTGACTGTAAAGCTTCTATAAAGCACAAGCTCTGTCACGTTTCAGTACGTCAGTAGTGCTCAGTGCATCAGTTGAGTTAAAGACATTACCAGCTATTGTAAAGCAAACATGTGGCTGCTACATGTTCACTAGGCACACATTTCATATAACAGTAAATACTCAACTCCGGTTGATGCTTCAAACTAGAAAGTATCTGCACTTATCACATCTTCATTTCAGTGGCACGCATCACTCTGAATAACATGTTTGTAAAGCTGACGGTGTTTATATGAAACAGTGGGATTTCCAGCTGTTATTCATAACTTCATAACATTAGGAGATAAGGGCGCAGTGTGATATGTGCTTGTATCTTATGGACAGATTGAAAGAGATACTGAGGGCTAGGCTCACTGAGTGCGGATGGAAGGACCAGATGAAGGCTCACTGCAAAGGTAAAGAGAACAGTGGTGTTGTTATCATAAATGTCACATCAATATGGTCAGGTTATAGGATTAAAAAAACAAAAACTGAACTTCAGGCGGTGTGATGTGGTTTTAAAGAGGCTGATATATTAACAAATGTAGATTACTGTATGAAAGTTGGAGCATATTTAAATATAGTTTTTCTGTAAATCTGACTGGTTAAACTATATTAATATGTAACCAGTGCCATCTCTACTATATTGACATTAAAGTGACCTTTAATGTCTGTTTTGAAGTTATTAAAGAAACCCTAAAATAACAGCGCCCAACAGCATGTGGTAATAAAGTTGCTAAATGTCAGCATTAGAATAAACATTTTATACCTGAGGTGGAAGCACCTGGGGTCGCTGCACAACCCAGCCAAAGCCCAGGCTTCACTGTGCCCAGCCTTAATGATGCACAGTAGTGCATGCCCTGTCTTAACAATTTATCCTTCTTAATTTGAAGCAGTTATGGATTATCGTATCAAAAGAAAAGACACATTAACTGAAATGAGATCATTGGATGTTGTCAATCTGCATGAAAACATCCTTCGTTCATAAAACAATGTGAGGAAAAGTCGAAAGACTTGATGAGATGAGCATAGAAATGTGTTCCCCTAGGCGAGACTAGCACCCTTGTCCTGTTGAAGCCAGTTGAAGCCATGAAGACAGTGCACTCTTGGCATGCACATGGTTAGCTGCTGAAGCTAAAGTTTGACTGTAGAAACTCCTTTCATTAACTAGATGTTGGAACGAAGCTTGCGGTTGTGTTTTGTTGTAGACTGATGTGAGACTGACTCATCTTTTGCTTTTGTTCAATATGCAGAAGTCATCAAAGAAAAGGGCTTGGAGCACGTGACTGTGGACGACCTGGTTGTAGAAATCACTCCCAAAGGCAGAGGTACCTCACTTTCTCTATTCAAATGAAACCGTGTGTACTATAAGTATCAGTTCCTGTCTAGGCTCTCCTTTTTTCCCGTATTGTTTATATATGAAAACATAATAGTTTAGATGATCTAAATTGGCAAGGTTGTGTTTGTGTGAGTTTAGACACAGAGATTGTTCACAGCAACGGATATAATTTTTTTTGTCTTGCAGCCTTGGTGCCAGACAGCGTGAAGAAAGACCTTCTACACAGAATAAGAGGCTTCTTGGCTCAGCATGCCACATAATTTGGATTAATGTTTCATTACACCACCTGTCTATACTACCCTAATACAGATTTATATTTCTCATGAGTTTAATGCATTTCAGAGACAAATACCAGTCAGCCACAACATTAAAGCTACCTCCTTAATATTCTGCTTTGACAGCAGCCCACAGACACAGAACCTGCCTGTCTTGTCTGGCCCCAGGATGTTGGCAGTGCATACTTTTAAATCCTGTACGTTGCGGGATTTGGCCTCGGGATTGTCCCAGCTCATTCCGAGGATGCTCTGTCAGATTGGCCGTTCTGTGCCTTGGTCAATGCCGTGGGCTTTCTGTCATTTTGTCAATCAGTGTTTGCAGTGTGGCAGAGTGGGGAGTAATGCTTGGTTTTCCACAATGTTTGGATGGCAACAAATGCATGCTGGGATTAAAGGGTTCCCATTAGAACATGGTAATGTCATGTAATGAAGTAATCAATGTTATATACGTCTCCTGTGAGTGGTTCTAATGTTGTGGCTGATCACACAAAGTACTGACAGATCTAGTTGTTTCTACCAATCCTATGCCTCCCACTATTACAGTTATGTAAATACACCTACCTTGCTTATGTAGTCATCCTTTGTACATGAGATGTGCTGTTTAAATAAAGGTTTTTCTTCTTTGAACTGGAGAAAGTCATTTTTAGAACAAATTCCTTCAGATTGAAGCAGTTACTGTCCAGACTTGTTTTATGGGCACAAGGTGGAAACAGTTGCTGATATCATGATTGTATTTTATATCATGATGATGTAAACCATGAAGAAAATCATATCCGATAACTTTGATTTAAAAAAAATTTTAAATCGAATTCTTGCACATTATCATTCCAACATCCAATTTTCATCTATGCCAGTGGTAAATGTATAACGCAATTTATCCTACTACTTTTATGTTATTATTTTAATACACAAAACGTCTGATATTTCTATTTCAGGCTTCTTGTGCAGTGGGATAAGTAAGAAGGCTTATGTACAGGCCCATCTGAAAGTTTGCCAGTGAATATGTAAACGACTCCAAAATTGAGCTCTTTGGGATCAACTCAACTGGCCGTGTTTAGAGAAAGAGAAATGCTGATTATGATCCAAAGAACACCACAGCCAAGCACGGAGGTGGAAGCATTATGTTTTTCTGTACAGGACAGCTTTACTGACTTGAGGGGCTCACGAACAGGGCCATATACCATAAAATGCTGGACGAGAACCTTCTCTCAGCCAGAGCACTGAAGATGGGTTATTGCTGGGTCTTCTAGCAAAACATACCACCAAAATAACAAAGCAGTGGCTAAAGAAGAAGAACATTAGAGTCACAAAATTCAATAGCAAGTCTCCAGACCAATAGAAAATCTGAGGAGGGAGTTGAAGCTTTGAGTGGCCGAGCAGCAGACAAGAAACCTGAAGGATTCAGAGAGTTTCTGTAAAGAGGAGTGGAACAAAATCCCTCCTTAGACATGAAAACCTGGTGACCAACTACAAGAAACATCTTACCGCTGTGCTTACCATCATGAGTTTCTCCTTCAAGTATTAAATCATGTTTTGCTGGGCGATCAAATACTTATTTCACTCAGTGAGATGCAAATCAATTTCAAACTTTTATCTAATGTGTTATTTTCTATATTTTTGATTGATATTCTGTCCATCTCCATTAAAATTAAACTACCATAGAAATTAGAGAGTTTCTTTCTTTGTTCATGAGCAAACTTAACAAATTAAACAGGGGATCAAATAATGCTTTTCCCCACTGTACATTATAAATTAAACGTGACTGATGCAATGTCTTTATGTACCAAATCATTTCCTGACTTAAAGCCCATTGTTAACTTCAAATACACCTGCTATGCAGAGTCAAAGCCTGTCAGCCAGGTCTTGGTAAAGCTGCAGATTATTCCTCTCATGCCCATTTTTAAGGTAGAAACAGGACATTTATCCAGATTTCTGTGTGAATGAACTAGATTTTGACTACATTTACATACGTTTATGGCCGAAACTAAGGTTTAAGTTTGGGTGGTACAACTGGTGACTGCTAGCCTAGCCTAGCACTCTTGTCTTCTACATGTAGGCACTTTATGAAGGAAATAAAATCAGTTTTTCAACCTATAAGATCACTGGACCTTCCAAAAAATTTGAGTTATGCTGCAAAAATAGTTTTGTGCTGTGAATTTCAGAAATCTTTTAACTTATATGGATGACATTTGATGTCGAGATGCTACCCATATCCCCAAAGAAGGTCAGGAGTTCTGTTTAATTGTTCAATTGTTTTTATAGTTTTTTCCCTCTGATTTTTGATTGCATTTTATAAGAGTGAAAGAATGACTTTTTTGCCTTTGGTATTCTGTCTGTATTTACTCTGTAGACAGTTATGCGAGAACAAAATGATATGCATTCCTAGGACATGTGCTTTCCATTGTATTCCAGTGTAAATGAGGGCCCAATTGTATGTGCAGTGTGTAATCCTTGGTATCAACACAGCAGGCAGCTTCACACCTGGCCCTTCAAAGATGGAACCAGAACAAAAATGTGACAAATGAGAGAACAGCTTGAAAATAGTTGACGGGGGAAAGAAAAAAGTTATTTCCCACAGCCGCACGAATCACACCCAGCTGGTGCTGTGAATTAACATTGTCCTTTGATTAAATGGACTTGGATGCGAAGAAGAGCCATGATCCTGTAATGACAAGCCTGGTGCTGCTTTACTTCCCAGAATAACAAACTGTTCCCAGCAGAGGGGAGAGATCCTGGAAGGATGAACAGGGGTGACCTTCTTCATGGAGGGGACATGTTTCCTTTACTAAAAACCTGGTTGTCAGGTCATTTCAAGGTCCTCGGAGGGTACCGGACAAAATGAACAAGTGTGCTCAAGTGTTTCAATGAGAGCTGGGGGGTGGGGGTATCCATAAAACATAAATTACCACAGTCTAAAAGAGAGCTCATTTCTGTTTTAGTTTAGATGTTGTCTTTGTTTTGTGGTTTTCCATCCACCGTATACTAAACCTTATCACGAGGGTTATTAAAATGCTTCTCTAGTTACACATGCACGACACCTAATTGGTTATGGATGCACTGTTGCACTGACATAGGCCATGAACTCCAAATGACCCGCCCCTAGTAGCACATTAGCGGGTGGAGAGTGACTCTGCTCTCGTCACCCACGCAAGACAGAGAGTGTGTTTTCTTAGCCAAAGGACCTGCTGTGACATCAGCTCAGGTGACAACATGCTGATATACAGTGGTGCTGCAGAGGCCAAATGTAACGCACCCCTTCAACCCAGCACACACGCTCCGTTTTAATGGCCGGCATTAATCCCAATGTTATCAGCAGATCTCCCCGGGCCCTTGCATATACAGTAAAAGGGGGGTTAGGTGCACTGTGGCGCACTGCAGGCTGACATTGGACTGAATTCCCAATGATGCAATTTATTATCATATAGTTTTTTGTTTTTCAAATTTACATTCTCACCCTCTGTTCTCGGCTCAGGACTCAAACTGCTCTGCAGAGGAGCTGTACAGTAACCAGATGACTCTGCACATCAATAAAAAGAAGTTAAAGTTGTGAAAAACAATGAGTGAAACATGATTTAACAACTACCTCTTCTCATTCGCTGGTTCAGGTGGACGCATCTGTGGATATGGCAGAGATTTTTGCAGGTGCTGATGGTCAGAATGATTCGTGGCATCCTCCGAATGAGCCACAATCAGTCAGGCAACAACAAAGAGCAAAGTCAATATCAATCTGTGCACTTGACATTTGAAAGGAGAAGACAAACGTGTTATAGGTCTGTGTGTGTGTGTTACCATGTGCACTTATGTGCATGAAGGTTAAGTGTGTGCAGATACGTTCACCACTCCCAGAATCAGACCGCTACAGCACGACAGCAGCTGTGTCAATAGGTGAAAGAGCCAAATGTGTAGCCCCGTATGCTGAGCCCCAGTACTCGGCAGTGCTCGGCAGTGCTCGGCAGTACTCGGCAGTGCTCTCTCGTTCTCTCTCTCTCCAGTGAAATTGGCAACATTCAAAGACCATAAACACTTCTCATACTGTACAAACTATCTGAAGAAAAGGGCAGCTCAGGGTGGAAACATGCGGCAGAAATGTGCTTGTATTATAAACACAATGTTGGGAAATGATGATGTTACAGTGCATCTCCTTATTTGGGATAACAGTGCACCTGCTTCAGTGGGGAACAGTTTAAGAAGTGCCCATGAAATCTTCCGTGCCAAGCAGTGTTCATAAATGACTCTCATGTTTACAACAGGATATCTAACCTTTCTTACGTATACAACACAGCTATAGGACTTTTTCTTAACGGAAAGGGCAAAGACAGTGCATGAAAGGCAAACGGTCAAAAAGGGTGTTTCAAAACCAAGAGAGAGAAAGGGAGAATGTGCACCTCCAAATTCTCAAGACCCGATGTGCAGTTGGCCCTCTTTACTGTCAACACATGTGAATGCCACGCTCGATAAATTTCTCTTTGAATTCCCCCACTAGAATTTATGAGACGTGCAACATGGGGTTGCAACTCTTTTGAAGCCTACACACTTGCAGCGCTTGGTGCTGTCTGCATTCACGTTTCGAGCGAGCCCAGAGGAGCAGAAATACGGAGGCGCTGGCATGCAGCATCCTGCGGCGAGAAGGGTTTTAAATGTATTTACATTCTGTTGAGTCTCCTGGGAACTGCACTGCTACAAGCTAATGAGGCTGCAGAGCAAGTTTCTTTCTGTTATTCCTGGCATCAGTGCGCCAGTCACAGGCATACCACTCTCACCCACCTCCCCTCCCTTTTCCCTCTCAGTAGCCCAGTGCAAATAATAAATAAGAGGAAATACATCATCCCCCTTTTTCAGTCCCAGAGCCAGAGTGGGTCTGCCAAAGTTAACACAAAGCAATCGTAGGTAATGATCAGCAAATGTGTATAAAGTTTCATAGAGCTTGACTTCACATAATTCTTGTTTAGATCATGTTGGCTGGCTGAAGCTCAACTGTGATGCTGGTGCAGTAGGAGCCACACATTCAAACCCAAGCACACACACACACAAGCAATCGCTCGCACAGTTTTCTCTCATCATGCTTGCTTGTGTGTGATGCTTCGAAGCAGCACTTCTGTTTTATAAGTCGCTGTAACTGATTTGATATGGTATAACGCTGTGGCATGAATTAGCTACCAGTCATAAAATTGCAGAATTTTAACAGAGGCTTTGTGACACGCTCATACACATTCATTCTGCGCACGTGTTGTCAGATTTTCCATTCATTTACACACGTCGGTGGCTCGCGTACAAAACATTTCATCATGGCTCAATTGATGAAAATTATTTGCTCATTGTAAGAAAAAGAAGAAAAAAGAAGGGGGAAGAAAAAAAAGCTTTATTGAGTTGGTTTAGTGCTTTACCTACAGCACAGCCAGTGTGTAGAGGGAAAGCCGGGGGGTCTCTGTGCAACAACACGGAGGAAAGAAGCAAAACACAATCCAGACATTGTTTATCCTGTTTCTGATGTAAAGGCCACTTACTGTCGTGTCCAATGCCTAACCCTTAATTTGCTGCTCCAGCCTTTGAAGTGTGTGCATTTTTCTGTTTCCTGACACTACCTTTCCCCCTCTTGCGCTCTCTCTCTCTCTCTCTCTCTCTCTTGCTCTCGCACGCTCTCTCTCCTCCAAGCCCCAGCAGTTGATATTGCAACAGGATAGGCCATGTTTCCATGTAGGGGCTCCTTTTAGCCCTGCTCTGATGATAGAAAACACAAGTGGGGCAGGAGGGGGAGAAAGAAAAAGAGTGCTGGGCGCACAGATCCACAGAGAGGCCCCAGCCCCTGCCCCGGCCCAGACAACGCTGCAGGGGATTAGAGCACACCCTGGCAGCAGAATGGTTTCACTTAAGAATTTCAGTAATCACTTTTAGGAGTGTAATATATAGCTGACCTTCGGCAGTGCCACACGACCCCCCGCTCCCCCAGCCATTTGATCAAAGGAAGCGGCAGTGGCTGTGCAAACAGGCGCTATCAGTGGACTCCAATGGATTTACTGCCTGCTTCTTCTCTCTTGTCTCCCCTGAGTCGTGTGCTGATACAAGCCGAAACCCAGTTTCATCTTACAGAACCTATTTTTCTCCCAGCACTAATTTACGGGCCAGATCATGACTTAAGGGAACTTAAAGGAGGCAGAGGATGGAGGGAGGAAAGAGGGTGGCTCAGGAGGCCTCGGGGAAGGGGAGAGAGTGGATGTAGGAGCAGCTCGGGGCCCTTATCCATTACCTGCTGGCTGGGCTGAGAAGAGTGGGGTTCTCATCATCATGGGAAAAGCCCAGTAGGGGTTCTCGTCTCAGCTGGAGCAACCAAACAGCATGGCTTGTGCACTGCAACAATAACTGCAAGCAAAAAGAAGCCAGAAGGCCAGCCCAGTAGGTTTTATATAGTGCCCTAAACCACAGGAGGCTCTGACAAAGAAATGAGAATAGAGGATGTGGGTATCATAGCAACTAATAATAATCTAGCACAGCCAAAGTGTTAAGATGGGTTTTTTTTATCTGCAGCTTAGCCTTTCCTTATTTTTAATTAAACTCATGTACACCTTTCCTCTTAACATACCAGGGCACATTCTGGCATTTTAATGGGCTATTTTATTGCTACAAGATTTCCATCAATCATAAACAGGTAATTACTGCAAACATTCCTCGATAAGGAGCAGACTATCAGCGAACAATGTCAACATGTTGACCTTTACGCTTTTATAAGGAAATATCTTTCAGCTGGTTAAATCTCCAGCAATTTGTAATTTGTGACTCAAACGCACCCATTCGGTTTCATGCTCTTGTTAAAATGTTTCTCGGGGGCCTTTCTGGTTTCTGTTCATTTCAAAGCGGTTGTTTTTATTTTGACTCAGTTTAGCAGTGATTTATCTGCTCTCTTCGTTTCTATTTCGGCACGAACGCCGTGGTTTTTGCAGAGCAGCAAGTACCAATTGCGACCAGCTGAGGGAGCCGAAGAACAGATGACAGAGGGGGAAGTACAGTGAGCACTCTGCATGAGAAGACATAGCAGGTCATTTAAACTGCTGCTGATTCATTAAGAAAATTGGAAATACACATGGAATGTTTTGCTTTGATTTGAATTTTCTGTGTCCTTTGGATAAACTCTCTGTGGGACATCATTATAAGTCCCCTCCTTGCCTGTACTTATACGATCTCAATTTTCCCCACAGTTTTTCGGGTGCATAAAAGCACTTCATTCATAAAGAATTTAAAGCTAACGATAAACAGACATATCTTCTTTGGTTGGCATGTCATGGAGCATTTATGTGACTCAGCTGATGACAATGCATGCCATGTTATTACCTGACCACAGAAAGTCCTGTCCTTTTATGAGTTTCTCAGGCAAGCACTGGGAGTGAAATAAAGAAGAATGTTCCTTATTTTGAGCACCTGAAAGCAACTCAGCTGTATGTTTTGTTTGTCCCAGAAACAGCAGGGGAAGACCCAAGGAAAACCTGCTATGGCAAAGAGACATTACTCCTCATTTTCAAAGGCTGTGAGATATATAAAGACACAGATATTCGACTTCTTCAGTCTATACTGATGTGAATCTAGCCTGGTAGTTATGTAATTGCGGTATATAACAAGAAGTGATGAGAAGTAAGTGCAGGTGTAGCACATTTGTCCTGAAATGGTCCTGGATTCCACTCATTAGCTGATAAAGTTTGTTTGGAGAGCAAACAGGAGGAAAAAGTAAGTATTTTATGGTGTGACGCAGCTATGAGCAGACTGATAAGTGCAACGCCTGAGTGCTTGCCATTTCATTACCGTAATGCAGCTGGTTATTTTGATGCTAATTGGTGGTGAGTCAGTTTCAGTAAGAAATAATAACTCCTGGCTTTGCTTCATAGAAGTCATTTCGGACTGTGATAATGCAATCGCCTTATTAGTTTTGAGTTCAGAGCTAGCTATGTGAACATGTGGTCAACAGTTGCTTTTGGGAAAATGGGAGAACTCTGCTGACCTTCATGATTATTGCTAATTTTGTGGAAGACTGTGCAGCTTGCTGGGTGGGCAAATAAGCTTTCAGGCTTAAAGATGATTAACAACAAGTCTATTCTAATTAGCATCAAGTTGTTAAAACCATTCCATCGGCTCTGTGCTTTATAATCATTATCATCCAGCCCCATCTATTTCACACACATTGTGTTTTGTCCCTCTGATCTTACTATAGATATGTATGGACAGGGAGGCCAGGCTGCCTGTGTGAATCAGTTGTGGGTGTGTGAATCAGCTGAGCCACATGTGGCTGCCGTGGCCTTGCTCCCTTGCGACCCAGCAGGGCTCAGCCACCAGCTGCCTTTCACCCACTGCACATTCCTGCTTTATTCCCAAGCTCACCTCACTTCTACTACACCAGTCAGGACAAAATGTATACCAGCTGCAACATAATTAAGTAAATAGGATTCTTGCACAGTTGTTTAAGCCACCTTTATTGAAAAGGTAGCTGTGTAACATACAGGTGTATCTGCACCCAGGCACATGCACATAAATTCAGGCACTCAAAGGCTATGGCTATGGCTATGGCTTTAAGCTGCACTAAAAGGACTCCAGGAATGTCAGTATTGATCTGTCACTTTGAGCACAGGTGTCAAAACATAAGGAACAGGGGCCAGAACTGGCCCAGCAAAGACTCAAATATGGCTCGCTGAACGGCCTTGGAAGTGTGAAGGAGGGCATAAATTTAGGACTTTTAACTGTAATTTTATGGTTTTTACTGCTTTTCCTAATATTAAAGAGCTACCCCATGGGCATCCATACCCCACCAAAGTAATTAAGTAACAGACAAAAAATTAATGACAGAAAGGCTTATTTTTACAGTAAGCCCACAAAAATAATAATAATTTAAATTTTTTTAAAAAAAAGCTCAAACAGTCATGCTGACACATTTCTGTCACTAACTACAGCAGCATTTTTTTTTTATCATGTATATAAACGTCATGGTAAAATTCCTCTTCTTTTTTTACATTATGACATCACAGGGATCAAATGTGTAGTTAAACCTCTTTACACTGACAGAAAGTTTCACTAGTTTTGCCCACAGTGCATGGCCGCAGCCTAAAAAGTAACTTACTATTGGATGGATTGAGAGGAGCTTGTTTTCAAGGCATCCACTGTCCCGAGAGGATGAATTCTATGGTGACTGGTGACTCCCTTCCTTAAAATGAGGGTGAAAGACCTGCTCCGTTCTCCATCGGTGTAAATTGAATTGTATAATGTTAAGTAACACCAGATTTTAAAAAAACTACTTCAAACACCCCTGAGGTGAGTAGGCCAGTATTTCAGCAATTTCACTTGTTATTTGCAGCCTTTGTCAAGACCAAATGTCACACAAGGTGTTTGTATGACAGTAGTTTATTATTTCTTATTCAACTAGCATGCTGAAAGTAGGTTGCGTAAAAAACAAACAAACCCTGAGCTGCTCCTCTGCTTCAGTGAAGTGCAAGCACGCCTGGGGACTCTTTCTTTACAATTTGATTCTCTTCTGGCTGCATAATTACATCACATATCAAACTGGCGTTTAAAAAGCAAACTGAGCTGCATTATAGGTCCACAAGGTACTTCATAAATCAGATTTATTCTCTATCATCATCGCGTCTTCATCCAAAAGGATTACCCTCTAGAGATATACAAACACACACACACCAGTATTTGTGTACCAAGAAGCTGCACACTAGAGTGTCCGCATCCACTATAACTATCAGACACACACAGCTAGACATACACACCCTTCCCTCCAGACTGCTGTTACAGCACTCCAAGCACAGCTGTCAAAACTCAAGGACTTCCAACACAACAATAGCGAGATGGCTTGGGAGGACCAGAGACTGACAGAGAGAGATGAGAGGAAAAGAGATGTTGAAATGACACCTGTGGACAACTCAGGTCGGGCCCCCAGCCCCCACTGTTCCCTCTTTTCTGTCACTCATGTGATCCACCTCCTTCTCTTTCCGATCCCTCCCTCTAAATACACCTCCCTTTTGCTCCAGGCACGAACCACTGTTGTCTCACATCAGCTCTCATAACAGCTCCGGGAAGACCTCCCTCAACCTCACGCCTCGCATGTGAGTCCACACGTCCGAGAGGAGTAATAACACTGAAATCCTCCAAATCAGGTCATGTCAAATTAAGGGAGGTATTTCGGGAGCCCACCCAAGTCTCCGAAGGGGTCAGCTGAAAGCTTGCTCAGGGCCATATTTGCATGTCAAAATATGCTGAATGACTTACACTGCATCACAAACTGAGACTGGAACGTGGTCTCTGAGTGTCGTACAGTCTCTGAGATTTGTTTTTGCGAAGTCAGGTGCAGACACGGGTGAGAAATCCTCATGGCATGCAGGGACTGGCAAATCAAAACTTTTGACTTAATTGCAGCAAGCAAGTGCTTCTCGGTTGAATTGGCTGCAATAATATTTTTTCTCCATTTACATTCCAAATCCTTGGTAAGAAGAATAACTTGAGCGCTGTGTTTATTTTCACTGGTGATGCCACTTTTGGACACCAAAAACATGTGTTTCCTGAAGTTGAATCAAATGCAAAAATGCACACCTGGTGTTACAGCATGCAACAGGGGTGATTCCAGGAGTAGGTCATGAAAGTGACCTAAAACACTTTGCATGCATCCTGTGCACTACACTAGAGGGGTCATATTTAAGACACACACTAGTGGCATACAAGTTAACAATCATAACCAGAGCAGAACGCTTAGATATTTTTTTTGCTGGGACAGCAACTGCCTATAGCAATCTATGTGACTAAGGTGGGATTCTCAAAGTTTTGATGCCTGACCATCATCTGAAGAGGGCCAACCTAAAAAGAACTCAAGCACTATTAATTGTCAACCTGTTTCAGTCAGCTATAATAATAATAACTTCAACAGAAGAGTCCAAATGAAAGAGAAGTGCTCCCTTAGTTAAAGCTGATTTGCACCATAAATAGGTAGTATAGCGTGACGTAAACTCGATACGATACATAAAAGCATAAATTCTTTCCTTGTTACATCACTGGTCACACAAAATGTTACCGAGGGGTGCCATTGGCCCATGGGCCGTATTTTGAGAACCAGGGCTCTAGGAAAATTGCTTTTATCTCTGCTTCATTTGTGATTACACAGAGACGTGTTGGACACTGATAAGGTTTGGACCTTGCTTGGACTTACAATCATCTGCAGTCAACAAGCATTCCAAGGAAGTCCAGCTAACCCACTGATTTATTGCCGAGTGCAGAGTGCGTGGATTCCAGTTTTGAAGTAGCTGGTTGCACGGTAGTTCAGCGAGATAGCTGAGCTACATAGCAGTCTGGGACTTATTCAGGAAAACTCCCAAGGGGGCTGTTGACTGGAAGGAGGTGGTAAATTCCCAGTCTGAGGACTTTGTTTCTGCTGCTATTGTGCAGCAACTTGAGAGGAAATTTGAGCTCATCTAACTTCACAGTCTGCTGTGTGGAGTTTGGAAATGGAGGAAAGCATAAATGGTTGTAATTAGTATCTGTATACACAAACAAAACTGACACTTCTAATTTGCCCTTTTACTTCAAACTTACTTACTAAATGCTTTCTGTTATCACCAATTTATTAGATTTGGACAATGAATTTTTAGTGTAATTTGTGCACCCAGCACCTAAAATATCTTTGTTCTCTTTTTCATTAAATTTAATTGATCTAAAAATGTTTAAAAACACTACACGGACCATGAGTTCATGAGTTCAAATGGTTTTACTGTGGTAACATTTCTTACAGTGAGAACAAAGCCAGGGGCAGAACAGTGAGTCTCCATTCAGTGAGTCCAGCAATAATTATCTGCGGGTTCGTCACATGAATTCATTATCCTGTCATTACTGGCAATAACGTTGATAAGTGCAGCTTTAGAATTCGAGTGTTAGCCTCCTCAAAGTGACAAACCATACATTATACTAAAAAGAACTGTTTATTCAGAGAAACCTGGACTTAACATTACATCTTTCAGTAGCTCTCTTTGGTGTTTGGCTTTGCTTTGAGAAAGTTAAGAGCCACCGCTCTTTGCTATTGACACAGCAGATAAAAAATGAAAAGCTACAACCACAATAACCTTTTTATCATCATCACTGCTTTCACATATTTACCACAGTGAAATAAAATAAGCATACTTTGTAAACTCATCTGCATGATTCATGTGAGCTGGTGTATACAGGCCCTTTGCAGCTGAAAAAGATGCCAAGCGCTTTTCAAGTGCAAGGAAACAGTGTGGTTTCACAATTCCTAGATTAGGACTGAAATCTGCAGTCCCCCCCCACCTCTTTAAGTGGCTGTGGTGCACACACAAACCCACTGAGACCATAGAAACATACACAGTGGTTTAGTGTTGGGCACTGGCCAAGATAAATGACTACTTCAGGTGAAAACAAACTATGGCCCCAGCAGATTCTTTTTTCTTTTTTTTTCCATTTGAAGGTTTTGGGGCAGTTTTCTTTGTGTGCCAACTGTTCTTTCACATATGCTCTAGTTTGGCTCTTCAACCTTCTAACACTCTTCGGGCTTGTGAATTATTCAGAATGAAGAATTAAAGTTTAAATGGTGTTCTGCAGGCACAATGTTTCACATGTGGAGATGTGGTCAGAACTGAAGGTGGAGCAACCCTTTCAAATCGAAATTCAGGAAAATAAAGAGAAGTTGCAAATCTGTCATTCATGTGGTAGGTTGATAGCTGGAGAATAACTGATGCATGTTATGACCCACTGTAACAATGACTTAAATGCGGTCATTTCATGGATTGCACTATGCCAGAACAGCTGAATATGCAAACTGGATATTTAGGGGAGGACTGTTTTACACGCAAGTATAAATGATTTTCCCAGCTATTCGGTTACTCTTAAACCACTGCTGTTTTGAATTTACGGTGCTGTTTGTTGCTCTAAAAACATGAGCACAGTCTTGATTAACAATATAAAAACATCTTCTCTTTCAGTGCCTTATCACCTGAGTCCCACCTGAGGGTAGGGGGGGGAGGACGCCACAGAAGACCCGAATGGCTTTAATTAAGAGAACAATTGCTTTAGTCACACTATTATGAGCTCAGGGTGACTAAATGCAAAAGGCCCTGAAGGAGCATTTCAGAAGATCTCTGGCATCCTATTCAATGTTGACCACCCACCCCCCATTGCTCATTACTAGGACCACCAGCTGGGAGCAACATTACCAAAATGAACAACAGCAAATGTCATGAGTGATTCAGCTTTAACTGTCACCCACGTTAGAAATGAGATACAGAAGTCACTAATTAATTACTATACAAAAACCCAGATTTATCCAAAAAAACAACAACAACAACAACTCATGGATTAAATCAAAAAGTCCAGGATTTTGACCTGATCACCAAACAACTCAGAAGATCAAAAAGGATCTGAGGCTAGAGTCTATACCAGCAGAGAGACATCCAACCAAGTACAGTCATATTCACAACTACAGCCAAATTATAGTCACCAATCAACCTAACATGCAAGTCTTTGCACTTTGGGAGGAAGGAGAGGTACGCATGGAGAAACGCTCTCCATACAAAGGCCCCAGAGTTGATTGTCTCAAGTAACTAGTTGCCTAGATTTGAACACAGAACATTTTTGCAGTGAGGCGACTATGCTAACGATCGCACCACCATACAGTCCTACCATATATGTGTCAGATTAAAAAAACAAATATATATATTGTCAGCAAAAAAAATTATTTTGAGAAAAATCTTGATGCATGCTCAATCATCCAGGTAACTTAATCCCAAAAGGTTGATTCTGTTTGTCTGGACGTAACATTTCCAGTGGAGAAAATGTTTCATCACTCAGCCAAGTGACTCAACCTTATGGTTATATGGTTTCCTCAATATTATAAATGGTACATTTGCACAATAACTGAGTTTACTCCTAGTCTTGAATCAAATTGAATTAACCTGGCTTTTATATGTGTGCCATCAGACAACTGATTTGAAAACTGTATTTTGTTTTAACAGTTCAAACATTACAATATATTATACAAAGGCCTCACTTTGATTTTCTTAAAGATGTATGAATCATCCCCAAACCCCTCAGAAGAATCTTTCTTCTGAGAAGAAGGATTCTTCTGAGGGGTTTAGGGAAGACGTACACACAGGAATATGTGCAGAGGCTACTGAGGTATTAGACTGAGATAATGGAAAAGTCCTAGATGAATGGCCTAATTATCATCTAAGATACTGGTATGTATACAGTTTGTGAAGAGCTTACCCATCAAATGAATCATTTGATGTATTCATGTTAGTGAAATCCCTGGGTCTCTCTCTGACATTCCAAAGGCCTCTCTTTTACCTTCCCTCTCCTGTTTCCTGGACGTAGCGTAAATGTTAATGTATACAAATATATAGATTTCATACATGAACTCCAAAGTCATCAGGTTCTAAATGAATCAGCAGCCATCTTGGGTACACTATTTAGATTTGTAACTCAGCAGAGCTGCACACTTCCACTGCGCTCAGGCTTTGCTTTGGCAACAGGATTTCTCCTTGGAGAGGAATGAATGTGCAAATGTGTTACAGGTGGGATTCATTAAACCGAGACCTGGCACATTGGTGCTCGCTCTGCACAGTTACCACGTTACAAAACCAAGAAGAGGCGAAACGCTAACATACAGCTGTAGCGTACAGAAGTGTGCGCTTCATGCACAAAAAGCTAGCAATGGAAAAATATATAAACACGAGCATATTGTGCATTAATAAGCACATCCATACACATTTGACATCCACAGCTGAGATTTAATAGCCTGATTTCATTGCTCTCCAATGAGCTCTTCAAAACAAAATAACCCATTAATAGAGCTGTTTGTGCCAGCATTATTTCACAGAGGATGAAAAAAGAAAACGTTTTGGGTTAATCCCTGTTCTGCTTCCATTTCCCTCGTCTCTGAGATAAAGATTAAACCTGTCAATACACCATATTTTCTGGATAAATACCATGTGTTCCAAAACTTAACACATGATGAGAAGCTTATCCTTCATCTTCTTCTCAATGTCAAAGCTGTGATATTAATTTCTATGAATAATGTATTTGAGCTGTGGTCACATCACAGAGCATGCTTACAGATTGTAACTTCCTTTGCCATATTTTTTTTTCTGTTGCACAGGGACCATTAAAGAACTAAAGGCATTTACTGAGCAGCGATACTGAATATGTAAGAGAGAGCTGGGTGGAAACTGAAGGTGTTCAACAGATCCTAATTATCACTGACTACTACAATGCGTGGAATTCGTTTACAGTGTTGGAAGCAATAAAGTCTTGGGTCTTACAGCACTAATGGGAACTGGCTTGCATAGTTGTGTGCTTTTTGATTTGATTTCAGGCGTATTTGAAATTTTCTCTTGTAAACTCGTTGGCTGGCAGCTGTTTCTTGTCTCTCCACACATACGGTTCGTGCATTCTCTTTAATGTGTGTATATTTAAATGTCTTAAAAACTTCAGTGTGTATAGGTATTATATTACAACCAAGACTTTCTTACTTCTTGAAGGAAATAGCAGTCCTATTACAAATGAAAAATGGACTTTGTCAATTAGCTATAACAAAGAAGTTATGGTGTCTAATGTTGACTAGCGTTTAACAGATATTACTCTAGTGAGGTTCTGCAGTCATGGGACTGCTATCCACATGACGTTACCTTGTCCACCAGTTTGGATGTGTGATACAGGGTCAAGTGGTTAAGGTTACAGTTACACAAGCCTAGACATCATTTGGCAACCATCTGCCAGCCATAGTTCACTATGGAAAAAAGTATATTCCCCAGGTTACTTGAATTCTCTTCTCACAGATAGGTATATGTTGCTGCACTAAAAACCCTCCTTGCAGTTGCTTTGATTGCTAGCAGATTGCCCCCGGTCACCCATAGTTTGCATAGAAGATGCTGACTTGTCTGCAAACACTTGCAAATAATTCTTCGAGCTGTAATGAAACTGTGAAAAGTGAGACAAAAAGCGGAGAATCTTCTGTTCTGAACGGTGAACAAGATTAAAGAAAATCTGTTGATCAACACAGAAACCGTTTGCCTTTAGCATAAAAGTTGCACCTTTTAAAATGTGCTGGATACAGCAGTAAGACAAATTTTGTTTAATCTTGCTTTTCATGTAAGTACATTTAGCTTTAAGTTTAATTTTTACAAGCCAAAATTAGCATCCAATTTAACATCACACTGAATCACACATAGAGCTTGCAAACTAAGCTAGCTAGTGCTAGCGTTAGCGTAAGAGCGCTAAACCCCAAAATCACAAAGTTAAGGTTTTCTACTGCTATCTGGCATATTTAGATTTATCTGTGAAGTTTGTTAGACCATTTCAAGTATTTTTGTCAATTGTTGGTCATTTCTAGAATAATACGGATTGGACTATGATGGCAATTCACAAATCCATTAAATGCACGTTTAAAGCAAAGAAAATATAATACATAGATATACAGCATCTTCTGGATTGGAAAAACACAGAAAGTGCAACTTTATGTGAAAGCCACCAGATGGCGAAAGCTGTGGTTGCTAAAAGAAATTCTAGCCATATAGAAGTCTATGAGAAAACAGCTTTCTCTCTTGACCTCTGTACACATCTTCCTGCTGACTTTATAGGTTCAGACAGTCATTTTAGGGCCGTATTTAATAAAATAATTAATCTGTTTTGTAAAGTTTGGTTATACTATGTTTCAAAAGGGAGTGATTATCTGTGGTGTGAGACCACATTGGTTAGTTGTTGCTTGTCAATCACAAATAATTGGCCAACAGGCGTGTGGTTTCACGTCACACCTTCACCATTGTTGCAACCAAAGATGGTGACTGCAGAAACCCTCAACTTGAGGTTTCAAAAGAGGACTTCAGCAAGCAGTGGGTGATGCAATGGTAGCTATGTCCATCTTTTATATTGTCTATGGTTTGAAATCTTACCTCAGTTATAACTGATAGTACAAACTAAATTTTAAAGAAGTGAGCAAATTGGATATCATCATAATTGAAATATACATGAAGTATTACCTTCTTGTAAATCTTGTAGATCTTATTAAGTTCAAACAAATGGCGACAGAACTTCCAGAGGCAACAGTTTTAATACAAACTCAGCTGCTCTTTATAAATGTAGGTGCTATTTCTGAATATTGAGGAATATTTAGATAATGTAACATTGTGATATATTTATCAAAATGCAATGTGGCATCTTTGCAGGTTACATTATTATTATATAGCATTTTGATCAGGCTTCATGTGGCAAATTTGTTAATTTTCAACTTACAAGTAATTTAAGTATTTTTCATCAAGTATCACTTCTAACACATTAATTTCACATATACACAGTTGTAGCTATAGGAATTCAGGTTTCTCTGCACTTGGACAGCCATGAATCAGTCACAACCACCCACCAACCATTTACACCTGGTGATCAGGGCAGGGTGCGTTCAAGTGACCCTCTGTACAAAGTCCACAGCCAGATAATTATTTCCAGTTGCAATTAGAATAACCGCAAGATTTTTTCTGTGTGAGCAAAGGGGATCAGCAAATATCCTTTTCCCTAGTTTTTGCTTTTTTGACATGCTTATATAAATACCCTCCACCTGGTCATGGGAGTGCCTTTAGGGGAGCTATCAAAGCATTCATAAAAATCAAGATGTATGTGACATCCAGTGGTTTTCCCCTGCGCTGCACACGGCAGGCCAACTCAGGAGGGCCAGAGTTGGGGTAAAGTTTCCCCTCTTTTACTCCCTGACTAGCAGCTGATCCCTGATTGACTGTGATGGGCTTTTTTAGGCCCTGCATGTATTTGTTTCACAACTCAGCCCTCACTTTGTCATCTCTCTTCTCAGCATGGTGTTTCAGTGGCCTCTGCTGCTGCTGTGTCTGTCAGTCCAGAACCTAACCTGAAATCATTTGCTTGGTTGTCCACTTCACATTTTGCTCTTAAATAACTCTTTCACCACAGAGCTCTCATTCCTCCCATGCTTCATTTACAGATTAGGGTCTGCCTTGGCATATGTAAAAGCATAAGAGGAGGCGGATATTAGGACTGCGAATGACTGCATCTGCATATGTACATCCGTCAGTATCAGTGAGCGCCATGACGTGCGTATAAAACGTTTACAAAATTGGGACTGATGACATGCACACTCATATCTTGTGATCAGAAACTCTGGGAAGGCAGCCATGATGGAGGTCTGCCTGACTTCTGTGTGTTCAGCTCTGTGAAGACTGATTGTTCTGTCTGAAAAAGGTTAATACGGGATGGAAAAGCTGAATGAAAAGCAAACAGATTTGTGGGGGGAATGGTGCAAAGCAGGGTCTCAGATGTGTTTGAATGGCTTAAAGAAAAACAGAAATACCTCAGATTTTCTGCAATGATTGACGAATGATGAAATGTGGTGTTAAAGCTGAGAAAACCCTTATTTGTATTAGTCATGCCAGGGTGTAGCTTTAAGCGTGGTGACATTTACCACTTTGGTCAAAAAAAGAAAGGAATTAAAAACCATCTGCTCTCTTACATCTTGTTTCCTTTCATTTTTATTGCAATGGTACTAACAAACCCGTAGGGGGCAGTGTTTATTTTACTCAGCTGGGTTGAACTCTGGCCATAACTGGGCATATATGGTGCAGGTGAGTGCTGTGGCCAGCCTACAGAGATGGCCACATACTTTCCATTCTTTAATGAAGCCCTTCAATGACTGCTGGGCTACAGCACTTAAGACACACACATGCATTTGCACGTTCCACTGGTGGAAGGCCCCTGATGCTAGACTCTACATAGGGATGCTTACTGTATGAAGTATTTTGAAACATCAAACAGCCAACAGAATGTAGATGTCTGAAGGACAGTAAGACAAAAGCCGAGCCCTGACATAAACAGCATTATTCCAATAAAAGGAATGGCCGCAATCACTGGGACATTTTTGGAGAGATGGCACTTTCCATTGTTGCCCTAACGCCTTTGGTTGTTTAACCATGCAGATCTGTTTAAATGCCTATTCCTTTGTAATCTCTCGCTTCAAACCAACCACTGTGGTGGTTATTATTATTATTCTGTCCAAGTCTTTATCAAAACCTTCAAACTTTTTTAAAAATATGTTCTTCTATATGGCTGTTATCCCGCATTAGCCATCAGAATTCTGCTGAAAAGAAACTATAGCAGCTGTTCAAATAGACTCCTCTCCATTGTGAAACTCACAATTACACTTTTTTTTTTTCCATTTTGGATTCCTGTAACTTACAACCGCCTGGAGACTACAGCTGGCCAGCGCATCGGTTTCTCACAAAATTATTAATCCGAAAGACACGTCGGCCCACCATAAAGCTGCTCCACTCCAACATCTTGTGCGGCAAATGCACCAGACCCGACCACTGTCAGCAGCAGTATAACATGGCCATCCCACCGGCAGCAGATTGTAACACGAAGCAGAACAAAACATCCTTGTAATCTTTGAGGAAGATCCAATCGGACGAAGTGGGAAGGAACATACAGTAAAGGGGAGGCAAAGAGGATGAATAACACATTTCTTTTTTGGCTGCAATAGCCCACTCAGTAGGATATTAAACAAATGAGAGTTGTTGTTTTTTTCAAAGTCAAAGACAAAGAAGATCAATTAGATTTGAATTGCTCTCAGTAGACAGAAGAAATCAGCTGTCGTGACTTTTAGTCGCATGGTTTTGATCAGCGAGAGAGATGAGACAGCCAATTTGGTTGTTGTTCAGCTGGTCTTTCTTTCCACTCCACATACACCTTGTCAACACATTTACCCGCTTCCTCCTACAATGATGCATTTGCCAATATTTAGAGTCTAAACTGACAGGACACACATTTGAAGTCTTTGTTTGTTTCTTTATTTTACTCTGTTGTAAACCCAGTAAACATCACTCACAATGCAGCCAGTGCAGTCTTGCTTGCTTGCTTTTCTGCAGAAGTTCATACAATGTTATACCCCAGAAATATTCAAATCATGTTCATTTCAGGGTTTTTTTGGCATGTTTGCCCTGTATAAAACCTAACACAGTTTTTAAAATCCTTTTCTCAGTACCACCCCGTGACCCAACCACTGGCCAGACCCATCAGAGATTAAAGGTGAATTCAGGGGCAAATCAGTTTTCAAGTCTGAAACACTCATCGTCAGCTTCCCACTGTGCCATTACTGCACAGGCATACACACACACGTATATATGCACACACATGGTCAACCCTCATCCTTCCTGCTATGGAGGTCATGACCCCATGTAACAGCACCACAAAAGGAATGAAGGAGCGGATGCATGACCCTTAAAGAGTAAGATGATCATTTTCAGTAGGCCAAGGATGACGTATGTGAAGTTTTACATATATGGATGAGGTATTTACAGGAAGAACTTTACCTTCTGTAACTGTTAAATGTGCACAACATAAGTGGCAGCTCTGCCTAGTAAATTGTGAGATATTAAATGTAAGATTAACACTCCAAATGTTTTTTGCATTCTAACTTTTCCATGTCACAGGATATAATATTATTATGAGTCAGAAATATACACACACAGGCAGACACACAAAAAATCCTTTACTTTTGAATTGTTGCTTACAAAATTCTCTCGAAACAGATTAGACCAGTTATTTTTCCTTTGCAGCTTACCAGCTCAGTCTCAACACAATTACCTGCTTAATCTGTGTAATCTTGCTTGTTAGTCTGTGTGTGGTTTAGGACTGTATGTCCATGTCACCCAGGCACATTTGCAAAAATGAAAGGCATAAGCATTTAAAGTTTTTTTTTCTTTTTCTGAAAGCTAGATGAAAAGATTGACCGTGCTCATGAGCGTAAGCTCAAAGTATAAATTAGCTTAGTTAAAACACTATAAACAAGCAGTAAGAGCAAGCTTCATTTTCCCCAGATATTAGAGTGCCGGTGACTTAAAATCAGAACTGTCCAACAAAAAGAGTCCCATTTTTTCCTTTTCTTTTTTCCTTTTTTCGGTGAGCGTCTTTCAGCACTGCAAACACCACGAAATCTAGAGAAAAGAGGCCCAGTGAAACTGTAGGAGGCTAAACATGGATGGCCCATAATTGGATACTGACGAGTGACAATATGTATAAGTCTGATTTAGTCAGTGAGAAAAAGGAGGAAAGACCGAAACATAAAAGAACTCTGGCCTTTGTTTGACCAATAGGGAGTAGATGCTAGTGACTGACTGTGCAAGCTACTCACATCACCATCTTGTCACCATCTTGTTTTCATTCTTAAAACTTTATTTTTACACTTATATTACAAGAAGTATTTACATACTATGGTGATGTGATAAAGAGACTGTGGTATTTGTTTTGTTCTTGTTGAAGTGCTAAATCTGAAATGTCATTCACTGCGTATTCTGCCAGATGGACAGTACGGCTCTCCTGACGTGAGTTTTCACAGCAGTTGAAATGACAGATTGCTTTTTTTTCCTTTTAAAGTTCAGCTTAAATCACCCATGGAAGCACTGTAAACACTGGCTGTGTATTTGATCCAAGTATCCCAGTTTCCTGCTAATGCTAAGTTTGGCTAGTGAAAACCTTTTTTTTTTTTTTAGAAAAAGAAAAAAAAAAAAAACATATATGAACCACACCAATAAATGCCAAAGCTTCTTGTCTACTGGATGTATAAACAGAGATATTTTGACATACACAAAATCCTGGCTTGAAATCTATGTGAAAATTTCACATTATTAAAGGTTTGGAATAAAGTAAAAGCTTCCAGGTGTTAAAAAGCTTTTAGAAACTTATATTGGCATGACAGTAATGCAGTTTTTATGTTCCTGTGAGCACTGAAATACAAATTTATTTAGATAATGCTTTCAAACAACAGCACAAAAAGTCCCTATACTGCCAAAACAGGTGGCCATATTTCCTTTAAGAAGATCACTGAAGTTTCTGCTATGTTGACTGCTGCTTGCTGCTTGGTTTGCCCAAAATTACTCAATATATGGCTGATTTATTTACATTTATGAGGCAGTTTGATTAATGAGCTATGTATTAAGATACCTTTAGTTGTTGGCTATAACTGGCTTCTTCTTCATTTGAAATAGTCTATTATAATGTTTAGATTTTTAAGACAACATTTAGTCTATAGTTATGTATATAGTGTGTAAATAATCGTCTTATTACTGTCTTCCAATAACTTTAATGACTCCAAAGCAATCTTGATGTCACAGAGGGGCTTAGTTTATCTTAGCAATAAGTGGAAAAAACACAGCTGTAAAGACCTAATACAGCATTAGCTCAAATCGCCTCTACCCCCACTGTCATCCCCTGATAGTCCAGGCATCTCGTCAGTTATCTTTCTGTGAACCTGTTGCTCCTCAGTGTCTCAGGCCAACCACTGCAGCTTCCCCTTGCAGCGAATTTTCATACACACCGCTGACAGCTATCTCCCAGAGCAGTTGTTGGTAAACACAAATGAACTGCTTACCCCAACAACAGGTTTCCTCTAACCCCTAATCCAAGCCAGAGGAGACCCCCCTCTTACCCTTTTGACCTTTTCCTCAGACCAAGCTCCCTCCACTCCTCCTCATCCTCCTCTGTGGTGGTGGTGGCAGTCGATGGGCCGGTGAGATAAGCCTGAGTGGAATTCCTGTCTGGGTGTTCTTGGGAGTAGTCTGGGTGGCAAAGGAGCATCAGGGAAAATCACTCACCACTCTAGTCAATAAGGAACCAGTTTGAGCCACGGCTGCGTTTCACGTCGAGGTTTTTTCTGTCTCTCTTCTGACTGTGTTTGAAGTTTTACAGTAGCAAGGATAGATTTTTAGAGAGGAAACAGTGCTATATTAGTTGTGAGTCTGTGTGAACTTTTCACAACCTCTAACCTGAGGTAAAACAGCCATAAAAAGCCTTGGTGTGCATGAATCAAAGAATCAGCTTAGCACTGAAAAAGAGCACCAGGAATGTGATCTTATACAAATCGGATTTCTTAGAATTATGAAAGAAAAAAACATTTAGGTCATAGTTATTCTATCACCAGACATGTTTTTTTGTGTTTGGTTTTTTCGGTACAATGACATACGCAGAGTGATTTGTCAATATCTAAATGTAATATACTACTGCAGACCGGGGTCATATCGGCCATATTAACCATGCATCTAGCACTTCCTTAGAGACTGTAGGTCCATGGTAGGGGGCCACTCGTCTGGGAAAGAATGCTGGTGTCTAGAGTGGCCTGGGCTAGGCAGCGGCGTGGCCATTGTGCCCCAGGAGAAGGTAATTAGGAAGTGAAACCTTGACCAGTTGACAGCAGGCTTTGTTCAGGGGCGAGTGGGCCAAGAGAAATGCTTTTGAAAGCTTTTTCACTTTCTTTGCAGTGGCGACCTCAACTCCTTCCTCCAGACACATGCTGGGGGAGATCATATATGTTTATATATGTGGAATATATATATATGAGGGGGAGGGGGGTTAAGTGGTGGTATTTATTGAAAGAGAAGAAATCTATAGGCAGTCCGTTGTTTGACATGGGCAGCAAAACAAATATACAGAGTACAGTACCTGTTTAACAAAAATGTCACTCCTAATCCGAGTTGAAATATGGTTCAATTATTTGTTTCCTTACTTATCATACCCGCAATATATGTTACATTTGAAAGATTCTTACAATTATGCTAATAACAGCCACATCCTGGGCAGAACAGCAGTCCATCCAGTTCAGGATGTTTCTGAGCTGCAGCTGCAGCTGGAGCCCATAATCAACTCTGCTGTTTACTTTTCCTGTACTGTACACTTGCTGTCCAGCATTAAACTTGTGGATGAGCCAAACAACCAGCATCACTCTAGTGAGGGCATCCAGCACTAGGAGCCCACGCCTGTCCTGTCCCTGTTGACCCCGGCATTTTGCTCTGGGCTCCTAATGTGACAGCAGAAGTGTGAACATAGCTTTGGCAAAGAGTAAGTTGCAGTAAGAGGAAACTACACACAGCTGGTATACAAGATCCTGGACTGTGTACTTGTATATATAGTCCTTAGCTCTATGTGCCTGGTTTTTATAACGATTTCGATTTCATACAGTACAAAGTGGAACTATCACATGTTTAACCTGAAAAGCCCTTGACCACAACAAACACATTCCTCTGTGCTTGAAATTGAGCACTAGCCCCGCAGCTAGTCTATAAACCACAAGAAGAATACGTGAGGAATCTCCCAAGTCCTTTGTTATCCTCTTTGTTCTCTACTTTATTATGGCAAGTCTTTCAGCAGGGTCCCTTTGTTACACAGTGGTCTCATTCAGCTCAGCCTCATGACTCGATTTCTGCCCCTCCACACCGGCTCCAACGGGTTAAATGATGCGTAGCTGCTGCCTGAGTAACTAAACCACGGTAGATGAACGTGAAGCCATCAAACAGCTCATTAAACTGTGTGCTGCGATCCTTATGATCCAAACAGCTTGAAGATTCAAAGACAAATAAGTTGATGCAAATTTGTCAAAAGCCCCCGTGTTTGCTTATTTAAACATTAAAATAGCCCCAAACATTTACAGTTTACAGTTTATAACTGTACAAACTCTGGTGTGGATCTTCAAGCACACCTCACCGTTGTGTTTTGGAAAAAAGTACATCACCTACTTAAAGTGGTTATTCTTACCATCACTCAGCTTTTATGAAGTTCTTAGGGAAAAGCTGCAACTTTATGGGTGGTTCTTGCGCTGCTTTTGTGCATTTACAGTGCTTACGTCTCTTAGCACAGGTGTCACAAACAGGCTTTTCCAAGTAAATGAAGTCAACTGATTGCTCTTGACTTTCTCCTGGAGACTGTGGAGCTCAGCTGGGACAGGGATCAGTCCTCTGTGACTGCAGTGATTAAAGTTTTATGTAGTTGACAGAGGAGTTAGAAAATGCCAGAGGACATTTTGCTTAATGATGCCATCCCCGAGGCCAGTATTATGTCACTCTGAATGAGGACTGAAGAGACAGAGGGATGACATTTTTACAGGTCGGGTTCTTATAAACACACTTGTGTGTGTCTGCAAAAGAAAGATGTGCCAAACACACACAAACACACACACAAACCTGCATGAACCACCACACAAACACACACATACATTCACCTAAGTACATGCATACGCTTCTCAAGTGCGACACCATAACACAGTCACTCTGCTGCTGTTGTATCCCGTAAGTGTGTGTATACGTGTGTGGTGAGTGCCATAGTTGGCTGGTGGGCCAGTGTTTGATGATGAAGTCATCAGTTTAAGTAAACTCCAGATGGCCAGGCAAGAAAGTAAAACAAGTGCCATCTGCTTAGATTCAACTGCTGCTCAACTTCTCCCCTCCCCGTCTCCCCGTTTCCCCCTCCCCTTTAGTTGGCACAGCTAAGGACCCGAGCACTCAGAACATTAATGCCATTAGTGAAATGTTTCAGAAGAGGCAGCCAAGCACAATGCATTACACTAGCACTACATTACCACCAAGGCCCACGCTCGCTGCTGGCTCACTCGGTCACAAGGTAATGCACAACCTGTAAATCAACTGCGGTATTGTGCCTTGATTAAATGAACGTGTATCACATTGTGCATATTGTTAACACAGAAGACAGCACAAAGGAGCGTATTTTAGTGACTTTAGTCTGACTTACCGTGCACGTCAAGTGCTTGACCTTCAGATTTTAGCTCATAATTCAAAGAACGTTAGCAATAAATTTTCATTTTGTCGACAAAAAATAACAAAAGGAGTAAAAAGAAAAAAAAACTTGTAGGTGTTTAAAATGTAAATTCTTTCACCTTCAGGGGACCGTGGATCTGCTTGGGAAATTCCACAAGAACTGATCTGTAAGATTAGGACACATTTTGTATGCAAAGTTGCCATTTTTGCCTGAAGCTGGTTAGAGAGATCATTTGACTGGAACTACAATGCATACTTTGTGGTTTGTCATGCTAACGCAGTTGCTTATTTTTTAGGCCATTCATTCTAATGGTGAACACTAATTTAATATATACAAATATATACTTGTTAAATACAAATATTTAACAAGTATATACTGCAGTCTGTTTTTTCTAATACCTGATCAAATTACAGTTTCTGTGCACTAACCTTACTGCACAAAATATGTCCTGCCTTTCTACACAACTTCATTTTTCGTGAATAGATCTCATCTCGCCAAAACATTTTTATCTTATTTTTATTCATTGAAAAAATGTCAGTACATTTCATCATAGCTTTTTGGTGCTGGTACAGTAGTATGTCACTCAACAGATTGAAGGTGTGTACCTTCAATCTACATGCAGAAATATAGACATACATATAGAAATATAGCATTTGTCTTATCATATTTAACAAGTGAATTTGTAGCCTTTTCATGAATTATTTCATCTGAATTACAACTACTTTGATGGTGTTGTTTTGCACCTAGCTACTTACCTATTGGGTCACCCAAAAAGTTGGGGACTTATGATGGCTTTACCAGTTATTTGATTGGCTTGTGTTGCAGTTATTGCCCTGTGTGATGAATAAGCTCAGGCAGGTTTGTTTTCTGTCCTCTCATTGATGCAGAACTCTCAGCGATGCCCTTCATCTGGTTTAACAACATTGGAGTCTACACATCGGTTAAGCTGTGAGTCCTAGAAGAAAAACAGGACCAATCTCCTTCACCACTCTGTGCTGTAATTAAGGCCACAGCTGGCAGTTCCCATTACGCCATCAGAGCACGTAGACTGACTATGTTCTGTGGCACTGCAGAGCCTTACCTCTCCATTTTCCCCCCTCTCCTCAGCACCTGTATATTGTAAAGAAGTGGGTCGGCCCAAACAGCCCTGCAGCGAACAGCCTGATGGCTTCGAGAGTGTTTGTTGTGAAACACTTTGGTGTAGCACATCATCTCTCCCCTGCTTCAGTGCACATTTTAGCATTCCGCCCCAGTTTAGCTGCGCCAGGTGGGGAAAAATGTCCACACGTGTTTTTAGGTTGAGTAAAATTCACACCAGCCTTTTTTTATATATTTGACAGGAAACTACATGGAAATGTGGCATAATGGAGAACAGGCAAGCGCCCCGACAATTGCTGTGGGGGCGACAACAATGAGGGCCACGAACAGCAACAAGCGAGGGTTTCATCACATCGGGCTACCCCCGAAGCCCCCCACCTCCTCTGTTCTCTCTCTCTCACTCACTCATTCTCGCCTCTTTCACGTCACTTTCGAGCAGGAATTTTAATGCTGTGCCGTCTTGAGTTTGCCCACACCAAATGCAGGCCTGTCCCCGTAGACCAGCTCTCTCCTGCCCAAGATCAGCTGTCTGACCGCAAAGCAGCCTGCTGCAAACACTAGCCAGACAACACAATCACACACACAAAGCGCTCCAAGAATTATCACACTGACAAAATTACAAGCAAACATTGTCAACAAAATAATTTGCTTCCAGCTGCATACCATATTGGTTTAGATGGAGGCAGTTAGAAAGATTACAATTGGATCAAGTAAAAACAGAACATTACCGTCCAAATCCATTTCAGATTGTGGGAAGTCTTATGTAAGGGGAGGGAGGGGAAAAAAACGAATGATGTGCACATGATTGGCAATAGTTGGCTATTAAAATTCCCTTCCCCCTCAAAAAAACCTACTGCAGGTGCTGCAGCAGGAAGATTAGAAGTAAAACTGAAAAACTAGAACCGACCAAAACACAGCGGCCCAAGGTCACTGCTGTTATTGTTCCAAGTGGCGCTGTCAAACATAAAAATGACCATGCATTTTTTTTGGTCAGTCTCTGCTTTGTTGATGTATGTTTATGTAAGAGTTTCTGTCAAAACACTGAAAAAAAAGATGAATGTGGCTAATTAAAAGAACATTTCTTTGGTAGTTGCTGTAATAGATACCTCATTGTGAGGTCCAGGGGCAAAAGCTCCCCTTTAACCAATCACGACCTCAGCTCATATTGAATTTGACTCTTGCAGAAGTACTTGATTTCTGGAGTCTTGCTTACCTACAACCCTCCCGTGCCTACACACACACACAAAGTCATATATGAGAAGTATATGTGCACACGCTATACTAGGGGAAAAAAAGTCTTTGGTGTGTCACATCAGATTTGTACAAAGGTGAGATTGAGGTTCACACTTCGTATTAAAAAATATGAACTGGTGGAAAGACTGAGTCCCTGTGAGTCACGGCTCTGAAGCGAATTGGACCGAGATGCTACAACATGAGCACACCTGCTGCACCTTCACGCTGCCCTCAGAATGTCCTCTGAGTCCTGCTCTGCCGTGTCAGAAAGCAACATGTTCCAGCTGACTGCAATTAAACGGTAAACTGGAAATACTTACCATTGATTTAGTTGTACATAAATTGGTCGAAATGTGTTCCAGGGAGGAGACGCTTACCTCACCGCTCACCACCCAGGGCGGACACACATCTACCAAACCAGGGGGTTTCACAATTAAAGCCTCCACCGACCTCCTCCCTCTTATCTTACCTGTTTGGATTTTCGTTTGTGTGTGCTTGTGTCTGTGTGTTTCAAGGAAACATGAAGATCATCTGGGGGGGGGGGGGGGGGGGGGGGAGCGCACAGAAATTGCAGGCTTCACAATCAATCAAGGAAGAAAGCTGCTAGACAAAAAAAAACAATTTCATGAATTGTTTTTTTTCCTCTCTCTTTCTTTATTATTTGAGTCTGTTAAACATCATAAATCCTCTGGATGGGAGATAGACTGGAGAGCCTCTGTGAGAGATTTATATCCCTTGCCTTTTTCTAATCCAATATCCCCTCCTCTCCAGCCATTCCCAAAATGGTTTGGCTGTGAGGACGCTGTGGAGGCTCTGCTGAGGGGAAACACACACACACATGTTCACACACCCCGAGTGACCAGAGCAACAAGAGGAATGTAGCGAGTTGCGCCACATCCCAGCTGGACTGACAGTGTGCGCTAGTGGTGTCCTCCTTTCCACCGAGGAGGATGAAAGGACATCGGCTCGTCTAAGACGCTGAAGGAACGCCTGGAATTAAGAAAAGGGGAAGCTCTCCAACAGGGGCTTGCCTGGGAGACGACCTCGGTTCACTGCTAAAGCAAAGAAGAGGAAGAAGATGCGGGGGAGCAGGAGAAAGGGAGAAAGAAGAGAACTTCAAAAACAGTCCCCACGACACACCTGTGATCAATTATGATCTGCAAAATTAGAGAGTTACTAACAAAAACCCCAGCCTGTAATAATTCATAATTATCAAAAGAGCAGAGAGAGAGGGAGCCTGCAGGGTTCACAGGGACTTTGGAATATTTTTGGAGGATGGGGGGGTAAATTGTACAATGTCCTCAGTGTGGCGTCCCACCTTAGGCCCCTTTCAACCAAAGGGTCAAACGAATCTAATTGTGATTCAGTCCTATGCTCGCATGCCTGTTGTCAGTAAAAATATTTGCTTTGAGCAGTGCAACCAGAGTCATATTATTGTAGAACATCAATGTTAATCTCCTGTTCCAAAAGCTCTTTTGGATTTCCAACTTCTAAAACAAAACTGCACGGTAAAATAAATAGAGCGGCAATAAACACCTACTCCACCAGTTTGAGCCGTGCTGTTTGTGTAGCTGCAAGGAGCTGCTCTGTAACACATTTGTGAGTTAATCCTGCACATTATCCACTGATATGAAACAAGTGAGCAGAGCTATTGGGGTCCAAGAACTGTCGAGCGAGGCCATGACAAAGAGGATGACTCAGTAAGGTGAGAACCTGCTCATAAAGAGCGCTATAAAATGCGATCCTTTATCTCTATCTCTGGTTGTTATATTTGCAGACACTGCTCTTATCTTAACGAGGGATTAAGCGAGATAAATGCACACAACCCTCGTAACTGCCTTTTTTTTTTTTTAGCACAATCATCGAGGCGAAATTTCTGCGAAATCTAAAACACAAGTGTGTAGATACTTCACTCAGAGGATTAAGGCAGGAAGAGATAGTATCAGTGTGAACTGCGATGCTCTAAACCCATCCCTTGCTTATCACTGCTGCTGCTAAACCTGTCAGAGAATCCCAGCAGTAGGAATCAGATACCAGCAGACACTTCTGGGAGGAGTGTGGGTGTGGTGGAGGGAGGAGGAGGAGAGGGGAGCCAAATGACACTCCTTTCCAAACAATCCCAGTGCCAGTGAATATCCCAGAGAATACACTCCCCCTGAAAGAAAATAAATGGAATCTCCTGTTTGGGTTAGATCGCTGAGAAAAAAAAGAGAGAAAGAAAAAAAAGAGGCCAATTTGCTGAAACTGCTCAACATGCTGTGTTTTAGTCACTGGACTTAACTGGAGGAAAAATGTGACGTGCGAGCCAAAATGGACAAGAATGATTGCTGTTCACTACGAGCTGGTAGTACACAGTGTTATCTTTTAAATTAAAGTTTAATTTGAACAAAGATCACTGCTGATGTGCTTATTTTAGATACATATAGCAGTTTGGGATGTTAAATTACAAGACTAAAAGTCTGAAAGGAGCAACAAAGTAAAACAGCTCAAGTCAAAACGTCAGCGAAACTGAACACCAAGTTTTCTCAGCTGCAGATATCCACAGTACGTATGTATCCACATCCATACATCACACTTGTGTTCAGTTTTAATTCTGTGAAAACATCAAACATTAAACATTTACACCGAGCATGTAAAGTGACGCTTATTAGCTGTTACGTGTTTGGCACAATAGACAGATAAGTGTAGGAGGCAGATACTGGAGGCAAACGATGTAATTAGATCACATTTAGTAGTCAAAAATTGTTTTTATAAAGTGGTTGGGTGCATTTGAATAGGGAAAAGCTGATAAGGATGGATATTTTTCTAAATAATGCATGTCAGCAGTGGCTGCTGGGACAAAAATTATTACACTGCCATCAAGGGTAGGACGATTGATCAGTCTCTCCATTTAATTTGCAGTATTTGCAAAGAGTTTGCAAGTTTTTGACTGGTTTTCTGTGTATTTGTTTGAGTCTGTTGTGTCATGCGCCAAGGCAAATGGTGATGCCGTCAGATAAGAACCATGTTCAGTGATGGAAACTGAAAAATATTTTATTGAAATCACAAAGGGGCTCTGATATTACTCTACAGAGTACAGCTTGTTTGCCAGCAGTAAAAATGCTGTCGGAATGAGTGTTAACTATGATGAAAGATCTACAGTTAGTAACAGACAACTCTGCTTTATTCTCCAGTTCCTTTATAGGTTAAAAGAATCAGCAATACTAAAATAATTTTCTTGGTATCAGATTAATACCAAAATTTGTAGTATTGTACAGCACTAGTCTGTAACTCATCACATTCTCAAGGTTGGGTATTACAAAATAAAGCAAACCCTGTGACATGTGACATTTGTACATGTCTAGGATCTGGGATCATTTAATCAAAAACTACTGAGAGCTTGAAAAAGGAAATTGTGGTGATGGCAACCAAAAGACCAGAAGTGTAATAGCATTTCACGGTGAAATAGCATGGCTCTGCATGGCCTACAGCCCTGGGAACCACATCAAAGCCTCATCCATTTCCCCCACTCCCCTATTTCAGAACCACTGCTCTCCTTTACTATGTACACTATTTTTAAAAATCCTGATTAATTGTAATGAACCTTTTTAATACACATTCCTTTACTGAAAATGAATGGTCATCTTTAATTATTTAATCTACTGTATTTAGGGGTCACATTGCTCAAATGGTTTCCCTGGAGGGCTGCCTGGTGAGGTCCATGGTGTACCCAGTTAGCAGGAGGCCAAGTCGGTCTCCCAAAAACCTTCTGCGCTAGCATGCACCTCATTACGTTAACAGCTCGCTGTCAGCACGGAGACAGGAAGTCAGACTGTTGTGCCATGATGAATGCTCTCGTAAGCAATGCATGTCAGGATGGCAGTTCAACTGAGGTATTCAGATAAAGGGTGGAGAAGGGGAGGTGGAGTCATTGTGTTGTTAAGTTGTGAGAATCCAAATCTATTCTCGTAACGTTCACACACCTTTGTTATTTTCCCAGCTACCTCTGCAGTAAATTGCATAATAGTAAAGTTAATTTTTAGCTGGGCATTTTAAGATGAATACACTCGAAAAGTCATATAATCGATGTGATTTTTAAAATCATCGCCATCAACAAATTTCGAATCTCAGATATCTCAATCTTCTTCAGATTCCTCTGCTTCTGGCACTGTTGTATATCTTTGACACCTAAGGTAAACATTTAAGATATGATGAAGCAAATCTTGTCTGTCTCAAATAAAGTGCATTCAAAAGATTTGTTAAATCAAATTGATCCGTGTTCGCTCAGAGTCTGCAGAAATGAGTGATGAATATCAGGTTGGCATTCATTTCAAACTTACTAACCCTGATTCCTGCAGTTTCAGACACTTATTTCCAATCGAGGCTCGCGATCAAGGTCTTGCCAATTTGTTGCATCAGTCACTGGACGTATGCGATTCCTACACAGTGGATCTGAAGAAACACCGGTGAGTCTCCTTTAATATACGGAAGTCAACAAGAAGACATGAAGGTGTGAGAAATAAGGCTAATGGTTATCTTGTGCTAACTCCTAGCTATAATAGCTGCTAGCTTAGAGAAAAGATTGGCCTCTGCATGTTCATTAGCAACTGACTGAGACCCTAAGTGAACAGAGGAATGAACAAATAATTACAGGAGATGATTCAGTACAATCCATTTAGCAGGAAAACTCTTCATTTTGAAAATTAGCAAACACTTAGATTCCTGCCCCACATGTTTGAATACAAGCTGTTTGAAAACTGAACACAAGGCCAAATGTAAACAGTTTGACAAACAGCAGAGTTATGCCTGACAATGTAACTGACTCCATAATTATTTTAAAGCCCTAAAAGCCCATTTGTGATTGGCTTACCCAGCCCTAAATGGCCTGGAAGTCTTTAGTCCATGGCAGCCGTGTTTTAATGGGAATTGAGGCATAAAACACTCGCCTGACACACACGTATGCTTTTTTTTTTTTTTTTTATTGATTTGCAAATAATACCCCAAGCACTTCATCTATAATAATTTTCTGGGAATAATTTGATTGCTCAGATGCTTGTTTGGGTCCCCTGTGTCAAACCCTCTTGCCCCAGTGTGCAATGTACACTATTTCAGCAATGAAAATAAACCTTGTAAATTCTGGGGTCTTTGCCAACAAGTACCCAGATGGTTCATTTAAAAACCATGAAAACAACACTACATGTTTCTACCCCCCTCAAACATATAATTCATATGTAATGTGTGTTGCAAATGCATCAGAATAGTATGTGTGTGTTTACATTAAAATTCATGGGCACCTACCTTCCATATGGTCATAGCCTTTAAAAAAAGGGGGGGGGGGGAAATATTATACAAGCGGATGTGAGAACCAGAGCAACACTTAATTTTGGTTAAGTGTGTGGGGCGCCAAGGACTGCTGACTGATGCAAGTGCATAGATGTTGACAGTTAGATTTCATATAATCAGATAAAGTGTATGATTGCCCCCAAAATCAATCATGATCAGTTTTAAAATCTTCTTACATATAAAAATACAAGATAAATGAAAAAAAAAGATTCATTATGTTATTGATCAGTAGCTCAGGTATATTATTTAGACAAAAAAAAAGCTAAAGACTGTCTAAATAACTTTTTAATACTACTATAAAAATATATTTAAAAATTGTATAAAAAGGATTTAATATTGTGCAAAACTCTTGAGCCACCCTTCATTTCTTCATATTGTTCCAGGAAAGTGAGAAGTAGGTGCAGTGAATTATTGAAACTTCTACTGAAATAAATGGTAAACTGATTCTTATATTGTCAAATTGAACACTCAAGGCACTTTATACAACATGCCATCACTTTTTTCTACCTAAGTGTTTCTAACATTGACACTGCAATGGCTGCATTGGAGAGCGACTTGAGGTTCAGTATCTTGCCCAAACATACTTTGGAATACAAGCTGGAACAGCCAGGAATCGAACCACCAGCCTTATGATGTAGTAGATGACCTGCTCTACTTCCTGAGATACAGCCACCCAGATTATACTGTATATGAGGCGAAAAGGAGAAGCTACTATTGGTGTATAAAAACCTTTTCTATGTTCATAATTGCGTCAATTTTGACAAGATCCCCAACACCACTGGCTGAAATGAAACCCCAAACCATGACAGAGCCTTTACTATGATATATACATGGCTGTAGACACCCACTGTTGTATCCATCTCCTGATCTTTTCCATACGTAATGATAACAATTTGAACAAAAATGCCAAATTTAGATTAATCTCTCAGACCTGTTGCCACTGATTTTCAGTCTACTTC
The DNA here is from genome assembly GCF_057381845.1 of Rhamphochromis longiceps. Lineage (NCBI taxonomy): Eukaryota > Metazoa > Chordata > Actinopteri > Cichliformes > Cichlidae > Rhamphochromis > Rhamphochromis longiceps. The sequence continues at coordinate 16,972,203 of NC_140567.1, forward strand.
TTGTATAGTTTGGCATTCCTCAGCCTTCTCTACTTCGAAATGACTTTCAGAAAATGTTGAGCTGCTGCAGATAGTTTTTTTTGTGACTTCTTCTTTTGTCCTTTGTCCTTTGTTTTACTCCGTGGAGGCAAAATATAAAGAAATGGGGGGGTTTCTCAAGACTATTGCACATTGCTCTGCATTTCTGAGGTCATAAATTGCGCCACACATTTTTCCAATATACTTGGCATACCAATGGGCCAATTCCTGTAAAAAAAAAAATGCATGTAAAGTGCATATGTGAAAAGTTGTAGGGAATGTAGAAAAAAGACACCAGATATATGGCTGTCCTGTAAACCACAAACCTGATCATTTGAGTAGGAAATCCAGCTACGTCATCACGCTCTTATCAAGTGGTGGCAATAACTCACCTTTTCATGTAACCTAAATGAAGGGGAAAAACAGCTTGTCTGTTAAAGTGTTTCGGTGATGGCAATAAATCATCCAAAAAATGCTACATGTAAGTCACAGTGCAACATGTCGTTCCTGCCGAGCTTTGGTTTTTATAGCTGGGGACAAAAATGCCTGTCTATGGGGTGCCATTTCTATATGATATTTTTCACGTCAGTGTTATCATCTGCTTACAGTTGATTGTATTTGGTTTTGAAAACCAATTTAGGTGTTTATTTAACCCAACTACACTGTAACAGAAAAGAGTAAGTTTTCTAATAAATTCCATGGTGACAGGGCACTCCCAAAATGATGATCCCTCCTTCTTTCACCATCTCAAACCAAACCAACCCCCATCTTTGCTCCTCCGGCATCATTCCCGACCCCTGCCAGTCTCTGGGAAACTCCCAGCGTGCTCTCTGCTCCACCAGTAACCGCAGGAAATGAGTCTCGGAGAGTGCTGAAGTTTAATAAAAAATAAATGAATGGGGTGTCCCGGGGATCAACTGAATGAAGAGTGGGAAACAGAGAAAGAGTGAAGTTGCAGTGGGTGCCCTGCAGTGGAGAACAGACAAGGCAGGATACAGAGAAGGAAAAACAACGTATAAATTTGAGCCTTTTTACTCTGTACAGTCAAACACGGAAACCAAAACCAGCTGCAACGAGAGGTTCTCGCGGACAAGAATGGAAACTCGGATCAACTAGCGGATCATTTAAAACCATCTAACCTTCTCTTTACCCTTCTGTACAACAACCAGCGGGCATTGGGCCTACAAACACATACTCAAACACAAATACCTTGTGCATGTGTGCACGCAGACTTAGCTGCATAGATCCTTTTCTTCCCTCTCCTGACACAATAACTCTCATGCTCTGAATGGAGGGACAAACATTCCAGACATGCCACATGTCGGGCTGCTGGCGAATCATTAAACTGTGGAAGAGAAACTGCAGGATACCCTCTTTTTCTCCCATGTCTTCTCTAATTACCCTTATACCTTTAATTGATGTTAAACATGAAACAGGTATTAACTTAAAGAGAAGGAGTAAAATGGAAATCCGCTGGGCACTTGGAGGCAACCGGATGCACTTTATGCGCCGGTGAGGATATGTGATAACTCTATAAATTAGGAGTGGGTGTTATCTCCCTTCGGCTGCTGGTTGCTCCCAGGATTGCAGCTTACCTCTGGGCCTCCTGAGGGAAAGAAAGAAAGAAAAAACAGGCTTGCCACAACAAGGGAGTGAAGTGGAGAAGTGGAGAAACAGCTACAGTAATATACGTTTGTTCAGCAAATCCAACTCTGAGCTGGACAAAAAAGGGGATTCGGAAGTGCTAGTTGTTGGATATCCACTCAGAGCTCGCATATCCTCGGGGCCCCGCTTTGAAAGCGTGGCCCTCTAAGTGCCTGAAGTGTAACACCAAGCAGTCTATTGAGAGGCAGGTGATGTGCAGAACAAAGGCAGGATTCAGCACCTCAGTGACACAGTGGGAAAGAGATGAGTGATTATTAGCCCCACTGAGGGCCTTGACAGACCATTTAAAGGCAGCTTCCTTTGATTGTGACAGTGTAATTGTTTCACAGATACAATCACGTTGAGCACTTACCTGGGGCAGTGGAAACTGGACTTTCATTAAAGTGCGGGATTGTCTCCAGGCTGCTTTGTAATTGTGCCTGTTGTCTTGTTTTGTGCTGTTGCCCAGACTCCGTCCCCCGCTTCTGCACTGAGGTAATCCAAAGGTGTGTGGGTGTGAATGCGTGGGGATTTGACTGGAGGCTGTCAAGAATCTACGGCAGCCATGAATATGGCATTTTAAGACAATTGAATTCACTCTGCAGATTTAAAAGATTGCCAGCAACTAAGGAAACATTACAAAACTGCAAAAAAAAACTAGTCGGACTTGCATGAAACAGTGACAAGACATAGGAATAAATCAAACTCAAGGAGTGTAAACATGCTAAATAAACAGTGGAGGAGGGTGGGAAGGCCTCTCGCTTAATCCTGGTCTCCTCAAAACAGCGAGCAAGCCCCTGTGTTTGTTTTTGATTCAGCAGGCTGAGATGACACAGTCTGTTGGGTGCTCTATTGGCCATGTGGTCTGGGTCCATTGAGCGTGGCTGTGTGTCCAAGGGCCAAGCTGATTAGATAATAAACTGCAGAACGAAGAGAGAGGACGGAACGTTTGGGATGGTCACTCTGCGTTTTTTGAGGGCGGGGGGGGGTTAGCTCTTGCAGCTGCATCATCTGTCAGGACGCTAAAGAGCTTGATTACTGATAAAAACCTAAAAAAACAAAAAGGAAAACAGTGCTGCATAAACATTTTTAAAGATCTTTAATGTGTTGACATCCAGCATTCGCTGCCAGCTATTATTCTGTATCAGGAGTGGAATGAACAACTTTAAGACATTTATCTGCTTTGTAAACACAGGATGTTTACCCGTTAGCTTAAGAAATTACACAAGTTGAGAGCTGGCCATGGTTTGCAGATTTTGCAACTTGATAAGAACAACATACAAATCATTGGCGCTTTGATATTTCGTGGATGTTTGATTTGAGAAGATTAGTTCCGGGGTAATAACAGGGCCCCAGCATGCTGCCAACCATGATTTGGCAAGAAGAAATACACAAATGCACAGCTGAGGGCTCGACATGAGAGCTCTCCCTCGCTTGTTTATTCCCCATGTCAAAAAGCGGTGTGAAGAATTTTTCATTAAAGAAAAATAAATTGATGTTATTATTAGTTGAATCAGTCACGCTTTCCACAGCGCATGTAACACAATCCCACTCCCCTTCCTCTTGGTTTTGTGTTCACGGCTCAATTTAAGTAATGCATTTTTGTTGTCAAATGACAAATGTACACTAACTAACATGGTGCAAGCCCCACTGACCCTTGTCCTCCATTTACATTTATGCGTAGATGGCCCACGGCTAATTTGAAATCTGTTGCTAGGCATTCAACCCATCCAGAGGAATTTAAGAGCTAGGCAAAATGTCTGCGAGGACACATGAGAGCAAGAGAAAAAAATGTGCGGAATCAAGTGAAGCAAAGACGCAAAGCTGGTTCAAAAAATGCCTACAACTGCCAAGATTAAACACAAAAATTTGCAACTTTCATCACTCTGTGTAGATCATTACTAATCTAAAAAATGGATGCAAAATAGAAAACCAGAAAACAATTGAGAGAGGCAAGTGGAGGTCACAGTTAAATGACGTTTGAAATTTTTCTATTGACACAGCGGTGGACCAAAACTCGTAACTCGTTTTACTGTCATTGAAAAACATAAATAAAAATTCACTAATAGATATGATGCAATATTTTGCAATGTGGACTGCAGGAGTATTTGTTCTGTTGATTGTTTTATGTATATTTTAGAGCGCATGATTCATTAGGTTTATTCATTTTTTAAAAATAGAGCTTTTCTCCCTTTTCTGTTTGTTTTATGCCAATCTCTTGTCATCCTTACTCCTTTCCTGCTAACTTCTTATTTATTCGTTTTTTACTTTAGAGGTGGCCTATTCGTTAGCTAAAGCATAGCTAACCTTATGCCAGGTTAGCTACAGTTTAATTTAGCATGCTAGACAACAGCCATTAATATAATGCTCATTTAAAGCAAAGTCTATTCACACTTTAGTGCATTAGATGATAAGCAGCAATGCAATGTTGCTAAAAATTTAAGAAAGAAATCAAACAGTGATCATAATGGATGACTTAATTAAAAAAAAAAAAAAGAAAGCTCCACTTGTGGATTTGCTCTCATTTATTCTAATCACTGAGCGTCATGTGAACATCATGTGACTTGTGGTTCTAGCTGTGGCCTGTGTGTAGCACTCTTCCTTGGCAGGACATTTGCATAAAATATAAAAAATATTTATATGTATCGAATACACAAAAGTAAGATGCATATTAATGTTGCATATATGAATTTAGCTTTAGCCTTTATACTAATAAGGCCAGAAAAAGAATAACAAATCAGGGACATTTTATTTTTGCCATTGTAATTTTTTCCTGCTTTCTAGCCCCTTCCTTTTCTTTCTGTAACTGCCCTTTATTGTAGTCTCTTAGTATTGCTATTACTAGCAACAATCTGCTCACCTGCAGCTCCATAGAGCCACTTAATCCATCTGTCATTATATTTATATCTGTATGTTAATATTTTTTTAATACGTTCCTGTAAAGTGACAGTTGACACCAATATTGCATCCCTTAGTGGTTTGGCGTGTGTCCACGAGTCCCAGCGCTATGCGTTCCACACAAGAGACTCATTTCTTAAGCCAGATCTCATTCCAAAGGGCTTAGGGGAGTGCTGTTAACGGGGCCCCCAGGAACAGAACCATAATGGGGATCCGATGGGCCCCGATCTCTGTGGAAAGATCAGTTCCTCTGCTTAATGAGACTCGGGGCCCCTTCATGCAGTCGACCTACCTCTCCTCATCATTTCTCACGTCTGTGAGATCAGATTCGCTTCTTTCTCACCGTAAATCTGGAGAGCAGCGGCCCTGATCGACGTTAATTACCTGCACTCCTCCTCGAGGAAGTTCCCTCACTCGTCAGGTGACTGGATGGACCGTTAATGTGCGATGGAGTTTCTACGCACATGTCCGTGCATGTGTGAAACGGGGAAATTGAGTTATGATAACAGGAGATGAGCAAATTGAATTCTCACACCATATATCCACACAGTGGGACAGCCCGATCCCTCCCTCCCTCCTCTCCACCCGACCCCACATCCACCTACCCCCCCACCGCCTCCCTCCCTCCAACTGCGAGAGTCCCCAGCTCTCAGTTTTTAAGTGCCTGAGCTCCCAGAATTTAAAATAATACGATCAGGTTTCCAGGCAGGTAAGTGCATCCAGACTTGTTATCTGTGATATCACCCGTGCTTCAGCCTTCTTCCTCCTGCTCTCTCGTTTTCTCCCCGTCTTCCCCTCCATCTCTCTCTCTCTCTTTCTAAGGTATCTCCTGGTTTTCTTAAACTGTACAGTGAAACCCAATACTTTGCATTATATACTTTGTGAAAAGCGGTTTCTGCAGCATCTTGTCATCGTTTGGGTGACCGGCTGCTGTTTGAAGTGCTCTCAGGTTCAGGGCTCGGCGCATAACAGTGACGGCTCGGCTGCACAACAGCGTATTATTTACCCAGATGGGGTTAATTGCTGAATAAAAGAATGGTTCTTTTCAGTTGACCATTGTAAAGCTTCACCCACCCCTCTTCCAAGCCTTCTTCTACACAGACACACACACACACACACACACACGCACAACTGCACAGAAATATGAGCTAATATACTGAAAACACACACACAGGGATGTATACATGCGCATAGACTCTTAGACACAAACATGTGCACAGCAAGAAAACTATTACAAGGATGTAAGCAACTAAACGAAGCACCATTCTAAAGATGTGTATCTATTGTGTGAAGGGTAGAGGCAAAGGGGGAAGTGCAGGTCTGCACTGATGGGTGATTATCCACCAGCTTCCAGCATCAGATCAGAACTGAAGGCGATGGCATCATTCCACAAAAATGCACGCCTCCCTCTGATCACATACAGTACAGTTACTTATCTAAATAAAACTCACATTGCCTGCCTAATCAGATGACATATGATGGCATGCAGTAAGTATGAGAGGTAAAATTCATAATGCGTGAGACGGAAGAAAGAGAGAGAGGGGAAAAAAGAGCTAATGGAGGAACAGGAGGGGTGGGAGGCAGAAACAGGGAAAATGTGAGAAAGAGAGAGGAGGAGAGGTTAAATAGCTCCCACACTTCAGGGCAGGATGGCAGGTTGGACAGGGCTTGACAAGTCCCAGAACAGTAGCCTCTCCTGATCCCCATTAGCAACAGCCTGACAGTATTTCTCCTTTGAAGACCAGAAAGTCAACACTCCATTTGTGGAGATAAGGGGCAGGTGAAGGAGTGAGCAAGGCGGTGAGGAAAACAGTCTAAGCTATACTGACTTAGAAAAAAAAAAAGGTTAAATCATTTGAACTTCTGCGCTGTTTCGCTGAAACACCGTGCACATTACTCCAGTGCCCTTCATCTTTCTTCCAAAACTGTTTATCAACGCATTAAACTGCCTTCCTTCCTACATATTATACACAGATGCAGCGAGCCAAAGCCATTAGCGTTCTCGCTCTCTGTCTCGGTGACCTGCGCGTCTCTTACAAGGCTCACACTCTCATAGCCAAGACATCCCCCACCCACACCACTACCACCCCTTTTAGAAAAGCCAGTGTCCCATCTTAGCCCCGCTCTTCAAACAGGTTTGCATTGATTAACTCAGGGGGCTTTCTCGCCTATCCACCTATTAATGATATGGCCTTCATTAACACCGGGCTGATGAATGGGCTCTGCTGGAAAGGCAAGTTAAGAGGAGGTGTTAACACAGCACCTGCCTGCACTCATGTGGCCACTTATTAACCAACAATGACCTTCCACATCATAAACCCACTGGCCGGCTATTTGCTGTCTAATAAACAGAGCCCCTCTCTCGCTCTCGCTCTCTCTGCCTTCCCTCTTCCATGCACAGACCCCTTTGCTTTAGGCCTCTCAGAGTTTATTGTTCTGGAGGGGGAAAAAAATAGATGCCTGTAAACTTTGGACACCTGGAATCAACTAAAATACAGATCCATGGGACCAAAAAGGAGTTAAGTAGCATAGGTGGTTAATGGACTGATGAAGAGCCTCTCCACAAGCCCTCTGAAGAGAAGACAGACGTAGCTATACATGTCTGAGCTTTTTCTCTCTCGACAATGTAGCTAATGGTAGCAGCTAGGCAGCACTCCAATGCTAATCTGTCATAATAGCAGGTCAGTATACAATGATCATACGCTGGGTAGATATAAGCCTATATATATGTGTGTGTATATATATAAGACACATTTGTCTTCCACATACAAGTTCATCAGGATTAATTCAGACATGACAGGAACATATGGACAATAACAATATCTCCCAATATTTGGACAGAAGGAAGAAACAAGAATTGTCTGCTATGGTGCCTCATTTTGTTTTGAAACCTTAATAAATCTCAACCTTTACTGCAGCAGGCACTGCACCATTACTCATACAGTGTATTCACTGATACAGTTCACACAAATGCGGCTAACTGGGACTCTTAATCTGTATTTGCTTGTATGCCGTAAAATGATTTTTCTTTCACAGTTTCATTCCTTAATAATCCCCTTTGACTCAACGCTGTACACTTTACAAAAACCACCTTACAGGGCTGGTGGATGGTTAATGCTAGTTTAGTGATTCTGTGCAGGTGCATGTTGGATGAGTAAAGGACCAAGAAGTGAGTCGATGCTTCTATAAGAAACTGGTTTGTATCTGAACCAGTCAACCTGTGTGAGCAGAAGCCTTCTCCGGGTGAACGTCTGTCTGATGAATATTGATTTTCAAATCAGTCTGACTGGATGTTGTTTTAATGTTTGTAGTAATAATAAATTTAATTTTACTTGTGGTTTGGTTAGGTTTAGCTCACTATTGTAGCTTGGATTAAAGTATGCTCTCTTGATTACCTCAACAGAAAGCATCTATATGCACACCTTGACACTATAACTCGAGGCCATGATATAACAGCTCGCATAAATGACCTCTCCAGATGTTTCAGGAAGATGGTCTCAAAAATGCTTTGGGTGATAAATGTTAAAATTGAAAGCGGGCTCTGATCTGATCCATGGTTTAACTGAACTGGTTCTAACTTTTTGATGTTGGCAGCCCACTTAGCAATACATGAGCACATCAGTTTAAATAGTGGTTTAAAAAAGACTGATGTAACCCCAGTAGATTGAGTTGGCTCTTGAATTGTGTCACAAAGCATCTGCTAGACTTGCCATTGGGATTTCCATGGTTATAGACAACATGTAGTAATCAAAATTTTGAAATATGCTTTTTGTTATTAAATGTTTAGCTGAGGAATGAATGAATAAAATAAGTTTAAATTCAGCCAAGTTAATAGTAAGGTTTAAAAAAAACTCTTCCATATAAATCAGTGATGACTGAGACTGTTGCAGGGATATATTTCTGTCAGTGTCAGAGTGAGTAGTTTTGGCCATTTACTCCGAGGTTAGAGTGCTTCATAGTGGTTGTGTGGATGGAGACCTCTCAACGGAGGCTATAGTTTGGTGCATGTCAGACAGACATAATGGTCTGGGGGCTGAGCCACCCGCTCAGTCCCTCTGCAGACCGGGGGAGAAATGGGAGAGAGAGTCCTGGTAATGGGCCCTAATGTGAGGACGTATTTATTTCATCCACTGGCCCAAGTAATTGGCTGTCTTTCAGTGTGGCCGAGGTTAAAACGCCGAGTGATGGATGGCAGTTTTGACAGAGGTTAGCTGGCTTCCGCTTTCACTGCTATTCTTCTCTCTGAGAGATGGATCCTGTCGCTGACTTTGGTGGAGCGATTCACTCTGAAGCCCTTTATCTCGGACCAAAACCTCAAGGCCAATTTTAGCCAAAACGCTAACTGTACATTGAATAAAACAAGAATTAAGGAAAACAAAAAAGCTATTAGCAATGAACAGAAACCTCATATTTACTCTGGACTGGAACATAATTCTCCCAGTTTGGGTTATAATGTCACATTGAAATTCCTTCATGTAGTACCAAAGTCACTATGGGAGTATGGGATAAATGGGCATGCCAGAGCTTTTAGCAACTAATCTTAATGAACGTAATGATGAGGGATGAATTTAGTGGGTAAAGCACAAACTGAACCAATTATAGAAAGCCACTGCTATGTTGGCATGAGAATATTTCCCTATTAGTACAGTAAATGTATCGTACAATAAACTCAAGCAATTCCCCAGTTGGGGAAAATAACAGAAAGAAACTGTGCAGACGGCTCTGATAATGTTTCAGTCGTTTATAGCCATTAGTGTTGAGACTTCATCTCTTTATTTATGTCAAAACTACACCAATGTTGATTGCCGAATGGATACACTTTGGACTTATCATCCACTGAAGTGTTTTTATTTGAACATTTCATCTGTTCTGAGGTCTGCCAAACCCGCAAAGAGCTAAATGTGTGAACTGATTCTTAAAAAATGGCTCCAAAAGAGACAGAAGCAAGTTTTCTTTTGTATTGTGAGAAACTATAAAAATATTTTAATGAAAGAGAAGCAAATACTTTGTACAATAATACCAAGAAAATACATGAATATAGACTAGCATGTGGTTACCTCACCTTTTGTATCTACCCATTTGCAGGTTTTAGCACCTGGCAGGTGTATTCAACCATCACAGGAAAATGGGTGGGGTGGGCATATTGAAATACCACAGAGTTTTCACTGGTGACTTCCAACTAAGCAAAAGTCATTTAATGCATCCTATAAATCTATTTTTTGTTATTGTTGTTCTTACCCCCCCCCCCTCATTAGTCCATGTGATTTAGCGTCCCTCTCTCATGCCATGTGTAGAGCACCATGCCAGGACAGCTGAAACCCCTGAAATGCAAAAACAAAATACAACAAAATACAACGATGAGGACACTTTAAAACCAGACGTGGACATGGTGCATGTTTTGCTTTTTCACTCTGAGGAGACTTGAAGAGTTATGTTCTCTGTTATCCTTCAGTTGATCCCTTGATTATAGTCATGCAGGTTATGCTGAAATTCTTAAGCAAGCTGGGAAAAGGGCTTTGTGCATGCAAAACATACTGCTTTATGGGAATGAATCAACCATGTGACAGCTTTTAAATTCCTCAGAGTCTCCCAAACAAATGTTACTCCTGATAGTCGGAAAGGAAGTCTTTGCCTCATCCAAAAGTAAATCAAATACATACTTACGTCTCTATTTTCTGTCTCACACACTTTTCTTGCCCCCTCCCTTCCTTCTGTGAAGCAGAGCCTGAAAAGAGAAGTTTCCCTGCTTCAGCAGACTAGGCCATAGGGATATTAGTCAAGACAGGCAGTAGTGTTGATTACTCATTGGCCATTAGATTGCTTTCACTGCAGTGGCTAAGCCTCCTGCATCATGAGATCGCTTGGCTGAGTGCAAGATTAGAGAGCGTGCTTTGCTCAAATCCCCCCGCTCAACCCCCGCCCTCATGCCCACCACCCCTTCACCCCTTTAAGCCACCCTTCCCTTTCCTTTCCCTACCCTGAAAAAAAAGCTCATCTGGCTCCCCTCAGGTCAGCAAGGCAGTGCAGCAGCAAGACAGGTTGACTAGCTGTGCAGTCCTTATTACCTCATTTCCTGTGACCACAGTTTTACCCCCTTTTCTTTTTCTGCTGCTGGAACATGTTTTATGATGGTTATACATAGTTAATGGTCCCTATGACTTAATTGTTTTTAGGGTCAATTTAGAGTGACAAATTTAACTGAACCCAATTGTTTCGCTGGCTCCTCGGAACGCATATGGTGAGTGAGGAGGGAGCGGTAATGTTTATGATCTTTGCGAGACCTGTCATACACACATACAAAAAGCCAGGAAAAGTCCCTGTATGCTTAAAACACATGGATAAACATACTGCCACACATACTTGTACTTATGACACCCATGTGGACAGAATGAAGGATGGTAAGAGCTCGGCATTAAATAAAAGTTGTCTGACCTGTTTCAACCTGAGTTTTATCCCTCGGTCTCTAATGTTGGCTTCTAAAGCTCTGACGGGATTCAGTAAAAGCAACAAAAGATTTCCTTCTTAAAACAGAACAAGAAGGTGCGGGGGGGGGGGGGGGGGGGGGTCCATACGCGGCACTCCGCTGTCCAAAAGTTCTGTCAGAGTCGTTTGGCAAAGTGAAGCTAAAACTTACTATGAGGGTTTATAACTTTTGAGCCTCCTCTTCAAAATAAGCTTGGACTTGAAAGCTGGTGAAGGAAAAGCAGGGAAAGGCATAGCAGTGCAGCTTAAAGCTCATTACCTTCTCTCCCTGGCACCTTGCTGAGTTGAAAAGGCTTGGTTGCCTCTCATAGACACATCCACTGGTCGCTAATCAGGTCAACAACGGAATTAACCAATCTTTTAGATTTGGTCACTGATGCTTGCAGGTTGTAAAAATACTTGCTTTTGAGTGTCATTGTGGTTTACTGTGATATAGCTCTTGTCTGTCACTTAGAACAAAGAGGGATAGAGAGTTAAAAGATCAGGCTAAGGCTGAGGGAGTTTTTTGGGTACAAGAACTCAAAAACTCATGTCATGAATCACAGAGCCCCTGTAGTAGTGGAAAGTATCTGAGCACATTTAAATAGAGGGTGCTGTTGTGTTTTTTCTAACCTAATTCTACTCCATTGCAGTGGCTTAAGTGACAGCCACTGCACTTTTTCTCCTCTACATTTACCAACAGCTGTGACTATCTTCTAAATATAATGCTTGCATATCAAACTCATGAACAGTTATCTGGAAATAGCTTAGACTCAATCAGCTCCATTATTTATTTATTTTTAAAAGTTGCCTGTGTTTATGAATAATAATTCATTAAAAGCAGTTTTTGTTAGAGTTTTGCAGATATTAAATGCAGAGATGATGCATGCTGCAAATCATGACCCTGTGGATTTGAAAAAAAGTCACTCTTGCAAGATAGTAACCTATTAAGATTAACTGTTAGGTTGTGTCCTCTTGTAGCCACCCCCCAGCTATATCACTAAAAGTTAAAGTGGACTAGAAAATCAAGTTATATTGTTTTATATCTTTAATGCTGATATTAATTTCTCTTTGAGGTTAAGTCAAATGTGCTTGCTATACTGAAGCTTGTAAATTTATCCTGTCTTCCTCCTCTAACCCCCGATCACAGCAGATCGCTGCCCCTCCCTGAGCCTGGCTCTGCCAGGGGTTTCTTCCTGTTAAAAGAGAGTTTTTCCTTCCCACTGTCACCAAGTGCTCACTCATAAGGAGTCACCTGATTCTTGGGTTTTCTCTCTATTATTGTAGGGTCTATACCTTACAAGACTGTTGTTGGGATTTGCCACTTTAAATAAAATAAATTAGATTGAAGTTTATAGTAAACAGATATAGGTAGCTAACATAACAGCTCAATTAAGCTTTTATAATTTTTTTCACAGTGAAGCACCTGCTAGATAGAAAATGGTAAAAGAAAATAGTTCCTATAAGCAAGTTCACAAAAGGACTTGTGGATTTTTTTAAGTGAATATATTATGATCCTTAATTTTTCTTTTTTTCTTTTTTCTTCTTTTTTGCAATCTTGGTATTATTTTGCTATTTGACCAGAAATGCTGTGCTGCACAAACAGAAACACTGCATTTCAGACCTAATTAACAAATAAATAAATAAAATGATTTTACTTCAAAGTATAACATTAAGTGTAATATTTGTCAATCAAAGTAGATTTTGTCTACTTGTTTTACCACTATACTACATTATAATATCAGTAAAATATGTGTAGCCTGTCTCAGGGGTTAATTTATTGTGGTTAATTTACAACTAGCTTTTATTACACATTTAAAGGATCAAACAACCCAAAAGATAGTAAGTGTTCAGAATCTTTATCTCTGCATTTCATCACTCACTACAGTTTCTGCTCTGCTGTGTGACACATGCACACACTTTAGGCCAGCTGGAGTGCACTAGCAGCCCTCCCTGACACAGACAGTTACCCGGCACATTGTCCTTGCTGAGAGGTACATCAATCACTCTGATGCAGCATGGTGCTAAACCTGGACCATAAAACTGCTAAAGCTGAGAGTGGCATGTGTGTGTTTTTCATTCAAAGAATTTTTACTGAGCTTTCTTTCTGAAATAACCCATCCTAACTTATTCTCTTTTCATTGCCACTTGTCCTCTCAACACCAACACAGAAACACACACACTGATAAACACTTCAATTTTAGACGGAAATAGGCTGAAGTTCAACTGGATGTTTTATCAAGTCTTTATTCAATGTGACAAAACAGCACCCGAAAATATTGAGGTTAAAATATGAGGTCGCACAGCTTTGACAGTTCCCACATTAAAGGTTATTGATCTCTCTTAGGGGACAGATGTAAATCTAAATGCAGTGAACCTCTGCAGCTGGCCCCCCTACACCTTAATCCTGTCTGCTGCTTCTCCCCTGCAGTCATGCTGCTTCTGGGAGCCAAGCGGGAAGATCATGAAGGAGGCTGGGAGGGTGAAGGGTTGGGTGGAAAGTGCTATAGCGGTGGAAGAGACCTGGGGTGAGGGCTACTGAGCTATGGGAATGTTACATCTCTGGTTAGATTACGGCTCCCAGATGTCCCTTCCCTATGTAGCCATGCACAAGGGCCTTTGCAGGACCAGGACTGGCCTTGTTCAACAGTGTTAGCATACATACATTGTTATTTAGTCACCGGTATTGCTAGTACGTAAGCTAGCATTTTAGCTTTAGCTCATTAGTGTTAATATGTTGAACATTTATATCTATCAAAAAAGGGGGGAAATGACAGAAAAAGTGATCTTCCAATCTAAGATAAAAAGGGTTTGCTTTCTTTGGAGAGAATAGCTGTCATCCAGTTCATTCCTCAGATTCCAGTGAGAAGCAAAAGCGAGACTCACCAGCAGCTCATTTGGCGTGATTGACATTATTTGCTACCATTAGCCACTAGTATGCAGTTGCCCTTTGACCCGCCAGCAACCATGTTGTTTGAAACAACTTTAAGCTGTACGATTTAATCTGCATGGGAAAAAAAGCTTGAGGAACCCACCTTTCCAGGGCCTCTCAGATCAATCAACAATTAGAGGTGAGATAATGGTGACCATATCTCCAGGGTCAGTGATCATATACTCTCCTCCCTGCCCAGCCTGCCTCAGCCGAATCCCTCCCACTCCATCACCAGAGTCAGAATAACAACCATGAAGGTTGCAGGTGTAGTGAGCTGTGCGTGTTTCTTTAACCACGGCAGTTTGACGTTAAGAAAAGCAGAAACTGACTTTTTTCACTTCTAAATGACAGTCACGGCGTGGAGGCAAAGAAACTGATGCCCTTGCCTAACCACACTGATGTTAAGTGTGAATCAGGCTGTACGAGACAGAGGCAAAGCAGAACTGGTTTGTGCTGTGAGCTCTGTGTTGGAGCATTTTGACTGACAGTTTGATCGAGCAGTTGAAAGCTTGTTTACCATCTACTGTGCATGGTCTATGGCAGCGCTGAGACATTTATGCCCAATAAAATAAGTTACAGTAAGGCAATGGTATACAGTCCAATGAAAGATATGCCAGTGACTGTAACAAATTTACTCAGCCACAGTCAAAAGGTTTTATTACAGAAAGAACTTGTTTTTATATTTTGAAATAGGAGTAAGATTCATGATATGGTTTTGACTAACTGTGCAGCTTTGCTTCCAACAATAATTCAGTGTTTCAGGTAAAAAGTTATAAATGTGACCACATCTACGCTCAGCACCACTGCAGGAACTTAATGGTCATAGTGTTGCTAGTGTACGTCCACGTTAAAAAGGGCCAGTGGTGTTGAAAAATGAAGAACACCTGATGTATATTAAGTTTGCAACAGGCTGAACTGTGACCCTCCCATATTGAGCAGCTGGTGTGAAACAAGGGTTAACAACATCTACACCCAGTCCCCCCATTTCATACTCCCAGTGCCTCATCTTCAGCCCCCTCCCCAAAAAGACTGCAGGCCACGTGAGGCAAGGAAGGGGGAACTAAAAGCAGGGCAAAGAGGACCATGGGAGGCTTAAAAGCAAGCTAGATGCTTGCCGCTACTATTTATGCCATTTAAAAGTAACAAGCGGTGACTTCTCAAAATGTTCAAGTGTTTAAACTCAGGTGAAAAAGAATCAAAACAAAACAAAAAAAGAAAAAAACTACCAAGGTGAGCACTTGCTGTAATAGGACTTTCTCTGACATGTGATATTGATTTGCTCTTGCCTGTCAGTAAAGTGAGTCATTGTTTAACTTCCTCTTCAACACCCAAAACCATCACCTCTCTCCACGGGATGAGGAATGTTTGGATGTCGAAGGATCAGAGTTCTACTGTTGGTAATAATCCTGCTCGCTGTGTTGGGCTGCGCTAACACATTGGGTTTACACATGCATTGATTGCACCAATGACAGCTCAAAGCCAGAACTGAGAGTAAACACAAGATGGTTCGGTGCAAAAATTCAAACTATGTACTTGGATATTTTTAAATGTCTGAAGCAATTAGGGCATAGCAGTGCTTGATTGTAACAAAGGACATCTGCCTGAGTACTAGGCTGAAATGTAGTTTGTAGCTCCTCTTTTTGTGTTATTTTACAATTTTTCTCGACTACATTTAAGAGGCTGAATTATGTATGTACTTCACAGCCTCATATAGTTTGATTAATGACTGCACTAATACGTTTATAAAGATGTTCAATGCACTATGGTAAGCCTACAACAATTATATTGATATATATTTACTGTACTCTGATCCATAAAACAGACATGCTGCTCACTATTGTCAGAAACAAATCTGCGTGCATCTGTGTGACTTTTACAGTATTGTAATTGTCTGGGCTTTCTTTAGAAATTAACATATTTTCTCTAGGAGTTTGAACCAAACAGTGTACCATGTGTCTTTATGCTCCGTGGTAGCCTGTTAATTGCTTAAATGTGTTTGTTCTTTGCCTTCTGGTGTGTGTTTGACTACAAGGAGGTTAATAAAATAATGTTTCCTTACTTGGGGCAAAATTCCCCATCTAAGGAAGTGTTAAAACCATTGTGCTTTTACCAAGCAACGCCAACCAGTCGTTTAAGCCTTTGTGGTTACTTTTTGTTTATTAAAGAATGTCTGACATAGAAAATGTTTTTTAAGGAACTCTTCCCCCCCCAAAAAAGGAAAGCATCATCCTGACGCATGCAGCTGACATAAGGACTTGTGTACAGTAGTGGTTAGTTGTTGTGAACACACACGTGTCTGCCGGAGACCTGTTTGTCTCTTCTCTCTGCGCTGCCAGATGCTGCACTGGTGTGTTCTTCCATATGGAACCACTCGGTTGAACAAACATAGAGGAGCCTGATCACCGCAGTGGGAAGGGAACCATCCCTTTGAGTAATAATACTAAAAAGTAGGCTAACTATGCATCAGCTATCCCACTTTTACAGGAGTCTACTTGTCCCTAATCCTCTATCCTTCACTCACCTTCTGAAAATATGTTTTTCACTGCTCATTTTGGTCCCATTTACACCTCAGGGGGCCCTGACCCTGTGCCAGTGACTAGCCTGTGACCATCTGGTAGCCATTGGCCACTATGGAAATAAAATGCATGTGCATAGTTTGCATGAAAGATACCAACTTGTCTGCAAACACTTGCCAACTATTCTCAGAATGGTCAGCTCCTGTGCTTAGCTGACTGAAGTGACACAGTGTGTTCTTCTGCTGCTGTAGCCCAGCTGCTTCAAGGGTAAATAGTAAATGGACTGATTCTTATATAGCGTTTTTCTACTCTACATCAGAACGTAAAGTGCTCATGATGTCTAAAACTCATGATTTCTAAATTCGATTAAAAGAACAGTAAACAAAAAAAAAAGGTTTAGCTGCACTTCAGCTAATTTTCACACAATTGAAGTTAACAAGAAAGACAGGATAAAAAACACAAGTGGCTGAATGCTAACATCGCCACGTTGCCATGCTTATCCATCATTATCAAGAGGCAAATTTTCATAGAGGTTCCCCTTGCATAGCTAAAATCAACAATAGATAACTGTGTGATAACAATGAGGTTGAATGCAGTGACATCCAGCCTACAAACACAAATGCCTGCATGCATGTCTTCAAACATGTGAAAAATCTTAACACACTTTAATGGACCAGGTCACTCCCTTGGATGTCATTTTTCAGGAGGCAGGGTAGTCCAGCAGACTTTACCAAATGTTCTCTGCTGTGATACCAAAAATTGATGAAGAAGTGCTAAACTTTCCCAGTTACTTTTGTTACATGAATCTAATCATCCGGTGAGAGAAAAATAAACCAAAAAATCCTACACCGTTTAAAATCAGTCAAGTCAGCTGTTTCAGCTTCTTGTCAGTTATTATATTTATTATATAAATATTATATAAAGCCACAATATGACAGCTTAGAATTGGACATGCTTTATCTTGAATATCAGTTTTTTTCATTTTTTGTTGTTGTTTTATTTCTTGCTACAGGAACATTTAATCTTTTAACTGGTGTTAACATTCAAAAATCCTCTGAATCAGAGCTTTGATATTTAACATACACTAGACGTACGCCAGCGCACCACCAGCTATATCATAATGTCTGAAAACCTTATTCCCCATGGAAGCCCGTCTTTGATCATAGGATTGGCTTCTTTCAGCCCCTGATGACACATACTTTTGTGCGTGTGTGTGTGTGCGTCAGTCTGCCTTGGGATCCCCTGGGGTGAAAATGAGCCAGCCAGTGTCATATCAAGACACGCACGCCACTACACACCTCACCAGTGGTCCCCCTATCTGCCTAAATTACAAGATATGGTTTATAGCCACTAAAAACAGCCATGAGTTTCTTAAATAAGACAGTGAGCTTATAAAGACAGACGTGCAATTAAAAGAAAATCCCAGATCCTTCTGGGTCTATAAGGAGCATATCATGTTGTCAGGGATTGTGATTAGGGCTGGATGTGATAAGGACAGATGTACACTGGACCTGAAGGTATGGCAGTGAGATCCTTTGAGCTGTTGGAAACAATCCAGCCTGAACTGGAACCCTGCAGTGATCGTCCTCTAAGGGAGAAGATATTACAAAATAGAAAAGGAATTCTCCTTTTTCATCTCTGTTGTACGATTAAAGTGGTAGTATTTATTTACTGCTGTAATGAAAAAAGACATAGAATAATGCACATGGTCATGGTTTTCAACTAGACCGCTGAGAAATAACTAAAGCCTTTCTGCACGGCCCCTCGTGACAGAGCTGTTTAGAAACCGAGGCTGCGTTACTCTTCAGCAATTACATACCCTGCATGTGATGTGATCCAGGCTGCTCTTGCACTAATTGTGGCATTTTAGTCAAAGGGTGGGGTCTCTGGGATCCTCTGCAAGGCAAGAAATACATGCACACATTCATCTATTCGCTCCTCCTGCTCTATACCTTCATGGAACACAGTCGACTCTGGCTAGCGTGACAAAACCTGGTGGTCAAAGTTGTTGTAAAAGACAACAAACAGTTCAATCTCTGTAACTTAAATATACACCTTTTCAAAGTAGTTAACTGAAAAAAGAATAAAGATGTTATTATTTAGATTTACAGGTTTAAGGACCTAAGTGTATATTTTGGTGTTTTAATAAATACGAATGCTGAAGTAGTAGAGTGGTTAAATGTACGGCTCTTTAAAAAACACGAGTAACGGCACATGTTTTCAGACAAAGAAAAAGGAGTGCTTATCATCCCCACACACCTAGCTAATGGGATTGTTGGTATCCCAAAGTTGCTGTAAATGGTTGGAACAGACGGTCCCTTTCCATTGTGTGGAGGCAACAACATCAAACCATTCAACATGCACTTTCTGAGCACTGCAATCAATTTCACCCAATAGAACAAGACCGTGTTTCTAGCAAATTTTTTAGGCTCACAGCCTTCTCTGAAAGGGTTTAAATAATGTATCTCATGCTGCAATGTTCTATTCTATTCACAAGTTTAGGACTGCAGTCATCTTGCATTTTTTATCAAAGAGCCCGATGCTAACACTTTAGGCTGTATATAAAGGATGGAAGTATCAAACATGGCATCACATATTTGTCTCTGGAGTCTATATGTTGATGCATCAACATCTTAATGCGTCAAAAGTGATGCACCAGTCAAACAAGTGTTGTTGTTTTGTTTTGTTTTTTAATTATTTGTTTTTGAGCCAAAAGGAGGAATCTATGGCGACCGACTCACCTTTGGAATCAGTTTCAAGTAGCCACTCCAGGGACTGCAGCTTTTGGCACCTCTGCAGTGACTTTAGGTTGGAGCTACAATTTAACTTGTAGCAGTGAAGGCAGGCAGTTTTACCTCATCATCCAGTCTCAGAGCGCTTTGTTTAATAACCTCTGCAAAAAGCTAGCACTTCTGAAGCCATCCAGTGGCACTCCAGTACATTTTGCAGATGTTTGACAGTGGGAGGACAGCAGTAATTTTTGACGTTTTCTCCTCTTTTTCAAACTATATAAGCAGAAAAAGGAGCTGTCATATTAAATAGGCCAGAGGGTTCTATGGTCAGCCATAACACGAATTAAACACAGTATCTATAATGTAAAGTCATCTATGCAGTGACACTTGCTTCTGCGCAAAAACAGCTCAGTTATGCCAATGTGAGAATTCACTGAAGTAATGACAAAAAGCATATCTGTAAAGCATTGTTCTACATGGGAGATTCTGTGAAATGAAAGATTATTATATGATGAGGATTTCACCAATTCACTTTAATCAATCAATTTAATCAATTTAATATTAAAATTTAGTCATGTAAAGATGTTGAAAACTGTTACCACAAAGCAAAATTTGAATTGCTCTGCTTCAGCTACTTTTTTAACTGCACGATCTGTCCTAGTTAAGCGCAGTCTGAGACTGTCCCTGCAGATCAGCTGTGAAACTGGGGAAGCCATTAGCATCAGCAAGACATCCCTCCAGGTCTGAGGGCTGCTGCAGTCCAGCCTTCGATTTGGAGTCAGCTGAGGCGTGTGGCGAGCGAGCAAGGTCTCATCATCACCACCACTCACAACCTCTCTCTCTCTCTGTGCGGGCCAAAGTGTTGACCATCTGGGAGAGATGGAGGAGGAAGACAGGGTCCCAATCCAACTAACTCTGTCAGCGAGGCAATGCATTTTCCTCCCGTCTGTGTGTGCAAAGGACAGAGCAAGTAACAGAGCAATATTAGAGAGGCAGAAACACACATAGCAGGAGAGAGGGAGAGAGCCTGTCCTCACTTCGACTAGTGTCTGCTCACTGCTAACCTCCCCAGGTTCTGCATTGCCTCATCCTATATGAGCTCAAAATGGGCTGGGACCCATGTGTCAGGGGTCGCACTGTGGGGACTAGGCTTGGCCTAAAAGCCTGGGAAACGTGTAGATATTTGGCCATATACATTGTCGCTGCCAAGAGCAAATACTGCATGCATGTTAGCTTTTGCACAAACATGGAAATAGACATATACACACATTTAAAAAACACACGGGCAAGTAAGTGGGTGTAAAGCTGTGAAAGAAAGAGAAGGAGGGACACTCTGTAGGTGAACAGGTTGAGAGCATCATGACTGTGCAGTAGGGAAAATCCCCCTGCAGGCTCCCATCCCCCTGTTGTCCTTCCACCACACACACACACGCGCACACACACCTCACAAATCATAGCAGCTTCTCACCAAAGTCCACATTCCTCAAGATTCAACTTCATGAGAAACATATGGCTGACGTGAATCACATTATTCCTGATTAAGTGAGTATTGGAGAAAAGCATCCATAATAAACATTTTGGATATTAGACATGAGTTCATTAGATTGCTGCAGTGCACTGTAGTAAAAATAATGCCCTGCCATGATTGGGAGTTTACATTTCTTGGCATTGTGTCAACGCAGCCTTCCAAAGATGGCTAAATAAATGCAAACACAACCATAATGAGCTATTTTCAACTCATTTCCTCATCATTCAAAATAAGCGAAGATCCTTTTTTTTCAAAACACCAGTGAAAGAAATGATTGTATTATTGTATATCCTTGTATTTAAACACATAAAGATGTGGTGACATTAGATTTCAGGTGCCATAGTCACGCTGCACTGCATTACAGGATATTTATGGCAGTGTAATGTTCTGTAGTTGCATACTCTTATATTCCCTTGGTGATTGTGTACATGTTTTTTAAAAAACAAATACCAGCTATTTTTGCACTCTGGTTATATACCTATATAAAGGCAAGGTTGCTGACCACCTATGCCACTTTGCAATAAGATTCCTGAAGTAACTATGTAACTTTTCTTTTCTAAGTGGACTCTGGATCTGAGTACTTAATGTGAATTTCTGTTTAATGAGAATTTATGTGTTTGTATATAAAAATAAATGTATAATAGAGGGCAATACATTTCAGAATTTTCCTTTTTATCATAGTTAATCATTGTATTATCACACTGTGTGACTATTGCACATAAATGCAAACTCAATCTTGCTATTTTATCACCTTAATCTTGATGCAGCACAGTCATTTTGAATCAAAGCAAATACTTCAAAGGCAACAAGAAGTCTGCAAGTTCACTGCACACGGTCGCAATGATTTTGGACATGCCAACCACAGTTTTCCTTCATTTGACTGTGGAAATATTGAAAACCAGTTGTTAACAATAGATGAATATCTTCTTTAAAGGAAACTTTACCGTAAAAACTTTAATACAAGATCAACAGCAATTTTAGAATATTTAAATCGTTGGTTAAGCCGATGGTTTGGGAAAGATGAAATAATTAAGATGAAACTGGTGCCCAGTTTTTTTTTTTTCTTCTGAAAACACAAACCAATGTAAGCTTTTCTCAGTTTTAGTTTGAATGAAACAGCTAACTACGTTACTATTCAAGGCTTGGAGTTCACTTGACTGTAAATTCTTCGTGTAGTGTTTAAAAGGTGAGTGCTTATGTTTTGACTTGTCAGATATGAATCACAGAGATTAAACAGTTTGAGGGCATAGGGTACAGTCTGGCCTGTGGGGACATGGCTGGAAGCTTTAAGAGTCATTACGTGAAGAAGAGAGTGGCGTGTCAGTGATGGTATGTCATTTGGTCATTGGATGCGCTGTACCCTCCAATTCACTCCATCCCACAATCAGCTGAGGACCCAGATGAAAGGAGCAAGACAGTGACAGCACAGCAAAGAGAGGGAAAATGTATAGAAAGAAAATAGACTGTAGGAGAAAAAAAAAGTGCTCCAGCAAACATTGGCGAGGGATAATTAAAGGGCAGGATCTAGTCATGCCATGCGATTACTCAATTCCTGCGATATCCTTGAGAAGTTCCAGACAGCTTGCTCTATAATCTAAAGCTCAACTGAAGATGCTGCAGAGGTGGAAGCGAAGGGCTAAGGTCACAGTGTCATGGCAAGGAGAGGCTTAAGGAAGATGCCATTCCTCTTATTTTCATGGATCTTGCAAAGTCTTGCATATTGCCATAAAAGATATAGAGTATGTGTATGATAGTGAGGAAATAAAACACTCAACAAAGGAGAAAATGAAGCCTGCAATGATAAAAAACAAAAACCTGTTCACTGCGTGAGTCATTCTGCTCGAGGGAGTACGGGAGTATGAAACTTTATTAAGAGCCCTCCAAATCCAGGGCACCTAAATTACAGCTTTGATTATTAATTACCCAAAAAGAAGCCATCTATTACTGCAGCACGTCATCATGTTGTTGGCAAAGAAGCCAGCCAGTGATTCATAACTATGAAGCACAGGAAACTACTCTGGTAAATTACACACAGGGCAGGAAGAGTGTGAAGCATGCACCATAGAGGAAATGCTGAACAGCCTGCAGTCATAATGACTGGGGGGAAAGAATTGTCTGAAGAGTTCATCCCACAGTAAAATTGAGATTGATTTTAATTGATCTAATGAATGTTTCCCATATACACTGAACAAAAATATAAACGCAACACTATTGTTTTTGCTCCCATTCTCCATGGGATGGATGTAGAGACCTAAAATTCATTCCAGATACACAATATAACCATCCCTCCCAAACAGTGGTCACAAATCAGTCCAAATGTGTGGTAGTGGGCACATCTGCTATATTGAGATAATCCATCCCACCTCACAGGTGTGCCACATCAGGATGCTGATCTGACATCATGAGTAGTGCACAGGTGTACCTCAGACTGCCCACAACAAAAGGCCACCCTGGAATGTGCAGTTTTTTGCGCTATTGGGGGTCTGGGGACCCAGAACCGGTCAGTATCTGGTGTGACCACCATTTGCCTCATGCAGTGCAACACATCGTCGCATGGAGTCTATCAGATTGTCAATTGTGGCCTGTGGAATGTTGGTCCACTCCACTTCAATGGCTGTGCGAGGTTGTTGGATATTCGTGGGAACTGGTACACGCTGTCGTATACGCCGGTCAAGCACATCCCGAACATGCTCAATGGGTGACATGTCCGGTGAGTATGCTGGCCATGCAAGAACTGGGACATTCTCAGCTGCCATCTGCCCTGAACAATGTGAACCATGATTCATCCGTGAAGCGCACACCTCCCCAACGTGCCAGACGCCATCGAATGTGAGCATTTGCCCACACAAGTCTGTTACGGCGACGAGCTGGAGTCAGGTCAAGACCCCAATGAGGACGACGGGCATGCAGTTGAGCGTCCCTGAGACGGTTTCTGACAGTTTGTGCAGAAATTGTTTGGTTGTGCAAACCAATTGTTCCAGCAGCTGTCTGGGTGGCTGGTCTCAGACGATCTTGGAGGTGAACCTGCTGGATGTGGAGGTCCTGGGCTGGTGTGGTTACACGAGGTCTGCGGTTGTGAGGCCGGTTGGATGTGCTGCCATATTCTCTGAAACGCCCGTGGAGACGGCTTATGGTTGAGAAATGAACATTCAATGCACGGGCGACAGATCTGGTTGACATTCCTGCTGTCAGCATGCCAATTGCACGCTCCCTCATTGCTTGTGGCATCTGTGGCATTTTGCTGTGAGACAAAACTGCACATTCCAGGGTGGCCTTTTGTTGTGGGCAGTCTGAGGTACACCTGTGCACTACTCATGATGTCAGATCAGCATCCTGATGTGGCACACCTGTGAGGTGGGATGGATTATCTCAATATAGCAGATGTGCCCACTACCACACATTTGGACTGATTTGTGACCACTGTTTGGGAGGGATGGTTATATTGTGTATCTGGAATGAATTTTAGGTCTCTACGTCCATCCCATGGGGAATGGGAGCAAAAACAAAAGTGTTGCGTTTATATTTTTGTTCAGTGTATGTGACAAAGGAAGCATTTAATAATCTTGATCAGGAGTCTCTATATAAAATTATGGACAATGTTCTCCTGTGCATGCAGTGGTTCTCTCTGAGTACTCCGGGTCACACAATCCAAAAGTTATGCAAGTATGCAAGGTGATTCTCGATTTGCTATGGATGTGAATGTGATGTGTGTGGATGTATGGGATGTGCAAAAGTGTCAAGCCACCCCTTGTTTCTTTATATTTTCCTAGGAAAAATGGAAATAGGTGCAGTTATTCATTGTAGCATGGAGACGTGAATGGAATAACAGAACAAACAAAGATTATGCAATTCTAACTAACCTAAAAGTCAAAATTAGTTCTGAACACCTTTATTCTTCAACACATCTTTATCATGGTCTGGGCGGGTCTGAGTAACTTTCCACTGCATCGGTGCCCCTCCTTTAGGTGGAGTCCTTGTTGTTCCTCACCTGATGGCAATCACTTCGGCAGTATTTATGACCAGCGTGCACAACCAGTCTTGGCCAGATTGTCTGCTAGCCTTAGTTAGTTCCCGCCCTCTCGTCGTTTCCTTGGTGTATCATAGTGTGTTGCTTACTTTATTCTTCTGTCTTTTAGTTGGCATCTGGAGCTCACCTACCAAGCCTCACCGTTACAAGCTCTCCTGGATTCTGGTTGCAGCTACTGGTAACTTCTATCCTTCCAAACTGCCAGTCTCTCCTGCCTGCCTCCCTGCATCGCACTCTGTACTCACCTGGACCTTTGGCTCACGCCTTCCCCTCCAAACAGTCTCCACCTGCAAGCACATAGGGCGGCTCAGTGTTATAATTCTTGGATTAACTCACAACTTTCTTTTGGACCCCTCTGACAATTCGTTTTAGTGCCCTGGTCTGCCATATTTCTTCCCGCCCAGTCCCTGTGATCCGTCATATTTTAGTTATTGTCTCAGACGTCTAGTTTATGTTCCTCACTAAATATAGTCTGAGTTTTCAATTTGCTTAAGACTACAGACATTGTGAATAAAGATTTTTTGTTACACTGCACTTCAAGCCTCCGGTTTTGAATCTGAGCTTCAGCCCATCCCATTTTCACGGGCCACTGTGCCATTTTGAATTCTTTCAAACAGGTTTCTTATCATTTTCTGTGTAGTCTTCAGGAATAGTTTTCCAGACTTCTTGAAGGACATTCAAATCTCTTATTTGGATGTTGGCTGCCTTTTGATCCATTCCCTGTCAACATGATCCCGTACTGCTTCAATAACGCAGAGGTCTGGACCATATCGAGGCCAAGCCACGATTTATGCTGTTCCGTTCTGTGTTTTTCAATCCAGGTATTCTATCCATTGGCTGAATTGTAGCCCCAAACCATGACAGAACCTCCACCATGTCTTACAAATGACCACACACACTCACTGTTGAGCCTCTCTCCTGACCTCCCCTATATATACTGCTGACAATTTAAACCAAAATGTTCCCATTTGGATTCATCACTCCAATAAGCCCTGTTGTCATTTTCAGTTCCGTTCTTGTGTAATTTGCCAAACCTCAGCTTTCCCCCCGTTTCTCGTCCTTAAAAATTGCTTCTTGACAGCCAGACTTCCACTGAGACCATTTTTCATTAGGTGATGATGATGTTTGATGATGTGTTTTTGTGACAGGCTGGTAGTAACAAAGGTAAAAAGACCCTAAAGATACAGTTTAAAATGTATTCTGTGCTAGGTTGTGTATATACAAACAGTTTCTTTTTCTTTTTTTGGTGTATTTATATTTGAGGGAAAACAACAGACATTCAGCAGCATCTTTGCTTGTGAAAACATTTTATATAAATCTGCCAGATTGGCCCAGAACTTTTTGACCTCAGTCGATTAATTAGCACTGTAGTAGCTGCATCCGCTCCGTCTGCCTGAAGATTTATGCCTGAAAGAAGGAGAGTGAAAAAAGAACACTCTCTGATTTCAACCTCTTATTTTTTTCCTTTTCTTGTCCTTCACACAGACCGTATCCCACCTTTTCTACCCACCTACCACCCTGCATAAGAGCACTGATCTATAAAAACACACAAACATGACACTGAAACTATGATAAACACCAGGTCTGTATTTAGAGAGGAGAGGAAATCAACTCCAGTTCAGGATGTGACCACTACCTCTGCCCAGATCAATCATGCTCATGCTCCACATGCAGACATGCATGTGGGGGGCAACTCTATCAGTTGGGCTTTACCTTCACACACACACACACACACACAAACTTAGAAATATGCACATACACACAAAGAAAAGCCGTTGTATACAAGTCTCAGTGCAATGCAACACACAGCACACAGAAAGTTAACAAGTCTCCCAAGCAGACAGGTAAAGAATGAGCCCACTGCAACTGGATTCCAGGGCCGTGGTGCTGGGTTTACACTTTCAACTCCCCCCTTCTTATCTCCCAGATTAGTTCGATAAGAGAATTATGAAGCCAGACGGACATCTAAAGCTTCCTGGGGGGTCAACGGTGTGATGAGAGACAGCATGGGAGGGGAGACGGCCACCTCTGAAACACTTAACCCTCCCAATACATATATATATATATATATATATACACACACACACACACAGTTGTGCGTGTGCATGCACAGTCCCCTCAACACAAGGGTTTTCCTTATTCCTTTGCTCCATCATCCCTTCTCTCCTTTATCAGAAAGAGAACAAGCGCGAAACAAAGGAGGAGGGAAGTGAAGGAAAGCGCTGAGTACAGATAGCCTTGCTTCTGCAACTTCCTTCCTTCTGTGCATTCCAGGTTTTGTGACCCTCCTTCAAGGACAAAGAGCTTCCCTCCTTTTCTTAAAATTCAGGGTTGGGGGGGAGACTCCTGTGCAAGTCGCAGGATGTAAAGGATGATAAATTATAGAGGTCAGCAAGTCACCTGGTTACAAGAGCGACTCAGCACTGTGCAGGTACAAACATCTGGACTTGGAATGTCTCTGAAATATATGCAACACAATGAGAAAAATGCCTTTAGTTTGAAAATTTTGAGGGTTTTTTTAAATATAGTAAGAACAAATGAAAGCAAATAAAAGAGATATGGATTGTAAAAGACTTTAAAATACCAACAACCTTCATAACATAAAATATATCTGCAAAGCTAGTCTGCAAAGTATTATGTGTCACAGCATCAATGAGAGCACCAAAAAAGCATCAATGGAGCTAAAACACTAACTAATTTGAAGTGTCAGGTGAAGGTTTCAGTTCATAGCGTGTACACATTGATAGCTAGCTCTGTCTCAAACTGAACATTTTTGAACATTTACACCCTCTGAATATGAACTGAGCAACTGAGTTGTAGGTGCTTATCTACACTGTGCAATTTTTACAATATTTGTTTTTTTTTGTTGTTGTTTTTTTGTTTTGTCTTTTTTCTTATATTTGACTGTGCAATAATCACTGTGCAATATACTCACTCAAATGAGCAATCCTATTTATCCATATTGTATATTCTGTATCTATATATATGTATATATGATGTATTTATGCTTATATCCTTACTCTCATTCCCCTTAATGTATCTGTAACATGCAACTTCTTTTGGTGCTTTGCTAGTGGAAACTGAATTTCCCGGAGGAACCCACCCGAGGGATTAATAAAGTTTCATCTAATCTAATCTATATGAATGTAAAGGTACATTTTTATATTCAACATTTAATTCAATGTTCAGAAACTCAGCCCCTGTTCTCAGTTCAGAACTGAGAACAGGGGCTTTTTTCTGAATGGCGACACCTATCATTCAGGAGAAGATTGCAGTGATTCCAGTGCACCTCAAGCTTTAATATAAAAACGTTATAGGGCTGTGATGATGTCACAGCTGGCACACGCAACAGTCAAAGCTAGAAGAATAAACTAAGCTTTAGCTAACTTGCTAGCTATCTAACTAGCTTTAGCTCTTTCTCTCAGGTTTTGATTGTGACCCCTTAGAGGTAATCAGGTTGTGAACTACTTCTGTAGAATCAGCCTAACCAGAAGCTACATGCTCCCTGAGAAAAAGAAAGAAAAAAAAGTCTGGTGTTTTCACTACTACAAACTCGTTTGAGAACAACATCTCCTGCTGGGTTTTCTGTTGGCAGTGAAAAATCTACCCCCTCACACATCCTCATTTGGATGAGCACCTACTTGATGCCAGTACCTAAGAGTTTTAAAGAGGCTTTAAAGGAACAACAAGCACTACCCCGCCCATACACCAAGTCTCTCCACGGTTCCCCGGCACCTCAAAACCGGCAAGTCTCGGCCTCCATCCATCCCATGATTCATCCTCCAGCTCTGTCATCTGTGACTGGTGACGCACCCTGCTGCCCAGGGCATAATTAAACTCTCACAGAGATCGCAGCTGCACGACACCTTCACCCTCTGTGTTCCTCCACTTTGGTATCATCTTCACCTATGATCAGGGCAAAATAGCTCCTCTGAACCTCCATAACTCCAACATTGCTCACACTTATGCCCTCACCCCCGATCCAGACCGGCCAACTTCTAATGCCAAGCTAATTTAATCCAAAAACACTTCCTATAGCAGCCTGTTAATGTCAGAATAGATTTCCTCTACGTTCTCTGTGACCCAGAAAAGAGCACCACCCTGCCACTTTGCCAGGAACCTTCCACGGTTTTGTGTTTCCCAACAAATGGCAAATATGCTTCAAAACCAATAAACCTACCCCTGATATTTATTAGGCTGTTATTCAAGTATTCCTACCCTGCCTGGCCAAATAGAGATGCACATCCATGGATTCATGCACGTGTGCGCACACACTAATGCAAACACGCACATGCAAGCAGTCACACACCTTTCGTCAGCTGCAGACACATTAGTAATTCTAATGAGGAGCAGAAGATTAAAGAGCTGTGTTGTCTTGGGTGTTACAGTACACGTCTAACTTTACTTTGAGGACCAGAGGTCAAGAAGAGGAACACGGAGGGAGGAAATTGAGAACATTTCTTGATTAAAGGCCTCTGGAACATCTAACCTTTGACTGTGCACATACTCAGACGGCATATGCTACCCAGCCTGGGTCCTTTCACTATGTTAAACCTCCAATAGCACCTGGAAATAAGCTAGGCAAATAGGCAGATGCTTAAGGATTCACATCACTTGCCCAGCCATCTTAGCAGAAGCAGTTAAAGTTTGGGTAATGTAAGTATAGAGAATGACACTAGCATATTTTAGTATGTACATAACATGCACACATTGAAGCTTACTCTCTTCTTTCTTCCCTCTACATGCTTTGATATCTTCTTTAGTATTTGGTCAGTTTGGGTTTGTTAGAGTAAAAAAGAAGTGAAAAAACACCAGGTTAACCTGAAAAGTTAGAATTCAGTCTAGAACTCAATCCTGTTGTGAGCAGACAAAGGTGTAAAAATTTTTCACACTTTAAACAACTTTATGGGGCTCATCTCCACCCCCTTCCTTTCATTCAGTCAAGCCGGTTTCCTCATGTCCCCTGACCTCGCAGTTCTTCTCTCCAACCAGGCAGTTTGCTTATCAATCCTCTCTCAGCTCCGTCATCAGTCTCTCAGTAAAAATCTGGTCCTTTCTTCCAGTTGTTTCCTCCACAACCAGCGTGTTTGCTAGGACCCTGCAACGGCTGCCCTTTTCCTGCTGACTTGGTTGGAGGCTAATAAAACTGTCTTGGTCAGTCATAAGACACCCTGAAAGAGAGAGAAAAGGGTGGGGTTGTTGGGTGGGTAGCTGGGTCACAGCTAAGAACAGGCTCAGTTCTACCTGACTGGCTCAGCTTAGGGGAGGGTTCTTGCTCTAGGACCTCCAAACCTGCAGGATGATAACTGGCATTTAAAAGAGACAGTAAAACACAAATATTGCATAAAGTCCTCAGGTCAAGTTAATTACAGAATATATGGGGATTTGATTGAATGGGTCTCTGGGGTGTGATCAGGCAGAGAAGCTGCAGGCAAGTCTTAGAACGTCGTCCGATGAGCGGCAGTGACTCACACACATTCCTTGAGCTGGGACCTGGTCTGTGTAAAGGACTTCAGTAGACGCAGATGATTCATCCTCCAGCCAGCATAAAGGCAGAATCCATGAGCCAATGTTGGGCACTGCCATATTTGAGTCTTGATTTTGGAAACATTCAGGCAAGCCATTTAAAGACATGTAGCTTCAAACTGAAAGCTGTGCTGATCTGTATTTTTATGTGAATTACAAGAAAGATATGCTAAACATTAATGAACAAATGTTAAATTAACACCACCCCGATTAAAGGAATCCCTGATCCAAATGCTAACTGCACAGCCAACGGTGCTGCATTTTTTTTTCAGGTATTTATATCACGTCTATTTTTATGTGGTTTGATGTTTATAGGAAGGTGTGATCTCAGATTTTAAAGAATTCAGTCTTAGTTATGGCACCTAGTAAAACAGTGATAACTCAAAGACTGCTGAGAATTAATTTAAGATGAGGGGGTTGTTTTATCTGAAACAACACTTAAACTGTCGAAATTCATGCATAACACAAGCATGGCCATAGTGTACACAATGCACTACCTGTAATGTCTTGTTTATACTCTACTGTGGATAATGCACACAGATAGCTGTCACTCATGTTATACTTTTTTGAAGACTGCTTGAAGTCCACTGCAGGGAGCACATGTGTAGTTGGAGCATTGTTAAAAATTTTATAGTGAAAAGTCCGCAGGTGTCATGATGGACAGGTATGTATGCACGCTAGCCGTCTGACAAAACTGAGCAGACTATAGCAGACTTGCATACTTGGGAGGTATAATAGAGGCTTAAGAGTGTTAGTGGAGGTATACAGGAAAAAAATGAATATAAACAAAATACAATGCAATATTTTAAAATAAAAGAATTGTCCATATTAATTTTTATGGATTTTTTTCCACATTTGTAACCATGAATGGAAGTTTACATGCCCATAAACTTCCATAAAAAAAGATAATATACTCACAAAAAGCTACCAGGCCATTTTCCTTTTCATTTATTTATTTGTTTGTTTATTTTAAACAGTGTAGGCCTAGCTGACACTGTTTAAAAGGACAGAATTACTTATAAATGGTTGTAATTCCCAGTTTCAAGTCCATTCACAAACTTCAAAATCTCACAATATGATCAACCGCGATTCCAACATTTTTTAAAGCTGTATTCTGTCAGGGTTCCTGGGTCGTTGACCCAGTGTTTTCTGTTTTGTCATGTTGTTTATTTTCATATCTGTGTCTTCTGTGCCAGCATACCGCCTGCGTATTGTGTTCCAGTTATTTCCATGTATCATTAGTCAGACTAAGTTCAGCTGCGTACTCACCGGTTTCTAATCATTCATCACCCAGCAGGTATTTAAGTCCTCAGTTCCATCCGATCCTTGTCGTGTCATTGATGTACGTCTGATGTTCAGTTAGCCAGCCAGTCCTTTGCTCATTCATTCATTCATTCATTCAGCCAGCTAGCCAGCCAGCCAGCCTTTTCCTCCCTCTGTACTGTTTGCTCACTCCTTCTGCAATAAACATCCACCTTCACCTACCTGCCTGTGAGTCCAGCGATTGGGTCCTCCTTCTCTCGTCCACGACACTACTCCTGACATATTCACTGTATTTGTTTCATTGGGATACACTTAAAGTAACAAAAGTTTAAAGTTATGACAATTCAATTATGATACACTTGGCTAATGTTAGGTTGATGCACTTATAAAGGACAAAATTAATTGCAGGTCTGCGACGACCAGTGAACACCACTCACCTGCCTGAAAGTCTAACATAATACCTTGTTGCACTGCTGCTGATTAGAGGCCCTGAATGTAAATGGACAGATGCTGAATTGTGCAACATGGATGAAATTGGATGTTACCCTGCTGCATAAATTTGGACACAGAGAATTATGTGCAAAGTTATATCACAAACAATGTTCCCTCTAAGCTGCGCGTGTGCGCAATTGCGCACTGCTGGCACGGTCTCTGCGCACAGAAAATCTGCATTGCGCGCAAAAAAAAAAAATCTAACCTGAATTGAAATTAAAATGAATAATTTAACAATTCTGTTTTGCAGTGTTAGTCAGTAAGTGACTGGCTGCTCCCATATGGGATTAGAACGATGCCACCTTATCCCATAGTCCAGCCAATAATGTGATTCACATTCATATATACGCAGCTAATCAACGTTGTTGAAAGGTTATGACAGTGTCCTTATGTGCCAACACCGGTGTTTTAGCTAGCAAAGCGGCGTGGTTGATGTGGAGTGAAGCCACATTAATGACAACGTGAACAACCATTGGAGATGTGAGCAGGACAGACGAAACAATTGACGGGAAAAGTGTGGACTTTATACCAGTTTTTAAATTGTGTTGATCGGCCACGTAAAACCAGAGTTATGATTAAAAAAACAATATGCACTGTTTGGTTTTCTTCCTGAATACTATTGTTGTTTATATTTACTGCTGTAAGAAACGGTAAAAACAGCGTTTTTTAAGTAAAGCGCTTGAAAGCACTCTCCACCTGTGAGGCTGCATTTTTAGGTAAACAGCTGCAAAAAACTTTGTTGTTTGCATAACTCAGTTACTTTTCTGAAGAAGTAACTATATAATTAATTGCCCAACACTGGTCTTTATATACTGTATTTTGCAGACAGAGAGTTACAGGACTCTCTCCCAGACCACAGACTCATACTCATAATACAAGTCAGAGCTTCATAAAAAAGAAAGAAAGAAAGTTGTGTTTTCAAATTGGAGTTCAAGTTATTTTTACTTCCAATAGTGTTAACATACTACACAGGTCGTGAACAAGTTTTTTTAAATTTTCATTGTAAGTGGGCTAAAGCAGTTAATTAAAAGTAGTCTAACATAAATGCTGTCATTTGATTATTTTAATAAACCATGTAACTTGGATGGATTCGATGCTGGCGTGTCCACAGTGCACATGTCTAATGTTGCTCACAGTGGTCCAAGGGACCGCACAGGGAGTTTGTGTGTTCGCTCAGACACATGAAAAATTAGAGGGAACATTGATCACAAAGCTTTATATTTGACAAAAAAACAGAATTCCATTGCAAAGCCAGTGTTGTTCATTCTTCTGGAAGTTGAAATTCAAGTTTCTGTGTAATCAGTGTTGGTCAAGTTACTTGAAAATAGTAATTAGTTACTCATTACTTCTACAAGAAAGTAATCCCGTTACTTTACTGATTACTTATTTTCAAAAGTAGAAAGTTACTTTATTCCTTAGTTACTTTTTTAAAACATGATACACAACCTAAATACACTATAAAGCAATAGACCTTTCGCCCAATTCTATTTTTCTCATTAATCCATCATATCGAATTGAATCAAATGAAAATGTCTCCTTATGAAACTTGTTTTATTAGTTTTAATCTTTTAACTTTATGCACATTGTATCAGGCAACAATTAAACTATATGCATCAGTCTATGACTTGAATACATTTGTTTAACAATTAAACCTATTTTATGCATATTCCAGCAAATAAAATAAATAATTGTTTGTTTTTGCACTCACTCTTTCAAATAGATGCAAGTAAAAATAAATAAATAAATAAATAAAATCAAAGATTCAGCAGAACTGAGTCCTGTCGCTGTTAAATCTATTTCACCTGTTTAGCTGGAGCAGGGCCGGTGGAGGTTTGCCCGGTGCCGCAGCGGTCATGTAGGTGGAGGGATCCGGGGGTTTCTCTGTGAATTTCACATTCCCGTGGTGGCGTGCTCGGTGCTTGCTCAGATTTAAGTTTAATTTTCATTGTAGAAAGTTTTCTTCCTACGCAGAGTGCAGCAGATGCTAATGTTTTTGTCACTTTTTACGGACTAAAACTACATCTCTGTATGTAACACAAATAGAAATTTCATCACACTGGATTGTTTGTGTGTTTGGATAGCTGGAGCGTGAAGAGCAATGGAAACAAGAGATTCTGAGATCTACTGAAAGTCTAAAAAATAAAAAATAAAATACACATGGAAAACATGATAAGAATACGGCAGAGGGTAGTATGCATGCTTTGTGTATGTGCTCACGTCTGTGTTTGTGTGTAGGTGTGTGTATGCATGTTTAAGGGGATCTGTTACGTTTCAGACAGGGGGTTACGTTACCGTTTCTGAGTGTCGGGGTGCAGCCGTGCATGCAATCAGTCTTTTTCTTTATAATTTTCAATGTCTGTTTTTTTGGACTCTATAACTCAGCACCAATTCACCAACACAATCGCAGCAATCCCAAACACACACATGTGAACATTTCCAAGCTAAATGATTTAAACCCCTTCCTCATCTAACTAGCACACGCCATGTGTTTCTCATGTTGCCCTGACAGTCCCTTTTCATGAGATCTTCATGTTTTATTTCAGAGTAAAAGGGACAGAAAGTGTGTTCTCCGTGTATCATGTTATAAAGTACAAATCACAGTGAGAGGGAGAGAAAAGCTGCAAAAGAGAAGAATGAAAGGTGGGGGGAAGCAGGCATGGTGGTGGTGTATAAATCTTCATGAGGTTTGCAGGGAAGGAAACTCTTATGGTGACGAACAAGAAGCACATGTAGCAAGCAAGCTACCAGGAAATTGGTATAGTCTTGTATGATTTTATAGGGATCTTGGGCATGCCCTTCACATTAATTAGGATGTGGAGTGCTGAGGTATTTTTTACAGGAAACTAAGTATGGAACCCCTGCTGTCTGCCTCAGGGCTCCAGCTCCTGAATGAAAAAAAAAACTCTGAGGACTCTGTAACCAAAGTAAAGCAGGATAATGCAGGTCATATGCACACTAACATGCTGACACACTACAAGAGGCTTAAACAAAGAAACATACCTATGAAAGCATGAAAGGAACATTATTTGATGAGTGCAAACAAATTACATTTTTTTCCTTAACCTTGCATTGGCATTGGTAAGGAAAGTAGGCTAATGACTCTTTCTGATGCCTTCGTTTCAACTAACGAGACACTACAGGGACTCATTTTCTATTTGGGGACACAAACCTGATCCCCCACAAGTTAAATTTCCGTTGTAAAGATGAAACACTTGCATTCTTACCTCAGATCTGCATTTCAGCTCTGGTCCCCACCTCATCTTTTTTTTTTTTAAACCAGCGTAAGTGTGTGTTGACTCCCTATTTGCAAACGCCTTCTTCTTTCTGCCCACCCAGGTTGCTCTTCAGAAGTACACAGCAGTAACTTCATCCTCCTTTGCCTTAAATATAGCACTCTTTGAAATGGCTGGTGCTCTGTCACCAGCCTGAACCGGCACCAAATGAACCTCAAAAAGATGATGTCAAACTGAATTGAACACCTCATCCTCACATGGGCACGCATTACGTATTTTGAGTGTGTGCTGCAAAAAGTCAAAAAACACTCTGACTCAGGACAGATTTTTTAACCCCTGGGATTCAATTTCTACTGATACTGCTTTACAATATTTTTTTATTAAACAAAAAAACTCGCTTATATCGTACCCTGGATTGTGAGGGTAACCGCAATTAGAATACCGATATATATATATATATATATATATATATATATATATATATATATATATATATATATATATATATATATATATATATATATATATATATATATATATATATATATATATTAGGGGTGCAACGATACACAAAATTCACGGTTCGGTTCAGTTCGATACTTTGGTGTCACGGTTCGATATTTTTTCGATACAAAAAAAATGTTCATGCCTTTTTAATTTGTCATTTATTAAAATTATAAATATATATTTTAACTCAAAAGTACAGTTTTTAAATTTAACCCTAACCCTTGTGCGTGTTTTTTATTTTGACAGCGAATGCGCACCTGCGGACCACTTATGTGCAGCCCTGGTTATTTAGCTCGTCATATTGCAGCCACAGAAATTCTTTTGTCCATGAAACCATAAAGTTGCACTTTCTTTTTGCCTTATAGTCTGATTTGTCCTAACTTTTCCGTTTTGTGGTAAGCTTTTCTTTGGCTGTCACTTCTTCACCCTGACCTGTCTTATTTGGCTCATACATATATATATATATAAATATATATATATATATATATATATATATATATATATATATATATATATATATATATATATATATATATATATATATATATATATACATATATATATACATCCTATAGTGGGGGGCCTTGGTGCAGCTCCTCAGTTCATGCAAAATCGAGCTCCCTTCCTCCTTCGTTTAACCCAACTTTCTTTTGATTGGCTGCCTCTGGTAAACAAAAAGGTTTAAATTGCAAATGGGTGGGGCTCATTAATTGCTTCTAACATGGATTTTTATTTATTTATTTATTTTGCTGCACATGCAATAATGTGTACTTCAGAATGTCCAGGTAACACTGTGGTTGAATAATTAGTAAATAATGTTAGTAAGAATTATGCTGTTGTTTTGTTTAGTCTTTGATGGTTTTGTGCAAGGACAGTACAGTGAGGAAAAGCCCTTTTTAGGTCAAATAGACACAGCTGAAAGTATGGAACTGCAAACAGACATAGCTTTGTTGAGCGCTAGTAATCCAGTGTGCATTGGCAGGCTCTTCATATTTCATTTCACTAAATAAAAAACATATAATAGTCAGTGCTGCTTTTATTTCTGATTCTTTGCACTCCACGCAGACAAGCCTGTGGGTAGACCCTGCTGTTGCAGAGGAGGAAGAGCAGTCGGAGTGTGTAGCGCTGCGTCAGAGCACGCTATGTCCAAATGTCGTGATGTATGTTTACATAATCTAATGCACAAGTTCAAAGGTGAAGGGGAAAAGGGCTTTTAATGTTTCCAGGTTTATTTATTCAGCCTAGTGTCTGGCTAAGAACTAACTCCCACCCACGCAACACCTCCCTCCGCTCCACCACCACCTCCACTACCACTCACCCACACACCCTCACTTCGAACCCTCCTAGAAGGGCTCCCACCTCAAATGACACTGCGAGGCCTGGGATGTGATTGGTGAAGAGCACAGTGGTGGTGGTGGTTGCAACAACTTCTATCCACATGTTTTCCAAGCCAAGTTAAGTACACACGGTAGTATGTAAAGCTAATAATTCAGCAAACAGCAGTCGTTTATTTCTGAAAGGGGGGCAGAGGAGTGGGGGTGTTATCAATTTCAAATACCTCGTGATTTTTTCTGTGCAGGAAAAGATCAGGTTCTTTAACCCTTGTATGGTGTTCGGGTCTGTGAGACCCGTGTTCAGTTTTTTTCAAAAGAAAAATTTAACAATTAATTATTTTTTCACGTGTAAATGTGTTGTGTCTTTCCACTCACTCCACTTGATTATAACTGATTTATTTATAACATTTTATATAAAAGAAAAACGAGAAGCACATTAATTCATAAATGTGATCTAACAAAGGTAAAGGGAAAAAATTAACCATGTTTGCTGTTCATATGTCTTGTAATTGGGATGAAGTAAACATCTGTTGAGTAATTTAACATAAAATTGTTTGATAGTGTTAATTTGGAAAGCCAAAACTCTAGCGGGTCCACCAGACCCATGAACACTGGCTGAGTAACAAAAATACGAACACCACACAAGGGTTAATGACAAGTTGTTTCTTTTTGAGAAGTGAAATTGGAATTATGCGTGGAAACCTGTGCATCTGTATCACATATGTATAAAACACTGACTGTGAACAATCCTTTTCACAGCAGATGGTCAGAATAGTATTAAATGCACACACACACACACACACACACACACACACACACACACACACACACACACACACACAATAAAAAATTCCTTTAGGTAGGCAAACACAGTATGCCAGACTTTAACTGTTGTTCTTGTGAGCACAGTCAATCATAAATAGTTGAGCCATTTTATTTGGCCAACTAGCTGTTAGTGGATAGCGTTGGCACTCCAGCCAGAGGCTCATAAAATTGACATGTCTGTAAATTCATGCATTTATTGACACAAACTAATAGATGCAATGCCTTTTCTGCTCTTTCATTCAGTGTTTTCTCGCCATCTTTTTCAGCCATCTGGACACTTTTTGGATGAGGTTTGAAGTCTGAGGGAAGTGCATTTTTTTCTTTTCCTTTTTTTTCAGAGAAAAGGGAAGCTTCAAAATCCTTTAGCAGAATGTTGCAGCCAGACGAAGTACACAACAGAAAGGTTTACTGTGCACAGATGCATTCATATTCAGTTTGACTCCAGGAACCGAAGCCAGAGAGTCATGGCTGGCTGTATGTTATAGCTATCAGTCGAATCGTGTCTTCAGACAAAGACAAACCATTACATTATGCATTGCAGTTTGAATCCAATTTTAGTGACCCTAAACAGGAATAAGCAGGTGTAAGAACAATAATAATGTACATTTAAAAAAAAACATGTACAACTGTAGATAATTCCTCAATGTGTTCACAAATGTGCAAAGCAGAAAAAAAACCCCTTCTGCAATCCAATCTATAATAGTAAGTCTACTGTAGACATACAGACAGATGTTTCCTGACCGATTTCCTTGAATGCTATTGTACTGTTTGGGTTCTCAATGTACAATTTAATAAACCATACAAAAATATTGTTTTAACACTTCAAAAATCATAGTTGACATCATGCTTCAGAAATCATGCTTATCTATCTGTCTGTCCACATCTGGTCTGATATATCTGGACTATAGGGTGGCTGTACGGTGCACCCATGCACTCTATTGGCTGCCACTTGCTAACCAAGCTGGCTAGCATTAGCATTAACTTTGCCTCTTACATCCACAGACGATCACTTCTGCTTCCAAAATAAACTGGAAATGAAAGTAAAGCTTGGACTAGGCTGTGTTGATCTTTCTATACAGTCTGGTTTACTTGTGATCGGTGGCGGATGTTTTGTGTTTTTATGTAGCACAAACCCTTGAAGAGCCCAAACAAATCTGTTTCTTTATTTTCTATTAGTGGAGATTTATATTTTAATATCACTGAGAGGAAACTGATAAATTGCACTTTTTTTCGTTTTCTTTTTTTTTTTTTCTTTTTTTTTTGGTCTGTAAATAACTTACTAAACAGTCGACCACAATGCACATTATGTGCATTAAAATGCATTATAAAGTATCGCAATCACATGCTCAGTTTAAGGTTCAGTACTTATCTACACACTGGCTTTAATGAAATCAGAACGAAAAGCAAAAATTATTATTATTATTATTATTATTATTATTAAAAAAAACATGGATCTCATTGAGACCCCATAAAAAAAACTAAAGTTAACATGGAAAATAAGGGTAAGAGTTGCAGCTAATTTGACTGATTATGCTGTAGAAGCTGAACTGACGTTGCTAAGAATCTGCTTCCTGATCCATCCCCTGTCCCACCCAGCAAAAGGAAGCACTGTACATTATGGATTAAACGTGCCATGAATTATGGGCTGTTTTCCCCCTGTAGAAGGTCCTTTCATGCGCCAAATGGCTCGGCAGTGAAAGAAGAATGAATGGCTCTCCTGTGGCTTTGCTTGTGATGTTATATGTATTCAAATGATGCATTTATGCAACCTATCCCCAATTTAAGCTAAAGCAAACGAGCAGCAAGCTTGAGAACAAGCTATCCCTGCTTTCCCAGTCTCATTTTCTCAGTTTCACCCTCGCTCATCCCTTCCTCCTCATGCTAACAAGATGTGCCAGGCACAGGACACCCTGCAGGCTCCAGAGAGCATTGCCTCTGTGGGACAGATGAGGAGCAGGCTTTTGCCGATCAGCCTGGCTGGAAATCAGGAATGCTCTCCTTCTCCACCTCCTCATCCTTTGCCACTACCTCCTCTCTGCCTCCTCCTTCCTTTCCTAATAGCTCATACCAAACTCACCAGGAGATCTGTGACCACACCATCCAGAGACCATGAGAAGACTGCCACCAACTTCCCCAGAGGTGCAGGATTATGAGCACAAATGCTTTGCATCTGTGCACTGTCTGTCTGTGCATGCCGCAATGGTATTTGTGCTATATGTAATGACAGGCAGTCTCATGTCCCCGTGAGGCGAAAGTGTCATTCAACGAGCACAGATATTTTTGGTCTTGCAAACAAAAAACAAAGTCTGTATTATTTTTTATTTTATTCATGAGCCTGTAAGGAAGCACTGGTGCAATTTAAATAGGTTCACAGACAAATGAATGGCACTCCATCATGAGAATGTACTAATGCACAAGCTTGTTAAGAGACTTCGTTTTGAAAATGATGAAAAGACGTTTCTCCCGTTCTGGTATTTTTATTATTTTATTTTTATGAGAACTTTGTTCCTCCCTTTCCGTTTTGCTTCTTTGCCTCAGTTTAGTCTCTTTACTGCCCTTTCTCTGGGGTTCAGCTGGAAGCGCTCTGTTTTCTCCACAAGAATTTTATGACTGTGTAACAGAGTGTTGAGACACAAAACACTTCAGCAGCACTGGAGAAGACGGCGGGACGGGACTGACAAACAGGGACACAAAGCCTCACAGACCGGAAGAGAATGTGTGTGTGTAGATAGTTAAAGTCAGTGTGTTGACTAAGCATTATTTATGGTATTTAAAGTTTTTTCCAATTGCTCACAGCAAGTGTCTTTAACTTCCAGAGGACACATGGTGTTAAATGTACCTGCGTTATCCAGTTGTGCTACGATCGCACAGTGATGAGCCACTCTGCATGCTTGTAGCATCTGTTCTATGTCTGTCTGAGGGTGAATGTGCATTTTTTGGGCCAATAAGTGCACAAGTGACAGGTTTGGATGGAACAGTTTGCCT
Source organism: Rhamphochromis longiceps (assembly GCF_057381845.1). NCBI lineage: Eukaryota > Metazoa > Chordata > Actinopteri > Cichliformes > Cichlidae > Rhamphochromis > Rhamphochromis longiceps. The sequence continues at coordinate 17,013,125 of NC_140567.1, forward strand.
CTGATTAATCAGATTCAGTGCAATAACCCTGCAATCCTAGAAGTTTGAAGCAAGACCCCAGATCTTAATTCAGACTTTCATTTCGAACCCCTCTGAAGTAGACAAAGAGGTAATTTGCAAAAGCATCTGGATCCGGTGGCAAAGCAGACCAGGCAGCAGAGCAAGTTCCCATCCGCAGCCCCTCTCCCGAAACTCCCTCCACCCAGCACCCCAACCACCACCCTCGTCTGTTTATCATAGGATCTCCAACACACAATCAAACATGAAAGGATGAGTGCTCGCAAGAGCCTTTCTAGATTTTGTGGAAATGTGACATCTCTGGAAACGTTTAGCCTGTCATAGCTGCCGCTGCTCTTCAAAGAGCGCCGAGAGGAATAGATTAATGTTGCTTCTGTAACAAACCTTCTTCCTGTCTGTTCGCCTTTCCTACTAAACATGTTGGCTCCCCATATCTACTGTAAGCATAAACAGAGATTACCGACTGTAGAACGATAAGAAGACAACAAATCATTCTAAGATGTGTACATGCATATCGGCAGCGTACTGGTCACGATTTTAACTCGATAAAGCATTTAGGCTTATTTTTTTTATATCGCAAAATGTTTGCATCTAAATTTCATTATGTCATCTAGATTTAAATAGGTTTATGCCTTTGAGTTAGGCTGACCAAATGGGAAAGGCATGGGGACACATACAATACAGCTGAATGTAACGGAGATTTTAAATATGTTATATGATTTATTTATTTTTTTGTTATAGATGAGTACAGGTTAGTAGGAATTAATGAATGTATGAAAATGAGGATACTCAGCATTAGATGAACACCAACTTTCTTTTACTCATACATATAAATGAGTGTTTCTTTCATCTTATCATCACTGCATGTGGTGCAAGTTCTACACTTTTTTCATATTTTTTTAAGGTGAGTTCAGATTGAACCCACACAGATTTTAGCAGTTGCTGGATACAAAGCCAAAGGGAGGATACAGATAGCTGCAAATCTATTAGCTGTAAATTCATCTGAAAAAGCTTGAAACTATGAAAATATGAAAAAAAAAAAAAAAACACATTCTAGAACAACTAACTACTTAAGTGTAAAGGGAAGGGGGGGGGGGGGGACATAAAATAGACCCGCACATACACACACACACAAATACAGTTGTGCTCCCATCACTTACAGTGTCTTACACTGATCTAAACTTCTTAGCCTCACAACGAACTCCAATTTATCTTCAACCTTAAATCAAGCCTCCATATTAAATATTTGTGTCCTGAACTAAGGAGCAAGTTGTTCTGTTCTTATGGTGTGTTTTGGTTGGGCTCCAAGTTATTGTGTTAGTAGCCTTGAGTCAAATAAATAAATACATGAACGAATCCCAAACAACTCCAGCACTGCCATTCCACAGTCGTTCCTGACCTTTGACCTGTGAGGAAGTTCAAACTGAATAAACGTAACTGTTATTTTGACTTTTTCCTCTATCGTGCTGATGATCTGCGTTCTTAAACAGTATTGCTTCAACTTAACATGACTGCTTTATATTTCAGTCACATTAGACCAAATTTAAAAAAAGAATGAGTTCATGTGAAGGAGACCAAAGTGCAGATGCAGTCTTGATAGACCTGTAGAGAGCAATTAGACTCATACGTCATAGTGAGAGAATAACAGCGATGGCAAAAGCATGGTGCATTTAACAAAGAGTTACTGTGAAAAAGAACAGCACTACAATATACGGTATATAAATACACATGGCATAATAGGTCATAGCAACAAGCTCGAAGTGAGTCATTTTTATAATAGCTGATAGTGCTTTTACTTACAGTTGTGGGGGAACCTATCCCAGCTGTCACAGGACAAAAGGCAGGACAGCCTGGACAGGTCGCCAGTCTGTCATGGGGATGACACAATGAAACAGACAAGCATTCACACCTAAAGCCAATTTAAAACCTCCAATTAACCTAACGTGCTAATCTTTGGACTGCAGCAAGCTGGACTATCCAGACATCAGGAGAGCATGCATATTCCCCACAGAAAGACGCCAACCAGTGAAATCAAACCCAGGACTTTCAGCAACTGCACTTCTGTGTGCCACCACTGAGAAACAACTTGGGCGGTACAGGGGTGGCTGATAAGAAATTGGACATGCAGCTAACATTTGCAGTAGCCAACTAGACAGCAGTTTTTGAATGACGATAAGTAGTCATTGTTTAATGGAGCATTTTTTTTGCATGAGATATTGACTTCTTAAATCACGTGTTTAATGGTCTTACAAGTTAAAGGTTGATAGTGCTAAATATTAATAGCGTGCACTTCCTTCCACCTGTTCCTAGAGTTTCATCATTGCAGATCGTCCGATTGTTGGGCTTTTTGATGGGCTTCTTGCCCTGAACTCTAACAGGTCTCAAGTAGCAGGAGTTGCTGCTCTATTCTGTATTGGAAGCCTTTTTCTGGGGGGGGTGCATTATGTGAAGGACAGACATATAGGGACAGAGAGGGTCAGACAGAGAAAGGAATGCTGTTTACTCATTGCACTCATCCATAAGAGGCCCCCCCAGCAGCCAGTCAGCCGGACACTGCCTCAAGTTCAGCGCCACACCCACCCAATATCCCCCCACCCCAAACCTTCCGACCTTAAACCACCACCACTTTACCAACACAAAAAGATGCAGCACGGCACTTTCCTTTTCACCCTAGCATGCAACTCCCCCCCACCACCGCCACCACTACACCACCCAACACACACACACCCCTGGCCTCCCCCTTTCCCACCTTTGTATCAGTTGAAAGGCATATGGTTACTGCCATCCGATTCCCCCCGGCTGAAAGTGCCTTTCACTTTACCGCAGTTCACAAAGAGGTCAGACTACGGCAAACAGAAATATTGTGTGAGAGCTCCCTTTTTTTGTGCCTGAGCTAAGAGATGTGAGAGACACAAGAATAGCGGGGGAAAAGAGAGAGAGATAGAGAGAGAGCCGCTGATAAAGTTACATCTGGTCAAACAAACCTCACTCCATTCCTCATGCCAGAAAAGGAGAATTTATGTTGCAGTGAATAAAAAGCAGTATTTGAGAGTACTGACAGAAACTAACGTCGGACGTGGTCAGCCATACATCATTCACTCAGCTCCGCGTCCACGTCCCACATTTTCACCGGTGGGATTTCCGTATGTAGTCGAAACAGCTGCATTTTTGGAAGCTTGCTGTTTTTTAGGCCACGGTGGTGCGATTTTCAGCAAAGGGCTTTGTTTCTAACTATCTATCTCGCAGGGAGAAAAATCAATCATCAGTGGGCAGGTAGGGCTGATAGGAGCGAGGTGTCGGAAGTGTCAAGTGTGTGTGCAACACGATGAGGCTGCGTTTCAGTCACAAACCCCTGGGTCCTCAGGGCTATCTAGTCTCTCCAGTCTCTCTTTGTGCTATCCTAGTAAATGATTAATAATGAGTGTTCCTCTGGTGACTTTGTTTGTTAAAAGACTTGTACCTGACAACTCTCGGCAGCTTGTGCACGAAGAGGAGATGGTTTCTAAGAAAGAGCAGGACCTGCTCCTATTTCAGAACATATCCCTGCGTCGGTTAAGCGGGTCGTAAAATAAGCCGAGTTTTTTTGAAGCTATGCAATCTCTACCCCACTGTCCCTATTGTTAACCTTAATAATTGCAGCCATGAGTTGCAGAGTAAATTTTCAATCCACAGCCCTGTAATTAGGCTGCCAATTCAGGCACCAATTTACGACCAATATTTTTCTTGGCATTAAAAAGCTACTGAGCTAAAAGATTTGATTTCCAAACGGGAACTCTGGGGAACCACACCAAAACAGCCTCTGGAAAGAAACCACGCAGCCAAAGAGTCTTCAGCACTTCAAACACTTCACTGGAAGCTAAAAGAGATTAATTCTGAAAATCTAACTGCTGTTTACTTTGCCCTTTATGAGGGTTTTTTTTTTGGTAGGATAACATTTGGTGAGAAAGTGTCAGAGTCGGTTTTACTCGAGGCCTGTTGTTTCCCCACAGACCAGGGACTCTTCGAGGAGGTCTTCCCCCAGCAAACCTCCCTCCCGCTCTTCTAACTTGAGCAACAGATTGACGACCAGCCATGAAGTGCACCCTGTTCCACGAGGCCATCAAACATTTATTCATCTCTTAAGCTCCTGCCAGCAACTTCATTCACAGACCCTGGGCACTGCACTGCGCTGGGTTGGGGCAGAACATGTTAGGTTAACATAAAGACAATGCAGTGAATTTACACATATAAACTCAAGCCAGTGTGTGTGTTTTCATATTAAGAAACGCACTTGTGAGGGTTTTATTTTTTTTTTTTACCCCTGAATGGAAGACTGTCTTGCACCATAAATCTGTCCCTCACTGGGAAGACAAAATGAAAATGGCCCCCGTCATAAAACATCTGTAATGGCTCCATCTACCACCAACACATAATGGGGCAATTACCAAGAAGGGGGCTGGGACAGCATGAAGCCCTTAGCTCTCTTTGGTAAACCACACAGCGCTTTGGTGTATGTGTTTGTGTCTCACATGCATATGTCTCTGCATATGCTTATGCTTTATCCTGGCTTGAGGCCTCTGCATGTAGATGTTCGCTTGAGGCCCAGAGAAAACTATGTTGCAATGTTCCATTTTTAACCTGTTCACTGACCCCTGGATGCTTCTCCCCTATGAAGCCCCACTGTCCATTCCCACAGCTAATATAAAATTGCATTATTGATGCCTGATCTTATGCAAGACCCGGCTCGGGCCTTGCATCTTCCACACCTCGTAATCAAGCGTAATTGAGGTTAACTGTACCACACGGTTGAAACGTTAGACAGGTAAGCCGCAACCTCTCATGATTAATGTAGTGTGTTAGTGTTCTGGGCTCTGACCTTTTGAGATAGGCCAGGCACCATTTTTAAGTGAAAGCTCTGCCTCTGCCGAGCTGTGGAGTTGTCCATCAAGTCCTCCTGCTACACCCCCTCCCTCCAAAGTCAGATTCATGTCTTGCTGCCTCATTGCCCCTGACCCATGTTTGTTTGCCTCTATGTCTTGTTTTACAATGCAGAACCAACACCTTTTTCGATACCACCCATTTTCAAATCATTTTTAAACCTATGTAGAGCAGTAAAAAAGTTAATCGACACTGAGTCGGTGTCAATCAGGACAGAAAGAATGGCACAGCTGGCACATCAGATTCTTTTCTAAGCCATAAACGGTTTTTCCAGCATAATCTGGGGTCACTTTGCTGATTAGTTCTTGTTTTTTCCTTAAAGGTTGCTACCACAAAACATAAACTTTAGACCTAACACATACTCGAGTGGCCCAAGCATGTAGGCCAGTGAAAGCTATGAGTCAGGCGCCCGCTGGTCAGTGACCTTCCCTCTGTTCTCGAGCCGCTGCACGGATGTAAACTGGCAGCGAGGTTACGTCCTTACCGTGCTCCCAAACATAAGCATTGTCACTGCGAACTGAGTAAATTTACTTTTCACTTGAGCTCATTCAGACACTCACACATGCGCTCTCGTAAAGACAAAAAGATGGACTCTGAGCACACAAGAAGACAAGCTGCCTTTATGCAGAGATCCACAGGAGAACCTAAAAGGTGCGCTTGTTAATCAAGGATGGCGAAGACCTGGGTCACCATCTGTAACATAGACCAGGGGCAGTGAATGGATGAGGAGGGGTGAAAGGGCACCCTCAGACATTCCTTTAGAAAATAAACAGAACACAAACTGGTTTCTCTGGACAGGTATTCAACGCAGATCCATCAGCCTGAGCTTTTGCTGTTTCTTGAAGGTTCTAAATGTGTTTTAATGTGACGCTACAAAGTAGACTTTCATGCTCGGGAAAACAATGCTCTATTGCTTGAAACATTTAAGTGGCATTCGACTGCAACTGCAATAAGATACACTTCCTTCATCCTCACATTTCAAAAGCCCAGTTGGGAGTGTGTTTAATGCAATTAGCAGGTTATCTGTGGTGAAGCGGAGGTGTCTGCTGTCTTCCTGTTACCGTATGGCCTGGCAGGAGGCAGGGATAGCTTTCTTTTGTACCTTGGAGGAACACAAGGCAGATGCCCTGTTAGAAGAGAGCAGCCCAGTCTCTTTTGTTACATCATAGCTGTTTAGGGTTTGGGGGTGTTTGTCCAGACTTTATTAAATTTCTCTGCTCAGACAATGTCTGCTAACCTGAGCAGTTTGGGTTGTCTTTTTGCAAAAAAAAAAGAAGAAGAAGAAAAGAAAAGAAAAGAAAAGAAAAATTAAGAAAGAAGAAGAAGGAAACCTTACAAATACATTTTTACTTTTTTATGACTCACTGCAAAGACAAAAAAAAAAGTGACCTCTGGCATTAAAGCAGAGGCAAGTGCATTAAATGTTTAGGGGCCAGCCCCCGCCTTTGTGTTTGAGCCAGTGGTTCAATGAAAGGCAGCAGTAGGGGTCACTTCAGGCATCTGCTCCTCTCCTGCACCACTCATCTGCCCATCTGTGTGTGCCGTTGCCCTTCTGTCCACTCAGACACGCTCACAGATACACAGATACGTCTAGAGGCTCACACTCGCTGAATAATGTGGGGTAAGTCTGTGAGAGTCAATTTATTCTGCGTCTGTTTGAACCCAGAGAAGCACCACCTTGCACTGCCTTGGAAAGAAATGTCTGGCTTTATTATTGAAGGGACGACACTATCTGGGAAACCGGAAATGGAGGTCAAATAAATAAATTATATGTGAGGAAAGAAAACTGTTAAATAAATTGACTGTATTCTTACTGGAGTGTATCAGTAGCAGTTTAAAAGTCAGACCTCGGCCAAATCTAAGCATTCTCATCTGTGTTTTCATGTCTCCAGTGAGCAAGTCAAAGCACAGCATCTAAGCCTTCGCAGAGCATTTTCTAATGCTTCTTAATGCCGGTTTAATACGTTTCTGTACTCGCTTAGAGGTCCCTGCTGTCTGGACGATCAGTGTGATTTATGCCTTTCCTGTCGCTGCTGAGGGCATCACTGATAAGAGAGCCGTTAAGTATGAGGAGCATTTATGTCTCCAGAAGAGCCGAGACATTTTCTAAACTCTTGGAGACGCTCCCGGGCTTTCACTGAGTACAGCACCTTGTAGATCTTCACTTGGGCAGCCTTACAGTTCTCTCAAGAGGAGCCTCCATGCACAGATGTGGGGTGTCAAGACTATTTGTGTTATACATTCTCCACATTTCTGATGAAAAGGACCCCTCTCTTTGCCAGTTTTGGTTTGCTTAGACTAATGTATTAGGACCGAGTTTCAAATAAACACAACTCTGGTTTTGTGCTCTCTCGCTCTCTCTCTCTGTGCTCGGTGTGGATGAAGGGACAATAACGCAGTTGTGATGGAGAACTTTATAGGAACGTTCAACTTAAGAGTGAGGGATTGAAGCGGGGTAAACAAAGCATTCCTTTCCCTTTCATCGCCATTTAACTGTTCCCTTAAAATCCCGTCTCACCTCCAGGCCAGTGCCCACCAGACCGAGGGACTTGTCAAATAAATATAAATCAAACAGCAAAGGTTTACTGCACGAGTTAATACGCAATAGCTTAGAAATTTCAACTTGATTGAGCAACTTTACAGTTTCTCTAATCCACAATCAGCTGCAAAGTCTTCATCTCTGGTGCGGAAAAGAGTCCTGTGGTGGTGCACCATATCTCTCACAGTAGCGCCCCGTTGATGGTTCTCCAGACATGTTTTGTGCATTTTATGTTCAATATAGGTATTTGTTGTGCCTGAAAATGAACAAATAAATGAAATGAATGAAATGATGAAATGTGGCCTGTTTGGGGTGGGGGGCATTTGGTTATACTCAGGGGAATGCTTGTTGTGTCAGTCATTTGCAGCGGCCGCTAAAGAGTGCACTTAGCATCCTCTGTTTCCGCGTAGCAAACATGTGGGGAGTGACATGATACTGTACAAGAGCCTGGACAACATATAACATTTCAAAGCAATTTCCTAATTGTTTCCAGGCCAAGGTCGATAGCACTCTATGGAAGCTATCCCTTCTTTCAAACTTTTTTATTTTCCTTCTTTTGCTTTCTTTTTTTTTCCTGTTTTCATCCACAGATTGGAAAACATTAAAGTATTAAGTAAACTTGACCCAGGCAGGACTAATTCATTGAGAAATAGCTGCATTCAGTGTCATATCAGCGACAATCAAGTCAGTGGATTCCCCTCGCTGTGGATGGTCACCATGTGGGGCAATTCTGACACATCCAGTCAGTGCACACTTACATTTGTGGTCTGTGATGAGAACGTGTTCACTAAGACCAGATCTGACCTGCCAGGAAACGTGTATGTGGACCGGATGCACTTTGTACATCTCATTCAGGGAATAAAAGTAAAACTACTCAGAGAGACTCTAATAAAGTAGTATCAGGTGATTCTTTTTTTCTTCAGGTAATGAGAGGAAGGATTTTATTAAGATAAATATAGAATATAGATAGAATATTGCGAGAGTGGGAAAATGAATGAAAATGAAGGGTGGAAAATGCAAGGGATTAAGAATCAGTAATGCAAGCAATTTAGTGTATCAACAGATTAAAAAGACATCTTATTGCCTTCCCATAGCTTCCCCAGAAACTAATCCCCTGCAAAGTTCTTACTGGACTTAAAAACACATCAAATTAATGCAAAAGAATTTTTCTTAAAAGAATAGTTGGCATCAATCATCAGAAGGCCAGACTGGTGGGCTTTCTTTTGAATTTTATTTGTACAGTAATGGTGTGGAATATTAGCCAGTAATATATGTAAATAAATGATCTTATATATCATTGTAAAAGCTCTTTACACTCTAACTGAATGCACCTCCTATATGCAATTATGAGGTAGACATTAATAATGGTATTTTCCACCCTCTGCAAAATATCAATACACCTTAAATTACTCTTATCCACGTAAGAAATATATGATTATCATGAAAACTCTGTACATCACAAATAATAAAATAATTATAGAATAGAAATTATACCGATTTGAGTGCATTTTTGTACATTTACAAAGAAATGCCGTTTTCTCATTTCTTCATTCGTTGCACTTTGTAGAGTTCTTTTGGGGCGGGGGACTGTACAAGTATTTACAACTCAAACAAACAAAAAGAAAACGAACAGCAGTGCATTCAAAGCTAATGTGCATTTAAATAACGTCTCGTTTGCGAGTCCTTTTTCTTTTTCTTGTCTTTTTTTAATATTTTGTTTTTTCGTCATCAGAGAAGACGAATTCAGCTGACCACATGTCCTTGGCGCAGTCAGTTGTGGAAGTGCATTTTGTAAAGATGCCGACTTTTGAGCTTGAAATTACGCCTCAGTTATGTGTTCTTTCTTTCTTTTTTTCTTTCATTCACGCATTAAGTCTGATTTTGTGTCCTTTCTGTCCGTAAATGCGCCCTCTCCCAGCGCCTTTCAGATGGTCTCCAGTAAGGAAAAACAAGAAATCTCTGTGAAGGCATTGCCACCACCACCACCATCACGACCACCGTCTTATCACCTCTCCTCAGACCAGTCTGTGTTTGTGTTTGGTAGATTAGATCAACCCCTTCATTTTTTTTTTATTTATTTGTTTTTTTTTACAACGGGCACTTGCTCGGGCCTGTAATGACTCCAGCTGGACAGTTACATTTGAGGCCTGGATGCACATACCCAAAAGAGTCCGGCCAGGCTGCCAGGATCACACGCTACAACAAAGCGCTGCTTAAAGGCAAAGCCCGCTGTCCTCGGCACGCACATGTGCGCAGTCGGACTTAATAGTTCCCCCCATCTCAATCAGAACGCCCTTCTCCTCGTGCCATGTGGACACATCGCACTTTTTGGGAAAAAAACAACAAGAAAAATCTATTTTATGATACTTGACGCCTAGTTGGGAAATATTGTGCTTAACACTTTAAGGCAGAGAGTGAAATTTAATGCGACTGAGTCTGAATAAATAAAAGATATGGCCTCGTGTGTGTGTGTGTGTGTGTGTGTGTGTGTGTGTGTGTGTGTGTGTGTGTGTGTGTGTGTGTGTGTGTGTGTGTGTGCATCCCTTTTGAATAAAAACAAGGCGCATCATGCGTCAAAACGCTTTGAGACCCATGAGGACTTTCTACCTTCAGCCTTGAACCCACTGAGAGTATCTTTAACAATCTTCTGTTGTTGTTTTTTGTTTTGTTTTTTCACAATAATGGCCGCTACCTGCACCCACACTGCTCCACCACCATATCCTCGTACTGTTTGTACACCACGTTATTGCCCGAGTCTATGTACAGGATGCTGATAGGGCTGAGTTTGGTGGGCACGCAGCAGCTGGGCGGGGTGCTGTTGGGGTCCATGGAGTTCATGAGCGTCTGTATGATGGCGTGGTTGGTCGGCTCCAGGTGCGACCTCAGGGGGAAGTCGCACACCCCCTCGCAGTGGTAAGCCTCGTAATCCAGGGGTGCAATGATCCAGTCGTCCCAGCCAAGCTCTTTGAAATTCACGTGCAGAGCCTTTTTGCTGCACCTGGATTTGGATTTCTTCCCGTGCCGCTTCCCGTGCCGGTTGCCCAGCGCCGTCCTCCTCCGCCGCCTGGGCCCTTCTCCTTTGGCCCCAGTCAGCGGAGATACCCCCTCCTCCTTTGCCACCTTCACTTCCTTCTCACTGACCGACCTCCGCGACTTGATCTGCTCCTTCATCTCGTTGAACAGGTTCTCCCTCTTCTTGGAGCGGGTGTAGGCCACCAAGATGGCCTTCTCCTGCTGGGACCGGCCGCTCCTGTCCAGCCCCAGCTGCCTCAGGTCGACCTCGGTGTCCGATTTGCCCAGTGTGACCCTTAGCTGGAGGCAAAGCTGGTTCTCCTGCTGATAGTGACGAGAGCGATGGGGGTGGTGATAATGATGCTGGCGCGCTTTAAACACTTCCCACACGTCCAGCACTTCCCAGCCGGCTTTCGTGGAATCCAGCAGGTCCAGGGACCTGGAGTCCAGCAGCTTGTCTGAGCGACAGGGGTAGAGCTGAATGTCGTAGAGGCCCGTCTTCTGCAGGGAAGTCTGCAAATCCCCGGGCGCTCTCCTAAATATCCTTAATTCCGCCCCGACCAGCTCCTCTTTTTCTGAAAGGGTTGAGACATCAAACAGATACTTTTGTCTTCGCAGAGGAGAGTGCAAAAGATCGTCTGCGGGGATAAAAGGAGAAAATAATTGCAGTCAGATTCACTTAGGGTGTACAGTGTTCAGAGGGAGGACGGGAGGGGTGAGAGGAAGGAGGGGGTCGGGGGTTGGGGGGCTCACATTCTCCCACAGAGGCCTTCTCTCTCTTTCTTGTTGTTCAAATGTCCACCCTGGACCTGACTGAAACAAACTGCAGCTGACAAGTCCCCAGTCTGGAGGGGAATTGAAAAAAGAAAACAACTCATACCATTATATGGAACTTAAAACAATTGTTTTTCTCGAAATGACGCCTTTTTAAAACTTTTATAGGGCTAAAGGCGGGATGAAGGTTAAGCTCACAGAGTTTATTTGAAAGCTTCCTTATATAAAATTTGCGGTTTCTTAATTTAATTTCCTGCAAAACGTGCACGTAGTTTGAGATGAATTATAAATTCTGTCTTTTTTTTCCCACTTGATATCACATTTCTCCGAAAATCACGGGAATGACGTGAACACTTTTTATAAATATTTTTTTTTCGAACAAAACTCCAGAACAACCTGCCAATATTTGCATTCCGTGCCACTTTTAATCAAAGCCAGTGTATTTTCGCAAAAATACCCACGCTTTCGTTCAACATGCTGACAGACCGATCATTAATTTCCACTTCTCTGGCTGAGCAGAAGAAGCCTGAAACTATTATTTCCCTAAAAGTCTGAGAAGCAGCCAGAGCACCAGAAAAAAATGTATTTAGTTTTCTCTTCTTTTTTCTTTTTTGGAGGAGGGGGAGAGAGATTTATTGCTGAGTCTTGTTTGTAAGAAACCCCCCCCCCCCCCCCCCCCCCCCCAAAAAAAAAAAAAAAACAAAAAACAAGGGGCTTTGTGATGCGAAGGGTCCTCAGCGCTGCCAGACACTAACGGACCAAGCGACATACTGTACACTCAGCTGAACAATACACAATTAATGCATTATTCCCCACTGGAGACCCAGGAGGTCAACAAATATTTCATCAAGGCGAAGCAATGAGACTGGAATTTAACACCGAGACAGGCTGCATGAGAAGGTGTTAGCACGTATTCAATTTCTCATTTAATGGAAACATTTTATTTAATTTGTGTGTGTGTGTGTGTGTGTGTGTGTGTGTGTGTGTGTGTGTGTGTGTGTGTGTGTGTGTGTGTGTGTGTGTGTGTGTGTGTTGAAAGGGGGAAAAACTGCATCTATGGCGAATTTTTTCGCCCTCCCCGGTGCTTTTTACTGTTTTCGAATTTTACCCCAAAGGAGCTTCAACAGTTTCAGTAAAACACAAAAAAGTAATTTAAAAAAAAAGACGAAAAAATGAATTTAGATTTAATATATGAAATGTTAAAGTTTTATTATACAAATATCTCAACATGTTTCAACTGTTTGTGATTTACTGCGCACTTTTTTAGTCAAATCAGTATTTTATCGTGATTCTTTTTATTATTATTATTCATTCATATTATTAAAGTGACTTGGCTAGATCGAAAAGCCCTCGTGGTCTGATTTGTAAAAGTTACTCCATAGAGATATTTAAATGCGGTTGTCAGTTTCCCCTGTGATCTCAGCCGAGTCAGACAGTAAAAGCAGATTGAAACCTTGTGCTCCTTTCAGTGACTTTGCACGTCTGGTTTGCATTACTTTTTTTTATAAGACCTCAAACAAATCGAATACAAGTTCACCAAATAATTAACAGTTCTCAATTCCCATATTCCTCATTAAAGTACTTTCCCTCTTATATTTAATCTCATCCCTGCCAACGACAACATCCCCCTTAAAACGCGAAGGGGACTGTCAGTGACTGACTGCAGGAATTATTTTGTTATTTTTGTAGACAGTTAAAAAAGAAAGTTACAAACTTTTCTTCATTTGAGTATTATACACAAAGCCAATTTTTTCCATTATGCGTAACACGCTTGACGGCGGATAATTGGGGGAGAGTGCGGTAGATTTTATTGCGTGGTTAAAGCCTGCATCCTGTGCACTTTTTTGTGACCTTGTTGGTTGTATCTGAGCAAATGCAAACCATGTTTTTGTCATCTATGCCTGTTTAGAGAGAGAGGGGGATAGAGAGAGGGGGGATAGAGAAAGAGAGCGAGAGAGAGAGAGAGAGGCCAGGCTGCACCATCTGCGCTTTAATGAGTTACCCCAAGTGCCAAAAGTAATTTTCAGAATCGGGTTATTCTTTTCTGATCTTGCCTTTTCTGACCTCCAGGAAACACCGCCTGGTTAATAAGCAAATTTCATCTACCTAAAAAAAATGTAAAAAGTGTGAAAGCAAAAGAAGCTACAGGTCTTTTTTTTAAAAAAGCTATCTCTGCACGCATGAGTCATGCGCAAAAGTTACTACTTTCCGCGTCAAAAAGCCTTCCCCCGTGTTTCCTGATGGAGGTGATTCAAATAGGGAAATGTCCCAGCTGAGGTTCATTGTGCAGGTTAATTCAGTGCAACACTTTAGGGATGCTGGGAGGAATCCCAGAAGTAACCGAAGGTACTTGAGCTGAAAGAACGGAAAGAAAAATAATTTTCCGTAATTAAAGTGGCGGTGGCAAAAAAAAGAATACAAACCACTTCACAGCGACGAAACTTCCCTTTCGATTTTTTCCTCTCTCGTCATTTTTTTTGGTGATGTGCCCATTGTGGCCGAGTTGGGTCATTATGGGAGAATAGACAGTGTTTGATATGTTATGACATGAACACTCAATTAGATCACCGAGTTCAAATACTCCAGTCAGCCGTTCGATGCCAAGCAGCTCTCAGAGGGTCCAGCTCGGGGTCACAGCTAGTGACACATCACATCAAAATCACAGGAGAGAGTGAGGCGTTTTTCCTATCAAACCAGCTCACACTGCAAGAAATGGCTGCACGGACGAGCAAAACAAATTTACAATCACCCCAACAAAGTCTCTCTCTTTTTTTGTTTTTTTCTGTCTTAAAAAGAACACGAGCGTGAGAGAACCGCTTTTATTTTCATTGCGCATTTTTGGTTGCTTTCTATGAACTTGAAATACATCTATTTAAAAATCAATTTTCTTGACAAGCGAAGAAAAACATTTGATTATTAGTTAAATCATTTCAATTGCGCATCATTGGGGCTGATATGCTTCCACGGAACAGCTCAGGATGGACATTTTTTGCAGCGCGCAGTCTGCGTCCTGGAGCCGAGGCTCGGAGTGTTTCAGACAGGAGGGGACGCAAACAAAGATAGCTTTTATTTCTCCCTCAAAGATTAACTCGGCGTATGTCCCCTTGTGTGTGTTGGATGTGTTAGTGTTTATCAGATTGTGTTTGTTCTCGCGGGCCGGTCAAATCACTTGGTTACACACGTTAACTGAGCCAAACACCTGCTTCTCACACCGACCCGCTTCTTCCCCCGGCCCTCCCAGCCCCTCTTTGTCAGAACAAGTTGGTCAAACTGGGCACCATGAAGGCAACAGATTCCACGCTTTAATATATGTGGGACTGGGGTGCTTGCGTTTGAAACTCGGATAATTATTTAAGGATTCTTGGGTAAAAGAACCGAACACGAAACTCACAGCAAGTGTTTTAAGTTGGGGGGGGGCAAAAGTTCTCTGTGTTCACGTGGAGGTTGGGAGCGGGGATAGCTTTTGCTACAGCCTGCATTGACAGTGATTTACAGCTTTCATCTAGAGAGCGCCTCAATTAGTGTTTTACTGTCGTGTTGCCCAGAGGTTAATTTAAGTGTAATATAATACTCGAAAGAAAAGTTATATGTTTCAGTCAACCGTGGGGAAAACACATCCAAAAATAAATAAATAAATAACCACGAAAATCAGCGCAGTGTTCAGGAGCAATGAATAAACCTGCAACTTTCAAATCTTTGCTTTTGTTCAGCACATTTTTTAAGAATCTCACTGGATACTGTGTGCGTAAAAGTCCGCCTGCACGGTGCTTTAAAGTGTGCGTAAAAGCAGCTTGTCCTTCACTCGTTATGCGTTACTGTCATTTCTTAGCAACATTTTAACAACCTCTACAAGGAGAATATTAAACCCGTCTGAAGGTGGGTGGGGGAGTGGGGGGGGGGGGGGGGGGGGGGGGGGACTGTGCCACAAAATTATGCAAGACTGAGCTGATGGAGACAGCAGCTGAAAGAAACCAACCTGTTCCTCTGTCCACAAAACTTGTTATGGTGTTGGCAGATTTAGAAGAGCGGAAAAAGCTGGCGTTTAGTCCGAGTTTCTCTGCAGCAGAGTATGTCCTGTATATGGAGAGCATGTACTCATGCGGAACAATAGCGTCCTTTAGATCTTCTTTGTGGTGTCCCGCGACAGGATGAGAGGACGCGAAGATGTCTTTTAGGAATTTGGAAGAGCTTTGTCCATCCTGGTGTGGGATCCTGGCACCCCTGTTCCTCCTCGGCGCAGAGGGAGAGATGATAGCAGCAGACTGGAAACACGGTATATTCCCAAGGAAAACAAGGAGGAGGCCCAGATATATCGTAATGACTCGAAATGCGTCCATGGCTGGAACATTCACCGGGAGATGTTAATAAACTCAATTTTTTCCCTCCCCCGCGCAGTGAAGTTAAATTCGAGGAGCTGGGTGAGCCAGAGATGGTGTGCGCTTCAGGGTCTGAGAGCAGCTAACTTTTGCGCTCTCCGGCCGCACCAGAAGAAGTGCGTTTTTCGCTCTGGACTCCACACAAGAGCGGAGACTGTTGGGCCGAAAAGAAACACGCCCACATGGTGGCTCAGTGCAGGGCTTCCCAAACAATTTTATGTCACAGACGTACTATAAAGCGTGCATGCTAGAGGACAGAGTGAAAGGGGGAAATAACAGTGTGGGAAGGTTTGGAATGTTTTTTGATTTATCAGTGAGTAAAATGCGTGCACGTGATAAATCTGATTTACTGTGAATGGCAAAAACTCGAGTTGTAACATTTTTGACATTTCTGTCTGTAGCTTGGAGCTCTTTTAAGGTAGTGGATTCAAAATGTAACGCAAAGTATTTACACGTCTCTGCTATTAAATAGTGCAGCTATTTTCTCTGCAGCACAATTACTCATTGCATGGTATGGTCTCAAACACAGAGAGTGAAATGTTACAATTAACCCCATAGTCTGGGTTAGTTGTAACATATCCTGGGGGTGAAATGTAACGCAATGAAATAAGGGTACTGACAAAATCTTAAAATGTAATCTTTTTTATTCAACACCTGAATGCGCTTAGATCTAGTTATGTAGCTATGTGTGTGTGTGACAGAATGCAGAAATCTAGCGTTTGAACATATACCAACCCCTAAAAAAAAGACAAATTATGGAATTTTCAACAACTGAAAATTTGATTAATTGTGGTTGGTCTTTCTTGAGTTTGGCCTCATTGGCTCAGTGGGCATTGTAACCTACAACTCTTGCACCAACCTTTGAACATAACAATGAAGCTGAATTACCGTTTTCATGGCTTACCTTGGTGTGGTTTGCAAAGTGCTTCAGAGAGATGAAGAAGTCTGTTTCTTGGACCCATCCTGATTTATTTCCACTACCAGTACTTCCTACTGGCCCATCTCTGACAAAGTGTTCTGCATAACGTATGCGTGGGAACACAAACATCGGAGGAATTGTGTTGCCAATGGCATTAACCGCATATACAAAGGTGACCAGTGAACCTCTCTGCTGATGTCATTACCCCAACTTGTTTAATATAAGTTAAAGTAATAGTGTGGTAAGTTGTAAAATCTGCATTATTGTTACAACTAACCCAGACTGTTGCTGTTACAACTGACCCAGACTCCTATAGCCATGAACTAGCTAACATTACAGCCAACGGCTAAAACATTAGCACTAAAGACCTACACAGAATATATCCCCATAGACATACAAATAACATAATTTAAGTTTGATGAGTTTAACTGCAAAGCAGACAATGCTATTAGAAATTGAAATAAACTTGCTTTTTGGCATACAAATTACTTTTTTTCTTCTTAAATTGTCCGTGTTTGCCAAAATGTGCTAATTTTTCACATGTGATAGAAGAACTGAATTGGGCATGTACAGGATGAGTCACATCATTTGAAACTTAGCCCTGACTGGAGAAATTGAAAGTGTTACAACTGACCGACGTTACAACTATCCCCGGTCTCCCCTATCTAATTTTGTGGATGAAATTATATGAGACATTTCACTGTTTCCTCTTATTAGCCTGTGTTTTTTCACTGGCAAGTTTGAAAAATTAAGCGTAGGCCTTGTCAAATTTGAGAAACACTGGAAGGGACTAACAGCCCTCCTTATCGGTAAGTCTGACAGTGTGAAAGCTTCCAAGGACGATGACGTTAGATTAGAGTTTAAGCGCAGATACGCTGAAGACACAAACGAAGTGATCGTAAAGTTGCGACATTTTTTAAAGAAATCTTTAAAGATTATTCATATTTTACAAAAAATATACCAAATGTAGGGAAAACTAACTTTCAGGATAAATATCATTTGATGATTTCTTTCTTTTTCCGTTTTTACTTTAATGACTGAGTAGGCGTAGGTTTTCAGAGGCAGAAATGTCATTAAATAACCAGAGCCGAAAAGGTTCCTGGGTTTAAATGTAACTCAGTGGTGTGAACATTGTAAAGTTAAAACGCTCAGCCTCGGCGTAGAGCCCTTCAAATGATTTCGTCGAGACTCTGCTGACCTCCAATGGCCTCTAGCGTACATTACAAGAGGGAGGGAAGACGTTTCCCACGTCCGCGAACAGAACAGAGACCAACGTGGGAGCAGCTAAGGGTTAAAATGTAATTGGTGTTGAAACTTTTATTCGTGATTAGCTTTCACTCAAACCTAGCCACGTGTTTTAAAGCAGAGCAGACTGTGAGACAGAGTTTGGTGATGGAGGGGATTTTTTTTTCCTACTCTGGTCAGTAAGAGTAGATATCCTTACTGTGGTCATCTCGGGTGCGCAGTTCTTGTCATGAGCAGCTGCTTTTCAAGATTTTTGTTGGCAAGAGGCAACTATCAGAAAAAAGCAGTTGTCCTCAAAGGAACTTTTAGCAGACAGTGAGAGGACTGCATCGTGGTCCAGTTAAAAATAAACAAGGATTATTTTGAACTGTGAATCATGCAAAGCTACTCTAGTAGAGTCTGGGAACAAAAATATGTCAGTGGAGATGAGCACAATTGCCCCCCTTTAAAGAGATCATTCCAGATATTTGTGTAAATGTATTTACAACACATAAGGTCAGAAGCATCATAGTTTTGATTCAGATTTTGCATTGAGTTTCCCAGGCCTTATCTTGTCTGTCTCTTTGCATTAGTAGCAAACAGAAGAAAATTATCATAATGGCGAAAGACTCCAGTGTTATCCCAAACATCAGAATCAGACAGCTAATGATGATCAGAACAAATAAACTTATCAACAAAGGAAGGAGATGTGTGTTTGGTTAATGATTTCTCTGTTGTAACAATGCTTCTTAGCAAACAGTTCTACACTGTTGGAAAACCTGTTTATTTCCTTAAATGGTGCCACATTTGTAAGTACAATGAATTTGTGGGTTTTGTCCGTTAAAAACTTGACAAATCTTCTCTGTCATTGCTAAACAGCTTATTCTGTTGTTGACGACAATCAGGTGATTAGCATCTGATTAGCAACACCTGTGAGTATGGATCCTGCCACAGTATCAGTTGGTGTTTGTTCTGATAAGTGTTGGTTCTGAGCATATTATGTTTGATATGGTCTACACCATGGGGCAACTTCAAGCCAGTGTTTCACAAAACCAAGTTTCAGCATTTTCTGGTACCATCTTGAGACTGAAGGCCACGTTCCATTTAACAGGAGATGTCAGAGACAGACGGACCAGACGATCTGGAACAGACTGCACACAGTCAATCTCCAGGCTCATAGGCCTGCCAGGAGACCTGCCATGACTGTCCTTCACTGTTAGGTCCATTTGTGGTGGACCTTGTGAAACTTGAGCTTGTGGAGGAATGTTATGTTCAGTGATGAGTCCTAATTCTGTTTACAGCGGTTGGATAATCAGGTAGTATGGAGAAGATCCGGAGAACGCTATGCTGATTGCTGCACTGATAGGGTAACAGCTTTTCGTTAGGCAGCGTGATGATGTGGAGCAGCATCTCCCTCACTAAAAAAAAAAACAAGGCTTATCATCACTGGAGATGATCTCAATGCCGCGAGATGAGATTCTACAATCAGTGTCGGTCCCATATCTCCACAGTCTGTAAACAAACTCTGTCCTCCAGGATGACAATGCTTACCCCCACAGATCGGGGTTTATCAGAGACTACCTCCAGAATTTTGGAGTGCCCGCCTGCAGTCCTGACCTCAACCTTATTGAACACTTTTGACCAAACACAAATTCCTTTGTTTTGTGCTTAGTTTGTTTAGTCTCGGCTGTCTGGCTTCCATATACATTGATAAACTATGCTAATGGTAGTTACTGTTCTGAAAATACTGAATATTGCCCCCTTAGTCTTGTTGATTTAATGATTTATTGATAGTAACTATTGCAATGGCAGGTCTCTGTAAGGTCACAAGTGTTGTTCGCAGGATCCTATATGCTTCAGTTCAAAATAGATCCTAATAAAAACCTGCCCATATCTGTGCTCCCTTTAAATCATTAAAAAAAAAAAATCTTTTTTTAATTTAGAATTTACCACAAACAAAAATATACTTTTTTTTTTTGATAAGGAACATAAAGTAAGACACAACCTATAAAAACACAAGTAAACAAACAGGTGTACCATCTAGTTAACACACACACACACACACACATACATACATATATATCTATCTATCTAGCTATATAGCAGTTCAAAAATATGACATACAGGATTACAGAGGTTCAAACAAATTCGGGTCGCCTTGACAAAATGTAATGTTTCCATTTGTCCCAAATCTCAACAAACGTGTCATACTGAAATCTGTGAGAGAAGGTAATTTTTTTACATTTTAAACAACCCATAGACCGTCTCGTGCCAGTCATTTAGTGATGGAATTTTCACACTTAGCCATTTCTGAGTGATAGTCTTTCGGGCAGCCAGACTCAAAATGCCATATAACAGCTTGGTCACTTTATCCACATTTACTGAGTATAAAAATCCGTATTGCTTAACTGGTATTGATCTTTTACTGATTGGAAGTCCCTAAGAGTTCCCTTATCATAAAACATACAGTATGCCGTTAAGCCTTGTCCTACCCAGTTTTTATATCTCGCATCTATTTTATTGGGTAAAAAAATCAAGATCATAAGAGCA
Organism: Rhamphochromis longiceps; assembly: GCF_057381845.1. Lineage (NCBI taxonomy): Eukaryota > Metazoa > Chordata > Actinopteri > Cichliformes > Cichlidae > Rhamphochromis > Rhamphochromis longiceps. Next base: position 17,033,454 of record NC_140567.1, read on the forward strand.
CCATCTTAAGATCCTGGTCTCTTCATTCCAATCATTCTTGTTAAGAAATTGTAACCAAAGCTTTAAAGGCAAGTTAATCCATTGGTTTCCTTGATTAATTTGTTTTTTAATAAGTGTCACATCCCCTAAGTTTGCCTGAATTGGAAAATCTCTTGAGGCAACTATTTCTATTTCTTTCCATCTTGCTTGGTAGTCTACATTGCACCAACACACTAGGGTCCTCAGTTGAGCTGAAACATAGTAATCTTTCAAACATGGGAACCCCAACCCCCCTTTATCTTTATAGCCAGCTAGTTTGGTACTTGATTCATGATCTTTTCCCCTGTCATATGAACCTGGAAATTATTTTGTCCCACTCCTGAAATTGTTAAGTTCCATCTTTTAATAGCCTCATTTATTTTATAGCACAAAGGTTTCAAATTTGCATGATATATTTTTGAGAGATCTTTAGGGATACTTACTCCAAGATACTTAATTTGCTCCAAATCCCAATTCAAGTTAGCTTTGGACTTAATTTCCTGATTTGACTTATAATTAAAAGTTAAAATCTGAGTCTTCGATATATTAAGTTTATAACCTGATATTGAGCTAAAGGTCTCCAGAAGTGATAACAGCTTGGGGAAGGTAACATTTGACCCTTTAAATCATTTTAAATCACATTTATAGCAGGACGGTGAACAAAACGTTAGGACACTGAAACTGCTTCAGCTACATTAAAGTGCTACTATTACTTTCCCTCCTGTTTCATGTCGAGCTGCTCTTTGTGGAGTAGGCCTGTGAGGGCAAAAATGGTAGTTGATTTTAAACGCGCATACGCTCAGCTGTTCTGTTTACCATCTTTAAATAAAACATCACTGCCCACCGAGCTTCAGTGTCTTCTTGTTCCAGCAGAGGTCCTCCGTGATACAAGACAAACTCCTGCTTAGAGGTGGCACGCTGGCATCTTAGTCACTGTGCTGTGTTTCCATTTAGAATCCACTTTAAAACGACTGGAATTAGCTGATGAAAATCCAAATAAATGAGGTAAGACAAAAACATTAACAGTCGAGTTATTTCACCGCGCTCAAAGTTTTATTTTTATGTCTGTCACTCTGATTTCAGCACATTTGCCAGTCAGCGGCGTGACAAAAACACTGTTTTATGTATGTGTGTGTTTGCAGAATCTGTAAACGTTACGGCATGAATGGCATTTAAAGCGCCAGCGTCGTATTTCAATCGGCCTCAGTTTCAGCACCATGGAGAGCCAACAGGCCCCGACAGCAAGTCAGCAGACAGTGTTTACCTTCATGTACATATTCGAGAAAGAAAAAAAAAACAACCTTCTGTATGTGTACAGCAGATGACATTTTTATATCTGGTATTTAAACGGTTCTAACTTGTATCCGTTGGGATGGTTTTAAGGAATGCCGCAAATCCGTGCAGGGAATGTAAAATCTTAGATGATATGGTTTCGATCAATGTTAAATCCTGTTAAATCTAGTTTTGCAGTGTCGGGGGGACGTGGTATTATAATATAGCATACTATTGCATCATGTGCATTTCTAAGAATAATGTATAGACTAAAGTGTATGTAAAATTGAAACGTGGACAGCACGCAGTGTACTGCTGTACAAAGTCCATATCGCTACACGGTGGGGGGGCTTCGGTGGTTAAGTAACGCCCCGCTCGTTATGTAACACACTTGGGATGGCGGGCACTTTATTGCGCGCGCACAGTCAGTGGTCTCACTTCTTGCCCAATCGCGTGCGTCGTCAGTCTGCACTCAGCTCTCATCCGCACAACATCCACACAGCAGCGCGCAGGCTGGCACCACCAGCAGAGGAACGACCCTTTGTGCTTCACCCAAACTGACGCGCATCCTTCTGAGAGACATCACCGTTTAACGTCACCGTCCACCATCCAGGCAGGTGTTGTTGTGTTTTGATCCTCTTATTGAAAACCATGTCGCATCAAATACGTGTTAGCCTCTAAAAATCTTCCCTTAAAACTATTTTAGGAATGGCAGCAGGTGGGGAGGGGTGGAGCTGTTTACAAGTTCAGGAGCGAGTCTTCTTTAGATTTTTTTCTCCAATCATGATATTTTTGCCTATGCGCATAAATATGACATGTTGGATGAAATCTGTCCACCCCATGCTTGAAGTTGTTTACAGCCAGAGACGTCCTGTAGCTGACTCCGCACATCGTTATCATGGAGACATGTCAGCGCCTAAGGTAAACATTCCCAGAAACTGCGGGGGCGCCACATGAAACAAAACAAAAATCCCACGGCTGGATGCGATAGGATAAAAATGTAAATCGAGCAACTATTAAATGGTTATATGAAAAGAACCGCTTTATTTGTTGGTACGATATTATCTAAATAGGCTTTATAGTACTCGGTTTAAAAAAAGAAAAGGAAAAATGGATTTTGAAGGGAGCTGTGGTAAACAAAGGGAGGCATGTAAACACATGGTGCGCTGTCCGAGGGTTTATTAATGATGGTTTAAATGGCTGCTCAAATTCTCTTTTATTTTGGGTGTGTTGACAGCACTGGAAAGACATGCAAACGAAAATGATCGCCACTATATGGAGAATAATTCTGTTGACTGTGGTTTTCTTTTGCATAAACACATCTTCTGTACTGGCTGGAAGCTATTTTACCAAAAGTCACTTTTAGTTTCAGAATGCTTCATGCTGAAAGTGAAAGTCACTTCCAAGCACTGACATCATGCATTTATGATGCAGTCTGTTTAAGGGTTGGTGGGCTTAAAATAAAAGTGGCAGGTATGACATGTGACTCAGCAGAGAGATTGAAATCATTCAATTGAATCTTTCCTTTTTTTTATTTCAGCAAAGGGAGGGGGAACAAGAGTCAACACCAGCTGGTTTTCACAGAAATCAAGCAATTTTAATGCCTCAGTAATAAACACAGCAAATGTACCGACTGCATTATGACGTTAATGTCAAAGTGGAATGAGAAGCTTCGCATTAGTTCATGTGTGTCACCACCATTATGAAAAAACACATACTCTGGGATGGATTAAGGGAATTATTATTGACGCCCACTCCATGCTGTTTTAAAACAACACCATCTGGATGAGGGGAGTAGCTCCAGTGGAGGCTTAAAGACTTGTTTACTTGTATCCCACTGACAGTTCTTATAAAACATCCTTTCCCAGTTCATCTTCTTACTAAATCAGCAACCTCCCATGAAGTTTGTTTGGAATACAGTTTTTTAAATTATTATTTATTTATTTTTGGATTGATTATTGTTCATATATGCAGGCAATTTGGCTGTTTGTTGCTTAAAGGGAGTCTTTGCACCTTAGGCAGTTCTTAGCCTCTTACTCAGCAGGTAGCCAATCAACTTTGTCTAGAGACAAGTAAAGGATCGAATGTATGGGTGCGAGTGGAAAGACTTGGCCGCAGTCAAATCATCAAATATGGGTATACCACAGATGGATGGGCAGGAATCAGTGTCAACACAATGTAACACAATACTACAAAACCAAGGTGCGTACAGTTCAAATAAAAACAACCTCAAGCAAAGCTAAGTAGAAAAAAGGAACCAGCAAATCTCTTTAGTTCATTTAACCAGGTAGTTTCAGTGCATAGGCTTATTCTGACTGAGACGTTTGACAGGAGCTATATATTTACAATGAAAGTCCTTATAGCCAATCGTAAAGCTAAAACACCCAGCATCATCAGCAGACTGTCAGAATCCACTGAGACCACTCTTTTTCCAGCCAATTGTTATTAAGACACTACATTCAAAACTGAAAACCTCAGCCTCTGAGAGATACTAGAAAGGAAGTCAAAAGATCAATAAAGTCATGTCGAGTCAGGGAACCATGGATGCCTTTGCTTTGCATAACGTCAGTCCATTCGGTGGCATCACCTCCAAAATTTGTCATCCTGGTAGCGGTGCTTCCTAATAGTTGTTTAGACACCACATTTCAGTCAGCACCAAAACTGTCAGACAGGCTGACACCACCATCCACATTTCCTCTTGACCACACCCTTTTTGATTGAAAAATCACACATCTCATCTTCTCTGCTCAGCTCTTGTTTCAGTTTATCCACAACCAGGTTTGTCTTTTAGTTGTTTGTTTTACCTTTAAAACCCATTAATGAGAGCCACAGTTAAAAGAAAATCCATTAAAAATATAAAAATATAAATATTCATTGATCTCATCAAATCAGTGGCACGATGCTCCGTAAACACGCTGGCTAGAGTACACAATGTTCATTCAGTCTGAGGAAAGCATCGAGCAGCTGAATGGTACCTCCCCTTCAACACTTCCAGATATTTCATCAGCGAAGGGCTGAGTAGGATGAGCAGCAGAAGCCTTCACTCTGTGCACATTCATACATAACTGGTTCCTTCTAGCTCGACTCTTTCGCACAGCTTATCCCCTTCAGTTGCTATGACTGTTGCTAGGGCACGGCAGCAGTCGCCCGGCCCTGCTTGGTGCCTATAATCTGATTCTGCCATGCTATTGCACCGGGCTTTTGTGTATTACTACAGCGAAGGATGAAATTGTGGATGCCTGAAAACCAAAAGAATAAAAGTGTAAGATAAAGTGGTGCAGTACAATTCAGAACACGTCAGTCTATTTTTGAAGAAGATGAAAGTGGAGTTTGAGTCCTGAGACTCTGTGTTCTAATTTTGCAGTTCAGTTTGGTCCTTTGTGGGTTGGAAAGGAGGATTTTGCACACTTCTGGGCTACTCATTAATGGATAATAGGTCGTATTGGGTCCTTAGTTTTGCAAAGGCAGGTGATCGAAGTACTTTTCTTTTTAATGTAGGAGGGGGGAAGGTGAGATCAGAGCCAAAGGATGCGACAGCAGCACACAGGCCCTGGGGTCAATGACATAATTCCCAATGCCACCCCCAAAAAAGAATCTGTATGTACTTATGCAACTGACCCCCTTACTCGAGGGTGCTGAGAGGCAATCAACAGGCAAGAGGAACTAAAGTAATTTTGTAAAGTTTATTCAAGCGTGAGAGAAGATCTGCATTATTTAGCTATGGAGCATCAATAAAAAATGCTTCTCTCTTGTTTAAATGTGCATGTACAAAAAAAAGTTCAGCGTTAGACCAGAGTTCCCTCTGCTTTGGCTTCTATTTCAAACCCTTTTATAGAAAAAGAAGCTACAGCATCGCTCCAGCATCCATTAGATTTCATTGATTGAAGCACTTTGTGGCATTTGGCAGGCAGCCCTTCACTTTTTGCACAGACAGCTGATAAGCAGAGTTAGCATGGCCTCATCTACTGTATTACTGTGCTTTATATCTATCATTTTAATCTGGGATAACTTTGATGAATAAGCTGAACATGAAGAGATTGCTCTTTGTATCTGCATCTGCACAAAGACCGAACTGTTCCAAAACCACAAGCAAACTGAGTTAAAGGTCCAGTGTGTAGAATTTAGAGGTATTATCACGTCCAACTACAGATGTAAGTACGTTTAGAACGAGCCCTTTATAGGCAGCACATCTTATAATAATTCTGCCATGCTGCTGAGCAGAACAAGCAAACCAAATATGGTTTCTAGAAAGGACATTTCACATTTAGACTGAATCAACACGCTTATGAGCTCTCCATCATGCTTGGAAATGAAAGGATTAATTTTGTTCCATTTTACAATGTGATGCCATTAAATCTCACACAGTGTTCCTTTAATTGATTTAAAATTCATTTCTGCCATATGTTTTTTGTTTGTTTTTTTGTCCAGGGTTAGGGTTAAAACTTAGATTTTCTGAACTTTTGATTAGCATCATTATGTAATAGTTTTCCTGCAAAGGTAAAGACATTTCAGCCCATGCTCTTCATGTCTTTATTGCTCATTGGCAAACTTCAGCATGCTAAGACAGTAAAGAGAAATGCCAAACCTCTGTACGTTAACATCAGCATGCTTGTACAATGAAGCTCTGCAACTATTAAGAGTCTTACATAGATGTAGACTCATAATTATTTTTACATAATCTCCTTTCATTTGGATTTTCTCTGTAATTCCTTGGCTTCATTTGATTGTTTATAGGCCGACTGATCCTGATATGAAAAGGTAGCCCACTGTTTATTTTTAGCATTTTTTTTTATTTATTTCCTGTGTTGTGCCAAGTCCACCTTCAGGCTTCTAGTGCCAGCTGTACCAGACGGCATTTGTCTGTGTGTGTGTGTGTGGGGGGGATTCAGTGGTGTAACAGGGTTCAGATAGAGGGCTTTTGTTTATTATGAGTTTGACTTCCACATCAAAATTCTTATCTATATATGGTCCACAGGAATGTGACTTACCTGTTTATCTTTTTTTCTTCTTTCACACTGATCAGAGGAGAAAGCGTGAGGCACGATGGGACCATTCCAAGAATATGAGGTGAGTCTTAACTGAATGCAAAATACTCTTTTTTACCCATAAAAACAAAGATAAAACAAAAATATCTGCAACCTTGCAGTTATTATCATAAGATAATTAATGATAAATATGACCTGAACTAAATCGTTTGGTAATTCAAGAGAAAAAAAAAAAGAAAATCATAGTTATCATACATGCACTACATCAGTGCCTCCTGCTCTGATAAACAGGAAAACAAATCACCACAGAAAGGGAGCCCCCGCAGCCGCATCCCACGTCTGGTCCTCCATCCTTTCCGACCAAAAGACAAGGGATCGCCTCTGTCTGATTCCCCTTTCTCAGAGGAGGAGGGCAGGGAGTGTGACATCAGCTCCGAGCACTCCAAGAGGACCATCAGCACCAACAGTTTTTGTTCTGGTAAGAAGCTCAGCTCCAGGGCAAGGGCAGGACATGCCTAATATGAAATGAACGTGACTGGTGGTCAGCTGAAAAATCTTATGACAATACTACAATGCAAACATTTTTAAAAATTTAAGCAAAGGTTATGCACGCTCAAAAAGAAAAAGCATCTTTATTTGGTTTTCTCCCAAACTAGCCTCTATTAAGAAACAGAGCAAAAAATGCAAAGAGTGAATGTGTGTGACCACAGAAACTACTTGACAGCTACTTTCTGGTGGTGATGAGCCATTGTAAAAGCTGTTGTGCTATCTGCCAGAGAGCAAACTTAGGTTGCGATTGACTGCCTGCCCTGCGCTGCCCATTCTTGGCTATTACTGTCTGTGTGCCTGTCTACAATAGATGACACCGGCTGCCCCACTAGTCAGTCTGTGTCCCCCTCCAAAACCCCGTCAGGCTCAGAGCAGAGTGCCCACGGATCGCCGATACTCCCAGAGCGCAAGACCAAAGTGAAGAGGGTGAGGGTGATGGCCGAGTGGAGCGGTGAAGCACGGAGCGCGCCGAGGCACAAGAGGGAGCTGAGGTCGGCCATGAAAGTCAGAGGTACAAAAAAAGAGTACTGAGAAAAATACAAAAACAAAATTTCAGATAAAGCAAGAAATCTCAAAATCTTCAGCTTAGCCCTGCTGTATTATCATCTGATCCTAAGGTTTGATTCTGTTACCACTCATGAGTTTTGTTTTGTTTCTACTCACAGACTTCTGTAGTGCAGCATGGTTATCACATAACAATTTCCCACTCTGGGATGCAGCTGCTTACTAAAAAGAAAATTGTGAATGGGAGAAGAGCCATTTGTGTATCTGTGCATTTTTTTTAATCAGAAAATTAATTTTTTTCTCTTATAATCTGAGGCAAAGGGGGGAAATGCTTGATTAATAATCAGACTGAACAAGGGGCACTGATTGGTGGGGAGAAATGTTTGGGAGCTTAACCAATTAGGCTGATTAGCAGGAGGTCAGCTCACTGAAGGTGCACAGACTCTTAGTTGACTCACAAAGTGGTGGAGGATCACTGAGATTTGAGCAGTTTTAATTGCTGTTGTCACTGGAAACAGTAATATGGTTTTGTTTAATGGAAAAAGACACTACTCAGGTATGACTCTGATTTCAGTTTTGAATCACTGAAACTCTAAAATGATGACCTGCTTTTGTTCTGCTTACATCTCTGTGCCCAGGCCTCAAGCCTTTGTCCTGCTGCAACAGGACAACAGCAGAGAGAGATTGCATAAGGCTGGATAGCATTGGCTAATTGTGACGTTCCAGTGATATTTATGAGGATATGGTTCATTTTTGGCTAAGCATTAGTATAGATTGCTCATAAATCTTATTGGAAATCCTGTTTAGAGATATAAACACCATAATCCTGCAGTGGTTGCTGAATGAAGGATTGTTTGTGATTTTTTTTTTTTTAAAAAAGAATATGGTTTTCTAATGCACAACAAAACTCAATCTAAAGCGGTTTCGGTTTCTAATGTGGCACGTTGGGAAAATGAATTGCTCTCATGCATTAAACTCAAATTAACTTGGGCTGTGGTTTAAAGGCAGGAGCTATATGTCTAGCTGGTAACTTTTGGCTTCTTTTAGCAGGAATTTTAAGTAGGATTCTTTTTTTAATTTTTATATTGACCTTCATTAAATTATGTAGAACCCAGAGTGTTGCTGGAGAAGTATAGCGGTGATCAAAAGTTGCACTGCGTCTTTGTGGATCCAGAGGAAGTATATAATGGTGTACCAAGAGAGGAACTGTGTGACTGCATGAGGAAGTCAGGAGTGGCAGAAAAATATGTAAGAAGACAGAGAGACAGTGGTGAGTTGTGTCGTAGGAGTGACAGATGAGTTCAAGGCAAGGATGGGATTGAGTCAGGATTTGGCTCTGAGCCCCTTCTTGTTTGCACTGGTGAGGGATGGGTTGACAGATGAGGTCAGGCAGGAGTCTCCGTGGACTCTGATGATTGGAGACAACACTGTGCCACGTAGTGAGAGTAGGGAGCAGGTTTGAAGAGAGTCTGGAGAAAAAAGGAATAAAAGTCAGTAGAAGAAAGACGGACTACATGCGTGTGAATGAGAGGGAGGTGGGTGAAACGGCCAAGATGCAAGGAGCAGAGGGAGTAAAGGTGGATGAAGTTAAATACCTGGGGTCAACGAGCCAAAGCAATGGATGGTGCACAGGAGAGGTGAAGAAGAGTGTGGGTGGAGATGAGTGTTTGGGATAATATGTGACAGAATCATGCAGCAACAGTGAAAGGGAAGGTTTACCAGATTGTAATGAGACTTACTATTATGTATGGATTGCAGAGCTGGACATGTTAAGATTTTCTCAGTGGGGGTGACCAGAATGGATAAGATTAGAAAGGAGTATGTCAGAGGGGCAGCTTGGGTCATGCAGTTTGGAGACAAAGAAAGAGAGACAAGGCTGAGATAGTTTGGGCATACGTAGAGGGGGGATAGTGGATATATTGGACAGAGGGTGTCGAAGATGCAGCACCCCGGTGGACATGGAGAGGGTTGGTGTGACAGGAAGATGCAAGGGATAAGCTGAGATGGAAGCGGATGATCTGCTGTGCTGACCTCTACAGGGAGCGGCCAAAAAAAAGGAGACATAATTTTGTAGAACCCACATTTTTACACTTGCAGGAATCAGTCAGTGTTTCTGCATCACTAAAGATGACTGTTCAACAGTTTGTTTTATCCTGTTGGGACATTGTGCTTTTTTTCCTTCCTTCAGGTAGTGAGGCAGACTTCAGCTCTTCCAGCAGCACAGGCAGCCTAAAGACCAGGGAGGTTCTCAGTTCCAATTCAGTTGGAAAGAAAGCTCCTTCACGCAGGTATGAGGTTTAATATGTGCATCATAAATCACTAACAGATTTGAACTTAAGTTTTCAAGACATGCATTATCCAGCAAGACTGCAGTGTGCATATACACACTTAAAAAAAATAAATTATTAATGAACACCCATATTTATTTGTTCTCATTAATTTTTATTTTTTTCTTTCATCTTAAGTCGCAGCACTCACATCAGGCCACTTCCGGTGTTCAAACCAGCCGGGAACCCAGCAGCCAACAGAGATGCAGAACTCTACGCTCCCTACCGAACTCCTCCAAGAGCTGCCTCCTCAACCAACAGCAGCAGCTGCACCTCCAGCCCCACTTCTAGGTAATAAATATAGATTTCATGCTTATTTGCCGTTTTCTCTTTATTTCCTGTTAAATGTGTTTGAAGTGTAACCTTTTTTGTAAGAGAAGCAGGTACATTTTGGAGACTGTAGAGGTTTAGGCTGTGGCTCGGGCCATGTGCAGTGACCACTAGTGAGTGGGTGGCTGGATTAGGCTCAGACAGTTATCATTTCCTCTCTTGCAGCTGGCTAGGATTATATTGGTCATGATGTGGCTGTAGCTGGGATTAATGGGGATTTAATATAGCAAATGTCTGAATATGGTACCCAGACAGTGACCTTTCTGACTGGGTCTCATCTGCAACTAGAGCGAAAGCAGTTTGCTTTGGCAAAGAGAACAGGGTCATAAAATTTTTCATACAACAGAATACAGTTGCCTGAGTCTTAAATATTGCTAAAACTGAATTTCTAACATGGTGCTTAAGGCAGCAGATTATTTGAAAGGCTCCGCTAGTTTGCATCTCAGCCCTGCATAAGCCTTCACTTTAAAAATCCACTCTCAGGAGCAGTCCAAACAATAGACACTCAACCCTTTTAGTTTCTGTGCAGACACAGAATCTGCCCTGTTTTCCATGCTCACAGCTTCCATAAGTGCATCATAATCCTCCAGTCCTGTCACTCCAAGACGTGCGGTTTGTCAGCATTCCTCTGCCTGGCTAAGTGTCATGTGACATTGCTTCCCCCTCACATGCTGCTTTCTCCAGGGCTGTATCTATTTCTGGCAGGGATGCAGCATATTTGCATCAAAGCCTAGAGTAACCCAGGTTGCTAGGATATCGTGCTGGTGAAAGAGAGCGTCTTAAATGCTGCTTTGCATATCATCCAAATCCGCTAGCTTTTTTTGGGGGGTGACAGGAATCCTTTTATTAGTTTTCTCTGAGCATGATGACACACCTATTTGAGGACATGTAGGGGACATTTGCCAAGGCTTTTTCCACTAAGGTGATTTCTTTGCTAGCTAACGCTGCTTGTATTCAGCATTTTAGGATTTTAAGTCTGTTGCCTGCATGTCAGTAATCCTGTGTCAGACAGTAATTCCAGGCTTCAGGGAGCATCTGCCCTGACAGCACTCTGAATCCGACTAATTACATTCTGTGGGGAGAATTTAGCTGAAGTTTTAAATTGGTTTGTTTTCTGCAGCTGTTTAAAAATGTCTGCTTGATGAATGACAGATAATCACTTTCCGAGGTGTAAACATCCACCGGCAACCTCATTTCCCTTTCTCCCTCTCTTTGTCTGCCCAACAGAAGGGCAGGTCTGGGCTGCTACCATTCATGTGGTGACAACCACGGAATCAGGCCTCCGAACCCTGAGCAGTACCTCACCCCTCTGCAGCAGAAGGAAGTGGCCATCAGACACCTGAAGACCAAACTGCTGGAGTCTGAGAACAGAGTCCATGACAGGTTGGCAGCCTCATGTCCAGCTGTTCAGTTTTAAGACAGGATGACAGCAAAAATGTACTGCTGTGCTGATGTAATGCTTGCATGCTGCAGTTCTGCTCCTCAGTAACATCTTGTGAAGTCTAAACCCCCTGGAAAAGGAGTGTTGCATGAGACTGCGCATAGCAAAGCATATTTTTAAAGTGTTTCTTTATTCGTATGCTGCGCTTAACAGTGATGGATTAAATAATGTCCTTGTCATTCATTAAATATGGGACTGTGGTTTAGCATGAAGACTCAAACAGGAGCATCTGGGCAAATGGCAAAATATGCCATTTTTATTTTGGGTGAAAATTTGAGTTATTTATTTTACTTTACTACAATTTCTTTGAATGTGTACTAAGACAAAAAGGAGGCATAGTAAGAAATCAATAGGAATGGCATTGCTGGGGCTAGATGGATTAATAGATGGGGCGACCGTGGCTCAGGGGGTTGGGAAGCTCATCTGTAACCGAAAGGTTGCCGGTTCGATCGTTGTGTCCTTGGGCAAGACACTTGTCTCCTCTGGCCTACTGGTGTTGGCCAGTGGGGCCGATGGCGCCTCGCTTCGATATGGCAGCCTCGCTTCTGTCAGTCTGCCCCAGGGCAGCTGTGGCTACAACTGTAGCTTGCCTCCACCAGTGTGTGAATGTGAGAGTGAATGAATAGTGGAATTGTAAAGCGCTTTGGGTGCCTTGAAAAGCGCTATATAAATGCAATCCATTATTAAAAGTGTGGTAGCTAGGTTACACCAGCCATTCGTAGGTGGCCCACTTAAAAACCCGGGAATCCCATGGTGCCCACTCAATTTTAAATTTTCACTCTAATCAAAATACAAGACAAAAGTTTCTTAAATTTTATTCAAAAACCATAAACAACACAGGTTGTTGGCTTTAAATTGATAATGCTACCCAGTCATATGTCAAGTGTTAAGGCCCATGTGTGGCCCACCTGCCACTTCGACACAAAATTCAAGACATGAGCAGTAATTTTAGGTCAGAGTAATATTGCAAACTAATGACCTCCTATTTGATTAAGTTTTTTTTACATAAATGTGTAACTGTACATACTTTCATACATTTCAAACTGAATAGTTATTCACTCCCCCCTTTGAATTCAGGCCATGAACCTTCACAGACATTTGTATTAAAGTGGCAGAAAACACAAAGTTACAAACTCAATAAGTGCAGTGTTTTTGTTTTGTTTTTTGTTTAAAAAAAAAAAAAAAAAACTCCCGGCATTTGTAAGTGGCCTAGGACTTCTGTCCATATGGTGTATTTCTCTCTTCTAACAGTAAATGTCTAGCCACCTAAACCCACACACAGTGGGTTGTCACAGCCATCCCCCAGAACATCCAGTCTTTAGCTAAACTATGTATAGCTTCAGACTTGGCATATAAGTGGCTTTTTTTTTTTCCAAACTTTACAAATTACATGGTAAAGTTCACAAGTGTGTATTCAAAAACTGTTCCTTTAAGTTACTTGGATGTTTTCCTCCCTCTTTATTAGAGAGACAGAGATTGAGGAGCTTAAAGCCCAGCTTAGCAGAATGAGGGAGGACTGGATTGAAGAGGAGTGCCACCGGGTGGAGGCTCAGCTGTCCCTCAAAGAAGCACGCAAAGAGATCAAGCAGCTGCGTCAGGTGGTGGAAACCATGAAGAGCAGTCTGATGGAAAAAGATAAAGGAATTCAGAAATACTTCATTGACATCAACATCCAAAACAGGAAGTTGGAGTCCCTGCTGCAAAGCATGGAGCTCGCCCAGAGTGGTGCCAACCTCCAAGATGAAAACACCCTGGACTTTATGTACGACAGCTCTGATGGCAGCGGGAAGAAGATGGTGGTGGATGAGGAAGGTGCAATGGAGCTGGGATACCAAGGAGCAGAGGCAATGGCAGACAGCGGGCTGCTGGCAAATGATGAGATGGCGAACAGAGCGGACATTTTGGAGAAGGTCTTCATGTCCACTGCAATGGACTTCAGTCAGGACTGTAGCAGCAAGCTGAGGGCCAGTGCAGAGTCTGGGCCCAGAGTGTCTGCGCTGTCAGGAGAGAGACAGTCAACCGATTCATCCACTGGAACCCAGCCCACTCTACCAGATATGGTTGCCACCTCAGGCACACTTCCACATGAGGACAAAGAAGTCCAGGCCGACATCATGCCCATGCCTCCAGACCTGCAGGCTCTGCTCTTTCAGCTTCTAAAGTTCCATGGGGTTGCAGCAGGAGATGCAGCTCTATCAGCCCCAGTTAGTCTTCTAGGGTTCCCAAACCTACCTGGCTCCATTTGCACCACCACCAAACAGCCTGACTCAACACCTTCCCAACCCAGCACATTTACAGAGAGCCCCGACACCTCCGCCGATTCCGGCACATGTTGCTCAGAGCCTTCCGAGAACAGACGATTCATGGAGGAGCTGGACTTTACTGTCGGCGAGGAGGATTCTCATCTGTCATCAGGACTGGATGTGGTCGGCAAGCGTTACTGGAGCAACAGCTTCCTCGTGGATCTGGTGGCAGTAGCGGCACCAGTATTGCCTACAGTGGCTTGGCTGTACTCACGGCATGGCTTGGACGGAAGCACTCCGGTGTACAACATTGCTGCCCTGATTAGGGGCTGCTGCATCATGGGATTGCACTCTCTTCGTCACATCACTCATAGGCCTGATGCGTAATGGCTTCCAATCCGCATGCAAAACCCCTGACCTTGAACTAAAGCACTTAAGCATCTTTCCAAGAGTATTTGTGACATCGTTGAACACTTGATATCAATGCAGTCATTTTGGTTTGAGCACTGTTATTTTTTTGCACTGTAGTTACCAAGAGGTGACATGGAAGGGATTATTTATAACAAAGTTTATTTATGTATTTATTTATGATTTACATGTATAAGCAGATCATCTGGGTAGATGGTTGTGTGTTATCATAGTCCTGTGGTGTCCCTAGCTGTTTAAAGCAAAAGTTCTTTGTGTTAAGAGATTTTCAGGAGGTGAAAGACTGACTGCTGCTTTCTGTTTGATGGGTGGTGGGTTCTGGAATGTTTCCTTTCTTCATAAAGTAACCTTAAACCTTCAGCCAAAGCTTTAATGTAAGTTCACCGTTTTGTGAATTTTTATTTTTATTTTTTATTTTTCCTCCCCTCATTCTGGGTGTAGAGCTTTACTTGGTACTGCCTGTGTATTGTTCATAGAAGCTAATGCTTCAAAGCAACTGACACTTGTAATGTGCCTGAGCAATGTGCAATACTGGTAGTAACATCAATGTCCTTGCATCTTTATTATTAAAGCATGATAATTCTGGCTATGTTGTAGTGTTTTGTTTATTTGTTTTTTGTTTTTTTTACATTTGCTTTTGGGTTTATTAAAATTCATGGAAATCTTTTTCCAAGTTTGACTTGTGTAAGGGTCCTGTTTGAGACAAAAACAATGGGAGTTTTTTTTTTTTTTTTTTTTTTTCTTCCCATAAATAAACGGGGGTGGGGTATCTCATCAGAACCCAAGTTCCAGCAAGCAACATGCTCTCGTGATGGTTCATCTTACGTAAAAGCTTTCTCGACCTGTCTACAGATGTCCCCTGGGTTGTGGTTCTGACTGTGGAGTGCATTAGATCCACTTTACTGGGATCTCTCAGAAGCTGTTAAACCTGCCCTTACACCAGTAAAAACTGGGTCAGTGCAGCTCTGAGTCTGCTCACATAAGCCTTTAGTGATTGCATAATACCCATCACATTCAGTGAAAATTAAAGCAAAAAGCTGATTAAATCTACATGAGCTAACACTTACATCTTTGCTACAATGGGTCCATTTCCGCTCCAGCTGTAAGGAGAAATGCTATGTTGACATTGCATAACCATGACTCCTCGGTTCATAAGGCATCTGAATCATCAGATGCTGTAATCCTCATATCAGTGTAGGGATGCTAGATTAAATGAGTGGGCAAGCATTGGTTTGAGCATGAGTGCACGCCAGTTTTTTTTGTTTTTTTTTTATAAAAGAACACTGGATGTGACTGCACCCACTTAGCTTATCCCCTTTCTGAAGACTGATGACTGCACTTTCCCTTTCTGAAAGTGGGTCAGTCTCTGAGAGGTTTGGCAGGCAGGCCGGCAGAGTCCCCAGGTAGATGGGACTGACATCATTATGATGGAGGTCAGATGTGTGATGACAATAGTCCGTCAGTACCTTCTACAGGCCAGTTTAGCATCAGACAGTTTTGATACTGGAATCTTCATGCATGCTGACGCTTGACTCTAATGCGTAAATGATTGATCATGAAAAGAAATGCTTTACAACATGGTAACCATCCTACATTAGCCTATTAGCCACATTGCTAACATTTATGGACTTGAGAAAGTATTATGATACAATAAATTCTCCACTTCTTTATTTCAATAGCTGGGCCCATGTCCTCATTTTAGGTTTGACAGCGTTTTAGTAGGTAAAAATGAATGCTTTGACATGAATTGAGCTGCGGTTTGGGGAAGGCCTCGAAGGGGACTAGCAACGGCTCCCGGGCCTGGCAGATCTCCATGCACTAAATAGAAGTGAAGAAGTTAAAGAATTGAGAACAAGGAGGGTGGGGCACGTAAACGAGAATGAACAGCTTGCAGAACTGGGGGAACCTATATAGATGACAACCAGAACGAGTGTTTGGAGGCGTGGTCCTGCTCCTGAAATTCCGATACACAATCTCCAACTAAGTGCAATCGTTAACACAATCTTTAAGTTTGTGTCACTCCATCAAGGTTTTGTCGCATTTTCTCCCCTTATTCACTTCTGTAGTTTGCAGCATTTTTCATGAGGCTGGTTTGCAGGTAGGAGATTAAAAAATAGAAAGTTCTAGGTCAATTTTATTTTAACATGATGATGTCAAGGGAAGAGTCTATACATATTTCTGTTTTGCGGGAATGTAATGGCAATTCCACCAATAGCTTGACAAATTTCAATAAAAACCAGAGTGAGATATTGGTAAGGTTCATCCTCTGGGGACCATCACTGATGGTAACATTTTACAGAGCTCTTTCCAATAGAGTTTTATTTCACTGTAGAAACAAGATGTTTGCCAAGTGGCCGACACCTAAAAAACACTCATAGACAGTGAAAAAGCCTGAACATAAAGGTTGTATTCATGAAAAATTATTACCTTTCCCACAATGGTTGCTGGAGTTATTTTACTATTTACATATCAGGCGTAGCCAGATTGTCTTCAGTCGAAGATATGAATCAAAATTTATTAAAAACCTGTGTAGGTCTAATACAGCAGAGATACAATTTGTCAACTCTGGACTCATTACTTTATATTAGTCCTATGTTGTGCTCAACCACTGCTATTTTTACCATTAAGCATGTGTGAAAACAGGATTTTAATGATTAATTTCTGAAAAAAAGAAATCACGACGTGCAAAATTTAAAAAGGAAAACATGACATGCAGCCTTTCTCAGTGAAAATAACGGGGAAAGGGCATTTCCAAAGAAAATAAATCCACACCTGCTTTTAATTTCATTCTTGAATCTATTCATGCTCTAATTATTTTCATATTCATTTTATCATTGAAATTTTAACAGAAAATTTGTCAGTAAATCATTGAATAATATTAACCCAGATATGTCTTCTTTGACTTGCTTTGCACCATTTATCACAAGTCATGGATGAACACATGCTGTATCTGCACTTGCCAATGTTTCCATGACAACACTGACTGGGAATTTCATTACAATGATGCATAACAAGATGCTCAGTCAGAAGCACTTACTTAAAATGATGTGCTAGGAAACGTTTATCCATCAGCCTATTATTTGCCAAGATTACTGTATGAGTGTCCATTGTGATGATGACCCATGTATTTTAAGTACTGGGTCTCTGCAGACAATTCATCAACTATTTAACAGCAGAGTAAGATTTCCTCCCCCAAGATAAAAGGGGAAAAAAAAGACGCATCGATCACTGGAAATTCTCCTTCAATATTAAGGGCTGACAAAAATGAGTGAATGGCAGAGAGATGCAGTGAGATTACCATGGGAACCCACAGCTAACATCTGCATTGGCTACGTTCTAGTCTACCATCATGTATCCACACGCACTTTGAAAATTTCCAGCCTTCATTTTAATGCAGATTTCCAGCGAAATAAGGGCCATACAGCACAGGGAGATAATGTGAAATATAAAAGCATCATTCATTTAAAAAAAAAAAAAAACAAAAGAAAAGAAACAGCGAACAGATCAGTTGTCAGACAAAGACATAAATATTTAAAAAAAAAACAAACAAGCAAACCAAGGGATTTCACTGGTATTCAATGATGCATAAAATAAATTAGACGTCCTTGCCTTTTGAGGTTGTAAAAATTACAAAAAAAGAGAGAAATGTACTCCCTGTGTATGTTTCAACAGGTAGCACAAGTATCGGTTTATTTACAAATGTTCCTGGAAAATCCAAAATGGAAGATTTTCCAACAGATTTAATCATTATCTCAGAAAGCCACTTCTGACCTTTAACCTAAAATGATCTGGATGGTATTAACAAAATCTCCCTTAAATCTCCCTTAAAGACCAAAATGACCCTGCCACATGAAGAGTGAGAATACCCGCTGCCCTCAACATTGCCATGTTTTATGCCGCTGCAGATGGAAAACACACTAAAATGCTGCTGGTGGAAAAAAGGAGGAGGACAATCTGCTAACATGTGAGTAGTGTACAGTAAGAATCCTGGTAGGTTTGGTGACTTTAAAGACAGAGCTAGCATCTTTGCCCCTCCCCCACCCCCAATTGCTCAAAAGTGAGCCTCTTTAAAATGTTATGAGAGCTTGACGGCAATTTTCTGCTCCTTCTTCATCATTCTCTGGGCTTCTTTCTCCATCTTTTTCCTCTGCTGCTCCATGAAGCGCTTCTCTCTCTCAGCCATCTTCTGTTGTCTGTTTAAAAAACAAAAGCAAAACACAAAATTATAGTATAAAAAAAATAATAAAAATAATAGGTGACAGGAAGTGATGTCACACCAAAGCATGTCACCAAAAGCTAGGTCAGCTGAGAATGGGGGAAAACAAAACCCTGCTTTTTGTGCCACTGCTGACAAAGTATTATCAAACACTGCCATCTGGTGGCCATGAAATGAACATACACATTTAGAAAAGTGATGACTGCAAGAAGAAATATAATGGGCCCATTATTCTCGCTGTATTGATGTTGTGTGCAAACAGTGATGTCGCCACAGTTCGATATCATTTTATACCAGCACTGAGGGTGCGAGTACCGGCTGGCGTATTCTACTCAATGATAGGTCATCACTCAGACAAATCTTCCACATCAGTGCAAGCATAGGAAGAGAAGTCAAAACCAGAAGCAAAGAAATAGTTTTTTTTTGTTTGGGGTTTCCCACAAAGTCATCTGTATCTGTATAATCTGTGAATACCTGAACATCTGTAGTGATCATCAAATAGCAGTACAAAAACAAAAAACTAACTAACAACAATAACCCCCTGCCCCTCCCAAAAGAACAAAACAAAAAAACCCAACATTGTACACTCGTGTTCTAACTACAAAGACGTGAGGTGCACAAACAACTGAAATGCCAAAGTGCAGCTTTCGGCAGCGGATGCGAGACCACTGTTGACGTGCAGTGCCGTTCACGAGGACAAGAGACGGCGAGCATAATGGGCTCACGAGACTTCTTTGAGTTGTGTGAGATAAAAACAAATGAAAAATTAAAATACTTTTATAGAGCTATGTTGTTGTTTGTTTTTTTAATCTGAACAAATAACACCATCTATTAGAGCAGGGGTGTCAAACTTATATGAGCTGTGGGCCACTGCTGGCACTGTCATCTCATTGGCAATCCACTTTAGTGTTCAAGTAGTACAAAAAACCCCAAACAAACAAGAAAACACCCAAAAATATTTCTGAAAATACAGTGGGTTTTTTTTTTTTTTCCTTTTAATATATTGTATAACAAGACAAAATTGCAAACGTGAACGCAATTCTTTTTCCTCACTCTTAACTAACTGAAGCCATTCATTGAACTACCACATAATGGTACTCTGGTACTCTCTTTCTGGCCACACGCGTGAAAGGTCTTCTGCTATAATTTTATTCATATTTAACAAAATAAAAATGCAGGCATAAGTGTACACATTAGTTTTTGACTGCTAGCGAAAATTTTTCTCTTTACA
Source organism: Rhamphochromis longiceps (assembly GCF_057381845.1). Classification (NCBI taxonomy): domain Eukaryota; kingdom Metazoa; phylum Chordata; class Actinopteri; order Cichliformes; family Cichlidae; genus Rhamphochromis; species Rhamphochromis longiceps. Next base: position 17,052,996 of record NC_140567.1, read on the forward strand.
AATAACTCTCTTACTGAACTAACATATGTTTGTACTCTCTGCCCATATTGCCTTCATATTAGATAATTTTCTGCTTATAAAAGAACTTATTTTAACATTGCACTCAGCAACAAATAAATACTCCCCAACAAAAAAAGTAACTTCAAGGACCAAACTGTATTATATTTCTAAGTCAATATAAGGGCCGCAAACACCGGTGACGTGTGCCGCAAGTGGTCCCCGGGCCGCGAGTTTGAGACCCCTGTAATAGAGGATAAGCTAAAGGAAACTAGAGGAACTAAATATGAATTAACTGCTAATAACCAGCTATGTTAACAATCTATGTTTTTTACACCAAGATTAAGAAATTCTGTTGTAAGACTGGAAGCAAAGATTTCTTATTTTTCAGTTTAGACACCTCTGTCCTCACTGGTAGGAGGTGTGAGGAAGAGATGCAAGGGACCCATGTGTTTGCATAATAAAAGGTTTGATCACTCTCTTGTTTAACATAATTTCCCCCTAGTCTGCAAAAAATTACAATTAAAAAAAAAATAAAAAATAAAAAACAGCATTTCACAGGAGGCATCTACTTGGGGTCATTTAGATGACAGCTAAGAAATCCAACTATAACCTGGTGTGCATTAACACAAGGATTGTGAATAATAATCTTTTACAACTGTGTTGTGTTGTAAAAAATGTTTTTCTGTGTAAATACAGACAGATTGTTGTATGTGGCCATGAAACCTGTTGTTGTGCATTCCTCAGTCTTTACTGCAATCAAATCTGGGTTCAATGACAATGTGTTGGAATTGTATATTAACATGGTTAATAACATAAAAAACACTCCTTGTTCCTGTTGTTGTGTCATAACTGGTTAGTTAAGGTAGCAAACTGGTATTTGCTGTATATAGAAGCAGATGAACTCTTGACCCATTTACCTGAGCACCTCCTCTGCCTCCCAGGCAGCATCAGACTCATCCTCCCAGGCATTTGTGTCCTCCTGCCAGGTGTCCATTTCACCCAGTTCAGCCTGTGGAAATTGACAGTTTGTAGTCTTATATACAGAGATAACACTATGATAACATTTTAGTCGGGAGCCTTTGATGTCTAATACATCATAAACGTCAGTTCACACAAGAGTGTTGCAAACTGCATCAAAATTTACTGAATCAGTGGAATAAGAGAAGGGGATTGGTGCATTCTTTTGAAGGCTTACTGAGTCATTCTGACATTTGGGTTTTCTAAGATTCAAGTCCTGCAGCTTTAATAATTTTTTTCACAAGCCTATTTACTGATAAAACAAGTTTTGCTTTCCTTTGATGGCCAACAACTTCTCCTGCATAATTATACAATTATTAGCATACAGAGTGTAAAACATAAACAGTCTTCCAACAATAGTGTAACTTACTGAGGGGGGAATGAAAGTCATCATATCCTGAGAGGCTGCCAACCTGCTGGAGAAGCCTGCTGAGCCATCAGGCACCAGATAGTTCAAAGGTTCCCTTTTCTTCAACACAATCTTCAATATGAAAACCAGAAAAAAAGAAGAGGAGCTTAGAGTCAAAGTAAAAGGAGTTAATGTTGAATCGCTGCTCAACTATTAATAGGAAGGACAAGCTGAGAATGGGAGATTTTCAAGCAATCACACTGTTACACTACAAAAATTGTATGTCTAGAAATGACAAACCCAACATTTTAAAAGCACTTTACTTCTGCACTCAAACAACTTCTAATCAGTGGCTGCAGGAATTATCAGGCTATGTATCAAAAGAAGACGTTTCAATCAAAAGCCATGGGTTTGGATCACAAGAAACATTTGATCGCATTCAAAGCATTAATAGCAAAACCTTTACTCTTTACTGTATCTGGATGCCTACAGAATATTTATGTCATGCTTCTTGGTTTAGACAACAGTTAAGAATTTGCTAAAAATAAACAAATAGATTTGCTAAAAACAAACAAATAGAGTTATATATTAGATGCCATTTCTTGTTATTACAGGAAATCAAAGCTAAAGTTTTAATATTGCAATGGAATACATAATTGAAACTCTGCACTGCGTGTCTCCTCTTGTTTTACATCTGCCCATTTCTAAACTGAGTAAAAAACAAAGACTAAGATCGACACTGTTTGTGCAAATTACTTCTAGATGCTACTCTTAAGTTTCTAATAGAATATACATTTTATTAACAGCCCCTCGTAAGTAGCCTGACACCAGCTACAGTTATAATATTATTCTTAGAATTTTCTGTGGCATGGATCCATTTAAAACAGTTGGAAAACAAATAGTAGCCTTTCCCTTTGAAGCGGCAACTTTTTTCCGCATCTTCATTGTATTTTGTATCATGTTTGCTTAAGTCAAACACAATAGTCACGGCTTCTTTTTTTTTTGCTATTACAGTTTTTCCTCATTTACAAAAATAACCGCTTTTCCATCTCTGACATTGTAATGACACCTACGACTCTTCAGTTAAAAAAAGCCAACCACATAAACAAACTATAAATTCCATGACATAGAGTGGCCCTATTACATTTCACCTTATTTTCTGTCATATTTACACTGGTATAATTGTGTATACTCAGCAAACATTGTCAAAGTTCACCACAATTAAGGAGCTGAGCCTCACAGGTGAAGTTTACTTAATAAAAGACAAATTTAAAGGGGTTATACACTTTCATAGACACGGCACAAACTGCTTTGACTTGTTGCAGACATACCTTCTGTGTTTTTCTGATGGTGGGAGCCATGTCTTTGAAGTAGTCCGGCTCTTCATCTACATCGTTGGGTGGAGGGGAGACATTGCCGTTGCCACCTTCAATCTTAATACTTGTAGGAGCCTCTTCATCCCAAGAGCTCCATTCCTCAATCTCTGGCTGTGCAGACAAAAATAAACTAATAAAAACACAATAGTGCCTGAAAGTTATTTGTTTATGAAAACAAGAAAATTGTGTCTCCTGTATGGCAGCCTCTTCTCAAAGCAGTTGCTGATGACTGCTGCAGTACATGCCTGTTTTGGTACAGATGATGAAAAATCCACTGTTGTTGGGAGAGTTATTTGATCACCACTGAGTTTGCGGCCCCTTCCAGTCCTGTGTTACACAATGAAATTAAACTCTCCATTATTATAAAAAGCAGAAACTGCACATTACAGAACACCACAATCAAATCTCTTTACTGTGCATTGTGACAACCTTGCATCCAGCACATGCACAAAAAAGGATCTCTAGTTGTGGTGCTGATGCATGCAAAAATCGTGGTAAATGCTGTGAGTTGCTGTGAGTTTCATAAAGCTAGAACAATATTTTTTAAATCCATATCTCCTATTTTATTTTCAAAAATATCGTAGTAGTGTAAAGATAAAGGTCTCATACATGCTGTAATGGACAATGCATTTGTGCTTACCTGCATATTAACCTTTTAAAGAAAGAAAGAAAGCTGGCTAGGCATGTGCAGATCTTAAAAAGACGGAACTGAGAGATGGCCATGATGAAATTGAGCTGGTGGGAAAGAAAAGGAAAGATTTCTGCATCTGATTTTGCAAGTACGGACATGACTTGTATGCTCCACTTGCAGCAAAGCAGACGAATATTTACACAGGACTTACAAAATCTGTAAGCGTTTATAAACGCTTAATCTCGAGAGCCGTGCCACGAGCACCTCACTGAAATACGAACCCGTATTTATTCACCATAGAATAAGACCGAGCTTAAGGCTAACGTTAACAATGCAAGTTCTTTACTCATGAAAACAACCGAGCTGTACCTACTAATAAAATATGCGTCTCTACAATCATAAAAAAGATACAAACTCACCTTATAAGATGCCAATAGACTGTATGAAAGGCAACTGCTTCCTTCTTGTGTGGCAGAAGAGACAAGTTCATTTATTTGCTAACCTCTGCTTGCTAGCTTAGCCCACAGGAAAACATATTTCTGAACCCTTTTAAACTATTCCTACGACGACACATTGGCGGTGACAGTTTAATTCACTGTTATGTCAAAACAATAGCGGTATCAGCTCCGCAACCCAGTTTTGTTTCATGACAAAAGTCCTAAATTTGTGTCGTCTCTCGTCTCTGTCCCATGGCTGCCATCTTTGAACTGGGAGGAGCAGAAACACAGGAAGCGTGATTGTGCTGTATTCAAGTGCTGTTGGAAAAAAAAGGGAGAGTATGTAATACAGGAGAGAATGGAGAAGACATGCACTGTATGGCTTTATGGCGAAGAACCTGCACTACAGATTTTATGCTGGCTTTGAGAGAGTTGATGGTCACATATAGAGAAGGTCAGTGTCTTTGTGGAGCTACAGAAAGCATATACAGCATCATAGGGTGCCAAGAAAGGAACTGTGGTATTGCATGAGGAAGTCAAAAGTGGTAGACAAGTATTTGAGGGTGATACAGGACACGTATGAGGACAGCGAGATTACATCAGACATCGGCTCTGAGCCCCTTCTTGAAAAATATTTGCATATTTCAATTTATACACGTTCAAAATGCAAACTAGAAGTATTTATAAAAATTACAACGCGCTGGTAAATATCTATAGATACTTCTCAAAAAACGTTTAGAGAGACACGCGTCTCCCTTATATTTATCCTTTATTATTGTCGTCTTGCTTGTTTGTAAACTGAACGCATCGTGACGTCATCACAAAGACCCAATCAATACACAACGCCAACGGAAGCGGCATATTTGAAATCTGGCAGTTGAAGTCGAGCCTTTTTCCCTGTGTATTGTGCTGTAATTCCCGTCGCAAGAGACTTTTTTGTGGCAGGCCTAAACACGGTGAGATGGTTTTCGCTTTACTGCACTTTAACGTCATGTTTTTAAAAGTGTTCTAATGCGTGTTTAACTTCACTTGAGTGCGCGAGTCTTCGGCACAGTGGGGAGATTTGATGAGCAAGTTATCTTGAGCAAAATTGCTACATGCTACCTAGCCGGAAAATGAGCTAGCCCCGATTGTAAACACGAAGCTATCCAGGTTTATAAGGAAAGCATTTGTTCAGTAACTTGTCTTCAACTTGTTATCTAGGTTATTTCTTGCTGCTCACCAAGTCAGCATATAGTACCTTCTAGGTATTCCTCACCTTAGAATGAGAAATCACACAAAACTGGTAACTTAATGTTAATTAAATACTGAGAATTGTCTCAGTGTTGGTTACTCCTTTAACAACAGCTCTGGATTTCTTTTTAAATGTCTGCAGTCCTAGCTCCCCATTATTAATAACTGTTAATAAACGCGTCATATTAACATTAAATTGCATTTTCTGTGCTGGATTTTGTGTTCTTGTTATTCAAGCAAAATGCTTATATTCATTTGGGCTCATTTGTTATTTGTGTTGACTGAACTCATCATTTCAGATGGAGGAAGAGGAGCACACAGACAGAAAGCAGAAACTTGCCATGCTTTATCAAAAGCTTAACAAAATTAAAAAGTATCTCAATGAAGGTAACAAAGGATTAACAAGTAGTCATGTATGCCAGATGTCTACATTGCCGTGCATAACTGTGACACTTTGTGCTTGTTACAGATGACACAGACAATATTAACCAGGTCATTGGCTCAAACTCACCCGAATCATGTCTTTCATATTTGATGGACTTGGAGAAAAAAGGAGACCCTCACTTGGATAGTAATCACCTCACCAGGCTCATTGACTTTTATACCAGGGTGTTCTCCAATATGCCACTGGGAAAACACTGTCATAATGAGAGCTACGCAAGGATGTTGGTCAGATTTGCAGAGCTGAAAGCGTGAGTAGAAATGCTGTTCTTGGTTTAATTATATTTTCATCTGTGCATTCACTGGGTCATTTATTTATTTTTTTTCTATTAGAATTCAAGATGTCAGTGAGGCAGAGCCTAACTTCAACGTGGCAAGGTCCCACAGCCAGAATTTTGCATTTGTCCACATTGCACATGCACAGTTTGAGATTTCTCAAGGTAGACATGTGATGTTTGTCCTTCAAAGCATGTGCCAGTTCTCAAGAAATGCTATGTAGAATATTTAATTTAATCTCTAACACTTTACCAGGCAACGCAAAGAGAGGCATCTACATATTGCAGAATGCTGTTCAGGTGGGTGCCCAACCGAAAGAACAGCTGGAGGCTGCTTTGCGAAGAATTCAGAATGGAAAAGCACAACTATGGAGTTCAGAGGATAAGGAAAATTTACCAGGTGAGCATTCATGTTTATCTTGTGTCATTATATACATGTTGCTGTTTGACTTGACTGTCCAGCAGTAGAAAGTAGGGCTGAACGATTATGGAAAATAATCTAATTGCGATTTTTTTGCCCCAATATTGCGATTGCGATGCGATATGCGATTATTTTTTAAGGTCTTTGTCTTCTGTATTATTAAACAAAGACAAGCAATACATCATATAGTATGGCCAATACTATATTACATTAATTTTAAACTGTTCTTTCCTGGAAGACAGACCTCTGTTATGATGACATGAGGTGATGCATGAATTGATGACTGACATTTTTATTTAACTTCTTCAATCACAACAGTATATTTGAACATACACAATAGTTTATTTTTAGCTTACAAACATCTGAGCATAAAGTGCTGACAAGGAACCCTGGTGTAAACATTAAAATGAAAGTCAGTACAATGTGCAGATTGCAGAAATATACATAAAAAAAATCAGTGGCTTTACCACACTCAGTTTTTCGACATCTGTGAACTACTAGACAGTCATTCAATTAAAAAATAATATTAAATAAATAAAACTAATAAATAAAAAATACACACATCTTACTGATCTCTGCAGTCAGTAACATTACACATAAAGTGCAAACATAATAGCAATTGTATAAACACACACACAAACACGCCTTTAAAATTTAAAGGCGTGAAATTGGACGGTCTAGTTCTGATTAGCGTCACCGCTGTCTCGGTGGAGTTTAATAAACTCGGCCGTCTGCTTCTTGCTATCTAAAATATAACCAGACACTGGTGTAAATTCTCGACTGTCTCATACTTCTGTTTAATAAGTTTTCTGTTTGACGTTTAGTCAGCTGTGTGAAAACCAAGGAGGAACCCACCCGGGGGATTAATAAAGTTTTATTTTATCTAATCTAATAACTTTAATCTCAGCCAAACCGATTTACTCACGAACAAACAAAACACTGAAAAAAGCCCAACAATAACATTTTTAGGTTGTCTAAGTGACTTATATATTACGTTTAACCCGAGCAGCGAAACTCCGCGGTGATCTGAAAATGATGTGCCGGGAATTGTGCCGTTCTCGGCCGCATCAGTAACCCTCGAGCTCCCGGCTAGCTGTCGAGCTGGTGGGTAGCAGACGCCTCTGAAAACGTCGAAGCACTTTTGCAAATATGGGATATCTTGATAAACCGAGCAGATATTTGATGTTTACACAACTACTTTCTCGCCTGAAAATATGTTAAAAGTTTATTTTGTGACCCAGAAAGATTAGTATGAGTAATTTTAAAACTTAGTAGCGGCCGCCATTGCTGGAAACTGGAGTTTGGCTGGGCCGCGCTATGAATTCTGGGATATGGTAGTAATTTGGACAGCTTTATAATCGCAGTATAATCGCAGCCTTTGTGGTTAGAAAATTGCACTTGATCATGTCGCGATATTATCGCAAATGCGATATATCGTTCAGCCCTAGTAGAAAGTCACAATAGAGCTCAAATGTAATAATGCCCTTTTCCCAATCATGCTTTTCTCTTCTAAATATTTTGTGTTTTCTTTCTGTCAGTACCAAACAGTGATGCACAGGACTCTGTCAAAAAAGGCTCAGAGTTACAAAAAGTAAGCAGAACGTCAGATGGGACAGGTGACTTGCAGCTCTCAAGTATTTTTAGTTCGGGGTAAGAATAAAGTGGTTCTCAACCTCCCAGAAGGCTTTTTCTAAGGGGGAACATCTGACATTTTTTGTTCTCTGTCCTTCAGGAGGGACTCCCTTGGTGGAGCACCAGATGACCAACTACCAGGCTGGAGGACAGGATCTCAGCGCAAGAGAGCAGTTGGAATGGTCTGTGGGGTTTGTTTGTTTGTTTGTTTGTTTGTTTGTTTTTTCACTTGAAACTGTTCCGTGTTACCCATTACCAAAAGGTCTTTGAGGATCCCAAGTTCTGCTCTTACATTTTTGCTTTGTAGCCAGCAAGAGTTCCCATAGTACCTTTCTCTATCCCAGAAAAGGATGATGATGATGACTACAATAATAGCAGGGTCTCCAAAGGAAGCGATGCATCAATCCCCACAAGTTTGTCCAGGTATGTTTATGTTTATTTATTTTGGTTAAAATGTAGTGAATGTAGGCAGGGGGTGGGATGATCTGAGAAATACAATTGAAATATATGTAATTAAGTGAATTTACTTTGCGTGTAATGTCCTGCAGTGTCAATGAAACCTATATCAGGTTTGTTCATGCTTAATTTGTGTCACTGTCTTAGGCAAACATCTGGTTCAAATATGAACCCAATATTTGGGCTATCCTCCTCAAAGAACAGTGCTGTGGATCGGGATATAGTGTGTGTTCAAGTGAGTACAAATAAACGTATTTGTACCTCTCAAATTCCACACTTGGTGGCTTTCGTTTCTAATGATCTGTTGTGTGAAGAACCTTAGCTTGAGCCAAAGAAAGAAATGTTGAATCCTTTTGTGCGTGTGTGTGTGTGTGTGTGTGTGTGTGTGTGTGTGTGTGTGTGTGTGTGTGTTCTCAGCAACCAGCTCTTAGTCCAGAGAAATCCACCTGGGAGGACCAGGCAGCCATAGACTCAACCACAACTCTCCTTCACACATGTTACACAAAGAACGCCTCAAGAATGGAAGGTACTACATTACATATTTCCATGTGGAATCTTATTTTCTATAGTTGTGTGAATGAAAGACACTGTGTCCCCTTCTCTGTTTTCATGACTGTTTTCCTTTCTAGCAGATGTAACTTACAATTTCGATCAGGTCATCAATTCCAACTCTCCCGAGTCATGTTGGGCATACCTGACTAACCTGGAGAAGAGAGGGAACCCTCACACAGACATCAACCTTCTGAATAAGCTCAAGGACTGTTACTCTAAAGTTTTCTTCAAGCTGCCAGTCAGACAATACAGCAAAAATGCCACCTACGCCAGAATACTAGTCCGATATGCAGAACTAAAAGGGTGAGTGCCCTATCATATCATTCACAATAATACCAATATAAATTGTTATAAAAGTGTTAAATCATGATATCAATGATTCGTTGGAGCCATGCGTTTATGTTTCTCAGTGGGCAAAACAATGAGACAAAGCCAAGCATGTCTCAGCCACATGCCAGCCTCCTAATTTAACAGCTTTCAACAAAGCACAGTACTCTGCTAAATTTCTGCTAAAGGTGGGAACAAGATTTTTAGATTTGAATCTTATTATGTGGCTCCTAAAGAGTTGCAAGGTTGTTATTTATTTTTTTTTATGTTAAATTAAAAATTGTTAAGTTATACTTTTACTTGGAGTTACAAGGAATACACTACCTGGGCTGCTTTTGCACTTACATTTGACTTATCCTCTGGATATAATGCTGTCGTTATGGTTGCATTGGTACTGCTAGCACCTTGTGGCAATAAATTCACACTTTGAATTAGGTTATCACTGGAAAAACAAAGATGGAAAAGGCAATGCATTTTGTTTTAACTAATAAATCTTCTGCCTGCAAGCTGCAATCACTGATAAAACATAATATAATTTATATCTTTATTGCAAGTTTCCTTGAAATGTTGTGAAATGATCGGTAGTCACCTGAAATGGTTTTCCAACAGTCTTGAAGGAGTTCCCAGAGATGCTGAACATGTGTTGGCCCTTTTGCCTTCAGTCTGCGGTCCATTTCATCCCAAACCATCTTAATTGGTTTAGATCAGCTGGTCCTACCAAATGTAAACCAGATGGGATGGAATGTCGCTGCAGGATGCTGTGGTGGCCAAGTTGGTTCAGTGTGCCTTCATTTTGGAGTAAATCCCCAACAGTGTCACCAGCAAAGCACCCACACACCATCACACCACCACCTCCGTACTTCACGATGGAAACCATGCATGTGGAGATGATCTGTTCACCTTTTCTGCGTCACCCAAAGGTGGAACCAAAGATCTTGAATTTGGATCTCAAATTTGGACTCACCAGACCAAGCACAGATTTCCACTAGTCTAATGTCCATTCCCTATGTTTCTTGGCCCAAACTAATCTCTTCTGCTTGTTGCTTTTCTTAGTAGCTGTTTGACCCTAAAGACCTGATTGAGTCTTGCCTGAACAGTTGACGTAGAAATGTGTCTAGTAGAACTCTATGTGGCATTTATCTGCTCTAATCTGTTGTGCTGTTAACTTGTGGTTTCTGAGGCTAGTGACTCGAATGACTTTATCCTCAGCAGCAGAGGTGAATCTTGGTCTTCCTTTCCTGGGGCGGTCCTTGTGTGAGCCAGTTTCATCATAGCGCTTGATAATTTTTGCGACTGTACTTGAGGACACAGTCAAAGTTTAAGCAATTTTCCAGACTGACTGACCTTCAGTTCTTAAAGTAATGATGGACTGTCATTTCTCTTTACTTAGCTGATTTGTCCTTGCCATAATATGAATTCTAACAGTTGTCAAATAGAGCTGTCAGCTGTGTACCGACCTGACTTCTGCACAGCACAACAGATGGTCCCAACCCCATTAAGAGGGAAAGAAATTACACAGTGAAACGCTGACAAGGCACAACTGTGAAGTGAAAACCATTTCAGGTGACTACATCATGAAACCCACTGACAGAAGACCAAGGTTTTGCAGTGCTGTCAACTGTCCACATAGCCTTTCAGTCCCACCAAAAAAAAGCATTGGCACAACCAAATGATAGCTATCAGTACTGCTCTTTAAGTGTATCATTGTTTCCTTTTTCTTCTGGAGGATCGAGGATCCAGATGAAGCACAGGACCACTTCATAGTTGCAAGATCCAACTGCAAAGCCTTTGCCTTTGTCCACATAGCACATGCCCAGTTTGAGGTCTCTCAAGGTATGTAATTTTCTGGAACCACATTCTCAAAACAAAAAGCTGAAAATAAGGAGCAACTCGTACAAATAAGGACATTGTTTTGCACAACTTCAAGACTCCTCCTTGAAGAATTTAAATTTAAAGGTGGCACCACTTTGGAAAAATAATAGGTAGTCCAGAGCGGCAATGTACTGCTGTAAAAGCAACTAATTAAGTCGGTGCTTTAGAAAAACAGTATTGCCATAACTGAAGCCAGTTGCTGTAGTGTAACTTTATTACAGAAAGATCATTGTAATCAGTAATCACAATGTCTTTAATAAATGTCTATCTCAGTGTAATCTGTTACAATAAGGTCCCATATACACCTGGAAGAAACATGATTTTTGTCTAGATCTGATCGATGGATCACTATGTCTGCATAGTTTATTCAAAATGCATGCCAAACATTTGCTAGCGAGTGAAAAGTTTTGTCTGTATTTTGTGTTGTTTAGCCATAAGAATGTCTACTAATCAATCAATCGTTCATTAAAACATAATTGAAGTGCCATTTATTTATGCCCCTACTATCCTCTTTTTAGGTAATGTCAACAAAGCAACTTCAATTCTGCACAAAGCCCACACTTTAAATGCGAAGCCAGCCGAGCTCCTGGACATGGCCATACATAACCTTAAAGCTGGAGAGAAACGGCTACTGCCCACCAGTGAGGAGGACCCTCCCACAGGTAGAGATCTAAGTCAGTTCATTGTATGGGTCAAAACTTGAACATGCTTTTAAATTTAAATTAAATTTAAATACATTGTTATTTTTTAAATGCATTATATATTTTCCAAATTTCTTTTAGATTTGCAAGCAAGTGCTCCCGTAATGTCTGCATGTGGTGGAATCCAGGAAGTACAGCTTCCTGCTCGGGTCCCTGTCAGACGTTCGGTAGAGCAGCCTAAACCTGCGAGCAGGGAGCCTTTATCGGAGTGGAAGATCCCAACTTCCATCAACCGGCATGTTTCTCCTGAGGTCTGATGGCCCTTTTTAAATCTACTGCTAAATTTTTAGATACACTGATTTTAGTTTGTTTTTTTTCTACATGCAAGCTGGTGTTAGCTTATGTCTTCCCTGTGAAATATCCAAAGACTTGGTGGGTGTTTATTATCTTCACTTAGAACATGTATGTAAACATTTATTTTGATTATGTCTCAAAACCTTAAACGTTTTTTTTGTTGTTGTTTTTTTTCCCCCTTATAAGGTTAAACAGACAACACCCCCTGAACCTAGACCCATTCCTCGTCTGGCAGAATCTTTCCTTACACCATCCCTCCAACTTCCATCCAAAGCTAACTCACAAACAGTCTGCGAAACGCCTAACAGCAATAGATATCCAGCTGCTAACAGGTAATACTCTGACTTGGGTATTTGTGAAATCTCTCTTTAAATATGCAGCATAAGCAAAAGTGTTTTTTCATATCTGTAATTCTGCTCTTTAGTTTCCATTGGGAACGGTATTTAAATATATGCTTTATTGTAGGGTGCTAAAAAGTTGCGCTAAAAGTCAATTCTACTTCAAATCAATAAGCTAATACTTTTGTATTCTAGAATATTTCTATTGAAATAAAATGTCACACTCTGCATGCCTGTATTTGTCCCCTCTCAGCTTCATTACTCCTGTTGTAAAGAGAGGCCCTGAAGTGTCTTCCTCTGCAGCAGCGGCACACAGAGCTGGGCCTGCTCAGCAGCCATGCACACCTCTAAATCAAACGTTGTGTGCCCAGACACCACAGGTATATGTTCATGCCCTCCTTTTGGTTTTGTCTTATACATTAAAAAAAACCAACAACATACTGTGGAGTTTTTTGTTGCTGTTTTGTTTTGTTTGTTTTTAATTAAAGATTTTAGATGTGTGTGGGGAAAAGCACTTGATAGTATAAACATTTTTTTTCCCCAGCTTGACTGAACAGTAAACAGTTACTTGAATGCCAAGTAGACAGAGTTCAGTCAGTTGGAAATATCAGCAGTAATTTAAATACTACTCTCAACTTTAATGGGAAACTGTATCTTTGTTTGGATCTCATTTTAGGCTTCCCTCAGTGCGTTGTCCAATGAATCCATTACGATTAAGGGGAAGCAGTTCTTCATTCTGAAGATGATTGGACGCGGGGGATCGAGTAAGGTAACAACAGTGTTAAGGAGTTCCCATAATGCCAAAAACATTTCACCACAGTCTGACAGTCCAGTCGGCCTCTAATCTTGTATTTTAAACAACTGCTTGTTTTCCCCCTCCAGGTTTACCAGGTGCTCGATCATAAAAAGCAGCTGTATGCAGTGAAATATGTGAACCTCGAGGAGGCCGACGCCCAGACTATAGAGAGTTACAAAAATGAAATTGAACATCTGAACCACCTGCAGCAGTACAGCGACCAGATTATAAAGCTCTATGACTAGTGAGTGCACAGCCTATCCAGAAATTATTTTTTAAATTAGGCAGCCTTTTTTCTATTGTTTACCTGAAGTATACATCTCTGCCTCAATAAATGTCCTGATGGTTGTGTTTTTTGTGGGTTGTGTTTGTTTCTTTCAGTGAAATAACCAACAGCTACATCTACATGTTGATGGAGTGTGGAAACTTGGATCTGAACACTTGGTTGCGAAAGCGCAAAACTGTGAACCCTCTAGAGAGGAAGTTCTACTGGAAGAACATGCTGGAGGCCGTCCACACCATCCACAAACACGGTTCATTTCTCTTGTGCCTCCCACTATCAGTTGACTACCACTTTCAGTGTTGTTCAAATGTCATAAATGTCATAGTAACTGATGGTCACTGCTAACCACTGCATGTGTGTTCTGTATAGGAATTATCCACAGCGACTTGAAACCAGCTAACTTCGTCATAGTGAATGCTTCGCTGAAACTGATCGATTTTGGCATCGCAAACAGAATCCAACCAGATGTAACGAGCATCATGAAGGATTCACAAGTAAGTCATACTAATTAATACACTGAACCTCTCGTGTGTCATGTCAGCTTGGGTCCCAAGCAATCAAACTACAAAGGAATGAAATTGCTGGAAAACAATCTGGTGGACTCTAGAGGGGTGATGATATCTGTGCTAGACTGTCCAGTATAGCCTGATAGTCAGACATTTTCTGGTTAGCATGGTCAATGTCTGCATACTTCCAGTCCCAGGCTACAAATGGTATCTGTTCCAGAGTCTTTCAGATAAGATAGATGGAGGGCCACGGTCATTTCTTCCAATAGACCAGCAGATGTTTTGACATCGCAGGAAAAAGCACATTGAATTAATAACACAGATGTATGAATGAGTGCATTCCACTAAGGTGCGGCCCAGATGCTTGTCGGCCTGTGATCATGGCCTACTGGGAAAGTTACAGCAACAGAGCCATTGTTAAAGAAATTTATTTCACCTGTGTGGGTTTTTTTTTTTTTTTTTTGAGGATTTTTTTCTTCTTCTTCTTTTGCTTTAATAAATCAAAATCTCTGCAGGGGTGGTGTCCTAAGTATATTGTAGCATCTTTGAAACGACCTGCTGAAGTTCAAAAAACAGAATGGTCTTTAAAGGAAAGAGAGAGAGAATATCTAGTGAGCGGCTTTTCACTGGGTAAAAATGCTAATCAGAGGAAGGCTGAAGCAGAGCTAAAACGGCAACTCTTCAGACACTGGATGAAGTCAGGGATTGCACCAAGATACAGAAGAATGATTTTGAACTTCAAACCATGCAAAGCAACTCTAAATGAGCATACTGTGAGGGACAACAGAAAATGACAGTTTTCTGATTTAAGTTCTGTTAAATAAGTTGAAGCTGCAGCTCAGCTTAAGGATGTCAATCAGTTGGGAAAAATGGCTTAACATGTGTAACACGTAATCATTTGTCAACACAGGTAGGAACTCTGAACTATATGCCCCCTGAAGCCATCAAAGACACGTCATCCCAGACAGGAAAAGCACGCTCAAAGGTGTGTTACTTTCGTTTTTACTGATTTGACAGAGTCACTAACCAAACCGAGAATGCAACAGTAGGTAAGACACCTTCTGCTAATTTTGTTCAACAGATCAGCCCCAAAGGTGATGTGTGGTCCCTCGGATGTATTCTGTACTGTATGACTTACGGGAAGACTCCGTTCCAAAGCATCACCAACCAGATCAGCAAGCTGCACGCCATCATCGATCCCTCCCATAAAATAGAGTTTCCTGACATCTCGGAGAAGGATTTGCTCGATGTGTTGAAGGTGAAACGATGCCATAGATGGGACTTCTGTGTTACAGTTTTACACACATTAAAATGAGACTCTGTCCAATCAATTGTTGATGAGTCTTTATTAGAAGTGTTACTGAGGTCATGTAAAATAAAAATATTCAGCTTTTGTTTTGTTTGTTTTTTGTTTTTTTTCCTTTTACCAGAGATGCTTGGTACGAAACCCCAGAGAGAGAATTGCCATTGCAGAACTGCTGGAGCATCCGTATCTGCAGCTCAAACCACAAGCATCACCTGAACACGGTACATGTACATCAATCAGTAACAAGTTTGTGTACTAAGAAGATGCCAGGTTAACGTTAGAAATTCACCTGTACTCTGTTCCAGAATATCCTTCTAACAACGATCTTAAGAAGATCCTGACAGACCTCGCAGCCCTCCAGTCTCCAAACAGCATCATTCGAGCTGCTAATGTAAGAATAACTTCCCAAAATTTCTTCTCAGACTTCTTAAACAAGTTTCTGAAGCGCTAACTTTGCTCTCTCATCGTCACAGAATTTGGCAAGAATGTGCAGCAGTGGCAGGAAGCTGGATGTTGCAGAGTGTGCAAAGTCATCATCTTAACTGCCCTGGAAAATGTGTTGTGGCTGATTTGGTTCTTTTAAACCACTCATAACCACTAAAGTTTCCCTTTTTTTGTGAGATAAACAAAGCAATATCTTTGTTTTTCTTGAAACAAAATAGCACATTGTTTCATTTTTACTCATTAGTAAATATAAGCACAAGCCATTTAGCCATCATTAAAACTACTTGTTTAGTGTTGTGTTGTTTAAATCACCAAAAGAACCCCCCAAAAGCTCTGACCTGTAGTCAGAGATGCCAGACATTTGGCAGTGGCTCATTTGGATCCTGTCGGTTGCAGGATGGACTTTCAGTCCCATGGGAATTGACTGGCTTGTTTCAGTGCATCCTGTGAATGCTGTTTCAGATTCTGAGGAGATCAGGAAAAAACTTTGTGTCTGTGTGTTTTTGAACCCTTCCTGAGCAGTTTCAGGGAGTGCTGTTGCCATTACAGGATGTGCTTGGTCTGCAACAGAATTTATGTGGGTAGTACCTTTCAGAAATCCACACGAATGGTAGAATCTCTAAGTGTTACTCACTTAAGTTTGTTTTAATGTTTTGGCTTATCAGTTTGTGCAGTATAGTATAATACAATAAACATACTATATTGTACCATAAGAGTTTGTGCTTTGTTTTTTTCCATTGACATGTAGAAACTTTTTTTCTTGAACCTGAAGCTTCTTCCTGTGAGGGCAGTAATACTATCGAGTTGTAATACAAATGCTTTACACACAAATGTAGAAATTTTCATATACTATTGTAAAAAATACTTATACATTTGTACCGTGAGTTGATAAATAAAATAATATATGAAATACATATGAATATATATAAATGAATTACATCACAGGGAACTGTACGGAAGAGGATTAGGGCCACTGGGGAAAAAAGATCTGAGAAAAAAGTAAGAATTAAATTCTGAGATCAAAGTCAGAATTCTGACTTTTTTCTCAGAATTCAGGAAAAGAAGAAAAAAAAAAGACGTGCCCACTTTTTTTTTTTTTTCCCAGTGGCCCTAATCCTCTTCCGTAGAACTGAAACTGCGTCTAGTGAACGATTTTAGACACCTGTACGTACTGCGCACACCACCCTCCCTTTTGACCAATCACGGCCTCACTCGCTGAGGCTGAGGCAGGAAGAAAAGAGCTCTCACTCCGCCACCATTCCCAGAAATCACAAAGAGTGGGGTCTCTCCTACTCGTATTCTAATGAGTATAGCAATATTTGTTTTAAACAAGCTAGCATGAAATCTCTCAGCGTCGTTTACTGAAGCTTTTGGGAAAGTCCCGGAAGTTGATCGGGAGCGAAACAATTCCCTCCGCTAGAATTGGGAGCTTGCTCTAATAGACGATCTTTAGTCGTAGGTTCATCTTGCCCTCCCTGTTCACTTATAACAACAGTGATGGCGGCTGCTGCTCGGCTCTTCCTTCGAGGTGCAAACTCGAAACTTTCCATCGCTCCCGGCTCCCTGGGGACCACGCTGCTAAAACTGTCGCCGAACTGCAGCTCCCGCACAAAAACACAACGAAGGCATGCGGCACACTTTACCTTTCAGCCTGACCCCGTCCCGTCTCAGTACGGTGAGTGTTTGGCTAACCGGCTAACATGGGGGAGCGGGTCGTGTTGATACCGCTGGAATGTCCTCAGTTCAACCGAGAAATGAGCTGTCACCGTGAATTACACCGTGTATGGTTAAAGGGCGTGAAACAGCTGCACGTGGGGTCTTCTGTTTACTTGTTAAGTCAGAGCAAAAACATTTCTGGCACAACTTCACCTACTTCCAAGGTGCATGGAGAGAATGAAAGAATTCACAATGCAGGAACTCCGGCAACACTTAAGGGAAGACTTTAAGTCTTGTGGCCTTCATCAGGGTCTTGTGACATACTGTCATGTTGTTCATCTTCCCGTAAGTGTTGCTGGAGTTCCACCTTCATCGTCCTTTTGTGAAGCTGTTGTGAAGCTGTCCTCATCATGGAAAGGATCCTACAGTATTATCCTCAACTCTTGACGGCAAGGCTCACCAGTGTGTTGTTGGTGGTGTTTTTTTAAATTATTATTATTATTATCATTATTTTATTCTAGAATAAACCAAAATGGGGATTTGGACATTTTATGTTTAACCTCCTAAGACCCGAACTCTTCCACAACATACATTTTAATTTCTCTTTGATATTTGGGCATATTGGGGCCCGATGAATGTAAAAACAAAGAATTACCAGATTTTCTTTTTTTTTTTTTTTACCTTATTTTTGTTTTTAAGGAAAATAAGAGCCACGTATGAGGATATTCGTTTAAATTTTTTGATAGAACAGTAGCAGTATAATGTCCTCGTAAGTGGATATCAGGCCCTTGTAGAGCAAAATTGAGTATTTTGGTCTAAATAACCCAAAATGTGATGTCCACATATGTGGACGCCAGGTCCAAGGAGGTTAATGCAGTGTCTTTGTTTAGGCCCCCCAAAGGATGCTCTGTTTCACTTACATGAAAAGCTCGTGCATCTTGTGGGTTCATAGCCACAGCGTTCATACGACTTCTTGTAAATGGGTCCAGTCTTTTTACCTGGTTAATGAATGCTGAAATAACAAAGCAATAGCACACACCATTGCAGAAAACAGCCCTCGACTTACTTGTTGCCAGACAAGTGAAAGATTTCTGGTTTGATGCTGGGAGGAGACACTGTCTCTTGGCTCAGGAAGGGCACCTGGTGTAAAACTGAGAAAACAAAACATTCAAAGCTACCTGCTGCTACTAAGGAAGTAACTAAAAATGTATTTAATTTTTCCTTGTAGTGTGATCTAGTCCCAGGCTCTAAGCCGATTGCTTATTCTATAATATACTTTTACTTGATCCAGAATCACAACATGGTACTGAAAATTGTAGGTGGGAATCACCTGACACCCCACAATACAATATTATCACAATACTTTAATCCAAATTTTTAACATTTTGCAATAAGCTGAGTATTTCAAAACATAAAGTTCAATTTCAAATTGTTTCAACTGCAAATTATGTACTCAGAGTTAAACTTTTTCAATATCTGTCTTATCCAATAAAATAATGTTATCAGATTTTAGTTATTTTGTTTTTTGTTGTTGGAAAAAAAAAGATGGTGTCAGTCTACTATCAGTCTGCAATTCAGTGAAGTCAAGTTGCCAACTCTTGAACATGTTTTTAAAAATACAGCAATTAACTGCTATAAATCCTCATAAATCACATATCTGTTGTTGTCTGTATGGACAGAAAGTCACATTTCACTACTCCATTTGTGCTCATCAGCCTTCCTGTTCTGTAGGAATATAACCAGAATACAACCAGCTGGTAGCCAGTTGGCTCAGGTCCTATCGAGTTGTGCTCATTGATAAATATTCATCCAGATTGATGGCAACATGGTGGCAATCTGTATGCGTTTATAAATTAAACAGCAGTTATTTGCAAACCTTCGACAACCTGTCTGAGAATGATTGCAGAAAGGTTGCCTTCTTTCAAGCGAGTTGAGCCCTCTTTTTTTGTTGTGCTTTAATTTATTTATTAAAATATCCATATTTGGCATGCCTGCGTCAATACAATATCGCAATGTTGTAATATAAAATATACAATAAATTGCAAAAATATATTGTAATCAAATATTGTAAAACCATGCTGTATCATTTTTTCTTTGCTTTTTTTCCTTTCCTGCCCTTGTTGAAAACATGCTATTCTTTTGTGTTCTTTAATTTGTAACACAGTGTGTACTCCATTGAAAACAGGAAATCAAATCACAGTTGATGTGTTTTTCCTGCAGTACCTGTTCAGTTGAGGCCTAGTTGTGTAAAACCATTAAGACACGTATTTTTTTATGTGTGAAGTTCTTCATTTTTTTTAAATTAAGTGTTTCACCTTAAGGTCCTACCCAGAAGATGAACTTGTTCCAGTCCATTACGAGTGCCTTGGACAACACTCTGGCCAGCGATCCTACCGCAGGTAAAAGGCACGCAGACACACTCTGTAAACCTCCAGGCTGCCTAACAATCATGAAAGTATGAATCAAGCTGTCCAAGTTATTGAAATCTAAAACATTCAAAGTGGCTTAATCTAAGGAGTTTTCAGTATTTTTCACTCTTGCGTACTTGAGCACTAACGGTGCTGACTGTATTGTACTCTTGTTTCTCTGCAGTCATCTTTGGGGAAGATGTCGCCTTCGGTGGAGTGTTCCGATGCACAGTGGGGCTGAGGGACAAATATGGTAAGATGCTGCTTTCTATTTTAACGCTGACCTTAAAACAAACGAGGTTTACCTGATTTCAGCGATGCGTACCAATGCACGGCATCACAAAAAAATCATAAAATTTTTTCCCTCCTAATTTAAGTTGTTCTTGGTTGGTATATTGGTGGTAAGGAACATAATTTTGAGCTGTCTTAAGTCAGCCTTTTTCCTCATTGACGTTTGCTTGTTTTGGCTCATGGAAGGTGAAGTTCAGGCAGCTGAACAATGGGTGCTCTGTCAGCATTGTGAAGTATTGAGTAACCATTCTGTTTCCCTCTGTTTCTTTTCCATTGTTTAAAGGTTTTTCACCTTGACTATTACAATTACGAGCATCATGGAAAATAATCTCAAAAAGAGCCCCGTTGTAGTCTTGGAAATAGTGCAAAGTCCGCTAAATCTTACACTGTGACCAAAGACTGACTTGTCTTTAGGTTCTTCAAATGCACGGTAGACATTAAGAATCCCTCTCAAAAGTGACACCTGAATAGTTGAAAGGAAAAAAAATGTTAGTAACCTGTTGTCGGTGTGATTTTTTTTTTTTTGCCACTAGATGGCAGCAAAACACTGCTGAGAATCTCACCACCCACTGCTCTGGGAAGCTGATATAGTATGAAGCTCACTGTTATAAGTTTTGTTTTTGGGGCTCATTATTTTCTCTGAAGTTTTCTGATATTCTTAAATAGCACACTCAGAATCCTGCAGGTCGTTCAGACAGATCCTGGTGAAGAGGATCTGGCCTGTATGCAGTCTCAGTGACAGCCGGAGAAGCACAGGTGTAATGTATAATGCAGTCAGTGGACAAGATATACTGAAACTTTTGGCACTGAAATGCAGAGCTCCACAGACATAAATACTGTTTTGTGACATCCACTATTATATTTGTTTAAGCAGTTAAAAAATCGTTTTTATCACAACTATTGAATTCATTAACAGTATATTGTTAAAGTTTTGAAAATTGTAATTTTAATCTTGCCTGATCATTGAGATCCAAATCCTTAAAGAGTGTAATGCTGCAGCTGCTGCTCTACAGCTCTGACAGTCAACATTTTAACTTGTAATAGTCAGAAAATATCGGGTGTCAATAATAATGTTAATGATGCCTCTGTTCCATTTCTAATCAAGTGTCCATATAACCTGTGACAGACTGCCAGGCAATGTGAGGACTGGGTTTTTTCTGTTTTTGTTTCCACACTTGTTGTCTGTTCAGCTTTAATCCTGCAACCTCTCTGGTAACAGTGTACTCACACTGGACTTTTGTCATGACCTGACTCCTCACTTTGAATAGGATCGGCTCACCTTTATATTGGACAGACTATGAGCTGTGGCTTTTATATCAGCTCAGCGTATTAGGGACCTGATAGGGACCTTATTGATGTCATAGAAAGCCAAGAGTAGGAAACAAAAATACTAAAATAGAGCATTTATAGCAGAGCTAAGCCTAAGCTTCCAGCAGTCAAGGGTTGCTTGCACAGATGCTGACCTCTTGATTTGAAATTTTGGCCATATTTACAAACACCACTGCAACATAATATACAGTATGTGACGGAAAATGAGCAATAGCTTAATAAGTCTGCTATAATACCCATAATTCATAGATGCCTTGTGGCACATTGCTGTCTAAAACGAGGGTCAGAACAGGTCCGTTCATTGAGATCAATCTGATTCACAAGAATTTACATCAGTAACTGTCTCAAAGTACTGTATTAAAGAGACAGCCAGGTTCCTCTGGTTCTGCCGGAGGTCTCTTCCTTGAAAAAGAAGAGACCTCCGGCGGAACCACTCTTAGGGACGGTGAGTATAACCTTGACGCATCCCATTGATGTTATTACAGCTCATTAGGGTTAATTAATGCTGAATTGTGGGAAAACTGAGATAGGGAGCCCCCTGCAGACTGTGTTGAATGACAAATCGAATTTGAGCCTGCAGAGTCTAAGTTCTGTGACTAATTCGTGGTTAAAATGAGGCAATGTCTGCCTGGTCTTAAACTGAAGAAGCTGCTGAGCTTGTTTTTTGTTTTGTTTTGTTTTTTATTCTTGTGCTTTTCAGGCTGTGGTCAAGTTTCCAACCAAAAGCAGTACATATTTTAATTAAATATCAAGAAAATCTTCAAAGGCCAACACTAATTAATATGTCTTCCCTGAATTTGAGTTGAATGACTATTAAGAGTTGGCCACACAGAGAAACAGTTGGTGGAGCTAATTCTCCACACAGATGCTGTTCGTGGGCCACCGCAGAACAAGACATGACTTAATTAAAAGAGTGCCAATCAAACCTCAAGCGAATAAATTGAAGCAATGTGGGAAACTTGGCGTTTCTGTTTTGTTTAAAGCACTGATTTTAGGAAGGTTAGAATCACCTCGCAGGCCCCCTTTGACTCTTTTTTTTTTTTTTTTTTTTTTTTTTTTTTTTTTTTTTCCCCCCCTGCCATTACGTTTTGCGACTCCACTGGAGCAGTTCGAGTTTCAGTGGACAGTTAGGCCACATGCTTCGTGACTTAGCATGTTTGCATTTGTTTCTGGTTTTGATGACAGATGGAATTTACATTAAAGCCAAGTATTAAAATTATTTACTTGTGTTCTAGAATAAAAGGCACATTAATAAAAAAACAGCTTGGTGGAAATGCTCTGCATTTGGCTGTCCTGCATGGTAAAGTTTATTTTTTTTTTTCAGTTTCAACCTGTGGAGAAAAATGTAGTTTGGCATTTAAAAAGGAGGAAAAAAAGTTTTGTTTTTTTTTTTTTTTTTTTGTCTCCACAGTGTCATTCAGTTATGACGTATTATTTAAAAGAAGATGACCACTTTGGTTTGGTTGTATCATTGACCACCATAGTAGTAAATCTGTTTGGGTACACAAATGTCTAATGACATGGCAACAGCACCCAAATAGCAACTCACACTGTCTTCCATTAAACTCTGCCACTCCATAACACAAGCGTGGAGACTGACTGTGTGTGTGCAGCAACAGAATTTAATTGTTTTCCTCGTTTCTCACAAGGCTGATTGGCTAATTGGATGTCAATAGATTTCCTTTCTTGTTTACATTTTCGGTGGATATTTGTATGCAGCCTGGAAATGGCGAGAAGTCTCAAACGCACCCTACAGTAGCGGGCGCTGCCTTTTTGTTTTCATTGACGTCAGAAGTGTTGACCTTTTGGAAAGGGATCATTATTTTCCATCTCATCCTTGTGTACAGTGACGAGAGCAAAGCTGTTTTTATTCCTCTCTGTACTGAAAAGGATGGCACACACCTCTGCCCCGCTGCCATTACACACAACAGAGGGGTAATGCAGGGCGGACTCCATATGAATGGCTTTTTACGAGACCGATGCATTCACCTCAGTGATCACTCCTTCCACCTCTGGCTGCCTGTGCTTGATTGCTGTGAGAGCTACAGCGCACTAGCTCTCCTCTCACTCCCGTTTAGCCCGTTGCACTGAATGCAGTGTGGGTGTCAGACAGCTGACTATAAAAGTTCCATGTCGTCTATTTAAAATTGCATTCTAGACTCACGAAGCACAAACAGCAACACAACAGAGTTATTTTGGCATCACTTGATGTGTGTTTGTGTGTGTGTGTGGAGGCTTTTTTGTGTTATTACTTACTACTGATTGCTTTGATGACACAGAAGCTCACACACGTTATTTACTGTCACTTTCACATGAGGCTGCTTTTTTTTTTTTTCATTTTTGAGGTCGGCCTCAGTCTGAGCAGCGAGGCACTAAATTTTGATCACTTAATTGTGTGTTCCTCTGAGGGGTGGGGGTGGGGGTTTGGTTTTGGTGCCGTGGTTGCTAATTGAACTTTGTGAGTCCAGAGGGCACATAAGGGCAGAGTTTCGCTGCTGAGAAGCACACTTCCCAGAGAAACAGAAAAAGCACTGGGCTGGCAAATACACAAAGATGAGAGCAAAAAATAACATTCTCAGCCCAAATTTAGTGCAACACTCTTGCGGTTCTTTCTCAGATTATAGGGTGGAGATTGCAAAATAGTATTTTTTTTTTTCTTTCCTGTTTTTCCTCCATGGGGGTTGTGTGTTTGTTGCAGGTTTGGTTAGTTACAGCTCAGGAGAAGTCATCAGCTTCTCAGTTCATTTATTTTAGGACCACATGGCATTGTAACGGTGGGTTTCTCTGGGATCTCCTCAGTCAGGTGTGAAAAGTCTCAGAAATTTCTCTGAATCAATGCATTATCCAGCAATCCTGAAACCTTAAAAGCTCAGTGAGAACTTATTTTTTTTCTGTGTGTGTGTGTGTGTGTTACCTTCCTAATTTTTTCTTGTCACCAGGTAAGGACCGAGTCTTCAACACTCCTCTTTGTGAGCAGGGGATTGTGGGATTTGGCATTGGTGTAGCTGTCGCTGGTGCCACAGCCATCGCTGAGATCCAGTTTGCTGACTACATCTTTCCTGCTTTTGACCAGGTATGGCGCTGCCTTGCTCTGTGACAAAGTAATGTGAGTATTCGTACAGGTCCAGAAATATCAACATGTCCATGAAGGAACTGTCTGTTTTTTAAAAATCTGCTGTATTTTTTTTTTTTTTTTTTTCAGTATTTTTTAAGCTCTCGTGATTTCATACGTACTGGGGGAAAAAAGCACATGAAATTTTCAGACTGCTACCAAAATAATTTTAAACCCATTCCAATGGTTACAGTCTGAAGCCTGAGTTGTTTTTGGATTAGCATGAATTTTTAAAAAGTGTAAGTGATGTCTGTGATGCTGAGCAGAAATCTCACATTCATTTTACATTGTGGCCTGCATGCAGTCTGTAGTGTGAAAAAAAGAGTTTACATTTAAATTAAAAAAGTTTTTGCTAAATCATGAAAAATGGACCCACTGTAAATAAATAAATATATAGATTATATAGAAATTAGACCTTTTTTAGAGTAGATGGTGGAAAATAAGAACTTTTCTGTCATTTCCATGTACAGTATTGGATTGTTTGCAATTCTGTAAGTAACCAAAATAAGTTTTCTGTATTTTATTTACTGCCATAACAGTCAAGACAATGTTTGTATATGTATTCCTGTTGTTTGCATATAGGTGTTTTTTTTAATGACTTTTTTGTAGTTGTTTTTATTACTGTTTTTTTTTTTTTTTTAACTACATTAATCCACCAACAAATGTCATTAAATCTTTCTACAAGGACAAATAAAGAATCTTAATTGTTAATTTATAACTTAATTAGTATTTAGTATGAATGGCAGTGAGGAGCTCTTTATCTGTCGGAAAAGCTGTGAAACTTCAATATCAAAAAGTTGAAAAACTATGCACTTCTTCACAATTTCCCAAGCCATCCAGTGGGCCGGATTGGAGTCTTTACCAGACCGATTCTGGCCCCCGTGCCTTATGTTTGACACCCGTGATGTAGAGTAACAGAAACAAGTACCTGCTTGCTTGATCTGTTTTCTGGTGTTCAGATGTTCTGTATAGTAGTTTGGATGTACAATAGATCCTGAAGAAGCTTTTTTTTTTTTTTTTTTTTTTTTTTTTTTTTAAATCCTTGTAACACAAGAGAAACCTGGGTTACAGGAGGTCTCTGAATCAAGCCTGTAACTTGTTCAGGTTAGAAAACCTGTTAATGGGTAAATATCCATGTGCTGAATTTGATGTGAGGTTTAAATTTTTATCTATCTTGGCAGCTAAAATTTGAAATTAGAAGGCTGTTTACAGATAAGCAGTTGATATACCTTCTTGTGGTACGGGTACATGCTGTGTTTACCTTTTGCAGGTCTCAGCTCTGCTGTTGTCACAGACAAAGTGTTGCTGAATCTTCAAATTGACGCCTAAAAGTCTTGGATGTGATCATGTTTGCGTTTGCATTTGCATTCCTAGTGGTATTCTCAGTGTTCCTAGTGGCACCCATATTTCTCCCATATTAACTTCCCTTCATTAGCTCTGAATCCAGAACATAATTTAAAGTCCTTCTCATCACATGTAAGGTCTTGGATAACGAGGCCTCATCTTAACTTAAAGAATTCATATAAATCAAATAGAGTACCTTACTTACTTTACTTTCTTTGTTTTACTTTACTTTACAATATAAAACACCTCGAAGTAACTGTTGTTGTGATTGACAGTCAGCATCCTCGCATACGTCTCTCACTCAATATCTTTAGAAGCTTCAAGCAAAGACAGACAGAATGGGGGAAAAATGAACCTTTTACTCGTTGCTTTTCATATTTAGCTTCTATCTCCTTTGTTCTGCATATTTCTTGCAGCAGACCTTGAATGTCTGTTATTTAATATTTCTACAGCCTTGTACAGAAACATCAGCAGAACAAAAGAAGCCCTTTAAACAACCCCCTGCTTCAAAGCTTTGCTACAGAAGATTAATGTGACGTTAACACACTTAGCAGCACGTTGGGCAGTGCTGCTGTTTAACCATGCATATATGTTGACACCAGTGTCATCCTGTGTATTCTTGCCCTCCACAAGATAAATGCGAGTCTCGCTGCTATGTCAAGGCGACATGAAACAAAATATGCGATTGTGGAGCCAGTTTTTAAGACCCTCCTATTGTGACGCAGACAAACAGTAGATTAAATCTGGTGTCGGGCCTTGACTGGGATCCCTCTCGCCTTCTGCGCTCTCACTTAACACGATGGAGTCCAAACTGACCTTAGAGAGTAGTAAAAGGCGAATTAACAGTCCACCTGAGCTTCGGGGAGGGAAAATTTGGGACACCTTTTTGGTGGAAGCCCAGTGTCTGAAACTGTAGATGTAAAAGAAACCAAAGACACTTGAGGTGATGGCGCTCGTTAAAAATTAAGTGACGTTTTAATATCTTTAAGGGGAATAGCAGAGAGAATGCCTCCACACATGAAGCCAGGTCTTTATTCACAGAAACCAAAGAAAGTGCTCTGTTTTTGTTGGGATGTTTTTGCAAAGTAGTTTCCCTTATGTTTACATGACTATGTTCTGGACTAATTTGCTGGTGCATTAATCTAAATTATTATTATCACTTTCCAGATAGTCAACGAAGCAGCCAAGTACCGCTACCGTTCAGGGAACATGTTCGACTGCGGCAACCTCACTATTCGGGCTCCGTGGGGGTGCGTCGGCCATGGATCCCTTTACCACTCTCAAAGTCCCGAAGCCTTCTTTGCTCACTGCCCGGGCCTCAAGGTCAGTCCACTGCTTCACTGTATATGCATTTCCTTTAGACATTTGTGGGCGTTTAATCTGAATTTCATCTCTCACCTGAAAGCAGAATTTGAAAGTCTACTAGCAAAACCATATAGAAGTTGTAAATAGGCTGATCATTACTCTTTGTATTTTTAGTTATTTCATTATTTTTATAACTTTTCCTGCACCATCATCAGTGGTGATGCAATTAAAAATTATTTCCAAATTTTTCACAACAGTCAAAACAGTATAAGTTAAACTGTCCAGTTTAGATTACTTACACTAGAAGTGCTGAGATGGAGGGGGATATGAACTGGCCTGAGGAAAACCAACAATAATGTTGTGATCCTGCCTCAAGTGCAGTCGAAGAGTTACGGTGTTCCAAAGAAATGGTGCTCAGAACAGAGCACCCACATTTTTGCTTTGAATTGCACCTCTTCTTTACCCTCTCTACTAATGTTTTTGAGTTTCTGCTGCCATTTTTGAACTGTTTGAATTTGGCATATCTGATGCAGGTAGTGATGCAGTTTTCAGTAGAACCTCTAGTTCATCTCAGCTCTGCCACCTCCTAACTCCACTTGAAAACATTTGCACACATCACTTTTTTGGGTTTCTTTCTTCTTCAGTCAGCTAAATGAAAGTAAGCAGCATAAGAGGCAAGGCTCATCACTGAGGCTAGCATCTCTGCCATTCAGAATTATATGACTGGCAGCTATGGGCATTTAAAGAAAGCAAAAACTATAGAAACAGATCACTACAACAGTGGAGGAGTAGAATAAAGGGGATGTCTTACAGTGGATCCGGAAAGTATTCACAATGCTGCATTTGTTCCACGTTTTGTCATGTTAAAGCCTTATTCCAAAATGGATTAAATTCATTTTTCACCTCAAACTATAACACGCCATAATGACAAAGGGAAACAAGTTTACTTGAAATTCTTGTGTGTTCTTGTAGAGAACAAAGCATCTGTATGTGTGTGTGTGAAAAGGGCCTGAGGAATGAAATTATTCATCAGTCCTGTGATACTGTCAGTGCAACTACTTTTAATCCAGGAGTTTTCTCATATACTTCCATCTGAGGTCTGTAAAGTTTACAGCTGCAGTTCATCCCCTGTGAGTAATAAATGGGTCTTCCAGTATAAGGTCACAAACTGATAAATCCTTGTGCATAATCAGCCCGGTTCCCTCCCTCTGAGGGTCGGTCTCAATACACAGAAATGATTTAGCTCTGGTAAATACACAGTGCTGCAGTTAAACCTGGATTTTGCCTTAAGTACAGCAGAACCACTGTAGTGTGCAGTAGCATGCATTGGGCGGCATGGCTCGGTTGTGGGATGCAACTACACTTTCAAGCACACGTGTAGAATGCATACAGTGGGTTGAGCATACTTGCCTGTGAGCCAGAGGCAGCAAGAACAGCAAGACAAAACAAAGCAGATGTCAATATCAGCAGATGTGATACTGATTAAATCAGATCCAGAATGAAAAAGAGGAGTAGGTGAGTTGCAAAGTGGCTTGTCGATACAGGGCGTCAGTAGGCAGGCTAAAGCAGCACGCCTGAAATAAAAGTGAGACAATTGGATCTTTTAGTATAAAACATCTGGAACCTTACAATTCTCGATTAGAGAATGGGCAAAACACCGCAATTCATTTGAAACCACTTTTTGTATGCGTTTAAGTTTGTATAGTTGGGTATCAGTTTAAAGCATGTTGGACTATATGATGATATTCTCTACAGTCGAAATGTGAAACCGATTTAAACGTTTAAATATTCCATTCTGTTTAATAGGGAACATTAAGGTCAGTTCATTATATTCTTTGGCCTAACAGATGTCATTTATTTCTCAGGTTGTAATACCTCGTAGTCCAATTCAGGCCAAAGGGCTGCTCCTCTCCTGCATTGCTGACAAGAACCCATGCATTTTCTTTGAGCCGAAGATTCTGTACAGAGCAGCAGGTAAGCTGGTTTGTGTGTAAATGTTACTGTAAAATCAACACACGACTGAAGCTTTGTTGATGTTTGTTCAGTTGTCCTCTCAGCTTTTTTTTTTTTTTTCCCCCCTCAACCTTCTGCTTGGATTCTTTATGAAAAGCAAATGTTCTCCCTCTTTAGAGGTGCGAAGCTAGACAAACAAACAATGTGCCTGACTACAAACAATGTGACTGAGATCAGCTGGGCCACAAGTGTGAAGCAGGCCGTCTAAATGGTCTGTGAAGTGTTGACAGTGGCGAGCTGAACTCGCTCCCCCCTCCGCTCCTTGGGTGCAGTGTTTAGGGGTAGCATGAAAAAGCCCCAAGGCCAGCGTGGCCTTGGGAACACTGCCGGGGTAAACAGTGTCCAGCATTACCAGCAATACCATAATAAACTGTTAACAGTTGTTGAAAGCTGCTGTAAAACAGCACTGCCTCGTCCACATGTTGGTCATTTGATTTCCAAGAATTAAGACAGATGAATTTTTAAAGACTTGACTTGTACCGACAGACTTTAAGAAAATGTTTTTATTTTTTTTAAGTGTTTTCTGCTTTGACATGAATCAGGTCATATTATTAAAAAAGGTATGCTTTTTTCTTCTTCTGAGTAGTTCATACTGTAACGAAGGGCATTAGTAAAAACGGCTGTCGCAACACAGATAAGGCATTTTAATAGCTTCCATTCTATTTGATCTATGTTTGCTTACACAGCCTGACATGTACTTCTCCAAAAATGTAAGTTCATGAGGCGGTAACGCAGACCACAACAGTTGTGATTGGTCCATATGGTAGCAATCACACATACACAATTTGGACAAGGATTTCCTACACGATTTTAAAATGGAATATTTAATGGACTATCATTTTATTTAGCTTCGTTATTAGGCTAACACAATGGCCAATATATTTCTTTCGTTTCTCTGTCCATGTATAAACTCAATCAGTTCTAAAGTTTTCTCTCATAATATTCTCTCATAAAATCTGCTGAGCTCAGTCATCACTGTTTAGAGTATACAAAGCATCTCAGCAGAGTGGTGTAGAACCACCGATACCAACTAGTGCAGAACCAGCCTGCCGAAGAGTCCAGTTGGGGCTTGATGGCTTTGTTAAGTGTGGCGGTGGGAGAAATTGAATGGCTCACTGGTTGTCTAAAGGGTTTGTTTCATT
The DNA here is from genome assembly GCF_057381845.1 of Rhamphochromis longiceps. Lineage (NCBI taxonomy): Eukaryota > Metazoa > Chordata > Actinopteri > Cichliformes > Cichlidae > Rhamphochromis > Rhamphochromis longiceps. Next base: position 17,083,283 of record NC_140567.1, read on the forward strand.
CGACGTACAGACCAGAATTATTGTTAGTCTCACAGCCTTCTTAATGACAAAGACATCACCCACAGCTGCCATACCACACTGAAGTAAGGAGTCATGTCGTTGAGTTACGACAGCAGTGTTTCTTTGTAATGAGCGTAAACCGAGTGAATGTGGAAAAACTGAAACATACTGTTGAAACTGCACTCTTTCTCTTCAAGGAAAAAAAGGGGGTGAATTAGTTACTAGATCTTCAATAACATGTGATTTATTTCAACAATGTGCTTGTATGGGCAGTTTTATTGGCCTTGTCCACTTGTGATAGAGCTGATTGTTGTCTGAGCGTCAGCTGTGGTGGCATGTCAATTTTTCATAAATTAGGATTTACTGTTACTAGTTTAAGTTGTGTTTAAAAGTATACATACATTTTCTTTAAAGCAGTGCAGTTTTTTATTACAAAGTCAGTGGCCTATTATGACCATGAGATAGATTATCAGTCTGTCTATTTGTAACTGCTTATCCAGTTCAGGGTCATGGGGAGCTGAAGCTCGTCCCAGCTATTACAGAAAATAAAGCAGGATACACCCTGGACAGGTCGCTAGTCCATCACAGAGTTAACACAGACTGAAAGATAACAACTAACACGTTTATTCAAACATACAGACAATTTAAAATAATCAGTTAATCTAAGGAGAACAAATGATAAGAACTTACAACATGATTATGCCCTTAAAGTAAAATACAGAGTTGTGGTGGACTTGAAATCTTTTGCCCTAGTAAACTCTGTTTCTTAATTTATGTTTATCCTTGATTTTATACGAAATGCACAAAACAAAATGTATAAAAGCAGATTCAAGCTTACTTTCATCATTATTGATGGCTTTAATACCTCAGAGCTATAGCTACTTACTGACAAATGACTGATAAGGGATATAAGAGTGTAATACATGTGTCATGTTTCAGATTTATGTAGTTAATAAAATCAGTTATCATCAATAACTGTAGCCAGGAAGAAGGCAGGTGTTTTTGTTTGCATTATTTCACTGTTGATGCTGTCTGCCTCTTGTGGGATTGACGAAATAGTAGATCGGTGAGATAGTGTATGGAAAAAGAGAGATATTGCCGAGCCTTCCGCAGATCATTTTTACAAGAGCGATTTATTTATTTATGTGCCCATGAGTAATTTTGCTAATAATGTTGGTTGAAGCTAAGAGAAGCGTTGTGTTAAGGGCACCCTCTTCCAACTGCGAGCAAATGGACCCTCCTCAGACTGTGCCCAAATGAAGCCATTCATTTACTCAAACTCATAACAGAAACAAAGACAGTAGCTCCCCCCCCCCCCCCCCCCCCCAAAAAAAAACCCCCACCCCATTTTGTTTAAATATAAAAAAAACCCATAATGGGTGGGGCAGAAAACAAAGAGAAACTGGCTTCTTTTTTCCATTATACCCATGTTTAAAGGCCTGTCCAGTGTTTATCTGTCTTATACATTCGACCAAACAACAAATACAAAATTAAACAAAAAGTAAGTTAAAAATCAAAATGTCTCTTCCAGCCAACATTTAAAAAAATTTCAGATATAAAGTTAAGTCTTTGTGCGATTTGGCGCATCTCAAATAAATAAATAAATTAATAATCCAAACAGTAGCTATTTTAATACTGAAACAAACAAGAAAAGAAGGTAAAATATTCCCTCCAAACAAAACGTATAAATTCTAAATGCGCAAATCAGTCCAAGCATAATCACATTGCTCCGCCCATCAAAAAGTCTGCGCCTGTGCGAATAATATCGCCTATCATTGGTTATTGGACTGTAGTGATGGGATTTCCGGCTCTTTTTAGAGAACCGGCTCTTTCGGTTCGGCTCACTAAAAAGAGCCGGCTGTTTTGGCTCCGAACCGGCTCTTCAGGTTGTTTTGTTGCTTTAATTAATTTATTATTAACAATAATATAAAATTATGCACAAAAGGAATTACCAATGTAAAAAAAATTTGCGGTTTTATTTATATATGTTTATATATAAATAAATATATGCGGTGGCCCCTAGAGACAAAACACGTACAAATTCCAAAAAGCACATACAAACTCCAAAACACATTTCTAGCATGAACTGAACTTCCAAAATAGAGCTACCTAGATCACTTAAATTACACAATTGAAAGCATGAAAGCATATGTGTATTGTTTGTGTATTTATACACAAGCATTCGTATCTAGTCAAATAATTAAAAATAAAAAATAAAAATTTACCTGTTATTACCACACACCAAATCCGGTCGTTGGTACTTGCTGGCTAGCACTTCTGTTGTCTTTTGTACGTGTTTTGGAGTTTGTACGTGCTTCGGAGTTTGTACGTGTTTTTACGTGTTTTGGAGTTTGTACGTGCTTCAGAGTTCGTACGTGATTTGAAGTTTGTATGTGCTTTGTCTGTAGGGGCCATCGTAAATATACTTTTATTTATTCACTCCACATAAAATGTAATAAATAAATCATATAATACAAAAAATCAACTATTCACATTTCAACTTAACTATTTAAATTTTCAGCTTTTTCCTTTTACAAATTTAAAGTGAAACAACACAAAACACTGGAAACCACAACACAATTAAATATAAATTATAATATGAAAACAAAAAGAACATGCATATTCTCTGTCATATGGGCCTGCATGAATAAACTTCCTGAATCCTTTATCATCTGCATGTAAGAGGCACTTAAAAATCAGCTGTACCATCATTTAGGGCTGGGCGATATATCGATATAGTCTATGTTACGTTATAATTATAGTTGTGGGGCCACAAGTTTGCCCCTCTTTCGTCCACTTTTGACTTTACGCAACGTTACTCGACCTCGCCTCTCTCCTTAACTGAACACAACTCCCCCATCGCTTCACCTGCAGCCACAAGATGGACACGGCAAATCTCCGTTAACGAGTTATTGTGCATCGCCCTGTGCGTGGGGCTGGACGGCGTCAACGTGCTAACGAGCTAACCACGCTAACGCCATGCACGGCTTAAAATCCTTTCATTTTCTCAAAAGTTGACAGCGCGCCTTTTGTATGAATTCTGGTTGTGATTGATGACCGCAAACAGATTTAATGTGGTACACGGCGCTCAGCAATCTGTCAAAAAATGTTTTAGTACGACTTTGGCAAGCTACGGAGCTGCACCGCTTGATGGATTGTCGGAGCATTACGGGTACCGAGGAGCCTCGCGTAGTAATACGTACTGTGCTTCAACGTAATATTACCGTATTGTGTGTGTATAAGGACCATAAATGGCACCTGTTAAGAGACATGGTTACGAAGCAGATTTCAAACTCCAGGCTGTCAGTCACGCAGTAGAAGTTGGGAACAGTATGCACAATTGTGAGCTCTTTGTTATGCACAAAAACAACATAGTTTTCTTTTATTTATGGAGCATTATTATTTAATAAATGCTCATAATTTATTTTTGAGTATTTTTTTTTTTCATGTACGTCTATGCTGTATGTTAATAGAAGTGCCTGTGTGACATCTGGGACACAGATTTGACTAAGAACTCTCTTTTTGTTCTTACTTTATGGCTTTAAAAAAAATATCGAGATATATATCTTATATCGCCATCCAGCTAAAAAATATCGAGATATGAATTTTGGGTCATATCGCCCAGCCCTACCATCATTGCATGCACCATAGTTTTAGCTAATAGTTTTCTACCCCTTCTCTGTCCTGAATGCAGGACATTGCTGCTGTCAAAGTGATCTTAAAGTAAAGTGGCCTTTACTTTAATATTATTTACAGCTGTTTTCAGACATGCCTAGGCCATTACACATGAAGCCATAGTGCATGTGGGTATTTGGAATTCATCGTGCAGGAGTGTAGACAGTGTATCAAGCTGCACATAGCAAATCAGACCTTTTTTTTTACATTCACATTGAGATGCCTGGTTATTGCATCCCAGAGTTAGGGTTAAACATGCAGGAAAAACTCTGGGGTGTTGCACTGGGAGTGACCTAGTAAGGCCGCCGTTGTGACTGACACATCAAACCGCCTCATGTTACATTGTGACAAATCCATTGTCGGCTTCACACTGAGGGGTATTTTAGCTGTAGCATGTGCAGGGTTATTTTCATTTCCTACAGGAGCAGAGCAAACCAGCTTCTCGTGCAACATGCCTCTAATGATCTCTGCTCGATTATGAAGTCATGTTTTTTGATTGCTGGGGCCTCTAATTTTTTGCTTCCAATAGGACAAAAACCACTCATTTGCCCCATTGAGGTTATACTGGTTTGCAAGGACCTAAGATTCCACTTGTTAAACCGTAACCCAGTTTTCATAATTCAGGTTTAACTTTCTGAAAAAGGCTATTTTTCCACTCAATTGGCCAATTTTCTGTCTCGTCTGGAAGCCTAAACAGGAGAGTCGCACATAATTCATCAAAGTCGTTGGGATGGGCAGCCTTTCTTTCCTTTAACAACTCGTAGGCTCTAAAGGATCATGGAAGCCGTTCAAGGTTTCCAGAAAGGTCTCAAACTCAGCATCTCCTTAGAGCACAATTACTCCGCCTAATTGCAATTTTAACTTTTTGTGTTGCCTTTGAGGAACGCTTTTTAGTAGTTCACGTTCTCCAAGATCCACTCACACTTTAAGATCCTGTACGCTGTGCAAACTTTGGAGCCAAAACCAAGATGGTGAATGAGATTCAAAGACAGTAAATGCTACATTTAGAGGTTCAATGTTTGCATCTGTGCAGTATAAATACTGCTAATAAGCCGCTTGTTTGAAAGTGATGGCAGTTCTGAGTTTATGATAAGTTTTTGCGTTATAATAAATTCCATGACTGTGCTAATGTTTTCCACGACTTTAATAGCTTTTATTCAAACCATATACTTACATGCACTTTGTCTTGGACTTGAGTTCAAAGAGGGCCTGGCTGCGAGGCTCCCTCTTTTGGGCTGATATTCCGTTTGTGGCCCCTTTTCTGATTGATACCCCATCCCAATGTGTTGTTGTCAAGATTAATCAGAGTTACAAGCCCATAGCTGGCAGAGGATCTCATTAGCTCATGCATTAGATTGTGCTGATAAAAGCACACTGGCTGTGGTGAGAGATGAGGTTCTGGAAAAAGCCTAAAGAAGCATTTGAAGTGAGCCAGATAAAATGTTCAAGAGCAGGGATCTTTTTTTTGTTTTGTTTTTGAAGGTCTGTTATTTGATCAGTTTGTCATCTGGTCTGTCATTTAGAGGCACGCTTAGTTCGAGTTGGAGTATTTTAGCTAAAAATCTCAGACTTCATAGTGAAATGATGAATTAATGTTTTTTTTGTTGTTGTTGCTCATTTTACATTTTGTAGAGGTTTTGAATGTGTATGTTTTGTTTTTTCTCAGTGGAGCAGGTTCCCGAGGACCCTTACACCATCCCACTCTCACAGGCTGAGGTCCTACAGGAAGGAAGTGATGTCACTCTGGTTGCCTGGGGAACGCAGGTAGGCAATCACACTCATCATTGACACACTCTCAGCAGGTTACCCAAGCAGTTTCAATGTTATAGTCTATCTTTGACTCATTTTCCATGGCCACAGGAATATAGGAGGGTCCAAGTTTCATTTTCACTAAATGACATTTAAACCCGGGGAGGGTAGCAGTGGATTAACTCTAAGTCTCTCCCTAGCCCCCCTTTGTGTCCCAGCAAGGTCTCTCAGCAGGCAGCCTGAGAGACCATATCTGCCCAGACTTCTCCACGACATCAAGGCTGTCGATGATTCTCTATTAACACTACATGTCTGCTGCACACTTTCCATTGTGGCCTTTTTCTTTTCACATGTGAGATTTTATGTTCCTCAGCTTGATATAAAGATGCCTGTAACTCAACAGGAGTCATCCCTGACTTCGATTGTACCCAGCCACTTTAACAGGCTTATCCAGGGCATCATGTACTTTCAAGCGTGGCAGGGGGAGGGTCGGACAGTGCTGAAGGAAACTGTCTAACTATTAATACTGAAGGGTGGATAGGGAGGAAAGAGGATCTAGTAAAGTAGAGGAAAACATGATTCTCCTTTCTCTAAACAGCAGTTGAAGTTGTGTTTTTGTTTTTATTTTTTCAAACTGGCACATCTGCTGACAACTATTGTAGTTGCGATCATTCAGATTTATCACAGCAATTCTTGTTTGGAAGCAATCGGGGGAAAAAATGGCTGCCAGTAAACACAGACTCAGTGAACCCAGACACTACAGTGATGAATTGATGAGGCAGGACGATTTCTACGCCTATTTTTCTTTTTCTTGTGACTTTTCACATTCAGCTTTCTTTTTGTTAGTCTGTTCTGAATCGGGTGCAATATTGGTTTAGCTGAAAGTAAAATAAAAGGCAATTCTTAAATTATTGTCATTATTATGAAATTGCATTTTTACTACCTGTAAACCAGCATAGTAGCACTTACAAAGATGTGAATATGAATGTTAAGTTACAAACTATTAGTCAAGCGCTGGCTTTTAGTTGGGATGGGTCAAAAGAGCGGTAAACAAGTTCCTAAACATTCCGAATTGTGGTGGGAAAGGAACAAGCTTTTGTTTTTCCATTCAGAAACCAACAGTGTTTTCAGCATCTGGAGATAATATAAAAATATGCCTTTTTATTGTCACATTATTTTAAGTGTAAGACTTAGTGTTACCAAATTTAAGGCAGACTGAAAAGTCTTTTTCATTTCCTGTTTAGATTCATGTGCTGAAGGAGGTGGCGTCCATGGCTCAAGAAAAACTGGGAGTATCCTGCGAGGTCATTGATCTACAGACCATCCTACCCTGGGATATCGAAACCGTTTGCAAGGTAACAGAGATGCATGCACACAGCACAAACAGAGCAAACTGAAAAAAAGTACCACAAACATTTATTTTGGTGCCACTTGTTTTTTGTAAGTAAGTGAATAAATGCATTATATATAATAGTGGAGCAATAGATGTAAAACACAGTCCACAGTCCTGCACAAAGAATGCCAGTTAAATGAAAGCTGTAATGATTAAAGTTGTTGAATAACAGGAAATAATCAGATTTGAAGAATCATATCGTTTGAGTTTCAAGCTGAATACTTTGACATCTGTTATTCATTTAGATGGTCATTTGCCATAAATACTGCTGGTCAGAGGAACCGTCTTCCTACTGGATCTTTGTTTATTGTGGTACAAAGTTGGGCAACGTTCATCTGGGCAGTGTGGTTTTCTTTGGTTCCTGATAAACAGGATCCCTTCTACCGCTGGAAAGACGCGACTGCTAGTTTATGTTGCCTCAGCCTTACACAGGCTATGGCACTCACTAAAATAAAATATTTAATTTGGGCGGGCTTTGAGAAGGGAGCTTTCTTTCCAGTGGGTATTCCATCCTTATTTACTTTTAAATACAGGAAGGAGCATGACACAAGACAGTTTGGAGAATTGTGGCCTAGAAAGATTCTTTCCTGCTCACCAAGGGCAAAGCGCCTGTAGACTAAACCACCAGGAGACCAGCTGGGGAGGGTCTGATGTTATGAAGAGACAAAAAGGCATGTCTGTCAAGTCAAACCTTAAGGATCCTTGCAGTGAGACACGACTCATAATCATGCATCCTCTTGACACTCGGATTGCTGCCTTTTGCAATGGTCCTTGAATACATCACAAACCATCTTTGTTTGTCACCAGCTGTTTAATTTCGCATGTTTATTATCCAAGTTTCATGCTCCTCTGCTGAAAGATACACCTTCATCAGCAAGCACCAGGCTGCGCCTGCTGCCAAGCATATCTTATAACCAGCATTTAAAAGGCAGGAAGAAACTGTGGTAGGAGGGTAGTAATTTAATAGGGAGTCAATTTGAACTGATGGCAGAGACTGCAGCATTGTGTTGGCACGGAAATACTCGGAGTGAGCCGCAGTCGGTTACAGTTTGTTCAAGGGGGCTTCTCAAGTCCATGCAATCTTTCTTTCATTTTTCTTTTTTTCCTTTTTTGTTGTTGTTGTAATTTGTGCCCCATTAAAACAACTGCCATGAAATTGAATAGTGTGTTTATGTGCTGCTTAACAGGCCTGATGCCAAGCCTGCCACCTCGAGCTTGTCAACAACATCTCTGCTTGTCATTTCCTCCAACCCAATATTCCTTAAACATCTGTCAAACCCATAAACCAATTTCCCCAAACACACACACACACACACACACACACACACACACACACACACACACACACACACACACAGGGCCTGTTCCTTCTTTCATATTTGGCAGTAAAGTCACTGTTGCAAGTCTCTTTTTCAAGCCTCTTCTGCTGGATGAGCAGTGAAACAGCCTTTTAATCAGGCTATTATCAAATTTCAGCGAAGGCACAGAATTAATTTCAGTGCAAATCACGATTATTATCACCCAGACTAATGCACAGGAATACGCATTAACGGCTTTTATTTTATCTTTTAATTAATCAGAAACAAGCAAGCAAATAGCCAGATGTACATTATTCACAACTAAAACAAATGGAAGTAGCTTACGCAACACCTGCCATCACAAATAAAAGGTGGCAGATGCAACGCTGCGGAGACATCCAAATGCTACGGCTTGTTCATTTCAAGCATAAAAGGAGCCAAAGGCACAATGCTGAGATGACCTTTGGTTATCCAGAGGTAGACATGTCTGCCATTATTTTCATTTGGAATGGGAGACGTGTTAACAGATAGATTTTAGCATTTAAATTAAAGCTGTGTTTGTCTGCCTTTTGTGCATATATTTAAAATGCTTTACATTTCATTGGACTGGCTAGAGCTCAAACAATTAGCCGACTCATTAGTGCGCTAACGGAACAAATGATCTTTTGATATTACAAAAGATTACTTAGCTTTATTTTAAAGCCTTTAGCTTTCAATCAACTTTTAAAGGCAAAGTATCTTTAGCATTAAAATTAAGCTAAAGTTACTTTCAGCATCTGCTTTACCACAAGGGGTCACCACAGCTGGTAGTTCTGCATGTTTGATTTGGCAGATTTCCTGATACCAACCTCAGAGGGAATTTGGATGCAAACCAGTGACTTTTTTTACTCACCAAGCAAATGTGTAAAAGAGCTTATGTGGAAAATAATTAGCATTATATACAGAATAATGAAATTTTCAGCTTTCTTAAAACTATGTTTTATGAAAAATCAACTAACTTCAGCAGTCTTGAGACAATACTACAAAGCAGAGTGACACTATAGATAGAAATCTTCAAAGTTTCATACACTTTGTTGCTTATTTATGTTATAAAATGCACAAAAAGAAACACACCCCACAGTTGAAAGCTTTCACTGTTGTGGCAGTGACAGCAGGCAGTAGTACAGTGCCCTGAGTGTCCTCAGTAACCCCTCACAAGTGGTGCCCTAAAAACTGGGCGCTGTGCAGCTGCTCTGGGCTGGCAGGAGTTTAAATGCCTGAGAATCAGCAGAGCTGCAATCCACACAACCATCTAAGTTTCGTCACACTGCAACCCACCCATGCAGAACTAGTTTAAGTATAATATCTATAAATGGCTCTTTGATGCTGAATCTTTGATCAGTCCATTTGTTGTTGACTCCAAATTTTTTTTTTAAAGAAAGTCACATTGGTTAAAAACCTGTTTTGTCTATGTGAGTTTAAATCCCAGAAATGCACTATATGGACAAAAGTAGTGGGCCTATATATGACACCTACAGTAGCTACTTAGCCATGGAAACATGTCCTATGAAGCTGCTGGTGCACAGTTTCTGTGCTGATGTTAATACTGAGGAGGTTTGAAACTGTGTAGTTATTGAGTCGGTAGAGCATCGAAGACATTTGTGCACTCTACAACCCTGCTGTGGTTCCTAAATGCTTCCACTTTGCAGTAATATAACTTGCAGTCAATCGTGAAATATCTTGGAGGAAAGAAATTTGACCAACTGACAGCATTATGCTGTTGCTGTTACAGCACTATGCTCAAATTCAATGACAATTTTAGAATATCCTATTCTTTCATTATTATTTTTAAAGGCAAACTCCATGGATAGGTGCTTGGTTTTATACATACAGTGGCTTGCAAAAGTATTCGGCCCCCTTGAACTTTTCCACATTTTGTCACATTACAGCCACAAACATGAATCAATTTTATTGTAATTCCACGTGAAAGACAAATACAAAGTTGTGTACACGTGAGAAGTGGAATGAAAATTATACATGATTCCAAACATTTTTTACAAATAAATAACTGAAAAGTGGGATGTGCGTAATTATTCAGCCCCCTGAGTCAATACTTTGTAGAACCACCTTTTGCTGCAATTACAGCTGCCAGTCTTTTAGGGTATGTGTCTACTAGCTTTGCACATCTACAGACTGAAATCTTTGCCCATTCTTCTTTGCAAAACAGCTCCAGCTCAGTCAGATTAGATGGACAGCATTTGTGAACAGCAGTTTTCAGATCTTGCCACAGATTCTCGAGTGGATTTAGATCTGGACTTTGACTGGGCCATTCTAACACATGGATATGTTTTGTTTAAACCATCCCATTGTTGCCCTGGCTTTATGTTTAGGGTCGTTGTCCTGCTGGAAGGTGAACCTCCGCCCCAGTCTCACGTCTTTTGCAGACTCCAAGAGGTTTTCTTCCAAGATTGCCCTGTATTTGGCTCCATCCATCTTCCCATCAACTCTGACCAGCTTCCTTGTCCCTGCTGAAGAGAAGCACCCCCAGAGCATGATGCTGCCACCACCATATTTGACAGTGGGGATGGTGTGTTCAGAGTGATGAGCAGTGTTAGTTTTTCCGCCACACATAGCGTTTTGCATTTTGGCCAAAAAGTTCCATTTTGGTCTCATCTGACCAGAGCACCTTCTTCCACATGTTTGCTGTGCCCCCCACATGGCTTGTGGCAAACTGCAAACGGGACTTCTTATGGTTTTCTGTTAACAATGGCTTTCTTCTTGCCACTCTTCCATAAAGGCCAACTTTGTGCAGTGCACGACTAATAGTTGTCCTATGGACAGATTCCCCCACCTGAGCTGTAGATCTCTGCAGCCATGTCACCATGGGCCTCTTGGCTGCATTTCTGATCAGCGCTCTCCTTGTTCGGCCTGTGAGTTTAGATGGACAGCCTTGTCTTGGTAGGTTTGGTAGGTAACTTGAAACGGTCTCCTCCTGACTTAGCTTGGCTGGCCATCAGTGACCCAGGTGGGAAGCCTTTGACTGACCTCCCCTGCACCCTCTCAGTAAAAGCATAAAAAAACTGATTGAGCCACACACTAGACAGCACTCCTATAAGAACTCTATTGTCTGCGTAGCTTTTTTGGAAAAGGTGAGTTACACAAAAGTAATACAAAAAGAGATACCCCCACAATAATTTGCACTCCATAAAGGACATCATTTGGGCTGAGTAGCTATCATATATGCTACCCATTAGAGGTTTCTCTCCCTAATTATGTAGAGTTGTAAGTTGAAAAAGTAATATATACGATATACGTTAAATAGTAAAGCATGGAGAACAGTGTGTTCTGTATATGATATGCAACTAGGCTTTTAGTTGTTATTTCTTACGAGATTCACATTTCTCAACACATTTGAGAAACCCCCACGGGTAAATCACACTAACAAAACATGACTCTAAAAGATAAACTCTACTACACAAGGGATGTCTTAAAATACATTTTTATCATTTCATTGACCGAGGCACTGTGAGATGGAACCGTTTTCAGTTCAGTAAATAAACAGTTAAGATTCGTTGGAGCCTTTTGAAACGGGTGTTCTCTTCTGATAAATAAATTTTCAGGACAAGTTGTGTTCTTCAGTTTAGAGAGGAAGTAGCCAAGACATTGTTAATTCAAAAGATTGTACACCTGGTGTCCAGCTTTTCCGGCAGCCTCGCGTCTCCGTAAAGCCAGCCCTTTTGTGCTGCTTATTAACTGGACGTGAGAAGCGGCGAATGTGCAGGCAGTGAGATAGGCTGCAGACACACATCCAGCTGTTGGCAGCCAATTAAAATTTCTCATGTCCGATGAGTCACATTTCCCCCCCTGTATCCTTTGAGTGGAGGATTTGTGCATGCATGTGCAGTCTGTGGTTAGCTGGTTTATTTATATATATATATATATATATATATATATATATATATAGCCCGTGAGTCGTTTTTTGAGTGTGCACGTATATAGTGAAGCACGATGTGTCTTCAAAGTAGAAATTTTTAAAGCTATACTATAAGAGAAACATGCCTTTTTCTTCCCGAGGGATCTGTTGAGGCAGCCACCAGCTACACTCAGATATAAATATATTCACGCCTCTTGTTGACAAAAGGAATCATGGGTAGAAATTACTATGAAAATACAGAAAAAGTGAGTGTATTTAATTTTGTCCCAGTGTCTCAAGCGTTCCAGTAAATGTAATAGTCGTTCTTTAAGGGATAAACAAAATGGCTGGTTTATGTCTGCCAGACCCACGGCTCAGATGATACTCTGTGGAAAGTCTTCCTGCCGTGCTTGGGCAGCGCACGTGTGGAGTTGTGTAAAGATGCTACATAAGAGCTTGCTGATTCCTTGCTAAGTGGACCGCTTTACTCCCTACTGATTAACAGCTTTTCTTGTTGAGCTGATGAGCATTTTGCCAACATTTTCATCTGTTCTTACACTGGCCTACATTTGTTTGAATTGGCCACTTGGGAGGCTTACAAAATATCTCTGCTACTCCCATTATTCTTTTGGTCCGCCGTTGGTGATTCAGCCTCATTCTGAGGTTTTCCAGACTCCGAATCCGGCCAGTGAAGAACTGACCGAGGCCAGTTTATAATTCAGTCTTCGGTTCACGCACAGGTCCTTATAGGAAGCAGCCTGTACACCTAGGATGCCCCAAGGACCTCCACAAGGGTTTTTTTCCCCCTCTCTCTTCTGTTTTCCAGTGGCTCTTCCTTAACTTCCCAATCTTTAGTACTGCCAGAATGTCAGAGTTTTAAGACATGATTATGGCGAAAAGAATTCAGAATAGCAATAATCGATAGAGGTTCAGGAAATGCTTTTCGTTAAAATCATAGTTAACCTGTGATGTGAACAAATCTCGACACGGTGGATGCAGGGTGAGAGTGAAAGAAGAATTTGGGTGGGGAAAAAACAACAAAAAAGAAAACAGTACCAACTATATTGTCCCCAGTGAGGCAAAAAGGAAAACTAAAATGCACAGTACCCAGTTTGCACAGGTAATGAAGAGCATCAAACTACAAAGACTATCAGGCTATCCACAAACTGCAAATGCATCAGTGAGGCAAGATGCTGGGGACAATAGCACCTTTTACAGAGCGCCTAGCTTTAGCTTCAAGTTGGAAAAGCAGAGAGGAGCAAGGGCAAGTGCAGACAACGAAACGGTAATTAAAGAAAGAATTCAGTCCTTATTAGTTCACCCCCATCTCCAGTGCTGCCGTCAACATGTACCGTAGCCTGAGGATAACACCAAGTAACTCTGTTGCCTTGTGAGAACCCAGTCTCTCCTGGTTTGTGAGAGGAGTATCTGCAGCAACAGCCAGTCAGCCATAAAATGTGTAGACAAACTGAGGCTGCGGTGCAGTAGTTACTTATTAAGAGTCTACTACTAAAATGGAAGCGAGCTATGAACTGGAAAGTGGGTCTCTAACTGTGATTGTATTGGTGCTGGGTTGTTTGCAATACTATCTATGCTATTCATTTTTTATTTTTTATTTATTTATTTTTTGGCCTGTCCTGTTTGGCTCTTTTGCCATCAGAATTGTTGTCTAAAGGCAAAGAAAGATGCCCAACGGATTTACTTTACCAAATTGACCATCCCAGCTTTGCCGTAATGGTCCATTTGATTCACCTTTTATTGCTTGTTTTATTTTCACTTGCTGAATATGGGACAGACTTGACTGGGGGAAAGAAGGGGAGAAAGAAAGAGGGAAAGAGAAACAGCTGAGAAGAGGGACGGGGGAGAAGGGCAAAAGACAAAAACCAACAGAACGGGCAGAGAAAAAAAAAATGCATATATCGATCACCTGGATCACCTGCTGAGAAAGAAAAAAAGAAAACAAGCAGAAGAGAACAAGAGTAATAGAATAAACAACATCACAATGATATATGGGAATATGACAGTAAATACTAAATGTTAAACATTATTGTGCAGCACATAAGATCAACAGAACACAGTGTGCTTTGAGGTAGGAGCCAAAAAGGGTGTAGTTTGTGGCTGTGATCACCCGTGTGTACACCTGTGAGCATGGACGCGCTTGTTTTTTGTTTTTGTTTTTTTTAAAGGTTCCTTCATGTAATGATCTGCTAGAGGGTGTGGGGGGGGCCACAGCCCCGTCCTCCAGGGTATGAAGCAGGTATGGAGGAGATCAAAACTCCAGACATCCAGAGGCCCCCAGAACACAAGAGACCAAGGAAGACCAACAGAGGGGCAGCCGCGCCACTGTCCCAGAAAGAGCTGAGGAGAGTCCCAGATGAGGGCTCACTCAGCAGCCGCGGAGCAGAAACCAGGGGGAGTTGCAGTGACGCGCCCGTGAGCTCCGCCGGCAGCCAGCCGTGCCTGAGTGAACGAGCCCCAGGCCGAGAGGCCGGGGGCACTCCACCTCCGAAGTGGCCCGAGCGAGCCCCAGGCTCCAGGCCCCGATAAGCGGCCGCCAAGGAGTGAGCCGGTGTGTAACTGGACGCCCATCCCCAGACACAAAGAACCACCAACGCACCGATGTCTGAGGGAGTCCGCCACTGGCAGGGGAAGTGGTGGTAGGGGGAGATAGGCCTCCAAACCTTGGAGGGCCTAAGATGTCCCCAGAGAGGTGGCGCCTGACACCCAACCTGACATATAGACACAGACATACAGGCACCCACAGATACAAACATCCATTCCCACCCTCATGCTCTCATATGCACTTACTCCACACTCAACCAACGTGGAGACAGACATAAAGAGACGCTGTACACACGATCACACTCCCCAAGCGTACTCTACAAACCGGGTCTAGGTACCCTTGCCCCTGGAGGGGGGAACTGCACCCAGACCCAGGTGGTGTTACCCTTTTCCCTGCGGTGGGGGGAGGCAGACCGCCCTGACTCCGCAGCAGCAGGGAGTCCCCACACTCCAGACCGCAGTCGGACGGCCAACTCCTCCTCCTAGCCCCCCCGCTCCAGCAGGTCGCAGAGAATGGGGGTGAGAGAAGACTCCAAACCTCCCTCCACCCGCTCATTGTAGTGTTGATGCATGTGTGTTCTAAGGTGCATTTAAAACCCAGGAGGGCATGGAGCTACCTGCCAGAGAGCAGCAGGTAAGCGCATGGTCCCTCCTGCTGGCCCTCAATGTCTACGTGTATTTAACATTGAGAGGTGGGCAACGACGCCAGGGGTGAGGTGTACACCCTGATGGTACTTTGGATTCTGTGTATCGTGCCCACCCCCAAGATCCTATATGTATGTGTAATGAGAGTGTGAGTAATGTGAATGTCTAAGTTGTGGGATAAAATTGAGGCAGAGGCAGCCAGAAGGGGACGGGGGGGGGGGGGGGGGGGGGTTGGCCTCCTCTGCACCCTGGTGACATACCCCTACTCCAAGGTCCTGCATGTGTGGGTGGTTGTGGTGGAGCGGGAAGAGGGAGGCAGCTGGAGATGGGGAGGGAAGGAAGGGAGGGGCAAGTGACCCCTCCCTGGGGCCAGCTCCCCCGCTGACCCCAGTAGGCACCCCCATACTCCGCGACCCGCCAGGGAAAGGGGGCCCAGGCCCAGGCCCAGCGCAGCAGCGCCTCCTGGCCCCACAGAGCCCGGGACAGTCCACCCAACCCCACCACAGAGAAAACTGCACCCACCCCACCATCCACTCTTCTTCCAGACTACATAAGACAATAAACACCCAGGCTGAGATCTTCCTCCACCTCTCCTGTATCTCCCCCTCCTGTAGAGAGAGCCCCTGAGGAGAGGAAAGCTCCTGCAAGATGTGACAATCTTCCCCACCAGTTGAAGAGCCCCCCAGGTGGCTCGATGCACCGGCGGCACCCTGCTCCAGGGCTGGGCCCCCATGCACCCACCCGCCCACAACCCCGGCAACACACCAACCAGGACCCAAGCCCCCGAGGCCCGGGCCCCAGCCCAGAGACGGAGCGCCCCCAGAACCTCACGCCCATCCCGGACCCACCCAGGGGCAGCCAGGCTACCAGGTCAGTAACCCACATCCGTCAGCACAGACCCTCCCCTAGCCCCGCTGCACGCAGCCGCGAGGAAACAGTCACCTGAGAGCCAACAGAGCCCCTAACCGGACATGACCGCTACCCCGGGTTGAGCCCCCCAAGGAAGATGCCTCCGGGGAACCCCCCGACGCCCTAAGCCTGTCCCTACCCCCACACCAATCACAACAGTGAAGGCGGGACCAAACTATGACCCCCCACCCCCACTAGGTGATGGAGCTGATCAAAGGAGCCCAGAGCAATTGATCTGATGTGGTGGCAGAGGCTGTATCAAGACTAATGTAATCTAATAGATAATTTCTATATTGGTTAGAATTAAGATTATTTTTATTTTTCCAGTTCATGAGGACTGTTTTCTTGGCTATGCATAGGGCAGTGAAAACCATATGGGCGATATTCTTTTCTGAAGTGACATTATCTAAGCTGTCCAACAAACACACTAAGGGGGAAGTTGGAATGTTACATTTCAGACACTTCGATAAGTCTATTTTTTATTTTTTAAAGTTTTGTAGTTATCGGTGCAGCATGTATAAAATGCTTAGATTTAGCACCAGCAAAAACACAAAATCCACTGATATTAATGTCCTGCTTTTAGCCAAAATGAAGTTTCGTTTCATAGGAAACCCACACAGAAGAGTTCTACACTTGTCATCAATAAAACTCCTAAGTCATGTGAAAGTATGCTTCTTCTGTTTAAATGGGCTCTTGAGAAGAGAGAGCTTTCTTTCCCCTTTTATTCCTCCCGATCAGTGTTTAACAACGCTGAAAGCAAGCTGTAAATGCTAAACTTGTGCATTATCATACATAAAACTATCAGCAGACAGTCGAAGTGCTTGTTGCATTTCTTCATAACTTTTACATCACTTCTTAACAAAATTAACATTTTGCAAATGGCAAACTGCAGAAATACAGTGGGCCAAAAAGCTGTCTGTGCAATATCACCTCGGGAAGAAAGTTTTTTTTTTTTTTTTTTTTATAGCCTGTGTTGTGTTGTGTTGGTATCTCTTAGTTACTTGCAGTGCATAACACAATCTTTCATCTTCCTGTCTTTATCTCTTGTATGTCGTAGTGTTATTAGATTGACCCTTTGTTCTTTTTTTTCTTTTTCTTTTTTGTCTTTTTCCGCATTGTGCCAGTAAACAATTGCAGTTTGGCAGTCACAGTTTCAGTCTTTTCCACTGAGTGCTCATCATCATATGCTTCAAAGTGTTGTAGTTGAAACACTGTACTGTCTTCTATATCCTGTTTACACGAAAAACCATACACACAGAAGAAACATGCAAAGCCAAAGACTTGATCTGTGTGACACTTCCAGAAAATACCACGCTGGTAGCGGTCCTTTAAGGGGTCTTCTCAGATGTAGGAAGAATATATCAGGTATAATTTTTTTTTTTTTTTAATGTTGAGAATCCCAAACCTTTTATGATCACGGTTTGATTTTCATTGGCAACGTGTTTTTACAGCTGGTTAAAATATCAAACAACTTTGTGTGCAGCCTTGTTTATGCAGCGTGGATCTATCTGGCCGGTGAAGGAGGTCAGCATTTAGTTTTGTGATTTAGAGACCATTGAGGAAGAATTGGATGGGCTGTGGTAAAACTGTCTTACAATTGGGTCTATCTTCAATGACATGGCATTAAAGACAACAGTGAGGAGTCGTAAGCGGTGAGCAGGGTGAAAGCGCAGCCTGACTCTATGTTAGGAACTGTAGGACTACGTGACTTCAAGCGAGTGTCCCTACACCACAGTACAGCTATAAACATGTGGTCTGCAAACCTAAGCCTCCGCTTGTGTTAAGTGAAGAATTTGAATCCTCTACTACAGACAACAGAGGGATATTATAATAGCTTAGCACAGCCTATTAAAGAACTTAACAGGCACTGTTCTGCATCGTGTGTTGCTCAAACCTGTCGCGGCTGTGACTTGTCTTTTGACATAAAACCTGCTTTGACAAGTTATTTAAAGTAATTCACATTTTCTGGCATGAAACCTTTGATAAAAGACATGTTAAGTTGCTGGACTGACTGCAGTTTGTGTATGTCTGGCAGTGCCTGTGTTGCTTTTCTTTTGGGACGTGAGATAACTTGTAGGTCTCTGGCGTACCTGGTAACTGCTTTCTCCAGCTCACGATCCTCTCTATAATGTGCATAGCTTTCTTCCTTAATAGATGTCTCTTGGCCTGCTCTCCAGTTGAAGTCTCTGTGACTGTAGCGCTGCCTGGATCTCAACCCTTGTAGTGATGCAACCAGTTTGGCTGAACCTGTTAAACCCTCTCTAACACATGCAGGAGGAGTCACTTAGGGATACACAGTGCACGAATGCACCAATATCTCAGGTCTTATAAAATATAAATAACATTATGTCAGAGTCCCAAACAAAGGCAGAATTTACTGGATGCTTAATAGAGGAGGAAGATTTGCAGCGAGCTGTACTTGGGGAGCGATGTGCATCAGCATCTGTTCTGATTCTTGGAACTGATGCGGGTTATGATGAGTGCTCTGAGTGCGCTGGAGTCTGTTGACTCACTGTAGCAGATAAGACCTTCTTATCACATCTACGCTCAACTTGCACTCTCTCTTAATGGCTTCAGGCTGCACTGTATGTCCTAAGGCAAAGACTGCAGGTAAACACAGTGTGTGTGTGGAAGCAGCCGGGGAGCCAGCCGGTACGCTGACATCAGTTTGTTTGCCATTCACTCAAGTGGAAAGAGATGCAAGCAAATAGAAGCCACCACCAAGCTCTGCTTGGCTTCAAGTTCAGCGTGTTGTCCCCATCTCTGCAGCTGCGGTTGCTATTGTTTTTAATACTACCTACCATAATTACAAAGGGGGAAAATGTGTCATTTGAGGTCGACTTCAACCAAGCAGAACACAATTGGACCGATGGAAAATTTTCAAAAATTTTGACCACATATTAAAGACATGTTGCTTCAAAAAATATTTTAATGTCCGGCCGTGGAAAAGTGATCACGGCTTTCTCAGATGGAAACAGTTTTCTGATAATGAATAAAAACACGATTAAGGACATGAAACCAAAACTTTTAGAACATTTATGGTAAATAAAGGAGCGTGATGTGTGTTTCCAGTGGGGGGTGGGGGTGAGAGTCAATATCAGTGCATTGATTTTTTTTTTTTTTCCCGCCATACTCCTCAACCTCTTCTAAACATGTTTTGGAAAACCTGATTGAAATGCGTGAGTGCTAGAACTGTTGTGGTTAAGTGAGCTTTTGATTGAATGATTATTTTTCCTCATGGAGCAAAACCTTTAAATTGAGGCTCTCCATGTTTGAGTCAGTTGGTCTGCCACATCTGGCTGCAGCTTTTTTTTTATAACTCCATGACAAACATCAAGAGTTGTTCTCCATTCACCCTGATCTCAGTTACGGAGGTAAATAAATAAATAAATGATGATGATGTCAGTTTATAAATGATTCCACATTGCCAAGCATTGATTTGAGGTCAGGTGGTCAGTTTAAAGAAAGGCCTCGAGTCTGTCAGCAAAAGCTTATTCAGAGCATTCGTACTTGGTTTTAATTTTCCTGTTGCATGTGTTTGAGTTTAGTTTGTCACTCCAGTAATGCAGATGAAACCCAACCTTAAATCATGTTCACGGCCCTCCAGTTATTCCCAGCTAAGTCTCTTCTTCTTGGTGTAGATATGGAAACGGCTCACTTCTAACAAACTGAAGAAAGTCCCCATCTAAGCCAGAGACATCTCTTTTCATTTGAAGTAATTTGACGTGGCCTTGTTCCAGCCGCACCCACTGCCACCTACGCGCTTTGAATTTCAATGAAACTTCCAGTAGAAGTGACCCATCCATGCTTAATTTTAAAATATGATCATACTTGGCTAAAGACTCATTATGATAATCATGTGGACAGACAACTGTGGATAGAAACAGTTGGCCTCCAGATACAGAGATGGAGAGCCAGGATGAGTATGTTCAGTGCGTGCGTGCGTGCGTGTATGTGTGTGTGTGTGTGTGTGTACGGGTTCTTACTATCTTGGTGGGGACCAAAATCTGAAATTTACTATACTGGTGGGGACCAACAGCCCCCGCGGGGATCAAAATCCAGGTCCCTATGAGGTTGAATGCATTTATCACACTCAAAATGTGGTTTTGGTATCAGGGTTGCAATTAGTTTATGGTTAGGTTTAGTGTTGGGCATTCATTTTTGAGGGTTAGGGTAAGCAGCATTATGTCAATGGCAAGTCCCCACGAGGATAGATGGATGGATAGATTGGAGAGCTGGACAGGGCCATAGAAAGTCCTGAACCCATCAGCAGGACTGGTATCAGCTCCTTTGTCCAAGGAGGAACAGGGTAAGTATTGCCAGAGCTGCAAAATGACCTCCAGCAGGACACTGGTATGAATGTTTCTGACTAGAAAATCAGAAACAGACATCATAATTGTGGCCTGATGTCCCAACATCCTTTTGTGGACCCTGTGCTCACCCTGCAGCCCGATTGGCATTTGCCATAAAATACCAGAATTGACAGCTCCACCACTGGCAGCCTGTGCTTTTCACACAGTGCTGCCTGTAACATCGTTCAGCATGACAGGGTTGATGGTGGGTCAATCCTTGGACCCATTGTCAGACCCTATGCTGGTGCAGTGGGTCCTCTGTTCCACCTGGTGCACAACAATGGCCAGCCTCAATTGGCAAGAGGATGTATGCAGTTCCTGGAGGATGAAGGACTTGATACCAATGACTGTCCTTCATGCTCTCCTGACTGCTAAATACAGTAGAACACCACTGGGACATTGTTTCAGTCTGTTCGACACTGCTAGGTTGCACCTCAGATTGTCCAGGACCTCACTGATACTGTTATCCAGATCTGGTAGAATATTCCTCCGGACACCATCCGTAGTCTCATTAGGAGCATGCTATGTAGTTTAAGTATTTTCCTTAGGCTGCAGCTAAAATCTGTCTTGAGTGCACCAACAATTTTTATATGCAGGAAAAATATAGCTGCCAGCTAATTTGAATCTTGAATATATGAGGTAAAATCACCATATCAATAATGTGTTTTTAATAATGCGTGTAAATGGAGAGGCCCATTGGTTTAGTCATTAATCAGATACATTAAATTCATTCATATATTACGCTACATTACATGAGATTCATGTCAATCTGGTTCTTTTAATATACCATCCTTTTTTCTTTTTTTTTCTTTTTTAAATTGAAAATAATTGTAAGCCCCAATTTTCTGTCAAAGGAAAAAACCTTTCAGCTGGCTGTGTATTCAGCCACTATTGTATAATCCAAGATACATTTTGACTTTAAAGAAGTTCAAATCTAGATATATTTGGATTCACGTCTGGATCTGTTGTAGTGTCTTGGTGCCCACTTTCAGCACTCATCTCAGTGAGCAAGCAGAGCCTGCTTTTATCTGACTGTGGTCTGGAGCTGGGCCAGAGAAGGGGCAAGCAGCCTGCTGGCGATTAGCTCACAGACAAGCCGGGGCTCATGCCTCTGTTTCCCTTTCAGGCGAGGGGTTTTCTGCCAGTATCTGCTTACTGGCCCACCACAGCATCCCTAATGTCTTTGGCCCGCTGTCACACATGCACTGGAATCAATCAAACGAGAAGAAAAATGGCGCATGAAGAAAGTGGACAGAAGTTTGGGCCCCACGTTCTTATTATTGTACCCTGTGTCTATAATTACAATGTTAACACTGAGCTCTGTAGACCCAAGCAAGCAGGACTGCTACACCAGTGTTTCGGTGGTTATATCAGTGGAAAACTACTCATGCTAGTTTTTCGGTGATGCATCCAGCTCCTTCCTCGTTTTCTCCACCGACGGTGATGCTCAAAATATTGCGTAATGCAGTGGAACAGAAGAAACCAGCACTTGACTTCATAGCAGTTGGATAATTTTATCTGGATTAGACGTGTAAATCACAAAATTTGTGATTAATTTGTGGTTTACCAGACTATTCAAGGTATAGTAATCTCCCCTGGTTGTCTCCTCCAATGTCTCCCCCCCTCCACTTTCGTCTGTCTGCTACTGACCACTTTTCCAGCCTTCCTCCTGGCAGTACCGAGCATTCACATTCCACAGCTAGGCACTGGAGATTTCTCAAATTCTTCCCAGTGTCACTCACTGGAGAAATGTGGCCTTTAAATTTGGCAAATGCACATCAAGGCACATTGAAAAGTCATATACACTCACAGTCCTGAAAATTGAAAACCTTGAAAATTAGTCATAGTTGTTCTGTAGCCAGTGATTACGACAATTCAGCCCCACACACCCTCCTCCAAATTGTATTGTAACAGGTTAATTGCCTTATTGTGTTGACGGCAGATGCAAATATCCAAATCGGGTATGGGAATCGGCTGCTGAAGGAAAATGATAAATGAAGTGGCCCTTTTCATTACGAAATAAGTCCTCTAAAATCAGTCTGCACTATAAATTGGACTGCCTGTTGCTTCTTTGGGCCAGGTTGTAGGCTTTCCACTGGAGAGGACGGTTCAGTTAAGTAGCTTTGGCCTGAGGTGTGGGCAGATTGAGATCATCGAGGTCAGCCTGCAGGCCGATAACAAGACCGAGCGGAAAACGCAGAACGTCTGAAGTCACAAGGACAGAAAGACATCCAAGAGGTCTGCTCAGATACAACACACACTACTATATTGTCCTTTGCCGAGTGATTTTCCAGCTCCTTTTAAAAGTCAGCTGTAAATCATCAAGTCAGTTACATAAACCGAAACCAAAAAGTAATAATAATTTGTCATTAATCTTAACTGTTTTTATGTTTTGCTTTTCACATCAGCTCTCTTCTAACTATTAAATATGTTCATGTTTTTCTTTTCTTTTTTACTTTTATCTTTTCAGAACTTTTATCGGCTTTGTTAACTTTTGAAGTGTTGGCAACTTTTTTTTGACTGCACGTCATGGAGTTCAGTCAGAATTGTTATGTCCTCCTTCGTACTGAAGCTAGAATTTTTTTTTATTTTTAATTATTTATTTATTTGTTTTTCATAGTCTGACGGCAACTTGGATTCGCAGAACGTTTTGTGGCAGGAAGCAAACTCCAAAGATAGATTTGTTTGGTTGAAACGCACGTTTTTGAGATGTGCTATTAGCCTCTTGTGCAGACAAATATACAAATCTTTGCTCCTTTTTAAAGCATTGTTACCATTTAAGCCATCCAAAGACAGAAGGATAGTTCCTTTTTGCTGAGCTATTATTGGCTGTAGACACTGTGGTGCTTGTCTTGCATTATGCTGACAGCTCATGACCCAAACTTTGAATCTCAAAGGAAAAGGAAGCTCTATAACCTGTTTTGTGTATAAATAATAAGCGTAACTTTTTTTCAAGGCTCTCGGCCAGTAGGTGGTTTTAAGCATTTTGTGTAAATTTCCACGGTTGATCTCGGTGGATTTAGCCTGTCTCTTTGTGTTGTGTGTTTTAATATAATCCCAGACTCTGACTACTTGTTGCTGCTAAAGATGATTCTTTTTGACTGTGGCTGGATGCTTGGACTTGGTGTTAGGCTATAAAACAAAGAGAGTACATTTAAGACTAATCAGCTGCCTCTTCAGTGGTATTGTGTATCTCATATAAAAGATGTCAGAACATATTAGAACATGCCTGTTCTGTGGCATGTAGTGAAGCATTGTTATATGATAACAAGATTATTTTTAAAAGAAAAAGCTGCTAAAGTTAAAAAAAAGATGAAACCATTGCTGTCATGTAAATGCTACACATCTTTGAGGAAGGCTGCACGTTTGAAAAACATCTTCAGACCATTTCTGCAGTTTTTATGTCCAGTAGCAGTTGACAAAAAATTAATTCTTTCAAGAAATTGATGATGAGGCTCACATTGTCTACAACACAACAAAAAGAGAGAATAGATTTAGGGCAGATTTTTTTTTTCTTTGTGTGTAGAGTGTTGATGTGAGCCAGATGTCATGGCCACTGAGATGCTCTTGTGCTCCTGTAGGAATGTCACTGGGACACATTAAGCCAACATCCTTTTGTGGAAGTGTGTGAAGCACTGAAGCAGGAGTTCTTCTTTTTGTTGATTAATCCTGTTTTATTTTTGCCTTGTAGCAGCTTTCAAGATTTCTGCCATCACCAGGTTTGCAGAGTATTTTTTTAATTGCTTTTTATTGTTGTCTATGTATCTGTTCAATTTTATGGAAAAAATGGAATGAGGCATCTTTCCCTCCATTATTCAGTGATGTGTCTGGAAGTTTCTTTGGTCACATTATTTGTTAAGAAGGTCTGACTCTTGATAACATTATACTCATTTAGTCCTGAAGGTATTTTGTTGTAGTAGTAGTACCAGTAGTAATTGTAGTAGTAAGTCACAAGCTAAAAGTGGCAGTTTTTATTTAGAGCACAATAAAAGTTGAATGTCTCTACTGGGCTGTTTCCTTGGCAAACTATAGTCTAACACAAACTTGCACTGCAGCATATCCTATACTGCCCCAATGAAAAAAGAAAGATTGAAACTATGATTTTTTTTTTTAAACTGCTTAAAGCACATTAGTGTATGGGATACATGACAGTCTGCTTTTTAGTTGGACTTTTGGTATAAACTGTTTTGATTTAGCAGGTTTTTTTACGCTTTGATAAGAACTGGGGTGTGAAATCAAAATAATACAATTTGTTAATCATCTTATTAGCATTATTTCTCTGAAATGAGTCTTCCTCAGTACTCGGCTATTGCCATTACAAACTTTGCAGCACTGATGTCTCACAGCAAGACGGTTGTGGGTTTGAACCTTGTTGTCTGTGAAGGTTCTCAGTCATCCAGGTCATCGTAGTCAAAGGAGCTTGCAAAGAAAAGCGTCTGGACTTCTTTAAGTTACTTGAAGACGTCTCACCTCTCATCCGAGAAGCTTCTTCAGTTCTGAGGTCAAATGGTGGAGAGTCCCAGATATAAACCTAGTGGGAGTAACCCCCCACAGAGGAACAAAAGGACCCCCTGATGATCCTCTAATCGCCTGAGCCAAGGTGTGAAACTGGGTGTGGGTCCCAATCAGCCAGAGTTTCGGGTGCGTTCATTGTGAAACCTGGCCCCACCTTATCATGCGAATTCCTGAGATCAGATGGCCCAGGATGTGAGTGGGCGTTAAGGCGTCTGGGAAGGGATCTCAAAACTGGATTATAGATGGCAGAGAGTTGGTGTCGTAAACCACCGCCTCTGTTCAAAGATGGTCGCTCACAGTGGACATAGATGGCTTCTTTCACTCCTCTTTCAAACCATCTGTCCTCTCTGTCCAAAATGTGAACATTGGCATCCTCGAAAGAGTGACCTTTATCCTTAAGATGCAGATGGACAGCTGAGTCTTGTCCTGTGGAGGTGGCTCTTCTGTGTTGTGCCATGCGCTTGTGAAGTGGCTGTTTGGTCTCTCCAATGTAGAGGTCTGGGTATTCCAACAACAACCTTGTTGTTGGCTTTGATGTTTTTCTGTGGACTTTTCTCCTTGTGCATTTATGTCCGTACACTTGCATATTAGGTTCATCAGTGATTCTAAATTTACCCTATCTGTGGTTGTAAGTGTGAATGGTTCTCTGTCTTTGTGTTAACCACCATGATGGTGGTATACCAGCATATCATCTTGGATATGCTCCAGCACACGATTTAACCCTCCACACTACTATAAACGGGATAAAATGGACGGATGCTTTAAACTGCTTTAAAGGAAACCCATTTTAAAGGACAACATGCACAACACCTCTACTTACTGCAGTTAGCAGACTTTCATTTATAGTTTTTAACCCTCATCCTACCAACATATTTAACATAAATGGATTATCAAGAATAATTTCCTTAAAGAAGCAATCATAAAATTTGCACGTTTTGTAAAATTAAAATCTGTACTTTTCTGTGATACAGCTTGCAGCTATTATTGACAGTACAATCCATATTATAATTATTATTACTTTCTTCTCGGCTTGGGGCCTGCAGCATAGGAGCATCAGTTCTCCTTCTTATGAATGACATGACTCGGGCATGCCCCAGCTGCCTCGGATAGATCTGGTGACATCAGTCCAAAGTTCTGATAACTTTAATTCTGGGAAGCTCCCCTTATAGAAGATGAATGCAGCAATTGAATCGTTCTCATTTAAAATTAATGATATGACATTTTAATTTAGAACCCATGGCAAACATTAACTGGATAAACAGCTCCATTTAGTAGTAAAATTGCATATTGGGAAATTCCCCTCGGAACCCCAAAACATTTGTATTTTTAAGAGTAGAAATGGAAAACAACAATGTGACATCATTTGGAACAAATTCTTTGACAAAGAAAAAATATTGGAATGAAAAAGGAAAAAAATCCCTCTGAGGTATGACTAAAAATATATCTCCTGGGTATAATCTGTAACTAATCATCCAATAGTCTTCAGTGTCACCACATCAGTTGTTTGGTTTATAATTTTTTTTTTTTACTGATTTATTTTCCTTTTTTAAGCCTTTATTTGACAGCGCAGCGCAGAAAGTAGACAGGAAAGCAGGAAGAGAGTGGCGTGCACATCCAGGGCCAACTCAAACCCGGGTCCCTGCAGTGGCCTTTGATACATGGGTTGCCCGCTCAACAAGGAGATGTGTAGCAGTGCCCCTGGTCTACTACACAGCACAGAAGATTTGCATTAAAACATTATAGAGCCCAAAGTTATGCTTTCAAAGTGCTTGTTTTGTCCCAACATTTCCATCCCAATTTGTAATATTGTAAAAACAGAGAAGTGTACTACATCCTTGTGTTGGAGAAGCTCCAATCTGAGAGCATTTGTGGTCTTGGCTCGAAACAGATTGGTTCCCTTTCCAGGTTACTTTTCTTTCAAAAGATTCTTGACTAATCACTTTTAATAAAATAGCTGTTGTATGAGCCTTGACAGACCCAAGCATTGTGAGCCTTGAACTGGTAGTGTTTATATCCTTTGGGGCCACATTATGCTTCACTGTTTGGTACCATTGTTCTGTCCACCACCTGCAGTATCGGTTGTAGTCTTAATGCCGAACAAGCTGCCTTGTGTAGTGTTGTCACTGCAGACTACAGCGTTGTCCTGGCTCTGACTTTGTGTTAAACATGCTTTCCTGCCCAAGTCAAAAATTCCAGCCAGTTTGTCTCAAACTCTATATAATTTCAGTTTATACAGGTTATCCTGCTGAGAAAGAACCCTACTTACAAGACGTTGTTGAGATGTTACATCCACAGAAAACCACCCCTGTGTTATGTTATACATTACTTTATAGGGCTCTTAAAAATGGTTGATTGATTTTTTTACTACCATACTGTCTGCTTATACACACGTCAGCCTGTGGGATGCTCACAGAGAGCTGTCATCAAGTTGAAGTGTGCGCAGTCATGTGTGTGTGTGTGTGTGTGAACACTGACACACACAGTCAGCGGTACAGCGTGGTTACAGGGCAGAAAGGTAGAGTGAGTATGTGTGTCTGTGTGTGCACGTCAGGGAGTAATTGAGTTGAATTGGTTTTAATGGGTCTTTATGGGATGTTTGGAGTTATTTCTGTCTGAGGTCTCCTCTGGCATCCTGGCTCCTCTGAAGGATGGCTTGGCCCTCTGCCCAGCATCGAGGCAGTTCTACACGTTCTCCTCTGTTGTTTCGTTGTTGCGCTCCCTCGCCCTCTCTCTTTCTTCCTCTCTTCTTCTCCCCTGGTGCTCACTTTCCCTCTCTCGGTCATGACAGAGAGCAAGTGATTTTGCGGCACCAGAAAGCGAACGAGTGTTTGTGTTTTCCTCCCGCCCTGCCTCCCCCTCAGAGTTGCGATTTTTAACGGTGGCCCCCTTTTCGCCGAGCACTCACCCCTCTCCGCTAATCGCTGAGCGCCACTTTAAAGGCCCCAGCGAGCAGTCGAGCCTCGTCCCGACTCTCATTTGTCACAGAGATCACATGGTGGCGCATGAGTTAGGACCCTGTGGTGGCGGCGCAATTACAGGGTCGGCGGAAGGGAGCAAAGCCAGCGGATCCAGTGGCAAGGACGACTCCTCGGTGGCGGCACTGAGCTAAACTTTCTGTTCCTGTCTTTTTGATGGACGGCCTGAGGAAAGAGGAGGCACATTATATGGGAAGACGGGGAGTTACTTATAGTGTGTGTGTGTGTGTGTGTGTGTGTGTGTGTGTGTGTGTGTGTGTGTGTGTGTGTGTGTGTGTGTGTGTGTGTGTGTGTGTAGGCATACAGTGAAAGCACAGCACATTTTGTTTTTGTCATCGCCACTCTTTTTAAATTATTCTCAGCCAATTTAGTGGCGCAAAAAAAAATAAAGATCCAACAAATAAGTGTTGGCAATGACTTCTGGAAACATTCTCACATGTGTTTTGAGAACTTTGAAGGCACATTATGTGATTCTGCACCAGTCAAACCACATCCCAGTTTAGCTCCAAGTATGGACTGTTTTTATTCACTTCTGCCTGAACACTCTCCTTTTAGAATGAGTTACTGCTCTGTGATAACTACATACTGTATAAATATGCTACTGTCTTTTTAGATGTCTTCTTTCTGCTTAATGTAAATGTAAATGAATCAAATCTGATTAAGTAGTGTGTGGTACATAATTTATAATTATGTGTGTGTATTTGTTCACGTCTTTGTGGCCCCCACCGTGTGTGTGTGTGTGTGTGTGTGTGTGTGTGTGTGTGTGTGTGTGTGTGTGTGTGTGTGTGTTTGAGTTTATGTGCCATGGGAGAGTGACAGTTCTGACCTTAGCCTCTGAGGCCATGCCAGGTCATTGGCCGCCAGCCTCAGAGTGGTGAGGCCACATACTGGGGTGAGCGCTGCGACTGAGAAAACAGGCTTCATGAAAACAGAGTAGGATAAATAGATGGTTTGAAGGCTGGATCGTGGGAGGAATGAAGAAAAAAAAAAAGATGGGTGACGAGAATGAGACAGACCGACCACAGCACAGAGGAGCAAGAGTCAGGAAGGAGCCTGGTGGAGGAAAAGGCAAATCCTTGTAGCGAGGATGGAGAAAATGCTGAAGATGGGCTCCATGCTGCTCATTAGGTTTGGGTGTGTATGGGAATGGTAGCAAACATGACATTTCCTCTGCAGCCAGCGGAACGACTCCGGCATCAAATAACAGCCCTGCTGCACAATGAGTAGTAAAGCTGTAGCCACCAGAGCTGTCGCCCAGCCCAACTACCACCAGCCACCATGAGCCAGGAGCCTTCACTTTGACTCAGGGCCAGGGCAGGGAGCAGGATGTAACAAACAAGCTTCATACAGATTTGAGACTCTGGCTTGGTAGCAGCATCAAGCATCCAGTTAACTAGACAGGGATACCTGAGCACTGCATTTATTTATTTATTTAATTATTTTATTTTTTATTTTATTTTTTCCAAATTGAGTCTTTAACCTAAAGGGAAACTACTGTCAGTGACCAAGCTGGCACTTAAATCAAGCATGGCCCTGGGTGTGTATCCTTGTTTGGACGTGTAATTATTGTCTGGGAAAATTCTCATAGTAAATGACAAGTTTACTGATTTATAGCACAACTTAAAGTTTGTTGGTTTTTCTCAGAAGCCAGACTGTTTAAGGACAGATTCAGAGTTTAATCAGTCCGAGAATGTTGTGCAATAGAACAAATTAAAGATGACGCAGATCAACATTTTTAAAAAGACTAATACATTAAAACCACTGCACATAATCATTTGAATGTATTCCATTTGTTGTTGTTTTTTCATCATTCACCACCCTATAAAATAGATTTTCACAATTAAGTTTTGTTTTGAATGCACTCTTCTTCACCAGAACAAGATCTCCTCTAAACACAAATGTGCTTAAAACAACAGGTTTAAGAACATTTTCGGTCTCCGTTCCGAACTCGTGTTTTCAACTTGCCTTTTCTCACTTCCACTCTCATCCTCCCAATTAATATTGCTGCAGTCTTCTGTTCTTCTGCTTTTATTTTGGTAAGTAAAGGCTCTTTGATTCAGTAGATATGAGCCGCAGAGTAATAAACCCATCAGGCACGTGTCCATGATGTAATCATAACAAAGGGATCCCCCTGCCAGAATGTCTTCCTGAGGTTATATTGAAAGATTCATGACATGTTTAACAGTCTTTTGCACACTGAAGACATATAATTTCTTGCATTGGACACATCTAACTGGTCATCTTCTTACAGTGTCTGATGTATTTCCCCTGGCTCCACAGCTGTCTTGAAAGTAGCAGCTTTGCTCCCAGTTTTACCGACATGGAAGGTGGCTGTTATGGGCAAATAAGAGGACAGGACGAGTTTAGAGAAAAGGGTCAAACCGCATGATGAGAGCGCATGGTTCTGTCTCCTGAAAGCCCTTCCAGCAACCGGAAGCAACCAAGTTAAAGGCCACAGCCACAATTACTGTGTTGGTGCGCTGCAACAGGGTCCTGTCAGAGATGTAAAAAAAACAACTGAGTTTGTGTGTGTGTCCTCCTTTTTTTATTTTATTTTAAATGTAATGTAATTGAACCTCTGGTGGTGAGGTGAGGTGAATGACTCTGACAGCTGAGGTGTAAATCCAGCCATGGATAGGCTGGAATAAGACTACCAAACCAATTACATTTGGCCTTCTGTAGATGCTGAATAGAGTATATTGAAAGACAGAGGGGAAAATTTGTTAATAGTAGGTCCTTATAGACATAAATAAAATGGTTCTTGTGTTTTATTTTTCCTTCTTTAACAGACGTTGGTGGATGACTGGTTGGGCTATCTTTGTCCCAGATTGAAATGTATATAATGGATTATCTTAAAATCTTGTCCATGGTCCCCCGAGGATAAATCCTGAGGACTGGAAACTAAGTTTGAATTTGACTATGTTTTAGTCACTAACAGGGTGGCTCAAGGGATGTTGTCAGTCTAAAAGACACGTCTGTGTCCAGACTGGAAAAAAAACATAAAGGGAGCAGGTCACTGTTAAATTTCGTACGGATGATGTGATCGTCTGTTTTTTTTCTCCACTGACACAGTGAAGGTGGTTTAGATTCAAATCTATAGACTGTTATTAAATGGAGTAATTCCTAAAAGACTTTGGTGATTCCCTTTCTTTTTCTGTAGCAAAATTATCCATTTTGTTTGACCTGGAATTGGTTTACTACCAAAGTACTTGTAAAACTAATGACATTCCCAGCATGGGCTGCTTGTGTTTTCTCCTACACGTTTCTTTTGCCAGTACAGTAAAATGCAAGAGTAAGACAACAGGAAGCCTTTTACTGCCACCCTCGCTCTGCACCAAATGAAACAACTTAAATACAGCAAATGCAAAGCCAAGTCTCATATTCAGGAACTAACCCAAGGCAAGGTTGCAGTTTGAACAAGATATAGCCTGATCATATCCAGCATAGGCATGTATCAATTCAAACTCATACATCAGTCAGTCAATGCAGTCAGCAACAGGGTACCAAAACGTTTCTTGGTTTTAATCTGTCGGTGCAGCTTTGACTGTTTCTCTTAAATGCAGTAACTTCAACCCATCTTATAAATTGCATTAACTACTGTAGCAGCACACCGGCTGCCACTTAGCTGCCCCAGACATTACTGCATTTTGCCATTTTCCAAACATATTGTCATATTGTGCGCTGGCATCCAGCACAGCTTCTAAAGTAGCTCTAACTAACTTAGCTTATGCCAGCTAGCTGACACACTGCCAGTAACTGTCTCTGTGCATTTAAGCTGCATGGGTTTTGCACAAGTCTATTAAATAGGTCACAAGTTTTTTTGTTTTTTTTTCCCTGAGCCTCTAGTGTCTGAAATTCTATCCCACGATATTGTATAAACAGTGGCAGGCTCCTTTTGTGTCATAAGCATCTGAAGAATGCACTGGTGCAGCGAGTACTATGAGGGGTGTTCCCTCGGGGACATGGCCCACAAGAGGGGATCGATCAAGGCGATGCTGGCGTCACAGTGTAAATTGGAACTTATGTTAGCATTGTCTTCGTGGGTGTGTGTTTGCATAAGCTGAGCAATGGGTTCACCATCGGGGCGGGGAAAAAGATTGGACAGCGGCTCTGTTTATTCACCAGACCTGGATGAGTCATTTCGCCAAGGCAATGCTGACAGCAACATGTCACATCAAGACATCGCCCAGCTCTCAGCTCCTCGCTTGATTCCTCCTTCTAGTGTAGATCGCCAACTGTTGTTATTGTCTTCCAGTGCTGTTATTAACTTCCACATTCCTGAGCATAGTGTCATATCATCAGTGAATTTTGCACACTGAACTCATTTACCTCAGCTGGTTATGGATTGCTAAAAACAGCACTCAGCCTCAGTGAATTGACTTGAAATTAGGTTTCTACTGTGTTAAGTTTAACTTCTATAAGCCCAGCCTGCAACACAATATTTCCAGTGTACCCTGTGGCATGTTGACATTAGTGACACAGCCCTGACTCATTTAGCCTCCAATAAGTGAGTGATAGTGGCACAAGTTTGCCACGGTTATTTAGTCCTTCACAGCCAAAACCCCGGACCTCAGCAATGTAAACATTGCCTCTGTGCGCGTATGTGAATCCCAGGCTTAACTTACAGTGCCGTATGGACATGTGATGCTTATTTTCAGCAGGTTATTTGGTTACAACGGCTGTTTGGTTTGTGGTTTTTAAGGATGGAAAAGTATGTGATGTTCTCCCAGCCATGCCTAAATGAAGAGCGTATTGTGCGGTACAGTTATTTCAGTGGAAAACAAATGCACAGAGCCCATGAGTGGAAACGCTGGTCATATACACTGCTCAAAAGCACTAAAGGAACACTTTGAAAAAACATCAGATCTTAGTGTTGGGAGCAAAAAATCATGCTAAATATCTATACTGATACGGACTGGGTAATGTGTTAAGAATGAAAGCTTGCCACATCATTGGTTGATCAATTACATTTCTATCAATCAACAGTGCTAAATTCAACGACACCCCAAAAATCAAAGTGAAAAGATGACACAGGAGGTCAGTCTTTTTTGCCAAAATTTAATTGCAGGATCTCCAAATGGTACTCAGAAGTTTGTAAGGCCCCCCACATGCTTGTATGCATGCCTGACAATGTCGTAGGTGCAACCTAGCAGCGAAACATAATGTTCCAGAGGTGTGCCGTTAGATTTAGTTCAGTGGAGTTCAGGGGCCAGTCAATGGTATCAGTTCCTTCATCCTTCAGGAACTGCCTGCATACTCCTAACATGAGGCCGGGCATTGTGGTGCACTAGTGAGAAATCGGGACCCATGGCACCAGAGTAGGGTGTGACAATAAGTTCAAATATTTCATCTCAACACCTAATGATTGTCAGGGTGCAGTTTTCTGTGCATTGCTCTATGGATATGCCTCCCCAGATCATCACTGACCCAGCACCAAATCAGTCTTGCTGAATGGTCTTACAGGCAGTACATCTGTCACATGTGCTCAGAGTGAACCTGCTTTTATATGTGAGAGCATGGGGCACCAGTGGTGGCGCTGCCAGTTCTGGTATTTTATTGCAAATGCCAATCGAGCTGCACAGTAAGGACAGGGCCCACATTGACACCACTGTCCTGCTATAGATCATTTTGTATTTCTGGCAGTGCTCATCCTGTACCTCCTTGCAGAAAGGAGCAGATACCGCTCCTGCTGATGGGTTCAGGACCTTCCTCGGCCCTGTCCAGCTCTCCTAGAGTAACTGCCCGTCTCCTGGAATCTCCTCCATGCTCTTGAGATTGTGTGTCTTAACACCAAAGCAGCTGAAACTGAATAATAGCCCCCTCTGCTACTTCACTGACCAGATCAATATCCCACAAGTTGAATTGACTTGATAATATACTATTATTAAAAAGTGTTCTAATTTTTTTGATTACTCTTCTTGTAACTCCATGAAAGTTGCACATCTTAAAACAATGCTGGCAAAAAATATGCTCAACACTGGTATCAGAGGTGTTTTTCTTAACTTTATTGATGGAAACAAACTGGTGAGGGTAAAAGAAAAGGCTTGCTGAAGTTGCAGAGAACAGACATAGCTTTGGTCTGGACAAGTGGCAAGTGGATAAGATTATAGTATAGTACTGGTTTTATGTTGTGGTAGATAACGGGTGGAGCAGAGGCATCCTTGTGCAGTAATGTCAGGTTTCAGAAAACCCAAATGCAAATGCCTGGGAGGCTGAGACCTCTAAAGTCCATGATTGGCCCATTGGCCCAGTGTACCAGCCTAAATCAGCCCTCCAGCTCGTACGGTTGTGTCATATCCATTTTATAAATGCACTCACACACATGCACAGTGAGGGAAGGAAGCAGATATAGCTGACCACAGCAGGCCGCATGTGAATCGTTCTGACTCTGTAACACCAGTCTCCCTGCCCACATACAGCTGAAGGAGTAGCACCTCCAGTAGTTAAGCTTTCACCTCTACACAGTGTCTCACACATCCAAAAATCACACAGTTATTAAACTGCCTGCATGAGTTTAACTCTTCATTTAGTGTTGTAGATTTTCGATGGAACTTTTCATTTTGGAAGTGTTCTCAGTCATAATCCTACATATCTGCCATCTATAAGGCTTGTTCAAGTTTAGAGATGGCTCACTGATTTATTTATGTGTTTTTTGTTTTTCAGTCGGTGGTCAAAACAGGACGCTTGCTTATCAGTCATGAGGCACCGGTAACAGGAGGCTTTGCTTCTGAAATCAGCTCTACAGTACAGGTGAGTGGAGGCCATGAGTGTATGCATTCATGCATGTCACTGATTGTGTGTCCATGCTGATAGTGTGCTATAGTTGACTTTTATTTGACAATCTGTCTCCCAGGGGTAGATATAAAACTCCTAAAAACTTCTAACTGATTTCCCCAGAGCTGTGGTTTTGAAAACTGAGAGGCCTGCCTCCGAGCTGGGTTTACAGTAGAGCTGAGAAGAGGCACCGATCTTTGCACCATGAAGCAAAGATTATGAGTAAGGTCAAAGGAGAGGTGCTTGCCAGCTAATCTGGCTGCTAACCAGCACGCTCAGCAGCTGGAGCTGCAGCAGTGGCTTTGACACACAGCTCACAGAGGCAATCAATTAAGGCACTTTAGAAACCTCTAGTGCTTCACCACTGCAGTTTGCATCAGAAATGATATTCCTTCTATGAGTCAACAGAAACTCAGACATATTCTCTAGCCCGAGTGAAAATTAATCTCCATAAAATAGCTTAGAATGGATAAAGAGACATTTCCTATGTCAAAGAGATTCACTGATAAATGTGGACTGCTAATAGTTGACTCTGTATTTCTAGAGGAACTATGCTGCCAGTCATTGTGCGGTAAAATATAATCATGGTTGGCTTGAATGTTGAATGTGCAGTTGTGTTGATGTGATTTCCCGAAAAATGAGCATATATAGAATTAATTCAAAATCAATTTTGTCAGATGTGCATAAATATATCTTATACTTTATAGTGCCAATGGCAGTATGATTTTTTTTTTTTTTTTAACTTATAAACCACTATAACATACACCAGAAAAATTGCTCCACCAACCTGGCTAGGAGAGATTCGTGAACTACACACCCAGGCATGGTTTCAAGAGAGGTACACTCTTGGCTCAATCTTCAAACTGATCAATCACACACTCTGTGTTTATATATCACTTTTTATTTGATTATTAGTTATTAATCTCTGGCACTCTTCCACAGTGTGTCTTTGTCCTGTCTTCCTCCCCTCACCTAAAGATTGTGCCATTGTATTAACACACCTGAATGTTCCAGACTACCAAAACGTTATAGAGGTGGTCACACTTGCTGATCTTCACTTAGTCAAATTAATTTGGTCAGCTATTTGCATTCGTAATTCTTATAAAACACTTTAAATGCTAACTAGTGTTAGTGTTTGTCCTCTCTTCCTACCCAGCCATGTGCCACATGGCCACCCCTCCCTGAGCCTAGTTCTGCCAGAGGTTTCTTCCTGTTAAAAGGGAGGTTTTCCTTCCCACTGTCACCAAATCTTGCTCATCGGGGAGTAGTTTGATTGTTGGGGTTTTCTCTCTAGTATTGTTGGGTCTTTACCTGATAATATAAAGCTATAGTTCTTGTAATTTGGTACTATATAAATAACTTTCAACTGATTTCACTGAAGCTTGATTCATATATCCACCCCTACTCCAAAAAAGTTCCAGACTCTTAAAGATATCCTCAGGGATCCCATGTGGATCCTCCAGCAAACAGAGCTAACTGATTACTTAAAATTCCTGATATTGTGGGATTTCACAAAATAATAAAGCAAACTTCCAGCTCTGGCATATAGTCAGCTCATTTGGAACTTTCTTCTGTCAGTGTCACAAGTGATTCAGTTGCTTCAGTAACATTTAATGCGTCTTTTAAAATCTAGCCCACAGCTAACTCACAGACTGAGCGGCATGATTATATTTCTTGCTGGCATCCACTTTAGTACTATATCAACTACAGTTCCCAAACTTGGAGCATTATCAGCTTAGATAGCAGTAGAAACGTAGGAGTAACATGGGCAGAATCTATTAATATTAACTTTTTGTTTGACATTGTTTGGTTCTCCTTAAGTATATTGGAATTTCCATTTTTTTGCTTGGAACCTGTGGGCATACAGGCCAAGACATCAAACCGTTCAATCAAATTTTAATAAACACTGTTCACTGAACATATAAATTAACCACTGATATGACATGATAGCATATACAACATTTTTAACCTGATTTCTAATTTGGCCCATCTCCCATTTCATGTTCTCAG
The DNA here is from genome assembly GCF_057381845.1 of Rhamphochromis longiceps. Classification (NCBI taxonomy): domain Eukaryota; kingdom Metazoa; phylum Chordata; class Actinopteri; order Cichliformes; family Cichlidae; genus Rhamphochromis; species Rhamphochromis longiceps. The sequence goes on from NC_140567.1 coordinate 17,120,032, forward strand.
GTATGCCCAGACAGCTTCCAGCACAGCTGCTGTTCTAACTACTTGCACTGGTGCCCTTTGTGGGCTGTTTCCTGGAACATTATCACGCCTCCTATTAGGGCTGCACGATTTTGCATAAAATGAGAATCACGATTTTTTTGGCTTAGAATTGAGATCACGATTCTCTCACGATTTTCTTTTCCAGTATAAATATTTATTGCACTTATTAACTGCACATCAACTTCGTAACAGTTGAGACTGAACATAAAAACAATAAATAAACATAAAAACAACAAATGTCTCACGTTTTGTTGTTGCCGCAAAATGTTGTACTGCTTGAAATTCCGTCTCCACCGTTGCTCGACACTGCATGTATAGAGCAGGTAGTGCAACAATAGAAAAATAGTTGCGGGACGGCACTGTGTAGCGTTTGTCTAGGGTGTTGATCATTTTCCTAAATCCCTCGTTTTGCACAGTGTTGATGGGAGCCATATCTTTGGTCAGGTGATAAGTGATAGCCTCCGTAATTTCTTTGTGCCTGCGGGAGTTTGACGTGTATAGGGAAGCGCTGTATAAGGTTCCCGTTATTGATGTTTGGGTGGTTGACCGGGACGGATTTTCTCCTGTCACTTTCTCGTCATCCCTGACGTGCTCTCTGTTGTTTTTTTCCCTGATAATTTTAGCATCACACGGCACAGCTTCTGTATCACGTGGTATAAGGCTCCGCCCTTGTCATTTGTTGAGCAGGAAGAGTGAGCACTTATTTTCATGCAGATTACGTCCCGGATCAAAATGCGGTACAATCGTCGTCGTCTTTTTTTTTTCTCTCTTTTTTTTTTTAAATCGTTGTCATTTGGAAATGAGATCGCACATAAGTATATATCGAGATCGCAATTTTCTAACGATTAATCGTGCAGCCCTACCTCCTATACAGTAATAACAATTTTGGCACAAGAGTGTAAACAAAATAGACTAAAACTCAGCAAAAATACTGTTAGCTGCACAGATAATACGATGCTACTCATCTAAGGGTTGTGAATCCAGCTGAGCTGTCTGCTCGTATTGGATTTCTGAAATATTGCTTGCTGCTGGTAATGCAAAAGGTCTGCACACCGTAACCACAACATGCCAGAGACAGTTGATGCCAAATTCTGAGCTAAGTACGATGCATGACTAAATGAAAAGCCCTCCCTTTCCCTTCATCCTAATTGCATCTACTCTTGTGTTCTGGGGTAATTATCTTCAGTGTGTGGGGTGTTTTCTCTCTCTGAGACACTCACTGTAGCAGCGACTAGCACTCCCATCTAGATGAGCAATTAGTGTCTTAACAAATGACACATCTCCCCTTTTATGACCACCTCCTCAAAAGTCATCAGCCTAATTGTATGCATGACACACTATGCATTACCTGGAGCAGTTTCCTTGTTAATGCTCGTGAGTTGGAGCTGTCAAATGAAAAAATCGATCCCATGCTCATTTACTGTCAGTCAGATGTTGCCTTCTCCCCCTCCCCTGTTTGCTAGGGCTTAAATGGCCAGTGAGTCATCCACCTCATTCCCATGTTTTCACATTGTGTACAGATGATGTAAACTGTTGGTGTATTCACTGATTGCATCGATCTGCAGTTTTTGCCTGGCCTCGGGAGATTTGGATGCTCTTGTCGGAAAATAAATCTTTACGGTTGCTGATTGTTGTACTTCAACAGGATGCAACTTGACCGACTGGCATCTGTTGCACTCTTAAAACCATGAATTATATCAAAGATATCCCTTCATCAGAGAGAACGTAATGGGCTCGTTGAAGATCTTCTAAAAGGCAGTCTCACTAAAAAAAAAGTGTGATGGCTTTACAACAAGCCATTCCGCTTAAAAATAAATGAGCACAGCGCCATTGACACTTTAAAGACTGCAGCCAGTTACAAGCCCGTGGCATGACAGCATAATAAACGATCGGCATTACCTAGCGCAGCATGTCAAACTTTGCCTTGTGCCGGAGTGATCCAGATGTACTTGCCTGGCTACATGACAGCACCTTTCTCAGCTCTGCTTGACAGTTTTGACCAAAAACATGCTTGTATGTTGCCTAAAAGGGCTGTGAGTCATGATTCGAGCTGAACTCATGTGTTCAGCAGATTTGTAAAGGAAAAGGTGACACACTTTCAGATTTAGCTTGTTCAGGTAGAAGAATCAAACCTGCAATTATATCAGACTAGTCACTAGTTGTAGGGATGTTGTGCCACGTTAAGCATGGTCCTTTTTTTTGCCAGAACATTGAGTTTGTTTTCCTTCCACTCGCTCACCACTGAGGTTTCCTCAGTTCTAATGTGTTTTTACTAGAAATATTTGTTCTTCGCACACAGTGTTAATCAGTCTTTGTTTGACGCAGCTTGAAAAGTCACAAAGCGATTGGTTTGTTGTAACTTTTGTTGCTCACTTGAATGCAGAGTAAATGCTGTCATGTGTGTTCCCTTTGAGTTGTAAAATAAAATGGCCATTTAAATGTGATTGTGCAGTCCCACTCAGCTTTGATAATAATAAGAATAATAAATAAAGCTTCTAAAAATACAGCTTTTAGGGAGATTGTGAGTCAGAGGTCCCCGTCAACAACAATAACATCCTGGAGAGTTTCTGAATATTGGAGACAGATTAGTGGTATTGTGGAAAATCGAGGTCCTAACATATACCACAGTTCTTTGTTTACTTGTGTGGTCTCGCAACTGTGAAATCAAGTGAAGAAAAAGATACGCTGGTTGTCAGTAAAGCTTGTATAGTCTGGACTTAGTTGCCTGGGAGCACTGTTTAAACTAAAGTCTGTTATTTTGAAGACAGCGTGGATTCAACTACTATCTACTTCAGACTTTTGGGCTCTTACAGAAAGATCCTCAGATGGAGTCGATCTTCTGTTTTGTGTTATGAACAGAAGAGTGTTTGGTAGGACTTGGCAAGTTTCCTTTATCAGGCTTTGGATCTCACCGCCATGATTTAATGATGTGTCATTTTGGCCCTTTTCGAAGTGTTTTACTGATGTCTGGATCAGACGCAGTAGGGCAGAAAGATGAGGCTCAGGACAATGCTTTTGTGGACCTCAGGGATGCACAGAGAGAAATGGTGAATCATCCTACAAAAGCGTTGCAGACATGACTAAAGTAGCTTCAGGTTCCAAAAAAGTACTTGCTTTGGCTGATCATTTGAAAATAATAAAATGCTGCATAATTGTGACCACGCTGGACGACAATAGCTCTTGGCAGCTTCAAGCAATTAGACTGGAGTGTACTTAACATAACCTATGTAGGGTATCAAATATGGTAGTTTTCTAACTTATGCTTGGTGTTCTCCAGTTTCTGCTTCACTCTCTAACCACAAATGACATTGCACTGAGTCATGTGGCACTGTCACGGTGGGGGTTTAACAGTTATTCACTGGCCCCTTTGATTCCCTGCTTATTGTTCCACTGCTAGTGGTTTCGATTATTCTTGTGTAATTAAACCTAACAGAATCAAACATCCAGCTTAGGATGTCCTGTTGAGTTGTGGTCCTCTGCTATGATACAATTCAAAAGCTGGCGTCTCCACTCTGGCCCACTTGTTATTAGCCGAGGATGAAGGCCTTGCCATCTCCTGCCATAAATGCCTTCTAAATCAGAATCAGGTTCCTGGTTGCCGGTCAGACGCATCTGAATGAGAAGCAGCCCAAGGCCCTGGGCGCTGTTCTCCACAGTGGTAGGCCCCCCGCCTCCAACTTGTCGTTCTCCATCAGGGGATACACTAAACTGCCTTTAAAGTTCAATGTGTAAACAAGAAAGCTCCTTCAGGAGATTTGATTGGATACATGTAGTGCACTGGCTAAGAAGGTCTCCTTCCGCTCATTATCATCACTTGCTTAACAGCAGGAAGCCCACACCAGGCCAGTAATGTAAGTTAATGGCTTACCTATATGAAATAAAACCAGAAGTCTAAAGCAACAGCAGCCGCAACAATTCTCAGATAAAGAAGCTGACTGATGACAGATGAAATCTTTTTTTTTTCTTTTTAAAAAAAAATGTTATTTATAGTTGGCATTTTTCATGATCCAATCTATTTATTTTCTCTAGCGGCCTCACTGTATAGTTGTTCTTATTGTTAGAAGAACTGCAATTCCCACACATATTGTTCTCACACCCACTAACTTTAGAAAGAGGCCTCCGTTTTTTTTCTTTACAGTGGATCCTTTCTGAGCTCAATGGTTTTTCCACAGGTCTAATATCAACAGTACAACAACAAAACAATGTCACATTCACAGCTCTGACACGAAAGCCTTTCTGTTGTATTTCTTAGTTTTATTTCATTTCTTCTTTGCTGCACATCCGATAAGTAGCAACTTGCCTTATCATTAACTCAGCATAACACGATGAACTATCTGTGCTTTACTTTGCAAACTTATTCAAAACATTAAATTGACTTTGCATAGCATCAGCTTACAATTACTATGCGAGTAAAGATCAGAACAGAGATGTTGCATACATGCTGTATCTGTCCTTCCATCTCATTATCATTGGGAGAGCTTTAAAAACACGTTTAGAAGTCATGAACTTAACACTAACTGAAATCTAGCTGGTTTGGCTTGGGACTTTCTTAACTGATATAGCATGTGATACTGGCTCTTTTCTACCCCTGTCTGACTGCAACCTCCAATCTGCGGGTGTTTCTGACAATCTAAATATCATCATTTTGATTCTAAGCCCCCGCTGTGTAGTATTTTTAAATCCTGCACCACTGCAGGACTCGAGCTTTTTTGCAACTGCCCTGTTGACATATTTTTATTCTGACATTTAAGTATATTACATATAATGATGCACCTCTCATAAGATAAACACAGATTTAAATGAAATCTGAGATGCATGGCCATCCCCCATCCAGCTGGGATGGCAGGCAGTCAAACTGCTGTACTTTTCTCCCACTTCCAGTAGATGTATTTAAAGGAGATTACAGCTCTGATCCAGACAAAAAGACCAAACTCCCTGGTACCGTCTGACTAGTTTTCTGTAGTCGGACAGGGAATAGATCTCAATGTTGTAATCTCAGTGGACAAGGGTCATCACATTGTTGCTTCCACTAATACCCTGAGATGAAGAGAAAGCATCATGTGGTGTGGTATTTTTCCCCTCTTCAGTCTTCAACAGAAATTCATCATTTTCACCTTGGACAAAAGCTCATTCACTACATATCCTGCTGTCAAATGAATACTGTAAAAAAGCAGGGCTTTGCAGTCAAGGCTGCACAGGAGCAAAAAGACTGATCCAGATCCAACAAAATACAATCTTATTATGAGTGCCAGAGCTTTGCTCCAGGCTGTCTATTCAAGCACACTCCTGTTCAACGCTGAGATTTGACATTACAAAGTTTACAGGTTTTTCAGTAAATGAGTATGAGAGCCACAGTTATCTGCTAATAAAAGCCATTAATGGTGTTTAAATTCTATGTGCAAGGCTAAAGAACTAGTCTTTTAATTCATCTGCATCTCCAAAGAAACAGCCCAGATTCCAAGAAGCTGGTATATTTTGTAAAATGTAGATTGAAACTAGAACAAAAAATGAACAAATCACTGAAACTATTCATTTATTTATTTATTTTAAAAAGTAACAGCACAAAAAGAACATATCAGATGCCATCCTTGCAAAATTTTACACACCTTGAAAGCATTTTGGAACTGAGGAGACCAGCTGCTGAACTTTGAAAAGCCAATGTCTGCCCTTTTTTGTCTGATATACAATTTCAGCTGCTCAGCAATTCAAGATCTCTTTTGTTAACCAAATTTTTTAAATTGGTGATAAGTCAGTGCCCGTTGACAGTCTTGGATTGCATACAGAATGTGGATTGGCACTGTCCTGCTTAAATAAGACATTGTCTGTTTAACAGCACATGTTGCTCTAAAAGTTGTAGTCGTCTTCAAGCATCAGTGATGCCTTCACAGATACGGACATTGCATTTCAACGTCATGTCAACAAAATCTAGTTTTTAAATGGTTTACAAATCATCTCATTCTGTGTTAGCAGAGGTAAAACATGTCTGCCGTCTGCAGCAGTTGTACAGTAGCACCACTGTTCAGTGAAAGCTTCAGACTTTACAAAACGGTTCAGAACAAGTGTGTTTTTTCTTCTTTTGTTCCCTCCTACTTCTCACGTTCTCTTTTCAATCTCCTTCATAGACCCTAAGGCCATGGACATTTGTCAGCACATGAAAGTAGCGCGCTCAAGCAAACTTGTAAAGAAATGGAAAAATATCTGCCACAGCCTGTTGGAGCAAATCAGTCACAGGTTATTCTGGAGTTCACAAGAAAAGGAGGAAACAGAACAGTGAAGTGGAAAGGAAGGTTTGTTGAACTAGTTGTCTCCATTCACTGTACATTCATTAAAGCTAATCACAGTAAATTAGCTGGGTGGAGCAGATTGCCAGTTGTAGAGCACTGTGTCCAGATGTTGGACAAATAATGGTGCCAGCAGCAGGGAAAGAAAATACTTTATGGTAAATCAGGTGGAGCTCCCTGTGGGGTTTAGGTTTTAATTTTTACTGTAACCAAAATGAGAGGCCACAATGACCACTAAACAGGTCTTCATTTGCCGATCCGGTCTTCTGATTTTAGGTCTCAGAATAAATGGTCCTTTCTAAACCTATTTCCATGCAAATAGTGATGTTAGAACAAATTTCCAGTAGTTGCATAACTTGTTTGAAGTACAAAAATAAGCTCATATACACTTTTGCAGTCTGTTGGTTTAAAATTTGAAGCCCCAGTTTAAATGGTGAATAAATAAGGTGATAGTCCCCATTCTTTACATTGACCAAGACTGCATGACCCTGCAGTTAAATGAGACTTCTCTGTTGTGATGTACCGCTTCTCTAAATGGAAATAGTTTTAGTAGCTTTGAGAAAGCTTCATGAGTACTTTAGTGGTTTTTTGAGGTTTCTAAAAAGTGTGGTGAAGTTGCAGAGCACAGTAGTGCAGAGCAGCAGTTGGCCTTCACTTGCAGCTCTTGTCTTGTCAAATTAGGAGGAGGAGGAGGGAGAAATACATACATGTATGTATTTCTCCTGGAATGGGGGCCGTTGAATATGACGGGAAAATTAGTTTGTTGGTGTAAATATCATATGATTGGATATTTCTTAGTATTTCATGGTTTATGTGAATCCAGACCATTTGAATAATGTGAAACAGCAATCATCCATCACCACCACAGTCACACTGCTTTTCTGTATGTTCATTAAGAAGTGATGAGAGTACACTCCTCTTTTTTAACTCTTTAAAGTTTGCTGAAACATGACAATTTGTTTTATTAATAAATATTAATTTGCCTATATTTTACTTTGTATCATATCTGCCACATCCAATTTAAAAAAATATGGCTTAAAAAAGCATTGTGCAATTTAATGGTAATGTGGAAGTGTCAAACTCACAAAAACATATACAAATACACTATATTTTCAAAAGGGTTCACTCGTCTGCCTTCACATTCATATGAACTTGACATCCCATTCCATTTTGATGTCAGCCCTATGCAGTTTTAATAGCTTACACTCTTTTGAGAAGGCCTTCCACAAGGTTTAGGAGTACCAGTCCAGACTTGTTCATTGGATTGCCTAATGGAGAAGCTTGATACATGTCCACTGCGGTGTTGCTATCAGTGTGTGAAGAGTGGGAGAATTGTTGCATTGACAATCCAACACAATGGGCAGCACATTGAACACATTTTATAAGTGGTCAGAAACTTGTAAATAACTCATGAAAGAATAAAGTTACGTTGAAACCAAGCACACCATTGTTTTTCTTGTGACATTACCAATAAGTTTGATGTGTCACATGGCCCTCTTCCTATTAAAAAAACAAAGGTTGTATCTAAGATGGCCGACTTCTAAATGGCCACCATGGTCACCACCCATCTAGAGGAGTTTGCCCCCTCACATATACTAATGTGCCACAAACAGGACTTTAATATCACCAACCATTCCCATGTTATTGCGGTGTATCCATATAAATGGCCCACCCTGTAGTAATTAAGGGGACTTTTGACACCCCTGGTATCAAAGTCCTATTTGACGGTCGCAGACGTGGATTGGAAACCTCCACTGTACTAACAGGGTGTTCGTGGCCCAAGAGTTGGGAGTTCGCCTTGTAATCAGAAGGTTGCCGGTTCGAGCCCCAGCTTGGACAGTCTCGGTTGTTGTGTCCTTGGGCAAAACACTTCACCCATTGCCTACTGGTGGTGGTGGTGGTCAGAGGGCCCGACGGCGCCAGTGTCCAGCAGCCTCGCCTCTGTCAGTGCGCCCCAGGGTGGCTGTGGCTACAATGTAGCTTGCCATCACCAGTGTGTGAATGTGTGTGTGAATGGGGTGATGACTGGATGTGTAAAGCGCTTTGGGGTCCTTAGGGACTAGTAAAGCGCTATACAAATACAGGCCATTTACCATTTAACATCAGCTCCACACACATCAGCAATCTACTGCTGCTGGAGTCGTCTTTCTTTTGTCTTAGTTTCTCTTGTTGCACTTTTACAGGCTGCAAAATCACTGTAGCATAAAAGATCTCCTCATCAAGTCTGACATTCCTCATTCCATAAGAAATGAAGAACATAGTGTGAAACATTCAAGTCCTGCCTTGCCGACTATCAGAGTGCTCCAATGGCAGCCAGTTGATGGGTTCATAATGCAGAATTACATGCATGGCTAGGTTACTGATGGTGTTGGTGACATAAGACAAACAGCAAAGACAACGGCATTCATTCGGTATCAGACTGTAACTTCAGATAATGTTTTGTTGTTGTTTTGTTTTTTTCTTTGAGTTGTTCGCAGCTCAGTTTAATCTGAAAGGTTAATCGGAAAGAGTGCACTTCAGGTCTGTTTCTGCAAATCTGCGCACAGGCTTCCTAGTGTGTTCGTGTAACTCATCAGGGGGTTTGTCCCATTCAGTGTGTTTTGGTCAGCTTCATTCTGCTTTGTCTCCACAGGAAGAGGTCAAAAGCCACTATGGAGACACGAGTCATGGCTTGTTTTGTACTCTGTCCAAATTGTCCCAGTAATACTTTGCTCTGAGCAGTCTGAATGAGCCACGTTAGATCATATTATACATATTAATCAAAGTAAAGTTTGTTTAACTCTCAAATACCATTTTGCTGTTGCCCTAAATTTATCTTTATTACAACGTGTAGTTTGTTTCTCTGCTGTCAGTAGTTCTGTGAATATAAATTTGAAGGCGAGAACAAATCACCAAGGTCAAAGTGCTGAGTTGAGGAAGTACCAGTGATGATGATCTTGCTTTGGTGGAAAAGTCTGAAAGAGATTCATGCCCTCTCAACTGTCAAAAAACCCTTCAAATCAAATACACGCTGCGAAAATGCTGTGTGGATGCCTTAACGCTAAAGATGTCTGCTGAAAAAAGCTGAAAAAGTTGAAAAGCAATAATTAGCAGAAAGAGCAGAATTTTTCAAAGTTATTAATTATCTGCTGAAAAGAGGTGTAGAAGCAGAAGTGCTTGCTGAAGATGGCTGTATGTGTAATGATACACTGGAGAGTGTCAAGAAAGCAGAGTGCATGCAAGCAGGGAACATGTGTAGCAACTGTCACAGGTAGGATTCGAACCTCTGCCAACCTCTGAGTTCTGGTCACAAACAAAGATATGATGAAAATGAGGTAAAGAAACTGAAATGTGTGCTTAAAACAAGTGAAAAAGCTGAACTCTGAAACCCTGCTAAAACAGCAGAAGAGGCTGATATTTTTCAGCTACTCATTGAGCCAAACTGGTTCTCACGTAACTGACAAAAGGTGAAAAAGCTAATGAAAACAGCAGAAGAGGCTGAGATTTGTGCTGATAAGAGGTGAAAATGCTGAACCAATCAGAGGTACTGCTTCTGTCTGCTTCATCAGGCTGTGTACTTGTATGCATTTCTGCCATGGACTGTTAACAAGAATCTGAGGTCCATATTAGAAAAGCTGGTAAAATCATAAAAGTTTGCAGAATTGAAATAAATGATGAATATGAATTACTGGTCTGTGATAGTGTATTAATTTGTAGTGGAAGAAAACATGTGGACAAGGTGGAATTGAACCCACGACCTTTGGGCTTCAGACCCGTATCATTACCAACTGCGCCACTGAGAAGAGAGCGAGCACCTGTAAAACAGGGTGATGAGCAGTCAGAATTAGATCGCGGTAAGAGGCGAAAAACGCCGTTTTTTGGAGTTACAAAACGTTGTGTAACTCAAAAACTAGGTTGGATAGAAGCACAAGTACTGGGTGAATCAGCGGACTTTGGTTTACTTTGACTGCAATTTTCATAGCTCTTTGTAATTCTGTCGCGGAGATATGACGAGAGAAGAAACTGCTTCATTTTCAGAGTTTGAAAACTGAGAGGAGGACAGATTTCCACCCCTCAAACAAACATAATTTATGGCTCAACAGTAAGATGACTGTAAAAACTGCTCCGACCGTGAGTGTCAGCAGTGTCTGAAGATGAATTGACACAAGCCTCATGTCTTAACTTTGCTTTGTTACGGAGATATGACGATTTGAAAATGCCTCTCATTAGAGAAATCCAGCACTGGTTTTGAACAAACTCTCCATTGACTTTCTATGGAGAGTTTTAAAACTTTGTGTTGCTCTGAGGCGATTTGATAAAAATCTGTAGCTTCCACAACAGTGACATTTTCTGAAAGCCAGCAAAAATACTTACGTTTTGATGTATAATTTGAGGAGGTTGAGTGAAAATTGAGTGAGTAGCAAGAAGTTGTTCAGACATGAAGAGAAAACTGAAAAAGGACCAGCACACACTCTGAGTTAATTGCATAGCAACCATAGCAACGCATATATTTTCTGAAAAATCACAATTTTGCAACTGAAAACTTAAAGAGGGATAAGATTAAAACGGTAGAAGATCTGAAAAAGCTGAATCCTACAGGAATAGCCCAATCATTTGAGAACATTTTAAAGTTTGAATGGAGTTTCTAGGTGAAAGTATGAGGAAGTAGTTAAGTTTGAAAAACAAGCAAGTTTTAGCAGAATTGTGGAAGTTTCCCATTCATTTCAATGGGACAAAAAAAGGAAAAAAGTGTAATATTTTAAAAAGTATAATAGTAATAAACACCAAAAGATATAGCTGGAATTAGCAGAAATAGCAGAACAGTTTAGAGTTTGAACGGAGAAAATCGGCTGAAAACTGAGGGAGTAGTTAAGTGCCGAAAAACGCGGTGCAACTTGAAGAATAAAGTTTAAAGAGAAACAGGAACTCAATAGTGTGGATGCCCTGTGAGGGCATCCACACAATAACTAGAAAAATTTGCATTTCCTGCGAAAATGCAGTGTGGATGCTTTAAAGCTGAAGCTGTCTGCAACAATTAGCTGAAAAAGCTGAAAAGTTGCAGAAATTGTAAAACCTTTGCAGAAGCAAAGGAACTTTGCTAAAATGGAATAACTTAGCAGAACTGCAATATCTTAGAGGAAACATAATACTTGGCAGAAATACAATAGCATAGCAGAACTTAGCAGAAATATTGTAACTTACCAGAAACATGATAACTTCTCAAAAATACAAGAATTTAGGAGAAATAGTATAAGATAACAGAAAGAATATATTTAGCCAAAAATACTTAAGCATTACAGAAACACTATGATTTAGAAAAATAGTACAACAGAGCAGAAATACTGTGATTTACCAGAGACACTGTGATGAACTATGAATATTGTAATTTTAAATCAATACTATGTTTTAGCACAAATACTATAATTTGACAGAAATACTATCATTTGGCAGAAATACTATGTTACACACACACACACAGGGAGAGAGAAGCATGTTTTGGTAAATGGCCTGTATTTATATAGCGCTTTACTAGTCCCTAAGGACCCCAAAGCGCTTTACATATCCAGTCATCCACCCATTCACACACACATTCACACACTGGTGATGGCAAGCTACATTGTAGCCACAGCCACCCTGGGGCGCACTGACAGAGGCAGTGTTTTCAGTCAGGCTGTTTTCAGTCAAGCAGCCTGGGAGCTGCTAAATTTGAATCCACAGAGGCTGTGTACTTTTCCCGCCAAAACAGGTGCACACACGCAGCACAGAGACAGGATTTTTGTAGTCTATTTCTCATAGTAAGGATTCCCCTCAAACAAATGACCATAATTTCCTAACCGTAGGGGCTAGAATGGTCATTCTTACACCGTTTTGTTCAGAAGAGATGGGGGAATCTTAAAGTGTTGACAATTTATCATTAAAATATGTATTATTAAAGATATTTGACTTCTAATGCACCATAACTGAGTAGAGCAAAGCAAAAACTGCCTTGACTTGCCCTCAAACAACGCTTTCTAACTCTAAATCTATTTGGAGTATCGATATCATTCTTTCACCGTAAGAGACAGCAGGCTTTGGTGAACAATCATGAAAATTTTCAGGTCTCTGTGGAAATCCATTAAAAAGATATGACGAGAGAAAAAAGTGGTTCATTTCCAGAGTTTGAAATCTGAAGAAATCTGAGCGAAGGACGAATTTCCTACCCTCAAACAAGTCTAACTCATTTCAGAACGGTAATAGGTGAGAAAATAATTCTTGAATTGTGAGCGTCAGGAGTGTCTGAAGATATACTGGGACAAGTCTCATGTCTTAACTTCGCTTCGTTAAGGAGATATGACGATTCGAATATGCCTCTCATTACAGAGATCAAGCGGTGACTTTGAACAAGCTCTCCATCGACTTTCTATGGAGAGTTTTAAAACTTTGTGTTGGTCTGAGGAGATTTGCCAAAATTCTATAAATCCCACAACAATGATAGTGACCTTTTCGGAATCCAGCAAAAATACCTACGTTTTGATGTATAATTTGTGGAAGTTGAGTGAAAATTGAGCAAGTAGCAAGAAGTTGTTCGGACATGAAGAGAAGACTGCAAAACCTTCAGTGGCACACTGGAAGCCAAGTGCATAGCAACCATAACAACGCATGTATTTTGTGAAAAATCACAATTTTGCAACTGAAAACTTTAAGATGCATAAAAGTAAAACGGTAAAAGATTTGAAAAAGTTGAATCATACCTGAATAGCCCAATAATTTGAGAACATTTTAAAGTTTGAATGGTTGTTCTACGTGAAAATATGAGGAAGTAGTTAAGTTTCAAAAACAAGAAAATTTTAGCAGAATTGCAGAAGTTTCCCATTCATTTCAATGGGACAAATTAAGCTTAATATTTTAAAAAGTATAATAGTGAAAAATACCAAAAGACAGAGCACACATTAGTAGAAATAGCAGAATAGTTTAAAATTTGAACGGTGAAAATCGGCTGAAAATTGTGGAAGTAGTTAAGTGCCAAAAAGTGTACGGAAGTCCCAAGAAGAACTCAATAGTGTGGATGCTTAAAGCATCCACACAAATAACGATGGTGGCTTTTGTTCTAATCATGCAGGAGGAGTGCTTTCTTAACCTGGAGGCTCCAATCAGCAGGGTCTGCGGTTACGACACCCCCTTCCCGCACATCTTTGAGCCCTTCTACATCCCAGACAAGTGGAAGTGCTTTGAAGCAATCAAGAAGATGATCAACTACTGAACCACCCCCATCAGGTAGGAGAGAGCTGACAGCTTCTTTTTGAAGCAAATTTATGATGGGACATTATGTAATTTTCTAACTCTTATTCTATATTAAAGCCTGCCAACAGCTACCCTGTAATATGTATTATTTATATCAGTAATGCAAACATGAGAAGGTGACTTAACTACGACCTGCCTTCAGGAGCAAGAAGCATCATTATAGGAAATCTGATTGCCTCTTCTCTTAAACACTCAGATTGTGTTTCATATAAGCCGTCACTGCACATGTAGAGGATTTTTATCAAGACTTACAAATGTTGTTGCCATGCAAAACTGCATTTTATTTATCTGTTGGTAGTTGCCACTGTTGGATATATTGTGCATTTGAACGGTTTTGTGCAAATTTTGGTAATTACAAACATTACAGGTTGCTAGTTGTAACTACAATGACTAATACAGTCTTAGTTTCTGGGAGTCATACAACATACAGTATTGTTTTTAAACCAACACCAAATTTTTCAATTTATTTAAGAGGGAACAATTTAACAGTGTTTTATAAGTAAGAAAAAAAATGAAGGCATCTGGTTTTCATGTAACTGTGTAATACAGCGCTCCAACTATTAAATAGTGTTCGCCCATAAAGTTACTGGAGTTGAGATGAGAAAAATAAAGTTGACCTCTTGCATGGGTAAGCTTCAGTAGAGCTAGAGTGTTCATGGTCCATCTTTGTTGTATCTGTTTTTAGAGCTTAGCTGAGTGTGCGTGATCGTATCTAGTCCTAATTGTTACTGTGTATCTAATATTGTCTAGTAACATTTAACAGGTTCTCCAAATGTTCTGCATGGTACAGAATACAGATGTTTGAAGTCATCTTATGTGAGGTATTGGGATGATGACATCATCTTATTACTTCCAGTGAAGACAGGGTTTTTCCTGGCTCATGCAGGGCGGTTAGGGGGTAATTGCACATGTGTCTGCATACAGTAAGGACGATCATTCTCTATAGCTTAGTTTGTGAGAAATACGTTTCTTTTTCTTTTTTCAACCATTTCTTAACAGAAACCATCCTTTAGTAAGAAAAACAAAACATTTAAAAACTAGAAAAATTTGCATTTCCTGCGAAAATGCAGTGTGGATGCCTTAACGCTGAAGATGTCTGTTGAAAAAAGCTGAAAAAGTTGAAAGGGAAAAAAAATGCTGCCCTGAGCAGGAATTGAACCTGGCCCTCCTGGTTTGAGGGCAGCTATTTAGCTCACTGAGCCAAACTCATACTCAAAAAGAAGAGGTGGAGAGATTGACAATTGTGCTGAAATGAGCCAGAAGCTGCTGAGAATTGTGCTGATATGAGGTGGAAAGGCTGAAAATTTTTCAGAAGAGCTGAATAAGCAGAATTTTGGCAAAAAAAGAGGTGAAAATTCTGAAAATTCTGCTGAAAAGAGTTCAATCAGCAGAATTTCTGCTGAAAAGAGTTGGATTAGCAGAATTTCTGTTGAAAACAGCTGAAAAAACTGAAGATTTTGCTGAAAAGTGGTGAAAAAACTGAAAGTTCTGCTGAAAAGGGGTGAAAAAGCTGAAATTTGTGTTGAAAAGAGTTAAAAAAGTTTAACTGTTAACTGAAAGAAACGTTGCCATAAGTGGGATTTGAACCCGGACCTCCCAGTCCGAGAACGGATGCTCATCTTACTGAGCTAAAACACAGGTCAACCCGGCAAGGAAAATCAGTGAGGCCACTGATAATATTCAGAAATGGGCAAAAAACATTGCAAAAAAAAAAAATTCAATATCTGAAAAACTATAGAAGTTATGAGCACCAAAAGTCATAGCCAGAAAGAGCAGAATTTTTTAAGATTTGAACGGTGAAAATAGCACAAAAACTGAGGGAGTAGTTGAGTGCCAAAAAGTGTACGGAAGCAACTAGTAAATAGTGGAATAAAGAATAAAGAGAAACAGGAACTCAACAGTGTGGATGCCTTTTGGCATCCACACAATAAATCGCTTTTTTAATGATACGTCTGATTTTCTTGTGACTTTGTATTTTTTAGAGGGTTTTGTAAGATTCAGTATGGGTGGTATGGTAGTGTAGTGCTTCTGAGCACTGTTTTCTCACCCGCCCCTGAATTTAATAAGCAATTAAGAAAATGGCTGGACAGGAGATCCAGTATGTAACTTGGGGGGGAGGGGGGTGTTACGGATTCAAATATTGAGGATGGATACAAGAGGAAAACCACAATAACAACACTGGTCCGGCCGGGTTGAGTCAAACGATGATTTTAATGATCACACGCGTGGGAGATGGACACCGTACGCAGACAGCATCAGATCTCAAAATGGTGGAGCATTGATCAAACTCTTATAGCCTCTAGTGGCCCCCACCTAATCATAAAAGCCTAAACATTCACATGCTTTCCCTCACACAGCGCCTAAGCTATGACCTTGGCTCCCTGTTTATCTGCTCCTGCTGAGATGGGGCAGAAAACTCCAGCACACTCTGTTCTCTTCTAATCAGACAAATAAGGCGATGACTTTCTGCGAACAGTATTTCTTATAACTCAGCAGTATAATGCATCATAAAACAATATCATTCATTCACAATAAATCAGCAGTCTAACGTAATGCAAACCAGTTTAACAAATGTAATAGTTATCACCTTCTGCTAATCCAGGAGAATAATGCAAACTAAAACTACATAATAATTCACAATCTTTAATTAGGGGTCTAACATGGCATAAAATAATATTATAATCCAACAGGGGGAAGAGTACTTACTGTCAAATACAGTCAGCCTCATTTTACTTTTATTTCTTGCAAAGTTTCATATCCATAAATGTAATTTTTCCCATGTTAAACTTCATGTTATTGCTTTCAAAAAGGGAAGTGGCACTAAAGATCAGGCACATATTTTCCTGTATCTTTGTTGTTACCAATAATGTGATTACCAATATCTCTAACTGTAACATTTACTGTTCTATTTGCACTTGTATCTTTTGCTGTGCTCCAACATAAAAATTACATTTGACAAACTGTAAACGTTGTAACCCTGATTGGAAGCAAATACCAAAACTGTTTATGTACAAATTTCTCAGTAAAAAAAATTGTAAATGTTGTAGTAACACCTGTCTGGATTTGCTAATCTAACTGTAAATTAATCAAAATAAATTGCTATAGATTTGTCATTGTAGTTGAGGACGTGCATGTGGTCACTCTGCATAAAGTGTATGTACCTGATGTGAAGCTGGAGAGTTCTGAAAATGCCATAGCATTTATTATGTGTGTTTAAATACCTACCACCTTGTAATCAGACCACCCAAGGCTCATTTTAATGCCAAGCGTTAACAGGACATAGATGACAGGGGTATGCCCCTGGATTTGTGGAACTTCATCCTGGGAATCTAATACTAACAGTTTGATTCTGGTCCTTTGATTGTTTCCAGAAATGTTGAATAATGTATTGAGAGCTCTTTTGCAATTCCTTTTTAATTATTACTGTCACCTTGAGTTATAGCCTTTTAAATGTTGGCCTGTAAGTCTGAAGGAGGCATTTATTACATCTCTAATCGCATCCAACACATGTCACCTCTCATCCTCACTCTTCACTATCTCCATCCAGATCTGTTTTCCTCCTCATCTGCCATCTACAGCACACTGCCAAGTTCTTCACTCATTGAATCTTTCTCCTTTTCCAGAGCCAACTCCTGGTAGCCCTGAACTTGATCGCCTCCCCTTCTTCCTCTTCTTTCATCCAGACAGTGGAGAGCAGCCAGGAAAAGACACTTTGTTGACCATCCAATCAGAAAGCGGTAACCAGATGGGTTCCATGTTGTTCTGTGTCCTCAAACTAAAAGACTGTTACCATATCTCTGAATTGGAGAGCCTTGTTCTTCTGCAAGACATAAGTGACTTCATTTGCTCGATGAAACTCCATGTAAAACTAATGTGATTTAGTTATCTCTTAGGTCAAAGTTGGATACTGTGGGGAAAAGTGTATTTGGTTTCATTTGTGACTGTCTGCCTCTCTGTGTTGTTACTTTTGATTTGAATGTGTCCAACTGTGCTCTAATCTTAATTTAGTTTGACATGAACTGAACCTTGTTGTACTAATAAAGGTGGATCTGTGGATTTTAAGGAAAATAAAAGATGCTGATTTGGTGAAAGCATTTGGTTTTGGTGTTTTGGATTTGTAGGGATTTACTTTGTCATGTTAGAAACAGAAAACAATTTCTGCTCAAGAGGTCTGGTAAAATATTTTACAGCTATATTTTATTGCTCATTCAATATATTTTGTTGTATTTATTGCACCACTTTTGATTTTTTCAGCCATCTGCTCATCTTGTTCAGCCTGCGAGGAGTCTAAAGATGATGGGTTTTCTGTTATCGCAGCTTTGATTTAAAGATGTAAAATTGTGAAACGATGGAAAAAGTTGTAGAATTTTATCACATGGCCATTACTGGGATGTTTTAAGGCTTTTCCATCTTATCAGCGCTTCCATAAGATAAGATAAGATAAGATAACCTTTATTAGTCCCACACGTGGGAAATTTGTTTTGTCACAGCAGGAAGTGGACAGTGCAAAAGTTATGAGGCAAAAATTAGAATACAATAAGAATAAATACAGTACACAACTGTACAGAATAGAATAAAATAAAATACTATATACAGTAGAATAAAATAAAATAAATATACAATAAGATAAAAATAGAATACAAATACAAATACTATATACAACTGAGTAAAAATACAACGATGACAAGGAAATCAGTTTTCTTGTTAAACCTCTTGTCCATGTTTGCCATTTTAGATTTCAACATGGAATCAATCATGATCGTGGTTGGGAGCCTTTGCCCATTTACTGCATGTTTCTGTCCATTGAGTTATGGTTTCTCAATGGACAATAAAAGCAGTAGTTGAAAACCTGCCCTCAATTCCATTAATAAACACTGACAAGAAGCAATCGTGCCCTCAACTAGTGCTTAATGTGCCACATATATGTGCTGATCATTTAAGTATCTGGGTATGACTGTAAAGTTTTGGTCAGGTAATCATTAGGTCAAAAAAAACAAATCGTTCAAAAGTGCTCGGCAAATATCTTTGCATGTCCGTTAGACACTTCAAACCCTGTATACAAGTGGAAATGGGTACAGTTTCTCTTTAGGATTATATAGTAGACTGTAAATCATTCAGTATTGTGCAAAAGTCACCCCTCCTGTCTTGACATTTCATCATCATCATCACCATCGTTTATTTACATAGCACTTTGGCAAGCCTGGTGTGTTTTGTTTTTTGTTTTGTTTTGTTTTTTTGCCTGTCCCGTTTGGTTCTTTTGCCATCAGAATTATTGTCTAAAGGCGAGGAAAGATGCCCAACGGATTTACTTTACCAAATTGACCATCCCAGCCTTGCCGAAATGGTCTATTTGATTCACCTTTTATTGTTTATTTTATTTATTTATTTTATTTTCACTTGCTAGATACGGGACAGACTTAAATGAGGAAAAGAAAAGGGAGAAAGGAAGAGGGGGGGAAAACAGCGGAGAAGAGGGACGGGGATAAAGGGCAAAAAAACAAAAACCAACTAAATAAGCAGACACACAAAAAATGCATATATCAATCACCTGGATCACCTGTTGAGAAAGAAAAAAGAAAACAAGCAGAAGAAAACGAGAGCAATACAATAAACAACATCACAATGATATATGGGAATATAACAGTAAATAGTAAATACTAAACATTATTGTGCAGCACGTAAAATCGACAGCGCACAGTGTGCTTTGAGGTAGGAGCCAAAAATGGTGTAGTTTGTGTGTGTGAGCACCCGTGTGTACACCTGTGAGCATGAGCACGCTTGTATTTAAAAGGTTCCTTCATGTAATGATCTGCTAGAGGGTGTGGGGGAGCCACTGCCCCGTCCACCAGGGCATGAAGCAGGTATGGAGGAGATCAAGACTCCAGACATCCAGAGGCCCCCAGAACACAAGAGACCAAGGAAGACCAACAGAGGGGCAGCTGTGCCACTATCCCAGAAGGAGTTGAGGAGAGCCCCAGATGAGGGGTCATCCAGCAGCCGCGGAGCAGAAGCCAGGGGGGGTTGCAGTGACGTGCCCGTGAGCTCCGCCGGCAGCCAGCTGTGCCAGAGTGAGCGAGCCCCAGGCAGAGAGGCCGAGGGCACCCCACCTCCGAAGTGGCCCGAGCGAGCCCCAGGCTCCAGGCCCCGATAAGCAGCCACCAAGGAGTGAGCCGGTGTGTACCTGGGCGCCCACCCCCGGACACAAAGAACCACCAACGCACCGATGTCTGAGGGCGTCTGCCACTGGCAGGGGAAGTGGTGGGGGGAGATAGGCCTCCATACCTTAGAGCAGCGGTCCCCAACCTTTTTTGCGCCACGGACCGGTTTATGCCCGACAATATTTTCATGGACTGGCCTTTAAGGTGTCGTGGATAAATACAACAAAATAAAACTAGTACCGGTACTGAAAAAAAGAAAATTTATTCATAACACACGTGAAAAGACCCAGGAAAACCGAGTAAACGATAAAAATGATAACAAAATAACGCTGAAAACCGATAAAAACTCTGAAAACTATACATTTCACAACTGAGCCTCAACTCTCGCAGCCCGGTACCAAACGACTCACGGACCGGTACCGGTCCAAGGCCCGGGGATGGGGGACCGCTGCCTTAGAGGGCCTGAGATGTTCTCAGAGAGGTGGCGTCTGATACCCAACCTGACATATAGACACAGACATACAGGCACACACCGATACAAGCATCCATTCCCACCCTCATGCTCTCGTATGCAATTACTCAACACTCAACCAACGTGGAGACAGACATAGAGAGGCACTGTACACACAATCACACTCCCCAAGCGTACTCTGGAGGGGGAAACTGCACCCAGACCCAGGTGGTGTTACCCTTTTTCCCTGCGGTGGGGAGGAGCAGACTCCGCAGCAGCAGGGAGACCCCACACTCCAGACCCCAGTTGGACGGCCAACTCCTCCTCCCGGCCCCCCGCTCCAGCAGGTCGCAGAGAACGGGGGTGTGAGAAGACTCCAAAACCTCCCTCCGCCCTGGTGTGTTTTTAAAGTGCTGAACAACACAAAAACAAAGAGAAACAAAATATAGTATAAAATAATAGGAGGGATGTCAGTTTCCCAACAACATTTTGCTAAGAAAATGGGAAATAAGTGCATCGATTTACTGAAACTTGCAAACATAAATAGAAATGTAGTATATACTGTAAGGCAAAAACTATTCTGACTAGCATGAAAGTCGATATCGAGTGTGTGAACAGTCTTGGGTAAGCTTTGCTTTAAGTAGTCTTCGTGAATAGTTCTAGCCGGAACCCTGCTTCCCAGTTTGTTCATTCTTTACCTAGTTTCCTGACCTTGTTTTGTCATCTCTGTTCCTAACTCCTACTGCTGTGTATTTTGGCTGGCCCCTGCAACCCGATGGAATGGCTTGATGTGTCCTTGGCTCCAGTTGAACTTGCAAACCAAGATCTGGCAATTCCTCAACAATACTCACCCTAGAATATTTATCTGCTTTCTCACCCTCTACCACTTCTTACCTCTAGAGCTGTCATCTGCCTTCCCCACCTGCAACTCAGAAAAGAGACCCAAGTTAGGTGTCCATTCACAGTTCATTCCTTAGATTCATTGGAAACACTTCTAACCTGTTCTTTCTTCTCTAGCAATCATCTGGCACAACAGTGTTTGGACCCTTCAAGCAAAACTTTTACCTGAAAGTATTGACCTGAATCCTGAGTGCATCTTTGCTTGTCTAAATGAATGTGTAATGTATGCACTGGTCTCTTTGGGTCATGCTTATTCTTGAAATAATAACACTCATTAACAGCCACCCATCCACCCTTGGTAGAAAAACTGGATTTAAAATCGATCGAGCCATTGTCCAACAATGAAAGCCTGGCTCCTTGGAAGTAAGATAAAAAGACATGTAACAAAACCGGACTATTACCAAACCCTTTATCTTCAAGAAAGCATGACAATGAATAATAATAATACTCATTTTTAACCTTCCCAATAAGCTTTTGGCTAAACTGTGAAAAATGTGTAAGCAGATAGTCTCTACATTTTTGTCTTATGAGGTCTACAAATACCCAAGAAAAAAAAGCTGCTAAAATGCTTCATAGAGCTTAGGGCACCTGCAATTGCGTGGCTTCCTGTGACCTTTTCAATACAAGTGACTCACATTCACATTACACTTCGTGTTACACTAAATCATTTGATGCAATAACGCTGTAAAAATATAACTGGGTGTAGCTTATACAGATCTAAATTGACATCAAATGATAACTAAATTTGCTAGATTCTCATCCTATGATTTGTTTTAAGAATACAGGTGCTTTCATTGTTTACAGATCATCATTTCAGAGGCATGTCTGAATTACATCAACACAAATGGAATTTATAGTGTTGATGTATAAATTTAAATTTTTATGGTATTGTATAAATGGGTGAAAGACACTATGAAAGCAATTTTGGCACTTACATACACTTTACTTTATTCCAAAGCAAATTAAAAAAACAAACAAAAAAAAACCCATTTTGCCTTTGTAGTATGTTAAAACATAGCACTTTGATCTTCAAATCATTCTTTCATCTTCTCATTCCTTGCAGTTGCATGTGAAAACTGCAATTTAGTCAGATTCTTCCCCATATGCTCAGTTTAGAAACAGTCATGCTAAGTGATGTAAAAATGTCTTACTGCCTCTTGCCCTCAGTACGTACTGTTTCACCGAGTCTCATGCTGTGGGGAAAGAAAAATCAGCCTGCTAATGAAATGTACAGCCGAGGCATACGAAGGACCAGATGGCCCCATGCCTCAAGGCCTTTGCTTTTAATTTGTGCCTTAAATGCTGAGCTGAGTGGAGTTTAGGAGAAAGGTGAGAAGGACTTCAAAGTGTGAATAATAACTTAATAGAGTGATGTTTTCCCTGTGGCGCTGCCTGCCTGGGACTTTTAAAGGAAGGGCTATAAGGCCCAGAATTCTCAACAGGATGGCTTAAATTCAAATCTACACCCCCAGCGAAAGTCCCAACGCTTTAATGTAAAACAGCCATCTGGAAAATCTTCTGAATGTTACTCACTTTGCAGATTTGGCTATTTCTTTCAGTTGTTTTTAATTTTAATTTTTTCTTGTTAGGAGCATAGAAATCAAGATGTGTGTCACAGTGTGCGCCACTTGCCCATTTTCTTTTAATATTTTGGGAGCAAATGTACTCAATGTGTCACTTTGTAAATGATTTGTAAAACTAACATGAACAGCCTTGTGAACTGTACAAGAAACTCCATCAGTGATGTTTGCTGAGCTTCCAAGAAATCGACTCTGTTGCAAACAAAAAGAAAAGAAAAACATTTCAAAGCATGTAGCTCTGATCCTGGCTTGCAAAAACCATCAATTTAGGACAGCTGTATTAGAAGTGTACTGGTAGATTTCAGGGTTTTGTGTTTTTGTTTGCCCCCTGGCAGGGTCTCCCATGGCAAATTGGTCTTGGGTGAGGGACTAGACAAAAAGTGATTCAAAAACCCCTATGAGTGGAAGATCTAGGAAACGGTTCACCCTACCTGGCATAGGGTTACTGAGGCCCTGCCCTGGAGCCAAGCCCAGAAAAGGTGCCCACGGGCGAGTGCCTGGTGGCCAGGCCTTAGTCCATGAGGCCCAACCGAGCCTGAAAGGGATATGGGCCCACCTTCCGGTAAGCCCGCCAACCACAGGAGGAGTCGTAGGGGTCATGTACAGTGTGAGCTGGGTGGTGGCCAGGGACGTAGACCCTGGCTGATCTATTCTTGGTACTGAGATTACCAACTGGGACATCTGAACATCACTTCTCGGGTGGGGAAGGAGCCTGAGCTAGTGCGTTAGGGTTAACAGGTGCCGGCTAGGTATAGTCAGGCTCACCTCAATGCACAGCTTTTGCTTCTGGAACCCGTCTCCTGGTTCCAGGCTGGACTCTGTCTCAGTCTGGGGATGCTCTTGGTGAAAGGCGGAAGGCCGGGGTGGGTATCTTAGTATCCCCTCGACTTGCTGCCTGCACATTGAGTTTTTTCCCAGTAGATGAGAGGGTTTGTTCCCTGGGCCTTCGGGTCGGGAATGTTGTCTGCGCCATGACAGTTCAGAGTTACCAGCCTTCCTGGAGTCCCTGGGTGGGGTTTTTGAAGGAGGGTAGTCTTACTGGGAGACTTCTACGTTCATGAGAGATCTGCAAAAGAGAGATCTGCAAGGGGGTGTGATTTGGAGGAATGGGCTGCCAGATCTGAACCCAAGCAGTGCTCTATTACTAAACTTCTGTGCAAATCAAAGTTTGTCCATAACAAACATCATGTTTGAACATAAGGATGTCCCTAAGAGCATGTGGCACCAGGACACCCCAGGCCGCGGCCCAATGATCAATTTTGTTATTGTATCATCAGATCTATATGTCCATATGTTCTGGATGAACCCAGGTGAAGAGTGGTGCTGAGCTGTCAACTGATCACCATCTGGTATTGAGTTGGATCAGGTGGCAGGGAAGGATGCTTGACTGACCTGGGGTGCCTAAATGAATAGTGAGGGTGCGCTGAGAACGCGCCCCCTGTCCGTAAGACCTTCAACTCCCACCTCTGGCAGAGCTTCGACAGCAGCAGAGACTGGGGGCATTGAGTCCAAATGGACCATGTTCAGCACTATTATTGACGCTGCTGCTGCACTGAGCTGCAGCCACAAAGTGGTTGATAACCACTGAACCAGATGTCGAACACCAGAGGTGAAGGGAGCCATCAGGCTGAAGGAGGAGTGCTATTGGGCTTGGCTAGCCTGTGAGACTTTGGAGGCAGTCGATAGGTACTGACAGGCCAAGCAGAAAGCAGCTCGGGCAGTGGCTGAAGCAAAAACTCGGGTGTTGGAGGACTTTGAAGAGCCCATGGAAAACCCTCATAGTGTTCTGTGGGAGGTGCTTCAGGAGTATGGGGTGTGGCCTGCTGCTATAAGCCATTTGATCCTTATACAATTAGACAGTTACTGCCCCAAGTGGAGGAGTTTAAGTATCTTGGGGTCTTGTTCACAAGTGAGGGGAGTGAGCGATTGACAGATGGATTGGTGCTTCGGTTGCAGTCATGCAGACACTATACCAGTCCATTATTTTGAAGAGACAGCTAAGCGTAAAGCTGAGTTCTTAATTTACCACTTGATCTATGTTCACAAGCTTTGGATAGTGACCAAAAGAACAAGATCGTGGACACAAGCGGTAAAAATTAGCTTTCTTCATGGGGTGGATAGCATGTCCCTTAGAGATAAGGTGAGTAGTTCAGCCATCCGGGAAGGGCTCAGAGTAGAGCCGCTCCACATCTCCATACTCCACATCGAAAGTGGAGTATGGAGGTAGTGCAGACATCTGACAAGGATGCCTCCTGGGCGCCTCATGGGTGAGGTGTTCCGGGCATGTCACACCAGGAGAAGGCCCCGGCCGTAGACCCAGGACATGCTGGAGAGGTTTTACCTCTCAACTGGCCTGGGAACACCTTGGTCTTCCCCTGGACAAGCTGGAGGAGATGACTGGGCACCAGGACACCCCAGGTGTACTTAGGCTGCTGCACCCAGTCCTGGATAAACAGAAGAAAATGGATGGATGGATGGATGGATGGATGGATGGATGGATGGATGGATGGACGGACTTGTCTGCATGCCAAATGCTCTCTTCCCTGTTTCTCATAATCTTAGAGACTTGGCTGGAGTACCTCCTACGTTTCCACTGTCCCAACCAAGAAACTGACCTCACAGCCGTTGTTCGTAAGTGGTGCTAGTTTCAGTCATTATGCTGTTTTTAAGGTTGAGGAAAAGTGCATTTAGCTGAGCCTGAAAAATCACTTGAATGAGTGACAAAATGTTTCTCCCATTGTCCCATACGTCCAGATGAAGAGAATAAACTTTTGGGGGGGCACTTGTAATAGTGTTTCCCCAGTTTAAAGTCTCTTGACTCTAAATGAATCAAAAGAGAACAAAGAAATCTAAATTTTAGCACATATAAAAACCTGTAAAGAAAACTTCACTTAAGTATCTGTTTGGCCTGTACAGTTTCAGATAGGATTCTCAGCACTCTGCACCACAAACTCTTGCCAATATATAGATAAAATCATATGTCATTTTGGTCTGGGTGAAAGCAGGGCCTTTAACCATGTTGGCGCAGCGATCCCTCCTTTGGGTGGGGTGGCAAAAGATGACCTCTGCTTGGTAGGGATACCATAATAGCATCTGTGCGCTTGACAGTGTGTCATTACACACTAAATTTACATGAAACTCAAAAACCCAGGGTGGCAGGTCACGACGCAAAGCAACGGGGGGTGAAGATCCTCCGGTGTATGTCCAACTGTACAACCACAGATGAGTGGAGATTATAGAACTGCTCAGCCTGTAATGTGGCCCTTTGTACATTTCAGCGGTCGTAGAGGCATGTTTTACAACATTGGTACAAATTCACGAGATTGCTTTGTATTTATTCAACGTGATATTTAATTATAACACAAACAGCCTGGGATAGTTTTCTGTGATTAACGCAGACAAAAAATGAAGATAGTGATAAAGTAAATGATCTGTTGTGGACAGAAAAAAGTACCAAATAACTTCATTTGTCGTTAACTTCATTGTTTCTTGCAGTGCTACATAAACTCTATAAATCGAATTAGAAACTAATTTCTGAGAAGCACGTTAATTTTTACTGATAAGAAAAACACTGCTGGTTTTATTAAAAACGTCAAATGAGCAGTACAGCATGTCATGACCGCTCACATCTGTGCAACAGAGATGTATTGAACATGCCTTCAGTAATGAGTGGTGGCAAGGCCTCTGTCAGTCAAATTAAAAGCCTCCAAGTGTTACCTTTGCATGAAAGTCCTTTAAAACATTATGGTCAGCAAAAAAGTAAATCTTAGCTGAGTTGTAACATTCTTGTTGGGAAAACTGTGATTTATGCATCACATAAAGGTCATAGATTGGAATAAAAGATTTACACAAAATATGCAAGCCCAGCTGACCCAAACCAGTTCAGTTCAGTTTCATTTATACAGAGCCAGTTCACAACAGCTGTTGTCTCAAGTCGCTTCATAAAGATCCTACAATGTTAAAGAGAGAACCAAAGGATTTGGCAAGCAAAGAGAAACTGTTTAAACTGGCGACTGTCAGTTAATACCGGTGGTGTCAAGCATAAGGCCCAAGGTCCAGAATTGGCCTGGCAAAGACTCCAATCCACCCCACAGGACAGCTTTGGAAAGTGTGACGAAGTGCATGGAGCATGTCGTTTTCAGGGTTAGCTTTTGCTATTCATACTGCACCAAAGTAATTAAGCAATAGATAAACAAGAAAATGACAGAAAAGCCATTTTCCACTGTCTGCTATAGAAATGTCGTTCCACATTTAAAATGATTTTTTTTTAAATTGGCATTTTCTGTAAATTGAAACAAAAGGGATTGTTTGCAAAGAGATATATTTTGCTGCACTTGTGATTGATTTGCACACAATCATTAGTTGTTATTAAAATTCAGCTCTATTCCACAGTATGTCTTGTGTCCTGTCTTCCTCCCCTTATCCCCCAACCAACTGCAGCACATGTCTGCCCCAAAATTACTGCCTGGTTCTGCCAAAGGTTTCTTCCTGTTAAAAAGGAGTTTTTCCTTCCCCACTGTCACTAAGTACTTGCTCATAGGGTGTTGTCTGTTTCTTGAGGTTTTCTCTGTATTATTGTAAAGTCTTTACCTTACAAATAGCAACTAGTTGTGATTTGGCACTATATAAATAAAATTGAGTTGAAGCTTAGTAATGGGTTTACTAACAGCTGCACAGCACAATAACTACACAGCGCAACCTTTTTGACACTGTAATTATGCCATCTGTCTGTTCTCAAGCTAAAAGTAAGCTATTGTGTTTTTGTTTTATAGTCTGTTTTATTTATAGAACAGGCTGTGTTATCTATCTTTGCCGGGATACTTTCCAATTGCTCTTTAGATCTGAAAGGATCCCTGACTTCAGAGGTTCATGGAGTTAGGGCACACTAATGCAGAACAGGATACAGCCTACATTTTATTACCTGTTGGTAATGGAGAGATAAAAAGCTAAGCCTTTGCTGAACTTTGACAGAGAGGCACGTGAACGCTGTTCCTTATAGGTCAGTCCTTCATATAGTGTTTGACAGGAAAGAAAATAACGAAGTGTTAAAAATTCTACCCTTTAAGGCAGAACTGAAATCTCTCTCAACTCTGTGGATTATATTATGTTCGATAATCACTCAGAGGATAAAATTACTGCCTATAAACTACTGTCCTTATGAGATAAGTGTATTTGCCTGTAAAAACCCAGACCATAGTGTTTACCTCCTAGAATAACACGGGACTGATGGAGAACACCAGCTGTTTTTGTTCCATTTATTCAAAGCTTCATTACCTAGTCAAACATTTACCTGCAAGCAGTGTGCTGTCACAAGTGCACACACAGACACAAAGCATGCACTGTACATTAGTTCACTAGTGCCATAAGACCTAAGAATTGACTCCACAGCAAATACTGTTCGCGTTTTCAAGTGTTGTCCACATGTCTCTTTAAAACCAAACAGGGCACTCTGAACGACTCTAAAACACAAAACACATGCACATTTGCCTGTCTTACGATCAGAGCTTCCCCTCTCATGCAGAACTGCTGGATATCATGAATGAGTCTTTCTTCATCATCACAGAGTTACAAAAGTTCTGGCCATTTTGTCTGACAGTTGGTTGCAATGGAGTTATTGGAAAGTGGTGGGGGGGATACTAAACACTCTTGGTTGAATGGATGTAATTTTGCCTGGCTGTTGGCTTGACAGTGTGTTTTAATGTGCCAGTGACGTCCTGTTAGAGACAGAGGGCAGTTCAGTGTCACCTGACGTAAGGGGCTCTAATTTGTTTAGCAATGAAATAATTTCCAGCCTAACTGCAGGAGTGTTGCATGTAAGGCTCTCTGTGGAAAGTTCTGTTTCTATGTGTTGCCCATTCGAGAAGGGCAGCGTTTTTGCACTTCACCTTGGTGGTAACAACACATTATTATGTCTGAAAACTGATACTGTACAAATGCATCCCATCTGCGCGAGTGGGGGAGCATGATGTTTGCAAAGAGAGAAGGTGAATTTAACAGACCCGAAAGGCTTTTGGTTAAGGTAACATCCTGATTATTGGTGAGATTATGTCATTGTTGTTGTCTTCACAGTGGAAACAGAACAGGTCTCTATTTGGACTGGGTTATTTGGGACAGAAAATTGAAATCCCAATTGGTGAATTAGCTTAAACTGTTTGTACTGTGCCTACAAATGGAAACTCCAAGGGCCTTGGCATACTTCTCGAAAGTTATGTTTTCAGACAAAGTCAGCTTCCACCTCAATAGAGTTTCAGTCATTTTACTTGAAATTTTGTTAGAGCAGCCTTTGAGGTTTGTGCATTAGAAACAGAGAAGGAAAATGCTTGTCTAATATTTGTTCTAGGAAAAGTCATTATAAGAAAGTTGAAAAATTCTTCAACGGGAAGGCTGTTCTTGCCTATCAGTCTTCACATTGTGAAGAGGAATAATGAATAAAGCCTTGGTCTGGAGTTTAAAGAAGATTCTTTAAAACTGAACTCCCATTATTATTTTTTCTTAGCTTAACCATTTGACAAGTACGGAAGAGGATTAGGGCCACAGGAAAAAAAAAAAAAAAAGAATTCTGACTTTATTCTCAGAATTCTGACTTTTTTCTCAGAATTCTGACTTTAATCTCAGAATTCTGAGAATAAAGTCAGAATTCTGACTTTTTTCTCAGAATTCTGACTTTATTCTCAGAATTCTGACTTTTTTCTCAGAATTCTGACTTTTTTCTCAGAATTCTGACTTTTTTCTCAGAATTCTGACTTTAATCTCAGAATTCTGAGAATAAAGTCAGAATTCTGACTTTTTTCTCAGAATTCTGACTTTATTCTCAGAATTCTGACTTTATTCTCAGAATTCTGACTTTTTTCTCAGAATTCTGACTTTTTTCTCAGAATTCTGACTTTTTTCTCAGAATTCTGACTTTTTTCTCAGAATTCTGACTTTAATCTCAGAATTCTGACTTTTTTCTCAGAATTCTGACTTTAATCTCAGAATTCTGACTTTTTTCTCAGAATTCTGACTTTATTCTCAGAATTCTGACTTTTTTCTCAGAATTCTGACTTTTTTCTCAGAATTCTGACTTTTTTCTCAGAATTCTGACTTTTTTCTCAGAATTCTGACTTTTTTCTCAGAATTCTGACTTTAATCTCAGAATTCTGACTTTTTTCTCAGAATTCTGACTTTATTCTCAGAATTCTGAGATTAAAGTCAGAATTCTGACTTTAATCTCAGAATTTTGAGGTGGGCACCTGCAGGCTTCCAGCTTCGGTGACAGCGATGTGTCCAGTTTGGCAGGTGGAGAACTAATTCACTAAATATGGTGGATATAAGTGACTTTTTGCGTGGCCGAGGGGTCCCCGAAGATGCTATTTTATTAATGGAAGAGCAGAAGGTGAGTAACAAAAAAGAGAAATAGTTTGGTGTCTCCTATTTTTACAGGAAAACAGTTACGGTACAGTTACGGTTAGCTGTTAGCATGCTTGTTAGCTTATAATGTTATATAGGAATGAACGTGTTTCACGATGTTACAGTATACTAGGTGAATTGACGTTTTAACTGTTGTTGATCGCAGGATCATCCCAGATGGGTTCGTTGCATTTTATTTTATTGTTCTACTATTTCAGAGTTTTTCAAGGCAGTTAAGCGGAGCTGTGTTACAGATGCTAGCCGCCTGCCAATATCACTGATATATTTGATGTGTACAAGTAAGTTACACTTAGTACAGCGGAGGAGAGAAGCTGTAATGAATGTTTATGCGGATATTTCACTCAGAAAAATGGGTGGCGTTCATACACAGCCACCGACACAGCCCCGGTTGTTGTTCTGACGGTGGCCGACTGACGATCCCCTCACAACATGTTAGCTAACACAAACTAATGTAGTGCATGTAACTGTGTATACGTTAGTGGTACAGTGTCGGAAGAAATGAGCAAACTGTTTATAATGTCAGAATGACATCATCTTTCTCCTATATATAAAAGTGCTGGCTGAGGAGCGCTGCCGGGTTGAACTTTGACCTCGGAGTGACGTGACGTTTGTTCGCACAACCAATAGAAGTGCAGAAAGTCGCAAATCAGGCATATTGTTCGCATAAACACAAAAATAAATAACGAAATAATCCCGATATTGTGCCAAAGACTGATTTACAATGTTACTTTGTGTTCTATGTGTAATACCTTTGCTTAAATGACTAAATGGACTGTGTATTTATGACTCTGCGTTATAGTCTTACATACATAAGTAACATTCATATGTACAGATAAAAATGTACAGAGCTATGTACACAAGCGTGTACACAAAAGTCTACTGCTGATCGAGCTGCTCAGTGGTCGTACAGTCTCATGCAGAGAGCGTGGAGGTGTTGTCCATGGTGGATGTTAGCTTAGACAACATCCTCTCCTCCCCAGTCTGCTCAGTGGACTTTAGCAGACCGCTAAAGCTGGCCCTCCCGACCAGTTTGTTAAGTTTCCCCCTGTCCCTCTCTGCCATTCCACCACTCCAGCAGACCACAACATAAAAGACAGCAGACGCCACCACAGTGTCGTAGAACATCCTTAGAAGACGTACTACCTACATCATAACCAATCAAGTCCCGCTTTTTTTTAAATACAGAAGAGGATTTATTATTTACTGAAAGGCTATGCCTTAGTTTGCTTCTTTCATTATTGTGTTTTGCCCTGCATAAAATAGATAGCTTTTCTGATAACTACAGTCAATACTCTCCTACTGGCATTAGCGGTGACCTAAGAGGCTTAACTTTAATATTGCTTTGCAGTGTAAATGTTGCAGAAAATGACTGTCTTTTCTTTCTTCCTGTGTGCAGATTGACTGTGACGTCATAGCGCTGATGGATGACGCAACTTTGGCAAACTACATTCCCTCGTACGGAGACCGAATTGCCGTCTTCAATTTCTGCAAAAGCAAGCAACCACTGTCAAAAAGAAAACTAGGACTTCTGCAAAAACTTCGTGAGAAAATGAAAACCAGAAAAGAAAGTCCAAAGGAGAACACTTCACATACAGATGCAGGAATAAGACAGACAAAGAAGCAAAAAGCAACACGCAATGTTGAGATAGGATGGATACATTGTGATGGAAAAATAGCCAAACAGGTGAGAGCGAAGCAGGGAGGTGGCACTAGAAAAATTCAAATGGCCACTGATGCTGGATTAAAAGATATTCTTCAGGAAGGAAAGAAACTTTTTTTTCCTAATGGCATATCTCCTAAGGGATGTGAAACAGATTTTGAGTTTGAGGTTTGGGACTTTAAACAGAACCACCTTACTGATGATACCTGCCAGTCTATTGGCAATATGTATGAGGCAGCGAGACTGACAATGTTACGCTTCTACATTGCAACAAAACCAAAAGATCCTGAAGAAGATGCCAGCGAGACATCTGAAGTGGTGTTTGTCTCAGAAAGCAGTGGCAGTGATATTAATCCATTGCAAGTGGGGGAAGTCAGGGGTAATTTTGATGAAGTCATCGCTGGTTCAGAAATTTTAGATGATCCAGAAATTACTTTTGGTCCAATTTTTGATGCTGAAGAAGATACAGAAGACACATTAGTCTATGAGGGTTTTCTTGTACCCCTCAGTCCACCTAATTCAGAGAACATAATAACAATCACCATACGTCATACTGACACTTTACATGACATGATTACTGCTTTCTCTGATGAGGAGATTTTGACCAAAACACTGAATGTGAAGCGCATACTTCCAGACAACACAGAAGAACCAGGCACTGGATCAGGAATGCTAAGAGATGTACTCACATGCTTCTGGCATGAATTTTATGAGCGATGCACCCTAGGTGCAACCATTAAAGTGCCATTCATTCGCCATGATTTTCCTGCTGAAAAATGGAAGGCAGTTGGGCGAATACTCCTGAAAGGTTACCAAGAATGTCAGTATTTTCCAAATAAACTTACAATCCCTTTTATGGAACAAGTGCTTTTCAGTGGTGTTTACAGTGATCTTAAAGCACACTTTCTACAGTTTGTCAGCAGCCAAGAATGTGATGTTTTGATGGAAGCAGTAAAAGATTTCTCTGCAGTTGACTTGGATGATCTTGTGGAAATTCTTGACAGTTATGGCTGTAGAAAAAGAATCACTGCTGAGACTCTTCCTACAATCCTTGATGAAATAGCACACAAAGAGCTTGTCCAAAAACCAATGTTTGTTATTGACTGCTGGCGGGAGATCATCGACCCCCATATCTCCCTCAGTCCGGAGGGACTGACCAAGTTATTCTCTGAACTGCAACCAACTTCAAAAAAAGTGTGCCAGCTGCTGAAATTTGCTGTGGATTTGACTCCACAACAAAAAGAAGTGAAAAATCATCTCAAAAGATTCATCAGAGAGCTGGATAACATTAAACTTCAGAAATTTATGCGTTTCTGCACCGGATCTGACCTTATAGTAACAAACAGTATTTATGTGGAATTTCAAGATATGACAGAGTTTACAAGAAGACCAGTCGGACGCATGTGTGGGAATGTTCTGCAGCTAGCTAACAGCTATGAAAACTTCCCAGATTTTCGTTCTGAATTTAATGCAGTTCTTGAAAGTAATGTCTGGGTGATGGACATTGTTTAGACTCTCACAGCAATGCGCTACATTTGAACTGCTCATGCACACTAGAGCATAACTGTAAAGAGATGTTAGGAATATGTATTTTTATGTATTTTGAACTTATACAGTATACTTTTTTTAATTAGAGAGAAGTTTCTCATCTCTGTTAGAAGTCTAGTTTTGGCTAATATTTCATTTTCTTTTATCATTTTGAGTTTTACATAATACAGTCACAAAACAAAACGAACAGGTACACTGTTTACTACCATATCCAGAGCTGTCTTCACCAAATCCAAGCTTTCCAGCTGTAAGACAGAAACCTTCAGCAAAAGCATGAAGAAAGATTACTTAAGATCTATAAACTATAATTAAACTGCTCTTAAACGTTCTTTAATGCACCATGTGTGGTGTGAGAGCTCAGCACAGTCAAATACTTTTGTAAGTAATTAGTAGAAAGACTAATTCATTCAGATGGTATTTTCTTATTAAAGAAAAAAAATGTTCTAACCATATTTATATTTTCTATTTATGCAGCTAAGACATTACATAGCATGAGCACATGCTTTTACCTGAATAAGATTGAGAAAGCAGAATTGGATAAGACTTTTGTCCAAAAAATCCCCTGTGAAGTGGCCATCATCCTGAAAAGTTTGAAATAAGTTCATCCAAAATTGTGCACTCTGTTTGCGTAGGGTAGCCCACCATCCTTCTATACGTTGGTTGGCCGTACTTCTTCCGTAAAGGAAACTTTTCTCACCTGCAAAACTGTCTGTGTGGTTCCTCCGTAAAAACATCTGCATTTGTTCGACACAACCATTTTCGGTACCTCGGTCAGCACGTAACCTTTCTGGACATCCGCTGATGCATGAAACTGTTTTCAGAAAATAACTTGCAATCAATTTAGGGTCACTGTTTGTAGTATAAGCCTCCATCCATAAAACATAGCGGCTAAAACCATCTATGCAGCCACTGATAGCAATACCATATGGTTTCAACTTGTCATAGCCATCCATGTGCCAGAGAGCATTTGGCCCTCTGCAGCTGTACTGTCGTCTTCTCAACCGTCGAGCTCGTCTCAGTTCCACACCTTGAGGGTCAAGCAATTTGATTATGCATCTTACAGTATCTTGTGACACCACAAATCCATGTTGAATTGCACGTAGATGTAGCCAACGATAACCTTGCATCTGTCCATTTGTCATGATCTCTTGTTGGACAAAGGCTAGCACTTCCTCCAAGTTTGATTGATTCTTCCTTCTAAAAAGCCCAAGTCTTTTACAAATTCTCTTTAGAGTTCGAACACTTATAATTGTCTGATGACTATGTGCTAAAATTGAAAGTATTTCTTTGTTACTGAAAGAAAGTCTGAAATACAGTCTTATTAAGTCATCCAAATCTGACATGTCAGCCACTGTTTCTCTCACTTTGAGAGGTGAACTTTTTGCAGAAGTCCTAGTTTTCTTTTTGACAGTGGTTGCTTGCTTTTGCAGAAATTGAAGACGGCAATTCGGTCTCCGTACGAGGGAATGTAGTTTGCCAAAGTTGCGTCATCCATCAGCGCTATGACGTCACAGTCAATCTGCACACAGGAAGAAAGAAAAGACAGTCATTTTCTGCAACATTTACACTGCAAAGCAATATTAAAGTTAAGCCTCTTAGGTCACCGCTAATGCCAGTAGGAGAGTATTGACTGTAGTTATCAGAAAAGCTATCTATTTTATGCAGGGCGAAACACAATAATGAAAGAAGCAAACTAAGGCATAGCCTTTCAGTAAATAATAAATCCTCTTCTGTATTTAAAAAAAAGCGGGACTTGATTGGTTATGATGTAGGTAGTACGTCTTCTAAGGATGTTCTACGACACTGTGGTGGCGTCTGCTGTCTTTTATGTTGTGGTCTGCTGGAGTGGTGGAATGGCAGAGAGGGACAGGGGGAAACTTAACAAACTGGTCGGGAGGGCCAGCTTTAGCGGTCTGCTAAAGTCCACTGAGCAGACTGGGGAGGAGAGGATGTTGTCTAAGCTAACATCCACCATGGACAACACCTCCACGCTCTCTGCATGAGACTGTACGACCACTGAGCAGCTCGATCAGCAGTAGACTTTTGTGTACACGCTTGTGTACATAGCTCTGTACATTTTTATCTGTACATATGAATGTTACTTATGTATGTAAGACTATAACGCAGAGTCATAAATACACAGTCCATTTAGTCATTTAAGCAAAGGTATTACCAGTGTTGCCACAGTTACTTTGAAAAAGTAATATATTACGGACTACTGATTACTCCTTCCAAAAGTAACTTAGTTACTTTACAGATTACTTTATTTTTTTAAAGTAACTAAGTTAGATTACTAGTTACTTTATTAGTTACTTTCAGAAGCTGCCAATAACACTCCCCACTGCCTCAACATAAAAACATCAACCGATTTTGCCAATACTCACTTTATTGGAAGTGTATTTTAACAGTAATGTCAACAATATATCTCCTGACATTTGAAGTTGAACTTAAAACTTTTTTCCTGACAGAAATACTTGTTTGTATGAAAATAAAGACAGTCTTGTTACTTCACTTAACATAAATACTTTTTATAAAAAAACAAACAAACAAACAAACAAAGAGTCTTTCTTGACTTCCCTTAAGATACTTTTTATACCATCCACATGTAAGCACTATTGTCCGCTTTTGTAACTTTGGACTAATCTTATGAAAAAAAAAAAAAGAGACTGCAGGTCCAACTTAAATTGCCTTACTTCCTTGCAGGTAATTGTTTTAAGTTAATCAACTTGAAAACTTTAATAAGTTTATTAAGTGACTTTGATAAACTTAATTCAATTACTTGTAAATAGTTATTTAAATTGGATTCCCCATTCTCTGTTTTTTCAGTATATGTTGTCATCGCATGTTATGGGGGAAACAGTAGAGTGGAGCGAGTAAACCAGTGGTTGTACCTCATTAACAGAAGCTTCTCAAACCTTTTGTCAGAAAGTCGATTTCTTTTAGGCGTGAGCACCAAACCTCCCAGACTAAAAAGTCGCTCCACAGGAGCACTTGATGGGGTTGGAGTGTTATACTTTAAAAAAATTGTCTTTATGCTTGAAAATTTATGCAGAATCTGAAGGTCGTAGCCTGACATCAGGTAGTCCATGACTTCTTTTTCTGCAGAATAGGTCTCCTCCTCTGGCTCTGCCTCAAAAGTGAAAAAGTCCATCTCACCTTGGCTGCTAGATGTAGTAGCACTGGGCACACTGGCAGGGTTTTTTGCCAGAGGAGCAGTGGTGCAACACTCTGCTGTCAGAAGCTGTTTTACTCGCTCCCTCCTTCCTGCATCTCTCAGCCATCGGAGTTTGAATTTTGGACAACTGGCAGCTGCAAGAAGGGCATCTTTGTCATCCAGCACACCGGCGAAACGAGTCTGAATAGCCTAAAAAACATAATTGATATTTTTATGCCTACAATTTATTATGTTATTGAATTATTTGCAAACCATGCCTAATATGAGATCAGTATTATGGATTAATTTTGTTTTAGGTTACTTGTAAACATTTTAATTGTTTTAATCTTATTTTTCAATGATAATTAATATTCTGTTCCATGTTTGTGAATTGTATGAAGCAAAAAATCTGACTAATTTCAAGATAGAGCGTACCTGTACAATGGCATCTGGAAGGCCTGCAGTCATCCTGGAGAGGTCATCTTTCACAGCCTGGGTCTTCTGCATCAGAACTTCAAGTGTTGGTAGTAAAGTTCCATATGGACAGTCGCCTTGTAAAATGTCCAGTGCTGCAGTCAGAGGTTTCATGGCCATGCAGTACTCATGCAGGAACTGGTATTCTTGATCTTTGAAGCACTTCAGTCCTAGCTTTGTGCACAGAGTATTCAGCTCACCCATGGGGATTTCTGCAATTCTCTTTACAGCATCAAAAAAGGAATTCCACCTTGTGGATGTTGGTATTAGGAGCTTTCTTTTGCTGATTTCTTCCACTGTTTCTGATGCAAGTGTAGATCTACTCGATTTGGTCCAAAGAGCTGTGCATTTTGCTGTGCTGCTCCTATACACAGCCCTGCTCTCTGCATTGGTTGTTAAATGTTTCTCCACATCACGTGTGCAAATTATGTTGATGGTGTGCGAAGCACACCTGCGGTGCGGGGGAAGAGACAGCTGACCATCACTTTCATTCTCAGCCGAGAGGATTTCTGACAGATCAGAAAAAGTGACATCATCGTCTTTGGGGCTGGACTCTTCCTCCTCCGTCTCATCATCGGACTCCGTGACAGGATGATAAACTTGAAACGCCTTAACAAAGTTGGATCCATTATCAGTAACTGTTGCAACTACTTTGTTGAGTAATCCATAAGAGGAGTGGATGTTTTCGATTTCTGTACCAATGACATCATACGTGTGTCTACCACGAATTCGCCTACATGCTAATGCAACCTTGTGACGCTCTAATGTGGTTCTACTGATCCAGTGGAGCGTTACTCCCATATAGCTTCTGTTGTTAGCAGTCCAAATATCCGCAGTAGTTGAAACAAAGTCAATCTCATTCAGTGTGGCCTTCAAATTTCTCTCCATTTCTGTAAACTCCTTCTCCAAGTAAGAAGTAAAAGTCGTTCGGTGAGGCAGCTCGGCATTAACAGAAGTAGGGATCTTTTTTATTATGGCACGAAACGAGGGCGAGTCAACAGTGTTTATAGGTAGCATTTCTTCTACAATATACTGCGCGACCAACTTCTTCAATTCTTCATCACTTACTGGTTTTGCACCAAAGTCCAACTTTTGTTGTTTGGGGGGTGTAGGACCTTCTGCGGAAGTCACGGCTCTCTGCTTCGGACCACTTGGTGGGACTCTCTCTGTGAGTTTGACTGTGCTGTGCTGCGACTCCAAATGTTTCTTTAAGTTTGACGTAGTGTTTTTGAAGGTAGATAACACTTTTTCGCCAACACAGAGTGTACAACGAACCTTAATATTTAAATCTTTAGTTGACAGAAACTCAAAATAGTGACCATATTTCCAGCTAAAGAACGAACATCTCTCTCCCTCCATTGTTGTTTACACTTTTTTACGTCGCTGGCTGCTTGTGAGCGGGAAACGTGACCTGTCGCTTATGTGACGTTTCACGACACGTATGCGTTTGTCATCCGCTGAGACGAAAAGAAAAAACCAAATCTTTTTGCTTAAAAAAAAATAGTAACGCACAGTGGTTTGGACAAGTAACTTTAATCTGACTACTGTTATGGAAATAGTAACGCGTTAGATTAGTCGTTACTGAAAAAGGGGTCATATTCGGAGTAACGCGTTACTAAGCAACGCGTTACCGGCATCACTGGGTATTACACATAGAACACAAAGTAACATTGTAAATCAGTCTTTGGCACAATATCGGGATTATTTCGTTATTTATTTTTGTGTTTATGCGAACAATATGCCTGATTTGCGACTTTCTGCACTTCTATTGGTTGTGCGAACAAACGTCACGTCACTCCGAGGTCAAAGTTCAACCCGGCAGCGCTCCTCAGCCAGCACTTTTATATATAGGAGAAAGATGATGTCATTCTGACATTATAAACAGTTTGCTCATTTCTTCCGACACTGTACCACTAACGTATACACAGTTACATGCACTACATTAGTTTGTGTTAGCTAACATGTTGTGAGGGGATCGTCAGTCGGCCACCGTCAGAACAACAACCGGGGCTGTGTCGGTGGCTGTGTATGAACGCCACCCATTTTTCTGAGTGAAATATCCGCATAAACATTCATTACAGCTTCTCTCCTCCGCTGTACTAAGTGTAACTTGTACACATCAAATATATCAGTGATATTGGCAGGCGGCTAGCATCTGTAACACAGCTCCGCTTAACTGCCTTGAAAAACTCTGAAATAGTAGAACAATAAAATAAAATGCAACGAACCCATCTGGGATGATCCTGCGATCAACAACAGTTAAAACGTCAATTCACCTAGTATACTGTAACATCGTGAAACACGTTCATTCCTATATAACATTATAAGCTAACAAGCATGCTAACAGCTAACCGTAACTGTACCGTAACTGTTTTCCTGTAAAAATAGGAGACACCAAACTATTTCTCTTTTTTGTTACTCACCTTCTGCTCTTCCATTAATAAAATAGCATCTTCGGGGACCCCTCGGCCACGCATAAAGTCACTTATATCCACCATATTTAGTGAATTAGTTCTCCACCTGCCAAACTGGACACATCGCTGTCACCGAAGCTGGAAGCCTGCAGGTGCCCACCTCAAAATTCTGAGATTAAAGTCAGAATTCTGACTTTAATCTCAGAATTCTGAGAATAAAGTCAGAATTCTGAGAAAAAAGTCAGAATTCTGAGAAAAAAGTCAGAATTCTGAGAATAAAGTCAGAATTCTGAGAAAAAAGTCAGAATTCTGAGAAAAAAGTCAGAATTCTGAGAATAAAGTCAGAATTCTGAGATTAAAGTCAGAATTCTTTTTTTCTTTTTTTCCAGTGGCCCTAATCCTCTTCCGTAGACAAGCTTTTACACTTAAAGTGCTTAGAAAAAATTAAAAGAGCCACATGAGAAATTATCCAAACCTTACATACTATTTCATCTCTCACATGGCCTTTCTGCATTGTTATCCTTACTGAAAATGTTGTGTAAGCAGCATATTTAGCAGCAGCCTTGAATACTCTCAATGCAGTTACACAGAAGAGAAGTAAGAGTGTAGGTGATACCTGCATTTTGAAAGTGCCTAACATATAACAGTGATACTAGTATCATCGTTACACAGTATGTTAGGCAGATGGATTAGAGTCGACACTGTTACAGTGCGCCACACGTAGACAATCTGTTTGATTAGAGATGAGGCAGACATCTAGAAAAACATCTTTTTTTGTAGTCACAGCATTCTTCTTCTTTTTGTGTCTGCAAAGAACACACATGATAGCCACTTTTCCACCACACTCCTTTGCCTCCATGACATGTGTTTAGCAAATTCTGACCTCAACTCAGGACACGGTCTGTCATTTTTTTCGACTGTGTGGCATAGTTTTTACCACCTATGGAAGTATGAGTGTAACATGAAATCGACTGGACTGGCCATATGTGTGTGTGTGTGTGTGTGTGTGTGTGTGTGTGTGTGTGTGTGTGTGTGTGTGTGTGTGTGTGTGTGTGTGTGTGTGCGCGTGACTAACAGTTTTCACTTAACAGGTTCAGCAACCAGTTTGTCACAATTTAGAAAACTCCATCATACCCCTTTGAATTTGAATAAAAATTCATTTGGTTACCACTAAAAAGCATTTCCACCACTTATTTGCAAATGTTGCAAATGAAATAAAAATATACTTGATTAGGTGTGAGTAAGTGTTCTCATAAGCATACACCAAATTGTGATATAAAAAATGCCATCAACCTGTGACTCTAAGGAAGTATTTCTAATATGCTGCCTGAGCAACTCTGGTTTCTGCTTTTATCAGAATATACTGATTGATTTCTGTTGACACAAAGATGTGATAATGCATTAAAATGATTTGCAGTCTTCTTGTATGTGAGAGTATCTGTGTTCTCCCTGTGACTGTATGGAGTTTCTCAGGGTGCTTTGGTTTCCCACCAAATTCCAAAGACATTCCTGTGAGGTTATTTGTGGATTATTAATCCAGTAGGTGTGCATGTGAGAGTATGTGGTTGTGTCTGTGTCGCTTAGCTCTGTGATGGACTGGTGGCATCTCGAGTGTGTACCCCGTCTCTCATCCTATGATAGCTGGGACAGGATCCAGCCCCCTCCCCTGACCCTAAGTTGGATGAGCGGTTAAGAGAATGGATGGATGAATTTCAGCGTTGTTTTGTTTTTTTAATACTGCCTCTGAACTCATCCAGAGGGGGATTTCTTTCCAAATTCTCCGAATGGTGGCTTTAAATCTAGAAACTGTCACAAGAGTTTTTACTTTTCCATTGTGCTGGCGACATCCTCAGTTTTTCATGGCTACATAACTGCGCCAGACTATAAAGTGCAGACGTTCATTGCATTTCAGTTCTAAGCGATTGATGAGCTAAACTGCTAGAGAAGCGATATCTCCACATTATAGCCGATTATTGTTAAATTTTGGGTTTGTGGCATCTGAGGTAAATGTTGCCTGTTTTTAAGTATGCTATCTCACATTCTGTGAATATGCTTACATCCAGTATCCTTTCAGCTGTAGGTGGTCAGATAGGGTCTGCTCAGCAGCTGGTCAGCAGGAATGTTAAAAATAGGTAAAAATGTCTGGGCACGCTTCATCAACAGCATCTGCCATGCAGCATTTCTGTCCAACACTTTGATGTCCCTCTGTACTTAAGCTCCCATCGAGAAGAACGAGTGTAAACCACTTGTATTGCTTATCACAAAATTATCTATTGATATCAGCTGCTTGTCCAAGAGTTGTATAAAGGCTGCATCTTCCTGCATTCCATGAGATAAATAGCTTCCTCTGGGATGTTTATAAGTATGCAGTTAATCAGCTCATACGATATCTACAAATGGGAAAGGCACCAAAGAAAAGTCCAGTTAACATTCGCATCAAGCCATTTGTGTTATCTTACACTGTCTCATATATATTGTGTGTACAGTTGTAGCAGTTTCAGACAGCAGTGGTCTGGAAATTGAGCTTTTCCTCCATGAAGAGTTTTTATGAGAGAATTTATTACAGTAACAGTTTGCTATGATATTAGCCAGTCAGTAGCTAGAAACTGCAGCTTTACCAAACCATTAGCACAGCATGATATCGGCACGACTCTCCGTCGGTCTTTGCATCAAGACCATCTGCTAGACACATATTTCCACAGTTTGAACATGCCAGCCTTCGTGCAGAGCTCGAAAATACACTATCGTGCCTTAAAATGTAATGTTTTCACAGACTGAACATACCAGTCAGGGCTTGTGGCATGACTTCTATTGTTCCACTCTTTAAGGAACTCGCACTTTTCAGAGAAACAGAGCGCTTCACTCCTCTCTCGGTTCCCAGCTGTGTCAGATGTGCCATTGAGCAGCGGTGCTGAAGGATCTCAAGGAACAGTTATTTTGCAGGGAGGGAGAAGAGGAGTCATTTGAGGTCAGCAAAAGGGAAATGTGCGAGCAGTAAAACATTTCACCTTCCTGGAAGCTGAGTCAGAGCACATCTATCTGAGCTGGGAGTGAGTCAGGGGTGGGGGGGTTGGGGTGAGGGTTGGGGGGGCAGTGATGAGAACTGACTGACCTGCGACCCCCCTGAGACTGGAAAAGAGGGATAAATGTGATTATTACCGTTCCTATTACTCAAAGCAAAAGTAATCTGGACAAGATTTTGGTGAAGAAAAACACTACAGGCTATCTGAGCGTCTGGACTCTCACACAATTTCACTGACTCCAATTATTACTGGTCTACCTCACACATCTTTTATGTATATTTATGCATGTATGTACATGTATGTACTTAAATATTTTTAAACAGATATTTTTAAACACCTCATTGCTATTCGGGTAAAAAGACAAATATTTGCAGGGATATTGTAGAGGTTTGAAGCACAGCCAGAACTTTGCGTTTCTACATAATATGCTCAGACTTTGGTATGCTCCTGCTAAGAATGTCTTTATCAGGCAGCGCCAACTTTCCTCAGATGGATGTCATATGAACTTGAACCTAGAGCTGGTTTGCAAGGATACATCCAATATGAGGGAATTTAACAAAATAAACAACAGTTACAGAACCTCCTAAAGTTGATTCTGTTCATCTGGAC
Organism: Rhamphochromis longiceps; assembly: GCF_057381845.1. Taxonomy (NCBI): domain Eukaryota; kingdom Metazoa; phylum Chordata; class Actinopteri; order Cichliformes; family Cichlidae; genus Rhamphochromis; species Rhamphochromis longiceps. Next base: position 17,162,993 of record NC_140567.1, read on the forward strand.
GTAGCGTTTTCAGTGGAAGAAACGTTTCGTTCCTCAATCTTATAAACAGAACATTTGGATAATGACTGAAACCAGCCCACTGAAGGAACAATAGGCTGGGAGGTCAGTTCCTTCATCATGGCCATTGATCAACAACCACTGTGAGAACACAACAGTGACAGAAATGTGAGAAAATGATAAGTTTACCTACTACAATCTTTAATAGTTTAAACTGGCACAAATTTTTATGCGTAACGTGAACAACACCCAACACTCCCTACACCTGGTTCTTCAAGCATTTTCTTCCTGTTAAAACAGAGTTTTTCATTCCCACTGTCACCAAGTGCTTGCTCGAAGGGGCGCGTTTGATTGTTGGGGTTTTCTCTGTATTACTGAATTGAGCTGAAGTATGGAAACAATAAGAGTGTACTTAGTTTTTCACACAGTCCTGTAAAAGCTTTCTTTTTCACATGACTGAATACTCGTCAAATTACATAAAAATAAAACTAGATAACTGTTTGCTGTTTTTTTCATTGTAGCAAACGTGGCTACAACGTTTTTAAAGTTGCCCAAAGAATCTAAAGATAATCACCATTATGTATATGATAATATCTGATATTTTTTCCTGCTAAAGTCACACTTTATTACACTAGTGGAATCACAGAACACTTTTTGCAGCAGCTCATCTAAATTGAACCACTTTAAAATAGAAGGAAGAACATTTTCTGTCTGAAATTTCTGCAAACTGCCTCAGTGACACTGTGACCCTTCCTGCCTTTTTAAAATCTCTCAGAGCTCCTGCTTCATAGTCACAGTCTCAAAACTTGTGACCAAACCACAGACTTCTGTCGCTGCTGCACTTCTCCTTCAGTTAAGCAAATACACACTTATATTTTTCAATTTTGACCTTGATTTTTCTGTCTAAATGTTTATAATTTTCCATTTGGAAGCTTTGTTTTTGTTTTGGTATATTTAGCCATCCCTCATCCTGGGCTCAGTGCCCGCTTGACAGACAGTCTCTAATTAGCACAGCAGAAATACATATTTAGAGCGGTGTGGCTTTGGAGACTCTCTTTATTTAAGTCGCTACGGAGAACAATGGAGGAAACAATAGCTGCCTGCTGCATGCAAGGTCTTCAGAGCACTGACTCGGAGTAGATCTTTTCAGTATGAAGGTTCTGCTCAAATTTGAATGCTGTCATACCCACTCACTGCAGAAGCTGAAAGCTAGTTTATTTTCTGCAGTGACATGGAGTTGATTGTTGTGTAGCATGTTTTTACACACAGTGTGAATAGCTGCGGTACCATGTCTGGTAAAGATTTAGTTGCAAATGTTTTTGGCTGATTTTTTTTTCATGAATAATAATGAATCATCGCTTAAAAGATGGATATTGTGGCTGCTTGTAATTAAGACAAGTGTTTGTTCGCCCTATTCATGGGTGACACGGGTGATTTAAGACATAATAGACATTTTGGAAACAAACTGTGTAAATCTCCCTGTGGCAGAGCTGATAAGAGGAAGCTGTGTCTTAATACTGATAGCTGTTTTGGGTTTTTGTCCTCTATGGAGGCAGGCTTTGAACAGGAAGTGTGGGTGAGGCAGGAAGACATTTCCCTCGACTCCCCTGCTGAGACTCTTTTAAAAGTGAAACGTGAATCAGAGTCTCTCGCTTGTCTGCGGTTCACAAATGAGTAAGCAGCTAGGGATTGCTCTTCTAGTGTGCTATAATTTTGGAAATTATTTCACATTAATTTTAATTTTCTTGAAAACTGTAAGGCAGCCGCACAGTAAATGATACCCTCGGAGGGAGCTTAGATTTCACTGTGAAATAGAAGGGTGTCAAAATAATGGTTCAGTGTGTAGGTAGCAAAACCATTCTTCATTGAGACCATGAGTTTCTGCCAACGTTGGCTTCAGATACAAAAGACGTCTCACCATATATCACTGCTCTTTTTAGTTTTTCTCCTGGAGTTTGATGAAAATGGACTTGACTGCCAAGCTGTATTAATTCTCTCTATAGAGAGTGTCTAGTTTTAGTTAGTAGTTAGTCTCTTTTGGCTGGCATAATGTTTGCCTTTTTTAGAGTTCTGGACAACAATGCTAAGAAAAGACTAAATCTGGAAAGGACTTAGGTCAATCAAGATATTTTCATAACAAAAGCTGTGGCATTTCCTTGTTGAATTCAATAACAGTACTCCCCCCCAGCCAACTGTTTAGTTTTCTCAGTTTCTTTTAGTCACTCAGCAGATTCTGCCATGGCTTACATGTCTAGGTGAAAACATGTTAGTAATTAGACAAAAACTTGCTCTGATCCCCTTTCAAAGGCACCGACTGGCTCGAGGCACACCCTCCCTCCTCTCTTCATGGGTCTCCCAACTCCCAGCCACTGACCAGTCCTACACCAAAGGCAAATATTTGGCTAAATGGCATGCACGTAGCGCACACACACACACACACACACACACACACACACACACACACACACACACACACACACACACACACACACACACATTTGTATAACTACAGTTTAGTTTGTGTGTGTGTTTAGTAGGTGTGACTAAATGGTTGCAAAGAGAGACTGAAGGGGTGTAGGCGCCCAGAAGGGAGAATAGCAGATATACAAGACAGCTACAAGTACCTGGGTATCCCACAGGCCATCATGAAGATGCATGAAGGTCAGCCAGGGCCAAATACTGCCAGAAGGTAAAACAGGTGCTGACAAGCCAACTCAGTGGTAGAATGAGATCTAAGCCATCAATACATGCTCCCCTACTGGCCATCAGATACCCAGCTAGAATAATAAGTTGCAATAAGTTGGCCATAGGAGGAAATAGATGACACTAATGTTAATACACAAAAACTTCTCGCTCGAAGTCTAGTACACTAAGGCTCTATGAACAAGCGAAAGAGAGAAGGCAAAGATTACTGAGTGTGAACCCCAGAATCCGGTATGAAAAATGGAGCATCTTCAAATGTATTAGGAAGATGGCATCCCAAGATGAGCTGCTCCAAGAATGCTGCAGGCACCTGAAGACTGTGATGAGGATGGAGATCTACGATGGAAAACCAGGCCCCTCATGTGATATACCATCAACAGATGGAAGAAGTGGCTGACATCAAGAAATCCTACCAGTGGATGGAAAAAAATGGCTTAAAGGACTGCACAGAGGCTCTGATCATGGGAGCTCAAGAACAAGCCCAAAGTACCAGCTGGCAGAGCCCAATTTGCAGCCTGTGCCCCAGAGACTATTCAACATATAGTAATAGGGTGTAGGAAGCAAGTTGGGACAGAATAAACTTAAAGGCACAACCAAGTGGCTGTGATCGTGTACAGGAACATCTGTGCTGCATATGGATTAGAAGTCCCCAAGTCCTCAACCACAAAAGGTGGTTGAGAACAACAGGAGTAAGGTCCTTTGGGACTTCCACTTCCAGACAGACAAACAGCTGCTGGCCAACCAACCAGACATAATGTAGTGGTTGTTGACAAGGAACAGAAGACCACAGTTGTGATAGATGTGGCAATCCTAGCGGACAGCAACATCGGGAAGAAGGAGCTCAAGAAAATGTAGAAGAACCAGGTGCTGAACAAACATCTGGAGCAGATATGAAAGGTAAAGTCCAAAGTAGTCCTAGTGGTAATAGAAGCATTAGGAGCTGGACCCCAAAACTGGAAAATTAGCTTGAGCAGATTTGAGGCACAACATTAAAGGTCTCTGTTTTTTTAATTAATATTTTGCATTATCTCTCTGTGACTGAGAATAGCAAATATACTAGCCCAACACTTAGCCAAGTGTGGACAGAGGTAGAGCAACTCATACTGCACATTCAAGCATCTTCCTGTGACCATCTCCTAACCATGAGAAATATTCATGGATTTCAGATATGCCTCGGGGCATTTTCCATAACTAGCATGCCATAGACGTCTACAGTCAACTGTCTGGACTGATGAACTTAAAACAACTTGTTTGGAAGATGAAGAATTGGCTCTGTCAGAAAAAACTGGAATTTGCCTGTTCAAATCCTCAGCTGCTGAAGGATTGAGAGAAGGAGCAGAGAATCTCTTCATGCGAGCTCATGAACCTAATCCAGGATAGGGCTCTGAAAGTTTCCTGGCCCCTATTTATTTATTTATAACATTAACAAAGTGGTTATAATGGGCTTATAGTAACTTAAAAAGCCTTCTAAGTCCTGCTGGCACCGGTTCCCCCAGAGCAACAAAGCCAACCCTCATCATTAGGTTATCAATTGAGCAATAATCTGGCATGGACATACACATTTGTAATCATAAAATTTCAAACATGTAGCAGTTATTTTTATTGACAGTGACAGCCCAGATTTGAAGTTCTCAGGTTTCCTGCATTTGGACAGTGACAGCTTTGACAAATATTGGCTGGATGGAATAAGATGATTTGAATTGCATTACATTAATTCTATCGAGGGGACGTTCATCTTGGACTCCTCGCACATGTGATGGGTGATATTTTTATGCAAACAAAAATCTTTTATTTTTCTGTTGCCTGATAAAAGATCCTGACAAAGATCCTTAAATTTTAAGGTCAGTATACACATAAGTAGTTGGAAAATAGGTAATAAAAACGTTTAATTTATGGTGAACAGTTTTTAAAAGATGTTTTGAAATTTAACGCACATTTTTTGGTTATTTCATGCATGTCACACTGTAGAGATTACACAAATGCACAATCTAAATCTAAAAACATGTTTTTTTTTAGAACTGTTATTAAGCAGATGCTTATCACTCCAGTATATCTACAGTTTCCCTTCAGCCTTTCATTTATGATACCTGCTTGAAAAAGAAGGTAGAAAAAATATTGTCAATGTAACAAATTACCAGTGTGATTCAGCATGAATTTACAGTGCTTCTGGAAACTATTCATGGTGCTTCACTTGTTCCACATTTATCATGTTACGGGATTACTCAAAAACAAATTACATTTATTTTCACCACCAAATAGCTGCATAGAATACCTCAGGTGAAAAAAATGTTTGCTTGAACTTTATTAAACATCAAAAACAAAAATACAACATGTATTCACGGCCTTTGCAGTGACACTCTACTTGTGTTTCTACAACTTGACAGGAGTCCACTTGTTGTAAACTCACTTGAATGGAAAGGCACACATCTACCAACAGGACAACAACCCTAAGGACACAGACAAGATAACAAAATGGAACAAGTGAAGTGGTGTGAATACTTTCTGCATGCACTGTACTATACTAGACTAGGAGACATGTGATCCATATTCTGTCCAAATGCCTGGAAGTGGCCAGAGCTTCAGTTCAGTGACTTTCATATGTATCTTGTAGAGAATCGCTCACCTTACACTGCTGCCAGGATGAAAGATTTCAAATGCAGCTGATTCATCCAGAGGGATTTTCGAGATTGATGAAAACGTCCGGGTTTTTCTATAGGCCTACAGGGGACCCATATGCATGACGTCATCCCAAGCTGCTGCTTCGTGAGTGGTTGTTCTGCGCTCACAGACGGGACAGAGCGCACTGCAGTGTGCCTGATGATGTTTAAAATATGCCAAACCTTGTACTGTCCCGGTACGGGTAATTTTTTTATATATATACAGATGAGGCCTTATTTCTGTACCATTATTTAATTCCAGAGGTTTTTAAGTTATTTTTTTGCCCTTGTTGACTTGTAAAAGCCTGTATGACATTTTTTATTTCACCATTCATTAACCGCACAGAGAAGGCATGATTTAAATATGTTAAAATTTTCTTTAAGCAAACAGTATCATTAAAGTTCTTCATGACTGGGCCAAGTGTCCTCCTTTTTGGAAATCAAAATATGGTCACCCGTTTTGTTGACTTGTATTTTTACAATGTAGGACCAGAAAAGTTCAGGTAGCATTAATTTGTCAATAAACAATAAGTACTCTACACTCTTTTGGCAGCTGTAAATGAACAGACTGATTAATGGATCCGATAGCACAGCAACTATCAGGCATTTTGGCTAAATTCGAGTTAAATAGATCATCAAAGGATGGCTGGAGGGCAAAGCACTGCTTTTGCTCACCAGATAGGCATGTCCCCGTAGCTCTGACATCACATGAAAACTGGATAGGTCCACACAAAATAAAGGCAATGTTTAGCTGTTTAGAACATTTTAAATGAGAACAATACCAACTTAATTGATTTTCTTTAATCTTCTTAGATGCTGAAACATCAACAACCCACATGAAAGAAAGTTGAAGACATACATCTGCTCTCTGCAACATTAAAAACACCTGCTTAATACTTTATATGAACTTCTTGTTCTGCCAAAGCAAGACTTAGCCTTCAAGGCATACATTCAGCAATACCTCTGAAGGTGTTCCTTGTATCAGCCATCAAGACATAAACAGCATATCTCCCAAGCCCTCCAAGCTGCAAGGTGGTGCCTCAGTGGCTCAGACTTTCACATCCTAGACATGCTTGTTTGGATTGAGTGAATTTGGAGCTTAAGTAAATATCTTGAACATTTTTTTCATGTTCCTCGAATTATTCCCAAATCATTTCTGCAGTGCAACAGGGTGCATTAATCTGTCAGAAGGCATCTCTGCGATCGGGGAATACTTTTGCCATGAAGTGATGTATGTGATCTGCAAAAATGTTTTGATAGGTGGTACATGTCATTGTAACATAACATAAAGCTTTTTCAGCAGAAAATCTTTCCCCTAGCCCCATACTGCCTCAGGCAGCTTGTCTTCTTCCCATAAATAACCCTGCTGCCATCGCTTCACCAGGTAGCAGGCATGCATCTGTCTTTGATGTGAAAGAAAACATCACAGCTGAGGATTTCTAACTGCAGAATGACACTGGTCAGCGATGTGGACCAAATAAAACTTTCTCTCATGTGTACACACACCTGTGTCATGATGGCACTGCTTGGTCAGAAGTCAGCCATATCATTTGATCAACATCCCAGGTGTAATATATGTAATATATATACGAAGTATAGAAATAAATATATTATTCCTTTTTTGCCCCTTCCCATTCTCCTCGTACCCAACTGATTAAGGCAGATGGCTGCAATTCCCAAGCCTGGTTCTGCTGGAGGTCTTTTCTCTCTCACACTGAAGCATTTTTATCCTACAATATTGCAGTGATTTGGTGTTATATGAAGAAAGCGGAATTGAATTAAAAGTTAATTAAACATTGAATTATTTTCAATTATTTTCAGTTGTTTGTTTTAAGCTTAATGTTTATTTTAGGCTAGAATGGTCAACTGGCTGAAATCCTAAAAACTCTAAATGGTTAAAATGACAGATCATTTTAGACATGTTCAAATGTCTTGTGTCTGGCTCAAAACCTAGACTTGCTTTGTTGTCATGTGTGGCAATGAAAAGTATCACATACTGTGTTGTAGGGATAATTATACTAAAATAAATCGATTTTATACTATTATGTGCATTTATTGTTTCTTTATAAAATAAAAAAGCAAAGAAAAAAGGAAAAACAAAACGAAAATATTTTCTCGTTTTATTTTTATTTTTAATTACTGTAGGTCTTAAAAAGCGTTGTTTCTGATTTTTAAAGTGGTGCCGAAACCCTGTATGTAAAAATTTACAGAGGAAATGCAAACCATCTGTAGGGGGCACAGGGTGAAAAAAACTCAGTGCCCCTCTTAAACACTTTATGGAAAACATCAGTTTGCCTAGAAGAGTTTAGGAGGAAAAAAAAAATCCTAGTACTATCAGTGAGGTTGGATCACTGAATGACTTTATACATTAATATAATTTGCATAGTATTTGTGAGTATGTGGGTTATGTTGCTTTTGTAGTGTAGTCTCCAGTTACAGGATTTGCAAGCTGGCTAGCTCTGTTCATCACTTCCTTTGTGTGTCAGTCAATAAAGTTCCCCTTTGCTTGATGGTTTCTAATAGTTTCTGAAGTGATTTTGTAATGTTTACTTGTTGTAATTAACACCCCTTCAAACACAGTACTTTCAATGTACCCCTCTATTATTCTGTGTAAAATTTGTCTTCATATTCACGTGTTTACCCTGCCTCTCATCAGAGTTACACCAATGGCTGCTTCTCATCTCTACACACATCCTGTTTGACACATTGTTAAATACAGCTGCATTTTTAAAACTGTTCTCCTATCAGACCTCATTTGCTTACTTTAGAACTTCCTCTAAGGGTGTATTTGATCCTACAGGACTGACATGATCAAAGGGAGATCGGATTAAAGGAAATTGAAATTTTTAACATTTTCATTTCAGATTGTTGTGTGTGACACACTGTACATACTGTGCTGTATAGTCTGAAACCTCATATACAAATATGAGGTTTCAAAGGCACTTTGCATGACCTCATATCCCAAAACACTTCATTCTTTAACACAGATAAAGAAAAATAAAGCTCATATATTCTCATAATGTCTTTTGCACTGAGGGGATAATGTGAAAATGTGTTTTAAGATACTGTATGATTTAGTTTTATAGCCTATTCCCATTTGAAGTCCCCATATATATGAGTGTGTGTATCTCCTTTGCTGAAACCTCTCCAAGTGTCACTTAATTGATTCTCGCTACGATTCAGTGAACTGCAGGCGACCTGATTAAAACGGGTAGAAGCCAGGAAATAATCCATCACTGCAGGTGCTGAGATTTGGCCCAGGATACTGATTCTTCCAGCTGGAGCTGCAGCCGAGCATGTCACCTCAAGAAAACGTCACCTATAACATAGTTTAACTTAAAATCTTGGCAAGACGATCGAGCTGCAAAGTCGTAAATTACAAACAGAGGTAAATGAAAGGGGAAGGAAAATGTTACACTGCAGGTGCTAATTTACTGATTTATGTATTGTCTCTCATTGGCATGTTTGTTTTCGAACTATCAAAGCTGCTTTCATAGATTGGTAGCAACTTGTATTTGATTTCTCTCGTCTGCAGTATTTTATGAAAGTGGAAGCATTTTTATGACCCCGATCAATTGGGTTTTTTTGGAATTAGCACAACATAAAAAGAAGTGAACACAACAGCATCTAACTGATGCTTCTGATGCTCTGCCATTTCAGTTGGCCTGTGACGCAGGGTATCACTTTCTACTTTCCCACAGGAGCTTACTTTTTGCCCCGAGATCATTTGAAGGAAGATATGAAAACGGTATTTTATGTTTCTCTGATTTTACTGAATGCTGCGCTGTAGCTCATGGTTGTTAATTCACAGATGTTGGGAGATGAATAGCAGTCATTATCTCCCCATTGTTTTTCCTGTGGGCTCTGTCAATTGATAAATTGTGTTTTTCTGTTAGAAAGCTCTCAATAGTTGTGCACCATACTGTTCTTTTATGACTTCAGCTTTACCTGACCACGGCACTAGTGTAATTATACATCTTTCATCATTAATTCCCATTTTTACCATATAAAATATTTACTCAGGTCAGTCATAATCACAGCGTCGCTTGATGTGGACACTCGCGCACACACATCTTATCACACCCACAAACTCTTGTGTAATGTATTTACCACATTGAAGAGCAAAGCTACACAGAAGTATTCACTCGTCTGTCTTCACACGCATATGAACTTGAGTGACAACCTATTCTTAATCCATGGGGAAAGGATAATATGATGTCAGCCCAGCCTTTGGCATTACATTGGCCTCCAGTAACACTGTGAGGAATGTTAGAGTCATTTCTCACCAGTATATATTCAGTGCACATATTAAACAAATATGTTGTGCAATATCTCTAAAATTAGAAACACCCTGTCTCAGAGTAAGACTGAAAAACTAGTTCATGCATTTATTACATCTATGCTGCACTACTGTAATTCATCATTATCAGGATGTCTTAAAAACTCCCTGAAAAGCTTCAGTTGCTCCAAAATGCTGCAGCAAGAGTACTGACAGGGGCTAGAAAGAGAGAACATATTTCTCCTTTTCTTCACTGCTTCCTATTCAATATAGACTCAAATTTAAAATCCTGATCCTCACATACAAGGTCTTGAATATTCAGGCACCATCTTATCTTAAAGACCTCATGGTACCATATCACCCCATTAGAGTACTTCTCTCTCAGACCGCAGGCTTACTTGTTGTTCCTACAGTATTTAAAAGTAGAATGGAGGGAGAGCCTTCAGCTTTCTGTGGAATCGGCTCCCAGGTTGAATTCAGGAGACAGACACCCTCTCTGCTTTTAAGATTAGGCTTAAAACTTTCCTTTTTGATAAAGCATATAGTTAGGGCTGGATCAGATGACCCCGAATCCTCACTTAGTTATGCTGCAATGGACTTAGACTGCTGGGGGCTTCCCATGATGCTCTGAGTGTTTCTCCTTCTCTCATCCCTTTTCACTCACTTTGTCTTTATACAACACTTTGCATTTAATTATGAGATATTGTTCATCTCTGGCTCTGTTCGACAGCATCTATTGTCCTGTCTCCCTCCCCTCTCCCCCAAATGGTTGTGGCACATGGCTGTCTCTCCTTGAGCCTGGTTCTGCCGGCGGTTTCGTCCTAGCTGAGTTTTTCTTTCCCACTGTCACCAAAGTGCTTGCTCATAGGGTTTTGTCTGATTGCTGAGGTTCTCTATATTATGATAGGGTCTTTACCTTACAATATTAAGTGCATTAAGGGAATAAAACTGAATTTAATAACAACTTCAGCTCTTCTAGGAAGGCTTTTAACAAGGTTTAGGAGTGTGTTTAAGTGACCATTCGTGAGATCAGTCTCTGATGTTCGACGGGAAGGCCTGGCTCACAGTCTCCACTCTAATTCATCCCAAAGGTGTTCTTTAAAGTTGAAATCAGGACTCTGTGTAGGCCAGTCAAGTTCTTCCACACCAAACTCACTCATCCATGTCTTTATGCACCTTGCTTTGTGCACTGGTGTGCAGTCATATTGGAACAGGAAGGGGCCATCACCTTACTTGCTGATTATATACACATGTGAGCATGAAAGTGATTGGGACACCTGTATTCAATAATTTGGATGGGGATACTTTTGACAATATGATGTACAATGAAGTGTTGCATTTGGCTCACCGCTTTAAGATAGTTGGTTGAAGCATACTCGGTAGCAAAGTGCACCCTGTCATTTAACCCCATTCCAAAGATCCCAAAGATTATATCATGTGAATCCCTATATAGCTTTCTTTCCTGTTTTGCATTTTACTATATGTAACAACTACATGCTGCATCCTTTGTATATTATGCTTGTGCTATGAAGCATGTAGGACTCAGAAAGTGTAAAGCCCCTGTTTGAGATAATAACCTGTCCTGAACTGACATCAACACGGCCTTCAGCTCCACACATGGTTCAAGGTGGACCTCAAACTGCCGGCCCTTGGCATTGGTCAGCACTCCGGGATCACGCTATAGCAAAACCTCATGTGCCGTTACCATCCTGTGTGTTCCTTGCTCTACCCATGTCATTCCAACTAACCGAGACTGACAGCTGTTCTCTTACTTTCTCTGTAATTTCAACCTCAGAATTTGACCATAAATTGGGCTTCCATGTAAGCAGGAAAAAATATCTCCCCTGTGCTGAAGTAAACCCTAATTACAATTGATGTTTTTCCATGGACACTGACCAAAAAGCTGCCTTCAGACTGTATGGATGGACACCGTGTGGAAGGTTGTGTCAATTTCATCACCATAAAAGTAAATTAATCTTCTGATGGTATTTTCACCCTAAATGCAGTGCATGGTTGGTTATAATTTGTGTCATGTTCTGTTTAAATTTTCATTTTTCATTTTTAGCACGTGTCCTCGGTGCATTCGTTTTATTTGATTTTGTTTTCCTCGGCTTTTACCTTATATTCATAGTTTAAGTATTTCTATATAATTTGGAAACACGTCACTTATCAAAAGTGTATGTACACTATGTATCAAACAGCTACAACGTGAAGGATAAAAGCTGTCACTCATTGGCTGACTATGTCATTACTGTCAGATCTACATGGTTTTAATATGTTTTGGCTCTTATCAACTTAAGTTTCCTGTCACAGCTGTTTTATTTAAAAAAAGTGGGTAACATAAAGCTGCTTAATGCTCATCAACAAATGACAAAGGATGTAAGCAGGTGAACAAATTCATGCATTTAGCAGCCAAAGAGAGAGAGAGACAAATGGACATGAACAGGAGAACTGATATGGGATTCACATTCACTGAAAGATACGTATACATGTTTGTGTTAGGTATTTTTAAGGCACACATTTTTTTTTTTTTTTAATCATTTCTTATCCATCCATCCATCCATCCATCCGCTTCCGCTTATCCTTTTCAGGGTCGCGGGGGGCGCTGGAGCCTATCCCAGCTGTCATAGGGCGAAAGGCGGGGTACACCCTGGACAGGTCGCCAGTCTGTCGCAGGGCTAACACACAGGGACAGACAACCATTCACACTCACTTGCACCTAGTGGTAATTTGGATTATCCAATTAACCTATCCCCACAAGCTGCATGTCTTTGGACGGTGGGAGGAAGCCAGAGTACCCGGAGAGAACCCACGCAAACACGGGGAGAACATACAAACTCCACACAGAAAGACCCCGGCCTGATGGTGGAATTGAACTCAGGACCTTCTTGCTGTGAGGCAACAGTGCTAACCACCGTGCTGCCCTTTCATTTCTTATCTTATCTGCAAAATTGTCCATATCGCTCCCTCCATATGATGCCATAAATCAAATGTAAATAAATTGAAAATTGAAACTATAATGGTCTTTTTGACTTTACACTGCCTCAGAGACTGAACTTCATCTTCATCCAGCACTGCTCTTCCCCTGATTTTACCAAATTTCTTTATTCTAACCAATTACCCAATAACTGGCAGCCTTTACAGCACACTGGAGCAAAACTAGACCCTTTAATATATCTTTTGCCTCAAATACTCTCTTCGAATTTCTGGCACTGCAGCTTCATAATCCTGTAAGCTTTGGCTCTCCCAGGCTCCCAGGTATGACTAATCTGTTCTCTGAATGTTCCCAGAAATAGGGAGGAATCTCAGAGTCTTCAGCAGGTACAGTTTTGAGCATGATATGCCACTGCATGATGATTCATGCTCATAAACAGACGTCATAAGTGGAGATCTTTAGCTGATAGTGATGACCCATGTTACGTTTGTCTCTGCTACCAGCTTGCACTAATTAATTCCTGTCCCTTGACCTTTGACTCCCCAAGCGGCAGGTTGTGTCTCCGGCTGTGCCCGGGTGTTGACTCATGTCATCAGTGAGTCACAGGCACGGGGACATTTAGCCACTTGTGATGTGCAGTGACAAGCACTCTGGATTCATATGGAACCAGATGCTGCTTTTTGCTTAAAGGCAAAAACGGAGGGATGATTCATGATTCAAATAATGATTAAGGTTAAATTGTTTTGTTGTTAAAGCTATGCCTAAAAATATCTTTCTTTGTTAATTTGTGTTAGTCAGGCCTTATCTTTAGCCTTTCCTTTTAGTTCTCTTATTATTAGACACTAAATGTAAAAGTGTGATTTTGAGGTTATCCTCTCATTAAAGAAAAATACATTAGCACAAACTTTCCACTGCATTGCACCTTCACATGGTCTTGGTTTTGCCCACATGGATCTCATACTCCAGACTAAATGAAACAATCCCGCGATCCTTACGTCCCTCTGTTGTTGTAACCACTTCACCGTGCTTCACAGCAGAAAATGTTCCTCTGATGCAAACCAATGTGCAGCCCTTATGCCTTCAAGGTTACGCCACTTTTTTATTCTTGTCTGCGCTTTGATGCTTTATTATGATTAGTTAAGTGAATAAGAAAGCGCCCACAGAGCACAGATATTAAATTCTGTTTGCTCAGAACTGCTTCTCAAATCAGTTTAGCACATGTTTCACGTATTCTAGATAAGACTTAACTATCACACTTTGATTCACAGGCATGTAGCTGTAAAAATCACTGATTGCAGTGACTGCATAAAACGACTGTAGTATTTTATTATTCATACACCTAATAACCCTCTTTGTGTAACGGGTGCACTTCATTACTACTAACAAACTTGCTTTCTGCAAGGGAAAAATAAAAGTAGCTACAGCAGAGATTTGACATCCAGCCAGAGAGTGTGACACACATGTGACAGGGCTACCATCCAAACAAAATAATGATGTGCTGGCCTGGGCAGAGGCGATGGAAAACAGCTTGTTCTGGTTAGATGCTGACCGCTATGTGTCCCCCATTGACAGCAGTCACACCGCTCACGGTAGAACAAAAAAACTGCCTGTCTATCACTCCCAAAGTTCCAGTCAAGTTTAGGCGTGCAGCAACAGCTGGAGGGTTTACAGTAGAGCGTGTGGATACAGTGCAGAATGCCAGCAACAACCGTTTGACCCAATGAGCCCAATGTTGGTACTGGTCAGTGACAGCAGATCGGTAACAGCAACCTGAGGATATGACAGATGCTTCGGTGTGCACTTTGAATGTTTCACACACGATTTAAGTATAAAGCAGAACAGACTTTCCACCACATGGACCACATACTGGTTGACTCCAGACATAAAACCGCAATCAAATGCTCTTTTGATCCGAGAGGCTTATCTGTATTCTCGACCAACCACCAGTGCACTTTTTGACAATGGATTCAAGACACAGAGCATGTCAAAAGCCATATTTCCCTAAACATGCAAAATTAATTTTGTCTTTCCACATACTACACATTAAATGTTTTTAAATACAATGTCCTAAACTAGATCCAGATTCCAGAGTGTGACATTAGACAGACCCTTTAAATCCTGTTATATAAAATGCAAGACTGAACTTAAATGATCCTAAGATTTCATTAAAGGCAGAGGCTGATGTCAGATCAAAAGTCCTGAAGGTGCTGTGGAAGAATTTATGTCACATATCATCAACATTATTATCATCCTGTAGTTATTTTAGCGCATGTTGTGTGCACATCTGTTCTAAGTTGGTTGTAGATCAGTTGAGAGGAGTCCACTTCAGGGCTGTCTTTAATTGTATCATCTAAAGACAACACAACAGCGAAACAGATGACAAGATGGGGTTAAATGGCAGCTGGAATGTAGCAATGGGTGAGAGGAAAAACCAAAAAGAAGTTTCTTCGTAAGGTTTTGCTTTGCTGCGCGTCTTCTTTGCAAGGAATTTAGAAGTAGCTGAAACCAAAGCAGCACAAGAATGACTGTTTTCATCATTGATTTCTGTGCTTTTCCTGTGGTGATACATACAATGTGAAAGCTCGAGAACAGGTCTGTGGCCGGTATTCTTTATACAGATGTTGCTTCATCTGAAAGAAAGGAGAAGACAAGATATCTCACTTGAAAAAGTGCATTACCTGCTTTATTTATTGATTACTTGATTTACTTATTTGATCACTGAATTATTTGTATTGCAAGTCGCATCTTGCCTCAAAACATCTCAGTTTAGCTCAGTTGTGATATAGCACTTACGTCACTTTCATACTCTTTCAACGTCTGAATTTTTCATGCTTTTCCATTTATCTATTCAGACATTGCCTCTCAGTAGTTTCACAGGGGACAAAACACAGGGCAGAAGGCCATAGCTTCCGGATCTCTGTCCGTCATTTAAGCCTTACATCCTACCCCCCTTATCCAAGTTTAATATATCCTTAGCCTAACTGCAGTGTTGTGCAGATGTGGCTGTCTGTAAGAAAAATCACCATGGGAGTAGAATTCAGCATGCCTACCCGGTGGAGTAATTGGACAATAAAATTGTTCACCTCCTCCTCATGTTCCCTCCAGGCGATGTGGTGTAGTTCTAGTAGTGTGGTCTAATGAACTGTGGATGCACAACAAGCCCCGCGAAACAAACATTCAGACTTTTGGTTAGCGTGGGCCACAACCTTTTATATGTCATTTCACCTGAAGTCCACTGCGGGGAGAGGAGGAAAGAGGGAGGGGGAGCGCGAGGGAGACGGGCTTCGTTCTGGCAGATCAAATGCCATATCAATCATACATACTTTAACGGCCCAGAGCAAATAAATCTCCTTCTATGTTGGCTCCCGTTCTCTTGGTTAAAGTATCTACCAGAAATTAATCTGCTTTAATGATCTTGAATGATTAATAGCTTCCTGAATGGCAAGCCACAATATGGAAGACAACTGTGGACTTCTAGGCTGTAAAATATCCCCCTAGGCATGTTAGTTGCACAGTTATGTGCTTTTTAGAGTAAATCAGCTTCTTCTTCTTTTGCTATCATATTTTAGTAGAGTGTAGTTGAGAACCATCAAGTGTAATGTCCCGCTCCGTGTGTTTAAGTAACACTTAACCTCAAATAAAAGTAGACCAGGAAAACACCTTTAATATATTAAAGTTCTTCAAAAGCTACAGTAATGTAAAAAAAAAAGACAGTTTTACAGGACTCTGTACAGTCCTCTGAAAAACGAAGTACATCGCATGAGTCAATAACTTCAGCAGCAAGAACTTGCTGTATGATATCATTAGCGTCTCACATTGCTGTGACAGTTCATTGGGGATTGTGGCCATTTGTTGTTGACCAGCTCTCTTAATGCGCCACCAAAGCATTTCAGTCAGGTCAAGGTCTGGACTTTGACTAGGCCATTGCAACACCTTGATTCTTTCTCACTTCATCTGTTGTAGATTTGTTGCTGTGCTTGGAATCATTGTTCTGTTGCATGACCCAATTTCAGCCAAGCTTTAGCTGGCAGACAGATGTCCTCATATTTGACTCCTAACCTTAGCATGCTGCCATGTTCTTTTAAGAGCCTCCTGGCAAACTTTCCAAATAAACCATATTTATTCGGGGGGGTTGTTTCTTTTTCAAACTGTACTGTAATGAACTTCACAGTTTACATAGAAAGTGAGGCCTGTAGATTCTGAGCTGTAGCTCTTGGGTTGTTTTTTGGGTTTTTTTGGGTTTTCTTTTATATTCTGAGTTGAGGGAAATGTGGCATTGTATTAACACAAACCTGAATGCTCCAGACCAGCAAACTGCCAAAACGTCCAATTTTATGGAGGTGATCATACTTACTGATGATCATTTATTCAAGTGCATTTGATCGATCACGTGCTGTTACTTAGTCTCTTTATTCCTCTGGATCCAGTAAGAGTGAACTTGTGTTCTTTTTCACATGTCAGCATATCCACTCAAATGTTTATTAATATGTTCATATTTAGCCTGAGACGAGCAACTAAAAATAATGTTCATGTATATAGACACCAGTGAAAACAAAACTTTTACATTTTCACTCTCTCATTTCCTTTCTCGATGGGCAATTTGGGAATAATTCAAAGTAGTTCTGTTGACTGCTTTGATCATTTTCAGACAACATTAGCTAACACTTCTGACAATGGCACGAAGCCTCCTACTGAAGAAAGGATCATTCTAAGAAGTCTATAAATTAACAAATCAGGAGCTTATTAGAGTACATGGAAATAATGACACTATCTCTAGAAAATAGTTATTAGTCTAATTTTTATTCTTTTGCACTATCTCTGTATTTGATAACCCGTGTTTTTTTCCCCTCAAAGCATATTTACTTACATAACCCAGTTAGGACTGTCTGAGATGACTTCCTGAGGCCAGCAGCCATTTTGACTCGGTATAGGATAAGGACAGGTGTTAGTTATAAACATTAATGATGGCGCTGTTCTGTGGAGCCATCATTCTATCTGTTCCATCTGTTCTTTGGCTCTGCTCAGTGAGCCAGCATTCACAAGACCAGGAACCTGAAACCAAAGCAGCAGATGAACGACAGCTTTTATCATTGACTCCTGTGCTTTCCCTCACATCAAAATGTGAGCTGTGAAGCTTAGAAAAGGGTCTTTGCCTTGCTATTGGAGAGAAGCAGGAATCAGAATAACCAGATAGACCAGGTATTTGCAATATTGGGTCCACGCAGTAACTGTTAATGAGGTTCAGTAGAACTTATTAGTGGAAATAATTTTTAGTATCATTCAATTCAGGAGGATAATAGCCTCTAAAATTAACTCAAAGATAACTTGATACCTCTGAAAAGTTTTCAGTGATATATTGCTGCAAGGCTGTTGTATTACACAATGATAGTTTTATCCATGTATAAATGCCCTAAACTAATTACAAACATAAAGCTCTTTTTCTTATGTTGCATTTGCATTCTCTTGAATTTTAATATGGATGAAAAAAGTGTTAAAATATATACACCCTCTAGCAAGTAATTGGATTTTTTTATTCTATTTCTGTGAGTCAAAACATTTTTCGCCAGTTGCTACTGAAGGTTGCTTATATATTAAAAACCATTATTAGCTGCAAGCTTCTTTTAGGATGTGTGTGCACGTGACAGAGCGAGAGAGTGAGAGAGAGAAAATATGAAATCATATCTGTGAAAATCACGTGTATCTTTTTAGTTTTTTGTTTGCATCTCCATTAGATCTGTTTCATAGTGGCCATAGAGCTGTCACTGCAGGTGTAATACAGGTGTAATTGATTACATTAATTTTGGCCCTGTCGTATTTATATGGGCCCTGGTGTTGTGCATGCTGACTCACTGGCATGTCTGTTACATAATGAGACTGTAATTAATTTTATCAATCACACCAGTATATGCTACTATGACAAGTTAAAATGGCCTGTTGAAGCGACTGGCCCGTTGGCCTGTTGTTCCACCTTATTAAAAAGCTTTTTCTGCTGCCAACTATCTGTGATAATATAACAAAATAGTTCAATTATACACAAAACTATACTAGCTGCTGTTGCAAAGATTACTGCTACGGCTCAGTGGAGCATCAAACAAATGCCAGTAGCTTGAGTGGGGGTTGATTTTCCACAGCATTTCATGAGCAATTAAATTCTGACTCATCTCAATCAATTAGTAAAAAGTGTCGCCCTCCCATCAACGTTAGGCACAGCACTGCAGTGCCATCATGAAACTGTTTGTCTAAGATTGTTTAAACTTAAACTATATATTCCAGACCTTTATTGTTTAATGCACATTTCCTGCTTCTTTGTGCATCTGCAAATTTAGTTTGACAGAGTTTAGGATAGTCAAGTTATGAAGTTATTGAATGTTTTAGCACCTCTGACATTATGGTATCTGGACAGGAGCACTATATAAAGTAGAAGATTGCCGTTACCATCTGCAGTAATTTGTATTTGTTGCTATGGCTCTTTTCTAGGACCTATACTGTGGGAAAAGAAACAGTAAGACCTTGTACAGAACAGCACAAGCATCAATGACACCTAAAGATTAATCCAGATTAAGGCAGATCTCACATGAAAAGAAGAAGCTAGGGAAGACGTGGGTTGCAAAGTGGCTTGGAACAACTGTAGACAACCTAATGCAGCTTGAAACATGCACTCATAAGTTTTGTCAGCAGAATTCAAAGAGGAGTAATAAGTTGATATTTTCATGACCTGCCTGGATCAGTGCTGTGGTTGATTTGTTTTCATAGATCATCATATTAAGCAAAGCTTACTCTAGCATCTAACCTCATTACCAGTTAAATAGCTCAGCTCTCAAACCAAAAGATATACATAAGACCAATAAAATCATTCATTGGACATATGAGGTCTCTTTGATGGTGTATTATAGAGTAAAAGCAAAGAGCTCTAGAACTGACAGGACTTTTTGTATGCACTGATATGAGGAAAAGATGCAGTAAACAAACAAACAAACAAACAAACAAACAAACAAACAAACAAACAAACAAACAAACAGTAAAGTAGTTCTTAAAGACAAGAAATTTATAACCACCAGTAATCTTCCTAGATCTGACCATTAACACTAAGTGACTGAAAAGAATCTGAAATGAACTACAAAAGCACAGCTTTTGTTATCCTGAGCCAGCAGAACCCTACAAAAGTACAAGCTCTGCTCTAGCACTAATCGAGCCTTTATGATAGAGAGACCATAAAGAATTCCTGAGCCATATGCTCACTAAACTGCATAAATTTAGCCAGAAGGCATCCAAGTAACTGTCAGTCCATGAAAACAAAAAAAAAGTCTTCTGGTCTGAATTATTTGGCCACAATTCCAGAAGGAAACCCTAAGCATTACCTCAGCCGAACAGTGGTGGTAGCATCAAATGCTGGGATGTGATTCTGTAACAGGGACCGAGAGATGAATGAACAACAATCTAGAGCATGCTGAGTAAAATACATGAATTAAGCACTAAGTGAATATTTGAACTCATTTACCCAAGTATCCACTTTTTAAAATTTTTAATATATTAACAAAAGACTTTTGACAAAAGACAAAAACATTTTTTTGTGCTTTTTGTCCTTTCAACGGGGATTACTGTGTGTAGCCTAGTAAGAAAAAAAAAACTGATTTCATTTTAGCATCAGTGATACATTAGAAATTGTGGAAACTAAGGGGTCTAAAGACTTACAGATTGCACTATAGTGATCGGTCTCACATGACATGTTTACACACTGTGTGCTGCAGCCTGTGCCAAGGTTTGGCTCACAATGCTGCGGTTGAGGAGAAGCTGATGCTGTTTCCCATATTTTTACAGGTCATGAAACCCAATCAAGACCATAGCAGCAGCGCCTTAAACCGCCAATTTCTTAAACATCACAACAGTGCAGAGACAATTTCACCAACAGGAAATGCTTAGTGATTTGCCACCCAGTTTGGCACTGGATGATGAAATATTTGCAGCTGAGCAGTGAGCCATCAAAACACTGCTAAGTCTGATGTTCTCTGCTTCACAGAGCATATTGTGTCACGTGAAAGGAAATGAACTCAAACACACTGGATAGAAATGTGCATATGTCTATATGTTCCGTGTGATGAATGAATATCCCCATTTCACCTTTACAATATTTCCAAATTCCATCAGTTTCTCTGCAATCTTAGCAGCTTCACCCAACATATATTTCATAAAATGTCACCTCTAGGCATAAAATAATGGAATTCCTCTCAAGCTCACAGAGAAAATGTCCTGCACTTACATGTAGGGAGTACCTCTTAACATTGGCTTGCTAAGCTAATCTAACTTGGCTATGCAAAGCAGTGTAGACAGGCCAGAGATCACATCACTGACCCTAGAATTAGTGGGTAGCCTTCTTTACCACCTGAGAAACAGCACCCAGTGTGGCTGTGTGGCATGTAGCCCCAGCAACAGCACCAGTATTGGTGTGTAGTGAGCTCAGTTCTACACTGTTTTTTTGTTTTAACAACTGAAAACTTAAGCCTAAGTTATAGAACTTGGCATAACTGTGATTTCCATTAATAAAAAAAAGGAAAAACATTCCTGTAGAAGAAGAAAAGCATCATGGGAAGTTACCAGTAGCCTGGGGCTATTTCAACGTAACAAAGGGAGGATTCATGGTTACCTGATTCAGCCCTAGCTAGAGGGGCCTGGTTATTCAAGACTTCAGGTGTAATTATAAATAACATTCTGTAATTAACAATAATAATATCTACCATGTTAATCATGATAGTTTAGCATACTTTTATTTGCTAACAAGTGCTAAAACAAAGAGCAGAGTTTTTGTTGAATGCATTTGACTAATTAAAACAAAAAATGTTATCAAAAATGCTCAAAATTCATATTGATTGATCAATATTGATGTTGATTCATATTCTAAATATGAATATCTGTAGCAAGTTTCAAAGTAGTCCCTCTAATGGTTATTTAAATATCGTGGCCTTGTCACTGCTAGTGTGACACAAATGTAGGTTAAAATAAACTGAAGTTATATCAATGTACATGTTTAAAAAGAAAAAAACAAGAAAAGTTCATTATTGAATCATGATTAACATGACGTTCACAATGACACACTTTTTCCTCCTGAAGTCCAAATGTTTTTTGGCACATTTGAGCAACTATATCTAACTGCAAAACCAAAGGAGCAAATAAGCCAAGGAGAAAAATTTTAGAAAGATGTGTGTACTGTTACAACAAAGTCAATCAGCTCATCAATCATCCACCACGATTGCCATTCTGTATTACCAAATATTATCTGCTTGCTTCCCAAAATACTTCACTGAAACTCACAAACTCAGATCATAACTCAACTACTTCCCATTTTTGGCAGTCTAGTTTCCAGTCTTCACACTGACCCGCCAGTCCTCATCTCATAGGGAACCCCTCCTTTATCTTTGATGGACTGTGCAATATTGTTAAGGTGATTCACTCTGTTTCACAGAATGCTTCACAGAATGCCTTTAGCACATAGCAAAAGAACATACATGTCCCATAGCAATTACTTACTCCAATAAACCACTGTGTAAAACTGCCTGTCTAACACTGTATAGCTACCTTTGCTGCAAAAACAATAGCATATGGGGAGCAGCTTCCAAAAAGACAAAAAACAAACTAAAAACCAGCAACAAACAACTTAAACATAAACAATTACAAAGAAAGAACAATACAGTATCCACATCTGAACCAAAGAGTAAAACAGTGAAATGTGGATTATTAAATATTAGGTCTCTCTCCTCCAAGTCTCTGTTAGTACATGACTTAATAATTGATCAACAAATTGATTTACTCTGCCTTACAGAAACCTGGTTGCAGCAGGATGATTATGTTAGTTTAAATGAATCAACACCCCCGAGCCATTCTAACTACCAGAAATCTCGAAGCACAGGCCGAGGGGGCGGTGTGGCAGCAATTTTTCACACCAGCCTATTAATTAATGAAAGACCAAGACAGACTTTTAGTTCATTTGAAAGCCTGATGCTTAACATTGTCCACCCCAGCTGTGAAACTCAGAAACCAGTCTTACTTGTTATCATCTATCGTCCACCTGGGCCTTACACAGAGTTTCTGTCTGATTTCTCAGACTTTATATCTAATTTAGTTCTGAGCTCAGATAAAATAATTATTGTGGGTGATTTTAACATCCATGTAGATGCTAAAACTGACAGCCTCAACATGGCATTTAATCTGTTATTGGACTCAATTGGTTTCTCTCAAAATGTAAAAGAACCCACCCACCACTTTAATCACACTCTAGATCTTGTTTTAACATATGGCATCGAACCTGAACATTTAACAGTGTTTCCTGAAAACCCTCTCCTGTCTGATCATTTCCTGATAACATTTACTTTTACAATAATTGATTACACAGCGGTGAAGAGTAGACTTTATCAAAGTAGATGTCTTTCTGAAAGCACTGTAACTAAGTTTAAGAATATAATCCACCCACTGTTATCATCTCCAATGCCCTGTACCAACACAGAGCAAAGCAGCTATCTGAACGCTACCCCAACAGAGGTCGATTATCTTGTTAATAATTTCACCTCCTCACTACGTACGACTCTGGATACTGTAGCTCCTGTGAAAACTAAGGCCTCAAATCAGAAGTACCTGACTCCGTGGTATAATTCTGAAACACGTACCCTAAAGCAGATGACTTGTAATCTGGAGAGGAAATGGCGTGTCACAAATCTAGAGGATCATCATTTAGCCTGGAGAAATAGTTTGCTGCTTTATAAGAAAGCCCTCCGCAAAGCCAGAACATCTTACTATTCATCACTGATTGAAGAAAATAAGAACAACACCAGGTTTCTCTTCAGCTCTGTAGCCAGGCTGACAAAAAGTCAGAGCTCTTTTGAGCCAACCATCCCTTTAACGTTAACTAGTAATGACTTCATGAACTTCTTCACAAATAAAATTTTTATCATTAGAGAAAAAATTACCAATAATCATCCCACAGATGTAATATTATCTACAGTTACTCTTAGTACCATTGATATTAAGTTAGACTCTTTTTCTCCAATTGATCTTTCTGAGTTAACTTCAATAATTACTTCCTCCAAACCATCAACGTGTCTTTTAGACCCCATTCCTACAAAACTGCTCAAAGAAGTCCTGCCATTAATTAATTCTTCGATCTTAAATATGATCAACCTATCTCTAATAATCGGCTATGTACCACAGGCCTTCAAGCTGGCTGTAGTTAAACCTTTACTCAAAAAGCCATCTCTAGACCCAGCAGTCTTAGCTAATTATAGGCCAATCTCCAACCTTCCTTTCATATCAAAAATCCTTGAAAGAGTAGTTGTCAAACAGCTAACAGATCATCTGCAGAGGAATGGTTTATTTGAAGAGTTTCAGTCAGGTTTCAGAGCTCAGCACAGCACAGAAACAGCTTTAGTGAAGGTTACAAATGATCTTCTTATGGCCTCTGACAGTGGACTCATCTCTGTGCTTGTCCTGCTAGACCTCAGTGCAGCGTTCGATACTGTTGATCATAATATCCTATTAGAGCGATTAGAACATGCTGTAGGTATTACAAGTACTGCGCTGCAGTGGTTTGTATCATATCTATCTAATAGACTCCAATTCGTGCATGTAAATAGAGAGTCCTCTTCACACACTGAGGTTAATTATGGAGTTCCACAGGGTTCAGTGCTAGGACCAATTCTGTTTACATTATACATGCTTCCCTTAGGCAGTATCATTAGAAGACATAGCATACATTTTCACTGCTATGCAGATGACACCCAGCTCTATCTGTCCATGAAGCCAGATAACACACACCAATTAGTTAAACTGCAGGAATGTCTTAAAGACATAAAGACCTGGATGGCCGCTAACTTTCTGCTTCTTAATTCAGATAAAACTGAGGTTATTGTACTCGGCCCTGAAAATCTTAGAAATATGGTATCTAATCAGATTCTTACTCTGGATGGCATTACCTTGGCCTCCAGTAACGCGGTGAGGAACCTTGGAGTCATTTTTGACCAGGACATGTCCTTCAACGCACATATTAAACAAATATGTAAGACTGCTTTCTTCCATTTGCGCAACATCTCTAAAATTAGAAATATCCTGTCTCAGAGTGACGCTGAAAAACTAGTTCATGCATTTATTACTTCCAGGCTGGACGACTGTAATTCATTATTATCAGGATGTCCAAAAAACTCACTGAAAAGCCTTCAGCTAATCCAAAATGTTGCAGCAAGAGTGCTGACAGGGACTAGAAAGAGAGAGCATATTTCTCCTGTTTTGGCTTCCCTTCATTGGCTTCCTGTTAAATCCAGAATTGAATTCAAAATCCTGCTCCTCACATACAAGGTCTTAAATAATCAGGCCCCATCTTATCTTAATGACCTTGTAGTACCATATCACCCTATTAGAGCGCTCCGCTCTCGCTCTGCAGGCCTACTTGTTGTTCCTAGAGTATTTAAAAGTAGAATGGGAGGGAGAGCCTTCAGTTTTCAGGCCCCTCTTCTGTGGAACCAGCTTCCAGTTTGGATTCGGGAGACAGACACTATCTCTACTTTTAAGATTAGGCTTAAAACTTTCCTTTTTTTCTAAAGCATATAGTTAGGGCTGGACCAGGTGACCCTGAATCCTCCCTTTGTTATGCTGCAATAGATGTAGGCTGCCGGGGGATTCCCATGATGCATTGAGTTTTTCCTTTCCAGTCACCTTTCTCACTCACTATGTATTAATAGACCTCTCTGCATTGAATCATATCTGTTATTAACCTCTGTCTCTCTTCCACAGCATGTCTTTATCCTGTCTTCCTTCTCTCACCCCAACCGGTCGCAGCAGATGGCCGCCCCTCCCTGAGCCTGGTTCTGCCGGAGGTTTCTTCCTGTTAAAAGGGAGTTTTTCCTTCCCACTGTCGCCAAAGTGCTTGCTCATAGGGGGTCATATGATTGTTGGGTTTTTCTCTGTATCTATGAAGCGCCTTGAGGCGACTTTTGTTGTGATTTGGCGCTATATAAATAAAATTGAATTGAATTGAATTGAATTAATACCCACATGATCCAAGATGTTCCAGCAGAGCTTGGCATTGTGACAAGATTATGATGTTATCTAATTTACACACACACACACACACACACACACACACACACACACACACACACACACACACACACACACACACACACACACACACACACACACACACACACACAAGTTGATGGTTAACCTCAGACTTGAGTCAGCCCTGCTAAACCCGTATTCCTGTCATCCGCTCTACTGCTAAAAGACTAGGGAAAACACTGTTCAACGGAGCATTCCCCCACATTCTGCCTTTATGGAAATGTTTGGTGAATTGGTCACGGGGATCAGTCAGTTAACCTAACACCTAAACACAGTGATCTAACTGTTCATGCGTTTAAGATTTGTGTATGAGACTACACACATCTGCTCTTCTGTATGAATGTTCATACTAGGGGAAAAAATGCACGTGCCTATGAAAAAGGACAATTTATGAATGCAACACGTTAAAGGCAAACATAATGTGAACCCTGGCTAGCTCTGCAGAGTAAATGCAGAGCCCCATGATGGAACTTCCTAAACGCATTACACCCCTCCTTCCTCAGTCTATAAAAAACTTGGTGCACAACTGTGCCTTAAAGGATGACAAGCTGTGCTGGGTAAAACCAAAGTAAAACATGCTTTAGGAAATGCCATATTTCGCAATTACTGTAACTCTATTAACCCATTCGAAACTCTGTAGGAAAACATTGTCCTTGGTGCAGTAAGTTACAGTATAAAGTATAGGCAGTTAGAACACTAACACTGAAAGGTTCCTTCTAATGTAACGCCACTGTTTTGGTTGGATCAAAGAAGTGCTACTAATTGCCTACTTTAAACTAGAAGTGTAATTGGAGCGCTCCACCAAAGCCATTGTAATGTCTTGCAGTATCTTGGAACAATGTCAGAGTTAGAAAACATTACTTTGCCTTGTCTCCTGCAATGTAATGAAACTACAGTTACTGATATTTAAATCCTATTCACAACTATAACTTGTAAATGCAGTATGATGCACAGTAACGTTAACAAACTCTGAGGTTGCATAAATGAGTAAAGCAGTCAATTATGGAATATGGAACATGAGGCAAAAACAGAATTTGTAGAGTTCTAACAAGCTTGAAATTTGATATTGCCACTTTCATCACAACCTGAACTCTCAGTTTTCTTATAATGTCTGTAAGTAGACTTCAATAATTGTCCTCCAGGCTTCTTGAAGGGCTGGCTGCCTTTTGTTCTGTTCTCTGTCAAGATGATCCCACACTGCTTCAGTAATGTTGAGATTAAGGCTCTGGGGAGGACACTCAATGCTTGGTAATGTTTCACTGTGTGTTTTTCCTTCCAGGTATGCTTTTATTGTATTGGCAGTGTGCTTTGAATCATTGTCATGCTGAAAAATGCCAATCAGATATTTTTTTCCATAATTTCATCAATTTTGATAACATCTTCAACACCCCTGGCTAAAATACAGCCACCAAACCATGACATCTCCACGGTGTTTTACAGATGGCTAAAATCACTATTGTGTCTCTCTACTGACCCCCTCCCTCCTTACTGATGACAATTTGTACCGTTTCAAATTTGGATTCACCATTCATCAGACCTGTTGCCACTGATTTTCAGTTCATTTCTTGTGTAATTTGTCATAGCTCAGCCTTTTCTCCTTGTTTCCCTTCCTTAAGCATGGCTTCTTGACAGCCACCCTTCCACTGAGACCATTTCTAGTGGCATTTCAGTGAACAGTTAATGGATCAAATGAAGGGCCAAATGCATCTCTCAGACTTCCAGACACCGTTCTTCTGCAGGATATAGTTTTTTAGGCTTGACACTTCCCACCAGTTTCCTAAAGATTTTTGAGGACACAGTGCACACCACACTGAGATATGCCAACTTTTCAAAATTTGGGAATTCATTGCTGGTGCAAAAAACCATTTTAGGCCTCCTCAGATTGAGGGTGAGCAAAAGCCCAGTAAATAAGATTATGTTAAATTCTGAATCATGCAGACCTGCTACAGATAAATGGAGTTGAAAATGAACACAACAGATCCCTTTTAATCAAAAGCAAACATTTGGAATCAAAGTCCTATGACCACAGCTTCAGATGGAAAATTTACATGGTTGCTTTAATTTTCTTCAGCCATATGGCACTGTTAGAACATAACGTGATGGTCAGATGATCATAGCTGATAAAAGCTCTCGACAACAACATCTGACTCTCTCCCCTTGGTGCTTATGGGACTCTGCATTGTGTTGTTTTGTTTTCTTTGGCAGGCCTAACAGTCAAAGCGGCTTTCAGCAGCTGTCCACAGATCCCTCCATGCCTAAGTATTAATTTGTCTCACAGGATTTGGTTTCTTCCTGCACAACCAGCAACACAGCAGCAAGAGGCCATTATACAGCAAAACCCTGCAAGACCAAGTTGAGCATCAGCAAATGTCTGTGAGAGAATGACACCCTGAACATTCCCTACCTACAAACGGTACTACGTAACGTCACGTCATCTTATTTTCTCCACCTGAGAAAAATCACACCCTTTTTACTTGCAGGGAATGGACTCGGGGCTCTGGCTAGGTTCACAGATGCTGAGATTTAGAAAAAGCAAAATAACATTTTCTCTGCTACTGTCTTTGTTTACAGCCTTGAAAAAAATCAAAGCAGGCTGCAAAATAATACATGGTTTATTGCCTTCAAAATATATTCGCACACAAATATTGGAATATGAAAAAGGGTGCACATGGAAATGATTTGTCACGGCTAGGTCATTTAGCATGTGTTAGGGCAACATTCTGGATGACTGCACATTACTTACAGCAACCGAGTCCAACAGGTGCCATGATAAGCATGTAATTATCTTGTCTCGTTTATGAGACATTTAAAACAGAGGCCATCGAGGATTACGTACAGGTTTTCTTAATGCTTGTCCTCTGTAGTGTAGCAGAGCAGCAGAGTCATGCCATTCCAGCCAGTCTCTTACACTTCAAGACACACATCTGGGAAGTGTTTCCGCAGCCTCAGCATCTTGTTTTGCTTTTGGATGAGGGAATGGTAGAGAGGCTGGGGTCTTGTTTATAACAGTTTTATTTCATATAAGCCAGTGAAAGAAATGTTTGTGCCTTTGTGGACTGGATGCTGCCAGAGCTCATCAATACTCTCAGCAGGGACATAAAAGTAACATCAGTGAGCCATGGGGATCACAATCTCGCTCAGCAAAGGCTTGGCGTTGAATGCATGTGGTGGATTGCAAGAGCAAAAAAAAGCAGACTGATTAGGAGACACGATACAGTAAGAAAGGTAAATCCCAACTGAAAGAAATGCTTGAGTATCTTGACAACACCAGTGGCATGATTTACTGCCTGAACGTGTGCTTTTGAAAACAGAGCCGGGGTGAATCAGTGGACATGGATGCCACACAGATGAATTCTGGGATTACATGGCAGCAGCGCAGCCTCTCATCATCTGGTTCCCATGTCTCTTGGAGAGTCAGCAAAGAAACAAGGGAAAGTTTGTCAGCACAATGACTTTGAACTGTTTCCACCAAATACTGCTCTGGACTTGTAATATGTAGCCACTACAAATACTATTTTTGCATATTTTTACCACTTTGCATTTTTTCCACTCCATACCAGCCAAACAGCAAAACCAACAAACAACAGGCTTCAGGAAGAGGCAATCGCCCACTATGGCAGAGAAAACACTTAATGGTATGATTACTTACATAACATCTGGCAAAGTCTGACAGTGATTACGATGCTAAGTGAGTCTGCAGTGTTAATTTACACATTATATATCTCTTAGTTGTTTGTTGTCATTTCGAGAGTCCTACAAAAAACAAGTACCGGTAAATACAAACATCCATACATTATGAGAGATAGAGTGTGTATCTGTTATCCAACCTGGTGAGCAGATTATATATTATGACTGTTCCTGTCATTTTAATGTATTGTTCTCTTTGACTGGATATGATGTGTTTGTACTCACTGAACAGTTTCTTTTAAGAGCTTTGCTTCATAATGGTGGTGTATGAAATGGTATCTCATGTATAAATCAATATATATATACTGTACACAAATCTGTAAATAAAAGGATTTGTATGGAGTCAGTTTGGTGCAAAAAAACATATTTTAATGACCAGAGTGACAAAATTCACATTTTTACAATTTAAAAAAGTGAACGTGTCTTATCTTGAGGAACTCTATTCATTAATACAGGTGAGCGTGTGTTTTTTCCAGTTTTCACTGTGTCAATACGAAGATGTGCTGAGACACATATTGTTGCAAAGAAGGATATAAAATTTAAAATGGTTTGTAGAGCCAAAGCCAGATCTGTGCAGTCAAGCTCGTTCAGCTTGTTAGGTTTGGATCTAAGTCATGAACATATACATATATATGGCTTTTGTCGCATGGTTTTTGAGTTCCTCTGAGTTTTGTGTCCGTGTTTATTATTTGTTACAACTTAACATGTTGTTTCTCAACAGCAGACTACTTTGATTTGCATTCATTTTCATGGGAAGCATAACTCAAGCTTCAAAATGCTTAATGCTTGCTGAGCACTGCTGGTTCTGCAGGCTGTACAGAGCTATCTTGTAAATCGCACCACACACTGAACTAGTTGAGTTAGCATTAGGATTGTTTTGGGGTTTTTTTTAAACAGCCATTTGCAAACAGTGTTTACCTCTTGAAAACATTAAGATGTTTTTTTTTTTTATTTGCAGTTCATAGCTCACTTTGAAGACACTTCCTTTAATTACTCTGCTATTTTGTGATTAAAAACAATTTGGCATTCATACTTGCATTAATATTTTAGAGGTAGGAAACTACAAACTCTATTTGTAATGTCGCGAGCATGACATTTTCCATTTGTGCTCTATTCTTTCTCTCTCTAATTATTGCCTTTATGGAATTTTTTTTAAACTGCTGATCTTATTTTTTTTTAATATAGAAGAATGGTCAACAAACATTACTGTAATTTGTGATAAGTGCTCTATCCTCTCATGGAGTTTATATCTATGTTCGACCCCCTCACTGTGCAGTCTCTCCATCATTTCTGTAATAAATCTTAAACTAATGTATGGCATTCCCCTAATACTGATCACTTCATTTCCACGCAAAAAGCCATTTCCTGTGACTGGACTCATTTCCCTCTAAATAGCTGGGGTTTCACAGTAAGTCACTGTCACTCTGGTTTAATCTATGAAACTTCTCCACTTATTTCTATGGCAACCGCTTGCTCACATCAGCCATGTACAATGGCATCCAACCTATGAATAAAGGACAGCAAATAGTGTGTTTATGCGAGAGATAAGACGTAAAGGTGACTGGAGAGCATCTTTACAGCATGGAGTGTGTATACATGTACAAGTTTAAGAGTGATTTCCATGCATAAAATGTGTGTGTGCGCGCATTCGCATAAGTGTGTTCATGCGTTTGTGTTTCCAAGCAGCAGAGAAGTGAAGCGGAGGCTGACGTCAAGTAGCTGACCTTGGGTCTTGATGTGTTTACTGCTATGTGAAGTGTCTGCTCCGTTCTGGCCAGTCGTGATGCAGCCCATGAGTCTGGCAATCCCTGCTCCATGTGTGACATACCAAGTGAGTTAAACACACATCACCACCAGTCTTTACAATGTGTTGCAGTGACACCTAAATACAAGGCGATAAAACAGAAACACTCACACACACTTTTAAAACTTCCCACTGCCACCACAGTTTTGTTTATGTGTTGATTATTAGGATAGAGAATGTTTACTTTCTGCTGTGTTACATGATTTTTTTTATTTCATTTAGGATTGTGGAACTTTCCCACACTCAGAAAAATTATGGTTCTTAAATGGTTCTTCAGATGTCTTCATGGTTCTTTAAAGAACCATCATACGTCAAAGAACCTTTTTATTTTGTGGATGGTTCTTCAGCTATTACAAATGGTTCTTTAAAGAACAAAAGGTTCTTTATCAAATCTAAGTTTGATGGTGTAAATGGCATAAATATTTATTCACTATAATGAGGCTGTGAATTATACTGTGTGTTTTCTTTGTGTGCATGTGTGTGCGAAGGGGAAGGGCGGGATACCTGGCAATTACCCTTTAAGAGAAGATGGTAGGAAACTGAATATTCAAATAAAAGTTAGAAATAATTGCAAACAATAGACACAATACACACATTCAAATACTGTACTTTAGTTTTAAATTTTAATAAAGCATTACTATTTTCTACTCCAAGGCATTACTTTTGAGATTATTATATATTTTTGAAAATATAGCATAATGATAATAATAAACTTTACAAACCACCCAGCAGTATGTAAAGTCAAATTATAAAATACAAGTAAATAACAACTGCAGAACAGAATGTCAGTGTAATGGACACACACTTCGTTTTGACAAAGCACACTGCTTAGGTAAATGATCTGAGTAGTTGTTCATCACTGAGCAATTTGTTAATATGTGTTTCGAGCCAAATACATGACAGGGAGAGAGAGAGAGACGTCAGAACACGTCATACTATAACCTCCCGGGAGCGGACGGAGGGGGTCAGTCGTTGGGATGCGCATGCGCAGACAGAGTGTGCGAGCGGCGGGCCTTGACCTTCGGGAAAAAAAACTCACGGACGGTGACAGCGAAACGGATAAGTCTTCAGTACCTGCTGGACTTTGAAGCTGTGGATTCTGGGACTGTTAGAAAAGGTAAAACATTTTCATTAAAATCTTATTACTGTTTTGTTTTTGTTACTCGTCATTGTAGCTTGCTGTTAATGTTGTGCTAACAGTAGCGATTAGCTAGATACGTTAGCCGTTGAGGTCAATGCAATTTAGTATCCAACTGTTTTCCTAACAAAACCACTGTTATAATTAAGTGAAGCTGCTCCCAGCTAATTTGAACCTTTGGCTTCTAAAATATGTGGTTCAATTGCGTGAAAAACCATGGAGCAGGTACGTATAGTGCATCTGCAGGTAAATGAACATCAAATCTCTAAGACAGACTGAAATCTGTATATTTATCACCCTTATGATAAAACCCATGTCAGCCATTGGTTTATGGACTTTGTATTTTGAAGCCTCAACATTTGCTTTCTTGCTGTTGCTATGTTGGGACCATATTAGGATGAGGGATCAGAATCTGGAGTCATGCACACTATTGTTTCATTTAGTGTGTATCCATAAGATTCGTACAGCAGATCCAAGTTGTGCCTTGAAAACAGGAAAGTCGTCTGCATAGAGGAGAACTGTAATAGCAGGCTTGTAAAAAGTGAGGCTTTGTGCTCTCGTTTTACTTCTGTCACCCTGTTTTGATGCAGATTTCACTTGAAATCAGGCAAGAACTGGACTTATTTTTTTTATGTGTTCTTGTGAATTGATTGTGTATCGCATATGTTTGATTTGACTTTCTGCAAGACAACAGTTGTCCGCTGGCCAAAAAAGTTTTCCAAATACCTCCACGTGATCTAGCCTGGATTTAGAAAAGAATAGCAAAAAAAATCTGCACCTCCTGCTTCAGATGCAATTTGTGTTTCTGTGTTCAGAGGCAGCGGCGAGAGGGGAGACCTCGGCTCATCCAGCTGGAGAGCCTGACCAGGAGGAGTCGAACATTAACTGAGCTCTTCCAGGGCACCCTGCAGACTCGGCTGTTGGCATCGGCGAGGGATGACGTGAACGCCAAACTGGAGTCCATCACAGGTCAACTGCAGGTATGCGAGTCAGACCTTCTGAGGAGGGTTTCACTTTTCTCTTCTTTATAATTGACTCTTTTCTCTATCTCTTTCAGCTCCTTGTCTCAGAGTGGGAGGGATTTGAAGCACAAAGGGAGGAACTTGTCATTTGGTTGGCTGATATGGATGTGAGGTTGACCAGCTGACAGGAAACACCAGTGAAAAACTGAAACAACTGCAGGTGTGGGCTTGTTTTGATATGACATATACAGGGAGTGCAGAATTATTAGGCAAGTTGTATTTTTGAGGAATAATTTTATTATTGAACAACAACCATGTTCTCAATGAACCCAAAAAACTCATTAATATCAAAGCTGAATGTTTTTGGAAGTAGTTTTTAGTTTGATTTTAGTTTTAGCTATTTTAGGGGGATATCTGTGTGTGCAGGTGACTATTACTGTGCATAATTATTAGGCAACTTAACAAAACACAAATATACACCCATTTCAATTATTTATTTTTACCAGTGACACCAATATAACATCTCCACATTCACAAATATACATTTCTGACATTCAAAAACAAAACAAAAACAAATCAGCAACCAATATAGCCACCTTTCTTTGCAAGGACACTCAAAAGCCTGCCATCCATGGATTCTGTCAGTGTTTTGATCTGTTCACCATCAACATTGCGTGCAGCAGCAACCACAGCCTCCCAGACACTGTTCAGAGAGGTGTACTGTACTGTACTGTGTTGTAAATCTCACATTTGATGATGGACCACAGGTTCTCAATGGGGTTCAGATCAGGTGAACAAGGTGGCCATGTCATTAGTTTTTCTTCTTTTATACCCTTTCTTGCCAGCCACGCTGTGGAGTACTTGGACGCGTGTGATGGAGCATTGTCCTGCATGGAAATCATGTTTTTCTTGAAGGATGCAGACTTCTTCCTGTACCACTGCTTGAAGAAGGTGTCTTCCAGAAACTGGCAGTAGGACTGGGAGTTGAGCTTGACTCCATCCTCAACCCGAAAAGGCCCCACAAGCTCATCTTTGATGATACCAGCCCAAACCAGTACTCCACCTCCACCTTGCTGGCGTCTGAGTCGGACTGGAGCTCTCTGCCCTTTACCAATCCAGCCACGGGCCCATCCATCTGGCCCATCAAGACTCACTCTCATTTCATCAGTCCATAAAACCTTAGAAAAATCAGTCTTGAGATATTTCTTGGCCCAGTCTTGACGTTTCAGCTTGTGTGTCTTGTTCAGTGGTGGTCGTCTTTCAGCCTTTCTTACCTTGGCCATGTCTCTGAGTATTGCACACCTTGTGCTTTTGGGCATTCCAGTGATGTTGCAGCTCTGAAATATGGCCAAACTGGTGGCAAGTGGCATCTTGGCAGCTGCACGCTTGACTTTTCTCAGTTCATGGGCAGTTATTTTGCGCCTTGGTTTTTCCACACGCTTCTTGCGACCCTGTTGACTATTTTGAATGAAACGCTTGATTGTTCGATGATCACGCTTCAGAAGCTTTGCAATTTTGAGACTGCTGCATCCCTCTGCAAGATATCTCACTATTTTTGACTTTTCTGAGCCTGTCAAGTCCTTCTTTTGACCCATTTTGCCAAAGGAAAGGACGTTGCCTAATAATTATGCACACCTGATATAGGGTGTTGATGTCATTAGACCACACCCCTTCTCATTACAGAGATGCACATCACCTAATATGCTTAATTGGTAGTAGGCTTTCGAGCCTATACAGCTTGGAGTAAGACAACATGCATGAAGAGGATGATGTGGACAAAATACTCATTTGCCTAATAATTCTGCACTCCCTGTATTTGATATGAAACATACGTCAGAGACATTATCCTAAACTGGACTAACAAAAGACCATGAGTACAACATGAAACGTACATTACATAGCGTAATGCTAAAGTTCATTGATCATTTTAATCATAAACTTGTTGTTGAAATATTTTTACTGAACATGCAAACATCTGCTGATGAAAATGTGTTGATTTATTGGTCTGTTATGAAGCTATTGCTATTTCTAATGTGTTTTATCACTTTCTGATGTTTTATTAATTAAACAATAAATGTATTGTTGTGTTATCTGTAGCTATAGTATTTATATATATTTATTTATAGTATAGCAAATATATTTAATTATTACTGTTTAAAACACTAATATGTGACATGTATTAGTAGTGATGTTGTGCTGAGGGTTAAAATGCCTTTTTGTCTTTTGGTAACTACAAAATGACAATAAACCATTAATATATGTCTATGCTGTGCTCGTATTTATTTTTACCCTACTCAAATTCAATTTATGATGCATTTTATTTTGAAAGATTTAAAATGGTTTTTTAAAGAACCACTCAAAAAAGGTTCTTTAAAATGGTTCTTTTAAAGAACCATTTGAAGGACCTTTTTAAAAAGGTTCATTGATGGTTCTTTGGGGCACCTTTAAAGGTTCTTCAATGAACCACTGAAAGAAATGGTTCTTCAAAGAACCATTGTTTGAAAGGTTCTTTGTGGCACCAAAAAAGGTTCTTCTATGGCATCAGTCTAAAGAACCACTTTTGGTTCCAGTTGGCACCTTTATTTTTCTGAGTGCAGATGCTAATCCAGCTCATCTGCATAGCAATGAAAATGTATGTTATGCCTTCGAATGAACCTTAAAACTAATTAACCTTAGTTTTAGTTAAGGTTAATTAAAGTTAGTTTTAAGTGAAAACTGGAATGCTTTAAAAGTTCATCATACCAACAGTCAAACATAGTGGTGGTAGTGTGATTATCTTGGGTTGCTTTGGTGCTTTAGGACCAAGCTTGCCATAAATGATGGATCCATGAATTTTTTTTGGTTTTGGAGTGGCCTAGTCAAAGTCTGGATTTAAATTTGATTGACATTCTTTGGCATGACCATAAATAAGCCATTCCTGCTCAAAAACCCTCCAATGTGACTGAATTAAAACAATTCTGCAAAGAAGAGTGGGCCAAAAATTGCTCCACTGCAATATGAAAGGCTGCAATTGATTGAAGTTCTTGCTGCCAAGGTTATTAGGTTTATGGGACAGTCACTTTTTCACACAGGGCCAATTTCATTTCATTTCATTTATTTATTCATTTTCAGGCACAACAAATACCTATATTGAACATAAAATACACAAAACAAAAATTGCCTGAAAAAGGAGTGGGACGAAGAAAACTTATTAAATCCCACCCCTATACTCACTCATCAACAAAAAAAACAATAAACTTCCCGCAGCTACGCCCATCATTGCATACAGACCCACCAACAGCTCCGGGCACATACAAGCATCTAAGCGGCAGCTCGCAACCAACAATTAGAGCCTTCATAACTGAATACAGAATATATAAATTATAAATTGCATTACCACAGGTAACAGGCAGTAATAACTACAAGTAACAAACACACATACATATACATACATATATATCTACACACACAAGTACATATATGTACATACATACGCACACTTTATTTTTTATTTTTTTATTTTGGAATCCATACCAGCAATGGTAAGAGGACAGACATTACAGAGCACACTAAAACCCATCATTGAGTATACTGTGACCAGACCAACTGTTTGTAGAGAAATTTAAATCTATGAATATTTTTGCATTGTTTCAATTGTAAACTCAGACTGTTCCAGATTTTCACACCACATACAGACACACAAAAGCCTTTACGGGTTGTTCGAGTTCTGGGTAATTTGAATTCTCCAAAGCCTCTCACATTATAAACCTTTTCTCGAATTTCAAATCTAGTTTGTAAATTTGCCGGTAAAAGTTTAGTAAAAGCTTTATAAAAAATTATGGATGTATTGTAATTAACCAGATCCTGGAATTTAAGTAACTTTGCCTGAAGAAAGAATTTGTGAGTATGATCTAGATAACCAGCCTTGTGAATAATACGCAGTGCTCGTTTCTGTACTGTGACTAATGGATTAGTTGTATTTTTATATGTATTTCCCCACACTTCCACACAATATGTAAGATATGGAAGAACCAGGGTACAGTACAGAGTACGAAGTGCATCTTTATCAAGGAATTGTTTCACTTTGTTCAAAACTGCGAGGCTTCTAGAAATTTTGGTTTTTATGTGTCTGACGTGGGGTTTCCATGAAATTTTGTTATCAATTATAACTCCCAAAAATTTGTTTTCACTCACATTATCAATTGGTACACCTTCAATGATAATTGGTAATTCTATATTATATTTTAAATTACCAAAAAACATTGCTTTAGTTTTATTTATATTTAATGATAATTTATTTATGTCCATCCATTTTTTTATTAATTTTAGCTCCCTGTTTACGGTCATTACAAGATCAGTATAATCATCGCTACTGAAAAATATGTTGGTGTCATCTGCGAACAGTATGAGTTTAAGTACTTGAGAAACATCAAAAATATCATTTATGTATACATTGAAAAGTTTTGGTCCCAACACTGACCCTTGGGGAACACCACATGTAATACCAAGTTTCTCTGAATGGTAATGCCCTATGCTAACATATTGTTCCCGACCCGTTAGGTAACTTTTTAACCAGTTACCAGCTTTCCCTCGAATACCATATCTTTCCAATTTATCCAGTAAAATTGAGTGATTGATTGTGTCGAAGGCCTTTTTGAGATCAACAAAAATACCAACTGCATATTTATTTTTATCCAGTGTATCAGTAATTTCTTCTACTGCCTCAATTATCGCCATTGAAGTGGTTCTTTGCGTTCTGAAACCATACTGACCAACATTTATTATTTGATGTTTTTCAAGGAATTTTTCTAATCTTGAATTAAAAAGTTTTTCTAGAACTTTTGAGAATTGAGGCAGTAGAGAAATAGGCCTATAATTGGTAAAACTGTGTTTGTCATTACTTTTATATAGTGGTATTACTTTCGCAATTTTCATTTTTTTTGGAAAACAACCGGACTGAAATGATAAATTACAGATATATGTTAAGGGACTAGCAATATTCAGAATAACCTGTTTAACTACAGACATATTTATGTCATGATAATCCATTGAAGACTTACTTTTACATTTTAATGTGATATTTATTACTTCTTGCTCATTTGTAGCTGAGAGGAACAGTGAAAAGGGATTTGATTTTATATAACTGATATTTTCATTTTTATGACACGGGATGTCCGCTGCTAGTTCTGGGCCAACATTTATGAAGAATTTATTGAAGCCATCGACAATATTACTCATGTTGTGATTTTCACCATTTGCATCAGTAAAATATTCAGGATATGATGTTCCAGAAGATCCTT
The DNA here is from genome assembly GCF_057381845.1 of Rhamphochromis longiceps. NCBI lineage: Eukaryota > Metazoa > Chordata > Actinopteri > Cichliformes > Cichlidae > Rhamphochromis > Rhamphochromis longiceps. The sequence goes on from NC_140567.1 coordinate 17,201,532, forward strand.
GTTTAATTAAGTTGTTTAACACATCCCAAGTTCCTTTTATATTGTTTTTATTTTCATATAATCTTCTTCTATAATAAAGTTGTTTGCTCGTTCTTATAATATCAGTCAATTTATTTCTATATGCTTTATATCTTTGTTCCACTTCTTTTGTTTTTACTTTGATAAACTGTTTATACAGATTGTTTTTCTTTTTGCAAGCATTAATAATTCCTTTTGTGAGCCAAGGACTTTTTATCTTTTTTTTCTTTGTCATGTGTTCGTTTACAGGACAAAGTTTATTGTACCACATAGTAAAAATATCTAGAAAATTATCATAAGCCTTGTCCACATCTGACTCTTCATACACCGAACTCCAATCTTGTTGTGCTAAATCGAAATTGAAGGCATGAATTGCTTCTTCATTTAAAACTATATTTTTTATTTACTTACATCTACTTATATCTTTGTCTAATAATAGATTTTATTTGATCATCTTCAATGCATAAATGTGAAAAATATGCACACAAAACAATCAGGAAGGAAAAAAAATTCCTCTGAAAAGTAAACGCTAGAAGCATACTTTAAGATCATCTTTCAGGCACGTCCAGGGCTGCTGGTTTTAGATTTTGCCCTTTGAAGTCTGGCTCTGACAAGCAGTAATAGAAACTGCTAATGGTAAACTATACAAGTGCTACACCTGATACCTCCAAAATGTCATCTTCAGCATCATCTCTTTTAATTTTCAGTCTGCTGAATCATTAAAAACATTGAAAGTTTTCCTTACCAATATAAATGTTTTAAAGACCTGAGCTGTTTTGAAGGACGTTTGGGGTTTATTGTGGTCGTTTCTGGTCTTATGAAATCCATACAGAGAAATTCTGTGGATTCTGCACTCTGTGAACTTTCTAAGTTTATACGTTTTTCTGCTGACATGAAAAGAATGCACTGGCAAAAGCGTCGCCACGTGAGAAACACTGTAATTCATATACTGATCTGGCTTTCTGTCATACTACAGGCTTTTTTATGGTTGCAGTTTTGGGAGTCTACAAGCCCTAACAATGTAAGAATTTTGAAGGAAAATTACTCAGCATTCCTCATACCCAGATCCCGGTAGTTTTCTTTTAGATAGTTGTGTGCTTCCACCCACCTTCCTCAATATGTCCAGGGTGGGGGGGTGTCTTTTGGTCCTTAACATCAATCATAATTAGCAACTAAGTTTAATTTGCTACTTCTTTCTCCTCGGGGACTGCTGACTCACACCCTTGAAGTGGATAAATTGTTTCCAATCATACGTAGGCAACTAAACTTTACCAGTGAGTCGTGATTCACATTTTGCTCCTTAAACGTGATCCAGACTAAACATTTGCACGCACAGTTTGGAGAGTGTGAGGAATCCTGGGAAACTCTCTCATCTTATTGATTGGCACTCCGGCCAGAGGGGTTTCCATGTTTATGTGATGGTTGAAGAGCAGCTCCGTGTGTAGCCTCATATGGGGACAGCATGGTCCACACCTGGACATTTGTGCACTGTATAATATAAAATACCTATATCCAATTAAGTGTAAAGTCTAGCTCATGCTCCAGGAGCAAGCTCATCCAGAGCTAATGTATTTTGAATCCTGCTGTTTTTACGGGCAGTAAAAAAAAAATTGGATGTTTCATATCTTCGTGTGAAATGCCACCCCTCTGATCCTGAAGTCTGAGCTCCTGTTTTTGTGATTGTTTTAATTTGTTAGTATTTAATATGCTATTTCAAAGAGGGTTTTTTTAATCATTACTACGCCTCCTATGAGACCATGCAAAGCAAACTCAAATAAATCAACCAAATGTTATGCATCATTGAGCCAAAGATTTCTGGATTCATGCTTTAAACTAAAGCAGACACTGGAAGAAATTAGTTTTTTCTTTATTCACATCTACTGGTTTTAAATTGTCAAGGTTTATCCACCATGGTGTATGACTCCCAGGTTTGTTGCTAAGGATTTAGCAACACATTTTAAACTTTGGCCTTACAACAGCACAGTGGAGGCAGATTTGTCTGTCAGGTGTAGTCCACAGCTGGACTCTTAATGCTGGGTCCTCAGAGCCCAGGGAGCCACTCTGCTGAGCCGCTAATGCGCTCTAAGCATCACCTCATCAGTGAGCTTCTGGGAAAGCATGGTTTAAAAGAATAGTGAAATCCCTACCAAGATTTTACCCTCCACCTTAACAATAATAGACATTGTGACGCACATTCTGTTGCTGACGATGACTGCTTCTCTGGTGTACAGCATGTTACAGCAGTATGACCACCTTTTTCTTCAACACAGCCTGAGCTCTTTGTATGTTGGCTCTTTTTTGATGCCTTCTCTGTCAAGATGGTACCACACTGCTTCAATAATATTTATTTGGGGAGGCCAATCCACGACTCTGTTCCATTATGAGTTTTTCCATCCAGGTATCCATTCACTGCACTGACACTATGTTTGGGATTACTGTCATGGTAAAACATGAAGCTGTTGCCAATCAGAGACTTTCCAGATTGTAATACATGGTGGATCAAAATGTGATGGTACTTTGCTGTGTTCATACATCCATCAAATTTGACGAGCTCTTCAACAACATTGGCTGAAATGCTGCCCTAATTTACTTATGTTTGACTTATCTCCTGATCTCCTTACATGTTGATAATGTTCAGTTTTGGGAAAGTTACTTTTAAAATGTATTCCACTACAGATTAGAGAATACATGCCCCAAAATATATTCAGTTAAGGTACTCAATAAGAGTAACGTATTCTGAATACTTTGAATTACTTAATATATTGTCATACTTTTTACAACTACATGAATGTACTATTGCTGTGTGATTTATTACTATTACTGAAGGCTACTCGCCACTGAGCTTAGATTGTTAGCTGGTGTTAGCTGAGGTTAGTTCATAGACTGCTTTCAGAACTGCACATGATTATTTCCAGCTAGCAGGTTGTTAATGCTATCCATCAAGTCTCACAGTCTGCAGTCTATGATAGGGTGACCAACCCTAAAGTGGAAATGTCTTTTCCCCGGACAGGTCCACTTTTCACGTTCTGCCCAGGGGGATTTTCGAGATTGATGAAAATGTCCGGGTTTCCTATAGTCGCACAGAGGACCCATGTGTTTGAAGTCATCCCGAAATGCTGCTTAGTGAGCGCTTCTTGCTCACAGACGGGGCAGACGGCACGCAGCAATGCGCCTAATGATGTTTAAAAGATCCCAAAGCGCAAGTGCATCATTTCAGATGAACTGCAAAAGAAATTTCCCTCTTACCGGCCCAGTACTGGTAATTTTTCTTACGCAGATGAGGCATTATTTCTGTACCATTATTTCATTCCAGAGGCTTTTAAGTTTGTTTGTTTTTTTGCGCTCGTTGACTTGTAAAAGCCTATATGACATTTTTCGTCCACATGTAAACAGCGTTTCAAATCACCGAAAACTGAGATTTTTTTAAAACTCCTGCCAGGTTGGAGATTTTCAAAAACTCAGTTTTTGCGTTTACGTGTGGATGAGGAATACGGAGTTCGTCACACAGCGTCAAAGGTATGTGCCTTTTTTCACGCTGTGCGCCATGTTATTGTTTACATTAGATGAATTTCTACAATGGAGGATAGAGACAAAATACTGTTACTGTTAATCTGACTATCTTCAGGTTTTACACGCTTACACACACACACACACACACACACACACACACACACACACACACAGTCCCTCCACTTAGAAAGGCAGAGGCGTCATGGTGTAATTATTTTATGTGTAGTTGTTTTTTTCCTGTGTAATAATATTCAAGATTGCTATCAAAAAGCCTCTCTGTGCAAAATGGGTTTAAAAACATAAATAACTTTGTGATACTGTTTGTCCGTGATTTGGACAGAGGCAACCAATCGTGGCAGGATCAGCCTGATGATATTTGTATCACACTGTAACTTTACTGTATAAAGAGCTAACATCTCCAAAATCTTAGGAGTAGTTAGTCATTACAACAAGTGTTTGTGAACTAAAAATCAAGAATGTGGGATACTGTTTGGCCGTGATTTGGACAGGCTAGCGCTTGCTCCCGATGCAGGGGAAAGTAATTCTGTCGGGGAGACCTACCTTGGCAGTTGTGCAGGTGAAGCCAAAGGCAAGATATGCTTCATCATATTTTCTAGTATTTAGCGATGCTTCATCCTCTGATTTGCATTTGTGTGGGAGCCCTGTCGAAAACCTGTCCGTTATGCTAGCAATGTCCAAGCATTCTTTTTGTATTATTGTATTATTAAAGCTCTTCATGACTGAGCCAAATGTCCTCTTTTTTGAAAAACAATATATGGTCAACCTAGTCTATGAACTAACCTCAGCTGACGCCAGCTAACATTGTTGGCTCAGTGGTGAGTAGCCTTCATTAATAGTAATAAATCACACAGCAATAGTACATCAAAGATACTGAAGTGGCACATAACCCAGGTAGCTACCACAACTAAAACAAGGTAGTTGCAGTAAGCTAACGTTAGTTTATTTATTTATTTATTTTTTGGGCATTTAAGTTTTTTATTGATTTTGCAACATATACTTAAACCTGTATAAGAGGGAGAAAACCCCCCAAAAACAAACAAACAAACAAACAAAAAAAGAAACGCCCACAAGAAAAAAAACTGCTGGTGTGCACCCCTGCCCTTACAAGTCTAAAAGAAAGAAAAGAGTAAGTAACAATGGGTTCCAACAGAAGAAACGCAGAAATAGGCAAATAAAATTGACGGTTAAGTAACATTTGGACCGATGGTCACAGTTAATAGTCCTTCAAATTACGATAATATGGTCATGATTTCCTGTTTGCTTCAAATAGCTCCAAAAGTAGTCCCAATGTTCATCTTTGACTTCTGTATCATTTTTAAGTTTATTCAGCATGGACTCATAGGAAGCAGTCTCTGCCATTGCTCTGATCCAGTCTTTCAGTTCAGGACGTACTGCAGTCTTCCAGTGCCTAAGGATAATCCTCGATGCAGTTACCAGTCCAACCATAACAACCGTAAAAATATTATTATGAATTCTTGGAATATGAGAACGGTCTCCTAACAAGCACAATTCAGGAATTAAGGGCACTTCTAATCCTGACCAACCTTTTAAGAGTGTGACGACTTCCTTCCGAAAACGAGCCATAAGGGAACATTCCCAAAAACAATGTAGGAAAGTCCCTGCCTCAATTTTACATTTCCAACAGAGATAATCAGGCATAAGCATCATACGATGTAATCTTGTTGGAGTATGATAATATCTATACAGAATTTTATATTCTGCATTTGCTCCTCGCCTCCTTAACATAAATCCCATTTTTCGCCAAATAAGTCTTTAAATAAGTCGCTAATAACATTTATGCCATGAGACTGCCACAGTTTCCAAAACACAATTTTTTCCCCTATACGAATAGCTGGATTGTTCCAAAGAGATGAGTAAAACTGCACATGAGGTGATATTTTAAGAATTCTATGTATACTGAGCCAAACCTGGCTAGAATGAAACAAAATTGGGTTTGTTGAAGTGCAGCTTTGAGACAACATACCTTTGGATCAAAAGGAGTATAAATTTCAGACTCTATATTTAGCCATTCCTGTCCGGCTTGAATTTTTCCCCAGTAATTAACCAATTTTGCCATCTCGAATGAGACTGAATATAATCTTGGATCGGGTAAACTTAAACCACCCTTCTCTCTAGGAGCATATAATTTACTTAGCTTGATTCTTGCCATTTTCCCATCCCACAGAAACTGCTCAATTAAGTCTTCATACTGTTTAAAGAAACCGGGCGGTATCGCAATTGGTAACATCATTACTACATAATTAAATTGGGGAGCTATGATCATTTTGCAATATTTACTTTGCCCCACAATGAGATTTTTAATTTGCCCCATTTTTCTATATTTGTTTGTATTTTTAGAAGGACTGGGTCAAAATTAAGTTGGGGTAGGTCCTCCATATCTTGGCTTAGCCTAATCCCAAGATACTTCATCCCTCTAGGTACCCATTTAAAATTGAATTTTTCTACCGTGTATGGATAACATAGTGGTGATAGTGGCATTACTTCAGACTTTCCCCAGTTAATAGTGTAACCTGACACCTCGGAGAACGCATTTATGGTGTCCATTAAATGCGGCACTGATAAAAGTGGGTCTGTTATAATGGCAAGAATATCATCAGCATAGAGGAGGAGTTTGTGTTCCTGCTGCCCACTGATGACGCCTCTAATCTCCTTGTTTGATCTAATACTCACTGCCAATGTTTCTATAAAAATTAGGAACAAAGGGGGGCTTAAAGAACAACCCTGATGAGCTCCACGTAACAAACTAAAAAAAGGTGAAACCATACCATTTGATATCACCGCAACCTTTGGTTCTTTGTATAGCACTTTAACCCAGTTTAAAAAGTGTGGACCAAACCCGAACCGCAACAAGGTTGAAAAAAGAAAGCTCCATTCAACTTTGTCAAAAGCCTTCTCCGCATCTAAGGAGAAAGCTGCTATTGGAGTATCTTTAGACTGGCTCAGCCACATCAAATGGAGTAGCTTTCGAATGTAATCTGAGGAAGAGCGTGTTTTCATAAATCCAGTCTGATTTGGATGTATGATAACACCCAAAACCTGCTGTAACCTTAAGGCTAGAACCTTTGTAAGTATCTTGCAGTTCAAATTCAATAGGCTTATTGGTCTGTAATTTGATGGATCTGTATTATCTTTATCTTTTTTTGGTATTAGTGATATCAGTGCCTCATTAAATGTAGCTGGGATCTGCCCATTTTCGAAAGCTTCTTTATACACTTTTTGTAGGACCGGAGCAAGAATGTCAATAAATGTTTTATAATACTCAGCTGGTAGGCCGTCGTTACCCGGTGATTTCCCCGTTTTCATCAAAGTTATTGCCTTTCTGATTTCTACCTCAGTAATGGGACCCTCAAGCCATTCCATTTGATCCTGTTGCAGTTTGGGCAGGTCCAGGCTACGTCCACACGCACACGGGTATTTTTGAAAACGGAGATTTTCCGTTTTCGTTTTAAAAAATAATCCCGTCCACACGTAAAGGCAGAAATGAAGGAAAACGCTGCTAGGAACATGCCAAAGCAGCAGGTGGCGCTATATTCCTAACCGTGTAGAAATGTTGGCCAATCAGAAGTCTAGAAGCCTCGGTGGGAAAAAGTAAACAAAGCTGGGGCATAGAAGCAGAACCGAGTCTTATGTGTGGAGGGACAGTAACTGTGTGTGTATATGTAAGCATTTAAACACTGCAGAGAGTAGAATTAACAGTAACAGTGTTGTAGAAATTCATTTCACCGAAACAATAACGTGGCGCACAGTGTGACATCAAAAAAGGCGCACATCTTTGACGCTGCGTTTTCTCCGTTTTTCTCGTCCACACCTAAATGCAAAAACGGAGTTTTAGAAAATATCCATTCTGGCCGGAGTTTTTAAAAATCTCCGTTTTCAGTGACCAAAAACGCCGTTTACGTGTGGACGAAAGGTGCAAACGCATAGAAAAATCTGCGTTTTCAAAAATACCCGGGTACGTGTGGACATAGCCCCAGTTTAGACAGAAAAAGGTCTTCACCTGTTTGATTTCCTGAAACAGTAGATGTATATAAACTTTTGTAGTAATTCATGAATATCCTATTTATTTCTCTAATTGATATGACCAAATTATTTTCATGTTTAATAGCTGGAATGAAGTTTGAGAAATACTGTTTTTTAACCTGTCTTGCTAATACTTTACCTGTCTTTTCACCACCTTCATAAAATGTACTATTCAGGCGAAGCATAGAATATGCAACTTTTTTGTTGTATATCTCATTCAATTGAAATTTTAATCCACATATATCCCTATATAGTTGCTCTGTGTAAACCCCTGAAAGCAGGTTTTCTTTATATTTGATTTCTTTTTCCAATATTTGGATTTTATTTAAACTTTCTTTCTTCTTTTTAGAAGCATATGCTATTAGCTTCCCCTGAATGTATGCCTTAGAAGCTTCCCACACTGTTCCTATGTGTTTGGTGCTTCCAATATTAATTTGGAAGAAATATTTGAGGTCTTCCTCAAGTAAGGTCTGAAAGGACTTATCCAATAAAAGGGAGACATTCATTCTCCATCTAGATCCTACTCTGTTCTCTGTACCTAATTTAATACACAATTCCACTGCTGCATGATCAGCTAACCCAATCGCGCAGCGGTGGAATTAACTAACGCTAGTTTTTAAAAACAACTTACTTCCAGATGTTTCTTTAGGTTGGAGGTGGAGTCTTTTGATGCTGAGAGCAGCTTAGTTGCTGGCAAACAGAGTTTGCATTGAACGGTCAGATTTCGCCCATCCCTTTCTTCTTTTAATGTGATTTCCAAGTTTTCCAAGTAAGAAATGCATTCCTGCCCATGCACTGCTGGCTCTGTTGTCCTGGCTTCGGGTCCATTATGTAACTGATGCCACCAACATTAACAGGACGCTTACATTAGAGCCTCTTATTTTGGGTTTTGTTTGGGTTTTCAGCAATGTCGTAAATTACCAATATTAGAAGCCTAACATAATAATGTAATCCATTTATTTCAACAAAGTAACTGTATTCTGATTATCACCTTTTTAAATAACTAACAGAATACAGTTACTCAGCTATGCTATGCTGTGACAGATAAAAAGTCAGGTGGTCACCACATCAGTAGTCGTTTTTTACGATAATACATTAAAATAATCTTTTAACAGACTGTTGATATTTTCTTGGACTAAAAAAAGTATCACTAGTGCAAAAATTTAAAGCAATCTCACCAGGTCATCTGCAAAAACTAATGAAACCAATAAATGAAGCTAGAATAACTGCAAACACACGTCCACGTGTCATTATGCTTCATACACATTTGGTTTTCTTAGACTTGGTAATGCAGAAATCTTCCTGTACTTTCCATGTGGTACCTATATGTAACATATAAACATACTTGTCTTAAAAGTTTATATTAAATATGATAAAGTTATTTTGATATCGTTTTACTATTTTATGCTGACTTATTTCAGCTGTCCTTTAAGAGGCATTGTTGTGTGGAAGGACTGCTCAGGCTGCCATCTATGAATGATTTTCCAGGATAAATGTTTCCACTGTGACAGGTATTGCTCAGCAGGTCTGCTCTTTTTCACTGCTGTATGCCAGCTATTGTCTAATAGCAAATAATTTCTCTTCTTGTGAAAAGCTTAAATAGGGCTTTCTGCAAATTGCTCAAAAAGGGAACATAACGCTAACCCTGACCCTTTTTTTGCAGTTTGGAATGCATTATATTCACTCAGCAGACAAATGCAAGTATCTTAATAGCGACATCTGAAATCTGCCCAGGTTTTCGTTTTTGGCAAGCATGCCATTGTGTCGTGCTTTATTAAATGAGAAATGAAACAGCACTAGACTTGTATAATTCAATTTAAAAAATAAATAAATAAATAATCAAACAATGTTACTCTGGTTTGAATTTGTTATTGTGAGCAGGGAAATTTAAGGCGGGAACTGTTATGTAACACCATGTGACAGTAAACGCAGTGACCTTTTCTGGCGACAATGCAAATGGCACACACAGGACAGGTGGCTATGAAAGCACAAAGAAACCATCAGGGAAAAGAAAATGAGAGTCAAAAGAGAGACAAAGTGACCTCTGCATGATCGGCCTGGCTTTTCATTTCAATAATTAGTTCTTTTCTTCTCATGTGGTATTAACTCTCTGCTTTGTCTCTTTGTGATGGAAAGGAGCCTCTTTCACATCTACTTCTACCTGCTCTCTTTCTCTTAACTTTGAGAATGACAGCTGCGCTTCAGCCTTCACTCTGAGCCCAAGTGTAAAAACTGCCTTTTTTTAAACTCTCCAACTGTGCCCTTTCTTTAACAACTTATACCTCTATCATTATCCTCTTCAGGACAGTTACAACCTTTGGAAGAGTCTGTTCCCTGAACTTGAAAACATCTTTAAATTACATTTTCAGGAACTTCCAAAGCAGACCACTGCAAGCTGCAGCTGACTCATTCTTAAACATCAATTATATTTTCCACGTCTACAAGTCAGCTAGGGTCTGCTCGGGTTTTAGCGACATAAATTCGTCATCAGATGGTGAGCACGAGGGTCTGTACTTAAGTCCGCGTGCCCGCCTGGTTTTTGTGACCTCGTGAACTCGTCTGTGGACAATTTACATTACAGTGCACCAACTGCGCATGCACCCTGGGTGGGGGATTTCAAGCAGATCTTCAAAGTAATATAACAGGAATGACTGCTCAACTGTCAGGTCTCCAGCTGTTCGTGTCTGTGTCCGCAACGGAGTATAATGGAGGCATTACTCAAACAAAATCTGCTTTCAGAGAGATTCATGTTTTATGCTCTGGAGAAAAAATCTGAAGGGACGTTTCAGAAGACCCAGTGTTCCATAATACATTAAAATAATGCGTATTAAAGCTTTTCCTACCGATTTCTTCTAAAGTTGGGTTAGTTAAGCACCACTGGCTTGAACAACCTTCCTCATATGACTTGCTTTCTGGCAGCAGTCACTTGGAAATGTGCTTCTCCCAGCAGATCTCTGAACTCAGTAAGTTAGCATTCATATTGCTGTGTTTTTCTGGTGTCTACATGCAGCTCGATTGATGTGTGCAAAGGTTCTTCCTCCCTCACCCAATCCGTCATCTCAGCAAAGCAGCACGAAGGTTAATTTTGATTATGCTATGGAAGAACTGAGATTACTCATCCCGGAGAATGTGTTTCGTTTAGACATAGCTACTGAGAGATGTCACGAAGAAATAGCCTTCCCACATGGCATGTTGGAAAACTGCAGCCACCACACGCGCACATTTTTTGCATGGTCCCCATCCAAAGAAAGAGCTGGTATTCTCTGTTCCCCAATATGTAAATAATGTAACATGAGGAATAATATGTGAAAGCTGTGATGGCAGGCAGCTCAACCATCAAAACTTTACTTTTTCACGTGCCCGTACATGTTCATGCTGTATTTGCAGCTCTGAAAGATTTTCACTTGACATGTATAAATGTGACAGAAAAGATGCTAAGTGTGATAAATGTTTTACATGAGTCTGTACTGCTAAATAAGTGGGTCTAAAAAGATTGATGCATACATGTTTGCGCTAGATAAATCCTAAAACATTCATTCAGGTATCATATGCATGTCCAGACGTGCCACCAAAGCGATTCATGAGCAGGCCTGACACAGAGGCACGTTTAACATTCTTCAACTCCCACAGATCCCATGATCCCAGTCCAACCAAAGGGCAGCTGCATTAATGGTTATCATTTATTCAAACAATATGCTGTGTATTGTTTATGAACTATTCATGGGAGCCATTAGCACTTCTATAATCCATTTGCTAAAGATTTGCTATGCAGATGTCATAAATAATAAACTGATATCCCCACGGCTTTTTATTATAACTTACCCTTACCAACATTTGCAAATGCATTTTCACCAGACACAACACTCTACTGATACTAGTGCCTTATTTTCTACCTTACTGCTCACTGTTTCGGGCCTTTGCCAAACGGATGTAATGTAACCTCGTGTAATTTGAAGCTACTATGAATAATGGGGGAGTGCTGTTTCATCATTTTCTATAACCAAAAGACAATAAATGTCATGGTCCCCGTGCCTGCTCGGCTGGCCCTGTGTGGCTACATGTTATGTTTTGTCTTTTCTCTCTCTCCTCTCTCTCTGCTCGCTGCCTGGGCGGAGCTCATTGTGAGCTCCCGGCCTCCACCACCTGTAGGCAATCACCTGTGGCTCCTCACCTTGTTTGCTCCCGCTACTTAAGGCAGTGACTGAGAGCACCTCGCCGCTGGACTATTGAATAACGCTCGTCAGTGCTACTTTAGCCTCAGCCAGTTTTGAGCTCTGTCCGTGAAAGTTCCGTGCTAACCCTTGTTCTCTGTATGCAGATTTCTCGTGTTTGGTTTGGAGACTCTGGACGCTTTTCCCGACCCCGCTCTGCACCCCTGGGAACCCTGGCCCCCTTCTCCTTCACCTGTATATAGTGCACCTGGAGTGTGTAAATAAACCTGTTTTTCTGAGATTTCAGTCTGCGCCGAGTCCTCCCTGCTCCTCCGTGACAATAAATATAAATCCTATATAGACATGCTACAACCAACAGGTGCATTTCACTCCAGGACCTTCTTACTGTGAGGTTTAATCACTACTCACTGCACCACCGTGCTGCATTTTAGATTAGGTGATATTTTGACTTCCACAATTGCCATCCATATTCTAGAGAATTATGGATACTTCCAAGCTAGCCAGCCATGGTTAGCATTAGCTAAAATTTTGCAATTGTTACTTCTTTGTCCAAGTGATTTTTGGGGTTTTTGGAGGTTTTTTGCTTTTTTGTAAAACAGTTTTATTGAAAGTGAATAATTTAATGACCAAAATGTCAAACCCAACATTTCTGTATATTAGTTCACATAAAAATGGTCACAGTTGCTGCTTACACACATATAGCTGACACAAAGCAAAACTGGCACTAATTCTCAAATGCATTACTGAATGTGTAAGTTTTTTGTTACTTTGTTCTTTTATCATCATTAAACTAAGGCAACACAGTTTCTAAAGAGGCCCTTTTGAACCACCTTAATACAAGAAGGAGGAGCAGAAACATAACTTGACAACTGACAGTTGCCTCAGCGGCCTGTAACACAACACGCTTAGACAGCATTTAGAATAAATGCTCACAGATGAAAAGGTACCACTTCTCTGGAGAATGTTCTGGGAAGCATAACTGACTGAATACTTGATGTAAGTTGAGACAGATGTAGACACAACAACAACATAAAAAAAGAAAAAAGCAGCTACTAATCAGAAAGTGAGGCCTGTGAAACAAAGTCTATAAATTATATAATGAACTCTAAATTTCTCTGTCACTCTACGGAGGATATAGTGACTGCTTTCCCATGAATCCCAAATTCCCTGCAGTGCTGGAGCACTCTGATGAATAAAGTTATATTTCAAAGCATTTATTTTTTGGTGACAGGATTTGCATTAAGGACTCAAACAGCCCCTGAAAGTGAACAGAACAAGTGAGCTGTCCAGATCAGCTCATACAGCGATGTTATTCCTCGGTTTCAAGGCGTCCTGTTGGCTGTCAGATCTATCTGGGGTAAACAGTGTTGCAAACCAAGACAAAATTTGTGTTTTACATTTCGTCTCCACGGGCCGATTTGTGAATTTGCTTCCATGTTTAACAAAATTCGATCCCTTAGCCTGAGGATCTGTGATTGGAGCCAGACACTGTGTATTGGTTGGCTAATTGTAGGTGACGGTGTTTCCTGTTGTCGGAAAGGACACGCTGGCTCAATCGCAGCGCGGGGTCATTGCCTAATAAGAAGCAGAATTAGATTCCTCACATGTCAGGAAACTGAGCACACAAAGAAGTCACACAACGGAGAGGGGAGGAGGAGGATGCTGGGAAGGTTAAAATAAAACAGGTCAGTACAAATACTGGCATGAAGAGAAGAAGAAAAGCAAGGCATCGATCCCTTTATTGTTTCAGCTGAGGAACGTCTGCAGCCAGGAAGCTTCAGACAAAAGCTCTGTGGTGGGGCTATCTGCAATTATGGCACTATATCATAGGCGGTGAAGTGTATGTGTGGTTACTCATGTTAGGGAAGATGAATACAGTGTAGCAACCCATCCTGTGTCAGGTTTATGTCGCTTTGGTCACTGCGGGTCTCATCACTGCACTTGCAGGCAGTCAGTTGACGCCTGTTCTCACTCCATTGCGGTTAGAGATGTACCGGTGTCCAGCGGAGTCGTTTCAAAATATATATGAGGAGAGCTGCTGAACTTTAGGCACGGTTCAGCCAAAATTACAAAAGGCAGTTCCAAAGAAAAGGTACAGTATTATGCCTCACAAGGCCAAATATTATCTTTTGCCATCACCCTTTTTTTTGTTCAGCTAGGTTCAGCACAATCTGCTTCTTTTGGAAGTCAAATGCTGTTAGCATTTGAGAGCACTCTACAGTCATTTTCAGAGTTACGGTTCTTGTTCCACATCTGCTTGAATTAGCCAGCAGATGCCCGTCCACTGCAACCCTCTTCATACGCATAATAATGCACTGATTTATGAAGCAGCAACTCATTACATCAGAATAAATGTGAACCCCAGAAACTGATACATAACGCTTGTTTAGCACTTGGCATGTCCAGCCTGAAAAGGACAAGATTTTGGCTGTGTCGAAGCTCTTTTTTTTCTCTTCATGTTGTGTCATCTATAATCTTTCTCTCTCTCTCTCGCACTCCCCCCACCCCCCCTTTTTTCTTTCCTCTCCAGATTTTTCTCTGGAGTTGTCAACATTTGACAGCATTTCTCGGACCAGCACGGCTGGATCCCAGAACAACAGGCAACAGTCACATGAGGGCCTCAGCGTGAACAGGACCGGCCTATGACCCGGACCGAGACTGTAACTCAGATACAATGACCTCATGAAGCACTGGGGAGAAGGCCTGTTCTTTGGCTAAACAACCCACTTAAAGCACCGAGTGAAAAATGAAATAAAACATACTCTGAACATAGTTTTTAATACATTTAAACTGAAAAAATAAGACGGAATTTAAATAATGTTCAAAATGTGTGCAAATTTATATAATTACAGATCCACTCAAAGGCCTGTCATCCTGTTTATGGGAATTAAAGAAATAGATAGGAAATATATTCAAGTAAGATGCAAAAACTCCCCTCAAAAGTTCTCAAATTTATCTGCCAAGTATGGAGTTGTAGTCAGGAGGCAGTTAGTAGATCGGGATATAGACTGGAGGTGGGGGGAAATAACAAGTCTGGCTCTGTCAAAAAGTTAAAAAATGTATCCAAAAGCTCCTGTAGAGAGATAAAGTAGAACCATAAAACTGAAGAAGTTCAACATGGAGTGAAGGTTGTAGAAGGTCTACAGGAGAGATGGTTTTGATTTACACAGCTCCTTTTATCCAAAGGAGATACACACACACAAATACATATTACTGGCCACAATAGCGGGGAAAACTTGGGATTTAGTGTATCTTTAGCAAACTGGTCTATGACCTGAGTTGTGTTATTAATTCTTCATTGGCTAGTGCCAGTTTATCACAGAACAGAGACAGTAAACCCCACACTTCATTTATTCAAAACGACTGAACACGTTTCTGCAAAAAGTAATTTGCGGAGGCTGTGCTGGTGGAGGATAGCCCACATATAGCATGCCAAGTCTACATCCAAAAATTCAAGATCTTAGATGTGTCCTTCCCCTTTCACCCCTAGCAGATATCTGTTAACACCACTTGTCTCAGAGCCATTCACTCATCTCCTGTGAGCGTCACTGTTCATTCACTGAGGCTGTGTACACTTAAAGTGTAATCTAGTTTCCTGGAAGTTGTCCAAGTGGTCCTACCCTGTGGTCAGCTATTTCCACACTCATTCATGATCTGGAAGCATCTGTCATTTAAGTTGAATACTTGGGGGCTATACTTACCTGTGCTGGGGCTGGTGTGTACAGTGCAGTAAGGATTGTGCTGGTACAGGTATGACGATGGGAAACCTGATAATTACTGTAATCTTCAGGTAAGTATAGCTGTGGCTCAGCGGTTTTGGATCTGAGTGTTGCTCCATCGCTGTTGCACAGAGGCTTGTCCAGAGTAACAGGGGCTGCTTTGACGAGCTGCACTTTCACCGACAAGCTGCTGCGATACAGCGGTTATAAGCCGTTAACTGGTGTAATTTTAGCTTTAATGAGGGCTTGAGGAGAGAGGTATGTTGAAAATTGGTACTGTGTGCCAATAAAACATTAAAACCAAGCCCCTGGAAGCCCTTATCTTTCAAAGTTTTCGTCATTGCTCCACTCGTAAGCGTTTCAGTTGTAATTCCTTGACTTTGCATATGCACAGAGGGAAGCAGTCCTTGCAGTTGAAAGTTTACACCTACAAACATGCCTGTCATTAGGATACAAGACGCATAACATTAAAATTACGAGTATGTTGGTAAAATCACACAAAGACAGATGGAAGCAAAGCAAATGGCCAGCAGCAAGATCTAATATTGACAAAGCAGAGAGTGTTGTTGTCTACAACGTGAACTGACAAATTGGATTTAAAGAGAGGGGAGGACCCTTGTTAACAGATCTGCAAGATTAAGAAGTTATCAGGTCAGAGACACTGAAGCCATCTACTTAAGCCCTTGTTTGACATAGTATGACTTTTCCAGACGCTGAGATAAACATGCGTTTTTAATGTTTTTTTGCCATCCCAGTAGATCAGATCAGTGTTTCATGAGGCTGAGAGGCCAAAAGTTTGTTCGACCCACAGAGGATCATGTAATCCTTCAGCTGCAGAAATGAAAAAAAGGAGAACCGTGAAAACTCTGTTTTATTAGGTTTTTTATACAAAGTTGGTGATAAATATCATGCTGTAGTGGTGAGTAGCTTTCACCACCTTCAACAAAGAGGCGAAAACACTTATGTTGCAGCATCAGAGGAAAATCACCCTAGGGTTCCCCTCCGATGACCCCTCCAAGCGGCCTGGTTAAACATCCTGTCTACAAATTAACGCAAGAGATGGTGTCCAAACCTAGCTGGGGATATGTTACAAGCTACCCTCCAGAGAGGTTTGGGTCATCCAGACAGGAAATGAAAGGGAAAATGGTTGTAAAATGGCTTCTGCTCATGACTCATCGAGAGACCTGGCACTCAGATCGCAGCAGGCTGGAGCTCATCCCTTAGCCTGTTCTGACCTGGACTGCTTCATTGTGCCATCGCTTTCATCCAGTCATAAGCTATCAGATGTTCATGGGTGAAATGAAAATGCTCTGTGTTTAATAAAGTTCAAATTGCAAGCTGGGTTTGTTTGTGTGACAACACGATAAGAACATATGGATGTTACATTTATAACAGTAATAATACTGTCAAACTGTGTTATTAATGCACAGCGTTTGACAGTCTTATTGCATTAAACTGTGTAAGGCTAGATATGATTTTCTGAAGATACCAGTAAATGTCATTGCAATTCTGCTCGGAGTGTTACAACTAATCAGATATTACAGAGATCCCAAGCTCGCCTCCTTAATCACAGAACATTGTGTCAGTAACTAACAGAAGCAGGAGAGAAATCCAAAATATCAGCAGCCAACAGCATGAACTTTGGAAACTAGGGAGACTTTGAAACAGCACAGCAACCTGAAAAAGACAGAAGGAACAGAGACATGAAAGAGGAACTAATAAATTCAATCAGATAAGAGGGTAGGGAAAAGAACAAAGGGAGGAAGTCAAAATACTGAAAGGCACATACCTTCAAAATAAAACAAGAAGTAGATTGAAAGAGGGAGAAAGAATAAACTGTTCAATTCAATTCTGTTTAATCTATAGCACCAAATCACAATAACAGTCACCTCAAGACGCTTTATATAATAAGGTATAGACCCTACAATAATTTAAAAGAAAACCCCAACAATCAAACAACCTCCACGAAGAAGGGAGAGAAAAACTCTCTTTTAACAGGAAGAAACTTCCGGCAGAACCCAGCTAAGTAAGGGGAAGCCATCTGCCGAGACCTGCTGGGACTGAGGGCAGGGAGCAGGACAAAAGACACACACAAAAGACAAAATGAGACCAAATAACTTGTTATAACTGCACCAAGGCCCAGTAAAATAAATGAGGAATATTTTGAACACGGTGAATAATGCAAATCTATGAAAGGGGACTCCAAGAATTTAAATGTAGCACTGGTACATCCATTTCTTCATTTTCCAGTTTTTGGTGATTCCCAGACTTTTTTAATAGGATTAAAAGTCTAATATTTTTGCATTTATTTAATTTAGTACATTCATACAGTTTTTGTGTTAATAATTACTAAAAGTTAGCAAATATGCCAAACTAAGGCCCTATTTAAAATTGCATTTTAATGCTTACATTGGTTGTTGTATACAGGATACTGTACGGAGCTTGAACTGAAAGATGAAACAGGTGTTCATGAAGATGTCCAAGAAAATCCACTCACACATAATTGAATTAAAAGTCAAATTCAATTATGATTCCATTGGAGTTTGGTTTTATGTGTTTTGGACATGAAATAGGTGAATAAATCAAACTGTAGGAGACTGAGTCTGTTAATTTCTGGACCAGTGATGCTGTTTTGGTGCTTTTTGCTGGCAAATCTGTCAGCTCAGGGCTCAGTCGGCATTTTCTTTTTCTTTTTTTTTCAGGAAAATCTCCAGCTGGCCCTGTGTGTGGAATTACACCCAAGGATCCAAGCAAGGCAGGCTCACAGAAAAGAAAACAGCTGTCAGACAATGAATTACTGTACTTTCCTGGGGAATGGATGAGGAAGCTAGACTGTGTCAAAAACACACATACGCTCCTGCTTGTCATACAGTTTGCATAATGTTACTTGTACTTGTTTATACCCAGAAAGTCATGAAAACATGGCAAAGGCGATACTGCTTTTACTATCTGAACTCAACATGTATTTAGTATCTCATGCTACCTTTCATTCTAATTTAAACACAAGCTTAATAGATCGCCACACTTTCATGCAAACATGTTGACTGAAAGAGTAAGGTTGGGGGGGGAGGAATCTCAGATTTCCAAATATGCAGTTCTTTTTCTGGTGATGGCTCTAAAGCACTAACTTTGGCAGCAGGGTGACTTTGCAGTGCAAACAGAGCACATCCGCACACTGACCCTTGTGAACCAAGCAGGCAGCTCCGCAGAGCGAGCCGACAGCCTGCGGGCCTCAATGCTGCCTCAGTCTCACACACGACCGTGAGTGACCCAGACTCAAGGGAGAAAACAGTCTTTTTCTGCGCTTGTGCATGTCAAGGGTATTTAAACTAAACTACATATAAACTTATGCAAGTGTACCAAAGGTAATATTGTTGGTATTCGTTTATCCCATCTTTAGTAGGATGCTGTCAAATTTCCAAAGCTTTGTTTTTAGCATTAAGGAAATAAAATATGTTAATCCTCTCCATTTTAATACACACGCATGATGCACTTCGTCTGAGGCAAGTCAGTAATAGTAAGAATGACTCTGATCCAGTAAAGCCATGATAGTGAGCTAACATATACTAACATTAGAACACCAAGAATTATAGCCAACATTTATTTATGCCTCTAATTTTTTCCAGACATCACAACAGATCAAAATATCTGCTATGAAAAACCTGCGTTTCAGGTCTGTTCATTAGGTTTCTTTGTGTTTTGGAGCCAGATGTGATGAGTGAGCATTGGCTCCTATGATGGATATGCTCGACCAATGGCTAGTTGTAGGCAAATGAGCGTTCTCTGGGTACCAAAAAATAACCAAACTGTACAACATGGATTAAAAGTTTTACACAGTATGACCTGAAATGAGGGACTGAGCCCATATACTCATGAGCAAAGTGTTTTTTGAGGTCAGGTCCAAGGGTGGCAAGGTGGTTCAGTGATTAGCAAAAATATAGCTTCTCCAGCTTCCTCCCAGAGATCACCAATCTTAACAGACTGGTGACCTGGCTAGATTTTACTGAGCTGTCACACCTGGTGTGGGCCCCAGCCTCTAGCTTAGCGCAAACCAAGGTAAACATCTTGATCTTCTTTTTTCAGCTGGTTTCCAAGGAGCTTATCTGCCTCCATCTATCCTTGAAAGCAATGAAAAACATCTAGCATGGATACATTTCAAGTGAAACTTTTACCCACCAACAATCTAAATCTGGGAGATAAACACAATATGTTACTTTTCACGTCCTAAAACTGTAAAAGCAAGGAAACAAATAAACACATTTTGTTTAATGCGTTGTAAAATTTTTAGATGGTACAACAGCAGAGAACCGTGACAGCACACATGTTCTTAATGTCAAAGTGAGGTTGCAAGTGTGTACCAAGTTTAAAGGTGAAGTCTCTGATTGTAGACACGTGTACTTTGACACCGAGAGCTGCTGGCTCTATACCTGCAGATCCTGTGATGATGTTATGGAGTTCTCGGAGAGTTTTTTTCCACATAAAACACTCTGTCTAGTGACAGTTTAGCTGGGATGGCCAGTTCTGGACAAACTGTCAATTGTTTGAAGTCAGTGCCACTTGCAGAAAATTTGCCTCATAGTGCAATTATTTATTTTTATTTAATTAGGGATCTTGTTAAATCCTTTGCCACACTCACTGCAAACTTTTATCAGAAGCCTTGAGCTTTTAGGATCCTGGCATGAAGACAATACACACTTAAACAGCAAAGAAAAAAGCAGACAATGAAGAAGTTTAAATAGCACAGGGTCCACCTGTGTTGAACTAAGAAGGTTCTAATTATTGGAACCTTATCTGGAACTTCTGATTCTGATTCAAGAAATGGAAATGCCTTTAAAATGTCAGTTTTATGTGTTTTCTCTTTGAGTATGCCGCCTTTGCAAAGTTTCCTAGATCAGTCGTTAATTGTCCAAATATTCTGAAAACATCAGTGACCATGGGTTTGACTAATTTTTTTAACTGCAGTATTTCATAAGGAATCAGGAGAAATGTCTTCCTCGTCTGCTTACACAAACCTCCACGTAGTCTGTAATGTTTCTAAGTGTTTGTCTGAGCCTGTGTGTGACAATTGCATTCAGCGGTAATAATCAGATCAGTCAACCTCATCTTGTCGCACTGTGCAGCTTTCAAAAGAAAATCAACAGTCTCTTTCTTGCCAAGGAGTTCTCAGCATTTCCCCTTCCCCCACAAGACTCTCTCCCACCAATTGGATTAAATTGGAAAGTAATGAAATTTCTTTTTAAGGAAATGATAGATGTTTACAAGAATGATCTCGCTGGGGAGAAACACGGATGCCGTATCTCGGTTTGGTTTTACGCAAAGGTGGAGAGTCTGCACTGTTTCAAACGAGACGCATCAAGTCCTTTCACAGTACTGTTGTATGAAATTACCTGGCTTTTATATCAGCTCTACCATCTGGGTCCTGTTACCTCAGCAACTGATGAGCCAGCCTAAAATGGTTTCATTTGTCTCTGAGAGAAGAATATTGTGGTTTACCCAGGAAAGGTTATGTTTGTAATATGTTGTGGGCTTAAATGCTCTCCAAATTGCCCGGACCCCATTCAGTGGTATTTTTTTCTCCTGTCGTAAATATAAAGCTATTTTGAGACCTACAGAAATGATGATAACATTTTTTTATTCCAGACAGGAAACTAACTGGTGGTACTGGTGAAAAACCCTGCAATATTTTTTCAAATTATTCAAAGAACATCATATATTATATTTGGGAATTTCCAGCCAAGTATATAAATATACACTTTTTAAGCTGCTATTAGCGGTCTTAAGAATGCAATTTCATATGAAGCAGCTGGTAAACTCAAAGCAGTGGTGGGCTGCATCAGAGCCAAAAATTTGATCTGTTTCGAGCGAAAGACGGTTACAAAGGAGGGTCAAAGAGCCACACAGCAACGTGCAATATGGTACACGACAGCTAAGTGTCCACAGGAACCATGAAAGAAGGATGCCAGAAAAATGGAAAAAAAAAAATGTCTTAAAATAATTACTGAAAATCATGACTTTGCTATCTCATGCCAGAGCATGACAGCAAAAAGCCACTTCAGTTCAAGCAGCAGGCTTTGAATCCAGGTTTAAGCCACGCCTCCTTCCTGGCTCTGTGGATGCGAGTGCTTTGGTGAAATTGAGACATCAGTGAGAGCTTGATGGATTGCCACAATGCTTTGTAGCCACACTTACTTCTCCACCTGCACCATCATAAGTGCTGAAATATCTTGGCAATAGTTGGAAGACAGATTGAAAGGTCCTTGGTGACCCAGTCACCTCTTGACTCTTCACCCAGTTTGGTTGGCTTATGAGCAAATCAGTTAATTCTTACAGGAAGTTGTTACCGTGCTAACAGACAGAGCATGACCAATACATAGCCTTTTGCCATGACCATGTTAGACCCCTTGAGCCTTTTGTTGACCTTGGACACGATTTGAGACTGCTTTCATGTAATGAAAAACATCCACAGCTCTCATTTTCTGTAAAAAGCAAAAGTCATTTGCAGGCATCTTCTTAAACTGCAATCACAATGTGATGTGAGATCTCTGTATGGGGTTCTATCTGTTATCAAACTGGCATGTGAGACTGAAAATATGATAATCTTATGAGGTTTCGCACTCT
Source organism: Rhamphochromis longiceps (assembly GCF_057381845.1). NCBI lineage: Eukaryota > Metazoa > Chordata > Actinopteri > Cichliformes > Cichlidae > Rhamphochromis > Rhamphochromis longiceps. The sequence continues at coordinate 17,223,631 of NC_140567.1, forward strand.
TTATCGCACTTAGATCTGATAAAGCTACCCGTTTGTGTTCAAAAATGCACACCAATGCACACCAGTCCATGCATAAACATTTTACATTGTGCTAATATGGGTTGTGTGTCTTTTTCTGCTCACAGGTCAACAGTGCATAACACAGGTCTCCCACACACCAAGGCATCATATGAACTATGGCCATAGTTGCAACCATTGCTGTCAGCAACCACAACACACTAAACATAGTGATGACAGGAGCTCTGACTCACACATTCAACAAATGAATTATCACAAGCAGCTGAATCTCAGCAAAATCTAAATTATTCATATAGTGTGATGATTTCTGCTTCTGTTTGAGCAAACACTGAGTATAACTATTGGAATGAACTGAACTGAAACAGGAAATTACTAATCAAAAGTACAAGTTCAAGTCTTAAGTCACCGACATTTCTTTATATTATTCTTCCAAGGAGTCAGACTTTCTGGTAATAATCGTTTAAAGTTGATGAACAGTTCTCCATTGGCGCCAGTCCAGTCCATCCATCCGTCCAGTCTTTGTATTTGATCATTTTGAGAAGAAAGTTGTTGTTTTTTCTTCTTTTCTTTTTTCACTAAACACTGAGATATGGATCATTCAAGTAAAAAGAACTAACTAAAAAAAACTATCTACGGCAGATAAATGGTATCAAAAAGTCTTATGCTTAAGAAATAGGAAAGAATCCAAGGAAGACTTAAGCATCTGGCCCTTTAGTTGATCCATCTCCAGTTTGGCAAAAGAATACATGAATAGAAAAACTCATACTGGAGCACTATCAGTCATGGATTGGCCTCCCAGAGCCCGGACTTCAACATTACTGAAGTAGTGTCTTGATCATCCTGACAGAGAATGGAACCAAAGGCAGCCAATAACCAAAGAAGAGTCTGGAGAACTAGTCCCGAAGACTCCTGCACAGTAAAGGTGGTCAGACCGAAATATTCACATTCTTTTTTTTTTTTTTTAAACTGTGTTTTTGCCTTATATTTGCCATGCATGTTTGTACATACCAATACATAGCTGCACCTATTTCCCATTTTTCTTGCAAAAATATGTAGGAAAGAAGGATGGCTTGAGACTTGAGCACAGTGCTGTGCAGATTAATGTCATATTAGCTTAAATTGTGTTGTTATCACCTTATCAAATAAAACTTTATATTATTTACCATCACACTTTCTTTCAGAAAATGCTTAAAATATTGATTGCAAGTTCAGTAAAATGATTTAATCTCATTACCTGTTTAGGTGTGTTGGTATGAAACACTTGCTGCTTTTGAAACATGCACAAAATTATATTTACCCAGCACAGTTTAGTAAGATAGGCAAACTATTCTCTCTCTCCGTCTTTGTGCGTAAGAAGGCTCGTCTGTCCTGAGACTTATGTAAGATAAACCTGCCGACCTCAGTGACCCTAATCTCTGAGACGAGAGGATCACCTTCCCACTCTGCGCTAGCTCACCTTCACTCTCTACACACACACACAGTTCTCCATTATGAGCCACTTCTCTTTGCATCTCTCCCACCCCTAACCTTTTTCCTTTTTACAGCATATTCTTACTCTGTCACCCTTATCCTGACCTATAACCTCACCTCAGCGCAATTTAGTAGTTTAAGCTTCGTAATTCCTGCCCCGCTGATGCTTTCAGCTGAGGTGTACGTTTACAGAAGTTTTCAAATATCAGCTTGAAAAGCTATCATCTCTTCATTGCACTGACTGACAGCTGCTGTTGACCTCTTTGCCTGCAGATCTGTTTCTGTTCTGGTTTCTTTTGTGTTTCCCTTAAGTGTTTGCTCAAAAGTCCTTTGTAACACTGCAGCGGAGTTGCCCTGCAGTAACTCTTGTCTGACACACATCTTGGTGCAAAACTACTAATATGCGATATCTCTTTCTTCCTTTCTAGGCCATTATTGCTAATACCTTAGCCGACCTTCCAGTCTGTGTACGACACCATCTAATGTGCTTAGAGCAGGGAAAACGAGGCAATGCCATTTCAGTTCCCAGGAATTTTGAGCTTCATCTTGTTACTGCTCACGGAAAATCACATCGAAACAATAAACAGAGACAGGGCAAATCAATTGATTGAGTTATGCATTGTATGATAAATCTTAATTAACTTTAGCTGTGTAGTCTCTAAAAACATACTCTCTGTTATAAAAGGGGACTACACAGCCTTACTGTTTTACCTAGAATACAATGTTAATTAAATTCTAATTAAAAAATTCCAGTGAAATAAATGATAATAAAAAAAAGCCTCAATGAATGGAGACATAAATTTGTCAGTAATCTATGTGCTGTCGAAAGAAATGGATCTGGGTAGGCATACACTTAGTAAGGTAAGGTCATTGTTAATAACAAGCAAATCATTTAAAATGGATACAGAAGTGTGACAAAATTATAATTGATGGCAATAAAGCAGACATGTCAGCATCATTGGGTTTGAGGCAAGAATGCAGCTCAGAAATAATTCATTTAATTGATGTGAGATTAAATGTCAAATTTCCCTCCAGCTGACCTCAAATTGTATCTCCAATCTTTATTGATCTATTAATGTGGCTTTTTTCACTTCATTTCCAACTTAATTTATTTTGCTGGGACATTGATTTGTATTCATCTGTATTACATGCATTCATATTGTTTCATTATCAACACACAAGTCAGTGATAAGTTCCTCTCTCTATCATTGCTCTCTACTTGCCAGTGGACTCAATGATAAAAGGCTTATGGGTCAAATGGAAGAAGTGTTTCATAGTTTAAATAATCATCTTTTAACGTAGAGTCTAAATTCACGGTTGCAGATAGGATCTCCCAGGGCTACACACAGAGAGACACACGATGACAGTTTGCACTCACATTCACACTCATGGGCAATTTAGAATCACCAATTAACCAAACCCCACTAATTTTATGTCTTTAGACTGTGGGAGAAAGCTGGCATACCTGGAAGAACCCACACAGACACCGAGATAACATGGAAAACCAACATAAAAAAGAACTAGCTGGATGATGGATTCAATCCAAGGATCTTCTTGCTGTGGGGCAGCAGTGCTAACCACCTTTTCAACCTTTAAACCTAACTTCTTTGAGTGTCACAGAGTTGATTCAGTTCATCTGGATGTTGTGTTTTCAGTGGGAGAAACATTTCATCACTCATCTAATTCAGCGGTCCCCAATCCCCGGGCCTCGGACCGGTACCGGTCCGTGAGTCATTTGGTACCGGGCCGTGAGAGTTGAGGCTCAGGTGTGAAATGTATGGTTTTCAGGGTTTTTATCGGTTTTCAGCATTATTTTGTTATCGTTTTTATCGTTAACTCGGTTTTCCTGGGTCTTTTCACGTGTGTTATGAATAAATCTACTTTTTTTCGGTACCGGTATTAGTTTTATTTTGTTGTATTTATTTTTGACACCTTAAAGGCCGGTCCATGAAAATATTGTCGGGCATAAACTGGTCCGTGGTGCAAAAAAGGTTGGGGACCGCTGATCTAATTGACTTCTTCACTCTCAGCTGACTGCAGGTTTCCCCAATCTTAGAAACGATACATTTGACCAGAACTACTGACTAAAAGTGGGCTGTGAGGTCAGGTTCACGGTCATTCATATGCACAGAGAGTTGGGGAAAGCATTTAAACATTCTTGCGACCACATATTACAATATATTTACTCAACACCTTTTAATTAGTAATGAACAATACATTGCAGGCCATGAGAGAGAAAGAGAGAGATCTTAATATCACTAAACTATCTTAAAAACTGTAGGCTCAACAAAGACTTATTAACAGGTTAAGAAATCCTTGCTATTGCATCTGTGTTTGCAGCCATCTAGTAAACTCGACCAACTCATTAGGAAAATGTCGCTAAACTAATAGCTTAACTTCGCCGACTAGCTAGGTTAATGCTAAGTCTTTGCGTCTGATGCTGGAAAGACTGCACAGAGTGGATTTCAAATCAGAATATGTGAGGTCGATACTACAAATGCACATTCTTGTGTAAAATAGTCATTTAACCTTTTGCTGATGAAAACCCATTAATGAGTGCATGTTTAAATATAACCTTTTTCCTATTATGTTTTGCACATTCCACAGAGTGACAGAAATTTGCCACAGGGTAAAGCAGGAGACAGATATGCATCGCTTAAAGCATGAAACAAGGCCCAAATTAAGGTAATGATAGCCAGTAATTTAGTTTGACATGATTATTATAAGGGTGACTTGGGAAAGTTTCCTACAGTGATGGGGAAAGTGATGTGTAAAGCAGTTCTTTTCAGTGTCCTGAATATCTTGACTCTTTATATTGGTCACTGAATCTTTCAGAGCTCTGACTGTACTGTCCCAGTCACTGAACTCAATCATGGGTGAATGGTGTATTTTACTCATGATACCTTTGATCACTTTGACTAACATTTCAAACCTTATAAATCTTTATTTTTTCAAAGTCTCTTGATTGAGTAAAGGAAATCGTGGAGGGTTTTTTCCAGCCCATTTTAAACTGGATGAGGTTGTATATCATGAAGGGCTACGGAAACGGGGTCACGTCACGAGACAGTCTGGTATGATGGCCGAAACCTTGCTGTAAATACAAATTCTACACAGCACAGCCTGAGCACACTGAGTGGGACATGCTGATGTAAAGCATTGCCAAAGGCAAGTCGGCCTGCAGCTGACCTTCACTCTTATCTCACTTATGGCTGCTAGCATGCCTGATGGATGTTTCCTTATTGTTTGTACAGACTGACCCGTGTGGAATCTGTTTACAAGATTTGTGTGTATGTGTGTGTGTATGTTAGGGGGGGTCTGGGCTTTTATGCTGTCTGCTCAGTAGTATCCCACACTACTGAAAAAGAAAAACACACACACAATACTGAAATGTTCCTATAACTGGGATTTTAGAGAAATTGAAACAGCATATTAGTCTGGCCACAGTTGTAGCTCCTCACCAGTGGACTGGAGTCGGGACCAAACTAGGTTTGGTAATGCTGTGGTCCAAACAGTTCCCACTTATTCCATGAAAACCTTCATCTGGAAAAAATTCTTCACAGCAACAGGGAAGGAAAAAAGGAGCAAAATCACATGAAGCCAGCCACTCTCCAATCTTTGCGGTGGAAAAGCCATTAAAGAACAGATGAGTACAGACTACCAGAAGGGACGAAGAACTACAGGATGAATGACAAGTGTCTTAGACGTTATTTAAAGGTAAACAGATAATTATAACGACACTGGATCCACTGTGTGGATTCCCTCTGTTTCATCTATCTCCCTCTGCCAGCTACCTACTGTGGTAGGAGTCTTTCAGAACTCTCTCTTTAAACTCTAAATCAAAGCTTCCCTTAAATTAAGAGGGCTACTTCACTTCATGCTGCATCTCAAATTAGGGACCTGAGATTTAGGTCCTTTGGCGCCATTACATCAATCTGACTTCTTTATAGAGCCAACCACAAATGAGATGGGTTCTTAAGAGAGGATTAAGTAGAGTGATGCTTGAAATTAAGACTTAGACTAACAGCACCAGAAGGCAGGCGTTGACAATAAGCAAATAAATATTCCTGCTGGTTGACGGTTGAAGGACAACATGATAAAGGTGATGTTACACAACTTTGACATTTGATACTTTAAGTTATTTTAGGCTCTATATGAATGATACTGGGCCTCTGGTGATATGATTTGCACACTCCTTGTCTTTTATATGCCCCAACAAATGCCAAGGAGTAGCCTTGATGAGTACTGCATTAGATACTGTATCAAAGATGTGTGGTGCACACTGGCCCCTAAATCAATAAAGGCACAAATATCAGTAAACAAAACACTGCCAACCAGCCAAAAATGTTAAAAACGTAACTCAAGTAGCCATCACTTATAGAATAGAGAAACATTAAACTGCATCTAGGCTTGTGTTTCTAGCAATCTGATTATGACATCTCTCCTTTTAGTTTTTTTTGGGGGGGTTTCCACTAAATTCTGAGAGATAAGAGGAAACTGTGCCAAAAAAAAGGGAAATTCCTTGAATGGCCACTTCTACTCTCCAGAAACAAGTCGATCTCCATGGATCCCATCCCTAAACACTGAAGTGTCATAATAAAACTAGTTTAGGGCTCTTGGACCTCTGAACTGCGCTATAGCTGTTATCTGACAAATAATATGGTTTGCCATGCAGTTAATTGACACTATTAGCTTGTACAAAAACTATGTATGTATATCTATGTCACACACCTTTATCGTAGCTATACGGTCTATGGGTGTACCTTGCTAAGAATGTTTGCTAACACCGATAAATGACCAGTCTGCCATCTTGTTTAAATATGTTCTGGCTGCAAAACAAAAACAACAAAAGGCTAAAAGGCAAAATGCTTGAGGTTTTAAAATGCTAATTCACATGTAGAGAGGTTGATGGTTGCTATATGCAGTTTATTTTTAACCTGTAGTTGCTAAATGGCATATTCTCTTTTGCTAAACGGAACTTTTAGCCTTTGATTCTAAGCAGAGGCGCACAAAGTGTGCTGGTTAAAGGAAATTAAAAAGTTCTGTTAGACGAGCAGGAATAAAGCAAAGTAAAGTAGAAGTTACTTATTTAAAATCCCCCAAAATGGGCTGAAAGATAGATGGTGAAAACATGGAATAACACTTTGTGTAATTATGATTATAAGTGACACCAGCATAGATATTTAATCCTCTGTTCATTTTATTTATATAAAATTTGTATATAAATCCCAACAGTTACCTCAAGGTACATTTATTGTAAGGTAAAGACCCTACAATAAAGACATTTATACACCACGTGTGTAATGTTCATGCAATACATGCAAATATTTTGTGTATTAAAAATATTTCTCAGCCTCACCTACTCCTAATACAGCCTTTCATACCGACCACTTTATTTCATAGGACGATTTTGCAGCATTTACTTTTTAGGATCATTCTCAACTTTTTTGGGATCCAAATGAACAGATCTGACTAATCAGATCGCTGCATTTAGCGACAAGTGCACGTGCACTTCAAAATATGCACTAGTACTGAATTTACAATGATATAAAAATGGTCAAATAATAATATTTTACCTCAGACACACAGTTAGATGCTGCTCTGGGTCAATCTGCTCTCTGAAATGGTTTCTCTGCCTCCTTAGATGTGGTCCCAACTCTGCCTGTAAGAGTTCAAACTGCCCCTCTGACATCCTGAAATATGTTGTACAAAAGCGTTCACGATACAGCTTCAACTCCTGGATGAAACCACGAAACTCTCCCTGCTGCTGCCTTCTCATGAAAACTGGATGAACCCAAAACCTCAGTTTCTTCCTTTCCTTATGTAGAACCTCAGGACCAGCTCATCATCGCTTGATGTTGACTTCATTTTTTTCACACTGTGTCTTTTAAGGATGAATATTTCTCAAAATCACAACATATTTGGAGTGTGTATACATTACACAACAACTATGCATTCAAAAAATTCAGAATTTTGTGTTGTTTTTTCCACACATTCTCTGCATTAAGGCCTTAATACAGCAAAACCCCAACAATTAGACAGTGGGAATGAAAAACTCCCCTTTAACAGGAAGAAACCTTCAGGGGAACCAAAAGTATTGACTAGCACTGCTTTACTAGAGGTAACCCTTCTGTTTTCTAAACTCAGCAATTTCTGTCAAATTTCCAGAACAAAATGACTGGGTGTGCATCAGTTAGTGAGCGTAATCTCTGCCTATACGGCATACAAGGGCTACCCTAATGGTCGTCAAACCACATATTCACTGACATACACACTTGGTGTCAAAACTCATCATTAAAGGTAATGGAGAGGTCATTCGATGTCATCTTTCTGGAGGAAAGCGTTAAAGAAGGACATATGCAGCATTGTGCTTGGTCCTGTTAATAATGGAAGGAATCTATATTGCAGTGGTATTGCCTATTATGTGTGTCATCATGACAAAACGTGGTCCTGGAGATGCTAACTGTAGCGAGAACTGCCACAAAAGTATTTTTGAGTACTTTGGCTGGTGTGAAGTTAAGATTAGAATGAATTCTTAGCCTTAACTACCACAGGGGTATTTTTTGATTAGGGATTCATATGTTGGTGTGATCACATCTTAAAACTGCCTCTTAGTTAAAGGAATGTTCACTTTCTTTTCAGGTCAATATTTGTAAAGTAAACTGGTCAATACTGGACATAAAGAGGCGTTTTCCTCAAGCAGTTCCTTTGTAGGTCAATGGAACTTCCTACAATGCAGTTTTAGGAAGTTAAAAGCCTGCAGAACTTGTTTTGTGCAAAAAAAAGAGCCCTCAACTTTTCACCTGAATATAGAGATAGTAAAAAAATTCCTTTTCTTCAGTGTGTAGGAATGCTAGTACTGTTTACAGTACTAGCATATGAACCTATCCTGTAGTTTGTAGGAGTGGAAGGTCCAGTAGAACGCATAGGCATACACAGCAAATATTTCTCTTGTCTGTAGGTGCTCTACTGTTTAGCCCGGCCCTGTCAATCATTCCTCTATTGCTCAGATTTAATCAGCTGCAAATGCGCTTAAGTTCAAGCTATAATGTCCTTATCTTATCGACTATATATAGGACCATGTGGTACAGTGAATCTCTTACTCATTATGTGTTTACATCTCTATATCCTTCTGTATCTAGGACAGTCTGTCATGTGACCTGTGTGACAATCAGCTCTGCTGTGGCAAGTTTTCTTTCAGCCTGACAGCCATGAAACATTTGGACTCTGGTCACAGTGGGCCTCAGCGCTGATCGTCACTGCATTTCTGTCGGCATATGGAGGGGCTGGAGGGGTGGGGGGGTTTTGTTAACAGAGAGAATTCGATGAGCAGGCAAAGATATTCATTCTGCAAAAGCGCTAAAGTCTGTTTTTATTGGGTGGACGCAAATCCCTTCACATTCAACAGCTCTTTCTGGCAGCAACGAGCCAGTTCTGGATGGGTTTCTGGCTGGGCCTGTTGGGCCCAGCAGGCCGTGACAGGGATTTGACTTTCCCAAGCAAGTAAGCGGGGAGCCTATGTGAAAGCCACTGAATGGCTCACGACAGTTAAGAAAGAAAGAAGAAAAAAAGAGAGATTACGACTCTAAAAAAAGAAATCTGAGGTTAATCAATAAATGAGTAATTTCTTGCATATGGCAGGAAGTTTGTTTTTGGAGCAAACCAGTGCAGTAAACTTGATTTACAGTCAAACAGATGCATAACAGAAGACATAACAAATCTGGTTTTCAGATATTTTATTGAGGAAAACATCTTTAACCTTTTGACCCATTGGACAAATAACATAATATAGCAAAAAAAAAAGAAACCAAAAAAAAAAGCTACTGAGAACATTTCCTCTGAAGCTCGATCACAGATTGAAAATCACTGCAACACCTGCAGTGTCTGATACATTTATAAAAATAACAATCATAAAAAATATACATACATGACAAAGATTTTTTTCTTTTCTTTTGCGATTTGTAAAAGACTGCATGAAACTGAGCTTTGGACAACACATACAAGACGCTGCAGCAACCCACAATCTCTAACTGATAGGCACGATCACTAGCTGACAAGCAGACTGGAGCCACTAGCTAGTCCACTGTTAGGACTTCACTGAGTATAAAATTACAATACATTGCCTGCACAATCCAAAGGATACCATCAGCATGGACAGCTATTTAGAAGAAACAACTGAGCAAAGAAGTTATGGGTCACCAGACTAGGGGATGAGAGCGAAATGCTTTTCCATCGAGAGAATTTCTTTTTTTGTTGCAGTACTGACACGATGCTAGTCGCGGATGTTTTCAGATTTTTTTGTCTTAATGCAGCTGGGGGAGAAAAAAGCTACAGTATAGTTAGCAAGCATGTAATCATATATTTATACACAATTCTTCAAAACAGGTGAGGAATGAAGCCTTAAAAAATCAAAAAAGAAAAACATTAATAACCATCAACCCTCACAATGGAAACATAAGGTGCAACTTAGTCGTCTGATGCTGAGGTGGACGCATGCATGCGGGATTCTTCGCTTTCCATTCTTTGTTTCAATGAGCAGATAATTAAAGCAGGCGCTGATAACAGGATGGTTTGGTTTCAAGCTCTCCGACAAGTTGTAGCTGTAATCTGACCTTAACAAAGACAGTTTGTACAGTAAAACACAGTAGCCCCAGATAGATAAACCCCATCACCAGCTGCACCCATCTCTCCAGATCATCAGTTGGGTTTTTTCCCTACTAGCGTCTCACTCTCTTCTGCCTCTCTTTCTCTATCAGCATCTGCTTCAAACAATGGCCTCATTAAACTTTAGGGCTATCAACAAAGGGGCAGGAGGGAGGAGACGCCTAAGTGTTTGGCACTACATTTCCTGAACAGAGTATCTGCATTCCCAGCTAAGTTCAAGCTCTTCAGCAGCAGCTGCGGAATTCCCTGCCAGGGTGCTACAGCAAACAGTTTCTCATCATCTGAGGTGTCTCTGCAAGCCTCCTCCAAAACTGAGGAACACAGTCTACGATCGAGCTCTCCCTGCATCGATCATCTACTTATTGTCACTCCCACCCCTCCTTGTTTTTGTTTTTCTTCTCAGATGAGAAAAAGTGAAGCACCACTACACAAAATATACAGGAAACATTGTTTGTGACTCCATAAGTCGCTGATATTTAATCGGGCTCTGTCATGACATGCTGGTAATCTGGGACGTTTACTGAATATACACAAGAGGAAACGTGAACCTTGCAGGAACTTTTCGTTCGTACGTTTGGCTGCTACTTTACTGCAAAATCCACACAAACAGTGCTCCTTTTTCACCCGAACACACGCGTGTACACAAACACTGACTGTGCAGGATTTCACATATACATTCACAAGCCTCTGGGGGTGCTACTGTCTATAAACAGCGTAGGGGGTCATGTGGCCTGCTCGTTCTTTTCTCTGCCTGCTGTGAGGCAATAGGCACTTTATAAACACATAAATGTTCACATATACAAACAGACATTACAATAGCTTCATATTTTGTTTCTATTTCTCCCTTAAAAGTGGGTGGGGTATTCGAGTTAGAAAAAAAAATCTTTGGTCTGTAAACAACAAGAATTATATCCAAATGTGAGGTGATGTTTGTTGTCCACTCTAGTTTAATAGGATCTCACCTCGGTTCAGATGATGTAAAGCACGGCGCGCTTTGGAGCACTGTGCACCTCTGATTTCACCTCAAAGTGCATGTGAGTGTCTCGCTTAAAGACTCTGATGCAGCTGATTGGGCTGCTGCTGCTGCTGCTGCTGCAACATGCTGGCTAATGAGTTTCAATTAAAGATTGAATCAGTCTTCTGCACAGTGTCAATGATACGTCTGCAGCTGGCATTCAAGGCCTTAAAACTCAGATATTGCTTCCAAGCTATCCAAATGAGTCTTTTCCGAACCTGGTTGGCCTGGGCAGGATCAGGAGACTGTCGGTGTTTCGGTAAATGTGAGATAATCACATCTGAATTTTGCCAACTGTTCTGGATTTACCATTCATACTCAAAGTATGAACAAAAGCAGAAGCTTTGATGCAAAACACAGAACAAAAGGATGCCTTTTTTTCAGTCAGCTGTCAAGCACTGTGCAGGGTTAAGGGTACGACTGTGCCACTCGCTCCTGTTTAAAGACATCAGGATCCCTCCTTCCTCTCTCATTTAGGGATACTCAGTTACACGGCAGCCAGGTGGAGTAGGCAGGCTGCTGGCAAGCAAACACTGGCTGCACCTGCGCTATGTAGTAGTTACTGAAGTTGCCATCTGCCACATAAGGAGCAGGTTGGTAGTAACATGTAACATTAGCCACATTGGGGATGACATTCTGCTCAGCCAGGACACGTACAGCCAGCATGGCTATGAGCCCTAAGGTCTGCCGTCTCTCGTGTCCCATCAGACACACGGTGCTCTCGTTGACCACTCCGTGGAGGGTCATCAGGTAGTCGTACTTGCGGTCCTCCAGGCCCACAAAGTGGTTTTGAAGGTAGGACTCCAGCTTGCGCTGCTGCTCGCCAATATCAGGGAAGTCAATGAAGAAGCGCGAGCACATGTAGCGCTGCAGGGACTTCATCTCTGACTCTGACGCAGCCCGGAACCCCCTCACCAGCAGGTGACAGTACTTCAGGAGACCCCCTCCACGGATCTCCTCCGGGTTCCGCGTGCAGATTATCTTGTGACGTAGGTGGTCCAGAGCCTCACTGAAGTCACCATACACGCTCTCGCCCATGATGGTGGGGTGGAAGGTCTCAGCCATGGGGTTCTCTGAGCAATCATAGAACAGCAGCAGAGAGTCAAGCTTGATCTGAAATGAGTCCACGCTGAACTCAAACTGCCGCCGGAGAGAGTCCACAAACTTCAGCTCCACATTCTTCCCCCGGTTATTGGAGAGGGAGATGAGACTCCAGCGGTCTGAGTCATTGCACACCTTCACCATCTTTTGCACATAGGCTTCCTAAATGAGTGAGTGTGCAGAGGGTGAAAGAGAGTGAGAGAAAAAGAAGCACAAACAAAGTGAATAGAACTGAAGCTGCAATTACTAATTCAGTAGAATTCTGCCTAACTTTGCATTGTACAGTAAGGATTTGAATTTAATGCCTATATTTATACAAGTAATTACTGTATGTTGTTGAGCTATTAATGCTACTGACCTCAATATTAAAGGCTATGGAATGTACTTATATGGCTGAGCTCAGGATCCCTTCCAAATTGGTTTAACTCGATCCTCTTAACTACAGCAAACAAATTTTTTAACTATCACTAAAGTGATCTAATTGCACATTAAGCTGTGCGTAATGGTCGCTAATTTCTGAAGCAGAAATAAAAATCTGCCAGGGCGTGTGTAGCCTACCTTTAACGTTAAAGGGGTTATTTTCTCCTTATTCACACAGTCGGGTAAAAAATCCAGGAGACAGTCCAAAACTATGTCCTTCACAGTCTGAAAATCACTCTCTCCTTTCATATTTGCGCAAAATATGAGGTCAAGGTCTTTATAGCCCAGTCCGCTGTCCTCGTGCAGAATGTGGCTGGCCGCAGAGCCGTTTAATCGAACGTCCCGGACATGGATCTGTTTTTCCTCCATCCGACTGCGCACCACTTTAACTATCTGCCGCGGCTGCATCTCCAGAGTGGGGAAGTTTCCCCGGCCGTGTATCGGGATGGTCTCCGTCAGGATGGCATCCAGTCGCTGCACTTGCTCCCAGCTGAGGACGCTGACGTTGCTGCTGTCTGTGTCGGACACACAGCTGGTAGTGGAGCTGCTATCTTCCTCTGACATGGTGTTGAAGTCCTCCGGAATTTCAATAAAACAAAATTCAATCGTTTTCTCAAAACAGTAGGGTCTTCCGCATGAGGAGTGCCAGTATTTGAAATAGTCCAAAGTGACTGTAAACAGAAATAATAATAATAATAATAATAAAAATATATATATATTAAAGAGCAGCGGGGCTGGTGGCTGTGCGTTACAGTTTGCGCACTCTGGTTGGAGATCCAAGCGGAGAAGTGGCGCAGCAGTCGAGCTGGTGACTGAGCTAAGGGAGAATCTGAGCCCGCTAACAAAAGCGCGCGGAAGAGCGAGCCCTAACTTTCTCTTCTGTCTCTTTTACGCCTTTAAAACATTTGCCTCGGTGCTGCTGTCAATGCGTCCGAGCGCTGCGCATCACAGTCTTTGAAGGTCGCTGATGATCCAGGAGGGTGTTTGCTTTTCCGACTGTGACTCCATCGCCCAAAAGGCACGCCTATGACTTTATGAATTTGCATGAATAAGCTGCTGCTCAAGTCGCGCTTTTGGCACAGTCCTCCCACTGACGTTCAACCCCCTCGGAGGAATCTTGTGGATTTTTACGCACGGCTCCTACATATTTTTTAATATCTCCTCCTGCTGCCAAATAGTAATCCCGTTAATGCAGCTGTGTGCGCTCAGGAAATCCAGCTTCCTCTCCTCGAGTCTCTTTAGATCAACATATTCCCCCCCCGTGCTTTTTTTCTATAAGTTAACCGATACTTGCCCACTTGACACGCAGCATCCTTCTGCAAGACTCTGGTCTGTAGTCTGAAGTTGTCAAGCTGCACTTCACCCCGCCCCCCATCTGCTTCTCGCTGCTAACGCTGGTCAGTTTGACAATACTATAAGGCTCTGCTTTATCAAGCTGCTCCATAGTCTTATAGTAAAATTTTAAAATGAATTTTAATGAGAAGATATATATTAAATTTCATATCACTTCATGAGATAACTGAGGCTCCGAACCACACTGAATACGGGAACAATCATTCAGTTACTCATGAGATCATTCCCGTGGTCATGATCCCTCTTTTGTCAAATAAAATTACAAATTTAAAAAAAAGAGGAAAAAAAATAGAATTAAATTGTTAAAAAAAATAAGCAAATAAATAAATATAAAAGTATTCTAATCTGTTTAGACTGAGCTGATCCGCAACTCGCTACACGTCGTCATGTCGCCATCTATGGGCTGGCTGGTTTAGGCCTTTAAGTAAATCAGCTGAGCTACACTGAGTCTAAGGCTACCTTTACAGTGTCACTATCTACAGTCATTGTTAAAAGTCATCAAAGAAATGCGACTTTTAATTTTAAAAGAAAAAAAAAAGTGGGTAAACATTTTGCCTGTGACATTAAAAACATGTTACCTCTGACCTCACATACACCTTCAGCTGCTGATATGCTCAGTGACCAATCAGGATACTCTCTAAAACACACTTTAGCACAGGGGTGGGCAATTCCAGGCCCCGAGGGCCGGTGTCCTACAGGTTTTAGATCTCACCTTGGGTCAACACACCTGAATCACATGATTAGTTTGTTACCAGACCTCTGGAGAACTTCAGGACATGTTGAGGAGCTAATTTAGCCATTTAAATCAGCTGTGTTGGTCCAAGGATACATCTAAAACCTGCAGGTACACCGGCCGTCAAGGCCTGCAGTTGCCCACCCCTGCTTTAACATGTCCATCATGTCATTGGTTGCAATTAAGGGTTTGCATTGTGGCATTTCATCTCTTTGATTAATGTCATTATATTTCTGTATGGCTTCTTATGAACCTCTCAGACTCTATTAAATCAGCATGTGAGAAGGTCAGGGGTTGCATGAGCCCGAAGGGATCAGTGATGCCCAGGGAATGCCATGTGGAGGCAAAGGAGGCTGTCGTCACGGACACTCTATTAGGCACGGGTAAAGCCCTGCGTCACTGGAGCCACCCAGATCTGTAAACCCTGATTATCCCATATACTCTACTGCACTGTCTTAACTCAGAGTCCCACACAGGAGCTGTGCGTAACTCCCTCATCATGACAGGATGCAGACACACGCAGTCAGCTATAATGGCGCTTACAGTTAACTTGCACCCCTGTAAAATCAGCCTTAATTAAAGAACGATTTTCAAATTTGGAAGAAAAATATTATTTTTAGAGTATAATCTAAAGGGTGTTTTAAAAAGCTTGACCTTCACTTCATCTGTTGCCTGTAATTGTGTGTTTTGTTTTCTCTTTACTTTGTTTTGGCATGTTGAACTGCAGACAGGTTGAACTGAAACTGAATCCCACATCTGGAAATATACATGGAACCGTTAGTCAGTTACAGTGGACTGAAAGCAGCTCTGCCAATGCGTTTCCCAGGTGTGGAGACACGGTTTGCAAAGCATTGGACTGGGCCCCGTGGCCATGCATGGTGCTGCTGCTCCCCTCTGCAAAGCTAAATCAAAGCCAGCAGCAGGTATACACATCCATTACAACACCAAGGACTGCAAATGAAATGTTTTGTATAAACACAACCTGGCACCTCATTACTCATTGCGAAATGGATGATTTATTCTTTTGAGCGTATTGAAAGACAGGAATGAGATTATGTTGTCAGAAATTCAAATGGAGGCGCAAATTCAAAAATAATACATACCCTTTCCTACTGGTGATGTTAATGCCTTTTCCTGTCAGATGACTTGGTGGTTATTTAGATTTAAAAATCATTTCCAAAACAGAGCCTTGTTTTCCTGCTCTGCAGGATCTAATGTATGTGGATGAGACGGCTTCAATGCCTCATAAAGCAATCTTTTACAATCACACAAAGTTTTCCTCTGGGGTCTATGAAAACATTTCTGGACAGTTCAGCCCAATAAAGAAAAAAAAAGAAAAGAAAGAAAAGAAAAGACAGGGAGGGAGTCATTTTGTTTTCCAGTATCATTTATCAGACTGCATGAGCTGGTTTTATCTACCATGAAGTGAAATGTCGCTGCTCCCTTTGAGCTTTTCCCTTCAGATCAGGACTGTGTGGCAGATGGACCTTTAAACGTACTTTTTACTTTTCCTTCTAGTGACAAAGCCTTTGAAAAATATTTATAGACATACATAACAGATACAGACAAACTAGTCATCATTGCAGGTTCTTCACTTGAAAGGACAAGTCATTATCAGACACTGGATTACAGACAAATGCCATTAATAATGGATTGGATTTATATAGCGCTTTTCAAGCCACCCAAAGCGCTTTACAATGCCACTATTCATTCACTCTCGCATTCACGCATTCTTTCATTCTTTTTATTTTAAGTGCAGTTTCAAAATGAATTGGACTTATTATCTGCATAGATAAAAGTAAAACATCAGTGCTTTTTGACAATACAGCATCGCACTGTGGCTGCAGTTTTCAGCTGCACATCCAAGATAAGAATCTCCTCTTCTACCCCATCTTAACTGTGCTCTGCTGAATTGAGATCTAGTGACTGAGGAGCAGATCTGAGTACAGTCAACCCATTGTCATGTTCAAAAAACCAAATGAGATTATTTGAGTTTTGTAATATGGAGTGTGGGTATTTACCCCACTGGAAGCGCAAGATGAGTACATTGTGGTCCTAAATTGATGAGCAACAATGCTCAAGTAGGCTGGAGTTTTTAAATGATGCTTAGGTGGTACTAAGGGGCCCAAAATAAACCAAGAAAATATCCCCCACACCATTACAACACAGCCAGCAGCCTGAATTATTAATACAGGGTAGGATGGAGCCATGCTTTCATATTGTTTACATCAAACTCTGACACTACCATCCAAATGTCACAGAAGAAATAAAGACTCATCATATTATTAGTATTATAATCATACTAGGCAACATCATTCCAGTCTTCTATTGTCGAACTTCTGGTGAAACTCTGAAAACTTTAGACTCAATTTCCTGTTCTCAGCTGACAGAAGTGGCACAAAGTGTGGTTTTCTGCTACTGTAGCCCACCTTTCTCAAGGATCAAAGACGCTCTTCTACATACCTTGGTTGCATTCCCATCACCTCAAAGCAGTCTGGCCATTCTCCGCTGATCTCTGGCATCGCGATCGATCGATCGATCGATAGATAGATAGATAGATAGATAGATAGATAGATAGATAGATAGATTGATTGATTGATTGATTGATTTGTAACCACCTTGTTGGCTTTGCTTACTGTTAGCTGAAGCCAAAACCTCTCCTACCTCTCGTTTTATTGTTGTTTCTTATCATAAGTCTAAACATTCTATAAGTTAGCATTAGCTAGGTTTGTATTCAAAATAAAGGCTGAGCTACTGTTACTAAATGGCTAATTTAGGGTTAGCATTTTTAAAGACATTCTTTTTTTTTTAAATCAAGAACAAAGTCAAATGACAAATTTACATCACAATAGATGGAGACACAAAAGATTTCCACACCATGTGTTTTTATTTGTCAAGCTGAAACTCTAGGTAACACTATATAGTAACACTTCAGCTATTGTGCTAATGTCACTAGCAGTGCATAGTTTCGCTATAGTGTTTTAGCTAACCTTGTTGCATGTTTTACTTTTAGAAATTTAGTAATACACCCAACCTTTATAGTTACGAAAAACAATTATTATGCTATTATTCTTATATACTGCAAACAACCACGTTAGCATTTTTTGTTTGTTTGTTTTTATTTTTCCAGTTTGGGCCAGTGGCAATTTTCCTATGTTTGTCATTATGATTGTCGTGTTTCCTCTGTTCAAAGTCTTGATGACATTGTGAGGTTTTGAGATGAATGTATCACATCTGACATCCTGACGTAGACCCTTTGCATTCAAAGAAGGTGGAATTGACTCCAGAGTAGATGGTGGAGATGCAGCTCATTAAGAGCACAGACTGAACATTGACTGTAGGATGTAGCCAATATGACATCACCCACTGCTTTGGGAAGTCTCATTTAGACTCTTCAAAGTCAGCATTTTGGGTGCCGTCAAGTTGGCCTCTCACCACCATGCTGGTTTTCTGGACCAGGCAGTGACCATTTCTGGACAAGTGGATGGAGCTCTATAGTATCAACTAACGCTAGCCTAGCAAGTTTAAATAAAAACCCCTTTATTAAAAAGTCATTCTAAATCCCTGCTGTGGCGGAAAGTTAATTTTAAATGTAAATGTTATGTTTTGTTGAGGAAGGATGCTGAGTAGCGAGGTGTAATGACATATAATGGTTGTGCACTACATTAGCTTAAGCACTTATGTAACATTAGCCACTGCAAACATTTTACCAATGGAACAGTTGATTTTACAACATCAATCTGTGTACATGGCTCTACCAATAGGACCATCTTGTGCATGCATTATTTTTGGTGCTTTTGCTGGTAAACTGTTTCAGCCAGGAGAGATGGTGACTGAAACAGTTCCTCTAAGATAAATATGTCTTTCTCATTGCCAGCAAAGAAACCAGAAGCAAAGGATTTACAGTACAAGCACTGTCACATAAAAGACAATTCATTTTCAAGTTGTTTTGGGGGGGTGGGGTTCCTGCTACCGCTGTAACTTAGAGAAGAAAAGAAGATGGAATAATTGGATGTCAGATTCGATCAGAAACACTTGCCCTGAGAAGCTCTGCAGCATGACTAAGATCTCACGTATGGGTGACCAGTTTCTAAGGCAATGTTGCCTAAGAAAATACATGCATAACTAGGAAACAAAGATCTACTCATGCTTCTCAGCTCTCTGTCTCCCCTATCATCCTTTACCCTCGTCCTCTCTTTTCAGAGATAACTGGATTTCCAGGAGGGTCGCATTAGTTTGTCCCAGCTGTCGGAGAGATATTCCCACTGCTGACAGCAGAGTTAGTTTTGGTTTTGGATCAGAGGCGCAGAGAGAGAAATGGGATTTCCAGCCACCTTCAGTCGAGCTGCTTCTGACCCCCAGTGGCAAAAAGCTGGAGAATCGCTCTGCCTTCAAGGAAAAGCAGTGCGGGGTTATGTGGGTTCTGTGGAGTGGGAAGGAACAGTCACCTTTGCACAGAGGATCCCATTATTTCAGCTTCTTTTGATCCAAAAGAGACACAAACTGTGGTGTGCTTGGCTTCAGATTACTCAAGGTCGATTACGGCTAAAAGTTACAAAACAGGTCTTATTTCATTGGGAGATAAGTGAGGCCCATCTCATCTAATCTTCCCCATTACAGGGTCTTTGTGCAAGACCAGGAACAGCAAAGGATCTGAATGCTGCTCCTAAATTAATTCACCACCTAATAGATGCTACAGATATGCTGTTTTTTAGTACTGTATGTGCTTGTGTCTGGCATACTTGCATTCACTTGACCAACGCTAATGGTATGACAGCACTCCCCTGCACCTGGAAGCTCAAACTATGCTGGAAAGCATCCACATCAAACAGCCACACCTTAAAGTTGAAGGCTTTTAAATGTGGTTTTCTAATCTGTGGCTATGTGACTTCACACATAATTGTACCCTGCATCCTTTACGGGTGTGCCCATTTATACTAACAACACGTCTCAGCTGTCATTTGAATCTAAAGGTAGAACGCAAACCCAGCTAACTCTACAAGGCCTTATACTGTCTATTTTTTATCCACTGACATCATCAATTTTGGGCAAAATGTTTATTTCTTTTTTTTTTGCTGAGACTGACAGAAAGGTGGAGTCTTGGGGCTATACAGTAAATATAAAGAAATAGCAATGAGTGCTAGAAGCCAGACCTCAAGCCAGCTAGTCAGGATATGCTGTCAATGATTTCAAAGAGGAAATCCAAAGTTGTCAGGTCATAGGACAAATTTCCACTTTCTGTCTCTTATATAATCATGGGCCAGAAAACATAGTGGCATTTTTGATTCCTGTCTCTATATTTTCTTCATTTTCTTGGTGTCTTGCATTTCTAAATCTCGTTTCACTAAAGAAGTGTTCCTGAACCCAAAACAGAAACTTCCATCAGAGAATCACATAATAGTTTTTTATATTTATGTATTCTCTGACAAAGCCAATAGACAGTGTATTCTTAAAGATCCCTTTTTGCCACACAGTCATTCATATAGTAGTAAAACCTTCTTGATCTTTATTTAACAGAGCCAGGATGCCTAACATATTTTAAAAGATCTATTAAGAAAGGCCATAATTAATGCATCACGTTTCTTGGAAAACAACGTGAAGCTGAGAGGGCATCTCCTGAATGAGATCCAAGACGGCAGGTAGGGTGCCACGTTTCAGCCACACTCTGGGAGTAAAACACTTGCAGAGGCTCTAATGGTCTTTGTAAAGCTGCCAGCTCTATGACGGCCGTGGTTAGGTCAGGTAATCCTGAGCTAACTGGCTTCTTGTCTGGCAAATAGGATTGAAGAAGCTTGTTGAACTTTTATTCCTGACAGAGGCTCTGAAAAGAAACCAAGCAGCGGGTTAACGTTAAGCTAGCCAAGAACCCAGAGTGATGTTACAGCTGAGTGACTGTTGACCCCAAACCAGCAGCCAGACCCTGAACTTCAACAGGTAACTAACCAATGAGCAGTCAGCGGCAGTGTGTGGGACATTAGCCTATAGGTTCATGCTGTTAAACGATCATTTTATGAAGAAACACGAAAGTAATGTAATGAATGAATTTCTCCTGGGAGTAATTAAGTAACGCACTGCAGTGCACGTTTCTCTCAATGACCCCAACACTGATCGCATCAAGAGCTAGTCAGATGAGGACAGTGTCAGGACTGAGTCAGGACCTGGATGAATGAGAACCTACACAGACAGTGATGCATGTAAGTTCTGTTAAAAACGCACCTTGTAATAGTTCTACATGTTGAGATTGAATATATCCATTGAGAACATCCAGGCACAATCATTTTCCTGGTGCTGTAGAAAAGAAAAGCACTAGATCCTGAGACAGCAGGTCATTATTTTTCACATTTTGATAACAGAAGCGCCAACTTTCACACCAACAACACTATCCAGCCAGGTATCAAAGAGTAGGTATAAAAGAAGACCTATCAGATACTATAACTTGATTTGACTGGTCGCTTATGCCCCTGGAAAGTGTACCGGCCACTAAAAATGCTACATCACATCACACACGGTTTTGTTATTCTTAGTGAAAGACACTATTATACTCCCATTATACTGGTGCTCAAATCTGGTTATAGGAGAAACAAAAAAACTATTTCTTCAAATAGCTTCAGATTGTGACACTTGGACTGAGTTTAAAAATAATCTGACTGCAGTTTTTAAATATAACAAATATTTTTTTCAGCCCTGAAAACTTCACGTATGTATCTCCTGTACTTAATAAGTTCGGAGGCATTTAAAATACTGAAAAAATAAGGATATCTGGAAAATGCCAAATTTGCCAAATTTCTGTCTGTTATGTACTTTGATGGACTTCATTAAATTTACTGAAGGAAAAAAAAAGAAGAAGAAAATCAATAATTCTGTGGGGGTGAGGTGAATTTTCACTGAATGACCCAGATAGTAAACAATTCACCTCAGGATTAAAGAAATGAAAACAAATTACTATTCTGGTATTTCCTGGCATACTGTATACGCAGTATTTAAAAAGAAAAAAGAAGAAGTCGGAGCGCTGCTAAAGCATCATAATTATAACCATGACCATGAAGAGCAACTCGATGAGTGATTAAATCTGGCTGGATGAATGGGGTTTGACCTTGATTTTGCTTTAACCTGGAACTCTCCAGGCAAAGCAGTTGGGAATGTAGGATGTGTTCCATGAGACGTCAAGCATGTCCCTTTTTCTCCATAAACAAATTAATCCTGAAGTGATCTTCACCATCCTGAGGACAGCCCTATGATTTTCCCATCTGCCCGGCTGGAAGGCCAGGAGTGAGCACCACTTGAGAGGATGAGCGCTCCTTCCTCGAACATGCCGAACAGCTCGGTCACACTTCTCCTTGCCAAATACTACAGCACTGATTCCTAACCAGGGTAAATATAGCCCAGGAGGTACTAATGCAGCTGTCAGAGGGAATGTAAACATTACTTAATTTAAAAAAATATAATCTACATTGTCAGTCACTGAAACTGAGTGAAAAGCATCAACATAGCTAAATGGATATAGACGAAGTAAAAGGCTATAATGACATGTAATGATAAAATTGTTAAGCTTAAAGGTTGCTAATGGCTATTTATCTAAAAGTAAAGGTTAAGCAGTTAACAAAGAGTAGCTAATGGCTAAAACAATCCTCCCATAGATTTCATTGTCTCGTTTCTCTCCTATAACGTTTCTGGTAAAGGCTGCGTGGCTTGCTAATCTAAATGGTAAGAGCCAAAAGTATTGCTTAAATGGCTGCATTTGCACTGAAGTGTTGATGGTGGCATCAGCCCCAAGGTTCTGAGGACCTGTGCTAGCCAGCTGTCTGAGATCCTGGGTGAGATAGCAGAAGATACCAGCTGTCGAAAACATAATTGAATGATCCCTATTTTTCCTGCTGTTGTGTAGTGAAAATCTTTTTTTATTTGTTGAACTTTTTGCCACACAGCTATTCACCTCTCCTTCTGAACAACTCTAAGATGTTCCTTTTTTTTTTTTTAAACACAACTCTTCTACTCATTAACCTAATTAGCAGTGAGATGTTTGACCAGTTTGAATGATTTTTGGTAATACGTTTCTTCTGTTAAACTTACGCAGCATCCCAACTGAAGAAAAACATAACGGTGAGACTTTAACAGAGCCAGGCTTCCTGTTTCCAACACTTCTAGTCTGTGTGACCCTCTGCTGTTTGTGTACAAAGAATGAATCTAATCATCCACATGCTGCAGAGAGCCTGCTCCCATTTGGGTGGTAGCAGCTGCACAGTGAAGATCACCTCCTTTAACATGATTCAGCTATAGGAAATCTCAGTAAACATGTTGACCAGCTCATACATCAATGACCACCTGACAGACAGGGTGCAGTATATAAGACTGTTGCTCTGTCTGCATTCCTGTTCACAGTGTACAGCTCAGATTTACAGTACTACTACGGGGTCGTGCCACCTACCTACAGTACTGACAGTTCTGCAGTGGTTGGTTGAATGTGTTAGTGGGGTGGAGGCACTAGTGGATGAGTTTGTGAAGTGGTTTGGAAAGAATCAGAGACAATCCATGTCTACCCCGGGGCAGGATCTTGATGTAATGGAGCAACGCAAGTGCGTCCACATCAACAACAGGCTGAAGGGGATAAGTGGTCTCTATTTCCTAAGAAAACCGAGATCCTTCAGAAGCCAACCCACACAACCCACAAGATCTGCTTCCTGTCCTGTATCCATGCCCTGAGGGGGCTCTACATATTATTAGGTTTTAAAGTTATAGCTTATTGGTTAATACTCCTTAATACTTTATCTGAGCTTGTGTTCTACAGTCATATTTAGGAGACGTCGTGTGGCACTACACTACACGCTAAACCACTTAATTTTTATTCAGCACACAAATGCACAGCATGAGCAGTCCTTTTGAAAAGAAAAAAAAAATCTCTCATTAGTTTCCAGGCTACGTTGGTGTGATGTCAAAAAGGAAGTTTTCTCCCTCCGAGGCATTGATTCATGTGTCATCTCTGCACCAGCTAATAGATCTTAATCTGTAATTAACATTTTCCCCGTGAGCTGTCTCTTCCTGACTTCCAATGTGATGCTCTACCTGTAATTACAGCCAATAAAATCCCTCAATCACCGTGCTCTCTGCTCAGATCGGGGTCATCACAGTTAATCACAGGTTGAGACTTAATAATGGTCATTTGCTCATGCAGGGCAGATGACGTGCAGAGAGATGGAGAGCTTAAATGTTATTTTTTATTAGATACTTTGAGATCCACATTATCCAGCGAATGACTGAGTCTCTCTGATAAGACTTTATTTAGAAATTCTAAAATTCTATTCTGTCCACTCAGATCTATGAAACACAGAGAGGAGCCAGGTTCATTGCACAGGTGAGATGTTTTATTATTGCATGCCATTTTCCCATCACATCTTTAGGCCTCAAACATACAAACGCACTGGCAAAAATGGCATCTGAAAATGAGAACATTACCTACCAAGCTTACACTGGCTCCAGGAAAAGAGCTGGAGAGTAAAACCATAAGGAGAAAAAAAATTATTTTTAGCTGCTTTACTTTGTTTATCATGTAATAGAAAGGCACAGGAGCATTTCTAGAACACATTACTGAGCAGTTGAACACAATCAACCCTACTGAGTATAGTCTGGCTTAAGCATTCGCTGTAACTTCATCAAATAACACTTTTTATTCTATGACAAATGTGAGCGTGTTTGAATTTAAAGTAAAGGTTACTGTTTACTGCAAAATTACCATGTCACTGCAGATCAACTGAAGCACACAATGTTGATATAAAGCAGGGGGGTCCATAAAAGAAAAAAAAATGTACTGCCTTGCTAAACAGCTCACATACGACTTGCTCCTGATGCTCTACCACAGATGATGTTTGGCACTCTTTAACTTCTCTTAAGCTCCAGAGAGCCCCTGTGATGTAGCCTGGACACATTCTGTGTGGCCTGGAACGTCTCACATTTTCACTTCTTTGACAACTTCAACTTCACATCACTAATAATATTCATTTGTAAGAGTTGTTTAGTTTTTATGCCATTGTTTTTGCTGAGTAAAGAGTACATCAAAAGAAAAAAAAAACATGCACAACTCATCCCAGTCCCAGTACTGTATTCAATTGTGGGAAAAAACACTCATTCTTTCACACACAAACAAAATGCTGAGCAGCAATAAAACAAATTAAACCTAAAACTGCAGAGAGAAGCGAGCTTCGCATCACACTCCTCTTAAACTAGGATGATGAGTCCCAAGTACGTCTTAGTATGGACTGATGGATCTTGAGGAAACTGCCTGAAGTATAGAGTGACTATGGGATGAGATGTTCTCACATTGATGGTATGTAGCGGTTGTGGTGAACGTCACTGGCGTTAAACATCAGTGTTTGTTCCAGGTCGGGACTGCTATGGGACCTCTGGAAGACCTCTCCACCACTATCAGCTCATCTGGGTTGTCATGGGCTTTATAGTGGAACAGAAGATCCTGGATGGCCCGCTCTTCAATCTATAAAGACAGAAAATAACAAGGAAAAAACTGAAAAAAAAACAACAACAAAAAACAAACTTCAATTGAGAGGGAAAAGAACAAAATGCTGACGCTGAAAGCTTAATGGTAATAAGTGTTTTACTTAATAGCAACCAGAAAACCTCACAGGGAAAAAGTGTTTTTGTGAAGGCTCTGACAGAAGTCTGGCAACCAGCTGGAGAGGAGAAGAGTGTGCTGTCAAAGAGACAAACCTGGAGACACCTCATTTCTAACCAGCACTGTACAGAGTGCAATGCTGATTAGGTAAAAGTCAGTCAGATAAGGCAAGACAGGAGACACAAGAAGCATCTTCTGATGGACCACTGCCATGTTTTCCATACCGACGCTGTGCACAGAAGCTATCCAATCAGTGATGCCAAGGGTGTGTGTGCGTGCTTGTGACACACAGACACAATGTGTTACCTGGATGAGCGCCAGCGGCTTCTCTCGGCTGCGGATCAGCGCGGCTTCCTGCTGCTTCTCTTCCTCCACGATGGAAGCAAAGGTCACCAGGGAGGAGAGGGGAGGGCTGCCCACTGCACCCAGCACCCACGGCCTGAGGGGATAGATGGCGCACACACACACACACACACACACACACACACACACACGTTGGTATCCAGTGCTGCAACAAGAGTCTGAGTCAGTGGACAAAGGTTGAGTCAACCACTACTGACAAGCTCCGGTGTGTGAATGGCCACCTGTCCACCCGGCTTTAACAAGCCTCTGCCACTACTGCACAACAGTACTGAAGTTAAAATGCTTTGCTGAAGACTTTAACATGATTGCTGCACATGCTACAATAAAAAGTCAAGCTACAACCCTTTCTGATCTCTGCTGCATTTGACACAGCACTCTTCCTAGGTGTGCTGTGTCAAATATCATGGTATTTATTTGGGTCTGGGTCAGGGACACAGGGATGGATGGGAAGAGACAGAGGACATAGCGACATTCCCAAGCCAGCCAGACAATAGACATAATCTCTCTGGGGTTTCCTGGGTCTGCCCCAGAGTCCTCTCTAAGTAGGATGTGCCTGAAACACCTGATCTAAAAGGGATTCAGGAGTTATATCCCTCAACCACCTCAGCTGGTTCATTTTAATGTAGAGGAGTGTCTGCTCTACTCTGAGCCACACCAAAATGACTGAGCTCCTCATCTCTGAGGGACAGCCTAGAAACCACTTGGAGGAACTTGTTTGTTCCTTCACTTGTATCTGCAATCCAGTTCTATCACTACCCACACCTCGAGGCCATAGGTGAGGGTAAGAATGTAGACTCACCAGTGAGATGATAACTTGGCTCTGATGTTTGGCCCTCACTTTACCAAAACAGACTTGGTAAAGCGTCTTCATTACTGCAGACCACATCATCCGCAAAAAACTTTTTGCAAATTCAATTTCAAATTTCTAGTTTCACCTCTTGGCTGAAACTAGAAATTCTGTTCATAAAGATATGAGCAGAATTGATGACGAGGGGCACAAACCACTGGAGTCTGACTTACTGCTGAAGTTTAAAAATACCAGCATATTCTAATGCTGCCTTGTGTAATGCATTTATAGAGTAAAGCTGTGTCAGAGTTTGCAGTTCTCACTGCACTCTCCCACTCATTCAGTCCCCCCCAAAGCTATTCTGATAGACCAAGTTAATAGCTACATGTTTCATTACATTCAGCAGCTCAGTGGGGTTTCTGATAGCATGCAGCACACTGTTCAGTCTGTTAATCTTCCCTTGTCAGAGGAATGAAGGTAAGAACAGTCACAAGCTATATCCATTTACACACCGAGGACATACACAGCAACATTTTTTGGGATTTGCGTTCGCAAACACATTGTTTAGACTTTTATATTCAGCATCCTTGTTGACTCTAAAAATTGTAGAAAAACAGACTCCAAAACGTGACGGCTCACACATCAGTGTCCAAATGGATTAGCCTAAAAATAAAATGCAGACCTTGCTCCAACAGTATAAGAAAAGTCACACCTGTTATCATTTGTAAACATGAGGCGAGTTACTGCAACAGCAGGAAAAAAAAAAAAGCTGTCAGAGGATTCAAAGTGTGCACAAAGGTTGACTGAAAGCCGACTTAAACCCCTTTCCTGCTGCTTATAGATGGTGTTTTTCCCTTGAAACACCATGTATATATATATATATATTCACATTTCTAAATCCTCCTAAAATACTTGTACAACAACTTAGAGAAGAGGGTATAAATATATAATGTTTGTTAAAGAATACATCTATTCAACACAGTGGGTAAAATATGACCTGACTCATACAAATGAGCTACCTTTAGACTGATTTGTGTGTGCTTTAAGTGATTTTTTTTAGTTTGTAGGTCGTTTATATAGCGGGTTGTTACAAATCCTGCCAAAAACACTCCATTATGGCGCACGCTAATGTCGTATGGAAAGAGGGGCCTCCGTTTGTCTGATCGTTCATCTGGACGAGAGACAACGATGGAAATATTTCCACAAGACATAAGCAGAGGAAAAAATGTCTGACATTCAATCACAGCGCAGATTATAAAGGCATCTCTATTAAATCTGATTTGGGATGTGGAAACTGTGTCCCAGAAGGCAGACACAAGAGCGTGCACGGCTGCTTCCTGAGCCTTGAACTCGTCCGTGTCTGCTCATCCAAATACCCGGGCGAACCTGAAACCTGCTCCCGTTTCTGTGTGATCTGCTGTGACACAAGGGCTGCCCTTATCAATTCTGATTAACATCACTGATTTCACTTGACTTACTTTCACAGCTGTTTAATATCTAGCAGTCTGCTCTTAACAGCATGAAGCATGGCCAAACATACAGCAGAGGAGGATGAAATCAGATAAGAGATGTGCTTACATACAGATAGACAAGATTAACTTGACTTTGCGGACCTGAAAGGAATTAAAAGCTGCAAAGGTGGCCAAACATAGAGGATTTCATTGCTTCCGAGCTACCCAACGTCAGAAAGAAGAGCACGCCACTTACTACAGCTAGGAATATCTTCTGTGCATGCCGTGTTTATCCAGCTGTTGAGGAACATTGTAAAGGTCAGGGTGACTCAGTCAAGGGCAGGTCAACCCAGCAGCACTGGGTCATTCAGAGCCGTTCACCTCACACAACAAAGAGCTTAATGCGTTTCTCAGGCTGTCAGCCTATCCAACTACAGCACATCTTATCAGTGCCCTGGCACTAGTTAGCGTTATGGTTAGTTACAATCACAGCTTTTATTTTTGCGTTTCCTGAACAATAAGTCTAAACAATCACTATCACTTCCTCTTTTATATGTCTTAGCTGCGAAACAGTGCCTGCTTGTGTTACGTATATACTGTCTTCCTGTTTTGGGGGCCAAGTTTGATGTTCAGGCTGCAGAAATTAGAAGTAAAAATAATGGGAGATTACTGCTAAGACAATTGGTTATCTACAGGGCTGCAGACTGCTGGAAAAAAAAAACACAACAGCTGATACATGATGAAACCTCAATAGTGCCTCCAAGTGGAAATCAGCAGCACAAGTCAGAAACACTCAATCTTACTGCAGCAGCAACCTATAATATGTTTTATGTAACAGATGAGGTACTCTTTGGCCATCTCAAAATATTTGGCACAGATTCGAGTCTCAATTCAGGACAATTTCTATCTCCTTAAAAAGAGAGGCTATTTTGGCTCTACCTCCAGTGTGTAAGGAAGAAACCCTTACTCCTGTACGCTACACTTTGACTTCTGCTTACCCCGCGGGTCTCTCTGACTCGCTGCCTTCAGCACACTTGAATGTGACCCTTCTGGCAGCAGGTGCAGCAACGATGGGGGATCCCAGGGTGCTCTGGCCCCTTTGCGTTCCGGTTTGCCCTGCTCGGATCAAATGGTTCTCTTCCTCCTCCAGCAGAGCCCGAAATGAACACGAGGAGGGTGGGGACTGGACAGCAGTTACCCTGCAGGTGGAAAGAAATCATAGAAGGGAAGAAGAAGTTCACAATTAAAAGCAAAAGGTGGCTACCCTTTCTGTAGCTGCTGGTGCGTTTAAGACATTACATAGTGGCTCACAATTTTCTTCATCTTGTCCCTTTTTGAGTAATTTAACCACAGATTCAGGTTTCAAATGCCCAAGCTCAAAGGGGACCTATACTGTAAGCATGCCCAACTTTGAGGGTAAAAACAAATAAATAAATACTAAAATCATAGTGTAGGGTAGATCACAAGGCAGATGACTGTGGCACATCTTATAACCTGTTTCAGAAACAGAATGCAAATTGATCATATTGCTAGTATAGTTAGTGTTACCTAATCCAAGCACAGCAACAAATATCCACCACAAGTATTCTCCAAGCCTTTTAACTAAACACTGGATGCAACATAAGCCTTCTGCTGTCAAACCATCAACAAGCAGGCAAACAATCACAATGATGCATTTTCACTAAGCCAACTTTTATCTGTTGTACAATGTAAACAAATATTTTTCTTAATAAAGCAGATCTACTTTACAAATAGGAAATATAAAGCTTTTGTAGCTGTTTGTATTTGTATTAGCTGTAAACCTGCTTTCTCTCACACACACACACACACACACACACACACACACACACACACACACACACTTTCTGTGGAAGGGATTAACAGTAGCATTTTAGCTAAGAGGAGAAGGGAGATTTCCACTCTTGATATTTTCTACATGCTACACAATTTCACAAATACTTGTCCCATCCAGAGTAGGAATGTGTGGGCTCACTGCACAAAATGCATTTTGTCTCTTTTGAGATTTCCTGAAATATATCAGGAACACAAAGGTATTCCATGACAGTAGCGGTATGCGTATTTGGGCTCACTCACCAGGCCTTTCCACTGCTTTTGGATGGAGTGGCTGTGGGGGTTGGTTTGGATGCTGTGGACTCCGCACTGGCCTCCTTGTTAGCCATGGCCAGCATCTTCCTCTGTTTCTGGGACAGTTTAGTGGAAAGAGGGGAGTGCTTAATGCTGGTGCTGACACTGTGGACAGGTGGGAAAATAAGCAGAGCTCAAGTAAACAACAGTTCTCATTTCCAGACAGTGGATTAAGAACTGAAAGATACATGTGTAATGTACAGATATTAGTCATTAATTAAACCCATCACTCCCTTCTATTGACTGGAATAAGTGGTATAAATCATTTTTTCATTGAAGATTTCTCAGTTAAACACTGTAGACCACCCGCCCACCTTCCAGGGCTTTTAGGAGTTGCTCCAAGAGTCTGCAGAGAGTTGGCTTCCATGTCCATGATGGTTCTCAGATCCAAGACTGGAGGTGCACGAGCAGGACTGCAAATTGAAAAAACAGAGTCAAACTTAATATGAAAGATATACTGCTCAGATTTCAGTGGTTATTCATTTATCAGGGCTGAAAATGCTTCCTTTCTGTTAACCACCCCCTCAACATAAAGTGGGTGGATATAAGGATAAAATGACATCCTCTCAAGATAGCCTTTGTTCAATCTTAAACCTGCATTTCTCAGCCGAGGAGATGTGGGAAAAACAAATTAATAAGACAACAAAAATGTTGATAAATTTCAGACCATCAAAGTTACCCTACCAGGGAAGGACCTTTGGGATGGTTTGCGGAGCAGAGTTGGGGGGAGTTGGGAGGCAGTTCTTAATAGATGTTGGGGTGCTGGGTGGGGTCTTCAGCCTCTGGCTAAAGGTTTTCTCATCCTGCAGATAAAAAAAATAATAAAACTCACAAACACTTCAACTCTAACTTAACAGTGTTAACTCGACCATCTTTGCAGTCTTGATTTTAATCTAGCAATTCATCTAATTATTTCACACTTCTAACTACACGCAATGTGCAACATATTAAAGATGTAAAATTAACCTCAGCTCTCTCATGGAAAACAGGTGACTGCATGTCTCTGGGACTGCCGACCCCCATGTAGCTGCCTTCAGAGTCTGATGTGAGGAGCTCCTGCAGAGACTCAGTCGAGTTTACCTTACCTGACTTCACCAGGCATGGGGAGACCACTGAGCAAAAAAAGAAGCATGTGTTAGGTAACGTCATAAATTCAATAACAACAAGATCCAACTTCACAAAGAAGCTGACAGCCACATACCAGCAGCAGGAGGGCTTTGGATGATATCAGAGAGAGTATAGCCCCCTGAGCTATCAGAGCGCCTCCTTGGTTTCTTCTTAGCCTTCATTTTAGCTTTTTTTAACAGGATTTCCCTGAAAAAGACAATGTGTGAAATTATTAGCAGATTATTGTTAGGCTGACACACTGAAGACATTTAATAGACGTCTTTAAAGGTATCACAGATAATTCCCTGCCTTTTAGCTATAAACCGTTAGAAATTAACATAGTGATACTGTGTACCAAGTTAATACCATATTTGACTGTACCTGCAAGAGTGATCCAAATCTGCTTCTGGTTTAGGGCTGAATGTGGAGTCCAAATCCTCATCCTCATACATACTGAGGTCTGGTGCACCAGGATATGGTGTGATAACACGCTTCTGCATTGCTGGGATCTGAAATCAAATGGAGAAAAAGAAAGAAAAACTTATGAAAAACTCTATGCAATAGACAAATAAATCTAAGTATGGCTGTCTTAGAAAACATTACATCACCTACAGTTAATCAATGAATCAATCGACAAACATGTTTTCAGTCTGCAGAGGCAGGAGAAACTCTCTACAGCTCAATCTCTACATTGTGTAGATAATTTTAAGATTTATCAGTGAAAGTCAGAACAACAGGATGATTTCTGTGACAAAAGACTGGAAGTAAAAGGCAGATGTAGCGACATCACTTCAGACTAGGTGAAGCCCCACCTGTTGATAATAATGTACAAAGTGAACTTTATGTTGTGTTCAGTGTAACTTTAACCTAGCAACTGAGCCCATAAAGTCATCAGGAAACTGAAGCCAAGGGTTGCTCCCCTATAGGCTTTTATACAACTGCATGTCTTTCTACAACTACAAGAGCTGCCCCCTGCTGTTCACTTTAAAGAATTATTTTATTTCACTGGGGGGGGAAAGAAAAAAAGAAATCAAGTTAAACAATGAGCATCTTTAAAAAGAAATTCTGACACAGACTGGGGTGTTTTTAAGGGTGGAAGGGGACTCACCATCTTCCTGTAGGCTGCAGAAAGCTCCACCAGCACTTCATCACTGAGAATATCCAGAGCTCTGAGGACACCAAAGTAACACAAAACAAAAACATATTGATTAGAAAACACTTCTCCTGTTTGCTCTGCTCTATGGATCCATATTTACATGCACACGTTCTACTAAACATATTCATGATCTTGAACACACCACTTTGAATCCAAAATGCTACACTGGCTTTAAGTTCTCACTTTGATTCCAGCAGAGCGGCCATGTTGAGCACAATGAACTGGAGGCAGGACAGTTTTAACTGTTCTGCATTGTACATGATGGCAAACTCCAGGAGCTCTGCAGCGTTCTTCAGAGTCACTGAGGGCAGAAAAGCAGCGGTTTGAAACGATGCAGCTGTGTGTGCTTATTGTTTTCATGAGTTCTATGTATAAAATTATTCAGAATCAAGATGACACGAGGACAATGTGAACTTAACTTTAAACAGATGCCCCAAGGCTAATGCTGAGAATTAGATACTCTAGATTAGATTTCAGTCCTGGATAGAGAGTGGACTAACAACATTCCATTCCTTCACACATAAAAGGGACACTACAGAGTTTCCAGTCTTTACAAATAAGAAATGGCTTAAGACAAGTAGATTTCTTCAGGTTTCTTCAAATGAGGGATTACTTTAATAAACACTGCAATATCCCAAACCCAAATATGGTTGAGTCAGAAATTTTTAAGATAGTTAAATTAGCATATGATAGTTCTCTGAGAAAGGCAATCTCCAAACTATATGATGTGCTCCTTCAAGCAAGGAAGGATACTACTCAAAATGTTAAGATTAAATGGGAATTGGAATCGGGGATGTGTATAACAAACGAGAACTGGGAGAGGATTTGTAATTTTCATTGGTACTCAACAAGTTCTTTATCTTGGAGAGACCACTGTTGGAAGAACATTATTAGATTTTTCAAAACCCCTCATCAAACTAAATATAAAAATGGGACAGCAGAATGCTGGAGAAGATGTGGATCAGAAGAGGCACATCATTATCATATCTTTTGGGACTGCCCTAACTTAAAAAATTACTGGCTGGGAATCCATAAAACTTTGTGTGAGGTTTTTAAGATAAAATTTGACATCAATTTTGTAAATTTGTACTTGGGCTTGGTTGTTGACTCGGTCCGGGGAGGGGACACAAAACTCTTACAAGCGCTATTAGCGGCCAGCAAAAAAAAAAAAAAAAAATCACTAACCAGAAAGTGGTTAAATCCAACTCCGCCAACACTTGAGGACTGGTTTAATGTGGTTTTCGAAATATTTAAAATGGAAAAACTGACATTCTTTTTAAAAATTCGGAAAGACAAATTCTACAAAATATGGAATAAATGGCAGGTTGACCCTCAACTTCATAATATGTACCTAATGTAGTTTTTGTAAATAAGTTAAACATGCTGCATTATGTAACACATTGTCAAGCCAATGAGTTAATTTTATTTTTTTGCTATCAGAATGTAAAACAAAAGGACTAAGAAAAAGGGTTTTTTTTTTTCCTTTTCTCTTTTTTTTGACTAAATAATGTCAATGCACTTTATTGTAACAAGTCCTTTTTTTTTTTCTTCAATAAAAATATAATAAAAAAAAAAAGAAGAGAGAATTAGATACTCTCAAATGAAGGGGGCTACTAAAAGAAAAAGAAAAGTGCAAGTGCAAGAAGTTATGTCACAAACTGGAGTAAGAGAACGTACGGTTCTCCGTGATGACGACCTCGCACATCTCCTTTAGCCGTGTGATGAGGAGCTGGTCAGCGACAACCAACACGTTGCAGACAAACTCTACATTCAGAGACTCTGGCAGGGAAAAGTGAGAGAACAGTATGATCAGTGTGGGGTTTTCCCCCACAGTCATCTAAATTTGGAGAGCACATGACCATAAAAAACAATTCAAAATGTGTTTTCATTAGGGAAAAAAACCCAAACTTGTTAGGTTACCTTTAATCGTGGGTGACTCATCTGTGTAAATGTACTCAAGAATGACCTGCAGGATCTCTGAGCTAGTGGGCATCTCGAGTGCAGAACAAGACGTGGCCTGAAGGGTTGCAAGACAATATTATCAGAGTACCAGTACGAAACTGTGTGACTTTAGAGCTGTGACTGGTTTAAAAAAATAATAATAATTATATATATCACAACAGAAGGATGGGGGACTTGGCATACCTCAATCCAGGGGTTACCGAGCATACTGTTGAAGTACTCTGCAGAAGGACAGAAACAAGAGAACAATTGAAGTACATTTTTCCAAAAAAAAAAGAAAGGAAAAAAAAGTGTTTCTAATCAACACTAAAATTTGGCTACTCACGTGAAGCGAACATTTACATAAAATACAGGTTTCAATTTTGGTCAAACTGGATGACTATCGAAAACATGTTACTAGGTTTTCTCACGTGTACTTCTGGAGAATATTGTCTCCAAAAAGGCCTACAATAATTAAGGAAGAACTGGATGTGGAACTGCCTCGATTGCATTTGCAGAATTTTGGGTTGGGGGATTTATTTATATAGACAGCTGGTGTTGGGACAGAACATGGACCAATATTAAGTACCCTAGGAATGTCAGAACGGTTGGCTGCAAAACTGCAGCCAACCCCACAGTCTTCTAAGAAATACTGTTAATTACAATCCTACTGCTTGAACAGAAACTCTGCATTTACATTCAACTGGGTTTTTATCTTAAAAACAAACCCATTTTAAAACATCTGGTTCACTTTACAGGTATTGTATTTTGTGAGGTTCATTTTTTACACGTCTCTTTGTTACCTCAGCTAAGGAGAATATGGTGTACGGGATTACTGAAAAAGTCATTCTGGATCCAGGAGGGGGTAGCATGTGTATCTAGATGACATGCATGATAAAAACTCATCTTTTCAGTAACAGTATTTGAACCTACAGACTACCTTTGCATGCTCTCTTACAGGCAAAAGGAAGGAAAACCAGTTGTGCTACAAAAGGTAATGAGTTACTTTCTTAAGCGGTTAGCCCTTTTAGAATTAAATGGTGCAAATGATATGTTATGCCATACACAGCTGTGCAAAACAAACTGAAGTTACAGTTTTTACTGATTTGAATGCTACCTGATTCATCTTACCTAGTCTGGCACAGAGGACACTTTTATGACAAGAAAACTCTTTCCCATCTTCAGATTTCAGAGTGACATCACAAAGATAAGAGCTGCACAGACATAGAAAGAACAAAATATACAAACAGTTAAGTTGTGTCTGACAAGTTTGCAGTTTATTCAGTAACTAAAGCTGATTATAGACACACATACGTACCATTTCTTCTGGTAGAATTTTGGTTTGTTGCCTGTTTTCTTGTTTGTAACATTAATTTTTCCATTTTCGTATTTGACACCATCCAGTCTGTGCAGAAATTTAAAAAATGGATGAAAACAAAGGACACGAAATCTGTATTGCCCTTGAGCTTAAAGTGCGCTCGGCTTCTCACCGTGCCGACAGGCTGCCCAGGCCGAGTTTTTTTGCAACACCCTGTAAGGTTTTCACTGGGTTGGCACCTCCCTCGTTGGCTCCGGCCTTGTCACCTTTGCTTCCTTTCCCCTTTTTGCCAGGCTTGGAGCCTTTGCCCTTGGCCTTGTCACTGTTGCCTTTGGCTGCAGGTGGAAGGGAACGGTACACCTCGAGGGCTGAACGACCACTCAGACCCAAGTCCTGCAGGCTACTGATAAGCCTGCCCTCCTCTGAATCCTGGCCAAGGCAATGGATACAGCAGAAGACAGTCTTCATGAATCAACACAGCCGAGTCAGAGCTAACAGACCTCCCAGGTCAATGAAAATGAAATTATTGTGGAGTTAAAAATCAATGTAGCATAAAGAAAAAGCTACATTACAGTACAGCGTAATCAAGCACATATGATTTTCCTTTTTTTTCCCCCCCTCACCTGGTTTGGGACTGTAATGACCCCCGACACTCTCGGCCTCGCCCCGTGTACCAGCAGCTCACAAGAGTCTGTGTAGATGAAGTGAAGAGCGTATTCCATCATGTCCGGTGGGATTTTTTCCAGAATGAGCAAATCGCACCCCACGGCATCTTCGCTCTTCCTCACTTCCTTATCGAGCTCCTCATCGACCCCACAGTGCTCAGACATGAACTGCTTCCGGAAGAACTCGGACCTCATGGACAGAATGTACTTGTGAGCCGGAAAAGTGCGATCACCAGCCTGAAGCGTCACATCGTGGATGCTGTCCATTTCGTCCGCCTCATCCAGAAGGCTCCCGAAGTGCTGGGAGAAGGATGACGGAGAAATGCTGGGAACCTCGTACAGGCTGGAGTACATATACACAGGGAACATGATTGAGGTTTAAATGATAAAAACTCATTCATTACAAACACACACACAAAAACCCAACTGGATTTAATCTTTCAAATCCAGTTTAATCAGAAATGATATAACATAGCTTTTGAATAACAAGAGAAGAATGATAGCAAGTAGCTTAGCCCTTAAAGAGACAAGAATCTTCCCAGCTGACTCCTAATAAAGCAATGAATGTAATGAGCAGAGAGGAGATCTAAAAATAAAAAATAAGGCACGAGCTGCTCAGAGAAACAGTCCACTCTCCTGATTCATGCCTAAGCAGCTGCAGTGTGAATCCAAAACACATCATTTAGTGACCTTTTTAAGTATGAAGGGGGGGGGGACTTTAAAGTACCTCTTTTTAAGTATTTAACATTTAAGATTTTACTGAAGTGTGGATAGTAGGGCTGGGTATCATCACTCATTTCTAGAATCGATTCGCTTCTGATTCACAAGGTCCCGAATCGATTTGATCCACGATTCGATTTAATTCGATTAGATTCAATTCAATTTGAATCTGGGAAATTTTGACAGTCAGAAATATTATAATTCAGATCAGTAGATTTACATATTTTTGTATCTATAAAAAGGAAGCTGACACTCGCAAGACTTTATCAAAGGTGTGAGCATCACAGCAGATGCCTTTGTGTCAAAGTAGCTGAAGATAAAACACAGAAAAACATGAAGGTGATTTTCCTGGCCTGGATTTTATAAAAATATTCTGCAGTACATCAAAAACGAAAGAAAATCATTAATCAACATATGAACATTACCTCTGACGTTACAGCGGTTTTATTAGAGACACGGCTAAGCGTTTTGCATTTTGCATAATTTTAAAAAGTTTAAATTTGTTCAGTATTGAACAGCAGAAATGAGGGTGGTTGTTGAAATTTTGTGAGGTTTAACCTGAGATTCTGGCATTTCGGGCAAAATAAATTTATATTTATATAAATTTATATTAAAGAAATC
Source organism: Rhamphochromis longiceps (assembly GCF_057381845.1). Classification (NCBI taxonomy): domain Eukaryota; kingdom Metazoa; phylum Chordata; class Actinopteri; order Cichliformes; family Cichlidae; genus Rhamphochromis; species Rhamphochromis longiceps. Next base: position 17,261,297 of record NC_140567.1, read on the forward strand.
GATTCAGGATTTTAATGAATCAATTTCACGTTATCCAAGCCAGAATCGATTTTAATCGATAAATCGATTATAAAAAACACACCCCTAGTGGATAGTTATAACCATGTTTTTATTGCGGATGGAAGAACTTATTACACTAGTGATTATTATTAGTAAAGATCAGAATATTAAACCTCTTCTTTTTACTTAAGTTTAGATATCATACTTCATAGACATAAAGAACTAAGATTTTAAGACTTTACTTCTTCATGTCAGTTGTTCCTTAGGTGTTAGTCATTTCATTATCTACGCCTTGTTCGCAGAGGCTGTGTTTAAGCTGCTTTCTTTCTCAAGCTTTAAGTGGATAACCGATCCAAAAGTGGCTCTCTAGGCAATAATAATTGAATTTTATCCAAAATGTTTAAGATAAAACTACCTTACAATCATTCTGGACAGTGTACCTTCTGGTGCTGCATTGTTGCCTTCATACTGGGAAGTAGTCTGTGCTCACTGGCACACACAAAAAACTTTTTCATGGCCATTTCACCTACAGTGGGTTACCTAACAGAGATGTATAAACTATTGCATGTGTGGGCTGCTGGATTAGGCAATTTTTTAGGTTTGTGTACCTTTATATAATATTTTGGTTTTTTTGTACACGACATTTATTTTTTCTAATCCATCTCTAATTCACTTTTTCTTCCTGACCTTGTACTCCTGTAACAACTGTATTTTCCCAGCGTGGGATGAGCAAAGTCTCTATCTACAGCTCTACTAAAGTGTCCGTCCCTTATTGTAGTGCCTTTTCTTCACTTGAGGGTATGTGTACCTGGTTTTTGGGTCAGCCTGGAGAACTCCAAAATTCCGGCCCTTTGAGTCCATGGTAATGCTGACAGCTCTGTGGACATAGGGGAGTTTCTCCAGGCGGATTCGTTCATACAGTGTCCCAACATCCGAGTGGCCACACACCTCCACACTGCCCTCTGTAACACAGAAGGAAAACATTTACCACATACTGTAATAATCCATTTCAAGGCACTCCTCTTAACTTTCATTGAAATGTATTTTATAGATAGGCCACAATATAACAAAGTCTAATCCCAGCACGGATAAAAAAAAGTGTGGAGGAAAAATAAATAAATCAATTGCCAACTTAACACACCTTTCTCCCCCCTAAATTCCTCACCTTTCTTTTCCCCGTACTTCTTATATTCTCCAGCCCACACACCACTGAAGCCCTCTCCATCCTGAGTCACAAACATCATGCTGTTCTTGCTGAGAGCGATGTCCGCCATGAAGACCTGACGCGCGTACGCCCACCGGCACTGTCTCACCGAGCTGCCAGTGGAACGCCAGCAAAACACCTGACAGAGACAAGAGAAAAACTAGTCTTACTCACCATTTTTATCTATAGGCTGTCACACAGGTAAGGCAGATTTTGGATTGTGTAACCGTGTAGCATAGGTTAGATAAGAATAGGAAAAGTAAAGTGATGATAAAAATAACAGGATGTATTTCTTTCCATGTACCAGAATTTAATAAGTGAAGCACAAGTGAACTACAGCTTTACTGTTGTACATCCCTCTTCTGTTGAAGATACAGGAACTAAATGGTGCTTGTCTTGTGGTTTTTAAAGCACCTCTAAAGTAGAACAAAAAGCACAGCGCTGCATAACAGTGCACTTACCCTCCCAGCTGTATCCAACGCCAGAATGACCACCTTTTCCGCTCCTCCCTCGTTCAAGATCTGTGGAGCTACTCGATGGTCCAGACTCCCCCCACTGACCAGGACCTTCCTGATGTTGAGCTGCCTGTAAGAGACCCATCAAAATCAATAATCGGAAAAGAAAGAAGAGCAGGAATGTATTTACAAATACATACATTTGTATGTACGACACTAAACTACAGAACTCACAGAATAGACAACTATTTCCAATCTAGGGGATGATATTTAATACAATAAAATCAAACTTCTAATAAAGCTGTTCTCAAATATTTTTTGTCAGACACAGAGCAGTGCCTGAAATGCAGTTCATTAAGACTACACGTTAAACAAGCAGCAACTTCTGAGCTGCAGTGAAAGAGACTTATATTTATAGATAAAACAATCGCTCGAAAACAAAATAAATGAGAAAATTGCTGTGCTTGTAAAAAAATCTTCACATCTGGCTCTAACATAATGACAGATAAAAGCGCTGCGTTTTTTGCCAGAGTATGAGCAATTTTCAGTAGAAAAATATGAGAAGGTTGGAGCAAAGTGAAGACTGTCCATTAGTTATTTGATTCCAGATGGTATTGTTCTATCAAATTAAAAGATGGGCCATTTAACATAGCTTAATCTAAAAGCTATTTATTGATTCGGGTATAGGATTATGGTCTAGTCTAACACAATAATAATATGGCAATGTGAAACCTTTGAGTCTCTCATAGTGATGAACCGACAGAAAATTATCAGCTGATTCTGCAGCTACGCTTGGCTTTGCTACGAAGATCAATTTAACCCTTTAGCCAGCCAATTTTAACCCTTTTTTTTTTTCAACTTTTGTTTAGCAGTGAGTATAAGCACAGAAACACAGTTAGCAAACCACTGCCAAACTGAGTATATCATCTAGCAATCAGGAGTCAGTGGAAACAACAGCGGCGAACAAAACCAAAGCTAAAGGAGACTGAATACTAGATGCAAGCTTGCCAAATAGCCAGACAGATGACTCAGAATAAGTTACTGCTCAATGTGTAAATGATTAATTATTTGATCACAACACCAATCTAAATGGGGATCATGATAATGTTGAGCTCATACTTTGTTTCTGCTGCCCCCACATGGCCCAAATATACATTTTTGCAGGTTTAAGAGCGCTAAACTTTAAGGTTGGCACGATATCCTACTGATTTATTCACCTTGAAGCCATCTTCTTGCATTGGTAGTCAGCTAAGAGGTACACATCCCCCTTCTCGGTCACAACTACCGTTGCACCATCACTAGCTGCTGCCATAGATATGGCTACATCCTTGTGGTACAGAGCTGACACCTGCCGGGGGGCTGTTACGCACTTTTCTCCATTTGGATCCAGCAAGTAACCTGGAAAAGAGGACAAAACATACCAGAAAGGAAGTGATTATTAAAGAGTTTTTTCAAAACATGGAATGATTTTATTTTATTTTTTAAATCTCCTTATTATCTTATTAATGGCATTTTACAAAAATAAAACGTCTCTCCTACAATAAGTAAACTGGAAATTGTGCAAAGCTACTTTTGCAATACAATCATTATTCATGAATTTGTGCTAAATATACTGGCTCTGTTCTCTGGCATGGTCACACATGACCCCTTGCTGTGTGTTTCATCTTAAACTGACTGATCTAAACTGTTAAATCATATCATGTATCTGAAAAGTGTTTATTTTTTTATTTTGTGGTAATATTTTGGCTGACTTTAAGGATGAGGACTTACCCAGTTGGCCTCCATTGAGTCCCATTGTATAGACAGCCTCCCTGGTCCACAGCACTGTGTGGAACCTTCCTGCTGCAACTCCAATCACAGTCCTACCTTTGAGCATCTTGGAGAAAACCTTTATGAAAAGCAAATATTACATCATAAAAAAAACAAAAAACAAAACAGATAACATCAATTCATAAGGTCCTTTTATATACTAATAATGACCAAATTAATTAAAGGTAAGCCAAAGCTTGATTGATTCACTGCAAAACATCAGCAGCTCCCACTGCTACCTCCTACCTGTTTAGGTACAAATGCAGAGGCGGGAGGAGGAACTAGGCCCAGCTGGTGGAATGTGTTGAGACCAAACGTATAAACATAGCCTTCCTCTGTCAGGACCACTGTGTGGTCTTTAGCTGCTGCCACCTGGGAGCAGTGATGGGACATCAGGCCTTCTACCATTCCAGGAACCTGGAAAAAAGCAAAAAAAGGAATGAGACAAAAGAAATATAGCCAAAAATATAAAACAAGATAAAGAGAGAGAAGCAGAGGGTTTAACAACACGAAAGAAGTGTTAAATTCGTATCAGCAGAAGGCTGATACCACAGCTCTACATTTCACTGGTTAAACCATTAAAAGCTCAGAAAGCAAATGAGACTGTGCATTTAGCGTAACAGACTTAAAGACATTTCTGTACCGTATATCTGTGTAGTTGGGATCTTAAGTTACAGATGCGATACAAGCACCTCTCTCACTTACCATCCCCGTCTCCAAGTCCCACAGACAACCATAATCCTCTAGTGAACACAATTATTGTACTTCCTGTGGCTTTATTGAACACAAATTTTTCAGCATGTACTGAAAAGTGTCAACTGAACAAAGTAAGTGAACCTTTGTGCTGACAGCTTTTAAAAATCTCCTTAAAATATGTGTTTTGAGTCAAGGAGATATTGAGCGCCCCTCCAGTTTGGCAACTGACAAAATCTGCTTTTCTACAGAAAAGAAAGGAAAAAAACGTTGGTGGGAATAATCACGTCACTAGAGTGATGTGGACACCCAAGATTGTGAACTCGAGGACGAAGTGGAGTGACAAAAATAACCCATCAGCCTTTTACGGCTGAAGAGTAAAAATAGAGGATTTTCAAGACTGTAGATGCTCACAAGATCAAACAACAATGTGATGTATGAAGTTAAGTTTTGTTAAGCTTTGTGCATTAAATCTCATGACTAATATTTAATTCTGCAGGATTAATCTAATTTTATTTTTAAAAATGCTACATTTTACTGACATTTTTGTATTATTTATATATTTTTTAATCACTATTTTATAATCATCATCATCATCTAAAAACATTTCTGACTGGAGGAGGCACTCATAGGGATCATTTTGTATGTGAGCACACATGGAGACCAAAGCAGAAAGCTTGGCTTACCAGAGAAAGCTGATAACCACCGTTATGATACCCGTTATCTACAACTGAGGTTTAAGGTTTTCCCAAGCCAGCAAGCACAAAGAAAACCTGGCTGTTTTGAACTTCATTTATAATAGATTAAAATAGATTGTGTTTGTCTAGAATTATGATTTAAATGAATATCAAATCCAGATCAAGTTTCAAAACCACTTTTTTTTTTAACCTAAATTTTCTGTAACTGAAGCAATAAAATGCACAAGCACATGATTATGATGATAATGCATTGATATATTTGTTCATTAAAGAGGAAGGAATTCTTCATTTCGTTTTAAATATATTTTGACATGATGACCAGATCTCACCAGATAAGTCTGTTCATCTCCATGGCCAAGTCTGCCTCCCTGTCCATGCCCGCAGGTGAACACCTGGCCTTTCTGAGACAAGAACACAGAGTGGAACTTGCACAGCACCACCTGCAAAAAGAAGAAACAAACGTAATTGTGGTATCCCCTTGTTGCTTTCAGTTTTAATAGCCTGCATATCCCACTACAGGAAAATTACAAGGTGCTTGGTTGTGCTGATTAATGCTCTTGTCATTATAATTTTGACCTCACGTACGAGGCTGCAATGCATCTCTTTCCATGTCCCTGGGCCAACCCTTCTTGTAGCGATAGTAAAACACTACGGCAATAAAAGGCCAGGGCACAGGTGGAAAAGCAAACATCATTACTAATACATCGCTCCCCTCAAGCCTTCAATAGAGCACAGGGATGTCTCCTGAAGTATCGCATTGATGTGGACATCCACACACATGCGTACACATGAGTATAGCTCATTTAATTAAAAACATGTCATTGTGGAATTAATATTTAACCTCTGGCACCTGCTGGATTGGACTAGGTAGACAAAGACTACACTGAGTCTCACAGGGTCATGAAATGGTCATGAAATCAGATCCACCTGTCCTCGACTAGCTTTATGAAATGACTCCTGCAGGTTAGAGGAAAAAAAAGAAAAAGAACAACCCTCACACTTTCAGCTGTAAACAGCAATTACACAACATTGGGCACAGATAAATTATTAGTCAACAGATAAACAGAAAGTGAAAATATAGCAAACGCAGTCTTATCTTATTCCGACACCCATTGGGTACACAGGCCACTGGGGGTAATTGAACTGGTTCCAGGAGCTATATTAATCACACTAAGAGCCTAGACATGACAAACGCATGAAATTGTAGCCTGGCTTGGCACAGTTTAGCTAGCAGGGGTTAACAATGTACAGACCAGCTCCACTAAGTCACAAATGAAGGTTGTACAAGAGATGGTAGACCACGCCTGATGATACAGAAACAATGCTGTATTAGACTCAAATAACATTACTGATCCAGCCACCTCCTAGATGAACCGGGAAATGAGGCCATGACTCACTACAATATGCCCCATTATAGTATGTAATATGCTTTAATGTATAACTTAATACATTTATCGCAGGTACAGTTTGAAGCTCTCCAGCATAAGCATTATTTCAGCTGCTGTGGACTAAACAGTACTGGACAGCTGAAAGGGGGAGGAAAAAAAAAAAAAAACATTGCAAATTTTCATGTGCCCTGAGGAGAAGGTGGTGTAATACAGGGCTCTGGGGATAGGAGTGTTTTACTGGTTTTACCCAAGTGATGTGGCTTATCTGAAACACCCATGTGCACTGGCTTTTTTCTTTTTTTTTTTTTTTTTTTAATTTAATGTAATATCTTGGTACTCAGTCAAAACACGGAGCTATTACAGCATTCCTGGTGCTACAGGGATACACATGAGTTGGGTTTTGAGGGTGTGAGGTAGAAAAACACTTTCCCACTCCCTTGAGAAATGTTAAGACAGCAATGCGTTGTTAGCCTACCTGCTTGATGTAAACTCCAGTCCTGGCAAAGACATCGACAAGCTCAGGGTGCTGTCGGCTCTCCTGATTGCCATGACCGAGGCTGAAATTTGTATTGTTTCCCCACGTGTAAACTTCAGTTGGGTCTAAGGTGAAGAAAGAAACACTATTTCAAAAAAGAAAAAAAAAAAGCCAAAACACTGTCTCCACCTAATGTTCGATTTAACTACAGAGGCCTGTAGTGCAAAACTGGATTTGGGGTTCAGTGAGACAGCACATATGCTGCAAACCTAGCCTGCTCTTGACAGACGGCCTAGGTTTGCAGCCTGCCAGTCCAGAGCAGTCCTAGGCTGCTCTGGACTGTTCTGTTCCACAAAGGAGATCAACGCATACCAAACAACTACCTGCTGACCAATCAATTCCCTGGAAAATAACATAACTATTCCTAGAAAAGCCTGGAAACCTACTACATACACAATGAGGTCCACAATGCGCAGGTAGGAACTTTTGCAGACTTTTGAAGCCTCAATATAGCAATATGAAACTAAAGTGGAGAATTTTAGCTCTTGACTTGGTGATTTTGAATCAAATCGAGCACACTAAACATGGTTACTGGTTTAAATTCTGTTTTTGTAGTTTGCCATCACCAGTGTGTGAATGTGTGGATGACTGAATGTGTAAAGCGCTTTGGGGTCCTTAGGGACTAGTAAAGCGCTATACAAATACAGCCCATTTACCATTTTTATATTTATTCTTTATTTGTTTTCAGACCTTTTAAACACCGCAGGGGCTTCAGCTGCAAGAATAACACAAACACGTCACACAACACAGACTGTTTAACAGAATACGCAATTGTAATTATATGTCTGAATCGCCTGTGTTCCAGTGATACAGCTATGATAATGATAAGTCTGTTACCTGACACAGTGAGCTTTTCTGGTCTCACTGAGCAAAGCTCAGAGTGCACTTAAACACATTTACACAGAGCTTTTCAACACTGAACTACTCTGCAGCACTTTGCCTATCACACACACTTGCATTTTGCTTATTTGACTGCAGCAGCCGTGTTGCTTTCAGCAGGTGGTTGTATTTTTGTACTATTACAATCTGATCATCATAAAATAGACTGCTCGGTTGCCATCGGACCTGTCCCTATTTGTGGTTAGTCATATGCTGCCAACACAGCCTCTTCAATGTGGGCTACATTTGACTGATCCAGCCGATAACCACTTACCTATTACCAGTGATATGATAAGGGAAGGCAGAAAAGACAAAGATATCACATATATATTGAATCGTAGTATATGCCCAAGCTTTGTTCTTTTTTGAACAAGCGAAGTGACATATCTCCAAACCAAAGCATTAAAAGCAGCGTCTGAGGGGGTCGGCTTTTCTTACCAGTGTTTCTAAACAAGACATGTGATGGGCGGTCCTTCATGGTCAAGTCCAGGACTGAAAGACCCTCCTTGTCTTGGGTGGAGAGAAGTCCCCCATGCTGCAATTCAAAATTCAAATGTAGGTCAAAGTTTGAGTCTCTTCAGAATAAGGTTTGTCATTTTACAGTACTAAAAGCTTTGATTGGACTGTTTCTTCTTGGTAATAATTTGAATTTTGATGGCACTCCATCAACACACACCTTGACCAGTGATATGAGACAGTGGATCTGTCCATAGAAGGCGCTGCGGTGCAGAGCGGTCCAGCCGGACTCCTTATCTTTAAGCATCAGGTCAGCACTTTTGATTTCCAGCAGCCACTCCAGCAGGGCCTTCTTACCCAGTGAGGCTGCCAGGTGCAGGGCTGTGCGACCGAAGGCATCCCGCAAAGTGGCTGCATTGTGGCAGTGTGAAGTCAGGAAAGCCCGGAGCTGCCCCTCAGAGCCGCTTGTTAGTGCAGCAACCACCTGGTCTGCATGCTGCTGTGAGCGGCATTTGGGGGTGCAGTCCAGCGGTGCCTGATTCATCCTGACCTCTGACAAATCTTCACAGTGAAGCCCTTGTCCTCTTGGCAAAGACCTTCTGCCAGCCCACCGCCAATAATGGCAAACACACTCAAAAACAATGTAATGTGTGGCAACAAACAACAGAAACAATCGGGAAAAAAATAGGACAAAAATAAAACAGCCGAGGTAGATTGGAGTGCTAGAATTGTGCTTGTGTTGAGGTTCCACCGCACCCTAGCGACTCCAGAGCTCTGCGTGACTCGTTTCAGTCCACCATTTCGACCAAGGACCGCACACAAGGCTGGGTGCTCGCAGTGTACAATGGCATCAGGACTTTAATAAATACAAAACTTCTTTATGAATTTATACAAAAGAAATTGTACAACATCTGCAAAAATAGTCTTCCCTCTAATTATGTACAAAAGGCAACAACTTCACCAGCCCTCTGACCTTCTCCTCCTGCAGTCCCAACCATCAAACCTGAGGGGAAAGGCCACCTTCCCCCCCAAATTTTGACACCTCTTTTTCACAACTCCATAATTGTAGAGTGTACCTAAAGGAGAAAGTTGAAGCACACATTAGTGACAAAACAGCGTCCTCATTTTGATTACATGTAATCACGTGTGCAATAGTCAAATACAAAAGTGTAAACTTCAGAACAAGTCTGCCCTAAAATCAGTCTGAAGTAGCTCGAGTCAGCTGAGTTTACAAGGTTTAATGTTGACTAATCACCACGATTATGTAACAGGCTAACTTAGCTTAGCTTAATGTTAACTGCTGTTATTGTCCACTCACCATTTGGTCTCGCTAATGGTCAGCTAAAACACCCTTGATGTTAAGGCCTAGTGGCCCCATTTCTTTAATAGAAACAGTCGTATCTCCTTTATTGCTTATCTAACTTGCTGCAGAAGCAGGCTGTGCACAGCAGCTACTTCACCCAGTAATATTAGCTCATCCTGCCTAACAGGGTACTGCAACATAGATAATTTCAAAGCGGGATAAACGCACGGATTTGGACAAGTTTGAAAATCAGCCCAGTATAGTTAATTAAAGACAGTTACCTAATACTACTTTGATAGCTCGCTTAGCTGACACATCATCGCAAGCTAACGTTAGCAAGCTAACGTCGGGGTATTGCTTACCTTCCGCTAGTGAAAGAAAAAAGAGGACATGGAGAAAGTAGCATCAACGACGTAAATCCACTTTGTCATTACTACAAATGGAAAACGCAATGTATTTTTTCGCCGGTACGAATTTTGGACAGGTATGAGCCCCTGCAGGTTAGGTAAGAGAGCTTGCATCAATGTCAAGACTTCTGATTGGCCACGGCTCCTGCATCCTGATGTCCTATTGGCGGATTTTTGGGGCGGTCAGTCGCTCTGTGGGTGATGTCATAGGATGCGATTTTGACATTTAGTTTCCTATACCAAGATTATTCTGGTTAACTAACACAAAATGAAAAACTAAAACTGCATAAAAAATTTTTTTTAGGTAGCTACAATAAAAATAAAATATTCTGGGGAAAAAATAAAGCTAACTGAAACGATTTTGTGACCTCAAAATTAACTAAAATATAATAAAAAAAATATAGAGGAAAACCTTAGTTTTAGTATTTCTTAGTTTGATGAAAATAAAATAAATAATAATAACTATTATTATTATTATTATTATTATTATTATTATTATTATTATTATTATTATTATTATTATCATTATTATCATAGTTACAGTTTGGCTGATGACTCTGTGTGTCTACAAGACTGTTAAAAAAATTTAAAAGTTCAAAAAGTAAACTGAAACAAGAAAACCCAGTATGGAACCAAACTAAAACTAAACTGAATTAAAAACAAAAAGTCAAAATGAAATAAAAACAAAAAATGATCAGAAAATACAAAACTATAATAACTGTACCTTGTACATATGTTAATGAATAATAACATAATAAAAACAAAAAATGAAAACATAAATACCATAAATATTACATCTTAACAAGCTAGCAGATTAATCAAGAGAAAAGACAATAATAAGCGTTCCATAGAAGCAAGAATTCATTATTGAATATTTTTTAAATGACTAATGCTATTCACACTTAAATATAAACTTTGAGGATAAACTAATAGGATAGAAAAGGTTTTAAAAACCATCTCTGATCATTGTTTTGTTTCTTCAACGGTGAATAAAACTTATGTGATGATCAACATTTTGAGTTTACCACATTTAGCGTTAATATAACAAGAAGATGTAAAGTTTCTAGGTTCTCCAGAAAAGCATCATGTAGTTAGATATTCAGAATCCAGGTTTCATGGAATTACACAGATGACTGGCATATTTGCCAGGACTATAGCAGAGGGTCAAAGGAGGGTAAAGCTAAGATTACGCTCAGATACACACTAGGGGCTGCTCCCAAATATGCCATATTAATGAGCACTCCCTCCCTCACCGTTCAATCTTATGACTCTTGTTCAATTGCCCAGACGATGCTTCTACAAGGCCGCAGTCAGGTACAATTACAGCCAAACAGTTTTGCCATAATTAATGGGGATCAAAACCATGTTTAGAAATTACACATATAGTACTATATTAATACACAATATCCAGGCACTTTTTGTGTTTTCTTTACTGTTATTTAATTTAGTATTTCGCTGACATGTAATAAATCTTCACGGTGTTCCTCGTTTATCTTCATAGATTCATCATGTAAGCAAACTGTCCCCAGTTTGAGACCAGGAGGAGACACACGAACCCAGACTCAGGAGGACACAAGCTGGTGTATTCCCAGTGCTGGTCCCAAGTCTGAGAAATTCGGATGAGTGGGTAAGCAAGGGCATCTGGTGACCCTTTGACATAAGAGACCACATGAAAGCGCCCTTTTCCTTTTAACTAAACAGTGCAAAATACTGATTTATGGTCTGTTGCTTAGTAAAAACTACAATTCATAAAAATGCAATAAGGACTGATAATCCTTTACCGTCCCTCCCTTTCCTCATGCAGGGTCACCTCCTCTTTTTGTAGAATATCAAGTACCGCTTCCGTTTTATTCATGAGTTATTAGAGCTTCATTACATTTATTTTTAACTTATGTTTGACAAGTCATTCAATCCAAACGCTACAGTTATTTATAAAAGGAAATCTAGACTCCTGTAGGGTAGAACAGTGACATATTAAAATTTAAAATATAAGAAAACAACTGAAGTGTGCATGAGCACAAAACCCTTCCATCTCTCTTCATAATGTCTTCACATCATAATACTAATAATGACAGTGCTGTGTCTCGTTCTTTCTAATATATAACACTTAATCCAACAGCCAGACTGGCTTGCTTCTTTAAATCTGTTCTTGATTTCTTTGAGACTATATAGAACATTTTATTATTTAATACAGAAAGTAACTGCGATTTTCAGGAATAAAATGAATGTTAACACTTCCACACTAAACTATCCATAAGCCCATGTCCCATTTAAGATGAACTATTCAGCCCTCTTCATACATACTGCGAGCCAATTTATGAATACTGCAAGAGTTTCAGGTTAGGTTTATAAAAAAAAATAAACCACTTATAAGCATAAGCATAAGAAATAAAACTGAAGGCCGAAGAAAACTTGTGGGAGTTTTCTGTTCACCCCCTCTTTTCTTGAATAATGGTACGCTCCCTCCTTGCAATGGTCTGCACTGTGTTGCTGCGGTTGGTCTTTCCCTCTTGACGCGCAACGATTAGGAGGAGCGGAATGCTGGAAATACGTTTGTAATATATGGCACCTCTGGGAGAACGAGAGTTTTGTCTGTTTGGAAACCGGCAGCCGGAATAAGTAACTGGATGTAAAAAAAAACGAAGAAGAAGAAAAAGAAGAAATAAATATTCTGGATTTGCTTGTTTTGCTAAGGAAAGGGGGGGAAATATCGTGTACCTCTAATGTTCCGAAAAGCCTGAGACTGGGAAGACAAAGAAACAGGATCGGAGAAGTTTGCCTGCTTCACTGAAATGTAGACTCATCCTAAACAAGGATGGTGTGGCGGTAGTTGTATGGAGTTGGAACTGGGGGCATTTTTCGAAAGGATAAACGTGGGAAACGGTGTTAGAAAAACTTTCCTTTGTTCCCCACACCGCGGACGAATAACGAAGCAGGGGTCGCACGCTTGGATTGTTTTAAAAACGATTTCCTTACGCACGCTCTGCGCACACTGATTTCCAAACTCCAAGAGGCGCATGTCAAGCACGTTGTGCGATAGTGACTGCGGAGGCACGCGAGGGAGACTCCGAAAGTCCGGCGTGATGTTTTTACTTTTCCTCCTCGCGATCGTGCCGTCCGGTCACGGGTGCCCGGAGGAATGCTTGTGCTCCTCACAAACTGTGAAATGCCAAAACAAGGACTTGGACAGGATCCCGCATTTCATACCAAACAACACCAAAATTCTATTTGTGTCAGGAAACAGCATTTCCCGTATTAGTGGGGACTCCTTCCCAACCCGCCTGGAGCTATTAACAGAGCTCCATCTCAGTGGGAATGAGCTGGAGTATGTGGATACAATGGCATTTAACAACTTGCCAAACCTTGTGTGGCTGGACTTGAGCAACAACACACTCCAGCATTTCAGTGAAAGCGCTTTCCCCAGTGACAATAAACTGCAACACTTGAACCTCAGTAGGTCTTTGCACAATCACTCCACCACAGATGAGCTTCTAAATTTCCTGCACAGCAGGAACCTCGTCCAGCTGACAGTCTTGGATCTGTCCAACAATGACCTTGTGATTCTTCCCAGCGATATATTCACTGGTCTTTCCAGCCTGGTCAGCCTCAGCCTGCAGAACAGCTCCATCATCAACATCCACAACGGGACTCTCAGAGTGCCCCCATTGCGTGACCTTGACCTGAGGAACAACAGCCTGAAAGATCTGTCCAGCATCATGATGGCAGAGTTCAGCCTTAAACCCGACCTCCGCATCCAGCTGGCAGGGAACCCCTGGCATTGCAACTGCTTTATCGAGGACACGCTGATGTGGCTGAAGAACTCCACTCAGGTCGTCGACGTCCAGAACCTGACCTGCACGAACCCCAAGGACCTGAGACGCCAGCCACTTCTGCAGTTGGAGAAGTACGAGCTGAAGTGCTCGATGGAGATGAAGGGCGTGCTGGGGACTTCTTACGTGTTCCTGGGACTGGTGCTGGCCCTGATCGGTGTCATATTCCTGCTGGTGCTCTACCTGAACAGAAAGGGCATCAAACGGTGGATGTACAACATCCGGGATGCTTGTAGGGACCACATGGAGGGGTATCATTACAGGTATGAGGTAAACTCTGACCCACGTTTGGCCAACCTGAGCATCAATTCAGATGTGTGAAGAGGGGGCGTACAGCGTGGCACCAGCCTGGGACCGTGTAGTGAGATAATAAATGACTTTATACTATTAAGATTTGCATGAAAGTCTTCCTCCCCCACACCCCATGATGATACTCAGACTTCGCACCTGTCGCCGCTCCTTTTTACCCACCCCTTAGTGACTTCCCCATCAGCCACTGCCGCATGTCCCGTACCAGTCACCTGGCAGCTGCAATGTCAGCAGCATTGTCTCTGTGTAACAGTGCATGGACAATGAGTCATGGGAAAGGGGTTTTCTGGACAGTTGCAAAGAGTGATATGTTCTATTTTTACTTTCCCCTAAAGGATAAACGAATGAAGGGAACTGACTTGTAACTAAAAGAATAGTTGGTGAAAACACACTGCCAGTCGTTGCATCCTTCTCGTAAAGCCTCAGCTGCAGACAAATGTTACACTGCTTGAGTTTGTTTTTTAAACGTGAACATGTGTAATACAGTATGCCTTCTTTTGAATGATTATAGTGCACACTGCATTAGCTCTTCGGATTTATTAGGTGGATGTGATTGCTCTTTTTTTTTTCTCCTGTGATGATATTGAGCTGAATAAAATGCCTCTGGATTGCTGGTATCTGTCTCGACTGAGGGCTTTTTAATTGTAAGACTGAGGAATGTGATCCCAAAGCTGTGATGAAGGAGTTCACGGGCACACACACACACTTACATTCCTGAGGCAGGGCCACAACTCGGCTAAAAACCACATGACAAACACTAAATCTCACTCCAGCTGTCAGCGAGCTCAGCAATGTGTGAAACGTTTGCACTTTTGCCACTTATAGTATCTCCAGGGTAACAGTGTACGGCTGTGTTCTCATTAACAAGCAACTTTCTGTGGAAAGAAGTCAAATTCTGATGTTGAATAGAGGACATGTCCTGAATTCAAATGAGCTTCTGTCTGCGGGTTTAAAGGTGATGAGAGTAGCCCAACTGTTATCTCCGGTCCAATTTACTTCACGCTGTGTGTCTGATAAAGAACCACTGGCTCTGCTGTGACCCCGTCCCCTCCCAGTCTGTGAGCCTGCACTGCAGCCAGAAGACTAATCTCACTACTAACAGCTCCTACCAGCGTTTACTGTAAGCATTTCAATATGCTCCAGCTGCAAAAACCCGGGAAAAAAATCAGTATTCGTGTCGCTCCATGGCACATGCAAATGAAGAAAAACCAAACCAGAGATGCTGGCGCTCATGGGGGCACACGGAGGTATTATGGAAATGAGCCCAAGCAGCTTTTCTTTTCATGTAACCCTTCTTTAGGTGAACTTGCATCCCTGGAAGTAAGTCATTAGTGTTTTTACTCATCTGTCAGTTGCTGTTGTATTGGGGGGAGGGTTATTTCTTTTTTTTCATGTTGTCCACTATAGTATGGATTAATAATTTAATAATGCGTGGTATTCCTTTGAAGGGATGCCATGCGTGTTGCCATCTAGCAGTACAAAATAATGATGTTTGTTGTGTCTGCATGCAGGAACAACTGTGAACTTCCTTGGCCTTTAAAAAAAGAAGAGATTACAGATAATCATCTCCCTATTCCTCAGTTTCTTTAATGAAGAGGCTCACGTTGCCCGCAGCATGCTATTTCCAGTGCACGCAGCGTGCCTCTTGCACAGATTTCCTTCACAGTTTTGCCAGGCCTGCGTGTTTCTGCACATCTGTGTGTTTCAGGGTAGGGGGGAAAAATAAGAGCTTTTGTCATCAGCTGCGGCTGCTGTAGTTGGGACTGTCTCTGGATGTGTCTGATTAGACTTGTTGGATATCAGAAAGGGAAGTCATGTGGAACGCTGTCTGTGTTATCTGGTGCTCCAGTTAGTGTTGATGCTTTGTGTGTCTCCTGCAGGTGCAGCAGGTAGTGCCGTGTGATACTGCAAATTTTGCTATCAATGTGATACCAAGTAAATACGGGGCCAGCGCTGATGATATCCATACCAATGCTTTTGACTTATTAAGGCTGCTTATCAGAATCAGAATCAGAATACTTTATTGATCCCTGGGGGAAATTATTTTTTGTTACAGTGCTCCATTTTAAACCAACATTAAGACAAGACAGACAATACGCTAACTAAGAATAGTACAATATATACATATATATACATACATACATACATAAGTCACTTATAAATAAATATTTGGAAAAGAAACATGTGTAGTTGTAGCAGCAAACAGTGTGTTAAGTGGATGCGTTGTACAGGGAGATGGCCACAGGCAGGAAAGAGTTCCTGTGTCGTTCAGTGGTGCTTTTCGGTAATCTCAGTCTCTCACTGAACGAGCTCCTGTGACTGACCAGCATGTCATGGAGTGGGTGGGAGGTGTTATCCAACATTGTCTTTATCTTGGACAGCATCCGCCTCTCCGACACCACCTTGAGGGGAGGGGAGGGGAGAGCAGTGTGTCATGATTTCTGAAATGAATCGTTATCAGTTTGCAAATTCTGAACACATTTCAGTGATCACTGAATCATTGCGATTTTTACTTTTCACAATAATAACACAACAAAACACACCTTTCAGCTTTGCAGAAAAAATAATGAATTTCATAGAATTCATAGAATAGGTTACATATTGAACTTGGTAGGTAGAAACAAAGTGTCAATCCAGTCATGCTATTATCAATCTGATACCAATATCAGTGGTGTTATCTATACTATCGGTATCTTTAGCTTTGTGCGTACCATGTGGAACTCTTGCATCTCTCAAGACATTGGTTCAAACAACAGCTTTGCCAGTTTTAGAGATGGGGAGGGTACTTTTGTGTGTAATGTGTGTGTCCTCTAATTCAACAATGTCACCTTTGATTTATACCTTCCTCATGCACGCTTTAGCGCTGAAGTTTTAGCCCATTAAACAAGCCCTTACCCAACTGTGCATTCGAAATTGTTGCCGGCTGATTTTTGAAAGCGGATGGTCTCATTCTACACGCACACTTTATTCCCCAAAGTGAGGCTTCTCACTTGGCCTTCCCAGGAGGGGCGTACAGGTGCAGGCTGCTTACAGCCTAATGTTTCCACAGAGACCATCAGTAAGTAGCTCTCCTCCTCGCACACTATCTGCAGATTCATATTAACAAGTGATTTTTGCCCAGCCACGCCTCAAGCTACGCTTGGCAGAGCAGGTGTAATTACAGTGAGAGAGAAAAGGGAGAGAATGAATGGCTGAAGGGGAAGCAGAATAAAATAGATGAGTGAGGGGAGGGCTTTCTTTTCTTTAAGCATGACGACACCGTCTCTGAACCCTTTGTGATCGTTAACTCTAGTCTCCAAGCAGCCTGGATGTCTAAATAGCTGGCCGCTGACTTGTGGTGTCAAGTGAGGTCCAGTGAGGAGGTGGTGTCTCGGGCAGCTCTCTGGACTCCCTCAGCAGTCTGTTAGGGCCGTCGGCTAAAGCTCATTTCCAGACAGGGGCAGGACTGATGGTTGTACTTGTTAGTAAGCAGATACTGTTACAGATATTGGCACCAGAGCCTCAACTGGTACATATATTACCTACTTGTTGCCTCTTGTATGAATACTTACCAACAAAGGTTTCTACTCAAACCTCTGTACGTGCTTGAGAGGTCATTTTTTAAATTAATATTAATTCTTTGTTATAAATGAGTGCTTTTCATGTTTAAGAACACATATATAAGAAACTATGTCTTTTTATACTTTGGTACTGTACAGATTGTATTTATGGTAATATGTTTAATTATGTTCAGTATGCTTAATTACTATGACCCACCCTTTAAAATGTGGTTTTCTTTTAGTTCCTTTCTACACAAGTGCCCATATTTATGTTATGTTACACAAATTTTGGTAGACAAATCAGGTAAACTTCTTCCCTAGAGACACATGTTCTAGGCCCAGGTCATATTTATTATAAAAACCATGGAGTATGTTTTATTTCTTTTTTTAAAATCTCCCTAGAATGGCACATGACCCAAAAATAATAGAGAAAAAAAAAACAAAAATCAGACAACCCCCTATGAGCAAGCACTTGGCAATAGTGGGAAGGAAAAACTCCCCTATAACAGCAAGAAATCTCCAGCAGAATCAGGGTGAGGAGAGAAAGACAGGACAAAAACAATGTGGAAGAGAGGCAGAGAATCATAACTAATTGTTAAATGCAGAGTGGTGTATAAACACACAGAAAGTGAAACGAGGTGAGTGAAGAACAAGTGCATCATGGAAAGCCCCCAGCAGCCTAGGCCTGCCAATGTGATTAAGGGATGGTTCGAGTTCACCAAGAGTGTTAACTTGCAATTTCCTAAATGTTAGTAAGTTGGGGATTGTTACTAGCAATTAGAAAACTGAATGGTAACACTCACCTACCTCCTAAGTTATGACCTCATAACCTATAAAAAATGCCCTTTAATGTAAATAAGTTTCATCTGAGAACATTTAATAAACCATAAATTTACAAACCTAATAACAAACAGCCTGAGATGTTTTTTAAGTGTCTTCCTGTGAGCAGGAAGTGGAAGTTTAAGTGGGATTAAATAAATGTGCAAAAGTAGAGACTTTGTCCCATAATTAAACATGCAGAAATTATCTGTATGTAATTTCTCTGATAGCTCCAATTGCTTAGCAAGCCTTTTAAAGCATTAAAAGGGAATGTTGGTACCCTGCTCTCGAAGACCCCCACTTTATTCACCCAACACGCAGCTGAAGCCACATCTTAGCATTCAGCAAGACACAGAGCCACTATCACAGCTGATAATGGAGATCAAGGCTGCAGCTGATTATGTAACAGTCATCTTACCTGTCCTTTAGTGCTCACAGGAGACTTTTGTTCCCTGACTTTTGCTGTTAAGGTAGTGCATCCTTCTAGACAACAGACATAACTCCCAGGGGGCAAACCCAGCCTTGTGCATAAACCCGAGGAAGAAAAGTGCCTCCCTTGTTACTGTCAGCCATTCCCATAACCTGGGTGTACACAGTATAGCCTCCTAGCAAAGAGAAACTGAAGTTGCAATGCATTAGTTTTTATATATCAGAAGGTCTGAAATTTGTCAGTGTTTTGAGAACTGAATAATAAAACACCTACAGATGAAAACTCCTGAAAATCCGACAGAACACTTACCCCATTATACTGCCCACACACACACACACACACACACACACACACACACACACACACACACACACACACACACACACACACACACACTGTTCCCTGTTTGTTAAGCCACATTTAATATGCCAGTGCACTTTCCTACTGTTGAGAGACAGGCTGGCAGGTTATCAGATTGCCAGAGTGCCGTAATTACATTCACCACACTGCACTGGTCTGCTGCTCCGCAAACACCTGGCATGTTGCCCCAGCTGCTGACCTTTCCCTTAGTAAAAAACAGAAAAAATCAGACTATGTAAATGGCGGTTGTGAGTGTGGGGGCATGCTTTGTAGATATTTTAAACAAAGCAACACGAGGTACAGAAATCACCAACACTGATCCTCATCCTTAAAGGTTGTGTAGCAGTTTTTATGAGGTCTTTACGCGTACGTTGGGGCATTGCTGGTCCTGGAGTATTTGTTATCGGCCCAGCCTCTTTCCTTCCCCCTTACGATGTCTTGTCCTTCTCTAATGTGGATTTATGATGCCACGCTTGAGCCTCCCGCTGAGCCACACCAGGGCTTGACGACCACAAGCCTCTGTAAACGAAGACGGATCTGAGCTGGCAGTGCCGCGGCCTTTTCCAGCAACCAGAAGCATCTGCCACATCTGCTTGAGGGACACAAATGCAGGGATGAGTGAGAAAAGGACACAAATGCTGTGAAGCTATCCGGCGGCTCCAAGAAAAATAAATATAAAAGGTGGAACTCAGTAGGATGCTTGTAAGATGCTAAAATGCATATTTGCAGTGACCTTTATGTGTAGATTAGCTGGGGTTATGTCATATGTCACTGGGTTTTTGGGTTTGTTTTTTTTATAGAAGCTTGGGTAACAGCATGATGGTTGCAAAATGTTAATAATAGTCTAGCCTTTCCTGTGACCTTTGTCTGTTTGGATGATGGATTTGATCTTCAATAGGTTTTTCATAGAACATCAAAAATTCACTCTTAAACACATCAGAAAGCTCTTGATATTCAACAAACGGGGCCAAGAACATTTGATTCTTATTGCACCCTGGTAGATCATATGCTCCTGTGTTTTTTCAAGTGATTTTTTTGTGGAAATTCTGCAGATAAACATGGTTTAGATGCCCCATGAGTAACCCTGGTTGCCTGGCTGTATTATTTCACATTTCAGTTTGATGAAGCTCACACCTCTGATGAGTCTACTGCAGGAATATCTTGACGTAAAAGTACTTCAGTGTCACCACCGCGGCTACGAAAACAGACTGATCCACGCACCGAACGCCTCCCGTGTAAAGATTTATTTAGCTGTGCAACTCTTTCTCACTCCGCTGAAAATTACCTGTGCGCCTAACAATCTATCAGGCGCACGTGGCTGATTCTCGTGTTGATTTCTCAGCGCTCAATAACATGGCTGATCAATGGGCCGGTCTCAAAAGGAGCCCCGTGTTTTTCCATCGATATGTTTTCTGTGAACTTGGACTTGAAAGCTGCCCGATTCTAGCAATGTCAGTAACTCAAAGGCAGCCTTTCCAACACTTAAAAAAACCCACCAGAAGCTGATTAATGTATGGCCTCAACCAAGTGCTTGAAAGTGACATGTTGGAGTGTTTTCACACTCATTTGTTTCTTGAATGAAGTGGTAGCAGGCAGACGTGTTTAAAAGGTGACAGGGGGTTTCTAAGAATCACCCCGCAGTTCTTCAGCTTGAGACACCTGAGTTAGAAAACACAAACACTGCAGCTGTCTTTCACTAGCGAGGGCAGTCATGGAACGCAAGACCTGCGTCTCATCACTGTCTGCGTGCTTTATTTATACTTTTCTGTGTGCTCCTCTCCCTTCAAACTGACTGTCTTCTGATTTCCTGCCCCTCTCAAACAAAAGGTTTCAGCAGAATGTGGGCGCATCGTGACCATCTATTATCACAGTTTCCCTGTTATTAAAAAGAGAAGTAAGAGTTCTCAAAAAAATCACAAACCTTTCAGATCAGGTGTCAGAATGGTGTCTAGGAAGAGTTATTAATGATCAAGAGACAATAGGACAACATATTGAGACATGTTGATGTTTTTATTTAAAACAAAATGAAGGGATTGTAAAATGAGTCTCATGATGACTTCACAGAGGGTCTGCCCTCAGGTGGTGCCACAATGCTGAAGTTTAATGATAATCCAATTCTACATAGAGTAATACTGACGATTCTTTCTTATTTAGCTGCCATGAATTACTCTTTGATTCTCACCAACAGTGACAACGAGGTAGAAATAAAGGGATTTAAATTACCGCAGGAAGTGTTACCACCTGATTGGTAGTCTGGAAACCTGATCTGGACTAGGTAACACCCTTACACCTTTAGCCCTGAGCTCATGGAAACATGTTGCTCTACAGTCCACTTATACAAACAACATGTTTACACTGACTCGCAATCAGGACCTCACAGCTCCGAGTTGCTGTTGAAAGCATTAGGTGAAGCTGTATGAGCACAGTCTTGGCAAATAATGTGTGTTTTATAAATGTATTATAGAGATTTACAGAAATGCATGCCAGCTTTTTTTTTGTACTGTGATGTTTGAGATATTGTGTTCATAGATGGAATTAAAATGACGAATGTAAAATGTAGTTTGAGTTTGAAGTGAAATTTTGTGATTATAAAAATTAAAATCAGATTTTGACATCAGAGCTTTGGTTCAGTGTGGGATTATTTACCTTTTCTGCCATCTGGTGACTCACTCCTGTGGAGAATTTCAAGTGCATTCCTGTTCCTGACGATGAGACTAAAATCTCATTACAGAGAAAGCAGTCTGGAACTTTAGATCTTATCATGTAATCTGAACACAACTGTAAAAGTTCATGCTTTTTTTCTCAGATTACAATCAGATTTCCTGGCAGAGACTGAAAGGAGGTCAAAAGTCCAATATTACCTTTTTAGGCAGCAGTTGGAAACAATAATCTCTACAAGCTCCATTATAGTGGTTTCAGTCACAGCATGCTATCAGCTTTTAAGCCGGGACTTCTCATTTCCACATGGACAAACTCCAACCACGTACACAAACGCAGTTAGGCAGAAAAATAAAGATTAAAACGAAACACATTCACAATCTAATCTAAAGCAATATTTCCCTAATGTGCAAATACAGCACAACCTTTCTGAGGCACATTTGTGCTGTATGGTAAAGTAGTTCTTATGAAATCTTAGCTACAGTATGTACCATCTCAGAGCAAGAAATGAATCAAATTTAGAGAAGAGCAGGAAAAATAGGGGATTGTTAGATGGAAAGTCATCTTTTTTCTTCTTGTCTTTGTGCAGTTTCCAGTTTTGCAGTGGGGGGTGGGACTGAAGACAACAGGAGTGGAAAACAAATGCAAGCTCAGAATTGTTTGTTATGCTGGGCTGAACACATAACACCTCAGGAGGTAAAATGTGAAAAGGTTTTGATTGCATAGTGTGTGCATTTTCTCACATAATGCGATCAATTGCTAATCAACCAGAATGTCAAACCAAAGTTGCGAAGCAAAACTTAAAAAAGTTTTGCAAGACACGAGAAGGATTTGCTGAGGAAAGAAGTACTGAAACTATCGTGATGATGTATTTAATTTGGCTTTTTGGTGCTTGTTTTGCGAGGCCACGCGTTCAACACGGAACAATATTAAACGCTTTGTAATATGATGTAGACCAGCAGAGGGTGTCACAATGAGTAATGACCTCAGCGGAACAGTAGCAAGCAACGGGAGCAGAGACAGCCAGAAGGAGCTTGATCGCGCCATCCAGTACTGCTTTTACAAGGTCATGTGGTGCAAAACCCATTTAAAAACATGTACGTTTCTTTCCGTATCCAAATTAGAGTGCTCAGCAGGCCTTGAAGAATCAGTATAACAAGGTCCGCACAGAATATGAAAACTGTGTTCCTGCCATTAATCTGCTGGTACAAGAGGTGCTAAAGTGGATGCTGTGTCAACTCCTCCAGCTACAGCACTTAGAGAAGAAACAAGAATTTATGCTGCCTAAAATTATCTTCTTTTTCATGGCTCTTTACACATGGCAGCCACATCGGATTAACTTGCACTTCTTTGCTCGTTTTATGCTTGGTTTAAAAACACATGCTCTTCCTGTTTACGATAATGTAAAAGTTGATCTTACACGATATTTCTGGCCGCCACAGGCGACTATTACACAGGATCAATTGCAAAACATCACAAAAACATCACAGAGGAGAACCGGTGCAGTATGGCCGCTGGATTATCACCTGGATTAAACTGTGTGCAGTGTGTAATACGGTTTTAGTATTTAGTAAGTTTAAAATTGATTGTGTCTTTGGAGTTAAATTTGTTCAAACTAGCTGCTGATCATTGTTACCATCTAAAATCACTGCTGCAAATATTGTATATGCTACTGCTGCTGCTACTTTTTAACTGCAGCAAATACAGGGGAATGGCTATATTAAAGATATAACATGTATAAAAGGGATAAAGATGCATTAAAATGAATAGATTTGTGTTTTCGATAATTTGGTGACTTTTGTACTTACATTATACTGCATATCTGCAAGAATTCCTAAACTTGATATGTTAAGTTGGACTGTTTTGAACACAGTGATAATTGGATTTCAACCGAGTTACGTTAAAAGTTATTATTTTATTTCCTAATGTAGAGGAAATAAGTGCCAGTCTTGTTGCTTATGGCCACACATAAACAAAGCACGGGACTGTAATAGTTAAATTACATAATAATGCATATCCACAACAAATATATTTTATTTTTGTGATGCAATTGATAAAGTTCTGTAAGGTTATTTTTACCTAATTCAAAAGTTATTGTATAATTTTGTGTCTGAACATGAAACTGAACATTTTTTTATCTAATGTGATGCATTTTTACAAAGAAAAAATTAACCTTGTCCAACAAAAGTAATGTTTGGACATCCAATAATTTCCCAAGTGTATTCAGGAATATTTTACCCCCATACACATCACTCTGAGTGCTGCATGAGTACTATCATGTAGAATGATGCTGATATTAAAATAAAGGTGCTTCCAAGGAACTGTCCATGAAAAAAAAAACATACATTCCATGTTACTTTTAGACACCATTTTGAAAATTACAGTTTTTATAGCAGCATTCAGCTATAACTTGGACTTTTTCCTGCACTTTGTCAGTTTTAGTGCCCCACACCTTGTTAAAATTTCATACATGTGCATATTCAAGACATCAAGTGAAGCCTTTTCTCTCAGCAGCTTCAGTGCACGTGGAAATACTTACATTCACATTTCTCCTGTTACAATCTCTGCCCCCAGTTGTCAAGTGTGCCGTTCCGCCCCTTTGCACACCATCTTGTCATTTTCTATTCTCTGTATGAAATGAGACGAGTCTCCACGCCAGAAAGGTCTGACAGCAGCGCTTGAGAATAATGAAACCGAATCCTTCCTTCCTTCCCTCCCCATCTCCAGCTGCCTCCCTCTTCCCGCTCCTCCACAACCACCCACACATGCAGGGCCTTGGAGTGGGGGTATGTCACCAGGGTGCAGAGGAGGTTACCCCCCCCCCCTGTCCCCTTCTGGCTGCCTCTGCCTCAATTTTATCCCACATCTTAGACATTCACATTATTCACACTCTCATTACACATACATATAGGATCTTGGGGGTGGGCACAATCACGAAGTCCAAATCACCATCAGGGTGTATACCTCACCCCTGACGTCGTTGCCCACCTCTCAATTTTAAATACACTTAGTCATTGAGGGTTAGCAGGAGGGACTATGCGCTTACCTGCTGCTCCTTGGCAGGTAGCTCCATGCCCTCCTGGGTTTTAATTGCACCTTAGAACACATATGCATCAACACTACAATGAGCGGGTGGAGGGAGGTTTGGAGTCTTCTCCCACCCCCATTCTCTGCGGCCTGCTGGAGCGGGAGGGCTAGTAGGAGGAGTTGGCCGTCCGACTGCGGTCTGGGGTGTGGGGCCTCCCTGCTGCTGCGGAGTCGGGGTGGTCTGCCTCTCCCCACCGCAGGGAAAAGGGTAACACCACCTGGGTCTGGGTGCAATTCCCCCCTCCAGGGGCAAGGGTACCTAGACCCGGATTGTAGAGTACGCTTGGGGAGTGTGATTGTGTGTACAGCGTCTCTTTATGTCTGTCTCCACGTTGGTTGAGTGTGGAGTGAGTGCATATGAGAGCATGAGGGTGGGAATGGATGTTTGTGTCTGTGTGTGCCTGTATGTCTGTGTCTATATGTCAGGTTGGGTATCAGACGCCACCTCTCTGGGGACACCTCAGGCCCTCCAAGGTTTGGAGGCCTATCTCCACCCACCACCACTTCCCCTGCCGGTGGCGGACTCCCTCAGGTGTCGGTGTGTTGGTGGTTCTTTGTGTCTGGGGGTGGGCGTCCGGGTACACACCGGCTCACTCCTTGGCGGCCGCTTGTCGGGGCCTGGGGCCTGGGGCTCGCTCGGGCCCCCTTTGGAGGTGGGGTGCCCCCGGCCTCTCGGCCTAGGGCTCGGTCACTCAGGCGCAGCTGGGGGCCGGCGGAGCTCACGGGCGCGTCACTGCAACCCCCCCTGGCTTCTGCTCCGCGGCTGCTGAGTGAGCCCTCATCTGGGACTCTCCTCAGCTCTTACTGGAACAGTGGCGCGGCTGCCCCTCTGTTGGTCTTCCATGGTCTCTTGTGTTCTGGGGGCCTCTGGATGTCTGGAGTTTTGATCTCCTCCATACCCGCTTCACACCCTGGAGGACGGGGCTGAGGCCCCCCCACACTCCCTAGCAGATCATTACATGGAGAAACTTTTGGAATGCAAGCATGCTGATCCACACAGGTATGCACACATGGGTATTCACAGACGCGGACTAAAGCTTTCTTGGCTGCTGCCTCAAAGCACACTGTGCGCTGTCTATCTTGCGTGCTGCACAATATTGTTTATTACTTAGTAAATACTGATATCTATGACTAGCTAGTTTATTGTGATGGTGCTTTGTTTTCTCTATTATTATGTTGCTCTTTGTTGTTTGCTGTCTCCTCTGTTTGTTTGTTTGTTTGTTTGTTTTTTTTTCTCCATACAGGTGACCCAGGAGTTTTTTTTTTTTTTTTTTTTTTTTGTCTCTCTTCCCCCCCCTTCTCACTGTCTTATCTCCCCTTTGGTTTTCTTTCTTTCTCTCCCCCTCTCTCTCTCATTCATTCCCCCTGTCCTATTTATTTTAAAAAAAAAAAAAAAAAAAAAAAAAAAAAAAAAAAAATGACAAAGGATGAACTGAAGCTCTGCCATCACGTAATGTCGCATACTGCTGTTTCTGATGTCATTTAGAAAAAAAAAAAAAAAAAAAAAAAAAAAAAAAAAGAGAATAATGAAACCGGCTTCAGATAGAGCCACAGACAGCCCCCACCCCGCCCGACAGATGACATGCAGCATTCTTAAAGTGCTGTGTAACATGAGCTTCATATGTAGACATCAGATAGTACTTGACGATGCCTCCATTACCATTCACAAGCCAACGCTTTGGGCAAGCTAGATTTCTCCGGTTACCCTTCTGTACATTTGGATAGAAACTAGATAGATAAATAAATAAATAGAAGGATAGAAACTCAATTAGCTTTTGTAAAGTGCTGATCGCTCACATACCTGCTGACATATTCCATACTATACTTGCTAAGCTACGACCTTTCTTATTTCCTTCTTGTCACTACTTTGCATTTTGAGATGAATTTCCAGGCCCCCCTCATAGCAGCAAAATTTCTAAATTCACTGGAGTTTACAAAAAGCACAGCTCAAGGAGGATTAATCCATCACACTCCCTCACAAATCCCTTTAACAATGTGAGGATAAACATGAACAGAATATTTGATCTGACAACTGGTCCTCCGGTTTATACGTCATTGAGTGGGCAGTCTAAAGAGGCGTCGGTTCAGTAACTATAAAGGTATGCGGCGAAGTCACGGCCTTCTTAGTCGTCAGAATGAAGGAGCTCAGACAAAAAGTAACGTTTCTCCTCATACTGTCTCCCTCCCCCTTATCTTTCCCTCAACTTCTATTTTCTCC
Organism: Rhamphochromis longiceps; assembly: GCF_057381845.1. NCBI lineage: Eukaryota > Metazoa > Chordata > Actinopteri > Cichliformes > Cichlidae > Rhamphochromis > Rhamphochromis longiceps. Next base: position 17,288,374 of record NC_140567.1, read on the forward strand.
TCGCCCCGCAGAGACACACTTTGTCAAAGATTCATTTATTTGAGATGAATCGTTGTAAATCAGAAATATGGGGATTGCAGCCAAAAAAGCAGACAAAGTTCTGAAATGATGTCTGTGGGGCATTGTAACTCCACAAATATCTCTTTGATTTGATGGAGAATATGTAAATTAATGAAATGAGGCGAGCTTCGTGTTAATGGTAAAAAAAAATAAAAATTCCTCTGCTCCAATCCAGCCAGGTCACATTGAGTTTAAAATGTGACTCACAATCTCCTGGCTTCCTAAAAACTCGTTTTCTCCCTTAAATCTTTTATATCTGCAAGTAATGAAGCTGCAACAGAAGCACGCTCGTTTACTGAAGTGCAGTAACACAATAATGTCACTTTATTCTTTTTCTAACAGAAATGTCCCTACTGAACTTTCAATTAAAACAAGGTCATAAAAAGAGCTGAGCGTTTATAGTTGGGCATTTATTTAACAAGGACAGTATGAACATTTATCACATCACACTTTGCATAAAAACACAATCAGTCAATACCATAGCTGAATGTATAAAATACATTATATGTACATGCATACAGGCCAAATCTTTTATATCTACTATAGATTTAATATAGACCTTTATCACTATGATGGTATATTAGGAGAGATAAGTATGATATGCATATAGCAAAAATCAGGTGAGGGAATAACTAAATCACTTTACCTTTAATGGATTTTATTTTATTTTGCTGGCTTTTGATTAGTTCTTTTACGGTTATTATCAGTTCAATGTTTTACTAAGAAATGCATTGTCCATTAATTTACTGTCGTAAACCATGATTGTGATCATTCAGATCATAATCAAAACAGGTTTGGTTTCCAAACAAAAAGTTCTACCAGCTCGTGTACACTATTGGTTCTCGACTGTAAATTAAAGCACAATTAAAATAGTTCAAACATGTTTTTTCCAAATATGATGTAGCATTTTTGCATGTCATTTTCTACAAGATTTACAACAATATTTACATTTTTAAATGTAAATCTAAATCGTAAATTAAATCTAAAATTATCAAAATTAAATCTAAAATTAATCATGTATTTTAAATATAAATGCTAAATATTAAAAATAAAATAGGACGTAAATGTGACAGGTAATTAGTAAATATGTATATTTACAGAGTTCAGTCAGCAGCATTATGATCTTGTTAGATCATAATGCTGATCAAAGCCCATAGAGTGCTTTGAGTACTCCAAGAAAGTAGAAAAGCACTTTTGTTTGGCAACAAAGTTTTCATAAAGCTTTCTTTTGATGCTTCTCTGATCAGCAGTTTAAATTTGTATAACAGATAATTATTTACTTTTAACCATGACATTTAGGTGTACTATTTAAATGTAACATTTAAAAAAAAATTAGATTTGATATTTGTATTTAAAATTTAGATTTAAATTTTATATTTAAATATTAGTAGTGAGGTTCTGGATTTGAATTCACCGGCGCTGGTTTTGCGTGTTCTCTCCGTGGCTCCGTACGTTCTCTCCATGTCCTCTGACTTGTTAGGCTGAATGGTGAATGTAAAGTTGCTATAGGTGTGACTGTGAGTTTTGATTGATTTTCTGTCTCTCTGTATTAGATTTTTCATAGACTGGTGCTGGGACCTGTCCGGGGCCTTGCCTCTTGTTTCATGACAGGTTGGATATGCCCCAGGCCCCCCTGCCACCCTGAATCGGATAAGCAGAAGGGAATGTATGGATGGAGGATGAAAGCATTGTATAATATATATTATTTTATTTTAAATTATAAACCTAAACTTAACTTTTTCCCTTTTTTCTAAATTTTGGAGCTAAATGTAGTAACATGTTGCAATTAATTTGGAGCTTTGATTTACAATCTATGTCCTAAGTTAACCTATTTCCCAAAGTGTAACTGGTGAATGTAACATTTATCAGATAATCATAATACATGATGCGACACGTCTTGCTCCTTCATGAAACTCCAAAAATCTGTTTAATGAAATACATTTGAAGCTACAAATCATATTTGTAATTGTAAAGTAAGGTGCTATAAATTTAGAGTAGGATCTGAATCTCTCTCAACATAACCATTTATCATTTCCTTAACAGGAAGAAGACGGCCTTTAGAGCTGGCAATAGGGAGGAGGTGAGAACAGTTCAAAGTGAACTGAATACATCAATCAAGGAGGCTAAGGGCAATTACAGGAGGAAGCCGGAATACAAACTACGGTGGAACAATGCAAGGGAGGGCTGGAGGGGCATGAAGACCATCACTAGTTTCAGGACAACCAGCAGCAGTGGAGGTGAAGCCTGCGATCACCAACTACCTTCTGTTCCTTCTCTCCTCTTCACAGTCCTTGTGTCTGGAACTCAGGAGTGATGTCACTCCCAGGTTAGTGCATTCGGGGGGGAAAGTGAGGAGCTAGGTACAGCCATTCATGTCACTTACAAAGCCAAGAAAATATTGATTTTTGTGCTTAGAAATAGCACTGTAGAGCATTCATGGATAGAGCCTGGTCAGTAGTCTGTGTATGGTTTATTCAGTTAGTCACAAATACACAAAAAAATTCCCACAGCGAACTGAGAATTTCGGATTTAAGCCTACTGTTTCAAGCCTATTTCACACCTGCTCCCCAGGTTCCCAGATACATCGCACTCTCGACACTCTAGATCAGGACACCACCACTCTCTCCGCTCCAGCCACCTTCACTGTTGACTAAATTAGGAGACAGCTGTTAAGAAATCACTCAGGCAAGTCTGCGGGGCGTGACAACATGAGCCTTGGAGTTCTGGTTCTGTGCCCAACAACTTTGAGAACCAGGCAGATGAAAAAGCCTGAATATGCAAAAGAATCCCCATGATATCATATCCCAGTGGCCCTAAGGAATACAGAGCTGTGGCACTCACATCACGCATCACGGTGTGGAGAGACTCAACCTCTTTCTTATGGTTAGCCCACCGATAGATTCCACCCAGTTCAGGTTCAGACCTGTGGGCGTGTCTACACCCAACTGGATAAGCCAGTGTGCGCTGTGAGAGTCGTGTTTTTTGACTTCTTCAACACCATCAGAGTGTCTCTAGTAGGTGAACAACTCACAGTGATGCAGGTGGCTGCCTCTCTAGTGTGCACCTACAGCAACGTGTTTCAAACAGTGTGGTCAAAAACACAGGAGCCCTGCAGGAGATCATCATCTCTCCCTATCTCTTCACACCACGCAATTCAGCTACTGCAGAAAGACCTGCCACCTTCAGACGTTTTCTGATGACTCTGCAGTAGTGGGAGGAAGAGTACAGGGCTGTGGTGGACAACTTTGCTGTGTGGTGCGAGCAGAACCATCTGCAGTTTAACGTGGCAAAGACTAAGGAACTGCTTATAGACATGAGAGCAACCCGAACACCAGTGGCCAAGTGAGAACAGCCCATGATCATGATGTTTCATGAGTTAGTTACTATTGCTGTTGTTACATGTTACTGTCAGTATTGGACAGCTTCTATAGCTAATGCTGAATAGCCACAGAAGCACATTCAGCAAAAGACTAATTCCAACATGATGCACCACAGAACGCCATCAAACTGTCCAACTCTTCCTTATGACTTATGAAATATATTGTTTATACAGTACATCTTATTTTTTAACTTTTTATTAAAAATAAATTAATATTATTATGCAATAATATTAAAGTATTCTTATTCAGATAACCAGTTCATTTTGGCATTGGTCTCATTGTATCTCATTAAACCTTAAAATGTACATATAGCATATATAGCATTTTACAAGTGCTGTGTATATATGTAATTATATAATGATGGTGTTTTAATAAGCAACTTGAAAGGGAAGAACTGCAGACTGTGAGCTCATTTACCTTCACAGACTCAGGTAAACTCCATCTTTAATTAGTGAGAGAGAGAGAGACCAGATAGGTGTGGCTGTGTTTGCGTTTGTGTGTGTGTGTGCGAGCGCGTGCATGAGGGGTACAAAGTCAAACAGACAGCTGTTGAGGAAAAATGAAACGCTTCTTCCTTGTTGTTCCCATTAAGGGAGTTTTCAAACAGTTTCCTTTTATCAGCAGTGATCCTGAACAAGGCTGGCAGGGTTACGGCGAGGCCAAGGCTGCAGGCAATAATGCTGTGCTACACTGACGTTACAAAGAGGAGCGTAAAATGTTAATGACAACAGATCGACTGGGCATGCACACACTCTGTAATCACATCATCCTCCCTATTGGCCAGTTAGTCAGCATCCTTAAGTAGGAGCTGCGCTTTCACCATGAACGCTGGTGAAGATGTACACGCAGCGCCCTATAAGCTCCACAACCGTGTGACATAAGCCCAGTCCTCGAGGCCTGCCGCTCTCCTCCGCAGCGACTCTGAACTATGATGATGGGGCTGTTCGAGTGATAAAGGAGCTATTGGATAACAAGCACAGACGGGAAGATCAGAGGAAAAGGGCTGCTGTAATAACATCCCCTGCTTGAGACGCTGACATCCCTGAGAGGCATCATTTAGTGGTGTGAAAACAACAGAGATGCATGGCTCACAGACAAACGCTGCACATTAAGCTTAAGTTCAAACTGCTCTTTTGAAATGTTCCCAGGGATTAAAGTCCAGAAGAGCTGATTTTGGGTCAACTTACTTTCCTCTACCAGAACAACATTAATGCTAATTATACAGACGAGCAGAGGAAACTAAGGGGTGATTGTTACCTTTAAAATATACCATAAAGCATAAGAACAGAATAAGAAAAGTATCATTAATTTAAAAAAACTGTAGGGTGCTTTATTGTGTTTAAACTTTTCCTTTTCTTTTTCAGGTGGAATATATTCCAGGGCCTCTCGAAAGTTGTATAGAAACTCTTTAACAGTGTAATATAAACGAAAGTAAAGCATTTTTTCTTGTTGTTATGGCGGGCTGAGGGTAGAACATACAGGGCAGGCATCAAGCCTACATTGTTCTTTGTATTCCCTTGTGCTGCAGCCAAACTTCCACCCAGAAGCAGCGCAGATAGGTCACAGTGCAGATCGCCCATCATAGATGTGGCATCATGTTCCTCACTCTTCTCATGCTAAGAACCGATGGCTCAAATCACCTTATGTGATGAATTAAATAAACAACCAGAATAATATAATATGATCCCAGCAACTAAAGAAACTATGTGATATTGTTTCAATTGTGCTACATGTGAGAGGCAAACTGTCTCATTTTCTTCTGTTTTCCCAACATAACCACGCTGAATATGCACTTGTTCTCTGACTGCTGCCAAAACACTGCTCATTCTGTTTCTGACTACTCCCTGAACAGATGCTGGAGCTGTTGCTTCTGCTTTCTTACAGCGTTTTTTTACACTAAGTCTCCTTTATACACACAGTATAAAGGGCAGCTCCTTATAGTTAATTTAAAGGTTGTTAAATCTATGTCGAGTCTATGACATAACATACTCAAGTACGTCCTTGAAAGATTGGAAGTGTGGAGTTTGGTATTATTATTGCCTAAAGTTTATGTTGAAAACCTGTAAGAATCAAAATCAGACATTTGGTGCTAGGTTTGACTCATTTCTTGTTGCTAATTGCAGTAAAATCATTCCCAGCATTTATACTTGTGCGTTATGTGCCTGTGTTGTTCTGCAGTTTCACCATCAACATCAAAGCTAGCAGCAGGCTTTCTCTGTTCAGCTTCATCCATTCTCTCCAGTCAATTTAGTAAAAAGTAATGACAGAAGAAGAAGCAGCAGGCAATAGGTAAGGGAAAAAATGATGCTACTGAACTGGAGCTGGCACTGATGCCACATGTAGTTGTATTTCTAGAGACATACGCGTACGTATATTATGGCGTACGTTACAGCACAGGGTTTCAGAAAGGTTGGAACAGCTTGAAGACTGAATGGGCAAGTGCCGTAGGTATTTCTCTCATATTTCAGGTTGGCTTTTTGTATTGTTTGGTTGGCCACAATGGATTTTGAGTTAGATGAGTTTGCCAGAAATCCTACATTACAGCAGCTAAATAAGTGTAGAAAAGTAGATTTGATGCTAATTGCAAATTCTGAAGCTTAGATTATGATGTGGCTAAGGCTACAGTGTTGGATGGTTATGAGTTGGTGCCTGAAGCATATGGACAGAAATTCCAAAATTGTGAAAAAAAAAGATCAACCTGGGTTGCTTTTTCATAAATGTTGTCAAGCTAGCAAAGTCAAGGATTTTGCAAAGCTGAAAGAACTAGTGCTTTTCGAAGCTTTTAAGAAATGCATGTGGTAGTCTATTTAAATGAACAAAAAGTTGAGTGTTTTGCAAACACTGATGTCCTAGCTGATGAGTTTGCCCTGACTCACAAGGGTGCTTTTTCATCTCCGACGTGGCATGACACTATGGTTTCACCTGGTGTGGATATAGCACGATCACCTCAGGTTTCCCAGTGGAACCTCATAGTGGCTGGAGGTGTTTCTATTGTCAGGAACTTGGTAATTTCTTTGCTTTTTGCCTGGTGCTAAGAAAGAAAGAAATGTTGAAGGATAAAACTTCTGCTGTAGGGTCAATCTACTGTTGATTAACATAAACCAGTGTCTGCCAGAGTGCCAGCAGTAGAGATAGATAAGGTGTTCAAGCCTTTTATGTCTAAAGGCTTTCTTTCACTGACTGGGAGTGAGGGGGACCAAGTTCCAGTCACAATTTTAAGGGATCCCAGTGCAAAGCATTCTGTGGCGCGATGTGGTGTAGTGCCTTTTTCTGACCAGTCATACTGTGGCTCAGATTTGTTGGTGTGGGGAGTAAGAATGAATATGTTTGGCATGCCGCTTCATTCATTTACCCTATTTCCCCCCTTTCGGGTGCGAGTGGGGGTGCAAGATCAGCTGCCAGTTGCTGGTATTGATCTTATTCTTGGAAATGATTTGCCTCGGGGAAAGGTGTTTCCTGCCACACCCAAAGTCACTGAAAATCCTGCTGCAGATGTTTTCGTTCATACCCCCTCTGGGCTCAGTGTCTCTTCAGTTTTACCGGCATGCGTGGTTACTCGTGCCCAGGCCGTCACCTTGGTGATGTGGTGGACATTTCCAATAGGTTCTTGAAGTTTAAAACTGCTGTTAAGCTTTCTCCTGGGATAAAAAAAAATAAATCTAGATCATTTAATGTGCTACCAAATGACTTGTGTTTAGCAACAGACAGAGAGCAGTTCATTAAAACTGAGCAGTCTGATGCTACTTTGTCTGGGTCCCTGTCTGCTGCCAGGCAACAAGCGCATGTAACCCAACCTGTGTTGTACTATTTGACCACAGTGTATTGCTACGTAAGTGGTGGTCTCCGGTGTCTGGAAGAGAGTGTGATGTGGTCACTAAGGCTGCGATGCCAAAAGATTACCAACTACAAGTTTTAGGCCTTGCCCATGATGATCCTCTATCTGGCTAGTTAGGAAATAAGGAAACTTATGACAGAGTTTGTCGCCTGCTTCCAAACAAGCTGTGCATTTAGCCCTGTACTTTGTGTTTAGCTGTGTGTTACTGAGTGTGATTATGGCTAGAACTAGATGGTTGTTTTTGTATATATTGTAAATAGTGTAACTAGACCGTTGTTGATTGATCTGGTAGCTGTAGGGGTGGGAAGCCTTTTTCTTTCAAAACTTTGTTTCTCCTGTTTAGGTTAGGGACACAGGTAAGAGGCCTGTGTTTCATTTCTAGAGCGTTTTATTGGTTGTTTTGTTCATGCCTACTGCTATAACCTCACGATAAGCATGCTTGGAAACTCAGGTGCCACTTTTAGGACGTTTACTGACCACTTTTAGAAACAACCACAGCTAGTCGCAACACATACAGGAATGTTTTTCACATAACATTCCAACAGGGAAAACCCTGAAAAACCTCTGAAGGTTCCGGGGTGCAACGCCCCCAAACATACATTAACAACAACACGGTCTACAACACCCACCCTGACATTTCCTACCTTCAAAGAAAAATAAAATATTCGGTTGTAAAACTGCAAACTTTGTGGCATCATTGGTCCTTCCTTGGGAGCAAGGAGCAGGGGAGTTAGCTTTTTGTGTTCTTGGACTGTTTGTACGACACTATAGGCCATATCATTAAATGAATAATTAATTTTAAATGCTCCAAAAGGCACAAAGAGCACAAACAGAAATCTGGTTCAAGTGGCTGTTTGAGGAGCTACAGCTTTTGGTCCCTTTCACATTGGCTTACTTTTTCATCCTGAGGTATTACAGCTTGGTTCATTATGCTTGAAATTAAATACCAGTTCTTTTTGGATGATATCAGCGGTACTGCAAAAAAGCTGATAAAATCATCTGGGTTATTTCTTTACAAAGGTCAGTTAGAGTTGCATAGGACTGTTTCCACTGGCAGAACAGCATATCTTATAACTACAGGTCCTTTAAGACATACACTCTTCTCCATTAATCATAGAGCACCGTGGTTACTTTTCAATATTGCAAAATCTCATCCCTTTTAAAACTGAACTAGGCGTGTGTTTGTTAAGATTAGGTAAAAACATATTGCTTGTTTGTGACCTAATGCTGGAAAGAGGAAAACTTTAACAACTAGCTGATTATGAATTTAATTGGCCTTTTCTACTCAGTGTGGGTGACAAATGACATTCCTCCTACTTTCTTACAATGGTTCGATTTGTCAGTGTGCTAAAATGATCATTTTATAAAAATGTGCAGAGGCCACTGTATGGTACTGCCAAGGGTGACAGTCAAACCTGCTGTATAGTAATTATAAAGCCATCACTGTTGAAAAAGTCCCTGCTAACTGCTCTTGATAATAACGTGCACTGCAATTAAAGTAGATATAAAAACCTCTCCCTCGCCCTCTTTCCTCCACAAAAATTACATTAAATGCTGCGTGTCGTGGCCGTGATTCATTCACCGCATACAGCACAGTACAACGCATGTAGCCTTCAGCAAATTGAAGTGAATCATTTCTTACTTTGTTACAGGAGCTATTACAGTCGACACAATGCACTGCAAGATCCCCAGCCAGAGGCACAGCACGGACAGGCTCTCTTATAGATGAGAAGCAGTGGAGACAAGCAGGTCCAACATTCAAATGTGCTTTTTTTTCTTTGAGAGAACAATGCAAAGATATGCTCTGTGTCCAAAATGTAACAGGAATTGTTTTTCTCATGATTGTGGAATTACGAGGTTTTCTTTCGAGTGAAGCAACCTGCATTTTAACCATTACTAAAAACTTTAGAAGGGGCTAGTTAAGTCAAATCCCACATATCCTCTATGATTTCAAGGTCTTTCGCTTGAACTTCTGTCACCCTCCATTGCTGAAAATAGACAAAGAAAGGTAAGCACACTTAAAGAAATATTATACTCACGTTTTCTCTCTGGAAGGTATGAAAGTGTTGCAAAAGAAAAGGAAAGCGGCACTTTGACAGAGAGGAAATGAAATGACTTTCTCAACTTGTCAAACTGTCCTCCCCTCCAACTCAGTGGATACGAGGGTCGTTGTTCAGTCTCAGCGATAACACCCCCCCCCCCCAACTGAATAAAGGCTTCTGTCTGATGTAGCAGGCCGCCTAGGGACACCTGCATGTGGAAGGTAGTATAATTTGGGAGAGGTACCAGGAAATGGGAATCTCGAACCTCAAAACATCAATGCCTCAAGAGGCTCATAATGTGCACAATCCTGGAACCATTCAGAAAACCGGACTCATCAAACTGAATGCCATCTAAAGATAGATTGTCGGAAATATATTGGAACAGACAAAAAGCCTCGCTTTGGCAAGAAGCAATGGGTAACACACAAACTGGCATGAAGGCACACACAGAAACCGTGGAGACCATCCTGGTTGGCCAGTGGGAATGTGTCTCTGCCTATTATTTGCTTTGGTTCCAGGTTTCCACTTTTCTTGGGTTCATCATGTGAAGGATGTGTTGCTGCAGGGTTTCAGAGGTCAGGTCTGCTACACAAACAGAAGGCCTCTTTATCCTGAGGCTAGAATCAGCTAAAACTCCTGGAGAAAAAGAGGGGGAGGACAGCAGAGAAATGTGCTGAGCAATATTGCAATTTCGTATGTGCCCTATTCTTTTCTTCTCTCCTTGGCTACAGATTTTCTGGTGTCCTAGAACTGCTGAAAAGATGAATGCTTCAATTTTGTCTACAGTTTTGTTTTGTTTGTTTTTTAAAAAAATATGTTTTAGTCAAGACTGAAATATCGAGGCTTATGGTTTTGGTTTTCATTGAAACATCTCCAGAACTATTGGGTGGAATTCCAATGAATTAAGTCGTTTCCCTGAGGCCTAATTATAATATCATTGATGTTCCTGACTTTTCAGCTAGAAGAGTCAAAGTACATGTAAAATTTGTTGTTTTGTTTTTGGAATGAGGTCTGGGTTTAGATGAATTTGAAGGTTTTACATACCATAGGTTAATAATTTATTTTGGAAATTGCATTTTTGTTTATAAAAGTTGCATTAATTGTGGAGACTATCTGGCAAAATAGAACTACAAGGGTAATAAACATTTGTTTGCCAGGACTTATTTTCTGCAGTAATAAGGTATTAGCAATGCTAACTTTCAGATTGGCCCACAAAAAAGAGCCATTGCTGCAGCAGTGTATTTGTGTTTCTTGCCAAATGTTAGCAGGTTAGCATTAACCAATACCATAATCAATGTGGAGTGTGAGTAGCATTCATCTCAAGGAAGCAGACTTACCTATTTGGTCAAAATATGGTCATTTTTTCCTCGCTTATGGACAAGGAAAAAGTTGAGATAGTTGGTAGCTTACTATAAGGACAGTTCACTTGAACACAGTTATGTGAGGCAAACCTTTGCAAAGCTTTCTGTTTTGATCCCAACATCCCAGAAAAATTCCCTACTTATTTGTTGTCTATCATGAATAAAAAGACAAGATCAAATTTGTGGGCAGATTGGAACGTTTTAAGTCTGACAGATTGTTCTGTCATTATTGTCCCTCCCTCTGTTTCTTTCTGTTCTGCACCTCCTTCGTTCAGGTCCTCCCACCAGTTCACGTAGCTATCATTCTCATGCTCATCTTTACTAAATACAAGAATGAGTTCATTTAAGACCAGAAGTCTATTATCAGCCAAATGTGGTCTGGAACTAAACTCCATCGACATCCAGGAGCAACCTCTAAAAATAGTCATGTTTCGTTTTCATTTGTGTGAACCCTTGATTTTATGCCCTGTTTCTACCTGGTAAACAAACTCGTTCCTTTTGAATTGGGATTTTAGAGCACACTGTGCATCTACCCCTGGAGTGCAGATTAGCAGCAACAGGAAACTTAACTGCTTATTTTACCATAATACATCTGAACATAACCACTGATAAGCATTTTGCCCCTGACAGTGAGGCAAAAGCTCCTCTGTCTCCAAACTGAGAAGCAACAGACGATTTATCTTCCCTCGGGCTGGAGGAGATATCAAGCTGCAGCGGCAGCAGAAGCAGCATCCTAACACCCCACTTCCAGCAGGGCTTCCATCTCCTCTGCCAGCTGTCAGCTCAAAATGTCTTCTGCCTGTCACACCACAGCTTTCAGCTCAATCTGTATCTGTCTGCCCACCTACCACCTCACTTTCTTTCCAAAGTTAGAAATGAGGTTTTGCATTATGGCTGAATATCAATGTGTATCCTGGAACCCCAACAACTGAAATATTGCTGATGCATTTGACAAGCGTCATTCTCACCACTGTATTCTCACTCTGGACCCACTGCTCATGACAGTAAGCACTTTTCCGTTTGTCATTGCGCTGTCACAAGCATTATAACTTCTAAAAGTGCTTTCTGTTTGTCTGTTTTGAGATGGGGGTTTTTTTTATGCTTGCTGAAGCAGCTGCATCCTTCTTCCCCAGGAGCATGTTGACTTTGTGGCCTTAGCCTGCTTTAAGGCTTGGTGTAGGCTTGCTCCAAGGTTAGCACTGAAGCTTGTTGAGACCGATGGACAAACTAATGAGCCCCTGAAGAGTCATGGATATGACCCAAGGTTTGATTAGATCACAGAGATGGGGAAGTTGCAGAGGGAGATGTATGGATGCAAAGGTTGGGTGGTTTATATGTATGGGGTCAGGAAAGCCAGAGGGAAAGACAGTTTGACTTTGAAATTAGGATCACAGAAACGACTAAGAAACGACAGTTATGCCAGTGGCTCTTTGTGGTCATTACTTAAGTGCAGCAGTGTTTGGAACACTAACATAAGATTACTGACATGCTCACAGTGACGGTAATTTTTTTGAGAACTATGAATTAGCATGCTAAGATACTAACACAAATGTATGAGCTAAGACTTAAAGTCTTGCAGGTATTTAGTTAGAAACCAAAAATACTGGAAAAATGTCACAGAAGTTAAACAGCTATAGCTGTCGAGACATTTTACTCAAATAAGTAAATTCAGCCTCATTGTAGCATATGAGGAAGATTAAACACCACACTAACATGTGCTATGGCATTCAGAAGTACTAATCCTGAAAACTACTTATATAAGAAAGCTACCTAACACAGTTCAGGCTGTGTTGAAGAAAATAAAGATAGTCATAATGTATACTGTATATCCATGTGTGTTTGTGCATGTTTCGATAAACTGCTGCACATATTTCCCATTTTCCTAGTACATTATAAAGAAATAAAGTGTTGTTATTGTGGTCGTCAAACACATTATCCTGCTAAAAGAGGCCACGGCCACCAGAGAATATCGTTTCTATGTAAGGGTCTAAACTAACATCCACATGGTTGGGAGAATTCAAGGTTTTCCAGCAGAACATTGCCAAAATATCACACTGCCTCAGCCAGCTTGCCTTCTTCCAATAATGCATTCTGATGCTGGGTGTTCCCCAGGTAAGCAACACATGCACCCAGCCATCCATGTAAGAAAATGTGATTCATTAGAGCAGGACACCTTCTTCCATTGGTCCTCCGTTCAGTTCCGATGTTCACTAGCTCACCGTTGGTGCTTTCAGCGGTAAACAGGGGTCACCATATTCACCCTGACTGCTCTGCAGCTATGCAGAGAAAAGCACTGTATATTCTGTTCTGTCAAAACCAGGATTAACTTTTTCTTTTCGGCATTTTGAACTGCAGTCGGCTGTCTGTTAAATGAGACCACATGGGCCTTTGGGACCACATGCATCAATGAGCCTTGGCCAGCCATGACCATGTTATTGTTGTTACTGTTCCTTCCTTGGACCGCTTTTGGTAGATTTTGACCACTGCAGACTGGGAACACCCCACAAGAGCTGCAGTTCTGAACTCCTCACACTTGCCCATTTTTTCTGTTTCTAATTCTTTAGCTTTAAGGACTAAATATTCACTTGCTCCATAACATAGCCCACCTTCTTAAAGGTGCCACGATGAAGAGATAGTCAGTGTTATTCACCTCGAGTGTCCATGGTCATAATTTTATGCTTGATCGGTGGATATGAGTCTAAGTTCGCAGTTAAATGGTACTGCCTTCTGCAGTAGAGGATGAATGATCCAGTGGGTGATGTAGGGTCAAATTCTGTATTAGTGCAATATTTTCAAATCCAATAACAATCTGTCACCATCCCATTGGAATCCTATGAAAACTACAGATGGACATCACTTGACTGTTTCAAGATGTTTTTCTCTTTACTTGGTCACCTTCACAGTGACTCAGACAAAAAAGAGAGAGAGAGGAGAAGCAAAGCTTGTGTGATTCCTCTTTGGCAGAACAACTCCAAGATTCTCAGGATAGATGACCCATTAGGACTGGGTGACTAAAACGGGAACTCAATCTAATGCCTCATTGCCCCTCAGAGATGAGACAAGCTTTATGGCTTGAACTCTCCCAAAGGGATCTCTTTCTTTTTACACTGGTCATACTCTAATCTCACACATCGCTGTCTCGCTTAATCCGAAAATAATATCAACACCCATTAGCAGAGGCACAGACCTGGAAAATCCAATTTGAAATTCATACTGTGGTGTTTGCAGACCTGATGATTCCACACGTGTGATGTCACGTGTCAATTTACTGGACATTTATTCCGGACGGGTGAAGCAGTTCTGGACGAAGAAATGTATTAATTTCTACTTCTCAGTCCCAGTCTAAGAACATCAATGACTTTGATGAGCCTCTAACTTTTATTTAGTCCCACTGTCAGGTCAACATTTTCACTTATCTAGTAACAGGTCAATATCCAGATAGATTACCTCAAAACGGAAGACAAACACATAATTCTGAGACTGTGAATCTTCATCTTAATTAGTGATCCCAGACTTCTTCTCTAGCACCAGCCTGAGGTTGATATTTTTTATTTTCAGTGAAGTGTCTGGACAGCTATAGCCAATGAGCCCTTCTAGATAAATTCAGCACTACATTTTTATATATCGTAATCATCAGGCTAATTTGTTTTCTTGCTCACTACTGATGAATATTTGCAAAACTAATTCTATTTCTAATTAGCAAATATGTGCCATGGTCCGGGTGTGTGCCAGTGTGTCTCCCTCCGAGCCGGCATCTCCACCCCTGGGAGGGGCCTCAGTGTTCTGCTGATTGCTCACACCTGTGGGTAATTTAGCCGGGGACTCATAAGGCCAGCGCACTTAACCTCTCGTCGCCAGATTCTCAGCTAACTCTAGTTAGTGCAGGCCACCACTGTGATTTCGCACTTGCTTTGTGAATTACCTTGTCTCATTGTGTGTTTCTCTCATAGCCACACCAAGCTGCCAAACACTAATCTCTGCCGAAGAGCTCCAACCCGGACACTGGACCACCTGACAGTCCCACAGGCTGTTCACCCGAACCACCTCCCTGCCTCCACGCCAGGAATTTCGGACCACACACCCGGACCACTCACCCCTCCACGTCACCACCGGCCACCCGCGTGACTCTGACCCTTTCCCTGGACCTAGTCTGACTCTCCCTCCAGCCCAATCCCCGGAACTGCTGTTTCCACTGACCAAGACCAGATTGCTTACTTAGCCCAGGCTGCTTAAGACCCCTTTGATTCAGTTGTGGCACTTTGCACTTGTTAACCTCACTTTCCAGTTTATGAACACTTACTGAGTAAATAAACATCGTCTCTAAAACTACTTACATGCTGTTCGGCGTCCTGCATTTGAGTCCTTTCACCTTTGAGGCAGCCTCGGCCGTGACAATACGAGCATTTCCAGTGGTTGAAAAAAGACTTTGCTAGGATGATTGTTTTTGATTCCCTGCTGTGCAAAACACAGCCTAACCAAACCACTAGAACGCCTGAAGATGTTTATGAAGCATTTTACTATGATTTTATTTTATTTATTTTGGTCACATCGCTTCTCGGTGAGTCTGGCGCCCTTGAAATAATCAAAGCATCAGAGTGTGGACATATTGAGAGAAGTTCATAAATGTATTATAAAAGATTTGCACATAAAAACATCATGTGCTTATGCTATGCACCATCACTCACAAGGCACACTACCACAGCTAGCTCCCTGTTGCTAACTTTACTAACTCAATTACCACAGAGTGATTACTTACTGAAATAATCAGGTTTAGTTTTATGGACAGGACACATAAGCAGCTACTTTGCTTTCTCTGGACATTTTTGTAAGGTGATTAGTTTGGCCAGGAGCACCAATGGAGCATTTTAATAAACCAAATTTGATTGGTTGGCACTTGAAAAGTTCATTTTTACACCCCACAATACGATATTAACTTATCAAAATACTACATGATTGCGACTTTTAACATTATGTGAGTACTGCAATGAAATATTCCAATTTATCACAGTTTTTAAACTGCAATTTAAGTCCTCAAATGTTACATTTTGAGGACATAAATTGGGACGAATGATGTATCAGAATAATACAAAGTGACCGGTGTCAGTCAGTAACCTTCCTGTTCTGTATGAATATAACCAAAATACAGTCAGCTGGCAGCTAATTGACTTGAGCCCCTGGGAGATGTCCTTACTGATAAAGACTCATTTAGACTGATGGCAACATATTGGCAATCTGTCTGCAAAGCAATTATTTGTAAACTGATTGCAGTCGGTCCAAGTCAGACTGTGACTGTTTGCAGGACAGTTCCTATCACGCGATCTCTGTGTTGCCTTAATATCAAAAGTACAGCTTGAGGTGCAACAACCTCAAGCTCTGGGCAACCATTTAGTTACTCATGTGACTGAGCTGTTAGCTTGCTCTGATTTAAGAGTTTGCTTTGTCAAGCTAAGCATGTCCAGTGTTGGCTAACGTTATCTCAGGATAGTGGCACATGAGGTGAGCCCTCTTGTTCATAGTATTCCCAGAGTTTTCAGTTTATTTCATAAAATACTGATATTTGGTGTCCCTGCACCCATACAATACTGCTACGCAAAATATTTAGATACACTGCTGTATCATTACCCCCCACCCCTAATGCTGATTTTGATATTGTTTATATTAAAACCTGGTGACAGGTGGTTATAGTGCAATGTTCTGCTGGGGAATGGTGGGAATCAAGTGGATCTTACTCACAGAAACACTCGTACAGAGCAAGGCTGATCTCTGAAAATGTTTTAGTAACGTTCCAGTAAAACTGGTCAGTAAATTATCCTAAGATGCCACATGACTCCAACCCATCCAAGAAAACAAAAAGCGGTGGGGCCATGTGGGCTGCCCCGGGCTCTGTGGGGCTTGGCGATGCTGCTATCGGCCCCAGTCCGGATGGGCCTGGGCCCCCTGCTCTTGGTGGATTCCAGGAAATGGGGGTGCTCACGGAAGGGGTGCTTATCCACATGGGAAAATAAATCTGTTGGGCATTTTCTTGGCCTTCAATAATAACAATAATTCTGATTATACTGTGCCCAATGGGACAGGCAAAAAAAAGAAGAAGAATATTATGGGCATGGTAATATCAGTTGGGCTGTAATAATGACAGTGATATCTCTGCAAAGAGCCAGAACAATCCCACAGGAAAATTTTGCACCTGGAACAATGCACAACAATGTCAGTTTATTACAATCCTTGCCAGCTGCAGCTGAGTCTCGTCTTCTTTTCTTCCTTAAATCTACTGCACACGTAAAAGAAGAGCAACCATTAAAAAAAAAAAGCCCTCCAACATGGACATGTAATTAATTAGTCAGAATATGTAGTAGACCTTTGTTCAGGCTGATATTATTCATGGGATAACTGCCTGAAAAGGCTAATGAGCCACACAGTGTCAACAGACGGTGGTGTACTGGCCAAAAAAAACTTTTAATTTGACAGTTCTATTGTCTATCATCAAGAGGGGGGAAGACGGAGAATTCCTCAAGGCTTCTGGGTGACTGTGTCTGTTGGCATGTTCAAAACAGCGGCAGTAGCCAGTAATGTGGAGTAGCTCCGTCTGCTCAGCGGGCTTGAAACAAATGGGTTATTTAGAGCCTACTTCATTTGCACTTGTGGAGAAAGGGCAGAAAGGAAATGAGAACCCCTTGACGGTTCAGTGTTGGATGTATTTAATTAGCCAATTCACTCTCTGCTTTGCTGCCTCGGTGGGCACAATGCTTCTTTGTATTTTTAAAAGTAATTGTCACTTGCCGCATCAGCATTAAGCAGATCCAGGCATGCAGTGAGGAGAAGGAAGGAGAAAAAGTCCCCTTGTCCTCACTAGGAGCCTGTAAAAATAGACGTGCAGGCAGATATTATGCTGCACTGTTGGTCGGAGATAACCTATGCACACTGGGTGCTGTGTTCATGAGCCGTGAAGTAGAGGTGTGTGCATCACATGCTTCAGTGGTAATCTGTAATAGATCATTTTGCTTTACTCATCTGGCTGGCCTCTGGAGGCAGTTTTGCTCATAAGCAGGAAGGAAAAGTATTTCTCTCCTGATTTATGGGGCAAGTTCAAGCATTCAAATGCGACACTGATGACATGCTCTCCATACAACATTTGAAAATATGAATTAAATGTGTCAAATTAATAAATCACCTTTTTTTTCACAGGCAAAAAAAAAAAGGAGTCGAGGGATGAACAGTGACTGGTAGTGATGACAGGTAGAATAACTGTTGGTGACACAGAGTGGGTACATGAGTTAAACTAGCGTCAACTTTGAGGTGAGCAGTTGAAGTGACAGCTAAGTGAAAGATATGGCTTTCTGACATTACATAAGGGAGAATATACAGCTAGGTCTATATGTTTTTGGACAAGGACAGTTTTTCTAGGTTTCTTATTCACAACACCACAGTGAATTTTAAATCAAGACAATCAAGACTTGGTTGGAGTGCAGTGTTTCAGTTTTAATTCATGGGGTCTAACAAAAGTTTTGCATTAAATGTTCAGGAGTTATAGATATATTTTATTTACAGTTAACCATTTTTAGAAGCTCAAATTTAATTGGACAGTTAACTGCTAAACAGTTTCATGGACAGGTGAGGCAGGTTCCCTTGTTATTCAGTAACAAATTAAGCAGACAAAAGAGCTTAAGTCGATTGCACATGTTGGACTTGTATTTCGTAGCTGTTCATTGGAGGTATCAAGAGGAGGCCCAACCTGACATTGATGTAAATGACGGAGGACATCAAAACAAAACAAAACAAAACATAAAATCTAAATAAAAAAAGTAAGATGAAAGTGCCAAAAACTGCAGTTCCTTCACTGGCCACTTGACGCTGCATCAAAAAGAGAGTAAGTCCCCATAGACTGCCATGTTAAAATTCTGAACTTTACAGGATTAATAAACATGTTTTACAACCTAATAACAAATATGGTTCCAGCGTCTATGGACAGTTTTCCCTTTCATAACAACTGTATACAACTGTATAGCTAGTTGCCAGTCGCAGGAACCCAAAACATGGTAGGTGTGTTTTATCATGATTCATATAATACTGATGACGGATTTTTAGGCTAATAGTTAGACTAACACACTTACCTCTCATCTTTTCTTTCCTCACAAAACCAATCGATCCTCCACTTCTTTAAAGTGTCTCCCAGCGCAATTCTTAGTATATTTTGGTTCCTGCAACTGGTCCGTCGGGTTATTGTCTCCCCAGAAACACTTCCGTTGTGCTTTTGGAAATCTGTTTTTTCCTATTTCCGTTGTCATTTTTCCTATTTCCGTTGTGTTTTGTGTGCTTTTGCAGTGTTTTTCTTATTGCTGGTGTTTTCTTAAGTTGCAGTCCGTTTGGCCTCTCAGGGCCACCATACTTTGCCCTTGTCTCTCCTCATTTCTTGCAAGCTTGTGTCTTTGCTAAATAAAAATGAATGCAGCCAGTGAGGACTCCTTCTCACTGTCAGACCCTTCTATACTGTTTGCCTTCAGCGTGTAAAAGCTGGGCTATGGGAACTACTCCTCGCTTTGGCAAGTGAAGTGAATAACACTGATTATCTCTTCATCATCATGGCACCTGTTAGTCAGTGAGATATTTTAGGGCGCAAGTGAATATAAAAAAAATGGGCAAGTTTGACAAGGGCCAGATTGTGATGGCTAGACGACTGGGCCAGAGTGTCTGTTTCTGGTCTGCAGTGGTCAGTATCTATCAAAAGTGGTTAAAAGAAGGAACAGTGGTGAACCAGCAACAGGCTCATCCAACAGCCAAGTTGATACACACATAGAGAGAAGGCTAGCCTTTGTAGTCTCATCCAACAGACAAGCTACTGTAGCTCAGATTTCAGAAAAAGTTCATCCTGGCTCTGATAGAAAAGTGTCAGAATACACAGTGCATCACAGTTTTTTGTCTATGGGGGGCTTCATAAGATAAGATAAGATAAGATAACCTTTATTAGTCCCACACGTGGGAAATTTGTTTTGTCACAGCAGGAAGTGGACAGTGCAAAAGTTATGACGCAAAAATTAGAATACAATAAGAATAAATACAGTACACAGCTGTACAGAATAGAATAAAATAATATACTATATACAGTAGAATAAAATAGAATAAAAATATACAATAAGATAAAAATAGAATACGAATGCTATATACAACTGAGTAAAAATACAACGATGCCAGAAAGGATTATTGCACTTAGTGTTATTGCACATGTGTGGATGTGTGTGTTTGTTCAGTTAAAGTCTTTGTTGTGGAGTCTGACAGCAGTGGGGAGGAAAGACCTGCGAAATCTCTCCGTCCCACACCGTGGGTGCCGCAGTCTCCCACTGAAGGAGCTGCTCAGTGCTGTCACAGTCTGCTGCATGGGGTGGGAGACGTTGTCCAACAGGGATGACAGCTTAGCCGCCATTCTCCTGTCACTCACCACCTCCACTGGGTCCAGAGGGCATCCTAGAACAGAGCTGGCCCTTCGGCTCACCCTGTTCAGTCTCTTCCTGTCCCCGGCAGAGATGCTGCCGCCCCAGCAGACCACACCATAAAAGATAGCAGAAGCCACCACAGAGTCATAGAAGGTCTTCAGGAGTGGGCCCTCCACCCCAAACGACCTGAGTCTCCGCAGCAGGTACAACCTGCTCTGCCCTTTCCTGTAGAGGGCGTCTGAGTTATGAGTCCAGTCCAGTCTGTTGTTCAGATGAACACCAAGGTACCTGTAGCTGTCCACAGCCTCAATGTCCATACCCTGGATGTTCAGTGGTTGCAGTGGAGAATGCTTGTGCCTGCGGAAGTCTACCACCAGCTCCTTGGTTTTACTGGCGTTGATCTGGAGGTAGTTCAGCTGGCACCAGTCCACAAAGTCTTGAGTCAGTCCTCTGTACTCCTTGTCGTCCCCATCAGTGATGAGGCCGACTATTGCAGAGTCATCAGAGAACTTCTGCAGGAAGCACTGGGTGGAATTGTGGGAGAAGTCTGCAGTGTAGATGGTGAAGAGGAACGGAGCCAGAACCGTTCCCTGTGGGGCCCCCGTACTGCAGACGACCCTGTCCGACACACAGCCCTGAGTCCTCACATACTGTGGTCGGTCGGTGAGGTAGTCCAGGATCCAGGTAGTGAGGTGATGGTCCACTCCAGAGTTCACCAGCTTGTCCTTCAGAACCGAGGGAAGAATAGTGTTGAAGGCACTGGAGAAATCAAAGAACATGATTCTCACAGTGCTTCCAGCGGTCTCCAGGTGAGCGAGGGAACGATGTAGGAGGTGAATGACGGCATCATCCGCTCCAATGCCAGGCTGGTAGGCAAACTGAAGTGGGTCCAGTGATGAGCTTGTTAGGCGCCGAAGCTGAGCCAGGACCAACCGCTCCAGGGTCTTCATCAGGTGGGATGTCAGAGCCACCGGCCTGTAGCTGTTGAGGTCCTTGGGGTGTGAAGTCTTTGGCACTGGTACAACACAGGAGGTTTTCCAGAGCTGTGGGACTCTTCCCAACCTCAGGCTCAGGTTGAAGAGGTGCTCCATCACCCCACACAGTTGGTCCGCGCAGGACCTGACGACCCTCGAGCTGATGCCATCTGGGCCCGCTGCCTTCTTGCCATTAATCCTCCTCAGTTCCCTCCTAACCTGGGTGGTTGAGAGAGACAGGCTGGAGCCTTGTGTTGAGTGTGTATTGGATGCTGTTGTTGGGGGTGGGGAGGAGTGAGCAGGGTGAATAGAGGAGGTGTGAAGTGTCTGAGGTGGAACAGCAGCAGTGGGGGTGGGTGAGTCTGCAGCCGATGTTGCAGACTGCCTCATGGCTGAATCAAATCTGTTGAAGAAATGATTCAGTTCATTTGCCCATCTCACATCCCTCCCAGGCAGAGAGTTCTGCTGTTTGTGGCCTGAGATGGTTCTGAGGCCTCTCCAGACTTCACCAACGTTGTTTTGCTGAAGCTGGTTCTCCATCTTCTGCCTGTAGCTGTCCTTCCCATTCCTTATCAGTCCCCTCAACTCTCTCTGCACCCTTTTCAACTCGTCTTTGTCTTTGGATTTGAAGGCCCTCCTCTTCTGCTTGAGGACAGCTTTAATTTCTGGGGTAATCCAAGGTTTGTTGTTGGAGAAACACCGTACAGTCCTGGTAGGTACGGTGTTATCCACACAGAAGTTTATATAGTCAGTAATGCATGTAGTAAGGCTGTCGATGTCCTCTCCATGGTCGTCACAGATCACCTCCCACACAGTCGACTCATAGCTGCAGACCAGTCATGGTGTCCATGTTCACTCCTGTACACCTCCAAGAGCACCAACAATGAGCATGTGAGCATCAGAACTGGACAACAGAGAAATCACATTTTATGTACATCACATAGATGGCCTGGTGCATGGGCTCCACCATACCCAGGGAACATGTGACACCAGGATGCACTGTGGGAAGAAAGCAAGTTGGTGCAGGCAGTGTGTGTGTGAACCTTTAGGGGTTTAGTTGAGTCCATGCCTCAGTGGGTCAGGGCTGGGCAACAAAAGGGTGACCAACAGTGTTGGTCAAGTTACTTGAAAAAAGTAATCAGTAACTAATTACTGATTACTTCCCCAAAAAAGTAATCCCGTTACTTTACTGATTGCTTATTTTCAAAAGTAATTAATTACTTAGTTACTTAGTTACTTTTTAAAAACATGATTTACAACCTGAATAGGTGATAAAGCGATAGATCTTTCAGCCCAATTCTACTTTTTCTACATAATCCATCATACAAAATGTAATCAAATGGAAAAAATCTTTTTTTAACTTGTTTTATCAGTTTTAATCTTTTAACTTTATGCATCAAGCAAAAATTTAATTATATCCAACATTCTCTGAGTTGAATAAATTAGTTTAACATTTAAACCTATTTTCTGCACATTCCAGCTCATAAAATTAAATTTTTTTTGTGTTTACACTCAGTCTTTCAAATAGATGCAAGTAAAACACAGCAGAACATAAATAAAGTCAAAGACTCAGCGGTCCTGTTGCTCTATTTTCACCTATTAAGCAGCACTGCGGTAGGCGGAGGTTTACCCTGGTGCAGGTGTGCCGCGGTCAGTTGAAGAATCCGCGACTTTCTCTGTGAGTTTCCCATCATGTCATAGCGCACTCGGTACTTGCTTGGAAGTTTAGGGGTTTTTTTCACTGTAAAAAGAAGTTTTCTTCCCACGCACAACGGACACTAATGTAACGCGTTACTGCCCATCTCTGGTGACCAATACAATATTAGGCAGGTGTTAGTAAATCCCAAGTTAAATGTCATTCATGGAATCCCTGATTGTTACTTATCCTTACTTGACACGCCGACAACCTTTTAATTATGTTCAGCATCTTAATTTTAAAATGCTAGCATGTTAAGAGGAATGAGGTTTATGGGAGTGTTATTAGTTTTGAAGGCGTTTGATCATAAACCAAAATGATGGACATAACTAACACATGTCTAGGCTACATGGTAATCCTTGTGATAGTAAAACATTTTTTGTCAAAGCTATAAACATCACACCATCTGTGGGACCACCAAAGATTTCTCTGTTGGAAATCCTGACCGTCTGCATGAATTTCCATCCATCTGGAAGTAGAGCAATTATTTCAAACGAAAAGGACCACTTTCAAAGTATAAACATCCTTTTTGACAATAATTCCTCATATCACGCACATTATATAAATACTATCAATAACTGGTACACACTCCCAAACAAACCCACAACAAGACAAAAAAAAAAAAAAAAAAAAAAAAAAAATCACCTAGCTCCATGAGCTGTAATTACTCTCAAGTGGAAGATGTGCTGCTGTGCCCTGGGGCTGAAGTGTTCCCATAATAAGCCTTCATCAAGAGCCAACTGAAGAACAATGTCCCACATATCAACCAGCAGTCATCTCAGGGAGGTAAGACAAAAAAAGAGAGGTGATTCTTTTAGGCAAATGTTTATTCAGGTTCTTTGCTAAGAATTGTCAAAAAAAAACAAACAAACCCAACACATATACACAGGCTTTTGTACCATTGTGATACATTTCAAGATCATTGGAACTACAAATGTAGTGTGCCATCATCCTGTTTCAACATGAATCTAAGTGCAGGTGATGACACACTAAAATATTCTGACAGAAGCAACCGCAATCCACAACTTGACGTGCTTAACAAGCTACAGCCTGCTTGGTGCACTTCTCCCCCTCCTGCAGTAAATTCCATTCCCATTCTCTCAGTGCACTGGGGGGATGTTAACTTAAAGAAACGGCACATGTAATCCTGGCTGTTCCCAGTAGTTCTTGAAATATGTAACCAAGAGTGATGAGTGGGAGTCCTGACCACCTAGCCTTCTGACCTGCGATCTCACAGCCTTAAGTACGCCACCTAGAAATGACAAGCACAAGTTTAGTAAAGAGTGAAAATCTATGCAGAAACTCACAACATGGAAAAATAAATGGAACTTCAGCATTTGGTCAAATTCCAGTTTGCAATGGGCAAGTGTACAGTTTTCTTTTTCTGTTGTTGGCCAAACCACAGATGTACTCAATCTCTACAGTCCACTGATCAGCTCAGGAGCACATTATCTGCAATTACTGTCTTCAAACAGCAAAAAAACAAAAAACACAGGTGGTAGAGATTTAATCAACTTCAAAAACACACATTCAGATAAACAAAGCCCAGAAAACAAATCAGCTCGCCCCATCCTCCCTCCATCTGCTATTCCTGGGTGTGTGCCTGCTGCAGACAATGGTTGTGCTCCACTGAGGGCTCTATATTGGGATGATAGATGAGGGCATTTGCCTCACTCAAGGCCCTGTCTTCTCCGTCCCTGTGCCAATGTCTGCTCACTGCTCAAGCGCATCAGTGGTAATTCATACAAATGATAAGAAATGGCAACGAGAGGTGAGCTGCTGCTGCTAAGTCCAAGAAAAAGGAGACGAAGCAGAGACAGACTTGTGATTGGAAGGGCGCCATCCCTCAGTGTGAGAAGCTGATTAAAACCAGTGGTTTTCAGAACGTTTAAAGAAAAAGCTGCAGGTTTCTTCCCTTCTGCAACATTAAATTAAATGCTTAAATGTTTCCCCTGCTTGGACAAAACACGTACATTAACTTTTATTAATCTGTGAGATTCCTCATTTACTATTTGAGAAAATAACACATCTTTCAGAAAGACTCCACACATAATAGGAACCCTGAAATATGCAACCCACATGAAGAAAACAAACCTACCACATGCGTCAAATTCAGTCTGAGGGACTCAATGATTGCTCACATATAGATAACAAAGGTAAGCTGCCAGCATTACCAGTTTTCTGGCCCACAGCTTGTTGTTATTCATCTTTGGCATCAACTATGAAGTGGGTTGAAAACCTGGTAACCAAGTCGAGGTAAATAGATTTGACTTTTTCTTCCCCCTTTTAAAGTCACTTGTCTATATTGTTAGAATTTAAATTTTTATTATTAGAATTATTGGAATTTGAAAAACAAAAAGCTTCTCCAAAGTCTTTTGGGATGCTGACAGCAGATCTGCCTCATTAATATACTTAAGGGTGTTTTTGATCTATCAGAATTCAGATTTTATACATCATCGCACAGCAAATCCTTCAGAGTAATACACCTAGCTGTGGTGAGAGACCACCTTTTCTAGTTTTAGTTTTCATCTCTACACGACAGCTCTTTAGTTCAGCGGCTTTTACAGTTAAAGTGTGGGTATTAAAGGTAGTGAGACAATGACAGGAGCCTGGTTTAAGGAAGTCACTCGAGTAAACACGCTCTTTGATTCTTGGTGCCAGAGCTCTACTATCATAACACTCCAAACTTGGCCAGCAGCACTGAGGACATGTCTTTGCCTGTGAAGAACTGAAAGAGGTCTGGAAGAGTAGAAGGTGATGAAAGAAACACAGCGAGTTCCCAGCAGTTAAAACTGATAAATAAATAATAATGATGTGTTTTTCTTTATCGCTTCAGATTATAGCTGCTATCAAGTTATTACTAGCCCGAATACAGGATACTCTTAACCTGTCATAGAAAATGCCATTCATGAGTTACTAGAGAACTAAGGGATTTCATTAAAAAAAAGAAAAAGAAAAACTGGGGGGGGGGGGCATGTGAGGAAGTATAAGACAAAGCACTTCTTTAGAGTCTCATCTATTAGGTCTCCAATAAAGTTTGGAGGTAACCAACATATAATCAACTTTATTCATATCTTCATGTTTAGAACAGAGTCCAGTGATGTAAACATTTAACTGAGAACAGGGTCACACCCCCCGTGTGTTAATTAATTCCCTGTTCAATGAATCACTACGCGTGCAACTCGGATGAAGTCATTTCTTTCAAAGTGCAGCTGTGTTCCTGATGTGATGGCATGTGGACTGCAGAAACACTGCACGATCGATGGATCTTCCCGCTTCTCCATTGTTCAACACTGGATCACTTTTCTGTCTGAGCTACATGCCATCTCAGTGTGTGTGAGAGGGAGATTAATGAAGCAGAGGGGGAGGAGGGAGGCGTTGTCTGTTTGCAGGCTCAAGAGTGACACTCCGAGCTCGATCTACTTTACACCCCATTACGCTGGCAGGCCCAGGGACGCAAGGCGGGGAACCCAGCAGTCCACACATTCCACATGTAGCATAATAATGGGCACAGCTACGGTGCAGACTTTGATCTGGTCACACTGACTGAAATTAAACAAAGAAACTCAGATCTAGAAACACAACTGATTCAACACAGTTAGCTGCAAACAATGCCGAAGTGCTGTGGTAGTGATAAGAGGCTGTTGTGGTTGCTACTCAAAAGGTGTAATTAATGACAATGGCAGCTCATTCCATTTGGTGAGCCGTTCCCGGGCCCTGTAAAAAGCTTTTTCACAGCGAACATTTTCACTTGTCATATCACAAGAAGTGCTGTCACTAATCACATTAACAATGGCTCAGTTCTATTCAAGTGTCCCAGTCAGCCTTGACAGGGTGACAGTGAGCCAACATGCACAATATCAGAACTTTGAAAGTGAGCTCAGTAAATGGAAGCCAGTGTAGGTAAAAGTTAGTAATCTGCTGAGAAGTTAAATGTAGGCACGACACATGAAAGAATGACTACTAACTTTAATGAAGTTTCAATTAAGCGTCGTGATAAGTCATTCCAAAGATCCAGCATGTGTACTCCCACAGTATATTCAGTAGTTACCTGTACTTGTACAACTATGACTTGCTGAAAAGGTCTTTTATTAGCTCCTAAGCTCAGCATGAGTGAATACATTGAGTTTTAAGAGCCATTATTATTTCCTATAGTCACACAAATGTAAGTACATGCTATGAGTCAGTAACTTGTAAAACCAACATTTAGCACTATTAACTTGCAGTGATGGTTTTCTGTATGACTTTATCAGTCTTGATTTTATCAATCATTGGGGAGTAATTTTGGTCCATTCTTCTTTACAACATTACTTTAGTCCATCACAGCATTTCAGTCAGGTTAAGGTCTGGACTTTGACTTGGTGACTGCGACCCCTTCATTCTTTTCTTTTTCAGAGGTTCTGTTGTAGATTTGCTGCTGCATGACCTAATTACAGCCAAGCTTTAGCTGTCAGGACAGACGACCTAACGTGGAATACTTTGGTATAGAGTTCATGGTTAACTAAGTGAGTGCTTCACTGAGTGCAGATCACGTGGCTGCACAACAAGCTCAAAAGACATCACCACTCCACCACTGTGCTTAACAGCTTAACAGGAGGTTCTTGTGCTGCTATGCTGGTGTTCAGTTTAAGGTAATTATACTCCATGTCATCTGTCCATTAGACACTGTTCCAGAAGTCTTGCAACTTTCTAAATCCAACCCATGCTACCATATTCTTTTTATAGACAAGGGACTTACTCCTTGAAACTCTTGCAAACATGCCGTACTTGTTCAGTCGTTTTCTAATTGTTCTGTCATGAACTTTAATATTTAACATGCTCACTGTGGCCTGTAGAGTCTGAGATGTAAATCTTTGGGTTTGTTGCAATTTCTCTGAGTATTGTACAACTTGGGGGTGAATTTGCTGGGAAGTCTACTCCTTTGGAAATACTGGCATTCTGTTAACACACTTAACACAATGCACCCATCTTCGTAGGACATGCATGCTTCAGACCAGTAAACTGCCAAAACTTCTGCCTTTATAGGCTTGCTTATCCTCTTACTTTCTATATAAAGAGTAGACGGAGCAAAAGTAGACTTAGTTTTTCTCAGAGCTACCTAAAGGCTTGTGAAATATCCATTTTTCAAATGACTACAGACTTTCATTTACATAAGTAACAGCAGGAAGTCAGACACAGGGACGGGACAAGAGAGAATCTGGTCAATTTTCAAAATAAAAGACCCAGTACAAACTACATCTCTGCTTCAAGATGTTGCTGTTACGATTAAAGCCATGCCATGAACGGAACACAGCTGCACTGGAAACAACATTACAGACACTACATATTATATGGTTTTGTAATATATTACCTGAAAAGTAGCCATTACATATACTGACCAAGATCATGAACACAACACAAAATTCACTTTATTTAATTTACTTTAAATATAGTCAAAATCTACTTTTGTCTGTCATAGCAGGTAGGTCCACATATGCAATACCATATCTGGCTGGAATTGAACCAGTGACCCTCCATTTGCCAAGTGTATGTTACTATAACTATAACAGTAAGCCTTTTACTCACTCAACAGTCTAAGCAGCAGAAATAATTCTTCAGATCATTGGTGGATGCCACACTACATGCTTTGATACTCTGTTGTGTTTTCAAACAGTGAGTCTCACATACTCTTCTCAGACAGTCTCCGGTAATTCTAGATAACCCTATGATCACATTACCTTCCCGTACTCTGCCGCCTGCAGCACAAGAGGCTCCTATTATCAGGAAATGTTTGAGTGTGTCAATTTATCACACTCTCTTTACTGTTACAACCGCTTCCACCAGACAGATACTGTGTCTCTTGTCTGGGTCGCTCTCTCTGCAACCTTCTCCATTTCAACAGGGCCCAATTTCCCTCCGCTCCACCCGCCGCTGTCATGTTGTTACCAGAGAAAGCAAAAATACTGCTCATTATTGTACCACAATATGTGTGTGTGTGTGTGTGCGCGCGCGCACCCGGGGGGGTGAGAGACAGAGCTGACCTTTTATTAGTGTCTCACCCTTAAGGATTGTGGCGAGACGGCAATTCCATAGTGAGGAATGTTTAAGCTTTAAAGACCACTACCCTCATAAGAAGGAAGAAGGAAAAGTGGCTTCATCTAAGTTTATCATTATGTTAGTGTTGATGTAAACTGGTGGACTTCAGTTTTTATGCGTGAGGAATGAAAGCAGACGAGTCAAATTCAGATCTTAGTCAAAATAATATAGCAGAGTCTTAAGATTTCCCTCCCAGCGCATTTCATTAGGGAGCCTGGGACAAACAGCAGCCATCAAAGAGAACAAAAGAGTGGGCTTCCTTATGCCTTAAGGTAGGGCTGGGCGATATGACCCAAAATTCATATCTCGATATTTTTTAGCTGGATGGCGATATAAGATATATATCTCGATATTTTTTTTAAAGCCATAAGTCAATAACAAAAAGAGAGTTCTTAGTCGCACTGTGTCCCAGATGTCACACGGGCACTTTTATTTACATACAGCGTAGATGTACATGAAGAAATTACTCAAAAATAAAATATCAGCATTTATTAAATAATCATGGTCCATAAATAAAAGAAAACAATGTTGTTTTTGTGCATAACAAAAAGCTCACAATTGTGCAGTCAAAATGTAAACTAATAGACGCTGAGCGTAATAACAAAGAGACAGATTTCACAGCTGCACCACGTCTCTGAACAGGTGCCATTTGTGGTCCTTATACACACACAGCACGTATCACTCCGCGAGGCTCCTCCCCGGTAGCCGTAATCCTCCGACATCAAGTGGTGCAGCTCCGTAGCTTAGCAAAGTCATATTAGAACATTTTTGACAGATTGCTGAGCGCTGTGTACCACATAAAATCGGTTCGCGGTCAGTAAGAACAACCAGAATTCATACATAAGGCGCACTGTCGAGTTTTGAGAAAATGAAAGGATTTTAGGCCGTGCAGCCCCTCCGGGCTGCATGTCGTTAGCGCGGTTAGCTCGCTAACACGTTGACGCCGTCCAGCCCCACACACGGGGCGATCCGCGGTAACTCGCTAACGGAGATTTTCCGCTTTCATCTTGTCATTGCCTGCAGGTGAAGCTATGGGGGAGTTGTGTTCAGTGAAGGAGAGACGAGGCCGAGTAACGTTGCGTAGAGACAAAAGTGGACGAAAGAGAGGCAAACCTGCGGCTCCACAAGTATAATTATAACGTAACATAGACTATATCGATATAAACGATATTGTCACATCTTATATCTCGTATGAAAATATATCGATATTTTTAAAAAACTCGATATATCGCCCAGCCCTACCTTAAGGGGATATCCTTATTATGGCATATGCCATAAGAGACTAGCACAAAATTGAAGAGCAGAGCTTGTGGAATCACTATAAAGTTTGGTAGCTAGTGAGGAGAAGTGGACAGGTAGCAGTTTAAACTAATCTTCATTTGAGGAAAGCAACTAGAGAACATATTAGTAGTAGCAAAGGAGGCTGGTAACTGACATAACAGAGTGTGGGGTACCTACAAACCCAGCGTCTGGGTTCCAGTAGTGCCCATGTATCAGCCACAAAGGGATAAGTGCTGAGCGGATTGTTTTATATGTGGATGATGGGAATTTAATGTGGTTTACATGGACAGGGCCAGAGAGCGATCTGGTCCTTTGCCATGGCATTTCCATTTCCTGAGCTAGGGGAAGAAAAAAAAAGTGTAAACATCCACTTGTAAATTCCCAAGTCTATTAGCTTATCTTAAAGTAGCGCTGAAATACCACAACCTATCACGTAGGCAATAAGCAGAGATTTGAGTGTGTGAAATTACAAGTTCCTAATTATATCTTCATCAGTGCTTATACTCAGTTCTTCAGTTCTCCACTGGTTCTCCAAGTCACAAATCAGTTGGTCATTGATGATTATTTCTTTAAACCTTACCTTATCTGGGTCTCATCTTAATTATCAGGCTGTGTTAGAAATAAATGGAATATAAAGACGTTCACTTTCTTAGGTACACCTGTTCAACTGCTAATGAAAATATTTATTCAGCCAATCAAAGCATTCTGGCATTGAGGCATATATGCTTATAGTCACAGTAATCTGCTCAAGCTCAAACCAAGCATCAGAATGAGATTTAGAATGTGGATTTTGAGGCTCAAATCTAGCCTTTGTAATTTTTAGCAGACTTGTTTAAGAGGTAGGAGTCCCAAACTTTCTGAGAAGTAAGTGGAGGATAATGGCACTAATTACCCCATCACTGTTTAAAGCCTCAGAGAGAATAGACTTGTCAGCAAAGTTAACGCCTCCCGTTTTCTAGTCGCATGGCTTTCCTTGGCAACTCGGGCTAAATATACACATTTTGCACAATTACAGGTGTATAGGAGCTGAAATAAGGCTGACAAAAGAAAAGTCTTACATTTGACCCACATAATCCCTAAAGCGAGGCTGTTAACTGAAAGCTCTGAATCATGAAATTAATTAAGGCGGGATAAAAACACTGTCAAGCACTACTGAATAATGGAGAAACAAGGCGCTGTATGGAAAAAGGGGGAGCAGTAAGCAAGCGCTGTCAACTAAAACAAAGCCTGTGGTGCTGCTAATACAGCTTTTTACAAAAGGTAGAAAGCTAAAAGGTACATGAAGTTCCCTCTCTCTTTGCTTATGTAATAAAGATAAGCAACCAATGAATATGGCTTTACAATACATGGTAAACGTCTCACCTCATAGGACCTCATGCAACGCATCGACGCGGGAAGTGTTGAGTTGCTGTCATCCATCACGTGCAGCAGCTCCTCACACACCTTTAGTGGCAGCACCACAGGATGTCCTATGACACTGACCTCCCAACTAGTTACAGTGCTGAAAACACAGAGAGAAGCAATGATTTATTGTGACTGCCTTAGCATTTTACGACCAAAATGAAGTCCAGAAAAGCTACCGTAAATCTCAAGTTGAAGTGGTCGTCCTGCCATTTTAATTGACTAGTTTTAAACTGTAAACTGATAACCACATATCCAAACACATGGATTTATAACCTGTGTGAGCGCGTGTCGCTATACGTGTCTGTGAGGCTGATGAAGTGTGTGTTCAAGACAAGGACAAAAAGAAAGGGGAAGGGCTGAAGAGAGAAGAGGAAGAGTGATTGAGAGAACCAAGATTGATGGTCTGTCAGCGTGAGGTGCTGATCCAGTTTGTTTGGGTGACATTTAGCCGTCTGTGCAGTTTCTGAAAGGGTAAAGTCTCCTCAAAGTTTTGGCAGTTGTACTTAAGATGAAAGACAGTCAAAAAAAAAAAAAAAAAAAGGCAACTGTGGCTGTACTGAACCCCAACCAGCCAACATCATAACGCTTTGTAGGAGTTGATTAGACATTATGAACAAGTTGTGCATGTGTGTTTTTCATTAGACTCACTTTCCACATCTATTAGACCTCCTGTTTCTCTATTGTACCGGGACAGTGATGGTGCCTGCGACTTTCACTCAATTTATAATCAAATAACTGCCATTAGTGACAAGCCTAATCCACTTAGGCACTGGCTCACTGATTCTCTAGCCAATTATTGGCAGTTTTAACAACGCGTACTGCAACCACTGGCTGCACTCAACTGTAACCAGCTGTATCCTGAATAAGAGGGCTGTCATCCCGGGACTTCAGCTCCCCAGGCATAACATTTAATTTAAAAATGTCAGAGATGAGTGATGAAGGGTGAATGGTAAATTATGTGGGGGGGATGGAAGTGTGAGTCACACCGGCATTTAGCTTCGCTAAACTTCAAAAATTCAAATTGCAGAAATGGGTAAAATTCTAAAAAGCAGCCCACCAACGTGAAGCTTATTCTCTAAGAAGACGTGGAGTTCACGGCAGGATTAAACACAGAACAATTGAAAAGGGAAAAAAGAAAAATAAAGACAGACCCAAACTGGCTGGGCTGATGTTGCCCAATAGGTGACTGCAGTCAAAAATAAAGCATGTTTAAAACTGTTCAGATACAGTTTCACTATGATAAATAGTAGTTTCACAACCAGAGGGTTGTGACATGTTTACTTTAAGAACAAAATATCTTGTTTAGCCTATTTCTTGGCAAGTTTGCCACAACAAAAAAGATCCTTTTTAAAATAATCTTTATTTGTGATGGGTTCCTGTAATATCTGGTATCTGCTGAAGCCATGTTACATAAACAACATGTCAATAAAAAAGGAGTACGTGTGTGACACAATGAAACGCCTTGTCACTTTTGTTACCTTATTTTTTGTAATTAATATGGTGCACAAGCCACTTAATAAGCATAAAAATGAGAAACTGATGGATCAGCAGTAAGTATCGAGGTTTCTTTGGCGCTATATAAATAAAACTGAATTGAATTGAAAATCGCCATGTCCTCAAATGGCCACTTGAGGCATCTGCCAAAAGTGAGTAAAAACTGTGAGTAATAACTATTTCCCCATCTGTGACAACTCTAAGCGAGGTAAACTGTCGTATTAATTACCAGTTTCACTTGTGTTATATCCTAAATGTACAGAGTTTAGTGACATTAAGTGAAAAATGGCGGCAAATTTGCCGTGCTCACCACGCTAACATAGCTAAGCAGTGTGATGGTCCCTGCCTGAATCTGTAAAAGCATACGTGACTTACAACTCCACATTTTTGGGTGTCTCAGAATGTAGGAATTCAACTCTTAGCTGATGTACCTACTGGTCTAGGATGAAGCCTCTCTAGCTCACAACTCTTTCTCTCGGATATGGACTTCCTGTCGGCATGTGTATGCTTACTGATATCACTGAAGAAACTTGCTTTCTTGTTTACTCCCCTCTTCTACCCTTTTCTCAGGATATGGTTAAGTTTTGCTTCAAAGAAACAAAGACAGCAGCAGTCAAAATGGAGGCTTCAAAATGGAAGTCTATAAACCACTGAGTGATGTCACAGTGGCAGTGTTGATCTTTTATTTACAGTCTATGATTGCTACCTATAATTAGGTCTTAAAGTTAAGCGCCATTTTAAGACTGTGAGTGAGTAAATATAAATTGTGCTGACAAAGCGTGAGCTCTCCAACATGACTGCAATGTTATGAAAGGGTGTATTTTTAACTGAAACCGTGATCTTTTCCTAAAACAAAACAATCAGGACGTTGTCTAGACTTAACCACACCACTCTTCTTGTGAAAGGTTAGCTGTGTTTGTGCCTCAGCCTCCAACACTTGCTTTGTTTTTCTTTTGTTTTTTTAAATAAAGTGAATCACTAATATTTCTATTGAGGAGTGCTTACATGGGCTGTTTGAGAGAGTGTTATTTATTTGTAGGAGTTATTGGGTAAACTCGAGGTGGACAAAGTACAGCACAATAAAGAAAGGAGCAGATTGTTTTGAAAGTATGTCCTAGTCTCTCACTTCCCCTGAAGATGCATTCATAGCTTGTGTAAGAGGAATCAACTCTCTGTACCCATGCATCACTCAGCTTAACAGTACATTACAATATTCCTCTTAACTCTTACTACTATGGCTGAGAAGACCAGCCTTATTTCTCCTTTGGGTTAGTGTTGTCTCTAATTATCGTTTCTCCATCATAACTTGTCAAAACGGATGAAACAACAAAACCTGTTCTGTTCTGCTTTCACTCTTCCCCGGCAGCGGGAATGAAAAAGGGAAGAAAGAGGAGGGTGGGGGGGGGGGAAAAAAAACTGCTGAGCTCTGATTCTGTTGAAAATAATGAGGGTGGAAGGCTCTTCCAGTGGGGTGCTGCTGTACTGAGCATGGAGAACCACATGCAGCACATCCACCTACACTTCTCTAATGCATCACAGCAAGGCACACAGAGCCTCAATACAGTCAAAACAACATAACAACCCCTTATGCGTGCAACAAACATGCTGCTGACAACTTTGAGGCAGCTTTGATGGGAAGCTCATTCGCAGGATAACAGACAATTATATCCGAGCAGGGACCCTTAGAGCAACGTGTTCTATTAACACCTAGAGTCTGTTCACCAACAAAGTAGGCTTTCATCCCTCACAGTGAGCCAAGAGAGATGGTGATTGAGAAGGTGCGCAAGAGAGATGAAAGGATAAGATTAGGAGGAGGAAAACAAAGATTGAAGGGGAAGGGGGGGGGGATATGTTAAGTGTCCTCTCTTACTCTCTCTGCTGGATGCCCGTGTCAGAGCAGGCTATGTAGAGGAGTTTCAGGGCTCTCGTAGCTCTGGGTGATGGACTGTGAAGAGCAGGGGAGCCATTGGACCTCTCAGTCCCGACACGTGTCTCCGGGACTGATGCTATGATGGAGTCGCTGTTCAAGAGCCAGAGCTGCAGGAGGAGCAGACAGGTCACTTAACACTTGAGACATATGGGTATATGTGATATGTGGGTGAGGAGTCACACATCACAAAGCAGAGAGATGATATACATTCATTAGTTTGATTTTCAGAAATAAAATGGTCTATTCTGGTACAGCTGATTCAACATGAAAGATGAAAATATTTCTTTATTCTGTAGGATAACACAGGTTTAAGTTCTATTCTCTAAGTTCAGTGTAAATCAAGGGTTACTACTGCAATATGATTCCTCATACTGATGTGTAATAATGGGAGAACAGAGGTGGAAACGTTGATTTTTCCAATCATTTTTTTCTCATTTGGAATATGCTCCTTTTCAGCCCAGTTTCACACAAGATTAATTATACTGTTACTGCCATCCCGAGTTTTACTGATGAGTTTTAATGTGCTGCTGTTTAATATCTGCCAAGAACACAACCAGAACACTGGAATAGTTTTTGGACATTTTTACTGTGAAAATGTTTCAACTCCAACATCAGGTAAAACTGAGAAAACAAAAACACAATTTTATGAATAAACCTGTTCACATGTCAGATACACATTTTCCACTGACATGATGCCTGATCTGGAACCAGCTGCACTCATTTCCACCAAACAAGACTATTAGAAGCTATGACAAGAAATTTACTAGCATAAGGAGTCTGTCCGCCACGATTTTCTTACAATGGATTAGGAACAAAATGATAGCACAACAGATATTATTCCAAAAACTAGAAGAATATTACAAAGACAGAACAGTGCATTGTTGGAGAAGAGCAAAATGCATCCTTGGGCAAGACAATAAACTGATTATAGCACCTTACTACTCAACTTGAGTATTCTGTGTTTTCTACTATAATCCTCATTCACAAAAATAAATAAATAAATAACCCCAAAAACCTTATATAACCAAGCATTTTTATCTAAAATTTACTCACTCACTCTGTTGGACGCACCGGGGGAATGCTACAC
Source organism: Rhamphochromis longiceps (assembly GCF_057381845.1). NCBI lineage: Eukaryota > Metazoa > Chordata > Actinopteri > Cichliformes > Cichlidae > Rhamphochromis > Rhamphochromis longiceps. The sequence continues at coordinate 17,324,418 of NC_140567.1, forward strand.
ACGACACAATCACAGTCAATCTTTTTCCGTTTCTTAAATAATAGAGTACTTGATTTGTATTTAGAAGTCATTTATTTTTCTGATTATGCTGGGTGGTTCTTACCAACAGGAAGGCTTTTCCATCGGGAGTCTGGACAGAGAAGTGGTAGGTGCTCAATGAGTTTGACAGCTCCAGCAACCTAACAGCTACCGTCCTCTCCACAAACAGAGATCTGTCCAAGAGAGACACGATGTTCATTCACTTTACATATTCTGTCCTGAAAAGGCAACAGATTGGAGCAAACACTATCTTAGGAGATGATTCTGCCTGATCAAAGTTTACAAAAACAAACAAAAAAACAAAAATAAAATATGTCTGGTAAAAGTTGGTTTTTATGAGCCGGTTAATCAAATGATGAGGCCGTAGACGAGAAACGCTTATGTGCAGATTTTTGAATTATTCAGACTGGTGCAGTGGGAGATGTGGTTATTAAAGTGTTTAATTCAGACCTAGACTGCAATCATTTTTGAAGAAGCCTGAACACAGTGCTGATATGCCTCATTCACCCCCAAGATCCAGTAAAATCCAATCAGCGGTGTGTCAGATACTTGAGAAAAACATACAAATGGACCTGAACTGATTTATAGTCATCGTACTGATTTTATTGTGAAGGGCTAAAAATATCCAACAGCAGTCATAATGATGAAACTATAGAGAAAGTAAAGCCTGACTAGAGCTTGTGTGACTCGACCCCCCCCCCCCCCACCACCACCACCAAATAACCTGAAATGAAAAAAAAAAAAAAAGGGATTATTTTCTATAAAATAGTGTAATTTAAAAGCAACAGATGCCTTCTTGTCATCTGTGGAAAATGAGGTTCCATTTTTGCCAAGAATTCACATCCACACTGCACTGCAAACATTTTTCATGCTTTAAACACTAGTTCAGTTTTATACAGCATGGGACAATAACAAAGACAGTGCCTTCAGGGTGGCAATTGCAATAACGTAGCCAAACAACGCACCGACACAAGATTCACAACAACGTGGATAAAATGAAAGGAAGCTCAGAAGTAAAGTTGCACTGGCATCAACAAATGTTCTGTCACGTGTTCAGTCGACATGTGCATGCGAACAGAATCTTTGGCACCGACAGTCCCTCGTATGGATTTGAAAGGATAAAAAAAACAAAACAAAAACCTGCCTGTTCAGTGAAGCTTCTGGCTTTCTGTCTCCCACAGCAGGCTCCACCACCACCTGTGTGACGTACAGCTTCAGCGTTTCTGGAAGACACCACACGGGAGAGGGCTCGCACATGCTTGTTGAAATGCTGTTTATTTATAAAAACTTGCAACAATCGTCCCCTACCTGGTGCGACGGCCTCTCCGAGCACTGACGAACAGCTCGCACAGGAGATGAGGGCCAGTCTGCGGCAAGGTTTCTGTGCACACCATAGATAGAGACATCCAGAAACGGATCACCACAAAGCAGCCACCTATAACTCAGCAGTTTTAAAATTTAGTAGCTGCTATAGCTAGGTTGGAAGACAGAAAAGGATGTAACACAGAGAGAGAATTACAGCAGCCCAATTGTTTTTCCTGCACTTTGTCTCTCAGCTTTAGTCATGCAGTTGTGCCTGTGTTGAGCGGGTTGTGTGGAGAATGACTAATGGACGAAGAGGGGGATCAATCTTCATCTGCACAGTCTGATTTTGCTTGGTCTAAGAAGAGAGTGTCTGGATGGATAGATGAATGGATGGAAAATCTACTGAAATCTTTTTGTACTAATTGCATAAACAGGAGCCATTTCTGTTGCACGTCCCTCACCTTTGGATCTTGGCTGTCCTGTGTGCCAACAGGACTCACTTCCTCAGTCAGAGTCTGCTCACAGCTGCCATCACGGGCTAACAGCACAAAGGAATCGCCCATTAAACAATCTTCTGCTCGGGGTAACAGTTTCTTGTTAGCAAACGGGTCTGGGTGACAACACCAGTCATCCACGATGGCGTTCCAGTTACCATTAGGGAGAGGAAGAACTCGCTTAAACACTCTGAAAAAGAGGAAAAATAATAAGAAAAAAAAAGCAATTACAGTGTTTATTGTTCAGCAATATTTAAACACGGTGCTAATTGGTTCTTGTCTTAGTGAGAGGCGTTATCTCTCAATAAGCACAGAGATCCCAGAGAGCTGGCGAAAAATCAAAATACAGAAGAGTATAATTAGCTAAAAAAAAAAAAAATGATGATGATAGGTCATCCAACTACATTTTTTTTTTCCCAGGAGTTTCTTAAATGTAGTCAATATCCTTCCTCAGAGCACAGGCACTTCCTGGTTGTAGCAGCATCTTCCAGTGGCAGCTCAAGGAATATGACAAAGACCCAAAAGAGCTGACCCAGGTTCCAAAGTCTCCAGATCCCACAGGGTGGCAAGAGGACAAGCTTGAGCCATGGAAATGGCTCAAAAGGAGGAAATATTTGGCCTTTAGTTGTAAAAAACTGGAACTACACCAGTTACTAACAATCAAACACTGGCTTTGGACTCTGCATATTATAATATTAATGTTGGTTTGGCCATATTTGGAAAGGGTGGCATGCCAAGTTAGCAGCTAAAGCATGGTAAACTGTAGGGGTTTAATGCACAAATAAATAACGGCTAATTAATAACAGACAAAAAAACAACAACATAAAAACACAATTTCACAAACCAAATTTAAGCCCAAACTTCTTGGGACAGCAAGTCATAATATTAGTCACATAATTCCAGCACAATAATCCAAAAGGCACAAACATCACAATCACAGCAGAAAGATGCAGTTGAGTGACTCGAATTAAGTGATGTGTAGCCTCGCGGAGAGCAGTGTGCTCCACCTGTCACACGCCCCCTGACTCCAGTAACCAGATGGCTTCATTTTGTAACTACAGAGTTTTCCAACTGGGGTAAATAAATGACAATGATTGTAAGCAACATTTACAGTAAATTGAGCACACATTACAGCTCATTGGATGAGTGGTGTTTACCTCGCCCTTTTCCTTTTTCCACTGTCCACTAACTTGTAAATTGCTGTTGGGTGCTGGAGTGGCAGGACCCAGAACTTTTGTTTTTCTGTTTGTTTGTTTGTTTGTTTTTTTTAATAAATAAAAACACCTGGCAACTGCAACTGGAAAAAGACTGAAGCCAGCAGAGACGCTATGCACCCTAAACACCTAAAGCTACAAGATACTACTCTTTATTTTATTCCAGCCCAGTTTTATTACACAGAAGTCTTTTATGTGGCAAGTCCAGCCATTAATACCTGAGAGCAGACATATAAAATAGAACATTTTGTTACAAAGCACAATGAGCCATAATGCTGTGGAAATTATAACTTTTCATTTTGCACTGAGTTCTTCCCCTGATGTTTCAACCTTTGCTGACATCTTGTTGCAAAAAAAGAGAAAAAAAGTATATATATGTTTTTGCCAACTTTTAGTGAGTTACAGCTGAGAAACATAGCCTGAGGGCAAGGGTCTCCATAATGCAGCTATTGCAATTTTCAGCATGTCACATTGCTGACCAGAGAAAGCTACAAGGCAATAAGAACAATACCGCTGTCCAGTCGAACCACCTCAAGGTAAGAAACACAATTGTGTTTTTAATGGCTAGCACAGACCTTTACATCACACAGACTCTATAACTCTAATCCATCAATTTTTCCCCTCTCTCTCTCCGACTATCACTCCTACAGCTGGGTCACGCCATCAATAAAGAATCACTCCTCTTCCTACACAGGAGGGAGTAAATAAAAACCCATTTCCACCAGTGCCCTTCCTCGTCCCGTCTTCTCCTCACCTGTCCTCGAGCAGCCTTGTCATGCAGCCTTGGCAGTAGAAACAATAAGCCTTTTTTGCCCGGAGCATCTTCATCATGCTGGCAGAAGAATCTGTGGGAAGTGGGTGGGGAACGAAAGGCAAAAAACAAACAAACAAATGAGGCAGATTTGGTGAGAGGGTGGTAACCTTCTACGACTTGGCACAAAAATCGATGAAACACTGGGTGGTGAAGGTGGCTGGATAGAGAGCGGGCGATCAATCCGAGTTTGATTGGACTGTCACTGATGGGGCTTGGCTGTAAATTTCTGTTACAATGGCAAAAACAAACAGAACGCCAAAAGATGGGAGTTTGGGGATATTATGAAACGGCTTTGGGGTTTGCTTTAGATGAGTCCGTTCAAACCACTTAAAGGGAGCTTTCCTGGGCTGATGATTAGCTGCCTGTGCGCTGCTAAGGATCCTGAGAGGAAAATTTACACCTTCACTCTCTCAGATGACCAAGTGACTCAGCCCAATTAAATCAGAATAGACAGCAAGGCTCTAAATAGCTACCAAAAGACTTTGTTCTTGTCTTGGCACGTAGGAGCGCAGCTACTCAGAGGGAGGTCTCCCTGGGCATTACCTTCATCCATGCTTCGTTCCACGCTGATGCGCAGTCTGAAATGAAGCTCTTCTCCACACGATTCTCCCGCAGGTGTCGGAATGCAGGATCCCTGCTCGAAGGTGACTCCTGCTGGCAGAGTCAGGTACAGCACCCCTCTGGGAGTGCGGATGTGGAGGGATGAATCTCCACTTGTTATGGCCACATCTGCAGGCGTCTGGGCCACATCTTTCCTGAAGAGCAGATGGTTTGTAAGTGTAAATAAACACAAACTGTTTGGACTCCTGTAGAGGTTTTAAGGTAAAGACCCTACAATAACAGACAGACAACACAATCAAACAACCTCCTTTGAGAAAGCATGTGGTGACAGTGGGAAGGAAAAACTCCTTTTTACCAAGAAACCTCTGAGAGAACCGGACTCAGGGAAAGGCGGCCATCTGCTGTGACCAATCACATCTATAGCCCATATTACCATAATTAGTTAGCAACTTTGAAAAATTCATTTTCCAAGTAAAAATGATAAATATTTGGGATTTGGGGCTGTTGATAATATAACAGGCTTTCTTCACTTATTCTGACATTTTTAAAAGTCAAAGTAATCAAAACAATACTTTCATTAAGTCATGTACTATAATACATTTTCCTTGTATTTATGGTCACCGCATACCGCAACAAAAAGAAAAAAAAATAATTCTGGTGATCTTTCTTCAGGAGGGAGGCCAAATCATCTTTTGGAGCACCATTTGTCTTTTTTTTTTGAATGAAAGAAAAACTCCAAAGGCTGACTCCTTTTGTACTTTCTGTTCTTGTCACATAATGTGTACATAAAACAACCCATAAACTTCACACAATCCAGCATAAATTAATCTTTTTCCCTTGTTCAAAACATATGGACTCAGAATTAGCCTCACTCAGTGAGAAATGAGCGAGCCTTTGTTGCACAACAGAAATCAGGTACGTTAAATGATGAGAACTATATATGAAGTGGCACAGTTAGGAGCTATTACTATGAACACTACTGCAGTAATAAACACCAATAAAAACAGTTCAAAGTCAAAAGCCTGAGCATTTCCTGAGTCACATGGATATACAACCATTTTATGGACTTTTTTTCTTTAGAGGCAAACACTGGAGAGAGGGTAGCTCTGCTGTTACTGATCACAGGTCTGTACAGTGCTACATAATGTAGTTATATGTAAAACCACACAATTGAACAGCCTGTCAACCATTATTTGAATACTATGAAAGACAGCAAAGGACTAGGGCTCTTGTTGCTGAATTTCAAATCTCATTAGCCCCATCTAGTGGCTTTTGTAGTATATACTCAGGTGTATACCACCTCAAGGTAAGAAACACCACTTCTTAATACTCACCTCTTTTCACTGGCCATAGTATGACAGTTGGTTTTAATTTTTAATTATTTTATTGTAATTTTTTTATTTGCTTTTTCTGTGTTTTAAGCAGCATATAATTTTATTGTTTGATTTATGAATAATAATAATAATAATAATAATAATAATAATAATATTCTTTTTTTTTTTAATTCTATTCTGTGTGTATAACACCAGTGGTGGAATTTGACGCTATCACTCATTAAATATAATATATTAAAACTTCAGTGTATTTGTGCTTTAAGTATTTCTATATTACACTGTCATCTATTTGTACTCCACAGTAACTTTAAATGTTATACTTGTTACCCTGAATCGCTAATCTGAAAGCTTTAGTATATACATATGGCAGCACAGTGGTACACTGTTGCCTCACAGGATCGAACCTCCTGGTTGGCTGGGGCATCTGTGTACAGGTTGCATGTTATCTCACTCCCTATGTTGGCTCTATCAAGGCACTCTGGCTTTTTCCATTAGTCCAAAAACATGCTACTTAGGTTAACTGTCTGCTACACCCTGGACACTCCTGTCCAGGTGTACCCTGCCTCTCGTGCTAGGACTGCTCAGACGGACTCCAGTGTCTGTACAACTCTAGGCCAGACAAACAGCTAAGAGAATGGAAGAAATGATAATGGATTATTCTAGATAACACTACCCAACATTATATAGGCAATTAAACTCATTCAGCCCATCTAACTAAAACATTAATGGATGGATGGATTATGATTCAATAATACATAAAACTTTAAAAAAAAAAGGCTATTATCCATTGTGAATGCTTCCACTTTAGTAATTTAACTATATTTTGATACTAAAATGTTTGCAGTTTTACTTAAATAAGATTATGAATTAGAGAACTATAGAAAACTGCAATAGAGTACCTTCTATAGAAGGTATAATAGAGTACCTTCTATAGAATAGAGTACCTTCTATAGAAGGTACTCTATTGCAATGTAACTGTAATGTAACACACGGATTTGTTACAGCACTTTTTCAGTTTCACTGGTTATTCAAAGTGTTAGACTTCAAGCCACATTTCTAACCACGCATTCATAGGGTTTTAGTCTAGACAACAACAATAAAGTTAATTCATTTTCAAAACACTATCTTACACGGGTGAGTTACTTTAAGCACTTACTTTAAAACGGCGTTTCACAATACAATTTGCTACTTTCTACGATCATTTCTTTTAAAGTTCTTGTTCTTTGTATTAATTTCAAATTCAAACATTAGTAAACGTTAGCGTATCTCGCTGAAACACTGAATTGCATTTAGCCTGCCTGCTCTCGGTGCTATGGTGAAGCTGTAGCATCACCTAAGTTAGCTAATGTTAGCTAGGCTTGCTTGTACTTGCCAAAGAAACATGCATTTCTGACTACTTGGTACTTACGATATCTGCTACATACTTACCCCACAATAAGCAGTCCACTCTGAAGCCTTCTCCTCAGCTCCAAGAAGACTCCAACTCCATGTGTCTTGGCTGGCACCTCGTTTGCCATTCGCTTTGTTTAGGAGGAATCCAGAAGAGGTGACACGCTTATCAAAACACGAGCGTGGCTGGGTGACGCTAATCAGAAACACAGAATCCAAAGCAGAGTAAACACAAAACCCTATCTGCCTGATTTACCAAACTGAATGTACAGGGTTTTATGTTTATCCGCGGCGTGACGGCACCACGAGTACGTAAGACCAAGAGCAATAGAGTGACAAGGCAGGAACAACATCCTGTAAAGATTTCAAAATAAAGGTTAAGCGTTTTTAAAACACCACGCCCATAATGAACACCTTTTTTCGTGTAGTCTTTGGGTTTTAGGGTAAATTACCAGCTGTATGATTAGGAGATGATGTTTAAAGATTCTGTCTAATTCTTTTTATTTTTCGGCAGCCACAGTAGATCATCTGCCTCCCTCTCACCCTAGTCCTCTCACTACATTCATGAACCTCCTCTGAGGTCTTCCCCCTTTCTTCCTGCCTAGACGTTCCATCTTCAGCAGCCTTTGTGCAGTATACTTACTATGTATGTTTCTGTTCTGCGTCCTGTTCTGTTTGTATATATGCTTTTATTCTGCTGCTGTTACAACCAAATTTCCCCTTGTGGGACAATTAAAGGATTATTCTATTCTATTCTATTACCCCAAACTGTACTCATTTCTAATCTTGTCCATCCTGGTCACTCTCCCAAGGAAAATCCTAGTATTTTCAGCTTTAGTGCCTCCAGCTCTGTCACAAATCACCTCTGACACTCACCTGAACCCACTCTACCCTGCCTGTACTCTTCTTCACCAAACTTTGTATTTCATTTAATTGAAATGAAACTTTTATTATTTCTATTTTTATTTATTTTACATTTCTTATCTTTCTATTCACGCAACACTGCCACTGCCCAATTCATTGTATCAATATGAATTAATGAGCAAAATCTAAATTTGGAGACATGGTATAGTGTGAATTATAAATATTTTCCCTCCATTTTTAAACTTGCACTAGTGGAAATGTTTGTGTACAGTTATTAGAGGGAGAAAATGTGCTCTAAGGAGCTGTTTGGAAGTCAACGTAAATTGTGTGTACTCTACATGCACAAATGCCATATACTTTGTTCAAATGATACAATACTAAGCTTTTAATTTGAAAACAAAGCTTGCATACTTCCTGGATTTTTCGTCGTGACGGCTGGTGACTCCACAGAGCCGAGAGGCGGAAGATGTCCATGCGGAAGAGCAGTTGGACGCCCTGGGTTGGACGTACAGCTAATCTGCAGTGCAGTCTGGGAACTGTCAGTCGTTTAGCTTTGTATCTGTGGCTCTGGGAGCTCACCGATGCGCTCGCCGCTGTTATATTCACACAGCAACCCTAAGAGAAAAAAAAGAATATGTAGAATATAATTACCTATTGTCTGCTTCCAAAGCCATCTTGTCAACGGGTCTGATTTGTTGTTCGCATGAACGGCTGATACAGTAGCCGGGCCCATCATTTAAAACAACCTGCTACCAACATTAGCTAGCTTTCGACTCATTATTGATGCTGTCAGCTGGGTTTTCCTCGTTTAACGGGATACACGAATGAATGACAGTCGTTTGTCAGTGCCCTACAAAGGTAAGCTTCTTATGTGTTCTTCAATTTCAACGTTATAAAGTGTCACACGACCTGCGCTGGCTGAAATAACCTCACCTGGCTAATGACGTTGTGGCTGCAAGCAGGAATGTTACTGTAACAGGCAGTAACGGTACTGGGGTTAGTTATAATGTTTCGGGAATATTCCGTGTGTAAAAGGGTAGTTATTCAGGTAGCATTACGTTGTCATACTTTGGTAGCAGCAACCATCGCACAGGAGAGAGGTACTGCTCCACTGTGGGGGTGTTGTTGTTGTTTTCATTGCTGAAAGCTGTACTGAAGTCTGAGAGCACAGCTGCCAGGTTTCAGAGCTAGCTCCTTATCGTAACTTTACATTTCCCTGAAATTTAAACTACACAGCCACCTCAGCCCAAGTGAAAGTTTGCTTCTCCTAGGTGGAGAAAAACGGCTATACTTGGTTCGGTTTTTTACGGAGGGCATTTTGACGTGACGTCAGAAGAAACACAGGTGTGATTAATAACATTAATTAGTAATGACCGCATTGTGGAGGAAGGCTCACCGATACGCCTATATTGCTACTTGTGTCACGATCCCTCCTCTAACAAGACAAGAGGGCCTGGTCTAGAAAAAGTCTGTGGCTTTAAACCCACTATAGATGTAAATAAACAAGTGCAGATAGCCATATAGTACACATGTAATATGTGACTTGTCTAACATCAGTTTCTCCCACTGATTCCACTTGTCACTTTTAGCTGCTACACTACAAATTTCAGAGGAAAAAACACAGGATGTCACTCAGAAGATGAGTATTATTGCGCAGGTATTGGCATATTGCAGTGTTATTAGTGTATACAGCTTTGTCAGCATATGTATAAATGTGTATACTGACGACATTGTTGTTTTACATTTTTTCCAAACTATTCAGATTAGTTATATGATGAATGTGTGCGTCAGATGCATTCATATCCAAATTTAAGTAGAGTGTGATCAGCAGCTTTGGTGTATTCTAAGAAAGAGGGGATGCGCTTATTAATGTTGCGATGCATTTTGAATGTTATTAGGGTTTTTAGGAATTTTTATGTATAAAATGCCATATAAAGAGAAGGGAATTTTCCCCAGTCTAACAGTATTTATGGATTTAATGGTGGTTTGTCAGCCTGTATAGTGCTTTGTAACACAGGGAGCAGACCTGACAGCTGCTTGTGTGTAAACAAAAGGCCATTTCACGGTTAGGCCGTTACTCATAAATTTCTAGTCAGACTCATCCCTCTCCTGTTAACCAGCCTCAGGAATCTGCTTATTGGAACCCCATTCCTTTTAGACAATAGGATTTCTTGAACTATTGCCTTGTAGGACTCACAGCAGCAGCGTCATCTCCTTCTCTAAACTCTGCAGATGTTTGTGGGAAGGTCACCGTGTCTGCTGCCGTGTTTCATTCCTAAGAGTAAATACGATAATGGCTACTCATGTCAGACTGATTCGATAAAATGGCTCCAGCTCCACTCTGGAGCTATCTGAACATTTAATTGATACTGCAGGCTCAGGCTTCTTGTTTCATGATAAGGCACGCAGAGGATAACACTTTGGCTTAATATCACCATTCGTGTTGTCTTTCTTTTATTGCAGGTGTGATGTACATATGTGTGGCTGGTGTTTTACATTAGCATAACATTACCATCCAGGAGAATGAATGCAGAGGAACTGGAGCTGCTCGGTGACTCCAAGTACAGGAATTATGGCGCAGCAGTGGACAAGGCCCTCAAGAACTTTGAGTACTCCAGTGAGTGGGCAGACCTCATCTCTGCACTGGGCAAACTCAATAAGGTAAGAGTTCTATAGGCTCAGCTTCTTCTAAAGATTGCTTTGTTGCCTAACTGCATCTGTATAAGTAACAGTAATGCAGACAGGTCTGTACAATGGCCTTAGTTTCACTTGTTTTGGTTCTATGATTTGTACGGAAAAGCCTTCCAGCTGTCAGTTTTCAAATCCTGTCTCAGGTTCTGCAGAATAATGCAAAATACCAAGTGGTTCCTAAGAAGCTGACAATAGGCAAACGGTTGGCCCAATGCCTCCACCCTGCCCTACCTAGCGGGGTCCACCGCAAGGCCTTGGAGACCTATGAAGTCATCTTCAAGATCATAGGACCTAAGAGGCTGGCCAAAGACCTTTTTCTTTATAGGTAATACTGCACTGTCAGATCTCAAAAAGCAAGATAGTCACAAGGTTTTTAGGTGGGTAGCAATAAACATCTGCCGTTTCCCTCCACAGTGCTGGGCTTTTCCCTTTACTTTCCAATGCTGCTATGTCAGTGAAGCCTGTTCTACTGGGGCTGTATGAGACCTACTACCTGCCCCTGGGAAAGACCCTGAAGCCAGGCCTGCAGGGACTATTGACTGGGGTCCTACCTGGTCTGGAGGAGGGCTCTGAGTACTATGACAGGTGAGAATAGGAACACAAAAAGTAACACTTGGAATGATGGTGACGTGCACAGTAGCCCTTAACTAAACCATGAAATAACTGCCAGAAATCTTAAATTTTTTGATAATGGAGTGTTTGTTGAACCTTTTAGACAAACTATATGAAAATATGTTAAATTTCAATCTGCATATACAGTGGAGCAAAAAAGTATTTAGTCAGCCACCGATTGTGCAAGTTCCCCCACTTAAAATGATGACAGAGGTCAGTAATTTGCACCAGAGGTACACTTCAACTGTGAGAGACAGAATGTGAAAAAAAAATCCATGAATCCACATGGTAGGATTTGTAAAGAATTTATTCGTAAATTAGGGTGGAAAATAAGTATTTGGTCACCTCAAACAAGGAAAATCTCTGGCTCTCACAGACCTGTAACGTCTTCTGTAAGAAGCTTTTCTGTCCCCCACTCGTTACCTGTATGAATGGCACCTGTTTGAACTCATCATCTGTATAAAAGACACCTGTCCACAGCCTCAAACAGTCAGAATCCAAACTCCGCCATGGCCAAGACCAAAGAGCTTTCGAAGGACACCAGGAAAAGTATTGTAGACCTGCACCAGACTGGGAAGAGTGAATCTACAATAGGCAAGCAGCTTGGTGTGAAAAAATCAACTGTGGGAGCAATCATCAGAAAATGGAAGACATACAAGACCACTGATAATCTCCCTCGATCTGGGGCTCCACGCAAGATCTCATCCCGTGGGGTCAAAATGATCATGAGAACGGTGAGCAAAGATCCCAGAACCACACGGGGGGACCTGGTGAATGACCTGCAGAGAGCTGGGACCAAAGTAACAAAGGTCACCATCAGTAACACACTACAACGGCAGGGAATCAAATCCCGCAGTGCCAGACGTGTTCCGCTGCTGAAGCCAGTGCATGTCCAGGCCCGTCTGAAGTTTGCCAGAGAGCACATGGATGATACAGCAGAGGATTGGGAGAATGTCATGTGGTCAGATGAAACCAAAGTAGAACTTTTTGGTATAAACTCAACTCGTCGTGTTTGGAGGAAGAAGAATACTGAGTTGCATCCCAAGAACACCATACCTACTGTGAAGCATGGGGGTGGAAACATCATGCTATGGGGCTGTTTTTCTGCCAAGGGGACAGGACGACTGATCCGTGTTAAGGACAGAATGAATGGGGCCATGTATCGTGAGATTTTGAGCCAAAACCTCCTTCCATCAGTGAGAACTTTGAAGATGAAACGAGGCTGGGTCTTCCAACATGACAATGATCCAAAACACACCGCCCGGGCAACAAAGGAGTGGCTCCGTAAGAAGCATTTGAAAGTCCTGGAGTGGCCTAGCCAGTCTCCAGACCTCAACCCCATAGAAAATCTGTGGCGGGAGTTGAAAGTCCGTGTTGCTCGGCGACAGCCCCAAAACATCACTGCTCTCGAGAAGATCTGCATGGAGGAATGGGCCAAAATACCAGCTACTGTGTGTGCAAACCTGGTAAAGACCTATAGTAAACGTTTGACCTCTGTTATTGCCAACAAAGGTTATGTTACAAAGTATTGAGTTGTATTTTTGTTATTGACCAAATACTTATTTTCCACCCTGATTTACGAATAAATTCTTTACAAATCCTACCATGTGGATTCATGGATTTTTTTTTCACATTCTGTCTCTCACAGTTGAAGTGTACCTCTGGTGCAAATTACTGACCTCTGTCATCATTTTAAGTGGGGGAACTTGCACAATCAGTGGCTGACTAAATACTTTTTTGCCCCACTGTATATGAGTTTTAATTTGTGTAACATTTGCTACACAAGGCATATTTTTGCAATTTAGTCATTAAAATGTGTCATGCAAATTATGTCATTTTTTTTAGGGTACAAAAAAGTCACGCTGATGCTATAGAAGTCTCAAAAACTCTCAAAGACACACATATCAAATACGATACAGTGGGCTTTAAAGAGTTAAATTGCTGTGATAGCCCATTACAAGAATGCATTTTATTGCCTAATGTGGAAAGGAAGTGATAATAGATCATATGAATGATAAATGAGGTATGTGAGTCATTGCAACATCACTATTACTAACAGAGGATAGCCTGAGACTTGGTGTGGACTTTAGACCGATGTATTTTCATGTCTCATAATGATCACTGAAACAGTCTAAGATTGTCCTGAAAACTGAAAGTAGGCATCTATTCTTTTCATTTGTTCAATCAAATCAAAAGACTATCTTAGCATTTATTGGCAAATGATAGGCCAGGTAGTCAGAAATGTATTCATCCTGTGCAAAGTAAACCCTAGGGGGCGCTCCAGTTCCAGTTAAACTATGATGGTACTACTGGCCTACAGTATATATAGTAGACTTTCAGCATGCTCTAGTAGGAAACGCATAGGTGTTTCTAATGCAAACGGTGGTGCCATTTTGTTACAGTGTCTCAGTTAGTAATACCGTATGGAATTAATATTTGTGAATATAAATGTGCCTATTTATGGCATATCTGAATGTTGGCTGTCTTTTCAGCCTGTAATTGTATAGTAATTGTATATACATTATCATTGTGATTCCTTTCTGAACAGATTTTGCTTCTGTCAAATTACTTTTAAAAGGAGGTTGTTTTATGTGTTTATTTTTGTTGTTGTTTCAGTATTTTCTTTCTCATTCAAAGGACTTTCATGTTGCATTATAACCTAAGAACTAACTTATGTCTTATAAACCTTGTGTGCAAGGTTATTATAGTTAAATTATATTTTACCTAAAATTAAACAAAAAAATAATTTTTTTAAATGTTTTGGTTACCTGAAATAAAATAAAAAAAGCTTTCAAAATAAACAAAATTTACTGTAGTCATAACTTTAACATATCTTCATTCTTTGTTATTATGGTTAAATCTGTGAAAACAGATTTCACAGATTTATCAGTAGGCTATGGTGGATATATTTATGCATATAGTTTATTAAAAAGTTTTGTAAAGCAAAAAATAAGATATGCATCTTAATGTGGCTCTTACAATTCATATTTGTCTACATGATTATAAATTATTTCCACAGTGTTGTGTTGGCACTTTAATATTTATTCAGAACTTCATGTATCTTGCCCCTGATACATACCAGCTATTTTAGAATAATTAAAAAGACTAAAATCTAACAATGAGGCTGTTTTCAGCTACTCTAAAGAAATATTTTTTTCAGAGTACTTAACAATGTAATAACAATGAAAGCTAAACTGAACGATGCAAGCCGTAACATTTGAAACTAACTGAAACAAAACTGAAGTGAAACACAAACATACTGCCTTCTTGTTAGTTCAGTAGACGTTACACCACTATTGGGCCGTGTTATCTGCTGTGTCTCAGTGAATGCTCTCTTCAGAGAAGACTCGGTAATGACTAATAAATTATGATGGTTTGTTATTTAACTTGGATTGTTTCTCAGTTAAATCTTGTTGGAAAAATAGCAATAACATTATCAATACTACTATGTATATAGTTGCATTAGTAATACATATATCTTATTTCTTGATTGGCAATATGATAATTAAGGTGTAGTGTGAGAATGTGAACACTTGCTTTCTGGAGTTCTCAGATTCCTGGTTGTGGTGGATCTCATATAAACCCCCTTTACTTTGGGATTTTTAGATGCTCATGTAGACAAAGACTTTTACTTCTTAGTACCAGCTGTGCATTGTGGACTGTATCATTTCTAGCGCCAGGCCAGTTAGAGGTAAAGGTTGGTATGTGCTTACTAAGGCTGGTCCCTGTGACCCATCTGTGCTTCCTGTAGAACCAACACCCTGTTGGAAAAGGTGGCTGCAGCCGTGGAACAGTCGGCTTTCTACAGTGCCTTGTGGGGCAGCATCCTGACCAGCCCCTCTGTGCGTCTCCCCGGGGTATCCTTTGTACTTCTGCACCTCAACCGTAAGCTCTCCATGGAGGACCAGCTTTATGTCATGGGTAGTGACATCGAGCTCATGGTACGTGGCAGATAATTCCTCATGACAGCATTGCATGTCCTTCAATTAAAAATATAGGTCTTGACCCTTTCAGTGAGAGCACTAGTTAAAAAAATGCACTACAGCTTAGAGTGGATTGGGCTGGCTGGATAATATTCTGTTTCTGTTCTTGCCAGGTGGAAGCAGTCAGTACGTCAGTCCAGGACTCCAGTGTTTTAGTACAGAGGAGCACTCTGGACCTGATCCTCTTCTGCTTCCCCTTTCATATGAGCCAGGTAGGGGGAAGTAGCGTGGTCTGTGCAGTATGATAACAGTGTTTCCCTGAGTCTGCTTTAGACTGAAGTATCTATGGACTTCTCATAATAAGATATCCGTTGTAACATTAGTATTATTGTTCTTGTTTTTTGTTGTTTCAAATCTAAAGGTGTTTCTTTGGGTCTTTCTGTGCATCTGCACATGCATGCGTGTGTGTGTATCTGATCACAAGGAGGCTGTTTAGGCAGCTAGCTTGGTGACTGTTGCTGGCTGCTTGTTAAATTCTTCACCTCAAAAACATTTCTGGATCTGGCAGGGCTAGGATGGCCTTGATTGTCTTTGTGTTTGTGTGTAAAACCATATAATCTGTGCAAAAAGGACAAATACACAATGACAAATATTGTGGTCTGTTGTGTGTTGTGTTCAGGCAACTCGCCCTGACATGATCCGGATCCTGTCAGCAGCTTTGCATGTGGTTTTGAGAAGAGACATGTCCCTCAACCGCAGACTCTACGCCTGGCTCCTGGGTGCGAAATCCATGCTCAGACACAGTACTGACACTCGGATGCATCACTGTTTGTACTCATCATGTCAGTTGTGGAATATTGTAGAAATAAGGGGATATTTTCCAGATTTTCCTGTATTTGTCAAAGTGCGTGGTTCTTAAGAATTGGTTACTTTTACTATTTACTCTTAGCCTTAAATCCACTTTCATGTAAATACAAGAGGACTAACAGACAAGTTTCACAGACCGTGGCAGGAATCCTGAGACACAAAGCTTTAAACACACTCTCCTTCTGTGTGCACACTATGTTTCTGCTGTTTTTAACAAAATACATTAAGCTTGTATCTGCTTTGGCTGTTGTCTTACTTTATTTTTTCTTGTTTGCAACTTACTGCGGGCAAACACACTGGTAAGTATCAGCATGATTAAAAGGCGACACTAAGTGAATCTGCCCACTCTTTTTAAGTAAAGCACTGTGCAAGCTTACAATGTTAAATGCATTAAATACAAACATTTCTGAATGACAGAAATGATGAAGGAACAAATCAGGCTGAGTCTTATGTTGAGGTAAACAGGAGAGTGTGATTAGTATTCAGTCAGCAGCACCTATGTTGTTTTGGTTTTATTATTCAGTCATTTTGGAGATTGACCCAGTCTAATCTAGTCACACTTAGTAAATCTTGATCTGCATTTGAGGCTGAAATATTACTAATGCTTGAGCAGCCACTAACTGTAAAAGAAGCTATAAAACACACAGGTTTATCTCAGCGAGAGACTCAACCTCTATTTGTTCCTCTTTTAACAAAGGGTTTACACCTTTTCCTGTGCTTGAGTGTTATAGAATTTTTTCTGAATGTTAATGTGAATCTAAGTATACGACTTTTTTCTTTAAAGGCTTTGACAACAATGGGGTGATAATAGGCCCCCGTAGCACTCGACAGAGCAACCCGGAGGAGCACGCTAGCCACTACTTCAACACCTTCTCTAAGGACATGCTGGTCCAGGTGAGCTTTCAGGCTGACTGCATAATCAGGTCACCGATGGAAAAATTGTTTTTTGTGTAAAACTGATTTTCGAAATATTCCCCAAACAATGTCTCTTGAGACTAGACATGTCTGCAGTATGGTGGGGGGGGAAAATCTTTTGTTGTTGTTTTTTGTGTGCTACACAGTTTTTTCAACCCCCTTTATCCTTATCCCACACCTCTCCCTAGCTGTGCAGATACTGTATGTCCTGCTACTATTCCCAGCAGCCAGCAGTGGGCACAGAGAGCAGCCAGCAGCAGTTTTATTTTTATATTTTATTTAATTTTTTTAATTTATTTTTTTGTCTCTTTTATATATATATATATATATATATACATACATACATACATACATACATACATACATATACATTTATATTTCCTCCTTCGCCATCTGCTCAGATAGTTAATCAGAGCTCCCTCCGTAGGGATACGGTCAGTACTACAGGGACCGTCTGTTCCACGGCTTTGCCAGTGATGTGGCAGACGAAGCGTGAAACACACACGTCACATACAGAAAGAGAAAAAAATGAGAGGGCGACACTGTGAAGACAAAATTGGTTCTGACAAACATAATGGAAAAAAACAAATATGAAAATCAAATGAATATAAATTATATTTTATGATTCTTGCAGTAATAAAGTGTGTGTGTGTGTGTGTGTGTGGATGCGTGGGGTTATTTTTTTCAGGCAATGGTGGGGATTTTGCAGGGTAAGGCTCGAGGCGGAGAGGAGGAGAGCATCCTCATGCATGACCTCAAGCCATTTCGCATCCTGATCAGTCTACTGGACAAACCAGAGCTTGGTAACCAGTTTATTAGTGTTGAGATAATAGAAGTCTAATTAGTGTCCTATATGCACTATGTGTTATATAAATAGTCTGATTTTTGAATGTGTCCACACACTCTGCTTGTGTGTCATCCAAGGGCCTGCTATCCTGGAAGACGTTCTGATCGAGGTGTTTCGAACTTTGCACACACAGTGCAGAACAGAGCTGGACCTCCAAAACCAGAGTCCCTTCAGCAAAGATCACACACACCTCAGCAGGTCTGTCTGATCCACTACTCGACCTTCTTTACTGTTGAGACATGAGGGATGATAAATAAAGCCTCATTTATTTGTCAGCTCATTTAACAGTGACGGTGGACTCTGGTATAGTGAAATATGGACTTACAATATAAAGCTTACGCAGCAAAAGTAGTACATTAAATACATAAATCACTTTAAACCATCCAGTCAGATACATTAGGTCAGACTGTTAATGGCAAGACAGTGACAGGAGCACATTAGTTAACTTTGGCTGAAAGGACTTTTGTCAGTGAGATCCCGCCTGTGAGTATACGTTTTTTTTTTTTTTTCCAAGCTGGACAATGAATGACAAATAGAATTTACTACAGAGCGTACTGGACCTTTTATTGAATATTCTTATTTGCGGAGTTAATACATTTACTCTAACACTGGCATGCTGTATTGTGCTGGAGCTGCATGATGATAATTTTGACTTCTTTCTCAGTAAACTGCGGGAGAACAAGAAGACGGCAGAACTGATTAAAACAGCCAATTTGCTGTTTAATTCGTTTGAGCCGTACTACATGTGGGACTACATTGCTCACTGGTTTGAGGAGTGCTGCAGGTTTGTATATTAAGATAAATGTTGACATACAAAATACAATTAAGGCAATTGAGGCACATCTTGCTGATATCAAAAAGTGTAAATCTGTTAAAAACTAAATTTGCTCTCTTGCTTTTGATGCTTCATTCTTGTTTGGTTTTCATTGTGGTGGTAAAGCTCTCTTCAGCCAGTAGTGGGAGCTAATTCAGTTCATAACAGCTGTTGTTTCAAGGTGCTTAATACTGGAGGATGTGCAATATTAGATTTAAAAAAACATTTATTTTTTTTTGGGGGGGGGGGAGTAAGCGCCCATAGCAGCATAACTAAGAGACGGTTCAGGGTCACCTACTCTCCAGTCCTAACTATATGCTTTATCAAAAAGCATTATCTTTAAATTAGAGAGGGTTTCTGTCTCCTAAATTCAAACTACAAGCTGGTTCAAAAGGAGAAAAGCCTAAAAAGAGCTCTTTAAGATACGATGAGATAAATCTGGTCATTCAGGACCAGTTAGGAAGTTCAATTTAAATTCAATTCTGGATTTCACAGGGAGCCAACAAAAAAAAGACTCTATCTCTCTTTCTCGTCCTCAATAGTACTCTCACTGTGACATTTTGGATCAGCACGAGTCTTTTTCAGGGTGTTTTATTAACTGAAACTAAAGGAACTACAGTCCAGTCTAAAAGTGACAAATGCTTTCTTAGTTTTTCAGCTTCACTCAGAGACAGGATGTTTCTCATTTTAGCAAAAAAATGTTCCTAACATTTAAGTAGATATGTTTCCCTGTTGCAGGCGGACAGTGAACAGCAGTGCAACTGCAACACGGCATGTTGCGAGTGCAGATCCTCCTGAGCTCTTATTGGTTGAGTTCTGTCAGCTGGTAGATTTTCTGCTGGATATTGTTTCCCTGGTGAGTCTTTCTTTCTTTCTTTCTTTCTTTCTTTCTTTCTTTCTTTCTTTCTTTCTTTCTTTCTTTCTTTCTTTCTTTCTTTCTTTCTTTCTTTCTTTCTTTCTTTCTTTCTTTCTTTCTTTCTTTCTTTCTTTCTTTCTTTCTTTCTTTCTTCACTCATTTCTAAGCATTTTCATGCTTTCTTATCAATTGTATTATTTTCTGTGTGCTACTTTGTCATTTACAGATTTATTTATTTAACACTACAAAACTTCAGTGATCTGAGGTTTTGTAGTCCGTACCAATATCATTGAAATTAAATGAGTGTTGACACCACATACAATTTCAAGGTTTTAATTTAAACAAATTTGTTAGTGACTTTGCTCTCTTAACGTTAGGAGCAGCACCCAGCTCATATTTGGAGCCGACTCTGATAGATGGCAGAAACATTGCAGTTTGAAGTGTGTCTTCCTTTTGTATAGAGTGTGTTCCTATTATTGCAGGTAGCAGCAGACCTGTAGCTGTACATGCATTTCTACATGTTATTTTCATTGTCCAGTATCTCCATTGTCTGCTTCATACTACAGCAGTGTTAGGTTCCTTTGACGCCCTGTGCTCTTTCTTTTATTACTGTACCTTCATGTTTTAGTTTCTGTCTTTAATAGGTTTTTTCTTTGGTGTTGCATCTCTAGCATAACCTGTCGTCTCTCTCCTACAGTACTTTGTCACCCTGCTGGGCTTTGAGTCTCAGTCTCTCTCTCTTGGCTCACATACTTTCTTTTTATCCAGTATGTCCCCTACAAGTACTTTCGCCATTAACAATTCTGCACTCATGTTGTCAGATTTGTCCTTCAGATCTGTTTTGTAACATCCAGTCTGTGGGATGTTACGGCCACCACTCGGGTGTGTGCCTTCCTCCTGTCTGTTCTGTGTGTTTGTGTGCCATCACTGCACAGGTTCAAAAAGCCTGTGTGTTTCATTTTCCTGCCAAAACTATTGTTTGCATCTTTGTAAAATTATGCTTGTCTAGACTGAATTTCCAATCTGAATGGTTTGGAAATCCCACACTCTTTTATTACCCTGTTTAAAAGCTTGTGCGTGTGTGTACGCACGTACGCGTGCGTGCGTGCGTGCGTGCGTGCGTGCGTGCGTGCGTGCGTGCGTGCGTACAGGTGTATTTGTATAAAGAGAGAATGTGAGAGTGCTGTGTTGCCCGTTCTCTGCTCGCTCCTGTCTGTTCAAACTATCTGCTCTTTCTCCTTGAAGCCTACTAGAAGCATGAGGGTAATCTGCCAGGTAAAGTACTGCTCTTTCCTGCTTTTTCACCTCACCCTGCTTCACTGAGGCTACGATAACATTTCTGCAATGTCCTGCCAACATCCCTCAGGCCGTCTTTGTTGCCTCCCTGCTTTGACTGATCATTTCAAATTGACTGACTTGTTGTCACTTAATGTCATTTTAATCCCAAATGAAATAAACATGATCCCAATGGATTATGACATACCATCACATGTGTTGCAAGCTTAACATGGCTGTTTGGTGTGGATCTTGTGAAAATGAAATCACTGCCCAGTGTGTATGTGCTTTTTTTTTTTTTTCTTAAGCATGCAAGCAGTTATATGCTACTGCAGTGCTGACATATTTATTAAGAAATATGACCCTTTTATTTTACTCTTTGAGTTAATGCTTGTGCTATAATATGTTTTGTTAGCCTTTTTTGTTTTATAAAATCTCTGTGTTGCATAGATTTAATACATTTAATGACAAAACTACAATTTTCTTCCATTTGAACTATTGAACTAAAGGTAAAGAAAAGAAAGTTAATAATAAGCAGCTCTTAAAACTGGGTAAATGTAATCTTAGATGAGTAAAATCTAACCCAAAATGCAGAAGCAAACAAAGTACCCATTTACTGTTTTTGCCATCAAAAGAACTATGATGGCGAAAACAGGGGTCTAGGGCTGGATGTCCCAGAAAATTGACAACAATGTCAGACCGTGCAGTGCTCAGAGAAACTGCAAAAAATTGCAAAAAACCCCCAAAACCACGCAGCACATATAATAAAAAACAAATACAGTGGTCCCTCACTATAACACGGTTCACCTTTAAAATAAAAAATAAAGTTGGCTGATTTGCGGATTTCACCTATCGCGGGTCATTTTTAGAACGTAACTCCCGCGATAAACGAGGGACCACTGTACAGCAAATCAGCAAAAACACCTCAAACCAACTTTCAACCACGATGGTGGAGGGGTGATGATTTGATTTTGCAGCTACAGGACCTGGACACCTTACAGTCATTGAGTCCACCATGAATTCCTCTGTATAACAAAGTATTCTTGAGTCAAACGTGAGTAACCAGCAATTTTTTCTGGCACAACTGCACCTACTTCCAAGGTGCATGGAGAATACAAATATCTGATGACGTGAAGACTCCAACGAAACTTAAATTATTAGTGAACAACTTTATTGGTTGACAAATGTGTTTCTGCTTTCGACCTTCATCAGGGTCATTACAAAATATCAAACAGTTTGTGTTTAAATAAAAAAACAGGAAACAGAAGAAATCCAAGTGGACCAATCACACATTCACAAATAAACAAGCTGACCAATTAGCATTTAACAGGTTAAGCCAAGGCCAAACAGGCTCTGGACTAAACCACTACAGATTAAAAAAGGGGGTGGGGGGGATTTAGCACGTCCTAAAGTAGTTCATATTCCAAATTACACAGAAAAATGCAAACGAGTTAAAATAAAAATAAAGTACACTCTGGAAAGTCAAATGTGAGGCCATCTGTCCGACAGCTAAAGCCTGACTGAAACTGGGGCATGTAATAGAATAATGATCCCCCCCCAAAATACAACAGACTGGCTGAAAAAGAAAAGAATCAAGGTGTTGCAATGGCCCGATCACAGTCTGATCTCAACCTGATTGAAATGCTTTTGCGTGACTTTAAGAGAGCTGTACATAAATAGATGCCTCCAAACCTTAACAACCTAGGGCAACATTATGAATAAGAGTGGGCCAAATTCCTCCACATTTTGATAGACAGATGAGACAAAAAAATATTTCTTCATGTTTTTTCTTCTAAAGGGGACTAGCTTACAAGCTGTTAAAAATTAGAATATACTTTGGCTTTCACACTGCTTCTGTATTTTGGCTTATTTGCTTGTAAAATAAATAAATGACATCATGTGTTGTTCATATCTGGTTGTGTTTACCCAATTCTGTCCTGTTCTGATGTGTAAAAAAAATTTAGAATTGATAGTTTTATTTTCTTATTTAGACTTTATATAAGATGCACACACATAAACAGATAAACAGTATTAAATAGCATTTTCCACTTCTTTCTTCTTTAGAATTAGCACATGGTCATTCACTGAAACGATACAACACTAAATTTATTGATTCAAGGTGTGATCATAAACAAATAGGAACATTCAAATTTTCTGGTCTAAAATGTTTTTTTTCCCTGCTCTTCCAGACTGTTTTTAGTGCTGCTGCTATTTTTAGGTCCCTCAGAGGAAGACCTGTTCTCTCCCTTTGCACTTGTGCCTCTGTGATGTACTGGATCTCCTCCAGTGTGTCAAAACAGTGATTTCTTGCCATAATGTGGCATGTAGTGCCAGTTGTGAGCGAAGATTGTGTTGCAGTGGTAAACAAACATTATGATGTGGTGGGTGGTTCCACTGAATGTCCCTTTTCAGATGTCTCAGGTCGGTAGTCAAACTCTAAATTAACAACAATCATAACAATCCTGCTCCTGGTTCCTGAATACTGCTCAGCTTAGCTCGATGTTTGACGTACACGGTGGTCATTATGGGATTTCCATACAGCCAATAAAAATAGCAGCAGCAGTGGAAGTGGTGCACAAGAAGATGAACGAGCTCAGACAAATTAAATCGGGTACTTTTTTTGATATTTGTGGGCCTGTAACTTTTTTTGGTCACACCTCATGTAAGTTAAAAAGAAAGCACACAAAAATTCCACTGACTTGCCCTTTGATACTCAGTCGTATATATGAATTTGTATTTAACAATATTTAATCAAGCAAACTGTCTTCTTTTAACAATTTTGTAGAGTTAAAGCCCAGCATCAGCATAGCTAACAGGCGTAATAACTTCATATCACGTTCCCCTCTAAGCCCTTCAAATGCACAGTAATTATATTCAGTTCCACAACTCAGTTCTGTTTTGGTCCCTTGCACCTTTTTAGGAGACGTACATAGAAATCCAGACAGAGCATCTCCCTCAACTGCTGTTGCGGATGGTAGCAGCCCTGACCTGTCACCTGCAGGCCCTGGGCCTCGGCGAGCTCACCCACTGCCTCCGTCTGTGCTCCAAGATTCTCAGCAAGGTGCAACCTCCACTGGTCTCCCCTCTGGCCCTGCCATCTGGCCCTCAAGCTCAGGGCCTCTCCAGCTCTATCGGCAAGCCATCAAACTCAGCAAGGGACAAAAACAGAGACACGGAGGACAAACAGGTGATTACAATGTCTCAAAATGTTTCAGGGGTGTAAAAGGGAGTTGGAGTTCCTGATAAAGGGAAAAAGATAATAATTGGAAAGTGTCGGGGTTAATGACAGTAAAGAGATTCAAAGTTAAAAATAAAGTACTAAAAGAGAAGTCAGTGTTCTGCCAAGCTCTGTTGATCATTTAGTTTAGTCTCTGATCCTTTAAAAAAAACAGACCCTGTTGCTGCCAAACACAAGGATCAAACCTTAATTTGACTGGCTTTCCCTACAAGTTATTGGCCAAAAACTCATCAGCTTAGGCTCTGATGGTGTGTCCTGGTCCATGAACAGGGCCTCTTGGTGCCTCCTGCCAGCCCTCTGGCCTGTGCTGTCTTTGGCTGGGTGGCCCTGCCATTCCACGCTCCCTCGACACAAGTCATTTGAAGATTATTCAGAACAAATGCTGCTTTCGGCTGTTGAGGTCCTTCTGGTCCCTGTCCAACAACCTGGTTGTTTTAAGTGTTTGTAAGCCTAGTGAGCCATGATTTAAAGTTCAGTCAGTCCAGTGCTCAGAGCTGGAGAGGGCCATGACTGTTGAGAGAGCGAGAGAGAAAGAGAGAGAGAGAGACCCATGAGGGGCTTGAAAGAGGACAAGTAGAAAGGCAGAAGATGGTTCCCCAACAGCTGAGCCCAGCTCGCTTTTTCCTCTGAGGAAGTAGAGGAATAAACTAGCTCGCGATGCCTCTGGGGTTTGCCATATCCATCAGAGTGGAAACATTCTGCATACATCCATTGAATACTGTTAACACCCCACCCCTACACCCACTCTGAGGGGCATATAGAGAACGTTCTAGCAAACATGCCATCTGAGTCCAAGCTCCATAATGTACACGCTACCTCACTCAAAATATATCCCAGGAAGCCTCGAGGCCCCCAAAGGTTGGCCGGAATAAAGAAATGTAAGAACTTCAGTCTGTCAGTCTCGCTGCAGCAGGATGCTCCCTCAGATCAGGCCCAGCAGCTGTGTACGCAGCCTTACTATATAAAGACCAGTGTAGTCATAAACTTTATGTGTCTGCTGCAAGGCTAACACTATTTTAACTAATAGCTAAGCACATAGTGATTATTTACTGAACAGAGTGCATATTTCTTATGGACAAAGGCTGTAAATTTCTGCTCAAGTCACTATATGAACGATACACTGCACTTCCTGGAAGTGTCTTCAGATTATATTATAGGTGGAGATTGAGTTACTTGAGCAGTGTTATATCAGTAATAAACCAAGTTATATCAGTAAGTTGCAAATGAGAAACAAATTCTGTAACTTGCAGCAAAAACTGCAACTTCAACAAATTTTGCCATATGGTGTCTTACCATTTCCTGCAATGCCTTATGGAGTAAAAAATGCTATTAGATAAATTTGTGATGTCCTATTTTAGATGTAATTTCTAATTATACTTCAAAGGGTCTGCTGTGACAGTGTCCATGATGATGCTTCAAAACATCTCTACACCCTTCATTCAGCTTAATACCTTTGTTTTGGTTTTGTATAGAAAAAAAAATCATTAATAAGAAATCTGAGAGTTTTTCAGAAAATAATCCACTTACAGATGGATAATGCCTGCATTTTTGCCGATCTTTCTTCCTTTGTCTTTTTTTTTTTGATAGACTCTCCCTTCCACTCTGGAGGGCCCTGGCACTGAGGATGTCTTCGAGGATGTGGAAAACACTCCCAGCTGTCGCTCTGAGAGTGGCTTCACAGAGTTTGTCCAATACCAAGGAGACGTTCCTGAAGAGGCAGAGCACACCCCTCATCCGCACTCCACAGTCAGAACAGGCCGTCGCTCCTCAGGCCCGTGTCATTCTAAACCTCTGGACAAACCAGTCATGCAATGCTGTCTGGAGCACTTCCAGCAGTTTCTCTCCCGCCTCATTACCTTATACATTATCCCAGGGCAGGTGAACAAAGTCGAGGGTCACAGAGGCGAAGTGACACAATCAGGGCTCCTGGTTTCAGAGCGCTCCCAGAATGGTGATCATGCAGAGGTTTGCTCGGGCTCTGGGAGGGTCCAGAAAGAGTGCATTGCTGCCTTCACGGCTGCCTGCCAACTCTTCCTTGAATGCTCCAGTTTCCCCGTCTACATCGCAGAGGGGAATCTCAAGTCTTCACCCAGACAGGAAGAACTGCTTGGTAGGTGCAGTCTATGTTAATAAATGCACGAATGGGTGCATACAGTTGTACATCATTGTAAATAAGAACAAGGAAAGTTTGTTGACACGAATTCATGTTAAGTCTTTAACATGTTTTCTGTCCCTCCTGCATCCATGCAGAGAGTGAGCAGGTCCGGCTCCCGCTGTGGCTCCAGACGCTGATGGATGCCTGTTGCCTGGCCAGTGACTTCAGCCTGCAATGTGTAGCCATATCCCTCCTCATGGACCTAGTTGGGCTTACCCAGTCTGTTGCCATGGTTACTGCTGAAAGTGTGGCATCTGGCGCCAGCTCCGAGTCCACCCAGCCCATGAGTCCAAGCCAGGGTCGAGTGGCTGTAGTCATCAGGCCGCCGCTCACTCAGGGAATCCTAAAGCACATTGCTGACAAGACAGACTTCTTCAAGGTAGAGATCTGGTTCCAGATTGCAGTGGAACTATTTGGCTTTTTTTTCTTTATTTTTTTTAACCCCATTTAATGTTTTGCTCAGTCGGTGGCTCTGATTTTGTGGGACCAGCTGAATGAGGGAACCCCTCAGCACCATCAGCGCAGTGTGGAACTTTTCTACCAGCTTCACAACCTCGTTCCTTCCTCCAGCATCTGCGAGGATGTCATCAGCCAGCAACTCATGCACAGGGACAAGGTCAGCATAGTGCTCACATTACCAGGCAAAAATCAGATAAAAGAAATCCATGCTGAAGCATGTTTCTGTTTCAGCAAATTCATCTGGAGGCCCACGTTAAATTCTCTGTGCTGTGGCATTTAACGCGAGATTTGAACATCACCAAGTCTTCTCCGTTTAGTCGCACATTTGACAGGTACATGTGAAACTGCTGATCATATGGAAATTGTGCTGATGAAAGTATCCACCATTAGTAGATTTGATGACCCCTTTTTCTTAAATTCCTTTTCTTACCTTTTTTGTCTTACTGTTGTCTTTATCCCTCAGATCTCTCTTCATAATGCTGGACTGCCTGAGCTACTGGGATCCATGTACCAGTGCAGTTGGTCGGGCTTGGCTGAATCAGGTCCTTCAAAGACATGACATTGCCCGGGTCCTCGAACCACTCCTCCTCCTCTTGCTCCATCCCAAGACCCACCGAGTCTCCATTCAGAGGGTGCAGGCGCAGCGCCACTTAGCCCAAGTATTCCCTGAACCGCCTGAACGGGAGCCATCAGAACCCATTTACAACAGAGACTCTGGCTTCTCAGACAGTGAGCACTAACCTTTAACTGTCTTTTTGAACTTTGGCTTCACTTTGGTTCTTTATGTAAATATTCCTTTTATCTCCTCCTTACTTTTCCTTAGACTTCAGTCAGATCCAGAGTGAGAGGGTTGGACAAGAGGATCTCCGAGGTTTGACAGTGGGTGACATGGAGCCATTCTGCCTGACTGTAAACCCATTGAGTGACAGCCTGTCCATAATGAGTCTGAGCAGTGAGAACTTGCATCTAGCTGGTGAATATCAGCCTGCTCACCAACAGGGGGAGCCTCAGAGTTCAGACTCCACTGGTTCTCATTCTTCTACAGTGGAAAATGGCAGCTTTGAGGAACCAGAGGGAGTCAAATGCATGATAAATGGCTCAGACCCACAACCTGGATCCTCAGATGACCCCTCTGAGGATTCTATAGAGGAAGTTGTGTCTTGTGTTTTAGGTGAACTCATCGACAGAGTTCTACAGCTAGTTGATGACGGCTCTCTTGAAGTATCATATCCACCTGAAAACTGGCCCCAAACTGACACTGACAGCACCTCCTCGGATATATCCATTGGTACCCGCCTGGACTCTGGGCTTCCTCATTGTTCCAACCACCAGACTGTGCCGGAGATGTTGGCTGAAGGCACACTGGAATTTCTCACCATCACACCAGCTGTTGCGTCAGTAGACGGACAGCACAAAGAGGGCATTACCCGCCATAGTTCCTCTCCTTCCATTGTCACTTTGCCAGACAGCTCTAACCCGGCCACCCCAGACCACACCCTTCAGGTGGATGACTCTCAGGCCCGCAAACGTAGCCATAGCAGCATCCAGCTTAGCCTTAAAGGGAAAATTATGGAGAAGCTGGCAGACAAGTCTCCAGGGGCAAAGCCAAAGATCAAGAAGATTAAGAGGAAGGAAGAGGAGAGACAGAGGAAGGCAAATCAAGCAGACAAACTGCGCCCACCCAGTATTTTCTTTGGTGATAGTTTAGATCTAGAAAACTGGTACAGCTGCGGGGAAGGTGAGGTGTCAGAGATAGAGAGCGACACAGGCTCTCCCAGCGGGGGCTCTGGGATGACTGTTGGGGGTGTCAGCGTTACAGGACGCAGATCATCCTCTGCCCCACCTCGTTTTAACATCCACCCCCTCTACCAGCACGTCCTCCTCTACCTCCAGCTTTATGACTCTTCCCGGGCACTCCACGCCCTGTCAGCCATTGCAGCCATGCTTAGAGCTGCTCCCTCCGGGTTTGTGAGCGCCATCTCCACCACCAGCATCAACAACACCTACACCCCACAGCTGTCTTTGCTTCAAAACCTCCTAGCCCGTCACCGTGTTTCTGTCATGGGCAAAGACTTTTACTGCCCCATTTCCCAGGACTCCCACTCCCATTCATTCCGCAGTGCCATGTACCTGGAGATCATCATCTCACTCTGTCTCTACTTCCTAAGAAGTTATTACTCTGCTCATGTGCCTGCAGGCCCTCAGGACTTGGCAGGGAACCGGGCCATGCAGTTAACCAGTGTGGAGGTTTTAACTCTCCTTTTCAGTGAGCTAGCCAAAGTCACAGGTGGCTCAGCGAAGGGCTTTGCTAGTTTTATAAGCGATGTCCTCTCTAAGTGCAAAGTTCAGAAGGTGGTTCTACACTGCCTTCTCTCTTCCATATTCAGTGCTCAGAAATGGCACGAACAGAGGGTGGCAGGGGTCAACATGGCCACAGTGGAAGAAGGTCTATCTGAGGACAGCGTTATCAACCTGTCAGAAGACCAGATAGACAGCTGTAGTGCAGTCCAGGCCCAGCTGCTCAGACTGCTGCAGAGTCTTGTTGTGCTTGAGCACAGGGTCCTTCTGCCAGCTGATGAAGGAGCAGAACCTGTAGTAGGAGGGGTAGGAGGTGGAGGGACTGGAGGCAGTGTTGGAGCAGGGTTTGAGATATTGGGTGGGGAAGTGGAGCATGTCAACCCTCAGCAGCCAATGACATCACTGCAGTACCTCCATGGACAGCCTATCACAGCACAGGGTATGTTCCTTTGTTCGGTCATCAGGGCCTTGCATCAGCACCACGCGTGCAAGATGCACCCACAGTGGATCGGACTCATCACAGCCACACTACCCTACATGGGGAGAGTCCTAAGGAGGGTTGTGGCCTCGGTCACTCTGCAGCTGTGCAGGAACCTGGATAATCTTCTCCAGCAGTACCGCTATGAGACCGGGATCACTGACACCAGGTATTAATGTCTAGATGGATCTTGTTAACTATGTAACAGATCAGCAGTACAGTGCATTAAAATGCCATGGCATGGCTTGGTCACCAGAGGGCAGCCTTGACCATCTTATGTAGTGATTCACTTGCAAGTAATTTTCTCTAAAATGCCTCTATAATTGTGTAAAATGTTGTGCTTTTTTGTTCATTTGAAATATTTCATGTTTAAACTGCTTATTCTCTGTGCTTTTTAGACCACAGTGGATGGCTCTCTGCATTCCTCCTGACCTGATTCTGACTTTGCTAGAGGGCGTGACAGCCATCATCCATTACTGCCTACTGGATCCCACCTCCCAGTACCACCAGGTGAGGGCATCATGCACCACATGATTGCAGCAGACTGCATTCTGATACCTCAGTGAACATTTACACAGACTTTACATAGACTCATTTACACAAAGCAATGCCTCCCCTATATTTTAGAATAGTGGTTTCCTTATTTGATACATTAGTGAGGATAATCATAATGAGGTTTTACACATTTTTTGTTTCATTGTCTAAAGCTTTGCAGTATACCAGCATTCAGTGTCTTGCTGTATGTTCTGCTGTTTAGTTACAAGTGAGTGTTGATCAGAAGCACCTGGCTGAGGCTCGATCAGGCATTTTGTCCATCCTCCACACCATCATGTCTTCTGTCACCCTCCTTTGGAGTGTCCTCCACCAGGCTGATAACTCTGACAAGCCAGCTGCTGCCTCTGCTGCTTCCACATCTAACATCAACCTTGGCTCCACTAAGGTATATAAGTTGAAATGTATTCATGGTTGTCTAGTCAGTCTGGTCTCATAGTTAGACTGCTCAAATTGACTGAATTGGGTGAAAGGAGCCTCTAATATTAAGACTTTTAGAAGATTTCCATTAATAGATTTTATTTCAGATAACTTACCTTCAGAAGTGTTTTTTCTTTCACAGATGATCTGAAATGCCTTTGGCATCAGCACAGACACAGAGACCAAGTATCGACCAGAAACTTGAATAATGGAGTTTTATCTTGGTCTTGTTCTCCTTAGTTATCTGACTACTCAAGAGCTGGCTCTATTGATTCTTGGTTTACCCGTTCAACTCATGTGGGAAAGAAGTAGAGCTGTTACAGTGATCTGATTATTTAGTATCTGGTCTGTCGACAGGTCTGGAGCAAGCACTGTAAGTTAATGTGGTGATCTATCCCAGTGAAGTGATGCTGCTCTTAATAGTTGGTTTAAATCGAAACAATGATTTGTAGGCATGAGCAAAGACGCAGTAAATTCTGCAAGTTGGGCCCAGATAAAGCCAGATAGCCTGTTAACCTTGTGTTGTTACCTAACCTGAAGAGTTGCTGCTTGGCTCTATAACTCATAAAGCAATACTAAAACAGAATCTCATTATTGGTGCTTAAGGATTTTCTTTCTGCAGTTATAGATAATTATTTGCCCCTTGCAGATAACATTTCATGTTTTACTGAGGTGGGATGGAAAATGTAATTTCGCAGAGATATCGTGGTGAATCGTATCCTGCAATTGAAATAACTTGTAACTATTACAGGCCCCGAGTCCCTGATGGAGGAATAATTAGGACTAAATAACTTGGTTACTTTTATAACCGACTTTACATATCCGAAGTGCAAGGCCCAGTTTAAATGTTCTTTAACAGTTTATTGTGTCACTTATATGCTCACTGTGGAAAGTTGCGTGTTATACATATTTGAATATGACATGTGAGCCAAGAACTTTTAGGGAAGTAAACTGTTTGCAGCTGTATCATGGAGAAATCAGAGCTCTGCAAGATAGACTGAAATTATAGGATGTTGATGGTAGAAGTATGGTTAATGTTTGTGCATTGTTCCTGCAGAACCTCCGTCAGCAGATCCTAGAGCTGCTGGGTCCAATCTCCATGAATCATGGCGCTCATTTCATGGCAGCTATAGCCTACGTTTGGAATGAGAGGAAACAGGTCAAGACTCCAGTCAGAAATAAGGTATACACAATTAAAATGTGGACGATTGTCTCAATGCCCCCATTTGAAGCTATTTAAATAACACAAAATATTTTTCCTATTTGCTGTAGTAAATGGAAAAAGTGTGGTTATTTCTAAAAGCATGCTGAAGTTATATATTTTCACATTTGTTCTCTTTCTCTTAATAGGAGTGTTTAACCAGGGTCCAGTATGCCTCAATTTGATTACACTCTTGAAATCATTGTATTTCTTCCATTGAGTCTGAATGACTTTCTTTCAGGTGATTCCGGTAGCCAGTGAAGAGCAGCTGCTGCTAGTTGAACTGGTTCGCTCTGTCAGCGCCATGCGCACTGAGACTGTTATGCAAACAGTCAAAGAGGTCCTGAAACAGCCGCCTGCTATCGCCAAGGACAAGGTTGGTGTTTTGGTGTTTGTTGCTCAAGCCAGTCTTTATCTGTTTTTGTCTCACTTCTAAATTTTGCATAACAATGCTAGGACAGGAATGTACTCGTGTGAATATCAAGAGACTATTATGATTTATGTCAGTAAAAATGAAGAACTGTGGTAATTGTTGCCATGATTTTCTGCTTCAGAGGCTTTACAGTTTGTTTTAGAGGGGCGCTTTTTAATTTTGATACCTTTTCTCATAGGATAACTTGAAGTCTTTCAGTTAGAGTTCAGTCATTACAATAACTGTTTTTTCTGCTTTCCAGAAGCACCTCTCTCTAGAGGTCTGCATGCTGCAGTTCTTTTATTCTTATGTCCAGAGGTGAGTACACAGCTTCTCACATAATTCTATAATTAGACACCATATCTGTTGAATTCCGATATACATAGAATACACTCTTTCCTTGTGTGTATAATTACAACAACTAACCACTCTGAATTTATGATGTTGCCTCTTTCTGTGTTAGGATTCCTGTTTCCAGTTTGGTTGATAGCTGGCCATCTCTGTTGGCACTGCTGAAGGACTCTATACAGCTGGGCCTGCCCGCTCCAGGACAGTTTCTCATATTGGGGTACGTTTCTCTCCTGGGTGTTACAGTAGTCCAGTAAACATAAACTGAGTAAACAGTGGTATGATTCACTTTGCTTTGTCATTCTTTGTATAAAGCTGTTTTCTGTGTTTCTGTCCAGTTTAGCTCTAGAAGGCTTTTATTTTGAAATAGTTAAAGAAAGTCTTAATGCTATAAATTTAACAGGGCAAGTAGAACCAGTTATACTAAGCAAACAAGATACAGCTTACTCTGATAGAGTCCTGCTTCAACAAAATGTCTCTTTTATTTTGTAACTGGGGTAAATAAAGGTCTCTGTCAGGATTTTCCAAAATACAGTTTTTAATTTTAACTTATTTAATACCTTTGCTCCTTTGTTTTTCTTCTCCAGAGTTCTAAACGAGTTCATTTTGAAGAACCCTAATCTGGAGAGCAAGAAGGACCAGAGAGAGCTGCAGGTAGGTACTGCAGCCAGATTGTAGATAATAATGTGACAAGTCCATGCTCTACAGACATGCCGGATTATAACGTGCTGGATACAATCAAATTAAGCACAACAAGAACACTGAGGGAATCAAAATCATTTGTATGTTCAGGACGTGACCCATAAAGTGGTGGAGGCTATTGGGACGATTGCAGGCTCCTCGTTGGAGCAAACCACGTGGCTGAGGAGGAACCTGGAGGTGAAACCTTCTCCTCAGATCGCTGTGGATGGAACCAACCTGGAAGCTGATGTAGAAGGTGCGCTGCCTGAACTTTACGATCATACATGAAAA
This sequence comes from Rhamphochromis longiceps, assembly GCF_057381845.1. Lineage (NCBI taxonomy): Eukaryota > Metazoa > Chordata > Actinopteri > Cichliformes > Cichlidae > Rhamphochromis > Rhamphochromis longiceps. The sequence goes on from NC_140567.1 coordinate 17,357,765, forward strand.
GGCTGTTAGCTATGTTGCTTGATAGTCACACTAAACATGTCTGGCCTTGACACCAACTACATTCTCTGCTTCTGCCATGGATGGTTTAATGTGTTTCTTGGTTTTCCTTTTCACGTCTTGATTTTTTTTTTTTTAAAGATGATTTCGGTAATTCTGTGAATTCAGATAGCAGAGTCATAAATGTAGCTAACATTTTCGGGTTTAATCTGAATGCCAGACAATAATTCTTAACGTAACTCAGCTCAAGCAAAGCACGTATAAACTTGTGTTCACAGGAGCTAACATGTCTGAAAACATGTGAAATGTGAATAGTTTTGGGGTGCTTCAGCGTGGATGTGTTATTATCTGTTGTGTAGCTGCTGCTAATGTTTGGTATGTGTGTTTTGTAGATTTAATGCTCACAGTGATGGAGGCCTCCAGCTTCACTCCATCAGTGTACAGTGTGCACGCCCTCACGCTATTGGCCGAGGTAAAACACCTGAGTGTCTGTGACTCAGTTCAACCCTGTCTTTGTTTCTCAAGCCATCAGTCAGTGCCATCAGTCATTCCACTGTTCGTCTTGATTATGCTTCAAACTGCTCTCGCTCATATTTACCAGCAATGTTTAGGCCTGTCGTTATCAAGCACACCCCCACGGTCCATCTGAACTTCTTAGAGCTGATTTATAACCACCTCTCAAACTCTTAAACCATTATTAATGAACCAATAAATTCATGTGCTGAGTTAAGTGTTATGCTTTGGAGGAGGTGGATAATTGAAATCGGTGGCCACCTCCAATGTTTTGGCTGTTTTAGCTCAGAGTGGAGCTCATTACGCAGATATTGCCCATGCTTCATGGATGCAGTTTATAGATGGATGGATGCATATAAGGCAGTTCATCAAATATGTCCTGCACTGCAGTCTATGCATCTGGTAGCTGGTGAGTAGTGTGATGGTCATTTCTTATTTTTCACTCTTTGGATAAAAGTACCTAATGGCAGAAAGAATGTGACAAAATGTGGAGTGTACATGACTTTTGTGAAAAACACATTTATTTAAGCAAAAAGAAAGTTAGTATGCAGTCAAATATGTATCATATCAGTAACATGTTTGATGTGTGATGTGGTTTGTAAATAAAGAGCCAAAGAGCGGGAAACTGTGCGAGAAAAGAGCGCTGTTTAGCATGCTACTATGTCCAAAACCTTAATATGCACAAATGAATGAGAAACTTACTGTTTCAAGAAGAATATTAAGGTGTGCAAGCACTGGAAACTATGACAGCATAAAAAACGCACAATGCAGTGGTTGGATGGTGTTCAAGGATGCTTCAGTTTAAGTCTCTTTGGTGTGATGTGGTTTTTACAACTTCTTTTGGAAGCATCACTCAGCAGTTAATTGAGCAGTCATTTTAAAGCATTATCATAATCAACTTTAACTTCTGTACTCATCAGAACATGCATGTTATTTAAAAATGTTTGCTCACCTGGGTGGATCCCCCTCCGTCTCTGTCTTATGGCTTTTTTTTTTTTTTCCTACAACCAAACAACACAGGAAGCAGGTGTTGAGGCTCAGTGGCCGCAACTATCTGCTCTCTACTTTTGAAAAATGTTGCTTGGTTTTGTCCCATTTACTAAGATTTTGATGTAAACAACACAATGAATGTTGGCTGTATCCGCCAGGTGCTGGCTCATCTGTTGGACATGGTGTTCTACAGTGATGAGAAGGAGAAGGTGATTCCGCTGCTGGTTAATATCATGCACTACGTAGTTCCCTACCTCCGCAACCACAGGTGTGGATGAGCTTCTTTGTATTGTGTGCTGCTTTTGTCCTCATTGAGAAATAACACTATGTAAATTCTTCTTTTAAAAAAAAAAAAAAAAATTTAGTAATGATAATCAATAATAAAACGCATTGAATGTCTGCATGGATGCTTCACATCCTGGTCATTCCTAATTTTTCTCTGACAGCGCTCACAACGCCCCCAGCTACCGGGCTTGTATCCAACTGTTGAGCAGTCTAAGTGGGTATCAGTACACCCGGCGTGCCTGGAAGAAGGAGGCCTTCGACCTCTTCATGGACCACACCTTCTTCCAGATGGACTCCTCCTGCGTCAGCCAGTGAGTAGGAAGGAGAGGAAACTAACTGTGTGTGGGTGAAGACTTGTACAGCTGTAATGCAAGTTATTACAAGAGAGAAATGCACTTAAGAGATCACAATTGAAGGGGGATAGAATTATAAACAAAGACACTTCATCTACATAAGAGAGAGATTTTAAAGTAAAAGCTTCACTATGTTTAGTTTTGCATCTGTTGCCAAATATAACAAAGCTGTGCTTGTAGAAATTATTCCATAATTTTCCTCATTTTTGCAGCTGGAGAGCGATCATTGACCACTTGATGACTCATGACAAGACCACATTCAGAGACCTCATGAGTAAGCTAGTTTCCCTATTAGAATTTGGAGATGTATCACTGGGTGCAGTCACAGATCATTTATCAGACCACTCCCCCCTCCCTCCACTTACTGACGGCTCAAAACATTCTAATATGTTACAGATATTAAAAGCTAAAAGACTGTGGCAGGTGAAGTAATAACACGTCACATTTGTGTGTGTGTGTGTTCCTGTTAGCTCGGGTGGCTGTAGCCCAGAGCAGTTCCCTGAGTCTGTTCACCAACAGAGATGCTGAGCTGGAGCAGAGGGCCATGCTGCTTAAACGTCTGGCCTTCACCATCTACAGCAGCGAAGTGGACCAGTATCAGAAATATCTGCCTGACATACAAGGTAACCTCACACAGAAAACACCACTCTGAAGTTCCTTAATATTATCTGTCGCCTGAAAGCCCAGCTGAAGTTATTAGGTATTTTTTCTTCTAACGTGTGTGTCCACAGAGCGTCTCGTGGAGAGCTTGCGTCTGCCTCAGGTGCCCATCCTTCATGCTCAGGTGTTCCTGTTCTTCAGAGTGCTGCTGCTGCGCATGTCACCTCAGCACCTCACCTCTCTGTGGCCCACCATGATCACTGAGCTGGTTAGCAATACAGGCTACATAAAATCTGACCCCTGCTGCAGCTGTGCCTGTGTTTTACCCAAACTGATGCACTCACACATTTGTATGTTGCAGGTTCAGGTGTTTCTACTGATGGAGCAGGAGCTGACAGCAGATGAGGACATATCAAGGTATACAATGTCTTGTTATAACAAACTGGTCTGTGATGGTAAATGTACATCACAGACAACTCACTCCTGTCTTCCTGTTTTTTTGTTTTTTAAACAAAACCCTGTTCACCTGTAGGACATCCGGGCCATCTGTGGCTGGGCTAGAGACCACCTATTCTGGAGGGAACGGCTTCTCCACCTCCTACAACAGTCAACGCTGGCTCAACCTCTATCTCTCTGCCTGCAAGCTTCTGGATCTGGCCTTGGCGCTGCCTCCCGAGAGCCTGCCTCAGTTTCAGATGTCAGTACAGACACTAGCTTGCATGTCATCATCAGGGACTCAATAACAGACATACAGTGGGGCAAAAAAGTATTTAGTCAGCCACCGATTGTGCAAGTTCCCCCACCTAAAATGATGACAGAGGTCAGTAATTTGCACCAGAGGTACACTTCAACTGTGAGAGACAGAATATGAAAAAAAAATCCATGAATTCACATGGTAGGATTTGTAAAGAATTTATTCGTAAATTAGGGTGGAAAATAAGTATTTGGTCACCTCAAACATGGAAAATCTCTGGCTCTCACAGACCTGTAACGTCTTCTGTAAGAAGCTTTTCTGTCCCCCACTCGTTACCTGTATGGATGGCACCTGTTTGAACTCATCATCTGTATAAAAGACACCTGTCCACAGCCTCAAACAGTCAGACTCCAAACTCCGCCATGGCCAAGACCAAAGAGCTTTCGAAGGACACCAGGAAAAGTATTGTAGACCTGCACCAGACTGGGAAGAGTGAATCTACAATAGGCAAGCAGCTTGGTGTGAAAAAATCAACTGTGGGAGCAATCATCAGAAAATGGAAGACATACAAGACCACTGATAATCTCCCTCGATCTAGGGCTCCACGCAAGATCTCATCCCGTGGGGTCAAAATGATCATGAGAACGGTGAGCAAAGATCCCAGAACCACACGGGGGGACCTGGTGAATGACCTGCAGAGAGCTGGGACCAAAGTAACAAAGGTCACCATCAGTAACACACTACAACGGCAGGGAATCAAATCCCGCAGTGCCAGACGTGTTCCGCTGCTGAAGCCAGTGCATGTCCAGGCCCGTCTGAAGTTTGCCAGAGAGCACATGGATGATACAGCAGAGGATTGGGAGAATGTCATGTGGTCAGATGAAACCAAAGTAGAACTTTTTGGTATAAACTCAACTCGTCGTGTTTGGAGGAAGAAGAATACTGAGTTGCATCCCAAGAACACCATACCTACTGTGAAGCATGGGGGTGGAAACATCATGCTATGGGGCTGTTTTTCTGCCAAGGGGACAGGACGACTGATCCGTGTTAAGGACTGAATGAATGGGGCCATGTATCGTGAGATTTTGAGCCAAAACCTCCTTCCATCAGTGAGAACTTTGAAGATGAAACGAGGCTGGGTCTTCCAACATGACAATGATCCAAAACACACCGCCCGGGCAACAAAGGAGTGGCTCCGTAAGAAGCATTTGAAAGTCCTGGAGTGGCCTAGCCAGTCTCCAGACCTCAACCCCATAGAAAATCTGTGGCGGGAGTTGAAAGTCCGTGTTGCTCGGCGACAGCCCCAAAACATCACTGCTCTCGAGAAGATCTGCATGGAGGAATGGGCCAAAATACCAGCTACTGTGTGTGCAAACCTGGTAAAGACCTATAGTAAAAGTTTGACCTCTGTTATTGCCAACAAAGGTTATGTTACAAAGTATTGAGTTGTATTTTTGTTATTGACCAAATACTTATTTTCCACCCTGATTTACGAATAAATTCTTTACAAATCCTACCATGTGGATTCATGGATTTTTTTTTCACATTCTGTCTCTCACAGTTGAAGTGTACCTCTGGTGCAAATTACTGACCTCTGTCATCATTTTAGGTGGGGGAACTTGCACAATCGGTGGCTGACTAAATACTTTTTTGCCCCACTGTAATTTGTTTAGGTAGAAGTGTGTGCCTGTGTGTCAGTATTTGAGATGTGGAAGGGTACATTGTGATAATTGATTATGTGAATTTCACTCCTTTAAAGCTGTTCTGAGTCAATCTGAGTATGTCACGCCTCATTACAGGTATCGCTGGGCCTTCATCCCAGAGGCGTCAGACGATTCGGGGTTGGAAGTGAGACGTCAGGGGATTCACCAGAGAGAGTTTAAGCCCTACATTGTCCGACTAGTGAAGCTGCTGAGGAAACGAGCCAAGGTATCTCATCTTCTCTTGTCTGCACAGGTTATTAAATAATGAAGATAAATAAGTGCCTTTTACAAAGAGGAAAGTGCTTGTTAAAAGAGGCTGTTTTGCAAATTGTAGTTTTTGCAGGTTGGCAGGTGAATATTCAGCTTCAGTAAATTATTTGCCTCCTCCTCATAGAAAAACCCAGAAGAGGACTGCTCCACCCAAACCCTGTCCTGGGAGCCAGGTCACCTAATGCTGACCCTCTACGTGATCCGCAGTATGGAGCAGCTGCTGCCCTTCTTCAACTTGCTCAGCCAGGTGTTCAGCAGCAAGGCCAGCAGCCGCTCAGGCCCCGCCTACGCTCACAACCGCACAGATGCCTCTTTCCCCAGCCACAAGGAGGGCCACAAACTGGAGAGCCAGAAAGTGTTCTGGAGTCGAGCTCGACAAAACATTGAGGAGATGGTTGAAAAAGACTTTCTAGAGGGGCTCATCAAGACGTGAGGTCAAAACAAGCGGAGGGAGAGGGAACTAACACACAACTGATCAACACTAGTGAACCTCAACCTGTACATTAAAAAAACTATATGGGATTATAAACTTGGGGAGGAGTTTGTACATTCTTTTTTTTTTTTTTTTTTTTATAATGATTTTTCTTTTAAAAGCTACTTTATTGATTTTAATTATTTGTATATATGGAGCAGCTTTGATGACTTTCAACATTTCATGTGAGTCCTTTAGGATAAAGTGAAAATGCTGTGCCATTCCATATCGATGTGACTTAATAAAGATTTCTAATGAGAAGTTTACATCAGCTATGTTGTTCTCTTTCTAAATATTAAGAAAGAACTTACACTACGCCCCTGCCATTCAGTCTAAGTCTCTTCAGTCTCTTCTCCATTCTCATCTGAGCAGGTGTAGACTGTGTATAAAAGATAGACAGCCACTACCGCATTGCCCGTTGGTTTCCACATTAGCTTTGTCGTCATCGGAATCTTGTTTTTCTGGAGCCAGCCATGACTACAGTTACTCAAAAAGGGTCGAGTCCTAAGTTATCAGCTGATGCTAGAGAACATAGAAAAATGTGTGAGCGCAATACACAGACACCTACCTGCTGTTTAGTGCAGTAACGGGGTAATAAAATACTAGAAAATGCCTAAAACCAAAACTGAAGCAAAGACTTCTCTACTGCACAGAAAGCCATTCTTGTCAGATAATTCCATTTAAGATGCAAAGCAGCGACACCACAAAGGCAGTCAAGAGGTCAGTTTGTCTCTGAGATGACCATATCAGTATGGACTTTAGATGGTACCCTTTTAAGTTCCTGTTGGTCAACTCCACCTACATTGAGTAGACACTCAGCAGGAGAGGAGCAAAACAAACATTGTCTGCAAGGGAGTCCTAACAACAGTAGCCTGAGCAGCTACGTACAGTGGCTTGCAAAAGTATTCGGCCCCCTTGAACTTTTCCACATTTTGTCACATTACAGCCACAAACATGAATCAATTTTATTGGAATTCCACGTGAAAGACCAACACAAAGTGGTGTACACGTGAGAAGTGGAACGAAAATCATACATGATTCCAAACATTTTTTACAAATAAATAACTGAAAAGTGGGGTGTGGGTAATTATTCAGCCCCCTGAGTCAATACTTTGTAGAACCACCAATTACAGCTGCCAGTCTTTTAGGGTATGTCTCTACCAGCTTTGCACATCTACAGACTGAAATCCTTGCCCATTTTTTCTCCAGAGTAGTCTGATTTGATAACTGAGAGATGAGCGCTGTCAGATGGGAGAGAGGTCACAGCTGTTATTATACCCTATTAAAAATAAATATATTTAAAATACATTTCTAAGTGCCATGAACAAGTATTGTATTTTATATGTAGGTCTTTCCAATGTACATTAACACATTTTAATGTACATTTTTATGAAAAACGACTGATAGAACTGCATAATGCTGATCAGAAAATGTGATTGAGAGCACGACGCCAGAAGACTTCAGCACCACGGACAGGGCCGAATCCGCTGATTGGCTGCGCGTGGTTATATAAAATCGTGCTCCCTGAAGCTGCACGCTTCTTATGACCTTCGTAGTACGGAAGCAGCATGACAGGCACCAAAACCCTGTAGAGTAGCTGTATTAACCCTTCACATCCTCACGCAGCAACCCCATTCGCCCACCTCCCCACCTCGCTCGCTTCTCCCTTGAGCTCTCGCGATAAAAGAGGCTGCAGTGGGGTTGGTAACACTGCGTCACCTGACTCAAAGGAGGGGGCAGGGCGTGTTGAGAAATATAAATAAAATAATAATTAAATAAACGGAAGGATGTAAGTCCACCGAAAGCACCGCCATCCAACGACCCGGTTTGAAGCGCGCATCCCCGGAGCTGACGGTGAGGAAGGCGCAGAGGAAGCGTAGGGCTGCAGAAGGAGAAGGAGAGAGTGAGAAAAACAAACAAACAGAGAAAAAAAACGCTGCACTGGATGGTGTGGGATGAAGATGATGATGTTCCCCTGCACGCCCCGCTGATACTCAGGGACTGTCAGACTGGTGGTGGTGGTAAGGATTATCCAGGAGACAAGCGGAAGGAAGACAGGGAGGAGGGGAGGCAAGAGAGAAGCATCATCCAGGGAGGACGGCATTGTGAGGGAGGCTGTCCGACCATAACGCGGAACAGTAAGAAATTCATTAAAAAACGGAGGGGAAAACACTGAATTAAAACCTGGATTAGCGTTTTACTTTTTTGCCCTCTCCTTTTTTCCCCTTCCCCCCTTTTTTTGCATATAGACTGTAGTTATCACCGGATACTGGAATTCAGGGAAGAAAGTCAGTTCATGATTGTTCCAGAAACGCATGCAGATCCAGCAGATCTGAGTGGGAATACCAGCTCTCCGCTTGTTATGCAACTCAAATCAATTGCGGTTCTTTAGAAAGTGCCCTAATATTTCTTTTCCTGGAGCCTGTGTCTGTGTGGTGTTCTCGAGGGCGGCTGGGATTACTGAGGCTGCTCGCTCATTCCGGCGTGCGTGTGTGTGTGTGTGTGAGTAGGGGGGGGTAGGACCATATTGGAGGCTTGCTGGTTGTACTCCGCGGAGAGAAGATGTCGGGGCAGACGCTGACGGACCGCATCGCCGCGGCTCAGTACAGCCTGACGGGATCCGAGGTGTGCCGAGCGGTGTGCAAAGCCACCACGCACGAACAGACAGCCCCGAAGAAGAAACACTTGGAGTGTGAGTACATCTACGTCTAAGTAACCCCTCCATCTATCCTTGTCATGCACAACTAGGCCTTGCACCAAATACATGATGGTTGCCCCCCACCCCCACATCCGTTACTCCAGCGTGTCTTAATATGCTTGGATGGGTTTCAAGTCATAGTATATACTCACGTGTATGAACACACACACACACACACACATACACACACGTACTACCGAAAGACCACCAACAGGAACTGCTTTCAGTCTTAACTGACCAAGCCAAAGTTAATATATAATTACATGGCCTCTCACCCGCTGACTGTGCATTAGTGTAGAGCCAGAATAGGGAAACCACAAAGTCTCCAACCAGATACTTACAGATAAAAGTCCCTCTGATTGCATGCTATCTCTCCCTCCAATGCTGCTCTTATGCTAGTTACTGCATAATTAAAAGGCTAAAAGTAGTTTCAGTACTACTAAGCACACAGGTGGGGTTGTTGCCTGAGACCTTGTCCTCTATGGTAGCACTGAAAAAACTGCCAACATATTTATCACAGATTTCTTTTTTCGTTTCTTGGTGCAGTTTCTAGATGTCTTTCATTGCACGAACAGGGTTGTCAAATGAAGGAGCAGGCGGTGCCAATTCAATAAAAAAAAAAAAGGCTATTAGCTTTTTGGAAAGGATGGAATGGGGCTGTATTTACTGATAACACACAATTTCAGGGACAGTCAATATCCCCAGTGGTCATCCATACATAAAGTAGATTGAACTCTCCAATGACTCATGTGCAGAATAGATAATAGTGAACACAGCAAAGGTGGAGGTTTCAGTTAGAGTGGGTTTTTTTCAGGATGCAAATGAATGACACAAGGCCTTTAAGTATTTTTGCCAATAAATATGCAAAAAACAGACCAAGCTTGTGCATTTGATCTGAACACATACATGTGAATAACACAGCCTTTTGCTTTTTCTGCACAATGATATAATACAGCTTGTATTAAGATATTCAACACACAAAATCAATTTGTCTATAATATAAACACCATCCATGCATCACATCTGGGAAACATAAAGACTTGGCATAAATAGAAATACATGGAATGTCCTCAGTCCTCTTCCTACACCAATGAAATCCGTGATCCCTGACTGGATTTTTATCCAAGGAACCTTTTGCCCCCAAAATGAACGATTTAGTGCATTTATTTGGTTTTGGAATAATTGGAAACATTAGGAAGTTATTGAAACAAGCTGGTGAGAGGTCAGTGAGTGCAAGTCACTGAATTGTTGAGGTTATAGGCATCTATATAGACAGAAACTAATGGAGGAAGAGTTACGGCCGGGATGGCCGATGTGTTTGAGGTGTGGACCCAAAAACAGACATGTGAGAGAAAAACGAAGTATAACAAAAAGCAAGCCGTTTATTAAGGGTGATATCAAACAGAAAACAAGGCAAGGTGAGCTGGGGAAAAACTAAACTAAAACCTAAACTGGGATGAACTAAAACTAACATGAAAACTATGCCATGGTACCTGAACATGAATCAGAACAGGTACATCTGAAAACTGTGACAAGAAACATGAACCTGAACCGAAGCATGAAAATAATCCTGAGACCGGAAGTACATGACGCGAGACAAAGAGACGACCCAACAGAGGGGGAACAGAGGGAGATAGAGGACACAGAAGGGTAATGAGGGAAGTGGAAACACCTGGGGAAACACAGCTGACACAATGAACCTGACGCCACAGGGGAAGCAAAACTAAACACACTGAACATGGAAACACAGACTTTCAAAGTAAAACAGGAAACATGGAGAGATGTGAACTGGGACACACTGATACAAGAGACAGAGAGTCGGAGTGAGAGAGGGACAAAGAGGAGAGAGACGCAAGGGGAACCTACCTAGACAAGGAGATAACATACGACAAACAGAAAAAGACTCATAAATAAGGAGACATGGACGATAACATAAACTACACTAAACTTCAACTACGATGAACTAATACAAAATAACCCAAAATACTCTGTCACAGACCCCGCCCCCTGACAGGGAAATTATTGTTTGTGTAATTTTAAACAGGCAGAATCACCGGGGTTGGAAATATAACGGTGAAATCATTGTCTATCAGTGTCCAGGCATACATGCCCATGCCATGATGCTTCCTCCGCCGTGTTTGACAGATAGTGTTGCTTTGGATCATGAGGTGTTTCTCTCTTTCGCAATACTTCTCCCATCATTCAGCTGCAAGTTCATCTTGGTTTCACCATCCACTTTTTTTGTCTTCTTCTTCTTCTTCATTTTTTTTTGTTGCAGATTTTCCTTTAGATGTTTTCTGGCAAAGTCTAATCTGCTCTTCCTGTTCTTGAGTGTAACCAGAGGTTTGCACCTTGTTGTAATCTCTGCATATATCTGTTTATGAAGGTGTCTCTTTATTATAGACTATGTGACAGTGATACCTCTTCCTGTGTGAGGATGTTCTTGACTGGGTTAGATGTTGTGAAAATGTTTTTTTTTTTAATAATGGAAATAATTTGCCACTTCAGTTGTCTTCTGTGGTCTTTCAGGTCTTTTGGTGTTGCTGAGCTGCCAGGTCCTTGTTTTTAAGAATAATTCAGATTGTTGATTTGGCTGCGTCCATAAAGTTTTTCCTAGTTTCTCTTTCTAATAGGTTTATTTTGATTTTTCAGCCTTATTATGTCTTGTGCTTTTGGCATCATATTGAAATACAGTGATAAGCTATCAAATACAAATTCAACACTTTAAACCAACTTCAGACGTCTGCTTCACTGGGAACAGGCCTCACCTCAACTAATCGTCACTCAATTGTCCAATTAATTTTCAGTCTTTATTAAAAGTCTGCAAAGCCTACACTTCAGTCACATATTGATTGTTTGAATCTACCATGTTGGTGTATAGGCAAAAAAAATACAAAAATGTGTCTTTTTCCAACAGCTTGTGGACCTAACTGCACACATAAAAACCTGTCTGTAGCCATTCACAGAAGTAAAACACCTAGCTTGCTCCTACACTAAGCTAACAGCCTTGTTAGGTTATTTTATCTTATGTTAAAGTTAAACATTTCATTTTAAACATGCTTCCCCCACGATATTAAAAATAAATAAAAACTATATATTAAAAGGAATTTGGCAGTGACAGGCAGAACATGCATGGAGGTAAAACTCCTTGTTTCAACTCTTACAAATAAGTTGCATTAGCATAGCTTACTGTAACTTTAAGCTAGTACCATTTAGCTTTTAAAATCTCTGCTACAAGTGCCAACATGCTAAAGAAAAAAAAAAAAAAAGAAGACCTGAAAATCTTTTAGCTGAACTTATTTTAATTTAACATTTTAAATTCATGGAGCTCTTGAGTTCATACTGTTTTTTTTCAATCAAACTGCTTCATTGTATGTGACAAAGGTAATTTGTTCTGCAGGAGAAGCAGCCTTAGGTTAAATTGTTTGACATTACATCCTGTTTTACCCATAGCTGACATTTACCCAGTGTGCTGCTTGGAGAAAAAATGTCTACTTTTACCGCTAGCAGAAAGATGCATCATAATCATCAGTGAAACTTGTTGCCAAGATCCTCCAACACCGCTGTAGTCCTGTTTTATATCGACATGCTTGGCATCCATTAATACCCCTGGAAATACACTCTGTCATCCACACAATCACATGGATTTATGTATGTGTATTTGGCTCTAGGATACTCTATTACTGAAGCAATTTACATATTTTAATAACATAAAGATGCTGCAATGATATAACTGATTGCCTTCTTGCATATCAAATCCTTGTTGTATTTCATTTTGGGAGCTTTTTGGCTTGTAATGTGACGCGCTGCTTCTCACTCTGCCTGAAACCTGACAGCAGCACATTTTTTGTCCCTCTCCAAGTGAATGGATAATGTTTGTAGTTGGTCAGTCTGTTGTCAGTGCAAAATGATACACTAAACATGTACTAACTTCACTCTGCAAGTCATTTAAAAAGGGAGGGGAGAAAACATGCTGAATTGTAAAAGGGCACTTTGTGTTAGGAGCTGTGTGCTCAAGGTCTAAAAATATCTCTCATGGATTGTTCCACTGACAGCCAAATGTGTGTTCGTTTGGTTCAAGTGACATCCAGGGGAGTAAGCTCCACAAGCTGTGATCCCCAAACCGTGCAGTGAGATAGAGAGACAGGAGAAAATTAGAAGTTACTGTATTCAGACTGAATCAGGTGCTGTAGTGTTTCTGAGGATGAAAAGCACAATAAATAGATGGTATTAGAAAAGAGTGGGATGAGAATATAAGCAGACATGTCTCCAGGTTCATGCCTCTTTACCTTGGGTTTTTAAAAGGCTGGAGAAAACAAAACACAATGATGAATAGTTCAGTAAAGTGTGTCTGTGGAGGCTTAGCAACTATTTGATATCACTTTAAAAAAAAAAAATTTTTTTAAGAGCCTGACAGATGACTGAGATGCAGATCGGAAGTCTTTTAAACTCTTAAAAGATTAGTGCTCAGGCAGCAGCACAGATTGCCCGACACCCCACATGCTATGAGTGTGTCTTACAGATGGATCTTGATATCCTCCACACAAACACACAAGCACGTGTCTGCATGTGTGCATTCACAAACCTTTGGCAGCATCCCAGCATGAATAGACTTGCATGTGGATCCAAGTGAGGAGGTGCAGCTGGGAGTCAAGTGCTTTAATGGGCCAAAGTTTTAAAGGGGATGAGGATTATAGCAGTGTACAAAGATCACTTCTAAAAAGTCTGGTAGTTTGTGTCAGTCGCACAAAATCTTAAATATGCACTGAACGTGTGCCATAAACAAAGAGTCACTTAAGAGATTTCAAGCTAATTTAAAATCCAGCTTTTATGAGGAAGGAAATATGCTCACCAGAATTTCTGGCATTTTTTTATAAACAGCAGAAAAGTCAAGCAGGCACATTTAATGTTCCCCTCACCCCCAACCAGTCATGGCAGATGGCTGCCCCTCCCTGAGCTTGGTTCTCTTGGAAGTTTCTTCCTGTTAAGTGGGAGTTTTTCCTTCCCACCATCGACATGTGCTTGCTCATAGGGGGTTGTCTGACTGTTGGGGTTTTCTCTGTATTATCGTAGAGTCTGTTCCTTACAGTATAAAGCACCTTGAGACGACGGTTGTTGTGATTCGGTGCTATATAAATAAACTTAATAAAAATGAATTAATATCAGGTGTTCTCATTGTTTTGGTGTGAAGATGAGGACATCTGTGTGAAAGCACAATTCCTGAACTATATGTGCACAATTAGGGGTTAAATGTATTTTTTTTTACAAATGTGTTAATGTTTCAGTAAATTACATAGGCTAACTTTAAGTTTAAATGAATCAGTAGAAATGTTATTAGTGTGGCCATCTGCCATGCTGGCACGCACGTACGCTCAGAGGTTCACAGTGGAGTGAGAAATGACACAAGCAAGCCATGTTCACCACACTTATCAATGTATGAAACAGAGATGTGTGGGATGACGGTGAGATGCTGCTGTTTTGAAATATTAGAATTTTAAAGAGGCGGCGGCTGAGTAGAGAAATGCCACCGCATCTGATGCTGCTCCTCCATTGTGGGCGTGTTCGAGATGCCGCTTTGGTTCTTTCTGCCTAGATTGATTGGAGTCGGTGGATTACTCAACATCTGCCACCGTAGCACATTGAAACAGCAACTGCGACAAAACTACTTCAACCATCAGGTCCGTTTTGTTATTACCTGCAAAGACAGTTTTCTTTTTCACTGCCTTAGAAATTAGGAGTTTATGAGCAGTGCTTCAATGCATCTCTTTGCGCAGTTGGTCAACAATTTCAACTAGATACAGGCCTAGCGTGTGGATCAGAGGACACACAGGGTTTCTGCAGCCTGAAGGGAAGCAACTAGATAACTAGTGTAACAGGATTTTAACATCTGCTAAATGAAGATTTCTTTGTTTTCAGGGACGGGCACCACAACTCCTGCTGCTGTTCCTAATAGCCTCCATCTCTAGCTGCCACTGCTTATGTTGCCCCTCACCTCTTAATCCTCATGCTGTTTAGGGAGCTATAACAGGTTTACAGTTTGAAGGTTATATTTTCAGAAATGTATGGCATCATGTTCCACCTGCTCTTCTCTTTGCTTCTCTATATCTACACAATATTTAAACCTTTGCAATGTTGATTATAATGACCTGATTAAGCGTCACAGCTGACATTCTGTCCATTTTTTTCTGCAATCATTATCACCAGCTCTCCCACCGCTCTAAATCCAGTCACTCTGATGAACAGGGGGTTTTTCATTTTTTTACCCAGAGACACGATTATACTCTGCTTAGAGCAAACACAGGATACAATACCTTCTGTGTGTGTGTGTTGGAGGCGGGGAGAAACGTAAACAGCGTGCTGAGTCCCCTTTGGCTGCTATGGTGCTGTTACCACAACATGAGTCACCATCAATGTGTTACCATGTTTGAGAGGCCTCCTGCCTCCTCATAGGATGGAGGATGGGGGAAGGGGCTTGAAGCGTGTCTGTATTCGTTTACATGGTCAATGTTCAACTTTATTTGCCCTAAATAAAGGCGGTCTAGTGCAGACAATATCTCTGTAAAATATCCATCTTATGGATATTTGTTTTTATGATTTTCCATGTGCAAATGTGATAGAATGGCAACCCTGAACAAGTCACTAGCCTTTCACAGGGCAAACATGGAGAGACAGGCGATCCTTCACACCTACAATTTAGATTCATGTCTCTGCACTGAGGGATTAATCCAGAGTGAGCATTCTGGGAAGCACACTTTCCCGCATAGCATTAGATGCAAAGAGTGATATTACTTCTGTATCTGTAGCAAATATGAAGCCACAGGCAGGTTAGCATGGCTTAGCTTATCTTCAGTGGGATTCAGAGACTTGGCCTTCATTCCAAGCATGGTGGAAATGCTGAAGACATGCCCAGTTTTCTCTGTAACAGCAGAGGCTTGGCATGCCTGAAATATGTCAGTAAAGTTGACACAAAGTGACATCTTTTTAAGCACCTCCACTTGTTGACCCTGTGCTGTCAGTGTGGATATCGTCACAGAAAGTGCTGGCTGCTTCTGCAGTGTACATTTTCATGCTGCTTCGGTTAGATCCTGTGAGCTACGAGTACAATCTAGTGCTGTAATCTTACTGTTTTTGACACCTGCGACAGCTTGCTGTTGTCACAGTGTGTGAGTGTGTGTGTGCACGTTTGTTGAAAAAACTTTGTGGTGACCAAAAATTGGCATGCCACTATACCTGTTGGGACGAACCGTCACCAATTTGGGGACAAAATGCCGGTCCTGAAAAATTTGAAGGCATTTTTGAGACTCAAAATGTGGTTTTAGGGTTCTGGTTATTACCAGGTATTACTGCCTAATGGAAAACCCCAAATACGTTTCAAGCTGTGCAGAACCAACCGGAGTACAAACTAATGTAAAAGGGCTAAAAGTTGCCTGTTTAGCAATTTAGAATTTTTTAATTATGAAATTTTGTCCAAAGCATTTGCCACATTTGGCTGAACACAGCATGTCAGCATGTTCCCGTATACCTCTACATCCGTCCCGTGGCTTTCGTCCGCAGTGCAATCACCCAAAAGTGCCAACATGCTGGCAGTTCCATTGGCAGCCAGACGTACCCAAGCCTTGAGCCTGCTTCATCTCAAGAATTGTTCCTTCTTTTTAACCACACTTTCTTCTTTCTATCAAGTTTAACAGTGTTTACATTTTGTTTACCTGCTTCGTTTTTGCTTTTTTACTCAGCAATACTCATTCTCCATGGTTTCATTATCAACTTCACTCCTAATTTCACTGTATTTCAAAGCTAAAAAACAACAAAAGCTTTCTGATTTCTACCTGCAAGCTTGCCATTCTGTATTCTTGTGCTTGGAAATTGTGATGGACCAGTTCCCTTTATAACTCTTAAAGATTTTTGCTTAAAATGGTGCAGCTGGGGAAGAATTCTTCCTTTTCTTATACTGACGCAATGTCCATATAGTTATGGACTGTGATATTCATTTTATTTATTCAGACTCTCCTGCATCATCTCTACTCCCACTCGTTCTTCTTCTCTTCTGTATACTGTTCGAGTGCAGTGTTTGCCTAATGATGAGCTTCAGAGAACAAGTGCAAGAGTAAAAGGAGGTTGTTGAGAAGGCTGGCCATGTACTGCTGCGCTGATCGCACAGCGGGGCTCTGCAAAAGCCTCCGAAAGTCTTTCTAATGTCAAGCAATGTGTGGGAGGTGCACTCTTCTACCAACAGTGTGTGTCCAGATTAATGAGCCGGGTTATGGATCCCCCATGCCGCTGTTATCTGACCATCTACTCTAAATGTGAGCACCAGATTGAAAGTATTTGCTCCTTTTCTCTTAATTCCTCCCACCTCTTACCCTCCCTCTCAGGCCTATTACTCATATTCTTTAGAGGTCGCAGTGCCCTTGAGTTTGCTAGCCTGAGAATGAAAACATGCCGATTACAGTGAAGATGAATCTTTTGGGGCAGAGGGGGTTATTGTGCTTAAATGGGCAGGACTGGATGCAAGCGTACACTCCTTTGTTCTGGTATGCAGGTAAACAACAGCAGAATCTCCCACAGTAAAGGGGCATGTCTGTACCCAGGGCTGCATATCAATAATGCAGGGAGGCTAGGGTTTCCTGCTGTTTTATTAGGCTGCTCCTTCTATCTGCTTCAGGATCTGACATTTGCAATAAAAAGCAAAGTGTCACAAGAAAATGTGACTCTACTTCAAAACTACTTCAAGGCTAGATTGTTTTCAGTAGTTTGTTACTGCTTCTGTTGATTCTTAAGAGTTTAGTTGAACCCACTAAGTTCAATGTTATCATTGATAATGGCCCTAACCCTGACCAAAACTCTAACCTTTGGTAATCATGTTAGTTATTATTAAACTGTTCTCCTAAATCTTGACAATGAAGTTGCATAATAATAATAATGATAATAATAATCTTACTATAATTATCATATGTACGTATGTAGTCCGTTCCTTAAGTCCTTGTTAGTGAATCTTGATTAAACTTAATATATGAATTGCTTAGGGTATCAGTATCTATATAGCTTTTGGGAATTATTTTATTAACATTCAAATCCTTACAAATATTGTATACTACAAGCACTACTAGCTGATCTCCGCTAACAACCTGTCACCTTACGTGTACGTTACATCACATGTATATTATGTGTACATTGTGGTTTATAACTAAATGTTCCTAAACAAATTGTAGCACAGATGCAGTTTGAGGTCACTGAAATGTTTTGCCTTGCAAGTCTGTAAATAAGTGTTTATCAGACAGTGATGCTAATAGTAACTGATTACTTTGTTCTGCAGAAGGAATATCTAGCTTGCAAAGAAAAAGAAGAAAAAACACATATAGTGATATAATGAGGATAAAAAGAATAACATGATTAGTTAACATACATGTCTGCCTTAATACCTTAATGAAGCGCCACAGACTTAGGCGTAGGCGAAGAAAGATGCCCAACGGATTTACTTTACCAAATGGACCATCCCAGCCTTGCCGTAATGGTCTATTTGATTCACCTTTTATTGTTTATTTTATTTTATTTTCACTTGCTAAATACGGGACAGACTTGACTGGGGAGAAAGAAAGAGGGAAAGAAAAACAGCGGAGAAGAGGGCAAAAAACAAAAACCAACAAAATAAGCAGACAAAAAATACATGTATCAATCACCTGGATCACCTGTTGAGAACGAAAAAAAAATGGAAAACAAGCAGAAGAAAACGAGAGCAATAGAATAAACAACATCACGATGATCTATGGGAATATAACAGTAAATACTAAATATTAAACATTATTGTGCAGCACGTAAGATCGACAGCGCACAGTGTGCTTTGAGGTAGGAGCCAAAAAGGGTGTAGTTTGTGTGTGTGTGAGCACCCGTGTGCACACCTGTGAGCATGAACGCGCTTGTATTTAAAAGTATGTAGTAGTTCATGTTAGGGCTGGGCCATATTATACCGTTCACGGTAATACCGGTATAATGTTAAGCAACGATAGGAAAATGAAATATCGCGATAGAATGGGAGTAAAACGCGCATGCGCAGTGCCTTTGTTTTCATGCGCACATGGCCGATTGTTGAGTGAAACAGATGAACCAGAATTGGTTTGTAAAAATGGAGCAACTTCAGTGATGCGGAACTGGTTTGGTGTTTGTCCGTCAGATACACAACAAAGCACATTTCTTTGCAGAACATGCAAGTGGGCGTTGTTATTGTCGTATTTGTCGGACTAAGATGCTCTTAAATCTGGGAGTAATCTGGGTCCTAAACTCCGTATGCTTCAGGTCAAACAACACTGCAGCATCACTGAGAGTTAAAAACTGTCTAAATTCTTTCATCTTTAATAAAACGATCAGCGTTGCTGCTTTACCAGGTGTAACTATAAAGTTTAACTTCCAGGCATCCATGAAAACAAAAGTTATTACATTTAAGAAGTTAGCAGGAAGCTAGCGGAAGTTAGCTCGCTAGTTTCGCTAGTTACCTAAGCATGCTATAGCATGTTCTGACTGAGAGATTTCTGAAAAAAATCAAACCTACAGCTCTGCTATCACTTCCAACATCAATGAAGACAGGAAACTAAACAGCAGTGACGTTTGCAGGGTTACTGAAGTTGGGCTAGCTGGTATGTAATTATGTGCTACGTGATTGCTAGCGACACAGCTATGTTAGCATAACATAAACAGTGAAGCTGGGGGACGAACACTAACACTTTTCCACTTATAAAAGTTAACGTGAAGGTTCCTGATGGTTAGAGACAAATGCAATCGCATGGCAGGATGCTGTAAACGGACCAAACTTCAGTCAGGAGAACAACTGAGATAATCCATCCATAATACGAGGTTAGTCATTAATATACTGCAACAACATGGGAATAGAGCAGCTGTGATAGAATACAGCATTAATGAATCAATGGTACAGAAGTGGAGGAAGCAAGAAGAATGAGTTTAATAAAGTTTGATTTATCTGACTGCTTTGTTTCGCTTAATGTGCCTTATAATCCCGTGCACCTTATGTGGTCTGAAAAATACGTACTGCACACTGCAGTTTAATGTTGCAAAGCACCTCTTTTTAACATCAGTGGATATTATACATGGTTATGCTCAGGATATGTCAGCCCATTTCTACTGGAAATGCCTTTTGGTTAAACTTTCAGCAAGGAATTTGCATTTGCACTGTTACATTTTTATAAAGCTTTAATGTACATAAAAACCAGCTTCTTGTTTAAGTGAAAATAAATGGAAGGTTGTCTTTTTGCGCTAGTAATGTTGTGGAGTTGTATTTTGTCTCGCATCAATTATATCGTCGGTTATATCGTTATCGCAAATTTTCAAATATATATCGTGATAAATATTTTTGGCCATATCGCCCTGCTCTAGTTCATGTAATGATCTGCTAAAGGGTGCCATCTATGTTGAATTAGACCTCAGAGAGTAAATAACATCACCAGGTGCTATGTGCACACTTATGTGTGGTGTACCATGTTTCTTCTGTGCTTCCTCACCTCTGGGCACACGTTCTGTAACAAACACACAGATAAATGTTTCTTTGTCAGAAAAACAAGTGCAACAACCCCCTAAAAAAGTCAACAACAAAAAATGTCTTGGCTGCAGCACATGGTTCAGCACACAGATGTTTGTCTTTGTCTGCTGAACCTTCCTCAGAGCACAACTTGCTGCACCCAAGAGAAATCCACAAGCTAGACAATTTTCTGTTTACACAGGGAAGACCCTCATACTTAGGGGAAATAAACAGCTAATACACTGACTAGTGTAGCAAAGGCCCACAGCAAGACAGAAGGCAGAACTGATTTAATATAAGTAAGTTTTTCTTTTGTTGTTTAATTTAAATCTCAGATAGCAACAGCAGTTTTCAGATACAGGGGATGTGGGCAAGAGGAAAGACAATTAGAGTAATTAGAGGAAGACTAATCAGTAAATATAGCTGGCAAAAACAGATCTGTTCACCGACAGAAAAGATTAGTCATATGATGAGCGATGAACCAGTCCAGTGAACAGTGAAGGTTCATTTCAAACTATATTATCATCACAGTAAATCAGGCTGTTCAAGGTCTATGGGCACATTTATATTGTACTGTGTAAACATGTATCTGGTACGGCTTTTCTGGGGCAAAATAATAGGTGTGACCCCCCCCCAAAAAAATCCTTGGTATGGATGCTATCGATATTTAAATTGATCCGCCACCTTTACTGAGCGCACACCTTTAATGAGTGCCAGTCAGACTAAAAAAGGTAATATCACTAACTAATACACCATGTTAGTTAACCATGCTAATACCTACTAATCGCCACCAAGCCAAGTGCCTGTCTCCCACTCTAACTGTGCTTGATCACATTTTCTTAAACTTCTTCTCTTTTATTCCAAATCGTATCATAACATAAGAATATAGCAGGACTTTTTTGCCTTTTTTTTTTGTAAGTGTCAACACAAATGTAGATATTTCTACACAAGCTAAGTGCGACAAGCCACTATACAGGATATAGCAGATAAGATCAGGACATTAATGCCAGATCAAAATAAGTTTTTCCAATTATTAAAAAACACTAATATACAGAAACAAATGAATGTGGGATCCTGAAAAAACAAATCTACAAACTCCACCAGCAGCGGGGTGAAGTGTCACCAAAAGCCAAAGCGTCCATACGGCGCTGCTATCTGTGTCCACCAGCAGTAACTGCAACATTATATGGGATGCCTGCTTGTTCCTCAGATGTCATTTCCAGCCTCCACAGCGTCTGAATCCCAATGGCTTCCTCTTTGTTTGGCTGCCACACCACATTGGTGCCATGCTACTATGGAGCGCAGTGCATTGTGGGTACAACCCCCCCCCCCCTCCCCTTACATGTTGCTGAAGGGTGAAAGGAGCTATAAATAACCACTGCGCTCTCGTGGTCCATTCATGTGTAAACTCATGCAGCATGGCTTGTATCACGCTCTGCACACTCAAACACGCGTACACACACACATACATGCACACACTCACACTGCTTACTGAATAAACCAATATTCATGTTTATGTATCATCTGTTCAAATGTGGAGCTACTGTATATGGATATGACAAGATAAAATAACCACTGGTTATATGAAGGGTAAAGCTGAGTATTTATGTGGATTCAGAGCCGCTTCTGCTCTCAGCCATGTTCAGGCTGGTATGACTCACATGCATCTGGCTTTGGCTAGATAACCCCTATCATTTTGCTACTGTGAAGATGATTTCAAAGAAATTTCACCGCATCCTCGATGTCACTGCAAACACCAGAGCCTGTTGCCTAGGAAACCACCTTGGCATGTCCCAAGTGTCTCTCGACACATTGGTAAAAAATAATCTATGAAAAAGAACAGAAAAATGTCGAGGGTGTTGTTGGTGCAGGAGGCCTCGCTATGGCACATATATGTGTGCCTCTTGTGGTGCACTCATGCTTGGTGGTGTGCCTTCAGTTGCACTCACATGCAGTGGTTTTGATATCGCTTACAGTTATTGATGCGTTAAAGGAAGAGCTAGTTGAAATCCGAGTCCTGCCACTTGAGAGTTATTGGGTGTGGCAGATGCTGCGAACATCTGTGACAGTTATCTGAACATTTAGGTCAACAGAGCACATGTTAAGTTCCAAGTGTGAGAAGATCGAGCCCAGTCAATATAATCCAGCAGCACCACCTGCTCAGGGAACACCTTTGCAACAGAAGTCTGCTATCATTTTTGCTGCATGTATACGCGCGTCATTTAGAGCTCCTGTTTGAATGAGCTCCTCTTATTCAAACAGGTGCGGATCTCTTGTTTTCTCTCCTCCTGTTTTGGAACAACATGATCATGCATCTCCCGTCTTTGTTCGGTACATTGCACAAAGGCGGCTCAGGTGCTGTGGTTGTAAAATAGAGCAGGAAAAATCTGTGTTTGTGTGCGCATGCACATTTGCGAACAAAATAAAATAATAAATGTGCGGAATAGTGTAGAGGCTATTATAATCTTCATGTCACAAATAACCTTGTGTAACGGCTAAACTGTTCCCTAGGCTTTAAATGAAGGACACAAGCTGTATGCTGATAAGGTATACTGTGGCCACAGTACAAGACTGACCCTCCTGTTTTTAAGCTATAATGGATGTTTTACATTTATTTTTCAGGAACAATCAATAAAACCAAAATTGGGGTTGTAATTCGCAAAATACCACAGAATGAAGCCTCCCAACTGTACTTTAAGCATTTCAGGTGCCTGAGTGTGTCCATGCTACTGCAGGCCATCACACGAGAATCCTCCACACAAATATGTGTGTTTGCTACACTATATTGCCAAATGTATTCACTCGGCCACCATAATCATTGAATTCAAGTGTTTCACTTCCATGGCCACAGGTGTATATCAAGCACCTAGGCATGCAGACTGCTTGCTCAAACATTTTCAAAAGAATGGGTCGCTCTCAGGAGCTCACAGTGAATATTGTGATAGGATTTGCACTGTGATAGTGCAACAAGTCCAGTGGTTAAATTGCCTCACTACTAAATATTTCACAGTCAGCTGTTAGTAGTATTATAACAAACTGGAATGGAATAGGAGAGACAGTAGCTCAGCCACGAAGTTGTAGGGCACATGAAATCACAGACCAGGGTCAATGGATGCTGAAGGTCACCAACTTTCACCAGAGTCAATCGCTTCAGACCTCTAAACTTCATGTGGTCTTCAGATTAGCTCAACAACAGCACATAGAAAACTTCATGGAATGATTTTCCATGGCTGAGCAGCTGCATCCAAGCCTTACATCACCAAGCACAATGGAAAGCGTCGGATGCAGTGGTGTATAGCACGCTGCCGAGCTCAATCAACGGAGTCGTGAGCCTAACTGATTTTAACATAACCTGGATTATGTGGAGAGTTTTGGAATTTGGTGGACCTGACTACTAATAATTAACAGCAAACCTGGGAATTCATTTTTACACATAAAAGTAAAATTTCACTGTTGCAACAGGTGAACTATGACAAAAGATTTGAACCAGAATCTGGACTAGAAGCTAGGACTGTGCTGGTGTTTCCCATGCAGAGAGGGTGCAGACAGGCAGCCATGCCATAAAAATATTTATGATTCCATCTGCTGCATATTTCTGCACACAGTACACGGAACGTGGATCGAAACATGCAAATAGTTGTTAGTCAGGGTGATTATATCTGTGCGTGCTAGCACTCAGCTACGCTGGGTCCCCAGTGTCACTCGTTCCTACTCATACTCGCACGTATAAATAATTAAAAGGGAAGAGGAGGGGAGACAATGAGTCAGGAGTTCCTGCTGAATTGCTGCTAAGAATCTTAACCTGAACTGAGACTCTACCCACGTTCCTATCCTGCAGTACGATTGGGATTCGCTTCTCATGCCTTTTTGAAATATTTCCTTCGACTTTATCCTGCACAGTTTCACACAAGCAGATCTGACCAGATTCTTTATTTAATGTTCACAACCTGCAGCTAGAATCTGACATGCTGATTAGGGTAGATTTAAGCAAAATCTTTATGGAGATAGTAGATGTAGTAGCTTTGTATTTTGCATCACTGTCTTACAGCAGCACTGACCCTCACAGGAGGAAATACAGAGAGAGAGAGAGACTGACAGACAGAGATGAAAAGCGTAGGATGACGCAGGCTGCTGACTCATCAGCCCTGTAGGGATTATCCTTCACACACTTTACATGTTTGTGTGTTCGTGCGTGTGCTGTGGGCATGTGCACCGCCTTACTATTTGAGAGGACGTGCGCAGTCATCATTGCTGCATGATGAAAGCATGACAGAGGAAGCAAAAAAGCCAGCGGACTTGTAACACGACTGTCAAAGACAAAACGCCCTTGAACGCAATTTTTACATCATTATTCATTCATTTTCTCTCCCACCTACTCATACCGATGAATACAGGTTTTGATTTATTCATGGGATGAGGAAAAATTAACAGCAGTCCATAAATAAATAATTTTATCGAGAGAAGGTGCAGAGATACGTTTGTCTACACCGCTTGTGGTTCTCGCTGGAATGTCAATGAAAATTTTACTTTTGCTCAAAGCAGACTTACACGATGTCTCCAAACATCATGTCAAGGATGCTGAGTAAAGCCAGAGTCTCCATGAACAAAGACAAAGTCTAAATCCAGAAGATTCTTGTCTATACCAAAAAACCTCTACAGTTTGGAACTATTTAATGTCGCTAAATTGTTTTTTGTTGTTGTTGGCATTTGCCTTACCATTTTTTCTTTCTAACCTGTCAGTGGCACATTCCTTAAAAAATGAAATCCCTCAAACACCATGAGTATGCTAGTATCAAGCTGGACCTCGTACTGTCTTCCAAAATGCCATAAGGCTTTCTGACAAACATTCAGCAAGGTGCAGGAAACATTCCTTTGAGATTTTGGTCCACAACCTGAAAGCATGACATAGTTGCTGCAGATCTGTTGGCAGCTCATCTATGATGCTAATCTGTGTACCGTCACGTCCACATCACTGATTTCAAATGATGCTCAGGTGGTATTAGGGGGCTTAAAGTGTGCCAAAACAATGTCCCCCACATTATTATACCACCACTAGGAGTCTAAACCCTTGATACAAGCTGGATTGATCCATGCTTTCATGTTCTTTATGCCTAACTCTGACCCTACCATTCAAATGCCACAGCAGAAATTGAGACTCATCATACCAGGCAACATTTTTCAGTCTTCCATTGTCCATTTGTGAAAACTGCAGCCTCAGTTTCATGCTCTTAGCTGACAGGTGTGGCACTCAGTTTGGTCTTCTGCTGCTGCGGCTCATCTGCTTCAAGGCACAACATTGTGTCCATTCAGAGATGCTCTTCTGCATACCTTGGTATTGACGAGGGATTAGTCGAGTTACTGTTGTCTTCCTTTCATCTTGAAGAAGTCTGATAATTCTGCTGTGACCTCTAGCAGCATTAAGACTTTTTCTCCCAGAGAACTGCTGTTCTTTGGATATTTTCTCTTTTTCAGACTATTCTCTATAAATCAACCATGTGACCATTCAAGGAAAGGCAGTTTGGGCACTCCATTGAGCATTTACATGACTCTAGATGTTGGTGTCCACTTCAGTTTTCTGTTGATTAAAAAAAAATAATAGATATGGAAACAAAAACATTTTATACTATTATACTAGCAATACAAAAGTTAACAAAACAATCTTCTATATAACTTTTTGAAACATTCAGTCTTATTTTTAAAGTAAAACTTACAAGTTCCCAATACTGGTTGCAGATTGTTCCTACTGTACGATGTACCAGGTGCAGATGCAGTGGCATTTAGTCAATAATAAGCCAAAGAGGAAAATTGAATGGACACCTCTCAGCTTTCCCCCCAGTGTGCTGCCATTAAGTGTGCAGACATAGATATGACACTGTTAATGAATCGACAAGACTCAACGGAAATATTTGGTGTCTGGCTTGCTCTGCTGTATCAAGGCTATTAAAATGACAGCGGTCATCTTTTCTCTGCCTTTCTGTCCATCACTTTGAGCACACATCTAGTTATCTCGTTCCTCACGCTTTCGCTGAAGGTATGCCTCTCCTGTCTGCCAGTGAATAGATTTCCTGCACAGAGGCTTTTCCGTTATCTCTAAAATGCTGATAAACAGGAGGGAGGAAACACAGCTAAACACTGGTCTTATTTTTGGGTGGATATTCGAAGCTTTTCGTGCTTTGTCCTCTTTATCAGCTTTATTTTTGAGCAACAAACATTTAATATTCAAGTGGAAAATGTAGGAGTTAGCTAACGTTATTTGATTGAAAATGTGTTTAAGAAATTAAAATGACCTTTAAAGTTGCTTTAATTAATTAAAATATAAGAGTTTTGTTAAGAAGAATGTCTCATGACAGTGACGTAAGCCAGTGCGACGTTCGTGACAACAGCTGTGTGCAGATCAACAGTGGATAATATATGGAGTGCGGGAGAGAGTATGAGCGTGCAGTGTTTAAAGCGTGGAAGTACTGACCTTACTTTGAGTTTGATTCCATAAAAAGTGACAAAAACATTAGTGTCCGTTGTGCGTGGGAAGAAAACTTCTTTTTACAGCGAAAAAAACCCCTAAACTTCCAAGCAAGCACCGAGTGCGCAACAACGTAATGGGAAACTCACGGAGAAACTCGCGGATTCTTCCACTGACCGCCGCGGCACACCTGCACCAGGGTAAACCTCCGCCTGCCCCACTCCTGCTTTACAGGTGAAAATAGAGCAACAGGACCGCTAGTCTTTGACTTTATTTGTTTTCTGCTGTGTTTTACTTGCATCTATTTGAAAGAGTGAGTGTAAACACAAAAAATATTTTATTTTATGTGCTGGAATGTGTAGAAAATAGGTTTAAATGTTAAACTAATTTCTTCCAGTCAGAGAATGTTGCATATAATTAAATTTTTGCTTGATGGATAAAGTTAAAAGATTAAAACTGATAAAACAAGTTTAAAAAAAAGAGACTTTTCCATTTGATTACATTTTATATGATGGATTATGTAGAAAAAGTAGAATTGGGCTGAAAGATCTATCGCTTTATCACCTATTCAGGTTGTAAATCGTGTTTTTAAAAAGTAACTAAGTAATTAATTACTTTTGAAAATAAGTAATCAGTAAAGTAACTTTTTTGGGGGAAGTAATCAGTAATTAGTTACTGATTACTTTTTTCAAGTAACTTGACCAACACTGGGCCAGAGGCTAGTAGATAGGTGGAATCTGTTAAATGACTCAAGAACATCAGCAGCTTAAAGTCAAATAGATACTACAGTCTTTCTAGAAGCAGGACCTGTTATTCAGGAGCCATATTGGAAGCACTTATTGGGAAGCTTTTTGAAAGATTCTTTCAATTAATTTTCTATTAAGTAGACATAAAGACTGCATTTATGGAGAGTCTGATAAAGAGAAAACATGTAAAGGTTTGCAGACTTTGTCCAAAAATAAAGTTGTACAGGGAAGAGTATCTCTCTTATAATGTCTCTACTGCTACGCAGGTCCTCACCTAGCTGAGACCAAGGATACCACACATTTTATTTAAGTTGAACCCAAATGTGTTCTGTCTTTAAAGAAAGTATCATCTACTCAATCATAGAATGATTACAATATTGAAAAAAACAAATGCCTGAATCCTAAATTGTGGATATCCTATTGTTGTGATCTAAAATGTAACACTAAATGCGATTAAAACACTAAAAATCTGGACTCCTGGGCTCAACGACTGCAAGGATCACCAGCCCGAGGAAAACACAAAATACACATGACCCCGTGACAAAGACAATTCATTCTTGAATGAAGACATTGATCTGACTTTTTAAAATGTTGCCAATTGTGTTTATTATTAATTTGGGAAATAGAAAGGGGGGGTTGTAAAGAAGAAGGTAAAGGAAAAGGATAGAAAGAAGGAAAGAGATAGAGGAGAGAAAACCCCAACAATCCCCTCTGAGCAAGCACTAGGTGCGACAGTGGATAGGAAAAACTCCCTATAAAGGAAGAAACCTATGACAGAACCAGGCTCTAGAGGGGGCAGTCAACTGTCGGGACTGGTTGGGGGGTGAGGGTGAAAAGAGAGAGGGGGGGGGGGGGAGATGGGACAGGTGTTAGGAGTTAAAGGGCGACAGGGGAGGGAGAGGTGTCAGGAGAGAAAGGGAGAGGAGAGGTGAAAATTAAGATGGAACAGAGGTGGAGGAAGACGAGGTGACATCAGCAGTAGAAAAAGTAGAAAAAGAAGAAAAAGCAGGAGTGTTCTTCCTCCAGAAGAAGCGGAAGCGTTTTTTCTTCTTTTCCATGAGCTTTTGCACGAGCACTTTTTTGTCTAGGATGAGGGTTCGCAGCTGATCGATTGTCTCTGCATTCTCCTGCTCAAGTCTCTTGCATGTTTTCTCCACTTCTTCTAATTTGGCTTGTTTGTCTTCAAGCCTTTCTTTCATTTCTCTAGATGTTGCCTCCTGCGTTAGCTTTCCCTTGTGCAGCTCTGTATAACTCTGTTGTAATTTCTTGTGCGTGTCTTCCAACTGCTGACTGCTCCTCTCGATTTCTTGAAGTGTACACTGCAGGTCTTTGTTTGTTTTCTCTAGTTGTTGCTTTAGCACCTGCATCTCAGTGTTTTTGCACTTCAAGTTGTCTGAAAGTTCCTCGAGTTCTGTGTTTTTTCTCAGCATGTCATTGAGCTTACTCTGCATCTCTGAGCATTGGTTTTGCAGTTTTTCCTTTTCCCCTTCCAGTTCAGTTGTTTTGTAGTTCAGTTTGTTATAAAGTTCTTGCAGGTTTTGGTTTTTCCTCTCAAAGTCCTGGAGAATTTCTTTGTCTTCTTTCTGCTTTATCTCCTGTTGTTCTTGGTCTTGAAGCAGCTCTTGATATTTGTGCAGTGTTTCATCAAGCTTTGCCTGCAGCGCTCCGTATTGTTCCTGCACACCTTGCATGTCTCTCTGGTTAATGTCCAGTTTTTCTTTCTCTTCAAGGATTTCTTTATTCTTTTGCAGAGCTTCATCAAGCATTACTTGCAAGTCTTCGTTGTGTTTCTCGATGTTCTGAAGCTTGCAATCCAGATGTTTCTGTTTCACGTCTTGCTGTTCTTTCTCTTGAAGGAAACCTTTATTTCGCTGCAGTGCTTTATCAAGCTTTATTTTCAGCGCTGTGTATTTTTCCTGCACGTCTTCAAGCTTGCAGTCCATCTGTTTCTGTTTAATTTCTTGTTGCTTTTGTTCTTGAAGCAACTCCTTATTTTTGTTTAGTGTTTTATCAAGCTTTACCTGAAGCGCTTTGTATTTTTCCTCCATGCCTTGGAGTTTGCGCTGCTTCATGTCATGTTGATCTTTTTCATGGAGGAGCTCTTTAATTTTTTGCAGAGCTTCATTAAGCTTGATTTGCAAGCCTTTGTTGTGTTTCTCCATGTCCTGAAGCTTGAAATCCATTTCCTTCTGTTTTATCTCCTGTAGCCTTTTTTCTTGAAGAAACTCTTCATTTGTGTGTGGTCTTTCATCAGGCTTTACCTGCAGCGCTCTGTATTTCTCCTCCATGTCTTGGAGTTGGCACTGCAAGTCTCTCTGGTTTATTTTCAGGTGTTCGTTCTCTTCGAGGATTTCTTTCTTTATTTTTCTCTGAGACATGTTTGAATCTGTAAACTGTCACTCTCAATAGGATCCAAATGTTTTAAAAGATTTCTCTGGCGAATGTTTGAACGCTACAAACATAAATGCTGCAAATAACAGACTAAAAGTGGTTGTGTCTCACCCCTGTTTAAGTATTCTTTAGGATCAAAGGACAAAGTGGTCATAAGATTCTAAACGTGTCATAGTTGCCAACAGATGGCGGCAGTTTTTTTGCATTTGAAGCAGTGGACTGAGTATATATGTATATATATATATATATATATATATATATATATATATATATATATATATATATATATATATATATATATATATATATATATATCATCTCTTTTTTATAATAAATAATCAAAAACTTTATTTAAACTAAGATTTTAAAAATACGTGCAGTGATTGATGTGCTCTCAGGCATGTGCTTGAATCCACACACAAATACAAAACAATCTGACCACACGTACAACTGTTTCACAAACTCTATAAAGCATTCACACTCCAATGGAATGCATCAGAAAGCAACTTGGGATTACGATCTTGTCCAGGGATATTTCGCCTGCAGACTGGAGCAGCCAGGGATCAAACCAGAAAACTTTCTGATCAAAAGCTGACTTGTGCTAAATCCTGAACGGCAGCCACCCCATTTTAGCCAGCCAAGATTAAATGGCACATTCTTTAATTACAGAGTTAGGGATTGTTACATGGAACTCAAAAGAAATGTTGAACCCATCTCGTGTCCTGTGTCTTCTAAAGCTGTCTGTACTTTTACAGACAAAAGTTCATCAGCAAACAGTTTGCAGGCCTCTAATTATCAGGCTGTACTCAAGCGCTTGAACCTAAAAGCTGTGCTGTCATACAGAACCAAGTACCCTCCGCGGGTATATTAATGATATTTTTTCCTGTAAAATTCAGTAACTCTTCCTTTTGCTAACAGTTCCAATGTGTGTCAAAGTGTACAGGTCCTTTTCAAAAAATTAGCATATTGTGATAAAGTTCATTATTTTCTGTAATGTACTGATAAACATTAAACTTTCATATATTTTAGATTCATTACACAAAACTGAAGTAGTTCAAGCCTTTCATTGTTTTAATGATGATGATTTTGGCATACAGCTCATGAAAACCCAAAATTCCTATCTCAAAAAATTAGCATATCATGAGAAGGTTAGCTATTAACCTAATCATCTGAATCAACGAATTAACTCTAAACACCTCCAAAAGATTCCTGAGGCTTTTAAAAACTCGCAGCCTGGTTCATTACTCAAAACCGCAATCATGGGTAAGACTGCCGACCTGACTGCTGTCCAGAAGGCCATCATTGACGCCCTCAAGCAAGAGGGTAAGACACAGAAAGAAATGTCTGAACGAATAGGCTGTTCCCAGAGTGCTGTATCAAGGCACCTCAGTCGGAAGTCTGTGGGAAGGAAAAAGTGTGGCAGAAAACACTGCACAACGAGAAGAGGTGACCGGACCCTGAGGAAGATTGTGGAGAAGGACCGATTCCAGACCTTGGGGGACCTGCGGAAGCAGTGGACTGAGTCTGGAGTAGAAACATCCAGAGCCACCGTGTACAGGCGTGTGCAGGAAATGGGATACAGGTGCCGCATTCCCCAGGTCAAGCCACTTTTGAACCAGAAACAGCGGCAGAAGCGCCTGACCTGGGCTACAGAGAAGCAGCACTGGACTGTTGCTCAGTGGTACTTTTTTTGGATGAAAGCAACTTTTGCATGTCATTCGGAAATCAAGGTGCCAGAGTCTGGAGGAAGACTGGGGAGAGGGAAATGCCAAAATACCTGAAATCCAGTGTCAAGTACCCACAGTCAGTGATGGTCTGGGGTGCCATGTCAGCTGCTGGTGTTGGTCCACTGTGTTTTAAGGGCAGGGTCAATGCAGCTAGCTATCAGGAGATTCTGGAGCACTTCATGCTTCCATCTGCTGAAAAGCTTTATGGAGATGAAGATTTCATTTTTCAGCACGACCTGGCACCTGCTCACAGTGCCAAAACCACTGTTAAATGGTTTACTGACCATGGTATTACTGTGCGCAATTGGCCTGCCAACTCTCCTGACCTGAACCCCATAGAGAATCTGTGGGATATTGTGAAGAGAAAGTTGAGAGACACAAGACCCAACACTCTGGATGAGCTTAAGGCCGCTTTCGAAGCATCCTTAGCCTCCATAACACCTCAGCAGTGCCACAGGCTGATTGCCTCCATGCCACGCCGCATTGAAGCAGTCATTTCTGCAAAAGGATTCCCGACCAAGTATTGAGTGCATAACTGAACATAATTATTTGAAGGTTGACTTTTTTTGTATTAAAAACACTTTTCTTTTATTGGTCGGATGAAATATGCAAATTTTTTGAGATAGGAATTTTGGGTTTTCATGAGCTGTATGCCAAAATCATCAATATTAAACAATTAAAGGCTTGAACTACTTCAGTTGTGTGTAATGAATCTAAAATATATGAAAGTCTCATGTTTATCAGTACATTACAGAAAATAATGAACTTTATCACAATATGCTAATTTTTTGAGAAGGACCTGTATAGCAACAGCTTGTTTGTTTGCTCATTTTTGTTGAGCTATTTGAAACATTGCTTTCGAAATCAACTTGCTCTTTTAATTCTTGCTCCTCTGCACTAGAGCGAGCTAAACGAGGAAGTTCCAAGACATCAATTTTATTGAGAAAGTAAAGCATCAGCTGGAAGGTCCGCCGGGCTGTGGAATATGAAAAAAGAACTTGCTTGATAGTATTTTGTATTAAATTGCATATCACATTTAAGTACCTAATAATTAAAGGTGCCCACTTTAAAGACTGCCTATTTTATGACAGGCTGAAGACATATTGTCATATCTTCTACAGGAAGGTTATGCTTTTTGTTCCTCATCATCGGTGGCCGCGTTACAGGACGCACTCGATGACGCAGACTGGAGCATGTTCAGAAACAGCTCCGACGATGACGTCAACGTGTTTACGGAAGCGGTTGTGGGATTCATCGGGAAACTAGCGGATGATACCGTGGAGACAAAGACTATCACAACGTTTCCCAACCAGAAGCCGTGGGTGGATAAAACCATCCGCGACGCTCTGAGATCCCGCACCGCTGCCTACAACACGGGACTCATGACGGGGGACATGGACCCGTACAAAGCCGCGTCATATAACGTGCGGAGGGCGGTGAAAGAGGCGAAGCAGCGCTACGGGAGGAAACTAGAGTCACAACTCCAACAGAGTGACTCTAGGAGCCTGTGGCGGGGACTAAGGACAATAACGGACTATAAAGCACCAACAACCGGTATGACGAACGCGGCCGTGACTCTGGCAGACGAGCTGAACACTTTCTATGCTCGCTTCGAGGCTGCAGCTAAGGTCTCCAACAATGCTAGTGTTAGCGGCGCTAACGGCTGCAGACAGGAAGATACTGCCAGCACCGGAAACGTGCTCGTCATCTCCGAGCATGAAGTAAGGAGAGCCTTCAAGAGAGTGAACACCAGGAAAGCAGCAGGACCAGACGGCATCCCAGGTCGTATCCTAAGAGACTGCGCATACCAGCTAGCTCCTGTGTTCACTGAGATATTCAACATCTCTTTATCTCAGTCGGTGATCCCCACATGCTTCAAAGAGTCCATCATTGTTCCTGTCCCGAAGAAACCCCACCCTGCTTCTCTCAATGACTATCGCCCTGTAGCCCTCACCTCAGTAGTGATGAAGTGCTTTGAACGCCTGGTCAGAGACTTCATCATTTCTTCACTACCAGACACACTGGACCCACTACAGTTCGCTTACCGTCCAAATCGTTCCACAGACGATGCCATCTCTCATCTCCTCCACACATCACTCACTCACTTGGACACTAGAAGGGGGAATTATGTTAAAATGCTCTTCATAGACTACAGCTCTGCATTTAACACCATAATTCCCTCCACACTCACCACCAAGCTGGAGCATCTGGGACTCAGCTCATCTATGTGTCAGTGGATCTCCAACTTCCTAACTGGCAGACCACAGGCAGTAAGGATGGGCGGACATGTCTCAGCCTCCACCACTCTCAGCACTGGAGCCCCCCAGGGGTGTGTTCTGAGCCCCCTGCTGTACTCTTTGTACACATATGACTGTGTGGCCACTACCAGCTCCACCACCATCATCAAGTTTGCTGACGACACCGTCGTGGTGGGCCTGATCTCTGATAACAACGAGACGGCCTACCTGAAGGAGATTAGGAATCTGGAGAACTGGTGCCAGAGGAACAACCTCCTTCTAAACGTCAGTAAGACAAAGGAGCTGATAGTGGACTTCAGCACTAAGCAGGAGAGGAACTACCAGACCCCCGTCATCAACGGGTGCCCAGTGGAGAGAGTGGACAGCTTCAAATACCTCGGAGTTCACATCACGCAGGACCTGTCATGGTCCTGTCACATCAACACCGTGGTGAAAAAGGCCCGACAGCGTCTCTACCACCTCAGACGCTTGAGAGACTTCCAACTGCCCTCCAAGGTGCTCAGGAACTTTTACTCAGGCACCATAGAGAGCATCCTGGCGGGAAACATCTTAACCTGGTTCGGGAACAGCACCATGCAGGACAGACGAGCTCTACAGAGGGTTGTGCGGTCAGCTGAGCGCACCATCCGCTCCGAGCTCCCTGACCTGCACTCAATCTACAGCAGGCGGTGCTGGACCAAGGCCAGGAAGATCGTGAAGGACCTCAGCCACCCCAACAACAGACTGTTCTCTCTGTTGAGGTCAGGAAAGCGATTCCGCTCCCTGAAGACCAACACAGAGAGACTGAGGAGGAGCTTCTTCCCGCAGGCGATACGGTCTCTCAATCACACCACCACACAGTACTGACCCACACATATGGTTCTTGCACACACACTGGACTTTCTGGACTTTGTTTTTGCACAACACTGGTCACTATATTCTTCATTTCCGGTTAATACTTGTACAGCTGCTGTTATTGTGTATATATTTATTTATATTTAGATTTCTTCATACATTCTTATATAGTTCTATATTGTGTATTTTGTTGTACAGTTATTTTATTTTCAACTTTAATTTATATATTTTATCTTATTCTTCCCAGTTAAATTTACCCTTCATTCTAATTTGTGTTGTACAGTTATTTCATTTTTAACCTTAATTTATATTTTATTCCTTCCTAGTTAAATTTACCCTTTTTAATTTTTCATATTTATTTCCTATCTTATTCATAGCCTTTCCTTTTTTGTTTTCTTTAGGTCACGAGCAGTTGTCCAAGCATTTCACTACATATCATACTGTGTATGACTGTGTACGTGACAAATAAAATTTGAATTTGAATTTGAAATGTATTTAATTATTAACATGGATTATTGATATCGGTAATTTATGATTTAATATCGCTCAGCTACTTAACAACTCTAAAAACTTTTTTTCCTTCCTGGTGGTGCACTGACTGCCCTCCATAGGTCCACACGTCTGATTGAAAGTGCAGTTCTTGCTTCATTTTCTTCTCTGTGTCTTTCTGCTGTGGAATATTCCACTGCCTTCCTCTCCACGCTCTGCCTGCTGGTGTTAATGACTGGTTGCAGAAACGAAACAAAGCAGCAGCCAGTGTGACTCACACCAGGCTCTAGTGGCATAATGTGAAGAGCTCATCTAAGTACATTTCAATATGATGGAAATCAGCAGCTTCCCAACGCAGCTCTGCTCACACAGATAAGCTCTTCTTGCTTGCACAGATGAGCCTGCTGCAGACTAAAAATGGACACTCGATTGGCAAAATAAGAGTTCACAGAGATCAATATCTAATTATAGCCCTAAAAGATGGTATTCAATGATGACAATGTGTTGTGTGGCCAAGGCAGTTTAGTTTATAAAAGTGGCAGCTCCTTAATATGATTCTGAGAACAAGACCATTTGAAAAAAGGTTGTATAAAATCTCTTTCCATTTGAAGGTGTTTTTAAATTTGAGGGAGTGCTTTGCATGCGAAACTGTTCAGTCAGTTTAAGTGACAACTGTGAGAGTGTGACTGTGAAATGTAGCAGCAGCCAGATGCAGTGTCATTGTATTTATTCAAGTGCACTCTTATTCGTCACTTCTCGCCCATCTCCCTTCTTTCAGTGTAGCAGTTTGAGTTGCCATTACCTCCTAAAATGAAAAGGCTTTCAGCACAGTCTGTACCTGTGCTGCTTTTGTCCCTTGCTAGTATCCATGAACTGACCTCTTGTTCCATCTTTCCCTTGTGCTTCTCAGACCTGATCCAGGCCACCCAAGAAACCAACGTGAACGTCCCCCAGATGGCCGACACGCTGATAGAGAGGGCTGGCAATGCCAGCTGGGTGGTGGTTTTCAAAGCCCTGATCACCACACACCACCTTATGGTGCATGGCAATGAGGTGAGATCACAATACACGCAAACTTAGTTTCCACTTTGAGTCTTTTTGTGGCCATTAATGTGGGTTTAGCCCCCCCGCAGACACAACAGAGGCCTGTAGTTGTTCAGGAATAGCCTTGTTTATGTAGGTTTGGTTTTGATCTCAGTTCATCCAGCAATATAAAGACATAACAACAGGTAAAATCTGCAGCAGTTATGTTTTTCCCTGTGAAAATGTAACCAGAAAAGATGAATCAGTAGTTTTCTTAGTTCTGCCAGCCTAGTGAACTGATATTTTCATTTTTTGTGTGTGTGAATAGTTTTAAACTTTAGGTGTGAATCTAAATATTGATCCACTCCAGAGAAAAAGATGCACAGTGCATGCAGTACTTTCTGTCAGCTCTATAAGGTGTCTATAGGCCTCAAGTGGCCAAAATAAATGGAAGTTCAAATCTCTTTAAGGGGAACTGAAAGAAAAAATGGGATTTTACAGGTTTAACACAGATGAAAGTTACAGTCAAGGGAGTAACATTGTGAAAAAAAACTGCACAGAGGCAATGAAAATCTGTTTGGCACCGTATATGTTCAGACAGACGAAAAGCTCTGTGAATATGAGGATGAATTGGCTCGGTAAATATAGTGTTTGGCTTTTTTGTGCTGTCGAGTCATCCAGATACCACTATTGTCCATTATTATTGTCATGTGTACATATCTCTGTCAATATCGACAGCCTGCATAAAGTTTAGTTTGTGCTTTTCTTCGTATTTATATGAGGCGGTAGAGCTTGATAGGTGTTAGACTTCTACCTGCTCTTTGGACTTAATACATTTATTTACACCACCATGAGTTTGTGTATGTCTGACGCCAAAAATCATTGCTGTATTTTGTTTTGTGCTTAATTTTTATTTGTTTGTTGGAAATGTAACTATCAGTGAGAGCACCAGCATTTCTTCACCTATGGCCGTGGATGTCCCCACTCCCACCCATAAAGAAAGAGAAACAGCAAAACCCATTCATAATCCCATTCATTCAATGGCAGTTGTGCTTTAGCCGAGGGACTGGCCTGGCCCTGACCCCCTGACCCAAATGTTGTCCTGATACATGAAGAAAGCCGAAGGCTCTGATGGGGAACTCGTAGAAATAAACAGCAGATGACACAAAGCAGAGAGAGAAATACTGATACACAAATATTCTTCAGAAAAGCAAACACACTGTGGCTAATTGGGGAATAAGCCATTACTTTCTCTGCCCTAACGTTTCCTATTTATTATTATGAGGTAGGGGATTGCATTTCCCGGCATGAGCTGACAGGAAGCAGATGAGATTTAGCAACTGGAAGATAACAGCATTGACCCTTGCAGTCCCCACAGCAGGTGTCAGAGGAAAGGACAAGTGTAATTGCTTTATCATGGGCCACAATGGGATGCTGTGGCACTGCACATGCATCTTTTAATAATGGATCTCAGTGTGTACATAATGTCACGAGGGGAATTTTTCCCCATGTTTTTACTCTAATCTGCCGGATGTGGATGTGAATGTGGGCACAAGACTTCTGTATGATTTAATCGTAAAGTTTGCCTTATGGAAACTAGTTGTTCTGAATAACCAGGTTAAAAAAAACAAAAACATAAAATAAGAAATAAATAAATCTAAATATCTTTTTTTCCTAGACTTGGTTAACTTCACATTTTCAGTTATTTTCATTTTGTTTGAGCTTTAACAGATATACAGTAATAAGCTCTTTCAGGCCACAATTGCTGGCCATCTGCAAGCTGCTTTACAACCCACTTCAACCCAGCTTCTCCTTTCATGGTTTCTTTGATTTGATTGATGCCTTATCTGCAGTCATTGATGCCTCCTTTGACTTTCCATGGAAGCACATAAAAAAGAGGGAGATCCAAGAGCAGATACAGCTTACTTTGTTATTTTCATCCAAAGGATTCAAACGTCTTTAAATTATTGTTTCAGGCACGGAAAAGCCCCCCAAAAACCCCAAAACCCAAACCAAACCAAAAATCTTTGTTTACTTGAGGACTAGATTATTTGTTGGGTAAAATATTGCTTTTTTTTTGCACATTTACAGCATTTTAGAAAGCCTTAGAAAGCCTTTCTGAGCAGATTTCTCTTTATTACATGAAACTTTATTTCCCAGCCCTCTCCTTGATATTCACACCCTCCCACTCATAAAGCTGCAGCACTGCTCCTTCAATGCTGATTTTCTGTTCAAGAAAATCAAAAAAGTATAGAGTCACACCTTTTATGTCTATTCTCAGAGGGCCTTACTGCATCTGTACCGAACAGCTCCTTAGAGATTCAACCATCTGTTTAAAAATGATAATCAGCTATAGAATTAACAGTG
Organism: Rhamphochromis longiceps; assembly: GCF_057381845.1. NCBI lineage: Eukaryota > Metazoa > Chordata > Actinopteri > Cichliformes > Cichlidae > Rhamphochromis > Rhamphochromis longiceps. The sequence goes on from NC_140567.1 coordinate 17,396,159, forward strand.
AATATGCCATGTGTTCATTACTGAAGTCTCTTAGGATGATTCGCTAACCTTGTGTGTGCATCTTTTCCTGCAGAGATTCCTCCAGTTCCTGGCATCTAGAAACACCTTGTTCAACCTCAGCAACTTCCTGGACAGAACTGGCTCCCATGGTGCGTGGCGTTCCCTTCCCTCTGTCCAGTTTCTGACACACCTGCCCATGTTCCCTAACTTTAAGTAATCCTGGATCCCACCACTAATTGATTCAGCCCATTTCTGCATCTCTATTAGCTCAGTTTAGGATGTTTGAAGATACAAAAGCAGAACAAACTTGAATTTTAAAAGCAAGCAGCAGCAACACTTCCAGTAACCCCCGTTCCTTTCAGTCAATTTTGTTCCAGTCACGTTATTTCTGTCTTTTTGTGATGAATTGTAGGTCCAAAAGCTGTTCTTATGAGCTTTTTGCCTGCTAGTTGAACTACATAATGTGGAAAGCCATTTTTAAGACTATTTAAAATCTAAATTAGTTTAACAGGAGGATTATGTAATCTGGGTTTACTGAGGTAAGCACTGTTATGGTGATTCTACACTGACAAAATCCCCATTAAATTTATCCCTTTAAAAGTGGTTTAGGAAGGTTAAGTCAGAAGCTCTGTACTACTCTTTTGGTTGGCTGTCTTTACTTCAAAGTCAAAGTCAAAGTCAACTTTATTGTCAATTCTGCCACATGTACAGGACATACAGAGAATAGAAACTACGTTACTCTCAATCCCTAGATAAAATAGCAAATGAACATTTAAATATAAGAGTGATTAAAAAATGCAGGTAAAATAATTAAAAAGTAAAAATTTAAATAAATACAATACAATTTTACATATAACAAGAAAGCTATACAATATACAATATAATGGGTAAATGACATTGGGTGTAAACCAGGCAGAGTAGTGCAAATAGGCAAATAGTGCAAATGGAGATCTAGTAATATACGGTTAGAGATAGTATAACAACAAAGTCTTATGAGGTAATGGCAGTCCAATGCTCCACAAAGTGACTGGTAACTGGTGCAGGCCAGTGAGTGAGTCAGAGTGTGTGTGTGTGTGTGTGTGTGACAGAGTTCAGTGAGACCGTGGAGGAGAGAGGGGAGAGGGGGCAGAATCGGGAGGGAGTTACTTGTAATCAAAATGAGACTAGCTTTCATACTTTTAGTCCTTAACAGAGTACAGCTCATCAGCTGCTGACACTAGCTCATATTCTTTGTAGTACAAATACAAAGTTTAGCTTTAGATTGCGATAACTCTATATAAAGCTAAAGCTAAGTGCTAAGTTTAGCGTAGCATAACTAACGGCACAAGCTTTGTAAAACTAAAACTGGTCATTTGTACACATTTTGTATCATTTTGTTTGTTATTAGAGACGAAATATAATTACATAAGAGATAAAAACTTACATGCATCCAATTTCTATAAAACCATAAAAAAATACAAATATTCAACTGCAAATCACATTAAGAGGAAATGGAAAAGTAAATGAACTGATTAAAAAAAAACGCAAAGTGAAACAAAACAGAACAATTTCAAACCAAAAAGTTTTTCCATGTCATGATTTACACAATATAGGCCCACAGCTTCTCCAGCACACACCCTGCTCCTTGAAATATTTAAGTGCTGGGGTTATGGAGCTAGGTATGCCCAACTTAGATCTTAAATGCCCTTTTAATGTTAGAGCTAATTTTAAGACTTGTTTAACTCTGTATATTGAAATAAGCATTATTTATAGGCCAAGGGCAGACTTAACTTTCCCTGGATCATCTTTATTAAACATTAAATCTGTGACTTGGCTAACCAGGCCACAGTCAGAAGCTTTTATTTAAGTATTTTCCATAGAAGCCTATGTGAGGCCTACCACCTGTCATTAGTTTTAACAAGATACCTCCGCCCTATTATGAGTAGATTTGGAATCATAAGCCCCTTAAGAGATCAGTTGTCCTTCTTTTTGAAACACATATAACACATATATATGTGTTTGAAACACATATATATGTTAAATAATGTTGTAATTGCTCAATTTTACAGTCATGCTAACTTTCCCTCGCTGTTTACAGCCATTATGCTAGCCTAAGCTAAAATCTCTTAGCTTCACTTTTATAATTTGCATACAGACATGTAGGTTGAATGAATATTGAAGCGACAGGCATTTAGCTGATTCTAGCATAACTGGAAGTGTGTGGAAAAAGCTAGTCTGACTTTGGTGTCATTTTTGATATATACAACCTTTCAACACTTTGCTAATGTCTTTCTTGCACTGGGAGCTGTGCATGTGGGTGCTTATGCGTATTTTGTCCTCAGGCCTCGACATGTCCACATTTATCAGACGCTACAGCCGCTATCTCAACGAGAAGGCCTTCGCCTACAGACAGATGTCTTTTGACTTTGGCCGTGTCAAGAAAGGGTGCAGTATCTATTTCTCAAATGGCCTTGCTGCATGATTAATTCAGCTCTGTTATTGATTTTTCATCTTTTAACATGCTTTTCCTACCCAAGATCAGAAATATACACTTTATGCAAGTCGGTGTCCATATCAGTCAGAATAGCACATATCCCAAAGCCACAAAGGTCATGTTTATGAGTAGGATTGGCTCCATCACCTCCAGCCTGGCACTGAACCACGTGCATTGCTTTACTGGCATGTAGAGGTGAATACAGAGAGGGGTAACACTCATGCTTATGGATGGGACTGCTCTATTTAGCTGGCAGTCACAAGGTCCCTCTAGCTAGATAAACTGGCACTGAGAAATAGACTTCAGAATAAAGACAAAATACAGATGAGACACAGTGGCGGATACTTGTGTGTGACAGGTTCAGAGGCTGGATTCATTTCAGTGGTTAGTAGACCATGTCTTCCCCAATAATCAAGGGAGTGGGGTTTGTTCATAGTAGCTTTCTCCCCAGGCTCTGTTTTACAGAGCTGCTGCTTAAACCTCACAATTTCCATTTCTTTCTGTCTCAGAGCTGAGGGTGTGATGAGGACCATGTCAGTAGAGAAGCTGCTGAAAGGAATGCCTACTCTGCAGAGCCAGATCGACGCACTGCTGGAATTTGATGTGAGTGACACTCGCTAATAGGCGACAATGTCACACTGCAAGGCATCCTGACATTGCCCTAGAGATACTGAACAGCTGTAACAAAACTGTGTACTGTAGCAGCATCTATGAAGAAGTGATACATGATATCAGGCCACATTGTTTGGAGTCATAGTTTAGCTTTACGTCTAACATTAGAAGGGTAAAGACCTACAAGATGACAACATGACCGCTACAAAACTGAACATGGAGGTACATCCACTCGTACGGAACGAGTAAACCTGACTGTGTGCTGGGTAACTTGCCAGACCATTTTGAAGAAGGATATTAAACTTTTCTCAAGTATACATACTAATTTGACTATGTTAAATGAAGACACTGATCATAGGAAACATTTTACGAAGATTTTGACTTCAGCTATATTTGTCCCCTCAGGTGCATCCAAAGGATCTCAACAATGGAGTGATAAATGCCTGCTTTCTCCTGCTCTTCAAAGATCTGATCAAGTTATATGCCTGCTATAATGACGGCATCATCAACCTGTTAGGTAAAGAGTCACCCCTGAACTTTACCTTTATGAGTCGGTATTTACACCACTGTCTTGATGGGTGAGCAGATGGATTTCATTTCTAACACTACTCCTGAAAGAAAAAACGGGTGGCAAATACTTTTTGTCTGTGGAAACGGTTGGATATGTATACCGCAGAGTAATAGGAAAAGCTTTGGGTGAAATTCAGGGGGATAGGGTGTCACATTTCAACCTCTTTTCTTTCTAGAAAAATTTTTTCAAATGAAGAGAAGCCAGTGTAAAGATGGGCTTGAGATCTACAAGCGGTTCCTGACAAGAATGACTCGAGTTTCCGAATTCTTCAAAATTGCTGAGGTAACCTTCTGAGCAGCAGGTGTCACTGATTGGCTGGGAGCTGAAGTACATTCTGGCAGTTGTTGTCTTACCTCTTGTTGTTTTCTTTTAAAGGAAGTGGGAATAGACAAAAATGACATACCTGAGCTTACTAAGGTAAGACTGTCAAATTTGGGTTTTGGGCCATTTTGGGAGATATAATATTCTTTTAGACTACAAGCTAACAGACTAACTAACAGTGGTGTGGTCTTTCTAACCATATTGCATGTAATATGAATGTCTAAAGCTACTATTTGTTTTTTCTGCTGTGTCCACCACAACTGCTCCCACTTGACAACGATCAGAAATTCACAAACAGGAACCACACAACCGCCACACAACCAATAAGCTGTGTTCATTTGTTGATTGACGGTCCCTGTGGCTCCCCTTCTCTTTTTACTTTCAGAGATGCAGATCGATCATTCAGGCTGAGAGTGTGAGTAGTTAGCAGTGCACAGAGCTAGCTTTGGGAGCAAGCAGGTTAGGGAAAGTAGTCATTTAAACTCTCGTTGAGTGCACTGAATTGAAGCACACTGCACAGTGAGTGCAGACCCAGCAGACATACACCAGGCGCTCTGACAAAGTGGGATGATGTGACTAGCCAGCTGGATGAAACCTAGGACATGCTGAGCAATGCTGCTGATCAGGTGGCTGATTTTAGCATAGCTAGCTTTCGTTCAACAACTGTATAAAACAGCAGATTGTTATCCTCAGAATGTGCTGCAGTTTCCATGACAGCTATAGGGTCACATGATTAATTTTTCCTAATCTGATTCCTGATTTATTTATAATAAGCAATCCCCAGGATGAGAAACCTAATTTTCCAGCTGTTTCCTGAATCAGTTGCAGTTATTAAAGCTCTGTTCTGCTGTGGAAACTCTGTGGCTAAGGTTGTTCCTTTCAGACATGGCAGCCTTGCATGAAAAGTGTGCTGTAGTGCTGTCTGAAGCTTGTTAGGTCATTGCTGAGCAAGTTGCAAAAAAACATTTGAACTGAAACAGAACACCTTTTTCTGGAGATACAGGTTGGATGGCTGTGAAATATATCAGCTCACATAAGAGTTAAAAGAAGTTAGCTGTGTTAGCTTTAACCTTCTGTTTCTGCATTTCAGGTACTGTCTGTTTACATAAAGTTAGCTGAGAATTTCAAAACCAGTGTCATGTCTGTGTGCTAAAAATGAGGCGTTTCTTATGTGCGTCTTCTCATTCCTAGAAACATGGAATTAAATTAGTTTTACTATTTTTAATAAAGACAAAAAAGAGCAGGTTATGTTTTTTCTGGTGAAATATTTAATGGATAGACCAGTATTTAGTCTAAGCTAAATAAGAACTTCCTAGCACTAGCTTCATATTTATCTAAACCTGAAACATCTTACACATGTCAATCATCAAAAAAAAAACTTCTTCATTAAATGTTTCAATGTTGTATTTTCCTCAGGTTTTTCCCTATTAATCTGTACACTATGTTACATTCTTCTATTGTCCCTCAATTAAAATATAGTCAGTTATTTCTTTTATTTTATTTAATAGAAAAAAAGTGTTATTGTACTCATAAATATACATCGATTTGTGTGTAATTAGTAGAGCTGGGCGATATGAGATTTTTTCATATCACGATATGTTTTTTTCATTTCAGGCGATAACGATATCTATCACGATATCAGCCAAATAACTATATTTGTAAGATTTAAATGTGCCGTTGCTCACAAGTGAAATGTGAAATAATCAGCAGCTTGTTTTTATTTAAATATTTATTTCCCATAATAGGTTCAACAGGGTAGATGTGCTTAAGGAACATGAGACTTTTTCAGATAAATAAAGGCAAATATTGCAAACTACACAAAAGGCAGCCGCTAAAGCGTTTAAGTTTCAAAATAGAACAAACGAAACAGACTAAATTGTCAATTCCACTTAGAAACAAAATATTAATTCTAAAAATAAATCTTAGTTTGTTTTACAGAAGAACAGACAAAACTGACTAACTTTTGTCAATATCAAATAAACTGAGAACTAAAAGGAAATTCTCAATCTCTCCTTGTTGTATAGCTGAGCTTTTCAAACAGTTTTAACAGTTACTTTAGTCTGACAAAAGCCGAATGACGAATTAGCGCTTCCAGTCAGAGACTGAGGCTACGTCCACACGTACACGGGTATTTTTGAAAACTGAGATTTTCCGTTTTCGTTTTAAAAAATAATCCCGTCCACACATAAAGGCAGAAATGAAGGAAAACGCTGCTATGAACATGCCAAAGCAGCAGGTGGAGCTAGATTCCTAACCGTGCAGAAATGTTGGCCAATCAGAAGTCTAGAAGCCACGGTGGGAAAAAGTAAACAAAGCTGGGGCATAGAAGCAGAACCGAGTCGTATGTGTGGAGGGACAGTAACTGTGTGTATATGTAAGCATTTAAACACTGCAGAGAGTAGAATTAACAGTAACAGTATTGTAGAAATTCATTTCACCGAAACAATAACGTGGCGCACAGTGTGACGCATGCACCAGTTTATTGTATTTCCAGACTTGCTTTCGGCACAATTTACAGTGCACGCTACTCTGTTTTTTGTCAGACTTGAAATAGCCGAAATACCTTCACACTACGGAACTTCTATGGCTCTTCCGTTCGACAATCTCTCCGGCATTGGAACCATCATCTGTTTTCTCTTCGGTCACGCTCGGTTGATTTTTCTAGTCGGCACACTCATTTCCTCCATTACGCGCTGGCTCCATTACCCGCTGGCTGCTTCCCAAACAAACACACGTGCGGCTTGGCACTTGTGCTGTACGTAACAAGTCACGCGACGTGACGCTGCGGCTGTGATTGGTTCGGCTCTGCGCTACTTAATTTGGATTGGCTGACCTTTTTTTTTTATTTAAGAGGACAAGAGCGGCGAGGTCTATCGCGATAGTTTAATTTCTCTATCGAGTAAAAGTTATATCGCGATACATATCGTTATCGTTCTATCGCCCAGCTCTAGTAATTAGGTCACAAACTTATAATTAACTCAGGTAAAATACAAAGGAGTGTGCGTCAGTCTGTGCGAGCTACCATGGTGTCCAGCCATATTAAAAATACAGTGGCCGAGATGGACATCGTTGTTCCGCCAAGTCATGTTTTATTTATTTGGCCACATATATTGTACAGCAGAGGTGTAGAATAAGAGAACTCGTAGGTGTTCATTTAAAGGAAAGAGATGACATGACCGGCATCTGGATAAAATGTGATTCTCTTCAACCTTCAAACCTTGGAACACATGGAAATGTGCATAAACATATTTTTTTCCCTGATATTGTTGCAAGTACTGATTGTCGGCAGATTAGAGTTTTAACCCTCCTGTCTCTGGACAGCTGACAAGAGCTGGCTAAAAAACAACAACAGTTGGTTATAATTTAACATTGTGCCAACTAATGTTAGGCTTGAGTGTCTTAAAAATCACACTTTCCCTCTAATAAACAGTTTGATTGCATTTGCACATCATATGAGATTTTTTTTTTTTTTTTTTTGCTAAGTGTCCAAGTCCAACAATATTAGATCCACTCGAAATACAATTTTACTAATGTCAGCTAACAGCAGCTGGCAGCAGCTGAGAGAAACTAACACCATCTTACTGACTCATCGACTCCTATCACTAACATGGCAGCTAACAGCAGCTAACAGTGGCTAACAGCAGTGTTCACCAACAGAAAAGTTCAAGATATCCTCAACAACTCACCCCAGTATTGCTGCCATCAGTCAGAATTGAGCTTCTCTGTCTCATCGACTCACATCAGACCCCTTTCACAAAGTTTTATGGCTTCCTCCAGAGCAAATAAATGTAGAGACGTAGACGCATTTTGCCAGCTGAGGTAAACAGCCGAGTGACAGCATACACTTGCTACAGATGATTGACGGCTAGAGTTGTTTTACCTATAGCGGCCACAGTAGGAAGTTTTAGGAACTTAAATTGGGAGGGGTAAGAAAACAGAATTCAGTTGACTGCAATCTGCAATCTACTGGCCTCTAGTGGTAAATTTTACACAATAACTTATGAAGGAAGTTTGGGAAGCATATAAACATGGCGTTCTAGCAACATCTGGCCCCAACATGGCATGCTGATGTTCTGCTTATAGAGAAATTCTTTATTCTTTGCTTCCTTTGGGTTGGATTTCTTGACTTTTCTGACAATGCCATTCAGATGGTGGCCATATTGTAATATGAGGAAAATTTGATACAGAGTTAAGAGTCCAGACACTGACTGTTTATGACTGTTTCTGAGCAGGAGAAAAGAAAACTAAACAAATCTCTTTCTGTTATTTTGATAAAACAAGCTATAAATATTAAATGGTACTAGATCAGCTATCCAAACTGCCACAGTTTCCTTTACCAGCCACTGTTAAAAGCTATCAGCAATAAATTGTCATAACAGCATCACTGATCATTACAGACTAACCTACAGACAGTAAATTCTCTCAGAATATTGTGATAAAATGCAGTTGATGAGTGCAGGAGAAAAAACTATCAGTCTTACAGAGCCTTGAAACCTTTATTTCAGTATCTAATACAGATTTCTATTCTCATCCCTTCTAGGAGGATTTACATCAGCACAAACAAGACAGAATAATTTTAGCATTGACTAACTTGCTGTGTTGTTATGTCATCACTCATGCACACTTTGTGTTGTTTTGTTGTTGTTGTTTTTGTTAGAGCAACAAGTAGATGTAGAAATTATCCTTCCAGTGATGGCAGTGTCAGCCATACGTTCATACGTTATCCTGGAAGCTTTTTGCTATCACAGAGATTTGGGTCAGAAGCTTTTCGTATTGGCTTCCTAAAACGAGAGCCATTATTGCATTTGTCTAAGCTTTGCAATAATGGAGTTAAACAGTTAAAACGTCCTCTGCACAGAGAACAGTTTTTACTGAGTAGTGAGGACAGACACTTTAAAGTCCCAGGGTGATAATGATCTATCTATTCCTCTCAGTGTCAAGACAAAATTATCTGCCTTGTAAGTCTTCAGTTTTAAAAGGGAGCTATAAATAAACAGACCCAGAAAACTGTGCAGAGAATTAAATAAAGTGTTATAGGAAGAACAAAAACCTTTTCTGAGATTCTTAAGAATTTTTCTAAATATCATACTATCCTTTTTACTGCACATCATTAGGTGATCATGTTGAGTTTAGCTTGATTGAGCATGCAGCTCCGCATCGTGGCTGTTATTAGCATGAAGATGCTTCTGTATCTGCTCTATTCTGAATGTGGTGTCCCGGTGCTTGTGTAACAGTTATTGTTTATTGTCCATTTTAGTATGTATAATGCTATGAAAGCCTCCCCTTATTTCTTTATCATTTACTTCCAAGAACCCAGTGATTTTTCTTTAGACATTGGCTGCTTTTTTTACTCATTTTCAGTTCAGTCTTTGTACAGGATTTTTTTTTTGTTTTAGTTATGTTTTGTTTTTTGTTTAGGCACTTAATACTGCTCCTTGAATCATTCAAGTATATAAAAAAAACCAACTTAAGGCATTGAATAGTGATGTGTCCTCAGAAAGAAACAGTTTTCCATGATATATTTAGGCATTTTGTTACTAGCAGCTTTTACTAAAACAAAGTTTGTTCTTTAGTTGTATGAAAGCAACATAGTTTGACCAGCATAAGCATTCCTATTTTTACACCAACAAGCTGATTCCCAAAGAGCTATTAGCCAAGAACTTTATATATTATGATATTTTGATACCCTCAGACTTTAATTCACTATGTAATAGCAATGGGAAAGCATCTGATTGTCAACAGCTTCACTTTTCAGTGTGACAGTGATCCCAAACCCACACTGCCAATGCAGTAAAACCATACCTGAAAAACAAATAATAAAACACTATCAATCATGGATTGGTCTCCTCAGATTTAGGACCTCAGCATTACTGAAGCAGCGTCAGATCATCTTGAAAGAGAACAGAACAATGAATGAGTGCTTAGATTCCATTAAAGTTGAGAACTTCCTCCAACTCCCAGCTCCCCATTGAATTCAGAGTCCACTTCAAGATTCTGGTACTGACTTATAGAGCTCCTCATGGACAAGCTCCTGCCTACATCATTGAACTTCTACAGCCCTATGTCCCTAGCAGGTCTCGTAGGTCAAGTAATCAGGGTCTACTTGTCATTCATCATACAAGCCTGAGAACTAAGGGAGACAGAGCTTTTGCCACTTTTGCTCCCAGACTGTGGAACTCTCTCCCACTGAGCTTAAGATCTCTGGACCCAACTAAAACACATTGTTTTAAAATTGCATTTTGTTAACTGTTGTCTGTTTTGTTTTATACTTTGTTATTCTTGTGTGAAGCACTTTGTGATCTTTTATCTAGAAAGGTGCTATATAAATGAAGTTTTAATAAAGTTTACTTACTTACAAAAGGCAGCCAACATCCAAAGAACAGCTTTGAATACGCTTCAAGAAACCTGGAGAACGATTGTGGAAGAAGGCATGCCTAAATCTGTGTCCACTGTGTGACAGAAGGTCAATTAAAATACTGTATATCAAAAACCAAAGATCAATTTACAATATTGTGAGGGTTAAAAAAGAAAAGAAAATGGATGTAAAGACCCAACAGACAACCAGCACAGAGCAGAGCTGTCTATTTGTGCCTGAATATATTTTATACATTATAAAAAATATATTTTGGATAGCAGCAGTTTCACATTTGTTATTTTTCCTGGTTTGCATGTTTTTATCGTAAGAAATTTCCATTTCTAAAAAAGCAAACAAAAGACAAAACAAAAAGGAGAAGAAGCTAGCACTCCAAAAGAGCATGTTTCTTTTATGGATTTAATTAAGTGCTGGACGAAGGAGCCAGTCAGGATATTTTGCAGCCCTAATGTGTTAAAACTCAAGTCACAGTTAAGGCAATGTGCCAGCCTAAGGTTCACTTTGGAGCGGTGCATTCAGAGATGTAGTAAAATGAAAATAGAGTGAGGTGTTCCAAGAGTCAGTGCTGCTGAGTCAATGTTGATTAGATTAGACAGAGAAAATAAAACTGAGCAGGGAGGACAATTATCAGAGCATCATGCAGGAATACGAGAAGGCAGAACAGCCATCAGGATATTAGCCAGTCTGCAGCCTATCAGCGTATTAGAAAAAAGGCACTTCTATTTCATAGCCACCACGAAGAAGCCCTTGTTAAAGAGGCATTCGCACAATCCAAATGTGATCTATAAATTACCCTGTGCACCCTGGTCTGCTCTTATGCCTTTCTGTCTAACTGTACTCAACATGCTGTCTGTGTTTGAGTAATTAGCAGCCCCTCTCTGTGTATTTGTCTGCAGGCCCCCGAAAGCCTTCTGGCGTCTCTGGAGACCCACCTCAACACTTTGGAGGGGAAGAAACCGTAAGTAGATCGAACAAAACACCAATTTAGTGGGTTTTTTAACGCTTAACATCAACGTTTTTGCAGGGGTTTTGCTCATCTGTAGTAAAACTCACTAATACTTCTCCAACTTGTCATTTCTTCTTATCTTTACACAATTCAGAGAGGATAAGTAAGTAATCTCTGTCCATAAGAGTAGGACTTGTAAATGTTATTTCACCACCACCATTGTTTCCCCTTATTCATCAGTGTTTTGGCTTATTCAGGTTATACATTATTTTTATATTATTACTCAGTGATTGAATAGACACAGCGTCTGAATATCCTGCATCTTTCAGAATCATCATTTCATCATCAAATCATTTGGAGTGATGACAGGCCTTGCCTTTTCGCACATGTCATCACTAACCTAACACCTTTGTATCATCCTACTGTAGAGTCAGCCCCAACTTTTACAAAGCTTCAGTCACATGTCAGTCATTACTTTCTATGTGTAATGTCAAAATAAAAAAGCTTTGTTCAAGTGGCGCTGGGGCCAAGAAGTTGTAACTCATCAATGCAGCATATATCCATTAATTGAAGATGCTTGCTTAATGGATTTGCTTTGAAATGCTTCCTGCCTGAAAACGACAAAGGGATATTTAAGCCGTCACTTTGCCTCCTGTCTCAGTAGCAGCCATTAGCTTCCATTGTGTACAGCGTTAAACTCGTTAACTCATGTGCTGTTGTTGTTCTTGCAGGTCGCCCACAAAGGTAAGCTATGCTTCATGATAATCACAATGTAGCTATGATAACAGGACTCTGTATTTATGTGTGACAACTTTCAGAGTCAAAATACAGTTGAGAACTTGAATCAAGGGCTTCACCCTTACTAGTTTTTACTTTAGATGGGTAGTGATTTATTGTTATTCATCTGTTTAGAAAGCTCGTGAATCACATTAGCTTACATGAATATATTGGTCATCATCTAACGGGGGTTGTCCTCTGCGGCAGGATGCTACCGCTAACAATAGCATGCCGGCAGCAGCAGCACCTGCTGCGCCAGCCAAGCCCGCGCCTCCCGCTGCTCCCGGTGGGCCTCCAGCCCGCCCCGTGCCGCCTGCCAAGCCCCCTCCACCCTCTGTCACTCCCACTGCACCAGTCCCCACCACTGCCAGCAAGTAAGAATTACTCATCAATATAACAGATTGTTGTAACTTATCTGCATCGATACCACATTTTAAATGGATTCCTCTGTCAACACACCCTTACTGTCTTTTTTCCCCTGTGTTCAGTGCACTTGATGATGGGTTCCTCTTGGATCTAGATCCCATGTCCTCCTCATCAGCAGGGGGCACTGCAGCGGCTTCCTCCACAACTGGATGGGGAGGTAAGGTCATTTTGATATACCAAATGAAATGTTTGAAACTCCCGTCATTTTCTGATTTGAGTACAAGCTGATATTCCCACATTTTTAGGCACTAATTGTTTATTTAGCAGCTTTGATTGACTAACATTAGCTAAAATGTTAAAAAAAGGGGCTTTATAAATGAATGCCTACAAAGATATCATGCTAAATGCTGTTAGAGACAGGTCTGACCCCAGAGTAGTCCCACAACCCATTCAATCATGCTGCATTTCATTTACCTCGGAAGTTGGATGTCAGAGCCGGGACTGATGTCACTCCCAAGTTGGGTTCATTCAAGTAATAAAAGCAAAGAAAAGTAGGATTTGTTTTGCTTCTTCGGAGGTGGAGGCAGCCATACATAATTAGAAAGCAGCACAATAATAGTTTTTTTCTTGCACTTTAAATTAACGGTGCATCAAGTTCATAGATAGAGCTGGGTCAGTGCACTGTATATGGCTTATTTAACCAGTCACAAAGACACAGCAGTGGCGGCACAGATTAGAAGTTTTATTATCGTTTACATGCACTGGGACCATTTTGGATTATGAAGTCGGGGTTGGCGGGGCTGCCCTAACTCTCTGAGTTGTAAGTAAGGGGATGTTTCAGTTAAAAATGACTGACTGGGAATTTTGGAACTTCTGACTTCTGATTTTAAATGTAATACAACATTAGTCCCAAAGATCAAGTGTTTTAGGGAAATTATGTTCGTCATATCAGATTGCTTGTCCAATACAGAACAATACAGACTCACATGACACTGTTTCAAGGCTGTATTTTGAATTCTTAGAATAGTCAGTGTAGCTCCTGATACAATGTTCAAATCAACTGGATTCATAATTTTCAGGCAAAAAGTCAGCATCCCTATAAGCTAATGATCCATGTAGGTAAACAATCAGATCCCTGGTATTATAGAGTGTTATGAATTAAACTGTGAGATCAGCTTTTTGTTTCTAACACACTCAGCTTATTTGCTTATATATCAGACAGATCAACATCAATCTTTTTCAATGTGAGAAAAACACAGAGGAAAGAAAATTTAGATCAGATCTTCTAGTTATGAATATAGATTTTTTTTTTATAGAATTTTGGAAAGCTAACAAGATAATATATATTAATTAGTATTTTACTCTTTTAAAGACAAAGATAGAATTTATTAAAAATATGAAATGGACAGAAGGGAAGATTCAATTAAACTGGAATCTAAACATTACAAAATAAGGAGATCAGAGACATTAACGAAACATAAAAAGCAGTAAATTTATTTTAGCATCAAACACAATTAGTTAGGAAAATCAAGTTTATTGGGTGTTATTGTCATGGAAACGGTTGTAACCGCCACTTTGCCCAGCACGTCTTGGCTTCAGATATAACCCTTTGCTACTGCTGTGAGAAGTTTCTGCTAAAAGTTGTAGCTTATGTTAAACCAGACCTCCTGAAGTGTAAAGTACTGTGTATCTCTTGTCCTACAGCCTTATGCCCAGCTCTTTAACATGCTGTTATGTTTAGTTTAACAGACTCACACTGTCACATTATGGTCGCTCAGCTGTGACAGGGGAGAGTTTTAGTGATATTTAATGACCTTAACTTAATGTACTTCAGTGAAAGAGCACATTTTACACACTTACATCAACTTCTTCAATAAATCTGTTGTTTTTTAATGATTCAGTTACTAAACTACTCGCCGCCAGCTTTACTTTAAATTATTTGCAACCTTTTTTCAAAGCACACAGTGTGGTGAGGTGACTGCTGAGTGATTTTTCTTGCCAAAATAGAATGAATGAAAACCAAGAAGGAGAAAGAAGAAACTAAACGGAAAAACCTGCCTGTATGCTGCGGCTGGCAGCAGCATCAGTTATTTATAGTTTGTAATAAATGTGCAGAAACAAACAAACTCTTTTATTCTTCTTAAACTTTTACTGAAAATCATCGGCTTTAACAGAAAGAGAAATGGGACTCTCCTCTTTAACATTGTGAAACTTCTTGTGGTTTTAATCGCAATTTTAACGATTTTTTTCCTACATGTCCTCTGATACCTTAACCATGGCTGTGGTCCAGCCTTAGCCTTTTTAAAGCCTCAGTTATATTAATGACCCTTTCACTCAATTGGATTTGCTTTTGTCCCATCTCTGCTTTTCTGGCTTTTCCTGTAAAAGGTTGGAAGCTCTCAAATTAACCAAAAAAAATCATTACTTGGAGCATCTGCATAATTTCAAAGTATATCTCTTTCTTAACTCAGTCATTCACTGTCTCTGACCTCTCTCTCTCTCTCTCTCTTTGTTTTGGTTTGTGCTGTCTTGAAGATCTCTTGGGTAAGTATTCTGTTGACAGCGTCGCCTGCAGTCGCCTGTTCAACTTGTCTCTCAACCTGCAGTTCTGAATTTTCTTTTTTCTTTTTGAACTTTTCACTCACTTTGACGTCTTTGACTCTGCCGTCTTGCTCTTTCTTCCCTATTTTCTCTCCTGCTGTTTCTTCCTCTCTTTTGGGGGTTGTGACTGGGTCGTGGCGTTTGGATTGCGGGGTTTATCTGCGTAGCGACTCCGGCCGCTACCGACGGAGCCTCTGAATCTCTCCTGGCAAAGAAAGAGTCTGCTGATGCCAATGCTGCGGCTGCTTCTGCCCCCGTGGCTGCCCCGCCCATAGCCCCTGCTCGTTCCACCACTGCTGCAGCTGCGCAGGCGCCCACCTCGCTGCCCATCTCTGCTCCTGCCTCCACCACCTCAGCCACAGACATCGACCTTTTCGGAGGTCAGTGTAGGTGGAGGGTAGGATGCAGACACGGCCTGCCTGCTTTTCTGCAACAAGCCCATTCATTGTTTAGTTACATAATGATAGATTTCCTTTGTTATGAAGCTTGGATTTACTTTTGGAAACACAGGAGTGCAATATCATAACCTGACAAAAAGCATACAGGCTTTTGTCTCATCAGGTTAACCACTGAGCTTAAATGTTCTACATACTCTTTTTGATGCGAAAAACAACATCAAATGCATATTCTAACAGTAGGCAGATGAGAAATGCATTACCAAAGCTTTTCGAGGATAGAAATGTTGTTTAGCAGCACTCACAGCTCTTTTTGAAGAATGTTTCCTTAATCTGAATTAAGAATCTTTTTAACATATTTTTTTGATCTTTTCTCAAGTTGCAGCTTTATTTCCAAGCCTTATTTTATCTAATATAAAATACCAAAATTAAACGGATATTTCTTCATTCTATAGCTAGAAATGTTTGAGAGTTTTTGGGGGGGGGGGGGGGGGGCTGTTGATGTACAGATGTACTTCATTTTTGGAAAAAAAATAATGCTTAGTGATGTGACTAAACATGTTTTTACGTCCTGCTTTGTGACTGCCATGCACGTACTGTTGTGCTGGCTTTGTGTCCAGCTATCACGCATCATGTTTTTCACTCGGCAGGGGAAAAACCTTTACCATTTCAAATCCGCCCCCCAAAAATTAACCAGTACCGTACAGCATTATTTCATTCCCCTGCAATGTGCAAAATCATGATGCATATATTTGAGATTTGTCAATTTGTGCTTTTTGTTATCGCCCTGAATTATTTTCTTCCTATGAGTTACTAACAGTTTCTTAAATATGCCAAGACGAAAACTGGCTGAGTGCTATTTAATGATAATTTGGCATATTAGTTAATACTAACAAACATTCAGAGTACTACTAAAACACCAAAGAGAAACGACCTTTGTCCATCCCTGACCTTGACATTTCCCCTCTTGTCACAGAGTGCAAGTAACTTGTGACAACATGCCTCATTTCACGAGCCTGCACTGGTGGTGCACTCACTGAATGCAGCATTATGCAGCCCCATCAAAACAAAACTCATCATGTGACTGATGATACAATGAGATCAATCATTGCAGTTACTGGGCTGCATATTTCTTGTATTCTCTGCTTTTTCCTGATGCTGACCTCTCATTTTTCTTCCCTGTCCATTTCATCTGTTTATTCATCTTCTGTTCTATACATCCATGTGTGTGTTGGTGTGTTGGTCCGGGTGTTACGTTTTGTGTTCGCGTTCCGGCTGTTTTTCGTCTGCAATACCCTAGATGCGTTTGCACCTTCCCCAGGAGATGGTCCTGCTGCCGTGGCCGCGGGCCCTGCTGCTGATGCATTTGGTGGATCTGGTGGGTGACAAAACAGCTTTCTGTGCAAACGTGTGTGCATGGAGGTACGAGTGCGTGTGCAAATGTGAAGGCTGTTGCTTTAATTATATTAATAAAGCTGCTTCTGCTTTCATAGAAGACAGTAGAACAAACCTGCCCTCAGGTCCCACTGTCTCACCCCAAATCCTACTCCAATGCCCAAGTCATGGACCCTCTCCTCCTAATATTCATCCAGTGAATACTGCAGTAAAAAGCACAGCACAGCTATTATCTTCTCAGTATTCCAGAAATAAATGTCTTTTTTAACACCACTAACCATGACACAACTGGATTATGATGGTTATACTAATCATATTTTATTTTGGTTTTTAATAACTTGCATTCAGCTGTTCTCTTTGGCCTGCAGCAGCTTACATAGCAGAGAAACTGAAGCAACCTACATAATGTCCATTCAATAAGCAAAAATGTTACTTTACATTATAATTACCCCTACTGTAATCACAGAGTATTTAATATTTATGTGTGATTAACCTTAAAAATAACTTTATCCTGCATCCACACTTTATCTTCTGTGTAAAAGGGAAGCACCAGCTTTTGACAACTTTGTGCATTGGTTAGCTTAGTTTTTCAACAATGAGAAGACTGGAGTGATTCCATGACTTTTTTCCAATTTTGCCACAACGTACCCCAGTACTGCTCAAAATACATTAATCGCCAAGCTTAGGTTCTAATAACTTTGTAAAATACTTAAATAAAACAAATAATTTTGTTCCTTACTTTGTCAATTGTGTTATGAACCTTGATGTTCACTATAACACCATTGCTAGGCCAAAATACATCTGTGCTTTGTTAGCTTTTCTAAGCTTCAGTTGTTGTTTTAAGTTCATGATTAGCATGTTGCCTTGCTAACTTTAAATCATTACTTGCCAAACATTAGCAAGTCACTAGTGTCAGTGTGAGCATGTTAGCATTTAGCTTATTTACCAGTGCACTGCCAAAGTTATTTACTTCAAGAATGAAGATCAAGGCCATTTACGTAGATTGATTAAGAAGTACTATATATAGTTAACTATTTTGATAAAGAAGAAGAAAACTTAATACTTAATACTTTTACTAACTTGTATACTTGACTAGACCCAGAATTACTTAATGCTAACTAGGAACCCACCCGACGGATTAATAAAGTTTTATCTTATCTTATCTCTAATTTTCTAGGTTCTTTGCTCCATGTATTGATAGGTGTCCTGCTCTTATTGATAAACCAGAAAAAAACAAAAACAACCAACAAACAAAAACTAATGCTAACTAGCAAATGGTTGACTGTGTAGTAGTTCTTTTGTAATAAGTAATATTTAATCCCCCCCCCCCCCCCTTTTTTTTTTGTCAACCCAAGTTAGAAAGACTTGTCACTCTAGGACAGAAAAAACAGTTTAAATTGATTTTTAATAGATACAAGGTATTTATAGCATGTCCTTTCATTCTTATATACTGCTAGCAGTGTTCACAGAGCCGGCTGTTTCCTGGACACATGGATGGTTTGGATTAGGCTTGCATGTTTGAGACAAATTGGGCATCATGGAATTATTCCACTACTAACTATAGTCCATAATTACTGTTTTTTCTTTCTATTGTATTTTCTGCTGAAGTTTGTGGATGGAGCACTGAAGTTAAAGAGTTACCATGTATTGTTTTACTTTCTTTGACCCTAACTTGACACTTCTGAGGTATTTAGCCTCACAAAAATGCTTTTTGCAGTTTTTGTCACTTTAACAAATCCTTAATCCCTCCCTTCCTCATCCCCTCTCCACTGACCCATTCCCTTCTTTTCTAATCATTACCCCCTCCCTAACTCCTGAACGCCACCAACCTGCTGCTCTTTGCGAAGACCCCTTCGCTACGACGGAGGGCAGTGCGGACATTGCTCCAGAACTGGACCTGTTTGCTATGAAGCCCACCGACACGGGGGCGGATGCTGTTGCCATTACTCCTCCCACCTCTAGTGATGCGCCGACTATCATCGCTCCCATTGCTGCCCCCACCCCTTCTTCCACCAATACCACCACCACAACTACTACTGCCACAACCTCCACCGACACCACCACAGAGTCTGCAGCTGCCCCGACTCTAGATCTCTTTGGTGGTAAAGTCTTCTCGCTCTCATTATGCCTCTCACTGCATTGCCCTGCATTATGACAATGGTGATGATGATGGTATTAATAATTATGATGATTGTGTTGCTCTTGGTATTGATGATGATGATGGTGAAAATTACAATAACTTGCCCAGTCCCTACATTCTGATTTGTTTTTATATTTTTCCATGATACCTTTCCTTTAGATTGTTTATAATCAATCAAGCATTTTGACCTCTTCTGTTAAAAAAACCCCAAAAAACATGAATATAGCGAATTAGAAAAAATCTCCAAAGCCAGTTTTAAAATTGAATATTATTTACCGACCGGGGACCAAAACTTGTACTTATTTGATCTCTGTGGATAAAAGAAAATTTTGTTTTGTGTTTATTAACAGAGGTGGCTCAAATTGTGTTGATTTTTTAATATTACTAACAGTCTCCCAAACTTGGAGGGAAGAAAAGTGTTTTCTTCTCCTGCTTGTGGCCAGAGTTTTTAGATACTGGTGGATGGGAATGCTGTATTATAGCTTATGCATCTGAGTTAAAAGGGAATATCGCTAAATGTCAGAATTAAAGAACAGAATTTGTCTATGTTTGTTTTTCAGTGTGTGGAAAGGTCTAATAACCCAAAGGCCTTAAGAAGCCCAAATAAGAATTGTTTTTGCTGTATATCTTTGCCAAGCTAGCGATAGTACACTGATTCTGATATTCATGATAAGTATACTTTGGTCATCTGCTGAGCTTTCTCAAACTCAGCAGAGCTGAGCCATTGATTTCTAAGTTTTGTTGAACCTTTAGGTTTTTTAAAATTACCAGTGGATTGCTTGTTATGAATTTTAGTGCACTCATTTTTAAATTAATTATAATAACTCATCTAGTCTCAGCATGAAGGTTAAGTAATTTTAGTTAATCTATGACAACTTAGACCTGCCAGGGCACAAGGGACATGGGCCCACCCTCCTGTCAGCCCGCCACCTGCAGGAGATGCCGTAGGGGTCGGGTGCAGTGTGCACTGAGTGGCGACCCAGGGCAGAGACCCTGGCAGACTGATCCCCATCTACCAAGACTAACAACTGGGACATTTAATGTCGTCTCTCTGGTGGTGAAGAAGCCTGAGCTAGTGTGAAAGGTTGAGAGGTACCAACTAGATATATTCAGGCTCACCTCAATGCATGGCTTGGGCTCCAGAACCAGTCTCTTGGAAAACGGCTGGACTGTCTAACTCTGGAGTTGCCCTTGGTGAGAGACGGCAGGCTGGGTGGGTATCTTAATATCCCATCTGGTTGCTGCCTGTACATTGGAGTTTTTGAATGAGAGGGTTTGTTCCCTGTGCCTTCGGGTCGGGGAACGGGTCCTGACTGTTGTTTGTGCCTACGCACTGAACGACAGCTCAGAGTACCCGACATTCCTGTAGGAGCTTGATTTGGAGGAACGGCCTGCCAGATCTGAACCCAACCAGTGTTCTCTTACTGGACTTATGTATAAACCACAGTCTGTCCATAGCAAAAACCATGTTCGAACATAAGGGTGTCTACAAGTGCATGTGGCACCAGCAGGTCGATGATCAATTATTTAATCGTATCTTCAGATCTGCAGCCATATGTTCTGGATACCTGGGTGAAGAGAGGCACTGAGCTGTCAACTGATTACCACCTGGCGGGGAGTTGGATCAGGTATTGGGGGAGGATGCTGGACAGACGTGGGGTGCCTAAACATATAGTGAGATCTTCAACTCCCTTGACAGCATAGCTTAGACAGCATTTCGAGGTAGACTGGGGACATTGAGTCAGAATGAACCATTTTCAACGCCTCCATTGCTGAAGCAGCTGCACCGATGCGGGCGCAAGGTGGTTGGTGCCTGTCATGGTGGTAACCCCCTAACTAGATGGTTGACACTGGAGGTGAAGGGAACCGTCAGGCTGAAGAAGGAGTCCTATTGTGCTTGGTTAGCCTGTGGGACTTCTGAGGCAGTCGATAGGTACTGACAGGCCAAGCGGAACGTGGCTAAAGCAAAAACTTGGGTGTGTGTAAAGAAGCCATTGAAAAAGAATTTTGAACTAATCATACTCCCTCCAAAATCAACTTGGTAGTTTGATACTAATATATATATATATATATATATATATATATATATATATATATATATATATATATATATATATATATATATATATTTTGTTTAGCATCAGAAGGGATCAAACACATTTTGTTTTATCCAACAAATGTAGCAAATGTACAAAGGTAAATGACAGTCCTCTTCGGAGTTTTTGTTTGTTGCTAATTATTAGCATACTAACATGCTAACATGAAATTAACTGAAGAAGCCAGATATCAGAATATTGTCATGCCAACATTACTGTTTAGCTCAGAATGCCACACAGCTACAAACAGGATTTTCTAAATGAAAGTATGTTTATATATGTTTTATTGGAGGGCAAAGGAAATGCCAGGTGTTGAAAACCTCTCCCGTTAGTCTTCTTATCTCTTAGCTCTTGAATTTTGAACATGGCAGATTGTAGTGATTATTATATAGAAAATATGTAAGTTTGTCTTCATGCTTAACTTTGGCAATATTTCCCTTTTAACTCTCATTCTGCATTGCACTGGATAGATACACAGCAACTTATCCATTTAATAATCAAAATATCTGCTCTCTCTGCTTTCCCCTCATCTCTCTTCTGAATCCATTTTGTATGCACTGGACTTTGGACTCTGAATGTACATATGATTGTGTGTCCTTGTTCGTAGATATGTTTGATTCTATGCCTGAGCAAAGCCCTACCACTGAATCCAAAGCTGCTACCACTCCTAGCGTAGACCTTTTTGGTGCAGGTACAGGAGTTGATATCCATTTCTCTGTCTATGGAACCTCTTCATCTCCTCTGGTTTCTATATGTCCACTCCTCTGTCAGCTGTTCTTTTTCCTCACCTCTTGGTTTGTCCCCCCATAGTGGTATGTGACAACTGTGCATGCATCCCACTCGTCAATTACCGGATAATCGTTGTGGCTGCTTTCTTTCTATGCTTTATCTTTCTACCTGCCACGCTAATGCTTTTTTTTTTTTTTTTTTGCCCAACCTCCATGGTTTTCTTCTTTCTCGTATTCTGCCTCTTGCTTGCGTTGGTAAATTAGACCTTCCTGCTGTTTCACGCGGGCCCTCTCCTTTGCCCGAGCCGGCTCCGGCTGGAGACATTGTGACGGGTGAGTCAAGCTGCTTTACCTTTACTGCATCACTGTTTTCCTTCCTTTTTTATGAGGGGTGCAGCCAGACAAGTTTTTGCATGGTACTGGGGTCTGCATGCACATGCAGACCAGACCTCTACTTCCAAAGGATGCACGCTTCAAGGATGTGGATACACAGTTAAGATGCAGGGATGCTTGCTTCCTCCTTCTGCTTCTTCTTCTCTGCATGTCTGCTTTAGTCTTTTTAGAACAGGCAGGAAAAAAAACCCTACATGAGCAGAGGAGTCTGTCACTGGAACTGAAGCAGTGATTAATAAAACTGATTTAATTAAATCTCTTTTTCTATCTCTTCTGTCCAGATTCGTTTTCATCTCCTGCTCCTACCCCTGCCGCTGCCCCGGCTCCTGCTTCTGTTCCTGCGGCAGGGACCTCATCTCCACCTAAAGCAGAGCCAGAGCCTGTCATTGACCTGTTGGGTACTGTACATACAACACCAACTGACAGATATATACGATTTGCGAGGGATTTGTTAAGAGTTGTAGAGTTTGTTAGAGTTAACAAAGTGTAAACCCACTTTATTAATGTCTCAAATACACTCACATTCGGTAAGCATCAGTGTCCTGATACCATAAAGCATATGTACGCTCACTCAATAGATGTTATTTAAGTACTGACTTGACATCCCACACTGGTATATCACTTCTACAATAAAATGTGACATATAATTGATGTTGATGTACTTTGTGCCTCATATTATTTGACTCTTCCGTATCTTTCTTTTGTTTGTTTGTTTTTTGTGGGTTTGTTTTGTTTTGGGTTTTTTAATTGGGGAGGGGGGGGGTGTATCCTAGAGCAATTATTTCTCTATGTCAGGGGTGGGGAACTCCAGGCCTCAAATGCCGGTGTCCTGCAGGTTTTAGATGTGTCCTTGAACCAACACAGATGTTTTCCTTGTATTTTCTGTTAAAACAATTCTTGGATGGATTGCCTTAAAATCTGATTTAATTTAACCTTTTTTGTTCACACTTTTTCTTTTTCTTTTATAAAGATAATTTTGTGTCCTACCCACCCCTTCATTGTGTCTCATTTTGTGTACCAGGGCTGACCTCTCACCCTTTTCTGCCCTCCATGCTGCCTTGTGGATAACTGGATGCTCCCGTAGACTCTTTCGGGGGCCCTGTGGAGGAAACGCAGAGTTCTGCTCCTGTAGGACTTGAAGACGACCTGCTGGGAGGTGAGTCTCTTCTAGTTGTCACTCTTTGGAGTTCCATCACAGTGTTTCATGCGAATCAAAAGACTGAATGGACAGAAAACTTTAAGTAAGTTGTGCTGAAAAGTCTTTTAAAAACTTTTCATTTTGGCAAATGGTTGATTGGAGAGTCTTACGCTGATTAAGATGTCGTCAATAAAGTAATGACTTGGCAGCTCTAGTTGAATTAATTGCACAGCTGTTCCAGAGTGACTTAGGACTCATTTGGAATATGTCTTTCCTCCACGACCTCCCAATGACATCATGGCTATGTCTTGCCCATCTCATTTAGATCTTTATTGAATAGTTGATGAACCTACTGGGAGGTGCAGTTGTGCATTAGCTACATTGAAACTACAAAACCTTTAGAAGTAGATGATGATACCCAGACACTTGGCAAGCATTTATTTGGCTCTGTGTATGTCACTGTAAAAAGAAAACTGTGCAGATCTGGCCCAGTAAATGTTTCAGTGCATTACAGAAATAGTCAATTTAAGTGAAAGTCTTGCTTTCAGAACTGTCATAATAAGACTAATGCAGAGTGTATTGGCAGCATACACTGTTATAACTCATCAACCCCAACGCTTCAACATTACACAGTTTTTTCTCTTCTTTCAGCTGTTAAATACTGCTGAATGCCTTTATAACTGAAACATCTAGAAATAAATTTTGTCAGGTAACTGTGGAAGAAAAAAGGTATTTATTTAAATCATTATCAGCATCAGTTCAATCTTCTCAAGACACTTTACATCAGAAGGTAAAGATCTACCATAATAGTGAGAGATCTATCCCTATGACCAAGCACTTGGCTATAGCAGGGAGGAAAGCTTCCTTTTTTAACAGGAAGAGCCCTCCACCAGAACCAGGCTCAGGGAGGGGAAATCATCTCCTGCAACCAGATGTTGGGATTAGTGTAAACAGGAGACCGTTCATGGAAAGCCCACTAGCAGCCTGAGGCCAGCAGCAAAACTAAGGGATGGTTCAGGGTTTCCTGATTCAGCGTCAACTCCAAGTTTTATGAAACAGGGAAGTTGGAAGTCTGATCTTTAAAGTAGATTGGTATCTGCCTTCTGAACCATAAACTAATAGCTTGTTCCACAGGAGAGGAATCTGATAGTTGAAGGGTTCGTCTCTCATTATACATTTGGAGACTGTGAATGACAAGTCAGCCTTCAGTCTGACAGCAAAGTGCTCTGTTGGGACATTATGATACTATGAATTCTAAAGATATGTTGGAACATGAATATTTTATCTGTTTTCCTTTCGGAGGGATGATCTGTTCCTGTTTATTTCACTGTGCTGATGCAGTACTCGGTATGATTCTACAGTCCTGTTGTTTATATCCTTCAGGATTAATGTCCCCCACCCTCACCCCTGCTGCCGCTCCAGCCCTGGCTCCAGCTCTGGTGCAGAATGACCTCCTAGAGACGGGTTTTGATGCCTTGGGCGCGCTTCCTTCGCCAGCTCCACCAGTACCTGCTGTAGTGGCAGTAGTACCAATAGTTCCAGCTCCAGCAGCAGCAGTAGAACCTCCATCCACTACATCAGCACCCTCTGGTGGCTTTGATGCTTCAAGTAAGTGGTTGTTATGTTGCTTCATTTTAGTGATTGATGTCATTGTCTTGTGAGTTAAGAGAATTTTATGAAATATTTTGTTGATATTTGCACAGGTCTTGCTTGATGTGCATTAATCTCGGTTTGCTTTATTAAAGCCGAGCGCTCTTAACAGCTGACCTAGTTATTGTTACCTGCTGACAGCTTGATTTCTGCATGAATGAGACGCTGACGTGCTGGGGTCACAGTCTGATGTAAAACTCTTGTTCCTGCTGACTGCTTTATTCCTCAACACCGCTGCTTCTTTTGCACTGGTCTTTCTCTCTTAGTCTCCTCTATTTTACTTCTTTAACTTTCACAAATGCTGTGCTTTCTTCACCTCCCCACTCACCCCTCCACTCTCCCTTCTTTCTATTTTCTTGCTTTCTTTCTGTGTTTCTCCTCTGCTTTACACATCTTGTTCCCTCATCACCCTCCTTCCACTCTGCTGGGTCATTGCTTGCTTCTTCTAATCTGTAACTGGTGAGTTAAACCCTGCGGTGGATAACAGCATGCCCTTTGGACAACTCTCCCTTACTGTTTTCTTTACCAAAGCTGTTCCCAAGTTGCATGTTGTCTCCTGCATGAGACACGATTGGTGCTTACCCTTAATGCATCTACGTTTCCCTTCAGTCTTTTGGATTTTAGCCTCTTGGAGTAACCACATGCCATCAAGGCTTCAGCGACATCTTTCAAACCTTCCTTTTTTTTAAAGCATTACTCGATGAAACCTAATAGATTGGCATCGTATGATTAAACCTACTGCAAGCATTAGTCAAAGACTAAAGGTTATGGTCTACTTCCTGCAGTTACAGTTCATTCAGATCCACTACAGACTAAAGAAGATTAATGGTTCCACCTGTAAGATTTTTATATTTTGCTGTATGGCTCTGTTTTAGGACTTCCCCACCCTTTCACACACATACAGGGAAAGCTAGAGGCAGGGAGATCAGTAGAAAGTGGAAAAGAGGAGCTAGGTGGAGGCAGATTGCAAAGTGACTTGCAGATGGGCAGCTTCTTTGGGTAGGATATACCAGCTTAAAGGTACAGTCCGTCATTTTTTTTATTTTATTTAATTTAAAAAATGTACTCATAAATATATATTGATTTGTTTGCAACTACATTTTCCAACAACTTGATGCATTCTCATAAACTTAGAATTAATACATTAAAAATACACTGCAGCAGATGGTGGTTTGTCGAAGGATGTTATGTATGTGGCAAGACTGGCCATAGAGATGAGAACTCATAGGTGTTCGTGTGTTACAGAGGCAAATTTTCTGAACCTTCACACTTGAGATATGAAGGATAGTACACATGGGGGGTTTTTTTCATCAGAGAAGGGGTCTCCTGGGGGACTTCCGGTAATGGCGTTTACTGAGTAGATGTGTTTTTGGTCCACTCTGCTACACGGTTCAGTATTTACCTTGCTAACCTACCTCTATGAGATTTTGAATCCCAGTTTTGGATGTCTCTTGCCGTTGTCGACTACCCATGATCCAAAGAATGTCAAAGGGTAAACAAGAGAAGGGGTCTCCTTTACCAAAGAAGTGAAAACTCAAGAGACAAGCCTCTAAAACATGCAAAAACAGCAGATTAGGAATGTGGCTTTCCCGTCTCTGGACAGCTGAGAACAAGCCAGCTAAACAGCAACTGCAGATGGTTAAGCTAACATTGTACCAGCTAATGTTAGGTCAAAGTATCAACTGTTTCTCTCTCTGATAAACAGATGGATGACCCTGTCACATTGCATGAGAGTTTATTTACTAAATGTCTGAGTCCAGCAATGTTAGATACACTTCAAAGAAAGTTTCACTAACACTGGCTAATAGCAGCTAACAGCTGCTAACACTGGCTAACAGCAGATAACAAAGGCTAACACCAGTGCTTAAAAACAGGAAAGTTCAGGATATCCTCAGCAACTCACCTCAGACAGAAGTGAACTTCTCTGTCTCATCGACTTGTACTTTCACAAAATTTCAGAGCATGGTCTATATGAGATATTACAAAGAATTTGTAGCCGAACAATCAGCTGAAGAGGACTGGCATTTCTGGAGCAAATGTTATATCCAATTTTTGCCAAAGCTGTTACTTCTGCTTGCCTGCTTATACACTGTGAAGCTGTTAATAAAATTAAAATTGATCGTTTGTACATGCATATATACCACAACAAACAGCCAACTTGTAACAATACAGTACTTCTGTAATTGTTAGTTGGAATTAAACCAGCTGGCCTTGATGACACCTGGTTTAGAACATGTCCTCCAGATGTTGCTGGTTTTTAAGTTCTGAGATGTGACAATCTTAACTGGTTGAGCAGCTGACCAAGTGAGTTCAATTGGTGCAGTTTTGCCCTCAAATGTATTACCAGACATTGTGCATGTGATACACAACTGAATACTTATGCTGTCACAGCCAGATTGTCCCACTCATCATACTGTCTGCTCTGTGTTCGTTAACGTAGGGATTGACAGGTTTGTAATCTATGTTGTTTTATCCCACCTTCCCACCATCAAGTGTTTGATGGATTAGGTGACTTGCTGATGCCTAGTGTAACGCCCCAGAGCACTGGGGGCAGCACTACTGGAAGCACTGCAGGAAGCATGGGAACTCCTGTTGCAATGGGGGGTATTGCAGCCGCTCCATCCGCCACCCCTCCTGCTACCAAAACCATTGTAGGAGATCTGGACACATCGCTGGCCAACCTGGTTGGAGGTAAACTGTAGCTTTCCCTGTATGGAGTTCTATTATTTGTCTTCTTACATAGAAAGGTAACTCATTCTTCCTTCTTTTTCCTGTTCAGACCTTGGAGTAAAGAAAAAGTAAGTGTGTGAATTCTATAAAAATTAGTTAATCATTAGATTTGCAAACCCTTTCTTTCTTTTTGCTCATTTGGCCCAAAAAGACAGAGATTGAAGTGACATTAATTGCATATATCTTGACTTGTATCCTACATTTAAACTCCTTTAGGGACTCACAGAGTGAGAAGAAGCTAACAGGAGGCGCAAACTGGATGCCACAGGTAGCCCCCACAAGCTGGGCTACACCGGGAGCCCCCATGGTAAGAACAGTATTCATTCCATCAGGATCAGAATACGCTTTATATGAAAAGCAGCCTTTTTGAAAACTAAGTTTAGAAGTGTGCGTTTGTACTGCCACGGGTTTATCAGTAACTACATTTCTTTTAATCTGTACTTTCATTTAATCTGGACAGTAAAATCAGGTCACTTAGGCAGCCACTGTGCAGACACTTCCTGAACCAAGATGTGTTATTGTGACCTGTTCACCTGTTTGTTCTCTTTAGACCGGTGCCACCCCTGGAGCTCCTGGGGTGCCAGGAGCAGCTCCCCCTGGTGCAGCCATGGTGCCACCAATGAGTGCACAACCTGGCTTTGGCATGGTAAGCTTAATTTAATTTATAATTAATCTTTTCTGAGGATTGTAGAGAGCTTCTAAACTAAGAAATGTTTTTTTCCTTATGCTTAACTTTGTTTAACTGACTGAATGCATATTTTTGAAAACAGACATCCAAAAACTACACCCCTTTGACCTGCTTTTCTATCTTATTGCATTTTTTGGGAATTGGGGAATTGTATCGCTCCAAGACTGATGTCCTTCCCTTGTCTTACCAGCCTCCTGCAGCAGGGCCTGGAGCTCCTGTGATGCAGCCCATGATGGGACAGTCCATGATGAGACCTCCCTTCACTGGGGTGGCCGGAGTTGCACCTGGAGCCGCTGCACCAGGAGCACCGGTAACACATCACAGTCTTTCCCTCAAAATTAGGCTGTATTTTCGCATGCTTGTTTAAGTGGGAAACTCAGGATAGCTAAATGAAATAAAGAGCTGCTATAACAGCAACTTGACCAGTCTGCTAATATGGAAACATTAGGTGAGAAGGGCTAAAGGTAGCTGGTTAGCAGGGGCTAAACTTTTAAAAACACATCGATTGGGTTGTCTGACAGTAAATTAATTGTGCCGTGATCTGTGCATATATATGTATATTTATACTGGCTTTTATGTATCAATTTAATAGTTCTGGTTTTCATATAGATCTATAGAGATATTCCTTACAAGCATTGCTTATATTATTAAGAATCATAATAAGAAAACAATTTTTTGTCCATTACAAAGCTGTGGGACTTCGTCCTAGCAAACAGCAAAACTACAACATAAAGTACAGTATATAAGCTCCAGTAAACTTCTCTGTGAATGTGCTACAAAAACGCATTAAAAAGCACATAAAAACAATGTAAAACAACATAAATGAGCTACAGTACATGTTGGGAGTCAATCTAAAAATTTTTTACTTAATTTTGAATTTAATTAGTTATATCTTCTTATCTAAAATATTTGTGGTCAATTTAAGAAGATCTGTGTGTCCTGTTTCTCCAGCTTTCTCCAGGACCTGCGAGCCAGAGCCCCAAGAAGCCCAAGGACCCATTGGCAGAACTTGACCTCAAGGACTTCTTATAACACTCCAGGTGGGAGCTCATGAAAGAATTCTTGTTGTACGTTTGTTGGAATCATGTGACTTGGCAGTGCCACTGCAAATCTGAGTTCAGAGCTTAAAAAAGTCATCAATAAACAATAAAGCCATATACAGCATCTTCAGGTTTTTTTCTGCTTTTAGCTGAAGTTAAATAAATATTTTATTTCTGTGCTTTTATATCCACAAAAATAAAATGACTAAGAATGAGCTTTGGATTAAATAAAACCCAGGTGGAATTGAGCGTCTTCAGCTAGGATTAATACTAGTGTGATTAAGGTTGTAATCCTGTTTAAAGGTTCATATGATGCAGAATTCAGAGCTTAATCAATGATATCAAGCTGCACGGTCCACAAAGCAACAAAACCGCATCAAACTATTACATTTCCATAGCTATGCTTCACAGTTGATATGAGGCTACTCTGGAGAAGTTTTTCCTAATTGAATTTTAATTTTATGGATTAAACATCTAATAAACTGTGTGCAACTGATCAGTTTTCTTAATTTAAATGATGAAAGCACTTCTAAAGTTTGATTTTACATTATACTTGGTTAAATATGTCATCACTAGCTGCGGGTTTCAAAGCCGGCGGTGTTGTTTAATGGTTTAGATATTTTATAGATTGCTGTGGTTGAATGTACGTAATTGAAAACACACATATACACACAGGTAGTAAACTTGATTTTAATGTTTGGTAGTTTTCAATCTGCATCTTTAATGTCAGGTATTTGGTCTTCAAAAGGATACTCATGAACTTCTTGAATATAAGAAACATGAAAATCAGCTGGTTTCAGATCATCGCTTTGCAAAACAAAAATCACAGTCAGCTTCCAGTACAGACCTTTTCATTTGCCTCCAGAACAAAATGACTTTTATATTAAAAATGCTCTCTATTTCCTGTCTTCCAGCTGCTTCCCTCTTTGGATGAGAGCCCCCTCACCTTTTTACCTGGTGTCTGTCAACATCTCAGAACACCAGCGATGTTCAGCTATTCAACCTTATTAAGAGCCTCTTTTCTCCACCCTACTCCAGCCCAGCCCTTCTCCTGTGTGATGTTGTAGCACAAACTGTGAAAGTGAACCATAGCGGATTACATATAAATATACGAGAAAAAAATAAAAGCGTGTGCTTATGTCGATGTACCAAACTTTTGTCTAAACAAAATCACTTAAAAAAGAAAATTAAGCGTGAGAAAGCGAAGGCGTACGTGTTCGGATTCATTTCTAGTACTAAGTCGAATGATGGATGTGCTTTGGTGTCCTGAGCTCCTCCCCTTATTTGTCTCCACCCCTTTCTTTGTCTGTACCTCCTTGTAAAGGGGGAGGGGCTCTCCTTTTGTCCCACTCTGATTGGATGAGAGTGGGAAAAACAAACAAAGCCCCGGGAGATTTTTCTGAGAAACATGCTGTGTGTTGTTTACAGAAAGGTCCTCTTTGATGTACATAGATTTCTCCGGGCGAGGATTTCGTCTCTATTCTGTACGTGTGTTGAAGAGAAATATAAATGTGAGTCAGACATGAAGTTGTAAGAAGTGGTGTGAGTATCCTTCTATTTACCATCATCTTTCAACACTATTTGGAAGCAAATATGACTACCGCTACATGATTAATATACTGTGTATTTAGAAACCTCTTCTATGGGCTTCTGAGTCATACAAGACCAGCAAGTGATCCTTTTGTTTGTTTCTC
Source organism: Rhamphochromis longiceps (assembly GCF_057381845.1). Taxonomy (NCBI): domain Eukaryota; kingdom Metazoa; phylum Chordata; class Actinopteri; order Cichliformes; family Cichlidae; genus Rhamphochromis; species Rhamphochromis longiceps. The sequence goes on from NC_140567.1 coordinate 17,427,286, forward strand.
TTGTTTTTCTTGTTTTTAACTGGTGGCTTATTTTTCTACATTTCTTCTTTTGTGTTTTTGTTTTATGTTATTCATTTGTATATGTTCTCTTTGTTTTAGAATAATCCTCCATACTGCTACTGATATTTGCTGGTATTGCTATTACAGGACATATCTTAAAATGTACTTCTTCAGCACGGAGGTAAATTCAGACTATTCCTGTCTAACTGTCTACGTAAGTCTGCTTTTGACACTTCTCACACGGGGAATGTCTGGTGCCTGTTCTTTCTTTCAGACTTTCTCAATAGCAATGCCATACCAAACCCTGTGTTCAGCCAGCCCAAATTAATCAATCTGACATCCAGTTGATTTAAGGATTGAAATTTATATTGAGTCATTTCTAAGAACAGCAGTTAATCAACATGGTAACCTAGCAACAACTAGAAAATCCCATCACTGACTTGGGTGCGGATTAAAGGTACGTTATGGAGTTTGCATACGATATTCTGCTTGCATTCAGTATTTCACACCAAAGAAAGCTGTTTAAGTATCCCCGATCCGTTGATTATGGTTATGAATACGAAGCATTTACTTCATGTAAAGAAAAACCTTTGAAATGTACAGTGTTTACACCTCCTCATCAAAACCTTACTCCTGTTAGCAGTGGAAAACTCCACATGGTACCTTTAACTTCAGTGTTATCTAGCAGTATGCACCCACTGAGCAAACGTGGCCAAGTTATAATGTGAAGAAAAAAATCCGATCCTGCTGCTGTCTGAACACTGCGTTTGAGTTCTTCATATGATCAGTACTGACGATCGGCCAATTTTTAGTGGAACTGTATGTAATTCTGTATGTGGCCACATGAGGAACAGTGTGTAGAGAAACCCACAGGAGGTCACTGTCGAACCTTCTGAACGTGTTACCCAAAGCACTTCTGTTCCTGCTTACTTACATTGAAATGTGTATGTTTTCAGTGTTGACATATGCATATGTTTGGACATTGTTTAACACCGGTCCCCCTCTCCTGTGCTGTAAACTACAGACAGTTATCAAGCTTACTCTGTGTGTTGTCCTCTTAGTGGATTGGTTGTGTGAATCAGATGTGATTCAGAGAAAATAATGGGAGATTATTAACATTTTTCATGACTAAATTATGAAAATTGTATTTTTGTTTAGTTGTAAATTTATTTTATTTACAATGGCCCTCCCCATGTGCATGTAAGCCCTTTGAGATGCAATAAATTCAATGATGGATTGAACTGTCTGGCTCCAAAATGACTGCTTTTATTTCAGTTTCACCACATGAAAACGCTACATTATAGGTTTTTTTCTTATAACTGTCTTTTGCTGTGGCTCTGTCCTCCAAAAGAGGTCTAAAAGAGTAGAGTTGAAAAACATGTGTATGTCAAAATTTGAAATGATCACAAAATAATCAAGAAACACACATCCTAGGCCGGTGTCTCTTCCCAGTTATTCCAATCTAGATGTGGGGTTGTACAGTCTGGGTGTAGAACGAAGCATGTGTAGTCTGTACTGACTATTATGATTTCATTCTGAGCATGAATGCTTCAGTGTTAGTATTTTGTTTGCTGGCATTTTTGTCTTATGTCTTAGCCAGAAGTGACCATATTTGAATGAAATGGAGTGATATCAGCAAGTCATTTTTTGTGCTGTTTTTTGTTTTTGTTTTTTGCTCAATTGTTTTGTCTTTTTTTAATTTAACTTTATTTCTCTAAGCCATATGTTGATAAAAAAAATTTTTTTTCCTTTACTCATTCAGAACCTAAACTCCACAGTGTCCAAATTTAATTGAATACTTTTCTGCAAGTTTTTTAAACAAGAAAACAGATCCAATGTGAAATGTGTCATTTTCAGTTTAAAAAATTTCAGCTTTTTCAATCATTTACGCAATAAAAACCTATTAATCTGTAAGGTTCTCCACATTAGTCTGTGGATAAACTAAGTTTACCTTTGACTGGAGAAGCCAGTGCAACCCCATACATCTGAGAGAATTTTCTTCATCCCTGTTCTTCCATGAAAAAAATAACTTTTTTGCATGTGCTGCCAGTTTTTAAATCTCACTAGAGTGATTCACATCTGGGCTTATAATCTTGATCCCATAACACTCTGTTTCTTCTTTTTTATTGTCTCAGTAGATTTGCTAAAGTGCTTAAGGTTGTAATCCTGTTTAAAGGTTCATATGAAGCAGAATTCAGAGCTTAATCAATGATATCAAGCTGCACGGTCGCATCAAACTATCACATTTCCAAAGCTATACTTCACAGTTGATATGAAGCTACTCTGGAGAAGTTTTTCGTAATTTAATTTAAATTTTATGGATTAAACATCCAATAAACTGTGTGCAACTGATCGGTTTTCTTAATTTAAAAGATGAAAGCACTTTTAAAGTTTGATTTTACATTATACTTGGTTAAATATGTCATCACTAGCTGCGGGTTTCAAAGCCGGCGGTGTTGTTTAATGGTTTAGATATTTTATAGATCGCTGTGGTTGAATGTACGTAATTGAAAACACACATATACACACAGGTAGTAAACTTGATTTAATGTTTGGTAGTTTTCAATCTGCATCTTTAATGTCAGGTATTTGGTCTTCAAAAGGATACTCATGAACTTTTTGAATATAAGCAACATGAAAATCTAAAAAAAAAAAATCCCCCCCCCCAAGAAATCCACATTTAAAACCTTCCATTACACAACAATATTATAGCATTATAGCAAATCCAATATCCTTTAGATTTGGAAAAATATATGCAGCTCAAGTAAATTGTTGGATTGTTCGGATCCATCTTAATGCAACCCAAATCTGTAGCCTCACATTAAATATATAGTTACAGTATGTGGCTAACAAAACATCTTTTAAAAGCCTTCTACTTTTTCATAAATTAGCACCACATCTTCTGGATAAGCACCAACACAGTTATGTTCACAATAATGAAACGACATTTCACTGTGTTGCAAGAACAGAGAAAAAGATTGCAAGACTCACAGAGAAAAAAAAACTATTTTCTATAAGGACCCTTTCTCTATTTAGACAGACGATTTGTCTTCAAAAGGTAGTTTGAAAAAACAAAACAAAAAAACAAGATAGATACACACAGTGGAACATGTTCAATTAAAAATGTTTATAAAAAAGTTATTTCCATATCTCCATATAGTTCAATTGCGAAACAAGAGTTACAATAATTTTTCCTGGGTCTTTTGTCAAACTTGATGCGCACTAGTGGAGAAGACTTGTAGTGCAGTCTTTTCATACAGGGAATAAATGTACCAGGGATAATATAATATACACACTTTTCAACCTTCCAAAGAGGTCATATCTTTAAAAAAAAAAGGTCAAATTAGAAACAGCAGATCAGAATGATCTGAAAAATACATATAATATATATGATTTTTCTCAGTTGTTTTTTTTTTCTTTTTAGCAAATAAATTAGAAAAGCTGAAGAGCCACAGTTCTGATGCGCTGACGAGTTTCTCTTGTCAACACAGAGTCTGAATGGCTGTGTGTGTGTGTGTGTGTGTGTGTGTGTGTGTGTGTGTGTGTGGACCAGTGTAGCAGGAGCCACTGGGAGGCACAGGAGGTCACAGGAAGGCAGTTGTTGGGCCCCTGATTGATGATTAAAAACGAGGAGTGTGTAGAGGTTGGGGGGATCCTGTGTTTTTTAGGCTACCTGGCACGCGCTTGAGTCCCCATGGACCCAGTTGCAGATCTGAGCATATTTCAGGGGTGTTATCCTCACTGCCACGTTGTAATCCTGCTGCGTCCCGTCCCCATTAACATCCACCCACTGGTGACCGGAGAAGACTCCAATGATCTTTCTCTTCCACTTCTTCTTGCCTGGTTCTTTGAGGCGGATGTAGACCCCAGAGCCACTGGAGCCAGGTTTGGCATCGCAGTATTGGTACAACAAATCACTGGATTCCTCAGACACGGAGCAGAACCGGTACACCAAGTTACCAGGTCGGTCATCATCGAAGCCGGAGAAGTGGATCCTCCCAGCAGGAAGCTTCTTGACTGAGGAGATCACACCCAGATCCATGTGCTTGACTTTTGAGGATTTCTTCAGCTCCAGAACAGCATAGTCGTAATCCGCAGCCAGTCCACCCGACACGCCTTTGAACCAACCCTTAGGAACCTGGGTCTTTTTGACTCTTGTCCACCTAAATGATGGTTTCTCAGATTCCACGCTTCGCCTATTCCGGTTCTTCCTACTTTTCCCTTTTCCCCTCCCTTTACCGCCATTCTCATCCTTTTCCTGTCCGTCTTCTTGAGCTGTGTCTCCCTTTCTTCTTCTACCTTTTCGTCGTCCTCCTCTCTCTCTGCCTCCTTTCCCTCGCCTGGATTTCTCCTTCAGAATCCCGACACGTAGTTTCTGCACTCCATCTAGATAATCCTTTCCATCATGGATGCAGTGGGCAGCAGTCAGCACATGTTTAGGGGATACCAGAACCCCAGAACAGCCTGTGGACACCTTCACAGAGGTGGAAAACGGATATTTGGTAGAGAACTGCTTATCAGCGATGGTGAAGCGGGTATCTGTGCCATACACCTCTCGTTTGTGGCGAGAGCTAGACGAGGCATTTCTGGACCATGCAGTCATCTCGTTGAGACCCTGCACAGAAATGGAAGTAAACGTGCGTGTGCCATTTTCGTAGACTGTCTCGTAAGACAAGAACTGCTCCAAGTCTTCCAGGGAAGGTGAAGGAAGGCGACGCTGGCACTCGATCCCACAAGTCCCACTTAGCTCTGGCTGTGGATGAGCTGAGAAGCTTGGGCTGCTGAGAGGCACAGTACGTCTTTTCCTCACCAGAGGAACTTTCCACTGCGGCCAGGTGTACTCATCATCTACAGCAGCTACAGCCACCACAGCCAGCACTGTCACTGCTGTCAGGACACAGAAGGGTATGTGGCCCATTGTTAAGTTGGGCCTGGCTCTGAAAAATAAGAACATATGAGGGAATTATTATTCTTATTCTTATTATTATTATACTTTCTTTAGCCACACATGATACTAATTGTAGCATTGATGGTTGCTCACTCCACTCTTAAAACTCTATGCTAAAATAGCTCAACATCAGTACATCATTTGCCATATATTTATGGCATAAATATATTTATGGCATAGAGGATATATCCTACTGACTTTGATGACATCCTGCCTTTTCCTTTGTCACCTGCTAGCATTACCACAAGCGTGAACTGTTGGATGGATTCCCATAAATCTTGCCCATTTAATCCTTCGCTAACATCAAAACACCAAAAGAACAATTGCCATAAAACTCTCTGCACATATTCGTGGTCCCAACAGGATGTACACTGCTGACTATGGTGACTCTCTTAGTTTTTCTCTAGCAGACACTCACACCATCGTGAGGGTGACACTTAGCCTCCTAGGACCTGGCGTCCACATATGTGGACATTACATTTTGGGTCATTTAGACCAAAATACTAAATCTTGCTCAACAAGGGCCTGATATCCACTTACGAGGACATTATATTGCAACTGTTCTATCGAAATTTCAAATGAATATCCTCATATGTGGCTCTCATTTTTCTCAGAAACAAAAATTAGACCAAAAAAAATCTGGTAATTCTTTGTTTTTATATTCATCAGGTCCCAATCAGCCCAAATATCAAAGGGAAATTAAAAAATGCATGCCATGTAAGAGTTCGGGTCTTAGGAGGTTAAGGTTGGTGTAATCTTTAGTCATCTGTGTTCCCCAGAGGGTGAACCATAAAGATTCTTGCAATGACAAGCTTTTCATGTGGGACCACAAATTTGTCAACATTTCCCCCTTTTCCTGAAATACACTCAACAAAAATATAAACGCAACACCTTTGTTACTGCTCCCATTCCCCATGGGATGGACGTAGAGACCTAAAATTCATTCCAGATACACAATATAACCATCCCTCCCAAACAGTGGTCACAAATCAGTCCAAATGTGTGGTAGTGGGCACATCTGCCATATTGAGATAATCCATCCCACCTCACAGGTGTGCCACATCAGGATGCTGATCTGACATCATGAGTAGTGCACAGGTGTACCTCAGACTGCCCACAACAAAAGGCCACCCTGGAATGTGCAGTTTTTTGCGCTATTGGGGGTCTGGGGACCCAGAACCGGTCAGTATCTGGTGTGACCACCATTTGCCTCATGCAGTGCAACACATCGTCGCATGGAGTCTATCAGATTGTCAATTGTGGCCTGTGGAATGTTGGTCCACTCCACTTCAATGGCTGTGCGAGGTTGTTGGATATTCGTGGGAACTGGTACACGCTGTCGTATACGCCGGTCAAGCACATCCCGAACATGCTCAATGGGTGACATGTCCGGTGAGTATGCTGGCCATGCAAGAACTGGGACATTCTCAGCTGCCATCTGCCCTGAACAATGTGAACCATGATTCATCCGTGAAGCGCACACCTCTCCAACGTGCCAGACGCCATCGAATGTGAGCATTTGCCCACACAAGTCTGTTACGGCGACGAGCTGGAGTCAGGTCAAGACCCCGATGAGGACGACGGGCATGCAGTTGAGCGTCCCTGAGACGGTTTCTGACAGTTTGTGCAGAAATTGTTTGGTTGTGCAAACCAATTGTTCCAGCAGCTGTCTGGGTGGCTGGTCTCAGACGATCTTGGAGGTGAACCTGCTGGATGTGGAGGTCCTGGGCTGGTGTGGTTACACGAGGTCTGCGGTTGTGAGGCCGGTTGGCTGTGCTGCCATATTCTCTGAAACGCCTGTGGAGACGGGTTATGGTTGAGAAATGAACATTCAATGCACGGGCGACAGATCTGGTTGACATTCCTGCTGTCAGCATGCCAATTGCACGCTCCCTCATTGCTTGTGGCATCTGTGGCATTTTGCTGTGAGACAAAACTGCACATTCCAGGGTGGCCTTTTGTTGTGGGCAGTCTGAGGTACACCTGTGCACTACTCATGATGTCAGATCAGCATCCTGATGTGGCACACCTGTGAGGTGGGATGGATTATCTCAATATGGCAGATGTGCCCACTACCACACATTTGGACTGATTTGTGACCACTGTTTGGGAGGGATATTATATTGTGTATCTGGAATGAATTTTAGGTCTCTACGTCCATCCCATGGGGAATGGGAGCAGTAACAAAGGTGTTGCGTTTATATTTTTGTTGAGTGTATATAAACATTCACGACATGGACACGCTAAAAAAAAAAAAAAAGAGACCATTAGTCATCCTGATATGACAAATCATAATAATCCTCTAGCTGTAGCCAACAGGTTGTTCCTCTGAGAACTATTGGACAGAATGAATTTTGGTTGGTTCAGACTAAAACACCTCAATATCATGAGATCATTTGCCATGCAATTTTTTTACATGCCATTGTAGTGCATGGAGGACATATTCCACTGACTAGCGATTCCCTGCTAGTCGTCCTGAGCTTCAACTTAAGAAGGCTGAAACCTATTGGATGGTTTCCCATAAATATTAGTGCAGAGATCCATGGTTCCCAGATGCTTAACCATAATGACACTGGCAATGCCTTGGCTTTTCATGTAGGACTACAAACTGTCAAAATTTCCCATTTATTAATTGTAATATCTAAACATCCACAACATGAATTAGCATAACAATTTAAAGTTGGTGGTTCCCCAAATTATGAACCACAATAACTTTGGTCACCCCAAGGTTCATGTTTGTGGTTTTGAAGTGAAATGTCTCAACACTTTTTGTACTGTTTGCCAGGGATTTTTTTCCCCAGACACTAATAATTAAGTATGTTCAGAATATAGGAACACTCTGATTTCCCTGGAATGAAAAGGTCCAATGTTAAGACCCCTGGATCACAATATGCACAGTCCCAATACAGCCACAGGGAGGCAATATAGCCCAAAACATTAGAGATGTCCAACAGACTTGCAGTTCTGCAGCACTACAGTTGGCTGTACAGCAGTGTGACAGCACATCACACTTATGTATTTAAATGCTTGCCAAAAATGGTTGCAAATTGGTGCAGTTTTATTTTTATTAGAAGCACTCAGTTTAAAGTAGTCTTGTGCTCCTCAGACATGTCTCTGGAGCTGTTACATTAGCTGTGTGGTTGAAAGATTTATATCCTCTGAATCTTGCTGGAGGCTGCGGGGAGAGAAAAGGATAAGATGAACCCTGATCCTCCGAATGGGCTGAGACATTGGCTTGGAGGTTCGCCACAATGGTTAACCTTCTCTTTCTGTAATGACAGTATCTGGTTTCCTTAGCTGCACTCGACTCTTTGCATGCACACGAATGACATCAAACACTGAGACTGTGCAGTCTGCACACAGCCTGCTGGCTCGTGCTTCTACTGTACGACTGTGACGTTGCCAACAGCCCTGATAAACCTAAAAAGAAAATTACAATTTGTGTGCGTTTTAATAGATTCAGCAGACCGTCACTTCACTGCAGAGCAGTTTCGTCAGCGTGGCTGTGGTGATGAAGTCACACGTATGCAAGGAGAGAGAATGATTTGGCACAAAAGTGCAAATCCAAAAGTTAATTTTAAACAGAAGTCAGGGGTGAAAATATACAGGGTTGAAACTGAGTATGACAGACCAGCTGGAACACAAACCTTTAAGATGGGGCAAGGGAGGTGGGGGGTTCCAAAGACACACTGCCTTTCAATTAGATGCTGATGTGTTGTGAAAAAGGCATGCTGCCTGGTTTGGTACAGTTCCCAGGAGACTCAGCTGAGACAGAGAACCTCACTGGTCAAGGAGTCAACCCTCCAGCTGATAAACTTGTCATTAAGCACACTGTCCTTCAAGTAAGTATAACTGTAGTTGGGACTTTTTGGCTTCAGCTTACCATAAATCTTCTAATAAAACTTACCCATTGGCCATCATTTAGCCACCCTACAACAGACAGCAATAAACTACAAGCCCACAAGAGCTGTAAAACTCTCTCAATAAATGAGAAGACAAAAATGACGTTTAGTTTTGTGTTTAACTTCACACTCTTGCTGCCAGACTCAGACACAAACACACAATCTAGGAGAAAGCCTGCAATTATTCGACAGAGAGTGGAAACTGATATGCTGCCATGGTGGCTCTCGGTCTTAGCAGAAGGCCCTCATTTCAGGCTGTGCCCTCTTCCTCCCTCCATGGAAGAAGTCACAGGAAAGTATCGGGGGCGCCCGGGAGATAAACGTCACCAAGGGGTGGCGCTGTGGCACAATGGTGTATAATGAAATCAGTAAGCGTTAGCATTCACTGAAGCCTTTTTTTCTTAATATTAGATCCACTTCTGTCAGTCAGGTGGTAAAGAGATAAAAGATTCAGAAATCTGACAAAAATCTGACATTTTTACTTTGATTAAAAAAATCAAAGTAAAAATGTGAGGCGTGTGTTTTCATTGGCAACACTAAAATGTAAATAAATCTACAATTAAATCCCATATTTAGCACATATTCAGTAATTCCACATCTGCATCACCTGTACGTGGAGAGTAAATTGACAACGTGTCTATTTAAGAATGCACTGAAAGTATTTCAGTGTGCCCTAAGGGAATAACATCGCACAACAATAGTAATTATACTCAAAATTACTGAAGCCCGTGTGTGTGTTTGTGTTTGCACTCTAATCCAATTAAATCAACTTTTAAAACATCAACAGGTCGGAGTAAAACGAAAAGAAAATCTATTAAAAATGTAAATAAGTTTTAAAGAAAGAAAGAAAGAAAGAAAGAAAGAAAGAAAGAAAGAAAGAAAGAAAGAAAGAAAGAGACTGAATAAAGTCAGTCATTCCCCGCGTTCCCCATCGGGACACAATAATAATGGGTAAGTGTGCACAATAGCGCTTCCTACCTGCTCGCATTCGATTGATGGATCTGCCAAATCCGCAACGTTATTGTTTGTTTTCCCAGGACCTACACAAATGAACTGGAAAACAAACGGGACTTCACTGCATCCCAGACCTTCTGCTATCAGCAGGGCGATGGCTGCCTTCTCCTCATTGCTCCTTCAAAGAGGCTGAGAGACAAGTCGCTCCGCTCACACTGCACTTGATGCTGAGGAGGGAGGGAGGGAAGGAGGTAGGAAGGGAGGACTGAGGAGGGAGGAAGGGAGGCAAGGGGGGAAAATGTGAAAGGGACTTCTTTTTTTTTCACTTGTGACAAAAGCTGTTCACATATGGGTGGGACCAGACCTTGCGATCTAACTAAAAGGCTGAATCGGGAGTGTCAGTGGTCTATTCACCAGCAAACCCGGTCTGCGTGGAGGAGGTGGAGGAGGGGAAAAATAAAAATGAAACGCACCTCAGTCTGTAGAACTGTGGAGGAATTAATTCAAGCGGTCGCTACAGAGTGTGGGGCGTTTCTGTTGTGGTGCGTGTGAGTCTCCACATCTGCAGCGCTCTTATTCTACAGCGTGAGGTGTAAACGCCACAAAAATATCATAAGCAGCTGCTATTAACATGTTTTTTTTTCCTTCTTCACCTTAATATATCAAACATATTCACCGATTACCGATATAGTTTTATACTTTTTGACCCTTCAAATCGAATTCCACACCTTTTGATTTAGTGAGGCCACTGTTGTTGTGACTTAGCGCTATATAAATTTAACTGAACAGAGCTGGATAGATTTGTTACCCCTTAAAAGATCCATCTGTTACTTATATTTAAGTTAATTCTGTCCTCTAAGCATCTAATCTTTGAGATTTGAGGTTCCAACTCAGGTATGGGACTCTTATTATCTATCAGTGACTCCATTTATTTACGTTTAAGTACACAAAAAGATACACATATGTGTGCAGGAAGCCATAAAGCTTGACACTTTACTTATATATTTCGTCCATGCTTTTTCTTCCATGTAATTCATGAGGTACTTTGGTAAATATGGATGCTGACGACCTCGCTCTGCTGGTTGACTTGGCAGGCTCGTCTGCTGCCTTCATTATGCAGCAACCCACTCAAATAACTCTGCTTGTTTAGTCTTTGCATTATACAATCTGGAAACCAAACGGGACAAAATGAGAGGAGGTCTCAACGCCACTGTGACTATATGGTTGAAGTCTCAATGAGCCAAGAAAAATATGTGTGTAATGAGAGGGAGAGAGAGAAAGAGGACGGATTGGAGGGGAGAGTGATGATACGCATGTGGCTCAGGAGGGAGTGCAGGGAGTGCAGCATGCCATTAGGGACAGAGAGTGATCTTTGAGTAAGCTCCGCTGTCACTCACTCTGATGTACAGCAGGAGCTTTCAGTCTTCTTCTACTGGTTATAGAATTACACCTGCTCCTGAAACTGGAAGCAGAGGAGACTTGGGTGGCCCACAACACCTGACAATGTTAATGATCATGATGGGTGTTTGTCTCTGGTGGTGGTGATCACACACGCGTGTACAACTACAAAGCCTGATGTTTTCCAAGCAGGATGCACAGCAATAGTTGTATTAACCATGCCCGTGGTATCTGGGTGTGGTCCTCACTTCTCTTTCAGACTCCGTAGCTACATTTTGAGAGAAGTCAAGTCAAGTCAAGTTTATTTATAAAGCACATTTAAAAACAACCGAGGCTGACCAAAGTGCTGTACAATAAAATACAAATATAAAAATACAATAAAACACAAGTACATAAAACACCTCACTGATAAAACAATAAATTAAAACAATAAGTTAAACCTTGCTAAAAGCCAATGAGAAGAGGTGAGTTTTAAGAGCAGTTTTAAAAGTTCCAAGGCTTGTGGAGAATCTGATGTGAGGAGGTAAACTGTTCCACAGTCTGGGTGCAGCCACAGCAAAAGCCCTCTCTCCCCTAGTCTTTAGTCTGTACCTGGGAACATCTAAAAGCATCAGGTCTGCTGACCTCAAAGATCTCCTGGGGTGGTAAATGCTAAGAAGCTCTGCCAGGTAAGGAGGTGCAGTACCGTTAAGAACCTTAAAAACCAGCAGTAAAATTTTAAAATCAATCCTAAAAGCAACTGGGAGCCAGTGGAGAGAGCAGAGGACCGGAGTGATGTGGTCTCTCTTTTTGGAACCGAGAAGAGATTGATCCACTGGCCAGTGACTCCTACAGTTCCACAATGATTTTGCATAGTCATGCTCACGCCCAGCATATTAAGTTAAGCAGAAGGCTGCACAGACAGTGGAAAAACATAGTGCATGTGACATCACTCAAGAGGAACTTTTTTTTTAACGGTTAAGTTGGGTTACCGCTCATCATCTCTCTCAGATCACTGAAGCCACAGTATGTAAATCATTTTGGTAATTAGCTGGGAGGAGCAGTAAAATGAGACATGAAAAAAGGAAGAATTTGGATTTTGAGAAAAAAATAGTACAAAAAAAAATGAATCAGAGAATTCTTGTGCTCATGAAGGATACTGTCAGTTTCTGTAAATCTTGTATGTTGATGGTTATTCTGTGTCTCTCTCTATTTTAACCTTATCAAGGGTGTTCCCGGTGACCCTGGTTTGGCAAGTGGTGGATGAATGAATGGATGGAAAATTTTATTTGTTCACATTTGCATCCTTTAATCTGCTTTAATCAGCCTACAAATTGAAAATTTGTATTATAAAAAGAGAGTAAGACCGATGCAATGGGACTGCATGGCTGTGCAGCCGATGCCTCTGAGTGTCAGTTTTCTCAGCATCGTCTCACATACCAAAGACGTGCACGTTAAGTGATTCTAAATGGGTTTAGAGTTTGATCATGGTCTGATTTCTGGCCGGGCACCCTGCTCAGGATTTTATCCATTGTCAGCTTGGATAGGCTCCAGCCCCTCACTACCCTGTCCAGGATAAGACAAGGTATAGTTAATAAATGTGAAATACATGAAACACAGGAATTTTGAACCCCAAACTGATCATCTGCAACACAGCATACACTTAAAACGTGACAGGCTGTCAGAAGGCTCAAAGGTTGAATGGTCAGAAAAGTGACTTTGCACTCTCACCCACCGACCTGCCCCAAAGTGCATCTCAACACAAACTGTTTCTAAAATTAGTCACAGGCAAATATTTATGTGTCAGTCCACACAGAGTCTGGTTGAATGGTCAAGGTGAAATGTGGTTGACTCTTTAGTAACTAAAAGTGGCTGGCAGCAGTTTCCACTGGGTGTTGTGGAAGTAAAGTTCAGCTATGGCAAAATGCTTTTTGGTATCAGATGTGATGTAAATGTGGGCTTACAATAGCAAAGTGTGCACACTGCACAAATATTTGCTCAACTCATATTTCAAACAACCATCCTTGCTTGCATGAGGCAGATGTTAGTACAGGTGCAAATGTTAAACTATAATGCTTCTTTTTTTTTCCTTATGAGGCTTGTTCATGTAAGTGGCCCCACTTCGTCAAACTGGACAAACTTGTAATGAACTGCTTCTCTCAGACTGATGATTCAATTCAGGTTTATTTATATAGCTGCAAATTAGAAAAACAGTCACCTCAGGGTGCTTTATATTGTGAGGTAAACACCCTACTGTATTCTGGAGAAAAATCCCAAGAATCAAACAACCCCCTATAAGCAAGCGCTTTGTGATGGTGGGAAGGCAAAACTCCCTTTTAGCAGGAAGAACGAGGCTCGTCTGCTCAGGCTGGTTGGGGGTTGAGGGGAAAGACAAGAAGAGAAAAGAAAAGGAAAAAAATGAAGAGGGAGAAAGGTCAAAACACAGACTAAAGGAGAGAAAGGACAAATATAATGACATGCTGCAATGGTGTATAAACATGTGGGAGTGAAAAGAGGTGAGTGGAGACTAAGTGCTCAGTGCCTGACAGTGCATCCACGTGAAGTCACGCAGCAGTCTGAGCCAATAGCAGTGTAACTAAGGGATGGTTTGAGGTCACCTGATCCAGCTCTAACTATAAGCTTTATCAAAAAAGAAAGTTTTAAGCCTAATCTTAAAAGTAAAGAGGCTTTCTGTCTGTAGAATCCAAACTGGGAGCTGGTTCCACAGTAGAGACGTTTGATAACAGAAGACTCTGCTACTTTTAAATACCCTAGGAGCCACAAGTAAGCCTGCAGACTGAGAGTGATGTGCTCTATTGGGCTCACACAGTACTATAAGGTCTTTAAGATAAGATGGAGCCTCATTATTTATGTAGTTTTTTCTTTTGAGATTGCCTAAGGAAAGCATATATTAAGTAAAAAGTGCTTGACCTAGCACAGAGCCCTGTGGTACTCTCTGACCAACTTTCATGTGTGAAGAAGACGCATCATTTACATGAACAAACTGGAGTCTATCAGATAGGTATGATTCAAAGAATTGCACTGCATTTCCTTTGATAGTAACAGTGTGTTCTGCTCTCTGCAGTAATATGATCGGCAGCACTGAATACTGCAATGAGATTCAACAGGACAAGCACACAGATGAGTCTACCATCAGAGGCCATAGGAAGGTTATTCCTAAGCTTTACCAATGCTGTTTCTGTGCTATGATGAAACCGTATTGAAACACATCAAGTAGGCAATTCATCTACACATGATCATTCAGCTGTTTTAAAACAGCTCTTTCAAGAGTTTTTGAAATAAGTGGAAGGTTGGAAATTGGCCTATAATTAGCTAAGACAGCCGGACCAGGTTTTCATATCTGACTACAGAATATTAGAGTTTACAGCAAATTAGAGCTCTGTGCCCTTTGCACCACAAAATGAAACCTATCTGTTCATGAATTTGCTTGTGGATTATGTTAGCAGCAGAAAAGCTAGTGAAAGCCACGGTTTCTAAAGAACTCCTCCTAGGTGCCACTTAAGAACAAATCTGTTTGTAGAACTGCATCTTGCATAATTATAATTGTGTATTTGGGAGGCCGCTCAACACCATAACAAACTGGGACCGCTGTTATTGTAATCTGAACACAGGAAGACAAAGACACACAGAAAATGTTCCTGTTTTCAGTAAAAGTCAAGGTCAAAGGTCAAAGAAGATCAAGGAAAAACACTCACACACACAGAGAGAGAGTTAGAGCTTTATGTACCCTGTTCTGTATCTTCCAAACAGAAAAGCAGGGAGTGATATTCCTGGTCAGGGCTGCACTGTGGGGACAGAGGTTCTTTTGTGTTGTGTGTCACACCCTGACAGGAAGTACTCTCTTTGCACTTGGACTACTAGATGGGTTCTTAGTGGTGTGCCTGAGCACTCAGGATCAGACATTACAGACCTCTGCAGCAGTAAACCAGTATATGGGTGCGGTTCTTAAAGTTGTACACAAAGTTTTGTGGAGACATTCCTTCTTATTGACTTTGATCCCTGAGCAAATATTTACCTTTATTCATACACAGTAATTTAAGAGACTGCCAGTGATTTCCTGCTCTTAGTGACTTATTGTCTTGAAGAGATAAAACAAAAGCAGCACAAAGATTTGTTTCCTGTCCAAACAAAGCAGTCTGAAAGCTTGAAATGCTGGAAACTGCAGTTCCTCCAGTGGCCACTTGAGGCTGGATCCAAAATTGGGTAAATCCTCATAGACTCCCATGTTAACATACCAAGCTTCAGTGTTGAAATGAAAACATTAGCAGTCTGATGTATAAAACTATTTTTGCCCTTCATAAAAATCTGCAGGATGACCTATCACCTGTTTGCATTGTCTTAAAGCTTAAGGTTTGGCTGTCTTGATTGACAGGTTAATGCAAGTTAGATAACCCTGTCTGGCCTCCAGTTTTTTTCATTGAATAATAATTTTTGCCATAGTTTTAACCAACAGCAAGATAATGGTAACTAAAAAGTATGATGAGAGACGCTTTTGTCAGTGAATAAAAACGAGATAAAAAATATTCTGAAGAGACGAGAGCCAATCAGAACAAATTAAGTTGTGTAGAAAGGCGGGACGAGTTTGGAAGCGTTCCAGTCAAAAGTAATTTCTTGTCAGTAAGGAGAGACACGCACATTTGATCATTTATTTATTGAATAATTTGGGAAACAGTACAAGTAGTTCCCTGTTTCTCAAGAAAATGCAACAAAATATCAAGGCTCGGGAGGAAGACAAGAGTAGACATATTTTGCATGGATGCCAATGAAAATAAGACTTTGTAAACCGCGTGGAGCAACTCTCACCTGTAACAACACAACTAACTTTCATACTTTGTATGAGTGCATCAATTTTAGATTTTAACCTTATAATGATTAACTGACTAAAACTAGACTAAAATTAAAAGAATTTTGATGACTAAATTTTGACTAAAACTAAATGACTGAATCAAAATTTGATGTCAATATTTACACTGCTGCCCCGAACTGAACCCAATTTGTATTGACAACTTTTGCAGCATTTACTCAGAGTTTATAGATACAGTTTGCTAACCAAGCTTGCTAGCATTAGCCGACAAATCCTCACCTCACCCTTTCATCTAAATATGTATCTTCTGGTTCCGGAAAAGACAGCGGATGTGGCCAAAATGCCAACACTGAAGATTCAAAATGTGGACTCCAGAAACCAGTGAGCAGAGATGAGAAGTAATGAAATACTAATACTTTGATACTATACTTAAGTAGAATTTTCAGGTATCTGTACTTTTTTCTGACAACTTTTTACTTTTACTTCTTACATTTTCACACATTTTTAAAACAGGCGTGTTACTTTAGATTTGACAGTATCATTTATAGCGTTTATACCACGGGTTTAAAATTGGGGCCGATTGTAGGAGCCAGTGCAGGTGTCCGTAAGTTGCGGGTGCGGTACTTTAGAATCTAGCCAGTGCTACCCAAGATGAGGAAGCATAAAGGGAGTGACGTTCTTTTAAGTGTCATGTTTTTTCAAATGCGGCTTTCCATCAGCTCAGCAAACATCAGCAAACACGGAAAATGTTCGTGTTTGCTGATGTTTGCTAGCTTAAAATTCATTTTGAGGGAGATGGAGAAAGATAAGAAAGACCAGAGAGGAAGAAGAGAGGTTAGATTTAAAGGTAAGGACTGCGCAGTGACACTTGATAAAGTTTACATGTGATGTCATCATTTTAATTACATATTGGATTTGAATATGATGTGTTTTGATAAATTAGATATTTTCATATTGTGAAACTTCCTGCAAAACAAACTAAGCTAACCTAATTTTGTGTTATTCAAATGTTTAATGAAAATATCGCTTTGTCCAGGATAGACACAGTTTGCAGTACTGTGGTGGATTTGCAGTAAAGCACTGTGTTGCACAGTGGCTGTGGTACTCATGGTCAGAGTTAGGTTACATCAGGTGTAGCAGCAATGAATCTGCATTTCAGCTTGATGCTAAGATTCAGTCCCTTAATTCCAATTGATATCAAGTCCATACTGCTGAGTACAAAGATAGTATAAACAGTATAGTGCCAGTGTAGGAGATAGAAAAAAAAAGCCAAGATAGCTTGTGAAGCATTTGATAACATCTTGTTGAATTCAGTTGTGTAAATCCACAAAGAGCAACAGGTCACCATTAGAAATTATTGTTACTGAATTGTGATTCTTTTCCCTAAGCTGAGCCACTATGACAGATCTTTAGGTTCCCCCACCTTCTAAATCCCACTGACTCATGTACTAATATTGCTTTATTATTATATTAATCCAGCCTGTACTTTTTCACTTTTACTTAAGTAAAGAAAGTCTGTACTTCTGCCAGTGAGTGATGCACATTGGCTTCCTCCATATTTCACAGAGAACTTTGTTGCCCTTTTTGCTGTATATAGCGGCACACATTAAAGGTGCCCTACTCCTCCACGTAAACCACACTAATAAACAAACTCACTGACCCACAGTTCACTTCCACAGCTTTTATTTTGACAACTGAACGCCCTTTTAGCACTGCAGCAGAGTAAACAGACCACCATTGATCTGATAGGGTTCGCTGCCTGACTGACTGCCTCTCTCTCTCTTTCACACACACATGAAAACGCTAATACTGTATACATGTATAGTAACAGGTCATTTAGTCAAAGGTCTCTCTTAGATCTCCATTCAGTTTATAACCTTTTTAATAGTAAATATTTGGATAAATGGTCAGCCCGCTTTCAGAGTCCAGACTGTACACGTTGAAAGGCTCAGTGCAGTCGCACGTGCTCCTTTAAATATCGTGCAAATGAACAGGCAGCTGCAGTTTTACTGCAAACTTGTGAAGGCAGGTCACACACTATACAGCTCACTCTTTCATATTGTTGTCACAAAAGAATTTGTAATGCTATTTTTCAGCGAGTCTGGAAGTCTTTGCTCATTTTATTGTTTTCACAAATATCATCGATTCTTTTACTCTTGGTCTAATGCCAGGGTACTGATTTTGTGAGCTGTAATGGATGCTGTAAAGAAGAAGAAGAAGACAAATCACAAAGAACATGAATGTTTGCACCAGACTGTGTGACAAACTGTGTTTTGTTTGCACCAAGAACCACAACCTGTCAACCTGACGATGGCATGAGAGGAAGTCAGGGCAAAACAAGAACCGCTGCCAATGATCTTTGTATTGCATTTCTTTTTGGTTCGTCCGGTTTGCGTTGAGTGATTTTTCAGAATGACAGATTGGTTTTGCCTCTGTTAGTCTGCCCAGTTCCCAGATTGACAACAAAACCGCACTAATTTTTTTCTCAAAGACATTAAGGACATTTAGATCTGCAGTCTTGTCATTAGCATCTGTGCCAGGAGTGTTGCTGTGTGTGGCCTCACATTTGTACTGACTGCTCATAATCTGTTCCTGCAGAAAGAAAAAAAGAAGAAGAAAAAAGTCCATGGCATGCCTGAAACATCCAATTTGAATGTCCTTAATCCCCTCTCCACTGAAAAAAAATCAAATGTGCCCTGAGGGTAGGAAACAGAGCTCCTTTTGCTTTTTGCATAGTATTTGGACACTTGAGGTTTCCAGCTGTGACTGATGATCTTGTAATTTGTGCTCCTGTGCAGTCATGGTTAGTTCGTCAGCCCCAAAGAGCATGAACAGAATCGCATTTAAGGTTCCAAGTCTCCTTTGAAAAGGGCAACCAAAAATAGGGCGGTGCTTTTACTGACCTCTCTTGCACGGTTACCTCACAGAGATGATGGACTTTCAGCCCCTTCAGACAGGCAAGTTTAAGAAAACTTCTTTAGAAATGACTTCAGTCCTTATCCACAGTGTCAATACACAGAGTACAGCTGAGAAATCTGAACTCACAAAGAGGAAGTAAAACAAATACAAACAGAAACCTTATCTCCTATTGTTATAGCGTGTATGAAAAACGTGGAGTAGGCTTTATAGTTTTCACAAAATGTTGGCTTGAAATCACTCACCTACACTGTGCAATAACTGTTAGATTTGTATTGTTGATTGTCATTTATGCTTAGAAATATTTACTTATATATGCTTAGAGTTTTGTAATTAGTTGTAGATTGGTAGAGGTTTTGATCCTTGATAGTCTGCAAACTTTGTGTGTATTAGACAGCACTTTGGGAGCATGAGAGGTCATACCGTGTCTTATTATTTTATGGTAGGATTAACGTAGTTGCGTCTGTTCTAGTCTAAGTGCTCTTTGTTTAGATGAACTGCAGGACTTCCTCACCGTGTTATCTAGGATGAACCATCTAGGGTGAGGGGGAGGCTACCCTCTTCCTGACCAAGGATGTTTGACCCTTTGATCAGCACCACACACACACACACACACACACACACACACACACACACACACACACACACACACACACACACACACACAGGCAAGGTACTCTTTGTGTGTATGTAGACGTCATATGTTAATGAACTTATGCATATTCATGTAACCTCAATAAAAGAACAGTGGTACGGGAGAACGGACGAGAGCAACTGGGGTCAAGCGAAGGAACGGTGCCTGTCCGGTTCTCTCCCGTGCACGAGAAACATGAAGAAGTTTGCCTACTTGTGTCTTGCTTTGCAGTGTAATTATATTGCCTTCAACGTTCCAGCGGATGGGTTCAAGCTGCAAACCTATCATTAATTGGTCCTTCGATGCCGGAGCCCTGGAATCGCATTCACCGAGGGGAGGAGAGGCACGCTGAAAGACTGACGTCAGCCAGGAAGTTCCTGTGGATTCGCTGTATGTCTTTTCTCCTCGATGAATGGCGATTGGCGGGATTCGAGGCTGATATTACACGCTAAGCAACACCGAGTAAGTTTAGAGTCCAACTCTATAACTGTACGTCTTCGCCGCTCAGTGGGGCGTTGTCCGTGGCCGCTTAGTGGGGCTAAAATTACGTCTTCGCCGCTCAGTGGGGCGTTGTCCGTGGCCGCTCAGTGGGGCTAAAATTCGCCGTCTAAGTGGGGCGATGTACAAAGCCGCTCAGTGGGGTTTTTTGTACAGAAGCATTAAGTTGCAGAGTTGCGCAGTTCGAACTTTTTTTGGTTCGCCGTCTTAGTGGGGCGAAATACAGACCGCTGTGTGGGGTACTGTAGTGAGTTCTCCACCGCTCAGTGGGGTGTTGAGAAGTTCCGCGGGGTCCAGATTGTGCTGGACAGTAGGCCTATTTTGTGTTGTCGTCATTGTCGTCGTCGTCGTTGTTGTTGTTGTTGTTGTGTGTGAGTGTGTGCGGAGCAGAACATGTGGTCTGTGACACCGACTGTTGTTGTTATCATGGGTTTCTAAGCAACCAAGAGTGAGTCGGAGGGAGACAGACGTTTGTGCTGGACTTTGCTCCTGGCAGCACAAAGTATTTATGTAAAAAAGAGAGAGAGCGACGGCTCCACAGCTGCGCGGGTTCACGCGAGCGCGGTCACGCGGACCTGAGCCGTGCGGTTAATCGCAGGCTTATAAATGGAAGAGATTCAAATGTTAGAAGTTTTCAGAAAACACACCAGCCTTGGAGAGCTGTGGAGAAGGCCAGCCCACATCAGCAGCACTTAAGATATGCTCTGGTGAATGGCTTTCCCCCCACCCCTTGCTGACACAATGTTTATTCTTTAGCTTGCCCTGATCGACAGCAGCCTGTGTGCCAGACCATAGATTTAATTGAGGTGGATAGTTGTTAAAAGTAATCTACATTAAGCTTGTGGTTGCTTAAATTCAGTACAATGACATGTGAGGTGAAGTGATATAGGTAAATATTTAAACTCATGAAGTGCATAGAGGCACTTGACCTGTGTGAAAGACTGTCGTCTTGTTATGAGCCATTGTTGAGATATGGAGCACACCTGTGAAAACAACTAATATGCTGAACCCTGTATGAAACATCTAAAAGTACATGATGGAGGAGCTGTGTTGAATATGAAAGTGTAAGACTTTGCCGCTGTGGGCAGAGCATGCAACTACTGTGTGATGTTGCGTTGCAGTTTTTTTCTGAGCTGATGAGCAAGCTACACGTTATCAGATCAAGAGCTGTCTGGGAACTACTCAAAGAGGGGGAAACAGGGAGTGTGCAGCGTTTCCGTGAGCAGTTTTCCTGCATCTTGACTTGTGTGTAGAGTGTTCATAACATCAGCATCATGTTTTTGTTTATTTGTTTTGTTGGGTTGAAAATAATTAAATAAATGTGTGATCATGCCTATGGATCACCATGGCACATATCTCCAGCCATATGATTTATTTATGCAGATGACAAAGTGAGTGTGAATGTGTCTGACATCACAGTGTTTTTGTGCACTGTGCAAAAGTAATTGCCTTTGATTGTGAGTGAGAGCGGTGATTCTGCAGGTCACCAGCTATTGTAACGAAAAAAAAAAAAAAAGAGTGAAAAAGAGACAAAAATTACTACATTGTAGACGAAGAAAAATAATCATGGGAAAAAGGTTTCGTGTTGATCAGCCGAAAAACAACTACAATGTCATTTTATGCTTTTAAGAAAGGATTGTTCACACAAACACACACACACACAGAGAGATGTGTGTTGATTAAGCAGTGATGATAATAATGAAATGTCTTAGTTTGTCACTTTCAGGTGAAAAGCAGACCTGAATCAATTTTCCACATGCAGCGGTCGGAAGAAAGTTATAGTTTAACATCATTGGAAACATGCAGGCCAAGTTTCTGGCTGACTTATTTACAGTGCCATGTGTTTCTCAACCTCACAAGCGAGCTCACTCCTCCCTGAAGATAAGGAATGCAGCTCCAAAGCAATAACATGATAAAGAGACAGCAGCAAGTCCTGAGCACAAAAAGTCCCAGCAAAGCAGCAGCAATGTGGACAAACAGCAGCAGCAGAAGAAAGCAAACCCATCTTCCTGTCTGATTGGATGAATTCCACGGAGGGGCGAGCAAGATGGCGGTGGCAGCATGTTGAAATGCTCAAAAAGGACTGAGTGACTCGGGCAAGCCACATGCGGCTAGCATGCTGGCTAGCGACATGAAAGAAATGGACCCTTCATGATGCGTTCAACGTGCCAGCGCTGTGGTGGGAAAGGCTCCATCATAAACACGCCCTGCACCGAGGTTCAGGCCAAGAAGAAGAAGACGATGACTTCCAAGCCCAAGAAGGTCAGCCTCAGCGTGGGCGAGCTGATTGTGAAAGCCGTGGCCGCTTCCAAGGAGCGCAACGGCCTGTCCGTGGCTGCTCTCAAGAAGGCTCTGGCTGCCGGAGGCTACGATGTGGACAAGAACAAGGCCCGTGTCAAGACCGCCATCAAGAGCCTGGTGGCGAAGGGCACTCTGGTGCAGACCAAGGGCACCGGGGCCTCCGGATCCTTCAAGATGAACAAGGCTACTGAGAGCAAAGCCAAGAAGCCCGCCGCGGCCAAAGCCAAGAAACCGGCAGCAGCTGCTAAGAAGTCGCCCAAGAAGGCAGCGGCAGCACTTCAGACACTAGCACAAAGTCAACCGCATCAGAGGAGGGACAGGACAAAGCTGAAGGAGAAACTGCCTGCTATTGGACTATTGAAGTGGCAGAGGACAATAGTGAGAGTGGTGAGAACACAAATTTTGTTATTAAATGTGGGAAATCAAAATTTGGGTTAGCAAACTTGGGGAAAAGAAAACTGACTGCTTAAGTTGGAAAATTGTGAAGGAGTCTGAAACATATACAAACATATACAGAATCACACAAAACATGCATTAACCCTACTAACACAAACACAAGAGAGCTTATGAAGATTAGACAACATCTTAAGCGTGTGAGTCTGTTTATCATCTTGTCCAAGTCACCTCGTGTGATGCAAAGACCAGTGGACTCACAGCACATTAGTTAA
Source organism: Rhamphochromis longiceps (assembly GCF_057381845.1). NCBI lineage: Eukaryota > Metazoa > Chordata > Actinopteri > Cichliformes > Cichlidae > Rhamphochromis > Rhamphochromis longiceps. Next base: position 17,450,309 of record NC_140567.1, read on the forward strand.
GAAATGATTAAATAATAGCAGAGAAGTGTGTAGGAAAGGCAGCTTTAAGAACATGCTCTGCTGGATATGCAGCTCCACAGACATGCATTAAACCTGCCTAATAACACAAACACATGTAATGAAAATTAGCTTGTTATCTTTCATCAGTGTTAAAATAGTGTCAATTTAGCAGACACTTGTTCTCAAATACTGAATTTATCCAATAAAAAAAAATTGACTCTCTAGGTTGCAGGACAGCAGTTTAACTTTTGTGGGGAAAAAAGATCCTGGTTTGACCAACCAGTGATCAGACAATAAATTTAGTTGTTAATATAGTAAATTGGGAGAAGCTTCCTGCTTGATTGATGCAGCACAAGTTTACTACTAAATTTACTGTATGAGGGAAATTCTCTTTTAGTGATAACATTTTGAACATGCATTTCTGTCGTCCTGTCATCCTAGTGGGTTAATAGCTGATTCAAATTAGTTGATCGGTCTTAGATTAATGAAAGGTGACTGAATTCTAGCACGAGTGAATGAGATGTGTTTGAGTTGTTGTGTGTTGAGTGGAGACTCTAAAACACTGAGTTTCCTGTTTTGATGTGCGAGTGAATCCTGTATTTAGATACACAACTCTGAATACATCAGAACAAACGTCTTTTGTGAAGTGCATGACAGCATGTCACATGTTTTATGATGAAGGGAAAAAGGAAAAATTGAATAAAATAGATCTGTGGCTTAAATGAGTGAAGAGCACAGACCGGGTGATTAAACTCATAGCTAATATGACATTAGGGTTATGTTGTGTGTTGTGCGGCTGATGGTTGGTTTGGAGTGAATCTAGCTGATGATTCTTCTCCTGTTGTGAAGATGATGAGGAGTTTGTGTCATGACTTAACAAGGCCTTTTTATTTTGATACTTTCACAGTGCACTGAGAGTTTGGTTTGATAATCTCTGTTATTTTTTATTTTTCATTTTTGAACAAGTACTGATTTTTGCTTGTGAATTTCTTTTCTTTGAGCAGATCTGCAAGTCGGGAATTAAAAGCGTTACACGTCGTCAAGGAAATTGTTGCAAGTGAGTTTCTCCACATTTAAAATGGGTTCAGGAGAAAGCCACTTATTTGGGACAATTAGGAAATGAGAGTCCCCCCCAAAAAGGATTCAACGAGGAAATCCAGTCTAAATTATTTTTCTTTTTGAAATAACGTCGTTTTGCTGAGCGTGGAAACGAATGCGATGATAATTTCCACAATTAGCAAAAGAAGGAACCACTGAGTGAATGAGTAAGAATTTTAAAATAACTGACTGACTGAACATGATTGTGTGAAGCTAACCCCCACCTGACAAAGGTGCAGATGAACCCATGTGTTTCCTTTTACAGGAGCAGAAAGATGACAGCAACACTCGAGGTTGCATGATGATTTAACCTTTTAAATGCCATTTTCTGTGTCTGTGCATTTATCAGGTGTGTTATTCATAGGCTTGAGTTGCTCACAGAGATAACTGTGACAAAGTATGCATACGCCTGCGCAAGCGCTAATATTTGCATTTTCTTTTCTTACAGCATGCCAGTTCTTCATGTGAATTGATGATGCGATTTATACCAGGACAACTGGTTGATGTTTTTTCCTACTACAGGATTTCTGGGTTTATGTGTGAGGAAAACTGTGTTTACAGGTTATGAGTGGTGACGCTGTTGCATTGTGTTGATGGGAAAATGTGAAGGTTACTTTGATAATGTGAATAACATGTGTGAAATTTCCTGTGTTGAGAACTGGTGTTACTTCTTTCCACAGCTAGGGATGGCTAACTTTATGGTGTTTTTATGGCACCTCTGGAATGTGGATGGCCGACGCCTGCCCACCAGGATAATCAATGTGTGTTGCTAATGTTTGTTTTTTGAGACTGCATGTACAAGATTCAGCAGAAGCGGACAAGTGACATGAGACAAACAAATAAGAGATGCGGTGTTATGGAATAGTTAATATGGGCTCATTAGCTGGCCACTTTTGAGCCCATAAATAATATATGAGTGGAGTGACTTTGCTTAAGAGCAGTCACCGATTACATTAATGTTGCCTGAGTACATGGGATGATCCATGTCTGAGGCGACTTATGAAAATAATTGTAGTTTACTGATTTGAGAAAACCTGCACATGACACTTGTCTTGCTGATGTTGAATGCTTCTTGTTCTTATGATACAATTGTTTACAGGTATGAAGTTTGATTTTACTTCCAGATCTTGTTTTCCAGGCCATGATGGTGTGTATGCAGGCTCCTGGGAGAGCCAGGTGTTAAGCAAACTTAATATGCAAAACACACTAACATTTTCATTGCAGGATTATAGGTCCAGGGTGGTGCTGCTCCAGGGGAGGAGATGCCCTGATGTTGCCTGGGATATGATCTAGCTAATCTTTTTCTTTAAGACAGGAATCCAGGTTTGGTGAGTTGACGCATGGGTGTGTCCATGCGTCAAGAGGTGGGGTCCAAGGAGTAACATTAAGCAATGTTTACTATTATTGTTGCAGTGATTTGTGTGATTAGCCGTTTTATTTACAAATATTAAACCTATGCAAGTGGTGCACCCATGTTCAGATGAGGCTTTGATGGCCTATAAGTGAAGTTCACTGAACTAAAGAATGTGGTTTGATGATTGTTGACATACTCTCCAAATAGTTTGTCTTCCTAGCAAGGAAATACAGGTGCAGCAGTAATCTCCTGAGAAATCTTCAGAGGCCCAGTGAGAAGCGCATAGCTGACAGGACCAGGCAGTGGTTGAGGTCAAAGGTCAAGCTGGTTGGGGCCCATCATGAGATCAGACCTTGGAGCCACAGCAAGGACCATTTTAACTGCCTGCAAAATAGCGAGAGACCCTCCTGGATTTATCAGAGCCACTGCAAGAGGTCGAGGTCCCAGGAAACCCCGGCACCCTCAAGACAGCACAATAGAGAAATCTCACACTTGGTTGTTTCAGTGGTGAGGGGGGAGTGCTGATTGAGCCCCCGTAGGGTAAGCTCGCACTTCAACCTCCAGCCTCTGATCAACTCTAGGGCAACCAAGTGCGAGGCGTGACGGACCTGTGTGCGACCAGGACCCTCTTGGTTACCTTGACTACGACGCTCATCCTTATAGGACCCCAGCTGGTGCCGGAAACAGCTGAACCAGGAGGAAGGCAGAGGAGATGGACACATGACAACTCTCACCTAAGAGAGACAGATCCAGCAGGCCCAAAATCAGGACTATGCATTATGAGAAGGAGTGCCTGAGAGGATCGTCCACAGGATGGGAGCTGAGGCCAGGAGAGAGGCTTCAGGAGGATCAGAGATCATCTTCAGCACAGCAGACATCACACAGAGAGCTGTGCTACTGAGCTTCCAGGAGATCAAGAGGAGACTTCCCACAGCAAGATTTTAAATAAAATGAAAGATTCAATATTGACGCTGAGAAAGACAATTAAGGTGTACGACGTGCCCTGCCTTAAATCTTCAGCAGCGTTGGGATATGAAAACTCGAGGGATGAGGGCTCCATCGACAGCGTAGAAGCAGTTCGAGGATGACATCATGATTCTGTGAAAAGCACAGGAACCAGAAGCTATGGTGGTGATAACAGCAGTTTCCTATGAACATCACCTAACGCTGTGCCACTGTATTGTGCATACGATGACACTCTGAAGGCTGCTGGGATCATAACAGCAGTAAGATGACGGAACCCAGCACCCTTTCCACAGAGAGCTTTTTCTGCAGAGCGTGGACAATGGCAGAGTCATAAATATCCCCCTCACAAGACGAAGGTCTGAAGTCAGGGGATGGGGGCTGGTAAGAGGCCATAAAACTGGAGTGCTGAGAGGTCTGCAGCTTGGAAATAGCTGAGACCCATGTTGACGAACAACAAAACTAACTGGTATGTTTGAATGTTTATTCTACATACATTTGGACTCTGGTCCTATGGACAGTGATGGAAACAACTGGAAGAGACATTCATGACGCCCTGCAGAGCTTAAACCACTCTGCAGGGAGAGACATGTGATTTGCACACCTGGAGGAAGCACCACCAAGCTGAGATGTTTTTGAAAATGTTATCTTCTTATTTTCACTATTAAATTAACAATTTCTTTGTTTGCTCGTAAGATGCAGTTTGCCATGAGCTGAGCTCAATGAATGGGATAACTGCTAATACATTTGTTGAACTGTGTACCTTTTCAGTAATTTAGGGTGATTTGACATATGCTGAGTATAAAAATGTTTGCATTGAAACTGTCAGACATGAGGTATTCATACCTGGGAACTTTTCAAGCATAAAGGTCAAAAAGGGGGGAAATGTTAGATTTGTATTGTTGATTGTCATTTATGCTTAGAAATATTTACTTATATATGCTTAGAGTTTTGTAATTAGTTGTAGATTGGTAGAGGTTTTGATCCTTGATAGTCTGCAAACTTTGTGTGTATTAGACAGCACTTTGGGAGCATGAGAGGTCATACCGTGTCTTATTATTTTATGGTAGGATTAACGTAGTTGTGTCTGTTCTAGTCTAAGTGCTCTTTGTTTAGATGAACTGCAGGACTTCCTCACCGTGTTATCTAGGATGAACCATCTAGGGTGAGGGGGAGGCTACCCTCTTCCTGACCAAGGATGTTTGACCCTTTGATCAGCACCACACACACACACACACACACACACACACACACACACACACACACACACACACACAGGCAAGGTACTCTTTGTGTGTATGTAGACGTCATATGTTAATGAACTTATGCATATTCATGTAACCTCAATAAAAGAACAGTGGTACGGGAGAACGGACGAGAGCAACTGGGGTCAAGCGAAGGAACGGTGCCTGTCCGGTTCTCTCCCGTGCACGAGAAACATGAAGAAGCTTGCCTACTTGTGTCTTGCTTTGCAGTGTAATTATATTGCCTTCAACGTTCCAGCGGATGGGTTCAAGCTGCAAACCTATCAATAACCTTGACAGCAAACATATATTTTGCAGATTATAGTGCATCACCAGTGAAGATTATTTGGCAGCACGGGGGAAAATGGAACCAACAATTCATGCTTGTTGTTGAGCTGAGGGTAACAGATCTGTGACGCGTCCCGCTCGGATGAAGCTGTTTAGACATGCAGAGACAAACAAGGCTAGATGTGAAGTTTATCTCTGACAGACCTCTTGTTAAGAGAAGAGATTTGGACTGAGGAGGTGTTTTCATTTCCCAACACACTGCCAGAGATTGAGACATTTGAGAGGCAGGAGAAAACAGGCAGAAAAAGGTATTTGTGTTGGAGATTGGGGCTATTATTATTCAGAAGGACCGATCTGATCAAAGAAGGACCCATTCATAGCTTCGGATGTGAAAGTGTGCTGGTAAAGTCTACCTAACAACTAAAATAAACTGGAGTGTTTTTTGTCATTGAATACATTGCTGTGGCATGCAATGTTTAAAGAAGACAGACTCTCACAAAGGGAAGGTTTAGAGTGTTAACACTGTCATTTTTCAAAATTTTAAAAGCCATTGTTATTCCTCTGAGTAGTTGCTTAGCACAAATGAAGACAATCAGTCTTTGCCACCAGTGCAGGACAAGGCTATGAGAAGATAGGAAAGCAATTTTAGTCGAAATAACTGTTACCAGGGAAAGATGAAGGAACATCTGGAAGTCCAAGGAAATTTTTCCTGACAACAGCTTGGTAGATTTTCTAGAAAGGGGAATCAAACCCCTTTTTGATTGCAAAGCACCTTCTGGACGATTTAGTAGCCCTTTAAATGATGGTGCATTAATCTGCTGTGCAGCCACACCTGCACAAATATGATGCTCATGGAAGAGTGACCAGTACACAGCTTTTCCTGTATCCTTAGACATTTGCATCTTAAAGAGACAGTTGTATATTGAAAAGTTCTTTTCATTGTTGAAGTTAGAATAGGACATTTTTAGTTACGGTGAGCAAAGGTATGAAAACTTCTATGGAACACTTCTAACTGTTTGGCAGAGGATGGGTTTATAGAAGCCAGTATAATTCGGGATATTTGAAGAGAAGAAGTAAATTGGATCAATTCTGTAATCCAATATCATGTAATTAAAAAAAAAAAAAGAGGGTTAAAAATGAAAAGAGGTTTTACAGCAACATAATGATCCTAAAACAACTCAAAAGCCTACATCGCATGATCCCAGAAGGCACAGTCTGGCTTTACACGGTCAAGTAAAATATGCATGTTTATATTTATCCCTCTTTAAAATTTACTCAACCAATGATGCCCAGAATTTCCATGTCACTGTATATGCACTTTTTAAAACACTTTATAAAAAGTGCAAACGGGATCTTGTTTCCATCCAAGGAGTCAGACTTTCTTGTAATCTTTTGAAGTTGAGAAATGTTTCTGAGGACTACTTAAAGAAATTAAAAGAAAGCTTGCCTAAGACAGTTCAATATGTGTTGAAGAATAAAGCTGATGTTACAAAATATTGACTTTCAAGCTTGTTAGAATTCTACAAACTCAAAGGAAGGGGTTGTTGAAGTCTTTTGCACATTACTGTAAATATGCAATGATATGCAAATACCTTCAGAGTAAGAAAGAAAATAGGGGAATTAGAAAAGATTTTTTATGTTGATAAGATAAGATAAGATAAGATAGAACTTTATTAATCCCTCGGGTGGGTTCCTCTGGGAAATTCGATTTCCAAAAAAAGCACAGCACCGACAGAAGTTACAGAGTTATACACACACACATATATATAAATACAGAGACAATATAAATAAAATATACGAAGGGGATAAATAGAATAAATAGGAATAAAAATAAAAATACAAGTGAATTGCACATTTCAAGTATTGAGGTCTATTGTACTGTTGACTATTTACAAAAGTATTGCACAAAAGGTATTGCACAGTGAGGTGAAGAGGCACTACAGCTTAGTTGTTCCCTCCTTTGTCCTCCTGTTTCCCCTCCCTCTCCCCTCCAGAGAGGAGTTAAACAGTCTGATGGCGTGTGGGACAAAGGATGGAAGGAGACTCGGACATTATGCAGGAACAAAAAGGTTATATAAACACACCGTGTGAGTAGTGTAATGCACTAATCTCTGCTGTCTTTCCTGGAGAATAAAGGGGGTTTTGTTGAAATGCATGATGGATCTTTGGATCATTCTGTCCAATCCCATTTAGCAGTTTGACTCTTGAGCTGGAGCTTCATTTGCTTCTGTTCACTTGTTTATGAGAAACATTGGCCTCGCTTCTGCATGCCTGTTTTAAATCCTGCAGTCACACTGAGTTCAATAGTACTCCTCGTTGTATTAGTGTGAAATGATCAGGACCCACACAGCAATCGAGTGTCAATCTGAGTGCCTTTATTTTTAAGTACAGTGTTTCCTAGCGCTTCTGCACGGTACATGTTCAACTGGGAAGCCAGCTTTCCAGCTCCTTCCCACACCACACACACTCTGACTCCAGACACTAAAAAGGGCAGAGTTCATTTGTTGTAATCCCTCTTACCTGTCCCCTCTGTCCTCCCCGCACAGCCCTATGAGCTTACCATACCCCCCTCCATTGCAGCAGAACCAAAGACCACACCCTTGCCACAGTCAGTAAAGTCATTATTAAGGAGGCAAAACCCTATTCACATGTTCCTGCATGCAAACACACACACATACAGACAGAAACACACAGAGAGAGCCAGAGTGTGCCAGAAACAGTCTCTGTTTAGCAGTGGTTTGTTAGAAATTGTAAAATGCAATAATCTAAATTTTCAGCAGAAAATGTTCTCACCCTGTAAGACATTTTTATTTCAACTTCTTAAACAAACACACAAGGCACAGCATCAGGTTAAGCTGTTATAAAAAAAAAAGGAAGTCGTTACAGGGTTTAAAAAGTAAAGCATATGCAAAAGTGCAATACTACTTAGTTCTGCCTGCCAAAATCCAAAAAAGGAAATAAAATAAGGAACAAGTCACCTACTTGTTAGATAACTAAATGTTGCATTTAAAAATGCATGTAAATGGATATTAAAACGAAATGTAGGTATTAATAAATCAATATGTTGTGAATAAAAAATTATTATTATTTTTATCTCTGTATCTAATTTGCAACTGTATCCATTGAGTTGTCTATTGTTTGTAATATTTGTGTGCTTTCCAATTTATGTATTTTTTATTTATCAAATTGTCGTTTTAAATCCATACATTTTTTAGTTTGTTTTCTTATAGACATTAAACATTTGGAGTAGCAAGTGATCAAATTAGCATCTGATATGGGTGATAGCAAGCATGCTAAGTAGCATTTACACTCATTGGCCACTTTGTTAGGTACACCTATTCAATTGCTTGTTTTATGCAAATATCTAATAAGCCATTCACATTGCAGCATCTCAATGCACATGGTCAAGGCGACCTGCTTGAGGTTAAACTGAGCATGAACATAAAGGACAACAGTAATATAAGTGAATCTGGTTGGTTGTTCTTGGCAAATGGGCTGGTCTGAGTACTTCAGAAACTGCAGATCACACAACCATCTCTAGGGCTTAGAGAGAATAGCCTGAAAGGACAGAAAATATCCAGTGAGCAGTGTTTCACTGAGAGAAAATGCCTTGCAGATGCCAGAGGTAAGGGTAGAATAGCCAGACTTCTTTGAGCTGAGAGAGACAGCAATAACTCAAATAACCACTCGTTACAACATACGTACGTAGAAGGTCACCTCTGAATGTGTAAGATGTCAAACAATGCCAACCCTGCAGCAAAAGACCACACTGGGTGCCACTTCCGTCAGCTATGAACAGGAAACTGAAGCTACAATTCACACAGACTCAGCAAAAGTGGGCAATAGAAGATGATGTTGGATTTATGTTTTCTGGTCTGATGAGTCTCGATTCCTGTTGTGACATTTGGAAGTGTAAAAAACAGGAAAGCATTGATTCATCCTGAGACACATTCATAGAGTATGTTATCTGTAAGGCTCAGTAATATGTTCCTCAGGATCTGTTCAGGGCCAACTTGAAACGGAATGATGTATTAAGATCAACTCCTTCTTGAAGTATATGCATGTCCCTTCAGCCCTTTCTAATAATACAAAACAGAAAGGCTGCAGCTTAAAGCTCTCTCTTTTTCCACATCCCCAAAAATCCATGGAACCAAACAGTGGGTCATTATGAAGCGTGATCAGTGAAAGGGCCCATTGATTTGCGGGATTGGGGGAAGGTCATGTATGGACTCAAAGGAGAGGGAGTAGAAGCGAAGGAAAGCAGTCATGTATGTATGTAGCATACTTGGAAGTGCAGCGTCCCTCGGGAACCCCTTGAAAGCATCCACCCATTTCCTCTGCTGTTGCTGAAGTTGCGCAGCAGGCCCGACGCCTCTGAGCTGTTCTGTTCAGAGTCCAAACAACAACAGTTATAGCTTATTAAACGTACCTCAAAGGAGGAAATGTGGTTCTTGTTCAGACTTTCCTCTAAAATGTTGGCATTTTTAAAAAAGCGGAATGGCTTCTGGGAGTTATGGAACGGTTAATTATGGGAAAAGTTGTTCTTCATGTTAAACAAACCACACAAAGGTCATTGTAGGTAGAGTTAATTGGCCCAGGCCTCTAAATATTCAAAGAGGAGAGAAAGGTCAACATGATTTTGAGGCCTCACACAACGGACTAACATTTTCACCTGAAGCTCTCATGTCGCCTTGCACTTTGACCTTTGCATTTTTCATCTGTTGGCTAAAGCGATCCCTTGTTTTAATATGTTCAGTGATCCATTTCTCATTTTTAGAAGTTGTGTCTTTTAACATCGATATCAATTTTGAGCATTTTTACACAGTCTCTTCTTAAAAGGATTCATGAAAGGTCACACCCACTGAATTTTGCTGCTCAATAAAAATCTAATACACCTAACTAAAATGAAATGTACTGACAGTTTTGTTGACAAAAACAAGATTTTAAAAAATTATGAAAATATTCTTGAGAGATGAGATCCAATCAGACCTAATGAAGCTGTGTAGAAAGGCGGGACAAGTTTGGAAGTGATCCAATCAGAAGTAAACTCCTTGCGTGGTAAGTTTAGGTTAGACACACACATTTGATCTGCTCTTACCACTTCTCTTTAAAAAGGAGAAAAATAATCATGGGTGAAAAATAATCATCTTCAGCATATGGAAATCTGAGAGAAAACTACACTTCTGCCTTTTTTAGGCTTTTTAAAAACATGTTTTTTTAAGGTGAGTAGTAATAGAAATGGAAATGGATTGGCATGTACACAGACTCTACCTCCCACAAACCCAGTCGATGTCAACATGCAGAGTCTGATATGCATGAGCTCCTCACCACCATGAAGGCAGTGGGTAAAAAAAGGGAAAAAGGAAAAAGAAAGAGTGTGTGTGGTTCATATCATCTTTGATGTAAGATCTGTATAATCCTCCGACATGTTTATTGGTAAAGGCACTTGCAGCATTTAAATTTTATATCTGCCGCTTCTATGACGACCTTTCTGCCAGGAGAAATCCTACAAGTGATCTTACCTTCAAAATAAATGACTTGGAACTCATCTGTATCTCTATTGTCTACTTTAAAAAGGTGTCCACCCGTTAGATCAGTCTTACAGACACTGTGATTAAACTTGATCTGAGCTCTCTTTTCTACAGTATATGCAGACAAGTAGATATCGTTTTCCCACTCCATGAGTCTGCCTCTAATTACATTTAATGGACATGTCTGTGAATGCTTTACCATCAGCTACTGTGCAGGAAGTATGGCCAGGCGTTGATGTCAGTGTGCAGTCGAATTAATGGAGGTAAGTGAGAAAACCATGGGTTTCTGACTGATTGGATTGCTAGTAACTGTATTTGTCTTTGTCTGCTGTCTTATCCTTTTCCTGCACAGAAAAGTCCCTTAGGGATAAACTAGAATTAAAACACACACAAAAAGGGGCTACTGTGTATAATGCACACTGCATGATTTCACAGTGACTATTAAGGCAGCTCTTCAAAACAAGCCCATTATTAAGATGCTTTAACAAGGGGTTATATTCTTAAAACAGCTGGCACAGCAGGGTCATAGAGTTGGAAGGTGTTGCAACTGAAATCAAAGGTAAACTGCATACAATCATTCTGTTAATGATGTAACAAGTTATTGTTGGAAGGAGCACTTTTTATGATGTTACATCACAAGCAGTCATTATTCTTTGTCTTTCATTATCTGCAAAGCCTGTGTGCTTAAAGTAATCTTTCATTCTCACAGATCTGTCTGACCGCCATTTATCTAACGCTTGCATCATTAGCCGAGGTGCAATTTAAGCCTTATCATTGGTCAACATGTTGCCCAGTCAGCTGCTATTTCCAACACTTTCCAGATATCACAATATCTATTGGATGGACTGGTATGACATTTTATGGCATCTCATTATTTGTAATGCTGACTCTAGACTTTTATCATTGCAGACTTTAAATACACTTTAAATAGACTTTTACTAAAAAAATCTATCCACATGTCAGTGGTCACCCAGCTTTGGTGGTCTCTTGGCCTTTCATCTAACCTAACAATAAATGGCAGTCTTTCCTTATGCTTTGGTTTATAACAGGTATTAGGCTGAAGACACTCCAATCCAAATCAGCTGTATTTATTTATTTATTTATTAAGTGCTAAAAAATGAAAGCATGCATAACCTCACGAGCTTCTTTCCAGTGGAACAAAAGCTTTGTTAGATCTCAAAGAAATTTATTCACCACATCTGTTGCTGGATGCTAATTTCCAGCAACAGTCATTCTTCTGTGATGTTCTCAGAATTCACAGCATTTCTACTTGGGGTATTTGTTTAAAGAAAATCATTTGTGCATGCATACTTGTGGATAAAAAAAACAAGCCAGTAGAGCTGCAAGAGTAGCTGTGCACTGTATTGAATTATACGGTGTTATATCAGACAGGCAAAGGCACAAGCTCGGGTGCTAAGTTAAAAAATGTACATAAATAATTAAACCTGTCTTCAACACACACGCAAAATCCTGTCTTACTCTCTCTTCTGTGTGAAGTGTTAGCTTGTCCAACTCAAGAAGGCCTTATTTGTGGTACAGAAACACCAAAAAAAGTTTTGTACCAAAGGGTAAAAGTCTTTCTTTGTCTGTTGAGTTCTGTTTTTTTTTCCTTTTGTCTTCTCTCTATTAAGTTTGGCTCTAATAACTCATAATACCTGCAAGCAGGGGCAGGACAGTGAACCACAGACTGTATATATAAAACGGACACGGAAGTACCATAAATTTGCATTATCTCTAATGACCAGCAGGGGGCGAGTCCTCTGGTTTCAAAAAGAACTGTACAGACGTCTAAGTGGCCCCACTCACTAGTGGCAAAGTCTTGCTTAATACAACACGAGTTTGTAAGTTGTGTTCGCTGGTAGGGTCAAGGAGGATAATACAGGCCATGATTTAGGGCCCTACAGGTTGCGACCCTATAAACAAACACTGTATCTCACTCTTTGTGACCAGTTTAAACAGCAGCAAAATGGCAGCACCATAGCTAAACAGCAAGATGCCCAGTTTGAGACTTTGTAACGGAACCATGCCAACCACTGGGTGACAGAACAGTGAGTACTTCTATCTTTTATATACTGTCTATGTGTTCAATCAACAACTGGATCTGTAACTTGCTACCAACAATCCTTTATGAAATGGGAGGCTGGCACTATTTTTTAACTATGTGTAACTGATGTACACTATAGTGACACAATCCTCCATTTAAAAAAAAGCCTTTAATCCACACATGGCTTCCTTAACGCTTGTTGCTTGGTAATTTTAGGACGTTGGGCTATTATATATACTTCCATTACAAGTGGCAGAATTGAAATAAACAGAGGAAATTGGCACAGGCATTTACAGTGTGTGTATGTTTACAACTAAAGTGTAAAAGCACATCACAAGCACATATTTCTTTTTGATGTTGGATTAGAAAAAATTATATTGTAGGCCAGGTGGATGACTTCCTGAAGAACATCCAGCTGTTCCAGCACTGCGATTACCTTTAATGGCTGGGCTCTTGGTACGTCCCATATTCTCTCATGCATTCCTCATGCCTCACACTGCCAACTGGCGTCCTGCCTGACCCTCCAAATAACTTCCAGCCGGATACAGAAACAGACGGCAGATGTTTGCTAAACAGATTAGCTCCTCAAACATAGAGTGTAAGTCTGATTTTAAAAAAAAAAAGGAGGTTTTTATCAGTTTGGAAACACTTTGGCTGCAGACACTGATCAATATCAAGCGCTGACCCATGTGATAGACATGACGCCAGTTTCGGTTTTTCAACACCTGCACAGCTGATTTTTCTGCATTTCTATATTTAGCCAAAAATAATATTTCTGTTTTATCAATATCAAATTTGGCATTTAAAACCTGAACTCAAAGACACTTTTTAAAAGGTCATTTTATATCCTCTGGAATCTTATTTGTCTTCAAATACTCATGACGCAAAATCTTGTCTTCATTAATATCTTACTACAAGTGATGGAATCATACACAAACAGGAGCAATTTAAATTAAAATGTGATGACGGATGGTGGCATTATGCAAGCTGATTTGTGTGATCCGCCACACCTACAGTCCTAATTAAGCATCTATGCATTAAACTCTTTCTGTTAAGGTTGTTTTTTCTTCAAACTCTTTGGCTTGTTTCATTATCAGTACTTAATTAATGATGGAATGACAGAAATACAAATGCATTGTGTCACAGAGCTCAGCCAGGTTTGTCCAAGTTTATAGTTGACATTGATTTGATGAAAACACTGCCTGCAACACACTGTGCAACACTGTGTGACCTCAGGTGAACCCCAGTAGCCTGATCATGAACATATTTTGAGTGCAGCTGAAACTGATTTAAGATTAATTACCATGTGACTCAACTGATGAGAGGAATATGTAGCAGAAAGCCAATAGTTTTTACCACTCTACCCAGGTATTCTTGGGATACTGCAGACAAACATTTCGGGGGTTATAAAGCACTACAAAATCTGCAGTTTCCATTATCTTAAGTTGACATTAGAGCCTTAAATGATCAGGGCAACTGGTGTAAAATCTGTGCCAAATCAGATGTGCAGGTACATCCACTGTACCTATCATTTAAGTTAAAACCTAACCTTGCTGGGATATATTATTGGGTGCTGCAGGGGCCTGGGTCTGAGTGTGCCCCAAACCATTTCCTGCAAGTCATTCTCCCCAGCCTCTTTCAGCCAAATGCCAAAAATGCATCTTCAAAAAAGAAAAACTAACTTTTCTCACGTTACAGTGCAGATCTGGTAAAGTTCACTCAATTTGTGATTCATTACAGACTAGAAGACAGGAAAACCATTTTTCCATAATAAAGTATATTAAGTTATTATGGGGGAAAATGGTTATATAAGTCATATTAAATAAACCTATTCCGAATAAGGAACAGGGAACAAGGGTAATGTGCAGAGCTGAAGTAACTACAGAGGGATCAAGTTGATGAGCCATGACATGAAGCCATGGGAAAGAGTTGTTGAAGCTCGGTTCAGAAGGTGAGATGAGCAGCAGTATGGGTTCATGTGGAGAAAGAGCACTACAGTTGTGTGTTGATGCAGAAATATATGGAAGGTCTGAAGGAGCTTCACTTTGGACGTAGAGAAAGCATATGATAGCGTGCTAAGAGAGGATCTGTGGCACTGCACGATGAAGTCAGGAGTCGCAGAGAAATATGGGAGGGTAGTGCAGGACATGTATGAGAACAGTGGTGGAACAGAGACTGGAGAAGTGGTTGCGTGCTCTACAGAGAAGAAGAATGAAAGTCAGTTGAAGTGAGAGAGAATGCATGTGTGTGAATGAGAGGGAGACAGGTGGAAAGGTGAAGAAGCAAGGAGTAGTTCGCGAAGGTGGATGACTTTAAATATGTGGGATCAACAGTCCAAGGTAACGGAGAGTGCACAAGAGAGGTGAAGAAGAGAGTGCAGGCAGGGTGGAGAGGTTGGAAACGAGTGTCAGGGATGATTTGTGACAGAATGACAGCAGCATTAGTGAAAGGAAAGGTTTGTGACACCTGCTTTCATGCATGGTTTGGTGACAGTAGCTGAAGATGTTAAGATTTTCAGCCAGAGCAACCAGGAAGGACAGAATTAGAAACTAGTACGTCAGAGAGACAGCTCGGGTTGGCATTTTGGAGGCAAAGTTTGAGAGACAAGGCTGAGATAGTCTAGAAATGTACAGAGGAGGGGTAGTGGATACACTAGACCAGGGGTGACCAACTCCAAGCCTCGACGGCTTGTGTCCTGCAGGTTTTAGACGTGTCCTTGATCCAACACAGCTGATTTAAATGGTTAAATTACCTCCTCAACATGTCTTGAAGTTCTCCAGAGGCCGAACTAGTCATTTGATTCAGGTGTACTGACCCGGGGTGATATCTAAAACCTGCAGGACACTGGTCCTTGAGGCCTGGAGTTGGACACCCCTGCTTTAGACAAAGGCTGTTGAGCTGTTTAAACTGTCCAAGCTTTAATTGTTTAATTGTTTCAGCTGAATAAGGTGCAATAATAATGTTCTTTTAACTTAAGTAATTAAAAATCATTCTTAGCTGATCCATATGTACCTCTGGGCATGCAGCATTTTAAAGTTCAAATTCATGGAAATAGCCTTTATCTATATTTCAGACTAATTTTGCACTACTATCCTCAATATTTCTGGCCTTAAAGTGACTGCAAGCAATGCAGTGTTAACTATAAGCTAATCCCATAACTATAAGCACATCCTTTTTTTTGTCTTTAAAACCTTACACCAATATACAAGACACCAATACTGTTCATAAGGCTCAAGAAGTTTTCTCCTCCTGCACTTCATACTCACCTGAGGTTTTTCACTTTCCATTCTGCAGGCATTTTAAGATAACTTTATCAGTCTGATAGTCTTTAGACCTGCAACATGAGCGAAACACTGTGCCATAAAAACCAGCCTCAGTTGTGCAACACCTCAACGTTCAGTCACATGCACTAGCAGTCACGTGAAAAAAAAAAATATATATATATAACTTTAAAACTTTTTTTGTTAAGGAACAAAAATTTATGTGTTGTGTTTGTGTAAATGGGTCCAATTTCCAAATCCCTACTAGGATAAAGTTCATCGATCTGGACAAATCATCCGGTTGTGGGTAAAGTCTGCTCTGGTTTGTTAGCAGTCACACCATAAACACCAGACATATGGAGTGAGGGTTGAATAACCTCGCTTTCACTCCAGGAATGCCGGTGTATTCCTGACTGTCAGACATCATTGGTGCTTGCTGTTACATAACTCTGTGACTGTGTCAAGGCTGGAGGTTGACCTTGGCTTCAAATGTCTGTGCTGTCATGGGCCTCAGACTCACCGTGCTGGAAAATGATCTTAGCTATGTGTTTGTAACAAATACTACAACTCATCAGAGACTTGTTGGGCAGTCTGAAATAATCCAAGGCAATATCTATACTGAATATTTTATGCTAGTTTATGAACTGACAGTATTTTTCTGAGAAACTATTTGCTCAGTGCAACACTTATTGTTGCAGAAGCATTGCTACGACAAGGCCTACTAACAGGGGCCTACTGCTGTGACTACTTCAGTCAAGCAAAACTTTATTTATACAGCAATTCACTTAATTCCTTTCACTACACCCTCTCTTCACCCCACCAGCCTAACCCCCCTACCTGGATATTAAAAATCTCAACAATCTCAGCAGCCCTCTGGTCGTCGGGCAGACTGTTCCATAAACACTGAGCATAATAACTAAAAGTAAGGAGTTTTACATATATTCTGCTATCAATGGGCTAGTGCACTAAGTAATAATAATAATGCATTGGATTTATATAGCGCTTTTCAAGGCACCCAAAGCGCTTTACAATACCACTATTCATTCACTCTCACACTGGTGGAGGCAGCTACAGTTGTAGCCACAGCTGCCCTGGGGTAGACTGACAGAAGCGAGGCTGCCATATCACGCCTACTGGTGTGATATGGCCTACAAGTAGGGTAAAGTAGGGTAAAGTGTCTTGCCCAGGGACACAACGACCAGGACAGAGAGCCCGGGGATCGAACCGGCGACCTTCCGGTTACAGATGCGATTTCCAACCCCCTGAGCCACGGTCGCCCACAAGTGCATTTATCATATAAACCACGTGCAAATAATAACTACTTATATGAACTGTTTTGCCTGAACTCTATGGCTAATGTATTCTTTACAAAAGGGGAGGTATATCTAACCTTTTTACTGATTTATAAAGAAATGGTCGCATGACTATATGGCTACATTAATAACCTTGCAGTCTTTCCTTAAATAGCCTAATATCGCCTTTATACATAGTCTTAAAATGTGTCACTACGCCAGTTATAAGGGATTACATGATGTCTTCTTATGAGAGTCTGTAACTTTGTTCATGTAACCTGGTAACGGTTGCCAGGTCAGGTAACACGGAGGCACTTTGCTCATAACGAGACCTTCGGTTAATTACGATAAAACACTGATAAAAGAGACTTTGGCTCTTGTTGGGCTGAGAGATTCCCCGAGCGGCAGACGTGAAGACCAGATCTCTGCGGCTGGACCTGCGCATCCACTTGTTGAGTAAACAGCAGTTCACGGGGCTCGCTCTATTTAAAGCGACAACAACATGACACACGGACTAGTCAGACGAGAGTCAGTGGAAACGGAGATGCACAGGTCCGAGGACAAGGGGAAGAACTTCGTTCACACCAAGAAGAGGGGCTACGATGTGACGCGAAACCCCCACCTGAACAAGGTGAGCGCTCGTGCCCCGCGCGCGAGGTTTCAGTTTTCCTGAATGAACAAGGTTAACAAGTTAGCTGATGCCTTCGGGGGCTACGGGAAATATTAGCACCCTAAATACAGCGGGAAAGTTCATTCTCAAAAATCGATATGAACGGGGCGAGGAAACACGGCAACTTATTATTATTATTATTATTATTATTATTATTATTATTATTATTATTGTGGCAGTGATTTGGTACAAACCCACAACGACTTTTTGGTATTGAGTAATCAAGCTGCTAATATAAAGTTTCACACCTAGCTTAATTGTTTTCTACAATTCGTGTGTCGTTGTTATTTTACTACAAAAGCTCCAGTGTATTTGATATATTTATTTAGTCATATAACAATCTTCGTGATGTGACAGGACCCATGTCGGAGCCATAGGCGAGTAAGTGAATGTAACAGCGGCTAGGCGCTTTAGGTATCAGCTTTAGACGCGGTTATATTTAGATTTAAAGAGACCAAAGCTTCGCTTACACGGAGAGCCTGGCCTTTTGTTATACTGCCCTGTCACATATCGCTTTACCCGGACAGCCATGGCGGGATATTGCATATATAAGAGTGACTCAGCTCATCCCATTTACTGTAACACTAAAACGTGATTCAGCACATAGTCACAGAAGCTGACACCATGTAACGAGACATCAAGTTGAAAGCTTGTTTTTTTCTTCTTTGTTTTAAAGTAAAATGAGGAACAGAAAGCTATTGGAAGTTGCTTACTCTTGAAATAATTTGTGCTGAGTTGCTTCTTTTCAGGTCATGAGAAAAAGGGATGACTTTACATTTTAAAGTTTGAAAAACATACCTAACTCAAGCCTTATGACCACCCTTTTGCTGTATCATCAGTAGGATGTACTTGTGTCCATTCCTCCCATAAACACAGTAAACAATGAGGGTCTGGCAGCTTTTGAGCCTTTCCAGTGTTTTCTCCTGGTGTTTGTGGTGAGATGGGGCCCCAGAGGTCAGGCTGTGATGACAGGATCTCTGTCCATGGTGCTGACTGACCTTCAGAATGACTGGCTAAATTCAGGTTCGCTCTTATGTCAAGTGTGCCCCACAACCACTTGACCTTTTTCAGGCTAATTTTAGAATGCTCTTGCTGTCTGTTTTTTCTCTCTGACCTGTTTTTTCTGGCCTCTCAGTAGACGAATATGTCTGACTCTTGGAAACTATCTGAAAATATTCAAAACAGTAGGCCTATCTGAGGTTGACATCTGGGCTGTTTGGATTTATTTGACCAGAATTACAGATACAATATACATAATACACACTGTAAATACGAACACTGCCTATTTTCTAAATACAAGCTGCTCCGGGCTGATAAACGTTGCAGTTGGTTTACTGCAGATGAAGGAGATGCCAGCCTGGCAACTGATAAGTGAGATAGTGGAGGTCAAACAGGCCAGTGTGTGTGTGTGTGTGTGTGTGTGTGTGTGTGTGTGTGTGTGTGTGTGTGTGTGTGTGTGTGTGTGTGTGTGGTTGTGTGAAGTGAGGGGTGGAGAAATGGTGGCTGCACAGAGGCCTGTTTGTTAGGCAGGTTAATCACTCCACTCCTGATAGCACCTCGCGCTGCATGTCAACCCTGTGTATGTGTGTTTAAGTGTGTATAGAGTGGCTGGGCAAAATGAAATGTGTATACACAAATGCAATATGACTAATAAGAATAAATTATGGCACCTTTTGTAATGTGGGTGTGTCCAGCGAGACTCATAAAGGCCATCCTTTGTTGTGTGGTGGTTGTGAGCTTTGAAATAAAGACACAGATTGATCATGTTAGTCTTCCTTTATAAAAGTCCTGTTTGTATATATGTAACCCTGACTGATCTCTGCATGAATGTCAAACAGTGTTTGATAAAATAAACCAGACTGCTGCAGAGTAAACAGGCAACCTTTGTGTCATTTTATGCAGTGTCATGCTTAGTATGAAATCTGTTCAACTGCAATAAATATACTGACATCCTCCTTGTGACAGCAAGTTATATGGTTTATGGGAAATGCTGTGTTGCACAGCTTAATTATAGATCACTTTACCTGCTAAAGGAATAGAAAGTGACAGTCTAAGGTAAAGAACAGGGATGCCAAACTCATTTACGTTGTGGGCTACATTGTCCAGCCCACATAGATCTTAAGTGTCCTGAACCAGTGAAACTCCCCTTTCTGTCAGTGTAAATAAACTTCACTGAAATAAATGTGTAAAATTATAGGTCATTGCAAAGGATGTCCTGTAATTATAAAATGGGTAATATTTGTGAATTGACAGAATATGTGCTTTAAAAAACAAAACTGTAAAGTCATTGGGGGAAAAAATCATGCATTTCCACAGTAAATTAGCTGATTTCAAAACAAAAACACCATGAAGGGTGAGGGTGGAAACGGTGTCACTAATCTCGGAGTGATGTCCCTAGGCTACTTTCATCTCATATTAATGAAATAGTGACTTGATGTATATTGAGATATATATTACTATCGACTGATGTGAAAAAAATTGTCATGAATAGATTTTTCCCTTATTGCCCAGTCTTGTGTTTAGTTTTGATACATAAAGCTGCTCAAGCAGGAAGTGGACACCAAATTTAACAATGCTTGAAAGTCGAACAAAAGTTTAACAATGACACAAAATTAAAAGTAATGGTTCCACCAATGAGTCAACCCCTAGTCTCCACTTTACCTCCTCAAGTGGACTTTGCGAGCAGTTTAAAATGTAATATAAGTCATAATCTTTACATCTATACAAGAAAATACATGACACTAATGAAGCTGTTATGAAGTATGAATTGTAGGGGAAAAACATATTTTTGGAGAAAGTCACCAAGCGACCAGACCCACCCGCCTCCTCTCACCAGTTTCCTGTTTGATACTGTCACTACAAATACAAGCCTAAAAGCCAAAAATACAACTTCAGGAGAAATTAAAGTTATAGCTTTCTACACAAAAAGAAGACGGGGACTGCCAGGTTAGCTCCCGAGTGGCAACTTTGGTGCTGTCACTGTTGGCCAGCATGCTGTCTGTGTGCTTTACCAAATAGGCATCAAATATTAACATCAGTCCTGGCAGCAATCGACGTGACCAGGGTGAGTCTTGGTTCAGAAATGCTGATTAAATCAGTGGCTCACAAAGCAAACTCTGTTAATACCACAGACATATTGAGGAGATCTTGTGCTGCATTCAAATTGTCAGCCAATTCATTCAAAAACATTTCCACAAAATAAAAAAAAGTGTCAGCCATATTTCCGCAGGTTTTCTAACAACTTTAGCCAACTCTTCCTTATATCCCAGATATTATTGTACAGAAAGAATAAAACCTTAGTGTGTGAAGTGTCCCTGTGTTTTAAATATACTCCTTCTTACAATACTACTTCTATGTACTACTAATATATTACTTACAACCATTACGTGTCCATTGCCAAGTTCTGCACTGTTTCTCAGGGCGTCATTATTACCAACAACATCTTGAACATCCAGTTTCATTTTCTCTTACAAAAAATTGAATTTTATTGGTTGAATTTCTCAGAGAACTAATTTGAAATTGTGTGTGTGAGTGTGTGTGTTTTAACCCTTTCTTTATAGTAAGAGGACTGTCATAGAGACCATTGTGGATGCCTGACCCTGTGTTTAGAGCTGACCCAGTAAACTGTTTGACTCAGTTTACACATGTGGGTCTTAAATGGTCGCAGTGTAGGGGAAGGATCGTAAAGAAGGCTGTCTGTCACTTAGCTTGTGGCACTAGTTTGTCTCTTTAAATAAAGGATATGCAAAGACCTTAAACATAGAAATCCAGGCTAAAGTAACACAGAAACACACTTATCTCCATTTTAAAATAATTTCTCTCTCACACTCTTTGCCTACTGCCCTTGTCTTCTTCTTTCTGCACTCTTTCTTTGCAGTGGTGTCAAGGAGGAATGTAACAAGCAGCCCAGTCCTTTGTTCTTTATTTTACTAGATGGCTTTTCATCTCATTTTAAAGTTAGCCATCCCGAATGAGCTCACAGTTTGTGGCGTTATATTGTTTTGGAAGAAAGAATTAATAAGATTCATTATGTGAACACAAAACTTTCAGAAGCAAGCACTGGCAGAGCCTGCTGTGAATGTACTCAGCACAAACATTTTCTCAGAGAGAACTGTTTGGACAAATGTAAACGTTTCAGTTTTAAAATGTTCTTTGCTTGGTGGTTTGGGGAGAAGATAGGACACAAATGCTCCCATACATCATGGTTATAATCTTGGTTAATCTTAATTGGTGGTTGTATGAGGTCAAAGTAACCTTCCCATCAGCTGTCTAACGTTAACCCAAGCACACAAACGCTCAGGTTAGAGTAATATCAGAAAAGAAAATGATGCAGACAGCTAAACTTTTCTCAGTGCTGTACATGACCCGGGGGTCGAGGAAATTGGAGGAAAATCTAGGAAATGACTGTTAAAGCGTGTTAGTGGCCATACACAGGCGTGCTTCTGTGGTTAAGGCAGTGGCACCTTGTTGCCCTCCTCCTGATTTGAGCAAGCCCTGGGGATGAGGTGTGTTTACCTCCCTCAGCTGGCCTGCTTCACCCCAAACAGGAGGCAGTCACTGCACAACCTGTTAATTGATGCTGAGGGGACGTAGCGCTGAAAGCAGCCTGTCCTCACATCGACAGGCTTCGATTTCCTTTTAATCTCCCCATACATGCACGTAAGCCTGCGCAGCTGATGTATGGACATACAAACACACACACGCACACACACGCACAAACACGCACAAAACACGGCTTCAACTTACTTCATGGTTAATGTTCTCTCTCCAGAGGTGGAACCGGATATTATAGGTGTGTTTTGTGTGTGCGCACCACGCAATAATGAGATGAAGTGGGGTGCGAGAGGTAGAAAGGGTCCTCTGTGGCAGTGAAGAGAGCGCTGGCCTCGCTCCACAGAAGTTCTCTGTCTCTCTGCTTGAACACACTTAAATGAGGCATCTGTGTGAATCTCAGGCACTCAGTGCGTCTCTCTATGACGCTGGTTCCGTCTGCTGCTGCCTCAAAAAAAAAAAAAAAAAAACCCAACCCAAAAAAACACAACAACAACAACTACATCCCTAAAAATGCTCTTAGCGCCTAATCAGGGATGCTGTTCCTAACAGATCCTCATTCACGGGATCTGAACGGTCTTTACCTTGTCTGCATAAAAAAACCATCAACCTTAGCAATAGCAGACTCACAAAGACTTGCATTCAAATACAGTTAGCTTCTGAGAGAGAAATTGTGCGCTAAACTTGACGTAAACCTACACTTATCCCCTCGATTAAACAATAATGTTTTGTTTGTTAAGTTCATTAAGATCACTAACATTCTGCATCATTTGAGCCCATGAATACTGAGCAAAATGGAAAGTCCATGTGGATGCCTCATTTGTAACCACAGCCTCCACATATAATGTTGCAAGATGGCCGCTCAGATGGCTGCTGTTTGCTGCTCGCTCAGATTTGGCGAGCAGCAAACAGCAGTCTATCTGATTGGGCATTGAAGATGTCCTGGTATGCCAAAATGGAAACCTTTCTGATAACCCTCAAGCAACTGGAAGTCATTAAGCTCTCATGTTAGATTTTCTCCCATTTGGCTGTAACTTTGTTTCAGCAAAGGATTTTGTTTTTTCCTTCGCCGGGTTTGCATTTTCCTCAAACTGAGACATAAATAAATTTAGCAACTAACGAACAAATGGCAACAAATAAAAACTGTCTTTAATTCGGAAGTGGGAATATTGCTGCTGTTGTCTGGTTCTAAATCCTCTCCTTTGGGCATTTGTCTTGTGCTTTGGTGTTTGTTCCATTTGAAACATAATGAGCTCCAGCTGCTCTGCATCTATATCAAAACCTGATGAGGTTTTCATAAGCCTGCATGCTCTCTAACTGAGTTGTGTCACAGTTCCTTAAAAGAAAACACAGTAATGACATGGCACTGATTTTAGCCAGTGGAGTCTGGAACTTTGATGGCTGCTGATTCACCGTGCCAGTGAGACACGAGGACAGAATTTGTTTTCTGCACCGTCACGACTTGGAAAAGTTTCATGCTGACAGTTTGCTGTTTTGGGGAAGCATTAGTGTAATGCTTTGTTTGTGCTGCTAGCCAAGGTTCCCATGGACCTTGGGAATTTTTGTGCATTTATCATTACCATAGCTTTCTAGCACCCACCTATTGTAGAATCAACATTTCACATCCTAGGGGAAATCCTTGAGTGTTTGTGATGATAGTGCATTAGGTTTAAATTAGAGCATTTCATGAGGATCTCTTGATGGAAGCAGGAATGAACAAGGAGTACTTACTGTGTTGCCAAATTCTGACAAATGTTAAGTTTTTGCAACATGAGGAGTTCAGAAGTATGGGAATTGCACTGTTTTGCTTCTGTGGATGAGCAGATTGACGGCACCCAGAGTCAAAGACATAAATAAAAGACAAATAAAGACAGCAATGTTTTCCTAGGATGAAGATGAAGAACTCTTAACATCATTTGATTTCTACTCTAGTACGTTTGTATGGTTTGAGGATAGACGGACACAGGATAAATAACTATGTTCTTATTGGTATTATTATGATAATAATACCACCAAAACAAAAATCCCATAAGCCACAGCTGTAATTTTAGCACTAATTAGCAAATGTTAGCATGCTTAAAAGTTAAACCAAGCAAGATGGTAAATAAGCTGATATTAGTGTTTAGCTCAAGCTAAAGTGTTTTAGATGGCAGAATAAGCTACTAGCTGGGCTGTCTCAGGCTTGTTTCTGCATTTTGTAAGACCCAGATAAACTAAGCTTCCTCTAACCATACACAGTATATCAAAGATGGACATAGCTACTGGTTTACAAAGTCCTGGTTTACAAAGTCCTCTTCTGTATCCAGATTAGCATCATAGCTATCATAACTGTCTTTGCTTCTATATTTTTTTCATTTTAATCCTGATCGTATTGTGTGTGAGAAAGTTTGTTGCGTCAATTTGTGTGTGTGTGTGTGTGTGTGTGTGTGTGTTTGTGTGTGTGTGTGTGTGTGTGTGTGTATGGGAGGGGGGTGTTACAAGCTGTTTAGTGCCTGTCTGTGGTTAAACTAGGGATGATGTTGTCAGTCAGATTACAAGCCTAAGCACTGAAAATAATACAAGAGTTTCAGTGCTAAACTCCATAGTGAGCAGCTACACTTGTTAATGCGCTTCGCTATGCAGATGTGCGTGTGACATGCATGTGTGTGAGTTGTCCCAGGTGTGGCCAGGTGTTTAAGGTCACATCACGGGTGAACAGACATTCCTCTGATAGACTGGAGTGGATCGGGCAGCGAGAGAGAAAGTGGACCCTCGTTTCCCCTCCAGTGATCACCCCGCTAACCTGAGCTTTACACACTCACACGCACACATGTGTGCACACGCAGGGGCGAACACACATGTCTATGCTGTGCTGTTAACCTGCTGCACCATGAGTGCTTTAATCAGTGTTTTCTCCAGGGCTGGCTCAAATAAACTTCGTGTAACGTGATCAGACTGTCAATTCAACTGTCTGCACGCACACACATACACTTCTCGTGTGTGTTTAACAGCAATTCCTTCCAACTAGCGGTCCCTCCTCAGCTCACTTTTTTATGGGGGGGGGAGGGTGTTTGTGTTACTCATTCACATGAGTGCAACGGAGAAGCCATTAGCTTGTCCCAGACAGAAAGAGGGAGACTGTCTGAGCCTCATCACCCTCCTATGAAGCTCATCCCTCCTCTTTCAGCCTGTCGTTTTCCCCTCGCCTCCTCAATGCTGCTTTTGTCTGTTATATTAGCACGCTGGAGGTCTTGTCATGACTTAACAAAGATGCATCAGAATTTAAGAGTAGTGTTTGGTTTCAGTGTTCTGCAGCTTGTGAGTGTATGACCATTATGTGCAAATGTTTTTTTCCAGAGACAGAAGAGATGGCTATCATTATGACTGATGGCATGCAGACTGACAGGCTCTGTGATGTTGCAGCTTCATGAAAAAGGAGGTGCTTAGTTTTAATGCCCTTCAATCAATAGGGTAAAGGCCTGGTCACGCCTGCAGATAGAGTGGTGAAATTGAGCAGCAAAGTCAGTTGATTCCAAAGGAATTGCTGACTTCGCTCAGCAATCAGTGGGTTTCCTCACAAGGGCAAATCCCTTCATACACAGAACAAACTTGATGACACATAAAGTTTACAAAAACTTTGAGTAATTGTGAAATTTATGAGAATTTCCTAAAATTTATTCCACCCTTGATTAAAAAAAACTATGACATTTTTTTAAATGGAAAGACATGTGTTACCTCTGACATCTGACCATGATATATAGCATTATTGATGACCCAATTTTTTTTTAACTGTATCAGTGTTTTTATAGTAAAGAGAGAG
Organism: Rhamphochromis longiceps; assembly: GCF_057381845.1. Lineage (NCBI taxonomy): Eukaryota > Metazoa > Chordata > Actinopteri > Cichliformes > Cichlidae > Rhamphochromis > Rhamphochromis longiceps. The sequence goes on from NC_140567.1 coordinate 17,476,403, forward strand.
GTTAATTACTTTTAGATTTTTTTTAATTTACTAGAGCAGTAGATTCACAGGTGTTTTTTCCCAAAAACAAAAAATGCAAATTCAGGCAGACACTACAAAGGAAACTCAGATCAATAAATAGACCTTAAAATAAATAAAGAGGACACAAATATATGTGACACAGTGACTCACCCAGAGTATACCGTTCTTGTATTTATGACTGCTTTAATTGACTGTTCACAATCTGCTTTTAAAATATATTTGTTCTTCCTTCTGGGTATTGACGGACGAATTAGACAGTTATTTTAGGACAGACTCTGAAATTGGATTGGCCGTCTGTGGGAGATTTCCTGTTCCATTAAGACAGGTCAGCCATCGGACTCTTCAGTAAGACATGTGTCTTATTTGTGTTTTCCTGTCTGCATTAATCAGCTTGAGGGTATTACTTGCTTTTTATGGCAGAAAATAAACAGTACAAATGAAGTTTCATAACAGGAGAGTGGCAACACTTGCAGAGTTGCACATTGCTGTCAAGGCTCATGCTGTCACCCAAACGTGTCCGATGAATGCTGCAGTACTAGCTGAAAGTGAACATTTGGACCACAGAGCTGATTTTCTTAAGGGCCTTGGGCATTTTTCCAGGAACTCTCTGGCTCCTAAGGGACCTGGGCTCTGCAGCATGAAAAGGGCTGTCTCAAGGGAACTGGATGTGTTTAAGGAACTCTGCATGTCTGCTGCCTCCACCCACTTTAAGGCTGCCCTCCTTAGGTCAATAGCGGCTCCGCTTTCAAGACTGTTTGACCAACATGTCTCTGCATTCGCAAGTTGGCACCTCCTGATTTAAGGAACTCTGCTTTTGCATATTTGCTTGAGATGGAGGATTTAAGACGACCTTGTTGATCAGTCTCAGAACTCAGGGTTGCTCGGCGGAGTACATGACCCATCAAAGTAAGGAGTGACTCAGAGCTCAGAATTTGTCTGCAGATTTGGGCAAGAGAAATATGTTACTTTACTCCATTTTTAAAAGCTGTGCAATACAGTCCGGTGAAGCCAGTGGAATTAAAAATTAAATTAAAATCGCATATTGCATATGAGAGCATAAGGGTGGGAATGGATGTTTGTATCTGTGTGTGCCTGTTTGTCTGTGTCTATATGTCAGGTCGGGTATCAGACGCCACCTCTTTGGGGACATCCCAGGTCCTCCAAGGTATGGAGGCCTATCTCCCCCACCACTTCCCCTACCAGTGACAGATGCCCTCAGACATCGGTGCATTGGTGGTTCTTTGTGTCCGGGGATACACCGGTACACACCGGCTCACTCCTTGGTGGCTGCTTATCGGGGCCTGCAGCCTGGGGCTCACTCGGGCCACTTCGGGGGTGGGGTGCCCTCGGCCTCTCTGCCTGGGGCTCGGTCACTCTGGCACAGTGGTTGCCGGCGGAGCTCACGGGCACTGCAACCCCTCCTGGCTTCTGCTCCGCGGCTGCTGAGTGACCCCTCATCTGGGACTCTCGTCAGCTCCTTCTGGGATAGTGGCACAGCTGCCCCTCTGTTGGTCTTCCGTGGTCTCTTGTGTTCTGGGGGCCTCTGGATGTCTGGAGTCTTGATCTCCTCCATACCTGCTTCATGCCCTGGTGGACGGGGCAGTGGCTCCCCCACACCCTCTAGCAGATCATTACATGAAGGAACCTTTTAAATACAAGCGTGCTCATGCTCACAGGTGTACACACGGGTGCTCACACACACAAACTACACCCTTTTTGGCTCCTACCTCAAAGCACACTGTCCACTGTCGATCTTACGTGCTGCACAATAATGTTTAATATTTAGTATTTATTATTATTTATTATTATATTCCCATATATCATCGTGATGTTGTTTATTCTATTGCTCTCGTTTTCTTCTGCTAGTTTTCTTTTTTCATTCTCAACAGGTGAAATTAAAAAAGTATCTACTATTAGAAAGAAAAAAAAGAAAAAAGAATTACATTAAAATCGAAATATCCAAGGAACCACAAGTAAGCCAGCAGTCGCTGACATAGTACTATGGGGATTTTAAGTTTTCTGAAAGAGTCTGAAAACCTGCATTCTCTTTAGTAGCCAGCGGTGGGTGACTCCCCTGGTTGCAGAAATATTTCCAGTTGTATAGTTTTTTTTTTCCTTCTTACTAGTAGTTTTATTTGAGCACATAAAACCCATACCCAGTGCAAAGTTGCCATTACCCTGCCATTGTCCTTTAGATTAAGGTTTTGATATTAAGTAATGCAACAATTGTTATATGTTTTATATTTTAAAAAAATAAAAATAAAAATCATGGCAGGCATCATGGTTCTATGGGTTTCATTGTGATTTTTACCAAGCACATAACAAACAATCCAATTCTAGCTTATGTCAACAATTTAAGAACATTTTCACATAATAAACTTCTGGTTGTGTAGTGAGGACTCCACCTGTGTCCATTAATTCCTCATTTTCTTTTCTCAGTCTGCTTTTTCCTCATTGCTTTTCTTTGACAGTATTATTAACAACATGTGGCTAAAATGTTGATATAGAAATCACTAGTTAGCTTTCTGATGGATGCATTTGGGCCACTGAACAAAGTTCGATTGCTAATGAGCAGATCTGATTAGGTGCACATGCATGCCTGACATGGCACATTTGCTGCAAGGTATTTTTTAGGAAAAGCTTAGTCAGGCTGTAAGATCCTGAGAGGAGACAGCTGGGCGCTGATGTGTGCGTTTTGTCTTCCTCCTGAGAGGAAAGGATGGATTTAAAGGGCTTTATTCAGAGGGTAATCCTCTTGAACTCTGCTATGGCTTCCAGTTTAGCAGGAAACAGATGGGGGTATCTGGCCTTTGCTTAGAAACTCAAATGGTAAAGAAAGCTGGTAATGCTCTCTCTACCTTCACACTGAATACAGACATTCAAAAGTGAGAACTTAGATGGGCATAAAAATGACACTGCAGTCTTTAATTTTGGACATTCGCATCTACAACATCAGGTGTTAAAGGTAGTATTTGTTCAAGTCACTGCTCAGTTTTATAAGGCATTGTACAGTCTTTATTTCCACACACTTGCTGCTATGCTCTACAAGTTATGAACTGTCCTTTGGTGTGTTTTAAATGATGTCCATCACCTACACCTTGCTGCAGATTGTCCTGTTGCTTTGATGGAACATGGACAAATAGTGGATGTAAATTTTAGACACGAGCTATAAATTCTAAGCATAGCTGACAGCTGAAAGTAGAGAATTATGAGATACTTTACTTTTTAAACCCAGTCCCACATTTATCTAAAAAGATGTGTATTTTATGTATGTTTAAAAAAGACATTATTGTGTCATACAGGTAGGTTCAAGGGTATTTGGACAGTGAAATTTCTTATTTTTTTGTAATTTTGGGTCTGTACACCAGCACAGCATATTTAAGATTAAGCAGCGATAGAAGTGCAAACTTTCATCTTTAATGCAAATGGTTTACAAACATTTTTTGCATTAACTGTTTAGGAATTACAGCTATCTTTATGTATAGTTCCACATTTTCAGAGGCTCAAAAGTAATTGAACAAACTAACATTATTTTATGAATAATTGTTGTTTTTTAATAATTAGATAGAAACCCTTTTCATTTGTTCTGGACTTCTGCCTGAGGTCTAGCTCGCATCACCAAATCTTCCCTTGAGAAGCTCTGCAAGCCTTCCCTGCAGTCACCTTCAGTTGCTGCTTGTTTGTTAGTCTCACTGCCTTCAGTTTTATCTTCAGCTGAAAGTCCTGCTCTGTGAGGTGCTGGTTACTAGTAACTGGGTGCTGTCCAAACAGTTTGGCAGCTTTTGGCTGAACCTGAGCAGATTGTACAGGTCTGTACACTTCAGAAAACTTCACATCATCAATAAACTAGTGGCCCAGTTCCTCTGGAAGCCATACGTGGCCATGCCATAACACTGCCTCCCCCATGTTTGAAAGATGGTGTGGTATGCTTTAGATCATGAGCTGTTCCTCTCATTCTCCATACTTTTCTCTTCTCTGCTACAAAGTCATCATGGTTTCATCTATTTTTTTTTTCAGAGTTGTGCAGGTTTTATTAGAAGTTTGTTGGGCTTTCCTGTTTCCAGTTGTGGCACAGGGGTCATATAGTTTGTTATTAAGGTGTCTCTTGATTGTGGGCAATTATACTCTTGCTTCCTTGAAAGTGTTCTTGATTTGGTTAGATGTTGTGACGTTGTTTTTCTGAACCATATGAATAACTTTGTCATCATGCACTTTAATTGTCTTCTCTGGTTGTTCAGACCCTTTGGTGCTGCTGAGCAGATCAGTGCATTCCTTGTTTTTAACAATGTAGCAGACTGCTGATTTGAAGGGGTTTTTTTTAGGACCAACATCAACTATATTATGTATGTGATTTTTTTTCAACCTGTAAGTTGTAGAAGCTGTGATTGGGTCCATTCTGTATATTTTGTGGATATACATGGCTCATTGGTCTAGGGGTACAAGTGGTCCCGGGTTCAAATCCCAGACAAGCCTAGCTGAAACTGAGGTAAAATTCTACCTCTCTACCCTGAACAGCTGTAGAAACAAAGATCCTGATAATGGTGTTGTTGGTGAATTAAACTGGGAAAGACAGAACAAAAGGACTGCTGTTCTTGTAAAACCTTAACTTGGTCTAAATTGAAATTTTTATGTAAAATGTCATAAATTTAAACACCACAGAAACCAGAAACAATGAGCTAACTGAGTAAAGTGAGTCCAAATAAAATTTCTGAAATGTAGGAAATGTTACTTCATTTAAAAATAAAAAGGATGTCAACAATTAATTTTTGTGTAGTTTGTGTATTATGTACAGATATAATGTAAAGTGCGCTCAATTTTTGTAAAATAAAAAAAAAAAAAACGTACAAAACCAAAGAAAGTACCTTACATAAGCCTTATTATGTCCTGCTAAATTAAGCACCTGCAAAGGGATTATAAATATTGTGGTACAGGTCTTATTGGTCTAGGGGTGTGATGAGCACCCCGTGGAACAGTCAGGACTGAAGTGAATCCTGTGTAGAGTCTGTGGAAATCTCTTCCCTCGGCTGTCGAGTATTTTCACAGACACCCAAACAGGAAAAAAATACAATGAGCAGCAGAAACATAAATGTCTTTTCTCTTCACTTTCATGTGGTCAACTTTATGGCACTTGGAGCAAACAATTGTGTTAACATGAAGTGCTCACATAGGATTGATCATGACTATTTGTAATGAAAATTCTACTAAAAGAGGAAACCCCTAACATAGTGTTCACCATACTCAAGATCCTTCTGGAGAGTTTCAGTATTTCCCTCACTATGCCAAGTTGACACATTTTACCTTTCACTTTTCTTACATGGACTCAAATTCATGCACATGCACTCGTTCATACATGCACACACATTCAAGCTTAAATTTCTGCAAGATTTTCCATCCATCAGTGTTACACCTGCAAGTGCAAGGCAGAAGCCATAAATACACTTCCCATTTACACTCTGTGTACTTTTTTATAACCATTTAAGAAACCCTTCACTTTTACTTTTCAGAGGGAGGAAACACTTTAGTGGTCCTCGGGGTGGCCTTTATAAAATGCAGGAAAAGACTGTTATACCTGCTATGTGCTTAACAGAAACCCACTCCTATTTATTGAAGTCCACGGTCGGTCCAGTTAGCCTATAATTATCTGCCATGTGTGGAGTTCTGAAATGAACGAGTGAGCTTTAACTCCACACAGACATCTCTGACCTTTGCCATCACATTCCTGCCTCAGACTTGTTAACTGTCTCCCTGTCCTTTGTTTATTGAGACTAACAGTTTAGCTTGACTGAAGCAAATGTCTAACCACACAGGCTTTTGATGCACTGTGTACATTCTCCAAAATGTACAGGCATTTTAGTAGCTGTTTTCCCCCCCCTAAACCCAGTGAACATGTGCTAACCTTGTGTCAGTCAAAGTGTTTATGCTTCCCTTCATTTCAGTGGATTCTTTGATTGATTTTTTTTCTTTTGTTTTTCCGAAGCCACACAGGTAATTACAGCTCCTCAGTCAGTCCACTGTCTGAAACAACTTATTTTGGAGCTTTTTAAAACGTACTTTTGGGGCAACGCCAGTCTTCTAATCCAGATTATTTTAAGAGGCATGTTTTAGAGACACATTTAACACATGATGCAGGTTACTGATATGTGCTGCTGCTTATATCAGTGATGAAACAAACATGGACTTATTGGAATTGAGTTAAATAGCAGCACAGACTTCCAGCAATCATCCGGCACGCTTTGTTTTTAGAACAGGCCACTTTCAGCCCTTTTCAGTTTTTGCTCGTGTGTGTTCTAGAAGGACTTTTTGTATATTCACCCACAGCTGAGAATAGTCCTCAGCAAATAAGCATTTTTGTCCAGTTTGAGCAATGTGTAGTTAAAAATTCAGCCGGTTTCACAGATGCTTGTTAAAAATTGTTTCTTAAAAAGCAAACTGTAAAGTGCAGACAGTCCTTTTTGAGGACATCTACCAAGGTTTAGTGAGGATCAGGGTGTGGCGTGGTTTTCAGACACAGCTTAGGTCACATTTCTCTAAGAGCAGGCCTTTGTTTCAGGATGCAAGGTTTTCTAATATTGCTGGTGTTTCCACTTGATTGCTGATGCTTATAGAATTTATATGGAAAAGGATGACTTCCCTGGCCATTTTGAACAATGGGTGCAGTGATGCAAGTAGCCTTGCTTCCTCAGAATCAGGAAAGGTATTCTTGTGAAGTATGTTTCCAGTATCCAGCAGGTTTAGGTTTACACTGAGACCTACATCACTTTCCCTTTCTGAAACCCTAGACCATTTATATGCCAACTCCATATGGAGTTTAAATGATGTTCATGCTCTAAAACAGACACACATGCATACACAGACTGCTTGCTTTTTCTAAGACACGCATAGATAAGAAAGAGGAGTCAGATGGGAGGTAAGAGAGAAATTATGAGTGAGGAGGAGGAATGTTTGTAATATTTTTAAAGGAGCCTAGAGTTACAGGGAAAAGGTCATCAGTAGAGTATAAGGGGTCATTATTTGTGTTGGCCAAGAACCAGTCAGTGCACACCTCAATCCAAATTTATGGTTGCTGTATGATTTGCAGTTAAAATGCACAGAGTGAGCAAAAACACACATGCATGCACACGGTGGCATGAATGAATGCATTCATTTAGCCCTTCACTCCTTCTTTCTCTTTTCCTTCTCTTTCATCCCTCATCAATCACACACTTACGCTCTTACAGTGGTGTAAAATATACACAAGAACACCATCACACACCTCTACAGTGCCCCACAGGTTGTTGGCTGTGCACTGCTAGATGCTGAAGACTGCACTATGAAAGGGTATTAACACTTGTTTTTGTTCTCTTTTTCCACCTACTTCCTTTCCAGCTCTAATACTTAAGATCAAAGCTACAGACTACTGTTGAAGTTATAGTGATTAATGCCACAAAGCTTGGAAAAAAAGCTAAATCAGAGAAAGAATGCAGGGCTCACACATTATGTATACGTGTTAGTGAGCCTGCCTAATTTCTTTTAGCTTATTGTCTTCAGTGTAAGTACCATAGGGACAACAGCCAAAGCAAGCTAACAGATTAACATTTAGCAAGATGTCTGCTGAAAATGACTGAAAGAAAGTTACATAAAACTATAGTTTACAAAATGCAAAATACAAAATACATCTTGTCACATTCCTGGGTCTGTTGACCCAGCGTTTTAAGCTTTAGTTTATTTTAATGTTGATGTTTAAGTTCATTACGTTAGCTAAGTTCATTTGTTTTTTAGATTCCTCTTGTGTTTTCTTCCCCTGTATTTAAGTTTCCTTCACCCTTTATGTGCTTCATGCTGCTTGTCTTATGTTATCACGTTTGTGTTATGTCTGCTTTCCATTCTGTTTCCTGTTTTATTGTGAAAGTCCTTGTCCTATGTACGGTGTGTCTAGTTTTGCTTCCCCCGTCTCGTTAGGTCTGATTTGTCCCAGCTGTGGTCCCACCTGTTCCCATCCCCTCATTATCTCTCTGTGTACTTAAGTGCTCTGTCCTCCTTTGTTCAGTGTCAGGTCGTCTGTTGGGCTCCATGCTCCTTTTTAGTTTCGCCAGTTTAGATTACTGTTTATTCTCATCTTTGTTTGCCCCATGTATTATTTTGTGTTTCTCTATCAGCCATATTAAACGACTTGCTTTTTGTTAATTCAAGTTATTTACGCTTATCTTGGTGTCTGCATTTTGGGCCCTTTTTCGTCATCCATACAGTCTGCCTCCCACAGACTGTGACAGAATGACCTGACCATGTTGGACCCAGCGAACATTTATTTCAGTGACTTTTTTTGAATTTAAGATTCGTGTTCCGCAACTTCACGGACTTTGGATTATTTCCTGTGCAGGGAAGCAGGAGGAGGAGAAGGAGGCTATTCAGGCTCAGCTGACCCAGATAGCCACGGCTAACCCAAGATTTTTGGATTTTCTTTTTGCCTGAGGATATAAAGAACTCTGAAACCCTAGACCATTTATGAGCCAACTCCATATGGAGTTTAAATGATGATCATGCTCTAAAACAGACACACATGCATACACAGACTACTTGCTTTTTCTAAGATATGCATAGATAAGAAAGAGGAGTCAGATGGGAGGTAAGAGAGAAATTATGAGTGAGGAGGAGGAATGTTTGTAATATTTTTAAAGGGACTGGAGTTTGGATTTTTATATCAAAATTTGCCCCATGACAGCCTAAGGATGCTTTTGCCACTAACAAGCAGAAGTTTGATGAGTTCAGTTCTGCTTACAGCTCAGCTTATTATAAAATTTCTTTCTCTTTTCCTACGTGGCAGCACCAGAGAGAGGCTGAGCTGAGTGTGTCGGTGGTGGTGGTGGTTAGCTTTGCTGTTATATAACAATCCTGGTCGGCTGACTGATCACAGACTTAAATAGCTGCGACTACTGGCCCATTACATCCAGTGAGCCAGTCACCCCACCAGCCAAACGCTGGCTGCCCCAGCACTCTGCCTTTGACCTCATAAAACAGCAGCCGTGCCCCCTACGTTCTTTCTTTCTTTTCCCGCTCTTTTCCTTGTTTTTGTCACTTTTCCTTGTTTTTCTAATCTTTGGATTCTATCTGCTAATCCCAGCTATGATAACAATGGGATAAATCTGTCATTCCACTGGGATATCTACTGTCTTACCCCCACCAGCTGTTTTCACAGCGTCTAGACATACATGCCGCTATTGATTAAACAAGAGGATGGCACGATGATGACAATGACAATGACGACGTCATGCGGCGTGGTTCTTCTCTTGTGGCGAGATTAAACTGACTCACTGCTCATGTTTTTGGGCCTCAAAACCAGGTCTTAGGACAGTTTTGAGTGTGGTGTGTGTGTTTGTGAAGTACGTACAAAACCCTGTGCACATTGTCTGCACAAGCTGTACGTGCTTATGATGATTTTACTTAAATTTGCATTAAAAATCACTATTTCTTTATAGTGTGTGTGTGTATGTGTGTGTTTCTAAACACTGCAACTGTGATGGAGGAAAAGGAGGCGTATGACTCAGTCTTTCCCTCAGCTGTTAGCCAGAGTCTCCCCCGGTGTGGGTCACAGTCAGCCAACCGAATGAACTCATCAGGACGCTTCCCGTGATAGCAAGTTTCTAATTCAGTTTCAGCTGACTCTTGATATTTACCAGTCTCCTGCATGTGTTTTGGAGTCTGAATGGGATTACTCGGCACGTCTGGGGCACATATTGTATTCAGGTTCAGGAATTGAGATGTCTACGTGGGTATTTCTTAAGCTTCAAGGCAACTTTTTTTTTTTTATGCAAGGAAAAGAAACATTGTTTTTGGCTTAGCAGACACATTGACATAGTTAACTAAGGTCCTACTTGCTACTGTAGGCTTCACATCTAACTGTATGAGTCTAAGCTGCATTGTGGGGCGCACACGTGGCAGTAATAGAGGGGTAGAGTAGATGGCGCTGGTGGTGGTGTTTATGGGAACAACCTCAGCAGTCCTCTGTTCCCTGTTTGGTCAGCTGCAGCGAGATCGCTGGTCTGAGGAGCTCTGACATCACCAGCCGAAGTGAATCCAGATCCACTGGTCTATGGTGTAATAGCAGTGTGGGTGAACTTAACCGCTGTAGATGACTTTCTCACAGTGCCGTTTAATGTTACGCAAATGTTACCCCCCTCTGCAGTTTTATTTCAGGTCTATTCAAAGTCAACTTTTGTATTGCCAGCCATTTAAAAAGGGTGTCTTCTTTTTGCCAGGATAAAGTTTTTCTGCTTTTTGCTTTCCAAGTTGTGAAATATATCCTACCACTCTCGCCCACTCACTCACTAAAATGCTAGCAGGGTTCAGGGAAGCAAACCATCCAGCCCAGAACTCTCTAAAAGAAGGAGTTCTGTAAGGGAAACCAGACAAGTTATTGAATGCTTTTCTTGCATTAAAATAATAATTTAGAGAATTTTGAAATTAGTCGATTTGATATTATTATGAGTAAATGCAAATGCGTTTTTTAAATAATGATGTTGTTTATTACAGGACAAAAGCTATCCAAACCTACCTGAACCCTTTTTAAGTAATTGTAAGTAAGTAATTGTCCCCCTTGTGAAGTATTTATTTATTTCATTTTTTTAGTAAGCTAAATTCAAATAGGATCAGTTAGGTTTGGATAGCTTTTTCCCTTGATAAATAAAATCATAATTTAAAAACTGCATTTTGTGATCTTAACCATCTAAGTGTAACAAATAAGAAAACTTGAAAGGGCCAAATACTTTTTAACAGCACCGTAGTCTCTGAGACAGTCTTTTAAAAGGATTTGAAACTCTACTTTTCAATGACTTGTGGCAAATGAAATGTTATTGACATGTTTAAAATAGCTCCAGTATTTATTTTATTAAAGGGTCAAATAGTGCCAAAACATCAAACCTTTGAGGATCCTGAATACATGCAATTAAAAGATTACTTGATTCCCAGCCCAACCCTCAGATTAGAGACTTACTGTACTTATGACTTGCAAATCAAGCTTACTCTGCCTTAGTTTTCTTTTAAAGACATGCATTAACACCCCATAAACCTCTTTGCCTTTATAGCTTTACAGTGTATATGATGTGGTTTACCTGTTATTATGTACAAACCCTTTTCTGCTCTATTTTTTTTCACTCTACATTTGCAGCTCTCATAAATACTGCTGAATCATTGCAACAGCAAGAAAAACATTTTTTTTAAAAGGCAGAAAAAAGGATGCAACAGATGGATGAGAGGAAGTGGGGTTAAGATGTCTATCACTATACACCACCTTCATCCAGCAGTTTATGCTGTGCTATGTGCTAAACATGTTGTACATGAAGGCCATGTTGTGTATTGCCTTGGCTCTCCCACACTCCCTCTCCCACACAGCCCTGAATAAAGAAGTGCTCTGTGACCACACACATCTCTGCCAGGTCTTATCTCAGTGCCAAACATTTGAGCCCTTTCCCTGTCGAAGGCCTGTGGGCTTTTGTCCCCCTGTCTGATCTGTGATTGTGGTTGAGAGAGGCTCAATGGGGAAAGGCCTCCGTTTCGTGCTAGGCTCTGGTCACTTTCAATAGGGGCTGTCTCTGCAAGAGAAACATTGAAGCTCAGGGAGCACAATAAGAAATGGAGAAAAATGAAACTCAGTCTGTGTGGCTGGCTATTATTTAAAAATAAAACGTGCGTCTATGATATTAAATGGTGTCGGTACTTGCTACAGCAGATCATCAGCCTCCGTCTCAGCCTGTCCCTAGCATCCTCTTCTGACACACCAATCCTCTGCATGTCATCTTTCACTACATCCGTGAATCTTCTCTGTGGCCTTCCTCTTTTTCTCCAGCCTGACAGCTTCATATTTGACAAAAATGCCAGTAAAAACAATAACACCACAGGCATGGTTGTGAGATTGTGTTCCGCTACACTGAAATATGGGAAAGAGCTGGTGGCACTAACCTGTTACTCAAGCAGTCACATTACTAAAAATGCAGCTTTAACCTGTAATGCAAGTTAAATAAGAGAGTTAAAAAGTCTCCCACATGTACAGATGTCAGAAGGGAGAATTGTTTTTCCTTGTTTGTTTGTTTTTCTGATGTCGTTTTTCGGGTTGCTTCCTCGGTGGGCTTGGTTTTTCAGCTCACATTACAGCTAATACAGAGCTCAATTCCTACATGATTATCTGATTTGGTGGATGTGATGGAAGGCTTTGATTTGTTATGTTCTGTTCACTTCAGCAGCCAGAACTCAGTTTCCCCAAAATGAACTACAACATTACATTTACATTATTAATTATATCACATTGTTTCTTTGCGTAACATAACTGGATCTGATGTTTGTTTATACCTCGGAATATAAGTTAGTTCAAATCAAGTTATCCTTGATGACTCTGTTAAGCTTTAAAATGCTTCGCCTGTCCCAGCAGATACAGCCCTTTTATCAGCCCCATGAGGAAACAGTTGTTTCATATCACACTGCATTGAATGCATGACAGTCATATACTTGTTTCACTCATGTTTGTAATTTGTCATCGTGTGCAGGAAATTCCATCATACAGCATTCACTGCATGCTTTTCACAGTGAAATATCAGTGTGAGAAAGTGTTTCTGGACCGTGTTATTGTTGGGATAAGAAGCCCTCTCCTCTCGTGACATTAAAGAATTTCTACATGAAGGAATAGTTGAAGGCTGTATTGAAGGGAGTGGCTTTACTGTCAACCTTAAAAGCTCAATGTTAGACTGAACTCTGTGTGGTAGTGGCCTGAAGGAAATTAAAAGGCTGAGACAGCAGAATGTTTGGTTTCTAAATCTTCATGCTGAAAAGTTGCACCAAGCCCACCCTTTGAACTCCATAGGAAGAACAGAAAGGCATTTTATCAGCTTCAAAGGACTTGTACTTTCATCTCTGTTGTTTAGCCTTCTGGCATCTGATTAGATGTTTCCTCTATCCACTGAGTGTTTAGGGGTGGGCATGGCACCAGTCCAAGGTTAAGAGCTGGCACTGCCCAGTGGGTAGATTACAGGTTAAGGTTGCTACTGCGGCTTCTGGAACATGAGGCTGCGGGCATCACATGTGTTGGCACAGGGTGCGGGCACTTCAGATGTGGTTAGGGCCATGTGGAAGCTTTCTAGGGTTTATCCCGCCCAGCCCAGTTTAGGGCTCCCGAACAGCAGCAGTGAAACTCAGAAACCTGTGTTTAGACAAACAAACATAGAGATGGTTTGTGTGTATACACAAGTGTCTACGTTTGTCACTGTACTTTCATTTTAAAGAATATAAACCAAGAAAATATAGTGAAGACAAATGTTGATATTTGTTCTATTAAGAATATGTGGATCTTTTGTTAGCATGCTGCGTCATTTAGTTTGAGACTTTCTTACATAATTAACTGAGCTATATATGTGAGTGACGGTTGAAATTCTTCTGCAAACTTTCGGTTGGACTAAAGGAGAGCAATGGTCCACATTTTTCTCCATGTGCAGCTATCTTAACTTTTCCGCTGTTAGATGAAAGCTCAGGCCACCATTCCTTAAATGTATTTACCCTGGCTCGTGTTGAGAGAACGGTCTTCTTTATACATTATTAGGTCGATCGACAAGCATGTTGAGGGAAAGACAAACAAGACGCCAGGACTGAAGAGATTGGCAGTTCTTGTTGTCATGCTGACAACACGGGTGGTGCAGAGTCAATATTCAAGTCATAAGTCAAAAAGATGTCAAATCTGGTGTTAGTGGTTCCCATGCTTTGCCCTGCCAAACTCTCTGAACCATGTACTGCTAATCCTTCTTACCATAAAGCCATCTTATGCACCCCACCCCTGCACTCTTCTTCTGTTGTCCCAAGTGGCTAGGTCTGACCCGGCCGCTAGGTTTTATCTTTAATCATGAAATGATTCTGGAGCACAGTGTTTCCCCTCTCTGGACTGCTGAGCTGCTCGATCCTTTGTCAGGGATGTTAATTGGTCATTTAAGGCCAGACTTAGTGGATGGTATCCGTTTCACATGTGAAACTGGTTGCCTCTGAACCATGTCGGTAATTATTCTTAATGAAGCGTGGCAATGGGCAAGAGCTGTGATATATTGTACAGTGTAAATTCAATATTTGCTTTTTTCTGGTGTATTTTTCTTTTTCTGTTCTTTTCTCTTTAGACCCTGAGACCTAAAGCGAACAGATTAAGACATTATGCGAAAATTATATTTGATGACCTACTTTTTTATATTTAATTTTATTATCCACCTTAGTAAAGTACGCCGTGCACATCTGACTGCAAAGTTTCCTTCCACACTATTATATCTCTGTCTTTTGTTTCCCTGTCTGCGAACTAGACGAGATGTGGCGGTCTCAACTGCTGTTTCAGCCTGAACCATGCTGAAGTAGTCTTCCAGTAGGTGGACAACTGGTTCATGTGCTGCTTTGCAAAGCTCACCAAGGCAGCAGAGCAGAGTAAGGCAAACATTTATCCTATCCCTCCCTGAGCCTGGTTCTGCTACAGGTTTCTTCCTTTTAAAAGGGAGTTTTCCTTCCCACTGTTGCCAAGTGCGGGCTCATAGGTGGCTGTTCCATTATTGGGGCTTTTCTCTGTATTATTTTTGGCTCTGTGATATAAATAAAACTCAAATGAATTGAACTGGATTAAGTATGCCCATTATAAGCTTGCTGGCTGCCATCAACAGCTGCAGTTCAGTGGAGATACATGCACCAGATTCAACACAAGACTATAAGCACAACTGCTCTGTTACTTTCTAACATTGGAAGTTGTGGAGATACAGAAATTCTTTTATTGCTGCCATATAATCTGCATCATACCCCACTGCTTTATAAGTGTCCACAACATGTATTTTGGTCAAAAGACATATGTTGATGTTTTCTCCAGGCTGTTAATAAACTCAATGTTTGATTGCACTTTTCTGGGGCCTCCGTGGTTTGTGACACTGCTCTACATTGATCGATTTCGCGACAAAGTGCATGCAGGAATGGAGTGCATCCTTTATTAATGTCCACAGTGGTTAGCATTCCTCGTACTAAAGGAACAATCAGCTTACTTTAGCATGTAAAAAAAGTTCTTTAGAAGTACCAAAAATAGGTGTCGCTGGGTTTAAGTGCACTAATATGTTGGCTCTTTAAAGTACAGTCTCATGACTGATGTGTATCTGTTGTAAACTGAGGTAAAAATAGAACATGCGTATTGTAAATAGCCTGAAATGAACAACAGCAGAAATGTCCTCAGTCAGGACAAGTTTTGGGCGTGTTTGATTTGAGTCATTAAGCAGCCAAAAACATCACTCAGTTAGCATGCAAATGCTGTTTTAAAACCCTTCCTGCACATACAATCTGACAGTGTGAAAGTGAAATCTAATGAGTCTGAGAGCTGTGAAAGCACTGTGAAAGTAGGACGTAAGCGCACAATTGGGCAGGCTAATTATAGAGCTAGACGTGTGCAAATCTGCTCAGTTAATCTGTGCAAGAAAACCATTTCTCCCAAAGGAAGTGTAAGCCAGCGCAAATAAAGCGTGTTTCGGCTAATTAAAGGCTCCCGTTTGTCTGTTTATGTGGGTGTGTGTTGAGTGTTTTTTAACTTTAGTGTTCAAATGTGAGTTGTGTCTAAAGCAGCCAGTCCCCAGAGGACACCAGTGTGTGCTGCAGCCAGTGAATCTCAGCTAATGGAGGAACATTGTGAGGAATCTGATTTTATAGGCTCATATTAAGCTCATTTTGCCGTGTGTATTTTAAGACTCTCGCATAGTCTGCTGCTGCAGACATGTCCAGCTGCTGCTCCAAACTCACATAGAGTCTGATGAGAACAGCTGGCTCTCTGAAAAATAGAAAATCTCTTTTGATAATTGGGGAAGGTTGTAATTCAGAACTGCTTCTGTCCTTTTGAGGTCCGTTAAGTACAGGCTACACAGAGCCTCGGCTAACGACGGACGGATTGGGGTGCATAATTCAGTATCTCAAATGACTGATGCCTTGTTTTTCCCTGAGTCAAGTTTAGATTTAGTACTGTCACTAAAAAAAAGAAAACAGATTTATGAGACTTCATGTTTACATGCTGTTAACTTATGTAGTTACATACAGTAATTCCTGCTTGCTGGTAGGTAATTAAGAAAACACAAAATCCTTTTCTTTCAGATCTCCCGCCAAAAAGGGCAAAGGCGTGTCTTTGCTTGTTTCTTTCGCCTCATTACCCAGAATCATTTAGATTAAATCTAAAACCAACAGTTTGGAAACCATCTGCTTTTTTATTCAAATAATGCAAAGCTAATTTGAAGCGTGTCTGTGGTCAGCACTGATGGTTCACGTGACGTCAAAATTGCAGAATTTTATTATTCTGTGTCTCATGCTTTGCTGCTTTTCTTTAGCAGCGGGTCCTGTGATCAAGTGCCTTTTTTTTAACAACTTCAGAACCATTTTAACATAACCAGAAACATAACTGTGCCAGAGGTTTGGCAGGGTTGCATGTAAATAGTTGGTGGCCCGGGGATGGAAACCAGCACAGGGACGTTTACAGCCGGGCTTCGCTTCTGTCTTACTAGTCAGCAACAGTAGCTGGCGTGCTGAAGCTGAGGTTTCTGAGGTCGCTGCACTTTTATGGATTGAAAATGCTCGACGTATCATGCCTCACTTGCAGAGAATAGTCAAAGCTGTTCCAGTCTTAAACGTGGGCTTGATGCTTGTTATGGGTTTTTTGGGGACAGCCATCCTTTCAGAGGAGCTGAAGTATCCAAAGTACCCCACCTCTTTCTACTGTCACTTTAAGATGCATTACTTCTCCTGAGTGTGATCAGTCTCTTCTTTGTATGCTCCACTCATGCATGTTTTTCCAGTATTCCAGTTCAGGTCAGGGGGTGAACAAGATAAAAGCCAACGCAGAGGTCAAAGTTGAAACAGGTCATTAGCCTGAGCCCCGTTATGTACGTGGCTTTGTCAGTAAATGTTGACATCACACCAGAATGTGAGTTAGCAGCGGCATATCTGAGAGTGAGGAGCCCGTCTGAGAGCAAGCAGTCAGCCGGAGCTGAGGACAAGTTTAACCCACCTTAACACAAATAAGTGGTGAATGTGTTCCATAAAATATTCATTTATTCACATTTCACAGCAGTATTGCAACACACACCATGATGATTAGTGCTGCTTTAATTGCAGGACATGCAGAAAAACACAAATAATTCTATCATTTAAAGAAAGTAATTAAGGTTGAACCAATCGATCTACACTCATCTGCTGTTTCAAATGTAATCCATTTCAATTTTTCGGTGCTGCAGAAAGCTGCCTCTGCCTCATACACACAGGTTCCCCAGAGTGAGCTCTCTTTTGGATTAGGAACAGCCATCACGGATCATAGCTAAATATCTTAATCCAAAACTAGAAACAGAGACCATGGCATAAAATGTTTTTATATACACAGTATTGCTGTTTAGGGTCAACAGTAACAGTGTAACAGATACGCACAGTGACTGGTAAGTAAATGTTATTGGAAAAGTTGCTGAGGGTAATGAAAAGTGACAGAGGAGCTGAGTCAGACATGAAGCTCACACATAGGGATGCACTCAGACTGATGCATGAGTGTGTGTCTAAATGGTTCTTATGATTCATTTAGAAAATTCCAAAAATGCCTACCTGCCATTAACGGAGAGTCAAATACTAAGAGCTCAGTAAAACAGACTTTTGCATTCCTGTATGCTTACTATACCAGATAGTTGGGACTCAGTCAGTGGTTTCGCCCAGTCTGAAGGTCATGTGTGTGTGTTATTATGATGGCAGACAGTGGATTTTGATTGTGTGTTTATTTTGTGCCTGTGTGTTTGTAGGGCATGGCTTTCTCCCTGGAGGAGCGTCTCCAGGTGAGGATCCACGGCCTGCTGCCTCCCTGCTTCGCCAGTCAGGACATGCAGCTGCTGCGAGTGCTCAAGAACTATGACATGAAGAGAGATGATCTGGACAGGTGAGACTGGCACAGTCTAACACAGATGGGAAATCTCTTCACAGTCAAGCTGCAATGACTTACCCACCTTACCTTCTATCAGCTTCGAATCAGCAGCCCATGAAGGGTTGAATTTCAACTAATCCTCCTAGTGCACGCAGAGAGTTCCACATCTGGAAGCCTTCAAGACACGGAAGGGATTAGTGATCCACCCCTCTAAAGTCCACATCCATCTCCTAACCCCATAGATGTTACCTAACAAACCTGCACGCTATTCTCCCCATCTCTCCTGCCAGATCTTCTTGTTGTCATACCCTCCATGTGGTCCAAATGAAAAGTGCAGACAGTTTTACATGCTTCATTAGACTCAATGCTGTTACCATTGTGCAATGAAAGTGCCATTTGCAAACATTTCAGTTCGAGCTCTTTGATCAGTCAAAGTCATCGTCTGGTTTACTGTTTTGAATTATCTGCAGCGCACTGAATAATATGTGTTTGTGAAGCTGCCCCTTGCTCTAGTTAGCTGTCACTATAATGCTTGTGAGACAGGATTCAGGGTCAGCAGGAATTACTGTAGATAGCTTCTTAACAGCCTCCTCATTTCTCACCATAGCAACAGTGCAGCGTCAGCATATAAAATCAGTTATTACAAGCCTGACATTGCCATTCCCATGCCCTATCGGTGTCATTTACAATCTCTCCGGGACTTGAGCATCTTCCAAACTATGAGTTTTGCTCTCGTAGATCACAGACTGCTTTTGCCTGTCGTTGCTCGAGCATGCTGTGTTTACATACAGTCTGTCCTGTGACTCTGAATCCTTCTTTGGTGTTTAACGCTAGACGTTGTCATTCATTTTTTTATTGAGCATAACTCAAAATGTCATCTTCCCATACTATTTTAATCCCACGTGTGGAATTTGTCTTGGTTTTGAATTTTTTGAAAAAAGAGAAACGGCACTGTGAGCACATGCGTTTGCCATTTGAGATGATGGAGCGACTCGAATGCTTGCTGTGACTGCACCGTCAACACAGGAAATGGATGTTCAAAGCCTTCGCCAAGCACAATACTGCAGGACATAAAATGGTACAGCTGAAGGGGAACTTCACATCCAGTGATGTTGTTAAAAGGCATTAATAGATTTAAAATGAGCCAAGGCTGAGCAGAGCTTGTTGATCACTCATGCTAAGACAGATAAAGGAAGAGATAGATGAGGTCCTAAGTCAGCTGCCCCACTAGGTTGACTTTAAAGGAAACAATGCATCCAATAAGTCAGCAGGGATACTGCTTTATAAAGCAGTGTGTACTGTAAATATTGCTGTTTCCTGGGTGTGGGAGTGTGCTCCCTTTTAAGGTTAAAAATGGATAAAGAATTTTTTCTTAACATTTGCCAGCATCAGATCAAACCATATCACCCCACAGGAAATTATTAGGATTTTCTATGGAGACGTAACTAGTTGTGTGGTTCTGTTTGATGACTGACAGTCACAATTGAAGTCATTAAAATGTTGAAGAAAAATGTAAAATGTCTATTATTGTGCTCAACTGAAGCTACGTGTCGACGCAGTTTCCACCTTTTTTCTCAGTCGTGCCCTTCTTTGTGTTTCGGGATCTCTGTTGATTTTACTCATGAAGACCAGTTTACTTTCAAATCTTTTACTTTTCTCTCAGCCCACCAAAGAAAGAAAGGATTATATTGTGAAAAGTAACAAATGTGATCATCCCATCTCACTTTTGCCTCTCTTTAAATTCCACACACAATGAAACATACAGTGGGGCAAAAAAGTATTTAGTCAGCCACCAATTGTGCAAGTTCCCCCACCTAAAATGATGACAGAGGTCAGTAATTTGCACCAGAGGTACACTTCAACTGTGAGAGACAGAATGTGAAAAGAAAATCCATGAATTCACATGGTAGGATTTGTAAAGAATTTATTCGTAAATTAGGGTGGAAAATAAGTATTTGGTCACCTCAAACAAGGAAAATCTCTGGCTCTCACAGACCTGTAACGTCTTCTGTAAGAAGCTTTTCTGTCCCCCACTCGTTACCTGTATGAATGGCACCTGTTTGAACCCATCATCTGTATAAAAGACACCTGTCCACAGCCTCAAACAGTCAGACTCCAAACTCCGCCATGGCCAAGACCAAAGAGCTTTCGAAGGACACCAGGAAAAGTATTGTAGACCTGCACCAGACTGGGAAGAGTGAATCTACAATAGGCAAGCAGCTTGGTGTGAAAAAATCAACTGTGGGAGCAATCATCAGAAAATGGAAGACATACAAGACCACTGATAATCTCCCTCGATCTGGGGCTCCACGCAAGATCTCATCCCGTGGGGTCAAAATGATCATGAGAACGGTGAGCAAAGATCCCAGAACCACACGGGGGGACCTGGTGAATGACCTGCAGAGAGCTGGGACCAAAGTAACAAAGGTCACCATCAGTAACACACTACAACGGCAGGGAATCAAATCCCGCAGTGCCAGACGTGTTCCGCTGCTGAAGCCAGTGCATGTCCAGGCCTGTCTGAAGTTTGCCAGAGAGCACATGGATGATACAGCAGAGGATTGGGAGAATGTCATGTGGTCAGATGAAACCAAAGTAGAACTTTTTGGTATAAACTCAACTCGTCGTGTTTGGAGGAAGAAGAATACTGAGTTGCATCCCAAGAACACCATACCTACTGTGAAGCATGGGGGTGGAAACATCATGCTATGGGGCTGTTTTTCTGCCAAGGGGACAGGACGACTGATCCGTGTTAAGGACTGAATGAATGGGGCCATGTATCGTGAGATTTTGAGCCAAAACCTCCTTCCATCAGTGAGAACTTTGAAAATGAAACGAGGCTGGGTCTTCCAACATGACAATGATCCAAAACACACCGCCCGGGCAACAAAGGAGTGGCTCCGTAAGAAGCATTTGAAAGTCCTGGAGTGGCCTAGCCAGTCTCCAGACCTCAACCCCATAGAAAATCTGTGGCGGGAGTTGAAAGTCCGTGTTGCTCGGCGACAGCCCCAAAACATGACTGCTCTCCAGAAGATCTGCATGGAGGAATGGGCCAAAATACCAGCTACTGTGTGTGCAAACCTGGTAAAGACCTATAGTAAACGTTTGACCTCTGTTATTGCCAACAAAGGTTATGTTACAAAGTATTGAGTTGTATTTTTGTTATTGACCAAATACTTATTTTCCACCCTGATTTACGAATAAATTCTTTACAAATCCTACCATGTGGATTCATGGATTTTTTTTTCACATTCTGTCTCTCACAGTTGAAGTGTACCTCTGGTGCAAATTACTGACCTCTGTCATCATTTTAGGTGGGGGAACTTGCACAATCGGTGGCTGACTAAATACTTTTTTGCCCCACTGTACATGGAAATACAGTGTATAAGGCAAAAGTAGAACTTGAGAGTCAATATTTTGCATGAACTTTATTCAACACCTGAACTCTCTGAGGCAGCTTTCTTGTCATTTCTTTAAGTAGTCTTGAGGAATAGTTCACCGGGCTTCTTGAAGGACATTTAAAACTCTTCATTAGCTGCTTTTTGTTCTGTTCTCTGTCAAGATTCAACACTGCTTTAATAATGTCGAGCTCCGGGCTCTGGGGAGGCCCATCCATGACTGACAGTGCTCCATTGTGTGTTTTTCTACCCAGGTATGCTCTTACTGCAGGGCCAGTGGGTTTGTGTTGATGAAAACTGGAGCCAATTAGACACTTTCTAGAAAGCTTTCTAGAAAAGAATAATAATAATAATAATGATAATAACTTTATTGACTCCAGAGGGAAATTTATATATCTGACACAGCTTATCTGCTATTTGCATGAAACTGAAAAACCTGATGAGTGTGAATGATTTTCTGTAACTCTAAAAACTAATTTACATAGCTTTAATCTCAGCCATTGCTTAAATTTTCTTTTAAAAGGAAATCTTTTAATTTCCTTTTTTACAAGTCCATAATTTACTCTCTACTTTTCCCCCTGGCACTGATGTGGGTTCTGTACTGTTCCATAGCAGCTTTTGAAGGTAAAAATAAATATTCACATGTTATCAGCAAATGACATTACTAACGGCTATTTATATGAGTATAAAAACATTTCAGTGTCTTTTAAGTGTGGACCATAGACTGTGTCAGCACACCTGCCAATTAATGAATTGCAGTTGGTAACCTCTGGGTACCAACCGGTCACCCATCATGCAACACCCTCAGGCTGTGGGTGACTTGCTTTAAATTGCAAGGCGATAAAGCAAGTCACCTGGTGGGAAGCAACCTGTCTTCAGTTAGTCAAGGTCAAATTGGACTGACTGCAATCATTCTCAAAGAGATTGGTGAAAGGTTGCCAATGTTTCAACCAGTCTGCTAAGCAGGAAATCATTTTGCAGAAACTGTCACTATTTATGGAGGAATTTCTGTTGCAAATCTGTGAGCTTTTACGTGAAAGTCTGTTGGAATCAGCTCTTCTGGAATTGCAGCTTTTGGCACTTCCAAGTTCTCTTCATTTTCAGCCCTAGAGATTGCCATTAGTATAAACTAGAACAAACCATTCACAACTGTTTTGTCACCATTTCCTTTTCCCTTTAAAAAGACAGACTCTCTTTCTAGTGTTTCAGCAACAGAGACAAGCTTTCATCATGCCACTCTGGCCAGACAAAGAGCCCCAGAGTAACATTTTCCACTCTCTTTTTTTAGTACTGTGAGTTTTGAAGTTTTGAATCTGTCATTTCGCCTGAAACAAATCCATTGAGCAAAAACCCCCAGAAAACCTCAAGGGCAGCTTTTTTTCCTGTAGTTTTTGGTTCTCCTCAGCAGATCATGTTTGCTCAGGTGTCATGGACACGGTTTCATCACTTTGGTTCTTACTGTAGGAAACAGATACATACGGTTTTTGAGTCTTCAGTAAATAACACATTGAAGGCTACATTAATTAAACTTTTTTTAATTATATGATACTGCAAAAGCAAGCCGTTCTATGGTTATATTTGGGTTAATCAATATGAAAACACATCTCTTCAAGAGCAGCTGTCAGCACCGTGCATTGTGCAGGTGCTGTGGCCTAACCTATAGCAGAGAGGCCATGCATGCTTTTTATCGTCTCAACAAGAGGCACCCTTGTGCTCTTGACTTCATGGAAACTTCTGTGATCAGGAGTAGAGCCCTTTCAGGCATGCTCTGCTTAATTTGGTTCAAATGCAAACCTTCAGTTCCCAGTAAATCTATAATCACAGTCAAAAGCTTGTGTAGGTTATCTGAGAACTATTTTTTATTCTCTTTATTTGTTTCAGTCATTTGGAACACAAGTAAAAAATTTCTTCACAAATCAGGTTTTAGGGGGAATACTTCTCTTCTTTTCCTTCTTTCTCGTTTTTTTTCAGTAGCTTCAGTTCCTTTAATCTCCCTGGTTTGTGCACTGTTGCAGCCAGGTGAACACAGTGTTCTCTCATCCCTCAGTCTCCTTGATAGTCTCTCGCAAACATCCAGGATTTAACATCTGACTTCAATAAGCTTAGGTTAGCAGCTACCATTTGTCAAGATGCTTAAGATTAACATGCTCTGTTTTCTTCTCTGTCACTCCCAGATATGTGTTCCTAATGGGGCTCCAGGACCACAACGAGAAGCTCTTCTATCGGGTGCTCTTGTCAGACATCGAAAGGTTTATGCCCATCATTTACACCCCCACTGTGGGTCTGGCCTGCCAACAGTATAGCCTCATATTCCAAAGGCCTAGGTGAGTCACTCTCACAGTGTTTTTCTTCCTCTTATATTGTGAAATGGTACATTCCTAAACCAATAAACCCACTTAACATTACATTTATTATCAGCTTATTTCAGGCAATGTTGTTATCCCTCAGTTGGTCTTTTAACACTCAGTTATTAAGTGTTTTATGGTACTGGTTGTTGTGCTCAGTATCAGCCAGTATTTCTTTCTGTCTTTTTCTTACTGCTGGCTGTGTGGCATCTATATTTCACTGCTTCAGGCTGCCCTTTTACACACCGAGTCCCACTGAAAAGAAGTGCTTGGTCACAGGTGTCAGCTAGTAACATACCATAGACTGATGGTATAAGGATAAAGGCAAAATGCAATCTAAATGTACATGGCAGATAGATTATGGTGTTCAAAAAGGATGAGAGATTCACTGGAGAGACAATATGCTAAAAAAGTTGACAGGCAGCAACAATAATATTGTTGAATAGCACAATCTGGGATTTAATCAATTGTGTAGATCATTATTTCACCCAAGGCTAAAAGCCATAGAAATGTTCAAGCATGTGTGCCAACAAATGACTGGTTGTACTGTAACAAAACCAGAAGCTCAAAGACTCTTAACCTATGTGTATGCTATGTTGGAACTGGACTCTTTGATGCTATAAAATCTGAAACAAACTTGGAGGTTGCGGTAGGCCTTAAAGTTGTAGTTTGGTTGGACTGCTCAGCTTGAGGCAAAACCGCAGTAAGCTGTTGAAATCAGTCCAGCATTTACCTTGACTGGATCTCTGCTCCTTGCAGACAGACATTCACAGGTTTCCCTTTCTTCTCTACTGTAAACGCACACACGCACATGCACACACATTTCTCTGATTGTATCTGTTTTCTTTCACCTAGGTTCATCTGGTCCAAGTCTCTCACTATCTGACAAATAAATTCCCTGAGCAGCTACTACTAGATATTGAGCTGATACTGCTTTCACTCTCGTTCTGTTTTTCTTGGATCCTTCTCCTTGCATTTAACCTTTTTCAGGTGGTTACAAGTGCTCTGTTTGCTTCCCACTGAAAAAGGCCACCATTTTACTGTCCTCCACAGGCCCTTAACCTCACTTAACTGGAATTATAATTATTGACTCTGTTCAGCCTCAAGCAACCAAGCAATTTTAACTACTAAAATGACAGGAGTGGGGTCATTTATGACAGTTTATATTTTCAAGTGGAATGCTTCTCAATGGCTTTATTTGTGTTTATCAAAGCTCTAGCCATTCTTACAACACATGTTGTAACTGTTCTGTTTTCCATGATTTCAGTCATTTTTAAGGCAAAACAAATTCACTTAATTGACTCCTTTCCATCGGTTGAACTATTTTCATCGTTGCTAATTTAGGTATTAAGTAGCTACCTCTCTGCAGCTGCAAATCTTGTGCTCTTTATCTGTTAGCCATGGTCACTGCAAAACATTACAAGGCAACAGTTAGAAGTAGAAAATTACAATAAAATCCAAATCTGTAATGTACAAAACATATGTATAATTCTTGAGTCATAAAAAACCCCATCACACCAATGGTCCAATCACAAGACTTATGAAAACGTCTGGAATTAGACTAACAAATGCATGGTACGAAACAGCTTGGCAATTTTAAAATATCACAGTGGCACATGTAAATATGGACCTCGGGTCATAAATGATATCAACTGGTCACTTTAAGGTGAAAGAATTAATAGTATTTATGTAATCCTAAATATAGACATATAAACCTACTCTTTGTTAGTAAACTACTGTCAGGAGCTGTAAAAAAATATAAACCTTCATAATATACATGAATCTTCATCAATGATGACCTTAATCTTAGGAACCTACATTTAGAAAAAAATGTTATCCCAAGTCTAGGCCATCATGGGTGAAAATACAATCATTCTAAGTGACACACAAAAACCATTTGCATATTTCCAAAAGAGACTTTCTTGTCTCCAAAACATAGGGTTAGGGTTTGATATCACTGATAACTAACTAACAGGGTTAACTAAAGGTGACTACTAAAATAGTTTAACAAAGAAGCTGGAGTTAGACAGTTAACCTGATAGAATGGTAAAACTTACGCTGCTCTTACATTACTTCCTTCCATACTTACACATGCTTTGTCCGATGGAGAGATGTGTCCTCAATGTCAACTACAGCCACACGTGCTCCAGAAGTACTTGGTTTGAGTACTCATAATAGTCATTTGCTGAACATGAAATGCTGTACATTGCTCACTTTCAAAGGTCGCCATTTTGGCTGTGCAGTTGGAAGTAAAAGGAGGATATGTTGTCTACACCAATGATTGTGCCAATATAAGCTACCTAGCTAACAGTGCCTGATTGCACTTGAAACCACATATTACATTTATCCTAGAATTGTTATGTGTGTTAAATTGTCACCTTTATTGTAGAACTGTCTAGTTTTATGTGTGGTCAGAAGCACAACATGTACAGCTGATAATCACGCTGCAGTAGCTACCACAACAGTTATAGTCATGTGTTACAAGTGTTACAATCATGTCTTGGAAGCAGCTACTTTCTGCTACTCCAAAGTTACAAAGGGTAACTCCACAAACTTCATTCAGGAGATTACCACAGATACCCTCACTGACATAACCCCATTCACTCAATCTAAGACAACACTAACCTTTCAAAAAGTCTTATTCTACATAGCTACATATGTAGTGTACTAACAGAACTGACCTAAACTGAAACACAGTAATAACCTTAGAAATCAAAGAATGATGTCAGAAGGGGAGTGTATATTTTAAAGATACCAAGTAGCAATGGGGATCTACCAGTATTCCCTGCTATCAGGAATCTGGTCTGCAGCAGCGGGAGAATTTTGCTTTGAGTCCTGGTTTCATACAAACTCTTCGGATTCTTTGGATGAGCTGTGAAACCGCAGTTTTCCAAATTGTGTCCAAACAGTTTTATTTTAAACACTTACCTCTGGTACATTTAAGGTGCTTGGAAACCAAAATTCTCCCAGGCACATAACATTATCCAACATCTTGCTGTTTCCCCATCCTTGCAAAACTATTTGGAAAATATTCCTAGCATGCTTGCCTTCTTCTCACACTGAGCTGCCTGGAGGAGTCATTTTATACACTCCCTCTGTCTCAGAGCAGAGTGAGCCAGAACGTGCTGCCAGAGCCTCCGGGGTTGGGAGCTTGGCCTCTTTGAGTGCGCATCAGTGGGTCGGTTAGCAGAATATACCGGGGACGAATCCGACTGCCTTTAAGAGGCTCTAAGAGATTTGGATTTTCAGCCAGGTTGCTGCTCTGTACTGACATAGCCTGAGAAAAGAACAATGATATCTAGATTGCTGCATTTTAAATCCCATGCTGACTGAAAGACTTGAAGTACTGAAGGACTTCTATAAAACTAATGTCTGTAGTTTTATAGAAGTCCTTCAGCAGAGGTTAAATAAGTGAACAGCATTTGCTATCCCAGTGAGCTTCTTTTTTTTTATTTTAACAGCTGCAGGTGGTTATATTGCATGATGATCTCATATAATCTGTGGTTCATATAAGTACCCTGAAAAAAGCTGCTGCTGAGGAGAAGTGATGCCTTTTGGAGAAACTTGGGTGATACATGTCCCTTTGCAGATCAAATAAAATTTAAATA
Source organism: Rhamphochromis longiceps (assembly GCF_057381845.1). Lineage (NCBI taxonomy): Eukaryota > Metazoa > Chordata > Actinopteri > Cichliformes > Cichlidae > Rhamphochromis > Rhamphochromis longiceps. The sequence goes on from NC_140567.1 coordinate 17,503,674, forward strand.
TGAACACTGATGAATTACTATGTCAACAAGAGGGGAAAAAGGTTTGCCAGAACTTATAATAATGATTGCTGTAAGCAACTAATCCTGGAGTCACACTTGTAAAAATAGTGGTCGAAGACCATGGCATGACCAAAATTACTCCAACTGTGCACAATGAGCTACAATATTGTTGCCTTTGAAGACAGGAGACCAGATCTGGGACAGTTTATGGTTAGTTGCTGTCTTGCTGTCTTGTGAATGGCAAACATAAATCATTTGCGAGGGTGATTTTTCCAGTTTACAAGCTGCAAAAGCATACTATCCATCCACTGGACAGACTTATGGTAACATGGGCTGTGCTTGTTTTAAAGATCCTTTGAATAAACTCTTCTTTCACCTGTTTTCCTCCAGCCCCTCTCCTGTTTTGTCTTTTCTCTGTAACGTTATGGAGCAAAAAGTGGACATCTTAGTTTAATGAACACGTCCTTTGTGTCATATTGAAAAACCACAAGCAAATATGAGTAATAGCATTTTCCATGGACTTGACTGTAAGGAACTACACCACCTTTACAATTTGCTATGTGTTACTGCTGAGGACGCGTGGCCGTCATTTTGGTGTTTGGTTTTTTTTTTCTATGATCCTGAAGGATAAGGTCAGGTTTCAGATTTGTTCTGGGTACATCTGGTGTAAAAATCCATGCTTCTGTTTTTGCTTTTTACTCAAAGGAAATTTGAGAAATCTTCATAATGGATTACTGATGTCACCATGCAAACATGTGTGTGAGTGCATATGTACACGAATGTCTTCTATACTGACCACCCTGGCAGCAGATTAGGTTCTAATCACTGGCATTCAGGTATAAAGACTTTCTGTGTGGAAGCAGGAACCCCTCTTTGTCTCATCTGATTAGCAGCTAATCTACCTCTTGGACTAAACACTCTGACACCAGGACTTGTAGCAGAGGCTCAAAGTTGAACACTATTAACTGTCAAACCAAGGCTTTTTTCACTGATCTTAAGATAGGAGAGAGACAGTCGGACAAAGGAATACATTCACATCATGAGAAGATTTGTGCTTCTGCTTACTTTTGTTGGTTTGTAAGCTTGTGAGCAGATAGTGTTTAGCAGATAATGTTAGCCTGTCTTCATCACACAAAGTTTGTTTCTGTTCTCACCATAAATATAGGTTGTGTACTTTTGTTTGACAGTTGAAAGAGCCCACTTGTGATAAATGAAAATGTTTTTCAGCAGAAACATGATTCCAAGTGTAGTTTGAAAATAATTACCTCTAGCTGAGCCATTTCCAGTGCTCCTGTGACCTCTTTGGTGTGTCTAAAAAAAATCCTCATAGGCCCTTTTACCACTACCAACCGTGCCTTTTCAAGGGGCCCTTGTCATAAACGATACGAACCAATCCATTATCCTGATGGAGATGGAGTGGATTCCACTTTGAGGAGATCTGTATAGTTTTATCTGTCAGAAGCTGGAGGCTTTCTTAAAACTAAGAGGCATTCTTGAAGGCAAGGTGAAGAACCTTTTTTTCTTCTTAGCACCAGTGTGCACCATGTGATATTATATATAGAAACTATTTTTCCTATACATTTAGCCCTTAGGCCCTTTCACTGAGCTCTTTCAAAGATGGATTGTGTTATTATTTTCAATGAACAATGTAAAAATGAGTTTATTGTAATGAAATTATTCTTTTTTTTCACATTTCTTTTTCCTCTGACACTCTCATTTTGACTTAAGTTGGAAGGTAACTGCACTTTTCATCAGTCCTTGATAGCCCAAACTCACTCACACTGAATTTCAACTTAAAAAAGATCTGTCTAGAAGATTTACAAATCGTAAAAGGTTTCTGTAGGTAAACCTATCAATCACTAACAGTTGTCCACAGTTGGTTGTGTCACCAAATCTCTGAGTTTCTCATGTGCTTTTGCATTGTGCTCTCGATCAAGATTGTTTTTGCCATGACTGGACAGAATGAGGTTAGCAGGGACAGAAGTGGTTTAAAGTATTAAAATGTAAACCTGAAAGCTGAGGTTTGTGTCTTAATTATGCTTTGTGTTTTAAATCTAATTGTGTGTATACATTTTCTTTATAATAAAAACTGTACTGTAGCATCACTTCAACAGACCCAAGCTAAGTCTTGAGTGGCTGTTCTTTGATTAAGTCAGAAGTCGAGCTACAGGAGGTTATAATGAAAGGCATCAGCTGAAGACTTAAAGCCGCCCCTAAAGGGACACGTGCTGAATGATGAAGTGTTCCAACATCGCAGATTATGGGCTTTTGAGCTGTGACTTCACATTATTCAGGCCCACACACAGTGTTACACTGCAAGCGTGTGCATTTAGATTGATAAGCATGCAGGACAAATTAAAAAAAAGAACTACATTCTTCTTCTGAATTGTTAATCCACACAGGACTACTGAACCGTGATGAACCACAAGTAAAAGAAATTTCACTTACCCCACATATGTGAGTCTAAGGGAATTTCTTTCAAGATTTTGAGTGATTGCAAGACTTTTAATGATGAGTTTATTTACTGCATTTTTTTCTTTTTGGTAGACCATGAGAGAACTCAGAATATGCTTTGTTTGATCGGGAGAAGTAATGAAGAAGTGGGGAACAGAGAAATGGTTTGGAATTACACTGACCTCATGAAGAAAGTGGCAAACATTTGGAAATAATTCCACTCTGGACTTTGAGGACTTTGTATAACAATATAGAGCTTATGTCCAAGGAAATGTTCAAGCCAGTGAAAGCAAAGAAATTTTCGGACACAGCAGACCTAACTCCTTTTTTCCTGCACTATCCCTTTTTATGATTTCATATACAGTTTAAATACACTTTAGTGTTACAATTTACTGTGTAAACATGGAAAGTAATCAGACTAAATATATCTTTTGAATAACTGTGTGTACTGGACTAAGACTACCTGGCTGAATCGTCTTTGACCTGCATTATCAGGGACCATTGCTAATTTAAACTGCCATAACGTTCCATGACTGAGAGCAGTGTAGCCTGCCTGAAAACCCAGGTGGTTGGATTTGGCCTTTTCTTTTCTTTTTTTCTTTTTTTAGAAAGTATGCTTGCTGTCCTGTGTCTTTAAGAAATGACCATGAAATCATTGTGATATTAAGTTGGGGTTTGGTTTGGCTAATGGCTGTCAGCCTAAAAGCCTGCCTGGCCAGTTCTGTCCAAGTCTCACCTCAAGTTTGGCTATAGTCTCACACTCTCTGTTGGTTTACATCCAGTCACGGTCTGAACTCACTGCTTTTCAGATTCTGACTTTGTTTAAAAAAAATCTGCTTAAAATGCCCAAATTTCAAACCTCAGAAACTGCTTTGAGCAACATTACACAAACCCAAAGAACAACACACTACTGCCAGTGTATCGTGATATGTCTGAAAATCATCAGCAGTTTTTTGTTCTACACGTTGCTATGTATATAGATGGCATCAGAATAAACTGACATATGGTCAGTTTTTCAGTTCAGTCTCTCAATGCATAACCACCTTCAGTAAAATTATGTGGACATTGACGGCTGCTGGTGTTTACAGTGCTAATATTAGACACAAACTAGTATGAGTAACTGCATTTTGAATAGTGTTGAAACCTGTGCCATATTCAACACAGACAGAGACAGGATGGATCAGGAGATAACAGTAGGTGATGATTTTTCTTTAGCTCTACTATATGATGTGACATTCTCTATGCAGTGTATATGTTTATATGTTCCTAAACAGTTAATGCAATACGTTTGTTAAACCTCTTGAATTAAGGCTGAAAGTCTGCACTTCAATCACATTTTGATGGCTTGGTTTAAAATGAACAGTGTCTTTTCCCAAAAACACAGGAACCACAGTACAGGTGTCTTGCAGGCAATCGTTTTGATTTGAAATAGCAGGTAAATGCAAGTGTTACTGATGATTAGATTAGATGAAACTTTATTAATCCCTCGGGTGGGTTCCTCCAGGAAATTCAGTTTCCAGTAGCAAAGCACCGAAAGAAGTCTTTTGATGATGTCCATCAAAAGACAGCCAGTTCCTAGCTCATCAGTAGTGAAGTGTACACACAGCTCCAAAGGAGCTGAATAAAAAAAAATCAATTTCAGTCCGACCTTACTGGAACTGCCAAATGACATATTAGTAAAAGTCCCTATTCTTCTAAACACAAAAATTACAGACCATAGTTGTGTTTGGCATTTATCCCCCCCACATCATCTCCACAGTTCAGATTTTGGCGCAGAGTAGTAATATTTCACCAGCCCACACTGGAAAACACGACTTGCTGACCATCCCCATGAAACTTATCTGATACTCTTTGTAAATCACACTCGGCCTGGTTTGCAGTTTTAAAGCATACCCAGTGGTGCCTTAGCAGCATGCAGCAGAAAATGTATTGAGCATATGTCACACAAACTGAAAGGTCAGATCTTCTCTCACAGCTTTAATGGGAATTTCACAGAGCCTTGGGATGAGAGAAAAAAAATGCAATAATAAATCTGATGACAGTGAGTCAAAGAAGTTGCGCAAATGGCTAAATGCAGCCCAGCTAGAACAAAGTTGATGCAGCTGTCATCTCTTTAAGAAAACGTGATGGAACTATAAAAGTGAAAAGCAGCAGAAGGTGACGAGTTATATACGACGCCTTATGGGATAGCCCGATTTTTCACTGTTGCCCACATCCTCCACTTCTTACTTAGCACTCTGTTTTAACAATGTTATGTTTTCTCTAAGCCTGCTGTCGCAGAGCTCCTATAAACAGACAGACGGCAAACTGAAACAAAACTATATCATTTCTTTATTATACCTGTCAAGACTCAAATGTGTGTGTATTGCTTGGATGCCCAAATAGATGTTGGAGGGGTCCAAAGCTAGTATACGAGGGTTGCCCAGACCTCAGCAGAGTTGATTTACACAGCTGGCTTGCACAAGCCTCACTGTTGTGTAATGTATAATAACAGGTGTGTTATCTAATGCAGTACCTTATCAAGAGCCAACCCATGACGGATTAGATTTGTGGAAATGAGTGGGGTATCTTTATCTATTTCATTACTATTTTCTATATTATTTTCTGAAAATGAAAATGGTCCAAGGAATCTCCACAGCCACACTTCAGAGTGAAAAATGCAGTCAGCTTTAAAATAAGCTTGAATTAAAAATTATACTTAAGATTTTTAATGTTAAGGGTTAAAATACATAGAGAATACACTGTAAACAGACTGGTGTTGTATCTTAGAGGTGGTACATAGAAATCTTTAGCGTCACACATGGGAAAGTGTCTGAGAAGTTTGCTGAATCCACCTTTGTTTCCCCCTGGATTAAATGGAAATTCCAAAGCAAAATTTCCCAGACTCTGAATCCAAGCTCGCCTGCATTTTGTCACCTATAATCTCTGGTGTTCTCTTTCCCATTCTGTTCTGGTATTAAAAAAACAAAAAAAAACAACCCAAAAAAACATGTGACCAAATGGCATGATGCAAACACTGGGACACACCAAACAACATCAGAAGGATAGTGTCACTATATAACTTCAGTCTTGGTCTAATGGAGCTGGACTGAGTCTGCTTGACAGTTTGTGGACAGTACACCACAACTGCCTGTTTGATTTGCTATGATGCGAGTTTTTCCAGGTGTGGCAGAATTTCAGCTACATATACAGTTATTTTTCTGTGTTACCAAGAATTACTCTGTGTACGTCCTGCAACTAAGGATCATGTTTGTCATTTCCTGTCATGGTCTTAAATGACCCATTTTTCTTGAGCAATATATTCTGTTCACAATTGGAAAAAAACATGTGGGTTATGTGGGCAACTCTATGATGTGTTTACACCCCCTCATATGTCAATAAGCTGTATCCTTTCAAAGATGAGAACAGTTAAACTCAAAGTTTGCCTGCTTGTATTTTGCTTGTCATTGCTAAAGGTCACTGAATTTCATTCATATTCAGTGGTTTGTGGTTGCTACAACTCAGCTAGAATCTTCCTCTGTTGTTGCCCCTTAGTTATTCGGTGTGTACAGAATGGTATGAAATCTTAATTTAGAGCCGTGCAGCTTACGTCTGAAACTGGGTCAGCTTCATTCTGACATGGGACACCCTCCTTACTGATAAGAACTAAGTCAACAGATCAGTCATTAATCACTGCTTTCATATTTGCACTTAGAGAAGACCATTTGTCTTGAAATATGAGATGCTACGATATCTGACACCAATATATTTAAACAGCTCTGCTTCTTATTAGCCAGTTTAGCAGTCTCCTCTGCTTACTGTAGCTAATGGTGAGAAAGCACTAAAGGCTAATTTCTCTCTGTTTTGACAGCTCCATCAGCTCTCAGCTCAACTTTGGCATTGAGCGCTTGTAGACCTGTCAGATATTTGGCCTGAAGTTAGAAATGGAAAATTTGAAGATATCCATCTGCACTTATGGGCCATATTAGTTGTGGAATCAGTCAAACGGCTTCCAAACTTGGATTGCTTTGTGTTACACCCCTGAAAACAGGGGGAAAAGAATCACGAGAGTGATTATGACTTGCGTCTCTCATGCAGTAGTTTATTGCAGTGACGTTTCACATTCCGTACTGCTAAATGTCACATGGTGGAAGAAAAACACCAAACAATAAACCGAAACACCAAAGTGCTTATCATACATATACTTGAGCAGGCCTCCTGATAAAATGGCTGACAACCGCGGCGTTCTTAGCTCCTGCCGTTATCACAATGGCCATTACACAGTACAAAACACAGCTCAAAACCGCCACGTATATGTGCACAAAACTGCAATGTAATGCTTTTAACGCTTACAAAACAATGAAGGATTACCTCTTAAATATCTTAACAGTGTACACATTGGAAATATATCAACTTTTAAACACTTTTACCTGAAAACAGGGGGAAAAGAATCACGAGAGTGATTATGACTTGCGTCTCTCATGCAGTAGTTTATTGCAGTGAGGAGAACGCGCGAAAGCCCCCTAGTGGAGAATAGAGACACTACTAATCGATCCCAGAAAAGGCTTACTAGCCGATCACTGATGTATAGATTGCAGTTCTCTTAAGTAACATGAAAGCCATTAATATAACATGAAAAATAATAAACTCTTAACCATTTTCTTACCATATTTACATTATTTTCGTCCTTATATCAACTGATATGAATTAGTATTAACTGAACAGTTTTATATGCAATAGTCATTCAACCTGTCACATTTGCACACACAATCACCGTACTGCATTTAAAGTGTGTTATTTGAGAGGATTAGGGAATGCTTTTTGGCTTTAGGTATTTCACTTTCAACTGAGACAGTCAGAACTCAGTTTATTTCAATAAAAAATACATTAATCTGTCCAAACTTTTGTCGCACAGTGGGAAACCTCTCTGTGAGTGTGCAGGAACGTGAACCGCTCTCCATGAACTGTCCCTGTTAGTTCCTGTGGTGCTTGTCCTGGAGAACATAGTATAATGTTAATATAAACACAGCCTTAAATGCAGCTCTTGGGAAATCAAACCATGTCATTTCAAACACTTGTGTTTGCAGAGGGCCTGAACTCACATCTTCCGGTACTTCCAGGCAGTGGGAATTGGAGATGATTCAGTCCATCTGACTGTGGATACAATAATGGATTCTACTAACACTCACGTCTATTAAATGTGTTAAGAATGGTCAAGTGTTAAGAATACATTGATTAAAGAGCATGCTTTGTGCAGCACATACAGAGTTTGGAGGTCTTTAGTGATTACAACAGCTTCATTTCTTTTTTTCAAAGCAAAGTCAAAATTCTCTAAATGATTAGCTTGAGAGTTGATGTCCTGGATATTGTCATCTCAGGCAAAACACAGCTGTAGTTATGAGCACAGAAGCCCCACCCTACCTGCTGTTCAAATATTCTGTTTGGGAAGGTCAACCAATCAGAAGAAAGTTGGCTTAAATGGAGCGGAAACCAGAGCGCTGCACCTCAGTCCAGTAAATAAATAATGATTATTCATTGTTCAGTGTGATTGCTGTAAGAATTATGGTAAGCACTCAAAGGCCCTGTGCAGTGAGCCAGAAACGTACAACAAGATTACTTGACATGAGAGGCAAAGGCATGCTTATTTTTGAGCGCCTAATGAGTCGACGTGCTTCTGCAAACCTGCTGCACAGTTTGTTGCATCTGCTGTTATAATTTATTTGTAGATAAAATAAATACAATAAACCTTGGTTTATCTTGCTCAAGCCTATTTGATCCCAGCCAATGTGTTGTAACACCAAGATGTATACTGTAAATACACATGACATGATTTACTTAGAGTGTATTTTTGCAGAGCTCATTGGAAGTCAATTGCCTGAAACCATCCTGCTGTTTCATACCGTTCATATTTCCTCTGGAGTGTGGCATAGAACACAGAAATGTTGCATAAAGTGTTTGTTATATTGATTGAATTTGTGTATGACATGGGCTATGACAGTGATATACATTCTTGTTAATACTTCAAGTGAGGTGTGTTGGGTTTCAGTGTCTACTTACAGGACACCAAATGCACTTTGACCTTGTGGTTATTACGACTAATCTTAGTAAGTAGTATTGCAGACACCTCACCTCTTCAGCATGCCGTGTGACCTCGGCAGTAACAAGGTTTGACCCCAGGTGACTCCCTTTCTTCCGTTTTAATTATCGGACACTTGAACTCTCCCCTGAACGTTCACTTTGATTTAGGGCTGAGCTCAGTTTCCTTCTTAGAGCATATTAACAGGGCACACATTCTTCTTTTGGGTAGACTTGCTCAAATGCTTCTTTAACACAAGTATAATCCATTCTACAATTCTGTCTGTAGATATGTTAAGTGAAATCAATTATAATCAAAATGTTAGTGACTTGGTTTAATATTTTACCTGTAGTTAAATCACACTGAGCTGAATGCTTCTTTTTATGTGAAATTACACAGAACAAAGATTTTATTATTTTTTAATTAGTTTCATTTAATGTAACCTAAAAGCTTAAGTGCTGCATCAATGTATTCCTTATGTTTTATAGTGAAACAACCCAAAACATCTGATTTTAACATGGGACATTTTAACCACATAATTATTGGTATAACCATGACAAGCAAAAGTATTGCAACTGTGTGCAATGTACTTGCAAACACAATGCTTTGAAATATTTGCTTCAAAGATGGGGATCAAGTCTACAGTCACTGGTAGCCAGTTGCTGTCTTCAAAACAAATTTAGTGCGTGAAGAATAGCACAGTTAGACAGTCTGCTATCAGTTTTCTTTGGAGTGGGATTAAGTTGGCAGTTACATGTAATCTGTTTTTAAAAATAGGGCAATTAACTGTGATAAATTATCCAAAATGTAAATCTGTGGATGTCTGCATGCACAGAAATTCACATTAACTCCTTACACTCAAAATCCAGCCAGAACCTCATAGATTTGAAAAACTAAACCAGGCTGACTTAGACTGATTGCAACATGTTGGCAATCTGTTTTTCGAAATTAGAGTGCAGTTATTTCCAAAAGTTTGACTATCTATCTGAGAGTGACGGCAGTCAGCCCAATTCAGACCGTGACTGGAGACCCGTGGGTGTCCAGAGATTGAAGGTGTTAGATGCTCAACCTCACGGTGGTCACTTAGTTGCTGCAACTGCTTGCAATTAGTCGCAGAATGTGAAAAGAATTCAGTGTCTGACAGTCACTGAGTAACTGCAGTTGTTCAACGAGCCATGCTTAACGTTCTCTAAAACCAGACAACCAGGTTTATGAACTATTTGAAGTTTCCAGTTAATTATCAAATGACAGTATGAATTTCACAGCACTGGACTGTCTTTTGGCTGACTTAAAAGCACCAGAGACCATGACTATGGAGAGAAAAACGCACCTTTCATTTAGCATTGACCTGTAATATTTTGTAAAATATACAGTAATGGCTTTACCTTCTCACTTCATGTCACATATTACATGAATTATCTTTGCAGCTCTAAGCCATGAAGAATTGGATACTCTGAAAGTACTTTCCCATCTGGTTAATAGTGAACACAATGGCATCTAGTCTGCCACCACCCCAGACATCCCTAAAATGCAATCCACATTTTTTCTGTGAAAGCCTGAGCATACAATAGGTCATAAATCATTGTCGTTCTATAGAGTGCTCAGTGATTTTAGAGCACTTCTGTCTAAACATCAGTCTGATTTTTCATGAAGCTATTCTTTATTTGAATTTTATATAGTTTAGGCTTCTTGCATACTTCACGTAACACAGTGTTGCTAAGACAGAGAATTTGCAAATAAACACAGTACACTTTGACCAGTTTCTACACTTTTTGGCCATGGCAAAACCAGTTGAATTTGAGTTTGCATCCCACATAAAACGTCATTGGCATGAATCAAATGTCAGGATGTGTGTGAAAAGTAGCAAATGAATGGAAAAGCTGGTTACACAGGACTGAAACTCATCTAATAACCAGCTGGGTTCATCAGGTCTGTGCCTCTGATTCTTTTAGCAGGGCCTTTGTGCTGGAACAGGATTTTCCTGCTGTTTCTTGCCCTTTTAGTTATGTAAGCTTGGCAGACAAAGAAACTGGACAGTCCTTCACCCGGACAGTTAGAGCAGACGACTGGCTATGAAAGCCCAGATTCTCACACTGGCTGCTTGCTATTTTTGTCACCTGCAGGTTGGCCTTTGTCAGAGATTCCATGTCTTCTTATGTTTTGCCTCAGCACGATATCTGGAGTGATGAAAGGCTGATCAAATTGGCTGAGCTGTGTTCATTTTGGACTTGAGTTTCCTAGCGCTAACCCCCACATGCACAGCTCCCAAGTCGCGAAATCTTCATGACAGATTAGTTATACGAAGCCCCGGCTAACATCAGTGGGCTGCAGTGGAATGAAGCGGGGGCAGCCCCAGTGTCTGAGGCCAAACACTGGAGCTGGTTCTCACTTGTGGGCGAATCAGGCAGCGTGCTGAACACTCTTCATGTGATGGAATCCTGTCAAAGTGTGAGCGTGCCACGGAAAGTGGGAAGCATTAGAAGAGTGCATTGTCTTTGGAGAGTCACAGTGCCTCGAGAGATGGGTTTGAAGAGAAAGGGAAAAAAGAAGGAACTGGAAAGAGAATCCTTCCCATCACATTTCATTTTCGACTCATGAGAGAGGTGCTGAGCAAAAGTTCTGTGCACAGTTCACTTACTGCTATGATAAATTCCTCGAAGAAACACGACAAAACATTTTTTTCTGCTCTAACAACAACCGAGTGGCTGTACTAAGACAGGGAAATAGGAATTGTATTTGTTGAGCTGATTCGAATTTATTCATTATAATTCTAAACTATTCACCCACTGTGTGGATTCCATGTCCTGTTGTTTTTGTGTTTGCAAATTTCTCTTACCCATTCCCAGAGCGCTTTTGCTTTTTTTCCCTGCTTCATTGATGGTCATCATTTCCATTGCAATTAGTTATTTTAAAAGTGGACAGCATTGGCGTCAGCAGCAGCAGGAACATGGTTATTGATTGGGTCTGCCAGACCTGGTCTTCTCACAGTTTTCCTCTTTTGCGCTATTGGATTAGTCAGTTGCTTGGCTGCTCGAGGTGCTGCAGCATAAGGGTGTTATTTTAATACCGACAGCTTCACTCCTTTTGGCCTCACTTACTAAATTGCTCTGGAAATGACCAGTCGACCAAAACAAACAGCATGACCTCAGTTTTTAAGCATTAGAGATGATTTTTTTTTCTGTTTTGCTTTTACAGTATATGGATGCGGTAGTTAACTTACAGCTAAGGACAAAAATACATTTTGTCATAAAATAAAAAAACAATCTCTGCTGTGCAATGCTATTCTCCACAAAAATCTTCTTCTCTTTTCTTAGAAAGCCATTAACTTATTAAATACCTCTCAGCAAAGGAAGCGAGTAAGTCGAAACCGGCAGTTTTGCTCCTTAAGTATTGTGCTGTCTGTCCTTCTCTACAGCTTGTGGTGGTACCACATCCAGTAACAGAAATGCCTCTGTCCGCCTATGAGTGTGCCGTAGAAGATGCTGAACTCACTTACAGAGAAGGACGACTGTCTTTCTGGTCTAATTACAATAGGAGACTGATGTTCAATCCAAATTGAAACATGCAGAAAAATTCAAAACACTGTTATCTTCATGTCACAATCAGGACTGACTGTTTGGTTGACCCTGTGGCGAATGAGAAGCTGGAGGCTCAATTCCCTTTATGTCTCTGTGTTTTCCTCCTTTAATGTTGGTAAACCAAGGTGCAATGGAGGTTTGGTGGTGATTCACTGTGGCATTAAGTGCACACGCCCATGTCAGAAGAGCTACAACTAAAGCAAGTTAAGCAGCTGGAGAGGAGGAAAATGTGTGTGTGGATTTCTGAATGTAATTTGGTTTGTTCAATAACTGCACAGTTCCTCGCTGGATTTTCAAGATGATGGATATGACCCCAGGATATCTGGAGTTGGATCACCATGAAATTTGGAGTCAAAAATTTAAATACCTGCAAAATTGTCATCAGCTGATTTCCTGTTTGGTACTGCCTTAAAATGTTGAAAATGGATGGTAGTCTTTTAGTATTTCAGCATTTAGTCTTGTTTTCATAGTCTCTTGTTTTATTTCTTAACATTACCTTATGTGGAACGGACCATTATATAAATGTAGTGTACTTGGCTTCCACGATACCTTCAAAATATTAACAAATCTGGTCAGTTTTTAAAGGACCAATTTTAATTAGTTGATAGTCCATTAATTTCTTTTCCTGAGTAGACCGGACTCCATATGTCAGTGTATTTGTAGAATATCTTCATTGCTCTGCATCAGTGTAAATCCACTTTAATTTAAGCTCTGAACTGATTGCGCTGAAATGATAACTCCTTTCATACTGTTATTTTAACAGTTTTTCAAAAAAGCAGTGTTTTTGGTATCCAGTTGCATTACATTTAAATTTGTGGTTCATCTTTGTGTTTTTAACTCTTCATCTCTTGAACCCTTTGGCCAACTGATTAATCTATTCTGATGAAAAAATGGGAAATGGTTTGTTTTTGTTCCTGTGATCGTTTGTTGACCTTCCCAACTTTAATAAAATGATACCTTAAATATCTCAGCCATTGGTCTTTCAGAAATAAATACTCTGTCTTTGAATCTGTTTTGAAAAGCCAACGATATCAAGAGAATTCAAGCACTGAATAAATATTTTCCAGTGAAAAGTGTTTTTGGAGCGCCTTAGCTTTTGTATATTATAGGTTTCCCAATGTGCTAACTGCAGTTTAATGAATGACATGTTCATTCTCAATATGTACCCCAGCTATATAGACCGGGACAGAATTTTCAGGCCCCCTTTTATATTTTCCGAGTGCTTTTAAACAGAACAAGAAACTTTTATGACATCTTCTCAGTTATTTCCATTATTTTACTTTTCATACAAAAACACATTTATTTAACAATATTCAAAAACTACCAGTCATTAGTTCCCTGATGCTAATTGTTAATTGTGTATACTTTTTAATGGCTAGTTTTCAGCATTCTTCTTTTGTGAATCTCTCAAGAGAACAAAGGGGATCCAGAATTGACGGCCTTCTGGCATGGACATTGATCTTTAGATTTTCAGTGGGATCCAAGTTAGGGCTTTGTGCACGTCAGTCAACAAAGTTCTCACTGGCTCTCTGGAGGTAGTTCTGCATGAGAGAGATGTTTCCGCTTGTGTATTGTTAGAAGACAGCGAAGTGATGACCCAGACACAGCTTTGATGCTGACTGCTTGAGGCTTTCTTTCAAAATCTTCACACATCCTTTGTTCTTCACGGTTCCTTCCACCTTGATGAGATTCACAGTTCCAGATGTACTAAAGCGTTCCCACAGCATAATACTCCCACCTCTGTGTTTCACTGTGGCACACAGTTCTTTGGGTTGTATGCCCATTCCTCTGGCAAGAGAGCTCGTATTTGTTTTCTCTTCAGTCCAAAAGATGCACTTCCAGTATGCATATTCTTTCTCCAGGTTTTCCTCATCGTATGTCATTCATGCTCGAAGGTATTTCTTCTGCAGAATTGAAGATTGTCTTTGTCTGTAACCTCGCAGTCATTCCTGTGCAGGGTTCTAGTGAGTGTCTTCTTTGAAAATACAGTCCTAACTTGGCTAAGTTATTCATTCATGTCTTGGCAGTTGTTCTGGGGTCTTTAGACACATATTTTACTAGTTTTCCGGCTTTCCAGAATCTTTGAAATCTCGGGCTTCCCACCTCTGCCAGTTTTGTTATGTACTGTGTGGGTCGCTTTATGATACTCCAATTCTTGACACTTGGAAATGCTGTAGGAACCTTGTATCCATCTCCTGTTTTTTGAGCATCAACGATTCTTTTTCTCAAATCTAAACAGATTCTTTTGTTTTTGGCATGATGTCTTATTTACTGACAGTTCCAACACTTGCTAAAGTTTTTTTTTTTTTTTTTTTTACTGTGTAAAGAGAAGCTGCTTTGAGCACAGCAGTGGTTTGTGGTACAGTATGGCTCAGTAAAAAGGTTAGTTTGTCAAGGGACAAATAGTACTGATCCTGGTATTTTTTGTTTATTTCTGAAATAATTCTGTTATTGGGTGCAAAGAAAAATAATGTATGCTTTCTAAAGAAAAGTAATATGCTGAGAAATGCTTGAAATTCGTGGGAAAGATGTTAGAAAAAAACTTTAACAAACATTTAAAATTTTATGCAGGGGGGCTAATAATTTTGTCCTCATCTGTGTATGGAGGATGCAAGTCATTGGTAATTAAGTGCATATGCAGCACCACTACAGTATGTGAAGGTGAAATGGAATTATGTCATTTAATGAGCTAAATGTGTTTTCCTTCTGTACCTCCCAGTGTGAATCTGTTGGTATGCAGTTACTGCTATACAACTTAGATACCTATTCTCATTACATAACCCTTAAGCTTTTGCATGTCAGTGATCTCAAGCAGCTCAGTACTAAATTGCATGACTAGCCTTCTAGTCATGCGATTTACAGTCTTTTGTATATAAAAATAAGCATCTAAAAACTAAAATAAAATTGGTATAGGCTCTAGCAACCCCAAGTTGGATAAGCAGTCTAGAAATTTATGGAATGCCATTTTGACCTGGTGCCATTTGTTTTTATCACAACTTTGGTTAAATACCAAATACAATTTTTGGTGAGCCCAGAATTTTCCATGATGCATATGCATATTACATTATGCACCTACTAGACAGTGTACACAGTTAAGGAAGGATCAGCTAGACTAAAATTCTAAAATATTGTGTATTATTATTTTTTTATCTTGTGGCCTAGAGACAGCAAAATAAATGCTAAAAAAGGTGGGGTCAGAAGTGAAACATAAGATTCGGTTTACATAGAGTTCTTTTAAAACTGTGCCCAATTTGTAAAACCTAACTCTAATCTCTAATTATTCTTTAATACCTTTTAAATAAACTTCTAATTGTTAAATGAATCAGTAGCCTTTATGCTGTGTGTTGTGTGTGTTTGAAGGCTCTGCCAAGAAAATCTCGTTAATTTAGTTTTGAAGTGAAAAACCTGAAGTCATACAGTCACCACTGGATCCTCTCGACTGAATGGACATTTACCTCCTGACTCTGGGCAAAGTCACACTAATAACATGCAGGCGCCATTCAGCTTCAGTTAGACTCTTCAAAGGAGTTTTTAAAATCAAGAACTAAATCCTGTCATATTGTTTTTCCTCAGTCGCCAGAGACAAACCATAAAAAAGTTTTTCATGCTAGATTTGTTGCTTAATTAGTTGTCAAATTCTCATATTGCGCGGCTGTGACCTTTAACATTGTTTTCACACTCTTTCTCAGTGATTTGTGTCCATTGTGTCAGTTGAACCTTGCTAACTGAGGGCGTCCAGCACAGTGAAGATTAAGGTTACACAGCGGGAGAGAAGAATGGTGGCTGGTTTGGTGTGGACACGGGTCAAAGATTGGAGGTTGCTTTTCTCGTGGGGTTCTGGTGTGTTTTGGGGTCATGGTGAAGAAAGCAGCTTTCCCTCCCGACGGCGTCCAGCAGCCACAATCCCTGGGGTGTGTTTTGTATGGGGCTGCAGGTCAGCCGTTGGGTTGTTTCGGCCCATCAGGTTGTTTTCTTTACCTTCTGTGTTCACTCCACACTCTTACACTGGAGGAGCCAGACGTGGCTGCTCAATGCTTTGTGGCTGTCCTCTCATCTAGAAAATAGGGCGTCTGGTACTCATTGTGGTTATTATATGAGCAGCAGCCAGACACATGCACACACACAAACAGGCACATTAAAAAGCAAACTTTAAAAAAATGGAATATTGAAATCATTTAGTAGAAGCCAAAGCATCAATCCGAGGATGAAAATGTGCCTCTTAACCAGAGATATTTACTCCAGTGGTTGGGAATGGGCCTAAAGATTGTTCAACTACTGTGAAAATATTTTTAAAATGTTGTTTACTTACTGCTTCAGGTGTTACACCTAAACAACAGGAATTTATATTGTTGGAAAAACTACCCATTAAATAAGAATTGAAGTTATAGTTGCCAAGTTATTGTTAATCTTTTGGTGAAAACAATTGCTAAAGTTGCTTAGCTAAAAGTTAGCTAAAAGTTGGAGGAACCGTTAGGTAAAAAGTTAGAGGAAACATTTAATTGTTAAGCTTTAAATTGATAAGATAGATGGCCAGAATGGTTAACTTAAAGTAGGGAACAAACATACATTAGGGGTGATCTTAGCTGTAGCTAGTCACCTACTGAACGGAAGGTTGGTGGTTCGATCCCTGGCTCCTCTAGTCTGCATGTCAAGTATCCTTGGGCAAGATACTAACCCCAAGTTGCTTTCCGATGCATTCATCGGAGTATGAATGTCTGAATTAGGATCACTCAGTTTAGAGGAAGTGCTTGTAAAATTGGGTGTGATTAGGTGAATATGGCATGTTGTATAGAGTGCTTTGAGTACTCCAAAAGAGTAGAAAAGCGCTATATAAGAATCAGTCCATTTAGCATTAATAGTGAAATAGCTAGATAAAATGAATAAAAGAGTAAAAAAGGGTACGCTGGTTATTCCTCAGCTGGAAATTATGGTAGAAAGACTAAATGTAGATAAGGATAAACATTAAAACTCCAGACTACATAAAACTTTCTATGAAAGGTTGATATAAATATGTATGAGCTATTCAAATAGGAAACGAATATAACAAAAAATGTGGTATAAATACACAGAATAAATAACTGCTGAAAGGTTTAGTTGCAAGACATTTTGAATTCATCTGACAGAGCAGCAGATTTACTTCTTACAAAGAAAGTTTGAAATCATTGTTGTAGGAAAAACAATATCAGTGTTGGCCACAAATCTTTATGGCCAAGAAATTATGCGGTTCACCTTATTTTTTCTTGTTAGCTAAGCAACGATCAAACTATCAGAGGGTGGAATTTTCCTTTACCCTCAACCCAAATCGGAACCTATAACTAGCAGCAATGACTTCATTCTGCAACAATGTTCTCACACAAATATGCAAGACACACTCTTTTCCCTTTTGTTTGTGTGTTGATGTCCACTGCACACACAGTTTACAGTACTGTTCCCTGATCTGTGGGTGAAAGGCTTCATATCGTACACAACTCCCTTACAGCTACCATATATTGACAGTGACTCATTCAGCTTGGTTTGTTCATGTAAAATCAGTGTTCCAGATGTATTATCCTAGATAGACAGTGATGATGGATTTAAAACACTATGACTTGTGACATTATGAGATACATTTATTTACTATTCTATGAGCTGTAATCCTGATTAAGCTCAAAGGAGTGGCTCAGGTCATGAGGTCTACAGCTCCCCGGAAAGTACAAAGTGTCAGAAAATTAGTATTGGAGGAAGAGAAATAATGAAAAACATGAACCTGAAATGTTTTTGGTAATATTCAGGTTGACAGAGGTTAGGAATTACTGCCGGCCAGCCTGTCTGCTTTGATTCATTGTATGAAATTGTTTTCCAACAGTCATATTTTGAGGTCAACCTTTCAGCTCCATCACCTCTCTTTTCCCAAAAATTCATCATAATGCTGTTGCTGGCAGTGGCTCATGTCCTTCTGGCCTCACATAAACACACACAGCAGGCCACTCCTTCTCCTCGCTCTTGTCCTGATCCCTACAGCCCCTTACAGCTGCAGACATTTTGCAGACTCTCTTAATGCGCTGCTTTTGAACCGGCTCTTAAGCATTTTTGTGCATAGATGTGCAGATGCGTGCAGATGTGCGTCAGAAGAGTTAAAACTTTTTGAATGCCAGATGTCTGTGGCCATGTGACCTTTATTTGACCTCCAGGCCTCTTTTTATTAGAGGAACCACTGCACTTTTTAAAGGCTTTGCAACAGGCAGTGTCTTAGGTCATTCATGCTGTTTGTTTTATTTAGAGCCTGACTGATTTATTATTTGTGTATCTGTTGTCCAATAAACTTTCTTTTTCCTGGACATAATGCAGAAACTCATCCATCAATCCAGGCCGCCTGTCACTGAAGCAGTTAAACAACTTCTAAGTGACAGGGTGCCTGGGGTGTATGACAGTTGTCCTGCTTTTTTTTAATGCTCTGGATGTTGTGGGGCTGTCCTGGCTGATGTTTCTTTCCAATATGACATGGAGGTCATGGCTGATAGGCTATGCTGTAACTTCAGGGGGATCTCACTCCTCACCCTCTCTGGGAAGCTCCCAGATACTGGAGAGGAGAATCTGTCCAATTAGGTGAACTAAGATTCAAGAGGAAGAATGTGGTTTTTGTTCTGGTTGTAGAACTCTATATCAGCTCTTTGTCCTCTTCATGATTATTAAGGGTGCATGGGAGTTTGATGATGTCATTCTTTTGGCTTCATCAGGTGGTGACTTCTAGCTTACACTGGGGCAGTCTGTAGCTGAGAAACTTGAAATGGTAAGAATGAGAACTACCAACTCCAGGTCTGAGGTTTTCAGCTGGTATAGGGTGGAGTGCTCACAGAGTTGGGTGTGACTGAGTTTTAATACATTGGGGTCTTGCTCAAAAAACATTTAAGAAAAATATGTATGACATTTTTGACATTTTACTTTCTTGCAAACGTATGGTCTCTTAATGTCAGCTTTTGCCATGCTACACAACAAAACACTACTGTCTACACTTGAAGTATCTGCTTCATGGAGTAGTTGCACTGCTGTATAGTAAATCCAATAGTCATGTTTAAAGGTGAGCCCTGTGTGTAGTGGCTATAAAATAAAACAAAGCAAAAAGCCTGAAAACAACAAGTTCAAAAAAGCGTTTTGTGTATGAGCCCGGCCTCCTCGATAACAGATTAAGTAGGACACGTGGAGAGCCAGGAGAGCCGCGGGACTACTGATGTTGTTTACCACTCAGCCTTAACACCTGGCTTTCCTTTGCCTGTGTCTCCCACGGCGTGGGTTTTATTAACAACTTTGATGCCTTCTGGGAGAGGAGGCATCTTTTTGGGGCAGACGGGCTCCACCTCAACGCCTGGGGACGCCGTTTGCTGTCCGCCAATTTGGCATTTGGCGTACAGCACTCCCGCACATCGCCACTGTCTGCCACTGACTGATGTTCCCCTGGTCCCAGCTCCTATATTTGTTCCACTTTTAACAGTAATACACAAAACTCTGGACTAGGACCTTTCTCTCCCACAGTCAACACAATACCCGTCATAATCACAAACAGAGAGCAACAGAATTATCATAAATCCAGTAACTCCAAAAACATTAATAACCTCCGGCCTCTTCAAAAATATCAACATCCATCCAACTCTATTGTCAATAATCCACCAGTCTCAATCAGTATGGCACTTTTAAATGTACGCTCTCTGTCGAACAAGTCTTTTATTATTAATGATTTAATTTTAGATAATAAACTTGACTGTTTATTTTTAACTGAAACATGGCTGGGTTCGGATGCACCAGTTGTTCTCACTGAGGCCTCCCCACCAAATTTTAGTTTCTCTTTTTCTATTAGAAGTGGTAAGAGAGGTGGTGGGACTGCATCTTTAGCCAACAACACACTCACCACCAAACAAATTTTATTTGATCATTTTACCACTTTTGAATTCCATGCTATTGTTTTCAGCAGCCCTCCAGTTTTATCTGTCACAATTTATAGACCACCTAAAGACAGCGCTGCTTTTATCAAGGAATTCTCAGAATTTTTAACAAACATACATTCAAAATATAATATGATAATTTTAACCGGTGATTTTAACCTGCACATAGATAATCCTTCTGACCCTGCAGCAAAAGAATTCTTAAACATTCTTCACTGTTTGGATTTTATCCAGCACGTCACGCAGCCGACTCACAACAGAGGACACACTCTGGACCTGGTCATCACCCATGGGCTGTCCACCAGCGTGTTGACTTGGCTGTCTCTGACCACTACTGTGTGTTTTTTAACATCACCGGTTTTATTCAGCGGAAGACCTCAGTGCGAACTGTGAGGAGGCGCTATCTGACCTCTGAAGTGGCTGCAAATTTTACCAGGGTTTTAGTCAAATGCCCCCCTGTGATTTTACCTGCACCCTGCGATTTGATTTTTAGTTATTTCAACAGCAAACTGAAGAAAAGCCTTGACTCCGTTGCTCCACTCACCACCAAAAAGATTAACGTAAAACATGCATCACCCTGGAGAAACGAAGAAGTCAAAAAACTCAAAAGAAATTGCAGGGCAGCAGAAAGGAGATGGAGGAAAAATAAAAATACTATCAACCATCAAATATTTTCCGAGCAACTTAAAATGTACAATAATACACTAAGGAAGTCAAGAAATTCATACTTCGCCAAAATAATCAGTATTAACAAAAATAATCCCAAGGTCCTCTTTTCCACCATAGATCATTTATTTAACCCTGATTTTAACAGCTCCAAAAGAACCCCCACAGACTCGCTCTGTGAGCAGTTTGCAGACCACTTCAGGGGAAAGATCAGCGCCATCAGATCTGATATTTTATCTAATCGCGATATGATTGTAAACACATCTGAGGCCTCGATTGTACCTGAGGAGACACTGGACAGCTTTGCCCTGGTTAATGCTGAGAACCTTCAGAAGGTTTTCTCCACAGTGAGACCCACCACATGTCCTTTAGATCCAATCCCTTCTTCACTCTTTAAAACACTTTATGGATTTTTTGAGGCTGAGCTTTTATACATGATGAATTGCTCTCTTCAGTTGGGTGTCTTCCCTGCTGCCTTTAAAACGGCGGTGGTGAGGCCCCTTCTGAAGAAGAGCAATTTGGATTGTAATGATTTTAATAACTACAGACCTGTATCCAACTTACCATTTTTAAGTAAAGTCTTAGAAAAACTTGTTTTTACTCAGATTACTGATTTTCTCAATGATAGACAGATCCTGGAGATATTCCAGTCTGGATTTAGGGTGAACCACAGCACAGAGACGGCTCTCCTAAAGGTTTTAAATGATCTTAGATGTAACTGGGACGCCCAAAAGCTCTCAGTCCTGGTGCTACTGGATCTAAGCGCAGCCTTTGATACAGTAGACCACGCTGTTCTTTTAAACAGACTGAAACACATGGTGGGCCTCTCTGGTGCTGTACACAACTGGTTCACTTCATATCTCTCTGACAGAACTTTTATGGTGAGTATGGATACATGCTCCTCTAAGATCCATAAAATGACATGTGGTGTGCCTCAAGGGTCGGTTCTAGGCCCTGTACTTTTTAATTTGTATATGCTCCCTCTCGGCAGTGTCATCAGGAGGCATGGAGTGAACTTCCACAGTTACGCTGATGACACGCAGCTGTACATCTCCGTGTCTCCTGATGACACCAGACCAATGGATGCCCTTTTTAACTGTATCTTGGATATAAGATCTTGGATGGCAGAAAACTTTTTACAGCTTAACCAGGACAAGACTGAAGTTTTAATTGTCGGTCCTGAGGCTCAGAGAGAGAAACTTTTGTCTAAATTAGAGGCATTTTCACTATGTCCTTCGCTACAAGTGAAAAACCTGGGTGTTATTTTTGACTCTGAGCTTGGTTTTATCCCACATGTTAAACATGTAACCAAAATTGGATTTTATCATCTAAAAAATATAGCCAGAGTCCGCCCTATTCTCTCTCGGGCCAACACGGAGATGCTGATGCATGCTTTTATTACCAGTCGCATTGATTACTGTAATGCCCTGCTCTCTGGTCTTCCTAAGAAGAATATTTCAACTTTACAACTCTTGCAAAACTCGGCAGCTCGTGTGCTGACGAAGACCAGAGGGCGGGCCCACATTACACCGGTTTTAGAATCGCTGCACTGGCTCCCCGTGTGTTTCAGGATCGATTTTAAAGTTCTTTTATTGGTTTTTAAATGTCTTAATGGTCTTGGGCCTTCTTATCTCTCAGATCTGCTTTTACCATACGAACCCTCGCGGACCCTGAGGTCCTCTGGCACTGGCCTTTTGATTGTCCCTAAAGTCAGGACACATACTCACGGAGAGGCAGCTTTTCAGTGGTATGGTCCTCGTCTGTGGAACAGCCTGCCGGAGGAGCTCAGGGCCGCAGAGAACGTACATGTTTTTAAGAACAGGCTCAAGACCCACCTTTTTAATTTAGCTTTTACTTAGCGTTTATTTATTTTTTTATGCTTATTTATTCTATCCTGTTATTCTATTATTAATTTAGGATTTACCTAATATTTTTTGATTTTATTCTTATTCATTTTTTAATCTTCTTACTCTATTTATATTTATATTGTATCCTGTTCTTATTTATTTTATCATTTTACCCTGTATATATCGTATTGCGTCATATCTCCAGTGTTTCCTCGGAGGGCGCTCTCTGCACCGGGGCTGTTATTGACCGTGGCTGCTGGGTCTCTGGGGTCCTCTCAGCCTGGTTGGAGGGCTCCTTGGCCTCCCTCCTGCTGTGTGCCCAGCCCGGAGGCTGCGGTCTGTGACCGGCTCCCGGTGCAGACGGCTCTCTGTTATAATGTTTCCTCACTTGGCTCATGCGAGCCCAGCCCAATTTTTACTCTTTAAGTGTGCGCGTGTGTGTATGTGTGTGTGGGTGGGGGGATATATGTGTATTGAGAGTGTGGGGAGTGAGTTGGAGGGTGGGGTGGGCTGCTTTTAACTATGTAAAGCACTTTGTGCTACATTTTTTCTGTATGAAAAGTGCTTTATAAATAAAGATTGATTGATTGATTGATAAGCATCTCTTCCATTTAAATGTGGTCATCGCATGATCAGCTACCCTGCTCAAACCAAACACACACATCTTAATTCAGAAGTGGCTAAAGTTTATCCTAAAAGCTGATGGTTTGGTTTAAAAGATTTGCTATTGAGCATGTGGTTTTAAAGCTGTTTAAATTGAATCCATTTTGCTCATTTCCAGGACTCTGCTAGAGTACCTTTGATTCACAATTCAAAATATTGCATATTTATCTTATACTCTGCCACTTTGCCACTAACCCAACCTTCCTCTTATTGGCTGTCCCTGAGTCTGAGCTTTGTCCTCACAGATAGTACCAGAGTATTACACTAACTGATTCACAATTAGTATTACGCTCATTATTTGAAGATGGATCTATCTGTTTATCTACCTGTCTGCCTATAAATAAAACATATATAGATACATAGATAGAGTTTTAAAGTTTATTTTAAAATAAGGAAAACAACTATATCGAGTGCACTTAATTAAAGCATCTGTTTCAAGGCTGTTCACATGTGGGATATCCACTGAATTTTTAATATAATCTTTTCTGCTGTGTTTTTTTCCTGCCATATCACAGCCTTTTTTTTATTTGACACTTTTATGTCTTTCTCTTCATCTCACTCTGTTTTTTCTTAGATTTAACAGCGTCTCATACTGTTTGCATTTTCCTCCTGGTTTCCACCATAAGCACTGATCTGGGATGCTTTTTTTCATTTTATGAGCAGATCCTTATAAATAGTGATGTTTTTACTGTTGTTGGCATACGAGGGAGGTTTTGCCCTTACATACTATAACCAGATGGGTCAGTAAAATAGGAAAGGTACTATAGTGGGACCCCACACACTGAGGAGATCTCTTTATCCTTGTCCTGGAGCAAAGGACATTGATGTAAGTGAGAAAAAAACAAAGACGGAGGTTTGGTAAGGGAGGTAGGGTTGGGTGGGTTAGGTGGACTAAGATCAGTGAATATTTGGGGTCCAAAGCAAAGTCCCTGAAGAAGCCCTGGGCTTAACATTACTCCAATACTCAACATAGTTTTGTTCAGAAGAAAGGAAGCAGAAATGAAATAGCGGTTCACTTCAAACAGTTACTGAGGTAAAGATTTCAGGCTCGTTCTTTAAGCACAAAGTGTTGATGTGTTGCCATTCTTTTGCCAAGACTTTCTTAGTGACATTTTGCTTTGATAGAGCAGAAAGGTCAAAGTTAAAGACTGAGAAAGAGGATTTTCTGGTTAACTGTCTAATATCTAAAAATGTAAAATGTCTGCTTTTCTCTGTTCTAGGGGGCTGTTTATCACTATTCACGACCGTGGTCACATTGCTTCAATACTACAGAACTGGCCAGAAAAGGACATAAGGGTAAATAACTCAAACATAAGGTCAGCAGTGATAGAGTCATAAAAACACTGATGCAAAAATTATGTAATTATTTTTGGTGATCTTTGGCTCAGGTCTATTTTTCTGATGTCTTGTGGTCACCTGCTGTCATGTGTTCCAGATAGAGAAAAAGTCTGGTACGATTGTTATTATATTCTTTTGTTCGCACACAACGAGACCGGGGAAAGCAAAACTGAAAACACTAAGACTATCAAAGTAAAACAGGAAACACAAGAGATGCGCAGAGACACAGACTGACACTGAAACAATCTGAAGCACAGACATGAAAACATCCTTCTACTAGACGTGACACAAGGAACACAGGGGAAGCACAGAGACAGAAACCAAGAGACCAGAAACTATAAATAACAATGAAATCAGAGACTATTAATGATAATTCAGAACATAAAATGCTGGGTCACAGACCCAGGGCCATGTCAGTTTGAAATGCATGGAGATTTACAGCATAGCAAAAAACCACTACTTTCAAATGTGTAGTGCTTGTGTGCTGTGTTAACACTAAGGGGTGTGAAAACAGAAAGAGAGTAGTGCTGTAGTGTTGTGGTGATTGATGTAGAACAAGCTAATGGGTGGTGTGTTTAACTTTACTCAACTTGAAAGCCGGCGAAGTGATTACCAGCTGGACGGAAGAATACTGGTGACTGAAATAAGGCAAGATGTGAAATATTTACGAGGTATGGAAATGTGCATGACCATGTGTCAGCTACATTGTGTTTTATATGGAGATTTCATGATGAATGAAAGATGGGACTTGACATTATTACATGACAGGGTTGTGAAGCTGGGAAGTATTGGCTTTGGTCCTTTTATGCAATTAAATAAATACTGACTGTTTGCTAATGCAAAGAAAATAAAATACTGAACCGTTTACTAAAGTATACTGAAGGTGTTTCTTTTAAAAATAAGACCATATACAAACCATAAGATGGTGATATTTAATGGTGAGATGCATGATTATCCATTTAATACAGTATGACTACACTAAATATTTCAAGATGATTAGAGGGGCTCTCTCTAAATCCAGTAGTCTCTGGGGCTTGGAAGACTTTGGCATTGATTCCCTTGACCCGTCTTACTGGCCAATTTCCCAAAAACCTCAACTATTTCTTTAATCTTGTGTATAGCACAACTATGTGCAAGTCATAATCTAGCCATATTTAGAATGACGACACCAGAAGGCATTCTTGGCATGTCAAATATACCTGCAGCCTCAGCCACCTGTTCGCAGCTGTCAACAGCAGGGCATTTACCTCGGCACTGACATGCCGCCTCTCGTTGTCAGGGTGGTCTTATGATAAGCTCGCCTAATATGCCCTACTTTAACAGAGGGCACGCTGGAGCCAAGGTAGCCATCCACTGACAGGACTTGGCTGCTTTTCTGTCACATATTAACAAGTGATAGAAAAAACAAGCTGCTAATGGTATTTAGTAAGGGTGCTGTGGATTTTAAATTCAGAAAGCTAGCGGCACTCTTTAAACATTCAGATTATGGGAGAAAAAGGCTGTTAAATCCTTGGGCCAGAGTTTTCTGCGTCATAGCAATGCTGGAAAAAAGAACTGAAGAAAAAAAGAAAAACAGAAAAACGCTCCAAATTAGGAACATTTTGCATTAAACTGTTCTGCTGCTGATATTAAACATTACACAACTGTTTTATATATAGATATATATACTGTGGAAACAACCCACTGAGAAACTTATCTCTTAATAAGTAAAGTGACTTGTGAGTGGAAAGCCAGGTGGTGTAGGAGTGCCTGGCTCACTCTGAGGAAAAAAACATGTTTTCTGGTAGTGGGGTGGACTTGTATTGATGAAGAAATTTGGAGTTGAAACAAAATAAGGTGAAGCAAAGTCATTTATTTAATCAGATTTAATGTGGCTAGCAAGAATCTGATATCCCCAATACGGGAAAAAAAGGTTTGAGTGATTTCTTCTAACCAGAATGTAGCTGAACCACGCACAGATTTTTAATAAAAATAATAAGATAATAAGATCTCTGGTGTGACCTCTGTATGCTGTTTTTATGGCTGACAGTTTAATCTATTAACAGGCTGTGTGCGTGACGGATGGAGAGAGGATCCTCGGGCTGGGGGACCTCGGCTGCAATGGCATGGGAATCCCAGTTGGCAAGCTGGCCCTTTACACAGCCTGTGGAGGTATGCCACCACAGCAGTGCCTACCTGTCATGCTGGACGTTGGAACAGACAATGAGGTAAGAGCTGAGCTCTGAATATGACTGAGTCCCTACAGCAGCATCTTTTCTATCTTTTCTGGTACTTTTATAATACTCTACTGAATTGAAAAGAACTTAAACAAACAGACAGACATGTTGATTTGTGAGCTTTAGAGGTACTGCGAGGTGCATTTTGTAACCTTTGAGAGAGATATTTAGTATTAAACCCTAAGCAGTGCAAAATATGGCACACTTGGCTGTCTACATGGTTATGATGAAGAATGACTTCTGTATCACGGGCTCATTAAGTTGTTGTCTCTTGAAGTATCTTGTATCTCTTTAGAAGTATTTGACCTCTTGAAGTTGTTTTTGTTTGTGGCCATGGTGAAAAACGTCTTTTAAACTTCTCTCCCGTGTCATTTATCCATAAAGCCCAAGATTGTTCACGTTGGTCCAACAGTGTGGGGCTTTTACAGATTAAATTAAGGTATGTTTTTTTCAGGCACTAATTCAATAAAATAGCCTTGGGCTAGAGCGGTTAATCCCCCCATTGGTGGGCAAGACTAGAAGTCAGCCGAGAAAGGAAAACAAATCTCACACTTTACAACCAGGAAATACCCTTTACCTAACCAAGGCTAGCAGCTCCATTGATGGGTGCCAGTTGGGAAAGCACCTTTCCTCTTTGCCAGTTTGTGGGAGTAGCAGCCAACAGAGCTGTAGTCATCCATCTATGGACCCTGTTCTGCATGTCAGCAGCTCTGAAAGACGATGCAAACCGGGCATGGAGCACGTGTTTGTGTAGCCTTAAACAGACTAAGAATAGTCTTCGTGTGCTTCTATATATACACAACTTTTGGCCTTGGCTAAGGGCGTGGCACACTCAGATGCTTGTGTGCCCAGCACAGCTGAGATCCATCCGTCAGTAGATATCCTTCATTTTTCCAAGACCATCTTTGGATGACTCAGTCCTGGGCTTTAGTTTAATTCCAAGCAGATGTCTCAAGTGGATTAAGGATGAGACGTTTCAAAGAGTAGTGGAGTGCGCAAATAAAGTGTAGGAAGAAATATTAAGCAGCAGGAAGAAATTCAAAGAGCAGTAAGACTGGACAGAGGCCAAGAAAACCTTTGAGAACATGCAGGTGATGTCTTCTTTGATGAACTGTAGACAACATTTTCTCAGTGCAGTCGTCATCAGAGAATTTAGGCTCACAGCAAAAATCCCCTGTATAAGAACAACAAAAACACTGCTCTCTTCCTAGAAACCTCATAAAAAAAATATTATATTAGTCTTTTTCCTGCCATTCTAACTGGAATAAGTCATTCTTCCAAGTCCTGCACCTCAGTTCTTTATCTTTATAAGCCTGCTCTACCTTTTGACCTTTTCCCGTACTGTCATCGCTACAGACTCTAGTTTTCCACATTGAATCTTCTGCTCTGTTTAAGTGATGTTGTTTTAGGGTGATAATACTGTCTGCGGATCTTTGGGTACATGACAGCAGTTTTAGACATTTATGGGCATCACAGCACAGCTTTAACAGGTCTTTATAGAATGTCTTGATCCATACTTGCTCTTATCCCAGAGTGTCTTTTTACCTCATTCCAAAACAGTGACACAGTTTTTTGACTGCTTAAGTATGTGCCATCTTATAAAGTTCTTGTAGTACAGTGCTAATCTCAGTTCAGTTGGATGTTGATTATTTCAGAGATGCTTTGTTAGCTTGTACAAAGAGGAGAACTCAACATATCTCATATTTATATGTTCAGACTATTTTTATGTTTAAGATTGAAGGCCTTATGAAACAGATGGATTTTTTTTGAGTGTTGCTGCTCCATGTTGAGTCACATACACTGATAAATGTATTGCTTTTTCAAGTGACTTCACCACCACTGAATATTAGATTTATATTAATCTTCTTAAATCTTGAAAAGGAGCTCAAGAGTCTTTCTTTGTCAGCACATTCCTTTAATGTTGTGTTAGATATAAGATTTACTATACATGTCTGACACTCACAAACATACAGATATATATTTCTGCTGCTCATTCAACCTATGCATAGCTGTACAAGAGCTTTTGCTGTGGTCTGCCTGGCCATGGGTGACTTCCATTTTTCTGTTATTCTAAAGAGATGACAGAATAAATGAGACGTAATAGGATAAATAGACTGCTATGTGAGTGTGTACATGTGTGGTTCTTCAGGACCAGTTTGATATGGAAGGGAGGCTTGCCTGCTGCCACTGGTAACTCGCTTCACTCTGCAGGAATGATGGGAGCAGATGGAGGTGGAAGGCTATGTGGTAGTGGTAGCACTAGCTAATTATTAAAATGGCTGTTATTATGGGATTATGTGTGTCCTTGAGTGGATGTAGGGGTAGAGAGAGGCAGGCATCCATCCAAACAGTCAAGAATGCAGGCCCCCACAAGCTAGACATACCTCTGTTTTTTCTTTAAACCAAAAGTTCACATTTTGTGACACTGACTTATTTTCTTTCATGCCAAGAGTTAGATGAAAAGATTGCTGCCACTGTAAGGCCAGCAGCTTTACTGTTTAGCATAGCTTAGCAAAACCAAAGCACGTCTCTGTCCAGAGGTAACACAGTCAACTCACACCACTCCAACACCTTACATGGTAATCCGTACCAGCGTGTAAATTTGGTGTTTTAATCTGTTTCCACCTTTTCTGCTTGAGCTAAGCTAACCAGCCTCTGACTATAGCTCCATATTTGTCTTGATAACAAACATCAGAGTGGCTTAGACTACTGTGGGGCGTAGTTCTTCTTCCCTTATCTCCTTTCACTTATTTAATCATTAGTTATTATTAATCTCTGGCTCTCTTCCACAGTACGTCTTTTGTCCTGTCTCAGTCCCCTCACCCCCAAACTGGTCATGGCAGACGGCTGAGCCTGGTTCGGTTGGAGGTTTCTCCTTCCCACTGTCTCCAAGTGCATGAGGATAGGGGGCTGTCTGATATTTGGACTTTCTTGTTAATACTGTATTCCACAATACAAAGCATCTTGAAGCAACTGTTGTTGTGATTTGAATGCTTTATAAATAAAACTGAATTTAACTAACATTATATTGATAGTTTCACCTTATGAGAGGTGCTGAATCTAGCTATTTTGGTGGGCAGCTAAAAACCCTAGGTGGGTGAAAAAATTGTGAGTGAAAAAAAGACCAGAGGTTAGAGCAGCCAACTAGTATGGTGGAGGTTTCCTGTAGCATCCCTGAGATGAGTGCTTTTTGTATATAATCCACGACACAAATAAGGATTGTAAAACAACCTACAAATATTAAGAACCCTATTATTAAGAACTGGAAGCCAAGACTTTTTCGAGTGTTTTTTTGCAATGTTTTTTCCACAAACTCTCAAGTTTTCAAACTGTCCCAACATCTCCCTCTGTATATCTGTATGTCTCTGAGCTTCTGTACAGCAAAATCATTGAAGCAACACGATTGTAAACTCATGTCTTCACCACGGCGCAGCGTACCAGTTTACAAAAATCGAGAGGTGCACGATTGGCCGAAGCACAAAGATTGTGGCGCGCAACACAGAATGTGATGCCAAATTCGGCACACGACACGGCGAGCACAATGGCTCCATTATTTATGTGTTGCAGCTGTATGTTGCTTTCTTTGGACTGAAGGACAGCAGTCACTGCAGGAATTAGAATGCACTTTTATTCTTTATATGTTAGATTTAGTTGGCCTGGTGGTGTGCTGGTTAGCACTGACATCTCACAGCAGTGCTGGTTGTAATCAAAACTGGAGTCTTTCTGTGTGAGGTTTGCATTTTGTCTATGTACTCCAGCTTCTTCTCACAGTCCCAAGACTTCCCCCAGTTAAGTGGTGATTCTAAAATGGCTGTAGGTGTGAGCGACTGTTATGATAGCTTGGCGACCAGTCGAGTGTGTACCCTGCCCTTACCCTAGAACAGATGGGATAGGCTCCAGCACCCTCTGTGACCCTGAACTTAAAAAGTGTTTAAGATAATGGATGGATTGCGAGGAAGTGTTGAGCCCGCTCCTCCTAATAACTAGAACTGGACTAGTTTATGAGCATGCTTTGTAGCTATCTTGCTATTATTTTTTAAGCAGCACATGTGTGAGCTGTGTAAACTATAGTGAGACCCGGCAATAAAATATCTGTATCTGGACAGTTCTTATTGCTTTCTCGCACAGAGAAGATGCGAACAAAGCAGCTTGAGCTTGCAGGGAGAGGGTTTCAGAAACAGATACACAGCATGAAGGAAAGTAAACAGTTTCTCCAGTAGTCTCATTTTTTTTTCTCTGCTTCACCCTGTTATCTCCCCTGATTGTGTCTGTCTGTTTCTGGGTCTGACTCATGCTGAAATGAGAGTGTGATGTCATCCTGAACAATATGCTGTTTGTGCGAGTTCTGGGTGGGCTATCAGACTTCAGCGCTTGGGTGTCTTCTGGCTCAGACAGGTAGAAGATGTGCAGTGTTAATGTTCAGTTTTGTTTCACCTCTTATTCAAAGTTTAATGTTGTATGCGACACGTATATAAACTCAACTAGGCACAACAAGTCATTTGAATATAGATCTATATTATTATCTTGAAGTTGAAGTCTTTAGTGTGGAAACGAGTGAAATAGGAGCTCCTGTGTCTCACAAGCACAGACTGTAAAGCCATACACGAGGACTAATCCCCTCTGAGAGAAGAGGGCCTGCGCAGCACAAAGGACAGCTTAGCCAATCAGCAGCAGATAATCTGGGACAGAAAGACAACTCATGTCAACAGTTCAGCACAGTGTCAACGGGGTCAGAACACTTGAAAATCACTCACGACTTCTTCTCTTTCACCTTAAAAAGCAGGGGTTTGATTTTTTTGCAGTTACTAAATGAACTGAGTGACACAAAAAACTTTTGCTGCTCCCTCGGATATCAGGGATATCAGAACTCTTGTGGGACCACATGAAAATGTTTTGCTTGTTTTGGTTACAGTTGAACTTGGCCACCACTGCCAGGAAATGACTTGTCAACTTCAAATAAATATTGTCTTAAATAAGCTTTTTGAGCTGTTCTTGGACATGGTGACTATTGACCCTGCCATGGAAAGGTGGCTTCTCCCTTCTCCAAGCCGCGTTGATCGTAGTGCCACCCTTTAATTATCCATTTCCATAAGTAAAGGTCGTCTGTCCCAGCGAGGCATGACTGCACTGTGGAGCAGTTCCCCCAAATTTGGACATCACAAATGAAGTCAGTGTTTATAGAGTGCAGCACGAGTAGATTTAGCTAGAAATTGTTTTTTGTATTATTAGACACTGCATGTGACAGGTGCACCATGCTGGAGGATGAAAGACCTGAATTTGTGCTTCAGGTTGTGTTCTGAAAACACTTGTTATCACAGGATATTATTATTACAAATGTCTTAAATTTTAGTTCTCTTCACCCATCATTATCTATCATCTGAAGCAGGTTGTAGATCAAGCCAGAATGGTGGTGGGTGTAACTCAGGCTTAAGTAAGCAAAACTAGATAGCTATCGTTTGCTGGACGACGAGATACAAAAAACAAACCATTAATGATAAAACGGTTTCTCACTGTCGCCATCTTGGTATTGAAATAGACTTCACAAATGGGGGAAACAAGACCATGAAAACAAGGACATTGCAAGCTGAAAAGTCGTTACCCAATAAGCAATTTTTTTTTTAATCTTATTTTGTATCGAAACACATTTTGTCATGTTTGTTCTTAAAAAGTACTACTTTACACATTTACTTGATCATTTACAAAATGAACTTCATGACCTGAAAACTTGCAACTGAGCTCATGAATTCTCCTGAAGAGTGTTTACAGAGGTTTTCCTGCCAATTAATTTTTGTGTGTGCACACACGAAAATCAGCTTTGTCACGGACATGAGAGCAATTGTAATTTGTTTCCTCCATCCCTGACCATGTCAGATTTCAGGTGAAATATGCCCTGATGCATCAAAGCAGACTTTGTGGGCACTCTGTCACTCTAGTGAGGAATTTTGGTTCACCTAACAAACAACAGTGTCCCCCTCGCTCCCCGTCTCTTAAACACACACTTGCTTTTATCACTTCACTCAAAGGTCAAAGGTCAATCCTTCATTTCCTCAGCCTGAAGGGTCCCTTTGACTGTTTAGTTGCTGTACATT
This sequence comes from Rhamphochromis longiceps, assembly GCF_057381845.1. Taxonomy (NCBI): domain Eukaryota; kingdom Metazoa; phylum Chordata; class Actinopteri; order Cichliformes; family Cichlidae; genus Rhamphochromis; species Rhamphochromis longiceps. Next base: position 17,536,496 of record NC_140567.1, read on the forward strand.
TAGAAAACAGTTTTTTTTTTATAGCTCACGCAGTCACACGTTTACATTCTTAGTTTCATTTGTCTCTACCATCAGTTGTTATCTTTCATTGTAAATGATGGAAAAGTGGAAATTTTTAATTGGATTCACTTTACAATCTTTAGTTAGAAAAAACCCCAAAACTACTGCATAGTTTGACAAAGAATAGGGTAAAAAAAATAGGCAATATCTCTGCTTCTGCAGTATCAGTTTAGGAGTGCTATTTTGCATAGCTTCAGTCTTCCTAGGATTTTTACCTTCCTCTCTCATGTGTTGCCCTTTCCTCTCCTTCCTGTGATTTTACAGGCTCTGCTGAAAGACCCTCTCTACATTGGACTGAGACATAAGAGAGTGCGAGGCCAGGCCTACGATGACCTGCTGGATGAATTTATGAAGGCTGTATCAGACAGGTATGGTCATATTTACCTTCAATTTATTATTTGCCCACTTCCTCTTTGGGGCCTGCTATCGCCATTTCAGCGCGCTGCGCTCTTAAAGGGAAAACGTTAAGCAGTTTAGCATGGTCGGTGCATGCTTTACCATGCAGCCAAATTTCATGGGGTTCAGGGGTCTGGAATTTGAGTCACATTGATTCACCTTCTTTGAACTTTTCTGAAGTTTAGATTGCTAAGAAATATTCATCAAAACTCTTGCTTACTGGCTGAGTGGTAGCATTGGCTTATTGAGAAGTGATCAGAGAGTCAGTGAAGCTTTTTATTTTATTGGCATGTTTCTTTCAGACAGATGACTGAAACCAGCTGACTAGCTATTGAGTAGGCAGCAACTATTCTGGACCTGTCCACAAACATTTGTTTCTTATTAATAAATCAAGATCGAGCTCTTTTCTTTCAAGGATAAAGGGAAAGCTTTGTTGTTTGTCATAAACTGGTTTATACTAAATGGTTGGAGAATGTGACAAAGAATGTGAAAGACGCTCACACAACTGGTGGAGACCTCTGGTTTGTGGAGGAATGTGCCTTTTCTGTGTGTTTACCCCAGTAATCCAGTGCAGGGAAAGTATCTGGTCGTGTTATTCCCAATCAAAGAGAATTTGTAATTGAGATCTGTGATGTCATGTTGACATGCAAAACCTTATTAGTGGTTAGCTTTGGCTTCTTTCACTTGGAGCCACAGTAAGGCACTGAACTATTTAGTGTCTTATATGGTCACTTACTTGATTTGTATTATCAGAGCTAAAGTTTATTGCTTTTCTGACCTAAAATTATTGTGGACGTGCTATTGCTTCTTGTTGGGACTGGTACCTCCTGTGTTTACTGGAGTCTCAGACATGTCTGTGTACCATGGAGCCATTACAACCACACACACACACACACGGCTGGTAGAGCCTCATCCTAACCCAGGGAGGCTGGAGTCCAGAGGGAGAAGTCTGGGTCTGGGCCTCCTCCAGCTGGCAACAGCAAGCCACGACTCTAATAACCGGGTAGCTTCCCAACTACAGGGAACAGCAATGCTTTTTCCCCAAAGGAGCCAGATTGGCGGAAAATGAATAATTATGGGCTCAGAGATTCAATGAATGATTACAGCTCTGCAGTCTTTTAAGTAATATTCATGTTTAGTTTTCTAAGAAACTAAACGTGAACTAAAATACTCCAGATTGACTCATCATCAATAAGAAGAAGTCTTTTTAATCCGCTGTTTCAGAAATACTTCTTAGTTCGAAGGCAAATGGTTGGTGATGCAACCCGCTGTTTGATTTCAGGCCAGACTCCCAACTCCACAAAAGAATCAGGTTCAGTGGTGCTTTTGTCTGCTAGCAGAAATGAAAGTAATTATCTCATAATCTCATTGCTGCTGCACACACCCACAGCACAGGGTAAGCCACAGCTCTGCCGAGGTTCGGAAACTTTGAACTTCACATTTCTGCGCAGCATTTTGATAATTTACTTCAAACTTAGAAATCCACTTTCATTTCATTGCAACCGTCATTGCAGCGCTACAGGTTTTTTCCTTAAAAAGCTGGAAAATGATTTAAACTTTTTTAGACTCAAGTAAAAAAAGAATACCATTTTAAAAATGGCCATAAAAAGACCAAAACATAGGCTACCAGATTTAAATTTCTCTGCTTTCTACTTAAAGGTCAGCTACTTTTGAACTACTGTGATTATTCAGGTACTGCTGTTACTTTTAGATGGCTACCTGCATACTCTGGTGTACCCTGGATTTCTTCCACTGTGTCAAAACAGTGCATCTCAATTTAAATATTAGTCCCACAGAGCCAAGTTTGGGGCAGACATCTTTTCTGTTGGATTTGTTAAGAATTATCTCAACTTTTTAGGTTGTTCTGTCTGTGGGTCATAGCCGCGTCCCATCACCAGTGGTGACCACCAGCACAAGGCCACGTGGGGTTGACACAAAAGAGTATCTTTGCCCTTTGTGCAAGTTTGTGGTCTATTGTGAAATCACAGTTGTCCACAGTGGTCTGAATGAGAAAGTTATCCAAACCCAGAGAGGTCACAATAAAGTGTTCATTACTTTAAAAGATAGATTTGGGCAAAAAAATAATAATAAATAAATAAAAATCAGATGAAGCCAGTGAGATAAACAAGTAAATGGAAATTGTTTGATTTAGATGCCATCTGTGCCATTTTAGTATTAGACACAGGAATTCAAAAAGGAAAGGCCTAAAGTAAGCTGTATTCAAGAATTCAGTCCTGTACTGGACCAACACACTGAGATGATAATGAATTATATTAAATAATGTATAATTAATATAACAGATAGCCGACTGAAATACTCAATTCAATTCAATTTTATTTATATAGCGCCAAATCACAACAAAAGTCGCCTCAAGGTGCTTCATAGATACAGAGAAAAACCCAACAATCATATGACCCCCTATGAGCAAGCACTTTGGCGACAGTGGGAAGGAAAAACTCCCTTTTAACAGGAAGAAACCTCCGGCAGAACCAGGCTCGGGGAGGGGTGGGGCCATCTGCTGTGATTGGTTGGGGTGAGAGAAGGAAGACAGGATAAAAGACATGCTGTGGAAGAGAGACAGAGGTTAATAACAGATATGATTCAATGCAATGCACACACATCCACATCTGCTTTGTGTTGTCACTGACGCTGTTCTTGCTGCCGCTGTCCTTACCTGATGTTTTTCACATATGCTTAGAGTGAGAGGAGATCCCAGAACAGAGCCATACAGCCAAGCATAAATTATTGCAAATGGGGAAAACAATTTTCCTTTGATTGTTTCAGTTAGGGTGACAATAATCAGATAAAAGTCAGTTTATGGAAAGTAAAAACAGACTAATAACCAGAAGGCATGGATCGTAGGAGGGGGAGAAAGACAATGGATAGGCCAAAAGTATTTGAGCTCGATTTGGAGACCTGCAAGGTGTGCCCAAAAAAGTTTTAGGGCCCTACCTGGAGACTCCTGTATGAAGAAACCATGCAGAGAGCTGAAAGAGGAGAAATCAAAAACACCCTAGGTGAATAAATTTCATTAAAAGACCCTTGGAGGCCAAAGTACTCTCTGACATACTATATAGTGTTGTTCATTTCATAGGAAGGGCTGTGCTATATTTTACAGAAATAGACTTAAGGGTATTTCATGGATAATTCTGACTAGCATGCAAAAACTATAGAAGTGCAATCAAATGTATTAAAATTTTTGAAATGAGAGACTAAGGAACAGCCAGACAGAGTGATGGATGTATATATGGATAAAAGGACCAACAGAGGAAAAGAGAAAGAATGCAGAATGTGCCTTTTTTTTAATGACGGCTCAGGGATTTGAGGAAATAATGTGTGCTGAGAGATGCTTGCTCTCTGGAGAGTGAGAAGGGGCTGGGAATTTATTAAGGCCTCAGCCACAAACCCCTGTAGGGACGGAGGGAGCAGACAGCCGTGTGTGTGTACACAAACACACGTGTATGTACACTGGTTCGACAGCTGTGTTTGGACAGAGCACCGTTGTCCGTGACCTTCTTTGCTGAGGTCCACCTTGGCTCTTGCAGCCATCATGAATGCACCAAAAGAAGTTCAAATCTTCTCCTCTGATTTCAGTCTCCCCCTCCTCGACCAGTGCGAGCATAAATGACTTCCACCTACTTCCTCTTAGTGGAGAGTCAAGTTTCATTAAGTCTCAGATGAAGCCAGATCACATTTCCTGTGGGAGCTGGGTCACTCGTTAACTCCTCAGAAATACAGACATAACACCAAACGTCTGAGTGATTCGCCACATGGGAATGCGTCTGTCGGCTCTTGTCTCTCTTTTTTTATATACTGTCAAACATTAATATTATTGTCGTAAGCACTTACTCTCAATATATTAGACTGCTTTCGCAGTAAGTGCCAAGAGACTATAAAATCTGAAAACAATGAGCCTGAGAGTCTTTCCTTTTCTTTTTCTGACAACATTTTGTCACAAATCACAGGGAAAAGAAGGTTTTAAGTAAAAATAGGACCTATTTTTTTCTAATCCACTAGCTCAGATTCCTGTCCCATGAAAGGAAAGCTTGGGCTGTAGGCTTTACTGCCTGTGTGGTTGTTTCCTGTTTTTATACATTTAAATTGACTAAAACACCTGCTTTCACATGATCATTTATATTGTTGAATTGGAGGATGAATGATTGGCTTACACTAAAAGCTAGCACTAATATAGCAGAATCTTCAAATAAGCTTTGAAAACCAGTTTTCTCAGTCAGCATCAGAAACCTCTAAGAGCATAATCAAGGAATAAAAGAGACAACCAGTGGTGTAGGATAAGGATGGTATATAAAATTTGAGGGCTGATGACTGTCCTTTGCTTAGTCTTACAGTTGAAAATGATGTATTGGTTTAAATAAAACAGTAACTTTCATATGAAACTCTATACCAGACTAAACAATGACTATGTGCCACAAGTTGCTGTTAGCTACTGTTCTGGTTCATGGTGTTAAAGTCCATCTTTTGTATACAGTCTTTGGTTTCAGCCATAGGAGAATTGACACTTTTCACTGTCTTGTTTTACATTCTTAAACAGCTGTTTGATTTTTCCTACCCTCTGTCCCATTTTGAGGGCTTTCCCACGAGGCCCTTTCTGGTACTCAGAAACTCTGTGAACAGACACCGCTGTTGACAATGCAAGGCTCCAAGACCAAACGTGACCTTTCACCCCTATCCAGAGAAAAAAAAAGTCACTGTTTTATATAATGTAGATGAGCATCAAGTCGCAAAACCTCCCAGCAAGTTCTGTTCTTCATTTTGAATTGTAAGGTTCTTACGCACTACATTTCAGCATTTCAAAGCTGAACTTTAAAGCAATAGTAAATGCAAGAAACATATAAATTATTTTACAGTATATTAGTAGGATTCATAATTATACTTCATACAAATAACTGTAAAACTAAATGACACTGAGATATTATCAATGTTACATTGACCCTTTTTTCTGTGTTGTTACCCAGGCACAGCCCTTTAAGTGTTTAAAAAAGTACACATTAATTAAAACAACATGTGAGTTGCCCTCAAATACCAGCTTTTTCACTCCTTGTTCTCAGCATTTACTACTCTCCTGTTTCTTTTTACGGCTCTTTGTTCCAGTGCTGATGCCCACTGACTGTTTCATTGATGGTGTTACTTAAGTTTAAAGTGGACTTGAATGACTGATTAATTTAATTGCTGCCAACCCGTAACAACCGATGGCACAGGATCCACAGTGGAACCTTCTGTTTAAACGTCTGCATTTTGTTTTTGTACAATTACGGCTCATTCTGCGTTAGCACAGCCTGTGCACCTCTCCCCAGTTGTGCTCAGAGATTAATGCATTTTTCACAGCACAGTCAGGAGTATGGCGAATGTTTTTTCATCTTTTGGGTGGGCCTGGGCTTGGTTAGGTTTCTGCCCTTGATACTTTAAAGCAGACATAAAAGCAAATCCTGCTTCTTTGTCCAGTTTTTTTCCTCACTTTTTCAATTCAGTTGGAAAAGCAGTACATTGTCAGGTTTCAGCAGGTCATCAAGAAAAAAAAACAGATTTTCACAAACGGCCTCCAATGTGAGCTGTGTTTTAAGCAAGGCACACAAATATATGCTGTCAGAAACACTTCCCCTATCTTTATTGGAGCAGGAAGATGCTCGTTTCTTTCTGCCACAACCACAGAGAGTCAGTCTGTAGTTTATGGTCAGTGAATGCACATAAATATGCGTGTGTTTCCAGCTTAGTCATTCTGAAATATCTCTCAAAAGACCTGTCTTGAATTCAGATCTTGAATCCAGATCTGTCAGCGCTTTGACGGTTTTGCTGAGAATAGTTGCATTGAGTGAGCACTATTATCCCCTCACAGAGGACTACGCTCCCTCTGCTCTACGTGAACTGGTGTGACCTCTCCGGCAGAGAGTTACACCAAACCGTACCAGAGGGCGCTGTGCTGGCGATTGGGCAAGGCCACATCTATCCTCGCCCATCGCCTGTCTCCTTTTTCCTGAAGCCCAAACACAATGAAAAGTTTATAGCTGCCTTCTTGGCCTCATTATCCCTCCTCTTTGCACAGGCTCTCAGTGCTTTAATGCTGCTCACTGCTTTATAGAAAACACATTTCTCTCTTCAGCACTGCTGTAGTCTTGGCAGTAAGTCAGCTACACTGTCAGTCTCTACACAAGACATTGGTGGCTGCAGCGAGGATTAACACTGACCAAGGAATGGCACTCTCTCACAAGGACATCAGGTTTTATTACAGCTGAACTCAGGTTGCTTCTCATGCGTTCTTTTACAGCCTCGCTTCCGCTCAGCTCCATCCTCCGCCGTCCTCCAAATCTAAGCAGTTTAGCAGCCACTGGAACAAGTGGGAAACAGCTTTAGTGAGACGTCTGCGTAACAGCGCAGACAATCTCACACCTTTGTGGTCCGAGATGGGAGTTTTATGAAATGACTGAAAAGGGAGAGAAAAAAGAAAGTGAGGAACTTGGATTTTAAAATGTCTGGCCTCTCTCTCTGCTCAGTTCACTGACAGGGCTGCAGGTGTTAGAAGAGACTCGCTCTGTTTGCTTGGCCTGTCCCCAATTTCCTCCATCACTCAGTTGCTGAAACATGAGCTCTGCTTTTCATACGGGTTTCGGACAAGCTCACTCTTTCCTAATGTTGCTATGGTCTTGAAACTGACTTAGAGCACAAGCAATTCTCTGCTGTTCTTGAATACTCTTAGAGAGTCGCATAACTTAAAGCACTTTGATGCAGTAATCTCACACATCTTTTGTTAATGTGAGAGTTTCAAAGTCTGCTGCAGGGTCTTACTTGTAACGTTACTTAGTGCAAGGCTTTTCTTCAAAGAGAAAAAGCTGCATGTTTGGAGCTAGTGGACATTCATGGATAGCAGCTACTAGCTTCATGTGCTACTGCTTCACAATCATTACTATAGATTCCAGCTGTCTTCATTAAAACACCATTACAAAATAAAATAGAATGGCAAAGCTCTCAGCTCTCTACCTGCGACTGTATACATCTGTATCTGTTTTAGTCTTCTTCCTCACAGAAGAACGGGGCAAAGCGAATGTCTGGGAGCAAATAAAAACACAGCTATTTACAGTGTGTGCTTAGGTAAGAGTGCCATCTCATTTAAAAATTCAGGAATCTGTGTTTAGGCAGGTGTGTGGTTTCTTGTTTTTTCACTTTTATGACATCGATTCATGCGATGTAACTCAAAGTTGGTGGGCTTGTTGCATTTGAGCCCAAGGAGTCTGAAGTTTTTTGGATGAGAGATGTGCTTTTTTTTTGCTTTTTTAAGAGAGTATAATTTGGTGTAAATTATTTAAAGACTGTATTTTACATAAAATGCTTAAAAAAGAAAGGATTAAGAGCCATTGTGACAGCTGTTTCTTACAAAATTAGAGAAGTTCGTGATTCTTGACTACAGAGCTATATCCTTGAAATTTCAGCATAGATGGACTTTTTAGCACTAGCTGGACCATCTAGAGCTGTCAATAAAGTTCAGCTTTGAATGCAGCATCATTCACCCAGTTTACTAAGTGATAAACACAGAGGAAACTCAGAATAAGAAATTGAACGTAATACTTCTTCTTCTTTTGGCTGCTCCCTTTAGGGGTCACCAAAGCGGCTTGTCCGCTAGTCAACAGAACCGGTGGTGTTCATTGTTAACCAGTGTATGGAAATCTTATTCTTCATGATCTGTATGTCTGCTTTAGTAAAGATTTTAGGGTAGATGCTAGAGCTGGGCGATAGAACGATAACGATATGTATCGCGATATAACTTTTACTCGATAGAGAAATTACGCTATCGCGATAGACCTCGCCGCTCTTGTCCTCAAAAAAAAAAAAAAAAAAAAAAAAAAAAGGTCAGCCAATCCAAATTAAGTAGCGCAGAGCCGAACCAATCACAGCCGCAGCGTCACGTAGCGTGACTTGTTACGTACAGCACAAGTGCCAAGCCGCACGTGTGTTTGTTTGGGAAGCAGCCAGCGGGTAATGGAGGAAATGAGTGTGCCGACTAGAAAAATCAACCGAGCGTGACCGAAGAGAAAACAGATGATGGTTCCAGTGCCGGAGAGATTGTCAAACGGAAGAGCCATAGAAGTTCCGTAGTGTGAAGGTATTTCGGCTATTTCAAGTCTGACAAAAACAGAGTAGCGTGCACTGTAAATTGTGCCGAAAACAAGTCTGGAAATACAATAAACTGGTGCATGCGTCACACTGTGCGCCACGTTATTGTTTCGGTGAAATGAATTTCTACAATACTGTTACTGTTAATTCTACTCTCTGCAGTGTTTAAATGCTTACATATACACACAGTTACTGTCCCTCCACACATACTACTCGGTTCTGCTTCTATGCCCCAGCTTTGTTTACTTTTTCCCACCGTGGCTTCTAGACTTCTGATTGGCCAACATTTCTGCACGGTTAGGAATCTAGCGCCACCTGCTGCTTTGGCATGTTCATAGCAGCGTTTTCCTTCATTTCTGCCTTTATGTGTGGACGGGATTATTTTTTAAAACGAAAACGGAAAATCTCCGTTTTCAAAAATACCCGTGTACGTGTGGACGTAGCCTCAGTCTCTGACTGGAAGCGCTAATTCGTCATTCGGCTTTTGTCAGACTAAAGTAACTGTTAAAACTGTTTGAAAAGCTCAGCTATACAACAAGGAGGGATTGAGAATTTCCTTTTAGTTCTCAGTTTATTTGATATTGACAAAAGTTAGTCAGTTTTGTCTGTTCTTCTGTAAAACAAACTAAGATTTATTTTTAGAATTAATATTTTGTTTCTAAGTGGAATTGACAATTTAGTCTGTTTCGTTTGTTCTATTTTGAAACTTAAACGCTTTAGCGGCTGCCTTGTGTGTAGTTTGCAATATTTGCCTTTATTTATCTGAAAAAGTCTCAAGTTCCTTAAGTACATCTACCCTGTTGAACTTATTATGGGAAATAAATATTTAAATAAAAACAAGCTGCTGATTATTTCACATTTTACTTGTGAGCAACGGCACATTTAAATCTTACAAATATAGTTATTTGGCTCATATCGTGATAGATATCGTTATCGCCTGAAATGAAAAAAACATATCGTGATATGAAAAAATCTCATATCGCCCAGCTCTAGTAGATGCCCATCCTGATGCAAACCTCCACATTGTTACAGGCCTGGGCTCAATACTGCTGTAGGAGTACACTGGCTTGTAGCCCCTCATGGTTGGGTTAGGAACTGATGCTTAATGGAAACCAAGAATTTAAATACTAATTAAACTGGTACAAAAACCCTAGAAAACTAAAGAGGATCAGAACTCAAATAACATAGCAATAATGAAATATAAGCAGAAATAAAAAATTAACATAAAAATAATCCAAAGTGTCAAAGACGGGTAACACTTTAAAAAAAGAAAACAAGCTCGAGTATGCTGATAACAAACACCAGGCCAAGCTTTCCTTCTCCTACATCTGCAAACCTTTTTCTGCTCTCCAAAAATCAGGAAATCCCTGAAAGACATGGAAACTTTCATTTGGCTGCTTTATCTTGTTTACAGATGTGAAATGCTGGGCTGATGTTTGGTTGGTTGTTTAAAGTTTTTTGTAGGAGCTCATAAGCTCCGGCTCCTGTGTTGATTGCATGTGATAGGCAGTCCGAGCCCAACACTGCTCGGTGTTCTTTTGCTCCGATCTCACCTTTTTTGTGACTTTTAATGGATGTTTGACCTCTCTCACTGAAGCTCATTGTGACCAGCTGTTGTACATTTTACAAAGCAGTGCTCTTCTGTAAGCTGAGACCTTCAATCAGTTGTTAACTTTTTGCACCAAAAAGCCAGCAGTGCTGTTGCCGAGCACCTCCCTCTGGAGTGAAAAAAATGCTCTTTGTACACGTGTGGGCTGAATTTGAGATGTTAAGATAGCGACTCTCCTTCCCCTGCTCCTTTTCATCCTCCGTTTTGGCTCAGCCTGATGTAATGCGGCTCTTGTGTTCACAGGTATGGAATGGACTGCCTGATTCAGTTTGAAGATTTTGCCAATGTGAACGCTTTCCGCCTATTGAGCAAGTACTGCAACAAGTACTGCACATTCAACGATGACATCCAAGGTAACACACGCACACAAGGATGGATAAACCAGTTGTCAGTACAGCTGATAAAAAGCTGAGGAAAAACACCAGATGTCAAAACCAAACTGCCCTTCAGCTCTTGTATTTTTTAACTTTCCAAAAGTTTTCCCTGTGACTTTTTCATTAGCATCCTTAATAACCAGCCCTAAGAAGACTAAAAAACACTTAAGTTAATGACAGCTTTCCTGCTATGTAAAAAGTGGGCAGCTTTTTTTTTTAGCTGTAGGTACATTTCTACTGCTGAAGGGAATGTTACTGCAGAGTCACAGTCTCTACTTTTACATCACTGAGGGCAGCTAATTGCACATGAAAAACAGTCAGACTTTATAAGGATAGTAAACTCCTACTTTAACTTCAGGTTTTATACTGAATACAGTAAAAAAAAAAAAATTAAGTCAATAGGAATAAAAAGAAGCAGTAACAATAATCAGTCAGCACTGAAGTTTGCTCCTGGAATATCTGCTCACATTCTGCTCTACTTACAGCCTCTTTGGATTCTGTAAGGTGTTGTTAAAAAAATTCAGTTACATTTCAATTCAATTGTATCTTTTTTCTATAGTGCAGAATCACAACAGCAGTTGCCTCAAGGTGTAAAAACCCAGTATACAATACAATACACAATAATACAGAGAACCCCAACAATCAGATGGCCCTTTATGAGCAAGCACTTGTGACAGTGGGAAGGAAAAACTCCTTTTTAACATGAAGAAACCACCAGCAGAACCAGGCTCAAGGAGGGGCTGCCATCTGCTGCTACCAGTTGGGGATGAGGAGAGAGGGACATAACAAAAGACACGCTGTCAAACCGACCCAGAGATTAATAATAACTAATAATTAAATGCAGAGTGATGTATAAATACAATAGAGTGAAAAGAGGTTAGTAAAGTAGAACTAAGCGTCAGCCTAGGCCTATAGAAATGTGACTACGCTTGGGTTCAGGGTCGCCTGATCCAGCGCTAACTAGAAGCTTAGGCTTAAAAGCAAAGTTTTAAGCCTAAGCTGAAAAGTAGAGAGGGTGTCTGTGTCTCAAATCCAAACTGGGATCTGGTTCCACAGAAGAGGGGCCTGAAAGCTGAAGCCTCTGCCTCCCATTCTACTTTCAAATACCCAAGAACCACAAGTAAGCCCGCAGTCTGGGAGAGGAGTGCTTTATGGGGTGATATGTTACTATGAGGTCTTTAAGATAAGCTGAGTCCTGATAAGAATGAGTCAGAAAATCTCAAAAATAGTTATTAGATTCTATTTAAAAATGTCTCTCAAAGCAGAGTTCTCCTGGCCTCTGAGCAGCAGACTCAGGTTAGCAGTCTACCCTCATACATGCCTCTGCTGACTTATGTTGAGAGTCTTGTCACTTGCTTGGCTTTGCAGTCAAAATGATGCAGTGTCCCCAGAAAGTTAAATGCACACCTCACCTCTCAATATCTGGGCTCTATACCACTTTGGTGTCCTGCAATAGCTCATACTTTAGTTATCATTCAGCTAAGATTGGATGACACATGACGTGATCATGTGACAGGCTCGCATACAAAGTCTCTTATCCCATGTGTCCCGCTTGGTTATGGAATCATGTTTCTATCACACAGAATGTAAAACTGGTAAAAAAAAAAATCCTGTGAAGCTGCATTATCTCCAAGCACTAAAGTTCCTCTGTCTTAATCTGCAGGTACTGCTGCAGTAGCAGTAGCAGGACTACTGGCCGCCCTTCGCATCACCAAAAGCAAAATGAGTGACCATACCGTCGTGTTCCAAGGAGCAGGAGAGGTGAGTGCAAAATTCATTCTGAAGAAGAGACTTGTTAATGCTGACAGAACATACCTAATTCTGCTGTAAAAAGAGAGCACCAGCACTCTGACTAGTGAACAGTACAGTGATTTCATTACCATTAATCAAACTGTTCTCAATCCTCTTCACCACAGTTAGCAGCACTTTCTAACACAAAGAAGACATTACGGTTTAATATTCTTTTGTGAGGTTGATGCGATTTTATGGCAGGATTAGTCATGTGAAACTAAATCTGCCAATCAGCTCCCACCATCCTACTGTTATCCTTTCTGTCTGCTCACAGGCAGCGATGGGGATTGCTGAACTGATCACCATGGCCATGGTGAAGGAGGGGCTCTCCAAAGAGGAGTGCATGAGAAAGATCTGGATGGTTGATTCTAAAGGTCTCATTGTCAAGGTACCTTACTTAACCTGCAAACATCTGTTATAAACATGCATATTTAACTCAGACCCATTTTTTTTTCTGTTCTCTGACGTTTCTACTAATAACTGAATACCTTTAATTTTCATTCTTAGGGTCGGGACCACCTGACTCATGAGAAAGAGAGTTTCGCACATGAGCACCCACAGATGAAGAAACTGGAGGATGTGGTGCGGGAACTGAAACCTACAGCTATCATAGGTAAAACATTGTATGATGTTATCTGTCACCAATGCATTTGTAGACTACAGTGAGAATGTGAGGTCATTTTGAATATGCTGAAAATGAAGACTAAAACAACTAAAAGTTGCCAAATGGAATAAACAGCACATTACTGTCCCAGGTGTGGCAGCTGTTGCTGGAGCCTTCTCTGAGCAGATCATCAGGGACATGGCCTCGTTCAATGAACGCCCCATCATCTTTGCCCTCAGCAACCCGACCAGCAAAGCTGAATGTACTGCTGAACAGTGCTATACATTCACAGAGGTGCTGAAGACTGTGCATCCCAATGCGTGTCCAATTTGAAGGATCATCCCTAATGAAAACAGGCATTGTAAATACTTTATAAATACTTTTCTGTGATGCAGGGGCGTGGCATTTTTGCCAGTGGTAGTCCATTTGATCCTGTGACACTGCCTGATGGGAGGACCTTCTACCCAGGTCAGGGAAACAATGCCTACATCTTCCCTGGTGTGGGCTTGGGCGTCACTGCCTGCTCATTGCCGCACATTACTGAGGAAATATTCCTCATTGCAGCAGAGGTGAAACATTCACTCACACAGTCTATAGTCTATATGCATCCTTTTCAATTTGTTGTGCTCTCTGTTAGTACCTGCTCTTTCTTTGCTTTGAAACAGGCTCTTGCTCAGCTGGTGACTGAGGAGCACCTAGCAGAGGGAAGACTGTATCCTCCTCTCAGCACCATCAGGGATGTCTCTTTCAAACTGGCAGTCAAGGTGAGCTCAGCAGATGCACACAGTGCAGGAGATACATCTTGTCATATCTGGGTGCAGTTATATGAAACAATGAAAACCTATGTGTTACAGATCATGGAGTTTGCCTACAAGCACAACATGGCCACACTTCGCCCTGAACCGTCCGACAAAGGAGCCTATATACGCTCGCTGTCCTACAGCTGTGACTATGATGACTTTGTTGTTGACTCGTACCGCTGGCCTGAGGACAGCATGAGTGTGCAGTCATGCAAACTTTAATGCACTGGATATAGAGACCAGGCAAACCCTGGGAAGGCATGGTGACTACTGATGTGCACTGTCATCATCAAGATGTGATGTTGGGATATGAGAGAAGCTCTGTTTAGAATTTTCTTATTGATATGCGTTACTGTGAAATAAGTGACGACAACACATAAATATTGAAAAGCGCTGGAATTTTTTAAAAAAGTACTGGAAGACAAAGCAGTCATGAAGTGTTGTACCAAAGGCATCTTTTCACAATAATCTGAGGAAAGTCTGTAACATGATGTTGCATTATGACTGTACCAGTGGAAATCAAAAAATTCTTTCTCAAATAAACATTGTTTGATTAATATTTTCCATGTTCAGTGATCACATTTGTACTGACAAAAGGGCAAAGATGGACAGAGACTTTGAATAAAACCTTCACTGAGTTTTGTAGAGAATCGCTGTGTAAAAGGTCCTGCCACTGAACGATATGGTGCTCTGCCTCCCTCTAGGGGCCACCTTATGTCATTGCAGTGGAACAGGGAGCTTAAACATATCTTGGCTTTTGAATCACCTTTCTCTATGTATGTTTTTAGTAATGTAATTTGAGCTGAAAACCCGTTTGGCACATATTTGTTAATAGCAAATTCAAACAAAGAAATGCATTCACAAACTGTGTCACGCAGAAAAAAAGAGGCACACATGTATCAAAGAGAGCCAAATTCAATCCAAATATTTTATTGTCCAGCTGTGATTTGCTGTCCTTCTGGTGCCTTTTGAATTAAATTGAGGAGGATTTTACATGAATTAATTAATCAATCACTCGCCAGACAGTCAGTACCAGAGGCCATGGTGAGCCCACTGCCAATCCCAGTCTGAAATCAATAAAGAAACAACCAGACCAGTCAGCATCCAGTGTTCAGCGTCTCGCCCGGGGCAAAAAAACTGAGAGACAATCTTTATTAAAAAACAAAAATTTCCCCTTACACTTTCACTGTTCCAGCCTCCATTTAAAATCCCCAAATCTGCCCTGGGCAACCACTGCTCTGACCTGAGGATCAATATGTCTCAATGTCAACACCATCCAGTTATTAGTTGTGGCTGTGCGAGCCCCAGGAGCTATAAAACTAACACATAATTGACTTTTGTAAGGCTGTGTTTGGTTTGTAGGCAGATAAAAGGATTAACATCTTCTTATTGCCAGACAGTCTAACAGAGAGTTGTAGCACTCAAAAAGAATTCAGAGCTGAAAACAGAGAATTCCACAACATCAAAGAATAACAAAAAGTTTATCTTCCAAGGGGGAAAAAAAACATTTTTGAAACCTTATTTTAGAACAAATGAAGTCGGTGATTCAAAATAACCGACCAAATGTTTTTTCTGAGGTTAAAAAGTGAAGAGTTGCTACTAGAAGGTGTTTGATAAAGACTGTAAAAAGACATGGGAAGGATTTCAAGTTCCTCTTTCAAAATTAATTAAACCGGTCATTTCTTTAATTAAATTACCTTTTTGTTGTTTAGATTTTCCCCAAAAACGTGTCTCTCCATGCCCTAAAAAGGCTTAGATTTACCCCTTTGTATGTGCAGGTCTGTCAATATGCAAATTAGTCCACAGGACAGTCTCAGCCAACCCCTCTACTACTTCCCAGGACCTCTTTATCAAACAGCCACTAATGTGTCATTAAAGGCAAGTAAATCCTGTTCCTGATGCAGTTCAAAGGTGTAAATGTTCATCAGTGGTGCTGCTGACTGCTTATTTTACTCAAGATGTGTCTTCACAAACATAAAAGCACAATATGGAAATTTTAACATGGTTAAAATTTTTAAGGATATAATTCAACCTTAGAATCGCACAAGCAGAACACACCAGTAATTCCATGAGTTATGTGCAAAATGCCGAATGTTAACAGCACTTCCTATTATTGAGGAAGAAACCCTTTATCCTCATTGTCAGGTTCAAATGTATTCATCTAGCAAGACGGTCTATTGTTTCAGTTTTTGATCTCATTGCATCATTTCTTTATTGATTAGAACCCAGTAACAACATTTAGATAACATTTCCTCCTTTTTAAAAAATGTAATATTTCTATTAGCTATCCTTTAGCTATTTAACTATTTAGCTAGTGTTTTAGTATCTCAATTCAAACAATATACAACTTATTTATACTTATACTGTTTATTCATTACTTTTACGTATCTTTAAGCATTTTTAACAAATACTTTTACCTACTATTACACTTTTGAACTGTTTTAGCTTTAGCTCTATATTTTTAGCATGTGTTACCATGAGCTAACAAAACTGATGCTTTCGCTGTCCGTTACTTTTAGCTGTTATAGCTCTTTTTTATTACTGGTAGCTAGCTGAACTGTTTATTTATATTTCAGCAGCTTTCACTGTATTTCTGTTACTTTTAGCCATTTCAGAATTTCTAAGATAAGCTTGGGTACTGTAAACGATTTGAGCTATTTTACTTCATGCAGCTACAACCATTCTTTAACCTTCTAGGACCTGGTGTCCACATATGAGGACATCACATTTTGGGTTATTTAGACCAAAATACTCAATTTTGCTATACAAGGGCCTGATATCCACTTACGGGGACATTATACTGCTACTGTCCTATTGAAATTTTAAACGAATATCCTCATATGTGGCTCTCATTTTTCTTAGAAACAAAAATCATGTTAAAAAAATCAGGTAATTCTTTGTTTTTACATTCATCATGTCCCAATCAGTCCAAATATCAAAGAGAAATTAAAAATGCATGCCATGAAAGAGTTTGGGTCTTAGGAGGTTAAGGTAAACCTGAGACTTTTAGCTAACAGATTTAACAGTTCTTCATTACTTTGAGGTAACTAGTTGATTTCCACATTGAGAAATAGACACAGAGATTTTATAGCTGGTGAAATATAATTATTTATTTATTTAGTTTGAACTTTATTCTGTTTGTGCTCCTTTACTTCCTTTCCATGTTTGCTTCACCCTGCAGCCCTCTCTAGCACCTTGCTGGTCACATGGTAACAGGCAGCTGTAACCCGACATCCTTTTGACCTTGTTTACAGTCTCATGTTAAATGGCACCTTGCTAAGACCTTTTGATCAGTGCCAATCAGTAAAGACCCCCAGGGGAAAGTCGCCCGCGTGAGTCTGTCTACCCATCCTCCCACTCGCCTGTCTGACATTTTATCAAAACAACCTCCCCCATCTGCACATCCACCAGGCCGCACAACTGGTCAGAATAACTTTCATTCCTCACAGGACATGCAATTTCTCCTATTTGTCTGAGTTTGTCTCCACAGTTCAGTCAGCCTTGGACTTTAATGACAATATAAAGAAATTTTTTTGTGAGTTTTTAGATGCCTGTGCATCAGCAGAGATCGCCTGATGCTGTGAAACAGTCCCCAGGGCTTAAACACCAGCCTTTACTATTCTGTGTTTATACACTTTTTAAAAAAAATGCTCTTGCTCAGGTGATGTTGTGCCAGCAGAGGGCGCTTTTATTCACTGTTCAAGCAGAGCTCGATAAAAGGCCTTAAATGTCACCACAGTGCATCTTTTATATTTCCAACCAAGCAGCACCTTCTCTACTGTCATTTCCCCTTACATCTACTGCAACTTGTGTAGCTAATGCATGAAGATAATGACTACTATACGTACAGTAATAACCCCCAAAAACGAAGTCCTCCATGATTTTCACCACCTACGTCTAAAAAAAGAATGAAGAGATTCCTTCATTGCACCAGCTCGAGGGCAGTGGTGGAGATGGTGTTATCCAGTTTAATAATCATCGACAGTATGTGGAAAACAACTGGTTAATATTGCCTAAATAGAATACATCACTTAATATCTTATTGATTCTGAACAATATTTTATTATATTAAAGTATGTTTTGAGTACTTTACCATAGAATGGAAAGATTTTTCTAAATAAATATATATCAAATAACAGAAGCTATTTTTCGCGTGTCATCACCTCTCTATCAACTGTAATTTTTAAGGTTTAGATGATTTTTTTTTTTTTTAAATGTTAAATCGAATTATTTGGTAGGTAAGACACTGCATGACCTCACAGCTCAAAGTGGATACTGAAGAAAACAAATTCTCTAGGCATCTTTTTCTATTGCCAAAATTTGATTTGTCTGTAAGTACATTGTATAAAACCCCAAGTCATTCACAAACTTATAAGCCTTGGCAAGAAAATAAAGTATTTAGAAGAAGGTTTTGTAAAACCTGTTTGTGTAACCTGTTTGTGTATCAGCTAGCAACATCTGCTATGTGAATTCTAAAGCAGCTCTGTTGTCATCTGGACAGCAGTTTACACTTCAAGGATTCTGTTTGCACCACTATGCCACTTTTTGTTCTTCCTCAATAAAGGTGGCTGCATTAAAAATTGAAATGTATTGATTGTGAAGTACCACCGCTAAATAAGAACAGGACGCAACCAACATGCAGCTTTTCTGTCCTTTTGAATTAACCTTGCTCAGCGTGTGAAAGGATCACCGCACAAAAGCTCGCAACAAAATGAAAATAAAATTCTTCATTTGCTATAACTTTGTGTTTATCTTCACAACAAGGTTAAACTTCTTCAACAAAATATCAACGTTTCCTACCTGTGACTGTGTCACAAAAGGATTGTAGCGACAGAAATCTGCATCTTGATGTGTGGACAGTAGACACCAGATTGGCACACTCGGCCTTAGTTTAGTAGCTAAAACTTAATTAACCTCCTGCAATCACGACAAAAACAACCCCTTTTGTGATGCAAGTCAACACAAGTTGCTACCAAAACCGACTTTTATTTTCTCAGCAAATTCGGTGCCCTACCTAGCTGGTAGTAGACTGAATGAGGACCGTTATCAAGGAACCTCTGCTCAGCAGCTCCCTACCGTTCAGCCATCCTTGTGAGTGATTCTGTGACTAATTCGGAGGGACGTCTCTGTTTCGCAGACAGTTCGTGAGGCCTGCACGTCGCACAGGTTTTAGCCTGAGAGGCAGTGGTGGGCGCAGGTTTCCGACAGCCTGTTGTTTCTCGGGCGGGTATCACACGCAGATACCAAGCAGGAGCGCCAACGCCTTGACAACCTTTCCATAATTAGATGAGGCCTTGCGCTCAGCGTGGGCATTCTCGCACTGAAATCTAACATGACATGTGTGATCACGACCCAAAGTCGTGTTTAATTAATTTTTGTTGCAACACAGGGTGCGCAGACATCATTCCCTGCAGCTCTCGCCACCAAACAAAACAGTGTTCTACTAAAATAGGCCACATTGTAGCATTTGTGAACAATTACGTGAACGTTTACCGAGTTCAACCTGCTCTTTAGACAAAAATCAACAAGTGATAGGTCCAAATGTGCGGTTTATCATTGATCATTGTTCAGTGTTTTACAAATTCAAGAGGAGGAAAATGTTTTAACCTACTTCTGTAAAGTCTCTCTACAGCGCCTTTAGCTCTTAAGCATGTCTTTGCCGCCTTTTGAATGTCGGCACATGCTAGCCAGGCTTGTGCTTATTATTTTGCTGCAAGCTCCAGATGGATCAACACATGCTGAAAATATTACAAGCAAGACATTTGCATGTGA
This sequence comes from Rhamphochromis longiceps, assembly GCF_057381845.1. Classification (NCBI taxonomy): domain Eukaryota; kingdom Metazoa; phylum Chordata; class Actinopteri; order Cichliformes; family Cichlidae; genus Rhamphochromis; species Rhamphochromis longiceps. The sequence continues at coordinate 17,556,026 of NC_140567.1, forward strand.
CCTAAATCACTCACTAAATCACTTCTGCTCCACCATGCAAAACGAGTCAGTCCAAAGACACCCTTATAAAGGTCCTGGATTAGAACATTGCATTAACTGAGATTTTCAGTACTGAGAAAAATAAAAATTAGTGAGGCAATTGGCAGTTTTTCCTTCCTGTCAGCTTAGACATGGTCATACTATACTACAGAGGTGTGGACTCGAGTCACATGACTTGGACTCGAGTCAGACTCGAGTCATTAATTTTATGACTTTAGACTTGACTTGAAAAAATGTTCTAAGACTTGTGACTTGACTTGGACTTTTACACCAATGACCTGGGACTTGAATTGGACTTGAACCGGTTTACTTGAAAAGACTTGATATTTCACCCCAAATATAAAATTTAACATACATATTATATAGAGATTGAAAATGTGACGTCATTCACGGGTAGAACTGCAAAGGATTCTGGGAACTCGTGGCAAGAGGTACTAGCGCACGCAGGCTTTCAATTAAAATCAGTTATACAGCGATAAAAAGAAACACAAAAATGTCAAGAAGCTGTTGTATTATTAACTGCAATAGCCGGTCACATGACAGCCACGGGAAGCCGACGGGTAAAGAGATCGGTTGTTATCGGATTACGTCGTTGAAGAGAAATTGTTCGAGCCATGTTTCCGAAGTGACAAACAGGCGACTGGATTGCAGCCATTCAAAGACCAAATATAACGTCCCAGAACACTCCAAGCATTTACACGAAGGTCAGTGTTTTTTAGTAGTTAACACGTCATTTTCATAACATAATTGGTGATATAGGTTACAAGCAAGTCTGGCGCTCAACAGAAATTGTCGTGCTATGCTCCTTTGTTTATTGTGTATAAATAGTGAATTGTCCTGACACAATTTTGCGTTTCGCTTCTGTTATTACCATGGTACATTGACAAAAACATATACTTTTATTCACAGGGTAAAACAGTTTTTTTTGTATCACTAATTGCCAATAACGTGGCGGTAAATTGGTGCAATAACAAGATGGCAATAACGTGGCGGTAAAGGATGAATCCAAACAGGCGAGGAACTTTGTGACAGCACTGTGTGAGATGAAAGGAGAGCGATCGCTTTACTTTGGCAAGATTTAGATTATGTCTATGTTTAGATTTCATTTGCCTTGCTTATCCTGACAAGAGGCCAAAATCCCAACCCAACTGAAAGGTCCAGTTTACTAACTCAAAGTATCTACCATACCTGCCAGTCAGTCAGTGGGCAGACAGTAAGCAGAAAAGCCCGTAACTTTAATAAACTTTAATAAGGTTTAAATTTGTAGGCCATAGAGACAACAAAATAATTTAGTTTTTGATATTACATAGACCTACATGTTCTTACATGTAGATACAATAAGGCACACCAGTAACGTTTTAACACACACATTAACATACAGTGGGGCAAAAAAGTATTTAGTCAGCCACCGATTGTGCAAGTTCCCCCACTTAAAATGATGACAGAGGTCAGTAATTTGCACCAGAGGTACACTTCAACTGTGAGAGACAGAATGTGAAAATAAAATCCATGAATCCACATGGTAGGATTTGTAAAGAATTTATTCGTAAATCAGGGTGGAAAATAAGTATTTGGTCAATAACAAAAATACAACTCAATACTTTGTAACATAACCTTTGTTGGCAATAACAGAGGTCAAACGTTTACTATAGGTCTTTACCAGGTTTGCACACACAGTAGCTGGTATTTTGGCCCATTCCTCCATGCAGATCTTCTCGAGAGCAGTGATGTTTTGGGGCTGTCGCCGAGCAACACGGACTTTCAACTCCCGCCACAGATTTTCTATGGGGTTGAGGTCTGGAGACTGGCTAGGCCACTCCAGGACTTTCAAATGCTTCTTACGGAGCCACTCCTTTGTTGCCCGGGCGGTGTGTTTTGGATCATTGTCATGTTGGAAGACCCAGCCTCGTTTCATCTTCAAAGTTCTCACTGATCGAAGGAGGTTTTGGCTCAAAATCTCACGATACATGGCCCCATTCATTCTGTCCTTAACACGGATCAGTCGTCCTGTCCCCTTGGCAGAAAAACAGCCCCATAGCATGATGTTTCCACCCCCATGCTTCACAGTAGGTATGGTGTTCTTGGGATGCAACTCAGTATTCTTCTTCCTCCAAACACGACGAGTTGAGTTTATACCAAAAGGTTCTACTTTGGTTTCATCTGACCACATGACATTCTCCCAATCCTCTGCTGTATCATCCATGTGCTCTCTGGCAAACTTCAGACGGGCCTGGACATGCACTGGCTTCAGCAGCGGAACACGTCTGGCACTGCGGGATTTGATTCCCTGCCGTTGTAGTGTGTTACTGATGGTGACCTTTGTTACTTTGGTCCCAGCTCTCTGCAGGTCATTCACCAGGTCCCCCCGTGTGGTTCTGGGATCTTTGCTCACCGTTCTCATGATCATTTTGACCCCACGGGATGAGATCTTGCGTGGAGCCCCAGATCGAGGGAGATTATCAGTGGTCTTGTATGTCTTCCATTTTCTGATGATTACTCCCACAGTTGATTTTTTCACACCAAGCTGCTTGCCTATTGTAGATTCACTCTTCCCAGTCTGGTGCAGGTCTACAATACTTTTCCTGGTGTCCTTCGAAAGCTCTTTGGTCTTGGCCATGGCGGAGTTTGGAGTCTGACTGTTTGAGGCTGTGGACAGGTGTCTTTTATACAGATGATGAGTTCAAACAGGTGCCATTCATACAGGTAACGAGTGGGGGACAGAAAAGCTTCTTACAGAAGACGTTACAGGTCTGTGAGAGCCAGAGATTTTCCTTGTTTGAGGTGACCAAATACTTATTTTCCACCTTGATTTACGAATAAATTCTTTACAAATCTTACCATGTGAATTCATGGATTTTCTTTTCACATTCTGTCTCTCACAGTTGAAGTGTACCTCTGGTGCAAATTACTGACCTCTGTCATCATTTTAAGTGGGGGAACTTGCACAATCGGTGGCTGACTAAATACTTTTTTGCCCCACTGTATGTTAATGTGTGTGTTAAAACGTTACTGGTGTGCCTTATTGTATCTACATGTAAGAACATGTAGGTCTATGTAATATCAAAAACTAAATTATTTTGTTGTCTCTATGGCCTACAAATTTAAACCTTATTAAAGTTTATTAAAGTTACGGGCTTTTCTGCTTACTGTCTGCCCACTGACTGACTGGCAGGTATGGTAGATACTTTGAGTTAGTAAACTGGACCTTTCAGTTGGGTTGGGATTTTGGCCTCTTGTCAGGATAAGCAAGGCAAATGAAATCTAAACATAGACATAATCTAAATCTTGCCAAAGTAAAGCGATCGCTCTCCTTTCATCTCACACAGTGCTGTTACAAAGTTCCTCGCCTGTTTGGATTCATCCTTTACCGCCACGTTATTGCCATCTTGTGGCCACAGTCAGCTATTGTCCCTGAAAGCTCTGCTCGTTCCGTGTTCATAGGAAAATGTAGCTGTCTCTGTGTTACAGCCAAGTCCATATACCATCGCATTGACTTGAGTTGGTTGGCTGGGAAATCTGTTTTCTGGTGGTTTGGGCATTGTGGATAAATCTCTGTTCTTTCACAGATGGTTTGGGGCGCATGAGATCAGTTATGATTGGCACTTTTATTTGAAAACACAGCTAGCATTAGCAAGTAAAGGAAAGTCAGTGATTTAGCATCACAAGAAGATGAAGTATAAAAAAGCTGTTAATAACTCCTTTAGTACATTAGCAAGAAACGCTCTGACAATGATGGAGAGAGGACAGCGTCTCTGAACAAGATGATAATAAAACAGGCAACGTAAAGCAGCAATATTAATACATTTAACACTGATAAGGATCATTTTCCAGCTAAATAATTATTTTCATATTTGATATTTTATGCATAATTTTCCAGTAATGCAGTTTTATACCTAATGAGGTGTTTTCATGGGGTTTTATTGCTTCTTTTCTTAAAGGAATGGTTTGAAACATTCCTCCACCACCTAGCACTGTCAGCTAATAGTAAATAATTTTTGGTGATATAGTAGATATTTATTCAACTATAGAAGTAATAATATTTTACAATTCTTCAGCCAGGAAGGTGTGCAGAGAGGTGACGATGTCCATGTAGAGCACAGGCAAGCAGCACGAATGGTATTTTTTAATCCAATTCCGTTTGTCTGGTTGAATAGTGGAGGAAAATCTTTGTGTGTGTGTGTGTAAGGGGGGGTTGTTTATTATCGTTTTGTACTAAGAACCTGTCCAAGAAGACTAAGTTCCAGTATTGGTGATTGAATGATTGAAATACTAGTATTATACCTGTAAATTACTCCTGGTTATTAGCAGGTATCCTTGGAAGTGCGTTGCTAACCTAGCTTACTAGCATTAGCTGAAAAATTAGCTTCAAGTGTCAAAGTCATGTCATTTCTGGCTCCAAAAATAACAACATGATGATAAACATAAAGGAAAAGTTCAAAATGACAATTCACAAAGCACTGGGTGATGACACAGTGGCCACATCCATCATTTATATACAGTCTATGGTATGGAACCGCTCCAAAATAAATCAAAGTGATCAACAAAGAAAGCTGAGCCCACCATCACACTTGATGCACTCATGACCAGTAAGAGAGCATTGATACTAAGCCTGAATAAACACGATGGCACAATACTGGCTGATTCCCATTTACCATGCATGCGTTTTAAGATAATAACATGCATGTATTTGCAACAATAGCCTGCGCTATTGTCTTCTCCATCTTCATTAATTCTGTAATTGTTTGCTGCCAGTGATTTACTGCCAAGTTTTGTGAACATCAAAGCGTTTTTTCTATTTTCTAAAACCAGACATAACCCATTAAATTAACATGCATATTGCATCTTGAGCTCAATAAGTTGCCTAATTAATTGTGAAGCAACAACAGCTTCTGGTTATTCTGACTATAGAACCCAGTTTGTCCCTCGTAGCTTGTGTGGTCGTGGTGTGTGTCTCCATCTTGCCGCACATATGTTCAGTGCGTATTTGTGTGTGCTGCTGAGAGTAAATGAGGACAGCGAGGTGTATGTGATGGTAATGCAGCTTCCAGTGCCCATTAATAACCAGGTTCCCTTTGATGTGGCCGCCGTGAGCGAGGTGGCCTCTCTTTTTGCATCAGTTGCGGCATGTAAATCCACTTGCTGTGTTACCTCCTTAACTGCTCGAGGATCTAAGTTTGTCCACCTGGTGGGTAATTTAAAGAACCTACCTACAAAGGCTGTATTATTTTTTTAAGTCAATATGTCACAATGGGCACGGTGGTTAGCACTGTTGCCGCACAGCAAGAAGGTCCTGAGTTCAATTCCACCATCAGGCCAGGGTCTTTCTGTGTGGAGTTTGCATGTTCTCCCCGTGTTTGCGTGGGTTCTCTTCGGGTACTCCGGCTTCCTCCCACCGTCCAAAGACATGCACTTAGTGGGGATAGGTTAATTGGTTAATCCAAATTGCCCATAGGTGTGAATGTGCGAGTGAATGTGAGTGCGAATGGTTGTCTGTCTCTGTGTGTTGGCCCTGTGACAGACTGGCGACCTGTCCAGGGTGTACCCCGCCTCTCGCCCTATGACAGCTGGGATAGGCTCCAGCGCCCCCCGCGACCCTGAAAAGGATAAGCGAATGCGAATATGTCACAATTTTGAATAGCAAACCACTGTTACACGACTCTGAGAGTGTAGTATGAAGGTTTAAAGAAGATTCAGGCCATTTGTTTCACGTGAAACTTCTAATGGCTGCATTTGAATTGTGTCCAGTAATTTAGCATAATATTTTAACACCAAAATCAGATCATCATATTTAATCTCAGTTGAAGCATCAGAAACATAAGCTTGTATGTGTTATTGTTATTATTATATCAACTTGACAAGCTGACAATCAGTATGTGAGGTATTTCATTATAAAGTTGCTGCAATATAAATTTCTCAAAACATGCAGCTTGAATAACCATTTTTACACCCCAAAGGTGGCTGAAATTAATCATCCACTGTGCTGGTCATTGAATGTCTCACAGGCTTGTGAACAACACCTGATCGGGCTCTTGACCTTCCGCTGAATGCTTTCAGGCACAAATCTCAATCCAAATACTCTGACAAAGTTGCCCTGGTCAGAATATTTCATGACAGAAAATAACTGTGAGCAGAATAGCTCAATCAATGAAATCTGTGGACAACACCGACTGAGTGCTTGTGTCCCTGTCTTGGTGTAATCATACTGCGTGCGTGTGTGGGTGTATGTCCATATTCTGCTGGCTGCATATGGGTGGATAGCTCATTATCTATTGTGGGCAGGCACAATGGCTTGGAGGCCAGGCCACGCTGGCCCAATAGCCCTGAACACAATACCTGTAAACAGCATTGAAAACACGGCCTAGCATGACCATGTTGTCTCACAATGACAATGCTGATGAATAGGGAGGTGGGCTTTTAAAACGAAAGGCTTTATGTGTTGAAGGTGGGAGCATGTTCCATAAATGAATGGCTGCAGCAGTGAAACTGATGACTGATTTTCAAACTGTAGTTTGTATCACACTGCACTGACAACTAACATAAACAACCACTGTATGACTTTAACAGATGTGCTAACAAAACGTAATGCAGAATCAGGTGCCATTCACCGTGGATGCTATGAATCAGCTCACTAGCATTAAGCTCCCGCTGAGTTGACTGAGCAATGTGGCCCTAATATGAGCGTCCTGGTACTAAAATCAGAACTAGAACAGTTCTGTGGGGTCTTTTGAATGACAAGTGTTGAACTGTCCATCATACAGGTCATTGAGTGTATGTCTCTACACTTTGATCTTTAAGGATGTTAAAAACAACAAGAGAAATCAAGTCAGTCTGTATGAAGATCTTTGCATTACATGCGCTTCATTGCATGTGGGCTAAGTAACATTAATCCAGTCAAATAAAAGACTAGTCAACATACAAGTTTTGCCTGCTATTTCAGCCGTTGCACGCCCACCGCATATTCACGAGCTCCCCGTCAACCTGCTGGCTTCCATTACGCTCAGTCGGATGTAATGGACCTAATTCTTTTGACGTTCTCTTTAAGTGAGTTTTGCAATCAGCCTCACCTCGCTTTCCCTTTCTGTCTTTGTACTCTCTTAATGTATCTCTTTGTCTCTGTAACCAAGTGGCTCCTCTGTTCTGATTTGTCCTCGTTTCTACAGTGCACTTTCATTCAAGGCAACTGGCTGGTTACTGTAGTATCTGACATCTCGTGGATGCTGCTGCTCAGCTGTTGAGCTTCACGGTCACACTGTCTTGAATGTCCGTGAAATGGACTGTGGATGTTCAAAGAAAACTAATGAAGCAGTGGTGAAAATAAACAGGTTCACAGTCGCAGTGATCCAGCTCTGTTCAGTATGACCTGAAACTAGTCATCGAGCCTATAATCTCATCAGGAAAGTGTTTACTTGAGGGCATGGATTGAGTGAGCCAAGGGCTGTTTTCACATGGACTTGTACATAACTGGAAGTCTTTTTGCAACTACAGGAGTTGCCCCCTGCTGGTGACGAAAGGTTTAAGGTACTTTCATAATAGCCTTTCTTTACAGACCTGGAAGCAGCATACATCAGCCTTCTACTGTCTACGGATTTAAGGGCGCCATTAAGAAAAACAACAAAAAACCCCAAAACAGGTGTAATAGTGGGATAATGGCATCATCTGACATTTTCTGTGGCTTTTGAGGAACTTTTAGAAGTATTTGGAAAAAATAAGGCTTGGAGATTGTGTTCATTAAGAATAAATTGGCAAGATTTGATCAAAAAGACCTTAAGAGTGTCGTCCTCCGGAATACAACTTTATCCTTCATTTGTGACTTTACCTCTGACTTCGAGTGCCATGTAACTAAGAGTAAATTAGTGCAAAAACATTTAGAAACATTTACATGAAGTAATGGTGTTCTGTATGACTTTATCAGTCTCTCACATCATTGTGGAGGAATTTTGACCCACTCTTCTTGACAACATTGCTCTGCTGTGATTGGGATTATTACCATGTCATGACTCAGTTTTAGCTCAGCTTTAGCTGTCATACTCACATTTAACTCCAGAACACTTTAGTGTACAGAGGAGCTCACGATCAACCCAATGACTGCAAGGTGCCCAGGTCTTGTGGCCCACCCCAAACCTTTAAACCTAACATATTGCTTTGCATTGTGGCCGGACGTCTTCACTTTTGTCTCACCCGTCCCAAGGACATTATTCAAGGAGTCTTGTTTGTTCAGATGCAACTTTGCAAATCTAAATCATGCTGAACTGTTCTTTAGAGAGATGAGGCTTTCTCCTTGTTTCTTTGAGGAAACAAGATCCGTCTGATCTTGGAGTGAGGTTACTGGAGTGAGTTTCCAACTCCTGGAAGGCTGGCAACCGTTTTATATGTTTTCCATTTGTGAATAATCTTTCTCACTGCACTAATGGAGTTCAAACTGTTTAGAAATTGTCTTAAAAAGTCAAAGATTGATGGGCAGCAACTATTGCTTATCTAAACTCATTGCTCATATCTTTCTTCCTTAACAAACTGCCAAATCCTCTGCTTATGTTAGGGGTGGTTATGTTGCAGCACCTGGCGGCTATTTACCCTCTTAATTCCTATTCCAATGGAAGCATTACTAAGCTTTTTATTTACTGCATTTTGGCTCAATTTTTGCTAAATAAATAATAACACAGTGCATATATATCAATTTTTGTAGGTTATCTGCGGTTGTATTGTCACATGACTGTATCTTAAAAAAGGACACAGACTTTACAACCAACTCACCTCATAGGGCTAATGGTATTTATTTTAGTGGCTAACTGTTTCGTAAGGTAGTGAGTTTAGCTAGATTACCTTATCGACATGCTCACTTTAGATTACCTCTGTGACCCACAGGAAGCATTCCCTCATCTTGGTCTGTTGACCAGCCCTACTTCAGCCACAGACATGCCTCTTGCTGCTCATGGGGATGCCTTCCAGATGTTCTTTAGTCCACATCTTCGTCAACTGAAAACCAGGGGAGATCACCATGGGACCATCATGTGTCTCACCATGCTAGACTTTCTGGGTCAGTCTAGCTGTCTTCCTCTCTCTGCCTCTGCTCTTTCAGTCCCCTGAGGCCATCAAAGGCTGGTGAGCAAAGCCACATGACCTGGGGCTATGGGTAAACTCAGGCAGGTCTTGGGCCCAGAGTTGCCGCCTCAGATTTGCAGCTACTTGGTCTGAAGTGCCTCTGTGACGGGCCTGGATGTGATTGGATCCGAGTAGCACTAATCCACGGTGCTGGTTGGGGCGGGTTAGGACTCTGGTGTCCCATTAACTTTGGCCTGGAGAATCATAAGGTTACAATTTCAAGAGTGTGGACTAGCCTTGGGTAATGTGAGCTGAAGGACCACAGCGCAGAGATCCTTTTAAGACTACCAGGGAGCAGAAGAGCTATTAGAGTATCAGAATGACAGACAGAAAGAGGCGAGAGGGTTGGGACGTGGAAGCAGAAGCGGAAGCACAGCAGAAAAACATTCACAGCAACTTCTGCACTGGTTTTCATGGCACAGGGTGGGTTTGAGCTTTCACTAGGGTTCAGTTAAGTTTTTATGTATTTAATCATAATTGCACCAAAACAGCACCGAAAATATTTGTCTGAGTTTTAGAGGTTTTGCACAGACATCTTTTGTAAAGACGAAGGAGCTCACACAAACTGTGGAAGGAGTCTTGAAGTCTTTTTCTTTCGTTATAGTGACAACATCACTGAACAGAAGTAACCTGTTACGAGAAAATCCCCTTCATTGAAAATGTAAGTCAAAGCGTCATTTAAAAAAATTATTCAATGCAGAAAATTACGGTACTATTAGAGAATATAGGTACACTTAAATATTACATTTTCTCCTTTTTTTTCTTTTACAGTGACATCCCACCCATAGAAAAAATTGCCTTTCACCTTTGTAGCCATGTATAGTCATGTGGATTCATCTAATATGTCCGAGTTTTAAAGTAGCTGTCAAAAAAACGAGCTCACCAAATCAATGAATGAGCATGAACTTGATCATTAATCAGGTCAGAGCTGGATATCCTTAAAGTGACACAAATATAACAGGGTATGGTGGGAAAGTATGGAAGCATGTGCTTTCTTTTTTTCATTTTTTTAGATTTGCTTCTTTTAACCACATCTCCTGCTAACAACAGGAGCTTTGCAGGTGCATAGCTTACTATCGGAAGATTATTATTATTATTATTATTATTAATTCGGGTCTTTTCTCGGTCCAAAGTGCTTACCTTCAAGACAAACCTATACCCTGTGGGCTTCACTGCTCAAATTAAAGCTAGTCTAGTCAGGCTCAGATATGTCCTGAGGAAATGTCCCTGTTAGAGTCTGTTTTTTTTTTCTGTTTGAGGGTTCCAGCTATCTGATATTAATTGGGTCCCTTCCCATCCCACTTTATTGAACATGACACTCGAAACAGGCCTCATCTTTAAATCCAACACTATGAAGGTAGATGAAGGAACGAGAAGTGAAAAAAATGTAATAATTAAAATGAAATTATTCACCAGTTAATTTGGTAATTATGGTAAATTAGCCGGCACGTGTACAAGTGTGAAAAGTATGGCAGGCCAAATGAGCGTGACACTGTGACCTGTTTCAGCCTGCAGGCGGCAAATAGATATTTAGGAGCCACGGTTTCTTAGCACGTAATACACACGACAACTGTGTCTGTGCATGTGTGTGTTTATCTCCAACACTATTATCTAATCACAAATGTGTTTAATACAAGCCATGGTTCTCTATCTGGTCTTTCTTACTAATTACTCAAAATCTTTCAAACAAACAATTCTAAAGAGACAAATCTGTTAACAACTGTGTGCAGCTTCTAATTTGTTCATCTATAAGCTACATAAACATGCACTAGCATGCACCTAAATCAACAGTGTTGGTGAGGGAGATGTATCATGGGTAATGTAGGACCCACTGTTTGACAAGGAAGACGTTGTATGACGTTGTGTGACATACTGGTTTGTGGTTCTGCAACTTGGAGTAAATTAGTGCAAAAACATTTAGAAACATTAACATGAAGTAATGGTGTTCTGTATGACTTTATCAGTCTCTCACATCATTGTGGAGGAATTTTGACCCAAACTTCTTGACAACATTGCTCCCATCACAGCAGATTTGCTGCTGTGATTGGGAGCAATGTGTTCTGTGTTCTGCAACATTTTGCTGAATCATATTGATCTCAAGTTCTGTCAGAGGTTGCTAGTAATCTCTGTCCTTTGGCCTTGGTGCCTCTGTGCAGAGGACACGGAGAGACACCAGTCCTCCTTTAAAGAGGACTAAAGTCTTCATTTGGAAGTGGCCAAGTTGAAGCTTTATCAGTTAGTCAGCTGTGATCTGTGTGGTTTTTTAGGGGCTTTGTTTTCACTTGCTCCTTTAATGTGTTTTCACTCCTTTGCCATCACTTTCACTCGGTGGTTTGGACAAAGCACTAAAAATTAAAAATCCTAACCCTTAGTAATATTAACCCTTAGTGAGTGTATTCAAATCTAATGCCAATAAGTTCTTAATACAAAATCCACAGCCTTTAAGTGTCTTAAAGTCTTTGTTATTGATTTTCGCAGTAAAACTACCTGCCGTGAGAGAGCGTAGTGGCACTCGTGCTGTTCTCTCTTCCAGACTTAACAGCTTTCGTATGGCTCAGAGGTTATTGAAGGGATGACTATTACATGCCTCACTTCCCTGCTGTAATAAGCAATGTGAAACAGTCACAGACAAGCCGACCATCCAAATGAAAATCTGTACGAAAAGAAAATCCAGCATATTAATTCCTGCTGGTGATTTTGGTCTTTTGTTCATCTGAGGTTTCTGTTTATTCTTCACATGTCAAAAGAACAAGCAGACGGGTGTAGTTACCGCATTTGAAGTGAATAAAGTGAGTATTTTCTTCCAGTCTGTGAGAAGACCTGAGAAACAAGAAATCAACCATAACTGTATGTCTTGTTAGGGCACAGCCAGCATTATCCCTGCTGTGGAGATCTGAGGCAGCAAGAACACCGAGTGTGACACCAGCAATGCTGAGAAGAAGATGAATCCTGCTTTCTGGGCTGTAGCCTTTTGTTCGTCTACCAGTTTCCTCCTTCCTTTACATTCAAAGGCTTTGAGATGCAGTATATCAATTAAAGCGCTTCTTCGGTCCCCTGAGGGGATGTCAGGAGTTCAGGTCTGAATGTTTGGCAAGAAGGGTGATTTGGCATGGCAGAAAGGCTATTAGCTGGGCTAAATGGTCAGAAAGATTCCCCGTAGCTGCAACCCCCCCTCAAATCCTCACAGGAACCACATATACGTCTACACACAATTACAGCCCACCTCAGATGTCTCTCACCTTTGTGACACCTACAAACTACCTTTTCCAGAAGTACTGCAAGATTAATTGTGAAAATCTCTGTGTCTGAATTTGCCCTTGTTGAGTTTCCAGTTTTCTCCACTGGAAAATTTTGTTGTAGCACAAACCTTGAAGCGGTGGTGGGCTTTATTTGCAGTTAGATAAAAGAAGACTTGTATCCCAAGACCGCAGTGTGACCTCCTTCATAGCTCATGAATTGATTTTATTCAGAAGTGGAGAATTAGCAAGTCAGTATATTCCGATTGTTGGAAAGGTTCTTTGAGAAAGCAGAAAAATAATCAAAACAGCCCATTTATCCTCCAGTCTCTCAGTTCTTAAGCAATTTGTACATGTCACTATACAATTTTATACTATAATGTGCTTCAGTGCCACAAGGTCATTTGCATTACATAAAGCTAGGGTTGCCAACTCCCTGAAAAATAAATAAGGGACACCTCGTGGCCAGGGCCGGGCAACCCAGTTGTCTTCACCCTTCCCAGTGTGGTGAATTTTCTAGCTCTTTTTTTGTGTGTGAAATTATTTTTTTTTAACCATTTGACTTGAAGTTGATTTAAGCAGATGCATATTCTATTCTTTGTGATATGAACACATGTGAAACAAGTGATCATTTAGCCATTTATTTTTAGCTCAAAATGACAACATTAACACATAAAACAGGTCTCTTTCTTAAACAGAAGCCTGTCATGCTTAACTTTTGAGAATATAAGTAAATCTTTGTTGGGGGAAAACTCTGTAAAAAACCCAGGAGAAATAAAGACACAATGAGACAAAGTTACTTTCTTTATCAAACGTGTACACGGGTGAGCTGCTAAGAACAACTCACACCATGCACAGTGGCTTGGTAATTTTTATAGGAAAGACAGTGAGAACAGGATAAGAAAATACAAAACAAATAAAATAAACAACTCCATATGTGGCGCTAGTCTCGTCAGCAGAGAGCTGGGAGAAGGCTGTGAGAGATAAAACAATCTAAAACAATATGTCCCAAAACAGTATGTCTTTGCTGAGAAAGTCTAAAAAGATAATTCTAAACTAATCTAACCATAGACAAAAGGGCATGCTTGCACATTTAAAAGAAGGTAAAGAAACATAGAAAGGCCCAGACCCACTTTACGATCAGCAAGTGTGGAAGCTAGGACAACAGAGTTTGACTTTACAACACCTGTATGTCACAAAGTCGGGAAATGCAGTGTGCTCAGTAATCCAATCAGCAGCCGTGAAGGCTTTGAACCGCATGCCTAAGCCACACGTGTCTGTAGCGCATAACTATCATTCAGACTGGAAGGATTTAGGAAATGTGTTAGCCAGGGTTGAAGCAGACACTTATGAAAAAACGGAAGACACTCATGAAGGCTGGCTGCAAGGCCGCCGGACAGGGTGTTTCCGATACACACTGGGTTGGCTGGTCGCAGTCAGGCCCGCTGTGCACCTAGCCGATGCCGCTGAAACACATGCACAATTAACTGAATGACATCAGGCAGCACTAGCTCAGCTGCCTAAAACTCTCTGGTCTACAGGCCCTGCTGATGTCGGCCTTATAAAAAATGCAGATGAAGTAAGAGTAAAACCTCTCTCAAAACACAGACCACTGATATCTCAATACCCACTCACTACTGAGGCTAGACATGGCATTCGCCCAGTGATAGCAGACATGGAAAAGGCAGGAATTTTAATAAAAACAAAGACAGCCACCTGTAACACTCCTATCTTTCCTGTTAAAAAAGCTATCACGGGTGCATACCGTCTAGTACATGACCTGAGAGCTATAAACGAAGTGACTGAACAAATCCCACCTGTGGTTGCTAATCCACACACTATTTTAAATCAGGTCACACCGAAAGAACAGTGGTTCTCAGTAATCGACCTTTCAAACGCTTTTTTCTCAGTTCCACTACATCCAGACTCACAGCCATTGTTTGGCTTCACCTTTGAGGGTCAGAGGTACACATACACTCGTTTGCCCCAGGGTTTCCAGAATAGCCCAACCCTCTATGCAGAAGCACTGAAGAAGTCAATGTCTAGCTGTAAGCTCCCACAGCTAGGTCAATACTTGCTGTATGTAGATGACATTTTAATAACCGGTCACACACAGCAGGCGTGCAAAGACAACACACTTGCTGTGCTACAGCATTTGGCTGAACAGGGCCACAAAGTCTCAAAACACAAACTGCAGCTGTGGAGTGATAACGTCACATATCTCGGACACACACTCACAGGCCAGGGCAAAACACTGCTGGGAACCAGAAAGCTGGCAGTGCAAAACACACCCAAACCTAAAACAAAACAACAGATGATGAGTTTTTTAGGTTTGTGTAATTTCTGTAGAGCTTGGATTCCAGAGTATGCACTAACAGTTCAGCCACTCCAAGACATGATTTATGGCAAAAACCTCGCTTTGCGAGATACAATAACGTGGACGGTAGAGGCAGACACAGCATTTACTAACCTAAAGGTGGCTTTACAAACAAATGTAGTCCTGGCCCTGCCTGATTATGACAAGCCTTTCGTGCTGCATGTTGATGGGGGGGCCGGCTACATGAAGGCAGTTCTGACACAGGCTTTTGGTGACAAACAGCGCCCTCTGGCATTCTACTCGTGTAAGTTAGACGCTGTAGTTTCGGGCCTGCCGACTTGCGTCCAAAGCTGTGCAGCGGCCACAGAAGCAGTAAAGAAGTCAGCAGACATTGTCTTAGGGCACAAACTAGTTGTCAAGGTCCCGCATGCTGTCACATCTATACTGCTGCAAGCCAATCTCTTACCTGACTCATGCCAGACAGCTATCGTATGTAGGCATTTTACTATCACAGTCTCACATCACACTGGAAAAATGTGGCACACTGAATCCAGGGACTCTAGTGAGCACACCAGCTGATGGAGATGTGCACAACTGCCATGCAGAATTAGACAAAGACACCAAACCCCGCCCTGACATCCATGCTGAGCCACAAGCTGGTTTTAGTGATGTCTTTGTGGACGGATCGGCCTATAAAGACAACACAGGCCGTAATTGTGTAGGTTACGCAGTAACCACAGACAGTAGAATAATAGAAGCAAAACCACTTTCTTCTTCATATTCTGCACAGAGCGCTGAGCTGATAGCTGTTATTCGTGCATGTGAAATACACAAAGATAAACAAATAAACGTTTATACAGACAGCCAGTATGTTTTCTCTGCTGTGCATCATTTTGCAAAGCTCTGGCAAAACAGAGGAATGATTACATCAACCGGTAAACCAGTCCAGCATGCAAGCCTCTTACAACGCCTGCTGACTGTAATAAATTTACCACAACAACTCGCATTGTGTAAATGTGCAGCACACAAAACTGATAGCTCTTTTATTACTACAGGCAACAATTTTGCTGACAGTGCCGCAAAACAGGCGGCACAAAAGACAAACATGACACTGATGGCAGTAAACACGCATCAGATTCCACTGGATGTGTTGCAGAATGAACAAAAAGCAGCAAGCACAGCAGAGCAGGCAAAATGGCTAAAACACGGTGCAGTTCTGACAAACGATTTAATGATGTGTTATGGCAAGCCAGTGTTGCCAAAATCGCTCCACAAGATGGCGGCATTAGTGACTCATGGCTGTACGCATTTGTCATCGGGGGGAATGACCTGTATTGTCAACTCTCATTTCTACACTGTAAATTTTGAAACTTCAGCGAAACAATTTGTCAGAACGTGCATGACGTGTCAAACATATAATGCTCAGGGTAACCTGCGACCAAGAAGAGGCCGTTTTCCAACTCCGCCTCATCCTTTTCACACAATTCATATGGATTTTATTGAACTAAGCGAATGTCAAGGGTCAAAATACGCCCTAGTGGTTATAGACGTGTTCTCAAAGTGGCCGGAAATCTATCCAGTGAAAAAGGCAGATGCAATTTCAGTAGCAAAGTGCCTGTGCAATCACTTCATACCCACATATGGCATCCCAGCTTTGATACGATCAGACAACGGCACTCATTTTGTAAATGATGTCATCACTAAAGTCTCTGAGGCACTCGGTTTCAGCATAAAACACCACTGTGCTTATCACCCTCAGAGCGCAGGCCTTGTAGAGAGAACTAACGGCACTATAAAACAAAGGCTCAGGAAATGCATGGCAGAAACAGGAAGGCCGTGGCCTGAATGTTTGGGTTTAGTGAAGATGTGGATGCGCTTAACACAAGGCTCCCATAAACTAACTCCATTTGAAATCATTCATGGCAGGCCGTTTCCACTGCCTATTACCAGTCAACCAATAGACAAAGCAATCAGAGAAAACACATTAGCAGAATGGATGTCTAAGCTGTTAGAAAACAAAGAGATCATTGTACATAATCAACAACCTGATGATGTTTCTCCAGTGTCTTGCAGACTAAAGCCCGGTGACTGGGTTCTGATCAAGGTGCTCCAAAGGAAAAACTGGAGCACACCCAGGTGGGAGGGGCCATACCAAGTCCTCCTCACTACACCGACCGCTTGCAAAATTGCGGAACGACCATCCTGGATCCATCAGAGTCACTGCAGGCGAGTCAGTGAAGCCATCTAAACACAGCTGACGGCAGGCTTGCCTACTTGTTGTGATCTCGCCCGGTGGAGGGGTCAGCTTTCCTGGCCGGGGGGTCTACTCGCGACAGGAGGGTGTGTTCCGTCGTCATGAGGTGGTGGCTCTTATCAACTGCAGCGGCCCTGACCATGGCCGGGCTCTTCACCTTTGCTTCCATGAGGGACAACAAGTCACGCTATATGGAGAAAAGGCAGACACTGTATGACAAAGGAAAGTACACCAAGTTTCCCCATGGCTACGCCACTAACTTCTGGTGGCAGTTTATGAACACTACAGCTCATTTGAATAACAAAACTGACTGCTATGCATGTACCCATATGCCCCTATCCTCACAGACGTCTGGCCTGTGGCCGTACAGCATACCTGAAGATCGCAGTTGGTGCCTGTTGGGCCTGGCAACACATCCAGGCTACGGTACTCTTTGGTCCAAAGCCAACTACAGCATCCCAGCAAAAGCAACCTGGAGGTCATCGTCACTCACAAATGTGAACTGTTCTGGACAGACCTACCTACTGACCTGGCCCCAAGTCTCAGACCCACTGCCTGATGTAATTCTACTGAACAAACTGAACGCATCACAACTGCCAGTATGTGTGATGAACAATGGATCGCGGGCAGTGGGGGAGCTGCCTACTCACCTATGTAAGTACATATACACTTTCTGCCCACCAAGGAACGAGAGGAAGTGTATGACCTGTTCAATCAACGCCACCTGTGCCAGTAACACGACGCTGATGGGCCTAAACTGTCGCTCCGACTACAGCTACCGAATGCCACTACAAACAAAGACTCAGTACCAGACAGGATGTGCACGGACGGCACCCAGCAGCAGAGGAACCAGAGTTTTGGCTGACTGGTACTTCCTATGTGGCAACAAGGCTTATCTGTCACTCCCTGAAGGTTGGGGAGGTCTGTGCGCCCTGGTGGAATTATCAGATCACGTTTTCTTCATGCAAAGTGTTGCACATCACCCAAGCAGCCGGCAGAGACGTGAAGTGGACATCGCCTCCCCCAATTCTTTCGGCATTACAGTGGACACTGGAGTGCCGGGAGAGTTTCGCATCTGGGGAGGAGGAGTGAAATTCTTACAGAGCTTGATCCCCGGCATTGGAGTTGCCGAGGTGCGGGATCATGTGGAAATCAACCGATATGCTCTGCTACGACACATCAACTTGACTAAGACCCTGGGAACCGCCTTAGCAGGAGAACAGCAGGCCATCAGAACGATGGTGCTGCAGAACAGACTGACACTAGACCTGCTAACAGCATCACAAGGAGGAGTTTGCAAGCTGATCGGGGAAACATGTTGCACTTTTATCCCTGATGGATACGAAACTGGAGGAGACATTTATGAAGCTTTGCAGAATTTGACCGCTCTGCAAAAATATGTCACTGACCACACACCTGGAGCAGCTACAGCACAAAGCTGGCTGGACTGGCTGTTCAGCGGTTCATGGCTGGCTGCTGTAGCAAAGCCATTTTTCCTTCTAGGTCTCATCATGATAGCACTGCTCATATTAGTGTTGTGTGTGTTGCCATGCCTAAGAGTAATGATTTCACAGATGATAACAACTACAATGACTGCTTATGTTGCCGTGCCTGAAGAAGAACAACATCCCGTTGCAATTCTGTTAGAGGAGAACTTGTACTAGCTGCTAATAAATGACGTGGTGATTAAAAATGACTTGTCAAGTGATCATGCACTGATTAAAACATTAGTAGTTTATGCAAGTTTTCATGCTTTTATTTTTTTTTTTTTTTTGAAGTCTTCAGTTTTAAACATAAAGTTTCCATTTTAAATATGAAGTTTTCATTATTTTACATATAAAGTTTTCAATTTAAGGTTTGCATCGTTTTAAGTATAAGGTTTCATGCTTGTATTTTTTGAAGTTTTCATTTTACATATTAGGTTTTCATCATTTTTAAATATAAACTTTTCATTTTACTTTTCATCCTTTATTTTTTTGTAGTTTTAGTTTTATTATTTTTTCATTTACTATGATTTTCATTTACTATGTTTTTCTTTGTATTATTTTCTTTTGTTTTATTCTTTAGACCAAATGACTTCCATTTCTGCTATGCTGACATTTTGAGAATTTAAAAATTGCTTAAGATACTTAATAAATAACCTTCACAGACAATTGTTGTATACATTTAAAATAAGTTAAAACAGGAGGGAATGTTACAGGAAAAATCAGCGCAAGGAGATGGCGTAATCCTAAAAAGACGTCATGTCCTGGGTGGGAGGGTACGTGCAGCCCCGCAGCTTTAACACAGCTCAAAGATAGCTTATTAAAGGAAATAAGTGCAACCACAAATCTTAGAAAGAAAGGAAAACGCACAAATGAATTAACTTTCCTAGATGCATGGAAAAAAGAGCAACAGAGACGTGCTGAGAATAGAGAAAAGAGACAGAATAAAAAACAAAAGCAAAGCTGTGAGGCGCCTGAAGAAACGGCTGCAGCCCCTCCCCCCTATGTTACTGCCTCTGCATCAACTCCCAAGCAAACAGACAAAGATGCAGCTGTGAATAACCCTTACGGTTCAGTGCAGGCAGATTTAGCTAAAATGTCATTAACACATGCACCTGAAGCAGATATAGGGGAAGATCATGTAGGCAGGGAAATATGGCCTGACCCCCCAAGCCCCCCAGGAGTATTTCCATTAATAAGTTCACCTAACCCCAGATATGGTCAGCCGATTGGACCTATGGGGCATCAAGACGCACACCCCACAATTCTTGTGTTTAGACCATGGTCACATGAGGATCGCAAAAATGTTCTTAAAGATGTCCCGCCCCTGCATGACGGTTTTGACATATGGAAGAGAGCAGTTGAAGCAATTAGGACTCAATGGTATTTAAACGGTCATGAAATGTACCAGGTACTTCAAGATCTTTTAGGTTTGAAGTTTGGCTCAGTGAAAGGCTCTTTCACTGGGGGGGCAATTAATAATCCTTTAGATTCTTTAGTGGTCGGCAACGGACCACAACCCCTGCGTGCAGGTGACCCTGAATTAGAAGGCCAACTACATAACTTCTATGAACGTGTGAAACTACAGCTGGCCCCCAAGCCAAACTACAATAAAATAGGAGAGGTAAAACAGAAAGAAAATGAAACTGCATCAGACTTTTTAGACCGCCTGCGCCCAGTTTTTAGGCAGCATTCAGGTTTAGATTATGCCGATGGCGATGCAACGCCATTCCAGCAGCAATTAAAAAATGCGTTTCTAAATGGCCTGCTCCCACCAATCAGAGCACATGTAGAGAAACATTGGGTCACAATGAACACTGGCAACTTGCCAGATGCCCTGTTACATGCTGAACACGCCACAAAAGTGCACAAACAGAAAAATAAGGCTGACGTCTTCACCATAGATTCAGAGACAGGTTTCCTTGCATTTTCGGGAGGCTATCAGAGACAGAAAGGGAAGCAAGGTAATCGACAGCAAGGCCGCAGACACAGAAACAGAGACAGCAGATATGAAAGAGACAATGCCTGTTTCAACTGTGGAAAACGAGGTCACTTTGAACGAGAGTGCAGAAGTAAGCCACAGACACATAATAGTAGGAGGAACAATGACAGGCAAAACAGTGGCGAATCTATGGAGAACAATGACATGTGACTAGAAAACACACAAGATATGAACATTGATGAGGGAGGGGAAGTTTTTAACATAGAACAATTGCTATTAGGGTCAGAATACAAACCAATGCTGCTAATTCATGTGAACGGGCAACCAATCCAAATGTTATGCGACACAGGAGCATGTAAAACGGTTTTGAGGCAGGCACCTAAGAACTTACAGTACTCAAAAGATACATTAGTTGTGAAGTCAGCCACAGGCCTCACCACTGTACAACAACTAACTGCCCCCTTAGAACTATTACATACAGAAAGTGGCCGCAGGTGCTTCATTAAATGTATATATGACCCGTCATGCCCAGTAAACCTTCTAGGAAGAGACGCTCTGACAAAACTCAAGATAGGCGTGATACCGGAAGAGAATGGCATGATTGCTGAATGCATGCTAAATGACAACACTCCAGAGCCAGATAGCATTAACACGGCACACAGCAGCAACGTGTGTCTTTCTCAAGGCCACGGTGTCCCACATTATTACTGGACTCTCGAACTGCCAGAGCTCACAAAACTACACAATGTGGCCCGCAAATATACACCCCCCACATCCTATTTCCAGAAACCCACTGACTATCACAACACGTTGAGATTTAAACAAACTCCGGCTCGAAGGACCAAGAAATGTTGGGGGAAAACTCTGTAAAAAACCCAGGAGAAATAAAGACACAATGAGACAAAGTTACTTTCTTTATCAAACGTGTACACGGGTGAGCTGCTAAGAACAACTCACACCATGCACAGTGGCTTGGTAATTTTTATAGGAAAGACAGTGAGAACAGGATAAGAAAATACAAAACAAATAAAATAAACAACTCCATATGTGGCGCTAGTCTCGTCAGCAGAGAGCTGGGAGAAGGCTGTGAGAGATAAAACAATCTAAAACAATATGTCCCAAAACAGTATGTCTTTGCTGAGAAAGTCTAAAAAGATAATTCTAAACTAATCTAACCATAGACAAAAGGGCATGCTTGCACATTTAAAAGAAGGTAAAGAAACATAGAAAGATTTTTCCTGTAACAATCTTTCTTTAAAAGAACTCTGTCCTGCTTAACTTAAAATAATAGAAAATAATAGAAAGAAAAACATTCTTGTAACAGTGCACATTTAGTGCATTTAGTACAATTGGCTTCAGTTGAGGTATTATTTCAGCTTTTCTAATGCTAATCAGCTGCTCCTGTTTGTAAACCTGCTTGTTCCCATGATTACGCATCATAACTCATCATCATTATTCATCTATGTATTACTTTTATGTATTAGTCATCTATTTGTTGTAATCATCTATCCTTGCAGTTGTTTATTACACAAAATAAGTTATATTATCACACTTCTGGCCGCATAGCGCTGATATTCACTGCACATGCCCATATTAACTTTTTCCAGCCAGGTGTTTTCCTTTTCCCATTCTTCCCTTTCTCTGAGGGGAACAAACATTGCTGCTCTAATGCTGGGCTTACACTGTGCGATTTTTGGCCCATTTTGAGACGATTTTTGAGTCGTGCGACCGTTTTGGTGATCGGACCGATTTTGGCCTTCATCGTGCGTCGTGTAGTATACGTGGGGTAACGAGAAGTGATTAACACCTCACGACCAGCTCCCGATCATCAATCGCTCGTGAGGTTCTCACCACAGCCGCTCACACTGCTCACGCGCAAACACGTAAACGTCGGTGAAAAAGACGGCGCAGCTCGGCAGTGCAGCGTGTGATCTGGACACAAGCGATGGAGGCACAACTTGTAGAACTTTGGAAAGCTCATCCGAGCCTTTTCGATGTGGCATCACAAAATGATCACGACCACAACAACCGTGAAAATAGTTGGATTTACACTGCTGCTCAATCACAGCTGCCTGATCAATGTTTTTCATTAGCAATTTAGCAAAGTTGATGGTGGTGGTGTGCGTGTCTGTGTGAGTGAAAGACAGAGAGAGAGAGCGACAGATTTTCTGTTATAACCTTCATTTTATGGAGGCACAGTGTGAGCTCTCAGGTCGCATCAGAGCATCGGGCGGTATAGTGTGAGACCTGCATCGTGACCTATGAACTTCTAACCCCTGCGAGTCAATCGTGCAGTTTGAGCAGGAGCTGAATATCGCGACTGAAAAAATCGCACAGTGTCTGCCCAGCTTTAGGTGTACTGTCGTCCGAGACTTGCACCGCAGTGTCGGCGTTTGTTTCCCTGTTGGCCATGCTTCTTGTTGTGGTCATCTGTTGTCTTCCGGTATTTTCTCCGCAAGCGACCTTTCCTCGACCAATGAGATGAGCGGTAATCTGAATTGTCATACTCGAATTGTCATAAGTGTGCTGTCAGCTCATTGGTCACAAAGCAGGAGAGAGGCTGGGAATTATGTTTTCAAACAAAGCGTTAATTCCATTAACATTTATAGACTACTTTTGATTCTCACTGTATTACGGGACAAAGTGCGTCCCTTATTAGCTCAATACGGGACGTGTACTTTTTTTTCTAAATACGGGACGATTCCGTATTTTAAGGGACGGTTGGCAACCCTACATAAAGCTAACCATGTTTGCACTTCAGTAAGAATAACATCAGGTGTTTCTGTGCTAGAGGTATGAGTTATAGCAGGGATGCAGTGCCGGTTTGCCACCTTAGCCATCACCAGTTTGTCTGTCTGTATCTGGAAGTTCCACAGGATCTTAGCTCAGTCATTCTCAACCATGCTAGGGGGCATCTCCCATTTTAACCTCAGGACTTTCAGGCACAGATGTTTCTGTATACTATGCCCTGCCTGTTAGCATTTTGCACCGTGCTGTTATGTGCTGGATTGTCTCAAGAACATCTCTACACAGCCTGCACCGGGGCATTAGTCTGGTGCGATAGGCCCCAACCTCTATGGATCTTGTACTTAGAGCTTGTTCCTGTGCTGCCATGATTAGTGCCTCTATGTCACAGAGGTGTCTTCAGTACAGCTTTGTCCAGCCACTGGTAGGATTTCTGGATGTCAGCCACTTCCAGATAGAAGATAGAGAAGTAGCTGACATATGGTATAATAAACTTTGGATAGAGGGAACTCAGGAATAAAATAATAAATAAACTAATCCGCATATAGCAGTATTTTAAAGGTGTACGCACTTTAGCTAATGTTGCTGCTCTATAGTTATGCTAAAGAGCCATGTGAAACACTCAAGGTACTCAAGGTTAATGATTCCACTTACTGTTCTTACTGTAAATGTAATCCTGAAAAACACTTACTAGGTTGACTCTCAGTGGAACAACAGACTGGTAAAATAACAGTGAAGTGTATTACATAGGTAGGGCCACTATTAGTTAGCACACGTTTAGCTTAGTTTGCTAGCACTATTGACCCCCAATCTAGAAGATGTTTTCCCTGCACATTTTTAAAAATATAGCTCTTATTATTATGAAGAAGATATTTTTAAACTCTGAGCGATTTCTAGCTTAGCATCAAGAGTACAATATCAATAAAATGGCTGTTTCATGAAAGTGGGTTTCATAGAGATTCATTCTACTACAATTTATTGAGTAGTTTATATAAATAGTAAAACTGTGAACTCAGACGCGGGGGTTCATATTTGGTTTCTCTAACCATTCAGTTGTGTTATCTGTTGTTTTTCACTTTGGCTTTTCCCACCAAATTACTTGGTTAGATTTAGATATGGAAGGATTGTAGTTAAAACTAAAACACAACACTGCCTTGCTGTCAAATAAAGGCTTAAAATGACTAAATGTACAAAAATTGCATTATTACAAAAAAGTAACATTTGGTAATCATTAAAGTACATGAAACACAAAATGCATGTGAGACCATAAGGAGAACACAATTATTTCAAAAAAGCTGTAATTTATGATATATGTAGACATAACAGACATACATAACACAATATTATAATTTTGAAAATAATTACTTTTATTAAGCAAAGTATTTCTATTGTGTAAATACTACCAAATGCTACTAAAATGTAACTAGTTATGAGTTAATTAGCAGTGGTTTTTCCTAAGTGTTGGAAATATAAATCACATGTAATATGTAATTTAAAACCTCGGCAAAAATATACTAAATATGAAAAAATAAAAATATATACTATATATTTTATATATAAAATATATGTTTGATGAAGCCTGACAGAAAGCAGAAGCTGCATCACCTCTCACAGAAAAATGCCAAAGTCATCGGCTCTGGATCACCACTAAATTCTGCAAGAATTATGGATTAATTCAATTAATTTGGACTTTGTGCCAATAGTGTGAACAGCCTGATGTGATTTATCATCAGAGCATCACTGTCATCCAGTCAGCTCCTCTAAGGAGCCAATTAGAATGATTAGACACAGGTTGCCAAGCAGGTTAAAGTTAGTCTCAATTGCAACACATTGTTTGACATTCCTGCCAGGGGAGAAAAAAACTCGGGAACCAATTATAATAACAAGAATATTACCTCAGGACGACAGTGGACATAAAGAAGTAGTCTTTCTGTGACTCTGTTCTGCTTGATTTATTTGGCTTGCCAAGGCCAAGATATTCAAAAACAGTAGTTATAGCCTTAAGCAGTCTTATTAATTCATAATCCAAAAGAAAAAAAAAGACTGGGAGAATACAAGAGGCACAGCAATAGGAAGACGTTTCCTTGAACATGCACTTGAATCCAGTCCGCTGCGCTTTTGCGTAGCACAGTATGCCTGTCTGAGCTCACAAGCCAATCCTCCCTCCAGGTTTGAAAACTGCACTGGCCTTTTACAGTCCCCAGGGCAACGCATTCATATTGCGGGCGAGCCGCATATTAGACACATATGGTGCCGAAACAGATTTAAGAAATAAGCTGTCATCAAATAATCAAATCATTCATGTTTCACAGAGCAATAATGGAGGTATGTGAGCAAATACGTCTGGAACCTTTCCTAGTGGGATGCCTTTGTGTGTGCTTGGTGTGCCTGTGGACAAAGGCTTGTTACCGTCTCTCCTCCTCCTCTTACTTTTCAGGGCCACACACAACCCAGAGAAGTTTCTCCATTTACTGTCTTACTTTGATTCTATACTATTAAGCACTTGTGATCTTTTGCCAGTGCTTAGCAATCCTTAAATCCTGGCCAGGGTTACCAAATCATTGTCATTCTCTTTACTATTTCAAACACACTTATGGAGATGAAAGATAAAGGTATAAACACTGCTTTTCAAGCCAAGAGGCAGAGCCACAATAGCTCACGACATAAAAGACTGCAAGTGTTGGGTGAATGAGTGTTTTTTTTCTTGCAGTCGGAAGCAGCAGTCAACACTTTTGCTGCTGATAAGCTGACTGCTGATCAATTCCCACTGGTCCAAATAGGCATACAAATTAATTAGCTGGAGCCTTGGCCAAGCAGTGGCTGTATATGATGCACACTATGCAAGCACTAGAAAAGACAAGCCGTGCTCCCTGTACCCTGTCTGCACTCATCGCATCAGCGTCAACAGATCGCAGCATCCTCGCCGAGAAAACAAGCCGGCGCTGAGGAGAAGGGAAGGGAAAAAGAAAAAAAACAGCACCACTCCGCCCACCAAACCCCAGGCTCTGCTTTTTTTAAACCCGCGCCTCCGCTTCTGCCTGTGCCCCGCCTCGGCTGCTGCGCCGCACCCCCCCTCCACCCCACATAGCCCACCCTCCACTCTCAACCCAAGGCCATCCGTCCAGGCTGTGCATGACAGCTCGCTACATCCCCTGCCACAAATGTTTTCCCAAAGCATCCACTTCTGTGACCCTATCAGCAGATAAAAAAAAAAAAAACCTCCCCACAAACCTCTGATGAAGTGTGCCTCTTACTTTTTTTGAATGTGTCAACAATTTCTGGCTGGCTGGTCAGACACCACGTCCTGGCGATGTCTGCTGTGTCTTTGCCACCGCGTGCATGCCCGTGTGTGTGTGGGGGGTTGTGTTTGTGGTTGCTTATGTAGATTTGAATATATTTACGTTCTTTGCGCTGCTTTTTCTTCTCTTCCTGCATGGAGCAGAGGGAAAAAGGCCATGTCATTCTTCCACAACTTAATCAGGGGCTACACACAGGAGAGGGCTGCTGCAGCATGGACCTCCCTGATCATGTTAATGAGGTCCCCTGGCTATGTAGTCATTGAAGTATAATTGACTTGTTCGTCTCTTATCTTGCTAATAGACACTCTGACCCAGAGCACGTTTATTTCGCTATGAGAAATGTCAAGAAGGATTGGAAGTTTCTTCAGTGTGCCCATTAAAACTGAAGGCATGCCACCCTGTCTCCAGCCGGCCAGGGCTGCCATTGGCTCCCTGCCTCATTATGCAGATGCCAAACGTAAATAAATGATTTGCTACCCCCACCATTCTCCCCTCACCTACTCTCACCCTGTCCCTCTTCCCAAACTCCGGTTTTCTCTCTTCTCCCAGAGAAGGAAAAGGAGGACAGGATGGAGGGAGGGAAGGAAGGGAAAAGAGGAAAACGCAAAACCATCCAGTAAGCACCAAAACAATTTGCCTCTGCAGAGCAAAATAAATAATGCAAAGGTAGTAATTATAATAAGACATGTCCCCGACTTGAAAACCTGACGAAGCGCATTGATGTTGTTACAGCTGTGTATGTCTCCTGGCTTTCAGGACCTATCAGAATCAAACAGGGCTCTGTGTAATGTGGAGAGACCAAGAGGCAAGATGCGTAAGCGGGCGCCGGGCAAGGATGAACCAGTGACTGTGGTCACACGCTCGTGGATATGAGGGGGAACATCTGTGCATATCAGCAGCCTACCCTATCCCTGCATGTCCACCATGCCTTCTTGGGCCAGTCGCAGAGTCACAGAGAAAATGCTTTTGGTCACAAAACATTGTTTGCCAAAATCCATCTTCCATAAAGAAATCTAGTTCCAGCACGCCACACCTTCCCCTCTCATGAAAGGACTCCTGCTCTAAGAGGTTCTTTTTGTAATCTAAAGTACATCTGTAAAGAACATGTATGCATTCTTCCAAAAAACAGACACTACAGTATGTTATTCAAATAACTTAATAAATCAATAATATTAATAATGATAAAATAAAGTGTGAGGGGACTTTCAGCTTTTTAACAGCATCTTTAATGACTGCTCTGCAGCTGCAAAAGATAAGAGAGCCCAGGCTCTTTTAGAAAGCAGACAAAGATGTTGAATACTTGTTATTGCTTGAGTAACTTTATTGTTTTGCAGTGAAATACTTGGGAAACATGTAACATCTGCTAATCTGACAAACAGGAACAAGAAAAAAGAGCGTGCCATTATTACCTGAGAAGTTACAATAGATCTTCAGCATGTAGCCTGAATAAATCCAGTCCTTTGAGAAACATTACATGAAGCCGTGCGTGCTGTGTACACAATAGAGCTCAATTTTCAGATATGATAGAAACAGATATGATTAAAATTTGAATGCAAATTACATTTTTAAAAACTGCGCAATTGCGGTTTTTGGTGTGTTTAAATGGCCATTCGTGCTCTATATTAAACGAATTACCAGGGATGCACAGAAATGCACAGAAATGCACAGAAATGCTGAGCCTGTATTGATACCAATGTTTAAAATGAGCAAATGTCAGGTAAGGAATACTGATATTTTACCAACATTTTTTTTTAAGTTTATTGTGTTGTTTTTCTACTTTGTTCCAGGTTCCAGCTTCAGTAAAATAAATGACGTGTTTTAAAGTCACAGTAGTTTTTAATTTATAACAGGACAAAAAACTCAACTGATACACCTGAATAGTAGTGTAATATTGGCCAGTATATCAGTGTATCCTTAATTACTGATACACACTTAATTTAGTGTAATAGGGATCATTGCTGATTCTTTTTTCTTTTCTTTTCTTTTTTTACAAGCGATTAACACATGATCAGCTTCTGCATGTCATTTTATCATCTGTATAAAATGTTCATATTTGTCATTTATTTACTGTTTTTTGTGCAGTTTTCTGCTCTATCCTAAGCCATGCCACAATGTAAGCAGATGTACTGTTTTTGCTTGTGTGCATGTACTCAAGTTCAACTTGCATGACATGTAATACAATCGACAATCCAAAAGTTTCACATGGAATATTAGTTTTATTGATGTATGAATGACTGCAGATAGCAGAAGCCTCAAAGAGAACTGTACATGTTTTCAGCACGTAACCGAAAGAAAACGATCACAGCTGTCTACCTCCCGTCATATTTGCAGAAGGCTAACCAGCATCATTCTGTCATTTCTCCTTATTAGCACACACTAATGAGTTGACTGTGGCTGTGTTATGCACCCCCTGAAATTTTGTATTTTCTGATCAGCCTTCGTGTGATCGCGGCACTACCTCTGCCTTGACTCGGAGACATCATTATAATAATTACCACAAGCCCTAGTTGTTACAGGCAAATAATTCTGCTGGGTCCTTTTTTTTTATACCCCCACATTTTTCCTTCTTCATCCTTCCTTTTTTCTCCCCCCCTCTCTCGCTCTCTCTTTTTTTTTTTTTTTTTTTTTTTGCTGCTGCTTCACAGTGGAGGGGAAAATTACATTTTTTTACCAAGCCTTTCTGTTGTCTGTATTGTGACAGCGGTCATACTCCATCACATAGCCCCTCTCTCAGCTACGAGTATCCCACAATCGGAGTAATGGTGAACACACACACACACACAATCCAAGCAGAGCAAACAGCGTATTAACCATGTAGTCTCATCCCACCTTTAGCTCGTGAATAGAAGAATGGGTTTAGTTCAATAGCTGCCTTTCATTTGCATTCATCTCAATGGTGATCATTTTTAATTAAATGAGTTTTGATTGAGGCGATCCAATTAATCTTTTGCAGGATTTTGCGTCGCCTCTTTTTCTTCGTCCCGGGAAGACAAAATCAGAATCTATCATTTGGCGATTTATGTTTAAAGCAGAAAATCTTGCTTTTGTGTCACACACTGCCCTCTGACCGGCACAGAAAACATGGTCGAAGCGTCTCTGGAGCTGCAGATCTTTTGACCTTTGAAGATGTGGTGCTGATGCGTGAACAGTTTGAGGTGCTGCAGGTATGAGGAGTTTGGAAATTCCAGTGGCTCACCTACATCAAGCTTCCTCCCAACCTCTAAGATCCTTAATGTTTTCTGAAAAATAACAACCAATGACAACAAAGGAAGAAGAAGAAAAAAGAAAGACTGCCAGCACTGCTTCAGCCTGCAAAGAATTTAAATGTAAATTATTTTTTCTTCCTCTCCTCCATGTCTCCGCTCTTACTGGTCAACATTATCATCTTTATTTATTAAATTTTTTTCCCTCAGTGATCAGCGTGTCTGCACCAATTGATAGCAGTGCAATAACAAACTTAATTAACATAGCTTTTATTTTTCAAAATGATTTTTGATTAAGCACTAAAAACTGCACTTTGTCACTGTGCTGAAGTGTGCTTGAGTGTTAGCTTGCGTGCAACATTTCTGAAGTGCCATTGTCCTTTCTCACTTGTTGTGCGCCATACTAACTCTCTATTTAACGCGTGAACAATTAGGACAGATGCGATTAATGCAAAATGGATAAAGGAGAACTGGTGAAAAGAAAAGCATAAAGAAAACTGGGACAATAGTGGCATAATATTGGCTGATAAACACATTATATGGGCCTGAATATCAGCAACCACTTCACACACACACACACACACACACACACAGCCATGGATCCATGACCACAGGAGACACTGAAGTGTATGTTTTCTGTCAAATGCATAAAACATACGAACTCTATGGTCCTACTCTTAATTTTTCAGCTGTAATTTTGGTGGGAGAGCCTGATTTTGGGGGTGGGCTAAAAAATGGAGAGTCATTTTTTTTCCACTCTGTAATTAGGTATTCATCCTAAGACCACACTGGTCACTATCTGCATTCTTCTTCTCTAATTAGCACAAATTGAGCAATTTGTTTCTCCTTTTAAACCCCAAATCATCCTCTAATCTGCAAGTCATTTACATTCAGAGGAGTGATGGAAAATGACACCGATGGGCGTCCTTCTGCAGCTCTTCATTACACAAGTACATCTGAATTAAATTACAAAGTGCTGCTGATAATTGATGGAGAGGTAAAGGTGCTCACTAGGGCACTTTTTCATTCACGATAACAATACGTTCCCCAAATACCGTTTCTTTATGTTGATATTTGTTGCCTCTCTAACTACAAAATAAACGCTACATACTAATCCTAAATTCTCCATCAACACCGCACTTATAACTTATGTATGTATATGTATATTGTCACTTTGATTTCCAGGTTTTCCACCATGTTAAACAGATAATGTGATATGCTTCACAAAGTCAGCTGTTTCTCTCCTTTTCCACACTTTCAACTTGTTTTCATCTGTTGACAAAACTGTGCAGGTTCTATTAGAGGTTTTTCTGGCAAAGTGTCAAAGTGTCATCTGTCCTTTCAGTTTTTCAGTATAACCAGCTGTTAACATGGGCTGGAATGATCTGGAACAGCCTTTTGATTTTGTGTTATTCAACCTCTGCATGAAAATTATGGAGGTCTACTAAGCAGTGATGTAGCGTTTAAGTAAGCTAAACTGGTTAGTTTGCAGTATTGTGGTGAAATTTACAATAATGTACCATATTGGACTGGTTTACACCAAAGGTAGTAAGAATTCATTTACATTTAAGATGATGATGCTGATTAGATTCACTCACTGAATTCTATACTTATACTATCCTAATAGTGTCTAGGTGTAGGAAAATCAGCCATTCATATAATGCTTAGAAGACTTTATCTACCTACATCCAGGTTGGGCAGGGCTCAGGTCTTGACCAGGGTTGCCCCTGCCTCCTGTTCCAGCCAGCACACCTGTCTCTCATCAATTCATTACCCTTTGGCTGCATCAAGAATCCTTGACTGCAACCCAAGAAATCTCTGAGTTGTTTAATCTGAAAAGGAAGATCTTACCAGAAAAACTAAGCTGGCCATCGATCATAAAACCTGTGAATCCTCTGCCAATCTAATCTCCGATGTCACCACCACCTGGAAACTTCATCTGCCTTCTCCATCTGCAAGTTCCCAAGGAAAATAGATCCTCCAGTGTCCCCCCAGTTACAGGCAACAGTGTTAGCCACTCCACCACGATGCTGTCCAGCAGCTCTTTGGACCTTTTATTGTGAGTTTTCTGTGAACTTTCTAAACACAAATTCATCACTTGGAATTACTCCAGATTTTATGTCTGCTTAATTTGTCATGGAATAATGGAGGATCGTGCTCACCTGGAAATTAAATTTCTCTTTAGTCATTTGTCCAAATGTTTTTGAAAATGTCTATGTCTAAAAAAAGTTCTATAATTCCTAGAAAGTGCAAGTCTATTTCAAAAACCTTTGAATTAAAGCTGAAAGTCTGCTCTTTAATCACTCCTTAATTATTTGACTTAAAGTCCACTGTGGGTGTGTACACAAGTAAAACTACAAAAGCTGCATTTTGTCAACAAAACATATGAACATATCTTTAAGTATTACTACAGAATATGAAGTATATTTGTATAGAAATAGACATACTGAATGCTCTAGTTGTCAAGCTAACAGGCACAAGTCATTAGTGAGCTCCCTTTGGATTTCTCCTTCTTGATCCATGTATCCATCTAGGAACCATTAGATACACAGCTGCTCAGCGAACGTTAATAATCAAGTGTGTAGTTACTTTTGGACACTTGCAAGTCCATGACTATGTGTTAAAGGGCTGTAGCTTCCGCATAGTATTGCCTATCTTCATGGGAAAATGCTCAAATTAAAGCAAAAACTCAGCACTTCTAAGGTTCAATTTAATTAAGTTTTATTCATATAGCTCCAAATCACAAAAACAGTCACCCCGAGGTGCTGTATATTGCAAGATAAAAACCCTACAATAGCGCATTATCTCTTCTATTTCATTCAGAACAAAAAATGTGTGACTGGTTGGATTTCTGCATGGAGTGTCTGCAAACCCGAGATGAGCTGACTGTATGGAGGATAGCACCATGTTCAGACATCGCCATGGCACGGGTATGTACATATCGCCATTCAGAACCATTTAAACTGCAATCCAGCAGCAGAATCACCAAAACTTACGCAATGTGTGTTTAAAGAAGACAACTATCAGTATAATCCATTTACTTTACTCAAAAATGTATTTTTCATCATCCTTTAACTCTCACTCCTTTACATTCTTATATTTAACTAGCAGCTAGCTACCTGGTATTTATACCTGTATAACTGGTATTTAACTTTTACCAACTCATTTCATTTTAAAGATTTTTAATGGAAGAAAAACATGGATGGCAGGTTATTGTTGGCACCAATCAAGTAACCTTGAGTACTGGGTTTTTCTGGCTTTTGTCTATCTAAGAAAGTATTATTCTGTTACTAAAAGGAATGATGAGTGCTGCCTCTTACCTCGATTTAACCATAACTCCATCCAAGTCTGTGGGCACTGAAAAACTGAGCCAAACTGAAGGTGACATAGTTGTTCATTTCCAAAGATGCAGTATATGAGTAAACCGAATGGAAGTGTGTGTGTGTGTGTGTGTGTGTGTGTGTGTGTGTGTGTGTGTGTGTGTGTGTGTGTGTGTGTGTGTGAGAGCGAGATAGTGACCTTTGCCCTGTTATTGACAACCACAGAATATTGCCACTGGTGCCTGTAATCACTATCTGTACTGTCCGGAAGGAAAGTGTGTGTCTGTTTCTCTTTGTGCATCTGTGTTAGTGTGTTTTCATTTGTGCACAGATTATAACTGAGGGAGTGCACGTGTCCTTGAGTGTGCGTGTGTGTAGGTAGTGTGTGAGCGGCAGCGTGTGTGGAACATGTGTTGGCGTTCTCAGAGGAACAGCAGGGCTCTAATAAGGACTAGTCCTGGATGGCAGCTGGTAAACTCTGTCCTCAGAATAGGTGTCCTTTATTCACGCACAAAGGAATGCAAATTAGTCCCAGCGCCGAGTGGACACTGAGAACTGATCCACATGGCGCGCACGATCGCTCTCGAACATGCATTGAGAATTGCACCGCAATGCAAGTTCCCGCAATCGAAAGACAAAACAGGCACAGCCAACGACAAGGCCCACCCGCACAGCTGTTTTGTTAGTTCGTGTGCAAATGCGTGTGTGTGAGAGAGAGAGAGTGTGCGCGACTGTGAGTCTAAGCACGTGCGGTGACCAGGGGTCACTTTCTGCTTTGGCAACAAAAAAGTCTGGTAGAAGTCTCAAGAGCTCAAACCACACCCACACACAATTAAAGCACTTCATTTTAAAACTCCACCTGAGAGATGAAGCTTGGAGTACCTACTGGTGACCCCCTCATTGCGCTCGTGTTATTTTTCAGATTCCTCTCAGTGCCTTTGTGTCACAACAGCGGCGCTAAGATGAATATCTTTTATCGGTTCAAACAATAAAGCTTTAGCCCTTCAGCTTGATTTTCAAGTTCATATCCATATGAGGTGTGCACCGTACTGGCAGGTCAAATGATGCCATTATTCCGGGAGCTTTCAAAAATTTTAATTTATACTAGAATTTGCCACTGTGTTGCAGTAATGTAAGTCCTCGTGGTGTATGTCAAGAAGCCAAGGCCTTGAAAACAAGTTCATTGGTTAAGAGGGAATGCATAGCTATGTGCTTACATAATGGGAAATGAGCTCTTGAAACCACATACATTGTGTTATTGTACGAGTTGTGAGTGTACTTCAAGACTCATTATGAAAATATGAGGCGTCCATTCAGGAAACTGTATTAGATTTCAGAATGGCATATTACCAGAGCTTCAACAGGGCTATGTTATTGAGATGTGCTTAAACGTTTCCTTAAAGCTCCACTCACCCACATTTTATATAGATAATAGATAAAATCACCACGCATGCGATGAGCAGGATCACTTGGAAAGATTAACCCTTAGTTCCAGTACTGTGCAGAAGTCTTGAGTCACCCTTCATTTCTCTCGATTTTGCTTTGAATTTCTTGTCATTTTTTCAAGTGGTCCTTAGATGTGTTCCCTCATCTTTCAAAGTTTTTCTTTGGACATTGGTTGCTTTTTCACTCACTTTAAGTCAAAGGCTTATACTTCTGTATATTTACAATTTCTGTTATCTGTTTGTTGAGCCACTTATCACTACCCTATAAACAAGTCAACTCTAAATTGTATCTTTATGCACTGTGTTATTAGCAGCCCATTTCCTCAGTTGAATCTATAATCAATCAAAAGTAACATTTTTGTACCTACAAAATGATTCCCGAGGAGTGTTTTGCAACTTCCTAGGGCAATATTTTGGTCTTCAGCTCATATTAGCCCAAATTTTATTTCCCATTCATGTTTAAAAGTAAACGGCAATGATTGATAAGGTGCAGGCTAATAACAGTGTAAGCAGCGCTAGCCTTACAAATGTTTGGAGGGTTTGCAATTCTCAATAAAAAGGAATCCCCAAACCTACACTGCGTAAAACAATGAATTACTGAATATTAATGTGTCTACACGTCTGCTCCATATCAGCAACTTTAACATGTTAGCTTAATAACTTTAACCCACAACTTTTT
The DNA here is from genome assembly GCF_057381845.1 of Rhamphochromis longiceps. Classification (NCBI taxonomy): domain Eukaryota; kingdom Metazoa; phylum Chordata; class Actinopteri; order Cichliformes; family Cichlidae; genus Rhamphochromis; species Rhamphochromis longiceps. The sequence goes on from NC_140567.1 coordinate 17,591,088, forward strand.
ATGACTTTTTTTTCAAAGAGTACTGTTCCAGGCCTGTTAGTCAGCAGCTTATTTCCTCAAAAAAGAAGTAATAAAGTCTCTTCCTCTGTGACGAATTATCCATCAACAATGGAAACAATAAACAGTTACCAGTTTTGGTGGGAGAACTCATCTTGATAGAATCTTTGATGTTGACCCATAGGCTAAAGTCAAAGTCACAGTCAAGGCAATTCTGTCATTTTGGTCCCTGCATGAGAACTATCACACTCCAGGTGTTAGGAAGCAGCACAGGAAGCCCATGATAAGAATTTCTATCATGGTGCCATACAGAAAATGATTTCAGCGTCCCAAGACTAGCTTGAATAGATACCCTGTCAGATGCAGCAGTGAAGGTGACCCAGTGAGCTGCCAGTCAGACATCAAAGGGTGCCAGCTGTTTTCTCAAACTGAGGGGGGTGGAAGAGAAGAACGAGTAGGACTGAAGAGGAAGATTGAGATGACACGTCGGATCTCCAGGAGTGTCACTTTGTGTAATGGGTGAGTGGCGGGTATTCATCTGCCTCGAGAGAAAGAGACGGAGAATACGCCACATGGACTTCAATGAGACTTCAGTAATTACTTATTACTGCACATATGGATGAGATGGGGCATGAGAGGACTTGAGGCGCGTGCAGCTCTTCCTCCATCTGAAAACCACCTCCGGGGTGACTTCAAGAACATCCCTATAATGCTCCAAGACAAAAGTCTCATTACAGGTAATTATGGATTGCCTATATCACCGCCTCTCTGCCCCCTCCTCTTTCTCCAAAAGCCTTCTGCCTCACCCTCACTACTTTTATCCTCTCATTCAACAGAAGTAGCAGCCTGGGAGAGGGAAGGAGTGATAGAAAGGGGGGAGGGAAAAGGCTATTACCTGGGAGCAGACACTGATCATGGCCGCTGACGCTTTACTGCACTTCCATTCATGTGGAGTGGCTCACTTGTGGGCAGCAATTACCGACCAAATGATCCAAACTGGGCCTTGTAATGAAGGGGCTGGACTGACTGAGTGACTAGCTGCACTCTTCTGTGCTTGTGTGCAGAGTATCATCCTATGCTTTTAAACAGATTAGAGCTAGTGGGCTTGAAGGTATAGGTGTAAGCTTTATGCACACTTGTGCATCCTTTGCATGGACTAGCAGTAGTCTGAATTCCCTTTAAAAACACGTATCGGTCAAACTGAGCTCTGTTCTGCACACGTCCCTGCACGCTCGCCCATGCTCCCCTCACACCATGCAATTGTCAATGTGGAGCTGGTGCAACAGGCAAGGCTGTCATCCACAGATCACAGACAACAACGGCGCCTTCCTCAGCCGCCTTTGAAAATGTCACTGTGGGAACAGCATAATCAACCCCATGTCACCACCAGCTGCTCCATTCGGACCACATTAGAATAAACAACAGGCAGGGAAGAAGCAGAGGTACAAAGAGTGGAGACAAGTGCGTACGGAAAGATGATGGTGCTCCATCTGTGGCCACTGGTGAACAAGGAGGCAGGAAGCACAACTTGAGCCAGTAACTGAAGGGTGGGAGGGGTATAAGGAACCTCTGAAATCCATCTGTGTGATGCATCACAGCCTTCAAGAGCAGAAACTGGTCATGCTATGCTCAGGGAAATCTTTAATTTTGTTTCTCTAATATTGTTCTCAAGATTACAGCACCTTGTGCTGCAGTGCAGGTTCTCCCTCACACTGCTGCCCTTAGTATTGGATACACTTTTTTTTTTCATGTGCAAAAAATGTGTGGGAGCAGTTTACTTGCTACAGCGCCACATTTTCTTTACCAGTTTCTCCTTGGACCAAAAAGAACAAAGAAGCCAAGAGAAAGATGGATGAAAACAAAGAAAGTCCAAGTACCATGACCACAAGAGGTGTAATTGTTCTTTATAATGACAGATTTCAGGCAGGGATATAAAACAACAATGGAGCGTCCTTGGAAAACGCAGGCAGAATATGAATGGAGGTTTTGTCATCCTCTTTGACAAAAGACCAGTACAACCTGTACAGAGGAGGCTGTGCTTCCAGTTTCTCCGAGGTCAAATGCATTTCATTGTCAAGCAGGCCAAAATGTAACATGCCGGGGTGATGATGGCTCCAAAAGCCCTAAAAGTCCCAAATTGTGCAAGTCATCCTAAACAAACACAGAGGGACAAAAAAAATCCCACCATCGTCTTCTATAGGCAGTAAATTACATTAAATATAGGTTGTGTAATGCATATACTGCTCCCTATTCATCCTGTTTGAAGTGCCCTCTCACTAGCCAAAATCTCTTCTCATCTCCAGTACCTGTGAATTATACAAAATGATGCGTTCGCCATTGATTTCATCAGTCCACTGTAGTCGCTAGTAATCCCATTATAGCATGTCTGTTAGTACAATAGCTAGATATGGCCTGAATAAAGGAAGCCTTTCTTTGCCTTGTCAAAGGTAGGCTGTCTTCCAAATTACTTCTTCAGAAGTTAAAAGGCCCACTGCCTAATCAGTCTATTATACCAGACTAATAGATGACCAGTAATTGCAACTAATAACTTATTACTCATCTACACAAATATTCTAATAGCTTGTATTTAGAAGCCAATTTTTTTCAATGGACATAGTGAGAAGGAGGGGGTTCCTATTCAAAAGTCAGACACACAGAAACACAAAGAAATACTCCCACAAAGGAAGCTTAGAAAGCAACCTGTAGCATGTTTTTTCTTCTCTTAGCTGGATTAATATCTAACCTTATTCACAGGGATGTGAAACCTCAGCTCGTCTTCATCTCCAGAGATGTCTAGCACCAGGGCTTTGTTTGGTGCTCGGGCCCCTTTTGAGAGAGAGATAGAGATGGCGCATGGAATTATAAATAATGTCTTCTATCCTCTTCCCCTGCTAGCCTGCTAGGCCTCAGACACGGAGCTCAGTGGGGACTAGTGAGGCGGATGCACTGTACGTTATTTGAGCTTCGGAAGCCAGTAGTTCCAACAGGGCTCACGGGTGGAAACGCATTTACTCACAGCCAGGTGGCGAGGAGTTACCCGTGAGACGTAATAACAAAGTGGGTGCGCTATGTGGGACCCACGCTTCTTTTGTTACATTACATTTTGTTACAGGTCATTCTATAAGCAGAACTGAATGCATGAATTTGAAATGCACATTAAAACTAGAAATAAATGTCCACATCATTTATTTCCTGCTACATCAAATGGATGTAACTTAATTTTTGATGATGACCTTTTCTTTTCTTTTTTTCTTTTCTTTTTTTTTTTTTTGAAGGAAAATATTGAACTTTCTGCACTCAGTCCTTTTTATCAGCTGGGGAAAACCTCCATGCTGAGCAATGTCCAATAATGTGTTTGACAGATAAGGGGTGATGCAAATCCAGAAAAGAGCACATCAAATGAATGAAACCTGCGTGAGCATTCAGATGACCTCTTGAAAACCAATGGTAAATGGTAAATGGCCTGCATTTGTATAGCGCTTTTCTAGTCCATAGGACCCCAAAGCGCTTTACACTACATTCAGTCATTCACCCATTCACACACACATTCACACACTGGCGATAGCAAGCTACATTGTAGCCACAGCTGCCCTGGGGCACACTGACAGAGGCGAGGCTGCCGGACACAGGCGCCACCGGGCCCTCTGACCACCACCAATCCAACCTTTGGTTTTGCTGACCTCATTTTGTAGAAGTATGCAAATTTATTCAGAAATAATTCATAATTCCTTTGTAATCACTAATCATTAGTTGCTCAGCATGTAAGCATAGTAGTCGCTAGCTAAGTAAGCAGGTCTAGCTAATAAACAAATGACAGAGCAGACACTGTTCAAGTAACATCACATAAAAGATGCACTATTGTTTACCTTCTATGGCATTGAAATACCTTTCAGAAACCAAACTAAGGGATAAAAAAAAATAATTTTACCGTAAAAATCTAAATTCATACCTTTTATTTTAGATACTGTCTTTCTAGCTTCATACCGTGTGGACTAAAAGGTCAAAGTATGAAAAAAAACTATCTCTTAATATAGCCAACTGAGTGTTTGGATCTCTATAAATGTGTTAGTACAGCAGACTACACATAGGCTTCACTTTAGATTTATTAATCTGAATGCTGCATTAGCCAAACTATTACACAGAATAAGAATGTAAGGTAGTGTCGATGTACTGCAAAGTATTTGACTCTTTTTGAATCATCTAACATTCATTAAAGTAGATTCTTTACTAATTACTGAAAAGCGCAAAAATGCAGTACTTGTTACTTTACTACATTAATCACCACATCTTAAAAAATATTTTAGCACCACATGTTACATCTTCATCTTATAATCAATGCTAATTGTCAGTAAAAAATAATACTTAACTAGGCCTTTAACCTTTTAATACTGTCACCTAGTCATGCGTCAGTGTAAACCTCTGCAATGGAAATGATTATTAGGTTGGTTTTTTAGAAACTTATATCTGTTGCCACTTTCTAATTCTTCATCAGACTATGTTAATGTAGCAACTATCTTCCTCTAACACCAACACACAGAGAGAGAGAATTACTGGCTGTTTCTCCAAGCTGCATTTGTGTTTTACACCACATGACAAGCCTACAACACAAGCAGAGAAAGTAGCAAACTGCCAAGAATTAGCTCACAGACAGCTTCAGTTGGCTCTGTTGATCATGTGACTCTTGTCTTACAGGTTGTAGAAGTTCAAGATTCTCCCGTGATGTCTGTCCCCCCCATCCTTGCAGCAGGCTGCCACTCTGTTAGCTGAGCACAGTGACATCAAGCCAGTATCAACTCTCCATTAAAATTCTATTGCGATTAAAAAGAAGTGTGAAAGACCACAGCATGCATCAGTTCCTTATCTATCAAAAGTTGCAGGTTTAACACGCGCACGATGAGTACATAAATACACACTCGACAGGATTTACGCCTGGGAGGAAGCATCATTAACAAATATGTTTATTAACCGCAACGCATTGAGGACACAATGGGCAGAGTACAATGGGAGTAGTTAAAGGGGCAGGACACACAAAAACCCACTGGGAGTATATAGCCCCCACTGATCAGTGACCTCATCCAGAGTCAGTTTCTCTTTCAAAGGCGGCGAGACCAAAGAGTAGTGGGGCCTTTTCAGCCGTGCAGATAACAAACCAACACCAGACACCCAATAAAGAGACTTCCACTTCATTTAAAAGCAATTAATATTCTTGGCTGGCCGGCGTGATCCCTTTGGTGTGGCAGGTCTGTACACGCCCCCTGCACTGTAATGGAGTTGACTGGTTAACTTTGAGTCTGTGGCCACAGTGCTGGCTACCCGGGTGAGAGCGCTGATGCGCAGTGTGACACAGTGTTTAGATCGGACTGAATGGGCCTGTCTCACAGCCCAGTGCACTCCAAAGGAGCCTTCACTTCTCCATCTTTTTCTCTATACTATTCTCACTCTTTCCATCTTTAGCTTTTTCCGTCATTCCTTTCCTGTCCTCTTTCTTTTCTCCACGTTGTCTCCAAGTCTATATTGGCTATTGTTTCCTTTTTTCCTCCCTTTCTTCCTTTTTTTAAAAAACCTCTTCTTAAGTCGCTCTGAATTGGCTTTCAATAGGAGCAAGGGTTTAAATAGTTAGCTTTTGTAATGTTTGGTAATGATTGTCTCCTGGAGATGTGGAAAGAAAAAAAATGTTCATTTAAGCGCGCGCATATCCTAAATCCCTGCACCTAGTGGTACAATAGTTATGTTAAGCTATATTGCATATTTCCAACCATATCCATGATCACATACTGTGTATGGTACCGTTGTAAATAGTGTATTATCTTACTTTTTTTTTGAAAGTTAATTATACAGTGGGGCAAAAAAGTATTTAGTCAGCCACCGATTGTGCAAGTTCCCCCACCTAAAATGATGACAGAGGTCAGTAATTTGCACCAGAGGTACACTTCAACTGTGAGAGACAGAATGTGAAAATAAAATCCATGAATCCACATGGTAGGATTTGTAAAGAATTTATTCGTAAATTAGGGTGGAAAATAAGTATTTGGTCAATAACAAAAATACAACTCAATACTTTGTAACATAACCTTTGTTGGCAATAACAGAGGTCAAACGTTTACTATAGGTCTTTACCAGGTTTGCACACACAGTAGCTGGTATTTTGGCCCATTCCTCCATGCAGATCTTCTCGAGAGCAGTGATGTTTTGGGGCTGTCGCCGAGCAACACGGACTTTCAACTCCCGCCACAGATTTTCTATGGGGTTGAGGTCTGGAGACTGGCTAGGCCACTCCAGGACTTTCAAATGCTTCTTACGGAGCCACTCCTTTGTTGCCCGGGCGGTGTGTTTTGGATCATTGTCATGTTGGAAGACCCAGCCTCGTTTCATTTTCAAAGTTCTCACTGATGGAAGGAGGTTTTGGCTCAAAATCTCACGATACATGGCCCCATTCATTCTGTCCTTAACACGGATCAGTTGTCCTGTCCCCTTGGCAGAAAAACAGCCCCATAGCATGATGTTTCCACCCCCATGCTTCACAGTAGGTATGGTGTTCTTGGGATGCAACTCAGTATTCTTCTTCCTCCAAACACGACGAGTTGAGTTTATACCAAAAAGTTCTACTTTGGTTTCATCTGACCACATGACATTCTCCCAATCCTCTGCTGTATCATCCATGTGCTCTCTGGCAAACTTCAGACGGGCCTGGACATGCACTGGCTTCAGCAGCGGAACACGTCTGGCACTGCGGGATTTGATTCCCTGCCGTTGTAGTGTGTTACTGATGGTGACCTTTGTTACTTTGGTCCCAGCTCTCTGCAGGTCATTCACCAGGTCCCCCCGTGTGGTTCTGGGATCTTTGCTCACCGTTCTCATGATCATTTTGACCCCACGGGATGAGATCTTGTGTGGAGCCCCAGATCGAGGGAGATTATCAGTGGTCATGTATGTCTTCCATTTTCTGATGATTGCTCCCACAGTTGATTTTTTCACACCAAGCTGCTTGCCTATTGTAGATTCACTCTTCCCAGTCTGGTGCAGGTCTACAATACTTTTCCTGGTGTCCTTCGAAAGCTCTTTGGTCTTGGCCATGGCGGAGTTTGGAGTCTGACTGTTTGAGGCTGTGGACAGGTGTCTTTTATACAGATGATGAGTTCAAACAGGTCCCATTCATACAGGTAACGAGTGGGGGACAGAAAAGCTTCTTACAGAAGACGTTACAGGTCTGTGAGAGCCAGAGATTTTCCTTGTTTGAGGTGACCAAATACTTATTTTCCACCCTAATTTACGAATAAATTCTTTACAAATCCTACCATGTGGATTCATGGATTTTTTTTTCACATTCTGTCTCTCACAGTTGAAGTGTACCTCTGGTGCAAATTACTGACCTCTGTCATCATTTTAGGTGGGGGAACTTGCACAATCGGTGGCTGACTAAATACTTTTTTGCCCCACTGTATATTGGTGAAGTTTCAATCCATCAGTTTTCTATAACAATTAATCTGTTATGAATCACAGGGAACCTGGATTTTAGAAACTTGTTTCTATTCCCATTTCCTAGTTCTACCTAGTAAAGAGCTGTTTGAAACTGAGAGTTAGCAGATTGCACATTTTCATATTAGTGAGATATTTAATGGTGTGTAAAGGGAAAAACTCCTAAACAGGAAACGACTACAGCATCACAAAGAGGGCAAAAAATGTATTAAATGTAATCAGTCATTTGCAACTTTAGTATGTATGTTTGTTTTTTTTATCTAACTATGCATATAAGGAGAAATAAGCATCATTCTTAACTTGCGCAATGTCAGATGAGTGGGAAATATCAGGTTATGTTAGCAGGCATGACTACGGGATTTATTAAAATGTTCTTTACACTTTCACAGATATACAAGCCCACAGATGATGAAAAGTTTGGCTGTTTTGTAACTCATGGTGTGAATACAGCATTAGTCTAAATAGGAAATATTTTCACAAACTAATAAAGTGTACTTGTGCTAGTTTGATGTACTGCTTTACTGGCTTTTTTGACTCGAGTCAGAGTTCATTAGCACATTTCTTCTTCTTTTTTTAGTTCTATTTCTAATTTTAACCAGAACTTGAATCAGAACTATCTACAATGGCATCGGGGCATCTTTACTTAATTAGTACTTAAATCTGTTTGGCAGTTTTATCCAAAATACTGTCAAGCGAGTCCATTTTTCACGTGTTGCATCGTGGCATTGCTTTTAGCAGACAACATGGAGATGTTTGCTCAGTACTGAGAATTGCTGAGGGCTCTGGGTGGCACTATAGAATATGAGCAAGCATAGGGGGAGTAACATGCATGATTTACAGGTAATTTCAAATGTAACCCTAACCCAGGGGTCGGCAACCTGCGGCTCCGGAGCCGCATGTGGCTCTTTAGTCCTTATAGTGCGGCTCCGCGTGGTTTGGGAAAATAAATTTGTTTTTTTAAGTATTTAGCTGAAGTGTATTTTATTTATATTAGTTCTTTTTTAACTTGTAGTTCTAAATTGGAAGATTATTGTGATATTGAAATACAAAAAAAAATATATTCTATTATTTTTTTTCATCGCTCAAAATAAGCGTCACACTCGCGGAAGCCGGTATACCCGCCAAAACGCCATGCATTTACCAAGACTTTCAACCCCAGATAGGCCAATTATGGATCTTCGGATCCACATTATGTCAGCAGCTGTTCTCCACCGTGAACTATGTTAAAAACAAACACCGCTCACGCCTCACAGATGACAGCTTACAGTCCTGCGTAAAGATGAAAGTGACTTCGTACAGCCCTGATTTGCAGACGCTGTGCGCAGAGGTTCAGGAGCAGAAGTCCCATTGTAAACATGTCACGGCAGACCCAACGATGTTTCCATGAACATGCTTTTCAGCATCTACCACTTTTCACACACGATTGCTGTACGCATACAGCCGGCTGTAGCTTTTCAGCTCACAGCCCGACACCCACCAACACAACAGCATAGATGGCACAGACGTTAAGGCGGCGAGGCGTGTTTGCGGGTGCCGCTCAGGCGCGTCCACTTCCCCTGCACCCCACCACACACATTAGCCAGGTAAAATACATATTTAGGCAGAATTTTGCAAATATCTATTTTTCATTTTTTTTGCAGCATAGTGCTTTTTTTCCCAATCATTTTGTTAAAAGTCAGGTCAAGGCTCCTAAAGCCCAAAGGCGATATAAGGGTGGTGGCTCACAGCAGTTTTTGTTTGCTACATGGATCATTTTAGTTCCTTTTGTTATATTTCTTTAAGAGTTCAAAATGTGTTAATTACATAAATCAAATGTAATTTTCTCTGTAGGACTTCATGGATTTCACAAGCAACACACCTTAGTTGTTCACACAAAGCATAAAGGTAAAAAACAATATATACAGTGTTATCTTCATTTTAGATGTCAAAAAGTATTTGCGGCTCCCAGAGTTTTCTTTTGTGTGGAAATCGCGTCCTAATGGCTCTTTGGGTGTTAAAGGTTGCTGACCCCTGACCTAACCCCTTTTGCCAGTAATGAAAATTACTTAATAATTATGTCAGTTGTCTCAGTTACTAATTACCTTCTATTGTTTTGGTAGCATTTGCATGCGTGTCATTCTGTCGGTAAACACAAGAGCACAAAATGTTTACTTGAACTCTGATAAAACTGTGTAGGGGTGTAGAGTGGTTTTATATTAACAATCCATTAAAATTTGTCTTACATCCAACAAGGTCTCCAAGGTCAACTCAACGATTTATTGGTTGGAAACTGACCCAAAAAAATCCTTAAAACTTAGAAACAAATTATGGTTATTGAAAGTGTAGTGCGTGTTGTCAACATAAAAAATGTACTGCATAAAAATTTAAAATGTGTCACATTTGACCTCTGACCTCTACCTCAAGGTTGATACATTATTTGGAAGGTTAAAATGATAGATATAGATATTTAAAACTAGCTTTGTCACTCTCACTTCCATTGTTTGCGCTGACAATATATAGGCATACAGGAAATGATATGGGGAATCTAAAGATTACGTGACATTGGACCTTTGACCTCTTCTTCAAGGCCAATAGGGTCAAAGTTTCATAAAGTGTCTTTTATGTATTAAAACTGTGCTTAAAATTCTGCTGTCTTTGTTTTAATTGGCAACATTTATGAAACGATCCTGGTGTTCCTGGATTCTAAATATCACTTTATTGGTCACATTTGACCTCTGCTCTCATTTTCACATTTCACATATACTTTTCTTTCAAGTCAACCCAAACAGGCATTATTTTACTGCACCACAAACTTCTTTACATACATACATACATTAACAAAGAACAAAGAAAACAACTAACAATTAATATGTAGGTAAGAGATCGTGGAGTGAGCTGGCTTGGTGGAAGTTTGAGCTCTCTGAGTGCTTCTTGTTAGTTTATAAAACACACAAATGAAAACCAAATAAACGGAGTAATGCATATCTTTTCACAAGTTAAAGTCTGAATTTTGAAAGAGCTGCTGGAGCAGGGTGCTGAATATGAGCTTATCAAGACATAGCTTGGCGCTGCAAATGCAAACCCATTGACAAGAGTTTACTGTACCGGGAAGACAATATGTTTGAACACTGAGCTCTGAGGAATGTGTTTACTAGGTTTGCTATTTTTTGTGACTACTTGCCTGTAATGTCTTAGGCAGCAGTGTGTTGAACTGCCAGGGCCACCACACAATGTAGCATGGTTTTCAATGCAGAACAGCCAAAGAAATGCAAAACGAAACAAAAGGTCTCCTGCAGCAGTTTACTGTTATTTTCAGTCTGTAAAGTAAACTTGGCACTCACTGGGTACACAACAACACAGCAATGAATGCCCTTGAGGATCGAAGAGAAAGGTTTGCCTTCTGAGACCTTGGCCAGTACTCTAAATGGTAATGACTAGTGCATTAGCAGTCGCCTGGTTGTTTAGTAGGCTGAGGGTAATGAGGAAATCAATGGACCACATTCAACAAATATTTAGAGTCTTTTTTAGGAGTAGAACTTATTCACCCTCAGCTCAGTGAACATTGCCTCGGCAGTCAAATACCATTCACATAAGATTAGTTTGAGCACATTGATATAGCCATGACTTACCACAGATGTTAGATAATATGTTAACTCGTAGTCTCTTATGGACATAAACAGTCTATCGATAGTAACTTGTAGCAGCCTGTGGGCTTCAATTAAATCCAACTATTCACCCGCCAGTTAGTCGATGAGAGCTAGACCTGCTACTTTTGTGGCTCACACTTGTTCCCTGTCTGTTCGATCCATCTTCTTCCACAGCGCAGTCCAGATTGTCACGGTTCAGCCCCATTATTTCCAAAATGTCTTCACTTTGTTTTGGTATAACAGAACTCATTTAGGAGAAGATTTTTTTCTCAGTCAGAATTCACTGAAGAGTTGCTTTATTGTCACAGCATTGACTTTAATGTAGTAATGTAATGCATTACATTTATTAGTTTTTTATTTGTCTTAAAAACCTTCAGTTATCTGCAAGATGAGCAGGTGGAAAGAAAAAAACTCACACAAGCATTTTTCCTGCACACTTATGCTAGCATCACCTGACTTCAGTTCATGTGCAGGAAGGAGTGGTCGAGCAGTTTACCACTGTTGAGGAGTGGCGATGTGGACATTACATTTTTCTCTGTAACATGAAAGGACAAGAGCACAATGGTAAGGTCCAATCTGTGCACTAGCAGAAAACAGCTATCCACTGCTGGCGACACAAGATTGAGTCTCTGCAAGCATCTGCGCAGACAGCATGCTAGCACAAAGCTAGCAAGAACCAGTGAAAAAGCTAAGTGTTTGCTGACACTAGTGGCACTGTAGACTCAATTTCTGCCTCTACCTTTTTCCGACACTGCATCACACACCATGTCAGTGTAATGAGTAGTGCAACAAATAACTTTTCCTGGGTAGTTTTAAAGTAGTGTATAGCATTATTTTTTTAAAGTACCAAGTAGTGTGTAATATCTTATTTATTTTAAATTTAAAATTGGTATTTATTTTAAATTTTAAATTTTAAATACCAATTTTTAATTTTAAATACCAATGCCAACAGTGGTCCACTCACAAATGTGTATATTCAGTTGGGGTCTTGCTCCAAAGTCAGGGCTTAAATCTAGAGGTGACCTCAGAGTTTGGACCTAGATACCATGGTATCTGTGACCTAGATGGACACAGAAACCATGACATCACCCACTGGTTTGCAGAAGTCTCACATGGAAAGCCTCAATTTCAGTGCTTTCACTATTTTATTGGGGGGTCAGAATCAGAATCAGGAGTGGATATGGCTATAAAGATGCTGCTTCATTGGCTGAGGACTTATCCACAAATCCTTATCCATTCAGGATACAACACGTTCTCACTCCCATAGCGTAACATTTTACACCAGGTGACAAATCGTCAACATATTACGTTTTCGGGCACCCAACACGTTCCTACATTACGACATCGGAAAACTGAGGACAGGCTAATCTTCCTTTTTGACACTTAGAACAACCACAATTTGCAAAATGGACTTTTTTAGTATCATCTTAAATAAAACTGAGCCTGTGTACTCAGTGGGAAAGTAATTACTGAGTTCGGGCCCAAAATACTTTTTTGCAAGTTTTTTTGCAACCACAGTGATGGTGACAGTCATTTAAAAAAAGGGCAGGTTTCATTTTAATATTGGATTCACTTTTCAGACCCGAGAACTACTCTATGTCCGTCTTTTATGCTGTCTGTGTTTGGAACATTCCTTTATATCTATTATTACTGTTACACTATCTCTTACCGTACATTACCAAATCTCCATTTGCACTATTTGCCCATTTGCACTACTCTGCCTGGTTTGCACTCAATGTCATTTACTCATTATATTGTATATTGTATAGCTTTCTTGTTATATGTAAAAATTGTATTGTATTTATTTATTTAAATTTTACTTTTTAATTATTTTACTTGCATTTTTAATCACTCTTATATTTAAATGTTCATTTGCTATTTTATCTAGGGATTGAGAGTAACGTAGTTTCTATTCTCTGTATGTCCTGTACATGTGGCAGAATTGACAATAAAGCTGACTTTGACTTTGACTTTGACTTATTATAACACATTTGTCATTTTACCAATAGTAATTTTAGTTTTTAAGACTTGTGTATTCTCTCTCTTCTGAGACATTCAGGTTTGTGGGTGTGTGCGTATACCAGCAGCTAGTACACTAACAGCAACCTTAGTTTTTTGTGAGCTTGGTGTTCTTCCTACATGCTCTTTATAATCACGTGTGTACGTCTCCTAAGTTTAGTTCATCTGCTCAGGGAGAGAAGGCTGCCAGCAGGACTTCACATCCACTTCATCAGATGTCCATCATGTCAAGGAGGAGCCTTGTGTGTGCACTGATGCTTAACATGCTGAGCATCAAAAGAAGACCACAGTTTATTTGACTTGGTAGCACAGTCAGTCTCACGTAGCCACAATATCTTCACTAAAACCTGTCATTAATGTGTATTTGAAACTTGCACATAAACAGACTCCCGAGCTCACAGAGCTGACTGCTTGATGTGAGAAGACTAAACAATAGGCATTATAATTTTCAGAAACCTGCGCAAATGAAAATTCATCCTCATTATTCATGACATCAAACGGGGCTGGGGGCCCTGAGCAGGCTCATTTGCAGCTGAATGTGGGAGCCGGTGGAGACAGTGCCCTGTTTAGCATGTGTTTGTGTTGCAGAAGTGGTGGAGGGACAGAGGAGGAGAGGGTACCAGTGGGCCACAGCTGGTGTGCCACAGTCTAAACCTTCTACCTGCTGATATCACAACTGACAAGCTGGGCCGTGATCAGGGATTAATAGTCTCTCTCTGACTTAAGTTGAGGAAGTGGACTCCCACACAGCAGTCTGCCTGCTTGACCGACTGAGCCAAAGTTGTCAGCTTGTTTCACTGGCTGTACATCTCATGCTCGTCCATCTGTCCATTTTTCTGATTACAATTTGTGTCCCTCCTTTTACCTCTTTGTGCAACTCCCTACAGATATGTGCGTGCATGTCAACATGCATCATTTTCTTTCTGCGCTCCTTTATGTATTTCTTCTCACATGTGTGTATTTCTTCTCTCTCTGCAGCTCTGTGAAACCAGCTGTGTGTGTTTACTCTACCTGGTTTACCTGCTCCAGGAGAGCAAGCTGCCTGCAGCCACTCTGTCACTTGACATGCCGGCTGACAGACTCCCGTCATGGCTATGAGGCCTGCTCGTCTGCTACATGATTTTGCAGACATCATTTGTACAGCTAGGTGGTGTGCACACACGATTCTATTTGTTTGATCTCTTTCAAGCTCTGTCTGACCAGTTGTGCATGCTGGCTCTACCTGCTTTCATTTCCTGGTCTACCTGCTCCAGGAGAGCCAGCTGCCAGCAGTAGAGCAGTCAGGCAACATCAGCTCTGTCACGTTGAGAGACTGAGACAAACATTCGCTGTGTCCTTTTCAGAGACATGATTTGTTTTAGCAGCCATGCTTGACAACAAAAAATAACAGTATGCTGAAATATTCAGCTGTGCAGAAAACACACTTCTATTGCTACATGCTTTTTTTTTTAAAAAGTCTCAGCAGTGGATTTTTCCCTTTACAGACTGGTGAACATTATAAAAAACGTGGGCCGTGGCCTTGAAATAACAAAACAGCAACATCACATTATGCTAGTATTTCTTTTTGCCTGTCTGTGCTTGTGGGAAAGGCAGGTGCTTCAGTAAAATAAAATAAAAAAAACATTAATGGTATTGAAGAAAAACCTATTTCTTAATATTCGGTAATGAAAGCTGTTGTGTGCTTCATCCAGTGGCTCCTGGAGACCAGGTTGCTCTTTGGTGTCTGTGCTGATTCTGACCCAGTTCCTTGCAGGTTTTATTCGTGCTATTGATTCTCTTTTACACATAACTGAGTGGCTGCCATCATGGAGCTGGATTTGAATGCCATTTGTGTAGGTGTTCCAAGACTACGTGCGTCTAGCGGGGATTTACTTTGTCCTCGATCTGAGCAGAACAGCTACTCAGATCAGATCTTCCGTCGAGAAATCAATAGATGTGTTTTTAAACCGACCTAAAATGTTCAGGGCCAAATTTTGAAACTGCCTCAGATTTTTGAGGCGGACTTCTTGGAGAGGAGTCCTTTATAAACGACACCTGGATTGTGCATCTCTCTCTATTGCCTCCATTATTGTAGGGTTTTTACAATACAATATAAAGCACCTAGAGGCAACCGTTGTTGTGATTTGGCGCTGTATAAATGAAGCCGAACTGAACTGTGATGTTGATGTTGGGATACACATGAAACCACTGGTTCAACGATACTGCACAAAAACTTTGTGTTGATCTGAGTGCCTGCTGCAACCCCCGTATGTTGGAAAGGGATGGAATTTCATTCATGATGACTAAAGAATTGAAGAAAAAAACTTTAAAATATAAATGAAAGGTCTGCCCTGTGAAAATCTTCCAATTACCTTCTCGTGAACAGTATTCATCGGAACTTTTTACTTACTTGAAAATTCCAAAAGTGTTTTCAGAGTTCTGCAATTGTGAATCCACTGAATTGGGATTTAGGCAGACATCGCAAGAAACAATTTTTCAAAACCTGGTCAAATAAAACCAGACATTAGAGAAGGAAAGCTGTATTTTGGGTGTCCTGACACATTAATGAAGGCACACTCACTCAGCCCAATGCTTTGATCGAGCTACCACCTGATAGAGTTATCCTAAAGCACTGCACTTTCCACTGTGACAATAAAAATCTGAAATACACTTAGCATCAAGTCGTTTACGCATCTGTCAGGTCTTACACTGTAGCAAGATTTTGCATGGTGTTTTCAGGGCTTAACACACCCAAGGTGTTCCGGCAGACAGGAAGGCAGGGCAGGTGTGAACAGCTGGTCTTGAGAGACATGATAACAGACCAAAGGAACGCAACAACCGGGGTGAGAGAACGCATAAACCCATTAAAAAAAACACAAAACTGCGAGAGAGATGTTTGTGATTTGAAGAGAAATTTTTAAAAATTCCTTTGCTATTCTCCAAAAAAAATAAGGCAGCCTTGAGATTTTTTAAACTTTATTTTGTTTTTGCCAGTAGGAAAAATCGGGCTCTTCAGTATTGTGTGGGCAAGTTGAACCTGTTATGGTGTGCAACACTGAATATAAGGAAAGGTCAAATAACACACAACAATTTTATTTTTGTAAACTGCTGAAATCATGAATCATAAAAGGGTCAAAGCATAATTTCTGTCTTTCTTTCTACTCGTTTTACTTCTTTCACTCTTATTATTTTTATCTTTAAGAATTATCAGATGCAGTGAAGGACTAGAATTGGTCACATCACATTACCACGTAAGCATACATGTTCAAATTTTATATTGACGCTTCAATGCAAGGCATGTTAGTATTGGGGTTGGCTGTAGCTCTGGTGGTAGAGCAGATCACCAACTAATCAGAAGGTTGGAGCTTTGATCCCCATCTGTTCCCACCTGCATGGCCAAGATACTAACCCCAAGTTCTCTGTCAGAGTGGGAATGTTGGATAGAAAGCACTTACATAGAAAGAGCATAGAGAGCAACTTGTGTAAAGTGCTTTGATACACATAAGAACCAACCCATTTACCATAGTTTTGCATTACGGCCATGTGGAAGCAACGTAGCTAAAAAAAAAAATTAAAGTTATGTGATCATGAGACATATTAGAGTTCCTTTTTGTTCAGAATAAACCCAATAATGGTAGATTGAGGGGAAAATAGGGGAAGGGGGATTCATCGTGTGGTGATTGTGAACATTCTGGTCAGCCAGTGTAATAGTTGCTGAGATAATTCACATTAAAGACTGTGGCGGTCTGACTGACAGACACTGCTGTCCATAGGGCCCAGTAGTGGCATAGCTAAACATCGTGTGAATTGTTCTTTCAAGAAAACGTCTAGCTCTTGATTAAAATGGTGTGATCTTTTAGTTCTTAAGGCGTTAAAGACTTTATTTTAGTACGTTTTACTTTTTTTTACTACAAGTAACAACAGATGTTTGACTGTTTGTTTGTTACTTGTAGTGTAGCTCTGTAACCTCATGCTAAAAGAGTGCCCTGTAGTTTCTTATTGACTCCAACTTTGACAGTGCTACAGCATAAACTATTAACCAGCTAATAGCCAACCTACTCTTCAGTTCAGTAACGTCCTCTAACATGACTGGAAAGAGGGCACGATCATGGACTGTGGAAAACAGAAGTATGACCTCTGGGCAGCGCTTGTGTCTTACAAATGTTTTTTTTCATGCAAGGATATGAGATGATGCTAGCACGATAGCATGCTAAACTTCAGCAGATATCTCAGCAACTGTTTATTCTTCATAATTATCTGGTGTTCAGTTCATTGTGCTTCCTTTAAACTAGCAGTCTTAAATGTCTATGCAAACTCCTGACAGGCCTGTTAGTTGCCTGGGTGGATGGTCATTTTTAGATAGCCTTCATCCTGGTATTTGCAATCACACTGTATTAACAATTCTCTGGCCTTCGATTGTCAGAAGCTGTTGACTAAAAGTGAAATTAATTCAGTCATTCCTGTAAGGGAAAAGCAAAGATAAAGGCACGGAACTTTAAGCTGTTTCAAATTTGTTATCACTGATGCTTTTTAAAGCATTTAAACACTGCATTTATTTTGAAAATCCAAAAACAGGTGAGAAATAGACCCTCAAACTTATAATTGAAGATCTCCTCCAAGCAGTGCAGCTAGAGATTTCATTCAACTATCCATTCCAGTCCCTACTTAATAAATATATCCAGTCCAACATCACTTTTATTTCTCTTATGAAAGCGATGGATGGACACAGTCTTTGTGTCCTTGTTGTAATCATACTCTTTTTTTTCTGTACACTTGCCAAGAACGTTCTGTTTGTGTTATGGATGATAACCGGTGCTGAGTTTTGCATTGCTTTATATTCATCCTTTTGCAATGAGAGGGTGCAAAAAAAAAAACAATGCACTTCCATTTGAAATGATTAAAGATATTTAGATCACTTTTAAATCCATGAGTTTAAAATTGCATGTGTAACTTATTAATGCACAAAACTGCATGTTTAGAAGTTTAGATCAACAACATGGTTGTCGGCAGAGGTAAGCAGTTTAAAAAGGATTCCTAAAATTGGAAGAATGGACTGATGTAATCGAGGACATATATATAATGGAGAAAATGACCTACACTTTGAGACTGAAATCTGATAAACACCGAAAACAGTGGACAAAATGGATAGCCTATAAGACTCACTCAGCCCCATAGGGCAGGGACCTCTCCTCATTGTTGTTGTTTTTTTTTGTTTTGTTTTGTTTTTTCCCCCTTTTCCCCTCTTCCACAGATTGGGTGTCCTTTATTTTTTTTGGTTTGTTTCTTTTGTGTTCTTTTTTTTTTTCGTGTTTTTTGTTTGCATGTACTATAAAATTGGAAAAAGCACAAAATAAAAAGTTAAAAAACAAAAAAAGGATTCCTGTGATCGAGGATACCTGCACCAAGCCTCTAGAAGAGGCTTAGCTGTAGCCTGGAAACAAGTCTGTCTGGAGTGGTGGTCAGCTTCCCAATGAAGGCGAGTTTTGGATCAAATTCTAGGCTGGGAGTCAAACCCCCCAGTCAAACTCTTTTTTTCCCTCACCGGTGTTCCCACTAATGAACGGCACTAATTGATTGAAAACGCTGGTGGGAGGGGATGAGCAAGCGGGGTTTGAGAGAGTGGGGTGGGGGGTGGATTGCAAACAGTGTCTGGATCAGATCCAGACTTATGCGGGGGCCCACAGTAATGAGCCCTGAGTATTGTGGGCTTAAACGGAGGAGGGACAATAATACAGGGTACAGTGAGTACAAGTGAACAGACACATAAAGGGGACATGTGATCCCTCCAGAAGCTGCAGCCCTGCTGAGTTTATTTTTAATTACATTAATTCCTGGAGGTCAAATCATGGTGTGCATTTGTGGCTAAATATAATGAGATTACATGTTCAGTATACATTCTGCTGAGAGTTTCATGTGCCTCATGCTGCCCCGTTGTTCTTCTTGTCTTAAACTATGCAAGTCCCAAGGAACGTAACTGCATCCAAAATAAAATCAGCAGCACAACGCTATGTCTTTATTTTAAAGATAATACACTGCAGCCAAGGGAGCTTTGGTATGCAATCACTAGGATTACAAGAGAAGCGAGTCACCTTCCCCCTTGGAAAAAAAATCTAATTGTATCTCTTGTATGTGCAATAGAATTCTTTCCGCCACTATCCAGGGCTCGTGACCAGCAGGTGAACCAAGATCAAGCACAAATCAAAAGCTTCTCTTTGTTGTTCATTTGTACCTTTACCGTCACGGAGGCCTGACTCACACTCAACCCCACCATCCATTTCACCTCACTAATGGAAGGAAAGAGTCACAGCTTTCACTCATATCCATTAAAGCATAACACATGGTGCTTGGATTGGAATAGTACTCGCTGATATGGAGCACAAGCATGTCATATTTCTTTCCAACCCGTTACACAGCAGTAAATTGTCATTGTGTAGTGCCAGGCGGGTCAATTTCTTTCTCAAAGAGCACTTTTGCCACAAAAGAGGCAAAAGTGGTCAGAGATGTTGGGGAAAGAAAAGTGTGTTTGGTTTGCTTTGAGGATTGTCTTTAAATGGCAGCGATCTGGTGCAAGACTTCTGATGATTTGTGCACATGCGTTCCTGCATTCAGTGGGAATAGCATTACATTTTCAGGGATTGCATTTTAACATCCAGTAATTACAGTCAGTATTCTCAGTAATGCTCAATATCTTAGGGGCTAGAGACTCTTGATTGGACAGCGAAGTACTTGCCTGGTAGAAGGACAGATAAGCAGAAAAATGACTCTAAAGTTATTATATTCAGATATTTTTCTTGGCTGCTTCTTTTTTTCTTGCCATTGCCTTATGTTAACAAACGTTTTTGCGCAGAGCTCAGAGCACTTCACATAACCTTCAAATTTACTGTCCATCAGCAGGTAGCAGATGGACAGAAAACCTGGTTGCTTGTGAAGCTGAAATGCCTCATTTCCTTTCTCTCGTGTTTACTACACGCTGTGAGGTTTGTAAAGGAACATTAAATCATTTACAGGCAGACTGAGCTCTGCTGCATGCAAAAATAAGGTAACCGCTTTCTTCGCTGTTTGCAAGGAGCAACGTTATTAATGAAAAAATAGTTCTTGTAATTACTCTTGCTTTTCGTGGAACTTCACTTTTTTGAACTGCTAATTCATAAACTGCTAATTCTGCTAATTCATATCGCATTTCTGACATTTCTCCTTGTACTGCACTTCGATCCCGGGGTTTTATTCATGTGTGAGGGAACAAAAGAACAGGAGTTTGACTGACGGATTGGTGCGGCATCTGCAGCAGGCTATGCAGATGTTTTACAGGTCTATTGTGGTGAAGCGAGAGCTGAGCGTGAAGCTGAGAGTTTGATTTTACTGGTCGATCTACCTTCCTGCCCTCACCTGTGATAGTGACCAAACGAATGAGAGCATGCATAAAAGCAAAATAAATGAAGGTGGCGCGGCTTTCCCTAGGAGATAAAGTGAGGAGCTCAATCAGCTCCAAGCAGACATGCAATGGAGCCAGCTGATGCGGTTCAGCACCTTTAAAAAAAAATAAATCTGTGTAAGTATTAGGAAACATCAAGTAGCATATTAACTGCACCTTAACATCATGTCCAAGCCAAACCTTTTAAACTTTTAAACTGTACCCACACTGAGCTGAGATTACGTTGTTCTCATATGTTGTAAACAGGACACAACGCAGCCTGGAATCATTTTTTATTGTCCTCATTATTTTCTTACTGTCTTACTGTTGAAACATGTTTTCGTTTAGAGACTCTTTATTAATTAATAATAGTCATTCTTTAATGACATTTGCTTGGAGTTTTCCTGTGTGCTAAGACAAACAGTGTTGGGTTCACACTTCCACAGGTGTGATTGTGGAAGTGTGTGGTTGTCGCTCTGTGTTATGCCTGTGACGGATTGGCAACTTGTTCAGGGTGTACCCGGGATGTGATCTGGAACGGGTTTCAACCCCACTGCAACCTTCCGGGCCATGCTTTAATTTCAAAATGATGGGATGGACTCCAATCAACGGTGCTCATTTAAAATTAGCAGGAGGAAGTTGGTAAATTAACACGTAGCTCATGACGCATTTTTAAATACCGTGATTTATAAAAGAAAGCCACAACAAATGGATTTTATGTATTACTGAATTTCTGATTGTGATTGCTCTTATACTGGACACTGTCGCTCCTTAACCGAGGGGGACTGTGTGCAGAACAAAGGGGTGTAGCAATGTCCGCCCTGCTAGCAGGAAAAAAACAAACAACAAAAAAAGCTTGCCTCCGTCCAGAGCATCCACACGGGATGAAACCTTCACCCACTCTATGCAGTCGTGGGCCGGAGCAGACCTTTGGCTTTCGTTTAATTTTCGCGAAAAAAAATCCTCCAATTTATTCAATTTTGGTTTTTTTATGTTTAATTAATTTTACTCGATTTTATTTTCATTTAAATATTGTACGGTTATAAACCATTTCATTAGACGACAGCTACTTTAGAAAATGTCTTTATTGTGGCGCATATACAGAAACAAAATGCCTTCTTTAATGCAGCAAAGAGAATAAAATGCTGCTGACGCATGAATGCAACCGCTTTAACGATCTGCTAATACAATATGTAAAAGTGTGACAAATACAGGGGTCCGCTTTTTTGCTATTTTAATTGTAAATATTTCTAACATACCTTAGCTTACAAAGACGCGGGCCTACTGTCTTCCACCACGCAGGAGACGTCTTTAAACAAGTCCTTTTGGGAAGCCGGGTTTACCCAGTTGAAGTTGAGTGGCATTTTCTCTTCCGCTAGCTACTTGTTTGTTAATTTTTTTTATTTATGTATATTTTAAAAAGAAATCCTGCTTTATTGTCACATATATTCTGCTTGTTTTAAGGGCAATATAGGGGCGACTCACTGCGCAGAGGAATTTACGCCCACTTTGAACGCCTCCAAAATCTGAGTAAATACAATAAAATAGATTAATAAATAAAAATGTATTTATTACCGTGTATTAGCTGAAGTTTTATGTCTGAAGTAGCAGATGATTATAAGACACACACACACAGCTTGTTTAAGAAAAAAAATTAAATTAAATTTATTTAAAAAGCAACCGACTCAATGACAGGAGTAAAACATTGTCCGTCGTGGACAAGATCACTTTGAAACGAACGTATACATCACTTCTCCACTGAAATTTGAAATATCATACTTTACAACTTCTTTACATAGGCTATAACTGCACTCAATACATACTCTTTGTCTAGACGTGATTCCTTAAATAAACTGGACGCTATCGGGTGCCTCAGCGAGAGGCGCGCGCCTCGGCAAGAAAGTGCAAGTTTAAGAACAGTGCGCGAGGCGCCGGTGTGTGTGTGTGAGTGAGTGAGTGAGTGAGAGAGAGAGTGGGAAGGAGGAGGAGGGTGCGGGTGAGGCTATAGATACAATATTCAAATCAATAATCAGCAGCTAATTAAGCAGCCGTGTCCTGGAGATGAAATGCCCATTGCTGTTTTTTTGTTTGCTTGTTTGTTAAAGTGCAACTGACAGTCCGAGGGAGGGGAAATACAACAATGATCATGTGTCTACATCCCGTGTTAGTGAATGTAACGCTAACCCCTCCTCTGGTGGGCCTTTAGTTAAGAACCAGTTCCAAACATGAAATTAATTGGCGAGGAGGGGGATGTGGGGTATTTTACAAGAGATAGTTTTACACTGCAAACCAAATCAAGGAGATGTGTTTTAGCGTCATATTCAGTCTTGTGAGCTTTTGTTTTTCTTGTGTGACTGAGGTTTGCTTGTTTTGCGCTGCTGCCTTCACGGTTTTGCTGAAATGTGAATATTTTTATTTATTTATTTTTTGAATCGCTGGCAGATGTGTTTTCGTCGGCATCAAAAGGAATGTGGAAAAGAGCGAGGATTGAAATAAAATTCGAAAGCTTCCTCGTTTGTTTTTCACTTTTGTTGTGGTTTGGTTTGCATGGCAAAAAACGCAACGATCATCTTTTTCTTTTTTCTTTATTTGTTTTTTGTTTTTCTTAAAGGGTTTTTAGGGGTCCGAAGTAGCCGGGAAACGTGAGAAAACTGAATACTAAGCCTAGCTCCCCACTTATTACTGAGATTAACAGCTAGGCTGTGGATTGTGACGTTTATTTCGAGGCCAGAAACATGTTTTCTTCATGTTTGTAGTTCGCGAGCCTTCCAGGCATCTAAAATATAAAAATGCAAGACTTCATACAAGACTAAATGACACGTGTTGCTGTGTACAATATTTAAAGACAATGCCAGTCTTTATGTGGCCGTGAAAACCATCTCAGTCGTTGTTTTTGCTCGACTCCTGGTCGCTCTGGTCATCGGTGAAGCACACGTCCACGTCGCTGTCATTGTCGCTCTTTTGCTCGGCTTCCTCGAACAGACCGCCCGGTTTGTCCTCCAGTTTCTTGACGGTCTGTCCGGGGTGTCTGGACTTGACGTGCCTCTCCAGGTCCCGCCTCCGCACCAGCACCTTTCCGCAGAAGTCACACCTGTAGGGCGTGTTTCCCTCAGCGTGGAGTCGGATGTGTTTGTTCAGGTTGCTGGGATCTCCGAAGGGCCTGAAGCACACCTTGCACTTGAGCGGCTTGTAGCCTGTGTGAGTCCTCATGTGGATTTTCAGGCCGTATTTCCTGGAGTACAGCTTGCCGCAGTAAAGACACAGATGTCCCTTTTTAGGCTTGCCAGAAGTGGTGTTGCTCGTGCTTCCAGCGGGGATGGAATCCAGCCGTGTCCGGTTCTTCTCTGCTGCGATCTCTGACAGCTGTTGTGTGTGCATGGCGATCTCCCGGTCAATGTTCGTGATCGACCCCAGGTCGTGGCTCAGCGAGGGTGCACCAAAGTATGACATGGATTCTGGGTACTTGAGGAGGTTGCTGAAGTGGAATTTCAGCGGATAGTAGGAGGAGCTGTATAAAAGCTCCCCGTTGTAGACAGTGAAGGGCATCAGGGGGATGTTACAGTCTCCACCGTAAGTCTTGACACCGTCGAAGTGAGGGAGGGAGAGTCTTTCAAAATGGAGACCAGGGGGCATTTGTGGGTAACGGGACGGGGACAGGCCGGAGTGGAAACGACTTTCTACGTGCTTGAAAGCTGAGGTCTCCTCCATGTGAGGCAGCAGCGGGAAACCTCGGATTGCGTTTGTGCACGGCACCATCGGAGATGTGGAGTCCATAATTGCAGGTGGGCACTTGGGAGGGTGGTTCCCTCCTGCGTTTAGACCCTCGCCCACGTTGCGGATTGGTTTCATGTTCCCAATGAGTTTGCTGAATCCCATAGAGCTCAGCTTTCCGTTGGCCTCCTCTCTGGAGCTCTCCGCTCCCGGGACTTTTGAGACACCAGTTGGCTTAAAGGCTGAGCGCACACCAGGATGGAAGCCCATGCTGCTTAGCATTGAAGTGGTGGCGCCCAGGCTGAGGAGATGCCCCTGGTTTCTGCCTGAAGTGACGCTCATGTCGAGGGCCCTGTCCTGCTCCTCGGAGCTGCTTTTCTTTGACAGTCCCGTTTTGTTCAAAAACGGGGACGAGGACACCGCCCGCCGACCCGAGTCTGTGATGGAGGAGTTACTGTGAGCGCTCCTCGGTGAGGCGGAGTTGTTGGGAATGTCTCCAGATTTTGGTGACCTGCTGAAGGTCTCTGTGCCCCTGGCCTGTTCGCTGCTCACAAACCCTCGCCCGTTGCTCAGTGCGCAGTGGAAGTGAACGTGAGCCTTGAGTGTGTTCGGGTATTTGAATATCCTCCAACAGTACCAGCAGATATAACGCTCCTCACCTACAGAGACAACACATACGACAACAACAGAGACATTAATGTGGAGCGTTAGACCCCGTGCGTAAAATGGCAATAACAGCCACTGTAACTTGTAAAAAAAAAACCCAAAAAACAACAACAACTGTACATGTAACCACACACACACACACACACACACACACACACACACAAAGTCAAACAAACATAAGCTTGGGCTGAAAGGATTGAAAAATCAGAAAATACACGTTTCCCATTCCCAACTACATTATCGCAAAAAAAAAAAAAACAACCTATAACATTAAAACCTATTTAAATATCCCATTTACTCTGACAGATTTTTATCAGTCACTGCTACACATCACCTGAAATTTCAATTCAAGCCTAATGGATATGATCCGGTTTCTAAGATCTGGTGCCAAATGGTAATAGACACATGGAGCCATCATAATGACCCCCAGTCCAGCACTCTGAGGTTAGGCCTAATATAGATGTAATGATTTTGTAATCCTCATACGGGCCATTGTTTATGATCACCATCAAAAGGGCAAACGCCCAGCCCAATCTGGCGCTCAGAAAACGACGCATTGAATGCGGGACTTTTCCTCTCTGTGCTCTTTCCCGTGGAAGTGACAGCAGCTGTTGCTTGAAATCGCAAGTCCCCGGAAACAATGGCGGCGGCCCATCTGTTGACGCCTCATAATGGAGGAGAGCGTATGTCCAGGAGCGCACACGGTGTGTTGGGCCGGAGAATCAGGGCAATATACACCCCACATAAAAGTTAGCATTCATTAGCCCACAATACCTTAACGCACCCACCTAATTTACCGTGAAGCACTTGTTTTTGAATTTATTTGCTTTTGAATACATGAATATTAATGGCGCGATGACATTTGTTAACCTCCAGTCTCGCGACTGAATCACCAGCCTCTTCTTTCTCCATGGTCGCCGAGGCGCGTCAGTTTCTGCTTTTAATTGCTTTTTTATTCTGTGTTTCAAGAACCGCAACTTCCAGCTCGAAATTAAATGTGCAAGATAAAATAATCGCCTGTTGATGGAATTTCCAATGAAGTATCGGTGGATAATCTTTTTTAAACCGATTAAATTCTTCTGAGCTTTTTTTTTTTTTTAACCAAGATTAAGTGTTTAATCCCCGACGCGCAAACGCCTACTTTGCACCAATTTGGCCCGCACAAATTGATTATAAATTCGAAGACGGGCTGATGAAAAATCTTAACCCATCGAGAAATTATCTTTCACAAAACTGAAATCCTCTTGTGTTCTGTATTTTAATCTTAGCAAATCGAATCATTTCATCCTAGCATTTTATTCCAAAAAATGATTTGCGTTGATGACCTGTTATCCACTGTATCGTCTTCATCCGCCCACAAGAACTAGTTTTTAATAATTAAACACCACCCAAAATACAGCTAAAAGTTCAGTTTTCTCTCCCTTCACGAATCTTTTTATTCCAGTAGGCTATATTATTCTTCACTTGATTTCTTAACCACGATATTTTATTTAACGCGCGACATGAAGAATTGCAAATGAATAAATAATCCGCCTGCAGGGAAGCAAAAAACATCCAATTGATTTCCATCTCTGAGCGATAAAGCAGTCACATTATGGGGTATTGGCAGTCATTTAACTGCACGGTGATAAAAACCCTCAACATGTCGATGTGTCAGATCTGTAAATCGGAGGCCATGGCCACAGAAGGTAGTGTTCACGTGAAAACGACACACGCGTCCTTAGAAGGAAAAAAAAAGTCACAGATTTTTTATGATATTGTTATTATTGTTGTTGGATTAAAAATCGTTCAACTGTCCACGTTAGCAGCACCACTCTCTGCAGACTCGTTTACCTTTCTCGTCGTGCGTGGGAGTGGCCGTGGTGGGGATGTCGTACCACTGGGCCAGAGCGTTGGAGTACCACACACTAAGCTCCTCTCCTGCGGGGATTTCTCTCAGCACGCGGTAGAAAATCTCAAGAAAAAACAAAAGCAGTGTTAACTTAAGAGTCCATATAGAGGGGCAAGGAATTTGCTCATGAGAAACTTCACGAGGCCGTTAACTGTGATGTCACGGGCTTAAAATATTCACCTGTCCGCCAGGCAGGTCCGACAAAGCCTCCAGGTTCTGCTCTTGGCTGTTCCTGGCGGCGCGGATTAATCCGATCCAGTCCGGGACGGGACATCCTGACTCATCTACGAACCCCCCCCTTACCAAGCGGATCTGAGCCAGGGGGGAAAAGAGAAACACGATGAAGACAAACGTGAGCAGTGAGGGCCATTTTTGACCATCAGAAAAAGGAACATTTTTAAAAGAAAGGTCGCTGCCTTCTTTAAAAAAAATGCAGTTTTGCTATTTTTGTCTTTTTTCACATTACAAAAAACGAAATTGCCACAAACGACTGTCTTCCAAGTCGAGCTACCTGAAGGGTTCAGCGGCCACTAATAATATTCCTTAAAACGCGCTTAATGCGTCTTTTTCCGCTCTGCTGATAATTCATTAAAGAGGATGACACACGGGCCTAATTGAGTTGATATGGGAAACGAATTTGAGGAGTGTCAGAGCGTTTCTAAACTGTTCAAGGACATTAAAGATCGAAGCGTGACATTTGACACAGAGATTGCACCTGATGATCGCCGGCAGCCCGGGGCCACGCATTTAGACACATCAATCACCCCCGATGACAGCTTCAACAATAACACGGCGCAGTTCAGTTAAAGATGCTCACAGAGCCGCAAAGTCTTCACTACTGCGCGTGTAAAAAAAAAAGGGGGGCAGATATATTGGTTTGCCCCCCCCCCCCCCCCCCCCCCCCCCCCCCCCCATACTTCCAGTCCGAAGTACTTAAAAAGTGCAAAAATGCTGGTCTTTGAATGGGCATCATTTAACCCCCAAGCTTCACTTAATTTAAATAATTAATTGCTGATAACGTGGGTCTAATTCATGTTTCACTGTTTCAATCTAGTTGTTTATTTATGTTTTTTAAAATTAATTTTATTTTCCTTTATTTTTGCTGATTTGTTTTAGGATGTTGTCTCAGTGGCATCTTTCTGTGGCCGGATTAGATTAAAATTAAACGGCTCATCGGAATAACAGGCCCGCCAGGCAGAGAAATGTGAGGCGGCTGAGGGGTTGAAATCCCACACAGCAGACCCGGGTCGCCCATTAGGCCGGTTAAGTAGAAGCACAGACTGACAAGTCAGCCGCTAATGGAACTCAATTATTTCCAACTTGACAGGCCAAACCAATTAAAAGCCTAACTCAAGGCCCGATGGAGTTTGACAGAGCAAGTTTAAAAAAATATACATCTAATTTCTAGTGTTGCTGGAGCTACTTATGTTTAAAAACATAAGATAATATACATAATTCTAATCACGTGTAAAATATACTATATAAATATAGTAAAATGCTTTAATGTATATTATATCAGCGAAAGAATAAAGCAGTTCCGATACAAACTTGGAATAACGAAAATGATTTTGAATAAAGGCAAGCTTACAAAAATAAATCAATCTTTATATCTTCCAAATTAATTTAAAAATAAAACCGTTATTAATAAAAAAAATATATAACAAAAAAAAACTCGAAAATGCAAAGTAAAAACAAGAACTTTCCAGAAAGAGACAATTATTCCACGTTTCTTCTTTTAATGCTCTAAACTTACCTTTTTCTTGGGCCCTACTTCCTTGCGGTCCGACACGTACTTCCCGAGTTTGAAGATGCCCGGTACCGGTCCAATCCGGAGCCCGGCCGGGATGCTGCAGTCCGCAAACACACTGACGGTGGTGGACGCCCGGGTGGCTTGCATGGCGTGGGGTGAGATCAGAACCATGAAGACTGATGGAGACGGAAGTATGGAGAGCGCGCAGGGAAGGGGGATGAAGCGAGAGGAGATGATGAGGACAGGCCGATGTCCGCCCTCAAAGTGACGCGGTGGCGTTATGCTCTCCGGCTTTTCTAGTGATGGAGCAGAGTAAGTTTACCCCCCACCCTACCCCCAGCCACGCACCCACCCACCCACTCCTGTATCTGGGGATGCAAGTGTGTGAGGGTGTTTCAGATTGGGGGGATTGTAGCAAAGAGGTGATGCTGTGCTGTAAGGTCGGAGGGAGAGAAGGAGGAGGACGTGGTGGTGGGGGGTGGGAGCGGTCCTGAGTTTGTAGCAGCAGCGGTGACTGTGTGGAAGTGAGTGTGAGAGAGTTGGGCTCACCCAGCAGCTGTGTGGAGAGAGAAAACGGGCCGGCCTGGTCACATGGAGACTTTCCCTCACCCCGCTGTATAATGAATTGCTCCAAAACGGTCAAGAGACACAAAGGGCCAGGCGACCTTCCCATCCCCGAAATCCAATTTGTCAAGGCCAGAGAAAAGAGGGTGCAGAATCAAAGGTCCAGAGCGGCCATTAATCCTCAGCATGTGGCTTTGTCCTCCAGACAGTTCCGATATTTTAACTGACAAATCCACTGTATAATTTCTCCATAAATCCTCACCCTTTTCCATTCTTCCCTTTCAAGGCAGGTTTTTGGAAATCAGTGGCTACTTTAAATCTACTTGGCTGGCATTCTTTAGGCTTTGCATACTTCAAAGGGCTTTATTCTGCCTCCGCCTTTGTGTCCTTAGATTAACAAAAGGCGCAGGAAAGTTTAGAGGACTTGTTAACTTCTATTGACTCTCGGCGTGTGCCGGGTTGAGATCAGGCAGGTACTGAAAAGAGAGAACCACCAGCAGGAGGAGAGAGAAAGAAACAACCATCATCATCTTCTTCACGACGCTCACACTTTGTTTGTTTGTGGCTCTCTTGGCTCAAGATACAACAGATTATTTTTTTTTTCTTTTTGGTTGCTCAGGGACACGAAGATAATAGAATTATTGCAGAATATATTTATTTATACCTTCATAAAAATACCATATATATATATGGTATTTTATGAATGTATATATATGTAAACATGGAAAATCGTTTGTACAAAAGGCTGTTTCTTTTAACAAAGAAATATATTCTCAAAAAATATATTGTCATTGTTATTAATATTTTTATTATTATGACAAAAAGAAAAAAATATGCTCAGTCTGTCTCTCTTATTAAAAAGGCTAGAAATAGAAACGCTGGATTCAAGGTGATTCTACTGGCTGCTTCCTGTGGCTGGACTGACATAGTAATTGAACCTGTTGGTTGATTGAATGATTAATTGATTGATTAAAATAAATAAATAAATAAATAAATAAATAAATAAATAAATAAAGTCAAATAACCATGGTAACATCGCTGCCCTATGAAAGCCATGTATCTCCAAAACTTTGCATGAGCTCACACAGGCAGGTCTGGCTATACAGTGTACTTCTTTTTTTCTTTTTCTTTTTTTTTTTTTTGCGATGTTAAGTCATTTGAGAATGGATGTTAATATATTTTAATTATTCTTTCCATATTCTTTCCAAAACTGTTATTTCTAACAACATTTTTCTTGGATCTGTAGCTCTTATGTGATGCCCACCAAAACCCACTTGTTTGGCGAACACAGTGTCTGTGTACTGGCAGACTTAGAATCACATTCACAATGAGGCTCCGCGCAGCAGGTTGTTTAAAGATACGGATGCTTTTTGATGCTGTCTATGAGTCTGAACTGAAAAAACAACAACTGGGTGATCAGTTCAGACCATGAACAAGTTGACCTCTGACCTGTCCACTGTGCACGTCTCCCTGTGTCTCTCTCTTACACACAAACGCAATTAATGTAAAACATGTGGTACTAAAACTATCTTGGAAGGGGATTAGAGTGAGGAAAGACTGTGGGTATGCGACATTAGAACCAAAAAGATGGTGATAAATAAAGAGACCCCCCCCCCCCCCCAAAAAAAAAACCCAAATAAATAAATAAATAAATAAATAATTTAAAAAATAAAATGAAATAAAAGCACTTCATTAGTGCATTTCCGCTAGTTATCTCTCCACAAAATGAAAATAAACTATTTCACACAAAATGAAAATAAACTATTTCAGGTACTATTTTCCCCCTTCGCCCCCACCTCCCTGCGCTCCTCCACAGTCCTGAACTACACGCGAACAATCTCGTCAATGTTTTTGCGCCCGGCTGTGCGGGGGAGTTATTTATTAACGCCTCGCCATTTGCGACTGGTTCCCATCCACCCCTGCTTTGCTTTAAAGGCCCGCACTTCTCCACAGTGAAATTAATTATTCTCTGAGGAGGAGGTGGGGTGAATGAAAGGAGGAAAGAAAACGAAGAAAAAAGAGGGGAAGACGTTGCCTTTCTGTTAGCGGAAAAAGTCGCCGGGGTGAATCCCCGCTCCGCTGTGCGCTCTGAAGCCCTGAAGAGTGGTCAAAAGGCTCGGTGTCAGAGTGACGGCAGTGTTGGAGGCAAATGGGATGGAAAATTAAATGAAATTAAATGGCTGGAGCGGCCTTATTGTGCCTCCTCCTATTCTTTTTTTTTCTATTTTTTTTAAGAAAAACATTAATTACATAGTTGGATCTTTATTCAGAAACTATTGCGGATTCTGCGAGTGCTCTTTCTTTTTAATGAACTCTTCTTCTCTTTAATAAACTTAAATAACGACCTGAGAAGAATTGGTGCTCGGAAGAGGTGGGAGTCGGGTTTTTTCTTCTTTTTTATGGCCCTCTCTGCCTGCCTCTTGCCAGCCTTTTTTGGATTAAAACTGTCTAAACGGTGGGGCTCTCTCTGATTTAACTGGTTGGCCATTAATGACCCATGAATATAGAGGAACAACCTGTCTGCAAAGCAACGCGGTAAATACGGAGAGCAATGCCCCACCAGGGATCTCCATTCATGCGCCCTGACTATACTTCAGGGGTGCCAAGGGTTCACCACCACCTCTCCTGGACTGGTTTCAATGGTCTAACCATTGAAGACCCCTCTGAGTGCAGAAGAAAACACATTTTTTATGTCGACCCATAAACTTTCTTTGGGTCTATTCAGGGGAGGGAGGGGGGAGAGAGCCCAATCATTGTCCCACTTAGCAATGTGGCCTATTTCTCACAGATTCCCACGTTTTAGAAATGACTTTGTTTTCCTCTAAATCCATTTATTTCTCCGCGTGTAAGCCAGCACATCTTGTGTAGCCCACCTCTCGCATTCAGTCGGTCACACTTAAATTTTGATTCAAGAAAAAAAAGGAGAAGACGAAAGAAAGAAAACTGAAATCCTCGCGCGTATGGCTCTCTGGCCCCTCCGAATCCCACCCAGCAAAACAATCATTATTATTCCTTTCAGATTCGTGCCTGCTCTCAGAGCAGACCGTCCATCTTCTCCGTGCTTTTCTTTGCTTTTGCAGAAACACCCTCCCCTGCTCATCTATGAGGTGTTTCACACTCTGAGAAACCTGGAGAAAGATGCAAGCTGCACCGTGGGCAGACCAGCTGCCTTGATGCGGGTGGGACATTTGAGACGCGTTTGAATAGTAATTGTGCTTGTATGGGACTCCCACCAGATGACATGATTGGGATTTTAACCCAGACTAATATTCAAAATCGCATTAGAGAGGAGCCGAATAAATGGCATCCGATTCAGCGCTGTTCATGCGTGATTGCATTCAAAAAAATCCCTACTCAAAAGTGGGCTGCAGCGTTTTGGTATTCAAAGTCTCAACAAAGTTTTTTTTTTTTTTTTTTTTTGGAAGGCCACTTTTCCCTGACTTCAACTCACTTTGTCTCGCGTGAGAAGACGCGGATAAAGGCGCGTGAAGTTCCGTGAATTGATATGTTTCGGTGTACCTTATAAATTCATACCTTTTCTCACTCGACCGCCTCAGAAAGAAAGTGTCACTCAGGCCGATTTTCTCTGCTGTCCGGCGCATTTAGCAGCAGATCTATTTGAGGAGTTCATTCCTAGGCAAATGTATGCAGGCAGGGTCGCCCGTGAATAGAGCAGCGTGTCAGCCGACCCTAATTGGGATTTAGCTACCCAAAGCATATGCGCCGAAGTAACAGAGAATCACCGGCTTCAAAGAAAGTCGCAACTTTTGCCCTTCTCGGTGAATCTGAGGAGCTCTTTCCCTCGCCCCGAGCAAAAGCGCATTTTTTCTCCCAGGATGAAGGTTAGTGACCCACTTCGGCGGGTTTGTCTCTGCAAGCTGGCAATGTGAGACAAACAAATATAAAGGCAAAGAGCACGCTTAAAGACATGATACCTTGACTCGCCTGCATGGCTGAATATGGTTAGACATTTTTAGCGAACTTCACGGTTATTATCTCAACAAGGAGGTCAATATTTTCTAACATTTTTCTGCGACAAGTTAAACGTTAAAAGAATTTTAAAAAAAAAACAACCCAACATTTAATTCAGTCTCGTATTTTTTTACATCCTAAAAGGAAATTGCAACTAATAATAAACATAAGCGATAAAAATATCAATGATCAGGTACACTGTCTTTGAGGGTTTTTTAAAAAATATATATTTTAAAGGAGCGCATTTTGCCTCTTTGTTTTATATGCTGTGGAATTCAGAATACTTATTTATTTATTTATTTATTTATTTATTTATTTATTTATTTATCATATTTAAATAAAAATGTACTCACTTTTTCCCCCAATGAGTTTTCTCAGTGTGAAGACGGAAGCACCATGGAGAGCTCCACACATTTAAAAAAAACACGTGAGGCTATCGATAATAAATGCTTTCCTGTTTCATTCTCACATGAGCGTCATATTTTCGACGGACAGCTTCGGGTTCAAACTAATTTCTCCTCCGTGTTTGAGTGGACTGAGCTCGTGAAAATGACGTGAGTTTAAAATGAAGTCAGTGCATATTATTCAGATAAATAATTTGTGCAGCAAGAAATACGGGGTTACACACTAAAATACTTGACTAAGTCTAATTTACTAATTTTCTTCTCTGTTCTTTTCCCCCTTTTTCTTTGTTTTGCTTTGACTGTTTTTGCTATTTTAAAATGTATTTATTGATCTTTTAATTAACTCACTCATATTTATCCCACGTGTATCACTGTTTCTGGTTTTCCTTTTTAAGTTATTTACTCAGAAAAAAAAAAAAATAATTGTCTATTGACATATATCCACTCTAAAGCTGCCAATGAAACATCAAAAAATCTTCAATCAAACAACTAAAAGTTCCATTGAAGCCTTATTACGTTGAACTGAGGAAGCCTTTCTGGGTTTCCATCCACCGAGAATTATTTGTTTTATTTATTTACTTGCTATCTTTCCTGAGATGTGCCAAATTATAATAATAATGGTACAGTAATGTTACTGCTGCCATGACAGCACAGGACCACCGGTTCTACTCCAGTCTTTGTTGCGCTTTCTGTCTCTGATTGGTGTGTTGCATGTCTTCACTCTCTGCCCCTGAGCAGGACACTGAGCGTGTTTGGCATCTGCTGGCCACATCCAATCTCTCCCGATCAGCCGCAGTGGGAAAAGGTGTGGAAATGGATGGAATGAGGACAGGAAACGGCTGTGTGCAGTCACTCTGCTGCAGGACCGCATTTGAGTGACGGATTCCTCAGCCCTGCAGAAAGTGTCAGGGCAACCATCTCGACCCTCAGGTGACTCTGTCCCTTTCCCCCTCTCTTTCTCTGTTTTGCTGTTCCCTCATGACTTCCTTTTCCCTTTTTCACTCTGCATCATTTCAAGCCAAAGCCAGGATTCTAAGGAGCATTTCTTTGTGCTAAGCAAAACATGAGGTTTAACCAGCATTGAATTATTGCTGAATGACGTTCTCTATCCTCATATAAACTCTTCAAAAGGACACAAAATAAAAGAGCAACAAGGTAATTCAATGCTGATAGCTTTATTTGTGGCATGTAGAAAAAAAAGGGGGGGGGGGTCACAAAAGTTTAGAGAATATGTTGAGTTGTCTAGTGAGGCATAGTTAAAGCCCCTGATTTGAAGCAAAAGGGTCAGTCATGGTCTTCTTGTCTGGGGCAAAAGGGCAAAGGTCAGTGTCCAAACATGGGGCTTGGTCAGTGCAAAGCTCAGAGGGGCGTGGAGGTTTAAGGGTGAGAGGAGGTCACTTGGGAATTCGTGTTGCTCACTCGTTGTCCGACTCATCGGCCGCTCCGGTGATGGTGTAGGTCTGTTCTTGGTGGTCCATTTCCAGCACATCATCCTCATTTTTGACTGTTCTGTAGAGAGACAGAGAGACAAAGTGACTGAAACAAGCATGTTAAACCACACCCGACTCTGTCACAGACCAGGTTAAGTCATTGTTTCTTAATGAAGGGTAGTGTTTGGTTGTACTTTCTGGGTGTGAGTGCTTGTCCTGTTTGAAAGAACTGCAAAAACACCTGATGGTACCTTTACCTAATGAGCACCGTCCTCCTCTCCGTCAGCTCCACAGCCTGCTCTGCATAGGCCTCGATGTTCTTATCATGTCCATCTGAGCCATATGTAGTCCCGGTGCCACTAATGCCACCCTTTCCTCCACCTGTCTTCCCCATGCCACTAGCAGCTGACAGAGCAGCATCGTCACTACCCACACCCCCACTTCCTCCACTGCCTCCAACTCCACCACCCATTCCACGGGCTACACTACCCTCTTCACTTATTCCTCCAGCAAGTCCAACACTCTTTCCTACAACTACACCACCATTTCCTCCACCAAACCCAGTGCCAGTTCTACCCATCCCACCTGAACCTCCAGTTTTACCACCTCCACCCATTCCAGTCCCACCTATGCTGCTGTCACTCTTGCCTCCAGTACCGAATCCCAGGTTTCCCACACCTCCAGCACCAGAACCACTTGTTCCTCCAGTGCCCATTGCTCTGCTGCCATTGCCTTTGCCCACAACCCCACCATTAGCTTCAGTACCTACACCTACACCCCCAGCTCCTAATCCATGACTACCAGTAAAGTCTGCCCCAGCTGATGTACCAGCAGGACCTTTTTTACCACTGGCTCCCTCAGCACCCATTCTTCCACCTAAACCTGCAATTCCTGGACCTGTTCCCATGCCTCCTGCATCTATGCCCCCACCCATTCCTACTCTGCCCCCAATGTCTCCCCCACCACCACGTCCTATCAGTCCACCACCCATTCCACCTGCACCTCCCATGCCTCCTCCACTGATGCTCATCCCGGCACCAATGGCGCTCATGCTACAGCTAGTGAGAGATAAGGTTTGCATCATGCCAGAAAGCCGCAGGTCCTCGCCCTCGATCAATTTTCTGCAGAGGAAAAAAAAGACAAAAAATTACCAAATTTATTAATATTCACTCAAAGACACAACCCAAAAATCATTTTCAGGTGGCTATTTTTCACTTACCTGTAAGTTGTGATCTCAATCTCCAGAGCCATCTTGATATTCAGAAGCTCCTGGTACTCACGCAGGTGCAGCGCAATTTTCTCCTTGGTGGATTTCAGCTCGAGCTGCAGGGCCTCAATCCGAGCCTATCAGGAAATCGGGGTTATAAAATGAATGTGTTGTTGTAGTGGCTTTGTGTTTGCATGTATGAATGTGAGAGCATGTGTGTATTTATGACTGACTCTGGTGGGATCAGGTGTGCACCCTGGGACAACATGAGCCGACATTTACCTGCAGGTCTTCCAGTTCTTTTCTGTACTTCTCTTGTGTCTCACGGATCTGAGCTTCAAGAGCCTCGTTTCTGGTCCGCATGGCATCCAAATCTCGTTCTTTACTTTGGATCTAGGGACAGTTTCAGCCCAATTATAGACACTCAATATTAATAAACGGTTCTTACATATTAATTTTCACTTGTAATACTCACATCTTTTTTGGCACTGGCTATTTCTTCTCTAACGCTTCGAACTTTATCAACATGCCTCGACGTCTTCTGGGTTAGATCTTCAAATTTGCTTTTATACCACGAATCCATTTCCTAACAGTGGAGAATGATAACGTTACAGAAGACTCAACTGTGTACTTTTCATCATCTGGAAGCGGTTTTGTGTGATATTTTTGTACCTGGAGATTTTTGGCTGCGATATCGTCATACTGGGTTTGAATTTGTTTCAAAGCAGCAGCCAAGTCGGGCAGAGTGAACGCACTCTGGGCTGAGACGTGAGCGGCGTAGATCTGTTTCATGAGTTCATCAATTTCCTAAACCAAAAAAAAAAAAAGAGAGGCCTTTAGGAATCATTAAAAATAAAAGGCAAACTTGGAATAGCTAATTCCTACGTAAAGATGTCACCCACCTGCTGATGGATTCGTTTAAGGAATTCAATTTCAACCTCTAACTGCTCCAGCTTCTTCTCCAAGGCAATGCGGGAGGAGGTGGCTTTGTCCACATCCTGAAAAATAAACAGAAGTGTTATCATGTATGTCTGCCCCTGAGAAATAATGTGTAGGCGACATTCACACCCAGGACAGTGGCTAATTTAATGTCACTCACTGGACGGAAGGCCTCAATGTCTAACTCGGCTTTCTTCCTCAGCTCCACCGCCTCCTCATATTTGACTTTGATTGCCTTTAGTTGAGCAGCTGCAGACTCTTTGGACGCCAAGGAAATGTCCTGAAAACCAAGAACGCATAAGTAAGACGCCTGTCTGCTAGATTTGAAGGTGAACACAAGGGTGTGCGCAAAATCTAGCTGAGCCTTTTGCATTTTATATTTCAGCTTCATTCTTGTGTGTGTGCCTGCCAGCACATTATCAAGTCATCTCATCTGTGCATAAAACACATCTGACAACAGCTGTAGTCTGACACCCAAATACGGTCAGGATCCCCCTCAAATTGCCTGCCAGAAATGAGCTTGTTACCAGGTAAAGAACTTTGAAAACACCAAGTTGACGTCTTGTATCGTTGTTTGGGTGGATCTTCTACAGATCGGTGAGGTGTAAACTTAATGCCCTCTTGAGTGTCTAAGCAAAGGAAGAGCAGAGGCAGGATCCGGGAGATTTCTCGTCTCACCCTCTGAACTCTCATTTGTTCAGCAATCTTCTTCAGCTCTTTCAGCTGTTCCTCATAGAGCAGGCGCAGACCCACAGGCTTCTCAAACCGGTTCTGATAGGCCTCAATCTCAGTTTCCAGTAGCTTGTTCTGCTGCTCGAGCGATCGCACCTGTAAGGACACGAAAACTCAGTCTAAACCACACTCCACAAGATGAGAATTACTCCTGTGCAACATGTTTGAGTTCAGTGTGATATCTGCTTTTCGCTGCGCCTATCAAAATAAGTAAAATCGAGTTGAAAAAGGTTGTTTCACCTTGTCGATGTATACGGCCAGTCTGTCGTTGAGAACGATCATCTCCTGTCTTTCGCTTGTCCGGGTGCTGAGGAATTCCTGGTTTTCAGCTGAAGCCACATCCAGGTCTATGGCAGGCTCTCCGCTCGGCCCAACGCACACCATGGCACCTGCACTCACACTGAAATGACTGATACAAGTTAACCTACAGCCACAGGCACCAAAATATGTTCCTTTAAGTGATTAAAATTATTCCTAAAGACAGCCTGTAGAAGAAGAATTTATTTTCGCGGCCTCGCCTGTAAAACAAAAATCCAATGGCTTACCCTGCTCCTACCATGCGAGACCTGCGTGCTGCAGACATGGTCCTTCGTCCCACTGAGTCCACACGCATGCTGCTGGCCCCGGCTCTAGAGGAGAAGCAGCCGGTGGAGGCACGACGGGCCTCTCTCCTGGTGGGGGATGGGCTCGACACCCTGATCTGGTAGGACGAGCTGCTGCTGTCCTCAAAGTGACGGCGGTAGGACGAGATCCTCTCTGGGCTGAAGCTCATGGCAGCGGTTTCTATGTGGCTTTGGTTCTGTGAAGGGAAACAGTCAGTGGTTTGCTGCACTTTACTGCTCCTGAACCTTCCTTTGTTGCACTCTCTGGTTGTCAGCACAGTCTGAGGTTTTATACTCCCCATTGACAGTCATGCTCCTGCTCTGTTCAAAACAGCCCAGGTCATGAGCCGACGCATGCGGAATCTTGAACCTCCGTACTAAAGCAGGCTTGACCTGCCTCTCAGATATGTATCAGCAGCTTGTGAGAAGCAGAAATGGGCTGGGATCATGGCTGTGGGCACAAGTCTCTCAGACTCCTTATTTTATCCAAATCATAATGGGTTTTTGCCTGGGTTACAACACATCCACCACCTTAATGTCCTGCATCAGAGGACAAGCAGGGAGACAGGCAGGCAGGCAATGAGGCAGGGTCCAGTAAGTCATTGCAGCCAGTAGGTGCATCTCTGATGTGATGTGCTCTGATGGGACGAGGGACTTTAATTGAATGCTGAGCAGAAGCTAGAGGGTGACCTGATGAGGCTGTGGCTGCAGAGGAACAAAAGAGCGCTGGCAAGATTTTGACGTAAATTAGTACTTATTAGTCTGCTCTGTTTTCAACATATTAAAACTGGAGTATGCAGAAAAAAGAAAATGGAATTAACTGCTTCAGCGGGAAGATGAGGAAGCGGAAGAAAAGGAGGGGGGAGATTACAGTCTGGAGTTTACGGATGACATGACACAGTGATAAAAGGGCATAAATGCCAGTCAGCCCTGTTCATGGTTTACATTGACACCTACAGAATCACATGGGCAGGGGTTGGACGATATTACAATGAGCTCAATTATAAAAAAGAAGGTACCACAGCAACATGGTAAACCACAAAAAAACTCAAAATATGCATAAAGCCGATGTTGGTTTAGTCCGCTTAGAACATTAAAATCCAACTTATGAGATGATTTATTCACAGTTCCATGTGAAAACTTGCCGTGATGGATTAAGTGAGCATCTATTCTCTCCTACTGACCTCACATCTTGCAGCCGCATGGGACTTTTGGGAAGAGCCGGAATATTTCAGTCATGTGAATAGTCATCTCTCTACTAAGCTGCTTGTTTCACATTCCACCAACCGTTGTTCACTATGATGATGCTTTCTGTTACAGTATTTATAAAACCTCACTTCATTTACTAAGACCACAAACTCTTATACATCATTGTGTGGTATTATAACTTTTTTTGCCTGATACTCATTTAAATATTTAATTATTACTTATTAAAATGGATGATAATATTGAACTAAAAATGCTTTGTTATTATCATTATTATTATTGGTGTTAAATGACAAATACCAGATAATTATATTATATTTAGAGGGTGGTGGCATTTGCTATGAAAGACGCCCTTGTGGCAGCAGAGAACGTTTCATTTCATTTCATTTCATTTTTATTTATTTCACACTTGGTACTACAAATCAAACAAAACAACCACATCTTCTATCAACAAAACACAACAACCATGTGTGAAAAGGAGCAGGAAGAAGAAAATATTCTTATTAAACCCTGCCCCCTATCTACCATCGAACTTATATCACCGATGGGCACCAAAAATCAGGAACAAACTAATATTGACATTTCTCTCCGGTCGAATCCCAAACCAACATCACATTCATTCGCATTCTTCATACTGAGTTATCGTTTTAAACATATAACACTTTTTAAAACATTGTAGATTTATACAATTCTTTAAATTATAATGAAGTGAATTCCACAGTCTTATACCCCTAACCGTTGTGCTCATTAATCTTTGTGTAGTCCTGGCTAACTGATGTTTAAAATAAAATTTCCTTCTATTCTCTTCTCCCCTTGAACACATCAAAAATACTCTTTGTAACTTAAAAGGCAAAATATTATTTTTAGCCTTAAACATAATTAATAATGTCCGTAATTTCACTAAATCTCCTAATTTTAATAATTTTGATTCTATAAATAATCCCAGCAAACTGATTGAATAAATGTATTATTTAATAATAAATTTAGTTAATAAATAAAGTTAAGACTACTTTAAGATACTCCTTTACTAGATGGAGTATCTCAAGGTAGTGGTTTTCTGTATGACATTATCAGTCCGTCAAATGTCAAACAGATGGCCTTATATTTGACTCTACAGTACTTTGGTATACAGAGTTCATTGTCAACTGAGTGACTGTAAGGTACCCAGGTCCTGTAGCTGCAAAACAAGCCCAGATCATCACCCATCCACCACCATGCTGGCAGCATGTTTGAGGTGTTTGTGTTGATATATTGTGTTTAGTTTTTACAAAATGTAGCACGGAGCATTATAGCCAAACATCTCCATGTTGGTGTTATCTGTTCAATGGACATTGTTCCAGAAATCTTGTGGTTTCTTCAGATGTAACTTTGTAAACATAATCTTCCATGTTCTTTCTCCTGGCAACCACTGCAAGCAAGACTAGTCTGTGTTTTTCTAACTGTCATGAACTTTAACATGCTAACTGAGCCTGTAGAGTCTGAGATGTTACCCTTGGGTTTTTTGCAGTTTTTGAGCGCAGTCTGACCTTGGGGTGGGGATTTGCTAGGATGTCCACTCCTGGAAAGCTTGTGGTATTGAATGCTCCAGACCAGCAAACTGCCAAAACGTCTCTTTTGATGGAGATGTTCACACATGCTGATGATCATTTGATCAAGTGCAATTACCAGTAACCATATGGATGCACATAGTTTTTCACAGAGCTATTAAGTCCTGTGAAAACTTAATTTTTTACAACGTTGTGTAAAGATTATTCTGTCTTGAATACCATGCAAAGCTTTGCTGTCAATTAATAGAATTTTTCACAAATTCTTGACAAATTTACCAATGGAACTGCTCATACAATATATATGCATCAATATATGGTATTAAATATGTTTAAGTGTTCATAAAACTATTTTTTCATATATATTTCTTAAATATTTTCTTATTTATTTAAAAACTGTATCAGAGAGGTGAAAACTCTAAAACAATCAAAATTAAATATTTATATAGATGTAAATCTTAAGTAAATATATTATTGCATCACAAAATTTTCTGATTCTCAAAAACTGTTTATTTTTATTTACAAGTCATTACTGTCAACACCAAGCTCAAATATAAAAGAAACAAAAATCCCTGTAAAGTGCTGAGGTGATACAACAATGTCAGGTATGTTTTAAAGCTATCAATTATGTCCCCAAAGAAAACCAATAAACACTTCTAGATAATTTACTAACGCATCTGAAAAGTCACCTAGAGGCCAGTTTCCTGTCACTCACAATGATTAAGCTGAATTTTAGGATAAACTAAAGTAACTTAAAACAATATTGTCCAAATTAAACAAGACAGTGAGATTAAAATTTGCTGATTCTGCAGGGACTTTCAGCTCAAGCTGTGAAAGAAGGAATAGGGAACAAGGTCCATGGCGGTGGTCAGCAAACTGTAGTGGAAACATTCTTCCCTGCTGAAAACAAACCCATTTATTATCACGGATGATGAAGGAACCTGTGGAGAGTTGGTGACAAATTCATACAGGATATTAGACAAGGACTTTCAATACAGTAAATCGTAGTACTTCCCCAGCAGCTGTCACCCCGGCAAGCCTCTCTATGCCTATTTATATCTGGAATTACTTAAACGAATGTCCTCTTAGGTCATCTACTAATCCTGCCCAATATATAAATAATAAAAATAATAATAAACACACACAGACTCAAGTTAAATATTAGTTTATTTAGCTTTGATAACTTTATTAAATAGTACATTTATTAATAAATGCATTAAGTATTGGCAAAGTCTGCACTGCCTGTTGAGCAATTTAATATTTACAATATGTCAACAGGAAATAATAAAATAGTTCACATTATGGAGTGGAAGACTTTATTTGCATAATTAATCTTTAGCACTTCAGAAGATTCTTTGAGCTTATTTCAAAAAGCTGTAAAGGGTTTAGAAGGAGGTTAAGCCTGAGAGAAATTAAAGAGGGGTTTCAAGAAATATTGTATGGCAGATGTGGATTTAAGCAAACTGGTTTCACCTCTTTGAGATTTTAACATTGAAATGAGGAGCCATGAAATTTTTTTAAGCCCTTTACAAGGCTGCGCCATCACTTCACATTCTAAACTCGAATAATTGCAAAAATAGCTTCAAATAAATATATAAATATCTTTCCAGTTCCATGATCACTGATTATGCTGCTCATGCTTCACCCAGTTTTGCCATCCTCCAGAGTAATGCTGAACACTGAAACAAGACACAAAAGAAAGAAAAAAGTGAACATTTGCTTTGACGAAATCACACTTTTCATAATTTAAGACTTTTAAACAAAATCATGCATTTGTATGTGACTTTACCATCACCAGACAATCACAGTGTTTTAATACTTGACACATAGACATAGAAAATGTGATGTGGGACATGTGGTATCCTTCCGAGGAGGAACAGCATTGTGTAACTACAAGGCAATAACCTCAACTATAGTAAATGCTGTCTCATGGTGGTAACTATAAAAGTCTAAGTTTAACCACAATACTGGTAAATTTTCTCGTGACTGAAAATGGCCAAGTCTAGTAAGAAACATAATGACGAGGTGGAAACCAGTGACGGTGACAGACATAAGCCAAGGACACATATCTCACTCTTTGTATCCCAGTGTGATGGCCATGTTCAGCGCAGTCTTGCTCCTGATTCCCGCCAAACAAGTAAACACAACGTTATCTGTCTGGTGAGGTAATTCACCACCATACTTTTCTTTGAAGTCTTCTGGACCCAGCTGGAGTGCAGTGTTCACTTGCGCCACTGTAAAGTCAAAAACACAAAGGTTAAGGAAGTATGATGGGTTTGGTGCTCTGGAGAACAGTTGGTTGGAAGCATTGTAGTAATATTTTAGAATAATGCCCTCCTTCGTACCATATAATATGAAGTGGCTCATATTGCTTGCGTTTTACTCCATTTAGAATTGTATGTCAAATTGAGCACATTTCAAACCTAATTAAACTTGCCATTATGAAGCCACGGGGACAAAGCACACCTTCAAATGTTTGTTTTATGAACAATATAAAAACTGTGTATGAGTTTGCTTCATTTTGGACATTTACGATTTGTTATTTACCCCCAACCCACACAAACTGCAGTATACTACACTAGTATACAAGTCTACAGCCCTGGCAGCCCAGCCGGACAACAATGTTGCAGGTAGAGAGAGCAGTACTCACGGGGGACGTTAATGGAGCCGGGGATGAAGCCGTATTCTCGGAGCTCCCAGGGCTCTCGCACATCTATAACTACCGCTTTCCGCCCAACCAGGAGCTCCTTCAGCTGCTCATAACTCACGACTGTGCTCGCTGGCGTTGAACTGAATGTGCGGAACAGCAACTCTGCGTTTAAAAACAAGACAGACAATATACTTAATGCAGTATATGAGCTCCTTCAAAACATGACAGTGAGTCACTCATGTTAAACCTCACTTTTGTAACCGGGGCGAGTGCTGACACTGCTGGACACAGAGCCTTGTCCTCTCGGGACGCAAGCTTCAAACTGGACGGTATTATTCCATAAAAGCCGCGGGACAACACCGGCAAGTCTCCAACAACTTCTCAAGGCCATGTGTGATTATCAAAGCCAGATACTGCACTCTAAATTATCACTGCTCTTCAACACAAACCCTCACTTAAGCGTATCTGCGTGGGACAACTAAAAAAAGTCACAATGCCGACAATTATCTGCGCTTGCGCAGACGTACGGATATCCTAATGGGCCAAAATTCTTTCCCCACAAATGCCTTAGTGATAGTTTCAAACAAGTAATAACTAACTATTTATCAACACAAATTAGCATCATGTCCCCTAATTAGATCAAACAAGTGCATCAAGTAAAAACAAAAAACATTATTTATGTTGCATTCGCCGCCATGGGAAACTGGGAAACGCATAAAGATGGGAAACAAGCTTTTATTTACCTCTA
This sequence comes from Rhamphochromis longiceps, assembly GCF_057381845.1. Taxonomy (NCBI): domain Eukaryota; kingdom Metazoa; phylum Chordata; class Actinopteri; order Cichliformes; family Cichlidae; genus Rhamphochromis; species Rhamphochromis longiceps. Next base: position 17,635,612 of record NC_140567.1, read on the forward strand.
GTAAAAAAGAGATTTTCCCACTCAACTTGAATGCAGCATTGGGCCAACCTGAGCTGCCGTAGTGCGTCACACATAACCAGTGCTGCCTGTAAATGCTAACGAAAGCTTGACACATGTTTTAAAAGTCAAGGGTGGAAACAAAAAGATATTGAGATAACTGTTGACGGTATTGCGCGTTTTTTCTTTGAATAGCCATAATGTCTGCGTGTAATTTTGGATAAAACACACCAGTTCAGTTTTTATCCTACCAAGCTAATGTAGCTGGCCTTTTTTTGCAACCCAGGAAGAGCTGACATCTCAGTGTTGGCTTCATATTAGCTGACAAAGTCAACATAGGAGCCTAACTTTAAGAGGTGAGTTAATACATATTCCATTTTCGCTAAATCTAGTATGAAAAAGATAAACTAATTTTTAAAATTTCCGTAATAAATGGGTTAGGCGCCTCTTATTCTCACCCAAACCGGGCTGCCGGGGTTGTTAAGGCCTCTTAATCATGGTGTTGTCCATTAATAGAGTTATCTGTCGTAAAAACTCTGATTTTCTCCTACTGCCTTTATTTAGCAGTGGCATATCATGTAGCCGTAGGTATTGTGACCGTTCGCTTCCAGATTTCTTGCAGTTTAGAAAACGTTTAGGTCAGTAGCATGTTAGGCGAAGGGTGTAAAAATTATTTCAAAAGGAGTCCACCAGGAAAATCAGCTTAAACCTACAAGCAGTGGAAAGTTTTTGATTGGTTAAATCAGTCACCTGATTTAATCGCCCCGAACACACCAGCTTGAGAGTAGCGTCAAACACACCAACTTATAACAGCCAAACCACATATTGCATTTACCGTTTAATTATTTAAATAATCTTCAGCAGAGGCTATTCTGGTATGGCAAAAAAAAAAAAAAAAAAATTTTTGTTGTTGTTGTTTTTAGTGCTGTTGTCTTGAAAGTGGATTTCGTTGAGTCGGAGCCCAGCAAGGAGGAGTTGGCTTGGGCTTTTGAATGAAGGAGAGAAAAAACAACTGCTTTAATGAAAAGTAGTTTACTGAATATATATAAAATATGAGAAAGCAAGAGTGTAATTGTGCAAACATAATTAGTTATTCTATCCTAATATATTTTTTTTCACTATTGTTGGAAGCAAAGTAGTGCTTGACGATTCAATGTTTATTTGTTTATTTATAAGGAACCCCATTAGCTTCCACAACAGTGGTTGCTAGTCTTCCTGGGGCCCAAGCCATCAAATATCTCCAAATAAAATGTTACAACAATTAGATCTACAGTAAAGTTTTACAATACTGAAATGTAAACATGTGAATATTAAAAATTATATAAAAGCAGAAAACCAAAACAAAACACTCAAACAAAATACACAATTTCCATTACAAGTGATATTACCCTCTACAATTTTTACAAATACATTAAAAACTGCCTAAATAGGCTTTTAGGTGATATGTATGCATAGCTATTTGAATGTAAACACATGCTGTCATAAAGTTTTGATTTGGCACATTTCTGTAGGACTGTGCTGTAGTACAATGACAACACAATAAATGTGTGTGAGTGTGTGCATTTAACAATTCCTGATATAAACTGTAGGGGTTTTTTTTTTTTTTTGCTATTTTGAAAGTACCTCATTCTGTTGTGAAGAAAATAATAATAGCAGTTGTGTAGTACCTGGATAAACAAAATTATGTGTGGGTGTCCTAAATGTGTAAAACTAAACCAGTGTTGTCCCTTCTTGCTTTCAGAGCACCAGATGCGGCTGAAGGACCCCTTCTCCTTGAAAGCCGCCGACATGACTAAGCGGACTAATAAACCAAGAAAACCTCGAGATGAGGAATCATCAGATGAAGTCAGCGGTAAGTCACCGTAACAGTACATGCCACCGGACTGTTACGGTTAAGACTATGAATTTTGACTTGGTAGAGTCCTATAGACTATTCTTGAGTATTTTTTGTCAATGTTGAAAAGTCTGTGAGGTTTCATTCATTATTCTTATGGGATCAGTGCAATTCACCTTCAATTAAAAGGATCCTTGCTTACAAGACACCTTGTCTGTTAACAGGACTGACTTGCCAGCATGTGAGTAGAGCAGTGGACCTGAACTCAGTAAAGAAATCAGTCCTCTCGAGTGTGTGGTCGGTATGCTCAGAGTGCCTAAAGGAAAGGACAATGATTGATGGCGAGCCAGCAGCCTCTCTGGACATTCTGGTGTGTCTAAAGTGTGGTTTTCAGGTAAGTTTTTTTTTTTTGTTTTTTTTTTTAAATGATAAATAAAGCAAAATGTGATGCAGCAGAGTTTAAACTAAATTGAAATAAACAACAGAGTAAGAACGTCATTATCATATTCAAGAGTCTTTAATTCTTATTTGTGTATGAACTTGACTGCTTCTTTACTTTCATGTGTACACTCACTGGACACTTTATTAAATGTGCCTTAATAGTGCCGGGTTGGACTGCATTTTGCCTCTAGAACTGCCATAATTCTCCACAGTATAGGTTCAACAAGGTGCTGGAAACATTACTTGGAAACTTTAGTCGTTGTTGATTTGATAGTATCATACAGTTGCTGCTTGCATGTCCAAAATGCTAATTTTACATTCTGCCCTGCTCTGTTGCATCGAGATCTGGTAACTGTGGAGGCCATTTGAATACAATGAACTCATTGTCATGCTCAACAAACCAATTTTTTAAAAATTATTTATTTACTTTTATGTTGTTGTTCAATTTTGGTGAGCCCGTGTAAATTGTGGCTTCATTTTTCTGCAGACACAGTCTTCTGCTGCTGTAACGCAGCTGCTTCTAGGTTTGATGTGTTCTATGTTCAGAGATGCTCTTCTGCATTCCTCTGTTGTAACAAGTAGTTATTTGAGTTACTGTTGCCTTGGCTTTGTGGGGGAAATCATAGATCAGCAGTTTCTAAAATATTCAGCCCTTCTACCACCAACAGCCAAGCTATGCCCAAAGTCACTTATATCATCATTCTGATGCTCAGTTATTGCCCCTCCCCTTGAGGTTGAAGGTATTTTTGAGACTTAAAATGTGGTTTTAGTTTCAGGGTTACAATTAGGTCATGGTTAGGTTTGGGCTTGGGGTTAGGCATTCAGGTTTGTTTGTTAGGGTACGTGGCTAGTGAAGAAAATGTCCATAATGAAGTGGTTAGGCCTGTTGGAACTTTCAAGAAAAGAGGAAGTCTAAACATGACCCTGAATAAAGATTTTCACCCTACTGTGCTCTTGAAGATTTGTTGCACCTTAAATGTTGTGAGCCCAGAGTGTATTTTATGGTTGCCAACAAAGATTTCTGTTTTTACAGGGCTGTAACCAGTCAGGGATCCAGCATGTTGTGAAGCATCAACAGGCTTTCCACCCAGAGTCACACTGCATCACCATCAGTTTGAGCACATGGAAGGCCTGGTGAGAAACCCAGGAAGTTAATTGTGAACTGTCATGAAAAGAAGCAAAGGCTGCACACAATGGTGCCCTGTTTGTCACCTTGCGATGGCATGTGTCAGAATGCTGCCAGCATGTGAGCTCAAATAGAAAACAACAGGCACCTGCAGTCTTTTTGATCCTGGCTACCACAATTCTAAGACCAGTTTGTTTATTTGTAAATTATTTTACATCATTTTAGGCTCATAAATAATAAAATAAAATTTGTTTTCCACCATTATAATTAGGAATGGGAATCGAGAACCAGCTCCCAGTAGTCCAATCCATTGGAACCATTAGTCTGCCTGCTTATCGATCCTGCTTATCAGATCTTGAGCTCTTGCTGCAATCAGCTGATTTCAGTTTGTGTGTCAGGGGAGGAAAAAAGTGTCACAGTTTACAGCATGGATATGGACATTACTTTTATTTTTATTGCATAAAAGGATGAGAGCACGATAATGAAGTGGAGACTGCTCCAAGACAGAAACAACTGCATTATATTGTTAACACAACTTTGGCTCTTTACAAGCACTTTCACCGACACTGTGCTAAGCTAGATGGGATGTTAAAGCTGAGTAAATGCTGACACCAGAACAGCACCGTGATAAAGTAAGCAGTTATTCGCGGTGAAGCCGCTGCTTAAATTCAACAGGTAACAGAGCCTGAGCGGTCTGGCTGCAGCCTCCGTGTCTACCTGTTCATGTTTCTACAGTAAAATCACTGTGACGATCAGTTTAAAGTCTCTTTTCTGGTTTTCATCTTTGATTTGTGTTCATACATCAATACTAAGAGAAAGATCACGTGTGTTCTTATTAGGATAGGGATTTGTGCTGGTGTGTGGGGCTGTAGCCTGTAGGTTTATGTAGTTAAATGGTAATTATGAGACGTTGCGTTTCAGATCATTTTACAGAGTAACATGAAAGTAACGTAATGAGTAGTTTTTAGTAGAAGTAATTAAGTAGAAGAACACTTTAAGAAAGGTGTTCTGTGTAATATATGTAATATATTTTTGAGTAATGACCCCAACACTGATTCATTTTTATCAATTCCCATCCCTAATCATGATTTCTAAACTGCTTTCCACTCTAGCCAAGCAATTCGGATGTTAAATACTGTCTTATTAGTTTCTAAAGTAAAATGAACCCGGTCTTATTAACCTCTCTCTTTGTGACAGGTGTTTCGAATGCAGTGAAGAGCTCTCGACTCATTGCAACAAGAAGGCCTTGGCTCAGAGCCTGGACTTTTTACAAAAGCACTCTGTCAAGGCAACATCAGGTAAGGTGTTTTCTGGCCATCCACTGTTGTCAAATTAAGCCTCAGTTATACAAAACGTACATGCTTACTGCAGTTTCAGCAGGGCCAAATGACAGTGTAGCTCAAGATTTATCATTCCTTTAAACTGGTGATCCTTTCTTTAGTTGAATACATCTCATGTTACATAATTTGCTTAATATTCTGGTCAGTCTAGGTTTTGTGTCTATGAGTAGAAGGCAAAAGCACAATAACAGTATATGAGCCAGTTAGCGGCTGCGTTGTGGCCAGATCCACAAATAAGACGGGCTCCTATCAGAAAAGTTATTCTTCTAAGTGAAGGGCTGACATTCCAGCAGTCGGCTGCAGTACACCTGCTCCCCCTGGTGGCAATGGTCATGTGAAGTTTGACCTACTGTTCTTCATGCAGAGACACCCCACACTATTCAAATGGGTGAAATGGTTGTCTGATTTTTTTGTTTTGTTTTGTTCTGCTTTTCTATGCTGCTAAGTGCTTGAAGAATATTCTTTCTACCCTTCTGTCGGTCTAAAATTGAATTAGAGCAGCAAACTTGTCATTAAAAGCAATAAAACTTACTAGAAATACTAAGAACTAGATGTAGAATAGAGTTGGATTTTAGTTGCAGCATTTTCAGCATTACTTACTACCTTCAGACTTGTCCTTTTCCCTCACTTAGACCACCTGAGCCCCCCACCCCACACTGAGTCAGTCATCCATATAGACATCAACTCCCATTCTCAATACTTACATGTACCTACACCTTCAGCTCAGTGTGCATCTCTTGCTTTGTGCTGGCGTGCTGAAAGACCTCCTAGCAGACTGTAGTTGATCAGGGTGGTGGGCATCATCACTTTCAGTCTCTCAGGCCGTCTCTGCATCGCCCGCTGCATGCTGCCCAGTTGCCAGTGGCCAGAGGCCAGCCACTGAGGCCCAGGCAAGCTGGTCCCCAATCTAAGCCATGGCTGTGGAAGTTGCAAGATTGATTCTGCCGCTATCTCTCCCCTCACTCCCTCCCTTGCCCCCACCTTGCATATTGCATGACTGCACATATTTGTGGAATTAAGCGCTTGAGCGCTGCTTCCCCGGCTGGGTTCCCTGAAGAACAAGCGCAGCTGCGCAGGGTTCAGCCCTGTGATCTGTCGTTCTTTGTCTTTCCATCGCTATCCGTTTCTGTCCCTAGCTTCCTCTGTTAAGTTGCTGTATGTCTCACCACCTCTGGGCCTGTGTGCTGCACTAGTGGGAGCCAGGGTCCTCAACAAGTCTGAGCAACTGGATCCTAACAGCTGGAGCGCGTTAACTCTCAGTGGACATGCACACACATTCACAGATACACATAACGCCGAATGTTAAAAATAACTTTCAAGTCAAGCAGATACCCTATTTTCTTCCAGCTCATACTATACACTTGGCCTCTACAAAGAGCTTTAAGTTTCAGTAATACACTTAACTGAATTCTCACTGGCACAAAGTGTTCTTTGCAGCACAGAGTACAAGCTCTTCCTGGCACAATAAATCTGAATATCTTTTCTCCTCTAAGTACATTACATACCTGAAAAATTCAGATTATTTGAAGTGTTTTAAAAGTGTCTACATAGTGTGTGTTACACACAGACTCCAAAAGAAATGTACAGAGAATTCATAAGTTAGACATGTGGTGGGTTGACAAATTTACATAGGTATACACTTTTGATTTTGTGTTGTTCATTTTTAAAGACTATAGGTGAGCAGTGTTGCGTGTTTTGTTTTATATACCTATGTCTGTGGAATAGCCTTTTTTTGTGCACAGTGCCAGGCCACAGTCCGTTGTTGGTGGGGATTGATCTGCCGAGCTGGACTGTAGCTACCAACAGCTCTGCTTCTTTAAATTATGTGTCACCTTTTTGTCACCTTTCTTGCCACTTGATTGTTTCACACCGGTCGGCCAAATGGGTATAGAAGCGGACAGCCATTGTTGCAGCAAAATAGATGGTCGTTGCTTGTTGAGGAGCTTGTGAAATTGCATTTCAGTGGAGGCCAGGGTTTCTCAAGAAGCTGCTGTTGTACTCTGTTTTTTTTTTTCTTTCTCTTTCCTATAGTCCCTAAGCACAAAAGAGCCCAGCAAGGATTTTTTTCCAAATCTATAATAATTTTGTACAACAACAGCTTCAGGAAGAAAGAAAGTCGATTAACTGTGGTCTCTCACCATCAAGGCCTTCAGCTCAAGTGCCAGAGTCCCGGGTAAAAAAGCGACTTGACCTCAGGGGGGCTAGAATGCAGCATGTAAGACAGCTGGGGAGTCTTTGTGGAGCAAATTAAAATGTTGGTTGTGAATCGAGTCATTCTTTGCATTATAATTGTAAGAAAATCTGAGTGTTAATATACAGTATCACTGGACTGCATGTGTGTATTAATGTATTCAAGCAATTTTCTTTAAATATCTTTGAAAATGATTCAGGGTTGCTTTACAATTTTTTTTCTTTTTTTTTAACATAGCCAAATCATCATAAACATCCTTGTATTAAACATTAATTTTAACATTAATTAAAGCCCACCCTGTGCACATGAACTTGCACCAGTAAAGCCTTATCCACATATAATGTGCTTCATTGGTTGTGTCATTGCTGTGTGGTTGACAGCTTGCTATAGTCGACATTCCTAAGTTTTGGATGTGAAGGTAACCTTGTTGCATGTTTCCAGAAACATTCTAAATGGAGGACTTTGACCTGATGTCAGATTGCGATATCCTTCCCTCTCATAGGTTGTTGCTTCGGTCACTCTCCTCTAAAAGCGCCAGACCAGTTCACACAGTTTTAGTTGATATCCAGCCACTTTGCCCTGTGTGTACGCCCAACATTTTCTGCATTCCCAATAGGAGGCATGCAGTAAAGAACTGTACAGACTGCAGCATCACTACTACTGACCTGACCTGAATACAGTGCACAGTCGTGTCAGACAAATGTAGCTGCACAACTTATATATGTGCTCTGCCTTTGTTTCTTTTCCTATTGTAAGAAGTTTCATGTTCTCATATCTGCTGACACAGACACGGACCCCTAGGTAAGAGTCAGCACATCAAAGCTGCATTAAGTGGCTGACTCTGAATGTTGCTGGATCAGAAATAACATGGATTTATCTCTCATTTCCCTTTTATAATTTTTTTTCTCCAATTCTCAAAGGCCAAAACAATTTTGTTTGCAAAAAGTTTATTGCTGTGTGGTGTTGGTCACACTCACATTAAATCCTTTTCTAAATAGGTTGCTGTCATGGTGGGAAATTTATCACATGTTTATATGAGGAATATTTACATATTGTTTGCACCAGGGCTGTTTGTCTCTGTTGTACTCAGAATTGCACTTCTAGCCTCCAGTTTTGAGACCGTGGCTTAAGTCAGAGATATTCTGTAGTTGGATTACGGCACTTTTATTCACCTGATTTCCTCACCCTGGTTGTTAATTTTGTAAGCCATAATTCTTAGTTTACTGTCAGTTTAGCTTTGCCGAGTCAGTAGCCAGTAAGAGGCTTGTCCCCTGGTGGTGCTTTCATGGAGGTAATCAAGAGTGCTTCTGTCTTTATTCCCACCACCGCACATGAAAGTAGGCCAGATAGTGGGTAGTAAAATCTGTGCGCTTAAATGTGTGTGTGTGTCTGTAAGTAACATGGCACTGGGTTCTCTTGGCCTCAGATGGCAAGGAAACGGGCTTCTCATGCCCTGCAGTCACAACAAATTAGCAAATTAATAAGACATTTGGTGTTGCCTGGCCTTCCTCTTGACTGGCTGCTCTGCATGAAGTGAGCCGGCCTTGGCCCTCTGCACTGCTGCACTGTAAGTGAACGTGGATGACGCCCACTGGCCTTTGCATTTGACAGTCTCCCAGCCCAACTGTGAACTGCATTAAGAAGGCAGAGTAAAGGCCTTTTGAAAATAGACTTTTGCAGACTCCTGTGCTTTGTCTTGATGATATCAGTATAAATTTACATTAAGTTTCTCTTAGATATAAAAAAAAAAGTCTTTGTGGTGCGCTGCTGCTAAAAATAAAGTTGAAAATATTAATTTTTAACAAAACTGGTTATGTTTTGTTTTGTGAGCTTGAATTTTAGTCTGATGTTAGCCTTGCTTCAGCTTGATAATGTCGAACATGTAAGGCAGTTCGTTGTTTTTTTCTCTTTCTCTTTTGCAAGTACTTTTAGTAATATTCCCTGCCAAAGTAAGCATGTTTCTTTGTATTTCCGTTGTGTGAAAAAGAGCAGGGAGTACAGGAGGTGTTGGTGTATATGCATGCATGTGGGTGAGCTCGAGCACCACGATGCTTTCCTCTGCCCTGGGGAAAGGCTCCACAGTGTCACTGCTGCCCATACTCGGTGGCTGAGCAAGGAGAGCCAGGTGGTGGTGCCGAGTGCAGCACAGTCAAGCGTGGATGCAGCTCATGCTGACATTTGCCTGCGCTGACTGCTGCGGGGAGAGGAAAAATCTGCTTTTCCATATGCTTGTGCTCGTCGCAACCCTTCCCTCCACGCTCTACTCCCCCACACTGCCCTCTTCTGCCCATCGCTCCCCCACACCCTCCTCCGCCTCCAGTCTCAGCCAGATGGCTCCCTGAACATTGTTTACCTTGGGTGACGGTCCCAGATGCAGTGTGTGTCCATCGGCATCCCCATTCCATCCATTTCATTCCCTCATTCCTCTGCTTCTCTCTTAGCTCAAGTGCAGGTCTCGGCTCTCGCACTCAAGTTGCACTTTGTTGATTTTTGTGTCTCTCAAATACCACAACAAGTAGACATGCTCATTTACACACTCTTACTCCCACTCAACTATCTCTTCTGCTCAATTGTCCATACTTGCGTAAATGTCTCTTTTCACACCTTCTCAGTCTCACACCAAAACTCCAAAAATACACCGATTTTTTTTTTCCCTTCGATCAGGCCATGGCCTTTCCTCATCCCCACTTGTTTTCCATGCATTGTATGTGATGACATATGGGAGCTCCCTTATGGCTGCATATTGAAATTGAAAATAGGCCTCCAGATGTTGCCAGCACAGAGAGCCAGATGCATTTAGCACCACTGGGTGGAGCGTCTCAGCAGCATGTTGTCCCGACAAGCTGAACCTCGCCCCTGCCTTCTTGATCCCAAATCTAGAGGACAAGCTTAAATACGCTTGCTTCATTTCTCATCAGCGCTAAATATTTTCTGTTAAAGCAATATAATTTAAGGCAGCAGCATTGGTGCAGGCAAGAAAATACAACGGAAAAAAAAAACTATGCACTGTGCATTGTGACAGAGTTGTTGTGGTATTTCTTCTCAAATCTATGTAAAAGAAAAGCTGACCTTTTTTTTTTTTTAGACACTGTTTAGTGGAATTTGATTTAGTATAAAATGCAAATTTTTAAGGCCACAAATAAAAGTCCAAGGCTCACATTCCACCGACTGTGACCAGGACGGTCGTTTTAATGCCCTTGGCCTTGGGGAGGGAAAGCTTGCTTGGTAGCGGCCAAGAGTGGGCTTACCTATCGCTGTATGTTGAATAGCTTTTTCAGTAAACATGCACAAAGAGTGATTCTATAAATTCAATATGTGCAAATGCAGGGCCATTTTGTTTTGAGGAAGAGAATGGCAAGAGCAAAGGTGCAGGTTCTTTTAAAGGTTTACTGTTGTATTGAATTTCTCGGTTTGGACATAAGCAGGTTCAGGCTAGTGACCTCGCTGCTAGCTTGCTCTCTTGACTCGCTTATATGTATAAAGTGTTCATGGACCAAACTCTCTTTGTGTTTCTCTGCAATTATTGGATTTCTCAACAGCCTTTGGACCTGAAAGTGCTTCCATCAGTCCCTGCAAGAATTTGCCATTTTGTAATGAAATGTCTTATTATCAGCTCAGAAGAGAGGTTATATTTTCTATGCAGTAGGAAACTCATTGAATTTTTTTTTTTTTTTTACGTCAACTGTTGTAACTTCTGTTCAGCAATATTTTTTAAATACGATTAAAATGACATGAAAATCCTTTGACTCTGAATTTTTTTAATACTACAATAACAAACTATTAGATTTTTTTTTTTTTAAATCATGCTGGCGTATTCACAAATTCTTTACACTGAGGACTGACTACTGCTAAGAAGAATTCAGTTCTCAATGTTAATAGAATAGAATAGAATAATCCTTTAATTGTCCCACAAGGGGAAATTTGGTTGTAACAGCAGCCAAAAAGACATATACAAACAAACAGGACACAGGACACGGAACAGAAACATACACAATTGGATAATATGGATGCCATTCAGAGCGTATTGCAAATGGCATATTTCAATTGTCCTGTACTGCATCAAAGAATATATTTTAGCTTTTTACAAACCCAGCTTGAAAGATTGCTGCAGTCTTGGTCATAACAGGGATTGTCCGTGTTCACTTCTATCACTTGTGCCTTACTCTGACCACGGGGGGGAGGGGATCATCTACAAGATGATCTGCCTCACTATAGCGTACTGGGCTAAAGACTTTGGCCACTATTTCTATATATACTACTAATTTTCTAGAAAATGGAAAATGGTTGTTGTGGTTTATTTAAATGGTAAATGGCCTGTATTTGTATAGCGCTTTACTTAGTCTCTATGGACCCCAAAGCACTTTACACTACATTCAATCATCCATCCATTCACACACACATTCACACACTGGTGATGGCAAGCTATATTGTAGCCACAGCTGCCCTGGGGCGCACTGACAGAGGCGAGGCTGCCGGACACTGGCGCCACCGGGCCCTCTGACCATTTAAACATATGCAAACATAAAGGAAAGTACAGGATACAAATCAAAAACTGGGTTTGTACAATTCTAACAAGTTCATGTGCTCATTATTTTTTAAGAAGCACTCCAACACAATCCTCTGAAATTTAGCATTAAACCATGGCAGAGCCTCCAGCGTGCTTTTAAGACGGCTGTAGACACTGTGGTAAATCTTTCCTGACCTCTGTAAATACTGAAAAGATTTTGACTAATAATTTCACATATTGATTCATCACTCCATCAGTACTGTTGCCACTGATCTTCAGTCCAGTTCTTGTATAAGCCTTTTCTCCCTGTTTCCGTTCCTTAAGAATGGCTAACTGCCAGCAACACTTCCAGTGAGACCATTTCTGATGAGGCTTTAGTGAACAGTAGAACTGAAGGGTCAGATGCATCATATTTCTTTTTGAGCTATGATGACTTCTTAGGTGCATCATACCTAGATATTTTATACCAAGTTTTCAGCTAATAGCTCTTTGGTAATCACCTTGCTGGTGCAAGAAGTTTATTATATACCTGTCAAAACTGTGATTCTGACATTATTCACACATTCTAGTGAAGAAAAGGAAACAAATTGTGTATTGCAACAGGCTGCTATTACAGTTATCTGTTATGTATGGATACAACACTGGTTCATCCTTAATTTAGGGGCATTTTTTTTCTTTTTAAGTGGATTAACAAAGAAATAAACAAAAACAAGAAAATATTCCTCTAAAAAATGAGTGAAAAAAGAGCTTCAGAAGAGTTTCAGAAAGCCTGGAGAACTATTGCTCAAGACCAGTTTAAAAGATTACAAGAAAGTCTGGTTGCTGGGAAGCAAAATATAAAGAAATGAACGGTGGCTCAATGCTTTTGCCCTTTACTGTTTAAGGCAGAAAAACAGATCCTGTTAATGAAAATCCCAAAGTACTAGGACTAAATAGACAAAAATATGATGAACATCAAGTTTCCAGATCATTAGAGAAATTAAAGAAAAGCTTTCTCCTGACAGACAAACAAATAAATCTTTCAAAATATTCATGAATTAATTTGACAAATGAAATGCACTCTGACTGAAATATCTTCTCATTCTTCACTGCAAATAGGTAATGTTAATTAAAGAGTAGTACATTTTTGAGTTGCTTGTGTGTCTCATTCCTGGCTTGGTTATTGTTTAGCATTTAAAATAGTCTATTTTCTTCTTTAATACCAAACAGAACACATTCATTGTTTCTCATTTCAGTATTCAGCTGTGTACAGTGATCGTTTTAGGGAGTTGATAATGGCTACATTGGTATTCTCATTACTGCTGGTTCACTGCGTAGACCTCTTTCTGTGCCTAAGGCTGCTAAATTAAAAAAGCCAATCTGTAGAGGATTATGGTGTGTTCCCACATCGGCGTTTGTTTCTGAACAACAGCTGCGTTTTACCTGAAGAAGCTGCAACTGTCACATATTTATGTTTTTTATTTATTCATGATTTTTTACCATGATAAACTCCAAAAGTAAGATGTCATGTTAAGAACAATAAGTTAACTAGTGAAGAAGACTAGCATGTGTCAGTAACGTGTTATTGTTGACCCATCATGGTTTTAGCTATATTGCTAGCTGCTGGCACGCCATCAGCCCACACTGCTCCAGTACTAACTCTAGTCTGTCCCCAGCAAGCTGTATGCCACTGTTAGATTCTGACCATCTGTGTCTTACTTTCTGTGGAAGGTTAGTTTTCATTGGTGATCAGGAGTAACAGCTGGCTCTGGAGAGCCATCTCTCCAACCCCAGCCCCCACTCCTCCACCACTAACCAGCGGAAACTTCTACAGCTGTCATCTGCTTTCCCAAATGACCCAGCTCTCCTTCCAGCTGCCATCCCAATACCTTACTCCCAGTCCCAGTTTTGGTGCAAGGCAAAGTCTTTTTTTTTTCTTTCTTTTTTTTGGCCAGTATTCCAGGACAATGGAAATTTGTTCAAGACCCCCACTTCACTTGGTGCATCTTGACTTCAGTCTTGTTATGAAAAATAATATTAAGGTTTAATTCAAAACCACGTGCACACTATAATCCTGCCATTTAACTCTAACTTATAGCCTTTTACTGTACCTCTTTGTTTTATGTGTTCCAGCAGTATCACCCAAGATCATAAAACTCAGAGAAGAACCACCAGATTATGCTGACCCACCAAAAGGCAAGAGCTCAGTCAGCAGTGCTTTGGTCCCTGTTAAGGGAATCAATAACCTTGGTAACACCTGCTTCTTCAATGCTGTTATGCAGGTTGGTATTGCTATTCTGTTTCTGTTACTCGTCCTTGATGATTTTGTTTTTACTTGAATCTTACTCTTTTTATAATATTGGGTCAGAACTCAAGAACTGAGAAACTTTTGCCATTAACAGAACACTAAAATATTCAGAAGCATTGTTTTTGGCATACAGCTCCCAAGGAAAGTGACACCAGTGGCATCCTTTAAAAAGAAAGAAGCCATAGATAGTAAATGTGCATGAACTCTTGGACATCTGTGGAAGACAAGAGTGGTGGATGATCATAGTATCCTTTCTATGGTAAAGAAGAACTGCTTGAGAACATGCAGCCAGGTGAAGAACACTGTGAAGGAGGGAAAAAACACAGGGTGTTCACCACGAGTTGCAAACAAGTGATCTGTGGCCTGAAGCATACTATGATCTGAAAGACAGTAAAACTCGTATCAACTATATTGTCAGCTCGCTTTCAACAGTGTTGACTGGTTGGTGTTTGCAACTCAAAGATAAGTTAAAACATATTCTGAAAGCAATCCAGACACTTTTGAAGGTAATGAAGTGAACTACTGCAATGGCCAAGTCTATCACTTACTTGCAATACTGGAAAGCCAGAAAGACCTTCAAACAACTGGAGACCACTACAGCATAAAGGCCTGGAAAAGCATCACAAAGTATCAAGCTCCTCCTTTAGGGAGGTGCACGGATTCTAAACATCAGGGAGTCATTGCTTTCAAAGGATACTCAACGTATTTAAAATGGACATTTTATTTTAGACCTTACATTGGAGACCTTGAAAATGGATGACTCTGGACAAAAAATAGTTGTGATTCCTCTGTGGTTGATGTGATATTGGCATTCAAAGCCAAGATTATTTAATTTGAATCACTGTACAAATATTTCCAGACTTTACTGTACACAACTGGCACTCGGTTGGTGCAGAGCACGTTCACAGCACAGCACAGCTATAGAGCCCTCCTCAGTTTTTCCCTGGTCATGTCATGGTGACTGCAAACTGACATGCCTCTTCAACAATGAAGCTGTTTTTTTTCCGCCATTTTGTTAATCACCCTCAGGGTCTCCCTCGTTGATTGAAATTCGAGTGAGCGTGCTTTACATGCTTTTCCCTCCCTCTCCCTGTCTGTTTGTATTGTCTCCTTGAAAATTGCAATCTTTCTGGTGAAAACACATAATTGTCAGAGGATGAGCTGTGTCTGTGTTCACAATGCCAGCTCCATTGTGTGTTTTCCATAGCAACAGTCTTTATTGCCAGGATGTGACAAAACAAATATCTCTTGAAAAGGGAGGAAAAGATGCTTCTCTAACATGAAGGGACAATGACTGCTTCAAGCAATCTCCTCGCCAAGGATCTTCTCTGCATTTAATTCATACAGATCATAGATAATTTTGCCTTTTTCAGTGATAAACTCGACACAAGTTTCTAAATCATACTAAAATGGAGAAAACATTGTTGCGCAGCTATTTTAGTTGACTACATGATATTGCCACAAGCTAAGTGCAGAAACATTTTTATATCTCTAAAACATTATAGCTTTTCTTGTTTCTTTGCCTTATGAAAGAAAATCTTAGAATCTGTGGTTTTGATCAGTTGGAGCCACTTCTTTAATGTACAATATTCTCTAGTTAAAACCAGTTGATCTAATGCACCTGATGAATATTGTTCCCCAGTTGAAATCAGAGGCAGAGTGTCAGATATGGTGGGGGAAATCAACACAGCTTGGTATTGTGTTATTTTGTATGGATATAAAGACACCAAATATCAATATTTTATTAAATAAATTCTAATACTTAGAAAAAAAGAGGGCCCACCTCATTTACCTCATCTGAGATAATGTTAGCTAATTAAAATTAACCGAAAAACCATCCAACACTGGACACACTTGGTTTGACAAAGCTACCTTCAGTCACACAACTACAAAATAGGATCTTCAGTACATTTTTAAAAATTGCCCTTTTTTCACATTCTGCATCTTGTGGTGAGTAAATGGTTGCTTAGACCTTGAGAGTGTTAGATCCTCACAACAACTTTTGATTGCAAGAGGCAATGTTTCCGCAAACAGTTCCAGTCTGACTTGGACCGACTGCAATCCCTCTGAAAGATTGTCAAAAGTGTGAAAATAATTTCTGTTTAATTCATAAATACAGACAGATTGTCTGCATGTTGCCATCAGTCTGAATGAGTCTTTGTCACTGAGGACAACTCCATAGGATTCAACTGGCTGCCAAATGGTTGTATACTGGTTATATAAAGCAGGAATGTTGCTAAGTCCAAATGTAATGGTTAAATGTGAATTTCACATGTGAGTTTTAATGAGTTATCACAGTTAATTGCTGTACTGTCATAAATGATTGCAAGTAATTGCCAACTTGACCCAAATTTAAATTGCAGACTGATAGCAGACTTACTGGCAACATTTATGGCAGGTTTTAGTGACAGTGTTGGTGTGCTTGACCATTATTTACAACAAAACCATAACATGAATGAAACAGATACTGACAAAGTCTAACTTTGAGGACATAATTTGCAGTTGGGGAAAGGTGACAAATCACAATAGATGTTATTGCAGTACTCAGTATATTGCAAAATGTTAAACTGCATTAATATTGTATAAGCGAGTCCCACCTTTAGAAAACGATGACCCCGCTTAACAGTCTTAACATGATTCTGTTTTCCTCACAGAACCTGTCCCAGACACACATGCTCATTGACCTTATCCAAGAGGTGAAGGAGAAGGGGTACAAATTGAGGATCTGCCCCCCTCCAGAGACAAATCTGGTACAGCTTATTATTCTCATTAATAAAGGAGAATTATGCATATTTTAATATGCATAATTACAGAAATTTTTGAATGCTGTTAGAACTTAGTAGTAGTTAAAATTGAAGTATTTTCATGTTTTCTGTATTTCTGGCCTTATTTCATAAACAAGATACTAATTACTTCAAATAAGAACAACATGTTTTACTTTCATGTGTTCTTCCTATTCCAGAGTCCACTAACAGTAGTGCTGCCCAGTCCAGAACCCTTGACTGCCGCCATGTTTGCCTTCCTCCACAACATGAAGGATCCAGGGAAAGGCTGTGTCAATCCCAAAATCCTCTTCAACCAACTCTGCCAAAAGTAAGGCACAACCTTTCATATCACCTGCTACTTCCTGTGAACCCAGAGCCTCTGCTTTATGTGTCCCCTCATCTGTGGGGAACATGAGAAGTAATGTAAGCTAGTGAAGCTGGAGCAGAGGCTATGTTGATTTGAATATTTTCATTCTGAAGCAAGCAGAGTTGGCAAAAGCAAAGGCATTCTGTACTTAAGTAGAAGTACAAATACTACTGGTAACAAATACTCCAGTAAAAGTTGAAGTACTGATACAACTTCTATACTCAAGTAAAAAAGCACAGGCTCAGAAATGCACTTAAAGTAAGAAACTTCTGTGGAGGATGCTTCTATTTTTATGCAAGGCTAACTGAACCTTGTGCTATATTAACGTAATGATAACATAATCTCAGTAGATTGAAATCACTTTCACTTTCGTCTAACTTTTTTCATTCTAATGATACTCATCTTGAATCAGAAGACAAAGAAGGAAAATAAAAAATGTGTATCTATTTTCTGTTGCCTACACTGTAGAGGGTCCTGCAGAGTATGTGGCAGTCTGAAGTCTAATCACTACCATCTATTCTGGTCCTGCCCAAAAATTAGGGTTAGGCAAGATATCCACAAATGTTTGAAAAAGATTTTCTGCACACAAATCCCCTTTGATTTCTTATATATGTACTTAGGCCTCCCAAATATAACTAATCCAGCAGATAAATATCTACTGAGAATTATGTTAATGTCAGCTAAGAAAACCCTGACAAGAAAATGGCTCCAAGCATTGGAAGGAATACAAGAACTGCACCATACTGTCTACCAAATATTTATAATGGTGAGGCTCACTATGTCTTTGCAGCTTTAAAGAGAGAAATTCAACAAACCCTGGTTTAAGTGGACCCAGTATATTAAAGAGATAAGAAGTAATTTTGTCTAAATAGCTTACCTTACCTAGTAAAACAACTATGAGGTGGAAAATGCCATCAAGACTGGGCCAGCTGTTTCCACCGGTCCTACTGTTCGGTTTGTTGGTTTCTTTCTTGTTTTTTGTGTGTGTGTGTGTGTTTTGTTTTGTTTGTGGTTTTTTTGGTTTTCTTTTCTTTTTTTGCCTACAATTAAAATCACAACCAGATATTTATTAAAAAAAAACATTTTACATAAAAAACATCTGGAAAATTCAATCGGGACATACCACTTCCATCTTGCTACAACTTTGAGGAGTTGAAATTGTTTGTCATATGTTTGTCTCCAATGTTTAGCAAAATTGCGTATGGACAAATACTATACATATAAATGCCAGGTTTCTTATTTTCAGGAATGTTATAACGCTCCTAATGTAAATACTTTGTGCAAGATAATCAATAAAAACTTACAAATATTTAAAAAATGTAGGGAGTAAAAGCAAAAAGTAGGCAGAAAAAAAAAACAACTTGCATATATCTGAAAATAGTACGTAAGCACAGTAAAAAAGTATCTGTACTTTGAGTACACAGATTTTATTGACAAACCTTTCAGACATTTTGAACTCTGGTTGTGTAATTGCGGACCTAAAATCACCAATCATCATACACCAGCTTCAGACTCCTGCCAATGTTTGGTTTCAGGGTCAGTGAAGTCTCTGCTGAATGTCTTTCACACACACTAACCTTGACGTACACGGAACATGCACTCAAATCACTGTACCGCTGTAGCTAGCCATTTGTAGTTCTCCTGCTTCTCTCCACATGGCTGTGCCACCTGTGTCGCATTTGATCCAAGGTCTGACAGACTGTGTGACAGGCAGACCTTGCTCTTACATGAAAAGTGTGGGTGTCTGGTTGGCTGACTTATTGGTTGAGCTTGGTACCCTGCTGGTTGGGTCCACCGTGTTTGTGTGTATGGAGGGGGCTGGGGCCTCACACTGTTTAGTAGTGCAGGTGGATGACCAGAGCATTTGACATTGGATGACTGGATCGTTCTCTGGTGCGGCTTTTACAGTTATTCTGGTACCTAGCTTTTATCAGACAGACCTCTGTGGGTGTTTGTGTAGTGTGTGTTTGTGGGATGCCACCTCACCTGGCACCACCTCGCCCTGCAACGCATGCAGGCAATTGTGCATTCAGACAGCAAGCACTGCACACTCTTATGCACTCATACATGTCTAATTTCAAGTAGAACTAATCTATTCCACTAATATACATTTGAATAGACAGATTTGACTTTAAGCTTCACCACACTTTATGCTACTCTTTGTTTAAACTGTATCAAATGATTAATCTATTCATTTTTCCATACAGCTTTATTGTAGTACAGTAAAATGACAGATTTAATACATTGTTTTTATGCTTCAAATGGCAAAGAGGTGGGAAACAGGGGATATGTTATTTTATTTTATTGCTCAATTACAGCGTTCATGTTTATTCCCAATGACAATAATATTTGATGCACTTTATTATCAATGTTTTGTTTTTATAACTTTTTTTTTTTTTTTAAGGTAAATTCAACTCACATAATCTAATACAGCGGTCTCCAACCTTTTTTGCGCCACGGACCGGTTTATGCCCGACAATATTTTCACGGACTGGCCTTTAAGGTGTCGCGGATAAATACAACAAAATAAAACTAGTACCGGTACCGAAAAAAAGAAGATTTATTCATAACACGCGTGAAAAGACCCAGGAAAACAGAGTTAACGATCAAAACGATAACAAAATAACGCTGAAAACCGATAAAAACCCTGAAAACCATACATTGCACACCTGAGCCTCAACTCTCGCAGCCCAGTACCAAACGACTCACGTACCGGTCCGAGGCCCAGGGGTCGGGGACCGCTGATCTAATGGATAGAGATATAAGCATTCAAGTTATTGTATGTTGTAGCCTTTTACAGGTATGAAGTTTATGTAGACTTTTTGCATCCCATGGTGTAGTGGTTAACACATTCACTTGGCAGGTGAAAAGTTGCTGGTTTGCTCCAGCCAGAGACATAAATCCCCTTCATGGTTGCGTCAAACCAAACGTGCAGAGCTATTCGTTTTGGTGAACCCCTTGTTTATGGCAAGGAAGCAGGGATGACTGTTTTTGGTATCGCCATCTTGATGTCTTGAAGCCAAATTATCCAATTCAAAAAGTGAGGAACACTGAAGTAACGCATTCATCACACATCGCTTTGAAGCTGACGGACGGTTGTTTGTGGATAGCCAGGTTCCAGTGGTCTGGGCGAGCCTCTAATGTATGTACTATCACCTGGAATTGAGAGAAATTTTTCTTGGGTGTCGCCCACTTCCCATCGCCAGCAGTTATTTTGCTTGTAGTCACTTGTCTCTGGTCACAATTGCTGCAGATTCCTTTCAGGCTGTATGTAGTGTTCAATATATATTTATTTTTAATGAGGGGTTTTGTTTTGTCTGGGTTGTTTTTTTTTTTGGGGGGGGGGGGGGGGGGGGTTGTTTTGGGTTTTGTTTTTGTTTTTTGTTTGTTGCTTTTTTGTTAGTGTTGTGATTGGCAACTTAACTTTTTTTAAATTTACTTATACACCACAGAACATGCATGATTCTGAGCCTGATGATAGCCTGCGCTATCACCTGTTTTTAGACGACTCCTCACAGCAGCCTATCTACATTTACTCAGGCCTAAAGCCTTTGATCTGAAAGGCCAAGGCCAAGAACTGCTCTTGTTTACTGGGACATTTTTCTTTCTGTTGCAGCGACCTTTACAGTACCTGTACTCTGAAAATGTCCTGCCATCCTCTGCAAGTTCTTCTCACTCAAAGAGGATTGGGTCTGCCCTTGGCCTGTGAGGGCTAACAGCGCTTTTATCATTTCTTTATCAGTCTTTCCCTGTATGTTTGTGTTAGCACACTGCATAATGGGGCCTTCAGTCTGTGATCAGCACAGTTTAAATGGTTTTTTTCTACTTAGCAGGGGTTAATGATTATAGCCATGGCTGATCCAGTGTTTTACAGTATTCCCACGCAGAGCAGACTCTGATTTAGGCTTTACTCTCGGTAAAGGGAAGTAAATCTGCAGGCTGGAGCTGTTGTGCTTTGAAAATAAGGTAGAAGTTGGAATAAACAGCACTAATCTTCTGAATTATAATGACAAACACAGTCTGTTTCCGACACCTTGAAACAGCCATATGAGTCAACCTATTCTACTCAGCTCATCCTGAAGTCGAGCCCATTTTTGTGTTAAATGTGCGTGTGTTCACATGGATTTGACCTTAACCAGCTGAGTACCCCACAGCTTGCTTCCTCATCCTCCTGCCAACAGCACGGGGTCTGGTCTGTGCTCAGACCAGTGCCAAGCAGTGTGTGTCGGACGGCCAGCACCACACTCTGTATCTGGTGCCAGTGAGGGTCCCAGCTTGTACCCAGTGTACTACAAAGCCAGTCAGTGGCACAACCGGGAAAAAAAAAATTACAGACACAACTGTTTGTCTGTTTTCCTTTTTGGACCTGGACTTGAAATGTCTTAAGTATTAAAAATGACATTTTTTTGAGAATTTTCATCATTAATGTCCATCACTTTATCTGGATGCATTCGCTACACATGTGTAATGCACAATCTGGAGGAAAAAAGGCCACACAGAGGGCATTCATCAACACCTGCTTCTTTCAAGGACTGATTCCATTTTCAGGACAGCCACTGGACACTCTTGTGGTGCAAAAAAATGAAAAGTATGCTGGCTCTCTTCTCTGTCCGTGTACTGTGTCCACATACTCACATCTTTCAAAAATTGTTCATAAATAAGCCTTGTGAGAAGCCTTTCATCCCTGATAGAAATAGCACATGACAACAATGGATCCCATCTAGTGCTGGCATCCAGGTCACTTGCACATACAGCACACACCACATTAAAAGAAGAGAGACAGATTCAGAGTTGGTATAAAAATAAGAATAATAATTTTGACATGTGCACATATTCAAAGCTGGCATTGAAACTTTACATCCTTTCCCTCAGCTCTGCTGCTCTCTATCTGGTTTGTGAACACAGGACACCTTCGAATAATGATGTTGAGAGCTTCATGATCAAAACCAGAAAAATATGAATTAAAAGTACAAAGCCAATCTTTGATGGCGGTTCAGTGATTTTTTTTTCTTTGTATTTTTTCCCTGTTGCACTAGAATTTTTGTGCGTTTTTATGGAATATTTCAATAGGCATAAAATCTTTTTATATTACAGTTTCAAACATTGTGCCATTTCTCATTGACGAATCAACCTTTAAATACGTTACTGTGTCATGATATATGAGTTTTCTTTCTCTTATACAGCACTAGTATGTCAGCATCAGTGAGGGTGCAGACCAATCCATGTAGTCAGAATGAATGTTTTTGGGGGGTTTGTCTCTCAATTTCCCATTAGTGAAGTCAGTAGTTAAACTAACAATGTTCTCAGAGTGACAACAAATGTTTATTATTTTTAATTTGAAATTATTCATAGTGTTTAAATGCTGCAGTGAATGCAAACATTGAACTGCAATGTTTTAAAGCCGTCTAAGAGTAAAGGACTAATAATAATAAACGTGTGTGTGTGTGTGTGTGTGTGTGTGTGTGTGTGTGTGTGTGTGTGTGTGTGTGTGTGTGTGTGTGTGTGTGTGTGTGTTCGACTTGGGGGGAGCTTGTGTGGCCTTGTGTCTGGTACTAACTCATCCGGCTATTAATTGTGTTAGCACCGCAGCTGTTTGTATTGGCCAGATTGAGAGCAGGGCTACAGGGCCCTTCTGCTTTGTCTCCACTGGGATGAACTTCCAGACCTCCTCATTCCCACTGATACCAACCATGTGCATTCATTTTTTTTTCTTTTTCACTGCCTCTCTCTTTCCCCCCCTTTTTTTTCTGTCTCACGCATTCTCCTCTCTGTTTTGTCTTCATATTTCTCTCTTTTAGTTGATCAACAAATTCAGTTGGCAAAGCTAGATGGAGGCATTCCTTTACTTGCTGCTCTTCCTGGAGGCTCGCCAGTAAATAACATATGTTCTCTGTACCATCTTCACCCCTGCACGTTGCCTTCTGTTTGCACAAAAAGAGGCATGAAAGACAGAGATTAGGATTAGATGCGAGTATGTGGGGCAACTTTGATCTCCTCCAGATTTACAGGTTCTGACCTGTGTTGAAGAGAGGTGCTTGGCCATTTCTCTCCTGGACATCCATTTGTTCATGGCAATGTGTCAAGGGTGTAAAAAGCTGTTTTGGTCTGAGTGATCTTCCCACATAAGTAGGATTAGGAATGTCATTAGGAGAATGTATTGGTCAGAATTTATATTTGACACACTGCATTCCTTTTTAATAATTATAATAGGATTAACTGCTTTCATCAGACAGGAACAGGTGTGCAGCATTCCTATTCAGAACATTTTGGCAAACAAAGAAACTTAACATACAAAGATCATAGCATAGCAAAAGCTCCACAATGGCTTGAAAGGAGTTAACCCACTACTACGCACTGCCCACCTCTGACCACCCTCAATGTTGTCTAATCAGGAATGTGGCCTCTCAGTATGTGTTATCCCTGTTGAACCAACCTGTCCTTTGGTTATGTGGTTGCCTCGGCCCAACAGGTTGCAGTAGCTCCAACCTTGGCTACCCATCTGCCCCTGGCATCTGTCCTCACATCTGCTTCACCGTGGACAGCCAGGGGTCGGAGCCAAGGAGAGCCTCCCCTCTAACCACTCTAATGGTGTCCATTCGCTTTACCAAGAAGATTTGTGCACAGCAGAAAGTCTGTTTTGTGGAAGTATCCAACATAGAGGAGTGGTGACTTGCCTATGAACCTCTTCTTATATTGCTTAGAGAGCTTCATTGTATTTATTTTTTACTTTTTTATGGATGGAAGAATGGTATTTAATAAGACTTATTTAAATCTTTTTTTTTCATCCAGTATAATTTTTTTTTATAATAAAGTATAATGAATTTATAATTTATTGAAGTTCAGTGTAATAAGCAACTGCTTTCACAAAAAGAAGATGTTTAATTTTATCTGAGGGGGACCTGCTTTCACACAGTTCATTTGCTAGTAGCAAATAGGTGTTCATCCTGGTAATGGGGTTACTCAGATGGAGCTAGAGCTCATCTGGTGGTCTGTTCACATTAGGGCTGCCACAAACGATTATTTTGATAGTCGACTAGTCACCGATTATTTTTGCGATTAGTCGACTAATCAGATCATCATCCATTAGACGTAAAACTACAGCTTATTGCACCAGCAGCATCTGCTCTTATATAACTATCATTAGCTTACAGCTTTAAGTGTTTAAGGTCTGTGCTAACTAAAAATAAAGACAAGATGATAGTTTATTGAATTTTAATGAAATTTGCAGATTGTTTCGGTGAAGATTAATAAACTCCTTGCTATCTAAAATATAACAGGACACTGGAGTATATTCTGGAGCATCTCACACTTCTGATAATCAGCTGTCTGCTTGACGTTTATTCAGCTGTGTAAAAACTATAACTTTAATCTCAGACAAACTGATTTACTCAGGAACAAATAAAATACTAAAAAAAAAGCCAAACAATAACATTTTTAAGTTATCTAAGTGACTCATATATATTTAACCTGAGTAGCGAAAGACGGCGGTGGGTTTGAAAACGATTTGCGGGGAGTCCGGTGTTCTCACGGCGCTAGTGAGCCTAGCCCCCGGCTCGCTAACGAGCTAGTGGGTAACAGATGTCTCCGAAAACGTCGGAGCGCTTTTGAAAATATGCGGTGTCCTGATAAACTGAGCAGATATTTAATGTTTACACAGCTACATTCTCGCCTGAAAATATGTTAAACGTTTATTTTGTGACCCAGAAAGAATAATAAGAGTAACATTAAAACTAACTAGCTGCCGCCATTGTTGGAAACTGCGCTGGGCCGCGCTATGAATTCTGGGACACAGCTGCTTCTTCTTCTTCTTCTTCTTCTTCTTCTTCGGGGTTTAACGGTAGCTGACATCCTTGTACATGCAATGCTGCCATCTTCTGTTTCAGTCCGTTATTACACTCTTAAATCCTGCCACTTATTCCTGCGTCTTTTGTGATCGTACAAAGTTTCAAACGACGCGTCGACTATTAAATCAGTCGTCGACGATTTTGATAGTCGACGTAATCGTGACTAGTCGACAAATCGTGGCAGCCCTAGTTCACATTCACTAAAATTGCTCCTCCTCCTACAGTTTTGGTCAGAATATAATCAAACATGTGATCACTGTGTGTGAGTTCACCCAACCTGTGCTCAAGCTCAAGGTTGTTTTTGTGGTTTTATGAGCACCCAATTATGATGTACTGAACAATATTCTATTCAGGCCATTTAGTGAAGTTGTTAACCTAAGATCCTGGATATGACTGTTTGCAAGCGTCCTCGACTTCTCGGTGGATTTTAATTCTCATTATATTGCGCATTAGAGCCAACCAACGACAAGTGGACTTGCAGCTTTCTTTCTGCCCTGCACAAACATTTAAAATCTGTGATTTGTCTTGGGTCATGAGCCTAATGAGCTACTCTGTCATTGATGTTCTGGTTTTAAATCATATCTAGGGACAATTCAAAATGTCTTGTTTGGGTTTCTGCTAACATGACTGTATGAAGAAAATATTCTGTCCACCAAAATAACTTTAACAAATTGTTTGTTGGTCCTTTAAGTGTATAAGTTTTATACTGCGTCCACCTGGATTGTGAAAGGAGGAGTTATAGTGGCAGATAGGATTTCACAGATCCAGCAGTGAAAACTCTTGAGAGACCTTGACGCACGGTTTCTTCTTTTTGCGTGTTTTGCCATGGATTCTAATTGCTTTGTGTTCAGTGGTTTTCTTCTAGACTCGATAACGTGTTCAGTTTTTGTGCACAAACAACAGACTCTTTTGAGTCAGATTCACTCCCACGTTTGATGTTGTCACTGTTTTCACAAACATCCATCCTTCAGTTAGTCTTAACTTTGTTTTCTGGGTGTTTTTTTTTTTTTTTTTTTTTTTGTTTGTTTATTTTTTTTTTGGGTTTTTTGTTGTGTTTTTTTTTTTCTAAAAAAAATATATGTTTCTGTTTTTCTCCAGAGCTCCATGCTTCAAGGGCTACCAACAACAAGACAGCCAGGAGCTTCTGCACTACTTACTGGACTCCATACGAGTAGAAGAAACTAAAGTATGCCTTCATACATAATAGGCTTTCATGTATTTCAATAATCCATACGATTTTTCTAAGCCCAGAATAAGAATTGGGCGATGTTTTGTTAGATTATGTTCTTCAATCAAGCACAAAGTGTTTGTGGTTTATTTTTGTCGTCTTCATTCAGGTGCATTTAGAACATTTTGTATGAGATAAATTTGCAGAAAATATGAACAACATGAATACATATTAAGGTTATAGCAAACATTAAGGCAATAGATTTATGTGTTTTAGTTTCAATGTGCTTAGGTATAGTTTTCTGCTGACTAGGAAATATGTGATACAAAAACAAGATTTAATTTCCGTCTAGATTCCTTCAGCCTCCTCTGTTTCGAGATTATCTGCTGTTTTTAGCTCACTTTGTGGAAGTCCCTTTCTGTCCTCTTACATTTATGCTTTGCAATGGGTGTTGAATCACCTGCAGTATGTCCAAAAATTGACCTTTTAACCTAAATTTAAATTCTGGGGAAGTGAGAATTTTGTTCTTTTTGCCACACAAAACTTGTGTGTGCTGGATCAAAGTTGCTGGCACTGCAGTTCAAGTTTTCACCAAACTCTTGTCTTAAAAACATCAAAGTCTTACAAAGGGAGCTCTGTCTTGACAGTCTGAGCCTGCTGGATGAATTTATGGTACACCCTTTTAATGTCTGGAAAAAACCTAACATAAGCTTGCTTCTGGTCATGCTGCTGCTGCCTTCAGTCTTGGATGCTGCAGACTCTTTCAGTGAAGAGTGCTGTTTGGTCTCTGGGTCATGGCCACAGACTCAGCTCTTATTGCCAGTGAGAAAAAACATCGGGTCAGTTAGACACAGAAGTTGATATTTACTTGTGGAAATTATCAGAATAGGACTTCCATGACTGAAAACGAACAGCTAAAGGTGGTGATCAGGGAGTCGACCTTGAAGGGGAAAGTAGACAAATTTAATGGATTTTATCTATTGACTTATTTTTTGTATGAGCAGAGTGACAAACATGATCACACCTCATGTCAACATATAAATATCCAAACCTAAATTGGATGGATAACACAAAGTACAACCTCACAGAGGTGCTTGATTTTTAAAGTTTGCTCAAACACTCAGCTCGATTGCTTTAAAAAAAATGCACATTAGTAACTTGGTGATGATAGTTCAATCTCACATGCTAATAATTAAGTTAAAAAATGCATCGGAATAATTCAGATGGTTGATTTTTAGCTCCAGCGGTATTACAACTGTGTTTATTTCAAAAGCCATGAGGAGCTAATCATTGTCTTACTTGTTGTTAGTCCTATCAACTGCTCCACATATGCATTGTGCTGTAATTCAGTAAAGATCTTAAAACTTATCCTAGATGGCTATCACCATAAGACATTCATCTGTGTTTTTGTGGGTGGCTTTGTTCGCTCACATAAACCCATGTCATCTTTAGCCAGCAGTTGTGGTCAAAGCTTATGGTGCCATGTTTTTGGCAAGTACAGAGAACCCCTGCCCCCACAACCCTTCATGGGGCAATTAGGAGACCCCACAACAGCCCATTGGAGGGTGTGATCCCACCAGTGGCTGTGTGAAACCAAGGAGGAGAAGTTAGCGGGTGTGTTTAGTGGTCAGCCCCGGGCCCACGAAAGGGCCACGGGCTCGGCTCCCCTGTTCCCATTCAAACTTGTGAACAGTAACAGTTGTGCCACTTAGGGGACTTGCAAGTGGCATAACCGGCATCATTGTGTGATCTTGGGAAACCCACAGCTGCTGAATGAGCTCCAGGGCCGTCCCATTGTGCTTGAGGGTCGCCCACAGCCTCCTCCCAAACACACATGCACACACACTCATCAGCCCGTCTCCCAATCCAATCAAGGAGGTAAAGAGGGAGGGGGGGTATGGCCTCCGCTATTCATTGACTCAGAAACTCATTTATGCAGCACATTCAGAGATTCAGTGGCATTTTAATCCTACATTAGCGAATGCCTTTTTTAAAACTCATAAGTCATACCAGTTACTAATGTTTCTTGTAAAAATCAAAGCATTATTATTATCCCGTGTTCTCAAACAGAAAAACAGGATGCACACATCAATTCATGAAACGTTGATTCATTCATAACTGGAATAAACCCATTTGCTTCTTATTTGTATGAACACACAAATTGAATATTAGTGATAGTACATCCACATCATTGTGTGTGTGTGTGTGTGTGTGTGTGTGTGTGTGTGTGTGTGTGTGTGTGTGTGTATAAGAGAGCGGGAGAGCCACGATATTGTGTTCCTCTGTGTGTAGCCAACCTTTTAGAGGCCCTAAGTGTTTGTGTTTAATGGCCATTAGTATCAGAGATCTGAATATGCTAATTTAGACCCAGTCAATTATCACCAATTAGCTGAGATGGGAGGTATTACCCTCCCAGGGCATGGACTGTCCTTCTTTGCCCTGTCTTCATTTTAGTTTCCACCCCTGCACACTTGTACCAACTCTCTTCACGCCCCCCGACCAGATTCCCCTCCCTTTGGCCCATCCTGTGTGAGACAGTGCATGCTGTTACTTTTGGGGGAGAGAGATAGAGAGCATGGGGGTTACTGGTAATTAATTAGTAGGAGAGCCACATCCTGGTTTGACCACGCTCTCTGAATGAGGTGCAGACTGGCCGGGCTGGGATTAACAGGGTTTTTTGACCTAAATAGCCAGTGCAGTGTGTGGGTCCCGGGACAATGGGGGCCGACTGGTCTCGACTCAGACATGGACCATGGCCAATTATCTATTGATTGGTGCTTTACTGTGGCTGTGCCTCTTCACAGCTCTCTCACAACACACTCACTGACCATGTCACCTCCAATAAGACAACGACACACACACGAACATGCACATTTAATTAAGTGATTTACATGATAACATTTTTGGACAAGCACAATAATTATTTTACACTAATGATGCTTATAATGGGTATACCTGTCAGGCTCAGCTGCAGGCGAGATTGTGATATGTCAATAATGGATGTAATAAAGAGAATTCAAGAAATATCCCCCCAAAAATGCATTTTATTTGCATCATTTATATAATTAATTTGATTTATCAATATTACCTCAAATGTGACTTCTAGTATTTTTCTGGTTTTGTTATATGCAGAGGGTGAAAGCAGGCATTTTAAAGGCGTTCAACAATCCTACAGAGAAGACAGCAGACGAGGAGACCAAACGCCAAGTCAAAGGTTCGTATGGAGGCGGCACACGGCAGAGATCAATAGTTCCATCTTGTGGCATTTGGAGGAAATGCAGTTAATTTACTCCTGAAGCAGAGGACAGTTTCATGAAGAGAAGAATAAATATCCTCATGTTTTAGCGCACCCTTCCAGTTGTGTATCCAAAATTGATTGTGTATAATCAGTTATTTATACAGCAGCTAATAAATTTAAATAGTTAATTATGATCTGTGTCACTTGTTTTTTATTGACCCATGTTCTTCCTTTGTCTCAGCAGTGAAAGTAGTCCTTTATTTGCACTTTTTGATCTCATTAATTCTCAATAGTGATTGTAAATTGTGATGCTTAATAGTGTTTAAAATGGAAATTATAGTGTTGAAAATTTTGAAGGTAATCTTGTAACAGCAATAATCACAATTTTCATGCATAAATAATAAAAGAAAACCTTTTGTCTTTTTCTCCATCAGCATACGGGAAAGAAGGTGTGAAGATGAACTTTGTCGACCGCATCTTTGTCGGCGAGCTCACAAACACAATCATGTGTGAAGAGTGCGAGCACGTAAGCGAGTGAAATAAAGCAAAGGACCTGAATAGTCGGGAAGAACCAATCAGGCACTGCTCTGTAGGGTTTTTTCCCCTCTGTAGAATTAGAACGTATGAAGCACATGAGGGTTGACAAGCTGGCATTTCTTAAACCAACCAGCTCTGACACGAGTCGCTTTTTAATAGCCGTGTAACCTAGTTAGGACTCATTGTGAGACATTTCATGCCTTAATTATTTGATTTTTTTTTGCTTTGAATGATTGTCACAGGAGCAGCACTGGTATTTTTCAGTTAGTCAGAAATTGGCAGACATTTATCTCTAACCAGAAATGAAAAGACAACAAAACTAAGCAACAAGATTTCTTTACCAGCTGTGACGTCCAGGAAACATTCCAGAATTAATCAGCGGTAACAAATGGAAGTCAGTGGAAAAACAAACATAAATCATTTCAAGGACCAGCTCGAATACCAACTGTTTACAGCAGGCATTTACAGTAAATTGTGGAAGCTTAGAGTGGTTAACAAAGCACATGCCTCTATGCAAACTAAAGAGTATCATTGAAGATGGAGAGCAGCAGGTGTGGAGCTAAGAAAGAGGAGAGGAAATGAAAGCATTTTCAGTCATCTTCTCTTAGACTGCAGCAGAACTATGATTTTAACTGTTGAAGAGATTAAAAGTTTATATCATGACACTGACTTGCAGTTATTTATCTTTCAGATATCCACAGTAAAGGAAGCCTTCATTGACATCTCTTTGCCCATTATAGAGGAGAGGGTGAGCTGCTGTAAATTACATTCATTGTGGATCATTTAAAGGATACAAATTAACTCTCTGAGACAGTTTGAGCTGGTAGTTATCTCACAGATTGCTGGGTTAGTGGTGCATTTCTCTGTTTTATGTTTTGTTTTGTTTTTTACTGGCCAACCCCATCTGCTGAAATCAGTTCAAAGTCCTTGTTGAAACTTTTTCTTTGCACCTTCATGTTTTTGTTGTGCTCAGATATCAAAACCTTCCAACCCTGGTAGGCTGGGGAAGGGCACCCGGGAGCAGGAGAGCCACACAGCTCACAGTGAGCAGGTTCCTTCTGCAACACACTCTGTCAACAGAAATACCAGGAAGCTGAGTGGACAGGTGAGACTGTTGTACAGGTCTATTCTGCTCCTTTTCTTGAGCATCATCATTATTATTATTATTATTATTATTATTATTATTATTATTACCGCTGCCAAGAAGGTTATGTTTTTGGTAGTGTTTGTGTGCATGTTGTTCTGTCTAGAAATGCAATCGTATGGACAGTTTTGAATGAATTCTCCTAAAACTTTTTCTGGGTGTAGATATGTGTTAGCAATCCATTGAAATTTGACCATGAATGGCAACCACCAAGATCTGCAAGACCAACTTATTATCTGCAAATTAACAAAAAGCCTTAGAACTTAGGAACTATGATTCTTACAAGTATGGTGTGTATTGTCAACATATAGAAAGTACTATAAAAATATTACAATTTATTGACCTCAGGGTCAAAGTGATTAATAATGCTTGTAGTGGCGAATTTCTGTCCCAAGCTTCGAAAAAATAATTCTTCCACTTCTTAATGTGAGCTGTTCAGATTTATTTCTGACTCGTACATACAAACAAAAGATGTCACGGTCAAAAAACTATTTGCTGCTACAGCGCACACTTCCATTGCCGTCCTGGCTCACTCTAACCTGCTACAACACATGCGCTGTAATGTTTTCTTACCCGACACAAATTAAACACGCAGCATTTATTCTCTAACAACATATCATACAAAATTAAACATGTAACAATAACTGAAACAGTATCAAAAATATTTCTCTACAGATTGGCTCTAACAATGCTATTTAAAGAGCTAGAGCTATTTAATACATTTTGAGTATAGTTGATTTTCTTCTGACTTTATATGCATTACAGTAACAGTTATAACAATTCAAA
This sequence comes from Rhamphochromis longiceps, assembly GCF_057381845.1. NCBI lineage: Eukaryota > Metazoa > Chordata > Actinopteri > Cichliformes > Cichlidae > Rhamphochromis > Rhamphochromis longiceps. Next base: position 17,667,184 of record NC_140567.1, read on the forward strand.
TACACGGCATTAATTGTTTTGGGGTTTTTGTTTGTTTGTTTTTTTAGGAAAAGAAAATAATAACGTTTTTTTTTTCTTCTAACTAAAGATTGAAACAATGTCCACATAAATAAAGAAAACTAAAGAATAATTGTACTCATCATCGAGTACATTATAATGGGGTTCACCAGGATAAATAACGAAACCAAACTACAAACTTCTCAAAGTACCTTTAAAAAGAACAAAGGAAACAAACTGAATATATAGAAAATGCAATGCTGTTCTCTGAAAAGTAAATACTGCCCAGAGAGTGAGCTGCCTTGGCAGAGGTTTTCTCTCTCAGAGTGCTTCTGGTTGTCCTTGTTATGATCTTGGTCTTTTCTCTTTCCTTTATATGAAAACTGCTGTAGGTATTTGGTTTCTCTGACATTGGTTTCTGTTTTTCTAATGCATGATTATGCATTAGATGGACTGTTGTGGTTTTTAGTTTTGGTGAGAGTTCCTTTAGAAAGACTCTTAGAATGCTTGTGTACAGATATGAGAATTGTATTTTATTTTTTTTAATGAATGAGAATTTAAAATAAAAATGCAGTATCCTGTGTGCATCCAGTCTTCAGTGTGCATGATAATGATAATGTACGTGTTCTCCCTTTCCACAGAAGCAACAGAGCAGGAGGTCTTCCAGCTCTGTGGAGGAGAAAGGAGCAGGCTTTAGTGGGGACCGACCAGAGGACGAAGGTGTTGCAGGTGGATCAAGCCACTGCGTCTCAGTTTGTAAGATGGCGGCTGCCGGCAGCCTGTCGGACGGCAGCGAGAGAGACTCGGGCGCTCAAGACAGCAGCAATGACGCCGACAGCGAGGCCTCTGAGAGCGAGTGGACGCCACGTTCCTCCAACCAGAGCCACAGCCACAGGCACATGTCTACCCCATCATCCACCTCCACCCTCACTCCGTCCCCTACGCCTGTCTCCGCCTCATCTCCTTCTTCATCGTCTTCCACAAGGCAAGGCGGCGCTGTGGAACAGCTAGTTAGCGCCGTCTCTAAAGTCAACCTGAGCTTCAGCTCTGGGGACTGCTCTCCATCTGCACACTGTTCTCCAGAGGAGCACGGAGAAACACAGAGCCGAGACAATCTCCACCATCAGCACCACCAGGGGGCCTTCCAGGCTCTGTCCCACAGTTACACACCCAGTTCCAAGGAGTGCTCCATCCAGTCCTGCCTCCACCAGTTCACCTCTGTGGAGCTGTTGATGGGCAACAACAGGCTGCTCTGTGAGAGCTGCACTGAACGTAGGATGAAGCAGCTGCGCAAGAGCAGCTCAGCAGGTAAAAGAAAACAAGCATCTGGAAGCAGAGTACAATGCTTTGAGGATGAGGAACCAGCATTTTCTTTACAAGCATATTTTAAATTATTTCCAGATTATTGTACATTTGAATCCCAGACCACAGGTTGTCTGTATGCTACACGCAAAATCTTCCATCGGAGTATTCTTCACATTCTTTACAGTTGGTTGTGTGGAGTTGGTATTTTTGTCGTTGTGGGTGGGAAAGAATAAGAACATACACAGAAAATTGTCTGTCCAATCCTGTAGCGGTCCACTTCTTTGTAGTGTGAGTCATAACATACACAGAGCTGAAATCTCAGGCCTTGGATCTGGGGACTCACTCTCATGAGCTGCTGCATGTCTTCACATATCAGGCTGCTGCTCTAAAACGACCGCTCAAGTTTGAACGGACGTCCAGGAATCCATACTGCCCATACTGAGTGGCTGATATTATTTTGGCTTGCTTCTGTGTTTGTCTAAATTACTCAAGTAGTTAATAGTTGTAGCTGACATTACTGTGTTTTTGTGTTTGCATAGATAAGAAAGTGGAGAAGGTTTACACCAGCGCTAGGAAGCAGATGCTCATATCCTCACTGCCTCCTGTCATCACATTGCACCTGAAACGCTTCCACCAGGTAGGCAGCCATAACTCTGTTTTCTTCAGCAAAATCATCAGTAAGTTTGAGAGCCTAATTGTTGATTGGTGTGTGTACGTGTGTGATTTTGTTGGTTTTTTTCTCTCCTTTAAGGCAGGGATGAACCTCCGTAAGGTGAACCGCCATGTTGACTTTCCTCTGATCCTGGATCTGGCTCCTTTCTGCTCTGCGTCCTGCAAGGTTTTACAGTTTAAATTTTCTGAAAACTTTCCTGCACCTTCAGATTTTTTCCGTGACTACATCACTTTGTTGGTTCAGCTTGTAATGAAAGTCCTTGGTTGGTGGTAGTTTTTTTTTTTTTAAAGTTTAGTTTTACTTTTTGCTAATCTTTCTTTCTTTTTTTTCCCACTAGAACCTGGCAGTCGGTGAGCGTGTCCTCTACAGCCTGTACGGGATTGTCGAACACAGTGGCTCAATGCGTGGAGGCCACTACACTGCATATGTAAAAGTGCGCGCTCCACAGAGGAAAACAGAACAACAGCACAAGAACCTGTCAGGTCAGGGGCCAGCTCTCCTGAGCTCTTTCAAGACCTTCTATCTGTTATTTTCTTTCTGTGTTTTTGTAAGCTTAGTCAGTGTTTTGGCAATAAAACCCTGACTCCCCTGTAACCTCAAAGATGTCCTCCACAAAGAGCAGGTTGAATGGAAGTTTTTTGTGTTCTTTGGAGCCATGTTTTTCTCTTTCCCTCTTTCATTTTCTTTTTATATCGTGTCCAGGTTTGCAGAAAAGCTGAAAAATAGCTGAAAACCTCAAGGAAGAAGTTTTCCTTGCTGCTTCCAAAATAATGTTAAGAAATTATGTCTTACAATAGGAGCTTTTAGTTGGCGATGACACACAGGTCTCACATCTCTACAATGAATGCTGACAGACTGGTCAATCGAGCAATTTCTTATCTTAAGGCCTTGTGACATCTCTATTAAATGAAAGTTTGTCTTCCTCAACATTTCTTCTTCCTGCTATAGCTGCTCAATGTAAAAGTATTAAAGTAACTTACTACAATAATTTCATTTTAACTCAGCTAAGCTTGAAAGTATTATTTTGTATATATAATCATGCTTTGCTTTTTTTCATGTGAGAGTAGTTGGTAAAAAAATTTATCTTATTGCCAACATGTCTGCAGGTCCTTTTTAAAAATGTGTTTTAATTAAAGACTTTAAAAAGTATTCAGGTTTTTTTAATTTATGCAGTCTTGTTGCTATAACACGCAGGTAATAGCAGTGAGTTAGCCTGTTGTAATCTGTGACCTTGTTATTTGAGGCTTTCTGTCTGTTTACTTGATGGCCCTGGTCTTACCACTTAGTTACCATAAATCGAGTGTTGTCAGCTCTCAGAACAGAGTTTAAAATGCCCCTTGTGACATTTTGAGGGTTATATAAAGTTTCATCCATTGTAACATATAGAAAATAAGAAGAGCACAATGAGTCCACTTTGAGCTAGTTTCAGCACTCCTTACTGGCTAGCATTATTTTAGCTTTGTTGCTATGGAAGCATGAAGTGACAGCTTGTCCCAATATTTACTCCCAGTAACCCAGTATCTCCTTGTATTTCCACCCCCCGACTCCAGGAGGAGCCTTTATGCCTCACGATGTTGACACTGTGGGTTTTGTTTTTGTTTTTTCCCAGGTGCCAGGGACACCTGCAGCAGCTCCCAGGGCCAGTGGGTGTATGTCAGCGATACCACAGTTCAGATGGTACCAGAGTCAAGGGTACTCAACTCTCAGGCATATCTGCTCTTCTATGAGGAAATCCTCTAACATGACAGAAGAAAGTATTTATCTCTAGAAAACCTCCTTTTGCTTTGTGTTGTTTTTGCAGAAGCCTGTAAACTCCTCTTACTGTATCTTTGGGTGTTTTGGAGGCAAGAAAAGGGAAGGATTTCACTGTATACACCTTTGTATTACTTAAATTGGCACCTTTAAATATTGTAGATGTATAAAGGATAAAAGGATTTTATTTTGTGGCTTAGAGATTTTCATTCATGTTCTGTTTTTTATTATTATTAATATCATCATTACTATGAAAAGCCTGCTCTTTAAAAAGAGGCTAGGTGAAAACCAGAGTGTTATTGAACCTGAGCTGTAACACAAATGTTACGGTCTGTCTCAGCCACAGTCACGTGCCTGAGATGTAAAATGCATGATAGTTTACAACTATAACTAACTGGAAGTGGCAGAATTTTACTGCATGCTAACCTGTACCCGGCGCCTATGAGTTGGTGTCGGTTGCGTGTATTTGTGTGGGTGAGTGAGCGAGAGACCAGTGAATGTAGTTTGAAGGTGCTGTGTACCATTTTCACATCAGTAAATGATCGCCAGCTTAAATCAGACTTGGCAGTCTGGTTGTGTTATGAATGTAAATGCTCCACACAAAATATTTGAATTGTGAGGCAATGGCTTCAGTGAGAGCGTGATCATTAGTGACAGTAAAGACGAATATAGACGAGGAGGAGCCGAGAAGCAGCATTCTGTGGAGTTCACTGGAATCTGTGTTTGTACATTTGAGACACCCAGTCTGAAAAATCAGCCTTGGCTCTGTTGACGCAGGATACACACTGGCTTAACATACTGACTGAAGTTGCCACACAGCACCTTTAAAGAAGTAGCACAACATTATTCTACTTCGGCCTTTTTCAAAAGGATTGTTTTCTTAAAATCAGAATGTATAAATGTCTGACTATCAGTGAATTGAATTTGCCAAAGACAAGTTTGTTTGGTTTTTTATTTCTGCGGCAAGTTTGAGCTGAGTTTCTTTAACATACTCTCCCTCAAGGTCATCGGTGTAGTTCTCCCCCCCCGCAGGCAGGCGCACTTGATGTTTATCGCATCAACAAAGCACTTCTTCTGCCTTCATTGTATTTCAGCTCCACCCGAACACACGAAAGTGTCAGACAGTCAGCACCACAACAGACTTGCTCTTCATTCTCTAATGCCATGAATAAGCTTGAGCATAAAAGAAGAAAAAAATGAGAGAAACATGTTAGAAAACAGTTTAAAGGCTTAAAAAAAGGCTAATAAGAAAAACCTCTTTCTGTAATGTGCATGGGTTGATGTTCTAATGAATGTATTGCCTATTCTTCAAATGTCCATGACAAATGACCTGTTTTTTGTTTTTCTATGAAAATATTTTAGATTCAACTACTTTTATTTCTCCTGCTTTGCCAAACGATTAGACAGAAAAGAGTTCAACGTATGCATCCAAGTTTATGAATTATGTTCGACTGCGACAGAAAAAATACAAAATCTGTGCCTCTCTTCACGGTTAAGAAACCCGTGGATGGTGAGAAGACAACTTGCAATCATATAAAGAGGGATATGCGTGGGTTATTTATGTACAGTATTGCTTACTGTAAGCAAAAACAGTACTGAGTGTATGTAATTGTACATATAGGACAATACAAAACTCATGGTGCTCCAGGCGTGCAGGGTTTCCTTCCTCAAGACAAATTCTTGCTCCCAGAAAAATATTTAAATTTGCTTATGGAATGAACATAAAACATAATGTATAAAAATAAACCTAATTTATGAACAGTATATTCAACGATATTCTTTTTTTTTCTTTAAGCTTCTCTTGTGCAACAGCTCTAGTAGTAGAAAAGAAATCACAATAGATTTAATGTTTTCTGCTGCTAAATTGGTGTCATGCTGGGTTTTGTTTTTTGGGTTGTTGTTTTTTTTTGTTTTTTTTACTGCAAGCAAGATGCCGTCGACAGTCTCCCTCTTCCTATCTCGGCTGTCACTGCGGATCCCGCCGTGCCACATTCAGCCAGTCTTCGCCCGTTATCGGCCGTGACGGGTGCAAAGCAGCACTGCTTCAGAACATGTCGGGAGCTGGTGAAAAGGAGGTGGGTGTGGAATCAGGAAAAAGGGCAACGTCCAAAGACATTCGCCCCACGCGTTCTCTCACTCCCACACGCTGTGACATCCCGGCTGTGCGGCTGGAACATAGAACATGTTGTCAAACCGCCACCAAACAAGACGAGTAAATCTTTTCTGAAGTGCGTTTGTCTATTTTTAAAGGGGGGCTTTTGGCTGGAGGACATGCTGCTGAGGCATTTGATGTGATTTAATCTTGTGTAATGAAAAGCGCCCTCCCTCTGCATGAGACAGTTTTAAGAAACTAATAAGGTGCTGCTGTAGAGCTCGTCTACCAGCAGTGAAGGTTAAATTTTTACTGCTCTCACTGTCAGCCTGGCCCAGCTGCACACCACGCTGCACATGCACTCGCTAATGTATAACACGCTCAACACGTTTTCACATGGAAGCATTCACACACTTGGACTGCACACGCCTCAGGCTTTGTTCTTCACAGGGAAAATGCACCAACACTATACCAACAGAGTACACGATGGTATTAAATCACACCTGCACACGACCTCTTCAAACACACGACATGTTCTCATAAAGTGCTTCAGTTCTGTTTTAGGAAAAATAGTGGGCTCCATCCAGTCTGTTTAATGCTGGAATCCTGCTGATTATGGCTTAATTTATACATGCCAATAAATAAGTCTTAAATTATGCAGTTTGAACCTCCAGAATGACACTAGCACCTGTTTATGCTCAGCAAATGGCTCGATTCCCAAATGGACACAGCAGGTGAAATAAGTATTGAAAGCATCACAGATTTTAGGTAAAAGGAAAAAACATTTCTAAAGGTGCTATTGACATGAAAGTCTTACCAGATGTTGGTAACAATTCACACAGGGAAAAAGTTTTGAATGCAAAGAAAGGTACAGAAAAACCAGAATCAGCAAGTGTTTCAAAGGGGGGGGGGTTTAGCAAGGTGATGATCCCAAACACCATCAGGGAAACGCAAATGGTTTCAGAGAAAGAAAATAGTGCTGCTAAAATGACGCAGCCAATCACCTGACCTGAATCCAACTGAAAGAACGAAACCTCTTGTGTGTGCTCCAATTGTGGGAATTTTGGAAAAACTGTGGTGCATTTGATGGCACCATAACATCACATCAACAAGGTCATGGGTTTGAATCTCCTGTGTGGAGTCTGCATGCTCTCCATTTAATGCCTGGGTTCTTGCCAGGTGCTCCAACTTCCTCCCACAGTCCAAAGACATGATTGGGGTTAACTGGTGATTCTAACTTGGCTGTAGGTGTGAGCTTGAATGGCTGTCTGTGCAGCTGGGATAGGTTCCAGCCCAACTGTGACCTTGAAATGGTTAAGCAGGTGAAAATGAATGGAAGAATTTTCAGAATATAAATATGTCTGAGTTATTTATTTTTAATGTGAACACCAACATTGCTTCATTCTTCTGTTACTCAATATCATAAACCTTAAACTGGTGCTGTTTGCTATTAAACCTATGATATTCCCCATGATACTGATGCTAAAAGTTAGTTATTAATAAAGCTTTGTGAAACAAAAGCTCTGCCACTTGGTTTGGGTGTAAGCTTGATTTGCTTGCCATTTGTAACAGCGTTTTACAGCTGTGCGAATTTCATGTGGGTATCTCCTGTACTTAAGAAAGTAATGAAGGTGAAAAATACTCAAAAAGAGAACACAAATTAGGAAGAACCAAATTTCGACCCAGCATCTTGAACAATAATAAAATATTAAAATGTGACATGCACAATCTGTGGCTGCATACAAATCAAGTGTTTGACAATGAAGTGTTTCATTTTAAATGTGTTATTGGAAAAAAAAAAAATTCAAGCTAAGAAGCCTTTGATGTTAAATGGCTGTGGCTGCTTTTTGTGCAAAATATTCATTCATTACAAATGAATTATTTTCTGCAGTTTTTTTTTTAAACTAGTTAAAATGATAATAATAACTGATGATCTATACTTTGGAAACTATTTAAATAAAAATGTGCAAGAAACATCTTCAGTTCTAGTCTTTGTCAGATTACCTCTAAGCCTCATGAGCTGCTACACAGACATAACCTCCACAGGAATGAAGCATACAGGACTGATATTAGGCTAACCTGCTTACAGCCTTATACTGTTTTCCAGCCGTTTTGGTGCTGAGGCACGTGATCCAACCAGATCGCCAAAGTCACCATAATGATTGTAAATAATAGAGATGATCTGATATGTTTGAGTGTTGGGCTTCATGTTATCAAAATGAATACGGAAGCGCGATGGTCGTTCAGATATGTTGGGTTATTTATTAATAAAAACAGGTATGCTGATGTACATGGTACAAGGAGAAAAAGACACATGAACACATCCATCACTATGAAGTAACTACTTACACTATCTATAACAACTGCTGATATCTAAACCATCCTTAATCTGTTAGTTGTGCTCTTCCCACCTTTCTTTTGAAAGAAAATTAACTACTGACGTCCCACGGTTTGCTTTCTTTCAATTTCCTTTATTATTTTACTTTAGGCTGTTTCATTTTTTTCTATTCTAATTTTGGAAGTTCGCTCACTCAGCTGAGTTTTGTCAGGGAGCTTGATGATAACAAGAAGAAGAAGAACTGCAGAGAAACGAGCAGTCGAAAACAAAAAATAGACGTTTCATTACAGGCTTAGAAGGGTCCCTACAAACAGGAAGGCCCTGGGTAGATTTGTTGTTTCAAATCCAAATGGCTGTGGTTCTGAATGCACATTGCGGCACATGCTCTATACCCTCTATGAGGGCGTACGTTGAAAGGCATTTCGGCATTCCAGTTACATGAAAACTACGCAAGCTATAAATGGGTGCTAAAATCACACTGACATCACCATCTGAAGCCTTTGGCGTGCTGCCTTCACTTGCTGCTCGTACAGAAAAGTTTCAAGTGGAAAGACTTTTTTTTCCTTCCGTTTCATTTTCAGTTTAATCCCATTTATTCAAGGTTTGACAACAAAACTATTATTTGAGGTTAGGAAATGCACCCGTCATAGCTACAAAATTTTAAAATTAATTAAATGTATTTAATAGCTCAAATTAGAACAACAAATTCAACTTTTTTGACATAGGACAAATGAATGTCCAGTTCACAAGCACTGTATTGCACATACAGTCAGAGACTAGATTGAGTATCTCTTCGACCTTTCAAATAATCTTCCAGCAAACTTATACTAACCATGGATACTGAATGATTTGTAACTTTCCTATTTAGTTTGAAGGCAGCAGTTCTTCTTTCGTACTTCCTCCGAGCAGCTCGCCTGTACAGCCATTTTGATTTGCGACCGCATCGCCGGAACGAACCCGTCAGGCAAAGGTGGGAATTCTGTAAACTCAAAGCACAGCTTCAGTGTAAATTTCAGCCACTCTTCTTTCCCATTATGGCCTAATTTAAATGAGTGAACCTTTGCTTGGTTGTTGAGAAAAATGTGGTGCTAACTGCTGGTTTTCAGACACAGCCTAGCCTAGCTAATATTAGCTCACGTTAGCATGGCTAAGCTTTCATAGCTAAAAAAAATTAATTAAAAAAAACAAAAAAGAAACAATGCACAATTCCCGAATTAATTTCAGTATCCTATGTAAGTAACGACACAATGTCTCACATTAGGTAGCATCCTAACGTTAAGAGGGAAGTGTCTCCCACCGTACAGCTAGCCGGTCAGTTTGAAGTAGCGTTAGCACTTTATTGCAGCTTGCAATTTCCATTGCCATTTGGCAAGTGTAATTCTACACTGACACACCTCTCCATGTTGAGAGTGCACAATACAATTAAATGTAGCTGATCTGGGTGTTTCAGGTGTAAATCGTGAAAGGAGCAATGTGGGACCAGGGAGGACAGCCCTGGCCGCAATGGCCTCTTAGCCAGCAGCAGTGGATGCAATCTTTTCAGCATCAGCATGATCCAGGTTAGTGAGTGATGCTCATGCACCACAAATGGCATTTTTGCTCCCTCAATAAAAAAAAAAATCTAAATATTTTACAATGGATTCAAAAACTGCACTGGCAACTAGTCTTAATGCACTTTTTTCCAGGTCAAGTGGACTGGGCAGCCCTGGCGCAAGCATGGATAGCCCAAAAAGAGTCTACAGGAGGAGAGCAGCAGAACATCCAGCCCAATGGTCAGGACATCCCAGGCCTCGAATCTGTTGGACAGAATAATCACAGCAACTTTCAGGGTGACCCAGCATTTGGCAGAATGTGGCAACCAGGTACACAATTAAGCCTTTGAGCCATGGCTCTCCCCCTGGGAAAAAAAAACAAAAAACTGTGGAGATTTCTCTTGTGGCTTGTTTAAGTATTTTGTGTTTAACAGAATGGGGAATGCATGGCCAGCCCCCTCCTCCTCCACCCCCTGACCAGGCCTGGATCCCTCCAGGGTCAGGACCAATGGATGTGGTGAACCCCAGCGAGGACAGCAACAGCCAGGACAGCGTGGAATTCAACTCTGAAGCCCACCATGGGGTTTACCCCCAGAACAGCCATGGGTATGGGGCACAGCCCGACAGCTACGCCATGGCCCCCATGGCCATGAACCAGTTTGATTATCAGGTATGCAGATGCTACGGTAGAAACTGTTGAAGCGTTTTGGTTTTAGTGTGACAGCCAAGTAGCACGAGAAGGAGCAATCCATAGACACTCTGCCGGGTCCGAGCATCTAGGCGTATCAGTCGTTTGCTTTCTTGATGCTGTGCAGAGGAAGTGTTGGCTTGTTGAGGATCCAGCATGGTTTGTTATTACTTTATTTGTTGAGTTTTTTTTCTTTTCCCCTTTTAACCCAAGTATACCTTTTAGCTCAGTAAGGAGTGGGGAAAGACAACAGCAACCCCATACCTAGTGACTGCCAAAACAGAGGACCTTAAGTACTTAGAACTGACTTTAATTTTGAGTTTGTGCTGTCTCTCAACAGCATGGAGCTGCCTCATCATTTGCTCCGACACCAGCAAGCTTCCACTCCCCGTACTGGCAGGGTCCTCCTCAGAACAGACGAGATGCCAGACCGCCTGGGTTTCGAGACAGGCCAAGATCCCCTATCCAGCTCCCTGTCAAACCTGAGGCCCCAGCAGCACCATTAGGTGAGTCCTGATGTCTGAATTTTTTATTATTTTTTTTAGTTAATTTATTTAAATTCCTGAACTTTCTAGAAACATTTCAAGAAAATGGTATTGAGGTATGAGATAAATATCAGTAGATGACTATATGTTTAAATAATCGAAGTCCTTATTCCACCTGTGTTGGCTTCATTTTATATGCATACAAAAGGTATTTATAAAAATTTGGTTGTTTAAAAAAAGAGTTAAATTTAAATAGGTGATAGCTGTAGAAACCGATGCACCATTATTAATACAACAACTTCTTTGTGTACATGGATTTGTACTGGAATAGTTTAATCGTTTGTAAAATATATGTGGATAACACGTTTGATCTCCAGATGCTGTAAAGAGACGCACACTACCTGCATGGATCAGAGAAGGTCTTGAAAAGATGGACAGGGAGAAGCAAAAGAAGCTGGAGCGCGAGCGGATGGAGAAGGAGCGTGCAGAAATGGCAAAAGATGACGTTAAAGGCCATGAGGCTGATGAGGGTGGTGATGGCCCACGTCTGCCCCGCAAGAGTAAATTTGTAAGGAACTCATTTAAGACCCATACTGCAAATAGTTTTGTTTTCCCTCTTCATCTGTAGCAATGATTGGCTATGTTTTCTTGATTGAAACTCATTCTTCTCTTCTGTTTGCATCAGGACAGTGATGATGAGGGCAATGATGATAATGACAACGAAGAAAAGATTTCACTAAAGAAAGCATTTTCTGCGCGGAGTCCCTCGCCCCCTGCAGAAGACAGTGAACCTGAAATGACTGAGGAGGAAAAGGAATTCCAGCTGGTCAGTTTGAACTTTCAAATTACATTCAAGTAGTCAGATTTGAGTGTGATTGTGTAGGTTCTCAGTCCGGGTCATGGCAGTTTTGAGTGTTCGAAAAGGAGGCAACTGGACTTCTTTTCTGATTTGTAGAGGTGAAATGTGTTTACAAACCAAAAATGTCCAGTTGACTCCTTTTTGAGCGCTTGATTTTAATCTAATTGTTGAAATTGATAAAATATTGAGATGTTTGTTAATTTGTCCTTGTTTTAGATGGTGATGACAAAAACACTCCTGACAGAGATCCTTCTTGAGGTCACAAATGAAGAGATCCTGCATGTGGCTAGAGATACTCACAGGAAAGCCACTCGAGGTCTGGTCTTATATTTTCCTCTTTTTGCATTATCTCTGCTTGTCACAAAAACATTATGTTTAAATCTGGACAGAATTCGTTACGTGCCTCTTAAAATTACTCCGTAACACCCTGTAAGTGAGGGTGACTGAGCAGCATACATCAGAGTATGTCTGTCTGATATGCATTTCCAACCATTCTCTGCTAATGCATCAGGACACAGCAGAGCAGTGTTTGTCACAGACAGTATTGAAAACCTGTCATGGTATTGGAGGTGCTGCTGAATGGCTGTAAGACTGAATAAAGTCTCAGCGCTGACTCACCTGTAGATACAAGAGACTTCCTCCAGTGAAGTGACTGTGCATTAGTACAGATTGGTTCTTTCGCTCCTGTCCGACTGTTTGACTTGGATGTGTGACAGAAGTTTGTTTGTTAACCCTCTCTCTTTTCTCCATTTCTTTTGTTTTATTTTATTATTTTTTTCTCTTGTTACCAATGGCAGCTCTTGTGCATAGTGCTTTATCTGTGGCCCCATCCCTTTCTCTAGCGACTCTTGCCTTTGAGAAAATGGCAGTATGTGTTTTAACATGTTGTTCCTGTTGTTGATGTGAATCAAAGCTCCTGCAAAACAGCTGGCACAGTCAAGTGCACTGGCTTCTCTGACCGGTCTCAGTGAGTATCCCTTTTTCTGTCACTGGTGGGGAGGGAAGGGAAGTTTCTTTGATTTATAGTCGGGGTTATTAGTCGGAACGTGGGAAAAGCTGTTGGCACAAAGCGTGACACCCAATATTTCACTGCTACTATTTAAGGCAAAAGTGGCATCTGACTTGCTTTTTAGATCTGTGCTTTGAAATTAGAAGCATGCTCTCAAAGACATTACAGACTGTTGAAAGTGTTTAAGAGCTGTATGTGTACTCTTTGTTAATAAGAGGTTTACTGGTGTGAAGTATAAAGTTAAACAAGATTAAGTGCCTTTCATGGGGACTAGGGCTGCCACAAACGATTATTTTGATAGTCGACTAGTCACCGATTATTTTTGCGATTAGTCGACTAATCAGATCATCATCCATTGGATGTACAGCGTACAGCTTATTGCACCAGCAGCATCTGGTCTTATATAACTATCATTAGCTTACAGCTTGAAGTGTTTGTGCTAACTAAAAATAAAGACAATATGGTAGTTTATTAATTTTTAATGAAATTTGCAGATTGTTTCGGTGAAGTTTAATAAACTCCTTGCTTTCTAAAATATAACAGGACACCGGAGTATATTCTCCAGCGTCTCACACTTCTGATGATCAGCTGTCTGCTTGACAGTTTTAGCTGTGCAAAAACTATAACTTTAATCTCAGCCAAACTGATTTACTCAGGAACAAATAAAATACTAAAGAAAGCCAAACAATAACATTTTTAAGTTATCTAAGTGACTTATATATATGTTTAACCTGACTAGCGAAAGACGGCGGTGGGTTTGAAAACGATTTGCCGGGAGTCCGGTGTTCTCACCGCGCTAGTGACCTAGCCCCCGGCTAGCTAACGAGCTAGTGGGTAACAGATGTCTCCGAAAACGTCGGAGCGCTTTTGAAAATATGTGGTGTCCTGATAAACTGAGCAGATATTTGAGGTTTACACAGCTACATTCTCGCCTGAAAATATGTTAAACGTTTATTTTGTGACCAAGAAAGAATAATAAGAATAACATTAAAACTAACTAGCTGCCGCCATTGTTGACAACTGCGCTGGGCTGCGCTATGAATTCTGGGACACAGCTTCTTCTTCGGGGTTTAACGGCAGCTGGCATCCTTGTACATGCAGTGCTGCCATCTTCTGTTTCATTCCGTTATTACACTCTTAAATCCTGCTACTTATTCCTGCGTCTTTTGTGATCTTACAAAGCTTCAAACGATGCGTCGACTATTAAATTAGTCGTCGACGATTTTAATAGTCGACATAATCGTGACTAGTCGACTAATCGTGGCAGCCCTAATGGGGACCTTGAGTTTGGATTGAGTGGTTTCATAAGTGGAACCTGATTTGAGAGCGGATCTTAACAGTTTCCAACACTCAACAACCTGGGGGCTCTGTTGTGGCAGGCGGGCTCGGTGACTATGGTTCAGATGAGAGCGAGGATGAGGATGGCCGTAGCGTCCGAGGATCCGAATCCTCAGACACAGATGAGGAAGAATTACGTCACCGCATCCGGGAGAAGCAGGACGCGTTCCGCCGCAAAGAGCGGGAGATGCAGCTGCTGCAAGAGAAACAAGCTCAGGAGGCGCTGCTAGCACGTGGTAAATATTAAATGTCATTTGTGCAATGTGTGTTACTAGTTCACTTTTAACCTGAGTCTTTGTTTTCTGTTTGTACAGAAGAGATGGCAAAGGAGAGATTAAGTAAAGAAAGGGGGGAATATGATGAGAGTCAGTCAGAATATCCACACAAACAGGACATGAAAGAGAGGGAGGCAGAGCCCTTGGCAGACAGGCGCAGGTCCCGTAGTGAGAGGGAGGGTAGTGAGGGAAAGCATTCAGGCAGAGGGAAGGAACGCTCAGGGAGAGGCAGCAGCGATTCTCCCACCAATGGTCACAGCAGCAGCTCCCGCTCCACCTCCAGCCACAGCAGCAGTCGATCTTCCTCCTCCTCATCTTCTTCCTCGGTATCTTCCCGTAGCTCCTCTCGATCTTCCTCCCCGCGAAGGAAAAGGAGACGTAGTCGCTCCTCATCCCACAAAACCCGGCAGCGCAGCCGCAGCCACAGCTCACACAGGCATCGTAGTGATCGCAGTGAGAAGGGCAGGGACAGGAGGAGGAGCAGTGCAGAGCGATCAGGCCGCCACAAGAAAGATCGGAGTGATTCCAGGGAGCGCAGGAGTCGAAGGAGTAGATCTAGGTCCAGAGACAGGGCCAGAGAGAGGGCCAGAGGAAGTCGCAGTCGCAGCAGAGACAGGGAGAGGGATAGAGAGAGGAAAAGGAGTCGGGAACGCAGGGACAGCAGTCATAGTCGCAGCAGCAAACATAAACAAAAGGCCTCTAGTAAAGACAGAGAGAGGAGGAGGGAAAGGAGTCGTAGTCATGAGAAAGACAAGAAAAAGAAGGATAAAGATAGAGACAAAGAGGTGGATAAAAAGAAGGAAAAGCCAAAGACCAAAGAGAAGGAAAAAGGGAGCTCTGTAGTTAGTGAAGAGAATGGCAAATCTAAGAAAAGGAAAGAGAGCGAGTTAGGAACCGATTCTCAAACTGACAAGCACTCGCGACATGATAGTAAAGCCAGCAAGAAGGGCTCGGCCAAAGCTAGCAAGAGGCACTCAGACTCTGACTCAAGTAGATCCCCCTCCCCTGAAGTTAGCAAGGAAAAAAAATATAAGAAATCCAAACGTAGTCGCTCAAGATCGACGGAAAAATCTCACAAGTCTGGTAAGAAGGCAAGCCGCAAACACAAGTCTAAGTCGCGATCAAGGTAGTATTCGTTTTTTTCTCTTTCAAAATACTTTATAATACTGTTTTCATTGTGATTTCTCTCGAGTCTTTGATCTGTTGTAGTAGCTGAGAGGAAAATGTTGGCTGTTATGAAAATTTAATGTTTAATACAGCTACACGTGCCTGACTGTGTAAAGTCAGGTCTCATGAATTAAAGGCTTAAATCTTTCACAACGGTTTTCTATGTCAAATGCAAATATGCCATGACTGAATACTAGCAAGTACCGCTTCCCTAGAGCATCTGCCTGATTTGTCTGGTTCCTGGCCAAAATAGAGGGCGAAAATGTCAAATTGAGCCAAACAAACAAATTTGTCTTTTCGCCATGTTCTGCAGTTTAATTTGCATCTGTAGAATTTGTATAACATCAGTTTTTATGGAAGTTTTCTGCCATATTTATAGTCTTGACAGTATTTTTGGTGAAACGTGTTTTGTTCTGTTGTGCACTGCAATCAGTGTCATTAGTGCAGGAATAATGTCGTGTTCATAACTTTCTTTCAGGTCGACGTCTCCCTCCCGTCGTAGCAGACGCTGAGGAGCACAGTCACTGCCCTGATCTGTGCACTTTGCCATTTTAAATTCCATGAGTTGAACAGGCTTGTCTCATTATAGAGGCAGTTGTGTAGGTGAAAACCCCCTCATACTTTTCTTTTACTGTAAATATGTTCTTTTTAAAGTATGCCTGAAGAACAAGTTTGAATGGTAGGAGTTTCCATTATCATGCACAGTTTAATTACACACTAAAAAACTCAAGTGAAACTGTGTATATTTTAAAAAAAGATTAACTTTTTCTCCAATTATTGTAAGATGTCTAATAAACTGTTTCTTGTCTTGCCTCACTACCTCTCTGACCTTAATTCAGTATTTACTAACACAGTATTTAATGATGCGTGTTGCAATTGCATTAAACTTAACCATACAAAGCAGGATCCTGCTACTTCCCAGAGATTACAATAATTCCCACTTTAAGGCTGCATGTGTTCAGCTGTCAGTGCTGCTGGATGGAAGTAGTGTTGCAAAAACCGTGCATTGATAGAATGAATGGTAGAAAGTAACTTAAAACATTTTCTCAGTTTTCTGAAGAACGGTTGCTTTGTCCATAAGTATTTACAAGTTGTGCTACTTCTGTTCCACTAGGTACTGCAAATGGTGCACTTTGTATTCCTTACCATATTTTATATAAGTTTTAGAGTGTCACTTTTTAAGCTAAATCTACAAGTTTGTTGCTGTTTTGTTATAGATAAAGCAATGCAGCAATATTTAAGTGATTAAATAAGTTATTTTAATCAAATCAATTTAGATCTACAACATCAAAATGTAATTTAGAAATCTAAAAGGTTGTTTTGTATAAGAACTTTTACTTTAGGAAAAAAATATTTTTTGATGCTGTAGTTAGGATAATGGTTTCTGTTTAAAGCATCAAATTGCTTGTTTGTTCATACTGAAAAACAGTTATTCAATATAAAATATTAACACTTCAATAGTTTCACTTCTTACATAGCACATCGTTAAAGGCTCTCAGCTGCAGGTGAGCCTGAAAATTGTGCTCAGTGTTTGGTACACCATTGTTTCTGATCTTTTTTTTTCTTTTTTTTAAATCCTGGAACATAAAAATATAACATGAGCACATCCAGACAGTTTTCTGAAAGGTGATGCTTGGATTTGGCCTTGGAAAAAAACAAAAAAAAACAACTCTTCATGTCATGCATCCGAACACTGAGTCCAAGCGCTGACGAGGGAGCACAGGGGAGCACAGGTTAGTGTACCACATGAGTACTTGAAGCCTGTGCAGGTTAAATGCTTAATCACATTTAGAATTTGGAGACAACAGTCAACACAAAAATCTTCATCTCACGTCCCTCAAACCATTCAGATGTTTCCACTGTGCCAGAAACGCTCTTGTCATAGGTGATCTTACTGTTTTGTTCCACATGTGAACATAATACAAGTTATCACAAATTACACCCTAGTAGTAAAAAAAATAGTCATCAGTAACATATGATTGGCCAGTGAAGTTATCAGTTTTGGTTTTTCCCCAATGAGTAAACTTTTTTTTCTGTTTGTACAGAGATGATTGGCACTTTAAAAAAATGAAACTAGTTAAATGTTTGATCAGGCATCACAACTGAGAGCATGACTCCCACGAATCCATTTTAAAACATAAATTTAAAAAAAACTGGGAACAAATAAAGCTGTCGAACTTTCATTTCCTACTGTGCAAACACTGATTTTTAGTGAGTGGTTTGCAATATCCGATTTCTTTACTGATGGATCCTATTAACCTGCAAGTGATTACTGGGTAAAGTGTATTGGACAAATGAAACTAACCAAAGTCATTAGACTCTACTTTGTCCAGTTGGTCAGGTCTCAACTGGGACTTTTTAATTTTTAAACAATCAAGGAAGAACTTGGCATACTTTTACTGCTCATATTTATTCTTTCGAATACCATAGAGCAGACACAAGCAGTCAAAAAAGAAAACTGGCATAGCATAAAATTAAATACATAAAATATAAATAGATGAAGAGTGGCAGAGGCACTGGGTCCTTAGCAGCTCAAGAGGACATGGGGAATAATTGAAAAAGATAGTCAACGTCAATGATGACGAAACTGAAAATAGTAACTGTAATCTGGAAGCAGGCTTTACAGGGGAGCATCTCGCTGGTTTTACCTGAGAGGCCCGAGAAACTAGAGTGGAGAAGTGGGCTCATCTCCAAAGGCAGAGGAGGGCAGCAGTGCAACGGCGACGGTGAGAGCTGCGCTTAAATCTCAGCGTAGAAGAAGAAGGAAACCCAGCGACGCTGAACTCCAAAGACGAAGAAGACTGTTTATTATGAACTTCACAGCTAGTACCTCGATGGTTTTATGACATGTACTCCAACAAGTTTCGCCGCCTCATGTTAGGGCTGCACTGCCTTAAAACGACCGCTGTTTGTGGCCTGGTCCAGAGGGCCGCTGGTCGAAGCGGGTTCGGCTGGACTGCGGTGTGTAAACAGCGGACGCTGTGGCTGCAGAGGAGCGCCTGTCGGGAGATAGAACGACGTGCTGTGCTCCGTCAAAACGGGTATTTAGCAGACACACTCGTGTGGTGACACCTTCCTTTCCAGTGCCACACTGTATAAGAATATTTGGGGGACCGGAAGCAGGGCTAGAAATCAGTATTTTTTTTTTTCAAAAGAAAAAAAGAAACTAAAACTCAGTGAAATTTAGCAGCATACAGCTACTGCTTAGACTAAGAGGTCCGACGAGGCTCACCCTGGTAGCTCTACGACTCTGGACAGCTGATACATAGTGCATCATAAATATGTTACGGAAACAATTCTAATTACTACTCTGAAATTTAATACAAGCATCCTTTTGCATCCAGAAAGATAGTCAGGTTTGTCATTTTGTTAAATGAACTGGACTGATTTGTGAAATGTGTGATGCTCCTCCAATACTCCGATACTTTATAGTCAAAGTATCTTAAAGTTGAGTACCTTTGTGGATGGCTATCATATTAGAAAGGCTTCCAAGCAGATTATCTCTGCACAAACCGATTCATTGCTTACAGACACGATTTTCAGTGTCTTGATGTGTCCTGTGGCTGAACTCTTTTCACCATTTTTTTTTTAGAACACTAAAAATGCTGCCTTTTTCTTTTACTCAAGTGATAGCATTTTGAGCATGTGACTTATGCATGAACTAAAAAAACAAAATTTGGCACAATTCAGCATTTGTAAAAATTTGCACGTCACCAGAGATTGCATCATTACCGAACCATTTTACACGTTTTTTTTTACATGTCTTTACTTGGTTTTAGCAAGATGAACTGAATGAAATGGGTACTGAGGGTTAAATACCAGCACAACCTTTTGTTTTAGAATTTGCATTTGCGATTTGCATCTTCAGAAACTATATGTTTGATGTCAGTAGCAAAAGGGCTTGGTATTTTGCTTGTTAGATTAACTCATTTTCTTCCGTTTTACTGCACTCAGTGTGTCCAAAGTATGATGAGCACAGCAGAATGCAAAATACTGGATAGGATAAGAAAAACAGTAAGCTCACATATGAGAGCCAATGATACTGATATTGGTACATAGCCCAACACAGTGCATCCAGAAAGTACACGACTGCTGGTGTTTCATCATGTTACATCCTCATTCCAAAATGATTAAATTCATTATTTACCTAAAAAGATCCACACAATACCCCATAGTGACACGGTTAATAAAAGGTTTGCTTTAAATTCTTTTAAATTTACTAAAAATAGCAACCAAATATGTTCATATATGTATTCAAAGCCCCCGCTATGACACTCAAAATCATGTACATCCTGGTTCCACTGGTCATCTGATGATTCTATAACTTGATTGGAGTCCACCTGTCTAAATAAGGCCCCACAGTTAACAGTGTATGTTGGAGCACAAACAAAGCAAGGAATTGTCTGCAGACCTCTGACACAGGATTTTATTGAGGCACAAATCTGGAGAAGGTTACAGAAAAATTACTCTTCATCAAAAATATCACCATCATCTGTAAATAGAAGTTCTGCCTGAGTCAGGTAGGTGACCAAGAAAGCGATTGTCAGTCTGACAGCTCCAGCGTGGAGAGAGGAGAAACTTCCAGAAGGATAATCTTTTCTCCAGCATTACGCCAATCAGGCCTGTATGGGAGAGGGTCAGACAGAAGCCAATTCTCAATAAAAGGCACAAGACAGCCCACCTGGAGTTTACCAAAAGTCACTTGAAGGACTCTTAGACCATGAGAAACAAAGATTGAACTAAATGCTAAACATCATGTCTGGTGGAAACAAGGTATCGCTCATCACCTGGCCAATACCATCCCTACAGTGAAGCTTGGTGGTGGTAGAATCATGCTGGGAGATGTTTTTTTGGCAGCAGGAACTGGGAGACTAGTCAGCCTTAGCTTGGATCGCAGACTGGGGCGAAGGTTCATCTTCCAACAGGACAACAACACTAAGCACACAGCCAAAATAACAAAGGAGTGACTTTAGCCAGAGCCCAGACTTGAACATGATTGAAGTTTGAGATCTGAAAATGGCTGTGTACCAACTCCCACTCTGTCCAACCTGATGGAGCTTGAGAGTTTCTGCAAAGAAGAATGAGAGAAACTGCCCAAAGATAGGTGTGCAAAGCGAGTAGCATCAAACTGAGCAAAGACTTTGAATACTTACATGGCATGTTTTTTTTCTATTTTTAATAAAATTGCAAGAATTTCAAGCAAACCTTTTTACTCATTATGAAGTGATAATCAAGTCCATGTTGGAATAAAGCTTTAACATGACAAAATGTGGAACAAGTGAAGTGCTGTGTATACTTTTTGGAATATGTGTGCAAACAGCTCGACTCCACACACTCAACACAGCTGTCGGGCTACTCAGCTGCAGGTTCTGGAGAAGAATTTTGAATCAAAAAGTATAGTGAGATTTTTATTATTTATTATCGACACTATAGAACAGTCTTTTGTTGGTTCCTTGTTTATTTGGCTTGGTTGTTTCTACTTTAATGGCTGTTTTTTGTTTGTTTTTTTTCCACATGCAGCGTTCGGTCAGCTTCTCACAGCACCGTGGACCCTGATGAACTGAGGAAGTTCCAGTCGTTGGCAAACAAGTGGTGGGATGAACAGGGAGAATTTGCAGCTCTTCACGCCATGAACGACCTGAGGGTGCCTTTTATACGGTACACAATCCGCCCGTCAATCTTCATCAGAGGCGCCAACAGATGGTGTCAACGTAACATAACCCAAAGGAAAGCCGGGCGGCCTCGTGGTATCTGAAAGCAACTTGTGAGGATACAAGGAAAAATAAGAGAAATTGAAAGTGACAGGGTTCTTCCAAATATCAGTACATTTTCAGCCAATAGTGTTTCAGCTGCTTTGGCTCTACACGTGTGCATGTTTTGGGGGTCGGCTGGGGCTGTTTTGATTGATAAGATCTGTTGTTCAGGACCCTTTGCTGTAATCATGACAGCCATCCAGCCAAGAGCCCAGTGCTGTGTTCCCCTCCCCCACCCTGGGATCTTCTTGGTGGTGGTGGTGGTGATGATGATGTGTGCTTATGGTGACAGTATGACAGATCTAGTGTCAGTGATGTCTGAGTGGGGATGATTTGCCCAATAAGATTTTACCCTCAGGGCAAGTTGAAATGAGAGACAGCAGCAGTGCTGCCACTGTTGCTGCTGGAGCTCTGCGACTCTGATAGTTCATCCTGCCAGGGTGCCTTATTTTCTTCATTGTTTCAGTGTGTGCTTTAGTTCTGTAATACATGGTGTTGTACACAGACTCAGGATCTGTGCAGATACCCCGTGTAGTAACCAAATGCAATGTCTTTAACAAAACAGGGTTTAGTGTTTGATTTGCCTTAGTTATTAGCAAAATGGTCTATTTTGTCCTCAAAATGTTACACTGACAGCAATACAGTGAATCATAACTATACATGCAATGGTGACAAACTAAAGGAAAAAAATCTGCCCTTTATTGTGAGGAATTCAGAGTTTCCATCATACTTGTCCTCTTATCAAAGGATACAGATTTATGGGAGTGGTCTTTTCCAATATGGCAGTTGTAACCTTCTGTAGGACATGAGTGGGTCACTGAAAGGTTTGATTATTATGAAAATGATGCGAACCATATGCTACAGTTTTCACAGTCAGCTGATCTCAACGAAGTTGAACACAGAGATATTTGGATCCATATGATAGATGGCTTACTCTACCAGCATCACCAAAGTGAGGGAACACAGTATGATAGGGAAAAAATGTAGAGGTCATTATTTGACTTTTTATTCATTGTGTATGCAAATTTACCTGTGTGACAAAATGTTTACCCACAGTTTCTAAAATATAAAGTTGGAAAACACTCAGAAATACTTCAGGTTTGAGACTGAATTTCTTTTTGGGGTTTTTGGTTCATTAAGTCAAAGTAAATTTTATGAAAATAATCACTGAGTTCATGCTGACGGTAATGGTTTATCATGTGCTGATAGTTCAGCAGTAGCTTTTGTCTGGCTCTGTCTGGGTGGTGGTAGTGCGAGGAGGTAGTTAGATGGATGTAAGTATATTTTGGCACCTTAGCAGAGCTTTAATGACGAGCATGATGTGCAGTCAGGTCTCAGCCTGTTCCCATGTTTCGGGCCTCAGGCAGGAGGCTGTCGGACTGTATATCAGGGAAGGAAGTGAGGATGCTTGTTTGCTGGCTGACACTGTTGCTCGGAGCGATTTGAGAGAAGATGGTGTAATACACCATGGAGTTACCCCTACACTTCCTCATGCTAAGCGGCTTCTCATAGACTTTGGAGGTTCACAATTTCATATCTGCCCACTGTTCTTTTACTTTTAAGCGTTAGGTCTGTTGTAGAGTATTCTGAAATATCTTGAAGACTTGGGAATGGGAGATATATTTTTACCTTGCACAGGGATAACCTGCTGAATGTGCACAGAGCGCGCCATCCCGGGAAGCCACTCGCAGGACTGAAGATCCTGGACGTCGGTTGTGGAGGAGGCCTGCTCACAGAGGTAAAAAGCGTCCGAAAGCTGCAGACTCAGAGCAAACAACAGCGCCAAAGAAAAGCGTCTTTCCTGCTACATATTATCTGTCTGGGCGCAATTGTTTCAATTGCTACCTTTCACGTCACATTGAGTCTTTTCTTCCCTCGTGCAGCGTAAATATGTGCCTTTGATGTGCTTCAGTGCCAGGCTTCTCGCATGCATACGCAGCAGAGCCTGGATAAACATTTCAACGTCAGCCCGGTGCTCGTTCTGCTTTGATCTGACTGGTCACGGCGTGGTGGATCGGACAGTCGGTCGTTTACAGTTGTTTATCTGTTTGTTAGCACTGATAGCTGCATGACTGGGACGGAGCTTTGATGTGAGCTGAGGACTCACCAGCTGTGCTGTGTGATCTCTGAAGACAAAATCAGGTCCTGTTCTTATACAGCTCCGTCACACAGGTTGTCTTATTGAGACACAGACACACATGATAAGAGCGCCTGTTAAGGCTGTGACTGTTATTGTGTGTCTGACCGTCTCTTAGCTAACAGTCCTACCATCACACGGGATCAGCAGCGGAAGGATGGATATCAGGCCCCTGGGCGAAAAAGCTCTTCAGTCAGACTTGGATGTTTAGCTTTTGTCCACAGGAGGGCACCGTTCACACCAAACCCTTATTTAGTGCATGTTCCTGCATATCGCTGCTATGTTTTTCCCCACTCTATTTACAGTGCCAGCACAGCGTCTTGTGGAGATGAAATGATGCTTTACTACCATGATTGATATTGTTTTAAATTTCATGAGTTGTTGTTGTTGTTGTTGTTGTTGTTTTGGGTTTCTTTTACTCAACAACCACAAAATCTCTTGTATTAATTGACATGTTTTAGATATATTATAAAAGCCTAACATTGAATTCAAATAACTCTCATTAGACCTACACTGTGCTGTATTTACCTGCATGTAAAACAACAATCCCCATTTACTAGTTCTTCTTCTTATGAAGATGGACAGGTTATGGATGAGTGTGGATGAAGTGAATGATGGAAGTCAGGAAATTTTCTTTCTCTCATTAAATTTTGTATTCCAGAATTTAATAGTTCATGCAAATCGGTGCCTATTACCCCCCAGTGAATATATTACTGTAGATAAACACAAGGCTTGTGGAAATGTGAGTTCCAACACATAATCAGTGACTTCACAGTCAAATGAGCACAGCATCCTGAAGAAGACAGGTTAGATAACAAAGCAGTAACATTTCAAGTTTGTTAGTACAACATTATTTGTGTGTAAGAGTCAAGTTTTTCTACTAAGACTAAGTAAAATATGAGTTATTGTGATACAGATATATATTTTTTTTATAATGCAAGACAAATGTTGCTCATATTGTTAGCTGTTGTGGTTGAACAGTGACTTATTTTTTAAGTATTTAGCATAGTTAATATGATTGATGTATAATGTTATATTTGTCATCCAAAGAGGACAATGAAAAATCGTATTCTTATTCCTCAAAGCTAATGCAACTAATATATTATTCATTTAAAATGTGTGCTTTGTCTACTTTTATCATTTTTAATATGGTTTTGTACTGTCTGTTCTTCTTTTAAGTGAATCGTATTCGGCTCTGCTTTTTAAAAAAAAAAGTTTGACGTGCAGTTCTCTGCTCCTCATCCTCCTCCAGCCCCTGGGTCGTCTGGGAGCTAAAGTTTTGGGTATAGATCCAGTGGAAAACAGCATTGGCACCGCCCAGCTGCATTCGTCCTTTGACCCGGACCTATGTGAGCGGGTGTCCTACCAGGTGTGCACCCTGGAAGAGCTCTCAGGAGGAGAGGATGAAGGAGCGGGACACTTTGATGCTGTGGTGGCGTCTGAGGTTGTGGAACATCTGGCTGACCTGGAAACGTTCGCCTTCTGCTGCAGCCAAGTGCTAAAGGTGCTGTTTGTTGTTTTATTGTTTCGTTTTGTTTTTTAATACTTTGACTCTGATATTTGTGTGTTAATACTGCACTTGTGTTTGCATATCAGTTAGAGGTTCCCTCTCTCTGAATTAGACAGTTATGGGTGCCCGAGTCAGCACCGGGCTGGACGGGGTCTGTGGATGACCTGCTGTGTTTTTCTGTGTGTGCCTTGTACTTATCATTGAAAAGTTTCAGTGAAAGCCGTGGTCCATACTGCAGCCTGGGGGTCAGAATCTCCTAGGTTAGTGGGCCAAAAGTAGCTGAGAGGGGGGGGAAAAAAAAAGCTTAATACAGGAGGTTAAGTCATGACTGGAATTCTTTCTCTCTCTCTGGTCTAAATCTTTCTTCTGCACTTTCATTAAAAAAAAACCCAAACACAATAATGTTTAATATTTAGTATTTACTGTTATATTTCCATATATCATCGTGATGTTGTTTATTGTATTGCTCTCGTTTTCTTCTGCTTGTTTTCTTTTTTCTTTCTCAACAGGTGATCCAGGTGATTGGTATATGTATTTTTTTTTATTTTTTTTTGTCTGCTTATTTAGTTGGTTTTTTTTTTTTTTCCCCTTTATCCCCGTCCCTCTTCTCCGCTGTTTTTTTTTTTTCACCCTCTTCCTTTCTCCCTTTTCTTTTCTTCATTCAAGTCTGTCCCATATCTAGCAAGTGAAAATAAAAAAATAAATTAAATAAACAATAAAAGGTGAATCAAATAGACCATTACGGCAAGGCTGGGATGGTCAGTTTGGTAAAGTAAATCCGTTGGGCATCTTTCCTCGCCTTTAGACAATAATTCTGATGGCAAAAGAGCCAAACGGGACAGGCGAAAAGAAAAAAAAAAAAAAAAAAAAAAAAAAGAAAGGAAAAAAAAAAAACCCCCAAACATTTAAATGTACTTTTCTTGACCACGCATACATATATTTTTTTGATGCTCATGCTTTTATTTATTTTTTCTCTCCCCCCCTGTTCAACCTATTTTTCTTGGCCTTGTTGAACTTTGAGGTTTGGCATCCTTCCAGATCTCGCGCGCTGGATTTTGTCCTCTGAAAGCCTTAAATCCATTCTATAAATACCCTGCTGCATCTCGTAGAAGAGCTCCTCCCTTGTATATCACCTGCAGAGGTGTCATGAAATGTGTTTCCAGAAGTAACGCAGTCTATTTAATTTATATTTCATGAATCAAACCTTTCCATTTTTGCTCCCTGTGTGCAGCCAGGTGGCTCACTATTTATCACGACTATAAATAAAACCAACCTGTCCTACGTGCTGGGCATTGTTGTAGCGGAGCAGCTGCTGCGCATCGTGCCCGACGGGACCCACGACTGGGAGAAGTTTGTCAGCCCAGTAGACCTGGAACGCCTCCTGGAGTCTCGTAAGTCCCTTTGGAGGGAGGAAAAAAAAGAAGCTCCCACTGATTATAGAAAACAGACTAAAAATGCAAAGGTTTTTTTTTTTTTTAATAATTAAGTGGGCAAATCTATGTGGAACTAAGTAAATATACCATATTACAAAAGGTCGCTACAAGATGTAAAAGTTTTTTTTAAACAGCAGTAAATTTTGAGGATTTCTGTGTCCATAAATTGTCTGCAAAGCTCATTTTATAATTCGTGTTCAGGAGTAGTGCAAAAATAAAAATCTAATTTTGCCTTTTGTGTTGACATCAGTGTCTTCCTTCTTTGTTAGATGGTTTCTCGGTGCAGTCTGTCAAAGGAATGCTGTACAACCCCCTGTCGGGAGCCTGGAGCTGGACCGACAGCACTGCCATCAACTACGCCCTCCACGCCGTCAAACTGAGAAAACAGGCTGAGGACAGCAGCCTCCACCCAGAGGACCACACCATAGAAAGTAGCAGCTGAGCCACGCCACTTGAGAAGAAATCCAAAAATGAGAAATAATAACTCAGACGCGAGCGGCCCTGACATCCTGTCGGCCAGCTGTGACGCAGCACATGAGACTGAGTTTATTCAAGGAAAGGGACAAACTGCCTGCAGATAGAATTAGAGATGTGCTGCATTTGGCAGACCCATTGATGCTGTGCTGTGCTGCGTGAGCGCTGAATACATGTCTAGTGTTTGATAAGCTGTGTAAAGCAACGGTGCATCCTTTAATTGTGTAATCATTTTCAGCATATGCTGTCCTGCGTCAGTGTGGTGTTTGAGGCTGAATAGTTAAAGGTTTGCAACATCCTCCATTAAAACTGACCTCACATCAGTTTGATTTCTCAAGAATGAACGCATGAGAGTGAAAAATGTGATTATTTGGAATGCTAACAAAAAACAAACAAACATGATTTCGGGTTTTTAGATGTTAATATTAATTTATATTTTGTGTCCAGAGGGGAGGGGCAACCATTTCCTGTGGGATTATAAGGGGTCTGGTCTCATGTGGAAGTATTACATAATACAGATCTCCCTCGTGCAGAGAATAAGTCATGCTTGCATGATGGTCTTAAAGAGACCAGAAATATGACTGTAGAACATGTGCAGAAGCTAACAGAGCACGCTGTGAGGACTGAGCACTACACCTATTTCAATTTCAGATATGTTGACATTTCACCGGTTTAAAAAAAATAAATGCTCTTTGTATATACATATTTTAAAAAGAACTCTCCCTCTCACCCTCTGGGGGGTGGTATGTGTGTGCTCCTCACGTTCAGGTCCTCTACCAGAGGCCTGGAAGTTAGAGTGCTCTGTGCAGTGTCTTAGCTGGTCCTTGGACTGCACTCTCCTGGATGGAGACCTTTGATGTTGTGCCTGGAATCTGCTCAAGCTAATTTTCCAGCTCCTTTATGCTTCTATTACCACTAGGACCACTTTGGATTTTACCTTCCACATCTGCTCCAGATGTTTCTTCAGCACCTGGTTCTCCATTTTCTTGTGCTCCTTCTTCCCGATGTTGCTGTCCGGTAGGATTACAACATCTATGACAACTGCGGTCTTCTGTTCCTTGTCAACAATCACTACAATACTGCTTGGTTTGCCAGCAGCTTCTATGTGGAAGTGGAAGTCCCACATGACCTTACTCCTGTTGTTCTCAACCACCTTTTGTGATTGAGGACTTGGGGACTTCTAGTCCATATGCAGCACAGATGTTCCTGTACGCTATCACAGCCACTTGGTTGTGCCTCTACATCTACGCAGTTCCAGCTTGCTTCTTACATCCTATTACTATATGTTGGATAGTCTCTGGGGCACCTTTGCACACTGTTCAACTTTGTTCCCTTTGTAGACTCAACCCTCTATCTGATGCCTAGAGCCTGTTCTTGTGCTGCTGTGTTAGAGACTCTGCGCTGTGCTTTAAGTCTGTGTTGTGCCAGAAAAATGATTTCAGGAATTTGCCCCAAAATGATTGTCTATATTTAAACTGTTTTAAATGACTTGTCAACCCACAGTCTGTCAAACACATGACAAGCATGTCTCTTAAGAATGATATCAAGCCATTTTGAGCCAGAAATAAAACAGTCCTGTCACAAGGTAAGAAGCTGCAGTCGGTTTTTGGCAAAGTGACTTTTATGTATCCTATATTTATCTAGGTAAAGAGCGTCATTGCAATCAAAAATGTCTTTTTCACGAGCGATCTGGCCAAAAGTGCCATTTAAAAAAACAAAAAACAAAAAGTGTCATAAAGATGCTTCCTGGTGTCAAAGTCGTTTCCTCTATCTGCCGACAGTATCTCTATGTGTGTGTTTACTAAATGCCTTGCTCCAGCAGTGCCTGCTGTGTCATATTCCCAGGCTGGTTCAGCAGTAAACACCAATACACGCTCCTGCTGTAATGCGCGCTCCCGAGAGCCACGAGGCCGCGCGTTTAACTTGCCGTAGCCATGGCTGCGGTAAGCACTCACCCTCCTTCACTGACCTGACGGGGTCAGACAGCAGCAGGCAGGTAATTGGCACCAGGATGATACCGGCGGACACGTAACTACTGGATGTTCTTTTGTCCGAGTTGTCTACATCCTGTTCTCGGCATGCTCGACAAACAGATCTGGAACTCACCTGCTGGATTAAAGCGTCAGGATGAACGAAGTCTTCCACTTCCAAAGTTGCTCCAGAGTGAGTACTCCTTCCTATTAGTGCATTTACCACTAAGTTATACAGTTAGACTGTAAGTAGAGTCTATACCCACAGCACACCGCGGTCACAGCACAGTTGGCATAGTGGATTTGCAATCCGTGTCTTACTTTTCTCGTTTGCGTAATGTGCTTCAGTGTGATTGCACAAACACACTGCACTCCATAGAATTAGCAGTCTGTAGTAGCTGAAGCGGAGCAGTCAGTCGGTTGGAGGCCGCTTAAAATGTAGAAGCGGAGCAGAAGGGCTTATCATCATGTTTGGCTGCTGTTGGCCAATAGTTTGTTTTCGTGGTGGTGAGTGAGTCTCTGCGTTCAGGGGCTCGCCAGGGCGGGGTGGCTCCGATCCTCCACCGGAGAAAGACAATAGGCCGGCTGCATGAAGTAACCGGCATTTGATTAGACAGCAACGGAAGTTGCCCAACTTTGCCACAAAAATAAAAGGACTGGGTAATTCTTTTTTGCGTTTCTAGCCCTCTTTTTACCTTGATCTGATGATCAAAATGTACACTCCACTACACGTAATATGTGCTGTGAAAGTTATTAAGTTCTACAGGTGTTAATCACATAAGTTTCTTAGCAGCTCTATGCAGAACTTAATTAGATCAATTGCTTCTCTTTCTTGTAAACTCTCGTTTCTATGGTGGGGATTGGACATCTTTTTGCAAACCAAGTGTATCTGACTAAAGCTCTTTGAGAGACTCAAAAAAAAAACCCAACAACCTGGAACTAAACATGTAGACGTAGCTTTGCACAATTCACAGTTCAGATTAATTCATGTTTATCTTAGTCTGTCCCTTGAGAAAAAAGGAAGCACCCATTAGTACCTCGAAACTTTGGTCAGATGGGGATCTGCCATATAAACAGAAAATAAGGGAATACATGATGGGCCTGCTTTAAGCTTTTTCCATTATTTGGAAGCAAAACAGCCAAATAATCTTTGGTCCCAGCTACTTTAATTTGTTTTTGCTAATAATAAATTAAACCTATTTATTTGGTCAGACAAATCAGATAATGATTCGACTACTTTTAAACGATTAAAACATTTCATGAACAAAAATGAATAATTTAGTTTATATCATGTTCAGATTTACGATAGAATTCCATTCACATGATATGTGATGGAAAACTAGCAATAACTAACAGCCACTGTGTACGGTTATTAAGAGCAGAAAATGTTATTTTGCAAGTAAAATATTAGGTGCAAAAAATGTAATTGTAACAGTGTGGACACTGACATTTATTTTGAAATTAGGGACCGGAAGTCGCGGTGTTGCCATTGTTATTCGCGCGATAATGCTGGGCAGATCCTGCGAAGGAAAGCGAGCTGGCTGCCGAGCCTCATCTCAGGGAGTGATGTTCCAGATATTTACCTTTTCCGCTTTCCTGGATCAATATTAGCCACACCGCCGCCATGCCGTAGACACAGCGCCGGGGGTCTCGATGAAGCCTAACGGGGACTGCAGCAGGGAGGACGCGGGGCGGCTGTAACCGAGGGAAGAGGATGTACTGGGCTGCTGGTTTCGCCTCTTCCCGGCCGTGTGTTGTTGAACTGGGGCGGAATCACAGCCTGCCCATCGGGCTGTGCGGCTCCGAGCAGCAGCAGTCGTTGTATGGCTATATCATCGCCTTTCCTCTGCAGGATTACGGAGGCATCATGTCGGTTTTGGGCTCGGACTCCTGGTGGAAGAAGACCCTGTACATCACCGGGGGGGCCCTGCTGGCTGCTGCAGCCTACCTACTGCATGAGCTGCTCGCCATCAGGTAGGGACGCGCAACATTCCTGAGCTCTTTATCATCTTTATCACCACCAGGTTTCTGTTTGTTTTTTTGTTTGTTTGTTTGTTTGTTTGTTTAGTATTTCTTTTGCCTCCCGGGGCTCACGTTTTGATCGCACCCACCCCCGCTGACAGTGACTGATGAGTGACACCGCATAAAGCATTATGGATACAGGAGTGTGTACATGGGGATGTGGTTCCTCTGCAGCTCTCGCGGGAAGAGGCTCTTGCTGAGGTTGCCGTCCCTCGTTTTCTCCTTCAAAGGACACGACACTAGGTGGAGACTTAAAAAAATAATTAATAAGCGAGTCACGCGTCCGCTTGTGTGCCAGTTCCCGTGCGGAACACATCGGCACCTGAGCGTGTCTAAACGAAGCGCTCCTCGGACGCTGCGGAATCAGCCTGACCTTTAATGAGCTGAGACACAGCAGCTGTCCGCGTCATTTACAGTTGTTTTCTACAATGAAAGCTGGTGATCAGTATGCGGTCACTGTAAGAGAGATTAACACGGGACTATTGTCAGAGCACAGACCGCCAGGCTGTGAATGGACGGATTATTTATTTTTTTCGGCCAGGCCAGTGCCAGGAAGTAAGAACATCCTGTTACAGTGGCCTGGTAGTTTCTGCTTTCACTCCCCCTCCTCGATCCACAAGCTGCGTGAACCGTGCATTTCGTGCAGAAACTCTGAATCACGTGCAGGCCGCTGAGGCTGGCCCCGCAGCCTGCCGGCGTCATCTGTCCGTGCCATGTGATGTATTGTTGGCAGAGCTGCTGCTACGACTAGTCAGCTTTTGTTCTCCTTTTCCCAGCTGAGAGATCTTTGAGAAGTTCTTTAAGTGGTTCCTCTGAGAGACGAAGCACCACAACGTGCATGGAAGAAGGACGGCATGCGTAGATCAGGCGTAATAATATGATGTCAGTTTCTCTGCAGATTTAGAATATTTTCAGCACCATGTAACTGTGGACAGCTACCAAGGAGACCTGCAAGGTTTCAGCACCACAGTCAGCTCAAGTTTATTTATTTAGCATCACAACCAACAACTCCTAGCCACCACTGTGACAATAGAGAGGAAGAGCTCCCTTTAAACAGGAAGGAATCTCCAGCAGAGCAAAGTTTAGGAAAATCAAAAATATTTGCTCTGATCTCAGCCGCAAACAGGTGAAACCACAAGCTATGGGAGAGACTAGACAAAAGTTAATGGCATGCACTAGATTTATTTAAAAAAAACAAAAACATGGGGAGTGAAAAAAGGTGAGTGTAGTTTGTAGCTGCCTCCACCAGTGTATGAATGTGAGAGTGAATGAATAGTGGTATTGTAAAGCGCTTTGGGTGCCTTGAAAAGCGCTACATAAATCCAATCCATTATTATTATTATTAGTAGAAATGTTTAGTGCATCATGGGAAGTCCCCACTGCAGCCTTAGCCTGCCTTAGCCCTAACTACAAACGTTATGAAAAAAATAAGAATTTGTCGTCATGCAAGCATGAATTTATATTTTCTGCAGAATGTGGTTTACTGAAAATAAGCAAGGCCTTCCCTGAGAGAAAATAAAAGGCTTGTTTGGATGGCAGCATACGTTGCCTCAAAGCACACAATGCACACAACCACAGATGCTGGCACTGAAATATGGACTGATAGTAGATTGAGGGATTGCTCTTTTCTTTATATTTTAGGATGGAGCATCCATGACAGTTTAATCTCATAAGTTGTGAAACACTCAACCAGCTGTGTGTTGTTGTTTTTTTTTTTTTTTAAACAATCTTTTGTTGACTTGGGGTTTTTGAAACATGTTGCTGATATTAAATTAGAAATGAACATATTATTTTTTAGAATATAATAAAATATAAACTCTGTACTATCCTGTAAAAACAGATTTGTATTTAGTTTTTGTTTAGATAACATCCAGCCTGGAATGGGGTCAAGTTGCCAATTACATGGAATCAGTTTCTGATAATACGGTAATTAACTGTGATCAAGTGTTACAGTGATAAATTGTTCACAGTCAAATATCTGTTGTTACAAATGAATTCGTGTGACTTAGTGATTCGCTTGCTTAGCATCGTCAAGCTAACTGTGTCCAGTATTGGATGGTTTTTCGTTTTGTTTTGTTTTTTAACGATGTATTTATTGAGTTGTTTTATATTGCAAAAGTTCAGCTGATTTCATGTGAATTTGCTCCGCTAACCTTATCTAATGCTGGTGCTACATGATATGAGCTCTCTTATTGTAGTGTTTCCAGAGTATTTTAATTTATTTAATAAAATATAGATATTTGGTGTCCCTTTATTGATACAATAGTGCCATGCAAAATATTGCTCTATCATTTTTTTTCTGTCACTCTAAAAGTGGCCTGGGTAAAAAATTTTATTTTACTTATTTTTGTCTTAATGTACAGAAATACGTTTTTTTCCCCTCTGAATAATTAAAAAACGACATCATGTTGTAATGTGATCGTAAAATAGGATAGAACTCAAAAGAAAAGCAACCATAATCTATAATATAATTTCCACAAACCTAACTCTAAAAAAGGATGGTTAAAAGTGGAGTAAGTGTTGTCAGACCGCTTTGCAGTTACACAAATTTATTCAAATATAGGGAGCCGTGGTCAGTGATAAAAGAGATGCTAAACGGAGCAGATGGGGTCTGTGTGTGTGTGTGTGTGTACCTGAGATGATGCCTAAAAGCTTCTTCAGGAATAGAAATAGATGCCCAGATGAATGTGTAACGTGATTAGGAAAGCGGTGTAGTAAAATCAGATTAGATGTAGTTTTTTTTCCCTGTGCTGATGTGTTAGGTGTAGTTTTATTTCTCTGGTTGCAAAAAAGGTCTTAACTCTAATTGCCATATTAGATAGCATTGAGACACTCCTCAACTACAATTTTAGCACGGTAATAGCAGTGTAGGAATACCACCAACATCCTCCCTGCACAATTGCATTCTAGCTTATTATTATCTTAAGTGTCTTTAGACAGCAGGCCTACAGTACAGTGGGAGGAGAGATGACTCATTTAGTCAATATTCTGACTTATAACTGAAGCTCTTAATACCCCTCGGCTAATACAGTGGAGCAGTGTAAATACAACTTTGTGGATTTTAAGCCTTAGGTAGCTCAGCTGCTCCTTGTTTCACAGAACGATCTATCAAAGTGGAAATAAAATTTCTAGTCTTGACAATCACTTAAAGAGTTTTAATGGAGTATAATAACAGCTAGTGATGCCAGTATATCTCAAAACACATAAAGTCACTTGAAGTACAGACTCATTATGTAAAAGTTAGTGACCTCAGTGTGAATAAAGAAAGTGTTGTTTTTTTGGTTCCTTTTAATACTTATTTTCATTTATTGTTAGTTTTATTTCTTGTATATGTTATTGTTTATTTTATTTATAGTTTTCCATGTTTTACTGTGATTTATATTATTTTTTTTCCTTTTTGTTTAATATGTTTGTTTAAATCTTGATGTTGTCTTTCAACAGGAAAGCACTTTGGTCAGCTGTGTTGTTTTTCTGAAGTGCTCTATAAATAAAGTTGGATTGGGATTCATTGGAATTGTTTAACATAATAATTTTTTTTTTTTAAACTTGCAAAGAAAACAGAACTCGGCACGAATAGTGTGTCACCGTGCTAGAAAGAAACTGCAGGTGTGACCTACTCCTCACAGGGAGGTTGGCCAGAGCCTGAAGCTGAACTCAAAGTCCTGTTTTCTGTCCAGATGCTGAGTTACGTTTGGTTTTATCTCACTGGCCCCACTGCACCAATTGACCCTGAAAACAGGTGGAAAAACCGGTTGATTTCGGCTTCGCTGGGTTAAAATGAAACATTTTTAGGCAGTTTTTCCTCTTGGTATCTATGCATAGTTGGAAAAGCTCGAGACACCAAAGCATACTTTCATCCACACAGAATAGATGAAAGTATGCTGTTAACGTTAACACTGGCACAAAATGTACAAAATGAGACAATGTTAGCGAGTTTAAGAATGGTCTTTAAAGAGGTATAACGTTTACAGGTACAACATTTATTCATTGAGTTTCCCCCACCTTTGGTTTCTATGTAGGAAGGAGCAGGAGTTGGACTCCAAAGACGCCATCATCCTCCATCAGTTTTCCAGGCCAAAGAATGGTGTGCCCAGCCTCTCGCCCTTCTGCCTCAAAATAGAGACGTATCTGCGGATGGCGGATCTGCCCTACCAGGTGATAACAGAGAGGGGAGGGGGGTGTTTCTGCCTCTGAAGAGTTGAAGTTGTTTTTCTCTTCAGCCATTAATAGCTACTTCTGTTGCACAGCCTTAATGTCTCTCTTCCATCAGCATCAACACTGGGTAGCACAAGCTAATGGCAGCTTAGAAATGGGGTCCCATTTGTCAACAGCTTCCATATAAGGACAAAAACAATGAAAGCTGTTGGACGTGACGGAGTTGAAGATCTTAAGATTTTAGTTGTTAATGACCATCTTGGTTGCAAAAAATGGATGCAATGAGGAAGACTGGGTCTGACTTTGAAACCACATGCTTATTATGGATGATGACTTGTGATTTACAGCTTGTTAGTCAATGATTGTGTAGTTTCATGCCACAAATAAGTCTCCATTTTCACATAGGTCTACAGTCTCTTTGTTTTGTTAATAAAATGTACACACAGCCCAGGAAATTCATGTGCAAAGTTGTTTCCCTTTGCAGAACTACTTTGATGGCAGGCTATCTCCGCAAGGTAAGATGCCCTGGATCGAGTACAACCACGAACAGGTGTCGGGGTCAGAGTTTATAGTGGACTTCCTGGAGGAGAAGCTGGGTGTGAACCTCAACAAGAACCTCACCCCACAGGAGATAGCTGTGTCCCGCGCTGTCACCAAAATGGTTGAGGAACACCTCTACTGGTAAGTAAGTCGTATAGGTATACAGTGCTTTAGCTGTGCCTTTGAAAGGCTTTTAAGAGCTAAGACTTCAGGCACTTTAAATGGAAAAGCCACTGTCAGATCATTTTAAAGACCAAAAGCAGTTCTCTGTTTCTACAGTTTGATTTAATTATTGCACTTGAGGGGTGAAATTATGTGGTGCTGAGTTGATTATGTAATTTTGTGTGTATGCATTCATATTTAAATGCACACTTTAATGTGCTCAGTGCTAAACCATATGAGGAACCGCCTACACGGATCCTCCCGGGAAAAAAAGGTCCAATTTATTTTAGCAGCAAGAAAAAAAAAAAAGACACACTGCAGATTTATTCTAAAAACAAAAAAGTAAGATTATTTGTGCATTGTTTGTGCAGCTTTTCAGCCCAGGCTCTGATATCTGCCATCCTTCGCAGCAGTGAGTCACTCCAGGATCACTGGGGGAGAGACATGCTGCTAGGAAATCGTTTTCCACACTCCATCTACACCGAGAGGAGTGTTTTCCATTACCTAAAAGCTCTATCTCTCTTTCTCTATCCATCCCCCTCACAAAGGCGCACGCACATACACACACTAACTCGGTTTGATCCATGTGGTATGGCCTATTGCTCTCTATATAATAATTTTAGAACACAATTTGAACTACTCATTGGTTTTAGTTCACTTATAAAAAAGGAACAACGGATGGAACAATTTGCTGGCTTTGTGTTATAAACTGAATCTGCTCCATTTCTCAAAAAGCAGCAGAGGTCATTCATGTAATCTACATTCACGCTCCCTCCCGTCTTGTCTCCTTGTGTCACCTCCCTGCTCCTCTTCCTCTGCTTGTCCATGCACCCTGCACCAAGTTTGGACCCACATATAGACCTATTGAGTGAATTATTTATTTCAGGGAAGGGCAGCATGACAGCGTGCTGCTCTTTGTGCACTGAGACACAGCCTAGAGATAGATTTGGTTAGATCGTGCACACAGAGAGTTGCCTTCCTGATTCATAGTGGCATGGTTATAGAGCAGAAAATGTTCTCAAAGCTAGCTTTACTATTATATACTCATTTATTTTGCTGTGCTTTTTAAAAATACAAATCTGTTAATAACTCTGTAATACCAGAAAAGGATCACTCAACTATACTTTAAAGTAGACATACACAGACAACTAGTGTTAGCAGCTGTGATCCAGTGAATGTCAAAGAGGAATTTCAAGAGTAAAACTGGGCATAAATACAACTTTAAATTGAGATTAACCTTATGCTGGATATTTAAATGTCCAACTGTTTGCAAACACAGCAGGTATAACCGCGGATTAAAGGGGGATTCGGCAGGAGGAGGAACTCTAAGATGGGCTGTAACACATCTATGGTGAAAAGAATGAGTTAGAAATAAGTCACGCAGTAAAATGATTTGTTTCGTGAGCTCCATTGGACTTTTCTTTGTGTGCAGGCTGTGATTGGCTGACTTGGGCTGCTGCTCTGATATTCACTGCTCTTTGTGGATTTAGCCAGCAAAGTTCACTAAAATACTGTATAAGTAGATGTTTCATAAGCTTTATGGCTAAATGGCCCCAACTCCTAGACACTATAAAGCTAGTATAAAAGCCATAGTTCACAGAGTGAATCTAATCGGCATCATTACCCATCATTACCAAAATGATCCCTGCCACCCTCGGTGTAACCAGTCCGATGTACTGTTTAGCCTGCACTAAACCGCCAGGTATTCCCATGCAACCCTTGAATAACACTGTTTGTTTGACAAGAGGTTTCAAAAAATGTAATTTAGTACAGCATCAGACATGTATCTGATTATAAAACTCTAAAATCAATGAGGGCATTACATGTAAGATTTAAATTTCCTGTATGGAAACTTTCTTGTATTGAGCAGCCAGAACTTTTGAAAACAGTCATCCTTCATCCATCCATCTTCCTCTCTTTCTTGCATCCTTCTCCATCTGTCAGGATCACACATTAGCATTTTTTTCTCTCCCTGGGAAATACTGCAACTGCAGCTTTATCTTGAAAATGCAGTTTGTGGCGAACTGCACAGAAACATTTGCAAAGGTTGCATTTGAAATTACCTGGGGATTAAAAATACTCTATTTATGCTTGCTCCTCTTCTGGTTTGTTTGTTTATTTGTTTATTTGTTTGTTTGTTTGTTTGTTTAAAGAATACAGACACTTTGGACATCAGATAATATAACAGGAAGTAGCATTTGGCCAATGGATAGTCCCCACTCTGAAAATTAATATAACCCAGATTCTTTAATTCAGTTTCTATTGAGCAACCAGTCACATACAGCAGAAAAATGACAGAGGCCAGGCACTGGCCTTTAGATGAACTGAGGGGTAAAAGCTCTAACCCATGTAGGTAGAAACATGTAGGTCTCCCCTGCACTTGTACTATTATCAACAAACAGCTTGGCTGTCATTGAGTTCTGTTGTTGAGCCAAAAAAAAAAAGAAAAAAGCACCAAGCCCAACTTCTTCACTTCTTCAGACTTTTTCAGATCATAAACAGAAAGAAAAAAAAAGTCCTACAGTGTGAAAAGTCCAAGTGTGTAAGAATGTAACAGCTTAATCATAGTATCTGGATACACAGACAACTTATGCAGAACAGAAGCAACAAATGTATGAAATACCAGAGTTGCTGTTTTCATTGTCTTTGTTTTATGGAGTGAATTCATGTGAAACATTTGTCCTTTGGTGGTTTCACAAGGGATTTTGAGGGTTTGAGTTGGGTTTGTTTGCTTGTAAATAAACAGGATTTGTTGGACCACAGTGTGAGAAAAATCTCAATATAGAGATACACTATATGCTGCCATTTCTGCAGCATTGCTTTCTTTTCATGAGTAACTGTAAGTTGCCGGTGCTTTGCAGCAGTAGGCGTCTATATTTTATCACGAGCAGCAGGAACGGATTCCAGGCATTTCTTTCAACCCTCAGGCCGACAGTTTGAAGGGCTGAATATACGATGTTGTGTTCTGGCAGCAAGTGAATGGGTGGAGCACTTTTATTGATTAAGTTGAGGCTAATTGTCATTAGACATAAAGCTTTACGATGCAGTGGCTGGACCTTTCATTAAACACTTTTATTGGAATCCCACTCTAATTCACTTTGACTCAGCATCATAGAGTAAAATATTACTGTTGGTCCTTTGTAAAATTCTGGTTTGCCACCATATTCAGTTTTAAAAATACAGCACTAGACTGGAGAGATGAATAAACATGGCTCTTCTTTCTTGTATTAGTGTAGTTTTTGGTTTTACTTGAAACGGATCTAATGATTTACAGATCTTTTTAATACAACACAACATGACAATGTTTCTGCAAAGCAGGGGTGAAAATGCCAAAGTGAACACAGACACGCAGTCACTGAACTAACTAAATAAGATTTAAGCATTAAGGCATTAAAGCTGTTTTTCCTTGTTTTTGCTTTATTTATCTCCTTTAAAAACAGCAGTATGAACAAAAACATGCTTTTGGAGAACTGTTATATCCCTAACCTTTTGTATGTGATAATTTTATGTTTAAATATGTGTGCTAATATTGATGGTGTTATACCTTCTAGCATGTTCTTGGTACATGAATTGTATGCTGAGTGGGATAAGGTTTTTTGGCTGTGTAGAAATCATTTTGTATGTTCAACTATAAATGATACAAATGAACTGATGGCTCAAAGACTCAGTTTCAAATGTGGTTTGTTCTTTTTTGAAAAGACCACGATGATTTTAGACCAACATTTGGAATACTTTTTGATCTTGAGCTAAGTAAGTACAGGAAGAGTGTAAGAAACTGACAGACTGTAGGTGTAGCTGAGGCTCACTTTTGATTTAGAGGAGTAGCTTTTTGCCAGCCAGTGTAATCGTAACACAGTGTTGTCTACATTGTGTTTTCCTTCAGGACAATAGCCTACTGCCAGTGGGTGGATAACCTGGAGGAAACACAGAAGCTGCTGGCGATGAGTGGGCCTCTGAGTGACACGCTGAAATGGATGCTTAGCCACCTGAATGGTGGCATGGTGCGGCGGGAGATGTACGGCCACGGCATCGGACGCTTCTCCAAGGAGGAGGTCTACACACTGATGGAGAAGGACATGAGGACACTGGCCACTCTACTGGGTACGGACGCCTGTTCAGTAGAACTAAGACTAACCTCATCAGGACTGTGGTTATAGAGCGATACGCTAATGCTGTTATGCAAGCTGATAATGGAGCTAGTGTTATTTCTTTTTTCCATTGGCTGCAATGAAAATACATGAATTTGTTACTGTGAGCTGATATTTCTCAAAATATTCACAAGCTCCTCTTAATTGGTTTATATTTATCAGAACAAAATGTCATTTATCTGCATTTTTGCACTTGAATTTTATTGAGGTACAGACAGTAATAAATGAAAACAGAGAACGTTCTGGATGTTAGCTGGAGGGATGCAATATAAGTGTGTTTAGAATAGTGCTTTGCATCGATCTGCTTGTGTCATTACAGCGAACAACAGCTTGTATAAAATGGAAAAGTCATTCCCGAGTGAAAACATTGGTACACTCCACAACCATCTGGCTTCCGTCTTTTAATGTTTGTTACACACAAGTACCAGAAGTGTTCATCTAAAATCTGGCATTTTAACCAGAAGAGCTGATTTCCCAACTTCAAAATGAAATTAGTTTACTTTGAAGTTTGCTCTCTGAAGGGCAAGAAAAGCACACAAATACTTAGCAACCTTTCATTAACCTGCCTTCCTGTAGTGTTTTGGTTTCCCTCTGCATTACTGGAAGTGTTTACAGGTTACATTAAAAACATCTCTAATGGCATTGATGATGATGTGTATAAGAGCAGGGATTCCCAACCAGGAGAGATGTCAGCAGCTGCCTGGGGTACTCAAAGATCACAGAGTATTTCCACTTATTTGAAAAATGTATGAATAAATTGAACAAATTTAAAAACAAAAGTAAAAAGAAGTTCATTTCAGTTTTATTTATATAGCACTAAATGACAAGTTTCAAGGCGTTTTATATTAAAGTAAAGACCCAACGATAATAAAGAGAAAACCCCAACAATCAGACAACCCCCTATGAGCAAGCACTTGGCAGAGTTGGGGGGAAAAAAAACATCCAGCAGAGCCAGGACAAGTTGGGGGTGAGGGGAGGGAGACGAGACAAAAGACACACTGTGGAAGACAGGCAGAGATGAATAATAACCGATGAAGAGAAGGCAGTATGGGAGAAATATGCTCTGTCTTTCTAGTCAGTGTTAGCACTCTCTGCAGCAGTTCAAAATGTGCTCGGTGAAATGTGTTTAGGTGGGGGGAAAAGTATCCAAAAACAACCGTGAACTAAGATTTAGTGCTAGTGATAGATCATTTTGTATTGTAATCTTAAAATAAAGCCGTTCACACACCTGATGCATCAAATTTGTACTGATATTTCATACATTAAGATGGATATTGAAATGGTAAAATAATACTATTTTACCTCAGGCACACAGCTAGACACTGCTCTGGCTCTTTGAAATGATTTCTGTCTCCTCAGATGTGATACTGACTCTGCTAACAAGAGCTTAAACTGCCCCACTGACATCCTATATGTATAAACATTACATGACCAGCTCATATCCCAAGAATTCGGAATATAACATTTTTTTCCCAGCACACTCAGTGTGCAAAGGTCTTAATGATAAACATCTCAAAAAGTGAGCTAAAGGTAGTTCATGAAGTCAGTTAGTGCATCAAAAAAGCTCAAAGTAAAGCGAAAACTGTTGGTTTACAAACACCTTCTGCCAGTACAAGTGGAATGAAAATCATCTGTAGCAAGAAAGCTTTCAACAACACAGATGGAATGAGTTGCAGAGTTGAAAAAGGAGTACTTTAATTTGGTTTTTGATATCTATTATGTGTCTGTGTGTGTGTGTTTGGTTACTTTGTTTCTGTTATTGATTTGCAGCAGGTAAATCATCACTGTAAAAACTGATTTGTTTTAAAGTCTTCTCAGCTCTGCATTAACATGCCACAGCAGATTACTAACAGCCAACATGCCAGTACTGGTGAACAGGGACAGTATCAGCTGGCCAACTTGTTGCTTCATCGCTGCTTATTAATGTTACTAATAGTTTTAATTTAACCATCTTTAGCTGCACAGTGCTGTGGAAGTTCTCGTATATTCCCTTTATCGTTGCTTGAAATTGCTGTTTGTTTTCTGTCTTGCAGGAGATAAGAAATACTTCATGGGGTCTAAGATGTCAACATTAGATGCTACAGTGTTTGGGCATCTAGCTCAAGCCATGTGGACTTTACCTGGAACACGACCAGAGCAACTTATCAAAGGTCAGAGGATCTATTCAGTAATTGCAAATCAACACATACATGCTGTATTTTATCACAAGTTTTTGTATATTACCTTGTCCTTGCAAAATTTAAGCATACTTGTGAGATGTTTTCACTGGTGCATTTTTATGTGTAGTCCACTAGATGGCAGTGCTGTTCTGCTGCAGTGCAGTGCTGCTTACACAAGCTCAGAGAGCAGCTTTAAAGTCTCACACAGGGAACACTGAAGTCTTTTTATCTTTTCAGAGAACAGCATCAGAGCTTGATTCTGTGTTTTAATCCATAATTTGTGATCAAGGTGATTGTGGGAAGAAAACCGGACACAAGAAAAGACTAACAAAGGCAGTAAGCACCTGTGATACCACCTGCTAGTTTCTTCTCTGTCTTCAAAAAGATTTACATGTCTCCACAGGAGAGCTGATCAACTTGGCCATGTTCTGCGA
This sequence comes from Rhamphochromis longiceps, assembly GCF_057381845.1. Taxonomy (NCBI): domain Eukaryota; kingdom Metazoa; phylum Chordata; class Actinopteri; order Cichliformes; family Cichlidae; genus Rhamphochromis; species Rhamphochromis longiceps. The sequence continues at coordinate 17,709,591 of NC_140567.1, forward strand.
GCGGATGCGGAGGAGGTTCTGGCCCGAGTGGTTTGTTGAGGTGGAGGATTTTTACTACGACGGAGACAGCGAGAGCAGCAGCGGGGGCACCCCCACGGGCCTGCTGGACTTCGGCCTCTTCTCCAGGACTGACACGCTGGACGACAGCGATGGCAGCAGCCACTCAGCCGGACGCACGCACACACATTCCCCCGACTCTGACCGCTCACTATTTGATTCGGACGTGGGCACAGGGTCTGACAATGATGCTCAGTTTAAAGAGGAGTCAATGCCAGACCTGGAAGTTTGACCTAGGCAGACTGAGACTGACCGAAGGCTAGAACAGTCGGTGCTACAGGCTGCTGTGTGGTTTTGCTTAAATAAATCTGGCTGGAACGATGTGTCCAAGCAGCAGCTCACACACAGCTGAAAGAACTATTCCAGCTCCTCCACCTGTAATGCCCAGCATGTTACAACTTCCCAATGGGCAGACTGGGCGTTTGTATGCGGACGATGCAAAATAAACCTTACAAAACATGCAACTGTACAGTCAGTTCCCTCCCGTAACGTCAGAACTGTCCCTGTGACAGTTCCTCTTTGCCTTATTTGTCTCATCCTAAGATGCAGAAGCTAGCGCGAAAGGTTAACACACAAAGGAACCATCTCATGAAGAGCGCGTTGGCAACAGAAGAGTGCTACAGACATGACAGGTGGCACTTCACTTGCTATGAAATGATGCAACTAATCACCACTCTGCCGTGTGTCATAACGCACAAAACCACTGAAACAGGTGGAGATTGAAAAAGGAACAGCTGCCATGTCTCTGCTGTTAGCCATCCGTGTGCTGAGGAGTAAACACAGATGACATTGAGCATCAGTCCGTGCATTAAGTTGACCCTAAAGTCATTTTCCTCATGCTCCCTCATGCTTCTGTATGTGGTGAAAAAAAGTAATTCAATCATTTTGTCTAAAAGCCCAGATACACTTACTGTATAGGCCTGTTGAACAGAAATCAGGAGGTAAGGTTTGTGCCTATTTCTTCTGCAAGCTTCATCCTATTTTCTGCCCAGTAAGTAATTATCTGCCTGCACTTTGTTATTGTTGAACTTGGAGAGTTGGGGGGGGGGGGGGGGGGGGTGTTGTTGTTGTCGGGTCTTTTTTTTTTTTTGGTTTTTTTTTTTGTAGTTTCTTCCAAACTTCTTGTGGTCTTATCGAAGAGCTGCAGTTCTTGTATTTGACCACTAGATGGAGTCAGCAGTCCGCCTGTTGCCTTCTACATCAAGGTCACTCCAGACTAAGGACGTGCAGTACATTTAACACAAGAAATGTCCACTTCTTTGCTAAATCTCCCATTCATACGTAGCGCGCGCGCTTGTGTGTGTGTGTGTGTGTGTGTGTGTGTGTGTGTGTGTGTGTGTGTGTGTGTGTGTGTGAGAGAGAGAGAGAGAAAGATACTGCATCCTACAACTTAGCGCAGCAACAACTCACCCTCAGCGCTCAGAACATTGAGACAAATGGGTGAAACTCCTTTGCGACATTTTTTTGTTATGATATAATTTATTATCAGTGCCACTTGATATTATTCTTTCTACAATAATTTATTTTTTGTTAAATATATACATATATTTAATGTTATTTCTTTTTCTTATTGCTCTCAAAGAGAGATCTTAATTTGCACTAGTGGAAATTTAATTTTCACCTCATTTCAGTCGGAGGAGTCAGCTGTGAAGGCACAGAATGGAGACTGAATGACGCTGATAAAGATCAAGCTGCAGTGGACTGTGCTGCTCATGTCGGCTGCGCATATGCGAATGTTACCGGGTGTGAATGTCATCAGTGAAGCAGCTGATAAAGTGTTTGCAGACCGGACTGAGTCAGAATACCAAATGAAAAGGAAGCGACTATAGCTTGGTGGAAAATCTTGATTAAAATGTGGACCAAAGTGTCTGGGCCGGGGGGAGCGTTCGTTTTTGTCTGTCACGTTAAGCTCGCTGGAAGTGCTCGTAATGAAAATGTGATGGCTTTTAAAAACTGACTATGGTACATAAAAAGTAAGTGTGACTTGCATTAAAGGGTCTACAAACCCTGATTATAAACTTTTTTTTTTCTCCTCACGAGTGGCACTAAACCGTGCAGATAGTTTTGTTTTGAATTCTCCAGGCTCGGAGTCTCTTTTCTTATTTCGCTCCACGAGATTAATGGAGTTTCATTTTAATTCCTGGAAAAATTAAAAAAAAATCTTCATTCAGCTGGCTGGATAGATGGTCAGAGTTGCCAGATTCATTAGTTTTTATTTCACAGAAAGAGGAATAAATAAAAAGTAAATGAACAAAATATGAGATGGTTAACTTAAACACTTATTAGCCTAGAATCTTACAGTGCAAACAGGTTTCATAGGTTATATTCACGTGCTGGCAAAAAAAGGGCCCAAATCAGATTCCTTTGCTTAAATACCACTCGTGTTTCTTCACAAAAGCACAAATCACAGAAATCTGCTTTCTTTTTTTCAATTCTTTCATATGGAGCCCTGAAATACAGAGTTTTTTATTCAGTGAAAATCAGAATCCAACCACTCCGGGCTCCAACACTGCCTCCACGCCTCAATATGAAGCTAGGAGTTACTGTACCACAAAAAGCCACGATCTTTCTCTTCGTCCTCTCTGATTAGCCGGCCACTTCTGCACATCAACTTAAAAGTGAACCGGTAAACGCATTTTTTCGGCCTCTTGTCGCTTCTGTGTAAAAGTACGATGCACGGGACGCTGTTACACATGCGTCTCACTGTTTTTCTGATATTGGCTAAGAGAGGAATGCAAAAAAAAAAAAAAGTGCCAAACAAACTCATCGGAGGATTAAACCAGAATTTCTGCATAGGGCCTTGGAGTGTGAACCCAGCCTTCAGATGTCTGTCACAAAAATCAATTGACTTGTAAATCATTCAAATTAAATATTAAAGCTAATAAGATGACCTTTGATTTTTGCATGTTTTCGAAACATTTTTGAACATATTTTACCTGTCACCAAAAAAAGTTTTTTTGAGCAACTATCAGACATTTCTGCAGAATTATTAAAAGCTGTTGGTAACTTCTTCTTTTTTTTTCCAGAAAAGGATCCATTTATTTTTCTAATGCAAACAGAGTCGTGTTGCATTTTTCCCTCAGATCTACAAAGAGGCACAGCACCTCTCCGGTGATTGTTTTGGTCGCGCAGGCTGCAACTTAACTGCTTTTTGTTAAGTCTCACTGCTCTCATTAGTGTCATTCTAAGAAGCAGCTGGCAGCTTTTTAGCTCTAGACAAACTGCTTAGCACCATATGACACTAATAATGACAGCAACTTGCTGGTGATCATAATTGAGCTTATTTAGCAAGTAAAGAGCTAAAATTTCCTTCAGAAGCTGGAGACCAAACCACTGATAAATTTGAGTGAGTACTGTAGTTATATCAGACAGCCAGGAATGCCAATTGAACAACAATGCTCTAAATCTCTCTAATGAGCAAGTGTATAGAGATATATATATATATAATATATTGTTAGCTTACTGGATTAATATTAAACATGTCCACCTTTCTAATAATGAGTTTATGTTGGTAATCTCTGTGAGCCAAAGCTCAGGGTTCAGACTGCTCTTAATGCTCCGTTTTAGACATTTTTTCCACTCTTGGCTCTCACTGCGATCAATGAGGGGTTATCCCTAATAGCTTTGGCAGTGGGAACAGAAGCCGACCCACCAGCTGTTCAAACCTGTTGTTTGTGAGAGGCACCCAATCAGAAGAAATTTGTTTTTAATGTATGAGAGGTAAAAGAGCTTGTTTCAGACAGAGGCCGGACTGAGGGAGGCACTGTAGAAGATACCTAAGGTTTATTTTTAAAACTATGAAGTGGAAGTGAGAGTGGCAGTTCACTTTAAATAAGGGGGAAAAAATCCATCCATTTCCATCCTTATGAAGGAAAAGTGGATATCTCAAAACCTGGCCAGGGAAAACCAAAACTGTCTGCATGTCTATGTATCATCTGAGGAGATGACTTTTATGTTTTGTTTTTTTTATTGTTTTGGGGAACAATCCTAGGTAGCTGCCCAAAGGCCAGAGATGAACTGAGACTCAGGTTGTAGAAACAACCTTCTTCAATCATGTCAACCTGTGGTTTGCATTCCGACCTGATCCGCACCAGTCTTGGTTGTGTGCTTCTCAGTCGCTTCATCCAGTCTGGGCATGATATTACAGTACAGTTGGACTGCATTAATCAAGCCATATTAAAACTAGATGTCTTGTTATTGGAACCACGTCATAGCGTTTGCTGCTGGTGTAATGTAAATATTGTATGTGTGACAAAGTGTATCATACTGTATGTAGAGCTGACTGACTGATCAAACTACCTGTGGCAGTCATACAAGCTGGAGTGACTGGATGATTTCAATAAAGACTAGCTGTGACAATTTTAACCACACCCTGGTTTCGTGTTCACTCTGCTTGTGCATCTCAGCTTAACGGAAAGGGGCCGAAGTCATGACGCAGCTTTATTGACACGCACACTGTGCTGTCGTATCCCTAACTGCATATCGTGCATGTGGTGGTGTGTTTTCAATCATGCTAAACCAGCCACAATCACTCATGTGCAGAGGGGGGCTCATTAAGAGTGTGCCATGACTCTGTGGGCAAGACGAGAGGAGAGGAGCAGGAGCAGGAGGAGGAAAAAAAAGATCATTAGGTGAAAAGAGAGAGTTGAACCAGGGCGAAGAGGAAGTAACCAGGAGCAAGTAAAGGGAAAGGAGGAATGAGAACGAACTAGAGGAGCAGGTGGTGGAGAGGAGAGAAGAGGTGAAGAGGCCAGGACTGAGGAGTGAAGGGATAAAGGGAAGTCACTGGAGGAAAGAGAAAAGGAGCATCAGGAGTTTTTTTGGAGGGGAAGAATTGGAAAAGACAGGGGTAGAAGGAGAGGAGAGAGAAAGAAAGCAAGAAGTCAGAGCGGAGTGGAGAGAAAAGGAGGGGATGAGGCGGCTGGGCTAGGGGCCCGGGGAGGAGAAGCTAGGGTCACGGATCAGGAACCAAGTTCCCCGGGGACGGAGCAGGTGCAGGCTGCGAGCAAGGCCTTTGGGCCTGAAGGGGCTGCCAGAGCTTAAAACAATCTGCACTGCTCCTTTTTTAATTTGGCTCTGCGAACAGCCCACCCTCCGCACTGACTGTCTCTCCCTCGCTCTGTGCTTAACAGATCAGCGATCCACAAAGAGGGGTAAACACACACAGAGCAAAATTAAAATCGGAACTCCCTTGGCACAGCAAAACAAATTAGAGCAAACAAATTACAGAGAGTCAACACACAAATAGTGGAGCATCTGTGGCTCTCTGGACTACCAGAGCCGGTGGCTACCTACCACACCACCACCACCAGAATCAACCTATAGTACAAGTTCACTACAATCTGCGTATCAGTCCCACACAAACACACTCACACAAGATATCCTTTGAAATCACCCAGCCCCACGTTTAAAACCGTCCTCTGCATTGTGCTGGTTTAGGCTTGTTTTTTGTCTTCAGCATGTGTTGAAGCAGCTGCGGAGGGTTTAAAAGAGACTTCATAATCGTCTTTATGAACATCGGTGTGTAAGACATGTGTACACTTACAGCAGTCTAGCCTCATTTGAGCAACATTAAAAGTATGGAAGAGAGCAACATTTTCTCTGATGGTCAATAATGATAAATTATCAGTTTTCAGTCATTCACCCCTTTAGCTCCAAACAGGTTCTGAAAACAATGACTGGTTGAATTTCTGACACATTTGCTGTATTTTCTTAGGATACACTGCAATAACTATGGTGATCATCATCTAGTACTTTGCTTATATAGTTATATATAAAAACTAACTAGTACAAATTTACTATTTGCTCATGGATGTGGATCCATTAATAAATTAAGTCTTCCAATTTACATGTATTAAGTCTGTTATTGTAGGTTAGCTGTTTTTGTTCTTTTTTTTATTTGTTGGGAGGGGGGTCTTTTTGATGTTTTTTCCATGCGTGTGAGCTCTGTCGGGCTTGGCTGGCCCTGTCCCTTGGCCCTGTGGCCCCTCTGGCCCTCTGGCAGTGACTGTGGCCTGCCCATCTGCCTCCTACTGCCTGGGTCTGGTGGGAGAAAGGCCATGGAAGACCTCCCCACGCCCCTCTTAAACCTCCTCTACTGCTCCCGCACCGAACACCCCCACCAGCCCCCAGGCCAGCTGCTCAGGCCCCGGAATCTGCACAATGCTGCCAGGTGGGCCCCAGGACATGCAGTTGGACCCCTTCACATACGCAAGCGAGCACAAGTGAACACACAAACACATGCACGCTCTCACAATACCAACACATATGCTCAGTAAGCCTCTTTACAAATGGAAGGCCTGAAACACACATGGTTACACGGGTGGCCCACATGAAAAAAAAAACTTCCTCTGATACGCCCACGCACGTTCTGAGCGTGTGCCAGCTCTTTAACACACAGCCTTTGTAGGCTCAGGTGTTTCCCACAGCTCCCTATAATGGTCCGAGTTCACAGGGGTGGGACACCAACAGGTGGCGCTGTTTTCTTTACTAATTACGGCTTTATTTATTCATTGGCATGTGCAGGCTTCCAGATGACTTTGGCTGGCCTGCTCATTCACAGGATAAAAGCCAAAGTAAGTGTGTGTGTGTGTGTGTGTGTGTGTGTGTGTGTGTGTGTGTGTGTGTGTGTGTGTGTGTGTGTGTGTGTGTGTGTGTGTGTGTGTGTGTTTTCCAGTTGTTTTTTTCTCTCTCCTCTGGGGCATACGCCATCTCCAGGTACTTTTTTTGGTACTCTAAAGTTTCTTTTCTTCATTGAAATAAAATTATTATGTAATACGATAGTGTGCCATCTATCTTTGCCCATCAGTGTCAGCAGTTAAGCACCACAAACCACTCCCCCCTAAATAAACCTGAATCAAGTCAAGCCATGTAATATAAACAACATCATTAAACATGTTATGTTGCCATACCATGTCCTCTCTGTCTATGATTTCATGTTTGATGTTCCACAAGGATCGGTGTTTGGATCACCTCTAATTTAAAGTTATCATTGCTTTAAAAAGTTAGATTCTTCTCTTATATATTGGTTGTGATGTCACAAAATCTGCTAGTTTTTCATTTGCAGACCTCCAACACCAAAACTGGCCCATTCGTAACATGAAAATGTAACCCATGACAGAAACTGCAAGGGTTTTTTTTCCACCAAAAGTCATGGAAAGATGATAAAAGTCTTTGTGCTCGCAAGTAACTCATTCCACAGCTGATTTTCAAAATCTTTTGGCTCTCCTTTGCTTTAGATCGTGCTTTCTTAGTCCTCTAAGAGAAATATGTCTTTTTATCTGTTAAATGTGCCACTCTGCTGTTCATTGGTTGCGTCTAATGTGGGCCCAAAACTGAAACAAAGAGCTAAAAGTCATAAAATTCCCATAAAGCTGATGATAAATGTTGTGTTTGATGATAATTCCACAAGGGTTTTATATATTTCTTAAGGCATATGTGTTATAGCAGCATTTTTACATTTCTTTTCCTGAATATTTTGGTTATATTAACATTGTTTGTTGTGGTGTGATGTGGTGACTTTGTTCTCATTCCCTTTCTTCTGATCTCAGCCAAATTCATAATCTGTCAAACATTAGAAACTTTTCCTTGCCAAGTTTTCTTCACTTTTCAAGATCCTTGGAGACAGAGCGAGCCAGCGAGTCCCCCGATATTGTGGTGTGTCGCAGTACAGAGAGACGCTGCCATGGACCAGACCCTATCATAGCTCCCCTTCTGTCGAGCCATTATCTGTCTCCCCCCGTGCACCTCTTCCCTTTTCTCCCCTTTCCCTCCCCTCGCCTTCCTCTGGATGTTATCTCCAGCTGCTTATGCCCTAATACCCCAATTGTTGTGCTCTAAAAACAATAATTAGCAATCCCAAACGAGACTGAGGGGCGAATTTAACAGCTTTCTTCTGATGTGTTTTTTTTTCTTGCCTTTTTCTTTTTATCTCCCCCCTCCTTTTTTCATAAGAGCAAAGAGAGGTGGAGGGGGGGATTCAGGGAGGTGTTGGCAAAGCCTCTTTAAACTCTCTGGTATTATGGAGGATTATTTTTGTGCCGAGATCCTGGCTTGTGTGCCTGTTTTTTCTCTCTCTCTCTCCTCTCCTTTTCTCTTCTTGGTTGTGGCAGACACGCTAGGTAAACAGTTTGTGTCACACTTGATTGCGTTTGAGAAATTAAAAAACAAGAATCACAATAGGCCAGGGCTGGGGGATGAGGACTGGGGGGACACTGACACCATAAGACCCTGGCTCTTTGGGGACCCCTGGTACGACGTGTGACAGAGCTGCCCTCGCAGCCACAACAATACAAGACCTTGTCCTTCAGAGAACACTCCTCGCTCCCAGTCTCTGAGTCTATCTGCACTGGGCCACCTGCTCTCCTTCTCTCTTCTTCCTCCTCCTCCTCCTCCATGACTCCTTTCAGAGAGATGGTGTGTTTGAATCTGGCTCAATTATTCAAGTACTTACAAGCACAAACACTCTACCAGGTTGGAGGTGTGCAAATGCGTATGCGCTTTCTAGACATATTCCCCTAGTGATTCACATACAAGCTGTGTCTATACACATAGAGAGTGGAACATCTGTGCCTGTCTCTAAAATCAGCGCAAAAAGTTAAAATACAGCAAGCCATTTACAGTAGACACTGAATAAAGCTGAGCTCGAGAAATTGTTATTAAAAAGCTTCTCTCCAAAATGTAATGCCCTCTGTGCTGAAATATAGATCCATAATGTGCTGAAAACAGTTGGGCAGGAGATATGCCCGAAACACACAAAACTGTGTGCAGTTTAGATGCAGTCCCATAGAGGGCAGTGCAATACTACAAAAGAAAAATGATAGCGAGCATGGCTTCGCAGTCCATAGGCGAAGGTGCAAAAGTGTACAGTTAATATAAACTGTGTTGTTTGGCTCTGATGAGGACACAGTTGACTAAATAGGTTAAAGCTTTGAATGCTATCTATTCATCAGTTATGAATTGTGTTTTTATGGTTCAGTGTAATGCTGTGCAAACAGGGACTGTATCTTAAAGATGGCTGCAGCCATCTTTAAGATGCAGTGAAGTGAAAGTGCTTTAAACATGTGCTAATTCTGATAATAGCCAGCAGAGGGAGACTCCTAATGGTTACTATCATAGATCACATTTAATTTTAAAACAGCAAGATGCCCACAGGGAAAACGCTCAGTTCCAAGTTTCAAAAACTTCCCTAACCAATAGATAATATCACGGTTACTAAGCCCCATTACAGTCTATGGTCCATATAGGTCTACATTGTCTTCACAAAGTGTATAGACATGTCTTTTTAAAAGAGTCAATGGAGTGTAAAGACAACAGAAGAGTGTTGCCTTGCCAGTGTCTGAAAAGTTTGATCCCCACATGTTTTGAACCTAGTGCGTGGGACCAACAGAAACTTCTGACCTGAAGACCTCGGGAAGTGCTCGGGAAGAAGCATGAGGTTTCAACAGGTCAGAGATATACTGGGGAGCTTCACCACATAGACTTCTAAAAGTTGAAACTAAGATTTTAAAATGAAACCTAAAATTTCCTGGCAACCAATGAAGAGAATCCAAAACTGGAGTAATATGTGACTTCTTGTTAGTGCCAGTTAAAATGTTTGTAATGCTCTAAAAACCGAATCAAACAAAAATAATGCAAATAGTCAAAGCTAAAGTTACAGCTAAAGAAAAAGCAGAAACCAGAGCTCCCACCTTAACCTAAAACACAGTTATAGCTAATACTTAGTTTGATAAAAACATTTACTATATACTACTAACTCCTTGTTATTAATTTGCCATCCCATGGGGCAACAGCGCATGCTGCACTGTGACAGTTGGTATAGTATGGATGGATTGATGGTGCAACAGCTATTAAACAACAGCTGTAAACAGCTGTAACTTCTATTGATCCATTCTTTTTCGGAATAACTATCATACTCTGTCCAGAGTAGCCAGCATCAGTAACTTAATAACTAGCAATTATTCCTCCCACAGAGTGGATGAATCAGGGCCTTGTAGTATACTACATTTAAATTTTCTAAAACTGAGAAAGGTGATTAGTTCCAGGGGCTGTTCTTTGTTTGCAGTCAATTCTATCAACCCTATCTGGACATGTGCATTTTTTCAACAAAAGTCTAATCTGTTTATTGAAATCAACAATGCAATTTTTGCCTTTTTTGTTTGCTTTTCCCCTTAAATTTTAAGTCAGAATTTTATGATAGTGCTCACTGTATTATTGTTCACATGGATTGTAACCTCTCTTATTACTAGTATCTGTGGTGTTTTGACATTAAACTTTACATAATCACACTGCCAAAGTATACGAGTAAGTAATTACATAAAAATTCACAACATGTAACCTAATAAGAAAAATGACTTACGAATGATTCGTTTTTTCAGTAATCAATAAGTAAATCAACTTTTGTAAACAGCACAGTCAGGATGATTCATTAATTAAATATATCTCAACACAGCAGAGCTATTAAAAGGCCCCGGTTACGCCAATAATCACTAAAGCAGACTATATGCTCAAAAACAGGTGACGTTCAGTGAGATAAGCTGCTTGTTAAAACAGAGTTATCGACTGTCGCTGCCACCCAAAAGGTTTGTGCGAGATAAGACACTCAACACAGGCACAGAAATGCTGACGTGGAAGAGAGAAGTGTCATAGCAGCAGTGTCGTAAGAGGTGAGTTCAACTCCAGTAACACCTATTCATGTTACACTCAGCAAAACCTTTTCTCATCTTCTTGTAGCAAATTATCTCAGCCTAAAAACTGCCTGTAAACCCAATTGGAACACTGTTTAAGCTAACATATTAAGGTAGTATCACACTGGTGCTATGAACTTCGTGCTAAATGTATTTCTGAGTTATTTGCCATTTCATTATAAAATAAAAACTTTCTTCAACTGACTGTTACAGCAGGCTGAAAACAGTCTCCAAGTGTTTCAAACAAATTAGCTGCAGCCTCAGAGACCCACGGCTCGTTTAATTTCCTTTAGTCTTTACTTTGTGTCGAAGCATTTACTTTTGACTGGCCAGAGAAACAGAGACTAGCTTTAAGCCAAACACTAACCCATTTATCACCCTTAGTTCTCTTGCCTGTGTTTTTCACTTTTTGTTCTGTTTTTGTTACAATCAATCATGTTTAATTCAATACACCTCACTTTACTAAATCAAATCTGGAGTTTTGGATAAGAGTTTGTGCTTAATCTTGCAGCACATTTGCTTATGATTATTTGCATTTGACAATTTTGCAGGAGTAAACCTGAGACAGGTTCCACCCAAACTGTCACAAACTGCGCCTCTGTCAGGGGACCAACCTAAAACCGGCCTGCCTGCAGCTTGCAAGCCTCCCCCAATATATAATGCGTTGTTATACTGTCACTGCAAGGAGCGCAACCAACCCCATGGAGACAGCACCGAAATTCATTAATCTAATTAAATATGTCGTATTGCCCAAATGAGACGCTGGTATGGCTTTGCTGCAGGATAAGTGCAAAGTAAGGCTGGGTCCCACAAGAGTAGCATACGTGCAGACGTGCGCTAACGCTACTGCGCTTCATTACACTCTTAATTACCTATTGTTTCTAACTAGTTGGTGGCGTTTTAATGAGAATCTACAGGCAGTTAAATGTAATCTAAATTTTCTAATCTACTGGTCCATTACCAAGGAGTCAAAATGTTATTGGTTTTGTGAGTAATCAGACTTTTAAATGGTGCTGATATCACTCCCGGAGGGCAAGGAGTGGGTTTCGACTGTGTAATTGAATTCAGTTTTTTTTTTGTACCCTCCTTCTTCTTCTTCTTCCTCTTCTTTTCTGGGAGCTGAGAGGAAGATTTTTGTGTTACGGCTGGCCGCTCGGGTCGAGGAGCATGTCTTCGGTTCCGGTTGGATCACAGGGTTTTTCCGCACATGGGTCACCATGGCGACCCCTATGAGAAAATGTGTGTGCGTCACAACAGAATGTGTGTTTGCGTGTGTCTGCGGAGTGTGAATATGTGCGCATGCATTTCTGCGAGAGTGTGTTTGTGCCCCCGTCAGCCTCAGTGCTCTGCTGTGCTGTCACCTGCAGCCAGATAAGCCAAAGGATTTATCACCCACTGAATTGCCTTTGAGTGGTGGATAAAATGGCTCCAATACATTCTCGTATGAAAACGCTGCGAGGTTAATGAGAGCCAAATTCACAGAGGGCTAAATCTATTAGGTTTTCATGGACGGAATCAATCAACATGCACCACACCGGCTGATTTGTCATATTGAAGCATTGCCCGTTTGAATTCCAAAACACAATCCTCCTCACAGAGTGATTCACTTTGATTTTGATTGCCTCTTCATCAAGAAGATGACAGCTATGAACTAATTTTCTTTTCTATCATGTTACACACTTATTAGCTCCGGCTGTCCTTGGCAGATGACTGATTCTTTTCCTTTTATAGAGCTACAGTTGGATTTTCCACAGGTCTGTTCAAACAATCACAATATTCTTTTTTTTTTAAAGTCAAATTACTTTGGTTTCATCTTTTTTTTATTTGCATAAAGGATAAACCACTGTCTAATTAAATTCTACCAGAGATGTGCTCGTACTTGAAGATGGATTTCCCGATACTCAGTTGATGCCTATGGTGCATGCTGTATATATTTTCATCTGAGGTAGTGCAATCATTCAAAAAGGTCAAGTTAAAAAAAAACTATCATCATATCATAGTGAGGAAAATGCTGTTATGAATCCACCACCAGCAGGCAGTTAGCTTAGTCCAGCCTGGCTCTGTCCAAATAAAGATGTCCTAAAAAGAGCAGCTAAACATTGATATCAGCTGTCTGGTGCTACTTTTTGAAATGACTGATACAAGTGCTCTTGTAAAAACAAAAGGGAGTGTTTCATTGTAAAAAGAACCACAAAGTCAGCATTTGAAGCAAGCAACAACCTCCAGGGTTGTAAAATTAATCAAACGGTGAAACTGCAGTTCCTGGAATGGCAATTTCAGGCTGACTCCAAGACATAGATGGCTACAGCCTGGTACAAAAATATGCTTTGTTTTTCTTTGGATTGTTTCCACCTTTGGGCAGAGAGTGGGTAGGTAGAGCGGGTCATCTACTAAGCGGACATTTGGTGGATCAGTTCCCCGGCTACACCAGTCTGTATGTCCAAGTATCCTTGGGCTAGATACTGAATCTCTAATTGCCCCCAATGCATCCATCAGCTTCAATCTGTGTGCGAATGTTATACAAGGCCCTTAGGTAGAGAAAAAAAAAACACTTGTATGAATGTGTGTGTGTGATTGGGTGACTGAGGCTTGCAGCAGAAAATGCATGAATGCTCAGAGTAGAAAAGCACTAAATGAGTATGAATCCATTTAACTTCATAACAGCTGTATGGTAGATTGATGTTTTGGGGTTGTTTTTTTTTATAACTCATTACGCCCACACAGCTGTCTGCTGAGCCTCACCTTTACTAACTGCTGTTATTAGATTGGACCCCTCAACCATGTTTGCAGAGTTTCTGGTATGGTTTATAAATGCAGCTAGCATTAGCTAATGACGCTAAGATCTTATCGAAAATAATCACTCATTATTAACACTATTTTGCTTTTTTTTTTTCTTTTCTTTTTGGCTTCCTGCTTTTGTGCTTTCTTTTGTTTATTTTTTAAAAAAATTGTTTTTATTTAAGCTGGCAGTTTAAGCTAGCTTAACCCCAGTACAGGCAGAGCTAGCTTAGGGTGTTAACCATAAATGCTAGTGGTGGTTGCGAGCTAGCTTTTCAGCAAGGTCCATCAGTAATTCACTACTTTTTAAAAACAACAACAACAACAAAAAAAAACCAAACAGCATCCACTTGTCAGTCAAATTAGCCAAGCCCTTCATGATGAATAACAATAAGCTCCTATCATACGGAAACCAAATATGCTTATTTTTGCTTTAGGCATTTTCACTTGACTCTGTGGGGACTGAAGTGTCTTTGACGCTAGCTTCATGTTTCCACTTGCCTTGCAAAAGCATATCCAACTTTAGTCCTGGATACTGGACTTTGATTCGTATTCATGGCAATTTTTTATTTTTCATTTTTTTGGGGCGGTAGATTGTAGTAGATGGAGGTAAAATTTTAGGACATGTACAGATTAACGAAACACAGTAAAACGACTTAATTTAGTATAATTTAGACAGAAACTCATTAATTTTATGCAGATGCCAGATTATAATGACGATTCGTTGTTTTTTGTTTTTTTTTAATGTGGTCAGTCAGGAAGTTTATTATTCTTCAGTAGTCTGACACTGGAGCTGATAAAGGATTTCCAACAGCTCGAGTCTCCGCTGGAATCTCAGATCTTTCTTCAATAGCTTCCTTCAGTCTGCGCCATGTACAGTACAAGAGAGCTGGCATCACTTTCTTCACTCTGTGTGGATGCTGTGATGCTCCACAAGAGAAAATGTCTAATCATTGCAGAGGAAAAAAAACAACAAAAAAACGAAAAATGCATTTGTCTTGAGCGTCGCCTACCTTTCTCCCAGCGTGGTGATGGATGACAGCCTTGGTGTTGAGTGTGTGTGCGTGTTTGTCTATCGCAGTGGTGCAAAGTGACCAGGGACAGGCGCCAACAGAAAAAGGCCCTGTCCCCCAACTAATGAGCAGCATTATTCAAATGGAGTCTTTGTTGTCAGTGCACCGCGCTGTAGTCCGCACTCTGCTGTCACAGGCAGCACTGGCTGATGCACCGCTTCCTCATGTTGATGCTCTATCAGTTTATCAGCTATTGAAATGCATGTGGGAAAATAAGGCACCTTGAAAGTGCTGGTGTCATTCCCTTACTGTCCAGCTTGCGCAACACCATGCAGGTGATCACACTGTAGAAAAATTGTGTTATTTATATTTGTCTATAGGCAACACAAGCGAGGATTTTGTTGCACTCGATCGTCAGAGGAGTCAGATGAAAGGCTTTTCATAGAAGGATTACCCTCCATGTTACCAATACATGGTGTCAGCCCAGGATCAAACAGTAGGTGGGCACTGAGCAAAAGGCACAAAAAGAGACAGCAAACACAAAATGTCAACAAATAGAAGAATATCACCCAGTTTGTCTATCACACTAGGAAGTCACATGAAAAAAAAAACTGGGTGAGAGGCTTTCAAGGCCTGTGCCAGCTAACAGGAGCAGTGGTGAATAAAGAAGGGAAAAAAAAGATGGGGAGTCGAAAGAGAAAAATCTGCCCTTCTACAAAGAAGGACAGAGAAGGAAAAAAAAAGAAGGCAGGGTGTTAGATGAAGCTCCTCCGACCGAACCCATCTCCAGCTGTCACAAATCATTTCTGCTCGGGAAGTGAGGGGAGGCGAAATGTCAAAATATTTGAATAAATTCCACAGAAGCCTGTTGAGAGTGGGGCGGTGTGGTGAGAGGGGTATTGTTGGCGGCAATGGGGTGGAGAGGGGATGAGAGGGCTGGGGAATAAAAAAGGGGTGGTGTGGGGGTGGGGGGGGGGGAGCACCAAAGGAGGGGGTCTGCATGAAAAATAGCCTTCAAGGGCCTCAGGAGCAACATGAGCTAAATGGAAATCAAAGGTGTGGCCAATGCAGTGATATTTTAGCTTATTTTAGACGATTTCCTCCCTCATCTTAGATTAGTGATAATGACCGCGTCAGTAGGTGACAGTGTCGATATATTTTGCACTCTCACTGCTTCTGTGCACTGTGTGGCACTGATCGCCTTTCCTCTACATGTTTATTTTCACCAGATTGACATGTGCATTGTGTACAGTACCTAGGTCTTTGTATCCTCATTACACCTGTTAGAGTGCAGTGAGCTGCAATCTGTACAGCTTTGGCTTGAAACGGTTATTTTACCACAGCTTCCCATTCGTTTCACCTGCCATGTACAATATTGGTGTTTTGTGGTTGTTCCTTCACACGTCCTCAGACTGCATCATCCATACCGTTTTCTCTCAAATGTCCTTCCTCATTTATAATTAAACCTCTGGTTTTAGCTAAATATTTATATCATTCCCACTTGACATTGTTAGTATGTTACATGTATTACCACATCTCTGATCGTATCTACAAAGGCACCCTCAGGTAAAATGAAAGTTTAATCTCATCTGTTTTGATAAGTTGTCTAGGACATCATGCGTGTGCAGCGGTCTGCATGTTGCATGTTAATGTAAAACAGAAACTATAGGGCCCATCTACACTGAAAAAAATAACCTGTTGGATTAACATTAAAAACATATGTACATCGGTTGCACGCAATTAAGTTATGCTTTGTCAACCATAGTCTTTTTTATGTTATTGTAACTACACACAATTTATTTTGCAATGAACATGGTTTTTTGTGTTGTTGATATGCTTTTCATTTCTGTTGAATATTTATAGAAACCACTTGTTTATTGGCCACTAACTGTTTATGTAAAATGTAAAGGTTAGATTATCAAGATTATTCTCTGCTAAGTTTATTTTATATATGAGGGCAATCCCAAAAGTAAGGTCTCCCAAAGCAGTGGTGACGTATAGAAACTGTTCGTACGGCTGTTGGCCACACTGTTGTTATTGGTGCTTCCTCCACTCCCAAACAAGCATGCACGGCTTCGCTGGGATGCTCAATCTTGGCTTGGCAGCCCTATGAAAATAGAGCTCCCATTGAACGCTACCGCCAAGTGCGAAGCGCGCGCAGTTATTCTGTTTTTGAACGCAAAAGGACCACTTTAAAATTCATCGCCAGTTGAGAGACGTGTATGGACAGTTGTGCATGGATGTCAAAAATGTTCGCAAGCGATGTAGAGAGTTTGCAGCCAGTCGTACTGAAATTCACTTCAAACAAAGGAGCGGGAGACTGTCAGTTTCCGACAAGACAGTCCCGAAGGTTGATGAAAACATGCCTGAAGATTGGCAGATCACTCTGGATCAATGTTCCCTCTAATTTTTCATGTGTCTGAGCGAACACACAAACTCCCTGTGCGGTCCTTTGGACCACTGTGAGCAACAGCAGACGTGCACTGTGGTCACGCCAGCATCGAATCCATCCAAGTGACATGGTTTATTAAAATAATCAAATTACAGCATTTATGTTAGACTACTTTTAATTAACTGCTTTAGCCCACTTACAATTAAAATGTAAAAAAAAATCTTGTTCATGACCTGTGTAGTATGTTAACACTATTGGAAGTAAAAATAATTTGAACTCCAATTTTGAAAACACAACTTTTTTTTTTATTTAATTTTTTTTATAAAGCTCTGACTTGTATTGTGAGTATGAGTCTGTGGTCTGGGAAAGAGTCCTGTAACTCTCTGTCCGCAAGATACAGTATATAATGACCAGTGTTGGGCAATTAATTATATAGTTACTTCTTCAAAAAAGTAACTGAGTTTTGCAAACAATGAAGTTTTTTTGCAGCTGTTTACCTAAAAATGCAGCCAAGGCGGGTTTTTTAAAAAAATAAACATTTCAAAGTATTTACAGAACAATCAGCTGTTCTGCATCAAATTTGATGCCACACAAATTATTTGTGCCACTCCAACATTTTAACCTGCAAGGACATAACCAAGAGACCTAAACTGTGATTAGCATTGGCTTGCTTCTATCACCAAAACATCACAATAACTTATGCTACAATCATTCTAGGGAAAACAGTGGCCAGACATCGCAGCACAACCACAGTTACTGTGACCATGTCCAATGAACTTGCAAACTGACTGCTTTCTAAATAGCTGCTTCAATGACTGAGACCAGGTTTGTGACCACCTGAGATCAGTTGCCAGCTTCAAAATCCCTTTGGTGAATCAAGACGGCAGTAATGCAGTGATCATTTTGCAGTTGATTGAGTTGGCATTACATAAAATGTTTGTGGTAATTCAACTTGTGATTGAAAATGATTGCCCAGAAGCAGAGGGTGTGGCACACTCAGTCTCAAGGTGACGAGAAAAAAAAAGAAGAAAAAATGTCATGACACTTTCTGTTTCTCAAAAGAGCCGTGGCTTGAAAAGTGAACACTGGATGCTACAGTTTCACTGTGTACTGTAATTTTACCAGTGTTCTACAAAAAATAAACAAGGACACATATTCAAAGTAGTAAACATATTGTTCCCGTGTCATAACTGGAAAACTGTTCACTTGTACAGCCTGTTCCTGAGAACCAGGGCCTTGTTTGAAAGGCTGTTCCCTTCGAGCTCCATAACCAGTTTCTCTAATACCTTGAAGGTATACTTACAGTGGCTTGCAAAAGTATTCGGCCCCCTTGAACTTTCCCACATTTTGTCACATTACAGCCACAAACATGAATCAATTTTATTGGAATTCCACGTGAAAGACCAATACAAAGTGGTGTACACGTGAGAAGTGGAACGAAAATCATACATGATTCCAAACATTTTTCAAAAATAAATAACTGAAAAGTGGGGTGTGCATAATCCCCAAAATGTTAACATTTACTGAGAAACACATTAGGTGTGTGATTAGGTGTGTAATCAATGCTAATCCTGTGAGTCCTGAGAATGCTCAAAGAGGTCATGCATTTCTGAAGCGAAATATCATTGCAAAGAAGCAGAATACCATCAGAGCATGGAGAGGTGCTCAACTGTGAACTCAACACATATTCCTAATTCATGTAAAAGAAAAAAAAGTAACCCCCCCAACATAAGGTCTATAATACCACAACAGAACAGCACTAGAGAAGCAGGAATAAGCACCATATATCTGTACAGCAATAAATAAATTTTGCATATTTATCTCCTATGTTTTTTCTCTCTTTACCCCTTTTACTCCTCTCACTCTCTCTATACATCACAGTCAAATAAATTGTTGGGGTTTTGTGTGTGTGTTTAACATAGTGTAAGCTGTTAAACTTTCTCCACAAGAAGTGTTATATGTTATGTTACCAGTACATTACGTTCACTGCCCCAGAAAATGAAATAAAGCCCCACGTCATACACTTTCTCTGCTGCTAATGACTACTGCAAGCCCTTCATAGCTGCACCAAGTCAAGCGCCTTAAGTGGCACTTCAAGCTTTGACCACCACTGCTCCAATCTTACAAAATGCAGACCCCAAGCTGCTGGATTCTCTTCAAAAACAGGACTTGAATCCTTTGGAGAAAAGGAAAATGGATGTTTTGGAAAAAAGTTCAAGTACTCTTTGATGCAAACATTGACAAAAAACATGACATAGTCTGTTAGCCTAGGCTTATCAACAGCGATGAACCATACCTCACAGGGTTAAGACTCAAATGCTTTAAAGTGAAACTCTTTAGCCAAGCTTTAGCACCTGTTGGGACAAATTGTAATGCTCTTTGATTGTGTTTGTAGAAGGTGTAGCTAATTTCTCATTTGAAAAGGTTTACATACCAAGCCTTGCACCTACTAGGCCGAGCACCAAAAATCAAACCCACGTGCAGGAAACCCAAGGCGGAGGCAGAGTAAAGGGTTTACCAAAGGTTTATTAACTAACACCAAAGTGACGTTCACGTTAGGGTCTTGGCCAGGGGAGAGGGACAAGCAAGGGGACAGGTCCAAGAAAGCAACGGCAGCTGCTGGTGATTAGGTAAGTATGTGCAGGTGGGAGATGGAAGCGTTGTGGGAGAGGTGGTGCGGTCCAGGTGGGTTAGGTGGTGTGTGGCAGCTGTCCTGAGTGGTGAAGGTCCCGAGGTGGTGTAAGGGCAGGAAGGCAGGCAGGTGAGGCAAGGAGATGATTCCGAGAGCTGGCGGGTTAACCAGATTTCCAAGATGAGTGGTTCAGTATGATGGAGTTTTCCTGGAGTAACTAGAACATGAGATTACAAGGTTAGTAGAGCACTTGAGATTCATGAACATGAAGCGTGAGGCCTGGTTACCAACATAGGGTAGTTGACGAACTGGCGAGGAAGCAGTGTCAGCAAGCAGATTAAATCTCCAACCTGATTGCCTCAATCAGCTTCAGGTGAGGGGGGCTGTAGGTGGATACCAGGGAGGTCCAGACCTTCAATGGAATTTTACAGCCACACACCCAGACCATGACACAGATATTCCCAAATATGACCCAATCATTTGGACTGAATTACCTGCCGCAATTTCATACCAATCTAAGTTATGGAAGCACTCCCAATTGGCTTTTAGTCCCAAAAATTAATGAAACATTTTTTTCAACAAAAATAATAATTAAAAAAAACCTTCACAGCACTAAGCCTGTGGATATGACCATGTCTCATGTGACTCCTTAGAGAACTGTCTGAAGTTTTAGAAAGCAGCTTTAATGATGTAACTGGGGTTGTTTAATTGCACTAAGATCAAACTAAAATCAGGAGGAAAGAATAAAAAAAGAAAAGAAAAGAAAGAGATCTTACCAGTGGCAGCTAAGTCAGTGAAAATGTGGTATTGAATTGCACTGTGGGAAATGTAGTCTTGATTATATTGGCCTCCACATGTTCCTTCAGTTCTGAGCATTGTTTTTCAAATTGCATTTCCTAGATCCTCAAATACATACGTCAGAGAAATGGAAAAAATCATTAAACAATATGTATGAACTGAATTCCTATAATGTAAAGAATACATGGATCTCTATTAGTTTGGATCATTTTCTAGAGAACGTCTAGATGTCTCTCTGTGTTTTCCTATTTCAATCTGATATATATTCATGAAAATATAATGGAAAGGGTCCAATTTCCCCCCATCTTGCAACATTAAAAAAACCCTACCTTCTGAATCCTGGATTTCTGGTTTCCTGAAATTTGTTTATGAATTCATTCATAACTTTTTATGTAATTCGGTTTACAATGACAAACAGACAAACCATTTACATCCAGTCTGTAGCAGAAGCAAAAAAAAAGAAAAGAAAAAAAGAAATACAGTAACATATAATAATCTTATTGTCAACTAGTGAGAATTGCAATATTATAAATAATCCAGTTTGCAGTTTTCAGGCTTACCTGAGATATAACTTTTAAAAGGAAATAAAACTAAACTAAATAACAGAAACAAACGACAGATTTGGATTGTGTAAGTCATCTGATTGTGCTGTTTTGTATGTTTTCCAAACACTACATATATGTAAAATGTATACAACGCAGGGTTGTTCAACCAAAGGGCAAAAAACGTGCAGCGTTCTCACATAATCATATTATTCTGAAGTGAACATTTGCTGTATCAATGCATCAGATGGAAAGAAACTGATAGTGAGATTGGCTGCTGATAGCGTTACAGATATTTCTGCTAAATCCTGTTTTGAAATCAGTGCAGGTGAGTTGTCAGTTGTGGGTATATGTCAAGGTTGTGACATTGGTCCTCGTGCCTATATATTGAATATTGTGCTTTTGTACCCCTCGGGTCTGAACTGAAGCAAACAACATCACCATGATCTAATGTTTAGTTCTGCTTCGTTTCCTGCTGCCCTCCTATTAATATTTATGGTGCGGGTTGAAGAGTGAATTAAGGACAGGTTCAGGTGATAAAGGTCTGGTGATGCTTGTTTGTTCAAAGTCTCTGAATGCATGTTCTCTGTCCTCCCATGTGCATCTACTCTCTTTGTTCAGCTGATCCCCAGGGTGCATTAGAAGTCGCAGGGTCAGTGTCTCCTCTGTTTGCCTCTGAGCTCACTAACACTGTATTTAATTAGGCCTCTAATCAGCCACTAAACACACAATAAAATGAGACAATATGTATCTGTTTACTTCCCTCTCAACTCTCGAACACACATACTCTGCATATTTGCATGTATAGTTCGTAAAAAAAAAAAAAAAGAAAAAGTCATTTATCGGGGAGAAAGATCAAGGTCATGACTCCTCTTCACACTCGATTCCCTGAAACCAATTAAACTGTCGGTCGGTGAAGTTCAGTTGGAGGACAAGGACTAGAAAACAATAGCAGATGACAGCTTCTGTCCGCTATCTCTGGCTGGGTTTTCTTGCAGCAGTAATTATATTTGCAGATTTTGTCATTAAGAGAAGTTTTGCAATCAGTGGAAAATGTTCAAAGCATCTTGGTAGGCAAAGTTATCAGAGTTTAGCTGAATGTCATGTGACAGACTATGATTGGAGGTCAGAGCTGTGCGAAAAGTTAAATGAAGAGAAGAGTAAGTGAATGATGGGGATGCTGCAAGATTTAAAATCATAATGACAGGTAATAGTTTTGGTATATAGTGATGCTCACGTGCGTTTTAGTGTCTAAAAGGAAGAAAGGAAACTTAATAAACTGGTTTGCTCCAGTGGATGGTGGTGACAAGGGCAGCGAGGGTGAATGGATCCCACAATCAGGTTTGACAGGCTGTTAAGTGGGTTTCATCAACTCAGAGCCTAACTCACACACAGCGTTGGTGCTTACTGAATGAAATATCAGTATGATTATTCAGAAACTGCGCTCTCTTGTAGGATGAAAGTCTGGATAAGTAACAAGAAAACCAAGGTGGATAGAATATATTAAAATATTTCATCTAATGACTGAAACAGGGAAATTAGATTTGTCTTGGAGTTTTATACCTGTGTGTGGCCTCAAGGCAACAGAAAAATCTATGGGTGTAGCTGTGTGAGGGGGCGGAGTGACTGATGATTAATATCATCTAAAATCTCAAATCATATGGTTACATCCTGTGACATAGATTTAGATTTCTCTAAGTTCTTTGTCATAATGGACTCTTAATGGAGTTGACTAAATTGTTATTAAACATACTTTAGTATGCTTGAAGCTTTATCATGTCATGTATAAATAAAACACAGTTAAAATTTCATGTAATTACTATTACTGTCAATCAGTACTTGACAGAAGGTGTTATAATTTTTTACCAGATTAAAACTTAAGCACAGGAAAAGAATTAAAAACAAACAAAAAATGCATTGCAAATTTCAATGTATTTTAACGACACTGTAAACTATTTATCATTTGGTAGCACTTTATGGCTCCCAGCAAGGGTGTAATTCTGCTAGAATTAAGATGTTATTAATTTAGCTTAAAATACCTATACACTAGCATAAAGGGGTATAATTTCACATTTTTACAACAAAGAAGAAACAATTATACTTTATGCTACTTTGAGTAATGTCAGGTATTTTAGAGAAGAAACAGACTACACTGTAAAAATGGTAAGTAGTGTGTAACGTAAGATACTTTACAAGGAAGAAGATTTATTTATACTGTGAGTAATTTTAAGTAGTGAGAAACTTCGATGTATTTTAGCACAAAAATAATACTTCTCCAACCTACACTGTAAATGTGCAGTACATACAGGGCCGTAGGCTTAATTACGAAGTAGCTTAACTTCCAATCTTATTAAATAATTATACCTTCTTTTGGTGTGCATGACGGATTCTTCACTATTCAGTTGTACTCTGATAATATGTATAAAAATCTGATTACTTAAAATTACTTACAATATCATTTTTTTCTTGTTTCTTATAAAATACTTGAAGTTACACACCATTTAAAATCTATTACCGTATAATTATCTCTTTTCCTGTTATAATACCTCTTATAATTATATTATTATTATTACTTCTACTATTATTGAGTATCTATGGATAAGCATTTGTAAGTAAATATAATTTAATTGTAATTTCAGATAAAATGCATTGAAATTCCATTTAATTCAATAGTAATAAGTAAAATAGAGTAAAACAGACCATAGGCTCTATGCAAACTCAAGTCCTAATGAATTAAACATTCATGTCCATGTTGTTAATTATGGTCCATATTAGAGTCAAAAGAACAGTAAAGCTGGCCAACATTGTGACTGACAAGTCACGCCACATGAGATTGTAGCGTCCCTGGAATTTTTTCTGTAAGAACCACCAATCACATTCACCATGATGTCCTGATGGCTACACCCATCTTATTATGGGATGGACTGCGCCATGACACACACAACCATGTGAGTAGCAGGACAAACTGTGTTTAACTATTCATCTAGAACCATCATCAGATTAGTTGCACACATTAAACCACACCTCATTAACCTGTTAACATGCTCACATTAGTTTTTCATTCAGAGCAACATTGTGACCAGTTACTGCAATATAAAGTGGAAGACACTTTTTTTTAAATTTCTGGTATTTCCATGTTTAGTTTGCGCTCAAATCTGCCACCACCTCTATATCAACTAACAGCAATGTAAATCTTAACCTGCTAACGACTGCACTGCACCTTGCTTTCTCTTGTCAATCCTATACAGCTTCTCAGTTTCCACAGTCCTTCAGCCACACCATTTTCCCAGCTGTAATGCCTGAAACATGTTGACCTGTCGATTAAATATATACAAGTGATACATGTCCAGCCATCTAGAGCTCATGGCACAAAAACAGATCTTTCTGATGCAAATGATGCTGTAACTTGTGATCCGTTTATAAATCAAACTTCTACGACTGCCTTACTCTAGGATTAGTCCCAGAGTGCACAATATTACATTTCATTCCAGGGAAGTGAATTAAAAATAAGAGGTTAGCCACAGTGCAAGGCCGCTTCTCCCTGTATCCAATCTAAACAGGGATGAGCAGGCATGCTCGGTTACTCTTACAGCCTCATGAGACAGTTCCCCATGTGGGGTGACCACACTGCAGCTGGGAAGAAACACACACATACTCTGTTCCATACAAGCAATAACCAGCTTCTCTTCTTCTATGCAAAGAGGCAGGAGAGCAGCACTCTCGTTATTTAACTGGCTTTTGACAGCTGGGGCACAGCAGAGGGACAGAAAGTGTATCAGTGCATGGATGTGCGTGTGAGTGACACAAGGGAAAATAATATATTGTGTGTGTGTGTGTGTGTGTGTGTGTGTGTGTGTGTGTGTGTGTGTGTGTGTGTGTGTGTGTGTGTGTGTGTCCAACCTGATTTGCATTTGTGGGTGCTCGGCCATGTGCATATGTATGTGTGGCACAGTGGACCAGAACAGAGCTCTGACAGTAGCAGGACTGCTGCTCGCTGATGCTTGCCTGGAGGAGCTGACAGCAGCTTGGCCTGTCAATCACAGAGCATGCCCAGTAGCCCCCTATTCACATCATCCTTTCTTGTTAACTCTAAATCTGGCTGGGTAGTCTTTATATATGTGTGTGTGTGTGTGTGTGTGTGTGTGTGTGTGTGTGTGTGTGTGTGTGTGTGTGTGTGTGTGTGTGTGTGTGTGTGTGTGTGTGTCTGATGTGCTTCTGTGTTACAGTCTTCTTTTAGACAGAGATCAATCAAGATAAAGTGATGAAAACCCAGTACAGGATTTGCTAAGAAACATGTCATGCTGTGAAAGTTAATCTGATCTTGTAGTAACATGTTCAAGCATCAGCAGATATAATGCAGTGATGTCAAAGTGAAATTGTTCATCACGGTCAAGAACTATTAGTATCACAATCAAAGGACCTTTCTTGCAAGCCATAGACAAGTCTCCTATTTTTACAAAAAAGTGACAGATTTAGCAGGATGGGGTATATTTTTATCTGTAAAGTCTCTATAACACTCTATGACAGAGTCTCTATGACAGAGGGAGAGAACAAGAGAGCTCTTGTGGTCAAAGGTAATTATCTCCACTTGTCACCCACAATGGATGCCTGCTAATGAGAGCTGGACTCATGATTGGTCGCCTGCGGGTGTGTCGAGGCACTCTGGTCTTTTGGTTTTGACAATAGAGCCTCGGTGTGCTGCAGAGACTGAGCAACTGGACAAGTCATTCAACGATGCAAAATGCCAGCCAAAGTGTGACCGCCATCATACGCAAGATCTATTAGGCTCTTAATTATCTGGGGATACAGGGTGGAGAGTGTGCGTGTATTTTGGAATATCACTAAAGTTTTATGAGAGGTGATGCCAAACACTGAATTCTGTCATGGTCTCAATATGATTAATACATGTTCTCTTATGTGCAATATCAATGTAGCAATGTACAAGAGAGCAACCAAATGCAGGAAGCAGGGACAAGCAGAGACAATAAATTAAAATGTTTTTTGGGGGTGACCCAAAAAACATTGTACCCAAAGTCCAAAAGAGAGTTCCCAAAAGCAGCACAAGAACTGAGAGGTAGCCAAATGAAGAGCAAAGAGATGATCCCACTACAGACGTGGAGACACTACGTCTATATAAATACAGGCCATTTACAGACACAGGCAGACCATGTACACACAGGATAGAATGTAGAGGTGGGTGGATCGATCCAAATATTGATAATATCGATACCAAAACTGGTACAAGCACGATAGGATCGATACTTTGTCATTATCACCTAAGCTCAGTTTGTAACCCACTGAATTGTGTGAGGTTGTTTTAGTATACTTTATTTTGGAAGTGAAAAAATGTGCCTTAAACCTGCACTATAATAAACAACTGAACCTTTGTGTGACTGCCGTGTCTTTTTTATTTATAGCCTATAGCACATTTAAACAACAGAAGCTGACCCAAAGTGCTTTAGAGATGAACACTGCATCTCTGCTGCATTCCAGCTCTCCAAAAGACCCAGTTTCCAAATACATGAAAAGCTGAAAGATGTGATTTGTTTTATCAACTAATTATTGTGCAAAGTAAAAATCACAGTGATTTAGTGGTCATTAAAATGTGTTCATAATTTGCAAATTGATGTTGACTCAGCTCATAAATCATGCTGCTGTCTCCTGTATAAGCTGCCTCTATAGTAT
Organism: Rhamphochromis longiceps; assembly: GCF_057381845.1. Lineage (NCBI taxonomy): Eukaryota > Metazoa > Chordata > Actinopteri > Cichliformes > Cichlidae > Rhamphochromis > Rhamphochromis longiceps. The sequence continues at coordinate 17,736,173 of NC_140567.1, forward strand.
AAGTATTGGTATTGGAATCTGCAATACTGACCCTTGTTATTGGATTGATAGAAAAATTTGCAGTAAAGCAAGGCACTTGCAGAAAGACCACAGGTGAAACCAATGAGTGAAATCAAAGGAAGCAAATATACAGGAGGAAAGTAACTCTTCAAAGCAATGCATAGGATAAGATAGAAGATAGGGAAGGAAAGAACATCAGAAGCAACTAATTTTAGAGGGGTTTTTTTTTTAGCAGTTTTGGGTCTTGTGCCTGTGGCCTTTGGTTCTGGTTGAAGTTACATGATTTTTTTAAGTGTCTGTCCGCTTACATAAACCAAACGTAAAATGTTGCACCTACATTTATTTTAGGTTTTATGTAATGTATTTCCCCATAGTTAATATTAATGCAATAACGAAGCAATAATTTCAACCTCGATGTCTATTACAGATTTCCATCAAGAGTCTTCAAACTGCGAATATGTTTTGTTTTTTGCTTTTTTCCCTCAACATCACTGTTTGTCTATTACTCCGCTGGTTTTAAAACAGCAGGAGGGCTTCACAAGTTGAAGAAGATGGCTGAGTTTCAGATTTATGAAACGTGTGAGCTGTGTGCTTTTGTGCCCAGGAAAAATAAAACACTTCTTAAACCACCAATAGCTCAGCACAAATTGCTTTAACCTTTGTAGAGCACCACTGTGACTTCACTCTTCTTTGTATTTATAGCCTTTGGAGTGTTTGCCAAGCAATGCGAAAACATTTTCATCTTTTTCTTCGACATGACGCTTTCATCATCTCATGCACCATCTTTTTTTTCTTTTTTGAAAATCACTTGTCCTTCCTGGACACTTCACTTGAAGCAGTCCAAAAACTTACTGCCATGAGGACGCTACAGCAAGCAGCAAACACCGAGTTTTCTTTCTTTTTTTGTGATCACTTGATGGATTTTGTTGCATAACAAACTGTGCAGCTGAAGTTTGCTGTCTGTTATCGTTGAAGAGTTTAGGTGATGAGGAGATGGTGGAGGACAGACTTCTCTTTTGTAGACAAGAGACTTTTAGCATGTGAAAAACATTCAGTTTGACTGGCAGCCCCAAAAGATAATATTCAGTATTTGTACAAATTGTAGCGTACATTCATTAGAGTTACGACTCTTGAAAATGCAGTGGGCATGCTAGCTTTTTATTTTTTGTTTCCTTTTGAGTACACCATGTCTACATTACCAGCTACTTGTTAAAAAATAAAGTGGCATTACAAAACCAAGAGAAGATGTGAGAAAATTGGCAAAATGTTTAAAGGTTTATAGAAATGTTTTCCCGTACCTTTAATTTATTTATTTTTAAAAGTTTCACGGGTGCTTTCAAGTGCTTTTAAATTACAAGACCACCCGGCAGGATCAAGAGTGCTCCAGGAGAAAGAGAAAGCACCAGCAGGAGATTTTTGGTGGTGATGATAGTGATGATGAAGGTTCCTGGTTGCCACCTTTAAGCACTTCTCCCCAAGCAGTTCAGTAAAATGGCTTTCTAAGTAGTCCTAGCTAAAGCAGACCAGCTCTCCACTGCTATTTTCACATGCTCCATCAGAGCAGAAATGACTAAGCTCATTTCTGCTCTAATGGAGCAAATCAGAAATCAATCTGCTCCATTACTCTCTAAGCACTAATACTGCCAAGAGTAATGAACTTCTTGGAAACATCACTGTCCAAAGAGGCTTGAATCACATCCTGACGGGACCAGGAGAAGAGTCAGCGCGCAGAGACATCGCATTCTTTGCTGTGGTGCTGCACCACTTCCTGCTGTCAATAGGACAGTACAGGGTGACCTCATTCCCAGTACTGAACCCCTTGCCACCACTGCCACACGCCCCAATGGCGGAACAATATTCTGGATGCAGCAGAGCAACAAGCAGTGTTCCCTAAACTCCTCTGACCCCCTTTGCTCAAACACCTGCCAATAAATGGGTCCTTCAACGAGAAAGAGTTATTATTCACGTTTGCTTGTGTTTTCTTGTGTTTGAGCGAAAGGCTGTACTCCCTCTTTGACTGTTTTCTTACATTACGTTAGTATTTTAGGACGCTGAAATATGTCTAAAAGGTTGAATACATTTTTATCTTGGTCCTTGTTGTTTAATTAGCTCTTACCTTATACCTCATATCTTTCTTTGTTTACATGACTGGTTCTCCTTTGGTGTGTGTTTTATTTTAAAAAAAAATATTTTTCAGTTGTTTTAATTTTTTTTTATCTCCAAGGTTTAATAAGCTGAAGAATTATTTTCACCATTGCTGACCGAACTCTACCTTTTATTTTTGGGTGTGTGTATATAGTGTACATCTATGTTGTTTGTGAATGGCCTTGAAACAGAATGAAATCTTATTATACTCCTCCATTCTTTTAATGGTATGTTTTAATACACATTACGCTGGATTATCTATAAATGTATTAAAAACCATGAAACTGGGGTGAATGTTTTGAGTGTCTGTTTTAAACCAAAGAACTACTTTTCCCATAATCCTTTGCTTTAAAAGAAGCCGACCGGATGTTGATAATTTGTTGTACATTTAAAGTGTGACATTTAAAGTTCATACGTAACTTCTATTTTTTTTAGGTTTCCGCGTCCTGTTTAATCACACGTTTTGACAAAAACAGTCAAAATTGGCCATGTTTCGCATTTGTTCACGACATTTGAACACAGTCAATTATTTAGTGCCGCACTGGTGCAATGATAAAGAGAAAAAAGCAGCAGTCTTCCAAATTGCATTACTTTCCCCCTGGAGCCTCGCCCCAGTGCATCGTGTTTTGTAGAAATAACTCGTGTAGTGGTAGTAATAATACTGATACTTCTCTAATACTTAAAACACACAAAGATGAAGGGTTACCCAGATTATGTCGCTGACTGTGCTGTGCGCTCTCTGAGTTAATGCATTGGCCGACTGTTACTTGAAGGCAACACAAGGTAAACGTCAAGAATGTTTGATTGTTGAAATCTTTGTGAACGGCTATGGAAGGAAGAGAGTTTTTCCTCGTCAGTGGATTCATTGATCTACGTTCACTGTAAATTTTGTCCTCTTTGATCGCTCGGTTTTTGCACAGCAACCATTACGGAAGCTAACAGTTCATGTTTTGACAGCTCAGCCTGTGTCTGCTAGCTAGCTGCCTACCTAACACTAACTATTTATCGTTAGCTAACACTGACAGCACTAGCTGTGGGAGACTGCTCAGTTTATTGAACAAGGACTTGGGAAAAGACAGTTTCTTCCTGGCAGCTGGCTTAAAGTACGCTTACGTATGTCAGAATTCGTTTACCTAATGTAATGTCGAAATGCCTTCAAAGGTAGCAAGGTTGGAGGGCTAGTTTAGCTAGCTTCAAATGCACAATGAAATATCAAAGGTTACATTGGCAAGACAGAAAACGCTACGCTTCCTTTTCTCTTCCCGTACAGTATTAATAAGGCCACATTATTGTCAGAACTGTAGTATTTTTTTTACAGTATTATTAGTATTTCATGTGTACAGTTAAAGCTAATATTTTAGTTTTATCAAAACGTGGTTGTTGTCTAAACATCACTGGCTTTTATGTAATTGTTTTTTAATGTTAAAGGCGGTTAATATAGGGTTGGTGGGGACTCGTGTCCTGTTATTGCTTGTAGGGCTACTTGTTTGTTTACACATAAGCACAGGATGTCCCTGGCAAACGTGTACTGCTCACTGCAGCCTACAGCTGGGTCAATCTGTGATACTGAAAACCTGTGAGGCAGGAGTGTCAGGCACCAGACCCAGAAGTTTCTGGTATCATGTAGCCACTCTTGATTTGTGGCTACCAGGCACCATTAAGTACCAGGATGTCTTGAAACCTGAATATTGTAGTCAGTGCTAGCGATTTCTGATGGTGTCAAGCGTTAACATGGATTTAACCTCTACAGTTTGCATTTTGGTTTGATAAATGTCTTGCCGTGTTTCATTTAACCACAAACTACCGCATGTAGTTATGAAGAAATGCCACACGCAAGCAGCGGTACAAGGCTATACCTTTCGAAGATTGGCAGCTGCAGAAGTGCTTGGTTTGTTTGCAGAATAAGTATTCATTAAATAAGCAAGTCTTCTTCTCAGAAAGTGTCAAAGTGGTTAAAATAGTGAAGAAATCGCTAGAAATTAGATCCAGCTTCTTGCTGTAATTTGTCAATGTGTAAAAATGAATCATTTGTCTACAAGAAAGCATCAAAATGTAAAAGTAAGTATACATGTATAGTCATGGTAAGAAGAAGCTGCCTGTCTTTTAATTAACGTAATTTTTTATATCAGCACAAATTGCAAAACATGGTTCTTAGTAAGTCTTACCTTTTAAACAAATATAACCTCAGATAACCAACAACATTTTACATATTGCACAACATCATTATTTGTTTAACAAATGAAAAAGCAGAAGCTCTGGGAGGTTACTGGTACGGACAAGCCAGGTATGTGTTAACACAATGCTAGAGAGGAAATACATCAGCAGTGAGCTTGGAGAAACAACTGTTGCTGTCCATCAATCTGGGAAGGGTTAAAAGACCATTTCCAAACAATTTGAAGTCTATCATTCTAAGTGGGGAAAAAAAAGTGCAAAAACATTGAAGACCGTTGCCAATTTTCCCTGGAGTGTATCTCCCAGCAGATGCATCCCAAGGTCAGACTGTGCTTGATGGTACAATTGGAAGAAGTATGGCTTGTTTAGAAGGATTTCAGGAGAAAATCTCTTCTTTCTAAAAAAAAAAACAACACATGGCAGCTCAGCTTAGATTTGCAAAGTTACATCTGAACAAAGCACAAGACTTTTAGAACAGTGTCCTTTAAACAGACGAGCTAATATGGAGATATTTGCCAGTAATGCATGGCGGTGGATGGGTGATGATTAGGGCTCTAAAAGCTGCTGAAACCAGGCATGTGCTTAGTCTTTCACACACTGCTTCTGTATTTTTGGCTTAATTTTTGTTAAATGAATAGGGATGCGTCATATGTCATGTGATGTTGTTCTCCTGACCTTGCATTTATCTGATTTTAAGACCTGCTACAGGGTGGATGATTTTATCTTTTGTCCTGTTATGTAAAAACCTTATGTTGAAAGCAGGTCTTTTTTTATGACAACCCCAAAGAAATGTATTGAATGTATTGATTATTTATTAGTATAATCATGCACAACATAAAGTAGCGCTTTCTCCACATGGAACGTTTTTTTGTTTTGTTTTGGTTTTACAATCCTTCAATTTATATTCAGCCAAAAATGTATTTTTGCTTCTTGCTATTTTCATTTAAATTTAGGATTCAGATATCCAAAATGATCAAGTTTATATCGGGACCAAGCAGAAATTGGTCCCTCTGTGGTGTCTTAGACCTGCTGTCTTGCTCTTCTCACTCTTGTTTGTCTCTGCCTAACCCACAGGTCATGCATGCAGCCAGCCTTCTAGCCTGCGCTTTGTTCATCCCCAGCGCTTGAGATAATGTTCTACCCGTAGGTGGAGGGTTATCCTCCTACTCCGTTTCTCCCCACTGCCCCCATCAGTCCCAGAGTTCCCTATGTTAACCCTGTTGAGCATGTTTTACTATATCTGTCTGCGGCGGCGCTCCAGGAGTGGAACTCGAGGCGAGGCTCTGACCAGTCGACGGGCTGTGGAATCTGGCCAGAGAGCGGTACTGCCAGTCAGTGTGGAGGTGGAGCAGTACGCCAAAGAGGTTTTGGACTTCAGCTCCCACTATGGCAGTGAGAATAGCATGTCTTACACCATGTGGAACCTGGCAGGGGTGCCTAACGTCTACCCCAGCTCAGGGGACTTCACCCAGACAGCTGTATTCAGAACTTATGGGACGTGGTGGGAACAGTGTGCCAGTGCTCCGCTGCCTTTTCGTCGCACTCCTAAAGGCTTCTACAGTAAGGATTACATTGAGCTAGGCTTTGAGGAGCCCGTCTACCCGACAGCAGTGGAGGTGTTTGAGACCTATTACCCTGGAGCCATCGTCCAGATCCTGGCCTGCTCTCATAATCCTTTCACCCAGAATCCGCCTACTGATGTCAGGTAACAATAGTTCCTCCACACTATGCCATTTCTAAAACTTTACAATACCAGTAAATTGCACAGTTTTCGATTACATAACAAGGCTTCAGTGTTTGGATAAAATCCAGTTGGCATTTCATGGAGTAAAGTACTGCTTGGCCAGAATTTCCACCAGAAAACTACCAGAAACCTGGCAGAGGATGCAATGGGATTAGCTTATTACAATTCTTTATCACGAAGATTAGATGATTTCTTCAACAATCTACCTGCTATAGCACTAACTGCACTGGAGTCACACTGCACAGTGGAGCTGCATATATGCAGAGACTGAGCTTTTTTTAATTTCTTAGTTCCGACTTGAAGACGCAGTATTATGTATAGGAGAGCACTGAATCATATTTAGCCATGTTTGCATGCAGATAAATGATTTAGGCTACCTTGATTAGAAAAAACTAAACTGATAAAATTGTATAAAGTCTTAAGATTTGCCTGGATCTTTATTCACTTTTTACAGCTTTAGCTTGGTGTTTACTGCCTCGTGTTAGGTGTTGCCTTATGTTGCCTTGGTCCTGCTCTTGGTGCAGTGTCTCAGTTCATTACTGTCCGAAACAAGTCATAGAATCCCCTCCCCCACAAGCCTGCTTTCCTCTGATTGGCTGCCCCTTTCATTGAAAACATTTTTTTTAAAAACGTGTAGAGCAAAGATTACTAAATGGGGTACATTGTCATTGACACCATAGAGAGCAGAGTATCAGCTTTTACTCTGAAGCCTCAACCTCTGGCTTGTAAGGATTATTTGTATGTCCACTGAGACACACAGGGAGCCAGCAAAAAAAGAAGTGAGACAGAAGTCAGGGTATACAATTCTGATGGAATATGGATGTGGTCAGCTGCTAAAAGCCATTCAAAGTAGTCCCACTATTTAAGAGTGCATGATCAGGAGGACAAAGGAGGAGGGGGGAACAACTAAGCTGTAGTGCCTCTTCACCTCACTGTACAATACCTTGTGCAATACTTTTTGTAAATAGTCAATGGTGCAATAGACCTCAATACTTGAAATGTGCAATTCACTTGTATTTCTATTTTTATTCCTATTTATTCTATTTATCCCCTTTGTATATTTTATTTATATTTGTCTCTGTATTTCCCAGAGGAACCCACCCGAGGGATTAATAAAGTTCTATCTTATCTTATCTTATCTTATCAACACTGGAGTTTTGGACCTGATACAGATTTTTAGAGAGTGTAAAGTTTTGATATCACTATATCATTAGTCTTTAGAATACTATAAATGCCTGATTTGTATGTTTGATTTATATTGAAAACAGACAATGATGGGGTTGTTATTTAGTAACTTTCCAATGTGTTTCACAACCTGTGAACATGTGTTGCATAAAGTACTGATAGTACTGCAAACAACAGAGGGAAAACTGCTCTGCTTGCTAAGCTATGTAAAAACATAATTTACAAGTTACACCGCACAGCTTTAAAAAATTTTTTTTTACTGTAATAAAGACAGTTTTCATATGGGGGCATATCCGACAACATATATGGGCAAATCCGTCTGTCTCTGCTTATTAGAAATATGTTAAGATAAAGAGGCAAACACTGTTGTGCACAATGCCACACACAGGCTTAAGAACATTGTTAGGACTGTATTTTCCTGCTGCTTTCAACGAGTACCTAGAGTAGTGCAAAGTAGTCTTAATAGCATTATATAGGTTAAAGAATGTTATTTTTATATTTGCACATGTTTTGTGTTGTCCAGGTGGGAGGTGTTGTGGTCTGGTGAGCCCACCAAGGTGCTGACTCCACAGGCTCGCCAGTTTTCCCCTAAAATAAAGCATATCGGCTTCCCAACCAACCTGTTGCGTCTAGAGGTGAACAGCTCTTTGCTGGACTATTACACCGAACTGGATGCTGTTATCCTGCGTGGGGTAAAAGAGAGGCCTATGCTGGCTCTCTATAAAATGCCCATCATCGACATCAGTGACCTGAGCGACAGCGAAGAGGAGCTGTCTGATGTGGGAGGTCCTTTCAGGCAAGGAGATGGCAAGCACCAGAGGACAGGAAATGGCTACTTTGACAAACTGCCATATGAGGTGATTACAGTCCTTAATAACAAATCAGAAGGCTTGCGTCATCCAAGCCTGGGTTGAAAGTTTAGATACGCACAATGAAATAAAACTGCATTTTTAAATTTTATTTTTCAGATGTGATCTTGTTTGCTTAGTGGTACAGACAGGAGTATTTTCGATCAGTACCTCTTTAATAAATATTAGGTTTAACCATTCCCTATCACACTCTTCCTATTTTGACAAGCACAGAGATCCAACCTGACTCCTCAGCTGCCGCCCTCATTACTTCTACAATTACTGCCTGAAAGTTGCAATATCTAAAATTTCTTTTTTGAAGATGTTCCAGTCGCATGCACTAGTCTTACATATAGGTTGAAGGTGCTGCAGTCATTTCTCTGCACACAAAACATTTGCAACGCTGATTATTTGAAGTGTTTTAAAGCTTTCCTTATGCACATCAAGTTTTTTCCTTATTATATGTCCTCAGCATGTGTGCACACGTGCACTTTTTTGTTGTTGTTGTAAAAAATAAAAAAAACGTGTCACACACGAACACTGCGGGTTGAACCATTCTGGCACTTTCTTGATCTCGCACTCACAGACAGTCATTTTCATGCCATACAGATGTATCATGTTGTCTGAGGCGAGCTTCAAAACACCAGCAGTACTCTTGATAGTTGTTCTCTTATCTCCTATCCAAACCACTGCCATTAACAGCAGTCTTCACAACCGCTGTGTGTTTGTTTCAGAAACACAATATAGCTATTATCTGTCAGCTGATACCAGCTTGAACACAGTGTATTGTTAATCCACTGTGACACACACACGCACAACCATTCTTTCTCTTTGAGAGACACACGAATGCGGTGCAAAACAAGCCGGCTCACCGCTGATCCTGCTATCGGTGCTGTGTCTCCCAGATAACCACTATTTAGATCTGCCTGACAGAGGGGACGCAATTAACATTCTCCACTCTACACTGAACTATTTTCTCTTCTCTGCTAGGTTCCACTATTCTTTAATGTTCTCTATTATGTGTTATTTTCTGCTTATGTTTTCTTACAAGACCAAACATGTCTTGTCTCTCACCCTCCTCGTATCTTACCATTTCTCCTCTCCTCTCCTCTCCTCGTCTCCTATCTTAACCCCTCTCCCCCGACTCCCGTCCACAGCTCATCCAGCTGATACTGAGCCACCTGACCCTGCCAGACCTCTGCCGTCTGGCCCAGAGCTGTAAGCTGCTGCACCAGCACTGCTGTGACCCGCTACAGTACACCCAGCTGAGTCTGCAGCCTTACTGGGCCCGGCTGAGTGACGCCTCCCTGGGACACCTGCAGAGCCGCTGCACCCTCCTCCAGAGGCTCAACCTGTCCTGGACCGGCAACCGTGGAGCCCTTACCCTGACGGGCTTCAGCAGGTCAGACTATCAGCGGGCCACGAATGGCAGCAAACAGGGAAATGACCTTGGAAAGTAGCAATAGAAGTAAAAGCACTTTTTCAAGGAGGAGCATACTGAAACAAAGAAAATCAGTTTACACATTCTTCTGTAACTGATTGAAAAAATAAATTAAGAAGAGGATGAAGGACTACTGGGGAATTGATGGCTTTTTTGTTCGTTTTTGTTTTTGGCCTCTTGTCACTCATTTCTCTCAATCTCCCGCCTTAGTTTCATGAAGGCCTGTGGTCCCAGCCTGGTCTGCCTGGAAATGTCATGCTGCCACTTCCTGAACGAAGCCTGTCTCGAGGTCATCTCCCAGACTTGTCCTGGACTCCAGGAGCTCAACCTGTCCTCCTGTGATCGTCTCCCCCCACAGGCCTTCACGCACATCTCAAAACTTACACGCCTCCGCAGGCTGGTGCTTTACCGAACAAAGATAGAGGTATGCGCTGCAAACAGTGTCTCTGCGAAACTAATCAGAGTGATTCGCGTGGACTTCGATCTGTCTTGTTTAAATATAGAGCAGGTCAAATTGTTGTTTGGTTAATGATATATCCGATACCCTGGCTGTTTATAATTTGCAGACTGCTCCTTTTTCTAAATGTATAAAATGTTTTATTCACCATTGATGCTGAGCTGTTATAAAAAAATTACAAAAAGATTTTTAAAAAATGAATTATCTTTCGTATTTTGAATATATAGAATGTCAGAGATTTTCAAGAGGTAGATTCCACACGGTGGAAAGGTCAGAGAATTTAGTCACTTTTCCTGATATTCAAGCAACAGAATTTGATCAATTGTATCTAATAAAGCAGAAAATGCCTTTTGGGTTTGCATCAGAAAGGGCGTCTGGCAAATCAAACATGAGGAGCTGCCCACTGTGCCGACCCCTTGAGATAAAAGAGCAGCCAGAGGCAGCTTTTATCTTCTTAAAGGGGACCTGCTCATCGCCAACTCTGTACTTTTATTCTTGGACTGTATTAGAGTAGTTTTGCATGATTCACAGTTCAAACGAATCCTTTATCTTACACTAAGCCTTGGTGCAAACCGATTTAGCTCATGTCATAACCTCTTTCATTGCTAGGCCACATGAACTGTTACCAACAGCCTCCACTGGCCTCCTCCCCCCTTTCAGAAACTCAGGTTTTACAGCATTAACATACTGATGACTTATGACTTTTCTGTGATAGGGGATCTGTAAGCAATTAAAACCACATTTTCCTCATTTATAAAGTCTGAGGTCCACCTGTGTAACTGAACTAATATAAAAAAAAAAGATCATCATTTTGTTTTAAAGATGTTTTAATCTTATTTTTTTCGTGTTTAGTTAATCATCTGATGACCTCCTTTGTTTCACTTGAAACATGCATATAGTATAGGTTTGAACAAAACTTCCCAAAAATGTGCATTTAATGTAAAAACTAATGATTTCTCCTTAAGAAAGATTTAAGATGAACTGAGTAAACTCTGATTCTACAGGGTGTTGAATATACATCGCATGTATTCAAGCTCAGGCATGTCTGATGTGTAATATCACTGTGCCTTGTTTTGGTGGTGCACCTCAGCGTTTCTCTAGTGTTTGTCATGTTTCAGAGTGACGTTGTGGGCAACAGACAGTGTAGAGTTTCTGCGGTGGAGCCAGGCAGCGTGCTGCAGGTTGTTTACACCCGGACAGACAGAGCGAGCCGTGTGTCTGTTTGAGGCCCTGACATCTCAGCTGTCATTACCTTGTCACTGCTCTAATTAAATGGCTAGCTTACAGGAGAGAGGCACTTATAAAAATGCCTTACACCGAGTCGAGCACACGCGCGCACACGCAGACAAGAGGCTTTCACTTTCATGTCTGACACATTCTCCTACCGCTGAGGTGCATGTGTTGGCAGTTGCAGCACTGAATTCTGATATCTCCATATACTAATTGTAGTGCTGCTCGAGAGGCCTCCGTTTTCACTTTTTTCACTCCACAAGGAGGTGGAAAAATTGTTTCCTGTGCTTTATTAAAAACCTTTTAATCCTGAAAGTGCTGGGTGTGCCAGGTAACAGACAGGAAGTTACTTAAACGGGAACTTTAGGTGACATGACTGGATTTGTTACCGCTACTAAAACCTATGTTGTTTTAAATTATCTTATATATAGATTTACACTCAGGTAAGATGCTACCGGTGTTTTAAATCTCTTTTGCTCCTTCTACCTACCTGGTTTTCACCTGTGCACCTCTGTCTCCGTCTCTCCTTTCCTCCACAGCAAACAGCCATCTTAAGCATTCTGACTTTCTGCATAGAGCTAAGACACCTCAACCTGGGGAGCTGTGTGAGGGTGAGAATGTGCACACATATGAAGTTTCAAAGAAAGCTACAATCTTAACTATTACCTTTCATTTTGGAAGCTTGTCTAAAAGATGCCAGATAGGAAGATGAAAGAGAGCCCTGTGATCCCTGGCAAATGGCTTAGTCACACTGGAGTAAAAGTAGGACAGCAATCTTATCGTAACTGGGAAAAATCTGTGCTTATATAATTGAATTTAATGTTTTTTTGCATTAAAAACTGATTACAAGTAGTTGCAGTACCCACTTGTGCGATCGCACAGGTTGTCTGATGGAAGGCATCCTGTCTGCAAACAATGGTGGCCTGATTCAAACTCACTGGAATCACTCTGATTAGTGAAGGTTTCAAGTAAATGATGTTTAATTTATGAACACAAACAGTTTGAAAATGCAGTCAGCGTGTGAGCCAGTCAGCTGGTGGCCAATTGTGTGCGTTCTGGTTATATTCCTACATAAAGTCAAGGTTTGCTAAGCACCTACAGTATATCACATTGCAGTTAAATCGCTGTCCTGAAGCAGCAAGGTCTCTATTTTTGGAGGAATTGCTTCTGTTGAATTTCTGAGGTTCTCGCTCGACTCTGTAAGTAGTTAATATTGATTTCTGAGTATGTACACTGCAACACATTTGCAATTGTTGACAGTTTGTCACAAGTTAATCACTGTATTAACACAAAATGATTGCATGTAATTGCCAACTTGACCCAGTTCAGTAGTAAGCTGACAGCACAGCTGACAGACTGATAGGCAAATCACTCTTATCACCATCTTGCCACGCCAAAGTCTCTTTGAAGATGGCAACTGACTGGGAGTGGTCAAGACCTGGTCCCTGTCTGTGACAGGATTGCAAGGTCATTGCACAAGGTCACAATCATTTTGGTCATACCTCAACCACCGTTTTTCTTAGTGTGACTGTTGCATAATGCTGTAGTCACACAGGCCTAGACACCATTTGGCCACCATTTAGGATACTCTAGTGGCTAGTGATAAATATGTATACCCTGACTGGTTAGTGAGTGATTACTGGAGGTTTCTGGCTGTTGCCAAGTGAATTCAGATGCAAAGAGGGTGCTGACCATGCACTCTTTGCGATTGCTCACCTTAGTGTTTGCATGGAAGACACCCATTTGCAAACGCTAATCATAGAACGCTAATGAGATCTGGAAAAACGTGCGTCTTAAGACCAAAACCAAGTTTCACTACTGCTCCATGTTTAGACAGCAGTGACATTAAGCTTCTTCCGTGCAAACTACAGTCAACCATGGCAACTTGCTGGGGGCCAAAGAAGTTTTCAGTGCAGCACCGTGTACCTCTTTAGTACCAATTTCACCCAGTGACAGCAAATGCCAACAACCACTTGAAAACCAGTCTGGGAATACACATTTTTCACTAACAGCCGGTGGTTGGCATGGGGTCACTGGCTAATCTTTGTGCAGTCTGTGCTAAGATAAGATAATTGGTTGGTAGTTGTAGACTTCTGTGAGAGCGGTGTCATTCTCCTGTTACTCCTTTAATGATGGCTCATTGAATATGAGGGGAATGGTATACAGCAACTGTTGTGGACAGATATGTATGATGATATTAAAGTACAATACGTTTTATTATTAACATCTTTTAGAATTATTAATGAGGCATTTTAATAAATGTTTAGTGTATCATGATGATAATGATGGGGCATCTGTGTGTGTTTAACTCCCTAAAAAAAGTTGAATGACTTTGATGGAAATATTGATATAATACATGAGAAAATCCTCATGTGGTCTTTCTCAAGACATAACTGTCATCATCAGAAATAAAGTTATGCAACATTTGGCAAGAGAAATGCATAAAGGCAGCGACTCTCTCTGCCAGAGTTTAAATATCCATCACTGCTAACTCTGAGAAATGTTCTTGCTGTCATTTTTGTAGCTGAGTTATCTGCTCGGGCTGTTTTTAGTTGTTAAATTGCATTTCTTTGCTTTCATCTTTGGATGAAACAATGAAATATGGCCAGCATTACCTGACACCAAAGAACAATAACAGCCTCACAAACATAAATCAGTTCCTGAAAGACTATTTGTTTTTGTTTTTTACGGTGAAAGTATTCCACGTTAGTGCTTTGTTCTTTTGCTCTCTCGAGGAAGCGAGGTTACGAGCCACAAGCCGGGTGATGCCGCTAATCAGCTTTTTATTATCGCAGCATTTCAAAAGTTTGTTCAGAATATATTAGATAGACTATTGACTGACTCATCCTGACAGCATCATCTTCCTTTACGTTATCCTAAAGGCACATTTTTAAAAGCCTGGGACTGTGACAGTGTTGTAGATGAGCACAGATCACAGCACCTCTGCCCGTACATCGCTCACACCGACGTGTACAAATCATAACATCTGAATCGACTGCAGCATACGACGAGGGTGGTTTTGCACATTAAAGCGGGTCTGAATCGTCCAAATGTCCCTCTGGGAACTTGCTTGTGAGCTGCAAATGCTGCATATTGTATAGAGAGTAAATGCTCCTGTCTCACTTACAGATCGAAGACTATGATGTTGTAGCCAGTATGCTGGCCACTCGCTGTCGCTCGCTGTGCTCTCTGGACCTGTGGCGTTGCAGAAACCTGACCGATCGAGGCCTGACTGAGCTCGTCTCAGGGTGCAGGTAGTCACTTGAAGCTACTGTTGTTTATAACACCTGCGGACTCCAGGCATGTGCAAAATAACCATTCATAACAGCTTCTTTTTTTTTTTAAGTGCTAATTTTGCCCCAAAATAAGATTTCAGGAAGCTCCTCCCCCCTCTCTGCTCCTGCCACCATCTTTTTGCTTGGTGGGGAGTTTTCATAGCTTTCAGTTCAGGATTCTTCTCATATAACATCTTTGGTTGTAAAATTGTCCAGGGGCCCGTTCTTCGTACCTCGCTAAGTAGGTTAGCCGGATTAGATTGTTGACGATTTCGCGTGATCCTGGATCAGTCGGTTCCCCGAAGCTCATCCGGGACTTGCTGTCATAGCAACAGAGCCGTAAGCGTAAACCTGCTCGGGAGCAGGTTTACTTTATGTAAACAGGATTAGATCGCGGCCACGCAGGTATGTCCGCGTCATCATACGAAAGCAACAGCGATATTCCACCACTGTTTCACCATAAATAAATAACATCAATGTAACTAAAGACAATGCAGCACCTGATCCATTTATTGATTTCACACAGATACATACAGGTCATTTCCTAAAAAAGGGAAATGTACTATTAACATTCTATTACATGTATGTGATTATTACAGATTTAATTCATATTTCAGAGTAGCAATTGTAAATTACTTCGTGTAATCAAGATGAGAGACCACGGCTATAAAAGCGAAGGTGGATTTGGGAAGTCTGTCGCAGCCATGTCCTGTCCGTATACGCGAGCCACCCATTGCGGAAGGTGCAAGATTGATAAGGAGAGTCCTCAGAATTCAGCGTATATTGCGGGATAGACAGGATCCTTTAGCTCAGCGCGACAGTGTGCTCATAGAGAGATATCGATTTTCCCGTGAGGGTATTATTCACTTAACCAACTTGTTGACGAGGGGGTGCAGGACCACCACCTGTCTTTTTTTCCTCTGCCCTTTTCTTGGTTGCTGTTATAAACAAACAGATTATTCCAGGGTCTCTTTCCAAGAGACTAAAAGCAATATAAGTGATAAATATTACCATTCTGTAGGATATTCTTATATTTCACTTTTACCTGTTCCCATGTTCTAGTGGGTCCTGTCGTGGCTCTAATGTGAAAGAGGATAAAATATAACATATTATAATATAATGTAATATAATATTGGATAATATGGTGTGATATGATAAATCTACCCTACCGCCTACTGGTGTTGGCCAGAGGGGCCGATGGCGCGATATGGCAGCCTGGCTTCTGTCAGTCTGCCCCAGGGCAGCTGTGGCTACAACTGTAGCTGCCTCCACCAGTGTGTGAATGTGAGAGTGACTGAATAGTGGCATTGTAAAGCGCTTTGGGTGCCTTGAAAAGCGCTATATCAATCCACTCCATTATTATTGTTATTATTAAATTACTTACGAGTTTAATTTGTCAGCAACTTCCTGCCAGCCCTCGCTCCTTGCTTTTGCAGCCTTTGCAGTGTTCCCTTGCGTTCTGATTAAACTCTGAAACTCCTGAAATCCCTCACTCAAGAGTTCTTGCTCTGCTGCCGAAAAATACCGAGCCGAGCGCGCTCCGTCGACATTTTCGCCGACCAATCAGAGGGTTGCCGATCAATGTTTCTACTATCGATGCGTGGCCCCTTTTACGACACCCAGTGATGTCACATTACTGCGTCCAGCTGTACTAATCGTCAACAGCAGGTGTGTTCGGGGAACCGGATTAGCGAGCTCACGGTTAGCGCGATGATTTGATCTTGGATGTGTCATTTGATCTTGGATGTAGTAAGCGACGTACGAAGAACGGGCCCCAGGACATGAAATGGTGTTAGTTTCCTCTGCGATTGCTTTGTTTTTGTTAAAACACTTACACATTAGAGACACTGCATGGTTTCTCTGTGAATATCCAAATTTGTCCTTGCGTCACCCCAGTTTACTTGTTGGCTCTGTTGTTGCTCAGGATGTTGGAGGAACTGGACCTGGGCTGGTGTCCCACGCTGCAGAGCAGTACGGGATGTTTCCAACACCTCGCCCGCAGCCTTCCACGCCTGCGCAAGCTCTTCCTCACTGCCAACCGCACCGTCTGCGACTCAGACATAGAGGAGTTGGCAGCCAGCTGCCCCTGTCTGAGGCATCTCGACATTCTGGGTAAGATCTCCCTCACACATATGTGGAAACAAACGTTTGCCTTATTAATCATTTGTTAATGAGTGTCAAGTTCGTGGTTATTCGGTCATGACTTATGTTTCATCACGTTGGTGTATAAAGCTCCCCATCAGAGCAGCATAGCCACAACTTAACTTTTTATAAGAGACTTTGTCAGTTGGGCAACTGCATTTTTGATTTAGCTCATCGTTCACTTATCATATTCACAGCAGGCCCATTCCCAGTGTAGCATTTGAGGGGTGAAAAAAACCTTCAAGTTAACCTCGAACACAAACTCAAATAATCAGCTTAATATTGCTATACAGTAGTGCTCAGTAAGCAAAGTTACAGCAGCACACCATAGCAGTAACACTCTAGTTCCAGTTGCATAAGTTGGTGTTTTTGACAGCACAGTAGCTTCAGTGTTAGTCAGGCTATGCTGATGTGTCAGTTCTTTAGTTATTTCAGATGTGCTTCAGTGGTTGACTCGCTGGAAGGTGTGCAAATGATTTTGGTCTGGACTCTATGATCTGTGTGAACAGGCAGAGAGGAACTTTACTTCATTTACAAAGAAAATACACACGCAGTTTCCTTTTTAAGAAGTAGCCAGACATAAAAATATCATTGTTTTTATTTCACAGCTCTGTGTTTTGTTTTATTTTTTATGCGTTTTTTGTGAAGTGTTTTTCACCTTCTGCGTGTCCCTGTTGTGATACGTCTGCCGGACAGGTACACGGTCAGTGAGCGCCGCCTCACTGAAGAAACTCCTCCAGTCGTGTCCTCAGCTTGTCCTCCTGGACGTCTCCTTCTGCTCACAGATAGACATGCGCATCGTCCAGGAGCTCTCTGGCCTCTTCCCCAATGTGGCCATCAAGAAAAGCTTCACTCAGTGACCCCAGCATTGGCTCATTTCCCACTACTGAGATGTAGCAAGTGGAGGGAGGTACTGGTCAGCACATACTGCCCCAGAGTGATTCAGAGGCAGGTCAGATGCAGGAGGAGATTGCAGACCTGCCTCTGCTTGTATCACGGACGAGATCTTCTTTTAGCGGTCAGTATAAAAAGCGGTGGGACTGGGTGAGGAGGATTTTACTGGCTTTACTGATTTAGTGAACCTAAATGACTACAGATTTGTAGGAGCAGGATTATACAACATAAGACACTTGTATTTTTGGGTGGGGGTTTTGTTTGTTTGTTTTTTAAATCAGGGTTGTTGCAGTGAAGCTGCCACATGTTCCCACAATATGAATCAGCACTTACAGTATGTATTGCCAGATAACAAACGGCAAGGAAATATGCCTTACCACTAGAAATCACACGTGAAAAAAGCAACATTTGAGAGAAAACTTCTTTTAAGCATCTTTTTAGGAAAACAAATGGAACACAAAGCATTCTTACCTGTTACTGGACTTCACATAATAATATTAGCTACATATCAGGGCCTTGGTCAGTGCCTTGTTTGATTGTGGAATATGAACAGGCTGGTTTGTACATGAAGGTCTTTCCGGTGGTGTTTATCACCATTCACTCACTTTCATTGAATCATAGTGGATGGTGTTGTGTTCAAAGGGGCTTTAAAGGTGAAAACAGCTGCACTAGATGCAATGCACTGTGGTTAGTGTTATTCTTTTATTTTTTTACTTTAATGAGACTATCACAAGTTAATGTGTTGCTACAAACTGCAGGATCATCATTAAATGTCCATGCACTAGAGATTTAGCAATGGCATGTTTCCATCAATGGGGAAAAAAATTGTTTTCATTTCCACATGCTCTAAAATTGCAGGAGTACAGAAAACACCTAAAGGCATCAAATTCAAAAGATATGCACACTGACTCTTTTGAAATAAAAGCGCAGAGAAGTAATGAAGATCTTATTTAAGATGACATGAAACAAATCTAAAAATCTTTTCCTCTCCAACTCTCAGTTAGGCGCTTTTGGTCCAGCAGTTAATATTTTTACTAGGATAATATGAAAGAATTTCCAACTGTATTACCTGGGCAGCTGTTAATGTGTCACCACATATCAGACACTTCAGATGAATGTAGTAATATTCTATATTAAGTCCGAGTGTTAACAAGTAAGAAATACAGGGGTAGTTATTAACTAGAGGCCTTTGTTGGAATACTGTAGAGAAAGTCATCTGCAGCTGAAGCAGTTGAATGTGTTTGGCTGTATACAGTACATCAGACAATTCAGTGGACTAAATGAAATAGAAAGTGTTAATAATCGGGGTGCTTGCTAATTGGTTTTGTTCAGACCTCATAGGTTGTGTAAACATTTCAGCGTAGGCAAATTGGGGCCTTTAGGCTAAAGTTTTGTTTCCCCAAGTTTGAAAGTCACTGGCTCCTCCGCCGAGGTGAGAGCTCAGGTGGGGGAGTGTTTTCAGTGCTGTTTTTCTGTCAGCAAGTTTACACAAGCTGAGTTTCATGAAACTTGGAGAGCTGGGCCCAGGCATTAAAATTAGCTGCAAATGCAGAACACCTTCTTTGAAAGTGCAAGATAGGCCCTCTGCAGTGTCATAATGTTAGTGCTGTTTCTGTTGTCGTTCCTGTTGAGTTCTGTCACTGCTGTCTGACTGCAGCCGACTACATAACCCACTCCGATCAAATTCTACCACTGAGAAGGAGTGCTGTAAATTAAGCCGAGGACGTAATGTTAACGTGTAACGAGTGTAAGTACGATATGTGACCTCAGTATTTGTCCTCAAACTCAGGGGCTATATATAATCTCATGTTCATTAAATGTCACTTTTTTTAAAAACATGTTTTACTCCAGAAACCAGCACAAAGGACATCTTTACAGAAAGTAACACCAGACTTGAGTTAGCTTTAAGGTTACCGGGCTTTGGTGTTGCTCACAACAAACACACACGTGACACAAATCGTCAGTTTGCGCTGGCGTAACAGAGACGTTAATCAGAGCTTATTGAGTGTTGAATGTTGCAGTAATTGTATGAAAAATGTACTGCTGCTGATTATTTATTTTTTGTAATATATGAAGCCAAGGCTGCAGTGTGGGAGAAGTGCTTGAAGAGCATTTTTGTGTTTGAAACAAACTTGAATTTTTAGTTGAAGCACATGCTACTAGTCAATATTTGTGCCTTATGCTCCTGTTTGAATGTTGTGTCCAAGTGGTTTAGATTGTGGTGAAGTGCTTCGCTTTTTTTTTCTTCTTTTTTTTTTTTTAATGCCCTTCAACCAAAGTAATAACACATTAATCTGGTCGTCATCAGTCTCACACCTATATTTGACCAGTTTCTGTGCCATATACCTTATATCAGCCATGTTAATTATTGCAAAATATAGAGCTATATATGCAAAAAATGGTTTATTTATATTTCCCTCGGCAATGAAAATGTTATTTATACTCATTATTGGTGGATGTTTAAATGGTAATATACAATTTGGGGAACTGTTTCTTGGGTTTTTTGGTATTTTGCCTAGCTTAGCACTAAGACTGAAAGTATGCCTTTACCCTAGCCTAACATGAAGTGGAAATGTGTTTTTAGCCTGGCTCAGCATAAAGACTGAAAACATGCCTTTAGTCTGACTTAGCAGTAAGAGTGAATGCACGTCTTTGCCTTAGTTTAGTTTACCTTAGTTTGTGCAATGCTAGTCCACTAAACCTCAAATCACGCGGGCCTACAGACCAATCAGCAACCTGCCCCCCGGTAACCCAAAATACTCCAGAAACATAAAAAAGACTGAAATTCAGATTTGCTCAGTGATCGATGTTAGAGAATGTACATATTTTCCCATCTGCCAGTTGTTTAAGCTTTAAGAAATAAATATGGCAGCGACATTTGCGTTCTGCAGCTACAGTCATTACCTTTCTAAACACCTTAAAAATGACTTCCACTCTGTTCCTGCTTCCAGTCTCTGTGCTGAGCTAGGCTAAACCCAGAGCGGTCCTGGCTGCGCAGAAGTCAATCACATATCGATCTTCCAGTCTTGTTATTGGTGTGGGTATGGTTAAATTGCTGCATAAGAGTGGGAAATTAATACTTGGTTTATTTCCAGTTTTGTTATAAACAGGTGTGGTAACAGTATGGCACACCAGGC
Source organism: Rhamphochromis longiceps (assembly GCF_057381845.1). Lineage (NCBI taxonomy): Eukaryota > Metazoa > Chordata > Actinopteri > Cichliformes > Cichlidae > Rhamphochromis > Rhamphochromis longiceps. The sequence goes on from NC_140567.1 coordinate 17,756,843, forward strand.
CTTTCACTAATGCATCAGTTTTGCCCAGCCCACCCAAATTTTTAATACATTTTGATGTTTTTTTTTTTTTTTAAATTGTTATTTATCCAGGTAAAGCTCTCATTTCGAAGACCTGCTATCATGTAATTATGTAATTATGTCAGTAATAACTACTGCACCACAATAAAAACACTGTCACTGTTATACTTTGTACAGCAACTATCTGCAACAGCATTAATTTGCAAAGGCAAAACTATTTAAAAAGTGAGCACCACTCTCAGATCATCACTGTTTGACCAGTGATGCAGTTTGGTGTATTTTTCTGAGGTGGCCCTATGCTTCTTTTTTTCTTCCTCTAATGAATATGCAGTCTCTCTTCTCCCACTCTGGATATGTGATCAACCTTTGTGCCATGAACTGGGAGGACCTGCAGCGGCGCTCCCTCCGCTGCAGCGTGAAAGCCACTGTTGTGTAAAGAGATTGTGTGTCTCTGTCGCGATGAAATGCGGTGCTTCAATTTCACCAGGTTTTAAATAAACCGAAGGCTGATGACTGAGTGTGTGTGGCTCATTTTTGATCCTGTAGGAGCAGAGATGTAAGCAGTCTGACTGTAGAACAAAGTGGCTGCGAAGGCATTAACTCGCTCATATTCTATTTTCTCTTATTCTTCAGCTTCATTGAACAGCACGCCACTGCCGCCGAAACAAATGGAAATTGCTCCGCTGTATCATGTTGGGGCTTCTTAAGAAGAGAGTCGTCTAAGTGTGATTTGGGGTTGGAGGCGTGGGGGGGGGGAGTAGGCTCGTCTACTGAATCCACAACAACTAGCAGAGCCATTAGTCAGGATGAGTGACTGGATAGTCGTTGCGGAATGATCCTTTTTGCCTTAACCCTCTGCCATTTTACAGTCTATTAATACCACAGGGAGAAGTGACATTAGCTTGTCTTCTTAACTGCCTTTTAATGAATTGTTTATGCCTAGTTTAATGATGTATATTGTGGCCCTGTAATGTGCCCTAATGACGGAGAACGAGGCGGCCTCGGCTGAAGTATTAATTTGGACTGCCTCCCCAATGATTATTCCTCAGCCACTAACGTCGCTGCCGCCGCCGTGCGTGCTTGCGCGCGAGCGTGGATGCAAACGTGATTCATGGAGGCTTTCCGCTCTGCACTACAGCTTGATTTCTTGCTGTCACGCTCCTCTACGAGCCTGATATATCCAGGGGGGGTTCCACAGCAATTAGTTCAGCTTTTTATTTGTCTTTCAAGTGCCTACAGACATAGCTTGACGAATCTGCAAGGGGAATATATGGATGGAAATATTGTTCCTGAATAATAAATCCAGCGTTTAAAAAGTAAATGGGAGGGGGGTAGGGAGTGGTGTCACAAGGTCTCTCCGTTCCTTTTTCTTCCCCCCCCCTTATCTCCAGATGGTGTGAGTGACACAAGAGCATACCTGGACAAAGCTGACAGCAGAAACAGTCTTCTCTGTGGTCTACCTCCTCTGAGCCCTCCTCAGGCTGGGATTCGACAGGCCTCAGACCTGCCTGAGGGAGACCTCACCGTGATACCCATCATTATGTGGCTTGGTGCTGCTTCTCTAGTTTCCCTCCTTGGACTCTAATAATGAAGACATCCCTGGCAGTCCTCACCGTTGTGTCTGAAGCTTATTACTTTTGTTATGTTTTTAAGGATATTGAATGTCAGCACTCAGTTTCTTAAATCTATTCCAAGCACTAAACTCAACAGGGTGGTGTTTTGAAGCTACAGGGGTACACTGTTTCTTTAGCCGTCTGTGCATCCACGAGGATAACTGTTTTTATTTGTACATGTTGCCAAACTGTGATACCTCGCCCTAATTATTGTAAACAAAGTGCCACCACACAGTGACTCTTCAGAGATCCGATCTGATGCTGGCTGAAGAGATGCGGTGCTTGTTTCTCAAAATGAACTCACTCTATCCTGTTACATCAAGTCCCTCTTTTTTTTTTTTTTTTTTTTTTTTTGGTCTCCTTTCAGAAAATTGATTTTCTAGGACTTAAAAAAAAAAAAAATCTGGCCTCTCATTGCAGGCTATGGCCTCAGTGTTGGACGTGAGTTACAAGGAGAGACTTTCCTTGCTGAGATTGTTTCCTTTGAAGAATTTTTAGGAGCCTGAAGTGTTTTTTTTCCCTTCTTATCCCTCTAATCATAGTGTGACCCGTCAGCATTATCTCGGGTCTCCTCGTTCGAAATGAACAACACAGTTTTTCTTGTTTTGAACCAAACAGCCATCCTGCAGATTTCACACCAACTTTGACCTGGTGGCACAGATGATTAGAAATGTATTAAAGTGACATCTACATTATTAAAACAGAGGGTTGCCTGCAAATGCTGGCCTTAGTCACGGCTTTTTTTTTTTTGTTTTCCTCTCAATAAACAGAGAAAGAAGTCAAAGTGTGTGTGAATTTAGAGAGTAGACAGTTTAGTCTTACTCTTTCAATATTTTCAGCTTTGAACTACAACTGTAATCCACTTTAATTTTAGACTTTTCCTGTGTGAGTATCTGTCTTTATTAAATAAAATAATAATATAATATCCATCCATCCATTCGCTTCCGCTTATCCTTTTCAGGGTCACGGGGAGCGCTGGAGCCTATCCCAGCTGTCATAGGGCGAGAGGCGGGGTACACCCTGGACAGGTCGCCAGTCTGTCGCAGGGCCAACACACAGGGACAGACAACCATTCGCGCTCATATTCACTCCCGCATTCACACCTATGGGCAATTTGGATTAACCAATTAACCTATCCCCACAAACTGCATGTTCTCCCCGTGTTTGCGTGGGTTCCCTCCGGGTACTCCGGCTTCCTCCCACCGTCCAAAGACATGCAGTTTGTGGGGATAGGTTACAATATAATATAATATAATATAATATAATATAATATAAATGTCTAAATACTACCAGTGGCTGGACTAAAAGACAGCGCAGAGGCACTAATTGTGGCAGCAGAGGAACAAGCTTTAAGTAAAAGATCCAAGGCCAGCCAGTAACGTTTACTTTGGTCCTCTGGAGGTAGTTCTGCAGGAGCGATGTATGTCTTGGCTCATTGTCAAGACATCCATCGAGAACCAGTTTTGCTGCTGCCTGCATGAGGTTTTCTTTTTCAAAATCTTCACATATGCTTCTTCATGGTTCCTTCCACCTTGATGAGATTCCCAGTTCCAGGTGTATTGAAGCATCCCTACAGCATAACACTCCCACCACCATGTTTCACTGTGAGCAATGTTCTTTGAATTGTATGTCTTTTCCTTCTGTCTCCAAACATAATCAGCGTGTCTGTGTCCAGAGAGCTCTAGTTTCATCTCATCTGACCAAAGGACACAGTTCCAGTAAGCATAATCTTTCTCCAGGTTGTCCTTGGCGTACTTCAGTCTGGCTTGAATGTGTCTTCTTTCTCTTGTCCACGTCACAGTCCACTTATATGCAGAATTCTAGTGATAGTCTTCTTTACGTCAACAGTCCTGACTTTGCTAAGTAATTCATTCATGTCTTGGCAGTTGTTCTGGGTTCTTCAGACACATCTCTCACTAGTTTGCTTTACAGAGTCTTTGAAGTTTTTTCGCTTCCTGTTTCTGCCAGGCTTGTTCTGTACTGTGTGGCTCTCTTTGAATTCCTTGATGATACATCTCAGTCCAGTTCTTGACACTTGGCGGCTTTGTGATAACTTTGTATATCCATCTCCCGCTTTGTGAGCATCCACAATTCTTTTTCTCAAGTCTAAACAGATGTCTTTTGTATTTGGCATGATGTTTTCTCCACTGAAGTTTTTATATTGTGTGTAAATTGGAAGATAACCCTCAGTTTTAAATTGCTTTTACTGCATAGAGCAATACGGAGGTGAAGCACATCATTGCACAGCAGTGGTTTGTGCTATGGCTCAGTAAAAAGGGGACTAATAATATTGACCCTGGTAATTTTTGGTTTTTTGGAAATAATTCTGTGATTATACAAATATAATGGCACATTTACAGCCGATATAAAAGCTTTATTTGTCCACCTAAAGCTTCCTGTTCTTACACCGGGCCTTCACAGCGTGGGTCTGGCACAGGATGTGTGCGATGGCCGTGCTGAAGGATGAGCATGTTTCACAAACAGGCCGAGCAATTATAGCCCGAATAATTATGCGCTGAAGGGGAGACACGACTCGCCCCGTTGATCAGCAAAGTTCATGTGAAGTTATAATTAAACAATAACTCGTTTACAAATGAACGCACATGCGCGTTTGTGTGCTTAAGTGTGCAAAGTGTAATTAGCTGCGATGCATCTGAGTGAAACCGAAACAACAACAATGTCAAATGGTGGAATTATGTTCAGCTCGTGAGCTTGTATCACTGTTATCTGTGTGTGTTTCTGTGTGTGCGTGGAGGAGGTGTGAGTAAAGAGAGACTGACAGATAAGTGAGCGATTGTTGGGCTGATTGGTCCTCACAGGACTCAGAGATGGACCCTGATGTTTGATGCTTCGTACAAACGCATTAAGTGAAGATCACTGTGGAGGGGATGGATGGCTAAAACCTTCGTGTTCAAAATCAATTAGACCCCTGAAATTCACACTGAAACATTGCGTAGTTACACACACAGTGTTAAACTAGATTTCTGTGATCTGAGTGAGATTGTGTATCACTTTTTTGATATGTATCCACATTTGTCGAATCACACTTACACCTAACAGCCCCCCTGTTAGCAAGTTAGTAAAACCACTAATTGCACATGCTCATCTAGTGGCAGGGCTGAGCGTGCTGAGTCAGCGATGCTCCTTAAATCTCACACTGTACACCCCTACTTCATTGCCCACCGCTGGAGACACTGGTTCTGTCACTAGAAGAGAACAAAACCCTCCAATGCTGTCGAGGTAAGTTTACATACAGACGAGGCTTATCTAATGGAGGTGAGACATGACAACCTGACTCATACTTGTGTAAAAGAGTCTTTCACAATCAGCTTGTAGTTTTAACGCGGAGGGCCCACAGTGAGCACGAATCTGGGCAGGGATGTGGAGCTTGGTGGAGGCTTGAAGAATCACTTGCACTTTGGTCAACCCCACACAGAGACTGGCCAGCTGTGAATGGCAAAGATATAACCAGTGGAAAACTGCTCCACTGCACTTTTATTTAGATTGAATTGTAATTATGAATTGTAGTTGGACAAACTCCCTCCTTTCATGGGGACGCTAACATTAAAGCCTGGTTTTATGGAATTAATAAACTGTAACATCTTTTCAACTTTTAACATTTCTGCACATTGAATTTTTCCCATTTTTGTTTTGTTTTTATGAATGAAAAGTAATGTCCTCCATCTGGTCGGACAGTTAAAGGGATGAACAATGAACCTGACTTTCATCTGTCAGCTTAGTGAAATCTTTTTTTTATTTTTTATTTTTTTTTTACCTTGCATTAATTGGCATAAGAATATGAACTTAAAAAAATACCCCAACAGTATCCCAACATAATATCCCCAAAGAACAGAGAAGCCTTCTATTCCACGTTTCTGTCGTGAAAGGAAAACTTGACCCGACCTCCTCCCGAGGCTCCTGCTGGTATCGCAAGATGGCGCTAGAGCATCGACCATGTGTCCCCCCCACCCCAACCCTCCCGCTTCTCTTCCTCTGCTCGGTTCAGTCAGCGCCACAGCATCAGCACAGCAGCTTTCCCTCCTTGCCTGTGAGCCTAATGGGAAATTTCAAGTCACCTAAATAAAAAGGAAGGTGTAATTAACGCGACGCGCTATTAATTGCATCTGCTAGAGAGCGGATGAAGGGCGCGAGGGCGCACTTTTTTCCTTTTTTAAAATGTTATTTATTTTATTTATTTATTTTTATTACAGAGCTTCACAAAAGTCTACTTCAGAGATCAGAGAGTTGCAGAGGGGGCTTTAAATGCCGGGGTCATTTCATACCAGGCGTCCAAATGGCAGGTCAAACGGTGAGTGGGGGTGGTGATGATGGTGTTTCTTCCCACATCAAAACAACGCGTGAAGACGCGCTTTCTGGCAAGCTGGTATTACATCATCATCGTCTCGTATAGGTTAAGTTAAGCACATTAGCGTTGATTAGAATGACACCCACCTTGAATCAGAGGATATCTGCATATTTTTTATTTTTCTGTTTAAAGCACACGATTGGTTTTTAGTTCTTTATGATCAGCTTTATTGATAAACACTATCAATACCTTATTAGCTACTGATTGCCAATCCACCTCTCTGTTTGCTTCTTAATTCTGAGAGAGAAAAGAAGCACTTCATCCATGCTCGTGAGGCTGCAGACATCAGAACAGGAAACGGATCCGATTCTAATTAATATTATTCTGACAGGCACAAGGCCCGCGCGCAATCACGCACATTTTTAAGCAGGAACTTTTGAATTTGGCTGTCAGATCCAAGCTTGAAAAAATAGTAATAATAATCAGCTAGGCTAGATTTTCACACACGTGCACACAAACATCACACCAATGCTTACTGTGGGGAAATAACTCACTCAAGGGAAAGGGGGAAATGCCATCAGGGTCACCAGTGTCAAACTCACGGTCACCAGAAGAGAAGAAACAGAAGAAGAGGGTTTTTTTTCTTAGTATTTTTTATGTTAGCACATCGGGACAAATTTAAAGCGTTCAGGTTTTATCTGAAATCAGGAAAGCATCGTCGCGATGCGTTCAATTGCCAGTCTTTTAACCCTCATTTAATCACGACAGCCTAAAGTTGTGCTTAGGGTTGAAAGCTGACTTCATAAGATACATTTTTGTCTTCTTAGATTAATTAATTATCTTAAGAAATAAACTAGACAGCGTCATTCAAGGGAGGAGAAGAGGAGCAAAAGAAGGGGGGAAAACTAAATAAAAACATCTACATCTGCTCACAATCTTTGTGTGTAATCCTGCGTGATAAAAGAAAAAGTCCACATATTAGTAAAAGAAAAAGATTACCGCATTGGACCGTGATTCAGCCCTCCAAAATGACCACTTTTTAGTCCTCGGACTCCACTTTGGGAAGTCCTAATTTAACCCTAGATGGAAGCTGTGGTTTTCCCAGCCAAAGCCAGTTCATTTAAAAGCAGCCTCGGGGCAGAAACAACACATCATCGGCTCACAATCTTCCATTCATCAACCCTGATTTTCTCTCGGCCATTAATTCCACTCAAACGAATGGGCTCAAAGCAAGAAGCATATTTTTTAACAGCACAGCTGTCAGGCAACTCAGTGCAGCAGCTCCCTGATTTGCTGGGTTTCACGGAAATATATATGTGTGTGTGTGTGTGTGTGTGTGTGTGTGTGTGTGTGTGTGTGTTTGTGTGTGTGTGTGTGTGTGTGTGTGTGTGTGTGTGTGTAAATAAAATAAATACATTTAGCCTCGACGTTGGAAAAAAGCTGTTTAATATCAACCCCGTTATTTAAAAATGTGCAAGTCCGTTGTTCATGTGTCAAGTGATGAAACACCTGCAGGCATTCCTCACCTCTGCGTCATATCTACCCCAAGTTCATCCAGTGAATATGACATAGCCTATTCCCCCCCCCCCCCCAAAAAAAAACAAACAAACAAAAAACAAAACAAAACAAACAAACAAGCAATTAAACAAAAACAGCAAGAAGAACAGCGTTGGATTGCTACAGGTCTACATCCCACAACTTGTATTTCCAGTGAATTGTGACTTGGATCGATTGGTTTTAAAGCTACTGGAAGAAAGATTTCAATGCCATGATGGTTTCTGCTTGTTAATGATATTATTATTATTTTTTCTGCAAATGAAACACAGAGAAGGAAGAGGAGGAGAAAAGAAAAGCAGTATCCACATGAGAGGGGAAAAAAGTCCCTGGATTTCTCTCTTTGCATAAAACAAAAAGGCGAGCTACTGCACGGAGAAAAACATGTATATACATTTAGCTGTGACGGTCCAGGCTGTGGCAATCCCGCTATTACAAAAAAAGAAAGAAAAATAGGTCTCTCTTTCTGTCACCCCGTCCCCTACAAAACAAAAGCCTTCTCGGCTCTTCATTTCTTATATATCTCACCCTTTGTCTCTTCTGTAAAAGCCACCCAGAATAAATTACAATCTCATTAACAAAACTAAAAAAAATAACATTAAATAAAATGTCTACGCGCAATTTCCCCCCGTTACATAAAAAAGGCAAAACAGACGAACAAAAAGGCTGCATGGTTATTGTAAAATAATAATAATTTTGATCATATGCTGCAATTTTTGGAACGCCACTAAAATATGTTTTGAGGACAAATTATTCGCACATTAATTTTGTTTTGTAATCCTCCCCTTAGATCGTTTATTTGTGGACATTTCTCTGCTATATTTATGTGGATTCACTCTTAAAGCACTGTTTTTATTTCAGAGCGGGCGCAAAATGGCGAAAGCAAACTCTTACTAGGCGAATTAAGCCAAAAAAAAATTAAATAAATAAAAATAATAATAATGCAAAATAAAAGTTCAGAGGAATTTAAAAAACAAACAAAAATAGCAGACATTTTTAGACGTCAAAATTAACGCGTTACCAAAAAAAGAGAGAAAGAAACAAAAAGAAAAAAAGTCCGAACCATTTAAAAAAGGTACACAAGTGCAAGGCGGTGGGTTTAGGCTATGGACTCTGAAGCTCAACCTGCTCGTGTGTGATTTTTGTTTTGTTTTTTGTTTTGTTTTTTTGTTTTTTGGGGGGAGGGGGACAAAAAAATGAAAGAAAATGGGAAAAAGTGCCCCAGTGAAGAAAAAGCGAGAAAAAGAGGGATGACTTTTTAAAGTTATACAATATTTACAAAAGCGGATCCAAACTGTTCTGTGAGAGTTGCTTGTGTCGAGATCTGTGTGTGTGTGGAGCCCATCCTGTTGTGGGGAGAAGAAAAAAAAGAGAAAAAAAGAAAAAGGTGCCATATAATCCAATCAATCGCCACGGAGCCCCAATCCTGGAGCTGGGAGACGCTCTGAGGGGGGAAATAATAATATTTAACGCTTGTTGTGTGGAAAACACGGACTTTGTTGTTTAGACTGCTGGCTGACTCACGATAGAGGTCACACACTTTTTATTTACCACATCTCTGCGCTCAGGCCATTTATACTGAAGAGTTTAACCAGTGAGCTGCACGTGCACTAATAATAATAATAATAATAATAATAATAATAATAATAATAATAATAATAATAATAATAATAATAATAATGTGTTCTTAACTAAATGGTGACCTCAGTCCACACAGAATAATTAAAAGCGGTCTGGCTGACAGATGGGACTCAGGCGATGCTCACCCTCAGCTGGACTCCACTGCACTGGGGCTGAAGCCTATACCGGCCTCCACTTTACTCCATTAACGCAGCTCCTTTGACCTCCCACTGCACTACCCACACACCCATCACGGCTGGACGCACAATTTAGAGCCACAAAACTAAAAAAAAAAGAAAGAAAAAGAAACGAAAATAAAATAAAAGATTAAAAAAAACGTCTTTGATTTCCCTTTTACGCACAGCCCCAAAAAGGTTGGAATTGATATATATTAAAAAAAATAGAAGAAGAAAAAAAAACTGGAAAATGGAAGCTTTTCTTCTAAAACCATTCTTCCCCTCCCCTCCTTTTTTCGTCAAGTATAATTTCAGTACACAATAGGGGCTACACCTTGAAACTGCGTCGTCTGGAGTCACAGTGCTGGGCATGTATCCTCGGAGAACATAACACGGGCTTATGTTCCTTCAGCTCTGCGAGAGGGGAGGACAAAAAATGTCCTGTCCTCCCGTCACTCGTTTTCCATTTCTCAGATATTCACTGCAGATATTGTGTCAGTAATCACTGCAATCTATTATACATAAAACACCCACTATATCGTTTCATAGTCCAGTGATTTATATATAACCTTGGGGGGTGGGATAAATTAAAACGGTAAACAAGTCCTGGAGGAGCCGGTCCGGCAGAGTTCATTGGACCGGGGTCTGGACCCCGTGGTGCGGCGGCGTGTCCCCGTACACATCCTCGCTCCCCGGCAGCGCTCCTCCCGGAGGGGTCATGCGTTTTTCCTTCTGTCTCCTGTTACAAAACCAAACCCTCACCACTTCTTTCTCCAGGTGCAGACTGTCCGCCAGGCTGATTATTTCCGACGCTGCCGGTTTAGGGCACTTCAAAAAATGGCTCTCCAAAGCTCCTTTTACGCTTACCTCGATTGAAGTCCGTTTTTTTCTTTTCCTCCCCTGCGCCGCGATTTTGTCCAGGCTGGTCGGGCTGCCCGAGGTGGAGTCCGCCTCCTCCAGCCACTTGTTCAATAGAGGCTTCAGCTTGCACATGTTTTTGAAGCTGAGCTGCAGGGCCTCAAACCTGCATATGGTGGTTTGCGAAAACACATTTCCGTACAGGGTCCCCAGGGCGAGTCCCACGTCCGCTTGCGTGAATCCCAGCTTGATCCTGCGCTGTTTGAACTGCTTGGCGAACTGCTCCAAGTCGTCCGAGGTCGGCGTATCCTCATCCGAGTGGTCGTGGTGGCTCTGCGGCCGGTGCTGGTGCTGATGCTGGGACGGAGGGTGGCCGTGTTCGCTGAGGTGCGGGCTGTGGTGGTCTTCGTGACTGTCTCTTAGGTTGTGGTGGTGCATCCCCTGCCCGCTGCCCGGGATGAGCCCGTTGACGGTGAAGCCCGGCTGAGAGTAAATAAGGCTTTGGCCGTTTGTCGTCGCCATGCTCTGTATGTGCGCCGCCGTGGTGGTTCTCCACGCGCGGGCGTCGTGGTGGTTCCCGTGCGTCTGGTGCACCAGGTGGGGCGGCCGTGACTGGTGCTGCAGGTTGCTGCTGGAATTGTGCATCTCGTCCCGGGCGCCCTGCACCGCGGGTTTAATGTCCTGCTCCGCGCCGAGCGGGCTCGAGGACCACGGGGCTCCCTCTCCGTGGGACAGCGCCGTTATCCACTGGTGTGCGTGGCTGAGCGTGTGGCTGTTGCTCTGCAGCGGGTAGTCGCTCTGCAACAGGCTCTGCGCGTCCCGGTACGCCGTGGCTTGCTGCATGCTGCCGGGCTCCGAGTGCACGATGGATGCGCTGGAGGTGAGAATGTTGTAGTGGTTAGACGCTGCGGTCGCCATGACTCTCGGAGCCGGACTGGTCGCTCTTATTAAAGGAACCTCGCATTTGACAGAACCTCTCCTGCCCACAGGCGGCTCCCAGGCGCTCTGCCAAGTGGACGCCGAAGCGCACCTGGACTCCGCCCCGCCCCCCGCCGCTCATTGGGTACGGGAGGATGATGGACGGGGTTACCAGGGGCAACGGCGCGGCGATTGGCCGCGTGGAAGTCTCAACAAACACTACTGTCTTTGTTGGAGAGGTGCGAGCCGAGGCTCCCGTGGAAGCGGAGAGCCGGAGTGCAGCATGGGGAGACGGAGCACCGGGATCAGCAGCGCAGCTGTAAGATCCAGTTCATTTACTTTGATAATCTCGTTCTATCCAGACTGAGACTGCAGGGAGTCTAGTTCCAGGAGACCCGGAGCTCTTCTGTATTTAACCATTCAATCCCTAATTTAGGTGGACTTCAGATTTTTATGCACATTTATGGCATTAAATACTGGAAAAAGTGCGAACCCTTCTGATTTGCGCATAACTTTTTCCCCCCTCAGTGCCATCAAGGACTAGACGGCGTTTTGTGTAGTCTACATTTGCAGTAAAGCTTAGTTCCGTCTGACATCTTTGTTTTAGTGCAACATTTCTGCTTGTCGTTGTAATGCATGCATATTCATATGTCTGCTGCTGTTCGTGCAGAGTTGTCTGTGTACTGTAAGCAGGAAAAATGCATCATATTGCGCTGTCTCTCCTCGAGGATGAATATATATCTTAGATGAGCCAATCATTTTTTTATAATGACTTTTTATAATGACATATATTGGAATGAAACTAAATGTAACAAATCTGTCACACAAGAAGCTTCTAAAGTGAAATATTTGATAGAGAAAGGAGCTCAGGCATGTTTTAAACAATTTGATTTTATTTAAAAAAAGACAGTAACAAAATGTTAACAAACTTTTGAACATTTGCTGCCATGCAGACTGAAATGTATTTAAAGTCTTCAGGTAAAAACATTGCGCTCTGCTTAAACTGAGGTGTGTGCCATTAGCTGGCATCAGTCTCAGGTGATTTTTGCAGCTGGTAATGGGGACTGGGATCTTTAAAAGCATCGGCTATTCAAGCTGCACTTCCTCAAACACTGACGCTTTCCTGTAAAAGTGTAAACTAGTATATTTTTTCCCTTCACCGAAGGCTTGTAAATGTAGATGTCGGTCAGCTGTCTTGACTTTAAAACTTTTAACAGCCCATAAAGTAAACAGATCAACTTTTGTGTCCAACTAGGCTGTAAAGTGAGTTTTACAAGTCTGTCTTGGTGGGAGAGGCTACATGCTGATAAAAAGAAGGAAGCCCCCTCCCAGTTGAAGTTATGGCTTTCTCTCTCTATACATATATAGCATGGAGGACTTGCAAAGTTTAGTGATTAAAAAAAAGAGAGACATAAAACTCTATCCAGTGTGCCCTTATTACATGCAGTTTAAAGGATATTATGAGGGACTAAATGGCTGTTTACAACACTGTAAAGAACCTGTATATGGGGCCATTAGAGCATGGTGCAACTGTACTGAAGGCTTATTCACTTCACTAAAAGAGATTTCAAAATTATTTTCAGGTCTTATATAGAACGATTACAGAGTTAATATTGTGTGAACACCTTCTCTGGTTGCTCGTCATCCACTAAAGTGAAACTAGAAAGAAGTGAAGAGGAGGATTAAGTCCAAACTCAGGCCTCTAGTCCAGAGCAGGGAGGGCAGGTTTCCATCCTGTCTCAGCTGTCCCCCCCCCCAACCCTCCAGTGTCAGCTTCGGGGACCAGGACTTTGTCCAGAGAGGGGACATTCCTGGCCAACTGCTGCTGGTTGCCATAGGGAGAGGTAAATGAAACAACAGCAGTTGCATCGCTGCAGCTCTCCCCCACCCCTGTTCCCGGACTATCTAAAGGCCTCTATTTAGAGAGGCTCTCTACTGCGGGGACAAAGCTTTTGCAGGGATAAAGGAGGGAGGAGTAAAGAGCACAGGGCCCTGAGAGGGAGAAAGGGCTAGAAAAAGCAAAAAAAAAAAAAAAAAAGATGAGAGAGATTATGTCTGTCCTCAAAGCTGCTCCTCACACTCCGCTGAGAGAAAGCAAACTGTGAAAAAAATGACAAACACATCTTGGACATTTTTCACTGGCAGAGGCACATGTTTAACTTTCTAACTTCTGAGGCAGTAATTCTGCATGTTAGAAGACATTAATGATTCCTGCTGCATGTGTGCAATTAACAGTACCTTTGGTTAGTCTATGGCCTACAACAATTCAGTCCACCAGAAATAAAGTCATACATACTGGCCACAAATTAAACCTATAAATCAACGCAGGCAGTTCTTCAATATCCACAATTTATAACTTTCAAAGTATGCAAATGACTCAAACTGTAATTAAACATTTTATTTAATAACTTTGGACCTGCAGTAAAATTAAGAGGCAATAAAAAAGCAATTATCAAAGAAATACTTTTCACCCCCCCCTCCCAAAAAAAAAAAAAAAAAAAAAAAAATTCTAGCCGTGCAACGAAAACACAAATGGTGAATATTCACGCTCACAAATCATTATTAGTGATGTTAATTTATTCAAAAAGTTCACACAGGAACACATGTCGTGTATATAGACAAAGGTCTGGGAACAATGCAGGGCCATCCAACAAAGAGCAAGTGCTAATTGCAAAATGTCGCTTCTCTATGACCTGAATTGCAGTTTCAATTCATATGCTGATTTAAGTTGAACTACAACTTTTTCTTTGCACTTTGATGTCGGTTAAGTGGCCAAAATTCTCATTTCTGATCTTTTATGCCACAAAATATGAACAAAAGACAAGTAACGTAACCAACTTAGAATACATTTGAGACTGTTAGCTGTATAGTAAATACATGTTTTGTCAGCAAACTTTCAAAAAGAAAGAAAACTGCCATCAGCCCTGATTCATTGCGGAGATAAACAGTGGACAACTGCTACAATGCTTTCTGATGGTCTGTTTACATCAGTAATACGCAGCAGCATAAAGCGAGTGATGATGAAGAGCAAAAACACACGCAAAATCCTCGTATTCCATGTATCACTCGGGCTCTTCAATTAAGTATTACTGATTGGGCCTTTAATGGATCTCATTTCAGAGGCTAATAATCTTTCATAGGAGTGAATCCAGCTGCACCGACAGCACATGAAGAGGCCAGGATTTAAGTCATACCAGGAAAAAGTTTCCAGGCACGGCTCAGTAATTCATTCTGGTAATATTGAACATTATTGTGGTGTAACATTGAAATCGGCCAAATCAAAAGAACATTGTGGTAATTAGGCTGTAATTCAAGGAATTACCACATCGCCACACAGGCTTAAATAGTCGTGTTGGGAGAAACGCAAAGCACATTATTTTAATGGCGTAATATGCAAACTATGGCTCGTTTCAATTACGTGGCTTAACAATGCATAAATGATGCGAGCCTTGTTATTTGGACTGCAGGGTCCGTAGTTATTCAATCACACAGAGGGGCCAGCGTTAGGGGCCACGCTGCCTTTCCTCTCATGCACCGAGACGCAGTGAGGTCGCTGCCAAACTGCATTTAAGGGAATAAAAATGAACAGTAGAGAATGTAAGCGTTAAATTAACAGTAGGATAATTATATGACCCGTGTGCTGTAAAGATTCAATTTCTAACGCTCTAATTAGGCGACTGTCTCCCCATACATCAGCTCACATCCCTCTGCCAATTTCTCACCAGAAAGCGTCCTGTGAGCGGAAATAATTTGATTTTATTAAGACACGGCTCGTGTAATGAAGAAAATCAAAGGAGGGGCTGGTTGAGTATGATATGTTTTTTAAATCACTGATTGTTCCACGATCTCAGTCCGCTGAGTCCTATTTAAAGACGAGGACATTGGGGTCCAAACTGAGGGAGAGAGGAAGGCGAGGCCCAATCACTCTTCGCTGTCTGTGAACGCCAAAGAACGATTATATTAACCCGTGTAATGAAAAGTATGTCCACCGCCCACTGCAGAGAGAGGATACAGCACCTTAACGTGTCAGACCTTTCAGAAAGAAATTTGTAATCATGATTATTTTCACAGTCTTAACTAATGAAACTTACTTATCAGTTTCCAGAACACAAACAGCCCAGAACACAGTGGGGTGGGTGTGTGTGTGTGTGTGTGTGTGTGTGTGTGTGTGTGTGTGTGTGTGTGTGTGTGTGTGTGTGCAGTAGGAAGGTTTTCACACCCATGTGCTGACAGGTATGGTTAGGTTTGGCTGTGCTCACCTTAAACCTGCCTTGCATATGCATGCACAGTATAAAAAAACAATTCATGACATCATCATTTTGAAAGCCAATCACAACTCAGTATGCAGTTTTGGTGTGATGTGATTTGAAAGCCTCCATTCACTGAAAACAGGCTTCTTGGTGATGCAGATGCGTTATCTTGTGTCCAGTAGGTTAACTTGTTTTGTTTAATTTTTTTTCCAGTGAAATTTCAGTCTAAAATAAACCTTCAGTGAAGCTGCTGAACTTTATGTGAGGAACAACTTGCTAAATTAAATTAATTTAATTCCCGTCATAAACATTTATTTTTGTCCAGCCGACAGTCCAAAATCCAAAAAGATTCATATGGTTACCTTAGAAGCCGTAAACAGTCACTAGATATTCATATTTGAAAATCTGATTCGTTTTTTTTACCTTGTATTTAAAAGTCTAATCAATATCAGAAAATACTAGAATTTAGTTTGATGATTTATAATAAAATATAGAAACAATACTGTAACATCTGTAGAAAATATATTTTTAAAGTAATGTAAATAATGTTATCATTGAAAATAATCTATGACTTTTCATAGTTTAAATGAAACAAACTCAAAATACCAGTGGACAAATGTTTACATAACTGTACTAAAGCACACACAACAAAAAAACAATTATTTGCAGCATTACCACCTATGAATTACTAGCACAATATTGATATATCTTTTTTTTTTAAATATCACGGTTATCTCTAATATAATACACCTCTAGATTCCTGTATGATATCCAGGCTTTCTTTGTAAAAGATAAAATCCAATGAAGCACATTTAGATTGTAACAGCTTTGTGTTTAATGCAGCAAAGATACAAACAGTCCCCGCTGGAGCATTATTGCTCTACCGTGGTGTCATCTTTGGGGAACAATCGTGATGAAATGGAAATCTGTTTACTTTGCATTTATCAGCTGCCTTGACTTTAGCTGATAGCAGAACTGATACAAAACCTTCAGATCAGAAGAATACAATCAGTGTGGGCTCATTTAAATACAAATAAAGTACATGCCTTATTTTTAATTTATGCAATAAAATAAGATCCCCTAATCCTGAGTATATACAGCCAGAAATATATGCAGCGAGCACAGATCACTTCCTTCGAAGTAATAACAGAGTTTTATTTCAGATTAGCTGTTCGGATGTCAATAATTCTCGCCAAGGCCCGTTTCGAATCTTGCATAACGAGAGCCGACCCACGCCTTTCATCCTTACTGTAATTGTTGTGTGCATCAAAGACGAGGGAGACTGACAGGCTGTATGGGAGGATTAATACAGTGGGTGAGTGACGACATACTGAGGCGGTAGGCAGGAGCGAGAGAGGGAGAGGAGAGCGAGAGACGAAGGTATGGGGGTGAGGAGGAGGAGAATGAGAGAAAAGTAGGAGAGGACAAAAAGTGGGGAGAGAGTTAACGAGAGGGACAGCATTAATTGTGTGCTTTGTGCCGGGGCTCTTTTGCTGAGTGTGGCTGTCGAGGTGCGGGCGCTCACCCCTCCAGCAGCCCGCCGTGATCTGAGCCAGCTCTCAGACTGCTGTATTCCAATGCAATTAGGCCACTCAAAGGCCTGCTTAAAGCTGCACCCCCACCACACACACACACACTGATAGCAACATCCCCTGTGGGTCCCCTTCATTGTAGCAGGGACGTGTATTCTGTCCCTCTTTGAGGCCTTGGATGAAGAGACCACCCCGGGGAGCTGAAAAAAAAAAGCAAGGATTACCTCTCTTTCTGTCCCCTTCCCCTCTGTCTTTCTCTCTCTCTGCCTCTTTATCTTCCTCTCTTTCTGGTTTCACCTCTAAGGTCTATCAGCTCGGGCAGGCAACTGAGCTCAGCTCCCGTTAGCTTCTCCAAAGAGACACAAGTTGGAGCTCCTTTTTTTTTTCTTTTTGCAGGAGGAAACAGAAGAAGAGGAGCAATGAGGCATTCCTGTGATGGATGTCATTGTGGGACTGCTCTAGCAATACCACTTCCCTCTTCCTCTTTCATTATTCATGCAGTCATATATTTCAACAAGTGGCGTGGGGCGTGTAGCTCGCTAGCTCGTCCCCGTTGGCACAGGCGCCGCAGCCTCAGTCAGTCTGTCCCCCTCTGTGTGCTGTATTAAGAGAAAGCGCCCCATGATAGCAGAGCTCTCTTGGCTGGCTTTCAGTGCGTCTCATTCCCCAGAAAGCATTTAAAACAGATTACAAACCTAACGCTACACCTCCCCAATAAGAGAAGAGAGGAGGAAAGAGGAGGAAAAAAAACCTGGCACATTAGCACCTGCAATACTAGTCAATGGCATCAACAGATTAACGAGGTAATCCACACAATGAGGTCTTTGATTCGTGTGGTTTGGCAGGCAATAATGCCAGGCATAATACACACTGTTATTTCAGGCTGTCCCAGCACGAGAAAACCTGGCAGAAGCTGATCTCTCTCTCTCTCTTTTATTTATTTATTTTTTGTTCTTTCTATCAGATGAGCTTCTTTTTTTTTTTTGAAGATTTTTAACTTGTGCATCTGGCGCTTTTGCCCGTTTTCTTGTCGGGGAAATAACCTGCTGGCTTCTCCTGTGGCACATGTGAAGCGAGGAATCACAGGCTTTCTGAAGGCTGTTTAAACAGCAGGGCTCAGGAGCTCTCCATCGTCCTTCCCCCCTTATTTTTCTGCATAAGGACGTGTGTACAGGATAAGTGTGTGTGTGCGCGCGCGCGCGAGTGTGTGCGCGGAAGATCTCGCAGCCCCATCGCTCATGTGCGGCTCGATTAGCCCCACGTGCCTCGTTCGTCAGACGTGGAGGCAGAGCAGATGGCAGAAGACGCACCGTGTTACCATGCTGGAGCACTATGTAACGCTGCTCTAATTGAAACATCAATACTGCCCTGTCAATACACTACTGCTACTTTACAAAACACCTCCACCAACAGACCTGCACTAGACTGGCAAAGAAAAAAAAAGTTTACCGCCCGGGGTGAAAGTAACTTTCTCTGTAACGCTTTCTGGTCTTTTTAATCTCCTAATATTAACACTTCACTTGCTTTCTGTTTGTATACAGCTTGTGGTGTTAAAGGAAGCATGCATGGGAAAAAAAGAAAAAAGAAAAAAGGAAGAGATCCTCCTCAGCAGTATCTCCACTGTGGCAAAAATTTTAATGAACTGATAGAAAGTTGAGAGAGCTCACATGGCTGTGATCAGTAATTCGACGTTATTGGGAATTCAGTGGAGAACAGAGAGAAATTAGGCGGCTAGGAATTAATTTGTTATTTGTCCAACTCAATGAGGAGTGACGCAGCCCCCTTTAATGAACGGGGTAATCCATTTCTTATTGCACGGAGCTGAATTCACCCTTCATTGAAGTGGAAAAAGACAAACATATCTTCCACTAACCTTTGCTACTTCCGAAGGCAAAACAGGAGTGGGATCGGGGGTTGGGGGGCGGAGACGAGCGCTGCTGGAGCTATTTGTTTTTCAGAAACAGGGTTTTGGGGTTTGTGTAGGCGAGAAAGTGGGTTTCAAAGCCGACCTACAATAAGTCATCTTTGCTGATACCGAGGCCACAAAGTCAAAATACAGTACGCTGACTTGATTCATGATTAACTGGCTTTTCTGCACTGTGGAAAACTACAGTCTTTACGAAACTATGGTTCATGGTTGTGTTTTTAACTCCCTTCCCTCTGCCCCGCCCCCTCTCACGCCTTTCTGCTCACAGATCCGTCATCTGTTGGATCTAAAACGCTTGATTGTGCCGACATCCTGGATCTTCTGTGAGGGCAAGGACCTGCGCTCCTCATCCGCGTCGTCCCCGAAGGTCTCGGTTTCAGGAGGCTCCCTCTCAACAGTAGGTCTTGTTTTCTGGGCAACATGTGTGTCAAGTATCTGTGGGACAGTGTAAATAGTCATAAGATAGCAGTCTAGGGTCTGATTTTGCTCTTCAGTTCACTTATTGGGTAATTTTATAATATGAAAATTCTCCTACAATCGAAAACGCTGTACCTGAGTGGGTTACATTTCAATAGGGAAAAATCTCTTTAATTAACTGAATATCACAATAGTTGCCAATTCAATTAAATAATTGTTTCAGCTGTTAAAAAACAAACAAAAACAAAAACAAAAAGACCAACCACATATCTATTATGAAAAAAAAAATAAAGCATTCTGGTGGCCAAATGGGCAGAGTGCCATGTGTCTAGCGTGCAAACTCACATTCCTCGAATTCATTAAATCAAATCATTTTCCCTTCATCTATTCCACTCCTCAGTCTTCACCCCCCCTAACAGAAAAAGCACAAAAAACCCAAACTATAAAAATAACCTGTGTTTTAGGACTGGTGGGGGTTGCAGCTTACCTTGAAAGCCAGACTAGATGTCAGGCTCGACTTAACCGGTCTGTCTCCTCGAGTTTTTCCCATCTGGTTAATGAAACAGATGTTTCATGTTAAAGACAAACAAAATATGTACAAAATATGGCTCTGTTGTGTGGGGGAAGCGAAAATACACTGATTCCTGCATTTCCCATAATGCAGATTTCTTCCAACCTGGTAATGAACCATATTTTTCAGCTTCTTAAAGTTATTCCTCACCGTGACACCAATGTCTTTACAGGCTGAGCAGCACTCGGCTACACTAGCAAGCTGCATTCATGTGCAAAACCAGTAGAGAAACTCTAATTTCTAATAAGCAATATTTTATTTTTAGTAGCTATGGTACGTTATTTATTCTTGTTAAGGCTCCTTGTGGGCTTCCATCTGCTGCACTTCTCACCACCACCACTTGCAGCAGGAGTCGCGACTCCTTTGACATCCTTTTCCCCCTCCTTATGGAAGTCAAAAAGCTGAGAAAACACACAGAGGAAATGGGCCACGAGCTGTTCAGAGGAATCCAATTCAACTCTGTTTTTGCAAGAAAAAAGGCAAGGACAAACAGCTGAATTTGAAATCAATCAAACGCTGGCTCTGTCCACAGGAGCAACGTTCAGGCTCTGGTTACGATTTGATCTTGGCTCAAGTTTTCAGTGAGTGTTGACGTCTCCGAGTTGTGAGGAATCCCGAGCCGGCAGCTTACAGCGGGGGTTTTAGTGATACAGTATTTACAAGGCATGAGGAAGTGGGAGCGCTGCAACAGACGGCACCATACACGGTGCTTTCAATTATTTCTCACAGCATTCATGAAAATAGAAGCACAGCGGGGAGTACAGTATGAACGACAAAACTATAAAAAGACACGGAGTGAAAAGAGAACTCCCAAGCTAAAATAAATGGCGTTGTGTGCCGTTGCTTGGTGGAGAGCTCAGAAAAATGCATGCCTCCCAAAAAGAGTCAGAAATAGCGTAGAGTACAGACCAGAGTAGGGGTGATGGAGCAAAATGGATGCATAAATAACTGGAAGGAGGTTGAAGTTTGGATTTGAGAGCATCTTATGAATCGGTTTTTAGAGTTATGTTGGCCTGATGCTCTAAGTAGTGGGCATCAAAGAGCCTCTCATACACGCAGATCCATTCATAATATTAAATATGAAGGCTTGATGGAAACTTGCTGCAACTTACATGGGTTTCAGAAAGGAGAACACCTGCTTTTTAAGTTTGTCGCTGTTAGCATGCTAATTCGTTAACATTTGCTAAGCACAAATGAGGCTAACGGGAATATGGCTAATTTTCTACTGTAGGTTATTGTTTGTGAACCTGCCACCTTAAATTATTGGCTTGATGATAATGCTATAGAAAAACAGACAGAATACAAACATTTCGGCACATAATCATCATCAATCCGTCCTGTAGTTGATCGCATATATTTTTGGGGTCTGGATCAAAGCAGTGGACTGACTCCCAGCCCTACTGACCTTTCAGCTCATACCGCTATGCTGCTAACATGGGTGAAAACAAATGAAGCACCCAGTCCAAACTCATGATGCTGTTTCTTACATCAGAGTGTTTCTCTCTGCACTGCCATGTTATATTACAGTCTTGCAGTATTTATATGCCTTGATAACTTATCAAACAAGCGCAGTGTGATGCTGCAAACCTCAGCTAAGGCTAAAACCCGTTCCAAAGTAAGAACTTAGAACAGAGACCAGATTGTGATATTTTCTTGACAACACCAAACAAAAAAATAAAATTGCAATAACTTTGCGTGAAAACAGACCAACTCAACCGATCACATTACCTGTTGGCAGAGGTAATACGATTCAACAGCAACAGCAGCTTCGGGTTTATGTTGTTTGCTGTGTATTAACATCATTCATTGTTCAATTAACAAAATTTTTTTTGGCATCAACCTTGATTGCTTTATTTAAAAAAATATATATACATATTAAAATGAAAACCCAAAGATATCTGTCAGACTGTTTGTTTTGTAATTGTGTCACAGAGTTCCCAGTTCAGATCAGAAATGATGGTGGTGAACACAGTGTTACTGTTATCCAAGAGCAAGGACGACAACTACGATGAACAAATAGAAAAATCCACGACCACAAAAAAAAGAATAAAAACAACCTCCAGATGAAAAGCTTCAGATTGGTAAATTTAGCATATTCAAGCGAATAGGCGCACACACCTACACTGCATCCTTTCTGCCCTCCAACACATCACCGCAGACAGACGACAACCAGCTTTTCCTCGAGCTGATCTTTCTCTCTTCTCTGAGATGAGAAGATGCTGGTGAGTAGAGAGAGGGAGAGGCTCACAGACAGAGACGTTTGTTTCCCAGCCCTTCCACCGTCTCCGTGGGACGACCCTCCCCATCCACCCCCAACCAACCAATCCCCCCCCCCAACCTAATGGATCAAACAAAGGACATCATTTGTAGGCCAAGTCTTTTTCTGAGCGTCTCTCTCCTCAGCTCTGCATACCAATCCAATACAGCCCAAGGAAAAAAAGCCACGCTGTGGTACGAGTGTGCGTGTGTGTGTGCGTGCATGTGTGTGTGTGTGTCTCTGGGCCGGGGGTTGGAAGGTCTGTTTGCCTCTCCGCCAAGCATCGATTTATCCTTTTCTCCAATTTATTTCTCCTCCTTGCCTCTGCAATCCATTCAGATCTGCCTCTAGGGGAGGAACTCGGGGTAAAGACGTTGTCAGGCCTTGCCGTTGCCTCCTAACACCGGCTCAAAACTCATCTACAGGCCCGGGGACCGTGTACCCCTGCAAGGACACGTCGGGCAGCAATGTGTGCATGCAAACAGCTACCTGTCGTCCGGCGGCACACTTCTGTCAAGGCTGTAATTGGCCTGATAATGCAGCATAAAGGACAGTGACAGGGGCTTGTGAATTTGTTTCAGCTCAAACGCTGGGGCTGGAGCAATGATTAAGTAGACCGCAAAATGTCGTCTAATTTTCTAAGGAGCGTTATACCCTGGTGTTTTTTCTGCAGTAACAACTGTTGGAGAAGCCAGAATGATATTTAATTGTTCCTCATAATCAGGCCTAGACTACGAGCAGATATGATGGGAATAACAATATCTGGAGTCCCGATTCAACTGTCTGATCCTTATCTCTGCCTGTATGATTCTGACATTTTCAGATATTATTACTCACACTCAAGGATTTGTATCCTAAAGCCTCGACAGTGACGACGACGGCGCTCAATAGAAATGCTGCATGTGCACAAATCCCACGGCTCTACCCCCTATCCACACACACACGCATGCACGCACGCGCGCGCACACACACACACACACACACACACACACACACACACACACACACACACACACACACAGAAACACCCTTGACAGAGATCTGTGAGCCATTCTTCAGTGTCACAGTGAGCGACGCCTGGCACATCCTTATACCTGAAGTTGATCAATGCAGATATGTCCAGGGGGAAATTGAAATCCATAGGAAATTAGGCGACGCAAGTGATTTATTGGAACAGTAAATCATGGTGCCTGTGATGTGTGGAGAGTCTGTGTTCCAGCTCTGTGCGCCATACTGTACCTTTCCTCTTAGTGACATGGCGATATCAGCAGCTCGCACCTTCTTCTCCCTCTCCATTTGGTAGATCCACTGCAGCAGGTCCATAGGAGGGGACTGGTCCCTCTGGAACAACCACCCATGAGGGATAGGGTGATTCAACCCCATGGACACAACACTCTGCAGGGGTCCCTCTGAAGTTAAAAATAGAAGCACAATTAGATTGCTGTATGCCTCACTACCTATGTTTCTATCTACAGTACATGCCAAATATGTTTCTATTTCATTTTTAAAATAAGACAGGAACGGTTCTGTGGTCTGTAAATACATAAAGTGTGCTGGAGTGGCTCTAGCTCAGGTAGTAGAGCGGGTCACCTACTAAGTGCTCCAGTCTGCATGCCAAATATCTTGCCCAAGGATGCATTCATCGGAGTGTGAATGTGTATGAATGCTAGTTAGGTAGCACTGAAAACCTAGAAAATTGTGATTGGGTGAATGAAAAAGTTGTATAAAGCGCTTCGAGTGCTCAGATAGAGTAGAAAAGCGCTATATAAGAACCAGTCCATTTACCATTTCTGAGGTTAGTAGCAGAAAAATGTTATTCAGGCAGTTTTGCTAAAATAAATGATATTGGGTGATATTTGCCTTGCAATTTCATTTTGCACATACATTAGAAGATTTTATCGAGTCAATCCTGTTTTGTTACAGTTTACAAACTGTTATTTTCATCCATTGTTGTGCAATATTTTTATATGCAGGGTTTTACTTGCAGGAGGAGTTC
Organism: Rhamphochromis longiceps; assembly: GCF_057381845.1. NCBI lineage: Eukaryota > Metazoa > Chordata > Actinopteri > Cichliformes > Cichlidae > Rhamphochromis > Rhamphochromis longiceps. The sequence goes on from NC_140567.1 coordinate 17,780,856, forward strand.
TTGTTCTTCCAAAGAGCCCTTATTTAGATTGATATTAAAATCAGCAGCAGCTGATTTAAAACCAGATTTTTGAATTTATACTTCTGTTACTCAACAAGAAAATTTACAGTACTTTTTTGTTTTCGGTGAGATACTGCAACACAGACTCACTGCCTTCAGCCCACCAAGGGCTCACTGTGAGCCAAGAGAGTCATGCAGGAGTTTTCATTGTTAGCGGCAGACTCTGCCATTTCAGCGGCAGACTCAAACTGTCTACCCTTCAAAAGGGATTCCCTGCATGAAGATGCAATCCAGCCTTTCCATTTATCTCACTGACATCATCCTCTTTAGTTAGAATAAGTAAGCGCAGTGACACAACATATCCATCTGTTCCTTGCATTAATAATATCAAAGAATGTGTAAGAATCATTTTGCAGAATTAAAAAAAGAAAGAAAAAAAGCAGGAAGCATGTATTCTATCATATTACAGAGTATAATATTGTAGTAATAGAGGCACACACACATAAAAAGCACTAGTCTGTCCTCAACTTAGAGGATGCTTCTCAGCTTTCTGTGTATTAAAAGATCCCTGTAAGGATGAAACTGCAGGACAGAGTCGCTTACAGCACAAACAGCAAAATGAAAAATATATATCTGACAGAGTATTTGTAGTTGAGGGGACTGAGTTCATGCACAAATGTTCAAATAAATCCACAAGCTTTCCTTGAGAATAAAACAGAGATAGTGTGTAGTGTGAATCCCGACTGAAGAATCAGCCCCCCACCTCTCAAACACTCCCAACTCCCCCTGCCTTTGCTGTTTTTTTTCTCTTCCAGGTACATCACTTGTGTTCTTCTAGCTTGTTTTTGTCCTGCTTTAATTGCTTTTTCTTTTTTTTTTTCCCTTTTGCAGCGAAGGAAGAAAAGACAACAACAAGGCGGTGAGGGCTGCAGCTAATGGAGAGGCTGTAATTGTGAATGGAGGCATTCATCTGGAGACATCGTCCGTGAATTGCGCTGCACAATACCCAGCGCCGGGCTGCTCAGATCACCAAGCAGTCACCAAGCACGCGTGCACACACGCACACGCGCACACATATAAACATGCTGAACCCTCAGATCACTGGTGCTCAGAGGAGCAACGTAATCACACTTCCGCAGAGAGAAAGACATCGAAAAGGGGAGGAGAGAAGGAGAGGCTGAAGAGGGGGGAGGAAGGGAAGAAGAGAGGAGAAATTATACAAGGAGATAGGAGGAGAGGAAGGGGGAGGAGGAAAACGGAATGGTGAAATTGATGTTTCCTACCATTTGATTTGGGCCACAGAGCCCAGGAGGCAGATCAGATAGAGCTACATGCACACACAGAATCAGCACATGCAAAGAAACAAGGATGCATGCACACCATCCCTCTTCCATAGAGCCCATACATGAAAGACACGCATGCACAGACTCATATACAGAGGCATACATTTAAAGCCATAAATCTGTACAAATATTATGTAAATAACCTGTAGAAGCTCACAGAACCATCTCACAAACCCCATAATTTCTTCTACCTGCTTGAACATTTAAACACAAACACACAAATGCACACACACATATTTTTTAAAGAAGACACAACAAAGCCTATAGTATGGAAGGAAAAAAAAAGCCCTCATCCCGGCGAGGCGAGACGAGACGAGGCACCTGTCAGCTCGGTGGTTCCTGCTACTACAGAGAAACATCAAGAAGCAACAACTCAATTAAGCACACCATCCCTGTTCAATTACTGCCACATAATCACAGCAATTTACCTTCACTTGCTGCACAGCCACCAAACAAACACACACAGAGGCACAGGCGCACATACAGAGGCGGTTTCCCCTCACAAACGCCAGCAGAGACACAGCCGCATCACAAAGACTGACCAGACTGGCTTCATTCTACACATCATTAATGTGAAGCTCATCTGGAGGCATCCGCAGGCTAACCAGCATCAAACAGACACGGAGGACGACGGCAGAGAACAATTTAAGTGAAATGCTTATTCACTAAATATGTGATGAACAGCAACAGCACTTCCCAACATGTCCATTACAGTACTGCCACCACTATAAATAGCACAGCTTCTGTCTAGCAAATGTAGCTCGGTATATTTAAGGGTACGCGCTGTAAGTAAGTAACAGAAATCATTTGTGACCCAAATCTGTTCATCTTAATCACTTCTTGCACATTCTTTATGACACCAGGGATCTCAAAATCATCAGTAAGTTGCTATAATTATCATCATCATTAACTAAGAGTGAAATAACCTTTCCACAATGGTCCTGTTTGCTATTGGGCCTTGCTTCTGATATTCTTTTTCTGTGAGTGGCATAAAGATTTGTTATTTTATCTTTCCAAGAAATCAGACAAATTTTGTGTCTTCAAACTCCATCCATACATGTTCAGGATGAGTGAGAATGCCAAATGTGAGCCATGGTTTCACCCATCATCAGCATGCAACCTAAATAATTCTTCTGTGTCAGAACAAGAGCAAATCCCTCCCTGTAAAAAGTAACAAACCTAGGTAGTAGTGACGCTGACTTTCAAGGCATTCAAAATCTGCAGAAGTCTGTTATACACTAACACAAACATAGCAGCTAAAGACCACATGACCCAGGGTGATGCTGATGCCATCTGCCAAAGATTAATTTTTAAAAGGTAACAAAAAGCAGAGATCAACAGGCTTATAGGATCACGCAGAGGAGAGACATTTTTGGGACAAATCTACAGTTGAAGTGCTGTTTCAATGATAATTTTCTTGTGCAGCTAGTTTTCATCAACTTTGCAGTCAGTATTGTGATGATGTAATAGTGTAACATATCACTTTCTACAGGGAACTCATTAATTACTTTAAAAAGTACACATATTAAGTACAATCAAGTCTGAAACATACAAATTCATATCTTACTAAGTTTAAGTTTACTGTTTCTATGACAAACTTCATATTTAGCAGACAGATTTGGAAAGCTATTTATAAAAAATATGAAAACGCACTCTAATCTATTCTGCACACAGCGTAATACAAGCTAGTCTGGAAATTAGAATCATCCAAAGTCATGACTGAGGGTGATGCTCAGGGCACAGTGTGGCTAACTGGCCCACTACAGAATGATGTCACTGGGGATACGACTGAGGAATAGCAACACTGTAAGAACCTGTGAATGAAGTGAGTGTGTGTGTGGACAGCAGATTGACTAACAGCTTGAACTTGGGTTAGATCCAGGAGCATGGGGAGGGATACATGGATGGATGAAGAGAGAGGGAGGAGGGAAGAGGGGGGGAGCCATTGATTTCTCAACAGAGAGATCAGCATCTTGACAGAAAGAGACGAGTGAGCAACGGAGCAAGACACACACACACAGAAAAAGAGAGGAGATACCCACTGCGGCCCTCGGGTGAAATTCCATGACTTTTCCATAACTGAGCTTGAGTACTTTTATGTCCTAAAAACACACCTTCTTCCTAATTTGGGCTGAAACAGGGATGTAATGCGAGGAAAAAAATAAATCTAAAATAAATCTAAACTTTGACAGCACTTTGGTTAAGGTCCCTGACTTTGCCTGACTATCAGTAAAAAGTGATATTCCAGGACCTCCATGACCAGTGTGAACCCCTGTTGACAGAGATCAACAAGAAAGTCTGGCCTCGGTGAGTCTAACAAACCTGAAACCCCCGACAGGGACACAGAGGAAGGCGCTGTGGCTTTATGCTGTGTGTGGCTAACAAGATGTGTGTGTGTGTGTGTGTGTGTGTGTGTGTGTGTGTGTGTGTGTGCGTGTGTGTGTGTGTGTGTGTGTGTGTGTGTGTGTGTAACAGGGAAGCTGACACACACTGTGGAGGAACGGGTGGGATTGAGAAGGGGCAGCCAGGGGTCACGCTGTAATTACACATCATAGTCCCTGTGGTCAGTCCACTGACTTCCTCTGACTGCGGTGCCTCAGCCACACGAGCAGGGATGGCAGGTGGTGGTGGGAGTGGATGGTTGTAGGAAACTTGGAATAATAAGGATAGCACATGTTATATCTATTTTCAGATTTCTATTGTTTAATTAGCTCGTGTATTATTTTTTCCTTGTCCTGTTTTTTATATTAACTCTGTGCATCGTTTGCAGTACGTCCAGCACACATGTCACACCTCTACAGTAACTCAGCCTCCGTGCCCACCTCAGAGTGTACCGGTTGCCGTTTTCACATACCGTGCGTGGTCCTGTGTGGGTGGTAGGTGCCATAGAGGATGAGTGTAACGCTGTGTAGAGCTCCGGCTGCCTCCTCTTCACTTGGCCTCGCGCAGCTCCTCACTGTGCCCTTGCGGTCAGTCACCTGGAAACAATCACCATGACAAAGACACCATTTCACCAAAAAACCGATCAACAAGTCAATCAATATTTTATGTGAAAATGTCCAAACACAGCAATACTAAAACCAAAGGCAAAGAATGAGAAGATCTGGCAGTATGTGAATAAAGCATGTAATCGTTAAACTGAGAATTTATCTTACAGTAAACTATTGGATGAACCTTTTCATGATGGAAAAAGTTTTTTTTAGGAAAGCGCCAGACTTCTCTTATAAAAAGGTGATGAAGTAATGGTATACATAAACATGAAATGGATTTTGATCGTAAATTATCATGCAGGAATTTAGTGGAATACACCGATCCATTCTGGCATAATTTAAATATCTAACTTTAGTTCATATCAGCTGAATTAATCCCAGATGCTTACATCGGATTTTGCACATGCGTCCCAACAGAAGCTCTGGTCTCAAGAGGTTAAGAAAGAGAATAAACATAGTAGCAGACTTCCCAGCATGCATTGTTACAGAGATAAAACTCCCCAGAGTCTCTGTCCGTTACTTTTACATTTATTAAAGCATAAAAACTGTGAACTAACGCTTCTTACTTTGTTTAATCAACCCACATTTTTAAGGCAGGAAGAGCTTATGTGTTAAAACCAAAGTGTAGATTACAAAATCATAAAGTCTTCATACAACAATACAAAAATAAACTCGATGGCAACCTTGAGTGTATAATGTGGATGGATATTCAGTAATGTGTTTTTTATAATGAAGATATCTTCTGGAAAGAAGGAATAAGGAATACTGTTACTGTAAGCATCAGTCTCAGCCCAGAATTTCACATCCACAGTTTTTAGTTTATTTATTTATTATTTTTTAATTGAGTTTAAGAGTTTAAGTGAAGGACAGAAGTTATTCATTTACTCTAAACAACCACAAAGAGTATCGACATGCCAACTGTTCAGCTGTTTTGAGGGATGTTTTTGGCTAGAGGTGGGTGGGGGTGAGATCATGTGACAGCTCAATCTGATGACTTAGTACTTAAAACTTGTACACAACAACACAAAAGACTTGTGACCTTTAATTTACAACGAAAAGCCTTTGACTGTCACAGCAGCAAATGCAGCGTGTTGCAGCAAAAGTGCAAGTTGAGGTCTGTAATCTCCAAAGGTACAAGATGAATCATTCCGTAATTTTCAAGGCAAAAATTAACTTCATCCCTACAAGAGCTGGTCAAGAGCATTCAACAGTAATCTTAGAGAAGCAACTGTTGCTGCCTGTCAATATGGCAAGTGGTATAAGAACATTTTCTTTAACAATCTGAAGTCACCATTCCAAAAACAGAAACAGTATTCATTAGTGGAAAACATTCTAGACAGCTGTCAGTGAAATTCACCTCAGCATCAGTCCGTGCAATGCGCAGAGAAAAAAGATCCAAAAGCTACATCTCATACTCTAGAGCTCACTTAGCATGTTAAATGCTAATCATGACTTGCAATTAGAAAAAGGCTGAACAAATATAGCCTGTTTGAAAGGGTTGCCAGGAAAGAGCTTCTTCTTTCTATTAAAAAGCAAAACAAAACATGGCAGCGCATCTTAAGTTTTTAAAATTGAATCTGAACAAACCGCAAGACTTTTGGAACTATGTCCTTTGGACAGACGAGACCAAAATGGAGATGTTTGATGTGATGTTTTGTCCAACTGTCAAGCATGGTGGTGGAGGTGTGATGATTGGGTCTCGTTTTCAGTCACAGGACCTGGATACCTTGCAGTCATTTGGTCAACCAACTGTCGACTACTGCCATACAGACCTAGATCTAGATTTAATCATGAGGCCATCTGTCTGACAGCTAAAGCTTGTCCCATATGTGGTCAAGTAACCGGACAAGGATCACAAGTGCACCGGCAAATCTACAACAGCAACAGAGTTGCAATGGCGCAGTCAAAGTCCAGCCTTAACCCGACTAAAATGCCTGGCAGGACCTTAACAGATCTGTGCATAAACGAATGCCTGCAAAATTCAATGAACTGAAGCAATGCTGCAAAGAAGAGTGAAGTCTTCAACAACAATGTGAGAGACTGATAAAGTCATACGGAAAACTATGACTTCAAGTTATGGCTACAAAGGGTGGTGAAAAATATCTTTTTCACTCTGTCATGTCAGTTCTCTGACTTCCACTTTCAATTACATCAAATCATTATTTTATTCATAAATCAGGACAGTATTTGGATAAAAAATGGAAAAACGAAATCTTTTCTGTAGCTCAGCCCACAGATAATTAAAAGAAACATATCTAAATTACCTGACTGTTATGAAAACCCACAAAATCCCCTTTTAGTCAAGCATTGTTCAAAGATGGCTTTATACCATAAATCTGCTACATCAGCTGTCCAGTGTGCCTCTCTGCCTGTGTGTGTGTATATTCTACGCAGTGTGTGTGTGTGTGTGTGTGTGTGTGTGTGTGTGTGTGTGTGTGTGTGTGAGAGAGTGCTCAGAGCAGATCGGAGGCCAGGCATGGCAGCCCCCAGCTGAGTGCTGCATTGATTTGTTGTTGGTAAACAAACAGCTGGATGCTACAGGTGGATCGATATGCCTTGCACGCCTCCCCGCCTCCCAGCAGGACTTTCTACTAGGTTGACATGGCTCTCTGAAGAGCTGCAACCCTGCTGTCACCGGGAAACCTCACGAGTCAAATATTTCAAATTCCAGATTGTTTCTAATTGAGCTGAAGTTCGTTTTACACATAAAGTTATGTTCCTGAATTCATAAAATATGCTTGTGAGTTCCATAACTTTGTAATCATTTTGTAAAGCACATATTTGGTGTCAACTATAAGTGCACCTTATCTTCATTATAACTGAAGATAAGGCAAAAATTAAGAAGCAGTCATCCAGCTATTACACTGAAGGCGTGATGAAAATGATATTTAACTACAATGTTATAAAAAATGTGAGAACTACATGTGGAGACAAAATCGGGGCATAGAGGATAGAAAGATGTTAAACTGACTTTTAGACAAAAGGGAGACAAAGAACATGAAAGGATTAGCAGAAGTAGAGGAACAGAGGGGAAAGTGGAAGGATTTCAAAAGCCAGAGAGAGAGAGAGAGTGAAACTACAGAGACAAAAAGAAGTTGGAGAGGGGGATTAGTGATGGGCCAGAGATGGCAGGATATCGAAACGGGTGAGTGTCAGGGTGATGGGAGCGAGACCCGGTGACTGGGAATGATGAGGAAGGAGTTCAGAAAGAGATGCTGATACACAGGTAGTGGAATTGTGAAAAAAAACAACATAGGAACAGTGAGAGATGGTGAGAGTGGGAGGATGATAGACAAAATGAGATGAAAAGAACAAAAACAGAGCACAAATTATGCATTTAGCGGAGAGCATCACTGAGAAAGACAATTAAATGGAGACATGCAAAGAAAAGACAAGAAAACTGTACTTTATGATGTTTTCAGTGCTTCTTCCCAGAGGAAGTATCAACTCCTTTCCAGGACACCCCGCTCCACATTTATACAATCATACACCTGGAAGATACTTTCACCACAAGTCCATAATTCTTAAAAGTACAGCTCCTCTGAGAAAGGACGTGACTTTGCACCGTGTTAAATTTCTGAATCAAAGCAAAGCTCGCTAGCAGCTACATTAGGCATCACTGCTGTGTCATTTCTCCAACCATTTCTACACCATCCTCTCCTTCTTAAAAGTTGACACCTTTTTACAAATACGTACTGATTGTTTTGCAGGTGGCAGATGTTTGTTTAGTCACTGTTACTATGGGTGTTAATTCTAAATAAATGGCTTTGTTAATTCTGCCAAGAAATGGTCAGTTTGTGATGATATAAAATACTTTCCTGAGATATGTTTCCACATTTTTTAAATATAGATTCACTTTAATCTGAACCAATTATGCCTTCACTCTTTTTTCTCTCATGCAGTGGGGGAAATACTTGTAATAACGATTTAATCGCCTGCTAATTTTGTAAGTTTGCTCACTACCAAAGAAATGAACAGTCTGTAATTTTGTGCTAGTTTTATTTTAGTGGAGAGAGAGACAGGATATCAACCAAAAATCTGAAGTTATAAATTGATTTGCATGTCACTGAGTGAAAATAGTATTATTTTATTTATTAGTATTATTATGAAAAAAGTAGTTGATCCCCCACAAAAAACTTGACTTGGTATTTGGTGGAGAAACCCTTGTTGGCAAGTACACTAGTAACACGTTTCTTGTGGTTAGTCACCAGGTTTGCACATCTCAGGAGGGATTTTTTCACTCCTCTTTACAGAAACTCTAAATATTTTAGGTTTCTTGGCTGCTGCTTCACAAGCTTCAGCTCCCTCCACAGATTTTCTATAGGACTGAGGTCTGGAGACTGGCTAGACCACTCCATGACCTTAATGTGGTTCTTCTTTAGCAGAAGGTGGCAACTAAAACAGTTGCTACCTTCTCACCAAACTTCTTGCTGATGGACTTCACATTCCAGCCTTCTGCAGGTGTACAATCTTGTCTTGACCAGGTCTTGACCATGGTGGTGGAAGAAGCTGATTCTGTGGGCAGGCTAGCATTTTATTCACATAATGAGTTGAGATCAGGATATAAGACATCTAATCGTCTTATTTATAACGATATAAATCACAAAAATTGAACATTTTCTGTAAATTCTGTGAATCTCGGGCAGCTCGACTTGCGTGAAGTGTTTCCAGCTGGGCGTCATGTACCCGGAGTCGAGTGTTTGACCCAATCCATGAAACTATATATTTTTCTACATAAGTTGTAACGGCCGCAGTTTTCGTTGTATTTATTACACGGTGTGCTGCGGGGGAAAGCCCGTTCCAACGTTTGCATCTAAGGTTTATTTTTTAGCACATAACGGCTCTTTTTTGCTTCTCATCCGTAAACACTCTTCATACTGTTTCACGTGATTCCGTTTATTTTGAAAAGTCTCAACAGGATCTTGAGCTTTATTGTGAAAGGCGTATGTGGAAAATAAACAAGCGGACACGCCATGGTTTTATCGTCGTTGTTGCTAACGACAACGCATGAAAACAGGCGCATGTCGGTCTGTAGTGTGGTTATATTGAATATAAGAGAAAGAGAGAACTTTAAGAAATAAATATAGCCACTACAGTGACCATCAAAATGATGAAAAAATATTGCCATAAACAGTTTATTTTGCGACACCACGAAACAAACGATAGCGATGAAACGATAAATGGCTTTTATATCATCGTTATATCGAACAGCCCTAATCAGGAGTATCTGAAATTAAGCAACTGATTGATGTAATCTGTGTATCACATGGGCACACAGTCAATCTGTGGGAATCAGAATTGGAGATGGGTTGTAGGAGATCAAATACTTATTGCACTCAATGTAATGCAAATCACTTTATGACTTTTATGTAATGTGTTTTTTTTCTGGATTTCTGTTTAATATTCTGTCTCTCACAATTAAAATGATACTAGCATAAAAACGAGAAATGGTTTATTTCCACCACTGTATATTTACTGTTAAAATAGTATGTGATCATAATAAGTACATTAACATATTAACTCACTCACTCACTTTAGGAGGGGAAGCCAATCAAGAAAAAGTTGGCTTGAAGACTGACAAGCTAAATTGACAGACGTATAAACTGAGGGGCCAGTGCCCAGTACAAGAACAATGAAGATTATTCTAAGCTTTGATTTATGCAAAGCTACCGTAGTAGACTCTAAGAATAAAAACTATCAAGCGAGAAATGAGGTCCCATTTTAAAAGACTTATCAAGTCTAACTTCATATAATTTTATATAACAGAAAAATTAAATCTGTAATTTAAAAAACAAAACTGCTGCATTGTCTGTTAAATGTTATTTTCTTTTCACAGATAACAGAATATTAAATAATAAGGTTTCCCACCCAACAGTTCAGTCTGCAGTTGTACTAACAGGTGTAAAATGTGCAACAGGAAGTTGCTAGACAACGGCACACAGGGCTCAGTCTACTCTCATGGAATAAACAGAAGCTTCAAAATAAAACCTCCAAAAAAAGAAACCTGCGATTGTTGGCAGTGTTAGAGAGTGAAGCAGTGTCAGATGGGAGGGGAAGAGGAGTCTTGCTGCGTCTACATATGTAAAGCAGCAGGGAAGCAGCAGTGTGTCAGACTGAGGCTCTGGCCCAACCTGGGCTCCTCACTGCTCCCTCCAACACATCAATCATCCAAAACAGGGCCATCATAGCCACGCTGCATGCTGGGAGACACACATGCACAGACACACACACACTGCAGCAAGCTTACATGCAAATGTCTGCACAAACACACAAACACTGCTTCCATCAACACAGACATAAAACTGCGCACACACACATAGAGTAAACAAATATTCAGTGAATTGCAAACACGCGCATGTACTGCACCCTCGCACACGGCCAGCTTCTCAACAGAAGAGACACACGAATATACAGAATAATATGCTGCAAAAGCACACACATACAAACACCTAGAGTGCAATGAATTCACACAGACACACACACAAACTAGAGTCACACTCTCTGTGCCTCCCAGTCTCACACAAAACAGATAAACAGAAATAGGTATCCTGTGCCCACAGGGTGCCCTCGCCCCCGACCATCTGCGACGGGTGCCAACACACAGTGGGTGATATTTACATGGAGACCCCCCTCCACTACTCCCCTTCCTACCACAATCACACACACACACAAATTAAAAAAAAAAAAAAAACGAAGGGAAGGGAAGAAAGAAAGAAAGAAAGAAATACCCACAAAGGGCCGCTTGGATCGCTTGATCTCCCAAAACTCATTAAACATGCAAATATATGTAAATATATGCACCTCTAGAAATCCACCTTGGGCCAAAGTGAGTGAGTGTGTGTGAATGAAAATGCATGTTTGTTTGCGTGTGATTGTGTTTCTACTTCAGGCTTTGACAGTGTTTCTGCCAAACTTGATACTGTGTGCAAGTACGTTGCTGTTACAGTAACGACAGAAGATGTTCTTACACTGGTTTTACCAGAGGTCAGCAGTACTTCTCCCCTGTACAGGTAGTACATAACATTGTAGGATAACTTTTTAAAGTCCGAAAAAAATCTGCCTTTTAAAAATGGGACCTAACATCACCTCTAAGAATATGAGACTGCAGCGAGTATGTTTTTCTCATTTCTGAATTATTTTTCAGTGTAGAGTTCATAAAAGCCCCAGATACACATTTTCTCCTTCGACAAGTTAAATCCAGCTTTCCAATTAGTTACTATAGTCAAACCACATTCAGTTCGATTTTATTTATACAGCGCCAAATCACAACAACAGTCGCCTCAAGGTGCTTTATATTGCAAGGTAAAGACCCTACAATGATACAGAGAAACAATCAGATGACCCCCTATGAGCACGTACTTGGCGACAGTAGGAAAGAAAAACTCCCTTTTAACAGGAAGAAACCTCCAGGAGAACCAGGCTCAGAGAGAGGCGGCCACCTGCCAAGCCTGAGGATGAGGGGAGGAAGACAGGACACAACATTCATCGGGCCTGTACAGTTAGACTAAAAACATAAAATCCAGTTAGTGTAATACTTTTTCAAAATGCAACGTCTAAAAAGTAAATATCAGAGCACTGCAGCTAATAGCACACGCTTGTATTTAATACCAAATATGATGATGAAGCAAATAAAACAACCTTATCGTAACAGTCTGGTGTTTTTAACGAACACCATCTTACCCCAGAAGGGTTTATCATTTACCCAGCGAGAATGAACAACACAAACTGTACCATATTCATCAACTCAAGGTGGAAGACAGTGGCAGAAACTGCGTAGTTAATACTTTATCTTCAGGTTTTTCTATTATCACTTAGTCACGGTGTATGTGTGTGTGTGTGTCTGTGTTTGGTTTGTGTAATCTGTTGGGGAGACAAGAGGGGAAAGACTCCTGAAGGAGCACAAGGGATGAAGATGGTAAATATATGATCTGTCTATCACAGACAGCAAGGGTGGCTGTTTGTGTGTCTGAGCGTGTGTGTGTGTGTGTGTGACCACAGTGCTGCAGGCTAAATAGTGCTATTATATTCCTACAGCCGCTCTAGTCACAGTCAGCTCGAGTCTCAAAGTCCTCTGGGAATCAGAGATGTCGCTGCTCAAAGACTGCTGCCACACTGCTATAAACACACACACACACACACACACACACACACACACACACACACACACACACACACACACACACACACACACACACACACACACACACACACACACAAACCTACCCTGTGGGCATGGCAGGTGGGGTGGGAGAGCAACGTATGTGTGTTTATATTTTTGCCGTGTTTTTTTCTGCTTGTGTGTTTGTGTGTATAAGGTCTCAGTGAAAGTGGAGCACAGTAATGACACCCTTCTATAATATTCTTTGAAAACTCATTGTATCAGGCAGCAGAAGGAATAGAAAAAAACTGCTGTCAGTCATAGTTACCAATTAGAAGAGTTGTTACTGTACCACACACGCACACAGTAAAAGACTTCGTACAGTGAAATTACAAAGAGGGATACTTCCCTCATACCTTTCATGGTCAGTCACAGTGTAGTTAGGTTTTTTTAATATTCTCAGGTTTTAAGATATCATTCGTCCGTCTAGGGCTGGGACTATTGATGATATAAACCTAATCATAATTGAGTTCATTTCAAACGTTGATTTAGTGTAGCAATATTAGAATAAGCACAAACTAAAAATTGATGACATCATCTACAATTGAACTTAATGAGCCCCCGATTCATATACATGTGACACATGCTCTTTTAACAGCAAGACATGATGCTTCCAGATTCTGTTTCAATACGAGTCATAACTGGCCTGAGATATGAAGCTCCCTGACTATAAATAAACTAGTTATTTAGAAAACATTTATCCTTGTTTAACTTGTATTTTGCAGCTCACATAAATCTCACTCCTTTTACAGCTCCTGCTAGGAAGTTTGAAGCTTAAAAGTCTTTAACCTCAACAAAATTTTAACTTAAAGTGTTCAGATTGTTAAAAAGAAAATGTGCATAGTCCACATCGAGGTCTGTTGATTATCAAGGAAAGTGGGGACACTGATTGCGGTGGAGATGAATCTGGTTAAATAACACTAAAACCACTGGTGACGACATTCACCACAGAGAGGAAAAAATGTCTACATTTGGGTGAAATTACCATTTTATCTTCTTATGGGCCATCCTTAATGACAGCGTGCATATTGTAAACTGCACGCTGTCATTAAGGATGGCGGTGGGATTTCCATATTGTGCAATACTGTCTCTGGTCAACAGTAAAAGCAGGGAGGTGAGCTGAGGCACCACAGATGGCGGTAGAGTGAGCACAAGGGAGAGCAGTTATGACAAGAGCGAGAGAGAGTATGTATTTCCAGCCCCGCATTCCCGTCTCCTTCACAACGCTAGAAGGTCAGCTGAGCCTCGAGCCAGAACACTCGCTCCCTTTTCACTTCAGTCCCACTTTTATTCCTAGTAGAACCACAGCGCTCTTTGACAATTGTCATCATGACGAATCAATACGGACTTCTCCACAGACCCCGTGTCCCTCAGCCCTCGTTCTCTGCCGCCCTTGAGTTTTTAAACACAGATCCAAAACATAGTCCAGGTAAAGTCCCTTCCCAGGGCTCCATGTTATAGGTTACCCTTGCCTCTCTCTAAAACTCCTCTTTTTTCTTAGTCCTGTATGTCCTCTGGTTCTCTCCATGTATCAGTGTCAGATTTAATTGGCGTAGCTGCTTGTCAGAGGCTTTCTGTAGCAGCCTGCCAAATGTCAAAAACCATTAAAAATGACAATTTGTGTTATTTAGCAATCAATATCTATACACTTTCGGAAAAGAGAGATTTTGATTCATATAGTTGGACATTGTTGTTCAACTTTAGCCATGTAAGTCCTTGGTATCCCCCTCCCCACCCCACCATGCTAACGCACTGTCTCCTTTTCAAGCACCCCGTATTTGTGAGAGTGTGTACATGTTGCTCTCCAATCTACGGCAGAGCTGACATCCAGCATGAAACCAATCAGTGTGTGGGTGTGTGTATGGGCTGATTAGTGGCGTGCTAAGGCATGCGGCACGTCAGATGCGAGCGTTAATTCGTGTTGCGAGCATCGCGGCGACTTGTCTCGGCCCTCCGGTAATGAGCAACGGCACCGTTATGTGGCTCGGCTTCACGGTGCTTCTTCCCCATCTCTGCGACACACTGGGCCCTGGTAATTGGTCACAGAGGGGACAGTAAATCTGTACGAGGACGTGGGAGAGACACAGAGACATGGAGCCAGAGAAAAGAAAGAGTGTGTGTGTGTGTGTGTGTATGTGTGTGTGTTTGCATGTGTGCGAATTTGCAGGAGGAGGTAGGTGACGAGGACGGAGGGGGGGTGTCTTTCATCTTCACAGCTTTTTCTTTATAAACCTCCAACTGTTTACAAGGACTGACGCCTATTTGCACACACACAAATACAGACACACACACATTTCTACATAGCGAGTCGTCCCCCCCCCCCCAACTGCTACCACCCACACATATATACAGTAAATGACCTCAGCGCGCTACTGTCTGAGAGTATGGATTCTAATCAGATGTCGGCAGTATTGTGCCTGTCAAACCCGGCCAAGGTTACTTAACCTTCCAGTCTTAATTTCCCTTCCATTTTAGCTCCTTCCTCCATATCAAACATCAGCACATCTATGAGAGAAAAAAAAAGAAAGAGTGTGGGGAGGAAAATGAAGATTGCCATGCTTGGCTGAATCTTGGAGATGAAAGTAGAGGATGATTCACATTGCTATTGCAAAATGAACTGAACCAAGCTGAGCTGAGCTGTGCCGGGCTGGGCTATTTTTAAACTTCTATACAACACAGCTACTGGAAGAGGACAATGTGAAGCGGAGCAAATTATTTCTATATCATGAGGGAAGGTATGCGAAACAAGGCCTCCAGGAGAGCAAAATTAATATATAAACTATGTCACAAAGATTTTGGCTACTTTTTCTTGTCACTTCTTTACTAGTTTCCAAGTCATATCAGTTATTAAGAGACAGACAAAAGGCTTTTAGTGTAATTACTACTTTTTATAGTTCAAAGCTAGCCAAATGTTTTAACATGCTGTATAAAACACATGAACATGTTATTAAGAACCACTAACAATGTTAGCTTCGCTAAATGCTAACATCAATTGTCATTAGTGGTCATGGGGACAATAACAAAACAGATGTAGTGATGTTTAATGGCTTGTCTTCATACCTCAAACTTGGATGTTGGAATGCCAGAGTTAGCACGTTACAGCAAGGAAAAACAGGATTTGTTTTGATTCTTAGCAAGGCAGAATCATTCAGGTATCGTGAGCAATGCAGTATAATACTTTTATTTGCACTTAAAAACACCACTGCAGCACAGTTATTCAGGAATGCACCATTACTTGCTATCATTTGCTAAATAGCAACCAGGGCTAACAGTTAAACACTGATAGGAGCAGCTTTTCTTTCTCACCTGGAGGCTCCAGCGGCCTCGTGGCTGCTCACCCCAGCAGTGCACAGTCATGAGAGTCCAGTTCTTCAGTCCAGCGGTGGAGGCATCATAAGGCCTCGTATCCAACAGCACCGACACTGTGCCACCAGGAGACACCAGGCTTATGGAGAGGTCACCACGGCACGCTGCGTTGATACTCACTCTCACCTGTTGAGAGACAGATGACAAGCTCCATGAAGGAATAGTTCCACATTATAGGATATTCACTTTCTCATCTTCTTCCTATAATAAGCTCGATACAACTGTTGGGTGAGCTAAAACATGAAAAAGCTGCTAGCAGCCACTTAGCTCCCTTTAACATAAAGGGAAACTGTCGATCTGATTCTCTTAATTAGCCTGACTGTTTTACATGTATCATATTCAGCTTTTATATCAGTTTGTTTAATCTGCTCGGGTAAAAAACTTGTATTTTTTGTGTTAACTGAGAGTTTCTACCAGAAGATTTACAACATCATATTGATGAGAGGAAATTACTGTGCTGGGGTAAAAGATAGCTCCATTTATAATGTCCTATTAAACTGCAGATTGCTGTTTTATACTGTTTTAAATATTTTTGTGCAGTTTAAACAAAAAAGAGACAACATAGCAATTGGCGAGTTTTTGCTGACAGATTCTGCTAACCTTGCACCAAGTCAATATTAACTAATTTCCGTTGTTTCCATTTTTTCCCCCAGTTTTAGTCATGCAGATTTAACCATATCTACACTGTAGCTTAATATATATGAGACAACTGGCATCCATGCTTTCATCTGACTCCCTCCAAAAATGGCACATTTTTCTAGCACTTTCTTTGAATGTGCCTTCTCAATCAATTTGCTGTTTTAATCTTTGACATCCTAGATAAGACATGTGATGAAGGAACAAACAATGTACTTCCCTCCCTGATAAGGTCCGCTGACTAATTATGAAAATAGAACAGAGAGTGCTGTATTGCTTAAATCTAAATCTAAATCCAATAAGTATTGTCTGAGATAATGTGGCACATAGATGAACAAGCCAAAAATATGTCCATAGCCAGGCAAAGACAAAGGGAAGCAGGTGAAGAAAGTATAATAAATGGAACACGATTGTGCAGGATATTAGCTAAATGATTTAAATAAGCCCATATCCCCCGCCACCACCAGTAGCACCCAGTAAACACCCTCCCTGTCCCTGTTCATCACAAGCAGCACATCTGGTGTGACAATGGCACATCGCAGAGAGAGCCGCCAAGCTGCAAAAAGACTGACAGCCCGCTCCTGTTTACGGCGTGTTACCACGGCAACACATCCATCAATCACACCTCGCAGCGATGGCCTGACCCACGCTTTCTGCCAGGGAGCAGAGCCGCAAAGATGAAGCCTTTTCAATTTGCATGCTGACACACTCTCGCTCGCTCTCCTTCTCTCTCCTTGCCATTTCACAAGTACACACATTCACAAACACAGAATACTCGCACAAACTGAGCCACGCACAGACACGTACAGTACGTATGCCTGCTGACACAATCAAACATAAACACATTTGCATGTATGTGCCTGTGCTCAAGAAAACTCAGTTTTGCCATTTTCTGCAAATTACACTGCCAACACATTGCACATCACAGTATGATGGGTTTTTTTTTATCTCCTCTATTCTCAGATAAAGCACATGACACTGAAACCCCAAAACAATTTATATGGCATCTTCAAGCTCCCTTGACTGTAGGCAGAAGTTAACTTTTGAATGCACTTGTGCTTGATTTCTGTCCTGTCAAGGGCAACAGGAACATTGAAAGACTATAGGAGCAGATTTACATCACACTTAAATATTTTAAAAAGCATCTTCATCAGTCACTTTATTAGTACACCTGTATGTGTAGCATGTTAACGAAAGTATCTAATCAGCCAGTTATATGGCAGCAGCTCAAAGCATTTAAGCATGTAGACAACTTGCTGAAATGGAGCATCAGAATGGGGAAGAAATGTTACTAAAGTGACTTTAAATGTAGCATGGTTGTTGGTGCAAGAAAGACTGTTCTGGGTATTTCAGACGATGCAGTGATTTTCCCACACAATCATCTCTAGGGTTTAAAAGCAATGGTGTGAAAAAAAAAAAACGATCCAGTGAGCAGCAGTTCCCTGGGAAAAAAAATGCCTTGTTGATGCCAGAGGTCAGAGGAGAATGGCCCGACTATGTTAGGCTGATAGGAAGGCAACAGTAACTCGAATAACCACTTGTTACAACCAAGGTATGCAGAAGAGCATCTCTGAATGCACGTTTCTTCAGAAGAAGACCACACTGGTCCTGTCAGCTAAGAACAGCAAACTGAGGCTACAGTTTTCACCTGATTAATGACCTAATTTCTGCTCCAACACTCGGATGATATGGTTGGAATTTTTCATAAACACCAGAAAAGCATAGATCCATCCTGCCTTGCATCAGCAGTTCAGGCTTCTGGTGACACTCAGTGACTGGACTGACACACACACACACACATACCTTCACACACTTCACTACCTCAAGCACCTATCTGTACAATGTCACGCAGACACACACACACACACATTAATACATCAAGTTACTTTTTGCACAATGCTCAGTCTTTTGCACAACCCACTGTCACTGTTGCACTTTTCTATTGCACTGTTGTGTCTGCATTGTTCTGTTCTGTCTGGTGTTGCACTGTTTTTTGCAATTTTTGCACACTTGCACTTTATGTAGTCCTGTGTTGATTGTCTGTTATATGTACATGATTGAAATGACAATAAAACCACTTGACTTGACTTGACTTGACTTGACTTGACTTGACGGTGGTGTATTGGTGTGAGGGATATCTTCCTGGCAAACTCTGGGCCCTTTAATACTGTTTAAACACCAAAGTCTACCTGAGTATTGTTGCTGACTATGTCCATGCCTTTAGCAGGGTAACACAGCATGCCACAAAGCTCATATCTTTTCAGACTGGTTTCTTGAATGTGAAAACAAGTTCAATGTACTCAAATGATTTCTACAGTCACCAGATCTCAATTCCATAGAGCACCTTTGGTGCGTAGTGGAACGGAAGATTTGCATCAAGGATGTGCAGCCAAGAAATCTGCAGCAACTGTATGATGCTATCATGTGAATATGGATCAAAAACTCTGCGAAATATTTCCGGCACCTTGTTGAATCTGTACCATAAAGAATTAATGTAGTGCTGAGAGCAAAGAAAGAGTCCAACCCTAAACTAGCAAGGCGTACCTAACATGGAGTGTAAATGTATATGCCTATGCTATTGAAAAAAACTCACTTTTGGAATCTTTCTTTGAATTTTTCTGTTATAGTTTAACATTTTTGAAAACAAACCTGTTCACTTTCTTGCTGTAATTTTTTTATAGATTGATATGTTATGGCTCATATCATGCACACAAAGACAAAGGAGAAGGTAAAGTCTTTATAAAGCCTTTAAAAAATGGAAAGGAGACAAGTAGCCTGCTTCTGTTTTGCTGAAGTCCACCTGCTAGCTCCTCTGAAATTCACTAATTCACTGTTTTCAGTTTTCCGTGTATGCTTAATCTGGAGAAAACTTCTCAGTGAGTGGAGAGTAATATTTCTTTGCAAGTAGGTGAATAATCACATTTACCAAAAACAAATTAATGCCAAAAAATGTTGTAAAATGTCATGTATTTAATCAAAAAAATAAAAAATTACCCACCTGGACATGCTCAAGAGTGTTGATCTCATTAGCCCTTCCTCGACAGGCTTCTGATTGGATGTTCACATTGACTCCTTGCCCTGGATAAAAGATTCTAGCCAATACAAAGTCATTACCTCTGTAAGTCGAAAGCCTCAAAAGCCTCTTCTCACATGCTCATTTCACTTTCATATGTATGCATAAAGCAGTGACAGGACAGATGAAGTTGAGTTAAAGATCATGGATGCTGATATCAAAACCAGTTTCTTGGGGGCTAATCTGAAAATCCTTAGCAGATAGAGTCAATAAAGTTTTTTTTGAAAAAAAATCTTTGTATTTTACCTGGCAGGATCAAGCGTGACTTCTTGTGTGCACTTCTTCTGTGAAGGAACACTGTGGAAGTGTGCGGCCTGCTGCACCATCAGCCCTGCATCCAATAGTCCAAAGCCGTACCTGCAACAAGGAAGGAAGAAGCAGTCCATTATGTGTATTTGTGAATATGATGAGCAGGAGCATGGTGTTGCGTTTTTATCCTCACAAACGTGAAATTGGAGGCTTTTTATGTGGGTGGCTGAATGTGGCTGCAGGAGCAGAGTAAGTGCTAATGGCTCCGACACGAGGAGGCAACAAGTCATTGACGAAGATGATGTTGTCCTCTGACACAATCGCTTCCCGCTCTGTCCGTGCTGAGGCTGAGGGCTGCTGTTTGTGCGCCTGTAATTGCCTGGAGGATTGATTCTGAACAATGTGCCATCTCACGGACTGTAATCAAGCCTCATTATTCATTCGTTACTACCCCAATCTTGGGGCTGGAGACACAATGGCCGACCCTTAAGCGGCGTTGCTGCCTGGTGACTGTATGACCACTGCTTATCATGCTCTCTTCTCCACTTTACTACTCATCCCTTTTGAATCTTCCCCTCTCATCTTTCCTCTTTGGCCTCTCTTTTTCACAGAGCAGCCTGCTATTCAGTCTTGGTTTCCTCTCTAAATTCTCCTTCACCCTCCTTCATCAAACACAAATTTCTTGCATCAGAACTCTTCGCAGCCGCCTCAGTGATGCTGAAATCACAGTCTTCGTAAGTCTCTCTTTAATTCTCCCTCAAATCTTTCATTTTCATGCAATTCTCCGCTCACCGTTCCCTTTTGTTCAAATCGCGCTCCTCAGACTGAGTAACGGGGCAATAACAACCTTCATCGCCCCTCCTTCTTGGAAATTCAGAGGGGGTGACAAAGAGCTAATTCCTGCCATTATTACCATACAGACCTTATGACGTTAATCTGCAATAAGTGAAATTCATTATCCTGATGACGGGGTCTCTCGGAGCAGCAGAGCGAGAGACGGAGACAGGAGAAAGGAGAGAGCTGATCAATAACTCAATCTGCTGCCCTGCATGGGGCTCCATCTCCTCTGTCTCAGACTGTCAGTGTTTCGGAGGAGGAGACGCAGGATCTGCAGCCCGCATCATGCTCGTCCTAACAGCACGCAGTGCAATCAATGGACACAATCTAATCAGCCACTATCACCACCAGTGACTTTTAGCATGTAGGGCCCGGCATAACAGCATTAAGCAGACGGCTGTTTGGGGTTGAGGTGCACTACAGAAGTTCAAGGTTATTCAGAGGTTTTGTGAAAGCTGTGAAGAGCTTGAGCAAAACACAGCCAACAACAGCTCAGTGCAGAGAAGTGATTCCTCGTCTTACCCCCTTTATCCTAATGAGTTCTAAATGTGCTCATTGTATATAAATGAAGATGACAATGTCTTTATTTATTGATCAATGTGTGTTTAGAAGTCACCAAAACTGAACTGATGACTAGGAGCTGTGGCCCTGAATTTGCCCTAATACATATTTAAAGATGGATTGCTGTTATTGCTTAATGTTTTTTTGTGTTGTCAGTGCACCAAAAACTAAAGTACAATGTAATTTACTCTTGAATATTTTAGATAGACTGTTTGATTGAAAACAAAATCTACATGTGAAATCTACACCTTTTTGCTGAAAATGGTGCAAAAAGAGTTTTTCCTTCCCACTGTTGCCAAAATGCTTGCTCACAAGAAGTCATGTGATTGTTGTGTTATTCTCGTATGCATTATTGTAGGGTCTCCCTTACAATATAAAGGGCTTTGAGGCAACTGTTGTTGTGTTGTTGGTGCTGTATAAGAAAAATTGAATTGAATTGAAAATGCATAGTATTTAAGTAGCAACAAGATAGCTGTTGCACTGATGCACATTTGAGGTTCGCAGCAGCTTCAACTATTTGGTAATGGACAGATAAACCAATCAGGCATAATATTATGATCATCTGCCTAATATTGTGTTGGTTGGCGTTGGTCTCCCTTTTACTGCCCTGACCTCTCGAGGCATGGACTCCTAGACCCCTGAAGGTGTGTTTTGGTATCTGCGCCAGATCCTTTAAGTCCTGTAAGTTGTGAGGCAAGGCGTCATTAGATTGGAAATGTTTATCCAGCACATTCTACTGAATTGGATTGTGATCTGGGGAATTTGGAGGCCAAGTTAACACCCCAAACTCGCTTCTGTGCTCATGTTATGTCAGACTCGCCAAGTAGTAAGTCTGACTTTTAGCTTTTTTAAACCTTATTTTGGGCAAAATGTTTTTTTTTAATTTTCAGATTTAATAATGAACTTGTTAAGTTTCAGTGTGACCAGTGAAATTAAAGTTACAGTTCTCTTTCTAGTCATGCACACAGGGGCATTGAAATAACTGCTGATTGCTGACAGTTGTTTCGTGAAGAACTTTGGACAGCTTATTAAATGTCATGTTAAACATTAAATGTCAACACTACATAGCAGTTTGTAATGCTCTGAGACAGGAGCTTACAAGCCACAAACACTATCTAAGCAGCAGCCATAGAGCACTTCAAGGAGCAGCTGTCAATACTTGAAATTCCGAAAGTTACCAAAATAAATTAGCCAGATAGGGGAATAGTTGGAAATGGGAAAACACAACGGAAACACTAGCACTAAAAATAGATTACCCAAGATATTTCACAGTGTGGAGGAAAATTGATACCTTGACTTCTCATAAAACAAACTGTTGGTGACCAGGCCTTGCCACCATGCTCCCTCTTAGTGATTAAATGTATCCCTCCTACCCAGCGCCCCTTAGCAAGAGTTGTGCACCCATTAAATCGTATGGCTCCCACAGATCGATCGGGCTTGCCCCAGCTCCACAGCCATAAACCCAAACCGGCATACAGTGTATCTGATAGAGAAAGCTGCAGGAAACAAGTTCCCCCACGAAAGAACATGATGAAAATGACAGATTTTATGTCCCCTGCCATGTCAGTGAAAGAGCACTACTGAGCCGGGGCACTTTTCAAGTAGACTCCCCAGCCTTTTCAGACGTCTCATCATCAAGAGCAAGGACTGGAGAGAGTCGTGCACCTTCTAAATAGCATTGTGATTTCTGGAACGAATTTGTGAGTAGTTTGATATCAGGATTGCATGTGATTGAGATTTTTATTTTCTTTCATTTTTTTGGAATCCTGCAAATGTCTTTAGGATAAAACCCACATAGTATAAAGCATATCAAGTAATTAGTCAGAAAAACACAGTCATCCAATTTTCAACTTGTTCCTTCTCCACCTCCTGCGTGGTCGGAAGGAGGCTGAGCCAAGCCGATTACAGAATGACAGCCGATCTTCTGTCCACGCAGCACGAAGCATGTTAAACCCCCTCCGACCCCCCGCCTCCTCACATATGGAACCCACGGTCCTCACATTTTCTCTATCCACTTTCACTCCTCGATGGCAAATGCCCTTCCAATCTCTTACTCCCTCCTTCTTTTTATCTATTAACATGAAGGCCACTCCCCCCACCCCCCACCCCCCAACCCAACACACACACACACACACACACACACACACACACACACACACACCGCTCCATGGGGCCTCTTTGTAACTGTCGAGGAACCCTTTTCACTTTTTGTTCTGTGGGGTTTCCCAGGTCCTTTCTCTGTTGATATTCACACCATCTGCCAAAAGCAGAGGAAGGTGCACACAAACCCAACTCGCACTTAGACATAGAGATCTTTGGGGGTTAAGGTCTTTCCTTCGTCTTTTTGCACATGGCGCTGAAAACACAGCTTTAACAACCTCTATCCTGTAACCAAAACAGATTTCTGCAGCTACCAGGGGACCCAGCTACGGCGGTCTCAACCCTTGTTTGCAGTGGTACGTCCTGCTAAGTCCCCCCCAATAGAAGTGGCTGTAAAGAATCACTCAAGCCGCACTAAGCAGCTGCCTGTGAGTTAGGTCATTTTCCCAGGAGCCACAGAGTGGGCATTGGCAGGACCTCAAAAAAGGGGGACACCATCTGTTCAGTGCCTGAAAAGGTTGGTGACACCTTCTGTGGTACCAACAACTTCTAATTAAGTGGCCAGGAATGCTGCAGCAGCTCCAACACATGATTGGTGGACTTGCCTTAGTTACCCTCTCCATCACATCTGGGCACCCACTAATGAAAAATGATCGATGAGAGAAAACAAGATCGCTTGGTGAAAGTGATGTGACTGTAGAAACCTAAGAAAAACTAGATTTTCTTTTGTGTGGGTTTTTTGTTTTTGGTTTGGTTTTCTTGCCCTCCTTTTCTTGCTCTTAATTGAATGTTTATCAGGAGCATAAAACAACTGCATTAGCCCTTTGGTCAATCCCAGCGTGGTTGGTTTCAGTTATATCATAATGCACTAATTTCATTAACATTAGGATTTAAATGAAATAACAAATAGACTTAACATTCTTCTGATTTCCATCGCTCTTGCAGCCAAATCTGCTGCTCAGAAATGTTACTAATTAGGCTTATTAAGTAATTAAGAAGAGGTCTTAATTATATCTGCGCCACTGGGACCTGCACGGCTGTAATCATGAAATGCTGTGCCGCGCAGCTCAGCTTTGTTGGTGTGGATGTTACACAGTTTCATCCATTAAACTGTTCTGAATGTGTGTTGGGTTTTTTTGTTTTTTCTTTTTTTTTTTTTTACAAAGAAAAAACAAAAATAGATTTTGAAATATACTTTTAGTGCTGTATTAGACAAATATCTGCATGATGTTAAATTACAGAGAGAGAAACACTCAGCAGCCTTCAACAGCACAGTCTCAAAATGCCAAGTGAATTACCTTGTGAAGAGTTAAAAGTTTAATGAAATATATTGCGGGGAGGAAAATGAGGGGTTTGGCACGGGCATGGGACTTAGTCTCGGGAGAATGGGCCCCGAACAGCCCTCTCAGTTTTCTATAGCCATCAGTCAAAGCAGCAGCCACCCGTTCCCGTCTTTTACACAAGGAGACTTCTCTGGAAGCCATGATGATCTATACCCCATGACCTCACTCTCAGTGTCCAACATATTTTGATTTGTAGCTCGAGTGTTATTCAAACACAAATTCAAAAGAGGATGAAATTCGGCAGAGAGCTTTTGTTGGACGCGCACCAAGGTACAGTCCTTTTGGATGTCTCTGCCCTTGTGTGGAAGGAAAGACGGAGTGCGAGAGAGAGAGATTGAGTAGCCCCTGCACTACAAGCTTGGCAAAAGATTCCCACCCGGGTCCCAAGCGTTTTTCTTTTAGTCCGGACAAAGCAAACACCGAACCAGGAGCCTTTGTTTGTCTTTTCAAAGGAATGGAGATTTAGATGCCACATCACTAAAACGTGACAGAGCAAACGCACATGTAATGATTAAAAAAGTCTGTTTTTGTACGTTGGTGACATCTGCTACATGATTTCATCACGGGAGCCACGTGGACTTTAAAGATTCTGTACACCACATGCAGGATTAGAGAATATAATTTGATGACAGGCTTGGGTTATGGGTCATTTTTGGGTGCACATATCATTACTGTTGCACATGGAACAAATCATAAAAATCATCTAGCAAATATGCATAATTTGGAAAGAAACAACAAAGAAGTCAATATGGAAACAGTGCTGACTTTAGTGCAAACCTAACAATGAAGGATACAGCATATTTGTGGTCAGTAGTTAATACCTAAGATCATTAATCCATAATTTTATAAATATTTTAATGCTACTTGTTCTAAGAAGTTCAGCTTAGTTCTGGCCATTAGTCTACAGCCACAGCAAAACAATTTCACTTGGAAAAAAAGTGGATTAAAGATGAGTGTGCGGACTATAATGGAACTTTATTTTTTCTGAACCCTCCCCCCACCCCACCAGCAAAATATGAGAATTGCTACTTGTACATGAATTATGCATCAGTTGAGGTTTAGAAGAGTGCAGGGTCCCTTCACCCACCCCCTCTTGTAGCGCAGTAGGGTGGAGTGGGGTGATATGTCTGTGTTTGCGTGTGTTTGTGTGTGCGTGTGCAGGGGTTTGGGTGGTGGGGTGTACTGGCACCCCTCTGTTTGCCTGCTGCACCCCCCTGCAGGGAGACACGGCACCCCCTGCAGGAGGTGCAGCGCTCCGCTTCCCCCTGTCCCCCAGGGCACGCAGAAACATACATAAACACACGCTCGGCATATTCAGCCCAGTTTATCTGCTGACCCATCCATCAAATGCACATCCACACACACACACACACACACACACACACACACACACACACACACACACACACACACACACACACACACAATTACCATCAACATTGTGCGTCTCTGCGTAGAAGTAGAGTTATTATTCCAACACTTCAGGCTCACAAATACAGGGACACTTTAGAAATGTGTGGAAATTTGCAAAAACTTGAGAAGTACGATCATTTATGCAATTGAACAAAACTTGTACGTCTAAATAACCAATCATAATTTCAGGTCGGGGGTCCGCAGCTTATCCAGACTGCCCGTCTTCTTCTTTCTGATTCTGCCAAATTCAAATTAACACAAGGGCTTTGTTTCTCCTGCCCACCCACGCTCCCACCTACATAAAGAACCTGCACTTCCTCTCAATTATCCAACAATTACCTACACATAGATCTACTCTCCTTCATAGGAAACAATATCATTGCAGAGCTACTCCGAAATGAAGTGATAGTGGGGACTGTTAGTCTGCGGATGAGCTATTTCTTTAATTACCCTGCACATGCACACACGTTCTCTCGCTCTCTCTTCTAAATAGTGGCGTACATATAGACCACAGGCTCAGTCACAGAGTAATTGGCTCAGCAATGAAAAAAAGAGCAGCTCTGGATAATTAATTAATCTATCTGGCTGGGGCAGAGACGCGAGGCCAGTTTTCCAACCCCACCAGGGAGCCAGAGAAAGACCCGCTGCCCTCGTACGATCTATGACCATGACGAAACGGAAATGGCTCGCCACAATGCGTTAGGTGTGTATGCACCTTCTCACACAAACATACAAGTACATGCGCGGGGCTCTCATATCAGCACAGCCTCACAAAAACACTGCAAAACATGCAGGTATGTGAACTCTCAACTGTGTGCTGCACTAACACGCTCTGGATGTGGATTTACAGACCTAACAGAGTTGTGAGACTATTGATCTCCGGTCAATTCTGCAGACAGACCAAATAAGAACAAATCAGACTGGTCTTGTTCAGACTCAAGATTGCATTGCTTTTATTTACAGAGATACAGTAAATGTAGTTAGGGAAATGCATGCAAATATTTTGGCACTTCTCCTTCCCACGTCCCACTTTTTCTGTCGTATTTTTTTACAGGTTCACAGGAATGTTAAAAGGACATGCAGACATTAACCGATGTTCACTCCTTGCTTTTAGCACAGGATGTTTCCTTGGGTCAAAGAAATCATCTTATGTCAGGTAGGAAACCTACCTGTTGACTAGAAGTCAAATGTTCTTGTTTTAAGATGCAGTGTCTTTTTAGCTTTTCACAGCTCAGGAACCATCAAAGTGAAGTGTGTATCACTTGGATTTTCCTTCCACCTTCATGTGGTGCATTTTGGAAAATTGCCTCCTAACATGGACCTATTGTACTTTTCTATATTTATTGTGATTTATATTTTACATTCTCTTCAACTGAGTTTTATTTATATAGTGCAGTCATCTCAAGTTGCTTTATATTGTAAGGCAACGGCCCTACATTAATACAACCCCAACAATCAGATGTATGTTTACATCATATATATTGAACCAATCCGTTCAATATCTGTGAGTGTCAAAGTTCAGACTTCACATTTGAGCAAAACACTCAGTTTCAAACAGTTTTTTTTACTCTTTAGTCGATAACCCTAATTATGTTCATGCTCACAACCTGATGTTTAAACCTTGTGTTTGCAAATGGAAGCCAATCAGAAGAAGGGTGGTGTTTTAGGAAGAGGAGTTAGAAAAGCTTGTTTGAGAGAAAGGATGAGCTAAGGGGCTGACCCAGCAGGCCTAGTACAAGATAAGTAAGTAATATTTTATTTAAATGTGGGGTGCACAACAGGGAGTTTAGTTCCTGGTGTATGGATAATTAGCTCCTGGAACAATCAGATAAAAAAAGGTGTTTTTCTTTTTTCATGAAATTGGTACAGAAAGACCTGCTATCCATACAAACTGGTGATACAAGTGCTGAATGTAAGCTGTGGAAACAGTAAAGAGACCTCTGGCACATTTTCACCTGCTTCCACTGCGCAAGGAGAAGGGAGGAGTATGCCTGAAGATGTCAAAACTCAAGCAGTGCTCGCAGCACAAAGAACAACGTCACTGTGGAGCAAACGTTGAAGCACGTTATTCTGATAGTAAATACCATCTGTAGAAGCACAGGAACACCATATTGCATTGAGTAGATTGGGAAACAACGTCAAATAGAATTTTTGGTTATTTAGATCTTGGCAGAGGAGTTGAGGTGAGGAGTGGAAGGCAAGAGTGGAGCGCAGCTTTTCCACAACCATAGACAGTTTGTCTCTCAGACTCGGGGTGGGATCTGGAACTTGAGAGTATTTTCCCCCTCTTTTTTTTTTCCACCACAAGCCTGTGTTAGTGGTTGTCAGATCTAACAACAGGATGGGAGAATAAAACACACACACCACACACACACACACACCTCAGCTGAGGAGGGAAGTGGCAGGTACATCACGTCTATGGTAATAGAACAGCAGATGGAACTGGCAGGCACACACAGCTCCTTGTGCTTTGAGACATGCACACACATGCTCTTGCATGCGAGCGCACTTATTCAAATGTTACAAAAACACACTGACACAAACACGCAAAAATAAGCTGCTTTTACCTCACAGTGCTAAAATATCACAGCTGAAAATAAATACACAGCCTTAATCCACACACGCGCTTAACAAGCTAGGAGTTTGACTTTCTCCTGCCAAAAGTGCTAAAAAGCGCAGGTCAGCTGGAATAAGATTCGTATAAGAAAAGGAGACGTGTCAGGATGTTGGTCCGAGAAGGTGCTGTCTGTTTCTGCTATGTCCCTGTGGGGCAGCACATGAGCAATGGCTTTGCCACTGGCCCTGATAATCTAGGAGATAAATCATCTTTAGTCACTCTCTAACAGCCTGACAGACAGACAGCCCTAAGTACCTGGGAGGGTGGCAAAGGGACACTTTAAAATCTCCAGTGATGAGGGGGTATCACCGTGAAGAAAACAGTTAGCTGCCCCGAGCTCCCTCATATTTCCCAGAGTTTCTGGCTGCCATTTTGGCTCCATCTCAAGGCGCTATTCCGGCTCTATCTCATGTCACCGTCCTGGCTGCCATTCAATTCTCACGTTGGCTCCGGTTCAGCCTCCATTCTGGCTCAGTTTCAAGCTCCACAGTGGCTGTTTTTCAGGGGGCTTCATTGTGGCTCTGTTTCAGCAAAGCCACCCCTCCACCACCTCCCTCCCCATTTTCAGTTTCAGCACCCCAGGTAGCTGGCCTCCTGCCCGGCCTGCAGATCAGTGGGAGATCCAGGCTCAGGCCTTTTGTTTGGGGTGGCATTTTGCCTTTGTTTTCCCATCTCGCCTGTAATCTAAACACCCAAAACATCTCATGCTTGACAAATCGGCCCTGAGACGGGGGAGCAGCGGAAGACAAACGGCTGGAAGCGGTTCAACCCCAGGCAGGACTGATGGTGTCCGACTGGGCCTGACCTCCCAAAGGTTAAAGACACGTTCACTTACAAAGCAATCAATTACCCAGGCTGTGTGGGCGCTTTTAACCAACCTCCCCTCCTGCCTTCCACACAGCCGGCATTATTGATGAGGGTCCCAGCATACTGCACACTCCAACCTGGAGTGTGTATTACATTTCACAATTGAAATAAATCTCAGATTCCTGGTGTTACAGTAGTGCCTACCTGAACGTCTCTGCTGCTTTATGTAGTCTTGCTGCCCCCCCTCTCCCACCCCCCTCCCGCATCCTCCTCCTTCCTTCCTCCCTGCCTCTCTCCCTCCTCTCTGCAGGTTGTTGTAGCAGGTTTATTCTGGTAGTTGGGCTCCGTGGGCCTCGGCAGGCCCCTCAGCTGTTCCGCTGGGTTTGTAATTACCATTTCATTAAGAATGACAGTTTCGGGGGTTGAAGCACCATTTCATCCGGGTCTCGCGGGGAAGACGCTTGCCAAATTTACAGTGTGAGTGGCAATTATCTCTCTTCGTGTCTGCAATTCACCATTTTGTACTTAGTGGCTTGACAACGGCTAGGAACATTTTGCTGGAGTAATAATAGGTCTGGGATATTTACACTGTAGCCCACTCAAGCTTAGCTCTGTGAACAGACTGCTATGAGCTATCAGAAGAGATAGAAGCAAGCAAGAGGAAATACTACAGAGACAAGCACTACACCAGTGTGTACACAGAGTAGGTGTGGCAATAAAACGTGCTTTTTAGAACGCTGAAGGAAAACTGCTCAGTGTGGAGCGGTGCAGTTTGACTTTGGAGGCTCACTCTGTTTCACATATGTGGTCTTTCGCAGTCCAAATAAGAGCTCATTTAGTATATTGTTTTGGGTTCAGTCATTAAATGTTTTTTACGGCATCTGTAATGTTTCTCTTTTGGCCACTTGACAAAAATGACTCTTAACCTCAGTGGAGCTACTTGGTGAAATTATAAAAGTTAAAATGTGTGTTTTTCTCTTCCAATGCGGGGCACATAGGAAAATGCAACACTTTCATTATATTCCCAAATGCAATATATAACTTACCAACGCGGCTAGTCAGAAGTTTATCACCTGTTATTGTGAAGATGTTTTAAAGTATGTTTTTAAAGTTTGACCTAACCCCCAATCCAACCCCAGTTAATGGGCTAGGATAACTGGTGGTACTAAATTACCCATAGATGTGAATGAGTGCGAATGGCTGTCTGTCTTTCTGTGTTAGCCCTGCAACGAACTGGTGACCTTTCACCGTATGGCAGCTGGGATCGACTTCAGCACTCCTACGACCCTAAACTGGATAAGAGGAAGAGAATGGGTGGATGGATTTCCAAAGTTTGTTTTCAAACTGGATTTTCAAAGTGCATTATCTTATACGTGAACATGGCATTCTCATCCCTATTTTTCCTTCTTTTCCCATAAGGGAACTCTTTAGAATTTGATTGCAGCGTTAGACACGAGGGACCAAATCTGCAGTCTCAATCTTCCAAATTTTTCCCCAAAGTGCTCCAAGAAATGGCTGTAAAGAATAACAGATACAACTGAACATTATTAATGCCAAACAAAGGTCATTCACAGCCTTTAAGGGGATGAAGTGAGTTACTGACTGCAGCTCAGATCACTGACTCCCATGCCTTTGCAATGTGCTTGCTTTGCGCACATTGACACATAAGACAAGAGCAGTAAGATTGTACAAAATGTGCATTCATAGTTCTGTTATATCTAGCAACACTCGTAGGTGAAGTGAAAAAGCAGCAATCACAGAAATTCATATTGTTTAACCTCTTAAGCCCCAAGCCTAACTGATCTCCTGCCTTTTGCTCCTGTATCAGGGGGTGTTGGGGCTTAAGAGGTTATTAACAACATGAATAAACTCTCATCCTGAAAGATTCTTATAATGCTGCACTTTGCTGTTCAGGTAAATGTGACAGAAACAGTTGTTTAACCCACATAAAACAGGAGCTAAAAGTTGAATTCATACTGAAACGGTGCTGCGTAAACTATACGACCAAAATGTGACTGAGAATACATCTGATCACAGACTTCTCAAGAAAGAGATGAAATGAAGGCCAGTTTGGACATGAAAAATGATTGTGGAAACCAATAACTACTTAACTTTGTTTCATTAGACAGACATAAAAAAAAGAAATATTTATGCTTCTGAATATCTATGCAAATATCTGTGTTCAGCAAACAAGAGACAGGAAGTGTGTGTCTCTGTGTTTACTCCGCTCTCTCTTAAGAACAAAAAAATGGCAGCCATCAGCCTCGCTGAGTTATAGTGACATGACTCACACAATGTCTACTGCGAGTGACGGCTGCAGCTCTTTTAATTGCATGTCTGCGCTGAATGATGGGATACTTAATTCCTACACATTACACACAATTGCTTTTTCGCAGTGGCAGAGGCCCGGGGAGGCAGCCGAGGCTTTCCGTGGCCATATGGAGAGGGAGGCAGAGCCCAGGCTGAGTGATCGGGAACTTTCCGCCTTGTCTCTGTACCAGAATGGCTGCTATACTGTACTCAAGCTGCAGGACAGGCACATGAAGACACACAAACACGCACACACACCTCAAACTGAGCACGCACAGAAGCGAGATGCGGTATCGGCTAAGGCTTAGTCTTAAAATGCTAGCAGATACATAAGCTCTCTCTCTCACTTGCAGTAATGTGAGCACAATCTGCACGGTCTCACACATACTGTACGCGCTCTCAGTTACATACACACTGTAATCTCACACGCAGAGGACATGCAAGCACACACAGGGAAACTCACATGTATTTTCTCAGATACAAACACTCACGCGTGCATGTAGATGCACACGTGCACACACACACACACACACACAGTCCTCTGTGTGAAGTGTGTTGACAGTCCTGTCAGCTCACGGTAGCACCATCAGGCACCCTGCTGTCCTGTGAATGGGTCAATTCTCCTTCTTCTTCATCTCTCTTATCGCTCTGTCACATCACTTGTTTTCTGTTGAATCTGTGGTAAGAATAGAGCTCGAGCGCTACAGTAGCTGGATAATGCAGTATCGCTCTGACCCGAACTTTACAGACACAGGAATCTCAGTGTCTTAGTGTAACCAAACATACTGTACCCACATGTACGTGTGAATTCAATGGGGGGGGGGGGGGGGGGGGGGGCAGGTATAATGGCTGAAATGTGCATGTCTTTGTGGATCTATCTACGGCTTTTGTATTGACTGGAGGAGCTGCATTAATTTTGTAGACATCTGTTGCCTCTTTTTGTATACGATTCAAGTAGCGTTTTGTGTTTTTTAGGATCCTGATATAGAGGGTCAATCACTGGATAAAGCACTGCTGTTAGAAGAGTACAGGAATCAAAAGTAAATGGTAAAACTTGCCAGACAGGTAACCAGTAACTGTTAATTAAAAATATATGGAACATATTTCTTGAGTACTATGAAGTTCCATGGGCAATCACAATCATTAAAATGATACTTTCCCTGTAAAACTCTGATAATTACATAAAGCAGACCGAATCTCAGCATTATCTATGTGGCAGAAATAATGCAAACCCAATGCTCTCCTCAGGTGCAGTGGTTGACAGCTCTTAGAGAAGCTAGCATTACTGTTCAATGATGTGTCCCTGGAAATACCTCGGCCTCCACAGATCCTAACACACCTCAGTGCATACACAATTAGGGAAGAGAGAGACATGTAGTATATAGTGAGGAAGACAGAGAGCCTGCTAATGCATTTAGTAGCCAGGCCTCGTTTAAGAAAAGCCCTTAATGACTTTAATTGATCTTTATTAGCTTCAATTAGAAAGGGACACTGGGGAGGAAACAAAGGTTGTGATTCCTGCAGACGGCTCAGTGGAGGTGAGCAGGATCACAGCAACAGTGGGAGACAGTTTCTGAGAACTATGCTGGAAATAAATTTACAGCTGATGTAAAAGCAAAAGGCATAATAGTGGGATTATGTTTTGATGACCTATCGAGCTGAAACCTTGTCATACTGTATGGCATAGGGAGTGACATTAGCATGTTACACTGTGCTGCTAGGTGTAAATTATATTCTCTAACACCTTAAGCAGCTGCCTGAGAATTAATTTCAGAACATACTATAACTTGAACTTCATTTATCACAGGGAATATATTACTAGAGTGAGACTATGTATTCAAACCAATGGGGGAGAAAGAATGTGAGGAGGTGAAGGCGAATTATTGTACATGCAAACGTTTTAGGTGCTTCATCCATCACATAGTAACATCTGAGGAACAAGACGAAGCTGTCCACAGTGCCCTGACCTTTAAAAGACACAGTGAGTCTGGGCTACAACAAGAGACAGAAGAACTGTAGCAACTTCTTCCTGACGCTTGGCTTCGAGTGATCACAAACCAACGAAATAACAGAAACATGTTTTTTAAAAGCACCCGACTGAAGCTGTCACACAGTTCTCAAGCAAGGTGTCAACACAGAAAACAATCAGCAAAGTGAAGTTCCAGTTCAAAACCGGCATGCTATCTTTGGATTAGCTGGTTTGACAAAATTTAAAATGGTTTTCAAGATGGCGGCTATCAAATTTCTCTGTTAACCAAGCTTTCTGCCTCAGGCTCTGGGCCAATTCACAGAAAGAAAAGGAACATTTCATGCGTCATTTAACTTCTGCACAAAATGGATCAATTGAGCACCGCCTACTCCAATCAGGGACATTATCAGAGGACTGAGCGACAGATATACAAAGAGCCTAAAAAATATAACACTAAAATGCAACACAAGTAATGCTCCAGAAAATTATTCTGCAGATTTGATTATTAGAATCACACAAAGCAGTAAAAAAGGCCTAAATATACCTGTTAATACATTTACCATTTACCAAACATGACAGCTGCACATTAGAGCTCTGAAACTTTAAATTGCATGCACTTGAAAATGAAAGGTTACTCATTGTTCAGTTCTGTCACTCTACACTACAGCCTAATAAAGTAGACGTGGGCTTTAGTTTATTGCTACGTATTGATGTGCCATCCTGGAGGAGTTCGACTAACTGTGCAATCTCTGCAGGGTCCATGTACCAGTAGTGACCCTGGCCCTAGCCAAATGCAAAACTAGTGAAAAAACAGTCAGATAAGGTAAGAGTGGCCTCAACATGTAAAACTATTCCTGTTTTGGGGGTTTTCTCATTGTTGCCCATCTAGTGCACCTGTTGTTAAATTCATTAACACCAAAACAACAAACTGGTTTTAAACCCACTGTGGTACATGCCTGACCAGATCAATGTCCCACAAGTTTAACTGATGTGATGCTGTACTCTAATTAAAAAGTGTTCCTGCAATCTTTCGGAGGACTGTGTAAAACATATGCCTGGATAAATTTCTGCATTTTAAAATCTGATTGTGTAAGTACGGAAGAGAACAAAAGTCTTAACACTGGTCTAGTAGTTTTTACTTTCTTTCATAAACACTTTAAAAACTAACTTCCAAGAGCAAATTACACATTTCTCATGATTTTCTTATATCACATTTGGAAAGTAAATCTACTTTTTGTTAGTTTAGGGAAAATTACCATTTTTGCTTTTAATTTAACAGAGCTGCATTTTGCTTCCCATATGTGACAGCTGACTAGAGTCTGGCAGCCCTATAAGGTTCACTGAGCCAGTAACAAAGGGCTTTGGTAATTATGTCAGAGCTCCAGCTCCCTTGCATCAAAGTCATAGACAGTTATATAAGATGCACAAAGCTAGCATAATGTCACCCACAGGTTTATCAAGTCTGATTCTAAACTCTCGAGAAGAGGTTTTGCGCTGTTGCCATCTTGGCGTTTTGCAAATGTAGGTAGCTTGAGGTAACTTGGAAACAGCAAGCTCACTGGCTAACAAATCGTGACTGAGCATACCCAGATAATGCTGCTTTCTGAATGACCAGAATTTACTAAACCGAACTAATTTTTTTGTCAGGTAATTGTTTACACAAGACTTTTATAGGAAGACTTTTTGTAACCGCAGGTCCTTGCCCCCCTTTGGGGGCCATTACAATGAATGCAGCCAGACACGTCAATAGTGGCTTTGCTTTCCAGACCAAGCTATGTCCATCTTAAATACTGTCTATGGTCAAAGCGTGTGCTAATGTTTACAACTACGAGACAAGAATAACTCCTCCTGGTCATAAAAACAGAGTAGGAGGGGGAAAGGACAGCACGTGGCTTCTGGGAAAACAGTTATGTAAATACACTCATCGTCTTTCGTCTCCAATATTTGTGTCAAGACCAGAAGTCTTAATGTGTTAGCTTGCAATGCTAGTCGAGCTAGTCTGTCTGTCTAGCTGGAAACAACATCTGTTGGTCTGTCTGCGTGGAATTAAATCCCTACTTTGAATACACATAATATTCTCCCATTCTTGAGCCTGATTCTAATGGAGTCGACTGGATCACATTCAGGTTTGGATCACAAAATTAATGGATTTTGATGCAATGAATATAGATTAAATGCAGCTTTTACAAAACAAAAATGACCTTCTGAAAGCTTAACTTCTCTAATAACTTCATACATTTCAATTACATTTCTAATTGCTATGGCATTTACATGCTTTGGTACAGCATCTAAACTCTCCTTCATAACTGTTGCATTTCTCTTACACCCTAAAACAATGTTAAACAATATTAACTCTAATATACAAATAAAAAGACGGATAAAGCAAAGACAATATGCTCAGAACTGAAGTGAAAAAAAAGAAAATCTCCATCCCATTCACCGAGTCCTTCCTCCAGCCCACCATCCATGACTTCCTCTTCCCAGTGCCGTGTTTGTGTTTCTAGAGGGAGCTGGCTGACCCCTGACCCCAGGCTAATGAGAGCGATAACGAGGATTAAAAGGGGGTGACTGGAAGGTGTCTGAGAGTGGGGTTTAAACAATTACACTGGGCTGCCAACATGCCTTTCTTCATGACTCAGGAAATTACAGTCTCCCTCTCTTTCTCCCCCACACACTCTTTCAGTCGGCACACAAAAGATAGGGCTTATGGAAAATAATAAATTATCTCGGGGCCACGTTAACTTGGATGTAAATCGCTGGGCAATTATGTTTTAATAGCCCTTTAAGAGAATGAGTAATTGGGTTGACACTACTGGGGTTGATCAGGCTCACCCATCTCTCTTTCCCTTTGTGGCCGGTGGAAGAGAGCTGTGGGTCTGCGAGGCGGTCAGCCGGCAGCACGACTGCAGCTAAGGTGGTTAGCCTCTGAAAAACTGTAACAGCGATATCAGAGAATCTGGATAACTATTTTCATTCTATTAAAATGAAACCTTTTCTTGCTCCAAAAAGACATGCATTGTCGATATCTTTGTTAAACATTCTTCTTTATTCTCAGCATATTTCCTTTTTTGCTAAGATGTTCTCACTCTTCGTTTGCCAGAGATGATTTTATACATAAGACTTTCTCCTGATTAAGTTTTTGTTTTTGTAAAAGGTGCTTTGTCGCTAAGAAGACCCTGTGGCTATCTGTGTCTACCAATGGAGGTGGTGTTCATATACTACATACTTGAAAAGAAGATGTTGCAAAGCAGTTCAAAAGCTATATCTGTACGGTCAGTAAAAATTACATCACTCTACTAAATATAGCTTTTAAAATGACCGGTTGTATTTATAATAGGAGGATATGAAAATATTATAATCTTAATTAAATGAGCAAGGTATCTGTAACAAAAACAAAAAAAAACCTCTGTGCATGGAGTGGGAGGAGAGCCAGATGCTGAAAAAGTCTATTTATCACTACCATGAAATCTGGCAACCCACTGGCTATGTTTGATGACAATGGGCAAAACTCTGGCTGTTGTGGCCGGTGTATATCAGGACCAAGACTTGCTGGAATTTTTTTTTTCTACAAATACACATTTTGAAAATGTTAATTAAAAGC
Source organism: Rhamphochromis longiceps (assembly GCF_057381845.1). Lineage (NCBI taxonomy): Eukaryota > Metazoa > Chordata > Actinopteri > Cichliformes > Cichlidae > Rhamphochromis > Rhamphochromis longiceps. The sequence goes on from NC_140567.1 coordinate 17,818,229, forward strand.
AAAACTGTCACCAGAGAAAAGACGGTGGCTTCAAAATTTTATTGTGACAAACAAACTAGCGAGCTAACTGTTAACTAACTCTGTTCAACTTTGTAAATACTCCTTTTCATGGATGTCTGGATGTTATACTTTATTGTAACATTTTGGAGAAAACTGAACGTTTCATTTAAGATGAAAGAATTTGGAGTGTTTTAAACTGTCAGTCATGCCACAGTGTTTGAGAAGAAGAAGAAGGGTTTGGAATGGCTAATGACGTGAGCGTGTTTAGATTACGAGTGGACTACTAACAGAAACCTGAATTCTTCTTGTACCAAAAGTCTCGTCCCTTACCTACAGATTCTGTATGTTTCTATGAGGACATCTATTAATAGTCAAATTATGTCATCAGACCTTGTAATTTAGCGATCATAAAGGAGAAACGAAAACTCTGGAACCTCAGCCATAATTCCATTTTCTATTAAAAAAAATTGAGTTGCTCAGAATGCACATTCAAACCAACCAAACCACTGTATTTATAGCACAACAGTGGATACTGTCACTGTTTTTAAGGGTGACAAAGTAACATCTTAGTTCACTTAAATCATCAAGAAACAGAATTTAAATAAAATGTTAAATTATATTTGATAACAAATATGTTGCAGGTTTTTATGTCAATCTATATATGTCTGAGTATAATTCTGATTAGAAGCTTAATCGCCATTCTCATCCCTACTATCAGACACACACACACACACACACATGCACACACACGCACACAGAGCTCAGCAGGCTCCTGACCAGCACCCTTCAACCTCTGAACTCGGGTCCAGATTGTGACCTCTGGATTATCACCGTGTGTCTTGATTTGGCCAGCCCCGGGGGGAGTGGCGGTGTAGGTAGAGGAGGCAAAATCGATGGAGAGAGGGAAGAGATCACAACAGGCCAAACCTGGTGAGCTGAGAACCACCAAATGAGACTGGAACAACACGAACAGCAGGGGTGAGGAGGAGGGAAGGAAAGAGGATAGAAAAAAAATGGAAAAAAAATTGTGATAGGATCTGATGCTAGGCTGAGTTTGACATGGAAGAAGGAAATAATCAAAATCCCCGGCAGGTTGTCGGACCTTACCGCAATGAACAAGCAAATGGTGGGATAAACCTGTATTTATCTTCTTATACTTTCATCTCGGGAAGAAGACAAACGGGGTAGGAAATCGATCAGATGAGCATCTGTTAGGCTTGGCAACAGTCGCAAGTCTGCAGAAATGGATTTTAAAGCCCATTTTTCAATTTCGTCTTCATTACTGTGAGCGTCGTGCAGGCGCTTAAAGGACACTTCCACAGTAAAAGAAGAAAAAAGATCTGCGTGTGCATTGTGCAGGCTACTACACCTCAGTTCTTTGCCCTGTTTCCTTTCATAGATCCACAAGACGCAGTGAGTGCTCGACGTGGACAATTTCTGTCATGTTTTCCCACAGAGGTAATGGAACAAGACTAACAAGTGTTTTTCTTTGATAAAACTTCCTGTTATTTAAAAATTAAAATGCTATCTATGTAAGTGTTATTTACACAAACACAGCAGAGGTAAAAAAAAGAAATTGCAACTTAATTGTGAGCGTGTGTTTGGTCTATCACGTGGTGGGGATGAGGCATGTTACATGTGTATGATGCAGCACAGCTCAAGTTGTCTTTTAAGCTTGCAGGCTTCACCCCATTTGTGTTACAATACTGCGATCACCTTTGAAATCTGCACTCAAAATGATTTAACACCACAGCAGTTACAAGTTTTCACTGGCTCTCTTCTTGTCAGTGTGCTGACAAGAATTTACACAAAACCTGTGGTTGTCCATTTGTTTACTGAATTCTACCAGGATATTTTAGACAGTGGGGACTTTATGACTTAATATGTTAATCAAAAATATCTACAGACATCATTTCTAGAAGCCAGGGATGGCATTTGGTATCATCATCATTTATAAACAGAAAACAACTGTTACTGCTTTTTGTCGATGTGGACAGTATAAAAGATTTTACCGTATAAAAATTCATCATAGCGATAGCTTTTAAAGGTCCTTCGTGTGCTCACAAGGCCTTCTACTTAGTATGCTTCCTGCACCTGCGTGTCTTTATATCTGAAACTGTGTCATTGTGCCTGTGTGTATCCTTTTCCTCTACCTCCCATCCTCCCGCTGTTGCTCGCCGAGGTTCTTTTATTCCCTCCTGAGCAGCTCTGTCACCCATGTCGCCGGGGGACAAGGAGAATGTCGCGTTTTTTCCCCTGGATCAAAAATTTACGAGCAATTAAAAGGCGGCCGACGCCCAGCATCCATCAACCCCTGCGTGCAGCCAGGTTGGGTGAGGGGGACTTGCAGTAAACCACAGGCTATATACTTTTATATCTGTTTTCCCTCCGAAGAGGGAAGGTTATGACAAAATTATGTTTTACTGTTCCTGGATCCGACCACGATGTAGAAATCTTTCATGAAACAGGCTCGTTGGAGGTCAGAGCCTTTAGAAGGGAGGACAGACAGAGAAATATGTATGTGTATGCATGTAAAAGTGTGCGTACTGTTCATGTCGGGTGATTTTCAAAACCACGGCAGAGGCCTTAAAAACAAAAAGAATAGCTCTTCCAGTTGCTGAGGGAAGAGTGACCTAATTACTCTGTTGTTTATTACTGCAGAGCTCTGATTTATGTCCCCGGGCTGATGGAATTTCAACACTGAGTCTTCCTCGTCAATAACGACACATTCTTTCTGTATTTGATTACGCAAACACACACAGCCCTGCACAATGATCCATTGCGACACACCTAATACACAAAAAGGCACGCGAGGCCTCATACATCAACGCAGTCACTCTTTCACTTTTTCTGGCTCCTCGCGACAGGCCCAGACTCATTTGCATCCTTAATTGTGTTGTAATGTACTTTTAATTTGAAAATGGAGGCAATTAATTATTTTGATATGGAACAAAATGCCGCAAATGTAAACATTCTAATAGTTCTCCATGAACAGAGTATCATTTTTCAAAAGAGGGATTGAATCTTATCTCATTTTTTAATGCCACAGTTTTTTCCCTCGTTTTTTTTAAAGACACCATTTCACCACTCATGCATTCTCCTTGATATTCACTTTGGGTTTTTTTGCAACCGGGGCAGCGTTTCTTTGATCTATTCCACCACTGTTATTTTCTATCTCAATCTCCCACAGGATAATTACTGTAGTTGCACCTATGCTATCAGAAGAGATTAAATGAAATTAAGCCCGTCTGGACGCTCTGCTTGTTCTCCGTACGTCATCCCTCTGCTGCAGACTCTCCTCCTTCTATTTCTAGGTTAGAGAGGCTTCGAGTGGAGATGTGAAACGCAGATTTGTTGCTGTGTTTTTTTTCTTCCCTTCGCAGACCATGTGATCAATAGGTGTCAATGTTCAAAGACTACAGAGCAACGCCAGAGGAGAGGAAAGGAAAGGAGAGAAGAGGGAGATCCATTTGTAGAGTTCCTAGAAAAAAAACCTGACAAATTCACTCCCTCAGTCTGATGAACTCAGCACGGAGAGAGACAGGATGGATGCGTGTTATTCCTTTTTCGTCTTTTCACCCATTTCCATCACCTTTCTTTCCCTCTCCCCTCTCAGACTCATACACACAGTTTTTTTTGTCCTTTTATATCTCTATTCCCCCCCCCCCCACTCTCTCTTCTGATTCTCCTGAGGGTGCTGGGAGCCGGCTGACATCACAGCCGGCCCGGCAACAACCTATAAATTATGAGTGACAAGTCTTTGGACCAATAAAAGCACCACCATATTTCATGCACAGTAAATCTGATTGCAGATTGCTGTGGCGTGTGGCGGCTGACATGTTTATTGTCGTCATGGCAGTGGGAGCAGAGGGTGGAGAGGCGGAGGGTGGTGGGTCGCTCCCCAACATCAGAGTTGTTTTTTTTGTTGTTTTTTACAAAAGCTCCCAGTCTATATGGAGGTCAAACAGATGGGAACTCTAGGATGCGTGCGACCCATTCCACCCACCCAACGCCCCACCAAATCCCCCAACACACACACATCAATGCCAACTCACCCAATATCTATAAGGAAGCTATTTTTCCTGCAGCTTTAACAAAGCCATGCAGTCGATGCTTTCTCTGCAGCCATCTGTCCCCAATCCGCACATGCTCCCAACAAAACTTTTAAAGAGGTTACATCCAGCAACTCTGATTTTCCTCAATTAAAGCGAAAGCTAACTTTTTGAAAGAAGAAATAATGTTCTGCTCTGTTGTTTGCGTTTTGTGTCCATCCTGCAAACACCGTCTCGCTCTGACGGATCAGTAATCCTCTGCTGTACAGCCTCTAACTATTGATGCTGTTTGATTAATGTTTGCTAAAAACTGCACTTCAAAGCTGTTATTTGAATCTTCACAAGAAACTCGAGTTTGCGACAGATTGGCGCTGACAGCACGGCAAAGTCAGTCATTATTTAGAGGACTAACATGCTGATTTCGGTAACAAAATGAAACTTTTGGACAATAAGAAAAATATTTCTTGATTTTAGAGGAACAGGCATCAGCTGAAAGACGCGGATCTGCATGAATACTGTGCAGTTTCAGTTTCTCTTTCCCCTCAACCCTAAACTTGCCGTGGCAGATGGCTGCCCCTACCTGAGCCTGGTTCTGCTGACTTCCAGTTAAAAGTGAGTTTTTCCTTCCCGCTGTCGCTAAGTACTCATTTTTTGCCAGGACAACATTTTGGGACTAAATTATAAGGAAGCGATGTGTAAAAAAATGTAATTTCTATTAGTAGATTACAGTTATTTATCTATTACTTAGTTATTTTGTTGTAGTGTGAATGGCCATGGAGGAAAACTTAAGAAAACAGTTTTCCCAAATCTATGCCCTTTTCACATGTTCCAAAGCCTTCCACTCAGTGACACTTCTGCTAAAGGGAGCTGTGTAACTGTTGGGATTGGGTCTTACCTTATAATACCTTAAGGTAAGGTCTTACCTTACCTTTATCTTAATATCAAGTGCCTTGGGGCTATTGTTTTTTGAGTTGGTGCCATATAACTAACAGTGAATTGAATTTCTACAACATAGTATTGTTGCTTACTCCTAAAGTGGCCCTATACTTTTTTCTTATGTCTGTCCTATGCATGTCTAGGGGCTGGTCATTGTAAATATGATCAAAGCTTTAAATAATTGGGCCAGCAGATTCGAATGTAGTCCCTGTGAACCATAAGCTCTGGCTTCAGATTGCTCTAAACACTCAGTTTCAGACAGTTTTTTCTACACTCTATGGTGTCAGTGACAGCAGATACCCTTAATTTGGTCTCCTTATACATACAACTGCTCTTCAGACCTGCTATTTATGAAGGTGAGCCAATGAGACAAAGCTTGTTTCAGACAGTGGATGAACTAAACGAAACAAGGACGAGTACAAAGATTATACATAAGAATAAATAAGGATTATTTACACTAAGAATCATGCAAGTTCCACTAGTTGAGTCCAAAAAGATTTAAAGTTGAAATTAGTATAACAGATCTACTTTATGTCTGTCCAAAGCCTACTTTTAGAAACATAATTCTGTACAGTTGGACTATTTTATGGTAATAATATTATTAATAACGAAAACACACTCTGCTCTTTATCATTTTCTTCTTGATTTTATTTAAGCCATCTTCTTCTCAGGACCTCAAGTACTAATGAAAGCATCTCTTGTCTAACCTCATACAGCGACGCGCTTCAGGACTGTCTTTAATTTTCTTAAACCTGGATCCTCTCGTTACAGATATCACATCTAATCTTTAATGTATTGCAACAACCTTATTGATGGTAAGTGACCCTGTGCTTGTGGCACTGCCTGGTCCACCCGTCCTGACGCATGTAATAAACCATTCTTTATAATTAGTGTGGCCGCTGCAGTATGATCAGGGCATTACAAGTCCTCTGCCATAGCCCCTAAATGGGCAGATTTCAACAGATGCCTGCTGGTGTGATCGGCATCATTATATTTTAATTAATCCATTCTTCTCACAGCAACACAGTAATTACAATCTATTTTATGACATGGCATGCTGCGAAAGAGGGGATGGAAGAGAGAAATAAGAAAGGAGTGAGCGAGAATAACAGCGAGCAAAAAGGGAAAAGGAGAGGAGAGGAATGTTGAGGAAAAAAAACTACAAAGAGAGGCGAGGAGTGTTAGTTACAGCAAAGATGAAGAGAAGCAAGTTTAAGGTGAGTGAGACGGTGAGGAGGGAAAAGCATCACTAACACTATGACTGATTACCGGTATGTCATCGCCTGGCAGACACTGTGAAAGCATTGTAAAACCGTTTATGGGATGTCTAGAAGAGCATGGGTTTCTCTCTCGCTCGCTCGCTCTGGTTCTACACTGAGAGAGAGAGAGAGAAGCTCCAGTCCCTCCAGCCTGTGTCTGTAAATCACTGCAGGTACGGACACTCAGACACGCTGTGGGTGTGATAATAACATTAGAGGATTACAATGACACTCCTCCCCGGACAAGATCACCTGTCTCAACTGTCATAAAACAGACTGCTGCTTTTTGTGGTTGAAGCACTTTATATATGAGGAGAGTGTGGAGGTGTGAGCACAGACAAAAGTGGTGTGTATGTGTGTGTGCGCGCATGTGGAAACAGCATCAGTGGATAGGTAGTAGAAGTCTGGTTGTTATGTTAACACCTGAGTACTAAGGTTAAACAGATAAAATGTTAATATGTGTTAATGTGTTTGGAGATTTTCTCTTACTTATATTTTTTTATCAAGCCAGAGGCTATATGTGGTTATTGCTCCCAGTCCACAGTGAAGGCTTCAGCCTGCCTTGTTTGCAGTGTCACACATCAGGTCACTGCTAGAGGTTAACGCTCAGATATAAACTGTACATAAAAGATGGACACTGCTCCCGGGCATTGCAAGTGAAGCCAACAGGGGACTGCATAGGGGTGACTACTTTGGTTCAGAATAGGTTGAGATGTTTTTACACCAGTGGTGTTTAATCGGTTTAAATCAGGTTTGTTTTCCCCCTTTGGTGTGGATCTTTTGCCCAGCTTGACAAGCTGGACATGATGCTGCTACTCAACCTTCTTGTCAGTGTTTCCAAGAGGTCACTTGTGCTGTTGCAGTACAAAAAAAAAAAATCCCCAGTGGTTGGTTAAGTATATTCCCCAAAGAGCACAAACATAAAAGACATGCTAGTAAAACTATTGACAAGACTATCAATACTCAATGAATCAAAAGGAGCTTAAAAGAAGATCTGTAATCACTCACCTGACTGCTTTCCCAGATGTTCAGCTGTTAGACTGTTCTTTGCATCACCTCCACATTCCCACACTATCAAACTCAATGCTGACATCATTACACTAGTCCAATCATCTTCTTGCCCACCTTCATTGAGCCAATGAGCCTCCACTCTATGTGCTTTAAATCTCAGCGCTCTTCCAACATTCTCCCTTTCAGAATATCACCTGTGCAACCCACCTCCTCCTCATTTCTGCCTTACTCGAGTATCTCAAAGCTCCATCCAAGCCGCCACCACCACCAACATCTAGCTTTCAGGGGAGTCATTTCCTAAACCCTATCACCATTGGGGTTCTGTTCTGCCACGATGGGTCATCGGAGCCTAACCACTTAATAGATTAATTCATTTCTCTAATATAGCTCAATAGATTCAGTGGCCAACATAAGTATCTATAACGCCCCAGACTAAATAGAGACTGACAAATTTGCAGGATGTGCCCTTCTAAATATAGCAGTTTCAAAGTTTTAGTGATGTTTTCAATGGTTAAGAAAAAATTATAGTTCATAGGTATAATTAATGGAATCCTACTTTTTATAAATCTGCCCATAAAACTTCCTTTATGCTCTAAATATTTTATCTTGCTGTATTATATTTTACGCCTACAAGATGCCATGAAGCATACAGCACAGGTGTAACGTAATTGAAAGATTATCTTTATTATCGGCACAAGCAACATATATCCTACAAAGCAGCAGCTGATGGTTCATCTGCATTTTTTATCTGTTATTTACAATTGAGGCAAAAAGTCACCAGTAATAACTGTAATTAATTAAAATTATTCAATCCCAGGCAGTAGGAGATAATGATTTTGAACTACTTTGCTTTTCAGCAGTAAAAACAAGTATTTAGAAATGAAGGAATACTGCTGAATTTCTGAATTCACAAATATGCAGAAAAAGGTCAGAAAGTTTCAAATATGACTGTTACACAACAGCAGCACAAACTTTTAAGTCGAAATTGTGACGTTTTTAGTACCTTTGACAGCAGCTACAACTTCTCATTATACAACGTTGCCCGCAGTAATTTGATATCAACTTTTAGTAACTGAAACTACGTCACTAATCGTTCACACTACAAATTCCAAAATACTGATACTGCCAGTGCTACCCCTCAGTCTCCTAGTAGATGTACGAATGGTATAAATTTGGAGAGCCCAGATGACATCTCTTTGGAGTTATCATGTTCAGAAGATTTTCAGAAAACTTGACCTCTAACCTTGAGGTCAAGGTCATTTTTAGGAGATGCACTTATGGTATCAAATTGAAAACCTCCCTGAGGTTTCTTCCTGTTAAAAGGCAGATTTTCCTTCCTGCTTTCACCAAGTGCTTATTCAAAGGGGCCCTTCTGATTGTTTGGGGTTTCTCTGTATTACTGTAGGGTTTTCATCTTACAATGTAAAGTGCCTTGAGGCAACTGTTACTGGGATTTGGTGCTATATAAACAGAACTGAATTGATTTGAAATGAATTTAATGAAATTATTTGGCCAGATGACTTTTCACATTTTAGTTAAATAAAATATTTGTTACATAGGCAAATATTGGAGAGTGAGAATATTTACAGATAAAGCGACTGTACAATTCATCTGCCACAGGAGATGCACAAAACTATTTAAATCATTCAGTGGATATATGATGTCATCTGTTTTTCCTATTGGATATTTATTTGAAGTTTGGTAATTATGGGCTATTGCCAGAAATATTTATAGTGATGCTGGCAAGCAGAATGTAATTAGTTAATCATTGAATACAAATTACTGTTGATGCTAAATTCGAGATATTGTGTTCACGAGAATGGGACAAACAACCTGAAAACAGTGAGAGAGCCGAGTGAGTCATTGTTGGCAGCTGATGTCAACAGTTATAATAACCCTTTTTTAAAAATAAAAAACATAAAAAGGAGGTATAAGGCAATGAGGTGCAAGTGAGGTCAGAGGAGGTGAGGGAGGCGTTGTCTCCTGTTGCTGTTGCAGCAGATGAGTCATCTACAAGCTGAGGTTCATGAACAAGAGAGCACTTGTGCTAGCCAATCGAGCTCAGAGGTTCTGAAGTGGTTTTGTATTATATAAACATCATGAAGGGAAACCTTTTCCATATGATTATACAGAAGAAAAAGACAACATTTGCCTTTTGTCTATCTACATATAAAATAAACTGACTAAGAAACATTTTATAATCTAATCAGGAGGCGAAGAGAAGAGGAGGAGACAGCAGAGCAGATAAGGAGTGTCACAGAGAGATGAGACACCAAAAAGAGCTCCTGGAGAGGTGAAGAAGAGGAGGGTATCAGATAGATAACACACAGAGTTAACGCAGTTTGTCACAGTTCATTTTCGTCACAGCTCAAACAGGGCCGTTGTCGCACAAGAGAAACAGAAGCTCGGGAGATCCGGATTGGTCGATTTTATTTTGAAGTATTGGCAACGTACAGTCAAGCCTATGACTGCTTTATTTACATCACGGCTATAATTCTTCTGTTCTCCTCTTACTGTTGGAAATAAACATGACAATGAAGATGAAAGGGAAGTTAGACTGCACTTGTTTTGTTTTTTACACTTTATGCTAGGGAACCATCTTAGGAACCTTTACTACATTCATTGTACTCATATATACGCTCAAAAATTTATTGGGTGAAAATCTAAAAAATTTCAGGGCTGGGCAGAGCCATCCCCACCCACCACCAAATATTTCAAGGTCCTTACGACGCCCATGGGGGTTATATTTTTGCAATTTTTCTTGGACTGGAGAAATGATTTTATAAAGTCTGTGCTGTCTGCACAACCTTGGGTAAGTAAGCTAAGTAGGCGAGATGCTGGCAGACTGCTGGGACTAATCCCAGTGGTAACGCCACATGTTTGTGTTGCATGCATGTTTTACGGTACCTATGGTGAACATGGTATCCTGCTGCATTGATGTTCCAGCCAGGCTCTTTAGGGTCGGGGATCTTTGCTGTCTTGGCGATCAGATGCTGAACATCCCTCCACGTCAGCTCAGGACTAGGGCAAGAGACATAAAACAGAATATCATCAAACGCATCTTTCCTTTCGGCCTGTGTTCTACACCGACTGAAACCACAGAGGAAACACTTCAACTCTGCGTGATACTCTGAAAAGAGACCTGCAGGGAGCTCAGCGCTCCAGTCTTGTGCAGAAAAAAGCTGGAGGACGGTTTTATGGGGTGTACAACACACTTTATCAGGCCCACATGTAAAGCTTGCACTGTATTAATGCAAAGGTTTATTGATACATAAACTGCCGCGATGAGACGCTGCCATACCTTTAATAGCAGGTCCTCTAGACATAAAAGCACCTACTTAAAGTCAAGCTTACATTTTTAATAATGGTGTCACTAAAAACTGTGAATCCAACAAAGAATATATGAGACTTTAACAAAAGAGCCAAGAGAGTCGAATGTAGAAAAAATCTTCTTTTTAATCCCGGGCAGGGGAATTCTAATGGAGCGGACTCAAGTGTCATGTCAAGCAATATACTAATGGAATCCAATTAAGACCTTTAAACTGTGCAGAGAGCTGGAGGATATTAGCTCAGTTTTCTATAACAAAAGACCAAAGGGTCGTCAATGAGGGCTTTTTCAGGATATAAAAAGCATAAAGGAAATTGGGTTTTTCTGCTTTATCCACTCATTATTGTTCCCTAAGAAAATGACTTGAATGGAGCATAAGAAAACCGCTTGGCTACCCATTCTGAACACCTTTTCTTTTTTTTTCCTGTTCCTGAGGAGAAACGCTTCTGCTGTGTGCCTCAACATCTGTACACAGGCACTCATTTCTCCAGTACAGAAGGATAGAAGGAAGGTAATTAAAGGTATACTACACAGCTAATTTCTCCCATCATTAATGATAAAACTGCAACACATCATGCATGCATCCGGCTCCGCGCTAAGGTGTAACGTCTCAGTCAACGGCGAAATCTGCACTAAGACGTGGAGATTTAAAAAAAAAAAAAAAAAAAAAAAAAAGGCCTTTGGAAAGTAAAAGGGGGAAGAAACCCACAAGTAGCCTCTTCATTATTGTGCGGCTGGGTGTTAGACATCTTGGGAGATATCAGGCGCAGATGTAAACAGATGTATTCCATTCACGTATTTGAAAAAAATAAAGCAGAACAAAAGCGGGGAGAGAAGCTTTCATTAGCAGCATAAAACAAAACCCTGGCAAGCAGCACGAACAAGCAGCTAAAACAACATGATAGGAATAATACCAGTAACACTAATAATAGACGGATAGAATGAAACAAAACACAACGCACAAACAATTATTTTAAGCTTTGATTTCAAAGGGATTGGACTGTGCACGTGTGTGCGTGGGGTGGTGTGTAAGCTTTGTACTTTTGAACTGTTGCTGCTCACCGCGTGCATGCGTGTGTGTCTGTGCGCGAGTGTGCGGTCTGTATTATATATTAGCGGCAGCAGCGTGATTCCGATGTGTGCACTCCCCCACCTCTATCATCAGCACCACCACCACCACCATCACCCCTCTGGTGGAATCAGAGAAAGCCCCGCGGCCCCGGCTGGTTTGCATAAAGCAAACAAAATTAAATTTGCTTTGCTAAATCAAAGCATGTATGGTATTCCAAGCTGCTCTCTCTGGGACAAATTACTTCAAACGGCCTCCTTTGTATCATAACAGAATAAAAAAAAGAAAAAATCAGCCCAATCAGCGGCTCTCCAAAACTCTCGACTCAGGAATTAATTATTGAACCGAGGGCTTTTCTCTCTCCTAGCAGTCAGCGACACAGATCTATTTATTTTGGAAAAGTCGTTTTGCTCTTAAAAACACACTGTTGGCTGAGAGCGCAGTGCTGCTATCTCCCTCTCTTTCTCTCCCGCTCTCTCTCTCTTTCGCAGTGTTTTCACTCCTCTTTGCAGCACAGCCCCTGAAGGGACGTGTGAATAGGTTTAGGCCACGAAATTAATATGAAAACCCCACGACCAGCATCCGCCATAGTGCTGGTTAAACAGAACTATTGCTTATGCTGTAATGGACTTAAGATGAACTGAGCTGTTAACTTGTGAGGTTTATTTCAGACAGAGGTGGCTGGGTTTTTTTCGCTGCAGGAGCTCTTTGTAGGAATGCTAGATGTGCGTTTCTTTCTTTCCACTGCTTTTAGTTTAGTTGCCACAAGTTCAAAGCACTATTAAAGTAGAACAATACAAGTTAATTATGGTTTCTAAACTAAGTTTTGCCAACATCTCTAGTAAATCCACTAATTATTTATGACATCCTAGATGTATTTATATTTTTGACCACCTATTGTATGGTGGAACAGTGGAGTAGTGGGTAGCACTGTTGCCTAGCAAAAGGTCCTGGGTTCAAATCCACCATCCACAGCCTTTATGTGTAGAGTTTGCATTTTTTCCCAGAGTCTGTGTAGATTCTTCCTGGGTACTCTGGCTTAATCCCACAGTCCACAGTTAGCGGTGTTAGGTTCAACTGGTGATTCTAAACGGGCCATAGGTGTGAATGTGATTATTGGTGCCTCTCTGTGTTGGCAACCTGTCTAAGTTGTCCCCTATCACCCTATAGTAGCTCCAGCCTCCTCGTGACACTGAACTGAATAAGTGGGAGAAAAGGGATGGATGGATGCAGCCAGTCTCACACGTAGAGTTTAACCAAAAACATTTGTGGGAAAACATTGTCTAAAGTTGAAATGCATCAAGTAGCAGCAACATGGTAAAGTCTAAGGGGGATTCTTTTTGAAGCTGTTACTATTTTGTATTTTTAGTGCGCTTAGAAAAGCATTTAACTGCAGACTGACTGCTACTGCAGTGAGTAAATGTCATATCTGGTTTGATGCCATTTAACAGCGCTATTACCAATGTACATTTTGGTGCATCCCCACCAGAAATGCGATCAGCTATTATCTACAAATGTCATATACGAAATCAAAAAAGCACAGATAAAACCGTTACTCGTGCTAGCTTGCAAAACAGGCTGCAGTAGATGTTTATAGTGAAGGACTAGGTGGTGAAATACAATAGCTGTCAAGGTAGCAGCAATATGCTGTTTCATCTCTGGACTCATCACATACTGTTCCTGCCTAGAAGCCTTTCTGGTCATACTTTAATGCAACAGGTACCATGATAGCATCCCATTCTTTTTGATGTACCTTTATCATTATTTCCAGCATGCACGGCACTGTTTACCATTTTACCATACAGAAAGCAGGTGATTACATGAAAATCAGCCAGAAGACGGGCGTCCTGTCTGGGACATGATTATAAACTGAAATTTTACTTTTGTTTATAACTTGAATTTTCAGTCACTATATGGGGAGTGAAGATACCACATTTCATTATTAAGTTTAAAAAACAAAGCTCTCTTTCACAGCATTAACTGCTTATTATAAGAAAACATCTCCAATCTGCAAGTTTTGTTGTCACAGTTAAATGTTCCACATCAGTAAAAACACCAGCAGGGCACTTTTTCCTTGGAGCCTCATGGTGTCCATTTCAGATATAGAGGGACTCCTATTGAACTCTGTCTGACTATAGAGTTTATATTACACTTCGGAAACACCAGCTGTGTTAGAACATGATGCTGACCCTGACCAAGCAACAGAGTGTCCTGATTTGGGACTGAGAACTGATTGACTGTTGTTTGCTAGGCAGATACCAAAGCTCTCCAGTTAACATACTTTCCTAAAGATTGTATTTGTAACTTTAACTCCGTCACAATGACTGCATGCACACAACACCAGCACTTACCTGATTCTACTGAAATGAATTAATCCCAACTTTTTTTTTCTTTTTAAATGCCGCTCTGACTTTAAGCCTTTAAGCTGAAATGTTTCAAAAAGAATGCTGGGATTACTTCTGCTGCACATAGGACAAACATATGACAACTCGTACACAACAAACTAAGAAAATACGTGGACGAACTCGTGTTTCCTGTCATGGATTATCTTACTCTGTCGAAGCTGTTTTCACTAGTGTGAAATTATAATTGCTGACAGCGTCGTCTTCTGTGAGCTAAACTGCGACATTCGGAATAGAGGAGCCGAGTGATCGCTGGTCTGCTGGGGCAGAGTTCGGCTGTATACGAGCAGCCCCTCAAACCCTAACAGCCGTCATCTCCTCGCCAAGGCTCACAAAGCAGCACAGCAGCCATCACAGTGAGCACACAACTGTTTACAAATCCCCAGTTAATAGGATCAGGCCTCATTGACTGGGCCGCTTCGATGTGTCTGATGTAATCTATTAGCTGTATGATAGTCAGTGTCTCAGTCCAATCGATAAACCTGGGCCTCCATATTGCTCCACTGTGGACTGTTACTCCTCTTTAGTGCTGCTTAGAATGCAGGCTTAGTGGCTATAAAAAGTGTGTGCTTGTGCGTGTGTCTGTGTGTATGCTTACCTACTTATTCTTGTATTTTAGATACAATACGCACTTGTATGAAATTTTGAGTTTTTTAGTATTTTTGCTGTAAAACACAGCTGATGTGAAACAGTTAAAAATGTTAATTGTGCCGCATTTCAAAGCATTAAGGGAAGAAACGAGACACATTTGTGTGTTTTGTGTAATAACATTGACACTAAACATGTATAACAAACATGCATCTACACACAGGTGTAATACTCTACCATACAACAGTCCATATGTGTGTCTGAATGTGGCTTTACTGTACGTGGAGTGTCTGGGAGTGCATGTTCATGCGTGTGCGCGCTGTGTTTTTGTGCGCAAGTGTGTCTGTAGCTGGTATAACTGGGTTTCCAATTAAGTTGAACCACAGGCTGGATCAATGCTAGTCCTCTGTGTGCAGGAATGAGAAGCCCTGGGCCCTCCGAGCATGCCCACGAATAATTTATCACTCACACTGGGCCCAGGCAGAGAGGAGGAGGAGGAGGAGAAGGACTGGCATGAGGAGAAGGAGACAGGGAGCGTGAGGACAAAGTGTCCAGCCCGGAGAGAGAACGGCAAATATGGGCAATCGAGGAGACAGAAAGATGGAGGGGTGAAGAAAGCAAGAGAGAGCAAGACCCAGAGGAAAACAATGTCAGCTCTCGATCATTTAGAAGCATTACTCTCCACTATTTTTTTTTTCTTCCAGTAAACAAGCATTGAAAATGAAATACTGTAGGGAGCACAAGCTATGTAATTCTTTTAACCATACTTTCAAATGCTGTAAGCTGGAAAGAGAGAAGAAAAGATAAATAGAGCCATTATTTTACTGTCAGTTTTCCAAAAATCTGTCACTTTCATGTTCCCACAATATAAAGGAAAGTCTTGTTGATTTGACTATATATTTTTTTTGCATGATCAATCAATAATATTTTTACAACTCCCATCTGGGTTATGATTTACACAATTTTACAAATTTAGCTTAACACATTGTAACTTGTAATGATGTTTTTTATACTCCTCACCCTTATCATAAACATGAATGTCATGGTAAATTTGGGCCTTTATTACTTTTCTAACTGTTCTTTTTTCAAAGACAGAATTACTGTACAGTACAAATCTTTATGGATTTAAAAATTAATAACTGGGTTGGAAAATCATTTGGGATCTTCTTGAATCCAAGCAGGGTCAAATTTATGCATACATAGTCAAATATATCCAAACACACAAGGAGAATTATAGATGGAGTGGTCTTATGGAGCCATTTCTAAACAACAGCTAATTCCAATATCAAACAAGTAGAAATTATTCTGATTTGTTACCACTTTTCCCCAAAGAGGATCTAGAAGAAGACCTAAACTGTCACCCTTTGATGAGAGGAAATGAATTAGGATGTTAAGGAATGACTTTGGAACCACCGACGCTCAAGCCTGCCATGAACTGGAAGCTGTTGGAGCAGCTTTGCATCCCGTGTGTGAGTTTTGCATCGCCATAGACTGAGAAGATACCAACCACGAAAGAAGCCCCTGGTCCAACACCGACATCTTCAAGCTGAAGTGAAATTTGCAGCTCCCTACACGGACAAGCCAAAAGCCTTCTGGAGAAAATTATATGATCAGCTGAGACAAAGATTGAGCAGTTTGACCACAGGGACAAGACAAGTTTGGGGGAGTAAACGTGAGGCTTTCGAACCTGAGACCACTGTACCAACTATCAACCATGGTGGTGGTAGCATCATGCTCAGGCGCTAGTTTGCTTTCAGTACACAGGACAAAATGTGTGGAATAATAAAGGAGGAGGACTACGTCTGAAGTCCTCAACTTCACCTCAAATCAACAGCTAGACCAGGGATGTCGAATTCAAGGCATCGAGGGCCGGTGTCCAAATTTGGCCCGCAGCCTAATTACATTTGGCCCGCGAAGCCATACCAAATTATTATTAGAGCTGGCCTACTGGTATTATACAGCCAATATATATATTGTTTAGTATTAAGCTTTGCTTGTTCTATATTCAGTTTTTCAGCAAAATGTGTTTGAGTCCATAAGAAGAGATTTTTTTTCAATAAATATTAACGTTAGCCCGCGACCTTGTTCCAGTTTTGAATTTTGGCCCACTGTGTATTTGAGTTTGACACCCCTGTTTTAGATGAAACCCTGGGTCAACACACCTGAATCAAATGATTAGTTCAGGCCTCTGGAAAATTTCAAGACATGTTGAGGAGGTAATTTAGCCATATAAATCAGCTATGATGTATCAAGGACTAGAGATGGACCGATCCGATATTACGTATCGGTATCGGTCCGATACTGACCTAAATTACTGGATCGGATATCGGAGAAAAATAAAAAATGTAATCCGATCCATTAAATATCACGAAAGCACCTCACAAAACTTGCAACACGCCGTAACTCACCTCAGAACGTTAGCACGTCGGAGCAGTATGCATCACGTGATAGAGCGGCTGTGGCATGCAGGACCTGTCGGTGGTCTGGATAGCATGTGGAGCTTCGCTAGCAACCCGGCATTTCATCTCCGACAAAGTTATCCCGAGAGAAGTAAAGCAAGTGTGTAAGTCCATCTCTGAATGTTTGTAAAGCATTCCTGCGTTAAGCTTAACGAGCGACTGCCTCTCCTGCTGCTACTTCAATCATGAAACTGCTTAATGATCAGCTGATCGGCTTTTCTGTCGCGAGTCCGTCTCTCTGGTTTGTTTTTGGCCCACTTTGCACCAGAAAGAGGAAACCAGCGGCTGAACAACAGCAGCACATTTAAGCTTGATAAGCTGTTGTTAGAATGTATTTAATATTACCTTCTACTCGAGGATCTTTTTCTACGTAGCTGACGGCTGGTAACTGTGCAGGGGCGGATCTAGCAAAGTTTAGCCAGGGGGGCCGATAGGGCATTAACAGGGAAAAGGGGGCACAAAGACATACTTTTCTTTCTTATTCTCATTTAAAATGTCTCGCTTTTAATAAATAATTATCCGAATCTTACACCCAAAGTTTTAATTTGATGTAAAATGAATAGAAGTCAATTACTGTATATAGTGACTATTAAGTCTAATATATATACCCTAGTAAGCTATAGTACTTTTTACTTTGAGAAGGTACCATCTGTGCAGTCTGCAATTTTGTTGAAGAAAGATGTTGAATCTATTTAATATTTCTTGAAAAATAATTGATTTCTGTGCATTTTTTTTCACACTGCATCAAATTAAGGTTGATTACGTTGATTAAGCATCATGAGGTGGAGCGTGAGGGGTGGTTCCCTATTTTTTATTTATTTTTGTTGTTGCTGGGAGTTGGAACCCTATTAGTTAGGTTGCTTAATATTTATGCTAAGTACTCTTTAAAATACCAGAATAGGGAGGATGGTGTAGGTTTAAGTTTATTAGATTGATCAGTATTGCTGAACTATGAAATATTTTTTTTTTTGCATATAGGTATAACAGAATAGCTTTAGTGTAGTTGTTGTTTTAAACTTGAGTATGAACTTATACAAAATGCAGCAAGATATTTTTAAAAAAACAGTTTTGTTGATTAAAAAACACTATATCGGATTCATATCGGTATCGGCAGATATCCAAATTTATGATATCGGTATCGGTATCGGACATAAAAAAGTGGTATCGTGCCATCTCTATCAAGGACACATCTAAAACCTGCAGGACACCCGCCCTAGAGGCCTGGAGTTCGACATCTGTGAGCTAGACGGTTAAAACTTAAACACAATAAAGTGTTCCAAAAGGACAATGATCGCTGGCAGACATCAAACCTGGTTTTAGGATGGATAAAGCAGGCCAACCTTGAACTTCTGGCCTTCTCAAAACCCAACTTCAACCCTATTGAAAGTTTGTGGAGCATGCATGCGTGGACCACGACAGGAAATCAACCAATTTAAATGAACTACACCAATCACTACTGAATGTCTTATACTAAAATGGCTTCTTTCTCTCCAATTAAATTGGCTTGTAAGTTTTTGTGTGATCCTGCTGACAAACAGTCAGTCAAAGAAATGGCAATTATCACGATCTCCACCTCTGTTTATGCCTTGGTGGAAGAATTATAGTTGAGACACATTCAAATTTTGGCCTCATTTTGACCTCTGATGAAAACTAATGGGTTCACAAATGTGTGCATCAAATCTGTCAGTATATTTAGGTAGTAATTCATCTATCCTAAACCACAAAAGTCAATCTGAAAAATGGTGCTCAGTGTAAGACATTACATGGCTATCCACTCATTGGTGGTTGGGCTATTTCTCAATATAAACCTCAAATTGAAAACATGGCGAGTAGCCAAACATTAACCATTATCACCTCCATCTCTAAAGTAATAGGTTCCACTCCATCATGCATCCTAGACGTATTTGCAGCTGAAAGAGACTGAAGCATTTGCATGCACCCTGATGCTCGCTTTACAGAAGCTCTGCATGTGCAATTTTCCTGTTCTTTTCTTTTTATGTTAGCAGTAACTGAAGGAGAAATCACTAACAGTGGAGCTTGTTAGCCAGCAGGGTGTAATGTGCTGGTACAAGACAAGCAGCAGTTTAAACCTCACTGTCTCATCCCAGGCGGCACATCTTCTGCTTGGACACTTCGCATTAAGATCTGCAGAGCTACATCACAGCTCTAGTTGAAAAGCAGAGAAACTAACACACATGCAGATATAGATTTGCAGAGAAGCACAGAGCTGCCCACATAAACAAGCAAATGCACATAACAGGAGCAAAGTGCACACACACACACACACACACACACACACACACACACACACACACACACACACACACACACACACACACACACACACAAACACAAACACATTAATACAGACACATTTCACACAATATAAGAAACACAGTCTATCTCAATGACCCAAAAACATACGCAGATGTATAAACATACAGAGAAACGTATAAACGTAGATACAGCACATCAACTGCTGAACAGTTACACACATATATATACACTGTCTCCACCCTGTGGAGTGTCAGAGTCCAATATTACCCCTGCCACTGTCTTTAGCTCATCTCTATTAATCTCACAGTAGCGAGGCGTGGACTGGCAAGAAGCTCCACGTCGCTCTGTAATCTTCTCTTAATGTGCTGCACTCTAAGCCTAAGTGAACCCATTTGGAGTGACTGTGAGCAGACTGAGATTCCTCCCATGTTATCTGAACAAGTGTTACTAATGGGTTTATCAATTAGGCAAAGTCCAATAACTGCATGCCCGCAATCTCCTTTAAACACACTCCACTAATGTCGCCCTGAGTTCTGTGGTTAATGGGTACATGTGTACACGTGTGTGCTTGTATGATTGCAAGAACCATGACCAGTGCGTATGTATGTCTGCATTTGTGTGATTTATACTTCTCTGTGTGTGCGCGCGAGTGTTTACGCCGCATAAACAGATGAGCGGCTAATATGCTTAACATGCATATTTGGATCTTTGCATAACAAGTTGGGGAATTATACTGTTCAATGTGTGTTTGCACATAAATAAAATCCTTTTACGTATAAAATTGTATCAAAGATATCTCTGTCTCTGTATTCATTGCTTCCTTTTCTAGTGTATAGTCAATATGTATATGCTCCCAGCTTTGAATATTGTATGTGCGATGTATGCATGCATATTTTCTAATGACCAACTCTTTAAATTGTGGGAAAATATATGAAGTATGTTGTTGTTGTTTTAAAGGTGTTAATAGTTAATTTTGTTTTCTCATTTCACAGTAATGTAACTTGATTAAAGTTAGTACACTGGTCATTATTTTTAGTCATGTAGAGGTGGCAATGTTGGTCTCTCAGTTAGTTACTCAGTTGGCTGGTTCAGACTGAAATATGAAAGGAACTATTTGGAAAAAAAGCCGGGTGTTTTTTATATAGTCATCAGCCAGCTTTTTCCTTTAGTCACACCATGACGACATTTTTGTGTCTGAGCAAACAGTATTCAAAGCGATACATAAAGCGTGGTACTCACATTCATGTTCCACTCAGACTGAACAGACTAGAGCACTGCATGATCGCAAAAAGCATGGCAGCCCAGAAAACAGATTAAATCCTCTCTGTTGCAAAACCTGTCAGTGATGTATGAATGAAATAAAGCTAAGAATGAATGTGACTCGCATGTTAAACAGCCAGGCTATCTAAGGTATCGTCTATAAGGCCAATGAGTTTTATAATCATGTTAATCCCACACGTATCTTACAATATGTATAATAGCAGTATCGTCACATGTAGGTCATTAAAAAAAATCCCCTCTTGCTGTGTATGTATTTGTAAGAGGGCATAGATGACACTAACCTTCGCTGGTAGGCATTAATATCGGCGATATCATTGCTGACGATTTGTGTATGTGTGTGTGTGTGTCTGTCTGTCTGTGCATGTGGCACACTGGTTAAGTAAAGACCAATTAGAGTGAGTGGATTCACTATTTTTATGTGCACCAATAAGAATACAGGCTGATTACCCCTTAACCCCCCAGAGAGAAGGTTTTATGTAATATTTGTCTTTTCAATTCAAAGGATACAGACAGAAAGAGAGAATACTGGAAAAGGGAAGATAATAAAGTATTCTAGAAAATGATGAACATGATTTTCATGTCCAAAGTGAAACTGTTATATTGCAGCTGATTAGACACATAATAATCATTTATTTGTGGTCTTTACCATAAGAACAATGATTTTCTTCTGTCTAAGCAACATTTATAAAAAGCCAGCTTTTCAGAAATATTATTATCCAAAGAAAATACACTAATAAAACAGCTGATCGAATGCCGTTATATTCCAGACGGATGCTATTATCAAAATTCAACATATGGCATGAATTTGCCATAAAGCACCTAGAGCTGCAATGCATTGATGGCTAAACTGCCCAAAGAGACAAAAGTGCTTAAGAGATTTTATAAGTTCTTACTTGAGCAAAGGGAGCTAAATGATAAAATTGATCTGATCTGATCTCAGAACAGGTATGACTCGGGTTAAAGAGGAGGCAATCCATCTTTCTAGACAGCCAAAATAGTCAACTTGAAATGGATGGACAGAAAGGTGGACAACTGCATGTCCAAACTAGGAGGTGGAATCACAGCAAAGCCCAATCTCCATCTCCTCGTGAGCAAATGGATAGACAGATTGATAAATGGACTGAGAGAAACAGAGATAAAGTGACAGACACGGTGATAAAGTGAACAAACACAGACAGAAAGACTGACAAACAGGATGAGTGAAGAATTGATTTGGTCTCATGGTTCATTGGACAGCCGTCAAAATGGATGGAGGGAGATGGATGGCAAAACAGGCAGACAGGCCAACATAGACACTGACACCTTGACACAGGAACAAGTTGAAGGCTATTCTGAAAGCACAGAAAGCAATCCATAGAAGCTTCTTTATATCAGTACTTAAGAGAGTGCATGACCGCAATGCCAGCAGAAAATCTTCTGTATTGCCAGTCTTGTTTTTTTTGACAGTCATGATCTCTTTTTTGGAAAAAAAAGATCACGACTCCAGGAAAACAATTAATCAATCATGAGGAGTGCAGTTTCAACACAATTATAGGTGGAGATAACAGAGTGATTGACAGAGGCATAGAATCATTATTAGGCAGCAGTAATGGGTAGATTTTGTATCAATAACCCTGCGTATATGTTCACAATGAGCCAATCTGCAAAAAAAGGTTTAAACTGATGGTATGTGTGTTAATAGTGGAGGTGACAGTTGAATCAAGGATTTGCCTCATATTATAAAGACTGACTGCAACTTGACACAAGCAGCTCTGTGCATTGTAATAAATACTTTGCTAACTTATACATATAGTGGTGTTAGCCAGCTTATGTTAGAGCCTCCTTCATACTCTATGAACTATGCATGTCTGTACCAGATTTCATAGGAATCTCTTCAGCACTAGTTGCGATATTTCAGAAGCACAGTGGTGTACCAACAGGCTAAACACTTTTAATCAACAGTCACGTGGCCAGCATCGCTCGGATGCCGAGACGCATAGTTTGTAGAGCTTGCCGTCTTTCTGCATAGTCGATCGTTGCAGACCTCCAAACTTCACGTGTCCTTTAGATTAGCTCAAGAACAGGTTCGTAGACAGGTTCATTGAAGGTGTTGCCATAGCTGAGCAGCTGCATCCAAGCCTAACATCACCGAGCACGATGCAAAGCATCAGATGCAGTGTGTAAAGGACGCCGCCACTGGACTCTAGGGCAGTGGAGATGTGGGCTCTGAAGTGAGGATTCACACTTTTCTGGGTTTGGTGTTTGCCAGGAAAACATTACTTGTGTGACCGCATTGTATCAAGTCCAGAGTTTGGTGGAGGGGGGATTATGGTGTGGGGTTGTTTTTCAGGAGCTTGGTTAAACCCCTTAGTGGAATGAACTCCTAATGCTTTGGCATATCAAGACAATTTTGATATTTCTTGCTCACAACTTTGTTTGGGGATGGCCCCTTATGACTGCGCACCAGTGTACAAAGCAAGGTCCATAAAGACAAGGAGGAGCAAATGTAGTGTGGAAGAACTGACTGGATTGCACAGAGTCCTGACATCAAAATGCCTTTGGGCATTCTCATGAAACATCAGTGTTTGACCTCACAAATGTGCTTCTGGGAAAGTGGTCAAAATTCCCATAAACACACTCCGAAACCTTGCGGAAAGCCTTCCCAGAGAGTTGAAGTAGTTAAAAAGGGTTGGTCAACATCCTATGGATGAAGAATGGGATGTGATGGCAATACAGTGTAAATACACATTACATACAAATTGTCTGCATATACTAAGGCACAGGAAGTTGTGGATGCTATACATTAGACAGGTTGTATCTGATTAATGAAGATAAAATAAAAATACTCTTGAATGTGCAAAAGTGAGCATAGTAGAATATATGGATTTGTGCGTCTGAGGGGAGAAAGAGTGAGACACAGAAAGAGCAAATGTGAGAAAGAGAGCAAGAAAGATATACAGAGAGAGTGAGAGAGAGGACCCAGTTCCATAAAGACGTGAGCAGAATGCAGTTGGTCTGAGCAAGAGAGGTGATATATAGTTTAGTCAGTAGCAGCGGGTCACGACAAAGCCTTTAACAGTAATGTCCTGGGAGTCGTCTCGCCCAGGGGACCCGCGCTCCATTTTACAGCCAAGCGACTGAGACTGAGAACGCTGCAGCATGACAGCTGGAGCAGTAAAGCCGGCCTCTAGTACCATCTATAACATGAAGGAGGCGTAGACGCACCCGATACCACCACAAAACACCAGGCTCGAGGCCACACCGACAGCTGGCGAGTTAGGAGGGATGAAGAATAAGGGGGCTTGGGAAATTGTACGAAGTGGCAGGCAAGACAAAGGAGTGAGAAGAAGAAAAAAGAGTGAGGAGATAAATTTGCAGATTCAGACAAAGGCAAAAAACAAATGCGTAGGAGAAAATAATGATCTACATCAAAGGAGGGACCAAAATAACAAATAGAGGAAAAGGAAGAGAGTAAGGGGGGAAAAGGGTAGGAAAGGATCAGAGGTGTAGAATTTTAATGTAGAAAAACAAAACAGAACACTGTTTATATCTGTTTATGTGTTCCTTTTAGTCGTAAAATCATCCACTAAATGACTCTGTGAATTGTTAAAATCATTAATATAAAGTAAATAAATAACCCCAGCTTTGTTTTGAACGTTTAAACAGTGCAAACAGGCATTGTGAGACAAACTGTATCATATTTTATACAAAACTGATTCTATTATAATAGAAATAATGACTAACAAAATAAACGAAAAGAAGAAAAAAAACTGCTTGTTTGACATAAAGCTAAAAGTTTCACCTAACTGCACCAAACTTTAGCAATAATGATCCTATGTAGGGCTGGGCCATATCATACCATTCACAGTAATACCGGTATAATGTTGGGCAACGATAAGAAAATGAAATATCGCGACAGAATATGGGTAAAACGCGCATGCGCAATGCCTTTGTTTTCATACACAGATGGCGGAAAAAGCATGGCGGAGAATGAGAAGGGCGAAAGTGGATCGTTGAATGAAACGGATGAACCAGAATTGGTTTGTAAAACTGCTGCAGCTTCAGTGGTGTGGAACTGGTTTAGTTTTCGTCCGTCAGATACACAACAAAGCACTATTTTTGGTAGAGCATGCTAGCGGGCTGTCGTTATTACCGTGTTGTTTGGAAAATACGGCACACTTAAAATCAATCCTTTGATTTTTCTAATAATCGACAGTGCCTTATGTATGGATTCTGGTTGTGTTTACTGACCTCGAAACGATTTTATGTGGAACACGGCGCTCGAAAATCTGTCAAATGTTTTAGTACGGCTTTGCAAAGCTACGAAGCCGCAAACGCTTGATGGATTGTCGGAGCATTACGGCTACCATAGTCAGGAGCCTCGCGGAGTGATACGTACTGTGCTTCAACATAATATTACCGTATTGTGTGTGTATAACCTCTTTTTAAGTTTTGTGGATATCATACATGGTTATGCTGAGGATATGTCGGCCAATCTCCACTGAAAATGCCTTTTGGTTAAACTGTCAGCAAGGAATTTGCACTGTTAAATTTTTATGTAACTTCAATGCACATAAAAAACAGCTGCTTGTTGAAGTGAAGATAGATTGATGTTTTTTTTTTTTGGGGGGGGGGGGGGGGGGGGGTTGCACTAATAAAGTTGTGGAGTTGTAAAGTATTTTGTGTAGTGTCAATTATATCGTCAGTTATATCATTATCGCAAATTTTCAAATGTATATCAGGTCATATCGCCCTGCTCTAATCCTGTGTTTTTATTTTAGAATATTATGCATAAGGTCTTGAGACCATCTGGCCGTCACACCAACAACAATTTTTACTCCATTACTCAGCAGTTGTGAGATGGACCAGCCTATTTTCAAACATAAATACCGTAAAGTTTCACAATGTGTGTTCACAATGTTTGTGACGCACAAATACAGATAGAGACTGTCTATGCTATAGCAAGTGTCAAGACAACAATATTGGCTTTGTGAGATTTCCAAATGGTAAAGCAGTGCGTCTGCCACATACTAACATCAGCCAGCTAGCATATCTGCAAGGGCAATGTTTACACAAGCAAAAAATCCTAGTGTTAGCATGTTAGCATTTGCTAATTGGCAGTGAACTTTAAAAGAGGTTGTTAGCAATGCCTTTACCGATACTGAACAAATGCAGATGTTGGGTAAATGGATCACAACGTCATCAGGACATTCTGACTGGGCCTGGGCCTCTGTAAATCAGCATTCAGTTAAAATTTAAAGAGGCCTAGTCAGAGAAAATGTCCTCAAACAAAGGTCCGAAATATCATGCATTTCCATGCGCATGATAATTTAGTGTAATATATTTGAAAGTAGTCTAACAGTTTAATGTCTGTTTCCAGGGTTTTAACTGGTTTTAAAGTAAAATAAATACAGTAGGATTCAACAGTACGTCAATGTGTGCTGCTATTAATAAAATATTAAAGTAATAATAAAATGTTCTTTCCCTATTTTGAGTAAAATAATGTTTACAAGCAAAAATAAATAACATAGTTTTTGAACAATTAGTTTCTAGACAAAACTCTTCTTGCTCCCTATCTGTTTTCCTGACTTACTTCATCTGACTTCTGCATCTCAGAGTTTTCTGTTTTCACACATGCTCTGAATAAATGATTTCATTGGCTGAGTAGCATCATGTGGGATAAGTTAGAATGTACACGATTGGTCGGTGTAAATAACTTAACCCTTGCACAGATTAAAATAACCATACCGTAAATAATTATAAAAAATTGTCAAAATGTAGTAATATGTCTAGATCCGTAAATAAGAGCATCTGGGTCTGGACCGTGGTCTGCCTGTTGCTAACCTGAGCTATTGATGAACAAATCAGCAGTGAACATGTGACCTGCAGGGGGTGCTAAATGAAAGATCTGATGATCGCAGGTGTTATTAGGATTCACTATATATGCAGCACAAAATTAATCCTACATAAATTAACACGATGTGAAATTCAATTTTATATCATTATTTGATTGTAGAATAAGTAGGAAGAAAAAAAACTCACTTTACTTCTAAGGCAAGAGCCAGAATCGCTGCAGCAATCGGAGCAGCACTGGATGTTCCTGGAAAGTGTGTGACACATCCATCACCAATGTTGGTCACAGTCACCTGGAGGAATCACAAAGGAACTAATTTTACATGATATATTATATTACATGTACCAGTATATATGCTGCAAAGGGGAGGTGCACGTGAGCTGTTTGCAGCTAATTAAGCCATTACTGGTTCCACACTATAGCAGCTACTGTGTCAACAGCGGTTCTTCTGTCATTAGAACACGTCAACACAATTTAACAGTAACAAAACAACTGCATTCTGGTCTAACCACCTTCTAATGTGAGGTGGTAAAGGGCAGACCTCCCTGCAGACGAGGGTGATATCACACTGATAAAATTGGCCTTTCTGTTTCTGTAGCTGGCGCTGGATTTGTTCCTGGCTTTTCAGTGTTACCTCCGCCATCAACACCTCTGCTTCTTCCTCTCTCTTTCTCAGCCACTACAGCCATGCTTTACCTCCAATTAACACTCGTTGGCTCCTGCGTGTCTGCATGTGTGTGCCCAGCAGTCACCTAGGTCATTTGGCAAGTCTCTATAAATACCACACCAGTGGCTGCTCTTTAACAGGCTTCTTACAGCTCACAGGAGCCAAAGATCAGGGCTGCTGGCACTGATGTGCACACATACACATACTGTATATACATTCATTAATGATAAATACTGTTGTTAGATGTGTTGGGAGGTACACACACACTAACCAAAGGTAATGAGCTTCCCACGCTGGTCCCTGTCAGAGTGACGGCCATCACTCCAGGGCAGGGCTCTCCAAAGAAGGTGGGCTTCCCAGTTTGAGTGACGGCGCCGATGGCAATGTTGTAGATGGAGTTAACATATCCATCTGCACCGCAGTGGTCATGCTGCATTCCACCATTACCTGCCGCCCACACATAGTTGCTGCCCTTCCCACCTCGGCCCTGAGAAAACAAACAGTGGGATGTCAAAGAGAATGAAAAAAAGAAAGATCTCACATACTAACAAAAAACTGTATTTATATCTAAAACAAACGTTGTCAACAAATGTTTTATTGGAAAAGCTGTTATTGTTTTATGTGTACAACATATGTAAGTCTTTCATAAAATATCTTTTAAGCTGTTTGCTTTGTAGCTATTTTGATGGGTTTTGTCATTTGCATCCCAACAAACTTTCCTTTAAATTCTAGCACTGAAAGCTAAAGCACAATGCAAGCTTTACAATAACATACTGTTACTCCAGCTATGTGGTAGTAGTACTGTTTTTATTTTTCCTATCATAATGTAACATGGACAGTTTGTTCCTGTAATATGTATTATCATTTTATATGTATAAAAACCCATGTACCCTGAATTCAGACTAGTCTTTCTTGCACTTTTTTATATACATGGTAAAGGGAATACTGCATTCACAACACACTCTGATGATGAAACTAGCCAGATGTGATAAATTGCTACAACAATCTACAAAAGTCATAGGAGTCCATTGCTGGCTTATGCTAGCTTGGCTTTTTGTGAAAAGTTGTTCTCAAAAAATGCAAAAAAAATTTCAGTCTTGATGTTTTCCAACAAGAAAAGGCTAAAACCAAGATTCTTACAGTTCTCAAGAGAATGCAGCAGGAGGGAAAATGTCATGGTTTGATCCAGAATATGAAGCTGTATCCCGATCGCATACGTACATATTTCAAGATGTCAACTGGGACCGTTTGAGCTCTTGTTCCCAGAGTTGGGACAACATCTGAGGAGTCAGAGAAATCATTCCAGAGAGCCATGACCCAGACCAGTGTCTAGCTGTGTGTCTAAGTTAAAACAATATTATTTTACCATTTTTATATTCTGTACTGGTGCAAAATTTGAGCTATGAGTGCACTTTTTCCGGCTGAAAAAATGAATGCCGCAGATTCATTCAGCAAACTCACGTAGTCAAAATATTCTCACAAAACTTTACGTGTCTGGTGTTTAAAGGCCTTAGCAGAACCCAGTGTAATGAAAATACCATCACATTATAATGAGATTATGTGCTGCTTACTGCCCAACTGTCCATGGTCCAACCCACATGGTCCCTTGAGTTGCTACATTTTATGTCTTCTTTTTGGTGTTGTCGCATCCTGTGCTAAATTTAGGTCTTTTTAATGCAACATTTTTAATGCCTCATGAGGCGACTAAAATTTTCCTCAAATACTATTTTTTCCTCAAAGGCATCAGCACATGAACCTTCACAAAGGACAGTGTAAGGAGCAGCTCTCACAGGGCATCACTAAGACCAAAACAACTCAAAGCTGAAGCAGTGAAGAATAAATTAAGAAATATATTTTCTGTGGTGTCCACTTGATCTTGAAAGCCAGTACACCACTGAAAATCAGGCTCATTAACTTGTGAAAAAAATGCTGAAACTGAGGGACAGCTAGTAATTTAGTTCTTTTTTTAGAAAGAGTTTGTGGAAAAGGGGAAACATTTGAAACAAAAGGCCTCATCCAGATTCAAACCAGGAAGTTACCATTATCATCCTTAACCCTTAGTTTGCTAAAAGAGCACACTTTTACTGCAATATTGTCTTCAGAGGATGATAATCCTTTTTAAGAACCCAAAACATTGAGGAACCAGGATTAAAGTTACTCACATATGCTTGAAAATCAGTAAGCAAACCGTGTTTTGAACATTTTATCATAGAACTGTGTTTCCAGAGTCAAGAGTGAAGTTGTGCTTAAATTCTGTTCTTCGATCTTGGTTTATGGCACCAAAAAAACTGTAGTGCAGCAGCTGTATAAACATTTCTTGTGCTGTTTACTGAAGCTTAAAACTAAGACTTGTGCAAATAAATCCTTTACTGGCTTAGAAATTAGACTTACCGCTGAAGAGAATAACATTTCAGCTAAATTATGAATTGGTGATACTGGACATTGACGTTGTTGCCTTGGTGACAGGCACTTTCAAAGGAAATATAATTAAAAGCAGTTTTCTACTTTTCCAGAGCGGTAAAGAAGTAGCGAAACAGAGAAAACCAGAGCACATGGAAGATGTGAACAGGAAACACAGAATCTAATAACAGCAGTGCAATCTACAAGTACCCAAGAAGAAGTTTGACTGAGACAAGAGAAGATGTAGCCTCTAGCGCTATAAAAAGACGTGAAGCCAGTGGGCAAGTATCTTAACCCTGCATTATTATTCATTGCCACCAGGGGGGCAAAACCTGTGGTTTGGTCTCATGGAAATCTATGGAAAACCAACTCTCTGTCCTGATCTCTATAAACACTTTCCTGATTAGTTTATGGGTTATGGGCTCCTAAATTTGGGTTATCTACATATTAGAAAGGAGAATTGTCCAGGGTATGACATGTCAGTCACAAGTCATTAGCCAATGAGAGTGCAGCTTCACAGTCACCGTGCTTGTCACATCTGGTTTCAAAATACCAAGATGGTGACTGTGAAAATGCTCATGTGAAGGATTCAAAACTGGATGTTACAAACCAGCGAGCAACGCCATGATCGCTATATCCGTCTTTCTTTAAGTTTAAATGATGTCCCTGTGAATGCCAGGACCCAACATATCCCAGAAGAACACGGTCTCTAGAAGACTAGTGTTATTCTAGTCATCTGTCATTAGTTTCAGTGTCGTGGCTGATCAGTGTATTTTTTGTGGGGGAGGTCATGCTCTTACTGTCTATATGAACAAACAAAAATAGTCACATGTATTGGAAGTGAATACCAAATAAATGAAAGGCCTGGATTACAACACACACACACACACACACACACACACACACACACACACACACACACACACACACACACACACACACACACACACACACACACACACACACACAATATTCATCTAAAAAACAAAACAAATAGTCTGTTTTGGAGCAGTCTGACTATGTGGCAAAAGTAGCAGATTGACTTTGTTACAGTACGTGTCATGAACGTACTCTCCGTAAGATATAAATAAATAAGGAAATGAGGATTTAAATCTGGCTAGGAAATCTGAACACTCGACATTTTGTCCTTCCAATCCCAGCTCCACTGACAGTGTGACTGTCGGCTTTACATCTGACAGACAGCAGTGTGAACTTAGAGATGAAAGCTGTGCCTTGTGAGCTCCTAGCCGGAGGGCTTGCTCTGTCAGGCTCTGCGGCCCGTCCATCTCGGCCCCGTCGTCCCTCGGGCCCCAACTGCAGACGTAGATGTCGATGAAGTGGATGTTGAAGGTCAGAGCTGTGGCCTCCATGGCATCCGTCACAGAGCCATCCAACAGGCGGATACCTGGTCACATCGAAAAGGTCACAGAGATCAGAGTTTGGAGGAAGGCTTGTGCAAAATGAAAAAAAAAAAGGAAATAGAAAACAACACAAACTATAGCTATATCTCATCCCCTCACTGTCGATATATTCACATTCCTCTGCATTTACTGATTGATACTTTCTGACCACCATTATAAACTGAATAAAATGATTAACGTATGTCTCAAAAGAAGTTACTTCATCAGTTTAACTGTGAAATAAGAGTTTGTGAAGCTCAGTACTTGCAGTGCAACTGTGTCTGCAGCAGCCATGAACTATTATAATGTAATGTCAGTGGACAGAGAAGCTACAGTGAGAGTGAGATTTTTCTTCCATTTGCCCCGAGGGACCCTGGGGGGTGTCACCCCAAGTTAGCATGCTATCAAAGCTGAGAAAAGCAGCCAAAAACATCCCAGTATATACAACCTACAGGGTGAAACTATGGATTACTTCACTTTACCCAACATTCGGTAAATCTGCTACTGGAAAGTGTGGAGTGTCAGCACTGCACAAGTTATCAACTGTTTTAAGATTTCTGATCGCAAAACTGGAGTACATTTATGTGGGGGTGGGTCTCATTTAGGACTGCAATCACTGATATATTTTTTAACTAACATTTAAATAGTGTATCATAACATTTTAAGCTGATGTGGTCCCTCCCACATCCAACAGATAAAGACTCACATTAATATTATATACATCTTGAATCTAAATCCAGTATTCACCATCTTTTTAGTTCCTGCATGTCTCACTTTTAGCAAGTAAATGCTCACCAGCTAATCTCTATTTGTGTGAAAAAAACATACTTAATCTTTTTTTTTTTTTACTGAGAATGGCAGCTTTCAAAAATAAGTATACATTTTATTCAACAATTTGATAATGGGTTAAGAAGATTAATGGATGGATGGATGGGGATTTGAAAATAAATGTCATGTTTGAAATAATACTTCAAATAATCTCTCTACTATCGTGTTGGTCGTCACAGCTACTGTCTACCTGTGATGCAATTAAATTTGGAGAACTCAAATCCCTAATACGGCCAGTTGAAGTGACAGGGTCAGACATTGTGAAAGAATCCGATAGAGAAAATTTTTAATTGCATTAAATGTGTGATTTTTTTTTCTTTTTGATTTGCAGTAGAAACTGTACAGTAATTAATCCAAACCACAAGTCAGATGTGCATTTAGGTTTCTGCTGCTTGTTGCATAAATTCTAAACAGTGGATGTGTCCTTTGTAATTGTAGCTTGACAACATCACTCCAATTAGAGACTGTGGATAGAACAAAAGACTGCTGTCATTAGATGGCAGCGACTAGAGACAGTGGAGTAAAGGAAGGTTTACAGGAAAAAAAAGTCTCTTTCTTATTTATTAGACCTGGCTAGCATTAAAGAGTTGTTTTTTTACATTAAGAAATGGAGTTTCTGTGCTGAGATGTTAATATGCTCAAGAGCTGGGATATCTGACGAAGCAACTTTTCAGAATTAGGTCGTTGGAGAGGCATAGCCAAGAACCACATGTATTCAGCTTAGCATCTATTATTGCATGTACAGTCAGTTTAGATGAAAAATACATGTTTTCAGATGGAATAATGCACATTTTCTAAGGTTTTGAAAAGTTTGTGTGGTGACTGTGATGAAAAACAAGAACACAAATCGTCAATACAAACACTACAAACAGAGGCAAAGAACTTCACTTAGCCAGCTGTGTGACAGCTCAAGTCAAAACATGCATCTTTCATGCAGGTCTTGCCCCTTCGTCTCCTGTGTGCCATACAGACTGTTTATGAGTCAGAATCAAATGGAACCAACAAAGCAAAATCGAATCTAACTGTGGGAAGAAATTCGTGCTCTCGCTCCGTCAAACTGTTTTTCTTTCGCTCTCTTTTTTGCATGAGACGCTCATCTGCCTGTGACAAACGAGGACGGGTCAGAGATTAAAGATCACAGAGCAGAGTTCAAATGCCAGAGTTCAACTGAGGGATTCCTCTTCTCATTTTCTCTATTTCGTGCTGATGCCATCGCTGCATTAAACTCAGTTTGAGTCATTTAGGATCTGAGAGCTGCAGGAAGTGTTCTTATTCAAACACATTATGTACTCCTCATTAACTTGTGGGTTACAGCACTCTTGGTAAACCCTGTAAAAAT
The DNA here is from genome assembly GCF_057381845.1 of Rhamphochromis longiceps. Classification (NCBI taxonomy): domain Eukaryota; kingdom Metazoa; phylum Chordata; class Actinopteri; order Cichliformes; family Cichlidae; genus Rhamphochromis; species Rhamphochromis longiceps. The sequence continues at coordinate 17,851,358 of NC_140567.1, forward strand.
CTTTGATTTCACAACGGGAAAATGGGCAATCTTATGTATTCAGTTCATTCATCCTTTTCCGATGTTACTACCAACACTAAAAAAGCCATTACACTAAAAAATGAGCTGTTAAATAGGGGCAGCATGCCTGAATAGCACCCAGTCAATATGTAGTGACCTGTATTCGCATAAACCTAAAGCCATGTTCACTGTAAATATATACACAGGCGTTGAAAATTTATACCGACAAGGAAAACTTCACTGTGAAAATTTGGCACGATTTCCTGAGATTTTCTGCCACATTTTACAGTGTTTCTGCTCGACATTTTAATTTTCACCTAAACCAAACATAAAATCAACCGTTTTACTCAGCATCATTTCCATTTGCATCTGGAAATGATGCTGAGCATTTTTCTTTTCTCTCAAAAGTAATTCAGCATGTGGATGTGATATTTTGGTTTTTGGAATATTTGTTACTTTCGAGTTTCTGCCAGTAAAGGTGAGTTTGAATTATTTATCATTTCATAATAAAGTAAGTGAGACCTTGTAAAGTTAGAGCAGGTGTATTATGCATGCAGGGTTTTTCCTCCAAAGAGGTTTTAACCACAGGCAAAGAAAAATCACAGCATTGTGCTAAAATTATTTCCTTTCCTCTTTTTTTGTAAAAACTAGTGGTTTATAATTGGTCAGAAATGAATAGATTTCTGTTAGATAAGGTGCTGGCCCTACTGTCAATCCCCAAAGGTATACTGAGCACCACTAAAAAACCCTTTCTTCTGTCTTTACCAATAGAGCTGCACAGCTGTCCTAAAGTCACAAAGCATGCATTTTTCATCAAGTAAACGAATAATATTATTAATAATAATAATAATATAGCACCAATGTAGTATAACAAGTGTTTTAAAAACTGCTTCTTATGCCATGTCCTCGTTTTGGCCAGTGCAGCACACCCACAATGCGCTGCCTCCTACGGTCTTTTTAAGGCTGTATTGTTTTCCTCACCTCCAATCCTGGCATTGAAGGCGATGCCCACACCACAGTAGGAGTTGTTGGCCTCCATGGCAACTTCCCCTGCACAATGGGTACCGTGACTGAGACAGAGGGGGAATAAGATGTTAGCCACATACAGAGACTAAATAAGCTGAGATGAGCGTTTTCTTTTTTGGGGAGGGGTTTTAGCCTGAGCACACGCAGTAATTATGGCATCTCCTCAATATGATTGGCTCACATTGTCAGAAAAGAACACTAAGATACTGGATGTCTCACCTCCAATAATCAAAGCATGAAAAAAACAGGTAATATGTTGTAGGTTGACACCAGACACGTGCAACGATTTAGTTTTGAAATCTTTAATTAGCAAAAAGAGAAATTGACCTTGATATCATGTCTTGAGCTACAGTTAGTCAGTTAAGCTTTTTCATGAAATGACAGCAGCAGACTTCCAGTGTAACATGATAGATCTCTGATTTCAGACAGGCAAACTCAAGATTCTCACATTCTAACCAACGTCCACTGATTCTTTCTCTGTGAGAGGACAGCTGTCGCTTGTTGCAGCCAGTTAAGCTAGTTTTAGGTCCAAGAATTAGCTCGGTTGCTTAGCTTGAATGTTTGCGTCTCACGTTAGGGCCACTATACACGACGTTTGATCAGTTTCCTGGTTTTGGAAGGGAGAAATATAGGGATCGGATATCTAGAGGTAAGAGTAAAAGGACAGGAGTCATTACCTATTCTCCTCATTTCTGACAGGCATGGGATCGTGAGATGCACGCAGGTCAAAACTGGCACGGGCCTCCTGGAAAAGCGAGACAGAAAACAAATGCGGAGTAGTGTACGACAGCATAACCCTCAACACAAAACATCAGGATGACATGACAGGAAATGAAGCAATCCCATAAAAAACTCTCGATAGTGGCACTTGAATTAGACTGTCAACATTTTTCTTCTGACTGACGGCAATCACTGTCACTGAGGAGATGCTGCTGCGTGTCGGTGTGGTTTATGTGTGTGTGTGTCATAAAAGTGAACATGTTTGAATGACTTGTTTGCCAGTGTATATAGGCATAACGGGAGGAGGATGTCTTGGCAGCAGACTGTACAAGAGAGCAATTATGTATCTCCCTCTCTCTCTCTGCAGCCAGGCTTATCCATGCCAGACAATCTGCTGTGACAAAGTACAAGTTGGCCTGCACGCTTCAAACTGCCTATAGGATTATAAATGACAAGGCAGGAGCAAACAACGCTGCCACTTCACATATGCTTTATGGCCAGCCAGTGTAACACCAGCCTCGCAGCTTTATAACTATATGAAACTTTTATTGTCTCATCTTTTAACGAACAGAGAAGCAACTCTAGCTGAGAGAAAAGCCTCTAAGATAATGCTCAAATTCATTTAAGGCACATTGATTTTGAGTTTACTCACAAAGTTTTTCTTTAGGTCCTTGTTTGTGTGATCTAAACCTGGAAAAGAAAACAGAAAGAATATGATGGATTTAGTTTTGCAAGTAATTTTTCTGGTTAAAAGTGTATTTCTTATATTAGATCAGCACAGACCTCAATTTCTCAGTCAGTCAATATCATGGTACTTACAGTCATGTCAAAAAGAACGTGCGCTCTCTGTCAATACTAAGGATTTACATATGTAAACACAATGTTCATCTGTGGTGATGCACATCTTCTCATTTATTTATTTAACAAAAGGCTTTGCAGGCATTTGTTTTTCTACAAAGCTCTCTTAAGGTCCTGCCACAACATTTCAATCAGGTTGAGCTCTGGACTTTGACTGGGCCATTGCAACACCTTGTTACTCCCCCCCCCCAAAACCATTCTGTTGTAGATGTGCTGCTGTGAGTGGGATCATTGTTTTCAGTTCTGCTCCTTGGCATCGTGTGAACACACACCTGAATGTTTCAGACCAGCAAACTGCCAAAACATCTGCTTTTACAGAAATGATCACATAGTTAATCACTGCATTTGATTAGGCAGCACCTGGATGTAACTAAATAATTGTCAACTCACACACTGGTTGTCCATTATTGTTAAATTATCACATGTAACATGTCAACGTTGTTCATCTGAGGTTCTATTGAAAAAAATTATAGAACCTACCAAGAACCAGATTATTTTTTGCCGTGTCTTAAATAAAAGAGGTTGCGCTTTCTTATTACAATGACTGTATCCTGTAATTCTTAACACTTCTTATTTTCTGTACTTCAGTGAAGGTCTGAGAAGGCAAAGGTGATGTTTCTCCTTGTCTATACAAGCTGTATGTTCAGAACACAAACTCATGTGATGACTCATTTCTAAGAAGCAGACTGACATCAACTGAGTCATCTCCAAAGTTAACATAGTTCCTGTCTCTGAGCTCACTTATACAGAGTGGTGGGCACAGACTATATGCCGGAGCTGCATAGACAGAACACATTTTACTCTGACCCTCTGAGGTTAACAAGTGAAAGTCCACTTAATGGTGTTTATATGAAAATAAAATGTAGAGGAAAATTCAATGAATACAAGGCAGAGAGCAAATGTGCGTCAGGAACTGAGACAATTAATGATCAACCCCAATATGCTTAAAGAGATCGCTTCCTCATTTTTAATGCCTGGTGCATTGGATAAGTGCACTTTTTATTTTATTACATTCTGTAAAGCAGTGCTGTTTCAAGTCATTGCAACTTGCTGTGTGGTAGACAGGTTATTAAAATTTTGAATTTTGAGTGCTCCACTAATTGGTGCAATTAATTTGCCAGAGTGTAGTGGTGAAGTCCATTTTTTAAAATCAACTTTTGTCAAGACCCGTGTTTTGTACGACGAAGCTTCGCACATGATTGATGAATGAGTGAACGAGTGACTGGGGGCAGAACAATCCAATCCACCAAATCCGTTTGTACTGCCGTCCTTTTGATTTCTTATTCTTTTCTCTTACACTACACCTTTCTTTGCATCTTTTCATCATCGTCTCTCAACATCAGTTGCTTTTTGCTGGCTTGCCCCCTCCCATCGCCCCTCCTCTTCTCCCACCCCATCCACCGCCACCACCTCCATCTCTGCAGCATCAGGGCTCCTGTGGTCTCAGCGAGAGACAAACGAATGAGGGCCCCAGGAGGGCCGCGCCTGCTCTGCCACACATCACTCACTCTGTCTCTCAATCACACACACACACACACACACACACACACACACACACACACACACACACACACACACACACACAGGACCTGCCAGCCTTTGTCCCATGCAGGCAGTGCCTCCGGGTTGTCATGGTAACCTGCAGTCGGTCTCGCTGTGGAGGCCTGATTGTGTTGAGCTCAGGCGGGATGGAGCCTTGGGAGGGTGAAGCCTCATTGGAGCCTGCCATACTGTGCCATGCTGAGCTATGCCGTGCCAGGTCAACCTGCTACATCCCATATATAAGCACTGATTCTTTATTCTCCCCTGTGCGCTACTTTTCAATTGCCACAAATGAGTTTCACCTCAAACCAAGACCTTGCTAAAAGCCAGGAGACAGAGACAATAGGAATCAAATACTGGGCTAGAGCCATTTATTTGACTAGAACTGCCAATCCAGAAATACTGCATTTCACTTTCAGACTGATGACATGCAAAAGCAAAACTTGGAGCCAGTTTCATTTCAGGTTTTACCCAGAAAAACCTTAATTGTGTGTTTATTTGTTTGTTGGCTAAAAAATACACTCCAGGTACAGTGCGCTAAGTCTTCTGAACCAAAGTGAAGAAAAAAAGGAAAACTAAGAAATGTCATTTATTAAAATTCTTTCCTGAGTTAAGATTGTTTTGTCAAACTATTTCTAACCACAGTTAGTGAATTGTTGAACAAGGTGACACGGAACAAACGCAAAACAGAAAAATATAAATAAATAAAACATATGTGATTTTTTTTTTTCAACCTCATGAGAACAAGAGAAAGATCTCCCTGGCAGACTTTCCTCTTGCCTGAGCCAATTTGGCTTTCCACACTGAAAACGAGGCCAAAAGATGATGCTGAGGAGGTTATTGCTGATTTAAAGTTTAAGGTGTGTTCAGTAATACTATGGTCCAATAAAATATCATCACATAGAATTAAAGAGCTATGAGTTTGTTTTTCTCAGTAACCCCACATCGTGCTATTTTTTTTTGTCTCAATTCCCTAAATTTCATCACCAGCGAAATCAGGAGAATCTAACTTAGCTTCTGCTCAAACTGATCAATTTTAAAGCTCAGAATCTCCGAGCTTTGATGCTTTAAGATGCTACTGATCATTTAAAAAGCACCAAAATATGCTGAAAGAACTCAGAAAGCACTGATCTATATAACCATGACTATGGTCAGAGAAGAGAACACCACGTGTTGATCTGCTCAACTCAGAATAGGAAGCTGTAGTTCACACGGACTCAACAAAATAGAAGACTGGAAAAATGTTGCCTGGTCTCAGTCGTCACTTCTGCTTTGACATTCAGATGGTAGAGTCAGAATTTGGCATAAAGAAAGCAGAAACATCAATCCATCCTGCCATGCATTAATAGTTCAGACTGCTGGTGGTGTAATGGCACACTTTGGGCCCCTATAGTACTGGCTGAGCATCATTTAAACACCACAGCCGAACTGAGAATCGTGGCTGACGCTGACCATGTCTATCTCTTTATGACCACAGTGCACCCTTCTTCTGATCGCTGCTTCCAGCAGGATAATGTCACAAAGTCAGATCATCTCCAACTGCTTTCTCGAACATGACAATGAGTTCTCTGTACTTAAATGGCTTCTATGTTAAACGTTTCCAGAGGAATTAATGTAGGGAGTTCAGCCTAGTACTAGCAAGATGTGACTTAGAAAGTGACCACTGACTGTATACCATGATCTTAACATGAAGGGGAAGGAGGAAAATTTGTCTGTCAACATGGAATCAAGAGTGTGAAAATATTAGAATGGACAGTTTGGAAATGCAGCTCAAAAAGCAGTGCAAAGCTGCTGTTACCACAAGTGAAGAGAATGACTTTTCTGCAGGAGGCAACAGAGCTTGTTTTATTAAGAGTTCATATTTGTTTCATCTCAATTATAAGAGAGACTCCTTGGTGTGCATTCATGCATGTTCTGACTGCGTGTCAGGAACTTGCAATCGCATCGAGTCACGTCAGCATTTAAAGGCTGACACCATCACTTCAGCAAGTTTGTGATGGAGATATCTTTGGGAATTAATGTCAAGCTGTTCAGGGGGGAACAAAGTAACAAGTGAGGAAAGGACGAAGGGAGGAGGGGGTGAGGGGGAAAATGACTGGAACTATACAATCTCCACTTAAATACTCCTTAGAGTATGTGTGACTAGGGCTGGGCCATATTATACCGTTCACGGTAATACCGGTATAATGTTAGGCAACGATAGGAAAATGAAATATCGCGATAGAATGGGAGTAAAACGCGCATGCGCAGTGCCTTTGTTTTCTTACGCACATGGCCGATTGTTGAGTGAAACAGATGAACCAGAATTGGTTTGTAAAAATGGTGCAACTTCAGTGATGTGGAACTGGTTTGGTGTTTGTCCGTTAGATACACAACAAAGCACATTTTTTTGCAGAACATGCAAGCGGCCGTCGTTATTGTCATATTTGTCGGACTAAGATGCTCTTAAATCTGGGAGTAATCTGGGTCCTAAACTCCGTATGCTTCAGGTCAAACAACACTGCAGCATCACTTAGAGTTAAAAACTGTCTAAATTCTTTCATCTTTAATAAAACGATCAGCATTGCTGCTTTACCAGGTGTAACTATAAAGTTTAACTTCCAGGCATCCATGAAAACAAAAGTTATTACATTTAACGGAGTTAGAAGTTAGCAGGAAGCTAGCGGAAGTTAGCTCGCTAGTTTCGCTAGTTACCTAAGCATGATATAGCATGTTCTGACGGAGAGATTTCTGAAAAAAATCAAACGTACAGCTCTGCTATCACTTCCAACATAAATGAAGACAGGAAACTAAACAGCAGTGACGTTTGTAGGGTTACTGAAGTTGGGCTAGCTGGTATATAATGATGTGCTACGTGATCGCTAGCGACACAGCTATGTTAGCATAACATAAACAGTGAAGCTGGAGGACGAACACTAACACTTTTCCACTTATAAAAGTTAACGTGAAGGTTCTTCATGGTTAGAGACAAATGCAATCGCATGGCAGGATGCTGTAAACGGACCAAACTTCAGTCAGGAGAACAACTGAGATAATCCATCCACAATACGAGGTTAGTCATTAATATACTGCAACAACATGGGAATAGAGCAGCTGCCAGAGAATTCAACATTAATGAATCAATGGTACAGAAGTGGAGGAAGCAAGAAGAATGAGTTTAATAAAATTTGATTTATCTGACTGCTTTGTTTCGCTTAATGTGCCTTATAATCCCGTGCACCTTATGGTCCGAAAAATGTGTACTGCACACTGCAGTTTAATGTTGCAAAGCACCTCTTTTTAACTTCAGTGGATATTATACATGGTTATGCTCAGGATATGTCAGCCCATTTCTACTGGAAATGCCTTTTGGTTAAACTTTCAGCAAGGAATTTGCATTTGCACTGTTACATTTTTATAAAGCTTTAATGTACATAAAAACCAGCTTCTTGTTTAAGTGAAAATAAATGGAAGGTTGTCTTTTTGCGCTAGTAATGTTGTGGAGTTGTATTTTGTCTCGCATCAATTATATCGTCGGTTATATCGTTATCGCAAATTTTCAAATATATATCGTGATAAATTTTTTTGGCTATATCGCCCTGCTCTATGTGTGACTATCATAATTACAGGATGTTTTGGCATATAACAGGCATGTATATAAGATGATAGTTTGAAGAGGCTTACAAATAAAATAGTATTAAAAATATAGACTGGAGGGCACCAGTTTAGCTCACAAGTTGAGAAGGTCGGGTGGTGTTAGCTTCTTGCTAGCATCAAGTTGGAATAATTGACAAAGTATTTAACAAGTTTTATAAATTGTAATAATAACTTATGGCTAATATCAGTGCAATAAGATGCAGAATCGCCTGTTCCTGCCTAACTTCTCAGCTAAGGCTTTTGTGCTCGTGCACACATCAGCACAGCAGTCACATCAGTTATTTGTCATGCTAACTAGGTAGCCAGAGAGAGTTTGTAAGTAAATGTGACCTTCAATTAAACACATTTGTTGCTACAGTAGCATGAAATAACTGGCTAACTACTGTTATCTTGGAAACCTGTATCTGGGCTAAATCGACTTTACTATTTCACCAACTGCACTGTAAAAACAAAATTGTAATATAAAAGTATTTTACTGTGTATTCTTCTAGAATATCATTAAATTTACATCAATAGACTGTGATTTTACATTTCAAATGTAAATTAACGTAAAATCACTGTAAATGTAATAAAACATAATTTTCTTGTTTTTTAAATGTATTTGTCTGTACATTTGCACATTTAGATTGTTAAAATACATTCACAAATGTATCAGAATTTCACAAATATTTGTCCGTTATTTGAAAGATTGAACTGTTAAATTCAAATGTAATGCTATGGAAAAATATATAAAATGATTCTTATAAACTTTTGGCAGTTGGCAGTTGGCCTTGTGATCAGAAGGTTGCCGGTTCAAGCCCCGGCTCGGACACTCTCGGTCATTGTGCCCTTGGACAAGACACTTCACCTACCACCTACTGGTGATGGCCAGAGGGGAATTATAAAGTGGAATTGTAAAACGCTTTGAGGGTCTCAAAAAGCGCTATATGAATGCAATCCATTATTATTTAAACCAACTGTTAACTGTATATTTCTGTACATTTAAGTATTTTTATTCATATTGCCACATTCATTGACCTTGTTTATAGGTAATTTCATTGTTTAATCACATTAAAATGTTCCTAATTTAATGTTTAAAAGCACTTGAAAAAGGCAAAATTCCATGTAAAATTAGGGCAACAAACTTTTTAGGATTTTTTTTTTACGGTGTGGACCCATGTCCTCATTTTAGGTTTGACAGCGTTTTAGTAGGTAAAAGTGAATGCTTTGACGTGAACTGAGCTGCGGTTTGGGGAATGCCTCGAAGCGGACTGGCGATGGCTCCCGGGCCTGGCAGATCCCCCATGCACTAAATAGAAATGAACAAGTTAAAGATTTGAATACAAGGAGGGAGGGAGGCTGGGGCACGTAAACGGGAATGAACTGGGGGAACCTATATACATGACAACCGGAAGGAGCGTGTTTGGAGGCGTGGTCCTGCTCCTGAAATTCGGATGAATAATCTCCAATTATGTCATGACCCTGTGCCTTCTCGGCTGACTCTGTATGGCTACAAGTGTTTTTGTTGTGCTGCATCTCTCTCTCTCCCCTGCACTGCGCTCTACCGGGGCGGAGTCATGACGGCTCCAGCCCCTGGCTCGGACACCTGCAAGCAATCATCTCACTCACTTCTTAAGGCGGCTGCTGAGAGTGCTTCCTCGCTGGATTATTGTGTAACACTCGTCAGTGTCATCACCTATCTGAGCCGTTTTTCGAGTTTCTGTCGTGCCACTACTTACCTGCCTTTCCTCTCTGTGCCAGGATTCTCGCCAGCCTGAGGACCGCCGTTGGTGAGCTAAAGCCGGAGTCCGAGCTACCTGAGCTTCAGTGGATTTTGTACATAGCCCTCTTCTTCCCGTGCCTGTGCTTCCCGGAGACCCTCTTCCTGTGCCCCCTCACCTGTATATATTCGCATCTGGTGTCTGTGTGTGTAAATAAATCACGAACTTAAGTGACGGTCTGCCTCCGAGTCCCTCCTGAGCCTGACAAATTATGATTGCCTCACACACCACTGTACCACATCATCAAACATAATTTCACTAGAGACATTCTGTGTGAAAAGCAAACTCGAGTTTGTAAAGTAAAAAGCACCAAATACCAATTGGATCTCAAAAAGGCTCAAGTCCACATTTTACTAATAATTCCAGAACTTAAATTGTATTCATTTTGAGTGATTCAGAGGTCAACTTACTCTTATTATTTTCCTTTGTAACCCAGTTGCAGTTCAACAGTTCAACAGTGCTTCTGTGTTATTTTGGATAGTGTTGCTCATTGGATATTTTGCTTGGAGTTACTTTGGATGGTTGAACACATCACGCTTCATTTTTTCTAGTTTTCTCCATTTGTACATAAGCTCCACCACGGGTGCTCTGAGGACTCCCGGAGCATTAGAAATTTCTTTGTAAGCCTTCACAGGATGATGTTTTTCAAGCACATTCATCCTGATGTCTTCTGAAATTTCTTTTGGCTCACTGTGTTACTGCTGAGACATTTTAGCCAACTTCATCCCTCTGTCCTATTTTAGTAACGATTTTACAGAGCAGGACTGGTAATCAGATCTTGCTGTCTCCAGCCCACTTGCTAGGGACAAGGGAATTTATAAAGTTTCACAAAGGCCCAGGTGAAATTAAATACCAATTTTAGCTTAGTACATAGAATTATAGTGTTAACAACTTGTAATTTGTGTTCAGTCAGTTTGTCTTTATGCTAGATTTTATACAGTTTAGTATGAGATAACAGAGCTAAGCACGTGTGAATGTACATGGAGGTATCTGATTGTGCAGGGGACAGAGGTGTATTAGGCGAGAGATTGAGACACGTACAGCATAAGTTGGTGTGTCAGGGGGGTCAATTTGAGCGTCAAAACACACGCCCTCAAGTATTTTCAAGGATGATCCAAGTGGAAAAATGCATTCAGCCAGGTGTATTCACTCAGGTAGCACCATACTGCCATAAATACAGCCATAAACACACTCCAACACAGTCCAAGGTCTTCTGAGTGTGAAAGTAAAAAGCCACGTCCCACAGTTAGATGGAACACTGTAGGTGGTGGAGCCAATGCAAAACCTTCCATGAATACAAATGCTTTGAACCTGACTGACCCAGTCGAGATTGTGACTGTGCGTGTGTGTATGTGTGCGTGCTTTTTTTTCAGCTCTGCACGTGTGTCAGCATTCAGCAGCAGCAGCAGCTGCACTCCATCTCCTTGCTCCTGCAGAATTCACAACGGTCCTCAGGGTCAAACACACACACAAATCAGACATCGAGATGTGTCGGAGGCCATTTTGAGCTGACAGTGAGTCGTGCCTGAGCCGCCGCAGAGAAAATGAGCCGACATGACTTCAGAGGAGGCCCCAGCTACACCTGACCCCCCCTCCATCCCCTTCACACTTTGTCTGTTTCTCGCTTCTTAGCTCTTCTCTGTCGGAGTTGTTACACCCCCCCCCCCAAACAAAAAAAATCCACCAGAAGTCAGTGGGCTGCCACAAAGACATGAAGATGGAGAAGGGGAGAGGTTAAAACACACGAGGGAGGAGATAAGCCATAAAATTTTGATATCAACATTTCTGTAAGGAAGCTTCACATGGCTGATGATTTGCATATGTGACTGTGAAAGAAAAAAGGAAAGGTGTGTACAGTACGTGCATGTGTGCATGTGTGTGAGAGAGAGAACTGCTTAGAGACAGGGGTGTGTATCCACCACCCACAAAGGGTGAGACTTCCTGGCCCTCCACCTCCGTCTCATTAATCAGCTCGGTATTTAAGAAGGGCTGGAGTGGACACTTGCCTGTAATTAGCTGGCTTTGTCAAGAATGCGCAAACGTGTGTGTGTGTGTGTGTGTGTGTGTGTGTGTGTGTATGAGAGAGAGAGAGAAAGAGGTTTAAAAAAGTTTTAAAAGTGTGGCAACGAGAGAGATCTTGGGGAGAAGGCAGAGTTTGATGAGTGAGAAGGATGGAGAGTCAGATAGAAGGAAGAGGAGAGAGGGAGCGTGGGTGATGTAAAGCCTGGAGCAGGCTAGTGCAGGGAGAGAAGAAGGAGAGTCGGGAAGTAGGAGAGAAGATTGTCGGGAGGAGTGGGAGAGGTGACAAAAAAAGGAAGGGTAAAAAAAGAAGGTAGATGAGTGAAGACTGACAGCAACCAGAGTTGAGGGAAAGATGCAGAGAGAGGGACAGAGCAAAGGAGATGTGGGGATGGAGAGGTGGGTTGACTTCTAAAGTGGGATATTAGCATTCAAGCAGTACCGATTCACCCCCTCCACACATGCCCACCGCCACCTCAACCCAACGCCATGTCTGCTCAGCGGCCGGCTCTCCCCTCATGGTGGAATCAGACACAGAGGTTTAAGTTCAATTCTGAAACGCTTCCTTCAATGGAGATGTCCACTTTAGAGAAATATCCTTGTTTTTCTGTGGTGTGTGGGCTCCAGCTTTTCTCTCAGCTCCTACATTACTTCTGAAATTCATAAGCAATTTTTTTTTACTAGCAAGTTAAACATTTCTGTCAATCAGTGGGTACTGCAGGACTTGAAATTTCTTGTTATTCAAAACGAGTGCAAATCCAAACGGTGCCACACGCCTACATGCAGAGATAGCAATCCAGGAGAGGGTAGACATACAGTGGAGCCGCAACATGAAAATGCGAAGCTAGAAAAGGAAGACGTTTAATTCTGTAGGCAACGAGTCGACGTAAGTTACGTTGAAACAAACAGATATTTCAAGCGCCATCACCACTGTTTACTTGCTGTATCGTGACTGCCGGAGACTTCTGTGCCAAAGTCTGCGTGGCCCGTTAACAAGTATCTTAGTGGTTTCTGTTTTCTCTATCCCAGCGTGCATCTAATCTAATTTTACAAGAAGCTTACATTTTGAGGCATGAAATCCCCCTTGTGACTCTGCAAAGCACATCTTCATTTGAAATTGCCCTCACAGATAAAATACATTTTTTGTTGCTGCGGTTTGTTTGTTATCAGTGCTGTTTCAATCCCCTGCATGGCAAAATTTCATGTTTTGAACACAGCAGGAAAATCAACTACAAAGTCTCGAAAAGAGAAGCAAATTATTTTATTTTCATATGCTAGCAATGATGTCCTCCTGTTTCCTGCCTCTGAAACCCTTCCCGAGCTTCATCTATTCTTTAACAGCACGGCTCACTGCAAGACCCAAAACAAACATGCAGGCATCAGTAAGGACAGATATTGCGGATACAGCACTGGGGCAGATATGGGTTGCAAAGCGGCTTGCATATGTACAGCTACTCTGGGCAAGCTAAAACAGCTTGTGTGGAAGACAATCCGCTCAGTTATCAGTGTGTTTATGTTAAAACACACAGAAAAACATAATTTCTAGTATTTTTATTACATGCCAGAGTACTGTAGTTACTCAAACAGGAGCACAAAATGCAAACTTAACCTTTAGATTAATACGCATTTGGTTTTATGTGTGTAGGGCAGATCAACTATAGTTTGGAGCAGGCAGGAAATGTGCCACTCAGTGCAGAAGTGTGACACGCTGATGATGGAGCACATAGATAAGGTACATTGAGCTTCCAAAATGTAGTCAAAAAAACAAATAAAATAAAATGAAAGAATATCAGCATCCTTACAGTTTAAGATGCCTTGTGATTATAACGTTATGTTAATACGCAGACTCTTTCCTGTTTGCTGTCTTCTTCTGACAAGTATAAACATCTTGCCTGCTTCAGATTCATTCACTCATTTTGATGTGATGCTAAAAAGAAGAATTAAAGACACTGGCAGCAATACAGACTGTCAATCCCAGAATGTAATGACATGGCAGCAGTTAAATCTATATTTGATTTGATATTTGGATTGTCTAATAAGTTGCCTATTCTTCATAAAGTGGATCCCTCGGGGTAAAAATGGGCTTTTTTCCCCCTCATACTTAACATATCTACAGGTAATCGCATTACTCCATGAGCATAACCCAACACACATCACAGTCACAGAGAGAGAATTCCCCATAGCTTCCTGCTGCAGCGTCTGCATATATGACTTCCTTTAAACTGCTTCCCAGCTCCTCCTCTGGTCTCCTCCACCGCTTTGATCTCATTTGACTAATTATATTCACAGAGAACGGTGTTGACAAATTCATTTTGAAATCCATTAGTCCCGTGGCGTTGTTTAAACAATGTGCACGTTAATGTCCATTGCTTTAATACCCCCCGATTCACATTCTAATAGCTGTCTGATAAATCAGGTTATCTGCGACACCTTCTACACACCGTGAAGAGCGGAAATTAGAGAATTATTAACTATCCACGGTGTTCTTTCGTGTCCGGGTGTGTTAGGAAGAAGAGGAGAGGAGATGACAGAGCAGAGGAGGGAGAGAAAGAAGAGGGGGGGAGAAAAAAAAAAGCAACACTGGAGAGAGAGATGAGTTAAAGGAGACCAGAGGGAAAATCACAGCGATAATAAGGAACATGAGGAGCAGCATTACAGCAGCGGTAAATCTAGATGAAACTAAGACAAACACTAAAGAGGAAGGACGGAGGGCACAGTGTCAAACATACATCAGTTGAACAAGTAGCAGATCAATTAAATAACGAAGATTCTTTTGGTCACTTTATTATAATTACATCATCACTTGACTGCAAAGTCAAAGCAAGTAAAAAAATACACAAGTGAGGTTCCACCAGTCTGACTCAAGCAAATTAATTGATTTATGGACTTAGAGGCATTGGTAGGAAAAAATCGAAAGATGTTCAGCATCTGTTTTACTACCAACTGATGTTGCCAACCTTCCATGTTTCATTCTAAAGCATAAACAGAGAAGTTTAATGAAAAACCCACACATGTGGCAGCTGTAAATGACACGACATCATGTTGCTCACCTCTTTGACTGTGATCAAACATCAAATATTATTGGTAAACCGTTTGGCTCTGACAGAGGCACTACCCTGGCATAACTAAGTCTTTTACTCTTTAAAGCGAGCCTCTGAGCAGTAGAGGCAGAAATAGAAGGCTTTTAAATGGGTCTGATCTTTTTTATGCTTGTTTTCTTCACAGCAGTGGATTAGTGCAGTGCAGATTATCTGGACAAACTGAAGAAGACTCAAATTAAGAACAATAATTAAAGTAGAGAACAAAAACAGTTCTGCAAGGCTATACTCCCCGAAGTATGGTTCAAATACCAACGGCACTTTACGTGCCTCAAAAGTTGTCTTACCTGCTGCTTCTAGGGCTGTTTGATAGTGGGTAGAGCAAACCTGCTGACTCTCTAAATTCACACAAACTAAAAATCACTGGCAACTGCAGTATTACCCCTCAGTCTCCTAGTAGATACATCTATGGTATCAATTTCAAAATCCTACGTCACCTTGTTCTCAGGTTACTGCATTCACAGTATTTTCAGAAATCTTCTGACCTTGAGGTCAAGGTCACTGAAATTCAAATTTGTCCAAGATTTTAAGTAGATACACCTACGGTATAAATATGAAGCCCGTAAATCGACTAGTTCCACAGTAATTGCGTTCACAAACTGTCCACGCTGCCCACCCGTGTGCCTGTGATGAGAATTTCCCATGGGCAGTTACTGCTGAGAGGTAAAAATCGCCAAATACATCCAAACTTTGAGGATTTTTTACAAGACAGGGCAGGTTTGCAAAAAAACAACAAAAACAAACAAACAAGCAAACACAAAGAAAGACCAAAGAAAACTGCATATTTAACCACATTAATTTGCACTTAATTCCACCACAAACGAGACATCTTTCACAAAAACTAATGGGACCTGCACTTAGCCTGACTACAAAGCAGGCAACATTCACAAATCCAAAAAACCTACAATATATAGTTGTCACAATAAACACAGCAGCCTCTCCCCGGCACATTTTATTTCACAAATTGGTTTATTGTGCATTGCACTAAATTACTAAGCAACTGAAACAGCCTCACGTATGTTAACACAACAGTGGGAAACTAGTATTTGCTGAAACGCACCTCATTACAGTCACAGCTTGCTTTGCTGTATGGGGATTTCTCCAAAATATATGTTGATCTTAATTATTGATGGCCTGGAATAATAAGAACCCTCGTTTGCACGTATTGGTCTGTATCACTGTTACACAGAATAACATCATAGATGTGTGGCCGTGGAGATGGATGTCTGTTTGCTCCAAAACCGCAATACAATTTCAACAATTACAACTGCTTGTTGAATGTTTCAGTGTTCCACAAAGCCTCACTTGCCTATACCTAACTGCAACTGCTATCTATATAATCAGTAGCTCCTCCCACTACAAGAAATATCAGTTAAATACCAATTAAGTGTCACACTATCATATAGCAGTGCTTAAAAGGACTGATTTGGCTGTTCCTGGCATCCAAACAGGCCATTTGCAGTCTGGACAATATGAGAAACAAAAAAATCAAGTGCAAATATTAAAAGTAACATTTTTAATCAGGCTTACTTTAGGATTTCATATGTGACTTGGATGCAATAAAAACACAGCAAGATCGCAAGCAGTGTTTTCTGTTTAGAGGTCATGTACTTCAAATCAAATCAAATCAAATCAAATCACTTTTATTGTCACATCACATGTGCAGGCACACTGGCACAGCACATGCGAGTGAAATTCTTGTGTGCGAGCCCCACAAGCAACAGAGATGTGCAAACACAACAACACAAACGAGCAAAATACAAGAATGGCCAACCTGAAACTAATAAATATATGTACAATATATAATAGTGTATGCATTTCTGGATGTGTATACTAAATATTTTCCTACGTGTGTGTGTGTGTGTGTGTGTGTGTGTGTGTGTGTGTGTGTGTGTGTGTGTGTGTGTGTGTGTATACACATTTTTACAAATTAAATAGTAAAAAAAAAAAAAAAAAAAAAAAAAATAATAATAATAATAATAAAATATATAAAATATACAGAGCTGAATATGTGCAAAACAAGTGGCATTTATATACAGTGTGGAGTGCATAATGTTGAATACACATACAATACACATACAATAATGTTGTATACATAGTATACAGACCAATACTTCTCTGTGACTGCAGCTTTTCTGCAATATTTCAAAACTCAACTCTTTTCAGCCACCAGAAAAATGAAATTCCTTAAGCAAAAATCATTTGAGCAGCTGATCTGTTATGTTTAATACTTCTTAGAGTCCCAAAAACTCCACAGCAGTTTATATTATCACGAGGCATGATTTCACAACTCTGAAGGGCGATTTTTAATTTTGTTCTGGGAAAGCCTGACTCACAGACTAAACCTTAAATGTTTATTTACTTATTTATATTTTTTGTGCATTATTTTTGCTGGAACCTTGTGCATCAGCACAGGTGTCATGAAATAAATAAATTATAATTGTAAAAAAGTGCTTTAAACTAGTGCAATGCACACACAACTCTACTTCCAGGTTCCATTTTGGTTTCTGGGTCAGCAAAATACCTGGATTTTATTTTAGCTATGATGCTAACAAAGCTTACATAGAGGCCTTTATGTCCCTGGTGGGTTTTTTTAGTAGCAAAAGATCAATATAAAAAAAGCAGCAACTGCTAGCAGGTTTCTCATCCGAAGCTGCCTCACATCATTTTCTTTCACCCAGCTAATTATCGTTACCTCAAAAACTTTAGTTTTCCGGTTAATGTGATCTCTCTAAGCCACTGGCTGTTCTTATTGAAGCTCAGTAAGCTTGTAGCATGCAGCTTGAATTAAATTGTTTTCTGATAATTAAATATAAAAGTCAGTTTATTCCAGCTGCTAATGCTAGATTAGCTTGATTAATGTTTAACAAAATTCTTGACAAACAATGATTATTTCTCATCCAACAGCAGCAGTTGTTTATAATACTCTAAATTGGATTTATATTGGTTAAATTTCATAAAATACTATCTCAGCCGAAGTCCACAAGCCACAAGTACCACAACTGACACGCTGTTGCCTCTCCGCTCTCCCTCCTCCTCTCCTGATCTAAACTATCTGAAAATTTCTACTCCACCTCCGCTCTCGCCCCAATCTCCAGCCAAATCCTGACTGCGACCCCTGCTTCTCCTCCTCTTCCTGCTGTCCCAGTTTCCTCCTCCTCTGCCTCTAAACTGCATGTGGAACATGAGGAGAAAGTCTTTCGGTGTCACTATCCCTGCCTGTGGTGCCTGGTGGAGTGTGTGGATTAGACACATAGGCCTGATTAGCTGCTTGTTTACCTACCACCACCACCATCGCTATCACGACCACAGGGCTTCAAGGGCAACACCGGTGGATCATCTACCCACACACACACACACATACATCGACCCACACAAAAAACAGCTCATAGACACACTACGCTGAGCCCTTCTGGTGAGTGTCTGTGATGTGTGCGCCATCATGCCCCCGTTGAGTCGCCCACCATGGCACAGGGCTCTTAATTAAGAGGAGTGTGTGTGCATGTGTGTGTTCTTGGGGGGCGGAGCAGCTGGCAGGAGGCACTGGGGCCAGAGAACATCTGCAGGAGGCCGCAAAGCAACGCGCCTGCACGCGCACACATCTAAAAAAATAAAAAAATAAAATAAATTACACACAAACATGAGGCTATACACACGCTCAGTGGTTGATGACAACATGCATAACTACACACACTGTTGCCACTTGACAACTCACACCTCTGAGAACAGAAACGCAGAGCTACACACTTGCAGGCACGCCCGCAGACCCATTCCACACTGCCAGCGCCACTGCCACCGTACCAGTGGGACTGTCACCATAGCAACCCAGGACTGGTCATGTCACCCTGGTTTAGTGAGATGGGTGACAGCGAGAGAGATTGAGAGATAGGCAGGCGATAAAAAGAGCAAAAGACAAAGACGGAGAGCGAGGGGGCATTTAATACCCTCCACAATACTCGGCCTGAGTCTTGTTTTCGAAACAAAAGGCGAAAGAGAAAGAAAAGAAGAAAGACGGCGTGAAAGAATCCAAAGGCGTCTCATCTGAAAGTGAGGAGGTCAGCAGCTTAAAGGACTTCACACGCACCATACGACCCTCAGAAGTCAGCCTCCTTTTTATCTGTAAGTCGAGAGAAGCAGTGCGGTTGTGAAACAAACACATACAGTACACGCTTATACACACAGGTGATGTCATCATGATGATAGAAACTGGGAAGGCAGAGAAGGGGAATGGGATTTTGTCCTTGCTATGGGGCAAAGGCTACAGCTGAGGGTAGAGGATTAAAGGATCATATCAGCCTTAGTGAGTTTCCTTTATCTCCCGCTGTTATCTGTGTCAGGCCTTATAAGGAATTTTGTTTTACTGTTGACCTCCATGACTAGGTGTCATATTTATAGCCCGTGTGTTTTAGGACCATTTACATCGTAACCTACTAAAAATTACAGAGATGGAAAAGGTAGTGTATCAATAACACAAACGCAACAAAGTGGAAGAGGTGTGTGATGTAAGTGTCCACCAAAGAGATGCAAAGCACCAGAAGAGGAAAACACTGGAGGAATGACAGTATAAAGTTCCTAAAAAAACAAGAATAAAAGACTAACTGATATCATTTTCCATCTGAGGCACTCTTTTACATTAAACTTCTATGCTATTCTTCTATGATAGGTAAATGACACCAGAGAGAAGAATTACTGCTATCAAATACATATCTTACCGTGTTTAAATCCTAATCTTTGCATAGCAGAACGAAATGTGTGTTGATTACCATTTTACTTTCTTTTTTGTAAAATTCTGGCTGGTAGCATCATTTCAGTTAAGCTCAGTTCAATTAAACACAGTTCAATTTAATTCAATTCAGTTTTATTTCTGTAGTGCCAACCCTGGAGGTGCTTTATATTGCAAGACCCTACAATAATAGAGAGAAAACCCCAGGAATAAGATGACTTTGGTGGGAAATTATCTGGGGGAAGGGAGACTGGACAAAAACACACTGTGGAAGAGAGCCAGAGATTAATAATAAGCAATGATTAAATGCAGAGTGGTGTGTAAACACATAGTGACTGAACAAAAAAATACACTGTGCATCATGCAAAGCATGCAGCAGCTAACGGATCAGTGTCCCCTGATCCACACCTGATTATAAACGTTATCTAAAAGAAAAGTTTTAAGCTTTATCTTAAAGTTGTGAGGGTGTCTGTCTCCTGAATCCAAGCTGGGAACTGGTTCCATAGAGGAGGGGCCTGAAAGCTGACGACTTCCTCCCATTTTACATTGATATATCCTAGGAACCACAAGTAAACCAACAGACTGAGACAAAAGTGCTCTGTAGTGGTGATATGATACTATGAGATCTTTAAGATAAGATAAGATAAGGGGCTGACTATAATGTCAATGAGAGGAGAATGACGTTAAATTTGAATCTGGATTTAACAGGAAGCCAAAGAACAGAAGCCAATATGGGAGAAATACGGTCTATCTTTCCTAGTATGTTTGTTGCAGTGTTTTGGATCAAGTGAAAGCTTTTCAGGGAGTTCTTAGGACAACCTGATAATAATGAATTACTGTAGTCCAGCCTTGAAGTAATAAATGCATGAGCTAGTTTTTCAGTGTCACTCTATGGGATCCTTTTTTTTTTTTTAAACTTTGTGCAGAGCACATGGAAGACGGAGGCGCAAACAGGTGGGAAAAATTCAAAGCGAGTCGTGCAAAGTGAGTTGTTGCTACTTTGGTGAGAAAAAAACGTGTCTTTGCAGTGAGAAGAGACATCAGAATCACACCAGTTTCTTTTGCCACTTTTGTGATTTTTACCAGCAGAGCAATCTATTTACATGAAGAAATGAGAGAATAATGCAAATAATAAGACTAAAACAACCTAATTCATCACCCCCAGCCATTTAAATCTGTGTAAGGAATGTAAAGACCACGTTTGAAGCAAGAACGGCATTAAAGTACCGTGCATCTATTAATTAGAGTGATTCCTACACTACCTGTTGTTCACAGCTGCTTTGTACCGAGTGAAAAGCTTTGCCTTCACTTCATTAAATCCTTGCAGCCGTCTGCAGCAGTAGCACACAAATGTTGATAAATCTGCACCCTCTGATTTAAGAAGTGCCGCTCCAGAGTGCATTGCTATTACACACGGCTGTCCACTGTGTTACCTTTAATTATATCATATTCAAATGACACCAGGCTGCTACAAAGGAACCCCCACTGAACACTGCACACATCAGACTTCTCCCTAATGACTCAGTATTGTTCAGTTTATGTGGGAGAAGTCAGATTACAGTGGCTCATCAGTCCTGTGTGTCATTGCCTCCTTTCCAGTGTTCTTTTCAGCAAAAGCAGCATCTCTTGTTTTATTCTAAAAATGCATTATGATGCAAAAACTGCTGCCACACTGTAGTGTATGAGGTGACCATCAATTTATGTGAGATAAAGCGAAAATGAAACTCAATAGCTCAGATTGATGCAGTCATATAAATGGCTTTATCAACGCTTTATATCATTTATTTCAGTGGTGATTAGTTAAATAAAGCTGCCACCATCTGGCTCTGGTTGCAGCTTGGAGGTGTTGTGTATTCAGGTTGTGCCACTCTGCACCATTTAGACAACAATACAGAGAAAGAGGAGAAGCCTCTTTCCATTTGTTGGACTGCTTTCTTCAGCTGTCATTGTGATTGGCACAGCTGTTTCAGAGTGATGTGACAAGTGATGCTACCGGCTAAGTAAATTTATTAATCACCATAACCCTGATTTATTTTCCACACTGTCATTTTGCACTCTGTCTGCTGCTAGACCTGTATAAACCCATATAGCAGCTGCACTCGACACTTGCTGCTTTCAGCCTGTTGTCTCACTTGTAGGGAGTTGAGTCTAATTGCAAATCTGCTGGATTTCTGCAGGTTTGAGTCCCATGCTTCTCGTTTTGCCCACTTTTCCTGTTTCCATGCGAACAATTTGTTGCATGCAATGAAAGTAGCAAGCAGTATCATAGTCAGTCTGGGTGGGGGGCTTCCAATAGTCATCAATGAAGACAAAGAGGAGCGAAAAGCTTTTGTTTTTCTTGCTGCAAAGTCAATATTTACCATAAAAGGCTAGCATTCCGCTAATGCGTGCTGATTGTTTGTCAAGTCAAGTCAAGTCAAGTTGGCTTTATTGTCACTTCAACCATATACAGTTTAACAGTACACAGTGAGGCGAAACAACGTTCCTCCAGGAACCAAGGTGCTACATGCAACATAAATTTACAACATAATTTAACAGAAAAACTCTAAACTAGCTAACTAAGAGGCCTAGTTAGCTGGCTAGCAGAGACAAGACAGACTGACCTAACATAAATTGCAACATAAATTAACAAAAAACTATCTAACTATCTAAGGATGACTTTTTTTGTTATCAGACAGCAGACAACAAAGTGCACGTGCAAATGTGCAAACAAGAGCAGCAAGTGACAGTGTGACAAAAAAAAAAAACCACAACGTAACATAATAATAAGGTTTTGTGATGATGAGTTGAGGTAGTGGAGGAACAGTAAACATTCCTTAGTGTAGCAGCAAAAATTAGGAAGTGCAGAAGTTAGTGCAAAAAGTCCAGTAATAATATTGTGCAAAAGAGCATTTACAGGTTGGTGTATACGATGGTTTGGTGGTGTAGGTCAGTGTGTTTGCGCTTGTGTTGATTAGTCAGTCCAGTCTCAATGTTTTGAGGTAGTTGAGTTAAGCTGAGTGATAATGTTAGTGTGTGTGTGTGTGTGCGTGTTTATCAGTCAGTCCCTTTTTGCTGAGGAGACGGATGGCTTGTGGAAAAAAGCTGTTGCACAGTCTGGATGTGTGTGCCCGAATGCTTCGGTACCTTTTTCCAGATGGCAGGAGTGTGAAGAGTGTGTGAGAGGGGTGTGTCCGATCAGCCACAATGCTGGTGGCTTTGCGAATGCATCGTGTGGTGTAGATGTCCTCAATAGAGGGGAGAGAGACCCCGATGATCTTCTCTGCTGTTCCCACTATCCAGTGTAGGGTCTTGCGGTCTGATATGGCACAGTTCCCAAACCAGACAGTGATGCAGCCACTCAGGATGCTCTCGATAGTTCCTCTATAGAAGGTGGTCAGGATCGGTGGTGGAAGCCGAGCCTTTCTCAGTCTTCTCAGAAAGAAGAGACGCTGTTGGGCTTACTTGTGCAGGGAGCTGGTGTTGAGGGACCAGCCAAGGTCCTTCTCCAGGTGGACGCCCAGGAATTTGGTGCTGTCGACGATCTCCACAGAGGAGCCGTTGATGCTCGGCGGTGAGTGGTCGCCTCGTGTCCTCCTAAAGTCAACAACCATCTCTTTTGTCTTGTCAACATTCAGAGACAGGTTGTTGTCTTTACACCAGTCCGTTAGTCTCTGCACTTCCTCTCTGTACGCTGACTCGTCGTTCTTGCTAATGAGACCCACCACGGTCGTGTCATCAGCGAACTTAATGATGTGATTTGAACTGTGTGTTGCTACACAGTCATGAGTCAGCAGTGTGAACAGCAGAGGACTGAGCACACAGCCTTGTGGGGTCCCAGTGCTCAGTGTGGTGGTGCTGGAGGTGCAGTTCCCGATCCGTACTGACTGAGGCCTTCCGGTCAGAAAGTCCAGGATCCAGTTATCCGGTTATGGCGGTATGCAAATTGCAGTGGGTCCAGTGAGGGGGGCAGCAGGGTCTTGATGTGTCTCATGACGAGCCGTTCGAAGCACTTCATGATGGTGGGTGTAAGTGCAACAGGACGGTAGTCGTTGAGACAGGACACAGAAGACTTCTTGGGCACGGGGACGATGGTGGTGGCCTTGAGGCACGTGGGAATGACGGCACTGCTCAGAGAGATGTTGAAGATGTCGGTGAGAACATCTGCCAGCTGATCAGCACATTCTCTGAGCACTCTGCCTGGGATGTTGTCTGGTCCAGCAGCTTTACATGGATTGACTCTGCGTAGAGTTTTCCTCACCTCAGCTGTAGTGAGACACCTGGTCGTTCGGAGGAGGGGTGGTCTTCCTCGCCGCCACGTCATTCTGCCTGTCGAACCGAGCGTAGAAGTTGTTCAGCGCATCTGGGAGGGAGCCGTCACTGTCACAGGCAGGTGATGTCGTCCTGTAGTTAGTGATGGCTTGTAAGCCCTGCCACATGCGCCGTGTGTCGCCGCTGTCCTTGAAGTGGTTGTGGATTCTCTGGGCGTGTGCGCGCTTCGCCTCTCTGATGGCCCGAGAAAGTTCGGCCCTAGCTCTTCTAAGCGCCAAGGTTAAGGTTTGTTCTTTTTTTTTCTTTTCTTTCTTATTATAACAGAATCTCCATGTGGTGGAATAGAAGTACCCGGGCATCCGCATCAGCAACAAACTAGCAGATGAACACAGGGGGCTGTGTAAAAAAAAAAGGGGAGCTGCTGAGGGAGCAGCATCTGAATAAAGAAGGCTTGCCCAGTGATTGTGATTGCAGGCTGGACACTGTTGAAGAAGTGGTGTAGAGGAAGTGACTGACCAAACCTTGAACATAGATATTGACTGACTACTGACAACACACTGCAACACTTTATTGGAGATGCAGCAGAGCACTTCAGTGAAGGTTTCTTTAACAAACACACAGTAGCTGTATTAGCAAAAATACCAAAACTTTCAGGATAAGAGGTTGACTCCTAAGCCAAGCTGGTGATGGATGAGTGTGTCAGAATTGTATGATGTATAGGAGAAGGTACAACTTGATCTCTGGACAAAGCTAATGCAACGTTCCATGTGTTTAGACAGGAGTAAAGCTTACGACTTCAATAAGCTACAGTGCCCACCCACCCAGAACAGTCTCCAATTTTGCTGTAGTTTTATTTGAATGAAGAGAGACAGAATATTAACCAAAAATACAGAAAAAACACATTAGATAATAGTTTTACATTGATTTACAGATAATTGAGTGAAATAAGTATTTGATGACATAAGTATGACGTAGTACTTGGTGGAGCAACTCTTGTTGTTAAGCAGAGCAGTTGGTCACCAGGTTTGCACACATCCCAGGAGGGATTTGCTGCTTGGTAACTGAAAGCCTAGCGAGCTCCACAGTCTGAGGTTGGCTAGTGCACTCCACAAGCTTAATGTTCTTCTTTAGCTATTCCTTTATTGCTTTGGTGGTTTGTTTTGGGTTAGCCACGACCCATCTTCAGTGTTCTGGCTGTTCTACAAGATTTTGCAGTATATGGCTTCATCCATTGGCCCCATTGGCCCCTTATTGCAGTGAATTTGTAACCTTAGCAAAAAAACAACCTGACCACCATGTTCTTCGGATCGTACTCATCATTTCTCATTTTGAAACACGGTGGGTTAAGTTGATGCCAAAAAGCTAATTTTGGTTTCATCTGACCACAGCACTTTCCTCCAAGCCTTCTCTGAATCTTTTACGTCACTGGCAAACTTAATACGAGCCTGTACTTGTAGCTTTTTTGAGCACTCCATTACAGTGAAGTGTGTTACTAATGGTGTTCTTGGTGACAGTGGTCACAACTGCTCTCACATCATTACCTTTCCACTGATCCACCATCTTTCCATGATCATCCTCACCCCCATGACGCAGGATCTTACATGGAACTTCAGACCGAAAGCAATTGATGTTCATTTTATATTTCATTTTTCATTTCTGAATAATCACTAAAACAGTTGCCACCTTGTCACCGAGCTTCGTACTAAAGATTCACACGCACAGCCTTGTGCAGGTCTGCAATCTTGTCCCTGATGTTCTTTGACAGCTCTTTGATCTTGTCAATGGTAGTGGAGAGGTTAGAATGAAAGAAACTGATTCTGTGGACAGGTGTGCTTTATACATTTATACTTATACTTTATACTTCCTGGCTGGCTGTTTGGCTGGCTGGCTGGCTGGTTGGTTGGTTGATTGCAATCTGTGCACCACATAGGTACACAGATAATCTGTGAAAATCAGAATTTCTAGGTTGTAGGAGATCAAATAGACATGCAAATCAATTTATATCTTTTATATTTTAGTAATATTCTGGTTCTCTCCATTAAAATCAAACCACCATAAAAATTGGAGACTGTTCATTTCTTGGGAAGTGAGCAAACTTACAAATTCAGCAGGGGATCAAATAATTATTTGATCAGCTCATCTCAATTCATAATTGAGGAACACCAGTACTGGCATTAACACTGGAGCATCGCACAGTAAAAAAGACCTCACACTTTCTTTCCAGTGGCAAAACAAATGTTCACATGAGCAACAGCTTTACGTTTCCCTGAAAGATGAAACGAGACACCTACCAATCATCTAGCCCGTGGCCTCGTTTGTTTACAGTAAATGTACTAGGGTATCACTATTAATGGTATAATGATCTTTAAAGACGCGAATCTAAGCCCCCTTTAAATCATCGTGTGTTTGTGCTTTCTGTACGGGCATTTCATCACTGCGTTATATAATGGGGTGGGAGGGGGGTTCGCTTATTAGCTGCTGAAGCTGATTTGCCTAAGGACAAAAAAAATTCATGTACTAACTATTAAAGATCACATCATAACAACAGCATGTATGTGGAACTGCCTTAGGGCGTTTTGGAGGTTTAAGGTGGCGATCTTTACATTTCATAAGAGGACGACAGTCAGTACTGAAGAAGCAGGGTTGATGTAAAGCGTTCTTTGGCTTCCATGGGAAGAAGGTCAATACCAGTACAATCCCTTGGGTTTCAAACTGTCTGCACATGAAACGGGAAATGGTGCATAACAAAGCCAAGGACGCACACAAACACAGAGACATACATGCATCAGTGATTCTGACTGTTCTAGTTTGTGTGTGGTACAATAGATACGTTTGATTTTTTTTTTTTATATGCATACATGGATGTGTGTAAGAGGGATTTAATGATGCAACATTTAGACATGTTCATTCATCAATATTTGTGCTCCATGGACTTTTTTTATGCAGTATTGATCTGCAGTGAGAGCATAGAGTATGCATGCTTGACCCTTTACCCCAGACCCCAATAAAATCATAGGGCTTCATAATAAACAATGTGCTCCTCAGTTTGAACTGGCTGGCTGAGCAGTTATTGAACTGGAATGGAAAGCTACACCAGTCCAGACCAATATGACACAGAGTGACTGTTTACTGCTACTGAGCTCATTTCACGTCCAATAAGAAGCTTCAAACTGTTTGAAGTAATTGAACGCGATCACTTCAACATGATAAAGATGATTTTTAAGATTTATACTTATAGTTATGTATGAAAATAAACAATACTCCAAAAGTCTTTTTGCAGAGCATTTTTTCTAATTGATGTTCATCTCTCACATTTTGGATATAAAATGTTATTGCTTCATCATTTTAGTCTATTATACATTGTTGGAAACCACTAAATTCTAATCAATTCATCCTTGAGTCCATGTGGACGTTTGAGTCAGATGTAATTAAACTCCATCAAGGTGTTCTGTTCACAAGAACTAGACCAGCATGATGTAACTGTAAATTTTGCCCAACAAAATCAAATCAGTTCATTTTCATCCCCAAATG
Source organism: Rhamphochromis longiceps (assembly GCF_057381845.1). Classification (NCBI taxonomy): domain Eukaryota; kingdom Metazoa; phylum Chordata; class Actinopteri; order Cichliformes; family Cichlidae; genus Rhamphochromis; species Rhamphochromis longiceps. The sequence goes on from NC_140567.1 coordinate 17,878,522, forward strand.
AATGTTACTAACATTACTGGCACAGATTATAAACAACAACAAAATAAACTATCACAGCTATGCAGATGACACACAAATATATATCACAATGTCACCAGGAGACCGAGGCCCTGTACAGGCTCTTGGTAAATGCATTGAGGAAATCAATGACTGGTTGTGCCACAATTTTCTCCAGCTAAACAAAAACAAAACTGAGGTAATAGTCTTTGGCGCCAAAGAAAAACGATTACAGGTCACCAGAGAACTTCAATCTATACATCTAAAAACCACAAACCAGGCGAGAAATTTGGGTGTAGTGATGGATGCAGACCTAAACTTAGAAAAACACATTAAGACAATAACAAAGTCAGCTTACTATCACCTCAAGAATATATCTAGGATAAAAGACCTGATGTCTCAACAGGACCTGGAAAAACTAGTCCATGCATTCATCTTTAGTAGGCTTGATTACTGTAACAGCATCTTTACAGGTCTACCTAAAAAATCAGTCAGACAACTACAGCTCATTCAGAACTCTGCTGCTCGAGTCCTCACTAAGACCAAAAAAGTGGACCACATCAGTCCAGCTCTGAGGTCCTTACACTGGCTGCCTGTCCGTCAGAGGATAGACTTTAAAGTTCTGATGCTGGCCTATAAAGCTCTGAATGGTTTAGGACCAAAATACATCAATGACCTCCTGACCCAGTATGAACCATCCAGATCCCTCAGGTCATCTGGATCCGGTCTTTTATCAGTTCCCAGAGTCAGAACCAGACACGGAGAAGCTGCATTCAGCTTTTATGCTCCTTATATCTGGAACAAACTCCCAGAAAGCCTCAGATCAGCTGAAACACTCAGTTTATTTAAATCCAGGTTGAAGACTCACCTGTTCTCAGCTGCATTTGAATAAAGCACCAAATCCACACTTTAAGCTTAAATTTCAAAACTTACATTTAACTACTGATTTTATCTACTGTTCTGATTTTATCTGTTTTGATTTTATATACTGTTGTTTGTTTGTTTGTTTGTTTGTTAATTAGTTAGTTAGTTTATTTGCTTGTTTTAATCAATTTTAAATCATGCTTTTTATTTGTTCTTGTTTCTAATGTCTCTGTAAAGCACTCTGAATCACCTTGTTGTTGAATTGTGCTATACAAATAAACTTGCCTTGCCTTGCCTAACAAATTTGAAGAAATTCTTTCAAATCATTGTTGAGAAAAAACACATAATGGCTTCAGAGCAATGGGATACAAAGTGAAATGATTATCCCAGAGCCCAGATTTTTGGAGTGGGACTGATTCTTGTGAAGAACAACTGAGCTACATGGTTTTTGGAGTACATTCACTCCAAAAGTGAAAGTGGATACAGTCAAATTCGACATATTAGGTTGCAATAAATACAAAATAAAATGGGATTTCTCAAAAACAAAGATAAATCATTTAAAGGTGATCACACTGACACAAGTTTAAAATGTTTTTAAACTAGCCATGGACGTGTTATAGGACTGATAACTTTGTTTATTAATGGATGCTTTGGTCACTAGCCAGAAAGTAAAAAGGATGTAAGCAGTGCACTAACAAAATATCATTACAAGATGTTTGTGCTAGCATACAGCTCTTAATTTAATTAATTGTCTATGTATTCAAAAAATTTAAGTCTAATATTTGCTCTCCTTTTAGTCTTGCTCTTTACAGTTGAGAGTAAGTGTAGAAAAGGCTTCTTAAATCTCGGTGGATCTGTTATTTTGAGTGACAAAGAGCGTTGTATGTTTGTTCATTCGTTACCAGCCGCTCTTCCCCATGTGAAATAAAACCTGATTACATGGATATAAAACAGATCCTGCTTAGAAAATCTGACTCAGGCTTACAAAAAGGAGTAACTTTTTTCAATATATGCCAACCAGAGTGCTGTTCTGGGTGACAATGGGTGTCAAAATATCTCGTTGTTTACATGCTGTTATTTTTTAATTTCTGCCAAGCCTGTAAAATTGTAAGAAACTGTTCAAGCTCACTGTGTGCATGATCTCCTGCACAGGTGTGCGTGCGTTTTCCACAGCGGCGTGCAGCACTGACACATATACAGCAAGTACACAAGAAAGGCTGCTGTTAAAGTAGAGCAGGAAAAGCCAAACTTTTACAGTAGCGGGATGTCACCACAGGATTGCACCTGCACTGTGTTTCTATTTGATTACATTCTTTGTGTGTACCCGAACACATCAGATGGTTGCTGGCGTGTTTTGGGAGCTGGCAGGGAAAAGAAAAAGTGATTGTTCAGGTTTCCCCTAAACAAGTGATTCCATTTTCCAAAAGCAGTCAGCATGCACTTCATGTTTTAGATTTCAACACAGAGATGCTGGGTTTGATGTCCAGCTGCATTCGTGTATTTGCGGAGGTCAGTTGCAGGAAGCTTGTAGCTGCCCTTACCTGGTCCCCGTACAAGGAAGAAAGTCAAAAATGGCACTTCATGTGCAGCACAAATAAAGCAATGGTCTGAATTTGTGAAGATTTCGCAGAGAAGAAAATCTGTTTTGTTGCCTCTGATTAACCAACACAGCTAGGACGAAGATATAAACATGCTATGATTAATGCAGGAACTCTGACATAGAAGATCGTAATAAGGACATAATCTGTGTGCACATGCTTACTTGTGTGCGTGTGAGTAATAGATAAAAGAAAACAGTGATTACAGCCAAATTCAGCATTAATGATGGTCTGACATCAGCTGTAGCTGTGGGATCAAATATTCCGCCTGCTAAATAATGTAGCGTAAGGGGCCAATGACAGTCCCATATGGACCAGAGAAGGCACTGTTGGATGCCTAATGTATAGCAGGTACTGTAAGTATGTCAGCAACTGCTGTTAAATACTGCTGGAGGAAGGATCACTGCCAGTTCTATACAGTATTTATATGTGTGTGTGCGTTCGCAGATTTGAGGGTCCCTGAGTGTGAGCATGCACATGAACAGGCTTGTGTTGTGTTTGTGATTATGTCGCCAATGTGTGTCACTCATCAATAATGTACAGCTCTTGGTTCTCTCCTCTTCAAAGCTAGTGATGCTCTAGTGTTCCACATAATTAATTCTCCCTGAAACACACAAACACATGTGGGTGCACACACACGCACAGAGCTAAACACAGCTGAGGAAACAGCAGACATGTACACAAATAAACGAGCGTGACTTCTAAGAGGTCACTGAAAATTCGAGCCAAATAATTGGCTCCAACATATAACACATTTTAATCTATATTACACTAAGGATTTTTTTTACTCTAATCTCAGTTCAACAACAATATCTTTAAGATATTAAATGGCTGGAGAAATGTGTATATGATACTAGAAACAGAACTGAAAACTAAATCTCTACCCACCTCTTCTGTACAAACAAACAGATTTTAAAGTAAATGTTTATTGCTAATAGATCTGAAGAATAATTTGGATTTACTCATTTGATCTGAATGTTTTACAAACTTTTAGCTATCTAGCTCCTAGTTTGCAAGTAGCACAGCAATACCTTGAGTTACTTGTATAATGGCACATTTGAATTCACTGATTTTCCTTTATTTATTTTATTATTAACAATAAACTTCATGAAAGTCCAACGCCAGCAATGAAATCCTGTATTGTATTGTGTAGCCTGATATGTTCTGTTCTCTGTGCCACAGTTATCCAAACAGTTATGCAAAACATCAATGGGACACACTGTTGCACTCGATGGAACATTCCTTTATTGCAATGAGCGTGGATACTGTAGCTGATTTTGCCACAGTCGCAAGTACCCCTTCCTGCTGCAGTGAATACTATTGGGACACAAAATTCACAGCTGAAAATAGTCCTTTGATGGATGCGCTATTTATTCCTGTTTGAGTCCTGTTTGCTCAGAAATGAAAATGATTTACTCAAACTAAAGTTTGTCATGTATTTTTGAAGCTTTTATGTTCTACAGGATTAGTGGACAGACAGCGTAATTAAGTCAGAAACTACTGAGAGCAGGACCAGTGCATTGTTGCATTGGTTCTTTTCCATGGAGTTGCTTGACAATACCAAAAATATTAGAGTCTGACTGATACAGTTTTGAAGACTGATAGTGATCACCAAATACACTAATATTTGGTAATTTAAAAATTCAATATTCCAATAAATCTGTCAGACAACATTTTATATTTCCAAACATAAACAGATTTTCATAATATTTGTAGTTTATTTACTTGGTTATGCTCTGCTCTAATCTCTTCGGATCAACCAGCGATTTTCCAAACTCATATCTCCAACTGGGAAATTGCAAAATACCCCCTAGTGGCCAAATTAAACAACGTCACCACCAGTAACATTGTTGAAGGGTGTTTCTCCTACCTCCCAATGACATACCAGTGAGGCTCTAAAAAGTTAATCACTAATCTTATTCTTTAAAGTGGACCTATTTAACCTTTGCTCAGTTTCTGTTCTATGCACACTGCTTAAAAATGTCAAAGGAACACTGTACAAAAACACACACACACACATATACATATATATGTATAGAATCAAGTCAGTTCAAATTGCGACATATTGATCTGGTCAGTTAAGTGGAGGATGGGGTTGTTAATCAGTTTCAGTTGTTTGTGTGTTAATCAAATTAACATAAGGTGCACTAGAGGGGCAACAATGAGAGTGATGATCTGGTCCAGGTCTGGGAGGAGATCTCCCAGTACACCCTCCAATTTCTCATCAGGAGCATGTCCCAGTGTTGTCAGGCATGCATACAAGCACGTGGGGGCTATACAAACAACTGAGTGCCATTTAAGTTGCTACAGTGAAATTTCTGCAAAATGGGTTTCTGCATCTTTTTTTTTCCACTGATTTTTGGGGCGTCTTAAATTTAACCCTTTGCAATTTGACCATTTTCATTCATTTAAAATTCTGTGGGATGGTGAAATTATACGTTAAGCTGGGTGTTAAAAAAACAAGCCTCATCTCCTAATGCATGTAGCTGTCCAAGCCTACACAGGTGTGTAGAACATTTTCTGGTCTGTCTCCAAACTCTCTCTACCACAAGAGGACTCAGCCTGAAGACACATTTAGACAGCACTCTGGCCCAGAGATTCATCTCCCTGAGTTTATCAAGCTTTACACGCTTCTCATTTTTAATAAACCAAACATTATGCTTCCCAATGGTGTGGTCTTTGTTGTAAAGAAAAAAGAAAAGGTTCGAATGCAGGGCTTGAACATGATTCATTTATGCATTTGTTGTTGTTTTAATCCATAAGTAACAAGTATTCTCTTTTTTTCTGAGTGAGTGGTGCATCCTCCTTACTCTCAGTCTCATGCTGTCCAATCTGAAATTCATCACTGGATGGCTGAACCACAATGAAGAAAAGACTATATGTATTCTATTCCATAAAAAAAAAAAAAAAAACCACTGTATGCTAACCAACAGCAGTCATAACTTAATATAACAATATTAAGTTATGACTGCTGTTGGTTAGCATACAGTGGGTTTTTTTTAAATATTTTTTTATTGAGCGTTAAGAATGTAATACAAAGATAAACATGTAACAAAGTCACAGTGCTCCTTTTTATATGTGTACGTCACCCCAAGAACATATTGGACACCAATCCAGAGAGAAAGAAAAAAAAAGAATAAAATAAATTTAAATGAGGTACATCAAAATTCACCATATTTAAAGATGTGCACTTAAAAGGCAATAGTTTGCACAAAATTAATCGCCATCACAACAATAAGGGTATACGGTAGCTGCCAAGCAAGTATCAGATGGGAATGGTTTTAATTTTCTCTAAATGTTTTAGCAATGTATCCCAAACGGCAAAGAATCTCTCCTTCGACCCCTTGAGAGTATACTTTATTTTTTCTGGCTGTATAAATTGTGTCAGGTCACTGAACCACAGAGCCACTTTGGGTGGCTTTTGTGACTTCCAATACAATAATATCCTTCTGCGCGCAAGCAGTGTAGTGAAAGCGATTATGTTTTTGTAACTTTTCCTTAATGTTCTATGTCCTCTGTCTGTAGCACCAAATATACCCATAACTACACTGGGTTGAAGATCGACATTCAATGCTTCAGACAGTGTTTTGAAAATTGTTGACTGGTAGGCTTTTAAAGTTGGACATGACCAAAACATATGTGTTAAATCTGCAGAAGGATTTCTACATCTCTCACAGCTTGTATCTATTTTTGGAAATATTTTGGACAGTCTCGCCTTAAAGTAATGAATGCGGTGAAGAATCTTGAACTGTATGATGTTTAATTTAGCACAAGAAGTGCTGTTGTTTACCCCCAGCTCCTTCTCCCAGTCCGCTCTGATCTTTGCCATTGTTATATTCTTAAAGTAGGCTATACAATTGCTAATTCTTGAGATACGACCTTTAGGCTTAAATGTGAGTTTCAACAGATCATCAACACCAGGAAATGGTGTTATATTTGGAAAGTTGGGGTTATACTGCTGAAGGAAGTGGCGAACTTGGAAGTTTCTAAATAAGCTGGGCCGAGGGAGGTCAAATTTTTGTGACAAATCCTGAAAACCTGCCAAGACACCGTCATTGTACATGTCAGGAAAACTGTGGATGTCTCAGAGTATAGTCTGGCGGGAGGGAAAAGGTGATTATTATGAATAGGGCTCAAATGGAGAAGATTTTAAACCCAAAGTTCTTTCGAAATTGAGCCCATATTGTGAGGGTGTTAATAACTAATAACTGCTGCCGTGAGGAGATTGGAAGGCTGGAGGTGACCAAGGCTCTAAGGGAGGGAATCTTCATCTGGGGTGTGGAGCCAATAAATGATCTTTTGAACATTTGAGGCCCAACATTTGTGCATACAGTGTTTTAAAATAGCAAATTAACAGTAGCAGCTCGCTCTGGCTGTGGCAACATGTCAAGGAGGCAGGTAAGGCTGGTTAACACTTGCTGTTAACACTAAACCTTGAATATTTTGCTTATTTCTCTACCCTCATAAACATGAAGCAATAATTTGGACTAAAATTGAAAACTGAAATAATTAATCATGAAGGAAAATATGTTTGATATAATGATGTAAACAGAATGTATACCAACCAAGTAAATTTCATTCTAACTAATTTAACATTTTATACTGTAACAAAATTAATTGGAAATTTTACATGTTATCCAATTATTTTTTAAGAGTAAAGACTTAACTACACTTCACTGTGGTATGAAAACTATTGTACTATACTATACTAGTACAAAACTATTGTACACGAGTCTGTTTATATTAATGACTAATTACCAAACAGCAGGGTTCTATCTACGTACAATCACATATTGCAGTTGTTTGCCAAACACTTACCGCAATTCGAACCCCTGCTGAAGCAACTTTTACAATTTGAGGGCTCTAGCTCTAATATGCTCACACCATGGATGGGTAGTTTTGAACAAAAAGCCCCGCCCACCATCTATCTTCTTCTGTTTTACCAGATGAAAGCCAATCAGAAGACATTATCTTAAAGCAAGCTGAAAGGAGCTAAAACAACTCGTTTCAGACGGTGGATAACCTGAATGGGTCAGTATAAGACAAATAAAGATTACTCTGAATGGTGAATTGAGGAAAGTTACTCCAGCGGAGACCAAGAAGAAAAAAAAAACAGAACTGGAAAGGCAGAAAGGGTCAACCTTAAGTTTTTTTTTTCTGGCACACTGACTGAAAATACCCGGGTGACTCATTGTGTATAAAAATGTGAAGCTTTTATTCCATATTCCCTCCTACAGGCAGCATGTAAATGCAGAAGATGTGATGTAATGCAGCACAAATGTAAAAGCAAACACAGAAACACTAAAATAAGGGGAAAAAAAACCCACAACACTTAAAGTCGTTTGTAGATAATGACAACTGGAGACACGAAAACCAGTGAACTGATTTTTTTTTTTAATTAAAGATCGCAAATTGATGGAATCTAATCGAATGGTGTTATACACAAGTCTCACTCTTCTAAACTCATTTACAGTTTACAGAACACACAGTAAAGTGAGGTGATATCACAAACTCTAATGCTCTGGTGTTTCAGTTCAATTGTTTTTTAAAATTTTCTTTTTATATTATTTCTTTTTTGGGGTGATGGATTTTGGCTTTAAGACCATTTTTCTTTTTTTTTCTTTCATAATCAGCAAACCCAGATGAATACAGAAGCTGACAGATAGGGAAGATAATCATCATGATCATTTTTCAAGGAAAAAGTAAATGGCTAATAAATAATCGAGCAATGACGGCCTTAACGATAGTAATTTTTTTGTGTGTCTCATTGGATTTTTCTCTTCTGTGCTTTTTATTGAAATGGATTAAAATAGTCAGACTTTCAGGGCCGAAGGATCTATTTTCTGACAACTGCGTGCTTTGAAATCGTGCTGCTGTGAGAGATGAGTACAATACACACAGACAGACATGAAGAAACACATCTGTGCGCACACACACACACACACACACACACACACACACACACACACACACACACACACACACACACACACACACACATACATAAGAAGTGAGTGGTGTTGATGCCAGCTTGGAGTGATGGTAATATCACAGACTGGAGGAGCTGCTAATGAACAGCGCGAATGGGAAGAAAGGCTCCAGCTCAATCCACTAATTGCCTTAAAAGCTTTTCGTACAATTTACCCTGTCAACAGAGATGGTGGTAGTTGTGTGTGTGTGTGTGTGTGTGTGTAGGTGAGTCTGTGTGGGTGGGATGTGGGATAAGAAAAAGAGATAATTCTGAGAAAACATATTGTAAGAAAGCGAGGAAGAAATACACAATGGTTTTACACCTACGCAGACCCAATCAGACACGCGGTCTCACACATACACCGAGACGTCATATTTAGTCCAAGCCAGCAGCTTCAGCTACAGCCAGACATTTCACTTCCTTCAAAGGAGACGTACACACAGACACACACACTCTGATCACTCATTCCAACATACGCAAATCCAGCTACTGCACATATATACAGCCACATGTTTTACACACACGAGAGACACACTCGCTTCTGACTGCGGGCAGCACAGCACAGAGCGCTGCAGCAGGCCCTGGCCCTCATTAAAGTAAAAAGCCTGCTGAGTGTTTTAAGCAGCATTAAGGCAACAGCAGAGTCGTAAATACAGACAGCTCTCCTCCATGCTCTCCAGCACGGCTCCCTGGCCTATTGTTCGTAGCTGCTCAAGGACCATGATGACACAGAGTACAGCACTGAAAAGTCTGCGCGCCTTCTCAGTATCACAAGACTTAAATAAAACCAAGCTGTCAAAGTCAACTTAAACAACTTTTACTTTTCTACATTCACGAAAGAAAAAGGAGAGAAATTTGAAAACAACTAGGAGCAGGATTTGCTCTGTTGTACTACATGATGCATTCTGTATTCGTTTGGAAGATGAGCAAATTACTCAACACTCACACGTTACTAATTACTTCCAGTATGCCGCATTTCATTAAACAGACATTTTAGTGCATTCTGTCCATGTAAAGGCACCTGAAACTATTTGGTTCAAGGGGAAAACACAGTCACAACTAGGGTTGCCAACTCCCTGAAAAATAAATAAGGGACACCTCGTGGCCAGGGCCGGGCGACCCAGTTGTCTTCACCCTTCCCAGTGTGGTGAATTTTCTAGCTCTTTTTTTGTGTGTGAAATTATTTTTTTAACCCTTTGACTTGAATTTGATTTAAGTAGATGTGTATTCTTTGTGATATGAACACATGTGAAACAAATGATCATTTAGCCATTTATTTTTAGCTCAAAATGACAACATTAACACAGTAAAACAGGTCTCCTTCTTAAACAGAAGCCTGTCATGCTTAACTTTTGAGAATATAAGTAAATCTTTCTTTAAAAGAACTCTGTCCTGCTTAACATAAAATAATAGAAAACAATAGAAAGAAAAACATTCTTGTAACAGTGCACATTTAGTGCATTTAGTACAATCGGCTTCAGTTGAAATATTATTTCAGCTTTTCTAATGCTAATCAGCTGCTCCGTGGGGTAACGAGAAGTGATTAACACCTCACGACCAGCTCCCGATCATCAATCGCTCGTGAGGTTCTCACCACAGCCGCTCACACTGCTCGCGCGCAAACACGTAAACGTTGGTGTAAAAGATGGAGCAGCACGGCTGTGCAGCGTGTGATCTGGACACAAGCGATGGAGGCACAACTTGTAGAACTTTGGAAAGCTCATCCGAGCCTTTTCGATGTGGCATCACAAAATTATCACGACCACAACAACCGTGAAAATAGTTGGATTTACACTGCTGCTCAATCACAGCTGCCTGATGAGTGTTTTTCATTAGCAATTTAGCAAAGTTGATGGTGGTGGTGTGTCTGTGTGAGTGAAAGACAGAGAGAGCGAGCGACAGATTTTCTGTTATAACCTTCATGTTATGGAGGCACAGTGTGAGCACTCAGGTCGCATCAGAGCATCGGGCGGTATAGTGTGAGAGTACATCGTGACATACGAACTTCTAACCCCTGCGAGTCAATCGTGCAGTTTGAGCAGGAGCTGAATAACGTGACTGAAAAAAATCGCACAGTGTCTGCCCAGCTTTAGGTGTACTGTCGTCCGAGACTTGCACCGCCGTGTCGGCGTTTGTTTCCCTGTTGGCCATGCTTCTTGTTGTGGTCATCTGTTGTCTTCCGGTATTTTCTCCGTAAGCGACCTTTCCTCGACCAATGAGATGAGCGGTAATCTGAATTGTCATACTCGAATTGTCATAAGTGTGCTGTCAGCTCATTGGTCACAAAGCAGGAGAGGGGCTGGGAATTATGTTTTCAAACAAAGCGTTAATTCCATTAAAAGTTATAGACTACTTTTGATTCTCACTATATTACGGGACAAAGTGCGTCCCTTATTAGCTCAATACGGGACGTGTACTTTTGTTTCGAAATACGGGACGATTCCGTATTTTAAGGGACGGTTGGCAACCCTAGTCACAACATCATGGTTAAACATCGCCTAAGTTAGAGTCTCTATAAGTTTAGCCTGGTGCCAGTTTAGGTAACCAACAGATGATTGAGGCAACACAGAAAAAATGTACATACATCATTTGTTTTTATTTCTATTTGTAATGTGTCCGTTTTACAGCGCTAGCTGTCATTTTTGTGCTGGTTTATATTTTTAGTGACCATTAGTGAGGTGCCAGTTTCATTTCTTGCCAACACCTGTATTTGTCAGGAAGGTTTAGTCTACTGCGATTGCTACAACAGAAGAGAAATCTAAAGAGAAATGCTCCTTTATTCTTAGTCTGAGCAGCTGTGAGACATAAAACTGTCGGATGAATGGCATGTACACTTGTTCAGTCGTTTTTTTGTTGTCGCACTCCAGTGCTGCATAAAACGTTAGAAAGTGCTGGCACTGCCGAGCGGACGGCACTTTGAAAAGCCTGGGCTTAAACAATTTAGTACAGCAGAAACTGGGACCAGAATATCAGCTGAATTACAAGTAAAACTGCAAAGTACCTTCATGCAGCTCTTCTTTAAGCATTTAACCCCCTGAAAAAAACATAAGAAAGAGAGAAGTGCTAATTATTGCCTTGTTTTTGCTAAGTATACAAAAGCTTCACGGCGGGTATTTTAGAGTTATTCACTGTACAAAAAAAGATGCCAGAAGAGATCAAATTAGTCTCCAGCTACTTCTGATGAACACTTTGCACTTTTTTTGTTAAAGGCTGAAGACTGACCGCTGACCTTTAAATGTTACCAAACAACAAGGGAGCTGGAGCATGTGTTGAAAATGTTTCCAATTCCTTGTGAAAATACTCAAGAGGTTATTACCTGTAGTTTTTTCTGTAGTTGTGACTGTGCTGACTGGTGAGAGGGTGGGGCGACTCACAATAACTGAGTATTTCAAAACAGAATTGGATCACATTGGGTCACGATGCATAAAGGATTACCTGTTTTGTGATCAAGTGATGGACATTTTATTTTGTTGCAACCAGAAACCAGAATCTTTACATTACAAATGTTTATATGGACATTTTTTGGCACTGAATACTCACATATCCAAAGTACATGCAGGGCTGTAAGCAGAGTAAATCCTCTGTGTGGTTTCATCAAGTCATTTAAAACTAAATATAGGTTAAATATCTAATTATAAGCGTGCCGTAAAATAGAAATAAATACAACAAAAACAATTCAGATGCATAGCAGACATCCAACATATGTCACCTAACAGCGGCCGTGTCGATCATACCTAAGTTGGAGTTAAGGGTAAGGAGATATTTGTTGGTGTTGAATAGGTCGCGACCACTGAAGAGGACGTTTAGGAAAGAGGAGGTCTGTCACAGGCAGTCTCACAAGGTTGGATATGCACAAGTCAATTTATTGATAGATGCATGGATGGAAAGACAAATGAATTGGTGTGTAAATCTCCCCTAAAACGACTGATGTTGATGAATAGAGTTGGAGGAGATGAGGGATGTAATGGGGGTCAAGTGTGTTTATGTGGATTGTTGTATGTGTAGGCTTGAGTGCGCTCCATTTTTTCATGCACATCCCACAATGGTGTGCTGTTTAGTGTTTGTGGAGGTGTCCTGTTCAGCGGAGGTGTATCCCCAGAGTATCTAGGCCACCAGACCTCAAACTCCTCCCTAGAGCCTGCTGTCTGTCATTACAGACAGCATGGAGAGGCAGAGCTGGCCCTGGGTCAACACCAAAGCCAATACCTGAAGACAGAAAGCGCACACATACACACACATGCATAGACAAGCACCAAAATCACACGCACATACACACAGCCACGAAGCCAATAACTGCTGCCCATTATTGAGCTGGCCAGGTCCAAGTTCTGACACGAGCCACAATTAACCCTTGAATCCTCAGCGGGCTGCTGGATGTTCATTCAGAGCAGCTAACGAGGCTAAATGTGAGAGCAGTGGCTTCGGTAATGAGACAGGATAACTGTGCTGTGTTCCAGCCCGAGCAGGTCAGCTCTCACTGGCCCTGAGGATAATATCCTACTTCCAGATTCACGTCAGACGGGCTCTGCCTTGAATTACCTAGTTTTTATTCTGGAACGGCTACAGTTGGCTGTCACCGGACCAATAAACCAAACTCCTCTTATCTCCGTCTCACATGCACAAACATGGGTGGCAGCCTAGAGTTTTTAGAAAGCAGGCTAAACACTGCTTTATTCTTCAATAAAGAAAAAAAGGAAGGTGCTGTTCACTATGTCTGCACTACAAACGTCCCCTCCAAAGGTAGAACTTGGAGCATGTTTTTTTCCCTTGTTAAACTGGCATCCGTCCAGCCGTGAGATGTGCAAAATTGGCACAAGATTCAAATTCACCGTGAATGGTATTCTGGCCATTCTTCTTCTGTAAAACAATTGTGCGTTATTCACTGCAACAGAAATTACCATGCAAAGGTGTAAATAGAAAACTGAGAGGTTAATTCACAGTGATGTTATTGTCCTGTCATGCTGTCCGGTTAATCCACAGGCGGCAAATTAAACTAAAGTAAACATAAAGTGTCTGAGAATGACTTTAGTGTACCCCGGTACTGATTTTCTGCAATGCTGAACATTGTGTGAAAAGTTTTTCCTTAAATTTGTCTGTATCTGTTCGTTGCTAACTTAACACATTATATCTATTTTCAATGTATTAGCTCGTGTCTCTCAAGTGGGGATGCACATTTGTATGTATTTGTATGCCAGCTGTTTACCAATAATTGAGTTCAATTAAATAAATAAATATGCCTTCACTTTCTAGCTATTTGGGAAAGAAATTGTAATTTGTTTTAGGAGTACTCATGATTTACTTATAAAAGTGGCACCAGCCTTTCATATTTTTCCTCGTATAACACAGTTGTAACAATAATGTACGAATCGAGTCAACTCGACACCGTTTGAGTAAAAGTGAAATAAGTCTTTTTCATGGGTAAATCATAAATATGAGTAGGCTTTACCTTTAAATATATCCGAATAGGCGTCCAATTTTCTTGTAAAGGAACTCAAATTGTGCAAAAAGCATCACTTAAAAACGGGGTTTTAGAAGAGCACGCTGCTTGTGGAATTATTTCAGGGACAATGAAGCATTTTCACTTCGAGATATTTGTATCAAGTCTCAGTAGCAACTATTAGTTCTGCTTGATATATTATGTAGATTTCAGTTTGAATTACCACGAGGAATGGACTTTATTAGAGCTCCAACTGTAAGTGAGGCTGATCTAACACAGTTGAAAAGCTCATTTTTTTATCGTACAGTCAGGATTACAGATAAAAAAGTGGAAGTTTTTTAAGAGTTCTAAAATAAAAGAACTGTTGATACTGAGAACTACAGGAAAATAAAGCATAAAGTGTAACTGTATGGAATAAAGACAGAATAAAGGCACTTACCTGTTTTGATTACATTGACGCTACAGATGCCAAAGGAGTGGCTACAAAGCCAAACTACTGTAAGTTCTGGGCAAGGTATTTATTGCATCATTCAGCCAAAAACAACCCACCTTGTGTTGAGCTGCAATGTTACACACAAAAAGAAAAAGGAAAAAAAAAAAAGAGCAGCAGAAAAGGTGAATTGTAAACACCTTAATAACACACGAGGAGAACTACAGAGCCGTCCTTTTTCCTTTTTGGTTCCATTCCTCTCTTCTCCCCACCGTTTATTTTCCACCAAGGCCGTTATCAGACGCAAGTGTGCGGTGAGCGGAAAGGAGAAACGCAGAGAAAATAATTACCCTCTGCCTCAACCAGCTAGTTTGTTCATAAACACGCAATTATGATTTCATGGCAGTCCATTATATACAAGCCACTCCAGGGCAGAAAGCTCTGCCAAGGCGCGATCAGTGAAAACATCTTAAACAGTCTGCAAAGGCTAATACCGCCGCTATAGAATGCAATTTTCTGATTTCCTTGGCAACTCCTCAATAAGAAATCAATTAGTCTTTGAGAAATATGACCAAAAAGTCCTGCAAAGCTAATGTGCCTGGCCTGTAAGGGCGCCATCTACGTGGCTACCGACAGCAGCAGGCAGGTATTTGTTTGCTCAGCCGTCGTCATGATATTTTAGCACCGCTGATCGGATCTAGATTGAACGTGGGCGAAACTGTGCTCTCCAGCAATTTATCAAATTAAAGTGATTGGCTGCAACCTGGTGTTACAATTACAAGATAGACAGATGAGCTCAAATAGAGACAAAGAGCAAACAAAATGTACTGTCATGAACCAAAATGTTTCCAAAAATGCTGCCAAGATAGCGTTTTTACTCATGACATTAGACTTGAAACTCTGACCTTTTTTATATTTACTCAAGTGATGTTAAAGCATTTGTGGAGACATTTAATGAATATAGAAATAAGTATATTCATATAAAATGACAAAGATGTGGTGTTCTGCAATGTAAAGGTTATGTATGTCACAGTGTTTTCCCAAAATCTCTGCGTCCGTTCTGATTTACATACATTCCTGCTGCTTCTACCTGCTACCTGATGTGTCTTCTGTTTGTTTTCTGTCTTTTGGCTTTTCATATACTGCATTATAACTGACCTTTTTTCTATTTTGATTGCAACACATGTATAAAATGGTAGTTTTCACTGTAAAGTGATCAACGGAGGAGGTTGGGGCAGATGGTGGTCATGCAAATGCAGGTCCAGGTTCAGGCAAAAATGCTTAAATGGGTATTAAATTGGACAATGATTTTCTAACTTAAAATGCACCAACTGCATTTTTCTTGGCTCATTCCTGCAGATAAATTTTTTTGCTGATTTCAGTTTTTTCTTCCTGAGACATATTCACATCATATATAAAGAAAAATCAACATTTCTTCAATGCAAAATGTTACTTTCATAAAAATAAAAATAAATTATTAGTTTACAGTTTCCCAGAAGAGAGTTACATGACCTCTCTCTTAAATAACTGTAAATAAAGTAACTACTAGAAAGACGCATGATTAATTAACTAAAATTTTGCTCCTACACACCCAACTTTACCTGATATATCTTAAAAACCAAACCTGGTAAAATATATGCCAGGTACACAATTTTCCAAAATGTTTCATACTGAGGCTGGTCCGAGGATTTAAGCATCTGATGTTTGACGGAGATATGCACAGAAAGTAGGATTTCTTAGTAGATAGTAGTAGATAGATATTTCCAGTGAGAAATATTTCCAATTTGTAAAAGAACAGCAAATATTGGTAAACTTCAGCAACACTGAATCTACATCTTGTTTAAAAGTACACAAAAATAATAAACGGACTTGCATTTGTATTGCACTTTTTGAGTTGTATTGACGACTACAAGACTAATACTCCCATTCACACAAATTAATAAAACAGCACTGGCCACATCAGCATACAGACTAGAGGCAGCTGAGCTCGGCTGCGGCTCTATGGTTTAGCACATGGTTGAAAGTAAAGGAGAAAAGAGCCACACTGACTGACTTCCTAGTTCACATTTTACAAAAACATTTGTGTTTTAATTTGATTATTTTATTCTAAAATGTTGCTGGACACCAATTACCAATTTTCACAATTTAAATAACATGTCAGCAAGAGAAGAAATATCCAGTCATGCAAGCATCTCTGACTGATCCAATACAATTTCATTATCTCATGACCTTCAATGTAAAGGACTGCCATGGACACCTTTATATATTATATTTTCTGACAAAACTACTGAATTAACTACAGAGAAACCTACTGTTTCCTACCAAAATCCTGTCATCCTAATATCATTCCAGCTAATTAAAATCTTTCATCGAAATAAATATCTCAGCTTGTGTAGGTTCAATACCGAACACAACGATATGTAAAACAGTGACGCTAGAAAAGTGCAGCTGAATAAAATAAGGCATCTAAATTTAGGTCAAAATGAGTTTCCACCTACTTGCTCTCTCTATCAATGACACATTCCTGTGAATTCTGCTTTCTTCAGAGTGGTACACAGGGGACCCAAAGCAAGCTGTCTACTAAGTTTAAGCCCATCCGACATCTACGGCAAACTGGCCAAGGGATCAGAGATCTCTGAGTGAAGAAATTGAATGGTGTGTCAGCCTCGCCTTGGGTTATTTCTGTCGCTGTAAAACATTTTCTGGTGTACGCGGGGCCACTGGATGTATTCTTGTTCTGGCTGTGAGCTCTCCAATACAATCTGTCGACCCTAAACTGAGGGATCAAGGATGAAACCACACTGTTAAAGCAGGAGAGGGAAAGAATGGAGAGAATGAGGCAGGCGTGAAAACACTGCAATGAACACTAATAGCAGCGGGCTGACAGATGCGCGGCGGCAGCCTCTGACAGGAGCAAACACATTGTGTGCATTCCTCTATGGGAGCCACCTCGGTGCATTGTGGGAGTTGTGTCCCAGCAGGAGGGCGTGTCACTTCCTGGTAGAAGAGACCTCACTGTTAGAGCAAAGTCTCCTGGGATGTGAAGCTTTGAAATACTGATGCATTGTGGGAGCCTGGGCGTATTGTGGGGAGTGGTAGGCCCAAGGGGTGCTTTGCCTGTGTGTTGCACTGGTGATCGTGCAAGAAGGAAGGAGGAACGACATGCATGCACAAACACACACACACACACACACACACACAAATACACACACCTCTGATCTATGGATACACAGCAGCCCAGCAGGACTCTGCCTTTGTTGGTACGGAGTATACACAGAGAGTTCACTCTGAACAATGCATGTATGTATGTGCTCATAAACACACATCCTGATACACACTCACACACACACTGCAGAGATTTACACCCTCACATTCACAGAGGGAGTAAAATTCCCCGATGCTCCTGTTGCAAACACATGGGAGAGAGATGAAAGACTTTCACTTTCTCAGCAAGCAGCAGCAAGACATGGATCTCTTAAACTTCATCCACTGACTCGCAGCTTCGCCTTCGATATATGCGCAGTTAACACATTTCCCCAAGCTTATCCACATCTCGGCTACAACATCCTCAGCCGACGCTCGCAGACTTTTCCACAGAAAAAGGTGGAAGTGTTGCTGCAGTTGAGCTCTGGCCATCCTCGTCCACACTCCTCTGCACCCACACCACCCTGCTTCCCTCTGCGATCAATGCGCTCCTCCAACCTGGACTCACATCAAAGTCGCCCACTTCCCCCTCACCCTCCACCACCACCACCACCACCGCCACCCCCGGCCCTTCTGCGCTGAAGGTTGGCTGATCCACAGGTAACCTTTTTCTCTTTCATTCCTCATCTCTGTCTTTCTTGCCTCTCTCTCAGAACCGGAGAGCATCAAAGACTGCTGGGCCTTATGCCAGGGGCTCCCTGCTAAGCAACCTACCCCTGGACCCCCCGCCAACATCAACCTCCTAACGCCACTACACCTACGCCATCGTTGCCCTGCTCCCTGCAATCCCCCCTCCTTTCCCCACGCCCCAAAACCCGCATGCAACATACACCGGTGTATCCACCCCCCACCGGGACCCTGATCGGCAGAGGCTGCCCCACGCTGACTCCACATACTGTAAACAACAAACTGTCAACAGGGCTCAAGTGTGCCAGCCATCTGATGTGACCTATGGAACAGAGATCTGGCTGTTTCGTGAAGCTCGGCGCTCAGCAGGGAGGTGGTCAGGGGGTGCTGCGCCAGTGCACAAGAGATGGGAGGGGGGAGTAAGACTTTGCAGGTGTAGTAGGAACAGACTAGGCTGCTCCCTAAAAATCATATGTACGACGTATATCTACGACAAGCCTGCATGTTTTTCTCAATAAGATGGTAATGGTGCTCCATGCAGAATTTAAGTAATCATTAAATGAATAACGGACCACCACGGTCAGCCCCACTGTAGCTGACGTGTGCAGTATGTTTGAAAAAAACCACTCTGTGCCAGGGCTATGGGGCCGGGTAAAAGCTTGTTAGACTGTCGAGTATGATTGTGTTTTCACCTTCAAGTTTCCGTTGCCACAGAGACGGCTGATAGCAAGAACGAAAGGAAATGAAAAGTTGTTTAAAGCTACTTGTGTCTCCAGAAGGGGCTGCGAGAATTACACGACAGAACTTCACATGCAACAGCTTCAACAGCAAGACATGCCAGCATAATTCTGAAAGGCATAATGTTAGATCGTATTATTTAGTAGGGCTGAACGATTATGGAAAATAATCTAATTGCGATTTTTTGCCCCAATATTGCGATTGCGATGCGATATGCGATTATTTTTTAAGGTCTTTGTCTTCTGTATTATTAAACAAAGACAAGCAATACATCATATAGTATGGCCAATACTATATTACATTAATTTTAAACTGTTCTTTCCTGGAAGACAGACCTCTGTTATGATAACATGAGGTGATGCATGAATTGATGACTGACATTTTTATTTAACTTCTTCAATCACAACAGTATATTTGAACATACACAATAGTTTATTTTTAGCTTACAAACATCTGAGCATAAAGTGCTGACAAGGAACCCTGGTGTAAACATTAAAATGAAAGTCAGTACAATGTGCAGATTGCAGAAATATACATAAAAAAAATCAGTGGCTTTACCACACTCAGTTTTTCGACATCTGTGAACTACTAGACAGTCATTCAATTAAAAAATAATATTAAATAAATAAAACTAATAAATAAAAAATAGACACATCTTACTGATCTCTGCAGTCAGTAACATTACACATAAAGTGCAAACATAATAGCAATTGTATAAACACACACACAAACACGCCTTTAAAGTTTAAAGGCGTGAAATTGGACGGTCTAGCCTTCTGATCTGCGTCACCGCTGTCTCGGTGGAGTTTAATAAACTCGGCCGTCTGCTTCTTGCTATCTAAAATATAACCAGACACTGGTGTAAATTCTCGACTGTCTCATACTTCTGTTTAATAAGTTTTCTGTTTGACGTTTAGTCAGCTGTGTGAAAACCAAGGAGGAACCCACCCGGGGGATTAATAAAGTTTTATTTTATCTAATCTAATAACTTTAATCTCAGCCAAACCGATTTACTCACGAACAAACAAAACACTGAAAAAAGCCCAACAATAACATTTTTAGGTTGTCTAAGTGACTTATATATTACGTTTAACCCGAGCAGCGAAACTCCGCGGTGATCTGAAAATGATGTGCCGGGAGTTGTGCCGTTCTCGGCCGCATCAGTAACCCTCGAGCTCCCGGCTAGCTGTCGAGCTGGTGGGTAGCAGACGCCTCTGAAAACGTCGAAGCACTTTTGCAAATATGGGATATCTTGATAAACCGAGCAGATATTTGATGTTTACACAACTACTTTCTCGCCTGAAAACATGTTAAAAGTTTATTTTGTGACCCAGAAAGATTAGTATGAGTAATTTTAAAACTTAGTAGCGGCCGCCATTGCTGGAAACTGGAGTTTGGCTGGGCCGCGCTATGAATTCTGGGATTTGGTAGTAATTTGGACAGCCTTCGGCGCGTCGCTGTGACGTAATCGGTCTACAAATGCGGCCTCAGGAGGATGCAGCCCATGAATTTGGACATGTCCAGAGTATAATCGCAGCCTTTGCGGTTAGAAAATTGCACTTGATCATGTCGCGATATTATCGCAAATGCGATATATCGTTCAGCCCTATTATTTAGCAGAGTAAAGAGTAAAAAGAGTAAAAAAAAAAACTATTAAAAAATTATTTATAATGTATTCACCCTCTATGCAGCCATTAGAAGTGAGAAGGATTTCCAAGGCATCCTCTCAGTTTCACCTTACAACTGATGATAACCATCATCATTAACTAACTCAAATATTTCTCTATGCTCACTAGTTAGCTGACTAGCAAACAACAGGCCTAATGTGGCAGATCAAATGCATGTGTCACATTAATGTGCCTCATACCCTGCTTTGACAACCACAGGTTTATAACACATAATCCTGTAGCTGAACCTTCCTACGAGGTATAAGGCAGATGATCACACACAGTATTTGTCAGCATTAATAATCTCTCATATGAAGGTATATTCTCCACACTTAACTGTCCTTGTGTCACTATGCTGTTAATAATTATTTGTTTAAACAGCAGGACCCCCCAAGAAAGAGTTACTTAATTACATTACAATGAATTGCCAAGCATTTACTATACTCCACACATCGCTTATAATAGTTAAAGCATATAGGCATACTTGATGAAAAATCTCACTCCCTAATCCCAGCTCCACAAAACATACTGTGCGAGCGACTGATGGGGTTAAGTGCTAATTGTTTACCAAGCAAAGTTTCTCTTAAAAAATGCATCTGCTTGATTTATTTGTGTTTTTCGATGCTGTCATTTATGTAGTGAAAGACATGTGCTATACACATTTCCCTTTTTTCTTTTGGAGATTGTGTGAAACAGGCAGATTATGCTACATTAATCCGATTGTGTCATTTTATTATAATTCCACCTTTTATGGATTTGACAGGTTTTACAAAGTTGTAAGTATGTGATCAGAAACGTGAAAGATGTCTCCTGTCACTGCTGAATTTTCCAACAGTCAAGTACATTTTCAAGCAAATAAAATCATCAGTACTCGCGGTTAAGATTTAACATTGCAAAGCAGCAGGAAGAATGATTCACGTTTGTCATAGGGGCAGGGATAGCTCAG